>NC_143015.1:35184956-37642456 GCF_055824585.1 Amblyomma mixtum
ACTTACTGCGATCTGCGTGGGGGGCTCTATAAACAACACCAACCATGACACCTTCAAGTTCAACAAATAGAAATTCCGAACTGCTACTGACGGATGCGTTAAGAAACGGACATTCGCAGTGTACAAGGGTCTTTTTAATGTACAAACCTACCCCTCCTCCTCGATTGTTCGAAATGCGGGGACGGGACAGAAATACATAATTGGGAATGTTATAGCTTTCACCGGGCATCAGCCAGGTTTCCGTAATGGCTATAACATCGTAAAGAAAGCTGTGCTCTGCTAGAAACGTACAAAGGCCGTCAAAATTTCTAGCTATGCTCCTTACATTGCAATGCAGTATGGTGCGTGATTCATTTGACGTGAAAAATTCATGAGTGGTTCGTACAGTCAGCATTTTGAGTGAACTAGACTATAAGGCCGAGGTCGGCCTCTGTAGAAATTCGGATCACGTCCGAGTTGTCTGCTTTTCGCGCCAAGATCCGGCCACGAGATACCCATGCATACTTCCAGTTGTGAAGTTTCTTCGCCGCTATAGCCCTAGCAAGCAACACTTTATACTCTGGGCAAAGATGTTCGTTTACGAACACGGATGTTGATCCAGAAATGCCAAGGTCCGATGTGATTAAGCGAGTTTTTTTTGCCGACTCGAGCAGTTTATCACGGGCATCACTTGACCTGAACTTAACGATGATATTCGATTTGTTCCTGTCTTTTGTTGGCACTCGATGCACGAGGTCAATATCGTTCACCGTTATTTCTGCTCCAACTTTCGTGGCAAGAGCGGAGACAATGCCTGTCAGTGACTCGCTGTCAGTAGTAGCATAGTCCTTCAATGCTTTTATGGTCATGAAACTTCTCCGTAACGCTATGGGAGAGCTTCATATGTTGACCGCGCCTTCCACGAGGCGGCGCTACGAGTCCTGTGGGGGCAACGACGCGAGGGAGCGAGCGTCTCTACGGCCGCGAGTCTACGGGTAGAATGGGACTCCGGCAATGCGGCAGCAACTATTTTCTCTTTTCACTCTGCCTTCGTTTACAAAATAAGTACAGTGCACGTGACGTGCAAGCCTGTGATGCCGAATACTTGCTGCGTGACGGGTTGCCGCTCCGGCTTCGGAGGTACGCAGGAAAAGGCCTCGCTGTTCTGTCTGCCGAGCGACGCCGAGCAGCGTAAAATATGGAAGCGGGCGATACCCCGACAGGAAAGCGGTGGATTTAGCTTCGACTCCAAGCATGTACAGGGTCCGTCAAAAGTTCCCAGGCCACATGGTCCGCTTTTAATCGGTATATCCTGGCACTTAAGATTCCAATAGAGCTATCGAGGTTTTCAGATGGTAGAACGATCCTTCTTCTGTTCTCTACAAATATTTTGAGCTTCGAGGGTTTCTCAACAGCCCGACTATGCTGCTCAAAAGCAAACCCTGTCGCCTTGGTACTTTTGACGGACCCTGTACGTGTCTACGAGAGGCATTTTGCCCGACTGATTCGGTATCACGAGTTTATGATCAACAAAGAAGCAGTGTCGCTGCAATGCGCGAGAAACCGAAACTCAGGCCCGGCGTCGTCCCACGGATATTCCTACCAGCGTACTTGAGCACGAATCTGTGACGATGTTGCATTTTAGACAGCTGTGCTCTTCAATGTGCTGATGGCTTTTGGTGCGAAAGCACTACTTCATGGGATGAAACCCACCACGAATCTTGTGGCGTCCCTGAATTTAAGGGTGCAGAAATAAAATAAATATTGCTGCGACTAGAAATTTCGTACCCCCGGCGGCGCGAACGGATCAGCTTCGCTGGCCACTGCCCGAGAGCACTGTGCTATCGCAGCAGCCGATCACGCCTCGTGTTGTTGTTGTTGTTGCCTCAAAAACGATGACACATACCCACGGTGGGAGATTGGCCAGGGTTTCGTGCAGATCCAAACAGGGAAAAACTAAACTGTAACACACTCTCGCGCTGCGCGCATTGTACACCGTCGTCTTCATCAACGTCCACCTTCGGAACGAACACATCAGACTAGCTTAACCTCGATCAGAGCTTAACTTCAGTCTAATATCGTCGCCAGACGTGCAACGACCCAGCAAAGCAAAACCATGAGCCAAACAGCCTAAACACATGCGTTCGCACGTCTGCTGGGTTTAACCACGTTGAACACCTAGCGCTTTTTATTTTTTGTACATGTTTCTCCGTGATTTCTATCATTGCGCATTTCTGGCTTAATGCGTCGCCGCTCACAGCTTGTCTCTTATCTTGGTAGCGCGAAGCGAGCACATGAGCAATATTTTCTTCCATTCGTCAGCGCCTCCGTAGTCACAGCGTGAAAAAGTGTAAATAAATGGCTTATGAAGCAAGAGTCTTCAGCAGCTGGCTTTGCCACCTCCGAAAGTGTCGGCAAAAAAAAAAAAAGAGAGCACCATCAAACTACCGGTGCATTCGTCATGTGATCGCTCTTCTAGCGCGCACTCCAGCTCTTAAAATACCGCCATAACGTCATGTTTTCAGCATTACTGAGATTGCAGTATTTATCACAAGGTAAACGCCAGCCATAAGCATTCTTGTGCACTTAGATGAAAGCGAGGACTCGGCCGAGACAGGCGCAACCCAGACACATACAGACATGTTACTGATCGCTGCGCTAGATCTCCAGAAAAACGTTGTGGGCAAGTTGCGGTAAAAATGAATGCCAAGGCTGGAACATTGTACGAAAATCGCTTTTTTTGTGAAAATCAACGAGAGAAAGTAAGTGCGTTAACTGTTTGCCAGTAAACAGCCGCTAACAAGGCTTACTAGTGGCCGTCGATCGTAGAGGGTTTTTAGTGTCTCGACGTTGCAGCCAAGCTATCAGGTGATAACCGGTAAAGTAGTGGCCATCGTAAGCCCAAATAGCGATCCCCAGAAAGCATAACTACCAAGCGAATATGAGCCGGTTGGCCGGAAAACAGCCGCTGCGAGCAGGGCTCGCGCAGCGACTCGTGCCCCCTCGCCGACAGCCTTGCCTCTAGCGGCGCGCGCTGTCCCTATATGAAACTTTGGCCGGAGTTTCGTGACCAGAAAAAACATTGAAGGACTATGGTAGTAGGGATGCCTTTTAACTCAAGGTTATTTCTGCGACTGTACTGCTGAAGTTCAGTTAGCTCTGCTCTAGTACGCTGCAGCTGTTTCGAAAGTTCACTGTTTTCATGCTTTAGATAATTCTGCTCTTCCTTAAGCTCGCTTATCTCCCGACGAGACTCGGCCAGTTCTTTCTTAAATTCTTCAAAACTTTCATTCATAAATTCGACTGATCCCCGCAGGGTGCCAAGCTCATGGTTCAGGTTCTTTCCCAAGGCTTCGAACTTGCTATTAAGCTTCACAAGAAAACTTCCAACTTCTTTCACAGTAGTTGGAGCCTTGTCGAATAGCTTTTCACTCTTTTCTTTCGTGTTAGAAGGGGTACCGGACCCTTCATCATCACTCATTGCTTCAGGACGACCCAGGCACAAACTACAAAATGTGTGTACAAGTAAAGAGTATTACAGACCTGTAATACGAAAAGTAGGATGAGCGTCGGGCCGATGCGTTCGTGCCTGAATCGTCCTCAGCAATGGTTCGTCCAGGGCCAGGAGTTCAGCTTTTATACGCCCCGCTGCATCAGTGCGCCACAGTCAGAGAGCTGGAGTATGCGCACATGCGCCGACGCAGTAACCACTGGGCCCGGTGTGACGAAGTTAGTAGAAGCCAGCAAGTTGCGTTGGCAATCGTTGGCACGTGTTGGCGAACCGGGAAGCCGCGACGGTGATCCAGACAGCCGGGCCAACTGTAATACGAAAAGTAGGATGAGCGTCGGGCCGATGCGTTCGTGCCTGAATCGTCCTCAGCAATGGTTCGTCCAGGGCCAGGAGTTCAGCTTTTATACGCCCCGCTGCATCAGTGCGCCACAGTCGGAGAGCTGGAGTATGCGCACATGCGCCGACGCAGTAACCACTGGGCCCGGTGTGACGAAGTTAGTAGAAGCCAGCAAGTTGCGTTGGCAATCGTTGGCACGTGTTGGCGAACCGGGAAGCCGCGACGGTGATCCAGACAGCCGGGCCAACTGTAATACGAAAAGTAGGATGAGCGTCGGGCCGATGCGTTCGTGCCTGAATCGTCCTCAGCAATGGATGGATGGATGGATGGATGGATGGATGGATGGATGGATGGATGGATGGATGGATGGATGGATGGATGGATGGATGGATGGATGGATGGATGGATGGATGGATGGATGGATGGATGGATGGATGGATGGATGGATGGATGGATGGATGGATGGATGGATGGATGGATGGATGGATGGATGGATGGATGGATGGATGGATGGATGGATGGATGGATGGATGGATGGATGGATGGATGGATGGATGGATGGATGGATGGATGGACGGATGGACGGATGGACGGATGGACGGATGGACGGATGGACGGATGGACGGACGGACGGACGGACGGACGGACGGACGGACGGACGGACGGGCGGGCGGGCGGGCGGGCGGACGGACGGACGGACGGACGGGCGGGCGGGCGGGCGGGCGGGCGGACGGACGGACGGACGGACGGATAGGAGCGCCCCCTTTGAAAAGGGGTGCTGGCAATTGCCACCATGCTCAGCTTTTCTTTCGCAATTTGTACTTTTTATTTTTTGATTTTTCTTTCATTTTTTTCATTCATTTGATTTTATTATTATTTTTATTTCATTTCTATTTCTTTAAATATTTTATTCGCGCCAGCGGCGCGCAGCTTCTGCGCGGCGCGGCGTGGATCCGCTGCGATAGCAGCGGCTAGCTGAGTCGGGCGCGCAGCTGCTGCTCGGCGCACCATGGTTACGCTGGGACGACCGCGACGAGACGAGTTGGGGCTCTGACTCTTTCCGCCTGGCGGGTCGTCACAACGGAGGTCATGCTAAAGGTCAAACGTGGTTACACCGCCCGTACGACGCTGAAGGGCTCAAACTGGAGGCAGTATTGCTTTCACAATAAAAGTACCAGGAAAGCGGGTTGAAAGAATTCTAGGAGCAGACATTTCAACGACAAAATTGCAGACAATTATACGTCAGAACCGTTGAAGGCAAAACTGCGGTGCGTTTGGTGCCACTTGACTAACCCTTCTCTCGTTCAAGCCCTACTGCAAAACTCGAGTAAGCAATTCAGTTTATGGGTGCATTTTAGACACAATGCACTTTTATTTACCTGTGATTTGGGCCGATGCTCACTTCACCCTAACTCGTTATATTCTATGCGCAAGTCCTTTTGACAAGGTTTTAAAAGTACACATTTTTCAGTCGTAGAAGCTCATGAAATGTGGTCAGCACTCAGGGCGGTGCTTCGGTATCTTACATAGCAAGAGAACGCGTCGGTATAGCATGGCACAAAATTAGAGGACGCTTAAGCTTCGTCTTTATAAGAGTGGGACACGAAAGCGTGTTGCAGCGTTTCGAAGGAATACACGGAAAGCCATCGTCCGTTCGGCGCGACGCCTTGCCCGAAGGAAAGGAAGCGACGCCTGTCTCTCGTATCTCGGTGGACACCAGAACCGCACCATAAGGGAATGAAAATTATATGAAAATTGGTTTTAAGGAAAGGAAATGAAGCCTGTATTTCGCATTTCGGGGGACACCCGAAAGGAATATGCACCACAGTACGTCTCTAAAACACCCTTCAAGACCACAACGTATTCATTGGACGCGCCCTTACAAAACCAAACCTTTGTTCATTACAAACCATCATGCTGGCACGGCGGAGTGGTTATGTGCCCGTATCGCACTCCGGAGGCGCTGGTTAGATTCCCCAAATCGACCAATTTCCTACTCGGTTTTATATAGTGTGAAGAAGAAGATGGACACCTTCGCTGGACGCCGATAAAGAAGAAGCGGTTGTGGGATTGCCATCGCGCAGAAGGTCCTTCTTCTACATTAGTAATGCTTCTGGCATTTTTCGCTCACGGCCAACGCGGCCGACGCCGACAACGACACCGGCTTTTCTGCGACACGGAGCCCTTAATGTTGTCACGTTAGGATAGGATAGGATAGGATAGGATAGGATAGGATAGGATAGGATAGGATAGGATAGGATAGGATAGGATAGGATAGGATAGGATAGGATAGGATAGGATAGGATAGGATAGGAAAACTTTTGATGTCCAACAGACAGAGGGCTACCCGCCTAGACAACGGCCGAAAGTTCTCGACTCTCGGCGGCGGCTTCGGCCAGTCGGACGAGTTGTAGCTTAGTCGCCGGGTCGGAGCTCAGCAGTAAGACCTCCCATTGGTCTTTCGTGTTTATACCTTGTCCCTCCCGGGGGGCATGGGGACATTCCCATAGTATGTGGTCCAAGGTGGCCCTAAGTTTTTTCTGAAAATTGCCTTGGGTACATAAGACTCCAGAGGGCCGGGTTTGGAAAGGTGTACGTTTGTAACCGGCACCAGTTGATGGCTTGGTATCTGGACAAGGATCTATCCGCTGGAGGAAGTCTAGCTCGTTGCAAACGATAGTGCTGTCTAATTTGTCTGTTTGTCACCATGCGATTCCTGTCTGTAAAGACCATCTCGCTCGGGTCCACCCGGAAGGAAAAGCCTCGGGCGAACTCGGGTTTTTTCTCATTACCAGGCAGGGATTTATATGCTGGTGTCCAGACTAGGGTAATTTTCCGGTCTATTACATGACGGCTTAGAATCGTATTCGGTAGAGGGGAGGCACGACCTCCGCTGAAATTTAGTATGGCAACTTTAGAGTCACTGATGATGTACCTCGCTTTTGTGCCCACACAAGCCAGTGCTATGGCAGCTTCCTCTGCAGTCTCTGGGCTACCCGAGAGTATGGAGGCACTTATTTTGAGGAGTCGTTAATTACTGACGACGGCGAGGGTCATCGTGTAGAAAAGATCATTTTTGCTCGCATAACTAACTTCTTTGACAAACAAAACATAATAACAAATACACAGTTCGGTTTTAGGAAGGACAGATCGACGGAAACTGCTTTACTAACGTTAAAAGAAAATATTTTACGAAACATAGAAAGTAATTTGTTCTCGTTGGCTGTTTTCATAGACTTCAGCAAGGCTTTTGACTGCCTGGACCATAACATTCTTCTATCCAAAATACAAGCTTACGGGATCCGCGGCACGTGTCTAGCTTTGCTGAAGTCCTACCTCAGCAACAGGTTTCAGAGAGTGTTTCTCAAAAACTGCAGCTCATCCCTTTTTCCGATAAAGAGTGGCGTACCCCAAGGAAGTGTGTTAGGTCCGCTGTTGTTCAATACATACGTTAATGACTTGGTGAATATTGATAATACAGTAAAACTAGTGATATATGCTGATGATAGTACTATTGTTATTTCTGGCCCTAATGCTGATGGTTTAATCATGCAATGTAATGAATTTTTAGCTAAGCTATCTACATGGTCCAAGTTAAACAGACTTCAAATCAATTGCACTAAAACTAAAGCTATTATATTCCGCGCTAAAAACAAATTAGTTGAAATAAATCACACTATAACCTATGAGCACCAAGAAATTGAAATCGTTGATAACCATAAAATATTAGGTGTACATTTTTCCTCGCATCTAACCTGGGATGCTCACATTGATCACCTTCGTAAAAAACTTTCCTCGATTACAGGAGTTATATCGCGCTGTCGTACAGTACTTCCACCCAAGATAAAACTTCAAGTATATCATGCTTTGTTTAACTCTCATTTAAGATACTGCAGTCTAGTTTGGTGCACAACCACCAAAACCAATTTAAATAAACTCCTGGTTTTACAGAAAAAAATCATCCGTTACATAGCAAATATTGAGCCCATGGAAACTACAAAGAGTGCATTTGAATCATTCAATATCATAAGTGTAGACAAGTTGTATGAATTTCGCCTATTACATTCAATCTACTTTTCCTCCCCTGAAGTTACTAACCTTCTAACGTCCTTGGCATCCTTAGAGCGACGAAATATTAGCGTGCAAACAAGAAATGTTGATGCGTGGGCAGTTCCTCATTTTCGTACATTTTATAAATATCAGTCACTTACCCATAACCTCCCTACAATACTAAACAAATACAGACACACAGTGGGCTTGAACAAAAAACAATTACATTCCTATTTTGTGCAGTTGTGATCCATTAATTTTTGTTTGTTGTTTCCGCGTATGTGCTTTTCAGTTGTTTTATTTTGGTTTCAGTTCATTACTGGTTGCTTTATGTGATTGACATCATTATTACTTGTCACAGTAACTGTTTTATTATTACCCTATTACTGTCTTCCTATGTACTATTCATCTATTATGTTTCTATTCTTTACGCTGCTGCCTTGTATTGGTCTCTTGGGCCTCGTCAAGCTTTTGTGTAGCTTTTAGCCCAAGAGACCATCCAGTTATCTTCTGGAAAATAAAGATGTATTGTAAAGATGTATTACCATACTCAGCGGAATCCACGTAGACCACGTCCTCGTCTCTGTAGCAGCGGAAGCGTTTCTCTAGCGCCTCTACCCGTTTGGCCCGGCGCATTGAGTGATGAATAGAATGGATATTCCTGGGTAATGGGGGTACAATTATATTGTCCTGAATTTCTCCGAGCATGTCAACTTTGGCGTTTGTTCTGTTATCTCGACTCAGATGGATTTTTCCTAGAATGGCCTACCGGTTGTGGTCCCGGCTAAGCGTTCGATTTGGGACGTTCTAACTAGTTTCGTAATTTCTTCCAAGGTATTATGCATGCCTAGCTCTAGGAGGCGGTGAGTGGACGTACGGATGGGCAATCCTATAGCTTGTTTCGTGTACCGCCTGATAATTCCGTCTGTCTTTTCCTTTTCTGAAACTTTAAGATGAAGGAAGGGACCAGCGTACGAAATACGGCTAACTACAAACGCTTGTACCAGCCGCAGGAGATTCTGCTCTTTCATGCCGTGTCTCCTGTTGGAAATCCGTTGTATGAGGCGCATCGTTTGTTTCTCCATCTTAGTTATTGCATCACTGTTATACCCGTTGCTTTGTATAATGATTCCTAAAATTCTGATTTTTTCAACATGAGGAATCTCCGCCCCTTGAGTTTGTAATTTTATGTTAGGGATGGTTCTAGTTTGTCTTTGATGCAGAGGTCGATAAAAAAGAAGTTCGGACTTCTGCGGCGAGCATTGCAAGCCCCTACGGCTGACATAGTTTTCGGCCTCATTTATGGCCTTCTGTAGCGTACTTTCGATGTGCGCGTCGTGTCCGCGGGTCATCCACATGGTGATATCGTCCGCATACATGCAGAAATTCAAGCCATCTATCCCCTCCAGTCTCTTCGGGAGCCGTATCATGGCCACGTTGAAGAGCAGAGGGGAAAGTACCGAACCCTGAGGGGTGCCTATGCTGCCCAAGTGTAGGTCTTGAGACTGACTTTCACCAAAGTGGATGCGCGCTATCCTGCCCGAAAGGAAATTGGCAATGTAGTTGTATGTGCGTTCCCCGACGTTTAAAAGAGCCAGGTTTTCTAGTATCGCCTCGTGTTTTACATTATCGAAAGGTTTAGTAAGGTGAAGTCCCACTATTACTTTCGCATCGAGCGACTTAGTGTCTAATATGTCATGTTCGAGCTGTATCATGACATCTGGCGTGGACAAATGCGATCTAAAACCTATCATCGAATGGAGGTATAAGTCGTTGTCTTCCATGAAATTGTTTGGCCGCGTTTATATCACATGTTCGATCAGTTTTCCGACGCAAGAAGTGAGGGATATAGGCGTAGATTTTCGAGGTTGAGCGGTTTCCCTGGCTTAGGTATGAAAATTACCTTAGCGGTTTTTACACTGTTTGGGAATCTCGCCCTTCTCCCAGCATTCTTGCATGAAATTGCTCAGCACTCTTATAGATTTCTCATCTAGGTTTCTAAGCATTTTTTTGGTGACACCATCGGGTCGGGGGGCTGATTTGGTTTTCAGCTTTAGTATTTCTGCTCGAACCTTGAATTCGTGAATAGAGGCGTCTAGTTTGCTGTTGGATTTACCCTCATAACGCGGTAAGGGAGTTTTGGTGGCGGAGCTTATATATCGACAACGAATTGCATAGAGAAGTTCATGTTCTGAACCTTTAAATTTATAGCCTAATTTCTGTAAATTTTGTCGCTGTATTAATTTACGACTTTCTGGATCGAGGAAGTGCCGAAAGAGGTTCCATGTTTTGGCGAGGCCGATATTGCCCTCAAGCTGGTCACACATTGTTTCCCACTTCTGATCGCAGAGTCTAAGTTCATATTCCTGTCTCTTTGCTGTGGCGCGCTAGGCGTCTTCTGAGATTGCGATTCCACTTTTGTTTCTTTAATCGCTTTTCTATACTAGCTTGGCCTCCCACATATGAAGAAGGTGGCTGTCTAGTACTTCGAGTTCCGCATTGTCGTCGAGCGTTTTAGTCGCATTTTTAGCATCACTGCGGAGTTTCTCCGCCCATTGTTCTATGTTTGTGATTTGTGCCTTTCTCCCGTCCTGGTTACGAGCGTCACGGAAAGCGTCCCATTCGATAACATGCGGGGAGCGCCTTTGGCGCTTGGCAGAGCCAACGTCAGTTTCCGTGACATGTAACGGTCACTGCCTAGGTTTAGCAAGGAGCTTGACCAATTAGCTGTACCCGCATTCCTCACCAGGGTGAGGTCTGAGGACGTGTCAGCGCAAAGGCTGTTACCCATTCTTGTGGGGGTGAGAGGATCCGTGAGCAGGGTGAAGCCCATTTGCTGTATGTCTAGCCATAGCTCTCTCCCCTTCATACAGTGCCGCGGGTAGCCCCACGCATGGTGGTGGGCAATGAAGTCACCAAGAATAACCAGTGCGTGCTTGTTGCCGATGCGCAGGACTTTTCTGAAGAGCCAGTCGAATTTAACTTTCTTTGGACTTGGAGTGCTATAAATATTCAGAATGAAAAGACGGCGTGGAGTCTTTTTGGCCGGCGTAAGCTCGACGAGGACGTGCTCTATGTGGTGGATGCCCGTGTCATGCTCAATGGCCCTAATGTTCTTTTCAACGAATGTGGTAATATTAGGTTTGTCGCCTGCGGCGTTAAAAGCTTGATAACCAACGAATTTTGACGCGCCTCCAGTTTCCTGGAGGGCGATAAGCTCTGGGTGGACCTTCAGAGACGCAAGGAGCTGCTGAAGGATCGACGTTTTCCGCCGATAGCCCAGGCAGTGCCATTGCCACAGCGAGTAGTTGTTATTCTTTGTGTAAATACCACCTGAATTTGCTGGATGGTATTTTCCACAGTTGGCTGCCATATATTGATGGCTAAGAGCTCAGTCCTGTGTCCTTGTGTTAGGCGAGTCCCTGTATTGTGGAGAGAATCGACTGAATTGGGCTTTGGATGTTGGTTTCCAATGCCAGATATCGCGCCTGAATTTTAGTATCTATGGCCTGAATATGGGACTGAATCTTGGCCTCCAGTTTATGGCAGACTTCCTCCAGAGTAAGTTCGGGTTGTGCGCCCTCTAACGATTTTCTCTTGCTGGGTGGTGGTAGGAAATTCTCCACCACCATCGTACTCCCCTGGTTATTGTTTGTGGGATTTCGGCTTCCTGTCGTTTCTTATCTATGTCGATCTTAAGCTGCAGCTGCTTCATCAGCTCCGCGTTTTCATTTTGAAGGGCCGTAACTGCCCCGGTTAATTTTTCCACCATGCATTTAAGTTGTAAGGTGTCCTCAGACCCCTCGGGTGGATGAGTAAGGGAGACCTTATGTACAAAGCTCACCCTCTTGTGGACATCCGGCACGTTGGTCTTGTCCGTGGGCGGCGTTGACTCTTGCCGATGAGAGCCAGAGCGTCCCTCGATTTTCGGCTGGGCTCCGGTGTTCCATTTGTTGCCATTATTGTCCCGCCCTCCGGAAGCGGAGCGCGTACGAGAGCTGGAGTGGCTCCTGGAGCTGGAACGATCCCGGGAGCTGGAACGACCCCGGGAGCTGGAACGACCCCGGGAGCTGGAAGGGTCTTTGCAGCTGAGGCGGTCCCGGGAACCAGAGCGACCTCGGGAGTTGGAGCACCCGGGTACTGGGCGTGACCGCCAGAGCCTGTCCGCGACTCCAGGCGCAGGAAGGAGTCCTGTCGCATGTGAAATCCCCCTCTGCCCTGGTTCTTGGTCTGCTCTGTCGTCCGGATGCGTTGTTCTCGCTGTCTGTTGTTGCCTTGTTCTCACTGCCTTGGGTTCGTTCTTTCCACTGTCGCTTCTTAATTATGTGCGGGGTTCTGTACAGTTCCCGGCACTTCTTGTCTCCGAGTGTGTGCCCTTTCCCACATAGGGCACACTTTTGGTCACAAGTATGTTCCCGAGGGGGGTTGCTCATACCCCATCCTCGACATTTAATGTTATCTGGGTTCGGGCATACGTCGGCGCGATGTCCGAGTTGGCCACATGTCACACAGACCTTATATTTGTTTCTTGTAGAGATGGCAGCGTAGCGGCATGCCTCCATAATAAATCCAGTGCGGCACTGTTTCATCTTCAAAGAGTAACAACACGGTGCGAGACTCACGGCCAAGTCGCCTGACTCCCATCACCTCCGGGTTACGCGAACACTTCAACATATCTTGAATGAATTCCACGGTGTGCGAGACCGCAATTCCATGTATAACTCCTTTCCCACAGCCGTCCGGAGTAGCCAGGTACACGAACGCTTCAATGCTTCAACGCGTTGGAATGGAGTCGATTATCAGGTACTTTTGCATCCTCTCCGGGCTGTCAGTGCCTATGAGAATCGAGCTTTGCTTCTGGTTGACGAGTACGATATCCTCCTTAACTTCCGTCGGTTTAAAACCTGCCGCCATCTTCATCGCGTCCGCCGCTGTTGCGTCAGTGCGTTCCACGATCAGTTTGAGACCCCCTTTCGGTCTGAGCACTATTTTATGGAGCTCGGGAGAGAGGCGCGTCTGCTGCGCGTCAACAGATTGCCTCGTCAGCTTCCTTTTCTCTCTCTTTATCGCCATTCTTTGCGCTTAAGCTTCGTCTTGCCTCCCATCTCGGCTCGGGTCGCCAGCTTGCTCCTTGTCTGCGGGAGGGCCTTGACCTTAAATCAACCTTAAACCTTAAACCAACCTACTTGATAGTAGAGCTCGCTCTTCAGGCTGGATACTCTCTCCTTCCACAGTTACTTCCATGCGAGTCATGGTGCAGCTGTGAGTGAGTTACACCGCGACAAGCCAGCCTGTGTGTTCGCTCGGCGGGCGGCTCGGGGAGCCGCTCACCAGGTTAGGCTTAGCAGCCTCGCCGGGTGGCGTGAGTTCAAAAGTCTTTAGAAACTGCAAAATAGGGCTTCACTTGCCAAAAAAGTGGTATCCCGGTGGTTTCGAAGACTTGCGGCGTTGAAATGGCGCAGTAGTTTGCGCGCACAAACGATAAAACCGACGAAAACAGCGAAAATTTGCGGAACGCACATGGGATGCGTCCACTCTCCTCGACGCTGGCGTCTGTCTCCCTGTCGCGTTAAAACTTTGTTGACACGAGACCCAAGCAATGCTGCATGGAAAAAATGTTACCTGAAGTACAGGCACTAGTTAAGTGCGCTTCGGGACAAAAAATCGCCCTCTGAAATGCATGTTACCTCCGACTCCGCAAAATGTGAGCTTAAAGGTAAACCTTCTGCCCTAATATATTAACCTTTTGCGTTTCCAGTAACATCCTCTGCTCAAGAGGGCTAATATTATCGAGATTTCTAAAAACGAGGTGACGAAGAGCTTTCATTCTGCTGTTAGTCATGAACATCCTATACGCGTCATTAACTCGCCACTTGGATTGTTATGGCCTGGAGTTACGTCATCCCTAAAATCTTAACACGAATTAGCCTATATGGGAGTAAAAAGCGAGTAAGCTGTCTTCTATATACACTCACTTTTAGGGGCACGGTATGCTGTCCAAGTTTCGGAGTAGATTTTGGCCACAAATACACGTAATGCTTGCTCTTCGCAGCGGAGACATGTTTTCACTGAAAACCATAGTAAATTCATGCACCTAGCAATAGAAGGGGGGCCTTAGACAGGGCGTTGGAGGACTTGAGGTGAACAAATTGCGGAAATTGAAACCTTGGCCAAAATATGCGTAACCGCTTGAACTGCTGTGGCGTTTGTAGTGAGGTCTGATAGGGGCTTCGAACACAGCTGTGGCCACGAAGAAGAACAAACCGATGAATAGCCGGCCGGCAAAGGTGTATAATGGGGAACTCGCCATGTTGACGGCCTCCGCGGCAGTACTGGCGGCAGGTAGGCGAGCAGCACAAATGCAGTGGTGTCGGCTCCCAGCGTAGCTCAGAAGCGTCCGCCTGCATCGCCGTCGCTCCGTCGTCTCTCCCCAAGGGCCGCGAGGCCGCAACGGCGAGATGCGAAAAGTATAACATTTAAATCACTTATATAATATCACTTATCGCTTTTCCGTGCAGTAACTAATTCGAATGAAGACGCTGGGCCGGTGGACTTTCAAAGCAAGACAGGGTATCAACC
The DNA here is from genome assembly GCF_055824585.1 of Amblyomma mixtum. Classification (NCBI taxonomy): domain Eukaryota; kingdom Metazoa; phylum Arthropoda; class Arachnida; order Ixodida; family Ixodidae; genus Amblyomma; species Amblyomma mixtum. The sequence continues at coordinate 35,199,413 of NC_143015.1, forward strand.
GAGAACTTTTTATAGCTGTTATAGTTTTATCTTTCATCAACCCCCAAAGGCGCGGTACTTTCGCCGCTGCTCTTCAATCTGGCTATGATGCACCTGCCGGCCCAGCTGAGTGGCGTCGCCGGCGTGCAGCGCGCCCTGTACGTCGATTACATCACTCTGCGGGCCACGCAGGGCAGCACTAGGGACATTGTAACCAGTCTGCAAACAGCGACGACGATAGTAGACCGCTACGCCCGCCGCTGCGGTCTTCAATGTTCCCCTCAAAAATCAGAATTTGTGCACCTCCGCCCCTCACAAATGTGCACAACTAAAATATCTCTTTCTCTTGATAGTGGTTCCATACGCGAAAGTGATGAGATACGGGTACTTGGACTCTACATCCAAAAACACAGACGGCCAGACACTACATTGGCCAAACTACGTAAGGTGGGGGCGTCTCTCATAACCTGAGACGCTTTGGGACGTTAAACCCCATAAAATAAATAAACGTAAGGTGGGGGACCAGGTTGGCCGCATGGTCCGCCAGGTTTCCAACAAACGCGGGGATCTACTAAGTAAGGATGCCTTGCGGCTGGCAAACGCCTTCGTAACTAGTCGAATTCGCTATTCGACTCCTTTTCTCTACCTACGGAAACAAGAGGAGGATGCCCTTGAGGCCATCCTTCGCAAAATTGTTAAACGTGCCCTTCACCTGACCATCGCTACTTTAAACAGCCAACTTATGACCCTTGGGGTGGTGAATACTTTCGGGAGCTCCGGGAGGCGCACCTTACAAACCAGTACACGCGCTTGTCGCTAACGGAGTCGGACCGCTGCCTTCTTGCTCGACTCCATATGCAACACACCACTCCCATAGAAGACAGGATTCACATCCGAGAACTGTGGAGACGTGCCCTCCACGTACGGCCTCTTCCAGCCAACACTTCACACGAAGACCATAATGGTCGGCGCTTGGCTCGAGCGCAAGCCCTAGCCCAACATTATGGCAACATAACAGGTGTATACTACGTGTACGCCTCCGGCCCACACCACGGGATGGTACACGGCCGCGGTACTTCACAACAGCAACACAGTTAACGGCCTCACAATCAGAGCCCGCAGTTCTACACAAGCAGAAGAGGTCGCAATTGCTTTCGCGGCCTCACATTCCGATTCAAAATACATAATCACCGACTCGCGAGGGGCCTCTCGGAACGTTGAACCACGCTACACTCCCTTCCTAGCCTATCGAAGTTACCAAAATTGCATACGGGGTACGGACCCCGCACACCGTTACCTCATATGGGCCCCTGCTCATCAGGGGTTGGCAGGAAACGAGGCAGCAGACGCAGCCGCCCGCGCTCCCTCTCACCAGGCTGTTTCTCCTCCCCACCCGATCAGGAACCCGATTTTAATCCGGTCTGTATGTTCAAAGATATTACAACCTATTATCAAGATAGTCATCGCCTTTACCATAGGCCATGCAAAGGCCTCAAGAAGGCGGATGAGCGGCTCCTTCTCCGCCTTCTCACCAATACATTGCTGTGCCCGGCAGCGCTAAAACATTTTGACCCCTCCTTTAGCGGCCGCTGCCCGCACTTTAGTGCGATGTCTTCGGACACCTATCACATGGTGTGGGCCTGCCCCTCCAACCCGGCCATTCCCCCGATCCCCAACCCAACCCGGGAGGACTAGGAGGCGACCCTGCTCGGCTGCCACGACTTGCAGGCCCGAAGAGCCTTAGTCAGGCGCGCCCGGGCGGCGGCCACCGCCACTGAGGTCCCAAACTAGGGGCCTCCACCTAGTGCTTATAGAGATCGGTCCCTTACGGGCTGATCCAAACATACCTCCTGTGCCTTCCTAATAAATGTTTTCACCACCACCACCACCCACACCGCTTCAAGAAGGTCGGCGACAAGTGTGGTGCCCGTGTTGTATTTTTAGCCCCGAAAAAGCTGGGACGCATGTGCCGCCTGCTGGATGATGTCAAAGAGGCCTACGTGGAAGATTAAGTACCACAAATCTCTCGTTAAATGTGAAGCTGGTGTGGTGTACAACATCCCGCTCGCCTGTGGCAGACGGTACATCGGACAGAGGGGACGCTGCATTAACGAACGCTTACTCTAGCATCACCGGACAGCTCATTAGATAACGGCGGAAGTCACCTAGCTGACCACTTGCGCTGTTGCTCACACAAACCAGCATGCAAGGCCGTTTTTGTAAAGGACACATGTGATGCGCAAGTTTAAGTCTCAAAAGTGCTGAGAAATTTTTGAAGCTTGAAGTATATTCAATGACAAAGAAAACAGCGTCAGCGGCCGTTTTTTGGCGGTACGCAAAAAAGAAATAAATCACCTCAAGGCAAACGTGTTCGTTCAGCTAGGTAGGCGATAGATATAAGGTGTGCCGATGTTGTAAACATGAGTGGCATGGCAATCGTGCCTTTTGCATTTGTTTTGAGATTGTATTTGTTATTTGGTCGCGGATTACTTTTTCTTTGCGCCCCCTTTTTACATAAATGCCTGTTTGTGGAATAAAGCTGAGTTGAAGTCCGGCGCTCGTCATGTCTCTTCTACTTTCCTTCATGCTTTTCCCCCGCTGAAATGTCTCACAATTGTTCTAGCAACCAACTAGCCCTGCTACCTACGCTATCTTTCAAGTCCTCAGTAATGAGTTCGGGATATGCACGGCGGCATAAAATTTTAAGGGGAAGGTCTTCTGCATAAATTCATGCATACAGTTTTTTCCTTATATTTGTAAAGTATGTACATGCTCTGCTTTCTGCATATAGATTTTCTGTGTATTGAGTATAAACGGGTTTGTCCATAACTGAACAAATGTACTTTAGGGTGTTTATTTTGGCGCTGTAATGCAGAAACCACTACAGTTATTAATGCCAGACTTCAAAAACAGCGTATCGGGTGTTGTCAAATTCAACGTTAATTAATACTATGTAGGAACATTGATTACATTTACAGTTGTCATGCAACATGCTACTATACACCCACAACTTTTCATTACTGTATTATTTGCAACCACTGTGTGCTGCCAGCAAAAGGGCCAAGGGCTTTTGTGAAGCTGCTTACATAGAAACTTTTAGTCCTTTTAAGCCTGTGCTTGGATTTCCCTGTAATTGAAGAAATGCGGGAAAAAGTGCATGTGAACATGAAAAGTACATTGTGGAAAATTGACAATCTTGCAGTCTGAACGTTGTATACAACTCCGGCTCATGTTATTGACGTTTTTGAAACGGAGCAGTTTTGCACGCAAGTTAACGAGGCATTTCTCGAGCAGATTTAGCAATGGCATAGCATACTATCAGAGATATCTACGCGTCCAAGAGCAAACACTGACACTTTTTTTGATCGTTTCAAATCAACTCGAATTAAAACTGTCTTTGGACTGATGCATCTGGCGGGCTTCTGATGCTCTAGCCGCTTTCGGTACGACCTATAGGTCCTAGAACCCCATAAACTGTATTTGCTGCATCCTACACAAATTGCAAAAGTTACAAACGGTAGGTGCTCTATGCTATATTTACTTCAGGCACGGTGTCCACATACGTGAACGCCAACAAAGCGTAATTAAATTCAGAAATACAAGGCTAACTTCGGGCTTTTAAATGCGCGCCCTAAATGTTTCGAAACTTCCCACTATCAGGGCTGATCGCTTGCACGACTTATCAATAAAGATAGGAAAAGAGCTGGAAATAATAATATCAGCAGCTGCCCCGAGAGGATTTCTGAAAATAAAAAGAACTTGTTCCAGCTTTTTTCGCAAGTACGTCAACACGGCTACAACCGTTGGGGGCCTACACAAAGTGAACAAGAAAGGGAAAAGACTCTAGGTGCTTGACAAAGTTTCAAAAGGAGGAGATCGGTATTGTAGATATCTGTCACTGCGACTTTTCAGATGATGGATTGGCTCGAACTAAGGCTGAATGAGGCTCCAAAACTCGCATTGACGTGGGCTGAAATTCCCAGCCGTTTCGTCATCTGAAAAGTCGCAATGAGAAATATTTACATTGGCTCTCTAGACGAAGAATGCTTCAGAGCTCGAACCAGTAATGTTGCTCCTTTCAGGTGTTAAACCTAAGTTATAACAAAACAGGACGTCGGGGCAAGGAAATAACACTCAGAGATTTTGGACATTCAGGCGCAATGTCCACATTTGTGGACGCAAAACTGTTAGAGTTTACTGCAGCATAGCAATAAAATTGGAGTGTCATTTGGACATTAGCGTATCTACACATCGGGAACCTTAAATTGCGTGAAGACTTGCCATTTGGAAAAAAGCGTGCGAAAATAAAACATACGTTTTTTGTTCAGAAGTGCAAGATGCCGGGCTAGTTGGTATTGCATACTGAAATAAAACAGCGCTAGGAACGGGACGAAACACGAAGGAGCAAAACACAGACACGCGCGCTGACTAACAACTGAAATTTTATTTCGATGCAGGACACATAAGTAAGGTACAAAGAGGGGGGGGTGTCCAAGGCGATCCTGCACAATCACCGAGACAGAGTAGTCACGTCCAGGGGTAAAAACGATAAGAAGGTGAAAGGCCGAAAAAAAAAGCGATAAAAACCACGGTGTAAGAGGCCGGGAGGGAAAGTGAAACCGATGAAAACAGATATACACATAGGCAAAAGGCAAAAAACGGCGTTAAACTAACGGTGAAAAAACGTGACTGAAATCGCGGCACAAGGTGATTAACAAAAAACGACAGAAAGGGGCATTTGAGAAAAGGATGAAACATTTACCCTGCCTTTAAGAAAATCCAATTCTTTTTGCGAAAAGCACAGGGAGGGTGTACTCACACATTGTTCCTTTGCGTTGTGGATTTCAAACGCTTCTGCGACTTCCCTGGATATCCCATCCCGTCCTCTAGCAAGAATTGTGCAGCGATTGAAATCTGGGGAGCAGGTTTCGTCTGGATCAACATCCTTACGTTTGCACTTTTTGCGGTGCTTGGCAAGGTGCCCAGAAATTGCAATACTGTCTACATTGTTCCTGTGCTCTTGAAGCCTAATGTTGAGGCACCTGCCTGTTTGGCCAATGTATCTCTTCCCACAGGACACGGGCAGAGAGTAGACGACGCCGGTTTTGCAGGGGACGAGTTGTTCCGAATGAGTCTGCCCACACCCACGGGCGATCAGAGGCCCTCTGCCCAAAGGTAAACAAACCTCTGATCTACATACAGCCGCATGTCATGCAAGGCCTGACAAGCCTTGGTAAAAAGTGACCGAGCCCACAGTTGCCCAAAGCGGCGTTACCTGCTCACTATGGGTGCACCTGCTATGGTGACCATACACCTGCGATCAAGCCAGCTTACTGTCTCTTCGATCAAAGAAGAACAGGTAAATGAGGCCTAAGTCCACACCCCTGTTCGCCGTGTAATGTTAGCCAGTATAAAATACAGCGTTACAAGCTAAAAATTTCGCATTTATTCGCAAAAAGGGAAACATGGCGCAAGCGTTCAGGAGTTGCGCAAACGGAAATAGCTTTGTAGGGCCTTGCGAATTCGACATCGAATCTTTTCTTATCTCCAACAGTTTTAATCTACTGTCAGCTCTATGCTTCTGTCTCTTGGATGTCGTCAAAACAGAACACGTATAAATGGGCGGACTCAATCTGTGCTTTGTGAACATTTTATTGACGGCGACGGTGACGAGATGGCAGCACTGGTTTCATCGGGGCAGAAATCCGTGGGGGACCCCACTGAGGAGGACGCGGAAGGCGAGGATTCAGGCACGACCCGACAAAAGGGTCGTCTCTCTTTGGATGGCAGAAACATCCGGGTGGGCAAGGCTGCTGCAGCATCAAAGGATTGCACTAGAGAAATATAAAAGAAACCAAATGGGTGATTCAACACCCCTAAAAAAAAACTGGCGTTCGTATTCTGCTTTAAGTCGTATATTTGTGTTAGGTGAATTCGGCCCAAAAGTAAAAAAAAAACTAATACATCACTTTAAATCGGGGAATACATTGCCCAAGTTTATAGACTCTTAAGTAACCATCTGAATGCAGCGCTTTTTTGATGATAAAAAAGAGACGCCAAATAAAGCATTGCTCTCGATTTATTGCTAGCATTTGAAGCATTTGAATTTCTCATTACATTTCCCACAGCGAGTGCGAAGTAGCGCTACACTTATAAAACGCTATATCCTGCTTTTCCATGGAGCAACAGCAAATTTCCAAACCTTTAGACAGTCCTTTCTTGGCAGTACATCACTAGGCTGGTTTGAGCTTCTAAATACTGCACACTGTCGATACGCAAATACTCAGACATGGATAGGCAGGAACGTAAACCTTAGTTATTATCAAAATTATTGTATTTAGCGCAAAGGAGAGGAGAGCAGAAAGGAAGATGAACATGGGCGTTTGTGTTTTTCGGTAAATGACATGAATCTCATGTCGAAATACCAACTAGCCAAACATTTAACTTTTCTTAGGTTTTACATTCACCACGCTTCTCCATTTTGCCAGAAAACGCGGTCCTATTCCAGCAAAAATTTGTTTGAGCAGTCTCGTAACTCCTAGCATCTAATATTGGCTATATACGTGTAGAAAGTTGCATTAATCCTGCCCGTAGACAAGAATTATTTTTGCCTTTAGCTCCGACATCTCTTCTTTTCGACGTCCTTTGAATCCCTAGTAATCAGGGATAAATATATTATTGCGAAAGCAATACTGCTAGCACTTTTCTGCCGTCGGCGGAGGTCGTTCCTTCGCTCCGGCGCAGCTCCGGCGCACGACCACGTGACAGCGTGACGTCACGACCAGAGGAGAGCAGCGGCCCCAACTCGTCTCTTCGGCCGTGGTCGTTCCTTCGCTCGGCGCGGCGGCTACCACGTGACGGCCTCCTCGGCCCGCCGCGTGAGGGCGCTCGCTAGGAGAGGATAGACGGGGCGCCGCAGGTGCGCTCCACTTAGTCATGTCTGAGGAGTTGTATACAAGGCGTCGCCGGAGCGACGTGCTGCGCGCAAACGCCGGCACCGTGCCGAGGAGACAGATGAAGAAAGGCAAGAGCGGTTGGCTAAGCAACGCGCCTATGCCGCAGAATGGCGAGCCCGGCGGCGTACTACAAGTTCAGTGAGCGAGAGTAGTTTCCTGGACTTTCTGAATGCCGAAGAATCGTCTATGAGTAGTGCAGAGCGATATAATGAAGACCATGTAATTACCAGTGTTCAGACCAAGAGTCACTACTTTACGGACCACCAAAGCGTGTTCATTGGAATAAACAAACAGTAGAAACCATGTTGTGTCCAGAGTAAATCATTTAGTTGCACAAAAGGCGAAGCCATGCCAAACCACCGGCAGAGCCGAGCGCAGCCAGGGAGCTATTGCTTTCGCAATCACTCAGGCTTAACCAGAGCTAAGCCACAGCTAATTTTTTTTAAATACTTTTATTTATACGGCGCTAACCTTTCGTCCCAAACTTAGCCTTTCAATTAGCACAATGATCCGGGAGTAGAGAGCAACACGCCTGAACGAACACAGCAATGTACTGCGAAGTATGACGTTGCGGACTTTCCGGATCAGCAGCTGTTATGAAGCATATTTCGTTTCATTGCTACCGAGAACTCTCACTGGGGCGGCATTGCATGAGGAACAGGGAAAAACATTGTATGGTGCCTTTGTTCGAGCGCGAAAACGCAAAGCATCTATGGATGCCTAAAATAGGCCCAACAGAAAGACTGCCGCCTTGGTAACAGCTTTCGCATGCAAACCCGTTTTTAAACCGTGTATCTTTGCCCTCTCTTCCTCCCTGGTTGACACTGGTCCATCAAAACATGAAAACTGGTTCGTTTCAAAGCTGTAATGAGTTTACTTCAGTTTACTACTCCCCGCCGTCGTACTCCGCGCACGGTTAATTTGCATTACATAGTCCTGTAGGCAGCGCCAGCTATGTCGTGTATGTTTGTACAGTTATAGCTTGAGACTTATAATTGACCTTTCTTTATATCTCTCACCTGTCACCTTCCTCTCACCAGACTTTTCCTCTTTCATCTCATCTCTAACCTTTCGTAGTGTGCCCGAAAAAAAAGCTACACACGGTTGCAGTTTGTGACTGTAACTTAGAAATCAACTCCAGGGTTCTTTTTTTCACATCCATGAATTTACAGTAACTTGCACGGTAAGTTCCTTGACGTGAATTTTGCAGCCAGGCGGCGCTTTCTTTAAGCGCAAATAAATTCCAAATTAGCCTGTTTCATGGCCTCAACCAAGCCCATTTCTCAGGGGAACCTTAAACGTAAGACGTCACGAGCAGCACGCTCATCGCATTCTCTGTGCGTTGTCTGCTAGAAAAAAATTTCCCAGGTTGCGTGTGGTCTTTGGAGATAAATAAGTGCTTTGGATAAGGGATATTCTGTTGACTGTATTTTTCTAGATTTTAAGAAGGCCTTTGACGTCGTATCACATTCCTTGTTAATACAAAAATTATACTGGTACAACATAAATGAGAACGTTATTAGGTGGATAAAGGAATATTTAAGCTTTAGGCGTCAATGTGTTGTTGTCAACGGGAAACAGTCGCATGAGGTGGCTGTAACATCAGGGGTGCCCCAGGGATCCGTCTTGGGCCCATTAGTGTTCATAATGTACATGAACGACATCTTTTCAGGTATTTCTTCATACATGCGTCTTTTTGCGGACGATTGTGTATTGTATAGAATTATTAACGATCAAAGTGACTGTGATGCATTACAACAGGATTTGTGTAAAGTGGCCCAGTGGTGTGAGAACTGGGGAATGCATATTAACTTACAAAAATCTGTACATATGTGTTTCACTAAAAAGAAGGTTCCCCATATTTTCACTTATAACATAAAAAATAGCAGACTGCTTTCAGTGTTGGAATTTAAATATCATGGTGTATATTTAACAAGTTAAATGTCTTGGCATCGTCACGTGGATTTCGTTACTGCCAAAGCCTGTCGTGTGTTAGGCTTCCTGCGACGTAACGCTAAACTTTTCCCCTTAAAGACTAAAGAACTGCTGTATAATACAAACGTTAGAAGCATACTTGAGTATGCTTGCACAGTCTGGGATCCGAAATCCTTTCTTGACGTTCAAAAGCTAGAAAGAGTTCAGAATTTGGCAGTTCGTTTTGTTTTCAATAACTATGGGCGATATTTTAGTGTAACGAGCGCGAAAAAATCTTTGGTTTGGGACTCCCTTCAAAAGCGTAGGAAAGTTCTGCGTTTAAAATTATTTCATAACATATTTCATTCTAGAACTGGAATAGACAAAACCAAATATATAGCCAACCCTGATTACGTGTCTTTACGAAGACATCAACCAATTAAAGTTAAAGAATACAGATGCCGGACTGACCTTTTTAAAATGTCTTTTTTCCTTAAAACGGTTTCGGAATGGAACAAGCTGCCTGAGGAAGTAGTGTCCATATTATAAATGATTCATTTTCTTCCATGCTGTGACATTTTTATGTATAATAATTCGGTGTGCTTTCTGTCTCATTGTTATCTTTTTTTGTAACCACCTGCATGAGATAGCATTTGTGTACTTTTTGTTCAATCCCCCCACTGTAATGCCAGACAATGGCGCTGTGGGTATGATGATAAATAAATAAATATGTCGCTTGCAGTCACCAGTTTAGCCAATCAACACGCTCTAAGGTAGTTTCGTGGTAATATTTTGGTCGAAACACAACTTAAGTTTCCTCTCCTGTTCCTTTGCTGTTTCATAAATGTCTTCATTATTTTCGAAACCTATTTATCGGAGTTGGGAGAGGGAGAAACAAGAGAAAAAGTGCTGAAGTCAACTAAAAATGTTGGAAAACAATCTGTATTGGTCCTTTTTTAGGGATGTCGCGGGCAAACGGAATATAATTGGTATCGATGATTACTACAGTCTAACGTAAAAGGCGTTACTTACACGGAGCTTTATAAGATAGAAAAGGAAAAAATAAAGTGGCTGTGGCTCAACTCAGCTGAGTCAGGATATCTAGAGCGAGAGCTGTGTCAGCAAGCACTGTAATTAATTAACGAGAGCAAATCACGTGATGCACCACGTGCTGCAAGTGCAAGAGCGAGCGTGCAGAGCGGCGGTCGGCGCAGTGGCCGACGTGACTGCCAAGCGCGAGAGCGAATCATGTGACACGTCACATGGCACAACTGACGAGGAGGAGCCGCCGCCGAGCAGCAGCCGGCGCTGAAGCGGACGTGACTGCAAAGCGCGCAGCTGTGGCGTCAGCGAGACACATGACATGACGTCACAGCTTGTCATAGCCACATGAGGCGCGCCTCCTGTTAGAGGCCAAAGAAGGCAAGGTGGCTTTCCGACTCAGCATGGGAGGAGCGCAGCTTTTCGCTATGAAGTTTAAATACAAGTGGCTGCATCGCCTGCAGGACTTCGCAGTTAAATTCCAGTGGGTAGACAGCGTTTTCGGCGCGGATTCCAGAGCGTACGCTATACCATCGTGCACTTCCAAATAGTCATCACGGAGCTGGTTTCAGTGTCAACGTGGCAAGTTCGAATTCTCTGGCGAGAAAATTTTTAAATGCCATTTTACCAGCAAAAATGCGTCTTTTGCTGCCGGTGAAAAGCTGCAAAAAATGACCGACAATTATTTTCGGCTCCAATTCCTTATGTGGAGCCCTTGTCAGTTCTGACCGAAGTAATCCATGACCAATGTAATCCATAAATATACTCTACCAAAATCGCATACATATTCCAGATACTGAAGCTGCCAGAATTCAGTTGTGTTTTTACGAAAGCACCTGATGGCCTAACGTTTTTTTCCTAGCCTTCAATATCCTGATATGCCAGAAATAATGCATGAAAGTCGCGTCATTTCTAAATTAATCGAATCACTGAACCTGACCTCATCTGCTGAAGTTGACATCAACAGGCAAGTACTTAAAGACACCACAGAAATTAGCAGTGTTATTTTCTCGTGCTTGCTTCAACAGTAACTTTCGTCTGAAGGGGTACCGCTGGAGTGAAAAACAGGTACGGTCATTCCAGTTCATTAAATAATGATAATCATCATCATGTCTTGAATACCGTCCAATTTCCACTACTAAACTACTGACGTTTAAAATTGATGGAGCAGTTATTTTTACCCAAATCGTAATGATTTTTTACTTCTAGCAACTTTTTTTACTTCAGTCCGCAAAATATCTTAATAATTTGCATTGCAGTACGCACTTCCACTTGTCACAAGCGACACCAGCTCCCACCTAAACTTTAGCACATCTGTAGATAAAATGTTTTTAAACTTCGAGAAAGCTTTCGATAAGGTCCCCCATAATCAAATTTTTTTTGAAACTTTCACGCCTAAATCTTCATCCCCCAGTCTATAGCAGGCTACGTTTATTTTTGATCGGCCTGTCGCCACTTCGTTTTCGCAAATAACAACTGTTCTCCACTGTCTTCTGGTGTAATAATCAACAACGAATGAAACGCGATCAAGAAAACTGTGGAGGCCACAGAAAAACACCAACATATTAGCTCCCGGACAGCAAATACAAGCTGGTTTGAGTAACACTTCTGAAGAGCAGTATTCGCGCTTGCGAAATTAAATTACCCTGGGCCAGTATTGAGCCTACCCATGCTATGAGCTTCTCTCAGTGTTCTTCTTTGCGTTTCATTTATTTATTATAGTACCTCAGGGTTCCGTTCTGTTCCGGGCTCACCTCTTGAATTTTGAGTTCATGACCTCAGTAATATTTCTTCTAGCATACGTCTATTTCCTGATAACTGTTATATATACATAAAACGCTTAGCGAAAAAATGCTGTGTTAAAATGCATTACTAAAATATCGTGTGAATTTCACATTAATTTTGTATTTTTGTCCCTCTGCTTAAATTGTAATACGAAAGCTTTCTCTTATACTGGGAGCAATACATTGAATATTTTTGCAAAGACGTCAGAAATACAACTTCTTCCCGCTTGGTAGATTTCTTAAAAATAAATATCTCTAAATATATAAAAATAAGTACATTACATCATATTAACATGCACTGAAAATATACATTTAATACATTCAAAATATATTTTCTTCTACTTAAACCGCCGCGGTGGCTCAGCCGTTATGGTGCTCGGCTGCTGACCCGAAAGACGTGGGTTCGATCCCGGCCGCGGCGGCTGGAATTTCTTTGGAGGAAAAATTCTAGAGGCCCGTGTACTGTGCGATGTCAGTGCACGTTAAAGAACCCCAGGTGGTCGAAATTTCCGGAGCCCTCCACTACGGCGTCTCTCATAGCCTTAGTCGCTCTGGGACATTAAACCCCATAAACCATAAACCATATTCTACTTAAAAAGCTCTACTGATCGGCTTTATCTAATGAGGCTGATTAATGCCTTGAACAGCAGAACTAACTCACCCGGCTATAAGCAATAAGCTTAAGCAGCCCATACCACTGAAAACGCGGAACTGTCATCAATCAAGGAGCCTATGACATTGCCAAGTCACGTGACGGAACTTCAACGCGAAAGATGTCGCCACACAGCAAATGTCGACAAAAAGTGACGTGCCCCGAGTGCCCCGAAAAAAGCGGTACGTGTCTTTCCCTATATGTGGCCTCCGCCCCCCCCCCCCCCCTCGCCCCGATAGACCACACATTATCTTGCCTAGTGAGGTGTTTCTTGCGCAAACACTGTGGGCCCCCAAATTGTCGCACAATTGCCGAAATGGTCGCGTTCCAATCTGGTGGTGACCTAGAACCGAACTGTTGGTGGTGATCCATGCGTCAGCCATCGCCTAAGAATCGAACTGTCAACCAACAAATATATGGGCGTCTATTGGAGCCGCTCGGCTTGCCAGTCGGGCCGGGCCCGGAGGAGCGCAGGGTGCCCTTGCCGTTATAATGCAGTCACGTTCTCCACACGTAGTGTAAATAAGCGGCGATTACCTTGCTGCTAGAAGTTACCATAAACGAAAGGACGACAGGAGAGAAGCAGTTTTCACTGTTCCCTGAAAAGTCATTTCGAGCCCTAGATTGTTCCACGGTGGCTTGAAGTGTACTGCAAATATGTTTACGCGCGGACAACGCATTTGTTAGAATTTAAACATACTTCATCGGATTAATTGGGCATTTACGAGAGTATAGTTTAAATACATTGCCAACACCAAAATGCGATCTCCCGAAACTCGATTTCGAGCATTAGATTGTTCAACGGCAGCTTGAAGTGCACAGCAAACATGCTAATGTGGACTGCCCATTTGCTAGAAGTTAAGTATTCTGTGGACGATTTAAGTTCGTATTTACGAAAGTACTCTTTAAATGAAAATGTCAACATGCAAATGCCACCTTCCCGAAACGCGATTTCGAGCACTACATTGTTGTAGGGCAGCTGGAAGTGTGTTGCAAATATGTTTAGAAGGACTGCCCGTTTGTAAAATTGAAGTATAGTTCGGACGAATTAATTTCATGTTTACGAAAGAACACTTCTATTACATTGATAAAATGCTAAAACCGGATACACATTTTTTCACGCATTTCAAGCGCACTCAAAGCATATTTAAGTTAGGCATTTTTCGCAAATTTTAAGAATATATTTGGAATACCAAGCACGAAATTTCAGGAATCTATTCCATGCATGTTTTTAGTCTATGCATGAGTACCAAATATGCAAAATACGGGCATATACGAGAGTATAGTTTAAATACATTGCCAACACCTAAATGCGATCTCGCGAAATTCGATTTCGAGCATTAGATTGTTCAACGGCAGCTTGAAGTGCACTGCAAACATGCTAATGCGGATTGCCCATTTGTTAGAAGTTATGTATTCTGTGGACGATTTAAGTTCGTATTTACGAAAGTACTCTTTAAATGAAAATGTCAACATGCAAATGCCACCTTCCCGAAACGCGATTTCGAGCACTACATTGTTGTAGGGCAGCTGGAAGTGTGTTGCAAATACGTTTAGAAGGACTGTCCGTTTGTAAAATTGAAGTATAGTTCGGACGAATTAATTTCATGTTTACGAAAGAACACTTCTATTACATTGATAAAATGCTAAAACCGGATACACATTTTTTCACGCATTTCAAGCGCACTCAAAGCATATTTAAGTTAGGCATTTTTCGCAAATTTTAAGAATATATTTGGAATAGGAAGCACGAAATTTCGGGAATCTATTCTATGCATGTTTTTAATCTATTCATGAGTACCAAATATGCCTAAAATACAATATAAATATCCCATCGTATATTTCAAACGTATTAGTTTTCGCTAAGGGTTATCGCTAAGGGTTATGTATTTACTATATAAAGCGACTAGGAAACAGTAGGAAAAAAATGGTGTAAAACATGGTTTAGGTGTTTGAATGTAAGAAAAATGTCATTATTGTCTTTCCACCCGGCGATTCTTATCTAGCACCCACGTATATTTTAAGTAGCTCAGTAATATCCTGTGTGATATCTCATAAACATCTATGACTTGTCTCAGCACAGAATGTTTCGTAGCCATCTAACTCAGCGACAATATCTAACGAGGTGAACCGCATCCTCGGCTTTCTCCAGCGAAATCTGAAGGTTGCTTCCCCTTCCGTAAAAACGCTTGCTTACAAATATCCTTTGAGGCCAAAGCTAGAATATGCGTGCCCAGTTGGGACCCTCATCACACTAATATTTCTAATCCCGTTTAATCTATCCACAAGCGCGCAGCTTGGTTATTTTCCGTGATTATTCTTCCTAGACTAGTGTCAGCACAAGCTAAAAATTAACACAAATCTTCCGAATCCAGAAACAAGACGTAAAATACCTAGACTTATCATGTTGTAACTTATAACGCCACTTTATCTCCCGCCCACCGCCATTCATCCTGGACCACTCATTCCAAATCAGTATATTCTCCACACGCGCGCACATCATCCCACCTCCAGTCGTTTTTTCCACACAGAGCTAAGGACTGGAATGTTCTGCCTGAAGAAGCAGTACCCCACACCAGTACGACGAGTTTCAGGACTGCCAATTAAAACTTTCTCCCGTGATGCTCACCACTACTCGTGTTAAACCCATGTCCCAGAGGCCATTGAGGACTAAACAAATAAATTGACAAATAAAGATAGCAAGAAAGAAATTTACGATCGATGTTTGCTAATAGAAAAATTGGTGTCACTTCTCCGCATTGTGCCACTAGAGATGGAATAATCAGAACCTTCAAACAATATCAGAGAATTTTTAAAATGCGCTAAAAAAGCTGGATATTTTGAATTCATTCTCGTTGCTTCAGTGGAAATAAGTCTGAATTTTAATTCCAGCCCTTTAATCTTAGCTTTTTAGCAATATTTAGAAATCTTCCTCAGAGCACATTTGTGAAGCGCTTCCTAAGGAGTTCAGTTCAGTTAGGTGTGGATAACAGCAGCTGCTTGGGAGCTAATACACTGGGGACAAAAATATATATAAGCAAACACTGGTGCCCAGGTTTATGCCTTGAGATAAAATCCCCGTCGGATTAATCGACACTGCTTGTTATTTCAGAATGAAAAGACCAACGGGCATCATACCGGTTCGACGCAGCGCATATGAGCAAGATGAACAGGTCTCCACTCGCTTCCCCTGGAAAAGAAGAGAAAACCCCTCAAAGCGGTTACGAGCGCGTAGCACGAATTTCAGTGCGGAAACACTACTTCACGGGACAAAAACCAAAAAGAAATCTGGTGGCTCCATGATCTTGAGGGTGAACAAATAAAATATATAATGCCGCGTCTGGATTTCTAGTCCACTGCAGCACGAACAGATCAGCTTCGATCACAGGGCAAGCTGAAGAACCCCAGGTTGTTGAAATTTCCGGAGCCCTCCACTACGGCATCCCTCATAGCCTGAGTCGCTTTGGGACGTTAAACCCCTTCAATCAAACCAACCAGATCAGCTTCGCTGCCCACTGCACGAGAGCACTATGCTATCGCCGCTGCCGATCACGGCTCGTGTTAAACTGCAACCCGACCTCAAGCTGTGCATTGCATACCGCCGTCTTCGTCAGCTTCCATCTGCATGCGGCTCGAACAGATGAGATCAGCTTAACCTCGATCAGAGCTTAACCTGAGTGTAATATCGTCGCCAGACGAGCCGATGACCCGGCCAAAAAAAACCATGGGCCAACCAGGCCAAACACATCCTTTCACATGTCAACTCGGTTTAACTACGTTAAACTCCTACCACTCTTTAGCACTAGATTTGGTCTTACCGCAAGAAATTTTTCCCAGACGTGCTCTGTTTTTTATTCGCACTCTCTGACACCCGGAGGTCAATCCGGACTTCCCAGGGCTCCAGAGATGGTCTGAAGTGAACTTCTTTCGAAAGGTCCCTTACACCAGTGACAGTTAAACTGTGCGTCTTTTTAGATGCGCCGGTTAGAGCGTACGAACTTGAACGTGAATCCCGTGTTAACACTGTTGCATCACTCTACCCTTCCGTCTTTTAAAATGTTTAGTACTCGTGCGACACTTATTATGAATATAACCGCGTCTACAGGGGGTAAGCGATAATTATAAGCCCGCGTTAGTTAAAGTAAATTAACGGGTCCTTGGGCTCTAAGTTTGAAAACAGTAGATGGAAAGCATATTGCTAATGTAAGACCGCTGTCATACAATTCTTTTCGTTCGATTCAATCCTATTTCATCATTCGTATCCGTAGGTGCTGACTGAATCCAGTCAGAGTAAGGGCATAAGGCAACATCGAAGTTGAAAAGAATCCGAATGAAATTTAGGCCCCAATTAAACTAACAGATCACCCCCCCCCCCCCCCATACCTTACCGTGAGTAACAAAGCATCCAATCACCATAGGGGAATGCCGTAGTAAGACCTGTCATTACAGTGACGGTCCTGCACAAACCTCTTCGCACTTGAAATGCGCCAGTTAGTTGCGCGCGCTTAGAGACAGTCGTTAACCAGTGGCGCATCTTATTAACACAGGCTGTTCTAGTCCACGCAAAGGTCCTTTTTATTAGAAATAGAGGCTAAGTGCCTGACAGGAACTCCAATGCCATGGTTCCGGAAGGATTGCCCTACAGCGGGAAGGTTTCTAGTTCCTATGCGCTATCTGTTTTTCGGGCGCAAGAAGTATCACGAAATAGCACTGAGCGACTCTTCTTTTTCCTGCATGTTTCCAGCATGCATGTTAACAGAGCTCCTAAGTCCTATTTTTATAGGAAAACTATGACAACAACGTTTGAATGCGTCGACGAAGCACTCGCAATGAAGAAAACGAATGATTCCGCGCACGCCTGGCCCTCTCAGACCAGTCGTGGCGCCATCGCAACGTGGCACCGATTTCATAAAAACTGCCAATAGTTCTTTCCCTGCAATCGCTCTCTGTGAATTCCAGACAATAAAATGCCAGAGCACTTCAAAACACTCGAATCGCGAACATATCGAAAAAACTAGAATGCTCTAAATTTGGTTGGAAGAAAAGTGTTAATTACTTCAGCAAAGATTTTTAGATCAGTTCTCAGCCATACTAGGCGTGTTTTTGAAAGATATTTATGTATTTAAACATTCTAAAGCCTTTAGAGTGCTTTTCATAGGTGGAGGAGGACGGGTGGGGCATAAAAACAGTACAGTACATGATCTTTACTTACGTTAGTCAACAAATGCAATAAAAAACTGTACATACAAATGGTAAGTACACAGCAGTGCATAAGCTAAGGGATATAGGAGTATAGGTTGAGTACACAGTACATATATCTTAAAATGAAAATAGTGAAAAAATGTTGCGATGAGGTTAGCGAGGTTAGCAACCAAGGTGCGCTGAAATTTTTGTTTGAAAATGGGATAGATCAGTTTCAGTAACTATGTCAGCCGGCAACGAGTTCCAGTCTTCTATAGACGATAGTAAGGGTGAGGTTTGATGTTCTATAAGATTTATAACAAAAAACCACAGGAAAGCAACTGCTTAACATAAAGCTTTACTCGAGGAAAACACGCCTACACCTTCTCAAGATCGAAGCATACTCTTCAGTTAATGAGTTACTCTTCAGGTACTCTTCGCAATTTATATTACTATGCCCAGCAGCAGTCATCTTCCTATCGTTAGGCATGTGGTAGCGTTCTTAACAGCAGATATCATACTCACTTCACAATATCGATCGAGGAGAGCAGGAGAAGCGGCATGAACGCAGCAAAGATCATTTTGTTTAAGCACGCAATGTCTGAAACTTCCAAAGCTCCGATTTTAAAACACGCCACCCCGAGCGGTTTTCGCAATGCTCCTAAGCATTTAGCCCAATGAATCACTTCCAGCGGAATGAGACAGAATATGATCCATAAGAGCGAATTCCGCTGACGTTACTCCTACAACATTATGCCGAATTGTTAATGTGCCTACGGCAGCTGAAATCTGGCATGAAATTTTACCCTAAATATGCCGGAGATTCTCATATTAAGGGTAAAAATGCCAAATATGCTAAATACGCAAAGGATCATTAGGCGGAAGATCGCTGCCATATGTACGATCTCAGCGATTCCTGGGTGTTGTAATCGACTATAACCTGACATGGTCACCTCAGATCAAAAAACTCCGCGAGAGGATTACTGCAGCATCGCAAGTGTTCAGGTTCATGGCGGGAACAAGGTGGGGTAGCAACTGCCGATCAATGCGTCTGCTTTAAAAAGCCTACGTTGAAGGAACCTTGCGCGACTGTCTACCAATGCTTCAAAGATTATCTACATCAAACAATAAGACTCTCAATGCCGCACGGAACAACTGCCTGCGAATATGTCTTGGCCTCCCAAAGGGTTCCTCTGCATCAGGAACAGTAGCGGAGGCAGGATGTCTCCCACTAGAGGTTATTTCCGCCCAGGAAACTATGCGTACCCATCTCCGCCATCTCCTGCAAGGGAAGAAGCACTTCCTACACCGTGTCCACCTAACTCACAGCAACTCTAGCTTTGGCCAGGCAGTGCAGCTCCTGCCCCTCCCTACTATTAATCAGCCACAGAAACTACTACCTCTGGCCTTTCCTCCATGGACACTCTCTCCTCTAAAGGTGAAGAAGTCTGTTCCAGGTGTGAGTGCAAAGAGCCGCATGCCACAGGCAGCGCTTCTGCAAGCTACTCTCGCCTACTTAATCGAAGAATATACGCAGCACACCCACATCTTTACCGATGGTTCAACTACTAAAGAAACCTTTTCTTGTGGCCTTTATGTGCATTTAACAGGCCATGCCCTTTCTTACCGGCTGCAGCGGAGGACATCCTCTACGACAGCTGAGCTTCACGGCATTAAGGAAGCTGTTTCTTACATCCTGCGCCGAACCGCCGGCCGTTGGGTTATCTTCACCGATTCAAAAGCATTTCTGCAGATCCTGGCCAACCTGCTGAAGAAAACGAATCACCAGCCAGTTTCCCTGGACATCGGGTATCTACATCATTTAGCTATTGCCGCAGGCCACTGCCTAACATTTCAGTGGGTACCTGCTCACTGTGGCATTCTGGCTAATGAAAAAGCAGATGAAGCGGCCCGTAAGGGCCACCAACATCGGAGATACATTCGAACATTTTTCACGAAATCTGATGCGTCCCAAATGACTAAAAGTTTTGCTTACGAAGAAACGTATCGGCTTTGGAGTTTGCCGACACATCAGTACCAATTTCTTCACTCAATGGATCCACATCTTAGATCAAGGCTCTCACCCAGAATTCCTCAACATCTGGAAACACATCACCGACTTCCTCTGAATGCTGCATATACAAACGGCTTGCGATACCGTTTTGGACAAATGAACAGTCCGCATTGTGACAACTGTGCCTTGATAGAAACTGGGGAACATATCCTGCTTGAGTGCCCTGCGTATGCTAACGAGCGTGCGTACTATGAACATTGCATCCAGACTCTCTGCCCAGTGCCCCTAACAATGGAAAAGTTTTAGGTCCCTTAGCCTGCTTCAGGCAACAGAGACTTGCAATGAACTATCTATTTGCATATTTAAAAAACATTGGACATCTCGATAATCTTTAAATTTACTTGCGCGTTACCTTCATGCATTCTTCTTGCAGTGAACTTTGTTAGCCCATTTGTCGGACTATGCACTCCATCATTCCATAGGTTGCATCAACACTCGCCATTGCATTCTTACTATCCATTTCGTGGCCGCATTTTATCTTCGTTTTTTTTTACCTCTTCCACGCTGCTCTCCTTCTGTCTTTATATCCCAAATTCCCCTCCCTACGCAGAGCAGCATGCCAGCGATATTGAAACGCCGGCTAAATTCTCTGTATTTCATTAAAGAGTCTCTCTCTCTCTTTTCAATAGTAAAAAATTTTAGAAAAGTCATTCCTTCGGCGCTGATATGGAACCATTTATTTTCTGGTTTTGCCGTTTTTTTATGTGTGCAGTTGAGAAAAATTTATTTTCAATGGTGGAAGAGATGTCGAGATTTCAGTTCACTTCCAGTGGCTTGAGCTATTTTTCCACAAATGTCAGAAAAACCTGACTTCCAATAAGAAATAAGAAAGACTGCAATGTCAATCTGACTATTAAAAACAGCTCAACAGTGCACTGAAGCTAGCTAATAGAGCAGGTATAAAAAGAAAAACGCTCCACTGATTTGAGACGTATACCAGCGGAGAAAGGCCCCGCCGCGGTGGCTCAGTGGTTATGGTGCGCGGCTGCTGACCCGAAAGACGCGGGTTCGATCCCGGCCGCGGCGGCTGAATTTCGATGGAGGCGAAATTCTAGAGACCCGTTTGCTGTGCGATGTCAGTGCACGTTAAAGAACCCCAGGTGGTCGAAATTTCCAGAGCCCTTCACTACGGCGTCCCTCATAGCCTTAGTAGCTTTGGGTCGTTAAACCCCAATAACCAAACCAAACCAGCGGAGAAAGCGCGGCGCGAAAATGAAATCTTTTTACACTGTCATAATAAATCAAAAAGCAGATATAGAAATCGATGACAGGACAGAAACGCGTGGGAGTGGCGCTGACTTGAATGTGAAAATTTTAATCAAGGTACACTGAATTCAAAAACAACAAGGGAGTGCAGACGGACAGACAAAAACTTTATCTGCAGCAAGTGAGTCTTAGACGCAAATTCGCGGTCTCGCATTGCACCAGACTGGTCATATCTGGACATGACGTCGGCAATCCAAGTCACCGCAGCAAGCTGCGATGTCGGGTCTGCAGACATCGTCGGGTCTGCAGACGTGAGCAGGACCTCCTAGTCCTCCCAGCTCGAGAGGGCGTGCTGTCTGCGCGGGAAGCGCAGGAGCGCAGCCGAAAAGGATGTAAGTGAGCCTGGCGTGAAGGTCACTGCATAGGGAGCATGCAGGGTACGTCTCACAATAGTTGGATAACAGTTCAATGAATAACAGAGAGCGGGTCTGGAGGGGTCTGAGAAGGATCAGTTGGGAGTGTGTAAGAGACGAATGGGGAGGTGGGGAAAGTCTGACGGTTCACACGGGGTATTTGCATGAGCTCTGCAAAGGTATGCGCCAGCTTCCTCTATAACCCGGGATCGAGACTGTCCTGAGCCCGTAAAATCAAACCTCGGGACAGTTTATCAGCAGCCTCGTTTCCAGGGTTCCCTGAGTGGGTCGGTACCCACCGGTGCTCTGCCCTGCGTGGTAAAGTTTGGTTAGAGGTGTTCAACAGTACCAGTCAGGGGTGTGAATCCTGCCTCTGGCAAAGTTCTACAGAGCAGTTTTGGAATCGCTAAAGTAGTATTGAGCGCCCGAATGTGCAAGGGCTAGGGCGATGGCGGCCTACTCTGCCTCCTCTGGCGTAGAGCCCGAGGGAAGACGGTGAGTCAAGGGGTGGGGTAGGGTTGGATTGTAGCCAACTGTTACCGCTTCATGCGCTATACATGCGGCGTCTACCCAAATCACAACGTGGTCTTTCCCGCAATACTTAAGAAGGGCTTTAGCGTGAGCTACGCGGCGAGGGATATGATACTGGGGACGGACGTTTCGAGTAAGGGGCATCACAACTAGATGTGTTATCTGTGTCGAGAGATGGCTATCAGGTCTGACTGGTTAGAGAGTATGTTGATGCGAAGGGAGGAGAGTATATGGCGGCCAGTGGCGCTCGCGGCAAGACATGTACTTTGTCTGAAGGTGCTGGTCAATCAGTTCCTGAAGGGTGTGATGCATGCCTAGTGTAAGGAGTTTGGCTCTGCTAGTGCTACGAGATAGGTTTAGGCCTACCTTAGTCGCGAGGCGGATCGTGGTGTTCACGCGTTCGGTGTCCGTGCCGTTCAATTTGAGATATGGGGTAACGTATAGATGCTGCGAAGTGTAAATGCATGCACTATGTTAAGGTAGAAGCCTACGGCGCCAATAGCTAATTCCCCCCCCCCCTACCTTGTCCGTCTGAAGTCGCGAAGGGTTGACAATGCAGCGCGTCGCGCGCTTCGGACACTGTCCAAAGCCGCAGGAAACGGGGACCAAGGGGCTGACGACCGTTTCCCATTGTGAAGAGATTAGCTCTCAAGGGGTGGGTGCCAGTAAGGTCGGCGCCTTCTGAAACCATCCGACTGTCGCGCTAAGCGGTGGAGTTCGGCTTTGCTGGCGCCTCAAAAAGAGCGAAAGTTCCAGGAAAACTGCGCTGTGCGCGCCGAGTCGGGCTCTGGCGAGCACTGGGCCCCGCCCACTTGTATGCACAGTACCATTGCAGCAGTATTGGTCGAAATTGGGCGAGAGCAGGTTTAATAAAGCTCCGCCTAATTATCGAAGGTATTAAAACCCCCTACAACAAAGAGAGGAAGGAGTGCGCCGAGTCCCAGTCTCGGCCGCTTTTAGACAGCCTTTCTTTAAACCGCCTTTTTCTCCTGTTGCCTTTATTTTTGGTCTCGTCTTCAATAAATAAGTTTTGTCTATCAAGAAGTTTGGAGTTGCTGCCCCAACTGGCAACGTGTCGCCGGACGAGTGGAGAAGACGTGAAGTGCCCAGCATACGATCAGAGGCGAACCGGCCATTCCGACGACGAGGAGGAGAAACTTAACTGGTTCCAGGAGGATGACCAGTGTTTCAACTTGACTCCCTACTTTAATGTTGTCCCCTTCGTCTAAACCCCTGTTCAGAGAGGGTACGCGGCGTAGACGCTGCAGCACGGATTCGGAGGCCTTGAGAGTTTTAAGAGGGTGTTCATTTCGTCCTGAATCCTGCACGTGGATGCAAAGGATGCTGAGGGTGGGTGTGACGCTGACAGGGGATCCTTGTAAAGCAATTTGGATGTCGAGTTAGTGCCAGATATTGACCTAATTAGGTTAACGCGGATTTAGAGGGGGAACATTCGACCTTGATGGATGACGCGTGAGCGGAGATTTTGTCTGCTACTAACTGATGAGTTTCCTCAATTTCCTCGTCAGAGCCATCAGTGGTCCATGTCGTAATATCATTATCGTACAGGGTACACTTTAGGTGTGGGATTAGAGTCAGTTTGTGAGAGAGGGGGATGAGAGCATTGTTAAAGAAGAGAGGAGAAAGGACTGTGTCCTGGGGGGTTCAGAACTCTCCTAGTGTATCAGGGGGTGTGCTAAGCTGCTCTATGTGCAGGGAGGCAGTGTGGCCCGAGAAAAAGGCACGAACATAGTTGTAGGTTTTGAGGCCTACCTGTAGTGCCTGCAGTTCTCGTAAGATGACATCGTGTCGAATC
This sequence comes from Amblyomma mixtum, assembly GCF_055824585.1. Taxonomy (NCBI): domain Eukaryota; kingdom Metazoa; phylum Arthropoda; class Arachnida; order Ixodida; family Ixodidae; genus Amblyomma; species Amblyomma mixtum. The sequence continues at coordinate 35,222,960 of NC_143015.1, forward strand.
CTGTCAAATCCCTTTTGAGGTCAACTGCCAGGATAGATTTAGTTAGTTGGTTGGTTTATGGGGTTTAACGTCCCAAAGCTACTTAGGCTATGAGAGACGCCGGATAGAATTAGTGTTGAGGGTGATGGTATCATCAAGCACGTCTTAGGTAATTTGGAGTAGGGCATCCTGCGCAGACAGATGCGCACGAAACCTGAGCTTACTGTGAGGGAAAAGGTGGTTGTCTTCCATGTACGTTGTTAGTCGGGCAAGAACTTTGTGCTCGGAGGCTTTGCCTAGACATCATGTAAGAGAAATGGGGCGGATGTTTACTAGGAAGATATGCTTGTGGGGAAAAGAAATGGGGCGGATGTTTTCTAGGGAGATAGGCTTGTGGGGCTTTGGAATAAAGATCTTTTTTTTTCGCACTTCCAGGAGGCAGGTAGAGTAGCTGCTTGCAAACATTCGTTAATGTAGTTGACGAGGTCAGATATGGAAGCATCGTCAAGATTTCGGATTTCTGCATTGGTAATTTTATTGTGTCAGGGTGCGGTATTGAGTAATTTCAATAGGGCGGATCGGAATTCTGCTGCCGCGGTGGCTCAGTTGTTACGGCGCTCGGCTGCTGATCCGAAGGACGCTGGTTCGATCCCGGCCGCGGTTGTCGAATTTCGATGGACACAAAATTCTAGAGGCCCATGTACTATGCGATGTCAGTGCACGTTAAAGAACCGCAGGTGGTCGAAATTTCCGGTGACCTTCACTACGGCGTCCCTCATAGCCTGAGCCGCTTTGGGACGTTAAACCCCCATAAACCATGACCCATGGGAATTCTGATTCTGTAATAAGGCCATCAAGCTCGGGCGGGGGTGGGCTTGTGCAACTGGGGTACCTGCAAGGGAGGCCGGGGGTGGTATTTGTGTATTTGTGTGTGCGGGAGAAAGGCGCCGGTGTCCTGTCGATGGTTGTGAGCGAGGCGGCGAATAGTAAGGCGGGTCTGGGATTTGCATTGCGCGGGATTCAGCATGTGTCGCAACATTGCGCTCCGGTTGTAGAGAGATTTCCGCGGAAGCCGTAACAAACCTGAACCCAGTTAGCTTTGCAGAGAGTGGCACTATAGTGTTGTATTTGGGAGTGAATCTGGAAAATTTGAGCTTTAGTTTCCTATTGTGCTTTTGAGTTTTCCACCTTCGCGTTATGTTGTCTTGTACATGTTGGAGGTAGGCGAAATATGTTACAAATGTCTTTCTGCAACCGATTAATCCCAGTGTCTAATTCGAAGATGTTCTGTGTTGGCTGCGTTTGCCTAAATTTTTGGAGGACGTCCCAATTATGTGCTCAACAGTAAGTTTGCGCTGAGATCGGCGATAGTTTAGCGTTATGCGAATTAGATAGTGATCGCTGCCTAGTGTGGTTAGCGTCCTTTCCCACAGCAGGTGGCCCATGTTTCTACCAAGTGTGAGGTCTGGGCTAGTGTCAGCAGTAACACTTTTACCAAGACGCGTAGGTGGGCTGAAATCATTAAAGATGCTCAGGTGGAGCACCAGCGCTTCACTGTACAAAACTGCGCCGCTGTGGTTGGTGCACCGATAGCCGCAATCCACGTGAGCACAATGATCGCCGGCAATGAGTAGAGGGTTTGATCGGGCCAATTGAGTTGTGGATCTGAGGAGTTTAGGGAGTAGGTTAATTGGCTGGCGTGGGAGAAGATAGCAGTTAAGAAGGATCAGGAGGGATTTTGCAGGGGTGGGCGGTAAAATTTCAAAAAGGTTGTGAGTGATAGGTGAGCTAGGTGCTCCACGTAGTGCAAGGATTTACAGATGTATGTGACCACCCGAGGAAGATCAGTTGGGTCTGAGGGGATAAAAGTGTATCCTGGCAGTTACCTGCCAACATTGGCGCAATGAGTAGCGATGATGTCTCGTGTGGATGACGAACTGGCGATAATTTGCTGCAGAGGATAGCGCTTTCGCCGAAAGCCCCAGCAGTTATATTGAAAAATCTGCAAAGAATTACGCCCTTCAGAGGAGCCATAATTCTTGTAAGGTGTAGTAGGTTTATAATTGTTGAATGGTATTGAGGGGAAAGCGGGGAGTGGAGAGCGGGACTGTTCGAGGAGAGGCTGTTAAGAGTTGATGGGTGACGTGAGTTAAACGCCCCTCTACCTTGGTCATGATGTTAGAGATGACACTATCCATTAGATGGGTAATGGTAGCTTCAGTCATAATGTGGCATTGTGTAGTGACCTGCGCCGTATTGCGCTCTGTGAGCCTGGGTTTCAACTTTTGGGCGAAGTCATGAATTCTGGCATCGAGGTCTAGGGGTTGGAGTGGGCTCTCATCACGACTCCTTTTTTTCGGGGGAGGTTTGGCGGGTTGGGTGGGTGCAGTGGAAAGGAGTTTTGAATGGTTTGGTTTGCTTAGTGCGGTTAAACGTCCCAAAGCGACTCAGGGTATTAGAGACGCCGTAGTGAGGGGCTCCGGAAATTTCGACCACCTGGGGTTCTTTATCGTGCACTGACATCGCACAGTAGAGAGGCCTCTAGAATTTCGCCTCCATCGATATTCGACCGCAGCGGCCGGGATCGAACCCGCCGCTTTCGATCCCGTTGGGGATGGGGAGATAGAGCAGAGGTGGCAGTAGAGCTGCCCTGAGCTGCTTTACCTCCTCCCGCAGAACCTTATCATCCGGATCCTGGGAGGTCCTGGTGTTCGTCCCGGCAGCCTTGGAGGCCCACGCTAAAGTAGACGGGAGCGTAGTGCTGAGCGGAAGGAAGTCCTTCTTGTTAGGAAGCATTGTCCTCTGGGGCTGCTGCATTGTTGCGTGGTTTGGCGGTGGGATTTCTTGTCTCCACAGAGAATGCAGGTCGGGCTGCAGGAAGGCACATCTTGCGGTTCATGCTTGTCTTCGCATGAACCTGTGGCCCGGCCAACGACAGTTAGCGCACCCATCTCGACTTCCCTTGTATGGCATGCATCTGTAAACTACCCTCATGCAGCATATGTTATGGGGGACTAGTCCGTGCTCAAAAGTGATTAGTATTGAATGGGTACTACCCATTCTGTGGGCTGCGATATCAGCGTACGGGCTGCGGGTCCGGAGGTCTCGTAGCATCTACTCCGGCCTCCCAGTAGGCCTGCGAGATGACTCCGCTCACAGCATCCGGCGGCGATGCAATGTCGGCTGCGCCAGGCTAACCGGTCTCTTGGAGGACCACTTCTTTGACCTGGACGAGGTGGAGGGCGATTGTCTCGTGCGGGGTTGCGACCGTGAAGGTGTAATTTGTAGGGTGAATCCTCATGTGAAAACCCCATGGGTCACGGCCAGCGGCGCTGACTTTGAGGGCTTGCATGAGTGTCTGCGCCATGGTACCTTGCAAAGCGAGGCCACCTCTTGGTCTGAAAACGACCCGTACAGTGCACGAAGGGATTGAAGCAATTTGTTTACTTCACAGTGCGACTGCGTGCCTCAGGCGCAGCTGTTGGTCTCGAGGCTTTCATGTCGGCTTGAAAGTCGGAGGGGCAGCGGACGCGGTCGGCTTAGGTGGAACAGACGCCGCTCTAGGGGATACGGTCGCCGTGTCCGTGTTTGACTCTCGACCCTTGTACGCGCAGAGTATCGTGGTACATTCACTGGGTCGGAGGTCTTCGTCCTGCTCTTGCACCTCCATAGATGTTAGTGGTAGGAGCGCCGCCGGTGAGCGAGGAACGCAGCGCGCCGGAGAGGCTCGCCTCGGTGAGGCGAGCCCTAGCGCAGTGGCGTGGCTGGCTGAGACGTTTTCATCACAAAATTGACGTAGATCTCCGGGGATATCCAAACGGTGGTAACGGCTAGGGTCCGTGTATTTTCCCGGGTCCTAGGAAAGATCTAAATGGTAACAGGAGCCAGAAATTGGCGGAGTAAACACAAAACGCGTCCGCTTACTCAGTCCCCCTATTGGCCATTCCCAAGCGGAGTCTGAACCACCAAGACATGAACCGCTGAAAACATTTTGTGTACCTCACGGAGCCGCGTCCACTAAACAAATCTTTAGCAACGCTCCCAGTAAAGCATTGAATGCGACATTTAATCAGCTCCAAACGAACAGAGATGCGCGGGATCAATAAAGGTATCCGTTACCACATGGTGATTAAAAAGGTCATTTCGCTATCGTCTAGTGTGACTGCTGCGGTTATCTATATAGTCGCACTAGCTTCCACCACGAGCATGATCACGTGCTGCGTCATGCTGAGGTGATTGCGGATCTTCAAAATATTGTAGAGAATTGCAGTCCCCTCTATTGGATAAATGCGAAAGCACAACTCTTCATGTGTACATATTTAAACGTGTCACTACGCATGCGCACTGGTTTATTCTAGTTGCCATCTGGAATAAAACCTTCAGTTATCATTTAGCGCTTGTCCTGTCTCTCTTTCTTTACCTCGTGTTTCCAAGCTAAGCAAGCCTCTAGTTAAAAATACAATGCAAATCAGCCCAAAGCTTCATTTTTAACGGAATATATTTAGTGCTTTCTTTGCGTTCGTTTCATCTTTTATATGCTGAAAATATTAATCACGCCAAAGAACGGTTAGGAGGAGAATCTTGCGAGGCAGAGAAATGTCGTCGTTATTCTTCACTCATCAGATTTCTCAGACGCATAATTTTACGAGCAAAGCCGCAGCTGAAATCAATCGGCGTATAAAATGCTCCATTCGATTAGCGCCCTTAGAAACGCATGTCACATGCACGTTTGAGGACTTGTTCTTTATTGTAGAATTTTTAAGTTATTTTAATGAAGACTGATTTCTGCATTGAGTAAGCCGGCATGTAGAAGAGAGGTGCAATGCTGACTACGTGCTGAAAAACACTCATGATTTTAAATTTGTTACGAATGAGCTTCATGCTGCTATCGTGCTTCATGCTTCACGTGCAGGGAACGCCAGAAAGTTACATGGGAGGATGAGATTAACAAGTTTGCGGGGATACGGTGGCCGCCGCTGGAAAAGAAAGCTGATTGGAAAGAACTGAAAAGGCTTTTCACTTCAGTGGGCAGGTCAGGCTGATCATGATGATGCTCATCATGCGTCGTTAAAAAATTGCCTAAAGGTTTAATTGCCAGGAATTTCACTGTCTTGAAACATACACATCAAGTGGGGCAATAGCAGGGAGATTGCTTCTATCGATGAGACATAACTTTCAAAACAGAGTGCCTGGACCTGTCTCAATGAGAACCACTGTAATCAATAACTTGTAATCGATTTGTAAAAGGTCATTAAGCTGCGATAAGATTCAGGAATAAATGCTAAGTGTATACATGGTTAAAAAAATGATTCCTCTAGGACGGAATGTACTAAAGGGGTAACGCTGCATTTCAAAACAATAATTTTTGCCTGTTATAACTTTTGCCTTTTAACTGTTACCGGGAACTGGGCTTACCAGCCCAGACCACACAAGACCTCCTCTTTCCTGCCGGCCACAACACCCGTCGCGCCATGGATGGTCTCCTCGTCTACTTGGAGGAGACGGGACTGAACATCTACCTATAGTCGTCCAGGCACCACCAGCCCAAGGTCCTTCCCCTGGCCACCTTCCACATGAGGCCCTGTTGTTCCCCAGACCATCATGGGGGTTTTAAAGATGAGGTAGCATGGTCGGGTGCCGGGGAGGGAATGAAGGAGGTCGGAGACGAGGATGCGGGAAAAGACAAGGAGAGAAAACTTTATACAGCAAAATTTACATTATTTACAAGTGAGCTCGGTAACGAGACGCTCACTGCTGGAACGCTGCATGAGGACAGCGCATGATGAGACCATCAGATGAAAAAGCCCCCCTGGCCGTACCGCTGTCGAGGTTTTAAAGAGTTCCCTTTCCCTAGGTTCCCTAGATGGGGGCCGGGTCTGCCGTGGAAGGAAGTTCTCTGTGGCACCAATCACAAACACACACACACTCCCGAGGGATCACACCACCGTCACGCGCTGGGAGAGGGAGAACGATGCCATCCACGTAGCGCAGACGCCGGAATGTCCATGAGCGGCGTTCCCGCGCGTTTCATGCGTTCGAACGTGCGTTCGCACTCGGTGTAGGGTAAACGCTCGCTCAAAACTTCATCCGGGCAGACGGACGCGGCTTCCGTGGACAATCCAGGCGCTCACCAACGCGCGTCTCGAGGCTAGTCAGCGTTCCACTGCTGCCATGCCGTTTTCTTCCCCACGGCGAAGGCGAAAAGTAACAGGCTGCCCCGCCGGGGGAAGGAGATCCCGATGGACAGGGGACTGCATCCGCTGTCCGGAATGATGTCGCCTGAGGCTGGCCTTAACCGGAGTCGGTTGTCTCTCGGCGGTTCTGGAGCTCAGCGCAGCCCGAAGGCTTCCTTTGCACGTGCAGGTTCACAAAGGGCACTGCAAAGTGACTCGGGCTCCGCTAGCGTTAGAACCTCGCCGAAAACCCAACCGCTCAGTCAGCAAGCACGACACAATCCCCACTAATCAATGCCACAATGCCAGGCTCTTTCCCTCTTACAAAGCCAATGAATCCCTGGGAGTAGTCCAGCAGCACTTAGCAAATGCCCACAAATCGGCACATTACACTACAATTCGTATCTCAATTTAAAACAATAAACAAAACCAATAGATTCAAAATTCTACATCAGGAAAAAAAAACACCAGCAAACAGCAACTTTGATGCTGCTTCTTGTGCTAGGGACCTCGACTTAAGCCATCGGCGTTGCCGTTGAGACTTCCCCTTTTTGTAAACCTTGCATAACCCCGCAAGGCTTCGCTCAAAATCAGACAATGCCATAAAATCAAGCGACTCCAGGCGCTTATGCTAGTGGCCTACAATGGCCCGTCTGGCTAGCACTTCGTGTTTTAGCGGGCGCTGCTAAACATGGGCACCACTAGTCCATGTTTCAAAACAATCTTTATCAAAAGAAACGCTTCCAATGTAAAAAACGCGTCCGAAACCTATTCCTCCTCAAAACTTTTTTTTTCCCGCAGGAAAGCAAAAAAACAAAGAAAAAGCAAACAGCAGAGACATTCTCGGAATCCGCTGCTAACGAGCCGCGCCGCGGCCCAAAGGGGTTGCCTATTCTTCAACCGCGCGCTGCGGGGTCGCACACCAACAGTGGCTTTAGCAGCCGACAATCGACAAAATTCGAAGCGCTTAACTCCGCTTTGACACCTGCGAGCCCCAGACGCCATGCAACGACGATTCATTCTGCACCCCTGCCGCGCGTCTTCAACACCCGAGCAGCGTCTGAACAGGTGAATGCGAGGGGTTGACGGTCGCGCATGAAAGAAACGCCTGCGTGTACTCTCTCGATTCATGAGTACCCTTCGCTCCTTTTTTTTTTTTTTTACTTGAGCGCGCTCTGCTGCGTTCCCTCGTGCGGTAGCAGTGCGTGCTTCTCTGTGGCCCGCTGCAAGTTTCACCCGTCCTGCAAGAACTACCGCAGGGTCGCCGCAATAGGGCAGGTGGCTTTCGCTTTCTCTGAACCCGCCTAAAAAGCCTGGCCTTCGTGCGGTGCCTATCGCATCTAGAGTGTCACGGTGGCAACCTCCGACGATTACGTTGTTGACCGGCCTTAACCCCTACAATGTTTTGGGCCTGTCCTTCGTCCTTTTTCTGCGGTCTACCCCTTGACTTGGCTCTCCTTGAGCGCGGCCGCTTTCTGGAAACTTCCTTAGCAGATAGGCCCTGCGCGCCTCCCTTTCTCGCGGTGTCCTCACCCTCCGCATCTTCTCTCTGACGCAGCACCGAGCCGCATTACCCGCTTAAGTTCGAATTATCGGCTGGTGCTTTCGGTGAGTCAACGCATGTCGCAGTAGCCAGCTGTGCCGACAGCACTTTACCTCCTGCTGAGCATAACTTGCGCTCCTGAGGCTTGCTATTCGATCCTACTACCCTAACGCTCTTGCCCGGAACTTGAACTATGCGACGCTGTTCGGCTAACGTAGCGTTATTGTCCTGGGTACTACCTTCTCGATCGCAGCAATCAGCCTCCTTCCCGGAAAGTGCATGCTTCTCTGGGCTCAAAACCAACGCATTGCCGCTTTCCTTATTCCTAGCAGTGCCTACATTATCCCCCGAGCCCTCACGGCTTGCGGATCTGCACTCTTCCTCATTGCTAGCCTTAATGCCTACATTATCCCCCGAGCCCTCACGGCTTGCGAATCTGCACTGTTCGCTAGCTTCTTGACCGAAATCATCGGCCCTCGCTCCCGAAGGGGCCTTTCTTTTCTGGACCAAACCTGTCCTATGCCGCCAATTTGGAGCAGCAGCCGGGCCATCCGGCGACTGAGCTGAGCTCCTAACTCGGTCCCTGACACTCCCGCGGTGTAGCTTACCACCGTCAATTTGGCTTTCGAAATCTGCCTCCGCGGGAATTCTAAAGTATCGGAAAAGCGCACTTTTAGCTATCGTAGAGTTGTGGGCATCCTCGTCAGACAACCGCGCTAATACATTGGCGGCTTCAGACGGTAAAGTTCCCATCAACACAATTGGCCAATCACCCTGGTCTAGCTGCTCCTCCATGGAAGTTCTGTCAAAATTTTCTAGAAAATTTCTGAAATTTTCGCCTTTTCTGAAAAAACTTAAACGAGATCGCGCTCTCATTCCTCTGAGCGCGTTAAGTTCACGCGTGAGTTCCCGCAGCTGTCTTTCGTGTTCCTGTTGCCGCTGCACTCTTTCGCGTTCCTGTTCCCGCTGCTCTCTTTCGCGTTCCTCTCTCTCTTGTTTTTCTTTACATTCAAGTTCCTCATCCTTTCTCTTTGCCAATTCTCTCTCCTCAATGGCCTCAAGGCATTCCGCAAGCTCGTCGTCTTCAGCCTCCAACGTAAGAATAGCCTTTAGCAGTTCTGGTTTTCTGAGTTTGTCTGAGACATCCAGATCCAACTCTTTCGCAAGCTCCCGTAACTTCGGTTTGCGCAGCGTCTTCAAATCCATGGCTGCTCCGAGTGCTGCTTTCTCTACTGCCCGCTATTGTCTTCCTGCAACTAACCCAGCAGCAACGACAACCCTGCAGTTCTGTTTCTGACCCTAACAAAAGCCTGGCAAAACTCAGCAGAAGAAAGTCCCGCACTCACCAAACCTCGCAGCCAATAATCCAGCGCAGTCGTTCCACTGCAGGTAACCAGTCAACACACAGGGCTCGTTGCACTGCCCCCGACTCGCTGTTCAGCTGCTCAGCGTCCCTTTGACCAGATCTCTCCGCTGGCGTCCGTTGTTTCGCATCCCACCGCTGCCACCAGTTTGTTAAAGACCAGGTAGCATGGTCGGGCGCCGGAGAGGGAATGAAGGAGGTCGGAGACGAGGATGCGGGAAAAGACAAGGAGAGAAAGCTTTATACAGCAAAATTTACATTATTTACAAGTGAGCTCGGTAACGAGACGCTCACTGCTAGAACGCTGCATGAGGAAAGCACATGATGAGACCATGAGATGAAAAAATGGCTGAGGCTTAGCTAAGGTTAAGCCTAGCCAGATGCGAAGCATATTGATGGCTAGGCTTGGTAATACATGGCTTTCCTTGGTTGAATACTTGGTCATTTTAATACAACCACTAGAAGCCTTCGTTGTGGGAGAAGACAACGGCATGGCTACAGCGGAACGCCGACTAACCCCGAGGCGCGCGTTGGGTGAGCGCCTGGATTGCCACGGAAGCCGCGTCCGCCTGCCCGGTGGAGCGAGCGTTTCACCTACACCGAGTGTGAACGCGCGTTCGAAATGCGCGGGAATGCCGCTCGAGGACATTCCGGCGTCTGTGCGATGGCATCGTTCTCCCTCTCCCAGCGCGTGACGGCGATCTGTCGTGACGTCATCGTGTCAGGTGGTGTGGCATCATCGTGTCGCGTAATTTGGAGGCGCACAACCACAGCGACGGCGCGAGGTGGGCCCCCGTTTCTCCACTGTCGTGACGTCATCGTGTCACGTGGTGTGGCATCATCGTGTCGCGTAATTTGGAGGCGCACAACCACAGCGACGGCGCGAGGTGGCCCCCGTTTCTCCGCTGTCGTGACGTCATCGTGTCACGTGGTGTGACGTCATGTATCACGTGATTTGGAGGCGCATAACCACGGTGAAGGGCTGAAGGTAGCTAAAGTAGTATGCTTCGCATAAAAGCCCTCCGGCCGTACCGCTGCCGAGGTTTTAAAGAGTTCCCTTTCCCTAGGTTCACTAGATGGGTGCCGGGCCTGCCGTGGAAGGAAGTTCTCTGTGGCACCAATCACACACACACACTCCCGAGGGATCACACCGCCGTCACGCGCTGGGAGAGGGAGAACGATGCCATTCACGTAGCGCAGACGCCGGAATGTTCATGAGCGGCGTTCCCGCGCATTTCATGCGTTCGAATGTGCGTTCGCACTCGGTGTAGGGGAAACGCTCGCTCAGAACTTCATCCGGGCAGACCGACGCGGCTTCCGTGAGCAATCCAGGCGCTCAGCCAAGGCGCGTCCCGGGGCTAGTCGGCGTTCCGCTGCAGCCATGCCGCTGTCTTCCCCACGCTGAAAGCGAAACGTCACGGAGGGCAGGGGCACAGGCTCTGCAATGGCTGAAGCCTACAGCAGGGCGTGGCGGCTCTTCTCTGCGCTCCTTCACTATTTCTCTCCCCTACTTCTTTCTATCTTTTCTTACTCCACCTCTCCTCTATCGGCATGCAGGCAGTGGTGGTGGTACCCCTACCAGTCACAAGCCCGTGCCCTTTCCTCTTTCCTATTCTCTACAGCCTCTAACAACAACGACAACAGGGTTTGTCTGAACATTTCTTGTTTGCTGCGTCAGTTCCGCCATGATTTGATGTATCTTCGCCGTTCCCGTTCTGTCACGTGACCTTATAATCTCATGCTCCTCTTGATGATAACTATACTATGCGTCAACTTTTCTTGGCACCGCTAGCGAAGTTACGGAGGAGGAGCATCTGTAAATGTGTCCCTCCGCCATGTAGTTCGGTGGGTCGGCCTCCACGGTGTCTTTCATTGCAGTTTCTGTTTCGCTTCCGCGGCCAGATAAAAGTGCTTTCGGCAGCTTACTTATCGGAGTACGATATCTTTTTTTTATTTCACTAAAGTTCACAAAGCTTTGTAGACATCGTTACTGAAGCCGGAAAGTTAGACATTGTTGTTTTCCTTTATATGTGCGCCGCAGCATACAGTAAGGCAATCCATTTGTAGCTGTTAGCTCAGGCATATTTTTCACTAACGAAGTGACGTACTTTGTTGGCAGCTTACCTGTTTTTAGCACTAGAATCCAATCAATAACGTGTGGTAATGCGCAATATTCCGTTAGGTTTTTGTGAAAAATAAAAAGGAAATTGTAAAAGAAGAGACAGCGCCTCGACTGATTTTTGCTAATGCTCGTAGAGACTATCGTAGAGAGTATCTGATGTATGCGTGTGTAAGTAAGCATTCAATAAACACTTGGACCAGTAGATAACACCACGTATTTTTATATAGCAAAGAAAACTACAGCACATAAGTTTTTCTGTGTAAGCACAACACTGTAGTCGAATAAATTAATAACAAAAATATATGGATGCTCCACAACACTGTCACTACAAAACGTGACAATAGTTTTCAGCGAAATCAAATCAAATTAATCAAATCAACGTTTATTTCCCATCTAACACTACAGATGGAGGAATCGTAGAAAAAAGCTGCCCTTGGGCAGCTTGACGAGTCTACAATCCTAATTATTCACAGGGAGGCAACACAAGAGTTTACACAATTTAAAAAAAAACAAGCACATCAAGGAAGCACCCGAGAATACACGAAAGAGCAATATGTATACATAATAAAACTTAAACCATGTTATTCAAAAACAAATTATGTAGTTCACGACGTGAAAAAGAAAACAAATCGAGGTTAATGTGGATATACCTATTTAGAAGAGATGGAAGTGTGTACTGAAGGCATTCCCTACCAAGATTTAGTCGAGGTGTTGGCACTGTCCATTCTGCGCCACGTCTTGTTGGATAGACTGATTCTTCTTTCCTTAGTTCTGCAAATTTTTTAAAGATTTGGTACATTCTTCTTGATTTCTGTTTTAAAAGTAACACTGAGGCGATATTTATAAAGATTATGTGCTTTAATAACTCTGGAATGACAAAAGAAAGCTGCACTTGGATGTCGGAACGGTAAATTATATGCATTTCGGAGATATCTTTTTTGCATTAAATTAATACGTTCAAGGTCAGTGAATGTCGTAGTGCCCCACACCAACTGGAAATAGTTTAAATGCGAGTTGAACATTGAATTGTATACCAGCATCTTAGTTTTTGCAGGCAGTATGTATTTTAGACGGCGTATAACACCAGTGATTTGACCTATCTTTTTGACGATATAATTGACATGATAATCCCATGACATACTGGCAGAAAATATGACCCCAAGGCGTTTAAACTGCTAAACAATTTCTACAGCCCGCGAGTTTAATATAATATTATCATGCGGTGGGATAACTTTATTTTTCGGCCTAAATATGACAGCTTCGGTCTTACTCTCGTTTATTTGCATCAGGTTAACTTCAGACCAGACCTCAATAGCTTTCATTGTGGCATTACACTGTTTGATGAGATCATGAACATTTTCACCCGAAAAAAATACGCTCGTATCGTCGGCATAGATGAAAAACTTTGTATTATCGCTAATGTTGACAATATCGTTTAGGTAAATATTGAAGAGTAGAGGCCCTAGCGTACTGCCTTGGGGGACACCGCAGAAGAGCGGCTTCGGTTCAGACCGTATACCATTCATGTACACCACTTGCTGTCTAAACGACAAATAAGAACTTCAACAATGAGAGCGCTTTTCCTCGAATACCACAGTAGTGTAATTTATTTAGTAAGATTTTATGATTTACCAGGTCAAAAGCCTTTGAGAAGTCCCCAAATACACCAATGACAATAGCTTTGTTTTCAAGTTGCTTTATTATATATTCCTTTTGTTGGAGTAATGCAAGTTCAGTTGGTTTGCTTTTGCAGAAGCCAAACTGAAATTGTGTTAGCAAGTTAAATTTATGGATGAAATTTGGCATTCTTAGATGGAGCATTTTCTCAAATGCTTTCGAAAACACTGGCAAAATAGAGATTGGTCTGTAGTTGGCGAGGGCGTTGCGGTCTCTTTTTTTGTAAAGAACAACTTTTGCTTATTGCATTTTTTCCGGAAAAACTGCAGTTTCTAAACAGATGTTAAAGATGTGAGCAAGTATGGGAGCAATTATGTCAACTACATGCTTGGCTGGCCGTATTTGAATATCATCAATGTCACAGCTACTGCTGTTGTTAAGATTTGTTATCACCGACACTAGTTCGTCTACCGTGACTGGGTGCAGAAAAATTGTTTCATCATTCTGAATTCGAACATATTTGCAAGCGTCAGATCCGGCAGCACGTGTTACAGCACGGGTAGCCAAGCTCGTTAAATAAGTATTGAATACATTAGCCAGTTCAACGCCTGAAACTTCCTTTCCATCAATATTTAATTTTGTTAATGCAGTGCGTGAACTTTCCCGCTGCAGAAGTGTATTTAATCTCGACCATAGTACACCATTTCGAGCATTCTTAACGTCTAGAAGGGACACGTGATAGGCTGTTTGTGCAGAACGCAGTTTTTTAGTCAGTTTATTCCTATATTTCTTAAATACCGCAAGGTCCTCAACCTTCCGGCTGCTCAAAAATTTTCTATACAGCTTGTCTTTCATTTGTATTTCTCTGCGAAGCTCTGGCGTTACCCATGGCTTGCGGATTCTGCGACTTTTCACACGTGTTACAAGAGGAAAGCAGTCGTGATATATCTGATTAAAGCAATCGACAAACGTATTATAGGCAACATTTGCGTCATGACGTTCAGCTACCTTACTCCAATATACTTTCATGAGCGCATCCCTAAAGGATTTCAATGCTGATTCTGTAATAGCTTGGTATGTGACTGATGTGGACTTACTTCCTATTGTACTAGCCTTCTCAATGCAAGCAAACACAGGAAGATGGTCACTAACAAAACAAGATAAAACACCAGAAAAGCATTCAGCTGCATAGAGTTAATAATAATTAAATCGAGAACAGAGTGGCCTCCGCTTGTGACTCTGGTTGGTGTATTGATCAGGTTAACAAAGCCATTAGACATAATAGTCATATTAAAATCTCTAGCAGATGGGTTGGGATTACCCATGTCAATATTAAAGTCACCACAAGCTATTAAGGTTTTCTTATTGTGATACTGAACAACAAAAGCCAGGAACATGTCATAAAACTGTAAAAATGATACAATATTACCGTTAGGAGGGCGATAACACACAGAGAACACAGCACTTTGTGTAGAAACTGAAATAATTTCATAATCTGGGGTAATTAAAGTGTATGCTTCAAGTAATTCGCCTTCAACGTCATCCTGAAGCAATAATGCAACATCATCGCCGCGAACATGTCTCTTTTCATAATATGTTGTATAATTCTTCAACCTGAAAACATCACAGTCACTTGTGCTCCACGTCTCGGTTAACATTATTGCAGAGAATTCAAAGGAAAAACTAGCAAAAAATTCTTCCAGGCAGAATACTTTGTTTTTCAAAGGCCTAGTATTAAGGTGAATACATTTGTAAGAGGTCGCCGGAAAATCTGACACCACTTGATCCACATCACTGGGAAAATAATAGCGAGTATCATCCGTCGCTTTTTTTTCAGCAAATTAGAACAATGCGTCAGTTACAGGCTATCAAGGTCAGCTTTGGTCTTAATAACGATGGCCACTGCAGCGCTGGTCTTTCGAACCAGAACTTTTCCGTTCACATACCAGACAAAAGCATAGCCTTTATCCTTTGCCTTATTCTTCGCGTTTCTAAGAAGTTCTCTGTGGTAGCGAGTTAGGTTTTCTTGAATGAAAGCTTTTGATTCGCTGTCTTTCAGCGCGTTCCTTTTCTGAACCCAAGTGTCCTTTGTCTGCTGCTTGGTAAACCGGATAATAATTCCGGGGTTTTTGTCTCTCCTGGCTGGCAGGCGGTTAGCTGATGCGACGTCAGCGTCAGTGAGCTGAGGGACTTGAAGCGTATCGGCAATCTGATTCAGAGATGGTAACAGGTTTTCGCCCGCGACAACAGGGACACCATGTACTTCCAGATAAAGCCGCCTACTGCGAAATTCTAGGTCATCGATTTGTTGCTCAAGATCAAGTTGTACTGTAGCACGAGCTAAGTCCTTCTCTTCCAATTCTGCCACCCGCTCTCTGAGCACCTTTATTTCTGCGTCCTGTCTTCTTATCTTCTCCTCAAATTCATCGAATTTTCCTGACTTGAACTGAACAAATTTTTCCATGTCACTGCTTTTTTCAACAAGTGCAGGCAAGCTTTCGAGCTTTTGATTAATGGCAATGAGAACATCGGTTTCAACTTCGCTTTGAACGCGTGTCGCAGCTCTTCTGCATGTTGGGCATCTCCAATTAGCCTTGGCGGTTTCGGTTTTTCCCTTAAAGGATTTCTCGGTTACGCCAGCGCACTTGCCAAAGTGGTACTTGCTCGAGGATTGTAAGCATTGCACTGACCCCGATCCTTCATCCAAGTCAATTGGCAACTGACATGAGAGGCAACTATAAGACATAGCTGAAAATCTTAGGAAAAAAAAGCACAGCAAGAACAACAAATCACGGAAGGAACAATTGCAGGGTGACACTATGGCAGCGGCAGCAGCAGCAACATTGTTGGCTAATTGTTGATAAAATAATAAGAGTGCTTTGTACACCAAACTGAAAAAGCAGGATTCCTCGATGAGCAGGTGTTCCCACGAGCTGCCGCCGCTGCCAAATGACCACCGAGCAGGAAGACGCCCAGTTATATCAGTTCCTGCAGTGTGCTAACTGCGCATGCGCTGGCAGAGTTCGTTGAAATGGCGATTCGAGGTAATCAGGGCTTCGGGGCTTGCAGCGTGGCACTTCTGGCAAGGGCTTTGTGCAGAGCCGGCACCACGTCCAAAGGTTCCCACGATGGCTTCTGTCAGCAGAGAAACAGCACGGAAACTGTAAAAAGCAGGAATCCTCGGTGAGCAGGTGTTCCCACGAGCTGCCGCCGCTGCCAAATAAGTAAGTTAAAAGGACAAGAAATTCATCTTAATCAGCAATCTTGCTGTCCTCCTCCCAATTCCGACACGCCACTTATTTCGCTGCTTTCACCGGAGGAGCTCGATTCAAAGTCAAGAGAAATTATAATGTTATCCAGCTGCGTGTCAATTGCTCCTTCACGTTACCATGCTTTTTCTTCAAGGCGTACGACATGGACACAGTCCCGCGACCAATTCTCTTCTGTAACGCGGGAGACCCCTTCGTGAACGAGTTTCTCGACTGCGGACAGAGTGAACGTGGTGTTATTGGCAGCGACGTAGCCTTTCACTTGACTCCGCATCAGTTCAATTGGGTTTAATTCACAGTGATAAGGAGGCAGCCGTACCACGTCGTGGCCAGCACTCTTTGCCAGAGCATCAATGCGGTACGCAGAATATCGATGTTTGTGTTGGTTTACAGCCTGTAGCAGCTCGGCCTTGAGCTGGTCGTCCGAAAACGGAATGTTTTTTTCTGTCAAGCATGACTCAATATCACCTTTCCGAGTATGCGAAGTTGGCATTTTTTCGAGTTGCACACTATGGTACGGGGCGTTATCTATCACTATTATACTGTTTTGATCAATGTTGGGCACTAATTGTTCCATGAACCACTTTTAGAATCGACCACCGTCCATTTCGGTGTGGTAATCGGCTGTTCCTTTGGTAGCACGAAAGAGCAGGCATGTGTTTTCGACGAATCCATTCTCACTGCCGGCGTGCACCATGATTAATCTGCCGCCTTTGCCGCTTGCTGCACGAAGTCGAGTTGTTAGGCCTTGGCGAAAAGCATCTTCCCTTGACGCCAATGTAGTATGTGTTCAAACTTTCTCTTTAACGTGGCCTGCATTAACCCAGGTCTCATCAAGGTAATAAATGGTCCTGCAAAAAAGGAAGGTGAATTTATGTGACGCGCGGTTTTGTGTTCTCCTTGCAAGATGAAAGTTCAATAAAAAAAAAAACAATGAGCCCAAAGTGATTCGACGCGATCTTTGATTTATGAGGGGCAGAGGTTGAAAAAAAAGCATATAGACTCACAAATGCAACCCCGAAGCGGCCTCGTCGCTCTAAATCGAAAGTGATCGCAGGGTACGTGAGACGATGCACCTGGGCGGTTTTCATCGCGATCATATGGCACGACGAAGCCGGCAGCGCAAGACACTCAGCTTACGTATCACCGTATCACTTCTATAACGCGCCTGCCTATCGGGGTTCATCCGAGCTGCTTCCAACATTGCACTGCGTGCTTTCTGATGCAATTGTCTCGCAATTTTGCAATTATACAACAATACATCTTGTTCTATCTTTGCGACATCACATAATGCATGCAGGTATATGTCCAACAATACGTAACAAAAAGCGTACTTGCCTCTGCTTCTTTCTCATTTGCCGGGTCGTCCGGAGGTACTTTCGTCGCCACACGACGATGTCGCCTCTTCCCAGGAGTGAATTGTTCCGCTTGCGTTTCCGGTACGCAAATCCGATATCGCTTAGTATCCTCTGCAACGTACGGACACTTATATTCGGCATATCCATATCGGGGTCGTTTACTACGTCCTCCCGTAGCTTTGCGGCAGTCGCCACTTCGTTGCGCATATAATACTGATGCACTTTGCGCCTCAGAGCAGCAAGAGTGACTGTGTCGTACCTTTCAAGCCGCGTCTTTCCGTTTTTTTTTTTTTAAACAAGCCCAGATTATGGTTTCTGCCTTCTTCGCTTTGGAGTTTTCAGACCACCAGAGAGGGCCTCCGCTTTAATACGGGAGACGACACGCTCACTCTCACCGGTGAGCGCGCTGACTTTGCGGCGCACGGATGATGTCGAAAGCTGAGGCTGACTGTTCCTTACGCCAGCGTACACGTTGCACAGCATCTCCTTTGCCTGCTTGGACAACCATCGGTGATTCAGTCTCACTTCGATTTTCTTTGGCGAAAAAAGAGGTTTAGTTTCGGAAGAACCCGACGGGGAGCAGAGAGTAGACGCCATCCTCTTTCAGCGCGCTGGGTGTTTTGAAGACCCGTGACGGCCGTGAACTCAGAAAACTCAGGAAAGAAAAAAAATACTTCGTAGTCACCCTTCAACGCTGACGAATCGTAATTATGTTAGAAATGTGCTAAAATCACAAGCTTTATGATTTTCATTCGTTTCAAGGTTAAACACTAATTTTAACCCAGGGACTATATTCATCTTCGCAGGCAGATAAAGCGCTTCGCCCCGTAGCCTTCCCAGCGATGCCAAAAAAAGTTGACGATGTGTTTACGCGTGTACAATCTGTTCTGCGGTTGGAGCATTAACCCCTCTCATTCTGTGAAGCCGCCCCAGTAGACTTTTTTTACGTCCAGAAAAATATATTTGGAATGGATTAAGTGTACAATTTTATTCTATTTCTAATGTGAGCTAATGTATATTCTCAGTATATTTTTCACGCATTATAAACATGGTAAGCGGGCAAGAATGCACTTTTCACGTACTTTTAAGAACCTTCAAAATATTATTCCTAGTATACTTAGAAAGCATTCGCATTGCAGTTTAAGGATAGGGACAAAAATGCGAAATAAATATGAAATAAATACAATGTGTTTGAAATGCATTTTTACCACATCCTCTTTTTCGCTAAGGGCAGCCGGCGTTTCTTTGCTTAATTCATTGTGTGCACATCTCTTCCACAAGTTCAACGCATGTTGGCGTGAAAGACGCTTGCGCTCGTTTAAAATTTGCCTTTTTTATGTTGTACTCTCTTGAACTGTTCGTGGAAAGAAGAGGTTGTGCCTTTAGGTTACCAGCTTCCAGCGTTGCTTATTCTAGGTGTGAAACCTGTTTCGTTTGTGTGTACGACCCAAATATTGACTTATATATTCAAACACCGTTGAAATCACAACTTTGTTTACGTTTCAGTAAAAACTAAGATTACTTGAGTTAAAAGTTATTCTTGAGTTAAAAGTTAAATTGAGTTAAAAGTTATTCTTTTAGAAATCAGTGGCAGCTTGTAGGCAAACAAAAAAAATGTTTTATGCGTAATGCAACTACATTCTAAAAAAGTACTACTGCTTGAGGGCGAGTGTACTTGCAATGTGAATACATAATAAGTCAACGCAATCATCTCGACTAAGGCGAAAGAGCGCGTTCAAAATGGCTCATTTCCACTATGAGCCACGCACATATACGTACTTTCAGCTCGACACATATCTGCACTTCTGCATGCCCTTCGCCCCACTAGATCGTAAATTTGTATTTTTATGTGCTACTTCGACCCACGAGTCACTAGCTTCAACAGCTGTGGAGCGCTGGTGAAAAGCTGCGTCTGCTGCGCGCAGCTTTTTCCTGTGCGCGACTCTGGTCGGACACCTAGATCCGCTTCCATGATCTCGTCGGCGAAACTGTGGAAGTTGCTGTTCTTCTTGTGTATAACTGGTTTCTTTGCTTGCGCAGTTTTGTGGTGCTCAGTTCGCGTGAAGAGCACGCGGCGAACCGATTATTTTCAGCAAAAATTGCTTTTGCCTGCTAACTTGAGTGCAAAGGCCATTCCACAAAATTCTGGGATCCGCGCGAATGGTAGTTCTTCTAGAGGATGGCACTTACCCAGGAATTCACAGACCGGACCACCACTGCGCAAGGACAGTGCCACTCACGTCACCTTGCCCAACTGCTTCCAAGAAGGTACGGTGCCGGTACTTTCAAAGAATATTTGCGTTTGCCGCAAAGGCTGGCACGGACACGAGTGTTCCGTTCCAGACGCTGTGTGGTCGAACAGGCACTTTCAAGAGTGGTACGCCCGTGGACTCATCAAGCGCCGTTCGAGACCACGTACCATCATCAATGGCTTCGTGTTCAACCACGAACTGGACCTGCTAGAAATTCGAGTAAAGGAGCTGGGTGATGCTGTGGACTACTACGTAATCTGCGAGTCCAACTACACCTTCTTCGGAACGGCCAAGCCTCTGCACCTGCGGTCAAACCTGAACGCCGGATTTTTGCGCGAAAACGCGCA
The DNA here is from genome assembly GCF_055824585.1 of Amblyomma mixtum. Classification (NCBI taxonomy): domain Eukaryota; kingdom Metazoa; phylum Arthropoda; class Arachnida; order Ixodida; family Ixodidae; genus Amblyomma; species Amblyomma mixtum. The sequence goes on from NC_143015.1 coordinate 35,242,983, forward strand.
CAAGATCTTGCCACTGACCGTGGGCGTGTTCAACTACGGCGACGGTAGTCCGTGGGCGCCCGAAAACTACTTTCGCAGGTCTATCTGGCACAGAGGCCACAGCTTGCTAAAACACTTGCTACGGGACGACGACCTTTTCATGATAGCTGATGCCGATGAGATACCCAGCCGTGACGTGCTACTCTTCTTGAAGCACCACGACGGGTACGGCGAGCCAGTGGCTGTGAGTCTCCGCTGGTTCCTGTACGGCTTCTTTTGGGAAAACAGGAAGCCTGTCGTCGTGGGCGGCGCTTGCACAGTGGCCTTCCTCCACCACGTGTACGGAGACGACCCTCTCCGCCTCCGCAGGACGGACAAATATGCCGCAAGGAAGCTTTCAAACACTGGTACACAGCAGCAGCGGTGGACAATTGAAGGAACGCCGCCCCGTTACGCGGGCTGGCATTGCTCCTGGTGCTTCGATGCTCACGGCATACAGGTGAGTATCCTGTACTTGAAGGTTGTGGGCAATTCCTCTGCGCGGGGACGCACAGGCAGTCACTCGAGGCAGGACTTTGTACAAAGGGTTTATTCTCACATCAGGGGGCCGGTCGTCGTCGTGGCAGCTGGGTCAGGTGGTCCTTCCGCGGGGCTGGTCCAAGAGCGAGAGCTCGCGAGCCTCTCCGGTCTCGCCTTATAAAGGCTTTCTCCCAGCCTCGCTCCCCCCGCCCCCCCACTCGGGAAGAAGGGGTCCGAGGGTAACCGCGGTGAACGGCGCGAGATTTGACTCGCCCGCGAGCAGACCCTACATCTCCCCCCCCCCTCAAACGTCCGTCCCGGGGTCCGCCAGCAGGCGTTCGATGACCTCCGGGTCCGGGTCCATAGAGTCGTCGCAGGGGGGAGGGGTGCTCGCCGGGGGGCCGCTCACCGCTGGCTGGACGGGCTCCTCACGAGCCGCCCGGGGGGGCGAGGCGCCTGGCTCCGCTGGGGGCCCTGCCGGCAGCGCCCTCCAAAGCTCCTCGGCCGCCGGGGACAGCAGGTCTGGGCGGCTGGACTGGAGGATTGCTAAGGGCCGCCTCCTCCGGGCTGCCCCTCTGCAGTGGCGCAGCGGGGGAAGGCGCTGCAGCCGCCAAGCGCCTTTCCGCCGCGAAGGGGCTGCGCCTGGTCCCGCCACCTGGACCGCGCGCAGTACGAGATGGCCGCTCCGTTGGCGACCGTGGTCCAGGTGGCCACGTGCCGCAGGACCCTGGGCCGCTTGGGTTGCGGCTGCTCGGCGGCCGAAGCGCCGGCTGGGTGCTGAGGGGGGCCCTGCGCCTGGTCGTCTCTGGCCCTCTTGCGTTGGCCTGCACCACTGGGAGGTGCTCTCCAGTGGTTAGGCATGTGGTTTGGCGGGCGGTGGGGGCCACCGCGGCCGTGGAACCTGCGCCACTCGCGCGGCTCCTGCCGCCAGCCGGGTGGCGCGCCTTGATGGCGGCCACCGTTCGACGGTGGTCTGCCTTGCCTTCTGGAGTCCGAGCCACGGGCGTCGGTCCGCTGGAGCTTCCTAGAAGACATACTGAGAGGGCGAGAGCACTGCGAGTGATAATTGATCGAGAGACACGGGTGCTACCTGGTCCTCAGGTTGTAGCGTCGGTTGCAAACCGCACCGCTACCTGCTCGTCCTCCCGGGGGTGAGATCGCCGCATCGCGCTGATTTTCCACCGCTTCGCAGCCATCGTCCTTGCGAAGGTGGAAAGCCTTCAAATCAGCGACATGCACCGGACCGGCGGTTTCGCCGTTTGTCAACAACCGCAACTGGTAGGTGAGCGGCGTAGTCCGTGCCGTAACTTCGTACGGCCCAGCCCACTTGTGCGCTAGCGACGCGGCGAAACCGCGCGCTGCGTCACTAAGTGGGTGCGTTCTCTTGAGTACTAGGTCGCCCGTGTTGAAAACGACGTGACGGCGACCTTTGTTGTACTGATCCGCCTGCTCCATGCGCGCCACATCGAGGTTTTCGCGGGCTGCTCGCTGCGCTGCCTCCAGGCGCTCCCGGAGCCTTGCCGCGTACTGCGAAAGCGGAGGGGGCGCAGGCCCCGCCGCGTCGAGTAGGGCATTCTCTAGCGGAAAAGCGATCTCTCTCCCAAAATTCAAGTAAGCGGGTGTAATACCCACTGACCTGTTCACGGTTGTCCTTGTAGCGAACGCCAGTTCGGACAGCCGCGCGTCCCAATCTCTGTGCTGCTCGGTCGTCGCGACCAGCATGCTCTTCAGATTTCGATTCACCCGCTCGGTTATGTTGCTCTGAGCGTGGTAGGGACTCGTTCTCCTGTGGCGGATTTGAAGCGCCCGACAAGAGTCTACAAAGACTTTGCTTGTGAAATACGAAGCATTGTCTGTAATCAGGTCGGAAGGGAAACCGAAACGAGTGAAAGTCTCCAACAGTTTTTCCCAAATTCGTTCCGACACAAGCTTCCTAAGGGGGAAAACCTCAACCCACTTGGAATAGTGGTCCGTTATTACCAGGATGAATTGGTTTCCGCGCGCGGACCGAGGGAGGGGTCCCATGATATCGCACGCGACCACTTGCCACGGGTAGTTGCTAACTACCGCCTTCATCATGCCAGCGGGCTTGCCCGCCCGAGGCTTGGCTACCTGGCATACCGGGCAGGTACGGGCGTATCCCAGCACATCCTTTCTCATGCCTGGCCAGGTCGCGACACGGCATAACTTGTCGTAAGTCTTACTGCCGCTGCCATGGCCTGCCAGCGCTGAGTCATGGAAGTACTGCAGGAACCGTTTCCGCAACCTTCTCGGGACCACGACTCGGAAAGGGGATGCTATCGCCGCTTCCTCGTCAAGTTGGGGAATATAGCGGAGCAGCAAGCCATTATCGCCCAGCAGATACGCGTCGTACTTGCCCTCAGCGTTCCCGGTGCAAGCTGCGCTGCTCGCAAGCTCCTTCAGCACCCGCTGGCAAAGACCGTCTGCTTTCTGGGCCTCGATCAGCTCTTCTCTACTGACCGCTACTCCCCAAGACAGATTTCTTTCTGCCTCGCTCCTAGGCAGGCGAGCGGTCGCCGCCACGAGCTGCTGTGTTTCCCTTCTCTCACAGCACAGTGCGCGACCTTTGTCCGCCTCCTCCTTCTCCAAACCGGGCTCGACACTCTCGTCCGCCCTCTCCTCCTCTTCAACAGCGGTGACGCCGCTTTTTACAAAGCTGGGCTGCGCCTCTGAAGCGCTTCCGCCAGCATTCCATGGTGCGCGCGATAAAGCATCGGCCACCTTGTTCAAGCTGCCCCGGCGGTACTCGATGGCGTACGCGTAACGTTGCAACGTCAGCGCCCATCTCGCGAGTCTGCCTGCGGGGTTCTTGAGCCTCTTTAACCAAGACAATGCCTGATGATCTGTCTGCACGGTGAAGACCGCTCCGTCTAGGTACATGTCGAACTTCGACAATGCGAACATGATCGCCAGGCATTCTTTTTCGGTCACGGAGTAATTCCGCTCCGCCGATGTGAGCGTGCGACTAGCGAACGCGACAGGGCGCAGTTTGCCCTCGTGTTCCTGCAACAAAACAGCTCCAACACCGTAGTCACTAGCGTCTGTCTGCAAGACAAACTGCTTGTTCAGGTCGGGAAGGCGCAGACTAGCGGTATTCGCTATCGCGCGAGCCAAGGCAACAAATGCGTCACTCTGTTCCTTGCCCCAGACCCACTTCGAGCCTTTACGCAACAGCAGGTTCAGCGGCCTTGCAAGCTCCGAACAGCGCGGGATGAATTGCCTGTAGAACGCAACCATCCCCAAAAACCTCTGCAAGCTTTTCACATCCATGGGGCAGGGGTAGTTCAGAATTGCCTGCAGTTTGTCATCATTCGGTCTCAGTGTGCCATCATCCACGACAAAGCCCAAGAGGTTCACTCTCTTCGATGCCAACTGCACTTTCTTTGGATTTATGGTTAGACCGGCACGTCTCATTCTATCGAGAACGGAATTCAGGTGAATGAGGTGCTCCTCGAACGACTGTGAGAATATCACAACGTCGTCGAGGTACGCCATGGCGTAGTTGAACCTTGCATCGCCCAGCACGATGTCCATCAGTCGCATGAACGTGCTCGGGGCGTTAGACAAACCAAACGGGAGTCGAGTAAATTCGAAGAGCCCGCGGTGGCAGGTGAATGCGGTTTTCTCAATGTCACCTTCGGCCACCTCAATCTGCAGGTACCCTCTGCTTGCATCTAGGACTGTGAAGAACCTCGCGTTCCCTAACGCGTACATCACAGCCTCGATCGACTGAAAAGGGTACGCAACCGTAGGCGTCAGTGAGTTGAGCTTACGATAATCAACACACAGCCTGACCGATCCATCTTTCTTCGGTGCTAGAACCACTGGTGACGCCCAGGGACTTTGTGAGGGTCTCACCGCACCGGTGTCAATCATCTCGTCAAGGGCACAGTCGAGAAGCTGCCTCTTATGCGCACTTAACGGCCTCGGGTTACACCTGAAAGGGCGCGTATCACCCGTCTGGATCTCGTGCTGAAGCAGGTCGGTTCTGCCCGGTTTCTCCGTGAAGCAATCCGAAAACGGGAGTAAAGTTTCCGCGAGCCTTCGGCGCTGACTACTGGGTCCTGAGAAAGACGCAATAATCGCTTCCAACGGGCCACCGTCTCTCAGCGTCTCGAGGGAGCTCACCTGCCTTTCTGTCGCACAGGTGTGGACAACCACCTTTTGTGCAGGACAGCCGGGCAAGGATGCGCTTTCGAAGGGAATGAGGGGGGCGAGCTGGCTGTAACGATAGCCATTCTCCCCCATGTCGAGCACAATGCCTTCGCTCGAGAGAAAATCCCTTCCCAGAATTACTGGTATCGACAAGCCAGGCAGATAGACGAAGCGATGTCTCCGCTTTCTGCCGTCAAAACGCATCGTAAGACGCACTGCTCCCTTTGCCTTTGCCGCCCCAGCTGCTAAGCTTAACGGGGTTTCGGCCGGTCTGACACGGATGTTACCTATCCGGCAGGCCTCGTACACCTCGTCACCGACCAGTGACAGCGTTGAGCCCGTGTCTACGAGTGCAGAGTAGCATCGACCCGCTAACTGCACTAGCATAAAAGGGCTTGAGCGCGGAACGACTCCCTGAGTCCTACAGGCGAGCGGGACAAAGGCCTCCCCGTCGCCGGCGCGGGAGTTCTTTTCCTGACTAGCGCCTTGACAACCATGAAATTCTCCCGCTGACGGTGAAAGGCCGCTGCCACCAGACATCACCGCCAGCGCCTGGCGTTTCCCTGCATACGCCTAGCTTGGCATTCGCGTGCCACGTGGCCGGGCTGGTTGCAATTCCAGCAAAGCCGGTCATTCACCCGCCGCGTGGACGGAGGACCCCTCGTTCCACGAAGCGGTTGGGGACGGCTCTCCCCTTTCTCCGCGCATTCCTGACGCTCGCTCGGCGCGTGGCCTGTGAGGCCAGCACGACGCCGCTGCTCGAATGCGTACGGGTCAAGCGCGCGAGGGACAACAGGGGGTTCCGCCTGATTTTCCACGGCCATTACCTCGGCGCGCCGAGCCCTCATCGCGCATTCTCGGCCTCCATCCCATGCGCATCCCGGTTCCAGCGATTCGGCCGGCCTGGGGGGCGGCCGGTAGCGCAGTTCGGCGAGTAAATCCGCCTGCACGGTCTTGGCCTCCTGCGCTAGGGCCTCGAGGTTTGTAAAACTGCGGCCCCGCCGATACGGCTTGAAGCGTGGATGGCACTGCCTGATCACACGCGCAACCTGATCTCGGTCGGTTGCCGTCGGGTCTGCCCTCTTGTACAGCTCTTGCATTGCGCGTACGTACTCGAGGAGGCTTTCCTCTGGGTGTTGGGTGCGCAACGCGAGCTCATCCAGCATCCGGCGCTCATAATCAGGCGGCAAGAACTCGGCGCGGAAACGATCTTTGAAGTCCGCCATCGACTGGAAAGTCGGCTGGCAGCGCCTCCATCGCGCCGCGCTCTCGACGAGTGCTACAGGCAGGACCTGCCCTAGCATTACGTCATCTGGGGCGCCCAGAGCCGTCTGGTAGTCCTCGAGTTGTTGTAGAAACTCGTGGACTGATTTCGCGTCCGTGTACCCGGAAAAGGAGGGGGCCTCCATATTTATCCGCGGGCGCGATGCTGTCGCCGATGCTACCGATGCTGCGGCCTGGTTGGCGCCAGCCACCGAACCGAGCTGACGGGCTAATGCGGCAAACATCTCAGTCACCTCCCCTATTACGGCCGCCGCGTCGGCCGTCTCACTACCGGCTGCCCCGCCATCCAAAGCCGTGGCTGAAACATCCTTTCTGGGAGGCATAGTTCGCGCTAACTGTCCGGCCGCACCGGCTAATTGCTCATGGCAACAAGAACATTCACATACACAACAATCTATCTACAAACACGCGGAAATACACAACACAAAACGCCCGAAAACTACATAAATAACACAAAACCCCTAACAAATTTACAACACTACACAAGTCGCTACCCCGCGAACATTCCGCCTGACCCGCTCCTTAACCCTATCGGTCCGGCGTGGCCCCGAACAAAGAGGGCCTGCCACGAGTCTGGCTGCACATCCCAAAATCGGCAGAGAAATCGTCCACAAGGTGTTAATTAAAGCCCCACGTTGGGCGCCATTATTTGTGGGCAATTCCTCTGCGCGGGGACGCACAGGGAGTCACTCGAGGCAGGACTTTGTACAAAGGGTTTATTCTCACATCAGGGGGGCCGGTCGTCGTCGTGGCAGCTGGGTCAGGTGGTCCTTTCGGCAGGGCTGGTCCAAGAGCGAGAGCTCGCGAGCCTCTCCGGTCTCGCCTTATAAAGGCTTTCTCCCAGCCTCGCTCCCCCCGCCCCCCCACTCGGGAAGAAGGGGTCCGAGGGTAACCGCGGTGAACGGCGCGAGATTTGACTCGCCCGCGAGCAGACCCTACAAGGTGTAGAGATGAGCATCATTCTGTGCCCTATTGAGCAGTGGTACTTTTAAGGCGGTGACTTTCTTCCATTGTGCTTTTTTGATGAAACGTGGCTCTCTGCCAAGAACGGAGCAGCTGAAAGCTACCTACACGACAGTAACAAGACGTCTGAAGGGTTCAGTGACTTAAATGTCTTGAGATATGTCAGTGTTTTTTGTTTCTTTTTGCTGCACCGCAACTTCATTTCAGGCAAATGTATAACAAATATCATCGATCTCCCATAACCTTTTTCATCCGCTTCCGTTCATGCTTGAAGTGATGACCGAATGAAGCGTGGCTCATCTGGTCGCAATATGTCGCAATGTGTCGCATTGTGTCCGCGACTCTCGCAAGCGAAGCACATGATTTCATAAAAATCTCTCATGCCGCGCTTGAAGGTATGTGGCTGTGTCTGATACTAGAGAATGGGCGCTGCTGAATCCACGCTTCAGTCTTGCGCTCCAGCTGCTACGCTAACAGAAGCTCTAAGCGCTCTAGCCGCTGTCACAGGAACAACCTCAGGGTTTGGCTCTGTACTTTCGACTATGCGTACTCTCTTTGTGTTCACCGTTACCGCCTAATTTCGCTCCTCATCTAATGCGGCCTCCACAGCTCGGTCAAAGTCGCTTTGCTTGTGCCAGAGCACCGGCGCTCCAGGTCTCGCAAACCGGCCACAATCAAAGCGGTCATTTCCTCTTTCAGAAGGTGTCCCACGTTTTCTTTAGCGAGTCTCCATCCTCCTCCCTCCTTAGCGTATCGCGCGCCAGGCTCTGACGTCGCGACACAAACGTTTGCACTTCCTCCCCTACCATCCGTCCGGCCTCGCCGAACTTCTGTAAACGCACGTGACGGGGTTTAGTATCAAAGTGCTCGAGCGAGCTTCTTCAATTCCGAAAGTGATTTTGAGAACTGAACTTTTTCATCTCGTCATTCAAAACCAAGAGCAGCACCTGCAGTCTTGCACCGTGCCATTGCCAGCAGTTGTGCATGGAACCATCCCCCCCCCCCCCGTTTTCCTAATTTCATCCAGCATAGAAAAGGAATCGCTGATTTTAACCCCCGTCTCGTCACCAGTAAATGTCCGAATAACGCTTCCTGAGGTGAGCTTGCTTTCTCCGAGCCATGGGTGCGAAGATCTCCCTTAGATTAAGACCTTTTGTCTGCTCAAGCCCTTGGGTGTCTCAAGTCTCTCGAATGAGGTCAATGTCTCACAATCAGTCCGTGATTTTCCTTGGATTACAAATTTGAAATCATGAATGGCGCAGCATTTAGAGTACTTTAATTTTCGAGGCCCCACTTCTCACACCACGTGTCACGATCCCACATACAGCGTGGGTTCGCACGGGACGGAGAGGCAAGGAGACACCGCTACCCTCAGTACAAAACAGATATATTCCAAAATTGCATATTATCGAGTGTATCACACAAAGGATGAGGTGTCCAAGCTTACAAGCCGCAGCATTCGTTGGCGCCAGTCTTCGTCAGAAGGAACGAAGAGACTGTTGAGTTGATTTTGGTCGCTGGCTGGGACGCAGCTTCTCACTGATGACTTTGGCGCTTCGGACGCCGGAGGACCAATTCCCAGCAATGTCGTCTCGGGCCTTGCTCGTCATCCCATTGACCATCTTTCGTCATTTTCTTCGTCCACGTCCATTCGGGCAATCCCTCTTTCCAGGCTGGAGTGCCTCCTCCCCCCCCCCTCCCCCTCTCACAGCACCGGTGCCTGCGGCATTCACCGTCCTCACCGGACATACCCTTGGGCCTTTCCCCTCCGGTCGGTGCCTCTGTCACTCTTGCTATGGTGTGCTTGACCAGCTGAATTGCTGTCGCCTTGAATGTCGGCCTTAATAGTTAAGCAGCGTGCTAGTTAAGGCGTCTTAGCTGTATACTGGTGCACTACACCACTGAAAATGCTATGACGAAAAAAGCGCTATTTATGCCGTTTTTTAAAATTCTGTAAAGATTTAGCTAGCACACCCTGCGTATCTATCATGAAGAATGCGTGTAAGTTTACCTTGAATACTCTCCATTCTCTTGCAATAGCTAATAGAGACGTTATTATGAGTATTCCTGCACGCTACTTGTCATTATTGAGTAGCGATACACAATTATATCCATCCAAATATCAGCACTGTTGAAGTTGAATAAATAGACAAGTCCAGCTGCGATTCTAGCGTACTGAAGTGCTCATTGTTTTTACACATAATTTCTGGTTTGTTGTGACACTGAATAACTTCTGCTTGTGAATGTCGGCTATAACTGTGCGGGCACATTAAATGGTGACTTACTACGGACAGCAATGTGTAGCAGAAACCAGGATAAAGTAATTCGTGAAATTTGCTCGCTCTGGTGAAGCTACTCGTCCAGATGTTTGAAGAAAACTGTTCACAACAGTACTTCACACAACTATTTTTAAAAATATCTAGAGAACCGAGGACACTGTATGGCGCTCAAAGAAAGAGAGAGAAAAGAAAAAGGAAGGTAGGTCAACATGGAGTTACCCGTTAGCAAAGCCCAATCATAGAAAGGCATGAAAACGCTCCAGCCGCGGATATTGTACCAGACCCAATTTCGTCGCCTCACCCGTCGACAGTGGGACTCTCTTGAATCAACCAATCGGGAGGGTATGCGCGCCATAACTTATCTTCCTTTGTACACCTATAGTCATTCTGCATGAGTACGCTCAACTTAATCCATTAAGTGAAATCATCGAGCAGCGTGAGGAAAACAGAGCATGCAAGATGTCGCTTCAGCTTCATCGTTTACAGATTCTTCCTCCATGGTCATACTGTCAACTCACAGACAATCGCTCCTCTGCTTCGACGCCGATATCAGCCGCGCATTTTCCTTCAGGGTGCATAATATACACCGATGCATCACACACAGCACTGCAGGGAGTTACCGCAGTTTAGTCCCTCCCATCCTCATCTTAACTCCCGGGCTACATAGAGCGCGGATACTTGCCCCCCCTCTTGCCTTGAAGCTTCAAGCGATACACAATGCAATTTCTTCCCTTCCACTCGTACCCAGTTTCAATAATCTTCACATTTACAGTGACTCTTTTGCCGCCCTTAAGCAGCTTAAGGCTGTCCGGAGCACATTGCAAATTACACAATCCGTTCACCAACTTTGCACAAAATGCCCTAGCTGTGTATGTATGCAATAGATTCGCGGCCATGCTCACGATCCGCATAATGTTCATGTGGATACAATGACACACCTCGACACATAAGATATCCCGCCACCTTCCCCTCTTCCCCCAGATCCGTTCCTGTCCCATGATTCCAAGACACACGCTTTGCGTCAGCGAACACGTGCTCTAATTCCTCAATGTTCGTACCCTCTCCCCGTAGTCTCACTCGGGAGGAGGAGGCATGTGTTCGCCGAATTCGGGCAGGAGCGGCTCTGACTCATTCTGTAAGTCATCGGTGGCGTGACAAACGTTTCGAAGTGACTTACAAGTGCCCTCATTGTGAAAAACACTTGTTGTGCACTTCCCCGGCTACAGCCTCCGTGAGACGACGCTTCCTAAGGAAGGCAGGCCTGTGATGGGACGTTGCAGGCGACTATCGCAAGTGGACACATGATGATCGCTGTAAGGTATCGGTAGCGTTCGCGGGGGTTATCGGAACGCGGCTGGGGGCACTCAAAGTGGAGCGTCTCCTTTCTTGGAACGCGGCCGCTCGCGAACGCGCCGGGAAGTACGGGTGTCCACCCGACACACGGTACCGAGCACGAATGTATATTTGTGTTTATTTTCATTTGACACGACCGTGCGTTTGGGTTTGTGGAAAGGGCGTTTTGCCCTACGGAAGCTGGAGGGCTGGCCAGGCTCTTGATAAACCAATCATGTGAACATCGTAACATGATTGGAAGCCACCAAATGTGGGCCGGGCCTTTAAGTCTTTAAAACTGGGCCCCGGAGCCGGAAGCGGGGTTCTGCGCTAAGGTGAGATGCAACGCATCTTCGGCAACGCCGAGTAGGGGCCTCCCCTAGTATTAGCCAGTTGCGCTTTTTTTTGTTGTTTGTCCTTTTGCCATTTAATTTGTCTCGAGTGTCTAAACTTGTATATGCAATGTAAATACCTGTATATAAATCTTCAAGTATTCCTTTTTGTTATCCCTGTGTCTTCAAGTCTTCAAGTTGAAACCACCCGTCTCTGGCGGGGCACCTATGGTGCAAAGAAGAAGAAGAAGAAGAACCTGAAATTTACTGGCGCAGTCGACGAGGATCCTGCGGCCATCGGAAGACGGCGCAGGAAGAAGATTGAACGCAGGGAGAAAGGCGACGGTCAGGCAACAGCAGCGTTCGAGAAAGGACCTGCGGAGAGACAGCGGCAAGGATGCAAGGATCACGACAGTAGTCCAGCGACGCGGGACTGCATACGGTCCAGAAAAGCAGCGCGTCGATAACTTGACGGTCACCGGCGGCGGACCAGCGGCGTGCGACAGCTCATCGCAGCGTCCGGGGAAAGTGCGGTGGACTCCGACGCCAAGGAGCGGGCAATGCGGATCGACGCATCGAAACTGTGAGTTTCCTTGGTCGCATTGTTCACGTCCCTGTGTTCGAGCCGGTAGGACAGTTGAGAGGTATAGACGACGGTATGGAGAGCTATCCATGCCGGCGCTCATTCGATGTGAGGTACCAAGTGGAATTAGCGAAGGCGCGCTTAGCGTACTTTCAGGCTGAACTTGCAAAAGTGAATGGAGGAAAGGCGCCGCAATGCGAGGAAAAACCTCCGGATGTTAAGTGCGTCTTGGAGGTATTAGAAGCAAAACGCCAGCAGCTAGCGCTGGAGCTCGCTGAGCTGAAAGAGTCTAGAAGAGCCAGTGATTCAGCCAGGGAGAACTGCTCCGAGTCCCGAGAGGTGAGGCCGCCTGTGCTGGAAGTCAAAGGATTATGCTTGTCATGCACAGGTCAGGGAAACAGCAGTGAGGACGCTGAAGGCAATCAGCCGATATGCGCGGACGCCTCTTTGTTAGAAAATGCCGCAGAGAGCGAAAACGAGATTTCTGAGGGGATCACAGCGTTCCCGCCACTGCGGGCGACTAGCAAAGAAAAAGAGCAGCCCAGTTCTGATGGTCTAGGGCCAATCGATACCAAATTGTCCGAAACCAAGCAGGAGATCGATCTAATTCCTGCAGGCTCTATGGATGAGATTGCGATCTCTGACACGGAGCTAGTGACAGGAGAAAACCTAGCGTTGCCGCAACCGCACACTGTGTCCGCCATAGGGCATGAAGTGCCCCGTAGCGTTTCTGGTGGCAAGAGCCCTTCATCCGAGGCAAAGAGCGGAGGTGGGCCTGCTGGGCCGACCGGGCAGAGCGCCGCACAGTTGTGGAACGCACCCGATGTGTGTCCGGGCAGGTCATTTGAGTACCCGGAAATGAGTGGCGACTTGCCGCAAGGCAAGCTCGGGTCAAGTGACTGCGAGGGAGCTCATAGAGCCTCGGAGTTAGACGATGCCACGAAGCCGGCAAATGCCTATCAAGCAGGGAACGGCAACATCAGTGTTTGCTCGTGGAGGAACGGGGCAAATGGTTCCAAGCGAGGCGAAGTAGCAGGAGGCAAGGGCGTGGCTTTCAAATTGAAAGTCGCTGCGTGGAGAAGTACGTTCCGTGCTGCAGTATGCCAGATCAAGAGTAGCAAAGCCGGCCGCACTGTTATAGTTAGACTGTACAAGGCTAATGTTCCTTACGCAGTACGCTGTTCGTACTGGTGCGCCGGAGAGAGCGTTCCCTTAGGGGCGTCGCATGGTCAAAGATTTGGACTTGTCGAGGATCAGGACGTTGTTTTCGATCCTGGAGGGCAGTATTTTTGAATTCTTGCCCCGCTGTGGCACCAGCCTAATGAGCCGAGTGGCAGTTAGGCGTTGTGTTGAGACGCGTAGTGGCTCGAACGCACACAAGGACGCTCGGTGCGACTAAGGAGGCTCATGTGGCCACTTACGGACGTCGTGCGAGTGCTACTGAACGCTCTAGTTGCGAGTGTCGGTGTGTGTGTCGAGCAGGACGCGGGTGTGCATGCTGGTGAACTGGGTGCAACGCACCAACTTGGACGCTGCGTTACGGCGCACGGCAGGCATGCCACTGTGTGTATTTAGTGTGCATTTTGCGTGATGTTGTGTTGGTGCCCGTGTGCATTTTGTTGTTTTTGGTTTTGTTGGTGCAACTGGTCGCAGCGCGACAGCTTGGACTTCGGTGAATGCGCTGGTTTTACAGGTGTGAAACGCGCATTTGAATGTGTACGTTTTGTTTATGTTATGTCACCCGAAGGTTGGTTTCGTGTCAGACACCGATCCCTTTTGTTTGTAATTCTAAAAGTGCCATTTGAGCCCTTTGTAGAATCTTGGGAAGGGCGTGTAAGGTATCGGTAGCGTTCGCGGGGGTCATCGGAACGCGGCTGGGGGCACTCAAAGTGGAGCGTCTCCTTTCTTGGAACGCGGCCGCTCGCGAACGCGCCGGGAAGTACGGGTGTCCACCCGACACGCGGTACCGAGCACGAATGTATATTTGTGTTTATTTTCATTTGACACGACCGTGCGTTTGGGTTTGTGGAAAGGGCGTTTTGCCCTACGGAAGCTGGAGGGCTGGCCAGGCTCTTGATAAACTGTCGCGTCCGGTCGCTGTGTTGAATGCAGCGAAAGACGCACACGGTACTTTAAGACTTCGTTTATTTAAAGCCGATGAGGGTGCGACCAGCGTCGACCGAGGCAGGAGCCGAACTGGCCGCCCGAAGAAAGGAGGGAGCTGAGAAGCGTCCACGGGAGGGAGTGGCTTCCCAGAACAGGAGGAGGGTGCGGGGACGCACCGTGGGGGGGCATCTGGTGACAGCGTGCGACGAGGGGCAAGTGTCGTTAGGAGGAGGATTGAGTGGTCGTTAGGAGGAGGATGCGAACTGTCGTTAGGAGGGGAATGCGAGTGGTCGTTAGGAGGGGGCGCACACACACAAAAGCAATAAGGGGACACAACACTTCCTTCCCCCTTAGAAAGTTGCCTGGTATCGTGCAGGGGGTCGGCGCTCACGCGTGGAGGCGCGCTGGCTTTGTGCGCTCGGGGGAGAAACACTTGTAGGCTGGCTGTTGTTCGCTGTGTCTCCTAGGTCTGTCCTGGGCGAAGTCTCTTCTTCCGGGAAGAGGTGCCAGGCTATGTGGGAAAATGGTGCACGTGTTCTCTCCGCTGGCGGACAGCTCTCAGACGGCGTCGTAAATCTACGCAGCTGGTTGAGATGTCGGCGTGCTACTGTGCCATGTATGTTGACGAGCCAAGAGCGCAGGCCTATGCGTCTGACAATTGTAGCTTCCTCCCAGCGTGGCTTTTTCAGAAACTGTCGGGCGAGGACGCGCTGCCCCTCATTAAGCGTGCCGCAGCGCGGAATTGCTTTTTCTTCCCGGAACGTCTCTGCCTTTGGCTCGGGGAGGATGGCTGTGAGCTGGGTTCGCATTTCACGCTCGAACATCATTTTCGAGGGGGTCTCGCCTGTTGTGCTCTGAACCGTCGTGTGCTGCTTGAAGAGAAAGCGCGCAAGGCGGCGCTGCAGCGAGCCTGTCTGATCTCTTTCAAGGGCGCGTTTTAGCTCGGCTACGTAGCGCTCGGCTTGTCCGTCTGTCGCTGGGTGGTAGGGGGCCGATGTAACTGATGAGATCCCGTTGTCGCGATAAAACTTGAGGATCTCCGCAGACACAAACGGTGTTCAGTTGTCCGACACTACCTTGCGCGGCAGGCCGAACGTTGCAAATAGTGATCGGAGGTTGTCAATGACTGCTGCCGAAGTCGTCTGTCCCATTTGCCTTATCTTAAGCCACTTTGTGTAGGCATCTACGACCACAAGGAAAGTGCAGCCCTCAATCGGTCCTGCAAAATCAATGTGCAGTGTGTGCCATGGTGTGTCTGGCTTTTCCCATTCTGGGACAGGAGCTTTCGGCGGGGCGCTCCGGCTGCTCTGGCAAGGCTTGCATTCTCGCACCACTGTTTAGATGTCGTTGTCAATGCCAGGCCACCACATGTAGCTTCTGGCACACTTTTTCATTGCAACGATGCCCCGATGTCCGGCGTGGATGAGAGACATAGCTTGTCCGCGTAGTTCTCTCGGCATCACAACTCGGGACCCAAATATGATGCAGCCGCGATGGGTGCTCAACTCTGTAGCTCGCCTGCGGTAAGCGTCGAAGTTGTCCCCTTTGAGTTTATGCACGTTGCCTTGTTGAACAGCTGTGTAAACTAGCCGGAGAGCTGCGCACTTCTGCGTAGATGCTGCAACTGTGCCTGCTGTAAGCGGAGGTTCTGGCAGTGCTTCGAACATCAGAACGTCTCCTGGTGGAAATGGTTCGTCAACAGTTGCGTCTAGTGGCAGACGGCTTAGCGCATCGGCGTTTTGATGTTTGCCGCATATCATCACGCCTAGTGGAGAAAACCAGTTTCTCCCTAGAAGGCTTGATCCTGTGCCCTTCACAACAAGCAGAGGTAGCGTATGGGTCTGGCCGTTGTAGTTAACCTGCACGTTGGCAGAGCCCAATAGTGGCAGATTCTGTCCTGACCACGTTCGCAGGTGCGTGTCGTCTTGTTGCAGGGCTGGTGCGTCAGATGGCCATGAAGTTCGGAACGTGTCCTCACTGATCAGAGTACAGGCTGCGCCGGAGTCCACCTCGAACTTAATCAGCTGGTGATGTACGCTTACTTCT
The DNA here is from genome assembly GCF_055824585.1 of Amblyomma mixtum. Taxonomy (NCBI): domain Eukaryota; kingdom Metazoa; phylum Arthropoda; class Arachnida; order Ixodida; family Ixodidae; genus Amblyomma; species Amblyomma mixtum. The sequence continues at coordinate 35,258,582 of NC_143015.1, forward strand.
GTAAAAATCTTCGGTCGCGTGCCGAGATTCATGGTGTTCAGGTCGTACAACACAGATGGTGTTGCTGATGTTGTTCCATGGAGATCAGATAGCGGCGTATTCTCTGAGGCGTTGACGCTGTGATTAGGCTGGGAAGGTGACTTTATCTTGGCAAGTCTCCGTTTCGTAATGCATGCTCTTTCGATATGCCCTCGCTTGTGGCAAAAATTACACGTGGCTGACTGGAATCGACATCCCTGGGGGTTGTGTTGGTCGTCACACCGCCAGCAGCGTTGTGCCTTTTTGACCGATTTTACAACAACAGAAGGCTTGCGCACCTGGTTGCTTGTCTGGTGTACCGGCTCGGTGTTCCGGCGAATCCCTCTCTGCTGGTGACCGGCGCTCTCCGCTCGAACGGCGATGTCGTAAGCTTTGCTGAATGTGAGGTCCTTCTCAGCGAACAGGCGCTGCTGCAGTGACTCGTCACTCAGTCCGCACACAAATCTGTCGCGTAACATCACGTCCAAGGGAAGCATGGTGGTGTTAGCAGAAGAAGCTGCGTCTCCCTCCTGCCCGGTAGCTGTTGTCGACAGCGTTCCAAAATTGCAGTCGGCAGCGAGCTTCTTGAGCGCGGCTACGTAGGCGCTCACAGTTTCTCCTCCCAGTTGATCTCGTCGTTGGAAGCGAGCCCGGCTGTAGACCTCGGATGGCCTTGGGTCGTAGTGCTTTTGCAGCGCTTTTACGATGTCGTCGTAAGACACTGCCGCTGGTGTGCTTGGCTGAATAAGGGCGCAGACAGTATCGTAGGTCTGCTCCCCGCACAGCGTCAGCAGGTTGGCCCTCTTCAAGGCTGGGTCTGTGATGTTGTTAGCTTCAAAGTAGAACTGAAGGCGTCCAACCCACGATGACCACGATGAGCCGTTGAACTCTGGTATCTGATTGGGAAACCCTCGCGTAGCCATGGCTTGTCAATAGCGTTGCGTAGCGCGGGTCGAATCCACTTTCTCGTCGCCACTGTCGTGTCCGGTCGCTGTGTTGAATGCAGCGAAAGACGCACACGGTACTTTAAGACTTCGTTTATTTAAAGCCGATGAGGGTGCGACCAGCGTCGACCGAGGCAGGAGCCGAACTGGCCGCCCGAAGAAAGGAGGGAGCTGAGAAGCGTCCACGGGAGGGAGTGGCTTCCCAGAACAGGAGGAGGGTGCGGGGACGCACCGTGGGGGGGCATCTGGTGACAGCGTGCGACGAGGGGCAAGTGTCGTTAGGAGGAGGATTGAGTGGTCGTTAGGAGGAGGATGCGAACTGTCGTTAGGAGGGGAATGCGAGTGGTCGTTAGGAGGGGGCGCACACACACAAAAGCAATAAGGGGACACAACATAAACCAATCATGTGAACATCGTAACATGATTGGAAGCCACCAAATGTGGGCCGGGCCTTTAAGTCTTTAAAACTGGGCCCCGGAGCCGGAAGCGGGGTTCTGCGCTAAGGTGAGATGCAACGCATCTTCGGCAACGCCGAGTAGGGGCCTCCCCTAGTATTACACAGTTCCGCTTTTTTTTTTGTTGTTTGTCCTTTTGCCATTTAATTTGTCTCGAGTGTCTAAACTTGTATATGCAATGTAAATACCTGTATATAAATCTTCAAGTATTCCTTTTTGTTATCCCTGTGTCTTCAAGTCTTCAAGTTGAAACCACCCGTCTCTGGCGGGGCACCTATGGTGCAAAGAAGAAGAAGAAGAAGAACCTGAAATTTACTATCGCTTTATCGAGAAGTGTTACAACTTTTTAAGCGAGGCTTGCTGACACTCCTTCTTCTAACTTTCTCTCCCTTTCTCGTTATGCCTAATAGGAAACATCGCGAATAAAAAAAGAGTATCAAGAAAATGAAGTCAGTATGCATAGGCAGCACGCGTTCGGTAAAGCCACAGCCTATCGTGCAGACCCTAAGTTCTCAAGAAGCAGAGCAGTGCCTGGGAGGCCTTCACCGCCTACGTCGCCGCAGTCACTGACCGAGAATCTTTATTTCCGTCAGTGTGCGTGGATATAGACGGTCCAGCGCAAGGCAGACAGACTGCCTTTGGGCATTGTATGCAGAGCATTCACAAAGAAGCTGGGCTGTAGTCTCGTCTCACCCTTCGGGTCTGCCCGCTGGTTTCAAGAAATCCTTGCGGGGCGATCCCACCTAACTCGTTTATGGCATCACCCTGGGCCATCTAGCCAAGCTCGTACAGCCCCTATCCCACTGCGAACCCCCGGAGGCACCCTCATTACTCCAGCTACTACAACACTCGTTCGCTGTGCTTCAACCCATTCAGCCTCGTCCCAAATCCGCAGAAGCAACCTTCTCCTTCAACGATCTGCATACCAAAACTCGTGTCTTTCTGCGGAGCGATGCGATCTCTGAGCCGCCATTTCCTGGGCCGTATCTGGTTTAGGCCCTCAAACCAAACACTTCACTATACGCGTCCGAGACAAGCCGACAGTCTTATTAGTCGGCAGACTCAAGCCTTCCTACATCGAGAGCACCATCATGGACATTTTTTGCCTTGCCTCTTTATTCTACATTTCCGAACCCCTCGCCGCCGCCACCTCCAGGCCCACCGGATTGTAAGTGTTCACAGTCTACCGGACATCGTCCATGCGGAAGGCGGCTGGCGATGCCTTGCCGCGATGCGCGCTCTCATCGGGAGCAAGCAGAGGAGCAGACTGGACTGCGAGCTTCGGGTTGTAGAATGAACTAGTTAGGAAGACTAATCCCTAGCAATAGGTCGCATCTTAATTGCGCGTTTGCGCGACAGATTTCAGCCTAATAACGATGCGCAATGGGCAAGAAGTTGGAGGAGAATATTTTCGGAAATGATATATGTTGGTGCCATGGTTTGTGAAAACAGTTACATACTCCTATTTACTTTTTGTTCAAAATGCCGAGCTTTCCTTTAGGTTACCCAGCACATCATATCACGCTAGTAGCTTACGCTCTACTGCTCTGTAAATTTCTTCCCTCCGTGTCACTATCAACGGTTGACAACTGCCCTGATTCTGTGCAAAACGTACGCGTTAGCAAAGAAAACCAGCAGAAAATGACACCCACACGTTTCTCTCCAAGCAGTATTTCCATCTAAAAGCAAATACACTGGCCGTTTCAGGCTTATCAGGAATCTAAGAGAATAGGGCTTCGAAGAGTGAATAACAGAAGGCCTCCTAACAATAATAGTTTTGTTAAGTTTTGAAAACAAAATCTCTCTTCACAAACTGTTCTTTTTCTAAAGCTTCTCAGAAACGCTTGTAGTTATGCAGGCCTATTCAAGACAATGCCGACGTATTCCCTACGCAATGTGCAATCTTTCGATCCGTCCTCAGATTAAATTTCTTGCATTATGGGATCAATAAATGTAAGAAGAAGTCAAACTTAGCTGGCGTTCCTTTATTTTTTCTCGGGGCCAGCAGTTTCAGTTGCAGTTCAGTCTCTTCGGGAAGCCTTACTAACAGAATTACCAAGGCGGGTTCATTTGTTAAATGTGTAGCCTCACCATTCCCGATGGCTAAGCTGGGCAGGAAGAAGTGGCCGGCATGCGCTAGACAGAACGCCTCTGGCTACTCGGCTGCGCGGACGGTGTTTCTCGTTTTTCAGCGCCGGCATCATAGCACTCAATAGATGTGGCCGCCGAACCCGCAGTGTTGGGGCTCTATGACATTCCTATATAACACAGCCAGCCACTTAGTCCTACGCGAGTTACCGGTGCCACCGGCGCTTCCGCAACCCGCTACAGGCCCCGATCATCGCTGTCGGCCTCCCTGACCTCTCAGTCCACACCCCTGGCCGCTCAGCCGGGGACCAATCGCGTGACGAGAGGCAACCTCCCCTACTTGACAATCCTACTACGCTGGGCTTCCCACCTCTCCATCCACACTCATTGGTAGCCTGCTGCTCACAAGCCGAGGCCATTATCGACGCCAGCGGCGCCTCATGCCAGGTATGGTACTACATTCTGATGAAGTGGATGCTCCCATGTCAGTTCTTCGACCATCTCATCCTCCCACCTTCCTGACGAGCCTCTACATGACACGCTGAAGGCGGCCTTTTTTGACCATAGCGTGCTGTTATTTCGTCGCGGTATGGCTGCAGACCAAACTCCCCCGCGCATCCCGCCGCCTCCGCGGATGACCCCGCCGCTTCGTCATCACCGCCCCTGCCACCCGTATCTTACAAACGACATTCCCAACTCACCGACCTTTGCTCTCCAGCTATCCATTCCTGAATATTCTGAGAAATCTCCACCACCGAAACTTGCTGAAATGATTATCTCGGCGCCACGCACGCTCGCAGCTGACGGTGACGACACGATAGGCTCCAACGACTTGCAGCTGCTAAATATGTGTCCAGCATCATACAGTGCTATACTGGGCTCTGACTGGTGGCTCCTGCCTTTTCACTAGTACGCGCTGTCCCCTCTTATGACGAAGTGTAGGTCCACACAGTTTCGAACGTTTCCCGAGGTACTGCGGAGCGCGGTACCCTCGCCTAGCGCACATGGCACCACCGAACGTCGTGACTCATTTCCAGACATCTCAACCTCCAGCGCATCGTGCACTACTCTCGAGGGCTTCCTCAGGAATTCACGTTGTCACCCGACGTCGTATCCCGGCGCATGTCTTCCGGCATAATCGCCTGTCAGCACTGCTGTCTCCGCAGCTAAGCCGCCACTTCTATATGCATCTACTGTTCACTCAGAATATACGTCTTTCCCACGTATTATTTCAGTTGGGTTAGCGATGGCTGCGACGCTGCACCCTGTTGAGAGCTTTTCTTGAGGACACCTGCGCCCTACCGCCTATGTACCAACGCGTCGGACCCGTCTTCCCTCCCTGGAGCGTCACCACCCTGGCCACGTTAGTGTCCGGCACCACGTAATACGCCACCGTCAGTCCCATTGTACAGGGCTCGCAAGAATTTCTCATGTATCCAGGCTTCCAGAGAACGCCTTTTATTTACTCTACGACCTCCGAAAAGCCTATCCATACTGCTGGCTGTCATACCTAGGCTGCGCTTATGCCCGAGTTGTATAAGGTATCAGTAAAAGAGGTTAAAAGGCTGTTGTGTTGGCGCCGGCGTTGTTTTTAAGCATTCTGGTTTTTTTTCGCAAAAGACACGACACAAAAGAAACGAGGTAGACAGGACAAGCGCTTCTTTTGCGCAAAAAAACCCAGAATGCTAGGCACCAACTAGCCTGCAAAAACATACTCGCAAGTTGTTTTAATCTAGGTCCGGGCTGAGCTCTTTCTAAGTATTCTTTTTCTCCTGGCTAAGATCATAACAAAAAGGTTTGAAAATTTTTCCGCCTTGGTTTATGCGCTTTTTTCTGCGCCTGTATCTGCCAGAGCTAAATGCGTTTATGGCCCGTATGATCCATTCAGAAAATTTAGAGGTAACATTTTATAGAAAAGGAACTGTTACTGAGTTTCAGGAAATTTTAAGCTCCAAAGTTTTCTTCCTTTGTCCCTATTGATAGATTTTTGAAGACGCTACAGGAATAAAGGGTCTGAAATGGATTCTTGAGTCTGGATGAGGGCAGTTTCGGGTACGGCGTGAAACATCAGTCTAATGACTTCGTTTGGTCCTACTGCTCCTTCGTGTCGCTTATATTTATTCTGTGCACAAGCCCTTTCTCAGCATACGATATATAAGGACTGGTGATGTGCTGCTCTAAAATCAGAATGTCCCTTCTCTGTTATAATAAGAAAGCCCTAGAGGCATTCATAACAGAACAAGTCGAATCGCTTTGCACGCGCACATTCTTGGTTGTCTTATTTTATTGTCGCGAAGAGCTAACAATTTTTTATTGGCGCAATGAAACGTACAGTATCTCGAACAGATTAACTAGCAGGTTTGACATAGGAGAATGCCAGGAAGGAAAAAAAGACAAATGTTCATTTCCATTCTCGTTTGCTGTTTTTTTGTTTATTGGGGCTTAACGTCCCAAAGCCACCCAGGCTATGAGGGACGCCGTAGTGAAGGGTTCCGGAAATTTAGACCACGTGGGGTTCTTTAACGTGCACTTACATTAGACGGGCCTCTACAATTTCGCCTCCATCGAAATTCCTCCGCCGCGGCCGGGATCGAACCCGCGTCTTCCGGGTCAGCAGCCGAGCGCCGTAACCACTGAGCCACCGCGGCAGGGCCATTGCCGTTTAGAGATTTCGGAATGTATGCGGCAAGCAAAATTTTTGTCGAAATCAGCCGGCTAAATATTAAGACCGGCAGCACTTCCTATTTGCTTAAAACTTGTTTTCTGGAAAGTTTTTTGTTGATTTTTTTTTAATTTTGTACTCGGAACCCTGCTTTTACGATAAATTACTCATGCATATAAAACAATTGAGCTTACATTTTAGCTTCACAGGAGCGCGACTTTATAGTTTCATATTTTCAGCCTCTTGCGATGTGTGAAGCCATCGCGTGACTATAGGCTTGTCCCCTGCAGTTGAGATATGCTTTTTTTTCTCATGTCTCCAGTAGCAGCTTTTTACGCAAGCCAGCAGCCTAATTTCTCAGCACCCAGTTATCTCCAGAGGCGCTTCATGAAGGTTTGCAGAAGACACAATAGCGGTTGTTGAATAACACGCCGCCAGGCGTAGCCAAGGTTATAGCTAAACGATAGCATCTTGCACAAACGTGGGCACCTTCTTTTCTTCGTGCGACTGGTCACGATCTCTACTGCCACATTTAGCTTCCAATGACCAGGCTATTTCCTCTAATGGGGTGCTGCCTGTCATGCGCTCTATAGCGAAACGTTGAAGTCAAATGACATAAATGCGTTGGTATATACTACATATAATCCCGTGTCATGTGTTGTATACTGCTGTTAAAGTTTTACTCCTTCATTCTTTGTCGATTGGTGGTTTTTTAGAACTGCACCTCCATCTATTAAGGCAGCGTCTTGACGGAGGCCTTTGAGGAGCTACTGAAATCATAACGAAGTAGATATCGTTTCCAAAGCCACGAGCACAGCTGCTTTGCGGGTAGCAGCAACAATTATTTTCATGCTAGCTTCTAAAGGTGCGCTTTACTTGCTGGAACTAAAACCGGCTTGTTCCACTTAGTGAATCTTCCGACCAGAGCGAAAAATGACAGCCTGAAGTATCTGACAACACCGTTAAATATTGTGCTAAAGTCTAACAGCTAGTAGCTATTATAAAGAGTGGTCTACGTACATATTCTCGCTACGTGTAGCGAACAACCTTTCTGAGACTGCCCATATCTACAAACCGTTCTGTCCAGTGTATTTCGCAAAATTCCCATCTCTAAGACGCAAAGTTGCAAGAGCGAACTCACTCCACCATCTCACATCTATGCACACAGCGGCAGCATGTCGTTAAACATGTCATAGCCGGCATCGCATCATAACACCAGACAGGGCGTTTCTTTACAGGCGACTTCTTTCTCGCTGAGTTCGCATTTCCATTAGCGTAGCTACAGGAAATTACCCTTACGTAAAAAAAAATTAAAAGACTCGAGAGATCTAAGCATTCTCATAACCTGAAATATGCCAGTTTTAAGCACCATACAGCGTCTACGTGGAAATGTGTTCGACTGTGTATCTTTCAGCTTCAATCGGGGTATCTGTGGGCAGACAAATCTCGATATCGTCTGTTACTTCTCGGAAACATTTTTGACCTAATCGCTTTCGAGCCTTACAGAAATTACACGTGTTAATTTAACACAGAATTAAACGACATTTCTCTTCATCCGGCACATGCACCTTGAGAAGCTATAAACATGCACTTTGGTCAATTGTTTAGGGCAATCCTCCAAGGTGGAGTATTGGGGATTCCCCTGAACATAGGGGATTGACCTAAACATTTGGCCAACACTGTTCCCACTTCGAGTTATTGATCAATTCGCTCTCGCCCTACCATAAGCTTGCCGTCGCGGTTAGCTCAATTGGTAGAACGACTGCTCCGGTGAAGCGGTGGTCCCGGGTTCCAACCCCGGACCCGGACGAATTTTTCTCCAACTCCCTTATTGAAAACATGTAGTTTGCATGAGGTTTTCGTAGTTGCCCCATACCCAACAATTTTGAGCGGAAAACCTTTTATGAACGAAATTTTGCACATAATGTAAGATTTCACTCTACAATCAATGTAATCACGGATCACCCGACGGCACGCTTGAATTTATTTTTCTGTTAACGCATTTACTATCGTCAAAAGCGTTCCCCTTAGGTTTTCTGTGGGAGTGTTAAATGTTCGACGCAATCAATAGAAGCACTTAAAAGGAAAGATTTTGCTACATATAAGAAGAATGGACGTTACCTTGAATATTTCCGTAAAGTATCTTACAATTTTTAATTTGAAAATTTTCTCCGAAATTTTTAGACTAATCATACTACGCCCCAACCATGATACTCAGTCTACGCAACAGGAACTAGTGCAGTTATTCAATACATTCACATCTGTGATTAGGAGTTGTTTGGAAAGTACGTCGTAAGTCCATTTAATAGGCAAATCAGGTTATTCCTTTTAACTTTTCCTTCAGGTTTTCCTTTTAAGTGCGAGTAACTTGCACTTTGTTATAGTGCTAACGTGAAGGAAGCTGGAAACGTAATTTCCCATTTATACGTTCTAATGGTTCTTTTTTTCACTATTTTGTGTTAGTTTCAACCTACCATACGTTCCAGTAGTATACATGTTCTACTGTTTCTACTTGGTAAAAGCTACAAATTATGCTTTTTTTCTTTACTTGTTTTCTTTCCTGCTTTATTATGCTATCTCTTACTGTGTGGGTTGCCGAGGTGGCTCAGTGCTCATGGTGCTCGGCTACTTACCCGAAAGACGCGGGGGCGATCCCGGCCGCGGCGGTTGAATTTCTATGAAGGAGAAATTATAGAGGCCCGTGTACTGTGTGATATCAGTGCAGGTTAAAGAACCCCAGGTGGTCGAAATTTCAGGAGCCCTTCACTGCAGCGGCTCTCGTAGCATGAGTCGCTTTGGGACGCTAAACCCCGTAAACCAACCAGCCAATCAACCATCTTACTGTGTGGGAAATTGTGTCCAGCTGTCATGTGCCCCTAAATGTGAATGCGGTTCAAAGGCTTGTTTTCTCGCACCTCGTGCGCCGGCTGTAAGCCTTCTTTCTTATAACCTAATTCATTTCAAAATTGTAACTCATCATTCCTCTTGCAGTGAAACGATGAGCCTTTGGAATGTCTCTTCCATTGGTGATTTGTATTTCTATTGGCAACAAATCTGCCGCTGTTTCAAGACCTTGTCCACAGAAATCGTTCATGGACTGCTGTGTGTCACTACGCAGGTAAAACTGGCGGCGGCGCAAAGGGATGACGGGATACGGTGGGGCGACTTCGCCGAGAAGAGAGATACCTCCTACATCGAATCCCTGCGCAAGAGCGGAAGATACTTCGACAACAGCCCGCCTCTTGTCAGCTGCGACCCTTACGAAGCGGCCCCGACTTACGTCAGGAACAACTTCGATCGTTTCCGATATCTTATGACTGCGTGAATTCTTGGTCTTCCTGTTATATGAATTCTTGTTTAAGAACGTGACCCCCAAGACCGCCGAGGTTCAGGTGGCTCCTGGAAGCCCTCCAGGCTTTTACTGGAATGATCACTGTGTGACCATTGCAGCATTAATGATGCTGTTTTGAGGCAGTGCCTACTATTCTTCAACTTGTTGATGACATTTAGAATTTTCGGAAATATGGCCTACCTGCCATTGCATGCTGTGGTTTTCTAACCTCCTGGTTGTTTTCGAATCGCAGATGTACTAATGTACCCGCTCGTAACAAAACATATATTGCTTTAGCCGTCCGTGTGAGGCCATGTTGACAAGAAAAAGCACTATATGAGTGGACTGCCTGTTGACGCCCCGAGGCATTCGCCCCCTTTGTGCAATAGCCCTCTTTACTTCGTGCCCTAACCCTAGTGCCGTGCAGATTTTATACAAAACCCAGTTGAGAAAAATGACAAAGCGATATCAAAAATACAAAATAACTTTAGTTTTGTAATAGTGAAAGATATTTCAGTTGTTTTGTAGTCGATTTCTGTAGAACTGCAGTTTTGCACAATGCTTACCTGCAGTCTGCGGTTCTGTAGCACATTTCTGTACCATATACACAATATTATGCTGTTAATACTATAAAAACGTTCTTTTATTACTCCACGTTCTTGGTCAAAAACAGCACAGAAAATCTGTTGTGAAAACAAAAATTTTTGTGTTGCTTTTTTCGACTGAGACGGCGCGAAATGTGCCTTAGCGAAAAAGGTTGGCAAGTTTCCAAGCGCCAGTTATCAGTTACTGATGCAACAGAAGCGTGAGTAAATGTTATTTCCCGAAACCTCCCACAGTGGCGCTGAAAACCATAAAGTTGATAATCGCTGCCATTAATCAGTTACGGCGTTGTGAATTTATTGCTTGAGTTGGCGAAATTTGGGGCCCGATTCTCGCCAATAAAACACAAGGAACTTTTATCCAGCGACTCTGGACACAGAGGGTGTAGCATCAGGTAGGTGATAGGCCATCGTTATCTTGTGCTCTTGGCTTGAGCGTAAAAAGCTGGGCTCGTTAGTTTGAATTCATTGTTGAAACCAGTGCGCTCGACGAAACGAAAGGGAGACGTACTGCAACCTCTGTATGTGGTACTGTCCGTCTTAGCTCTAGGTGAACCGAATTGCATCACATATGCCAGTGCAATTTGGCAGCAGTGACCTGGAAGTCATACCCATGCAGAGTGCGCTTGAATAACTTGTACAATGAATTGTGGCCTTCCTTAGCAGAAGAGCTGCGAATTCTCTAAATAAATCTTTCCAATTTTGGTATGGTTTGTGGGGTTTAACGTACCAAAGCGACTCGGGCTATGAGGGACGCCGTAGTGAAGGGCTTCGGAAATTTCGACCACCTGGTGTTCTTTAACGTGCACTGACATCGCACTGTACACGAACCTCTATAAATCTTATGATTCTATGAAAGCCGCCATCAAAAACTGCTGAGGGGAGCAAGAACCGGATTTAATATCGGATACGCACACAAAAAGGGAATACCTGCAGCTGTACACGTCTACCATAAAAGCTAGCGCTGGGCCTACTATACAGGTTGCAGCTGTTTGTCTTTCAGACTATATCCACCCTTCCAAAACTGTGCAAAACGTCGTTTGTAGGTGTACCTCATACATAGCGGTATAAAAAGCCAGAATAATGTGGTGACGTGGAGCCGGGAACGCAACGTTCCGAACAACGCACGCGCAGAAAACAATACTTCGGCGCGAGGCTTCTTTTCCGGAAACGGTGCACCTGCACAACCCGCCTCTGACGTTCCGCGCCTACCCAAATAATGTATTTCCAACTCCCAATTCTACTTTCCTTTTTTACGCATCCTGCAGTCAGCAGGATGTGGACATGTTTTGCTGAAACAGACCGCAAAGATGAATTGCACCGGGACTCCCTCAATTTCTGCTCTGAGAAACGTTGTTGTTGACGCCTTCTAAAGTGAACTTTTGCTAGTTTTGCCTCCTCTTATTTTTGGCGTGGTCTGCGAAATACAATTTCCGCAGTCTAAACACCAAACCCCATGTGGCACAGTTATGTTAAACACAGACAACCTCATGCACTTCCTTTTCTGAATAGATTTACCGAATATTTAGGGCTGCTCACTAGAAGCACATAAGCTTGGTCCTACAAGTCCAGTGGCCTCAATTAGGACTTCGGCTCTGGAGGAGGCAGAACCGCTAAATAGACGTTTGAACAGCAAATGCGTTTTCTTTTTTCTACCTGGCGCAACTTTTCTCCAGCTAAACAAAGTGAAATTTCTAGTGTTGGGCTTCATTTTCATGCACTGTGGGTCGTCCCTGTTTACCCACCGCCACATCTTCCAAGTCAACACAGTAGGTGAAAATCCTTAGTTTTTAGTCGCCGCTACTCGGGCTACAAGTGCTTTTGGCACACAGGCGCTGTAGAGAGGCAACGGTGCGTGGCTCACCTACTGATCCCGGCGTGCAGGGGGCTACCTGAAAGAGCTTAAAAATGCTCTTAACCTTCCAACGTCGGGCGCTCTGAAGTACTTCACCCTAGAGCCCTGCGTTGGATCGACTGTACCCAGCAGTCCACCACACGATCACAATATGCGGAGTTTCGGCGGGCTTGGACCGGGCCCGGTGTTATGAAAAATGCGCCAACCTCCTTGCAAGCTGATTGTGATGTTAAGGAACTTGCTGACTTAGTACCTGAATTTCTTAAAAAAACACCTACACATTGCAGAATTCACAAACAAGTCTTGGGCTAGTCACGAGCTTACGAACAATATAAACAATTACCTCTTAATCTCCTTTGTAATAACTTCACGCATTTTACTGTCTATGCATATGTTTTTCCTTATTGCTTGCTCTCTCTTATGTTTCTGGTTCTGTTTACTCCTGTTTTTTTTCTCGCCACATTAAAGTAAACTTCGGTGTTTTCTGATTTCCATCCTCATCGATCATTGTTTGCGTTTCTAAAAATGTTATTTGTCTATTCACAAGTGTACAGTTACATATGCCTGCTTACCAATATGCATATGAGTGGCGGTTATTGCTTGCTCTCTGTTATGTTGCCGGTTCCGTTTACTCCTATTTTTTTCTGGCCACATTAAAGTAAACTGCGGTGTTTTCTGATTTCCAGCCTCATCGATCATTGTTTGCGTTTCTATAGATTGTATTTGTTCTATTCACTACTGTACAGTTACATATGACAGCTTACCATTATGCATACGCGTGGCGGAGTTTCATGAGACAAAAATCGTTATCATGTCTCCCATTCCCTCAGAACTTGTTTGTGTGAATAAAATTCGATAGCCATATTATCTAGTTGCAGATATCAACGTTGGCAGGGGACTGGGGTGAGCCTCGAATTGTTCACTTCATTTCTGCTCGTCAACGCTATACACGAAAATACAACCCAGAAACAAATGTAACTGCAATTCTTGAGTTTTCCGACGTGTTCATCAAAGAGAGTTGCCAAATTAAATACTAATATTGACCCTAAAAACACACCGCCGTCATTTTTTTGCTCAAATAAAAACTCAGAGCTTTGATTAGATGCTTCCAAACTTAATCTGCCTCCAGTAACCATTTCTGCATAGGCCAAAAAGTGTGAAAAGTCAATGCTCATCCGTTCGGCACAGTTAACCAGCATGTGTTTATATATGCTTTCCAACTGTTAAACAGTAGCTCAGAAACACTTCTCTCGACCGCCTTAGAGCGTAGAACCAAAACATCCGCCTGTCACTAGCAGGGCTGTTGGTAAACGGCAATCTCTTGTGTGACTTTGTATTGGCGAAAAAATTTTGTCTTTGTTCTGCGCTGCGTATTAAATTGCCTTCATTAAAGATCTTTGTTTTCTGACATGACTGTTTTGTCGATCGTCATTTAATTCGCCTGCTTCCGTCTATGTTTTCAAATTATATATATGACGTTCTACGTCACACCTGCGGTAACTCAGGACGTTCTACGTCCGCCGCTTATGAACGTGGGTGGCGCTGATGAACACTCTCAAAGGTTAGGTTACTTGTAAACATAAATACCCCCGAAAGCAGAACAATTGACAGCCGTCGCCGTAGCTCAGAGGTAGAGCACCGGACGCGTAATTCGGAGGTCGTGGGTTCGGATCCCACCGGCGGCATGTGGTTGTTTTTTCTTCTGCTTTTCTAATCAGTTATCTTTAAACGATAACATATTCAGTAATATTCTAAATTGATCAACACCACAAAATAAATAACTTAAAAAAATCCCCTGTGCCCCTTGGTTTCTGTGGCTGTTGGCTTCTGTCATATATATATATATATATATATATATATATATATATATATATATATATATATTGTGGTTTCCGCTCCTTTCCTCGTTCGTCAATTCTAATCAGAGCACCTCAAATTTCACTCTCCTAATATAATCCACCCCACATGACCTACATAAACCTAATCCATCCTGGGCAATATGAAATGACACATGTTCTTAAGAAACACACATCCTTATCTTATTCACAGCGCGAATGATATGTTTCAACCAGGTCGCAAGTGTGAAACTTGAGTATGCAGCACTTGGGCCCTGTAGGGCGCGTCAGCTTGGCACAGACGAGCCCCACAAGTAGCAGGTACTTACGGCATATGAAAGTTTAACATTTGTTACCTATATTTCGCGTATCCTCTGCCGACTCGAACCTTCGTGGACTCCAAAGCTACTACTGACCCCGTAAGCATCTGCCATCATGAAGTCCGTTATCATGCCAGCGTTCCTGACTTCGCATCAACTGAGAGATGAGCGATCGCAGAAGCGATCATTCACCAGCCCCACTAAACAAACACCATCACAGTGCGCCGCACGGACAGCCAGAATGTCCTCCGTGAAATCACCAGCAACTCGCTCCTGGCACTTATCCACGCGCTTCTAAACACCTACATTGACCATGACCCACACCCTCACGTCTTTTTAGAATGCGTTCCCTATCACCCAGGAATAGAATGGAAAGAACGGGCTTATGCTATCGCTGGCGATAATGCTAAAGCAACCGCTCCCCTTGGGCGTATAATTGCAACCCCAAGAATGAGCGGGATGCACACCGCGAACACGAAAAGAAAAGCTGAAAAACTGCGATAGTCCGCCTCTTGTTTCCTGCCCTTCCCAACGCATCACTGGCCGCGAATCTATTTACATTAACAAGCGGAAATATATTCTCCATCAAGTTACCTTTACAACTCTGTCCACCCTCTATTCATATGCGTGGCTCCGACTCCGACAATACACAGATGCATATTCGATGTGTCCACGCGCTGTACAGTGTCCGCTCTACCTCAGATGTAAATTATGGTCCATTCGTACCGCATTCCTAGGAGAGATGGCACTCTCCTCCTCATTCACTACACCGAACGCTGTGGGCGCTGCTGGTTGCCCATATCCACCACATGTGGATCTCCAGCTTCAATTTCCGGGCTTTAGATGGGAACACATTCATTTTATTTGGCCTAACGACTGGAAAGTAGAAAGGTTCCGAACACCTCGACCTGAGTCTACAATAAGCTTTCTCTCTCTTTCCTTGCAGAGACCACCCAAAAACTTCCACTCAAGGCAGTTTATCCTAAGAAAGCTGCGTTAGTTCTATTGTTCTATGTACGGAATCTGTGAAGAGCAAGAAGCCTTTCAGGCATGAAGGGCATCAGCCGACAGCGACAGTTCACTCCAGCAAGCTTAATGGGGTACATAAACAAAATTTTGAACTAAAACAAATGATATTGTTATGTGACGGCAAGTCGATCAGGACAGGACTACATGACATAAGGCGCTGGAATGATTTAATGGCGCCGGGCCCAGCGCGAGCGCTCCGTGCCGGGCCACTGCCCACTTTGAAGTCTTCTAGTCTGTGACACTACCAGGGGCCACCGAGCGATCCTCCCGATCACGCGAACTAGAAGAACGGGCATGAGAGCAGGGATTAACGCACAAGAAGAGATGCAGGGCTTGTCGTATCGATGAAAGAGATAAGCAGATGATGATCGGATGAGGGCTGGTCCTGGAAGCTGCCGGGCCACAGGTCGCCCTGAGCCGACGGCCAAGGTCAATGGGCGCACCAAATGGCATGGGCAGGGAGGCTGTGTGCGCTGTTGCGAGGTACGGGCTGTGGACTCGGTGAAGGCTAGGAAATGGGTCTTTATTAAGAAAATGTTACCCAAAAGAAAAGAGGGCCCCAGGCCCTTGGAAGGTATACAGACTGGCTCCCCGAGCCGCTGCTCTCTTCCGCTGCTGGAGGACGACTCTCCTCGTTTACTCCCGTGCGTTCCTCTGCTCCCTCGAACGCCGTGCCCACGAGACCAAGCAGCGCGTTCACGGGAGGAAGCGTCCCTAGGCGCTGACGGTCGTGTTCTCGAACGCCGAGTCCCCGTGTTCGCGTCCCTCGACTTTCACGTTCGCGTCTTCGAACGCCGAACATGAGACCCGCGTCCGCGACGAGGCCGGCACTCTGCGACGCCGAGTTTGGGTCGGAACGCGACACAGCACAAACAGTTTCCGGATCTCTGGCCCA
This sequence comes from Amblyomma mixtum, assembly GCF_055824585.1. Lineage (NCBI taxonomy): Eukaryota > Metazoa > Arthropoda > Arachnida > Ixodida > Ixodidae > Amblyomma > Amblyomma mixtum. The sequence continues at coordinate 35,274,616 of NC_143015.1, forward strand.
CAGGCCAGCAGTGTCTTGCAACGTAACAAACTCCTCCCCCCGATGAAGTCCTTCGCCGAGGCTGCGTCCGCAGATGCAGGGTCGGGAGAAGACGCTCCGGACGACAACAGGGCAAATGCATGCGCTCACTTTGCGCGCGCGCGCACACACACACACACACACACACACACACACACGCACGCACGCACGCACGCACGCACACACACACACACACACACACACACACACACACACACACGCACGCACGCACGCACGCACACACACACACACACACACACACGTTCGCTGAACCCCCTGGCTGACGGTGCCCAAGCGACGAACGACTGCCAGACGCCGATTGCAAGAAAAACTCTCCCTGCCTGTTTTTGCTAAACAAGTATTCGGCTCTCGACAACACATGGCAAAAACACACAACAAAAACAACGCAGAGAACGCCATCTCATTTTCTCGGAGCTTCGAATCCTCTACTCAGACCGTCCGCATTTCGGTTCTGAAGTCGAATTTGTACTCTAGCAATATGGACTAAATCTACTTTTCACAGTTGTCTGCTTTCTAACAACTGCAAAATCATTAACATAACAACGGAATAGAAAGTTCTTGGTCCTTCAATTTGCTCTCCAGGACCCAGCAGAAACTTTCACTGCGCTGGAACCTGTCATCACGTTGTCAAGCAATACAACTATTTCAATGTGGTCACAAAAGAAAACGATAAGCACAAGTACCCCTCTCATTTGTGCTCAGTGATTAACATTTCAGCCGTGCCCTTCGGGGTCGCGTCCGTCTGATCACTTCAGCTGCGGAATCGCGACGAATGAAAACTCTAGCGTTCGACATTCCTTGGCCACTGTCTTTGTCTCTGTGCCCTGTCCAGACACTGTGAAAGGCTCGGTAGCGCGTGCAGTGCCGAACCCTGCTATGTAACAATGACCTGCCAGCAAGGCGACTGTCTGTCCCCCCTCCACACTTTGAGCCGGCCGCACTATTGCCTTTCTGACCCGTCTGCCGACACGGCAGACGCAAACGGGTTCCCCGTGCCTTTTCTTGTAGCCTGGCGCCACAAACTTGCTGTGGTGGCTTTCCACGTCGTCTTTTCCGGGGGATCATCCCACACTTTTTCAAAGAATCTCTCGGTTGAGTGTATGTGCAGTCAGGGTTCTTTAATATTATTTTTATTTTCGTTTCTCGAGAAGCCAATGCCCTGTTTCTAGCAGGTCGACTCACTCTCATCCCGACTGCACATGTCTTCAGACAACACAACTGTGCTACTTTTACATGTCGAAGCCTTTTTGTGGCCTTACTGCCACTTTCGCCTATAGACGACAACTTCCTGGCATTTTGGGGGGGTTTTGTTGTCTGACCTATCCGCCCGCGTCGCACGCTCAGAACCTGCTTTCTGACACGCAATGCAGTTCTTTTCTTTAGGCTTTAAGACAACCCCACCTTTCCTTCTATCAGTGACAGATAGCCCTGCCAACTCAAGATAACAGCCCTTCATTTGTTTTTGCTCCGGCAGTGGTGCGTTCATCTCTTCTCTTTGCTGCGAGCCTTCCGCGTGCACCTCGGGACCCACAACCGACTCCTTAGGTTTCCCACACTCACTAAGGGTACACTTCTCTCCGGGTTGACGAGCAACTATCTCGTTTGCATCGCAGTTAGGCACTAACTCCGCGCAAATGACCTTCGGACGTTCCACTCCCTCTGGTTTATGCGGCTCGTACCTCTCAGGATTGTCGTGTCGCTCCTTTTCGCACCTTTTAAGACTACCTTCTTCTTGTGCATGTCCTTGGCACTCTGCTTTCTCACTCTCCGCTTTTGCCGAAGTTACGCATCCTTCATTCCTGAGTGCTTCTCGTAGCATCTCAACTTCAAGCTGCAATCTTTTCAACTCCCGCTCCTGTTCCTCTATTTCCCGCTTCTCTTGCTCTGCCGCTACCCGTTGCTCTTCTATTCTTTTCCGCTCATTTTCCTTCTGTACCCGGCATATCTTTTCCCAAGCCTCCGTTATCTCGTCCTCTTCAAACTCCACCTCTTCAATTTTATGGCGAATCTCTGGCTTCCGCGTACGTTGGTTTACTTCTAAACCAAGTTCAGCTGCTAACAGCAGCAATTCGTCTTTACTCAATTTCTTTAAATCCATGGTTGGCGAGAGCCGTCTACAAAATCTACAAACTAATCAAACACCCTGTGGTGAATAAATGCAGTCCATTGCTCAGATAGAATCCAGTTCTAAATCATCTGGCAATACGTAGTCGCTTCAGCACTCACCCAACCAGGAGCCCTCGATGGCCACCGTGTCTTCCGAAGACAGGAACTGCCAAGTCCGTCGATCCCAGATCGTCGATGTTGCCTTTTAGCGGTTGTATTCACGCCTGGCCTTCACGCTGCACTGCGACAAAGGTGACTCCCTGAGCCACGTAGCGGAGCTTCGTTAATCTCCGATCCTCGAGGGCGCTCTATCGTCAGCAGGCGTCCACCAGCCTTGTCCTTATCCCGCCGTCAAAGAAGCTACACCATGTAGCAAGTCCGGCGATCCCAGATCGTCGAGGTTTCTTTAAGCGGTTGTCTTCTCTCCAGGCCTTCACGCTGCACTGCGACGAAGGTGACTCCCTGAGCCACGTAGCGGAGCTCCGTTGATCCCGGATCTTCGAAGACGCTCTCTCGTCAGCAGGCGTCCGCAAACCTTGTCCTTATCCCGCCGCTGCCAACCAGTTTGTTGCGAGGTACGGGCTGTGGACTCGGTGAAGGCTAGGAAATGGGTCTTTATTAAGAAAATGTTACCCAAAAGAAAAGAGGGCCCCAGGCCCTTGGAAGCTATACAGACTAGCTCCCCGAGTAGCTGCTCTCTTCCGCTGCTGGAGGACGACTCTCCTCGTTGACTCCCGTGCGTTCCTCTTCTCCCTCGAACGCCGTGATCACGAGACCAAGCAGCGCGTTCGCGGGAGGAAGCGTCCCTAGGCGCTGACGGTCGGGTTCTCGAACGCCGAGTCCCCGCGTTCGCGTCCCTCGACCTTCACGTTCGCGTTTTCGAACGCCGAACATGAGACCCGCGTCCGCGACAAGGCCGGCCCTCGGCGACGCCGAGTATGGGTCGGAACGCGATACAGCACAAACAGTTTCCGGATCTCTGGCCCACGGGCCAGCAGTGTCTTGCAACGTAACAGCGCACATGTCTCGGATCGGTCGGGTCGTGTAGGGTCTGGACGGTAGGTTCAGTTCGTCGTGTTTTGTGGTCGGGGGGGAGGATGGGCCTAAGGCGAACGACGAGGTCTGTTATGGTCAGGTGAGCTGGGGAACAGCCGGCCGGTGCTGACCGGGAACTCAAGGCCGACGGCCATGACAGAGGCAGCATGCCGAAGCTGTAAAGCCAGCACGGTGATGATTACCTGTGCCTGACCCCAAATGTTACAGCCGGCAAGCCGGTGAAGACAGGATTACATGGCATATGGCGATGGAATGGAAGAGATCCGTAGAAGAGATCAGGCACTGCTTCGGGGATACCATTGCCAAATGGAAATGCACTGAGCAGTCTTTGCTTCAGAGAGTACAAGTTCCTGGTGAGAGGTGCACAACATACATAGAAGATGAACTGAAGCTCTGCAAAGTCGTTAATGCACGTATGTCCGACAAAGATCACGTTGGCCATCTCCTCAAGGGCACCGTAAAGGACGTTTATAATTTTCTTATTAGTAAAGACAATTTAGACTCTCCCACCGACATCATGAAGCACTGTCGCACCTTCGAAACTCTTAAGCTGCGTCGAACTACTCCCAAGTTCGGCCGTCTACCTAACGTCACCACTGTCTCTAGCATTGATTTCCATGTGCCTGTGAATGCTGTGAATTTGCCTGACGGCATTCGTCAAATCATTAGAGACGAATTCTCCCGGCATCAAAATCTTGGACGCCGCAGTGCAGGTCCGTATGAAAGCTGTTCTCTGCAGGCAGCTTCGGCCCTCTTCTCCTTCAATTGGAGTTTGTCCAGTCGCTCCCCTACCTGTAAAACTCGCATTGCTTTCACCGACGCTTCCCGCATCACCCGTCCCTGCGCCAGTGCGGCAGGTCGTCCACAACGCCACCAGCGGCAGCAGGTGAACTATGGCCGCTTCGACACTGGCTATGAGGAGTATGATTCCGAGTGCCCTTGTGACCCGCCATTTTGTTACCGATGTGGTCTAATCGGTCACATCTCCAGATTTTGCCGTCGCCGGAGACCGATTTCTCGCTACCAGCACCAATGGTCGGACCCTCGCCCGAGTTCCAATGCGCCTGGTTCTGACCTTGTCTTTACATCTTCTCTGCGCCAATCCATTTATGCGCGTCCTAGGGCGACTCCTTTGTCTCTGACCGCAGCCTGATTCCACCTCTGCAACGCCCTCCTCGCTCGCCTTCTCCCCAACGTCGTTCCTCACCGTCAGCGGGAAACTAGCGTGTGCGGCCAATGAAGGTGCGGAGGCCGGGTTATCGAAAGTGCCAATTCCTCTGCAAATTCTTGTTTTAAATAACCGCATTGAAGTCTTAGTGGACGGTATTTTCGTCATGGCCTTAGCGGACACTGGTGCCACAGTGTCGGTGATGAGTTCAGCGGTCAAGAAGCGCCTCGGTAGTTAAATATTTTTCCTTTTGGATTGTGCTGTGATATTCCATGGTGTAGGGGGTGAATCGCTCGTACCGAGTGCTATTTGTCTTGTAAATGTAGCGATCGCTGGCCACGTATTCCGAACTGAATTCACGGTGCTCCCTCATTCTACGCACAACATCCAAGGTATTGACTTTTTACACCAGTGCGGCGCCACTCTCGACATCCGCAGTGGTAGCATATCATTAAGTCCCGGTCTTCGGTATGCTCTTATAGAAGACTCGCTGCTGGATACCCAAGCGTTTTCTCTCTCCGCAAACACCGTTGTTCAAGCGATGTCTGCCATATTCGTTCCCCTTTGTGTCCTTGAGCCCGGTTTGTGTCCTCAATAATCTGGTCCCTTTAAATGTGCAAAGAAAAGTGCGCTGATACCCCCCGCAGCCTCGTCCGTGTGACCAAGGGCCGTGCCACAATTTGGACTTCCAATCATTCCAACGCACCTGCGCAATTCCACGTGGTTTAAAAATTGCCGGCTTTGAAGAATGACTTTCTGTATCAGTTGCCGCGCTCACTGACAGCGTTTTTCGCCAACTAGACACCGCGACCTGACCAAATCTCAATTCCTAGCCATGGTCAACAAATCCATAACCCATGGGCGACCGTCGCATATTGGTGGCCGTCCTTTTTAAGCATGCGGACGTGTTTGATTCCGGTCGCTACTAACCACCGCCGATTCTAGCTTCCTGTACCATTAACAAGATCAATATTGGATCTGCGCAACCGATTCAACAGAAGCCATGCCGCGCCTCGCCTTCCGAACGTCAGATAATCGATGAACAAGCCGTGACATGTTGCAACGAGGCATTATTGAGGGATCTTCAAGCCCGTGGCCCACTCCAGTGATCTTCGTCAAAAAGAAAGATGGCACATGGCGATTGTTTGTCGACTACCGTCGCATTAACACTGCCATAAAGAAGGTTGTCTACCCGCTCCCACGCGTTGACGATGCCATCGACTGCCTCCAATCAGCCTCCTACTTTGCTCCGTTGATTTATGATCCGGATACTGGCACATCCCGATGCACCCGCAAGACAAAGAGAAAACTGCGTTCGTGACCCCTGAAAGGTTGTATGAATTTAATGTAATACCATTCCGCCTTCGCAACGCTCCTGCCACTTTTGAGTGATTTATGGACACGCTTTTACATGGCCTGCAGGGGCAAGTTCGCATGTGTTATCTGGACGATTTTATTTTTGTAAGAACCTTCGCTGAACATAACAGCCGCTTAGCCGTTGTCCTGGACTGCATAGAGAGAGCAGGCCTAGCGCTCAACTCTAAGAAGTGTCGCTTCGATGAACGCCAAGTTACTGTGCTTAGTCATCTGGTTGACAAGGATGGTATCAGGCCCGACCCGCGGAAGATTGAGGCTGTAAGCATTGTCAAAGAGCCCAAATCGGTGAAACATCTCAGAAGTTTCTTAGGAGTCTGCTCATACTTTCGGCGCTTCGTTCCCATGTTTTCTGACAGCCCACCCGCATACAACTCTCTTGTAGAAAGACACTCCTTTCCAATGGACTCCCGAATGCGACTCCGCGTTTCGACAGCTCACGTTTCTCTTTATCTGGCGGCCACTATTGCGTCATTTCTGCCGGACAGCACCCACTGATCTCCAAAGTGACGTCGGCGGCAAGATACCGAAAGTCCTCCTTTTTCTTCGTGCGCCCTTCTCTGTTCCTTCAGGGTCCATAGGTAGCGCGTGACAATATAATGGCGGCGGGCGACATCATAATAGCGCGAGCGCTCCGTGCCGCGCCACTGCCCACTTTGTCGTCTTCTAGTTCGTGACAATCTGATTTGCTTCACGTATTTAAGATGACTTCTAGCAAGATTCAGTCGCTGCTGTTGAGTGGAACATAATATATTATGATTTTGAATGCTATCGTACGAGCGGCTGTGCGCTTCCACCCCCATCGAGGGACGTCAAAGTGCCCTTGCCCGAATTATATTGACGGCACCGAGCCCAGAGGTTGTTCTGAGGAACAACCAGTGATCAGGAATATGGTAGTCCAGGTTGGGTGATCGAAGGTGACACCAACGCGCACTTCTGCGCTCGAGGTGACCGACCGGCACTCCCGGTAAAATATGTTTGTAGTGTAGTGTAGGCTGCAATGTCGGTACCAGTCGCGACCAGAGATTTGACAGACTGCGCAGGTACGTCGCCAAATGGAGCGTCACACAGCGGAGAAAAGCCAATTTCTGCTCGGGCGCAGTCAATAACGGCACGATGAGTCGAAAGGAAGTCACATCCCAGGATGATGTGGCGTGAGCAGTGAGACAGCACAATAAACTCGATGGTGTACAAAACATCGTGAATGAGGACACGGGCCGTACATGCGGCTGAGGGATGAATGCGCTGTGATGAGGCGCTGCGAAGCGAAAAGTCAGAAAGTGGGGTAGTCACTTTGCGGAGTCGGCGGCAGAAAGGTTCACTGATGACGGATACTGCAGCGCCCGTGTCGACGAGGCCGAGAACCTTGGCGCCTTCCACGAACACTACGATTACATTAGCGGGACGACACGGAGGATTTGTAGAGTTCGAAACAAGCGCAGGTTCTTGCCCCCGGAACTGCGACTGTTAGTTTCCCTGAAGTGCGTAGCTAGTACGTGGCAGCAACGGAGAAGGGGAATGGCGTCGAGGGGAAGGCGATCGGCGAGTGGTGTAAATTTGGCAATCAGGGGAAAGAAAGGGGGGACCGGGTGGCCTTCTCGGCGAGGATAGTTCGGCATCGTACGGGCAGGAGCGCAGATCAGGTCGAGAAGGCCGAAGACGCTGGCGGCAAAGCCGCGCGACATAGCCGGGCAGACCACCGGCGTAACAGATGGGTCGGTTGTCCGCAGTACACCAGGGGTTCGTAGGATGTGGGCGAACTCTTGAGAACGGAGCTTGATACGGGGCCACAGACGGCGGTGGAGCACGGAAAGAAGGGTGATGAGGATTGCTGGTCACTGGCCAAAGTCAATAAGATGGAAAGACGTATCGGGAGCGCTACGGCTCCCTTGTTCACTATCTTGTTCACGTCTTTCCATCTTTATTGACTTTGGCCAGTGACCAGCAATCCTCATTACCATGATTCCTGACCAGACGGTATGCCGTCAAACCCTCGACTACACGGAAAGAAGGGATGGCCTGGTAGGAATCAGGTGCCGGCGCATGTCGTGGCCTGGCCACCGCTTGGGCGTACGTCAGGGGTGCTGTCACAGGCGGGAGCACAGGACTGGATGGTAGCAGATCAGCGGCTTGGTCTTGCACGACACGGCGAATGGTAGGAGCCAAAGACGGGGTCGAGACAGGAACTTGGCGGGCAGGGTCTTGAAAATGTTATATGAGGGACAGCTGGCGAGCGACCTCTTCGCGAACCAAAGCTTTGATTTGGTTGAGAAGAGGGGAGTCCTCAAGAGTAGTACAGCCCAGGGCCAGTGTGGAGAGGGCCTCGTCGCAGACACCACCACGCCGTGTAGAAGCGCGCTGCTTCCGGAGCTCGTTGTAGCTCTGGCAAAGCTTAATGACCTCACTGACGGCGATGGGATTTTTCGCGACGAGCATCGGAAATGCGTCGTCAGCGATGCCTTTGAGGATGTGATGGACTTGCCCGCTTCTGGCATGGCGGCGTTGACACGTTTGCAGAGGTCAACGATGTCCTCAATGTAACTTGTGAAGGTCTCGTCGGTGTGTTGAGCGCGGTCCAGTAAGCGCTGTTCGGCATGGAGCTTGCGCACCGCAGGGCGGCCGAGCACTTCCGCAAAACTCTTCTTAAATACGGGCCAAGTGGGTAGGTCCGCCTCGTGGCTTCGAAACCAGAGGTGCGCCACGTCCGTGAGGTAAAAGATGACGTTACTCAGCTTGATAGGGTCATCCCACTTGTTGTAGCTGCTCACTCGCTGATACGATGACGACCAGTCGTCAACATCTTGGTCGGCAGTGCCACTGAAGAGGGCAGGGTCACGCTGCCGATGACGCCAGAACAAATGACGGTGGTTGAACTGGCCGCCGGTGTTGGGGCAGTCTCATCTGGCATGGTTGACACGGGCGGCAGCGTACTGCTCCGGAGTTCCAGGTTGGTAGGGGATGTACCCTGCACCTCCACCTATTGTAGGAGTGTGTTTATTAGGCGCCCTGAAGACACCGAACCGCCGTGTAGGATCTGGCAGCGTAGACAAGCGTAGCCAGCACTATAGTGTACTAGAATATGGGGTAGTGTGTTCAGGGAGGACTCGCGGCTGTCGCTGTTGATGTCGAAAGCCACGATATGGCGCCACCAGAGCATGGGCTGTCACTGCATGCACTCCTCCCGATACGCGGCGGTGCGTTCTGTACATCGCACAGAGTATTTTTGGTGCTTTCAAAAGCCAACACTTCAATAACGTGTCCTGTAAATGTTTGTCATTGTACATGCACGACAAATAAAATTAAATGCGATAGGACAAGTCGCGCACGGAAGAAAAAAAAAGAGCAGTGACTAGCAGACAGCCGCAAAACAGCCAAAATTGCGGAAAAGCAGCTCCAAATTCTTTTCCAATAGCTGCATTGTGTACAGGCGCAGAGATCTTACAGCGGGTACTGCTGCCGAGGAAAGTTTGAACACAAGGGTAATGAACAAACTATTGTGCATACTGCAGCGAGCAGGAAACGCGACCTCGAAATCGTGACCAATTCATGATCAGACGGCCGCAGGGCATACTTATGAACATCGTCTGATTTTCGCATGCAGTTTTTCCTTTTTGCCCTGCCTCTCGCGACTGTTTGGTGCCCTTGACAAAAAAATGACAAGTAGCTCGGGTTATTGGGAAGCAACGTCGGCACGGCGTCCGGCGTCAACTCTGGTTTCCCGCGTGGTATGTGGACTCCTCCGTTTATAACGTGAACGTAATTTCTGAGAATGCACGATGGCTCGAAGTGCAGTTTTCATACCGAGTACGTTTCATCCAGGGTCTTGTCTTTCCTGTGCAAATTCCGCTCCCAGATCTTCCTGAGCGCTTCATCTTTTGGAACAGCGAAAAGCAACGGCTGCTCAGCCTTAGTCCAATGGTAGCCTGTTGTGCACACAGGTGTAAAGCAGTGCCGTTGCCGCCGACGATTCGGCATTTCTTCACTGTCGGACGGCCAGCGGCAATTATAGCACGAGAAAGGGATCACATGAAAAACTTTCTGTGAGCCGCGTACCACGCAACCGCGTCACTGCACGCGTACGCGACACTGACTAGCAGACGACAACGAAAAGTGCGCCTTTTCCCGACAGCCCATGCTACAGCACCGCCGCCGCACTTTCGACGCGCGCCGCGACACGCCAATGCATGGTGAGCGGCGGCGCCTGAACACACTACCCCATATTCTAGTACACTATACCAGCACCAAGAGAGTGGGGCAACTTCGTCGTCGTCAGGCGCAGCGTAGTGTCGGTGCAAAACTTCGTCGTCGTCAGGCGCAGCGCAGTGTCCGCGCATGGCGGTAGCGGAACCCGTCAGAGTTGGCACACTACAGTTGGTAATTATTAAAGCTGAACATTGGGGTTTTGAGCAAATTAATATGGCTGCTAGGCGCGTAGACCCATTTCAAGGAAAACACCAACACCCAAGCATTTTGTGTGGACACCTCTTTAACTGTGGCCCAAGTCGTTTTTGCGCAGGTGTAAAATTAGCCGCCGGCGACCCAATTGATGCCTTTGTTTGCAGGGGTTTCTTTTACGAAACACGATGAGATGAAGTTACGGCCTATAATTAATCTGATCCATTTCCGACTACGCAGCGCATCTGAATCACTAAGTAACTGGGTAAAGCTACGTTTGTTTAGGCGGCGTAGCTCTTAGGCCCTTCAGGCGTAAGACACCACCTGTAACCCACTTCTTCCCATCGCTTGCAAAGCAATATGTTTTATTGAGCAGTGCGTTCCCCTATTCTGGACGCCTGTATAGCCGCTTGAAAAGAAAACAAAGCCTTTCTGATGAAACACATCATCAGTGACGAAGTGTGACGAAGACGAAGCTGGCAGTGGCGCGGGACGGAGCGCTCGCCCTAGGCCAGCGGCCATTAAATCATCGCATACCCATCGTTCACCACGTCTCATTCTTCGGCTGGCCGCCACGTAACATTTGGTGTGAGGTGCTGGGGTCCCTTCATCGCCATCCTGGTACCGGAGCTTCGGTGTCCTGCGCCTGCCGTGGACGTCGGCCTTGAGTGCCTGGTCCGCGCCGCCCGGCCATGCCCCAGCCCGCCCGACCTGAACCGACCTCGCCGCTCACCCCAGCCCCGTCCCCCGCCCGGACCAGAAGACACGACGACCCAAGACACGACCGACCCGAGACCCCACCGACCCGAGACCTCACCGACCCGAGACCCTACCGTCCCAAGACCGAAGATCCACACGTGAAGACACCGCCCCCCTGCCCCTGCCGTCCGGTGCGTCCAAGGACCTCAGCCGTCAGCTCCTGGCACCCTCCGGCCCGGATGCTTCGTGGACCGGGACTCATTCTCTCATCTTTCTCATCGTGGCGGCCAGCACTGCACCATCTTCTACATATTGTTCGATCCTTCACTCAAGACCATCGCCATTTCGCCGTCTGTTCGTCACCGATCGGGACGATCGCTCGGAGGCCCCGGGTAGTGTGACGAAGACGAAGCTGGCAGTGGCGCGGGACGGAGCGCTCGCGCTAGGCCAGCGGCCATTAAATCATCTCATAGCCATCGTTCACCACGTCTCATTCTTAGGCTGGCCGCCACGTAACAATATAATGTGTACCCTTCAATCAAATACTCTAGGCCATTTCCAGTAAGAACAATTTGGCGATGTCGGCCTTCCGCTTCGTATCAGGTCGCCGCTGAATCAAAGACACGGAGGAGCGAAAAGGAAAAAAGAAAGTACATCTGGCACATACAAACTAAAGAGCAAAAAAAGACCTGTTCATTCTTTCACAGCACCGCCCCCTCATCACTTATCACCACCACACTGTGCTGCCACCAAACCTATATCTGCCTTGTCGTAGTGATAATAGAGACAACATGGTCGAGCAGACTGCTGCCCGCTTCCTCTGGTGTCTCGGATTCAAGAGCAGTCAGCAGCAAAGAAGCGCGTGCAGCAGACGAAATTCTCAGGCACATCCGAACCGCATGTTTGAACTCCTCATCTGCGGAATTGCAGGCAGCATTTCTCTTCGGCACACCATCGGTGAGGCTTGCTCTCCGCATCATTGTGCACAAAATGTCACACCTCGCCTTCGCAAGGAAACCGCTCTGCTGGTGTACGCCCTCATAGGCCTTCCAGATACCCAGAAAGCTTCACGCATGATCGTAGGAGATCGCTATCCAAAGATCTGCACGCTCTGTATTTGATCTGAAGAGTAACGGTTAGATATCAGGAGAAGTTACCAAACTAGCAAAGTGTTTGGCAAGGAGAAAACGAGCATGAAAATTGGACCGTTGCTATACCCACCGAGCAAGTATGAATTATGGTCTACGCGTGAACAGTGCTTCGACGTAGATGATGTCGAGAAACTTAGGAAACGAGAATAAACATGCCAATCTATAATGTCAAATCAGCTCCAGGTCACAAACATTGTCACCGAAAAACAGTGGACTTAGAGAACGTTTACTCGGACACGCTAGGACTAGGGATGTAAAATTTCAAGAAATTTTGAATGGCATGAAAAAACTGTTTTCTTTGAAGGTTTTTTTCATGAAAAATTAAAAATTTTGCAAAACGTGACAAGAACAGATTTATTTGCGATAGCACAACAATCAATAATAATGCTCCGAAGTTCAGTCCAATATGCAGTTATAGATATCCTATTGTGAAACTAACTTCTTGTTCTATTGCACAGACAAGATAATTTGCACTTCAGGCGAATATGGAGATATAAATATCATATTTGTTCAACGAACTTATGTTCTATTGCACCGAGAAAGGGAACATCAAAACTGATCTATAAGTCACTCCATATCAGACTCAGAGTCACTGTCACTGGATGCGGCACTACGCGCAGCAGCAGCATAGATTGAAGCTGTGTCCACAGCTAGGTTCGAATGCACATACACAAGCTTTCGAACGCGTTCCCCTGAAAGCCTGTTGTGAATTCTTGTATGGACGTTTCCGAAACGTGACCAGTTTCGTTCGCAGCTGGCGGATGATGGTAGTATCAGCATCAGCATCAGCATCAGCATGGGGCCACGTTCTTCGCTGAACACCCCTGTCTTGGACCAAATTCCTGTGGATGTCCTGTACTCTGCTACGTTGGAAATCAAGAAGCTAGGCTTGTATTTGGCTAAACCGCTTACTTGCACAGCAGCCTATGTTAATTATGCCGTATGTGTAGCGCTGCAGAATTGTCAGCCATTCTGTTCTACTTCAGCCGTGAGTTCAAGGATTAGTGTGTTTTAAGTCAAGCCTAGATCTTATATGGTACCTGGCCTTCAACCCACGTACTCGTAGCACGAACGTTTTAAAAGCACTACCTGGCACCGGCGATGACGACTGCTCTCCGATCGTTCAACAATGCACGCTGTAATGGTTTTCAAAGCCAAAACAAAAACCTACGCTAAACGCAAGCAATCATGAAACCTTGAAATTGCATTCTGAAAATTTCGATGTTTCTTTCAACGTTTTCTCCTCTGAAAAAACCGAAAAAAAATGTTTTTTTTTTCAAAATTGCAGTGTTTTTTTCAGGCCTTCACATCTCTAGCTACGACATGCAAGGCAATGGAGAGTTCTAGAGAAGTTAGAGGAATCTGGTGGCCCCTGCCATGTACAATGCCAGCCAAGAGCAAATATTTCTGTTCAGCATAGTGGCACTGCAGCAAGAGCGGCTATTAGCGTGGCGTCACTTCCCCTCACAGAAACGTGCCTACTTGGTGCCGAATTTTGACTGGAACCAATAGTGATCCGACCAAGAAGGAATAGCGCAAGTGTACGGTGCATGCTGGTAGTGGTGGTGATGACAACTTTAGTCAGTAAAACGTTTTGCGCCCCCTGAACTGCGAGGGGACCTGTTCCCAAGGCCTTAGCTGTTTGCTGCACTCGCTGCACCAGCTGTCTTTGGTCCTCTAGGCTCGAGCTGGACAGAACGGTCTTCCACTGCTTATGTCGTGGATCTGGCTTAGCCTGCTTTGGCAAGCTATGTAGTGCTATACAGTGCCCGGTATTCCCCGCCGAGGGGGGAATGTGTTTTTATATATTGTGAGGTGTATGCGCTGCAAGAGGCTCATTATGGGTATGTGTTCGTCAGTAGCTGCCACCAAGCTATGACTTCTTCCTCCGTCACCTTTTGTGCCGTGGGGTGTAGATTTCCCGTACTCGCTTGCGATAAGTGAGGACATCACTGTACCGTTGCGGAACCGGCCCGGGGCCAATGAGTCTACTGTTGGGGCCCACTTAGTAAGACCTCGAGCTACGCCGTGCGCGCGCTGATTACCACTTACAGTTTCAGGAAGTTGACGCGAACGGCTAGCAGGCTCGTTAGTGCTTCATTATGACAACGTGGACAACTCGGACAGCGCCAGTCTGGAAGGGCGAACACTTCCTTGAGGGAGCACCCCGTAGTTGACCTGGCTTACTTGGCACAACACATCGTTTGGCCAAAAGTAGCAACGAGGAAACTTCTGAGAGTGTCTGCTCAGATGAATCAGGCTGCGCAGCCTGACTTGTTTGCCCGGCTAGAAAATCCCGCCCCTGTGGTGTAGTTTAGAGATGTGAACATCATTTTCTTCCTGGTGCCGGATTCGCTGTCAAGAAATCGATGGTTGTCCTCCGCTTGTCTAAAAAAATTTTGTCAACACGTCGAAAGAGAAGTTAGCATTATCTGGAAGCAGCACTATCTGGAAGCAGACCGAACACTAAACGAAAGGGTGTGAAGAGCGTCATTTCCTGGAGCGCATTATTATATGTAGAGGTGAAGTAAGGCAGTATTGCCTTCCACTGGGATGGTTCTTGTCGACATACATCGAAATCATGTCGGCGATCTACTTTTGTTGAGTCGTTCGATGAGTCCTCCCTTTTGAGCATGTTAAGGGCTCTTTTTCTATTACCAGTGCCACTGAGAAGCATAACTTCCTGTACAAGTTCCGGGAAAGCGAGGTTCTACTTTCAATGACGAAGTATGTTTTGAAAGAATTAGCAATTTCTATAGCTGTACCGTGGGAAAGACCCTTTATCTACAGTATCGGGTGAGATCTCCGCTGGCGACGACAATGTACGGGTTACCCAGTGAGCAGGCTGGTTTGGTTTGGTTTGGTTTATGGGGTTTAACGTCCCAAAGCGACTAAGGCTATGAGAGACGCCGAGACCAGGTGGTAGGCGACTATGGGATAGGTTCTGGGTTTAGCGGGGGAGAGTTATTAGTAGAGCTCGCAGATATAAATAATTTACGGATCATGTATACCTTCTCCCGCAAAAGAGAAAACAGGAAGTGGACGTGGTAGAGCCCGAATGGTAGGAATAAAAATGAAATAGACTTCATACTGTGAGCTCACCCTGGTATCGTAGATGATGCGGAGGTCCTCGATAAGGTCCGCTGTAGCGACCACAGAATAGTAAGGTCTCGTATTAGCTTAGATTTGAGAAGGGAACGGAAGAAACTAAAGAAGCGGGAGGCTATAAACGAGTTAGCTTCAAGAGGTAAAGCAGAAGTGTTGAGGATTGCACTGCAGAAGAGATTTTCCGCTCTAACTGAAGAAGACGACCGTAATGTTGAAACAATGAACGATGATCTCACATCTATCGTTACGAAGTGTGCCTCAGAAGTATGTGGTGGGTCAATAGGATACCGGCAAGCTATCTCAGGAGATTAAAGATCTGATTAAGAAACGCCAAACACTGACAGAACTAGCAGAGCTATCGAAGTTAATAAATCAGCGCAAGGTAGAATGAAGTTTAAAATGCAGAAAATCGATCATGCCCTAAAGAACGGAGGCAGCCTAAAAGCAGGGAAGAAGAAACTATATATAAGTAACAACCAGACGTATGGCCTAGGAGACAAAGAGGGCAACGTCATTAGCAATATGAATAAGATAGTTAAAGTAGCCGAAGAGTTTTGCTCAAATCTATACAGTAGCGAATGTAATCAGAACGTTACTGAAAGAGTTAGCCAAGCACAGCAATGGGACATTCCGCCAGTAATGAAGGAGGAAGTAAAGAAAGCCTTGGGAGCAATACAAAGGAAGAAAGCAGCTGGTGGGGATCAGATAACAGCATATTTGTTGAAGGGCGCTAGAGAGACTGTGCTAGAAAAACTACCCACCCTGTATAAGCAATGCCTTGTGACCTTCAGCGTAGCAGGAGCATGGAAGGACACTAACATTATCTTAATTCATAAGGAAAGAGACGTCAAGGACTTGAAGAATTACAGACCGATTAGCTTACTATCAGTTGCCTAGAAGGAATTTACTTGCTGGGCGCAACGGCCCAGAAAACTACCTCCATTTTGCTTATCAGTTCGGGTGGTGAAACGAACGGCAGCGACTGTCTTACCGGGACCTGGGCTCCCGCCCTAAGCACTCAGGACATGGCTCAGAGCCTTTAACTCTTGGAATGCGAAGTGACACTTTTCAGGCGTGAGGGCGGCACCGGCTGTCCAAAAGGCTTCGGAGGCAGCGCAGAGGCGCATCCGATACTCTTCGAAAATGTCGTAGAACCACATAATCCACGTATACAAGGCACATCTGCCATTTCAGGTCGGAAAGCACAGTGCGAAGGTTCCAAGAACCGAAGTGAGGCACAAGCTATAACCTTGAATTTGTACAAATCATCCGGGATAATAAAGGTGGTCGTCTCCTGGACACGTTGGTCAAGCTTCATTTCCCAACAGCTACAATTCAAATTATTCGGTGAAAAGTAGGCGATGTGACGCAGCTGGTCTAGGGAGTAATCATTGCGCGGCACAGGATAAACGTCGTTATTTTTACTTTGTTTAGACATCTGTAATCATAACAGGAGTGCAAGGTTCCATGTTTCTTTGCCCCTAGAAAAAAAGCGACGCCCATGGGCTCGTCTACGGCTGTATTTGCAAACGAACATCATCATATTCTTTCAGCTTATGCTTCTTGTTCTGCACGAAATTCTCGCTTCCGAGGCGACGTACCATGGCAGCCGCCTGCTTCTCTTCGTCAGCAGCCTTCTTCACGTCCCGACCGTGGTGAGTGTCCCCTCTCCGAGCTTTGCATTTCTCCGTCCCCACTGCGACCCGGCCGTTCCCCTTTCCCGTCGCCCTTCCAGCCCGCCCTAAAACAAGGAAACTAGCCGGTGCGACCGATGGAGATTAGGTCACCGAAAGGTCAGCTTCACCGATACCTCTTACCATTCTGATGTTGAAGAATAAAGTGGCTTTGTGTGTGAACAATGGTAAAACCATTGCTTTGGTGGACACTGGCGCCGCTGTGTCTTTGATGACAATTTCGCTTAGGTATCCACTTGGGTAGATGTCTTCGTAGAACGGAGCCACTAGTATTTGCGGCGTTGGGGTTCAAAATTTACTCCCAGTAGCTCTTTGATCTGCATCTGTGGAACTGGGTGGAAAAAGCGTCAGGACAGAATTTATTGCTTTAGAGCGTGTTACGCATGACGTAATCCTGGGCACTAGCTGTTTGCGCAAGTATGCAGCTACGCTAGACATTGTAACCGATGAATTTTATATGCGACGACACATGCTGCCAGCTTTAGTCAGAGATTCACCCCACAATCGCAACGGCTTGCTTTTTCCCATGCCAGACGTGTCCTTCCAATTCAGACAGGTGCTTTCGTCCCCGTGCAATCTTCAGGAATTCGACTGGGGCTTTGGCAGATCATAACATAACTGGAGATAGCCAATGTGCTGAAGAAATTCGTGTTAGTGTCACATGCCGTCATGGACGCAGCGAACGGTTGCACTCTCGTGTGGGTCCTGAACCTTTCTGCGCAACCAGTGCAACACTTGTTGTTGGGCTAGTTGGTAATACATACTTCTGAAGGAACCAGCGCACAAAACACAACGGACAAGAAAAAGGTGGAACACGACGGACACGAGCGCTCAGCGCTCGTGTCCGTCGTGTTCCACCTTTTTCTTGTCCGTTGTGTTTTGTGCGCTGGTTCCTTCAGAAGCAACCAGTGCGTCTTCGAATTTTAAACTTCTGAGTTTTTATGAATATTGCCACATTGCTGACACTCTGCCGGCGCCACCTGGCAGCCGAACCTTGGCTCCCAGCGCTTGGCCGAGTGGCTTCTTTGTCTTGAATGAGCTTGGCGGTTCGGCTGTGCTTCACGCACAGCCTGCTTCGTTTGTCTGTGACATTTGGTGGAGGTGCTGGGTCAGCGGCGTCTGTCGCACCTTGGAAGTTGATGCAAAACAGTCGCGAAAGGAATAAATGAGATTTTCTATGGAGCGTTTCTGACTGGCCAAGAGGTGCGTGCGGGTTTACGTCGGTCGGATGGCTGTAGCCGTCGCGTCGTCAAGGTCTGGCGTCGTGGACAAAGAGCACTGCATGGTACACTCTCCGAGCTCGTCAAAGTAAGCGACGACCTCTGTCTTCGTTAGATGCTGCAGTTCACGGGTAAAGTAGGTGACTAAGATGTCGGCACGACCATTGGCGAGTTCTACTAGGCTTCGGGCTACACAAACTTGCCTACCGAGTAGCAGCGACATGTTCGCTTCAGCGATGCCAAGGGTGCCGGTGCTGCCATCGCACTCGACTTCAAAACAAAGAGACGCCGACCAGTAAAATGAAAAAATTGTATTGACGTTTCGGCGCCCAGAACGGGGGCCTTGTTCACAATGGAATCACACCAAGAGGGTTCGTCTTTTAAAAACTATAGTAATCGCCGTAAGGATCGCGCGTAAATCGGGTTAAGATTGCCCTCGTTACGATTAAGCGTGTGAGCCGTCGTCTGTATCACCAGGGACTCGAGATGAAGCCGTCAAGTTGTCAGTTTCTCTTTTTCGATAATTCTTGCCTTGTCCCAATCTATTTTGTGATTTGCCGTCACCGCGTGCCCTGCCAAGGCGTTATTGCGGGTATCTTCTTTCTGCACATCACGAGCATGTTGCTGTAAGCGCTTCTTGTAACTTCCGGTTTCGCCGATGTAAACACCGTTGCAATCTGCACAAGGGATGGCGTAGACAACTCCTGGGAACTTCTCTTTTGGCAACTGATCTTTGACGTTCATCAGTTGTTGTCGCATTTTCTTGGCAGGAACATGGGCAACTTGCACGTCATACTCTCGTAATACACGGGCGAGGCACTCACTTGTTTTCGGCACATAAGGAATAGCCGCACGTTTTTTGGGCGGAAGAGGGGCGTCCGGATGACGAGGCCGTGATAGCCGTCGTTCTGTGGACCTGATGAAATGGCTTGGGTAACCACAGCTAGTGAGATCTTTTCGTACCCTTGACGCGTCCGCAGCGGCGTCAGTGGTGCTTGTGCATATCTTCTTGGCCCGCTGCATTAAACTGCTCACAACGGCTCTTTTTTGGGCGGCAGGATGGACGGAACTGAAATGTAGGTAGCGGCCTGTGTGTGTAGCCTTTCTATACACGCTAAACGACAACTTCCGGCCTTTCCTTGAGACGAGGACGTCCAGAAAAGGCAGACTGCCGTCCACCTCTTCTTACAACGTGAACTGAATGGCGTCTTCCTGGCTGTTCAGGTGTGTCAGAAACTGGCTCACCGCGTCCTTGTGCAGAATGCAAAAGCAGTCGTCGATGTAACGGAAGAAGACCTTGGGGGCAGGGTAAAAGGAGGTTAACGCGCGTCGCTCCAATGACTCCATGGTGAGGTTAGCGGCCGTCACCGAAACAGAAGCACCCATGGGGGTCCCATGGACTTGCTTGTAGTAGTTTCCCCTAAAAACAAAATAGGTATTGCTCAGGCAGAAAGCAAGCAGCCGGCGCAAGTCCCGTGCTTCTATTGGCGATCTTTCCGGTAGAGAGGCATCGCTATCGAGCGCAGCGGTGCATACGTCGACAGCCAGGTCAGTCGGTACACTCGTGAACAGGGACTTCACGTCGAAAGACACCATCACTTCACTGTCTTCGATCAGGGTGTTGCGGGTCTTCTCAACAAAGTCGCATGAGTTGCGAACGTGACAAGTCCCATGGCCAACAAGCGGGGAAAGAACACGGTGCAAGAATTTGGAGAGGCTGTGCAGAGGGGAGCGGGTAAAATCCACGATAGGTCGCATTGGAGCTCCTGGTTTGTGTATCTTTGGCAAGCCATAAAATGCTGGCGCGGAACCATTGTGGCATAGTAACTTGTAGTAGAGCGGTTTTTGGCTCGGCGAGACGAACTGAAATACATCGGCGAGAAGCTTCTGTAGTTCCCTCTCCAACTTGAATGTAGGGTCCTTCTTGAGGCGGACGTATACGTGTCACCGTCTTCCAGGAGAGACAGGAGACGTCCGCCTCAAGAAGAACCCTACATTCAAGTTGGAGAGGGAACTACAGAAGCTTCTCGCCGATGTATTTCAGTTCGTCCCGCCGAGCCAAAAACCGCTCTACTACAAGTTACTATGTCACAATGGTTCCGCGCCACCATTTCATGGCTTGCCAAAGATACATAAACCAGGAGTTCCAATGCGACCTATCGTGGATTTTACCCGCTCCCCTCTGCACAGCCTCTCCAAATTCTTGCACCGTGTTCTTTCGCCGCTTGTTGGCCATGGGACTTGTCACGTTCGCAACTCATACGACTTTGTTGAGAAGACCGCAACACCCTGATCGAAGACAGTGAAGTGATGGTATCTTTCGACGTGAAGTCCCTGTTCACAAGTGTACCGACTGACCTGGCTGTCGACGTATGCACCGCTGCGCTCGATAGCGATGCCTCTCTACCGGAAAGCCCCAGTAAGCCCTATGATATGCCGTTTAAAACCCGCTAGTACTTCGAACAGCACTGCTAAAACAGCTTTACTAAGTAATACTCTAGAGTTAAACGCTCCTAGATTGTCTCCAATGGCTGCCTGTCCGGACCAAAAGGTCACACGTCTGAACCCTGCCTCGATCAGTGCCTCCGCAGACGCTAGGGACTGAGGTCCAAGAGTTAAAGGGTGTATTCATAAAGGAGGTTTTGGCCAAGTACTGCACCAGGGTGATCAAATCTTATTCTAGTGAGAAGTTACGTTGCCGCTTTGCTCGCCGGTATCATGTCACATTCTCTACTTGGTTGTTAATTTCCTCGACACTCAAATTATTTCTTCGAGTGGAGAAGTTAGTGGCCCAAGGATTCGAGCCGCGGTCCTCTTGAACGAGAGGCGTATGCTCCACCTTCGCAGACTCAGAAGCCGTACCAGCAAACAGCGGCATTCAATTCATTATTCCTCTGGTGTGCAACCTTTTTTTGGCATTCTGAAGTGCTTTTCAGTCAAAGTAGAGCCACACGATCGTACTCCTAGGTTTCTTCAACCTCGAGTGCGCTCTCATGTTACTGTTTCAGCACAATATAATCATGTCGATTAGGCTTCAGTTAATTTGGATCTACGGATAATCTGAACTGCCAGTGAAATCCCAGCCAACGGCCATGCAAGTCTATGCTATTGGACGCTCTCAAATTCGGACTGTCGCGCGCTTGCGCCTGTTAATTCGGATGCGCTCACAAGAGTCCGTCCGAACATCGTGGACGGCAATCGATAGTCATAATACCCCTAACGAAACCTCAACTCTATGTCGCTGTCGCACCTTTGAACAGTTCAGAGTGGTATGTGTGGCCACGATAGGTGGGCCCCTGTCCCTCGGCACTGAAAAACAGTCTCGTTCTTTATTTGTGTTTTCTGAGCTTCCTCACCAGACCAAGGCGATAAAGGCTATTGGCCGCGCATCAATCACCCAGTAGAGGCCATGTGCGGGCCGTTTCGGATGTTTAATGTGATGTCGATTGCCTTTTGTCTTCTTTTATAAGACATTCCGCCATTCCAGCGCCAAAGGGACTTTCCCGCGAATACGTCCATGTGGTTTGTCTTTGAGCGCGCTGCAGCAGCGCACTCGTGAGCTGCTGTTCACTGTGCATCGAGGCCTCCGCACGAGGCTCACCTGTTTGCGAAGACGGCACGCCATTCTGGATCAGATCACTTCGCCACCTCAGGCGAAGAATTTGACGGAACTGCTAAACGTCATCGTTGTCGCGCAGTTATCACCTCATAAGCAGACAGCCATTGTCTAGTTCTCACTAAATAAATTTACTCTGGTGTGTACTGCTTTGGTGAGCTTCTTCGCAGGCCGCTCGATATTTGCACTGACATTTCCGTTAGCGTCGCAACAGAGAGGCGCGTAGTACAGGCAAAGGTAATGACTCTGCAAGCGGTTCAAACATACGCGGGTGTTCGTGTAAGTTCGCGTAACATGTTTAAATTCGCTTCATGTAACGCTTCGTCCGGCGAACTAGGCAATCCGCAGCTTTGCGGAAAGTCGTTACGAGTCACCTCTGAGTACAACCAGCTCTAGCAGCTTGAACGTTAGGCATCTATAACACTTTAGCATGGGTGTTTTCTGCACATTATCTTTAGTGTTTAATTATTTCAGAGTTTTATTTCTTTTAAGCGTCTACATGTCGTCATTCGTCTCCATTGAAAAGCTAGTTGGTTTATATTGCTGATGTATCCTGTCACATTATTCTGCGTTCGTGTCTTTACAGTACTTGTTACCATGTCGGCGTCAGCTAAGCTGTCCAACTGCAAAATCTAGCGAACGGGAACAGGATAAAAAGACTGATGTCTTTTATGCACACATCGCTCAGCTCACGGGATCGTCACAGAAATTTACATGTGATGTGGCGCTGGTCTGCGAATGTTTCACGCGAGCGGCGAGTTCACTTGCCTCCAATGGGAAAGCTAAATCGAAAAGCCCACGAGCCCGAGGAAAAAAATAATAACAAATCAAAAATATAGAGCTCTACGGCAGAAACTCGATATGTTACATTCTTACTTTTCAGCCACTCACTCGTTCACTATTGCTACAGGAAATCGCTTCCCAGAGAGCAAGACTGGGCGAGGCACTGTTTTGTAGCAACATTTATTGCTGTCTCTGCGCTCGCGTGCGTTTTATTTAAGGCAGCTCTGCATCCGCTTTTTAACATTGTGACCCTGCACATGTTTCATGCGAGCAAGGGAGGCACAATAAAAGAGAAAGTTATTGCTTCGGCAGGAATTAACCCCGTATAAGGCAAAAGCTGTGCGTGTGTTTCACATCCATACAACTGTAGAATTCCACCAAGAACGATGCTACAAATTGAATGACACCACTTTCAATTAGCTTCAACAATTTATTTTGCGGAAAAAGAAGTACGCAGTTGTACCACTGACTTTGTAAAACGAAGACAAAGGTGTGAGTGCCCGGCGCAATCTTGTGGACGTAACTAAAGCTTACGGTAGAATTCAAAATTGCTTTCATCACTATTATGAGCCGAAATTTTCTTAATTTCGTTTTTGCCGCCAAAATAGGCCTCGGAAAAAATGTACTCCCGCGCTTCTAAAACGACGCGCGAGAAAACATAAATAGGGCCTATTATCCAAAGAAAAAAAAACTGAATAACGCTCCATTTGCGTATTTATACCAAATGCGAATTAGGTGCGCTAGCAGATCAGTTTTCACTTATGTTAGGGTGTTCGGATTCTTTGTTCACGGACGAAAATTGTTTGGATAGCGATAATGTGTTTCTGCCCATATATGCGGAATCGGTTGTTCTCTACTTACCGTTCATAGATCCCTGGGAATCCTCATACCACTCCTGGCGCAGTGGTGCCAGGGGCGAGATAGCGCGCACAACGTAAAGCTCAGTATGGTGTTTTTTTTATGACGTGTATGAGGACCAAAGCCTTTTATTACTCAGCCTCCTTTGATAAAGCACTGCACAATTTTCCTGTCCTTCGTTCACGCCTCTACTCTTGAAAGAGATTGTGAAATGACTGGAGAATATTTTCTTCTCTGCAAATGTTTCTTAAAAATTTCGCACGCTTCTCTAAACTGAGCTGAGAGGTCAAATTGCTTAAGTTGAATATCTGTCGATAACAATGCCGCTAACCCAAAGAACACAACGTCTAATCTCAGCTAGCTGCTTCAGGAGTTCGTTAATGCGACAATGGCGGCACGCATGATTCCATGGTTATTGTGTTTTGTTAAAGGCAACTCAGAAAAAGCGCTGTGTAGAGTCTGAAATGCTTAAGCGCAGACAGGAGCATCTCAGAAAGCATTACTAAACATCTCCGCGTACTTGGCTCCGCGAGTACTGCAATTTTCCCCGGAAAAAAGTGTTGCCATGACATTCACCAGGAAAAATATGACCAGATATCCGCTTCTTCTTGGTGGAAAGTTGCTAACCTACGTACAGACCCAACGTCTCCTCCGCATTATAATCGACCGAAACCTCTCTTGGACACCCATGTTAAAACACTGCGTGCGAGAATACCAGCAGCATAGCAAATCTTCAAGTTCATGCCAGGAACACGTTCGGGCTGCAATTGTTGCTCTACAGTAATCCGTGCACGTGCACCCCTTGCACGGTCCGTGCACCGATTGCCACGTGCACACACCATGGTCGGTTAATCCAAAATTATTTGACGGGCGCCTTTCTCTTCGTCACATTACAATAACTTTACAAAACACATTTCTGACTGCGTCTTTTACCGCTCACCCTACTGTTGTACCCCATGTCAGATGCCCTGACACATCTAATTCCCGAAAAGTCGGCACTCAGCTAAGCTAGTTATCTATCGACTCCATACCCAACAAAAGCTTGCGCAAAAATTGCGTTACGTTTTCGCAGAGTCTGCAATTTGGAGATATGACATCTTTAAACAACTTCCAATTGAGCGCGAAAACTGAACCGACTAGATGGATAACATGTCAACAACTGCAGTGGCTATGTGCGGACCCTTAGTGTTTCACTTTGAAGAATTCATTTGTTTTGTTACATTCGAGCACACCAACCCGAGGAATCCTTGGAATCCTGCCCACATATTGGGTTCTTTGCGATTCTTTCGTTTTCAGCTCGATTGTCTTCGCACTGTCAGAAGCGTGTAGCTGTATATCGCTCAATAGGAGCGGCGTTATGCAGAGCATGTTCCTTCAACGGTCTCATTTTACTTCGACAAGCTTTAGTCCTAATTAACAAGGCTCAGTATGAACTACATGGTCGCAAAATAAGCACAAGCATTGCCGTTGTCGACTCGCTTAGACGTGGAACCAAACATGCCTGAGCAGTAGCAGATACCAGCCATGAGATGGCTCTTCAGGTCGGCGCATTGGAAGCGGCAAACTTCTGCTCATGGACCTTCCGGCGATCTCGCTGAGCTAATAGCTTTTTACAACGAAAACTTTTACGCTAGTGATCCGAAGTCAGCTGCGCAGAGCTTGGAGAAACATGTCGGGCATATCTCCCGACTTACTCCGTTTGTTCTTCAGTGCTCTCATGAGCTTTTCAAACAGATGCCATAAACGCTTCAGCTTCGCCGCCTCTGACATCTTTTGTCTCTTTTGGCTCGTCATTGCTGCCGCGTTGAAAGCTGCTGCAGCACGACATATGCGGGGAATGCAGCAAGTTGCCCGATGCATGATGACAAATGCCCCATCCGTTATGCGAGGACGCGCTCGCCAGATGCGCGGCGTGTCTTTGCCCTGTTCTCATTGTTGCCATGTGAACGGTACAACGCATTCCACGTGATATAGGAACTCCGCAGAGTCCACATCCACGCTTCTGTCACCTGCTTGCCGCATTTCGATGGAGGCGAAATGCTACATCGCCCAGCCGCTCTGCGGTGTGAGCGCACTTTAGAGATCACGAGGTAGTCGAAATCATTCCTGCGGCCGCCACTACGGCGTCTCTTTCTCTCTTCCATCTTTCACTCGCCCCTTCATTCCTTCCCTTAAGTAATGGTTGCGTTGTCCTCTGAGAAGTGAGGGACTTAGTGCGCCTTTGATTTCCCCCAAGGTAATCTTCGCTTCTTTTTTGGGCATGCGGAGAACGAGTGCTAATTGAACATGCTGGTAGCCATTTATTGTTAAAATACAGCTCGAAATGAAGAAACGACTGCCGAATAAATGGAAGCACTTTAACAGGAACGAACTTGTGTGTTCGTTGTTCCTTCTTTCGCTCTCTCATTTCTCGTGGCCCTTGTTCAAAGGTCAGGAACACTTTGTTTGTGTAATTAAATGCTGTAGCTGTCATTACACTCACTGCTGCAAAAGAATATTTTATACAAGAAGGCAGTCCGTAGATATTTCTTTACTTCATGCCGTACGTCCAATTTGCGCGATTATAACGTATCTCTAGAACCGAGTTCTCACTACGACTGACAGTCGGGGTGATACCACAAGAACGACATAATACCAAATTCTGTCTTGCAGATGTACAGAAGACTGTTGAATACCATCCATTGCATTTTCGGGGTGTAGACTTCAGTGTGACGCACTTTGGAAAATTTAGTGAGCTTAAAAGCAAACATCTGAGATCCCTGCTTTCTCGAAACGCAGAAGTATTAAAGGAAGAATTCGCGCAATACTTGGAATGTGGGCAAAAGCGCTTTCCTTTTAAACCATTTCTTTTTTCACCGACAGTAAGGAGCCTGTCAGGTTTCTAAAAAAGCTTTGATCACTTCCCAGCAGCCAAACTTTAACTCAGCCTGGGCGCACATTGTTTCGGTGTCTGACTGCGCGAGCCCTACTACGCTGATCCGGTAAAGTTAACGTTTGAGGGCCGAAAGGCGCAGAGCCGAGGCACAACTGAAAAATTCAAAAGGGGCAATAGGTTCTATAATCGCAACTCATTAGGGCCCGAGTAAAGGCGAATTCTCTCGGCTTCCATTGCGAGTAGTGCGTAGACCACGCTAGGAAAATTGTTTAAGTGGGAGAACTATCTCAGCCTGCTTGAGTGGTGAATGGTTTTAAACATCTCCTAGCAATGAACTCGAAATGTATTGTATAACCTACGCGATTTGGGCAAAGACTACCTTTCCATAGGATACTCGTGCACTAATCCGCCCATTGTTGCTCTGAAAAAAAAATTTTATATCACTCCTAACGCTTGCTTTCCTAAAAGGCCATTCGATTCTTTCGTGATGCCAACAAACAAATTGGTGGGGAATCCATTGGATTGACGGGGAGCAAATACGAGAACATTCTTCTTTCACTGTCCCCTCTACTGAAGCTCTGATTCTGTGCCAAATATGGCATCTCCTCATCTCTGTCATCTCCGATGGCGTATTAACTTATTAACTCACTGTCCGGAAGCGGCTTCCGCACAGTGAGGGTTGGTATAGGGCAAAAGGGGGTAGTTATGAAGCGGAGGCCTCCTTGTGGCGGGAGGTGGCATCACATAACATCAGATGGACAGATTTTGCGGAGACAAGGTAATGCTTGTACGTTAAAAAAAGGACTGGGGTAAAAATCGATTTTGACAGCCGCAGGTTACTGACGTAGTGTTCCGTCGTCCATTCGATGTTTCCACTCTTATTCATTTTTCACTAGTTTGGCCCATTAAGTTTGTTTCCAACACGTCTTAATTACGCAACCCGCTATTCTTGAGCAACTCTCTATAAGTCGTGATAAGGGAATGATTATTATTATTATTTTGACTACTGAACGCCGTTACAAGGTGGAGGCAGAAAGCAAGCTTTTCTCCTAATAAAAAGCAAGGTTTTCAGAATAAGAACAAAACAGCAATACAAACTTAAGTACCAAACTATAACGTATATAAAATGCATTTTAAAGCTCCTGGCTGATACCAGTTTTGAATAATGACAACGTGCCTGATTGAGGAACAGCAGGTGGTAGGTTATTACACTGGGCTATAGTTCGTGAAAAATGAGTAGGCGTAAGCATTAATTCGTGATTGTGGAGTACGGTATTGCAGTCATGCATTCTTCGTGAATTTCTTGACTCTGCTAAAGTTAGGTAGTGTTTTATGTCGGTATTCAAGACGGTCCTTTACAATAAAAAGAGAAGTTTCAGACTAGCCCACTTTCGATGGTGTGCTGAAGAAGTCACCTCCAGAAAACTGAGAATTCGTGTGACCAAATTTTCGTTTAAATATTTCAATAAGATAAATCTGCCTGCGTTGCACTGCCTCAAGTCTTTAATTAAGCCAATTTGGAAGGGATTGTAGATACAACTTCATTACCCTAATGTAGGTCTCATGTAGGTTCAGTAAGTTTCGCAGATAGAACTCCATTGCTCTAATGTAGGTCTCATGTATGTTCAATAAGCTTCGCAGATTGAGGCGAGTTTTAACTTCAAAGGGAAGAACCACAGTTTTTTTTTCTGTGGTTACTGCGGGTACTTCGACCTAAGTCATTAGCTATGGTTACTCCTTGGCATTTGGCTGCATCAGCTGCTTTTAGTTCCGTGAAGCCCAACTATAATGAAGCCCAGCTATAATGAAGTGCATGTTTAATCTTGTTAGTTACTTTTAATACGACTGTTTTTTCCTCATTTGTTTTCAATTTCCACTTCTTGGACCACTCTTCAACAGTAATGAAAGCATCACTTAACAACTTTCATCGTGTTTGGATATTAATTCTCGATAAAGTAAACGATCATCGAAAAGTGGTACGGTAACATTTTTATTAATATTATAAGCGACGTCGCAGATATAGATTAAAAATACAACTGGTCCCAGGACACATCTCTGGGGGACGCCGGAAGTTACGTTTCAGCATTCTGATCTACAGCCATTATTATCTACATACTGGGCTCGATTCGACAAGTAAGCGCTTATCGACTGTATCACATTACACTTGATTCCACCGCATTTAGTTTTTCAATAAGGTCAGGATGGCACCCTCTGTCGAAGGCCTCAGACAAGTCGAGACACAAACTGCGTCAACATGTCTCCTATTATACAATGGCTTCGCACAGTCGTACGTTGTTTGTAGCAGTCGTGTTACAGTGGCAAGGTTTTGCCTGAATCTGTGCTGGTTAGAGAAAAAAGGCATTTGTTTCTTTTATGTACAGAGATATTGATATGAAAATGGCCTGCTCCAGAACCTTGAAACTGACGCATGTCAGTGAGATTGGGCGAGAATTTTTACCATTTTGTCCATCTCCTGATTTGCATTTGCGTATTGGCGCTACCTTAGCTAAACGCCAGGCATCGGGGACCTGTTTCTGCTGAAGCGAGGTATTAAATAGTGCGCAATCCATTCCGCGTACCTCCCTAAAAATGCTTTTGGTATTTCGTCTGGACCAACTGAATTCTTTTCTCCAACATTGAGGAGCAGAGACACTATTCCTTCATACGTCATTTTTGTGTCAGGCATTCCAGAACATGGCACTGATGACGGCGGTAGCTCGGGTTCATAAGTCTGTTTTCGTGGCACAGGAAATATAGAGTGAGAAAACCGGTTTTAGCTGGACGCTAGACGCGTACTATCATTTATTGTTTCATTGCTAACAACGACTGTGTGGGGAGCAGAATCAGGCAGCGACAGATGACGCCAGAACCGATGGGGAGATCTCTTTATGAAACTTGGTAATACATCGTTGTAGTAGTTCGCTTTTGCTTCGCTTAGCTTACTGCGCAAGAGACTTGACAATGCCGATATAACGACAGGATCCTTCTGTCGACTAATCATTTTTTTCTGACGAATGATCTCTCGATTCATCCATTTATTATGTAGGTTCCTTTTTTCTTTCTTAAAGGCACAAATGTGCCTATGCAATGAAAGATGATGGTCTTGAAACGCATCCCGATTCCATTGACGTCACCCACGCCGTCGAATCTTTCAAGTGAAAATGACAGATAGTCTATGATACTTGCGTCATCTTTTCTGTTAAAGTTGGGGAGAGATGCAAGAAGTTCTTTGAAGCGCAATAGTACAGTAGTTTTAAATCGAGCGAACACACGTTCGTGATCTGATAGGCCTTGTTCGATTTTCACTTCATCGCTTTCAGTTCGCCCATCGACGAACACTATATCCAGAGTAGACTGACCTGTTTACCGTGTCTGGGAGCTTTAGTTAACAATCTGCGTTAAGTACTGGCTATGGCAATATCAATAAGCACTTCAAAGTCATGCTTATTTGTTGATCCAAATGTGAGAGAGTTCCAATCAATGCCTGGCAGGTTGAAGTCTCCTCCAATGATTAGATGATGGTGCCTTGTTTTGGTTTGATCTAGGCAGTGCTGTGTGTCTCCTAAATATGAAATAGGAGCATTGGGTGGCCTGTAAATAGCGCCAATTAGAAATAATGTTCTTCCACATCTCATCTAGCACCCAACACTCATGCATTAGAATGTCTGGCATGCAGATGAATTCTATTGCCTCTTTCATAATTATGGCAACGCCTCCCCCTCCGGTCATGGGATCCTTACGTAGTATGTTGTATCCAGACGTCCAGATTTCACAATCATGTATTTCTGAATGCAACGATGTCTTGCTGGATCATAATTCGCGGGCACGAATTCAAGGTCAACAATCTTGCTCGCCAGACTTCGAGCTCTTGGGTTTACTAGACGATGGGCATCCGTTTCCAGTTTTTATTCAGTTCAGTCATATGATTTCTTAGGAGAAGCGCCTTTATCGCGACTAAGTTTGACCCGACACTCGTTTGCATCATCCCAGCGGTACACTTCGTCCTCTATCACTAGCCCATCATACTCGAGACGCACGCTATGGCCTTTATCTTTTTGCTTTCTTGCGGAATCCCAGAGAAGCGTGCATTTCGCTAGTGTTTCCTTCGAAAAGTTGCCGCTGACGCTTATTTAGCCACCCTACAGCTTTTTGCAGTTCTTAAAAATCTACGATTTTCGCCTGTGGTCACAAACCCTAAGAATTACAGGTCGTGGTTTTTTGCTCTTTGGCACTCCAATTCTGTGCATTCGTTCTACCGTATTCAAGGAAACACCGAGCTTTTCCTCGAATACTTCAGAAAATACTTCTGTTCTTAGATCTGCGATCGATTCCTTGTCACTTTCCCTAATTCCGAAAACCATGATATTATTTCTGCTACTTCTATATTTATTATTAACTAGCCTATCACTCTGCATTTCAAGAACTGCATCAAAGTCCTTCATTCTCTGTGTAAGATCAAAATGCTGTGTGCGTAATCCTTGATCGTTTTTATGGCACTTTCTACTTTTTTTAGCCGCTCGCCTAATGCTACCAAATCCGCTTGGATTCCCTTTTGACCTTCACATAGTATCTTCAAAAGCGCCTTCATGCTCTCAGTATCTGTCATTTTGGGACCAGGGTTCAGCACTACGTCTCTCGAAAACAACAAAAGCATTGTCACTGTTGGGCATGGCAGCACGATAGAAAAACTATCATCATTTTTGTAACCACAAAACAAAGTGAAGTGAACTGAAGAGTATTAACTAAACTGCATCGCATGCGCTCGCTTGGTTAGGAGAGCAAGTTCAGCAGGACCTGCTCGAGAAGAAGCATACGAAAAGATAGGCCACATTGCTGCTTCGTTACTGATATGTTCATGATGTTCAGATAACCAAAATAAAAGAGGTAAGAAACCGAAAAGGCTAATGGTTCACTACTCTCAAAAGGATCATCTGCAGGCTTCGATATTCGGGAATATATAATTCTCTCCAGCTCCTCTCAGCAGCCCCTTTTACAGGGAAGGAAAAGGAACGTGATGCGGGTTTTAAACTTCTTTAGTCAGCTTAGGCTTAGATGCGACCAGGCACTTCACTGAGCATGTTGTACTAGAAAGAAAAGGAAAACTGCAATAACCGTTGGTACATTTGACAGAAACCTATTGATGCCATGTGAACATAAATGATGAACAATACCTTTGGTAGGCAAAAACTTCCTAGAGCGTACGACATTGCTTTATAATCACATACTTGCATGGTGACTTATTTCGCAAGATGAAATGTGAAATAATATGAAATATTATTTCAGTATGAAAAAATTACATTATCTGACGCCCATGAAGAGGTGATGCCTATTCCGCGTGGTTAGAATTGCTTACTACTCAGAAGATAAAGAGAACGAGATGGATGCGTCTCGTGCTCGGCAAGCGGTCGTACCATCTTGGTGAAGATGCGGGGTATAGAGGTACCCCGAAGACGCATCCCCGGCTTCAACCTCACCGGAGTCGTCGCCTTGCTGGTCTTCCGCCTTCCGTGCCCATTATGTCCCTGGACCTCGATGCTCCGGGGTATGTGCCCAGCAGTTCGTGGCAGCATTTCCGAGAGCCACGGCCGTTCGCGGGCTCAACCAGCGACGGCGTGGATTAATAGCTCACCCACTACTAGCGGGTGAGTCGCTGCAATAAGTAGTACTCCTCCGCCCGGCTTGCCAGAGTTGTCTTTTCCCTAAACGACATGGCCCTAGCATGGTATGACAACCACGAAGATTCTTTCACGACATAGCATCGCTATGCGGAGGAGCTCAAGAAGTGCTTTGGCGGCTCTTCTCATAAAAAAGAAGCGGACTGAACAACCGCTTGCGCAAAGGGTTCAGCTTACCGGTAAGACATGTACGAATTCCATTGAGGAAATCATAATGCTTTACAGTTTATGGTGGATCAACGTAAGGTTGGCCGTTTGCTTACAGGATTCGCCGAAGACATCTACAATTTCCTTTTCGGCAAAGCAAGCTTCGAGTACGTGTCTGACGTCATCCTGCACTGCGGCAACTTTCCGAAACTGAAATTTCGGACACATAAATTCGGATGTTCGGCCGGAGTGACGACAGTAGAAGATGTAAGCACAAAATCGTCATGTGATCTGGTTGCCACAATCCGTCAGATTCTTCGCGAAGCGTTGACCAGGTCGTTGGAATTCATTTGGAATTCTTCAGCGCTGCCTCCGTTGTATCCCACGTGCCATCCTCCGCCAGCCGCCGTCAACGCAGCGAAATTTGAGCAGCACCGAGTACCTCGAGGGCTGCGGCCAAGGAACATACTTCGATTGCGCCCGGAGCATCGCCGAGCATTTCACAGCATGCACTTGCTACATACAACGAAAACTATCCGCCCGAATACTTTGTACGATGACTACTTGCCATCCTCTTGCGACACTCCACCGTGTTTGACTTTTCAACATCTGTGTGGCCCACATTCCCTCCCCTCGTCTCGGACCCTTGAAAGGGTAGGCACCGCCGCCTCAAATCCGATCCGAAAAAAAAACCCTATCGAATATCACAATCTGAACGCAAGGTGATCAATTCACAAGTAACCGAGATGTTAACCAAAGACATTAAACAAGGCTCGTAGAGTCACTGTGCTGATCCAGTAATCCTTGTTCGGAAGAAGGATGGATCACGGCGTTGTTAAGCGGATTACCTCTGTCTGAATCCCGTCACAACAGAAGACGTACACCCCCATCCTCTAATCGACAATGCCATCGACAGCCTTTTTTCCGCCTCGTACTTCTCTACTATTGACCTCCAGTCATAGTATTGGCAAATCCCTACGCATACCGCGGCACTAACGCTCCACCGTTCCCAGTCAGGCTTCTATTGGCCGAAGATGCGGGCCACAACTGAGCGGTACGTCGCCAGCTGCACTCAGTGTCAACAATACAAGCGACCTACTAGCGTTGCATCCGGCAAGCTTCACCCTGTGACGCCATCCGCAGCACTGTTCGAGCAAGGGCTAGATCTCCTGAGCCCATTTCCACAATGCTATCATGGAAACCACTAGATAGTAGTTTGCGTTGATTACCTTACTCGGTATTATGAAATAGCAGCCGTACCCTTGGCTACAGGATATCATCTATCCTCATTTAAGCGGCGATCCACAGTTCGACGACGTGGACCTCAAAAGTTATCACCGCTGACGTCGTGCAGCAGCTTCTCCGTTCCTCCGCACAGCACTTTCGCTACTGATCGTATTATCACCCCCCTTCAAATAGGCTAACTGAGCGCACAAACTGAACGATCATTGACATGTCAATGTACTTTGATCCAAAGCACGAGAACTGGGACAGCGACCTACTGTTCATCAGACTTTCAATACCGCGAGCCATGACGCTAGTGACTTCAGCCCCCTTCTTTTTACTCTATGCTCGCCCCCCATACTACACCCTGGACACCATACTTCCATATTCTGCCCGTCTCACGAAGATCCCTCCACCGTCAAGACTCTCTCGCCTTGGAAGCCCGGCGCCTTGCCGGCCTTCACGTTCTCGCCTCCCAAGATCGATCTAAGCAGACTCCGCTGCACACTGCCATCACGTCACTTCGATACCTAGTGATTATCTTGTTGTGGCGGCCTGTCAGAGAGCTGGGATCGTCTCAAAAGGTTGTGTGCCACTACGATAGACCCTACGTCATTATTGAGCAAATTAGCGAGCGCACTTACCGCTAGCGCGTCTCACGGCAAGCGGCCGTGTTCTGCGCGAAATCAAGAGACCCTCGCTGCCCGGTTGAGGCCTTAACATTCGCGCGACGCTTCCTAACTCGCCCTGTGGGCTTAGGCTGCGTAGGGGGAAGTGTGACACCCATGAAGAGGTGATGGCTTTTCTGCGCGCTCGGCAGCGCTGCCTGCGCAGATGATGAAGATAGCGGGGCGGATGCGGCTCGTGGTCGGCAAATGGACCCAGCTGGTTTCAGTCTGCTTACCCTATCTCAGTAAACCCCTGGTCTTAACAATATCGGTGAAGAGTTAGTTGGAATGTTTGCTTGTATAAAAATATAAAGAAAATAGCTATACAGAAGGGGAGCGACGCTACCTTTGTGACAGTGATCGATATGGAGAAATATAATGCAATGTTTTTCAGCGACAGCTCTCAAGCGTCCGTTCCTCAGTTTCGCGTTGCAGTAGTAGCAGTAGCAGTAGTACTAGTAGTAGCAGTAGTAGCCGTAGCATAAGTAGTAGTAGTCGTAGTAGTAGTAGTAGTAGCAGTAGTATAAGTAGTTGTAGTTGTAGCAGTAGTAGTAGCAGCAGCAGCAGTAGTACCAGTAGTAGTAGTAGTAGGGCTAGTAGTAGTAGTAGTGTAGTGTGCCAACTGTGACAGGTTCCGCTACCGCCATGCGCCGACACTGCGCTGCGCCTGACGACGACGAAGTTATGCGCCGACACTACGCTGCGCCTGACGACGACGAAGTTCCCCCGCTCTCTTGGTGCTGGCTACGCCCGTCTACGCTGCCAGACCCTGCACAGCGGTTCGGTCTCTTGAGGACGCCTAATAAACGCACCCCTACAATTGGTGGAGGTGCGGGGTTCGTCCCCTACCAACCTGGAACTCCGGAGCCGTACGCTGCCGCCTGTGTCAACCATGCCAAATGAGACTGCCCCAACACCGGCGGCCAGTTCAACCACCGTCATTTGTTCTGGCGCCATCCGGCAGCGTGATCCTGCCCTCTTCAGTGGCACTGCCGACCAAGATGTTGACGAGTGGTTGTCATCGTATGAGCGAGTGAGCAGCTACAACAAATGGGATGACACTATCAAGCTGAGTAACGTCATCTTTTATCTCACGGACGTGGCGAACCTCTGGTTTCGAAACCATGAGGCGGACCTACCCACTTGGCCCGTATTTAAGAAGAGTTTTGCGGAAGTATTCGGCCTCCCTGCGGTGCGCAAGCTCCGTGCCGAACAGCGCTTACGGGACCGCGCTCAACACACCGACGAGACCTTCACAAGTTACATTGAGGACATCGTTGACCTCTGCAAACGTGTCAACGCCGCCATGCCAGAAGCGGACAAGATCCACCACATCCTCAAAGGCATCGCTGACGACGCATTTCAGATGCTCCTCGCGAAAAATCCTACCACCGTCAGTGAGGTTATTAAGCTTTGCCAGAGCTACGACGAGCTCCGCAAGCAGCGCGCTTCCACACGGCGTGCCGGTGTCTGCGACGAGGCCCTCTCTACACTGGCCCTGGGCGGTACTTCTCCTGAGGACTCCCCTCTTCTCAACCAAATCAAAGCCTTCGTTCGTGAAGAGGTCGCTCGCCAGCTGTCCCTCATATCACATTTTCAAGACCCCGCCCGCCAAGTGCCTGACTCGACCCCGTCTTTGGCTCCGACCATTCGCCGTGTCGTGCAAGACCAAGTCGCTGACCTGCTGCCGTCAAGCCCTGTGCTCCCGCCTGTGACAGCACCCCTGACGTACGCCCAAGCAGTGGCCAGGCCACGACATACGCCGGCAGCCGATTCCTACCAGGCCGCCCCTTCTTTCCGTCCGCCGCCGCCGTCTGAGCCCCCGTCTCAAGCTCCGTTCTCAAGAGTTCGCCCACATCCTACGAATCCCTGGCGTACTGCGGACAACCGACCCATCTGTTACGCCTGTGGTCGGGCCGGCCATGTCGCGCGGCTTTGCCGCCAGCGCCTTCCGCCTTCTCGACCCGATCTGCGCTCCTACCCGTACGATGCCGAACTATCCTCGCCGAGAAGTCCACCTGGTCACCCCTTTCTTTCCCCTGATCACCATATTTACACCACTCACCGATCGCCTTCCCCTCGACGCCGTTCCCCTTCTCCGATGCTGCGACGTTCTAGCTCCGCACTTGAGGGAAACTAACAGCCGCAGTTCCGGGGGCAAGAACTGCGCTTGTTTCGAACTCCTCAAGTCCTCCGTGTCGTCCCGCTAATGTAATCGTAGTGTTCGTGGAAGGTGCCAAGGTTCTCGCCCTCGTCGACACGGGCGCTGCAGTATCTGTTATAAGTGAAGCTCTCTGCCGCCGACTCCGCAAAGTGACTACCCCACTTTCTGACTTTTCGCTTCGCACCGCCTCATCACAGCGCATTCATCCCTCAGCCGCATGTACGGCCCGTGTCCTCATTCCAGATGTTTTGTACACCATCGAGTTTATTGTGCTGTCTCACTGCTCACACGACATCATCCTGGGATGTGACTTCCTTTCGACCCATCGTGCCGTTATTGACTGCGCTCGAGCTGAAATCGCCTTTTCTCCGCTGTGTGACGCTCCCTTTTGCGACGTACCTACGCAGTCTGCCAAACTTGTGGTCGCGACTGATACCGACATTCCTCCGTTTTCTGCTGTCCTCGTACCCCTCTCCTGTGCCGGCGTCACTCATTCAACTGTTTTCTTCACGCCTTCCGAAACCGCTTCCCGCCATCCCTGCCTCCTGCTTCCCTTTGCTGTTCTGACGATCGACCATGGACAAAGTGCAATTTACGTCTCGAACACATCTTCGTGCCCGTCAGCAGTGCTCCGAGGTGAATGCCTCGGGCGTATTGAAGAACTTGATTCCTGCCTTCCCTACCCTATTCTTGATACCACCGCTTCCTTCGATGTCGATGTGCTCTGCTCCTGTGCTGTTAAGAATGATCCACCGCCCTCCGACGTCTTCCACCGTGCCATTGACGCTGACCTTCCACCCGCGCTACGTGATCAACTCGTCGCCCTCCTCCAGCGCTTCAGGTATTCTTTTGATCTTCCTCAGACTGCCTTGGGCCGTACGTCTGTCGTTGCGCACACCATCGACACCGGTACACACGCCCCTCTTCGCCAGCGCCCCTATCGTGTCTCGGCTTCTGAGCGCCGCGTCATTTCTGATCACGTGGACGACATGCTCCGTCGGGGTGTCATACAGCCCTCTCACAGTCCCTGGGCGTCTCCTGTTGTGTTGGTAAAAAGAAAGATGGTTCCATCAGGTTCTGTGTTGATTACCGCCGGCTAAACAACATCACACGCAAGGACGTCTATCCCCTGCCACGAATCGATGACGCCCTGGACTGCTTGCAGGGAGCTGAGTATTTCTCCTCGCTGGATTTGAGGTCAGGTTACTGGCAGGTGCCCATGGCTGACACTGATCGCTCAAAAACTGCCTTCATAACACCTGACGGCTTATATGAGTTCAACGTTATGCCGTTTGGCCTTTGCAACGCCCCGGCAACTTTCGAACGCCTGATGGACACCATCCTTAGTGGACTCAAGTGGGACAGTTGTCTTTGCTATCTCGATGACATCGTCGTCTTTTCTGCGGACTTTTCTTCCCATCTCATCCGCCTGGAGCGCGTTCTGACTTGTCTTACTGACGCTGGGCTCCAGATGAATTTGAAAAAGTGCCGCTTTGCTGCCCGACAACTCACCATTTTAGGACATGTAGTCTCTAAAGACGGCATTCTTCCGGACCCCGCCAAACTTCGTGCAGTTGCCGAATTTCCGAAGCCCACCTCACTGAAGCAGCTCCGTAGCTTCGTTGGCCTTTGCTCGTAATTCCGTCGCTTCATCTTAAATTTCGCCTCGATCATCGCTCCTCTGACCCAGCTACTCGCAGGCAGCTCCAACCTCTCTGCTTGGACGCCTGCTTGCGATGACGCCTTCGACACCTTGCGCCGCCTTTTGGTTTCGCCTCCTATCCTGCGCCACTTTGACCCCACTGCGCCTACTGAGATCCACACTGACGCCAGCGGTATTGGACTGGGTGCCGTTCTCACCCAACGCAAACCTGGCTTCCGTGAATATGTGGTCGCCTACGCCAGTCGGACCTTGAGCAAAGCGGAGGCCAACTATTCTGTTACCGAACGAGAATGTTTGGCCATCATTTGGGCCATTCGAAAATTTCGTCCATATGTCTACGGTCGCCCGTTCTGCATAGTAACCGACCACCATGCCCTGTGCTGGCTGGCCTCTCTCAAAGACCCGTCAGGCCGCCTAGCTCGCTGGGCTCTGCGATTGCAGGAGTATGACATTCATGTCATTTACCGCTCCGGCCTCAAGCATAATGACGCGGACGCTCTTTCCCGCTCACCGCTACCTAGTGCTTCATCACCTACTCCTGTGTCTGCTTACGACTTCTCCTCGCTTGCCACTGCCGACATGTCAACCGAGCAGCAGAAAGACCCTCGGATCGCCACTCTTATTAACTTCCTTTCGAGTCCTTCGACTGATAATTCGTCCCGTTCTCTCTTACGTCAAGCCCGTCACTTTTCTATTCGGGACGGTCTCCTCTACCGTCGCAATTACCTGTTCGGCGGACGCAAATGGCTCCTAGTGATCCCCCGCCATCTACGCACTGACATTTGCGCCGCTTTTCATGCGGACCCACAGTGTGCCCACGGCGGTGTGTTGAAAACCTACACGCGTCTGCGTCTTCGATTCTACTGGCGTGGCATGTACCGCTTTGTTCGCCACTTTGTGCGATCTTGCCCATCCTGCCAACGGCGTAAATGTCCGCCTCACACCTCGCCTGCTCCACTGCAGCCGTTACCCTGCCCTGCCCGCCCGTTTGACCGCGTTGGCATAGACCTCTACGGCCCCCTCCCTCCCACTCCCGCTGGTCACCGCTGAATTATCGTGGCCGTGGATCATCTCACACGTTATGCTGAAACGTCTCCATCTGCCGCCATCTGCCTCCATCTGCCTCCGCCCGCGACGTGGCTTCCTTTCTTCTAAAGAACCTGATTCTTCGCCATGGTGCTCCTCAAGAACTGCTCAGCGACCGTGGACGCGTATTCCTGTCTGACGCTCTTGAGGCCCTCCTCAAGGAATGCCGCATTATTCATCGAACCGCTTCGTCTTACCACCCTCAGACCAACGGCCTGACCGAGCGTTTCAACCGAACCCTCAGTGACATGCTGTCCATGTACGTCGACGCCAACCACTCCAACTGGGACCAAGTTCTTCCCTTCGTCACCTACGCATATAACACTGCGACACAAACCACCACTGGATTCTCTCCCTTCTTTCTTCTGTACGGCCGCGAGCCCCCTTGCACGATGGATACTCTTCTTCGCTACCGGCCCGACATTTCCGAGTCCACGCGACTGTCCGACGCTGCCAGGTACGCCGAAGAATGCCGCCAGCTTGCTCGCTCGTTTACCACGCAGACCCAGTGCCAGCAAAAACATGACCGCGACACTTCCGCGGCCTCTACCTCCTACCCTGCCGACTCCCTTGTCTGGCTCTGGGTGCCTCCCACAACTCCCGGCCTTTCGCGGAAACTGCTGCATCGGTATCATGGTCCCTACCGGGTTCTCAAGCAAACATCTCCGGTCAATTATATTGTTGAGCCTGTTGCACCCGCTGCGGACTTGCGTCGCCGTGGCCGCGAAACCGTCCACGTCGACCGACTGAAGCCGTACTACGACCCCTCTGTTCTTCCTTCCCCTTAAGACGCCAGGATGGCTCCTTTTCACCGGGGGGAAACTGTAGTGTGCCAACTGTGACAGGTTCCGCTACCGCCATGCGCCGACACTGCGCTGC
Source organism: Amblyomma mixtum (assembly GCF_055824585.1). NCBI lineage: Eukaryota > Metazoa > Arthropoda > Arachnida > Ixodida > Ixodidae > Amblyomma > Amblyomma mixtum. The sequence goes on from NC_143015.1 coordinate 35,314,264, forward strand.
GCCTGACGACGACGAAGTTATGCGCCGACACTACGCTGCGCCTGACGACGACGAAGTTCCCCCGCTCTCTTGGTGCAGGCTACGCCCGTCTACGCTGCCAGACCCTGCACAGCGGTTCGGTCTCTTGAGGACGCCTAATAAACGCACCCCTACAGTAGTAGTAGTAGTAGTAGTAGTAGTAGTAGTAGTAGTAGTAGCACGTTGTAGTGGTCGACTTAACCAGTGAATACGTTGCCATGGTAACCACTAGTTGCATGGTTACTGTTTCAAGCAGGGGGATATGACGAGAGCGAAGTAATGCGTAACCTCCAGAACTTTTGGAGGGTGATTACTGTTGAAGCAGGAGGGTATGACGAGTACGTAGGAAGGCGTAAAGCAACCGGAGAGCGATTACCACGAGAGCCGTCCAAGTGGTGATTAACTTATAAAGAGGGCGTGGTGAGAGCTGAAGGAATCCTCAACTTGAGGATAGTTTTTAAAAGAGCAGTTTAGTTCACATTTCAGACGATCACCCGTGCAGCCATATCTTAGTATTTCGTCTGAAATAAGTAGTGCCGGGTTACTCTTCTGGAAATAATGCCACACCAATTAGCCACTGCACTTGTTTTATTATTTCAGAACAGTCACTGTGGAATTAGAGGATACGGCTAGAGTGTAAGGCACAAACGGAGGGTGGCAGCCACGGAATACACGCGGAGTGTAGTTGCCCTGGAAAGAGGAGAGTTAACGTAAAAGTTGAGTGGTATGGCGAGATAACAGGATTCCGTAACCGGAAGGTGGTTACCACGAGAACCGTCTAGACGGTGATTACCGGAGGCACCGTACGGTGACAGCGGAGGAATGTAGCATGCTGTATCTGTCAGAGCTGATGCGAAACGCGCCGCCAGACCAGAGAGGGTCATCGGTGGCGCTGCGCTTCAGAGATGCGGGCGAGAGATAACAGTTAGTCGAAAAGTGAGTATATGTGTAAACTAAAAACAGCGCTCTAGAACTATAGGCTATCGAGTCGCTCCGAAAGTTTGTATTTCAATATATTGTAACATATAAATACCGTAAAGCTCTCGTTGAATCTCGTGTTACACATCAGTAACCGCCGTGTCATTTTTTTCATAAGCTTTTCAGCTCAGAAATCCAAAGAAGGTTTTCGGTACCCTTACATGACAAGCCATTCGTCAGAACTGTGTTGATGGATGCCCGTTTCACGCTGCGTAGCTGTTATCTGTACTGCTCGGTTATAGTTGGAAACATCAATGTACTATAATTTAAGAACGTGTTCATGAGATCATGAGAGGTACTCTTTTAAATGATAAACATTCAAAACTGTTATTGCGCAATGCAGATCAGAACGAACTCACCTATTAATCTGACGAATAATCAGTCCTAATGACCACGTTTGAATAGCGTATTACACTTATAGCTATGTTCTCAGCGTTGCTCTCAGGTGAAAGAAACAATAGAGAAAAGGAATATGAAGCGCAGGGAAGCAGCCCGAGTGTTGTGTTGTTCTCTTGTGATGTTATTTTATGCTCCGAGCTGGTGCAAGACATTTCTAGAGAACTAACGTCATAGTTAGTATATACCTGAGAGGTTCTAAGTGTTTGTTCCAGATGTTGATCGCTTCTGGCTGCAAGGTTTTAAATTTGCAGACTAGCAATGTCTCGAACGAGCACCCGGCATCGTTTAAATAACCTGTACTGACTGTCCCGCCAGCAGCAACGGCGAACCTAATATTTTTCTACGACGGTTTTGTCACCAAGAGAACGATGTCCGGAATTTGGAACGATAGCGCAGTGCATTGGTGCAACATTCGAGGAGTTTGACCATCGAATTTTCGCAGGCACGGGTTGTTGGAACGGAACCCAATCCGTTCAAATGGTAGCTTATAGAATCCCGGTACATGTACAACACATCCGGACATGTAAATCGCTCTCAAGACTCCCGGCGTCAGTGTATGTGCACGGCCTTCGCGATCCAATCACCGCCAACCGCCGACGGCCTATATAAGCGCCCCTACACATGACTCACGCGGCGGCTTCTCCGTGATCCCACTGTGATCTACGATGACTGGCACGGCGGCGACTCCCAGTCGCAGTGGTTTAAAAAAAAGCTCGTCTCTTGCTTCCTCCCAGTAGAATCTGTACAAGGTGCTGTGTTGAAAACCGAAACGTTGGTCCTCACATGTGATTTTAGTGGGCGCACCGGTTTTAGAGCGCAGCTCTTAGGCGCACGTTTCTGCGTTTCGCGGCGTCGCCGTCACCGTGACCGTTGTCCGTTGTAACCAGGAGAGGGTAAAAGTGCAACCTCCTCCCCTCCTTAGCAAAAAAACAAAAAAATATTGCTGGAGTTTAGCTTTGGTTAAACCTAGTAGGTTGCGTAAGCATCCATAGCGCTCTATTCGGGATCATCACCGGTTGTAGACGATTCGGTTTCGATAGAGGCGCGATGAACCCGTCTGCAGCGCCTTGAGCGCGCCGCTTAGCAAGGCGCTTTTCGCGTTCTTCATCTCTCCGAAGCCCGTTGTCGTTTCCTGGCTTCGTCAAGCCGACGTAGCCTCCCTTTCTGTTTATCAGGCGGCATAACGACGGAGCCGGCAAGAGAGCGAATGCATTTTATACCCTCCCCCCTTTCTCCATCCTCCTCTCCATACTCCGCAGCTGGCGAGAGCGCGGCGAGGGCAGCGCCTCCACTCGGCAGCGGCGCGGCTACAGCTGTAGTGCGCCGCACCTCACGCCAGCCTTCAACGTCAAACGTGGCTCGCGGCCGCCCCACCGCGACGGGCTGAAACCTGTCGTAATATTGCTTACGCAATAAAACCGTGCCGCGCGGACGGCTCTTGCTGGCGCGCGTCGTAACACGGCGGAGAATGAACCTCTGGAGAGTGACTGGCCTTTTGTGTGTGGCTGCCCCCACTCGCACCGCTCGCCGACGTGGCGCGCGCGGGGATTGCCGTCGATTGTTCTAGACTGTTCGAGTCGTTTCTATGCGATTTTGACGGAGAGGGCGTAGCCTCACGTGCGCTAAGAGATGCCCTCCACCTCTTGACTCGCGCGACGGCGGCGGCGCCACGACAGAGAGTTCTAGATGCTCCTCGTAGCCACTGCCGGCCTTTGAGCAATGAGGACGCGCGCCCAGCGCGAGAATGAGACTGCACAGCTGACACTGTGTGTATGTGCACGCCTGCCTTGGCGCGAAGAACAGACAGACGTGGAGCGAGCCTATATAAGTAAGGCGTTGACCGCCCGAGCCACCGTTTAAGCTTCAGTGAACGAATTGTGTTTTGCACTTTAAGTGCAATAATTCTTTTGTATAGTAATCTCTCTCAAGTGCACCTTTACTGTTAGTGGAGTGTTCTTGAAGAAAGAATATGTCTGAAAAATAAAAAGCTGTCTGTAATTGTACATACAATTTTTGCTCGGATTCCTTGCCTCAATCTATCGAAAAGGTGAAACAGCTGATGAGCTGGCTCAAATTTCGCATTAGGAAATAACGTAATCGTCGACAATTTTTATCTCTCTAAAGCTATTCCTTATATCCAGGATGAAGTCGGTTGCTGCACTTCTAACTGTAGCGTTGCCTAGTAAATGCTTGCAAGTTTTGCATCTAGGTCTAGAAGGCATGAGCTTGTAGTGGGCGGGAATTTTTGTGACATCTTATGAAATGATATGTTAGAATACCTCTCAGGTTTGTGTTGAGCCTGTGTGTCACCTTTGGTGCACTGGAAAATGTTTTCATTAGGCGGTGATTGCTAGGAGAAATAGCTTGGTATTTCCGCAGAATATTGCCACGTATCATTGTAGTGTTTGTTCGTTCACGCTCAAGGCTGCAGGAAAGGGTTGTTATCACTTTTGTTCGTGACGCGAGAAGCGACCAGACTAATCTCGATTGATCGCAGCCATGAAAGGCTGCATCTAGGTTTTTCCAGATTACTGTAGATGATCTTGTCCTGCTATCTAGAAGTTTCCTTGTCGGCTTTAAATTGAGCGATGCCGCGAGCGGCGGACATTCGTAGTTCGACGACCGACGAGCACGTTTGTTGCTTACGCCGCCGCCGAGTGATTCAGTTCTTTTGCGGGCGCAAGTCAGCCCAAATAAAGAGCTTCGTTTGCAAGTCTTGCTGGTGTCTTCCTGACTGCTGGACTGCCGTCACTACAACGTGCCAATATTGTTCATATTACGAATGACGTTCGAGCATTTCGTTATAAGTGCCAGGTGCCGTGCACTGTTAACTTTCATTAGTCCTTGAAGAACATCACCTTTAATACTGTTTTGTCGTTCGAAAGATATATTACGGGAGTTTCGAGGTGCGCTCCAATCGGTTATAGAGTTTTCGCATCTACATTATCAAAGATGGTGCCAAGAAAATATTAGCTGATGCCCCAAGAGCCACATATAGATGCAACACAAACATGACAGAGAAAGAAGGTTAGTTGATCTAGTCCACAAAGAAATACCCAAGAAACACAAGGGGGTGTTGCAGATTTGTCTCAAATTCGCCTTGAAGCCTCGTCTGAAACCGGCAGAGAATGTTGCGTTTTCGAAGAGCTTTGTTCGCCTGGCTCCGGAATATTTGAGCCCGCGGTGCATCGATTAATGAAGGGATGTGCTTATGAAGACCGACAACATGAAAACAAGCGCCGGCAACACAAAGAAGACTGTGCAGTTCCTCGTGAGAAGTGGTCTCAGGTCAATAACGACCTTTACGGAGGGTTGGTTTCTCCTCTTCCAAGAGATTTCCTTTGCCGAGAAGGCGTCCGAAGCGCGGAAGAAGCACTTTAGACAGGTGGCCTTTGAGGGAGCCAAGGTAAAGGAAGAGGCCGTTTATCTTTTTCTGCGCAATAACCTGAAAAAACTGGCTAATTAAGTGAATATGTCAAAGGGGACACACCTCGAGGTAATTATTACCGCTAAAACACACAAACTTGGTATTCCTTCCCGCTCCTTTGTTTCTGGACGTTGCACATAGTAGTGTGCTGTTTCGGACTACGTTAAAGAGCTCTTGGCGTCGTTAGAGGTGCCTGACCTCTTCTTGAAACTCAATTCTACAGAGTTGGTGGATAATCTCAAGCTAGAAAACCCGGTAACTTGCATGCTGTTCAGAATAGAATTTGTAGACTTGCAATATTCCCTACCATACATGAGTTGATGACCGCTGTGATAAGGTGCCCTACCGAAGATAATGATGAATGTGCCATTGTCAACAGGTGCAGAATGTCTGTTGAAAGCTTTTCAGAAATTCTCGCGTTTCACTTGTCGGTGACCGTGGTTGAATGGCAGGGCAAGTTGTACGTGCAAGAAGCTAGTGTTTGCTTCGGTTCCAGGGTTCCACTGACTCTGGCCGATATCTTCCTTAGCATTGTTGACAGAAGCATAAACGATGCGTCAGATGACTTGGTCACTCGTATTTTTAGGTACGCAGATGACTACCTGGTTATCACAAATGCAGGCACCTTATCAAGGAGGCAAGTTGATATATTGAAGGTTTTTAGTGAATATGGACGCCACCTCAAATTCACATCCGAGGTCCCCAATGACAATCGGCTTTACTTTTCATAGCAGGCTTTGTTTCTTGATTGAATAGCAGTATCGTGCCCGAAATCTGCTCTCAAAAAGTCGTGTCCTGATGGGATTGCTGACAGCATTACGACACAATTCTGCAGTTTGCGCGCTAATAGTCAGTCGGCTCAAATCCCTTCTAAAGCCCCGGAAAAACACATTTAAAAATAGAAGAGTGGCTAGCCCACTGTGGAAAAGAAGAAAACAAGACTGGCCATTTTTCCTTATACGTATGGTATGTCGCATGGCTTCGAGAAGGTAGCAGATAAGTGCAGAGTCGATCACACTTGCCTAGAGAGCTCGAGCGGTGCCATCCGGTAGAAATAATGCGAAATTCTAAAGAAGACATTGACTTTCACTTATAATACTTGCGCTGGGGAGAAGCCTAAGAGACATGTGAATCACACAGGCACCAGCGCCTTACCCCCAGCAAAGCAGCTGCGATAAAATTTAACTTCATTTGCTCACCAAGACACCGCTCGAGCGCTCTAGACAAGTGTCGTCGACTCTGTACGAAGTCGATGTCGTATTTTCCGCAGCTAGCAAGCTCAGTGCTATGTGCAAACAAATTATTCAGGCCCAGCAAATAAAGAACGATGTTGGCCAAGCGCATGGGTCTCCCTCCATTCTTTGTGAATAAAACATGGTATACCAAACACATTTCGGCGTCGTTTATGTCGGAAAAAGACGGCAATGCTTGAACAGGCGGATAATAGAGCATGAAAACAGGAGAAACAATGAACCTCTTTGCCACTTTCCTGAAAACTGCGCTAAATGAAAATGCAAGCATGAAAGAGCACATGAAAGGAAGCTAAAAATGATTGTGGCATAAAAAGTTTTGTGGCATAAAATGGAAATATGTACAGGGCTTGTCAAAAGTTCCCAGGCCGCTCAAACCGAGTCAGGACCGAGCCAGGACCGAGTCAGAACCGAGTCAGGCGCTGCGATCGCTGGCGCGCCTAGGGGTGCGCGCTGAGATGGTGCGCGCCGAGATGGCGTGAGATCCTCTCTCCTTCTTGCTCTCCTTGATAACAAAGCTGAAAAAAAGCGAGTGCTACGTGTGCACTCACATTTCACTCTTCGGATAGCGCTGGGGTTCAGAGCGTGGCTTGGCCGCCAGCATGGTTCGTTACTTTACAGAAAACTCCATACAGTTTTTTGGAAAGTAACGCACCCTGTTGGCGGCCATATTAGCTAGATTCCGCGTGCTTCGGCGTAGGTTTCGCCTTCCTGGTGTACAATACCGTGTGTTTACGTTCACATGAGCTCTGTAGCGGCTCTTTGAGCTGTCTGCATGTTTTCACAAGTGCTGTTTTCTTGAATTTCCGTTTTATTAACTTGGTCAGAGTCCGTCATCTTTACTTTTGTTGTGGAAGAATTCTTATTAGCTTCCATATTGCAGTGCTCTGTCCTGAGCTGAGCGTTAATTAATGAGTGAATTCGGAGCCTCCGCGCATGTAACGCTGGCGAAGTCGCTGTTGTGCTGTAACAGCTTGCATGTGTTGTTGACGCTTTCGCTACTTATTTTGTACGTTCTTATGCAGAATTCGTGATCTATTAAAGCCACGCTTTCGGCGCTTACACGAGTCCCTATGTGCTCATGAGACGGAGAACTCGTACGCCAAAATGTCAGAAGCACCGAAAGCGTATGAGCTTCACGACCCGCCATCATACCGCCAATTAAGGTGTTGAGGCTATGCGTGATGTTCTTTCAACTGTTCCCTCACTTTCTCCTTGCGCGCTTGTCCTGTGATGCCCACATTGAATATTAATCGGAGCGGGAGAAATAGTTTATGTGCTGTGACTCCAAGCCTCGGCTTGGCCGTGTTTGCCGCTGGTGTGGCGCTCGCGCTGTCGAACTCTTCTTGCCGTTCAAAAATGTCACACTCCATTCATGACATGAAGCGAATCATTTCGCCCCTCTGCACCCAATCTGCCGCATCCGTTGTATATGGACAACAGGCTTTAAACACAAACACGATGTCGTCACCCTTGTATTGCACCGCAAAGAGCACACGACATAGACATGACGGCGGAAGCATCAGACTTCTTTTGCCATCGCAAAGATAGCGTCTGCATCTCAAGCGCCGACAGAAAGTTAATGAGTGATGATGCGACGCTCGAGATGAATCTGACTCGTTGCTCCTAATGAAGAAAAGAAAATACAGCCGTCACTCTCAAAACAAAACGCACTTTGATATCAGGGCTTTAGGTCTCTGCCACGGTGGCCGAGAACTGCTGTAACGCTGCCCGGAACAGCCAGGACATACGATTGAAGGTAGGACAGATGGCTATAAATAGCGTCGATAAGGTAAGCTATCTTTCAGATAAAAAAAAAGTCCGCGGCCTCTGTTATCGTCTGTTCATTGCTATGAAGCATGTGGACGATGACGCAGAACTGAAAGCAGTTTTCTTGCAACGACTTCGTGTGTATAATTACCGCTCGTTGTCCATGCACTAGAGATGCGTAAGATTGGTTGCAGGAAAGCCAAATCATTCGCTCCTTCCCTAGAGTGGAGCGCCATATGCTTGAGCGTGACACAAAAAGCTAACACGTCCAGGCAGAAGCAGGTACTCACAGCACAGACACTATTTCCCTCCTCTCGAGATATGTGTCACTGTGGACATCACAGGACAAGCGCACAAAGAGAAAGCGAGAGAACAGCTGCACGAACATCACGCGTAGCGTCGCCATCTTAACTGGACATATGATGCGCGTCGTGAACATCGTACACGCTAAGCACCTATTTTCTGACATGTTGAATGAGTCCTTTTCCCCGTCTCCTGAGCACAGGGACCAGCATGAGCGTCAACAAATTAGAATTGATTGACTGATCGTACCGCATAAGAGCGCAAGAATGACAGCAAAAACACACACAGCGCGTGCTAGCGGCTGCAGCACACGGCTACTTCAGCAGCCTTGCTTACACGGAGGACCTAATTAAACTCGCTCATTAACACATGGCTCAGGACAACGCGCTGGCAAGTTTGCAGCAAGCAAGAACTCTTCGGCAACATACGTAAAAACTACGGACTCCAGGCTCTCGTCACGTACGCTACTTCGTTCTATAACGTTGCTCACCACATCCGTATGCAGCGAATTTCCAGAAAATAAAACACAGGGTCAAGAATATGGCGTGCAAGAAGTCAACCAGATGGCTCAGGGAGCCGCAAAGCAGCTCGTTTGAACACAAACGCATGCTATCGTGGTCCAGGAAGCAGGAAGGCACTACAGAAGAACGCGAGGTCTAACGAAATATGCCCGCCAGCTTTCTGCGTCGCTCTTCGGGAGACTGTCAGCAGCGGAGAGCAGACGCTCTTTGCTCGGTCGGAGCGGCCTGGGAACGTGTAGGTTGCGCAACCACGGGACGAACCACGAAGAAAAGACACAGTCACACACAAAAGCGCACTAACAACTGTTTACTTCTTCTTGGGAGCGCATACTTATACACCTGGCCACGCATGCTCAAACGCAATCTTTAACAGCAATAGTCATGCCAAGGGCTGTTAACGCAGACGCGAACGCAAAAAATTGATTTCAGCTACGTACATAGCCATGGACGTATCACTGATACAGTACGCTGTGTTTTACTTTATGTGGAAAGCTTCCAAAGCCAGCCGCGCGTGTTCATTTTTGCTTTTTTCTAGTATCACGGTCTCGTCAAGTCGCGGTGCGCAATTGCGGCAAGAATTAAGATGGGACACAAGGTATGCCCCTATGTCTGTGCTGTTCTTAACTTTATTCGCATGCTCCCTGAGTCGCTCGTTTATGCACCGCCCTGTCTGCCGGATGTAGGTCTTACCACATGAAAGAGAGAAGGAATATACCACCCATGTGGCGCAAGGGATGTAGGAAGTCCCGTGCCTGATTAGGCATCCACTCCTTCTGTCACCGCACGTGCGGGCGCACAGCTTCGCCAGTTTATTCGGCGCAGAAAACGCCAGAGGGACACCATGCCTGCCTGCAACTCTCTTGAGGTGATGAGACACCTTATGCAGATATGGCACCACCACAGGCCTGAACGCTTCGCGTTCACTCGTCCCCCTCACACTTGGCGCACCGGTCGTCATCTTTAGTACCAGGGCCTCGGCTACCGCCGTGAAGAGTGACATAGGGAAATCTGCTGCCGAAAGCCGGCGGACCTGATTGTCAAAACTTGCCTGCAATTGATGCATATACGACTTTTTGAGAGCCGAGTCCATGCAGAGGGAAGCAATGCCTCTTTTCACAATTTTAGAATGCTCAGATTTGTACGGCAAAAGTTCCTTTTTTGCACGTGGTTGGTAAGACCAACATACATGCCGCACACAGAACTCTAGTTTGAGGTCCAGGAACTGCAGAACACTCCGGTGGGGTAACTCGTGTGTAAAACCAAGACCATGTCCGTGTTGCTTAAAAACATCTAAAACCTCATCAATCGCATCCTGGCTGGAAGATTCACGCGCTAAAAGCACTAAAAAGTCGTCACCGTACCTAAACACTTTTAAAACCTTTCTCTTGCTAAAAACATCGTCTAAAGAGTTGTCAATACTCGATAAAGAAATATCACAGAGAACTGGAGCAACACAGGACCCGATACAAATGCCGTTCCGCTGTAAAAACGGCTGGTCATTAAAAACAATGAAAGTGACCTGACGATAATATTCTAAAAGATTTAAAAAATTTCGCACAGGAAGTCCCGAAGTATGCTGGAAACTGAGCTCGACATTTTTCTCAATGCATGATTTCACCGCATACAAAAGCTCACGCTGTGGCACTGAATAGAACAAATCTTCTACGTCTACTGAAAAAGCGTACCCAACATTTTTATTACTTTCCAAAAACCCCACTACATCTTCTGAACTCTTAGTCCTGAATGGATCATTAACTTTTAGCAATTTCAGCCTCTTCTGCAAGAATAGGCTTAAATTGTGTTGCCAACACCCAGTCTCACTGACTATGGTTCTGAAAGGTATTTCCGGCTTGTGCGTCTTTGCTGTGAAAAAAACCGACAAGCACTGGCCTCTATTATTATCTATGTCCCTAGCGAGCGTCGTTAGTTTGTTTTTTTACAGAATTACAGGTTCGTCCCGTGGTTGCGCAACCTACACCTTCACAACATCATGTACCAACTAGGCCCAACCGAAGTTTAATTGAAGGCCTCGGATCTTTTGACCACCCCTGTATATATCTACAAAAACACAGTACTGCTTTTTCGTAATAATAACTAGGTCAGGCGCATAATCATTGAAACGTCTTACATCCGCAAACAAGGCCTGAAATCGGTCAGCAATCCTTCCGTCACATTAAATGGCAATGCCTCCTAATTGACACAGATGCCACCTTTTTGGCTGTGTTTTCAAATCTGTTTTTAATGTATGATTGATTGTTGACTTTCAGTGCATATATCCTCCTTTCCGACCTTCAATAAACTCAGTTCTTAGTCGGCGCTTCTCCTGTCTATGTCCTACCACTGTTGCGCAATTCGCCTGCAATATCTAAGAGATGCTGATATGGCCGCCACCGACATCGAGATTGCTACTGCTAGAACCCTGGAAAACAAGTTCGATTGTTTAGTCAAGCGGCTTAGTCAAGCTGTCTCTCAGCTTTTTCTGCGCCTCCGCTGTCTGTATCTTTACAAGGCAGAAATAAATAATTTGAATTTGAATTTGAATTTGAATTTGAATTGTCTCTTCACACTTGCCCCGCATACGATATTAATCGTCCTGATCAGTAAACCAGTAGGGCACTGACTACTGAAATATCAGTATTTCTATTTGATTTCGCTTTCCCGTTGTACATTCATCCAGAGTCGCCTGATCTGACCGGCACCGATATTGAGGCAGATGCTGCGACATTCCAGAAGAGTATGTTTTATTGTGCCTTCAACATTTGCCCGCATTTCGCACAAATAATGATCATTACATTTTTCCTTGCATATACAAGTTACGGGAAACCCGGTCTTGTTTAAAGCAAGTGGGCATTGACAACTGAATTAGCATTGTTATTTTTTTTAAGTTGCTTTCGCATCTATATACCTCCAAAGTCAGCTTAATTGGCCAGGACCGATATGGGAACTGATAGTGCGACATTCCAGAATATGTACAAATCTCTTTTACAGCCCTACTCTACAAAGACCATATTAATCATCCTCCTGGGAAAACTTTCTTTTGGATCTTCCAGTTCAAAGGCACCCTGATCTCGTTTCAAACAGCATGAAATAGTTTGAAACAGCCGTTTCAAACAGTCGCCTTCTCAATTCTGATATAAAGCGATCTCTCATTATTTCGTTTTCCCCTTCTACATACGTCCACCGTCGGAAGATTTGGCCGTCGTCAGTGTCGAGTCTTATACCCTGAAATTCTAGGAGAATATGTTAAATTGTCTTTTCAGGCCTAACACACACGCTACATCAACCATCAACCCTATATTTTCTCTTCCAACTCCGCCTTTTAAGACACCCTGAACTCGCTTAAGAAATAAGGCGCTGCCTTCTGCATTATCAAGTGACTGCTTTATGATTTTGCTTTTTCCTCTACTCTAAACGTCCATGGTTGGCTTCTTTTCCATGGAGTTGATACATTTCTTACTCTGCACCCTTTTGAACGTCCTAATAACGTTATTTGTTATCCCATTCTGATATCTTCTATACTTGCTAGTTCGTTTCTACTCTGCTGCCACTGTAAGCCAACCTTGTTTAAGTACCAATAGGCATCGCCTTAGTTGCCAAAAAGGTCTTCGTTCATCTTCTGCAGCTGTTCGTCGCGCAAGACTCTACTCTTTACATGCCGGGAGTCGAACGATGTCCATCCCATGTCCCCTTGGCGCGTGAAGGAAAACGAACTGGGAGAGAGCGTGACGCTACGAGCTCAACCTCTGCAAGCCACCTTACTCTTGCGGCACTGCCTTTTCTTCCAGAGAGCCCTTTTGCGGACTGACTCTTTGGAATTAAGCCCATCATAGATAGCACACGTGAAGGACTTGAAAAAGTACAGATCGATCAGCTTACTGTCCGTTGCCTGCAAGGCATTTACTAAGAGTAAAGTTCAGGTTCTCTTCCTTCCTTCCTCGCACCAGAGGTGCCCCGCCTAAGACGGGTTGTTCACTTGAAGACAGAATCGTTATCTTCGCACCAGGGGTGCCCCGTCAGAGACGGTCTTGCGATGAGTTGACACGCAGGTATCAAGGGAAACTTAAAGTTTATGTACAGATATTTAAAGCATATTGCCACCTAGCATTGCCAGGTGGCGCATAGCTGCTGACGACGAAGAAGTAGGGCTCGCGCCGTGTGGAGCCTGTCGCCGTTGCCACGCATTGACGATTCGCTGGATAGATTACGGCGCGCTAAGTACTTCTCATCTATTGACTTGAAGAGCGGCTATTGGCAAATTGAAGTAGATGAACGGGACCGCGAAAAAACCGCTTTTGTGACTCCAGATGGCCTCTATGAATTCAAAGTGCTTCCTTTCGGTTCGTGCTCCGCCCCGGCTACGTTTCAAAGGATGACGGACACCGTCCTCACAGGCCTCAAGTGGCAAAGCTGTCTTGTCTACTTGGACGACGTCGTCGTTTTTTCGGAAACGTTTGATCAACATCTCCAGCGCCTGCGGGCTGTCCTCGACGCTCTCCGCTCGGCTGACCTTACCCTGAAGCCCCAGAAGTGTCATTTCGGTTACGAAGAGCTCAAATTTCTGGGCCACGTTGTGAGCGCTGAGGGAGTGCGGCCGGACCCCGAAAAGACTGCCGCCGTCGCGTGGTTTCCCGTTCCAACCGACAAGAAAGTTGTCCAGCGCTTCCTGGGTCTCTGTGCGTACTATCGGCTCTTTAGTGCGGACTTTTCCACGATTGGCGAGCCGTTGACGCGCCTAACCAGGAATACCACATCCTTTGTCTGGACCTGTGAGCAACAGACCGCTTTCTCTACGCTCCGCCAGCGGCTTCAAACACCTCCCGTTCTTGCGCACTTCGACGAAGATGCCGATACCGAGGTCCACACCGACGCCAGTAACATCGGTCTTGGCGCTGTCCTTGTTCAATACCAAGAGGGCCTTGAGAGGGTTATCGCCTATGCTAGCCGTACTCTCTCCCGCGCCGACAGCAATTACTGCACGTCTGAAAAAGAATGTATTGCGGTCGTGTGGGCCACCATGAAGTTTCGCCCTTATCTATACGGCCGCCCATTCAAAGTCGTAACCGATCACCACTGCCTATGCTGGCTGGCAAATTTGCCAGACCCATCTGGACGCCTGGCACGCTGGAGCTTACGGCTCCAGGAATTTGACATCACTATTGTGTACAAGTCCGGCCGCAGACACGAAGACGCCGACACACCGTCGCGTGCACCAGTTGATACTGGCGACGCAGCGCCCGATGACGACAGCGGCTTCCTTGGTACGCTCACCGCCTCCGACCTACTTACCCGACAGAGGGCAAACTCGGAACTTCGCCCTCTTATTGACGCCCTTGAAGGTAGCGATACGGCTATACCTCGCCACTTCTCTCGACGTCTTGGCTCCTTCTGTTTGCGGCAAGGCCTCTTGTACAAGAAGAACTCGAGAGGCAACGATAGACCTTACCTTCTGGTCATTCCAGCTGATCTCCGAGCTGACGTTCTTTTCGCCTGCCACGATGAGCCCACATCTGGCCACTTGGGCTTTTCACGTACGCTCACCAGAGTGCGGAACATGTACTACTGGCCTGGACTTCCTGTTGATGTCAAACGCTACGTTAAAAGCTGCCGAGAATGCCAGCGCCGGAAAACGCCACCACTTAAGCCGGCGGGTTTTCTCAAGCCCGTTACAGCCCCTCGCGCTCCGTTCGACCAGATCGGCATGGACCTCCTCGGCCCTTTCCCTTTGTCGCAGGCCGGCAATAAGTGGATCATAGTTGCTACCGACTATTTGACTCGCTACGCCGAGACCAATGCGATCCCTCGTGGCACAGCTTCCGAAGTCGCGGAGTTTTTCATGCACAACATCGTCTTGCGACACGGTGCCCCATCGCACGTCATTACAGACAGAGGGACGGCGTTTACAGCGCAGCCAATCGACCACATCCTTCGGCTGAGCTGCACAACGCACCGCAAGACCACGGCCTACCATCCGCAGAGCAATGGCTTGACCGAACGATTGAACAGGACCCTTTCGGACATGCTGTCCATGTACGTAGATGTCCAGCACCAAACTTGGGATGAGGTCCTGCCGTATGTCACCTTCGCCTATAACACCGCCCTGCAGGAAACTACGCGCTTTACACCGTTCCGCCTTGTGTACGGACGTGAAGTTCAGAGCATGCTTGACACCATGCTCCCGTGCCCAGAGGATGAACAACTCGACCCAGACGCTCAACAATTTGCCCAACGTGCTGAAGAAGCCCGTCAGCTGGCCCGCGTGCACATCGGGCAACAGCAGAGCACCGATGCGCGCCGTTACAACCTTCGCCACTGACAGGTTGACTACAAACCCGGTGACCAAGTCTGGGTATGGACTCCTGTCCGTCGCCAAGGCTTGTGCGAGAAACTGCTCTGCCGCTATTTTGGCCCTTACAGAGTGATCCGGCGTGTGAGTGACGTAAACTATGAAGTGGTTCCGGACGGTGTTGCGCAACCCCGACGCCGACAGCCCAGCTCTGACATGGTGCACGTTGTACGGCTTAAACCGTACTATACTCGGTGACGCAGACGTGTTGATGTCTTGGAATGCTTCAGTTGCGGAACTTTGCTCGTGTTTTGTTTATTTTTTGTTACGTTGACAGCGCTCTTTTTTCCATAAGGAGGGAATAATGCCACCTAGCATTGCCAGGTGGCGCATAGCTGCTGACGACGAAGAAGTAGGGCTCGCGCCGTGTGGAGTCTGTCGCCGTGGCCTTGTCTGTCTTCGCACTTGTTATTAAAGCCGCCGTCGTCAACAAGTACGTTACAATATACAAGTTTAGGCACTCGAGACAAATTAAACGGCAAAAAGATACAAAACAACAAAAAGGTGGAACTGGCTAGCACTAGGGGAGACTCCTACACGGCATAGCCGAAGATGCATAGCATCTCACCTTAGCGCAGAACCCCCTTTCTGGCGCCGCAGCCCGGTTTTAAAGACTTCAGAGCCCGGCCCACATTTGGTAGGTGGTGGTGAAAACTTTTAATTTCTGAAATAGAGTTTGGGAGCCACAGAGTGGCCACGCTACATGGTCGGCGTCCCTAGTCCGGGACACCGCATGACAATGCCCCGTCTCTAGCCCGTTTCACCAGAGCCCTTTGGGACTCAAGCGAGGAGCAGTTGAGAAGGGCAGTCTCCCATGCCTCTCTGGAAGGGGTAGGGGAAGAGGGGAGGTGGGGATTTTGAGTACATGCCCACACCATGTGGAAGATATCACAGGTCTCCCCACAGTGTGGGCATCGCCCATCCGTGTTAGGATCGTAATGCTTTAAGATTGCAGGACAGAGTAGAGTACCTGTCTGCAGGCGCCTTAAAGTTCGCTCCTCCGTCTTACTCAGCCCCTTTGCAGGGGCCGGGAAAAGGCGGTGGATGTCGCTATAATGCGTTATAATTTCCTTGAATCGCAGCAGCGGCTGGTTAGTCTCCGAGCCAGAAGAGCTGGGATGAGGAGCCCGGTGAGTAAGCGCTCGGGCAGCCGCGTCAGCGGCCTCATTACCTCGTAAGCCCTGGTGGCCAGGAGCCCAAATGATTCTTTTGGGTGTTGGATCAGTGGCAGTCCGTCTTAGAATGCAAGCAGCTAAGGGGGAGATCTCCCCTGCCAAGTAATGATCACATGCTTTTCGGGAGTCCGTAATGATGATTCTCGAATTGGCGTGGGCGGCAGCAAGCGCTATCGTTACTTCCTCGGCTCGCATTGAATTCGGGGCTCGAAAAGAGAGTCCATCAACGTGCATTTCCTGGTGAACGACCGCGGCCGTGTAAAATCCCGTGGGCGATGGGCCTGCTACGTCTACATAATATACACCGGGTCGAGAGCCGTGTTGTCTCTCAAGAGCCCGAGCCCGCGCTTGTCGCCTGTTTACGTGCATGTCGGTGTCCATGTTACGAGGGAGCGGGGAGACCCAGAGCATATGGCGCCACAGTACTGGGATACGCTCCGCCTCCTCTGGAGTGCAGTCGTGTTGGATGTGTAAGCGGTTTAGCAGGTGGCGCCCAGGGGCCGTCTGCATGAGCCGCGTGTATTGGTTCACGAGGTGGGCCTCCCGCAGCTCCTGGTAGGAGTTTAGCACCCCCAATGCCTTGAGTTTGGCATTAGAGGTAGCCACCGGGAGATCCAGGGCTCGCTTAGTTGCCTTGCGGATGACGGCGTCTATTCGCGCCTCGTCTTGCTTAGTAGTGCGGAGATATGGCACGGCGTAGAGGATCCGGCTAGTCACGAAGGCATAGACGAGCCGAAGCGCGTCCCTGCCCCGCAGACCGCCCCGCTTGTTGGAAACGCGGCGGATCATGCGCCCTACCTGTTCGCCTACTCTCTTGAGTTTCAGAATGGTGGAGTCCGGTCTGAGTCTGTGGTGAATGAAAAGGCCCAGAATACGGAGCTCCTCCACCTCTCTAATAGGACCTCCTGACAGAGAGATGTGAATTGCTGTCCTATCCTTTGGGTTCGCTCTGACATGCAAAAGCTCTGATTTCGCTGGAGCACATTGGAGCCCACAGTCAATGGCATACGCATCGACTATGGAAGCGGCCTGCTGAAGGCGGGCCTCCATGTCCCCAAGGCTCCCCTCAGTGGTCCAAATTGTAATGTCATCTGCATACAACGCGTGTTGAATGCCTTCCACCCGGGCCAGTTGGCTTGGGAGGTGCATCATAGCTATGTTGAACACCGCTCCCTGAGGGGTACCCCGTGTTCCCATCATGTAAGGGCCGTATTCCTCGCCCTCAATCCGAAGAAAGGCCTGGCGATTAGTCAAGCACCCAATCATTCTACACTCTTCATATGATTAGCTAATCGAGAGCATGGCCAGCCCTCCAACTACCGTAGGGTAAATCACCCTCTCCACCACAAAATAAAAATAAAAACAAACACAAATACACATTCGTCCCAGCACGTGCGCGAATCGGTACCGCGGGGCGGAGGACACCCGTACTTCCCGGCGCATTCGCGAGCGGCCGCGTTCCGAGAAAGGAGACGCTTCGCTTTGAACGCCCCGGCCGCCCCCCTCACGCCGGTGGCGTCCATTGAAGACGGCGGCTGGCGGGGTCGTGAGGGAGAATACCGGTCCCGATGATCCCGCGTACACTACCGATCCCTTACACGCCCTTCCCAAGATTCTACAAAGGGCTCGAACGCCACTTTTAGAATTACAACAAAGAAGGGATCGGTACGGGTCACAAAACCACCTCGTGGGTGACATACCGCAGCTACACCAGCACTGGCACCAACAAAACCCTCGGAGGACGAGGAACATAAACAAATGCACTCTCAAATACACACGGTGGCATGCTTGCTTTGCGCTGTAAAACGGAGTCCAAGTTGATAGGCTATACCCAGTTCACGTTCGTGCACACCGCGGTCCTGCTCGCGATTGAGCACACATAAACACAGACACTCGCGACTGGAGCGTTCACTAGCACTCGTACGATGTGTGCAAGTGGCCACGTGAGCCTCCATAGTCGCACCGAGCGTCCCTGTGTGCGTTTGAGCCACCACGCGTCTCAATCGACACGATAAACGCCCAATGGCCACTGTGCTTATTAGGCCGGTGCCACAGCGGGGCAAGAATTCAAAAATTGCTGCCCTCCAGGATCTAAAACGTCCTGATCCTCGATGAGTCCAAATACCTCAGCACGCGACACACTTGAGGGCAAGCTTTCTCCGGCGCACCGGTTCGGACCGCGTACTACGTGAGGAACATAGCCCCTGTCCAGTCTAATCATATCAGTGCGGCCACTTTTGCCACATTTGATTTGGCGTTCTGCAGCACGGAACGTACTGTTCCCCGCGCCGACTTTCAACGTGAAAGCCACGCACCTGCCTCCTGTTACTGTGCCTCGCTCGGAGCCCTTGGCACCCTTCCTGCACGGGCAAACCTTGAAATTGCCGCTCCCTGCTTGATCGGCGCTTGCCGATTTCGTGGCATCGTCTAACTCTGAGGCTGCATAAGATCCCTCGCAGTCAATTGACCCTAATTTGCCTTGTGGCAAGTCGCCACTCATTTCGGGTCCTCAAATGACCTGGCCGGACACACATCGGGTGCGTTCGATAATTTCGCGGCGCTCTGCCCGGTCGGCCCAGCAGGCCCACCTCCGCTCTCTGCCTCGGATGGAATGTCACTGCCATCACTAACGCTACGGGGGGGGGGGGGGGGGGGTGAAAACATTTATTACGAATGAGCAGGAGGTATGTTTGGATCAGCCCGTAAGGGACCGATCCTTACAAACACTAGGTGGAGGTCCCTAGTATGGGACCCCAGTGGCGGTTGCCGCCGCCCGGGCGCGCCCGACTAAGGCTTGTTGGGCCTGTAAGTCGTGGCAGCCGAGCAGGGTCGCCTCCCAGTCCTCCCGGGTTGGGTTGGGGATGGGGGGAATAGCGGGGTTGGAGGGGCAGGCCCACACCATGTGATAAGTGTCAGAAGACACTGCACTACAGTGTGGGCAGCTACCGCTAAAGGAGGGGTCAAAATGTTTTAGCGCTGCCGGGCACAGCAATGTATTGGTGAGAAGGCGGAGAAGGAGCCGCTCATCCGCCTTCTTAAGGCCTTTACATGGGCTAGGGTAAAGGCGATGACAATTTTGATAATATGTTGTAATATCTTTGAATGTATAGACCGGATTAAAATCGGGTTCCTGATCGGACGGGGAGGACAAAACAGCCCGGTGAGAGAGCGCGCGGGCGACTGCGTCTGCTGCCTCGTTTCCTGCCAACCCCTGATGAGCAGGGGCCCATATGAGGTAACGGTGTGCGGGGTCCGTATCCCGTATGCAATTTTGGTATATTCGATAGGCTAGGAAGGGAGTGCAGCCTTGTTCGACGTTCCGACAGGCCCCTCGCGAGTCGGTGATTATGTATTTTGAATTGGAATGTGAGGCCGCGAGAGCAATCGCGACCTCTTCTGCTTGTGTTGCACTGCGGGCTCTGAAAGTTAGGCCGTTAACTGTGTTGCTGTTGTGAACTACCGCGGCCGTGTACCATCCCCCGTGGTGAGGGCCGGAGGCGTCCACGTAGTATACACCTGTTTTGTTGCCATAATATCGGGCTAGCGCTTCCGCTCGTGCCAGGCGCCGACCATTATGGTCTTCATGTGACATGTTTGCTGGAAGAGGCCGCACATGGAGGGCACGTCTCCACAGTTCCGGGATGCGAAACCTGTCTTCCATTGGAGGGGTGTGTTGGATATGGAGTCGAGCAAGAAGGCGGCGACCCGACTCCGTTAGCGCCAAGCGCGTGTACTGGTTTGTAAGGTGCGCCTCCCGGAGTTCCCGGAAAGTATTCACCACCCCAAGAGCCATAAGCCTGCTGTTTGAAGTGGTGATAAGGAGGTCCAGGGCACGTTTAACAATTTTGCCAAGGATGACCTCAAGGGCGTCCTCCTCTTGTTTCCGTAGGTGGAGATAAGGAGTCGAATAGAGAATTCGACTGGTTACAAAGGCATTTGCCAGCCGCAAGGCATCCTTACTTCGTAACCCTCCGCGTTTGTTGGAAACCCGGCGGACCATGCGGCCCACCTGGTCCCCCACCTTACGGAGTTTGGCCAATGTAGTGTCTGGCTGCCTGTGTTTGTGGATGTAGAGTCCGAGTACCCGTATCTCATCACTTTCGCGTATGGGACCACTCTCAAGAGAGAGAGATATTTTAGTTGTGCACTTCTGTGAGGGGCGGAGGTGCACAAATTCCGATTTTTGAGGGGAACATTGAAGACCGCAGCGGCTGGCGTAGCGGTCTACTATCGTCGCCGCTGTTTGCAGGCTGGTTTCAATGTCTCCTGTGCTGCCCTGCGTGGCCCACAGAGTGATGTCATCGGCGTACAGGGCGTGCTGCACGCCGGCGACACCACTCAGCTGGGCCGGCAGGTGCATCATGGCCAGATTGAAGAGCAGCGGGGAAAGTACCGCGCCTTGAGGGGTTCCCCGCGTGCCGAGTAGGTAAGGACCATGGTCTCTATCTTGAATTCGAATGTAGGAATGACGATCTATTAAAAATTGGCTTATGTATTGGAATGTATTGAGGCCACAGTCGGTGTGACTTAGGTTAGTGAGTATGATCTCATGTGTTACATTGTCAAATGCCCCTTTAAGATCCAAGGCGAGTACTACGCGGTCATTATGGGGGCATTCGAGGGGGTCAAGGACTTCCCGATTGAGTTGCAGGAGGACATCCTGTGCGGATCTGTGTGGGCGGAATCCGAACATGGTGCTCGCTAAGACTTGTTTGTTTTCAAGATATGTAGATAACCGATCCCGCACCATCGTCTCCATTAGTTTGCCCACACATGAGGTGAGAGAGATGGGGCGGAGGTTATCTGTGTCAATTGGTTTGCCAGCTTTAGGAATAAAAGTGACCAAAACCGTTTTCCATTCGATTGGCAGGGGGGTGTCCCCGCGCCAAATCGCATTGACGTATTCCAGGAGGGACTGGTATGCCAAGTCGGGCAGGTTCGTCAAAAGCTTGACGGTGACCTTATCCCGTCCTGGCACAGTGCCCCGTTTCATTTTGGCGAGAGCCGCCCGCAGGTCATGGAGCTGGAAAGGTTGATCCAGCTCCGTGTTCTCTCTGCCTGCATAAGAGTACGCAGATCCACGGGGGTCTTGAGCTGTACACAGATACTGGTCCCGAAGTTTCTGTGCCAGTTGAGTCGTGTTGCCAGAAAAAGCGTGCAGGGCTCGGTGCAAATGTTTTTGTGTTTCGGTTCGTGTTTGTGTTGGATCGATTAGGGCTCGAAAGAGACGCCACGTGTTTCGGCTGGACATTTGTCGCGCGGCCGTGTTGCATCTATCTACCCAGTTGGAGTCGGCGAGTTGGGCCGCGTACTCTGCCGCTTTCTGGGTAAGCTCGGCAATTCGAGCTTTAAGCTTTCTATTGTGTTTCTGGCGTCGCCAACGGCGGACGAGGCGGCGACGGGCTTCCCAGAGGTGTAGAAGGTGGTTATCCACGTCCGTGACCGCCTCTGAGAGCTGGATGTGTGTTTCATGCGAGGAAAGGTGTGCCAGCAGCTGTTGCGACCATGCTGTGTAGCCTTGCGCGGAAATGGGTGTATTATCAAGTGAGTGAAAATTTAGCCTGAATTTCGTCCAATCTGGGATATGGGCTTGTGTTCTGGGACGCTTGAGGGGGCGTGTGCGTAGTGTAGTGTTAATGATGCAGTGGTCGCTACCGAGGGTCTCCTCGGTGTTGAGCCAGTCTGCGTGTCGTATGTTGCGAGTGAAGGTTAAGTCCGGACACGTATCCCGTGTCACGGAATTTCCTAGCCGGGTTGGGTGGACAGGGTCCGTGTGGAGGGTGAGGCCCAACGTGGACGCAAGCTCCGCCAGCTTACGCCCGCGCGACTCCTCCTTGCGATACCCCCACTGCTGACTGGGAGCGTTAAAGTCGCCCACAATCAGCAGGGGATCGCGGCCCGCTACTCTTAGCGCGCGGCTAAAGAGGTCCGCAAAAGTCACTCGCTTTAGTTTGGGAGAGCAGTACACGTTGAGTATATGCAACGGTGGGTCCCTGCGGCGGACTGGTAGGAGGGTCACCATTACATAAGAGTACTCTAGTTGGAGGTCGAGATCCACTAGGTTGGCTGTGTAGTCTTTGTGAACGAGAAGACAAGACGCGGGATCCTGTTGGAACGTCGTGTAATTTGAAATTGTGGCGCCCAGGCCTGGCTCTTGGAGGGCAACCACGGCTGGTAAGGACTCGAAAGTTTCAAGGTAGAGGCGGAAATTGGCCCGCTTAGTGCGGTCCTTAAAGCCTCTACAGTTCCACTGTGTTATTGAAGTTGACATGGCCGAATTGGATATGGCGGAACTCCTTTGATTAAGGTGTCTCGCCATGATTTAAAATTCTTGGCGGGGAGGGGGAGGGATTGGCTGCCTCAGAGCCAGCTACTTGCGCCATCAAGGGGGTGATAACGGAAGGAGCGGGGCAGCTGTCCTCATTGTCCGAATCAATAATCAGACGGTTGAATTTTGAAGGGCGGGATACGTCCCTAATGGGTCCCGTCCGACGGAGGAGGCGGGGGTTGTCCGAGATGTGTTTTGAGACCACCGCGGGGACGGCAGATTTGACCTTTGTCAAGATCTGGTCCATGGCGGTCTCGATCATATATCGCAATTTAGAGGTTAAGCGCTCCTCCATCGCAGAGATGGCTGTCACGAGGGCAGGGGAGATCTCCGCGTCGCTCTCCATTGCGTCCGAGTTCTGCGGGCTCGGTGCGGCAGACACCAATTTTGACTCTAAATTTTGAATTTTGTTGAGCAAAAGCTCATTCTGTGCCCGGAGCACGTCTATCTGTTTTTTGTATTCCGCGTCGAGTGCGGAGACGGTTACAGGGGAGGATGAGGGATGGGAGGAAGAGGAGGCGATCTCAGCCCAGCTGCTCACCTGTTTGTCGTGTTGAGGCGCTGATGCCCGGGCGTCGGCAGCGCCAATTGTCTTGAGGGCCGGGAAGTGGCCAGTGTCTCTGCCGCTGGGCGGTGGAGGCGCCGTCTTCTTCCCGGGCGCTGGCTTCACCGACGGTGAAGAAGGTGACGATGTCTTGTGGTCGGTGCCGTGAGCACCACGCGGCGTTCCGCCACCGGCACCTGGTTTTGAATGACTTGGCTGCTTGCCAGGTCTCTGGTTTTTTGGCACCTCTGGGCGTTTAGCCTTGGGGCCATACACCTTGAGCTGCCGGAATTTCCCCGTGCAGTCGCGGGAGTTGGTAGCGTGGGCTTGCCCACAGACTGCACAGGACAGAGTACATTGATGCGGCGCCTTGACTCCGTCGACGGTCGGCGCCGTTTGGCCACACAGGCCGCACTTTTCATCCGGGCAGGGGCAGGTGTCTGCTCGGTGGCCCACAGTGCCGCACCGCACGCAGGCCGGAATGGTTCTCTTGTACGCACGCACAAGGGTCACCTCAGAGTTATAGTGCACATATCGCGGCACCACTTTTCCCACGAAGGTGAGCGACGCGACGTCGGATTTGCCAAGCTTGCGGATATCGGCAAGCTCTCCAGCACGCCACTGGATCTTGTTTTGGAGGGACTCACTGGTCTCGTGCTTGGCCACGGTGATGACGCCGCGGCACACGTCTCCAGTGAGTTTCAACTGGCCGTACATAGAGAGCTGGCCCTTCGGTGATGTTAGTTGAAAATCCCGCAGAAGCTTGTCCGCGACGTGCGGCTCTCTGGTGCCTGCGACGATGAGGTTTTGATCCCATGTGGGGAGCAGGCTGAGGGATGCTGCGGCCTTGGCGCCCAGGTAGGCCGCGAACGCTGCTCCCAGCTCGCCATGTTGGTAGACATCCCTCAGAGCGAGGGTCACCCGGGGCTTCAGGATGATCACGATGTCTTCTGAATGAAGACGCGGCAGTGGCTTTGGTTTCCAAGAGGGCCCCGTCTTAGACTGGGCCCCTCCGTGAAGCGCTGCAGCGCGCGCAGCAGCGTTGTCCCGTGTTGAGCGGCCTGCCGACGTGGCGTCCGCTTTCTTCGAGGCGGCGTCCCGCTTGCGGGAGCGGCGTTCCACTAGTTTGAAGAGCCTCGGGTTCTCGATGGGCGCAGAATCCGGACTCTCAGGCGTTGGAGCTGAGGGAACCTCGGACCAGGCCATGGCGTCCGGGTCGTAGCCGCGTTGTACTTTTTGGGCAGCCATCTTGACACGGGTGGGCGACTCACTCACGGCCCAGCGTCGGCGTAGGCGTTAGGCCTAGCGCCGTCGCCACGAAACGCAAGTGAGGATCGGCCCTAAAATGCGTAAATGTTGCCCCACCTGTGTGTGAGTGGTGTCCACAGGTAGCTGTCGACTTCGCGAAGACAGACGCGGCTGCGTTGACGGGGTTCCGGCCGAGGAACCGTGGCTCCAGCCAAAAGTTGGCGGAGACGATGCGCTGTACGTCCACTCGCTCCGCGCGCTCACAGCGCCCCCCCCCCGCTACGGGGCACTTCACGTCCTATGCCCGACACGGTGTGCGGTTGCGGCAACGCTCAACTTCCTGCTGTCACTAGCTCGCCGATCTGACGTCTGTCGTCGCTGGTCGTTTCACGCTGAACCAACTGCTCTTTTTAGCAGCTTGCCTGAGACCGCGTTTTTGGAATTGTCAGAGTGACTTCCAACAATTCTGAACTTTCGTCCGCGTCCCTAATGTCATTTGGGGTAGAGCTAACCTGGGCGGCCGGATCCTCGGAGTGCGAGATCACCGCCTCTAATACCGCGACGCTGCGTTTCCTCAGGATGCTTTCTTCAACTCCGATTCCAGCTTCGCAAAAATCTGGCTCACTTTTTACTTCTGCCTGGCTGTTTTCTTGACCTGTGCTTGACAGACATATATGCCTCTGCCTTCCAGCACTGGCGGCCTCTCCACTCGGGACTCGGAGCAGTTCTCCCTGGCTAGTTGACTAGCTCTCCTAGGCTCTTTGAGCTTAGCCAGCTCGAGCTCTAGCTGCTGGCGCCTTGCTTCTAACAGCTGCAAATCCGGAGGTTTTTCCTCGCATAGCGGCGTCTTTCCTCCATTCACTTTTGCAAGCTCAGCCTGAAAATAAGCTAAACGCGCCTTCGCCAATTCCACTCGGTACCTCACATCGAGTGAGGGCCGGCATGGATAACCCTCCATACCGCCGTCTGTACCCCTCAACTGTCCTACCGGCTCGAACACATGAACAGGGACGTGAACAATGCGACGAAGTAAACTCACAGTTTCGATGCGTCGATCCGCATTGCCAGCAGGGTGTCGAACCGGAACCGCACCCGAACCCTAAACCGGAACCGAACCCGAATTTTCGCCCGGAACTGGAACCGAACCGAACCCATAAATTTTTCGTCATCTTGGAACTGAACCCGAACCGGAGCGATTCAAAGGAACCGTTCCGAACTGGTTCGGGACCCGGTTCAGTGCCACTTTTTTTCATCTCGGCATACTTCTTCTTTTCGGACAAAATGAGATGATCTAGCGCGTAGATTTACCCTCCCGTAGCTGTCTGCGCTGGGAAGTGCGAAAATGGTACCCAGTATATGCGACAGAAAACTTACAGGAAGTCTGGTGCCTGGGAAAAAGTCTAATTGACGCTTCTGCAATGTACTGCCGCCAATTCTTTGTGCGTCAAGTTTATGTGAAATCTTGAGTTATTACTCCTCCCCTTTTACATATTTGCGTAAATCTTTAATCAAAATGTTACGACTGCTCTAACTCAGCAAAGTACTATAGACACCAAATTTTTTGCTTGCGTGCTTTCTTCTTTCAAACGATGTGTTACACGTTGGTGTACACGTAGCATGGCGTGGTATTTCACCAACACACAATAAATAATTTATATTTCAATTTCTTCATGACTCTGTTTCGGTTTCACCAACATAACGATGGCTGTGACGTGTAGAGGAAATTAAGTCGCGTGAGGTGCAATAAAACGGCAATATAACTGCTGATACGTTGTTCGTTGTAACTATAGGTCTTGAAGCTGGCTGATTTAAGTGCTATAGTGAGTCAAAACAACGTATCAGCGTTTGTATTAGTTTTCTCGTGCCTCACTGGACCTAAAGTTGAAATCATGTAGCAACCATCATTTGGTTGATGAAACCGGAACAGCGTGGGAGATAAAATTGTTTTCTAATAAATTATTTAGTGGCAGTAGGCGAATACCACACGGTGGTCCATGTATTCTAATATCTATGGCGTAATTTGAAAGAAGAAAACACGCAATAAAACTGGGTGTCTACAGTCATTTAAGCACCGATTAAGAATGCCTTCCTTTTCTTTGGGTCATTTCCCACAAATAGACGAAATATTAGCGCGAGGATCCAACAACGTGGTGACGGTGGTTTTTGAGGAAAGGAAATGGCGCAGTAACCGTCTCATTTCTTGGTGGACACCTGAACCGCGCCGTAAGGAAGGGAGGAAGGTGGGAGTGAAAGAAAAAACAGAAACAGGCGCAGTAGGCGTACACCGAATAAGTAACCGAGCGCCCTAACCACTGAGCCACCGCAGTGGGTAGTGCAACATTTACTTTTGTAGGCGCTCATTGTCTCAAACAGCAGGTTCTAAATAAAACCCCTCACGATGTAGTTCAACAAAAAAAAAGGCTGAATGGCTGTGGAGCTCGGCTGCTGATTCCAAAAATACAAAGACCAGCGTGCTTTTTCGCACGCCGAAAATCCCCAGCTGGTCCTCGTTAATATGGAGCCCTCCACTACACGGTACATCCTATAGCCACAATGTCTACTCGACACATTAAACCCGAGATATTCCTACTATTATTACCAAAAGAAGGATGTATAAATTGGTGCAGCTTGTTTTGTTTTTAGAATACGCATATTCTTGTTTGCGCGCGACGGAAATAAGCAACGAAAGGCGGGTTCTTGGCAACGGTGGAGATGTACTAATAAGAAAAAAATTAAATACCGAATGCTCAAAAGGGCAATGCGGAAATATATGCGCTCGCTGGCATGCGATAGTGATTACGCCCAGAAAGATGTGACTGCGATTAAATGTAACTGCGATGAAGTGATTTCGTTATCCCTATTCGCTGAAATCGTTCTGGTTTTAAGAAAAAATTGCTGCCAGTCGCAAGCGCGCGGCTCTATCCGCTGTTCTCTCACTGCTCGATCTTAAATTCTCTGTCTGGCGACTTATATCTACTTCTCGCTGTCATACTTCCCATTCGTAGTGTCTGATACGACTGGCTTATGACTGTTGGCGTTTTTGTCGTACAACGCTTGGGCGACTGAATACGTTGAGCCTTCACAACAATCTGCCTCGGCTATATCGGGTACAGGTGGGTGATGGGGGTGGAAAGATGAGTGAAAGTTTTTGAAGGTGTATTTTTACCAGTGAATGCCCGAATGTGCGCCCACCGGAGTGCGCATAAAGGATGGAGGCTGCACGCACGCACCCCCCCAACACACACACACACACACACACACACATACACACACACACACACACACACACACACACACACAGCAAGGTGTGTTGCTGGGCGAGTTGGTTGGGATTCATCTTGAGAAAAAACAGCGCTTGCAGACAAAGGACCAGAAGAAGGACCAGTTGTGTGTCCTTCTTGTTCTGGTCCTTTGTCTGCAAGCGCTGTTTTTTCTCAACATGACACACACACACACACACACACACACACACAGCGCGGTTATTTTTGGGAAAGTAGGCTATACTGCTAACGCAGTAAAAAGAACAACTAACAGGGTTTGTATACTCTATATCCTCTGACTCCGAGTGGGATTCGTACCAATGGCGGCGCAACAGAAAACTCTCTTTACAGATGCTTTAGGCTATTCGGCTATCTTGTCGGCTTCTTTTTATGGTTTTTGCATGGAATATTTGGAACCTTTCTGACCCTTTGTGGCAGATTGAAACTGCAGTTGAGCCCATTTATAACGAACCTGACGGTGACGCGGCTTCCGTTCGTTATATCTGATGTTCGTAGCAAGTGAATTCTTCGTACAACAGCCAGAAACACTAAGGCCACTAAAAATGGCGTCTATTTCTTATAAAACTGCGTTATTCGTGCCTGCTTGTGCAAAGCAGAATCTGTCGCGGCTCTTTCCAAGCTATCTAGGGCGGCCATTTAATCCTCGTCGAGACCTTGCTGCCAGCTATCAAATTTAGGGACAGGGTATAACGAATTATGAATGAGATGTGCATGGCAGTTGGTGGCAGGTCGGCCCCATAAATGAGATTCCTGGCAGTAGGGAGAACTCGCCCTTTGTGTTCAACGTCTCTGTCAGAGCATGCACTTCTGCGATTGTGTGGTCCGCAGGAACGTAGTTATCCGAGAAAACATCTGGCCGGCTATGGATCAACGTAGAGCTGCCAGAAATCTGCATGCGTCTGGTCACGCGTGTTTGCGAGCTTCTTCTGTCGTTCCTGCATGGGATGATGCAGCGACGAAGTAGCGCAGCGCTTGTGGCGCAGAATGCATCCGTTGCACTGTCCGCTGTGTGACAATGCCATGCCTGCACATGGTAGCGGGGCAAAAGATGGAGACGACTGGGCAGGCTATGCATACCACTTGACCGCCATGGCCAGCAAGGATTTCAGAATTATCAAATCGCTGCTTTTAGTTGATCCTTCGGAGCAATAGCGCAAACAGGACAAGGGACTAAGGACGAGTAGACAAACACAGCGCTGTGTGTCTACTCGTCCTTGGTCCCTTGTCCTGTTTGCGCTATTGCTCCGAAGTATGAACCAACAAGCCCGGATTTCAACGTTTTTAGTTGATCCGCGACCATGGTTAGTAGCTTCGCTTTCGACGATGCCCCCGTCTCACGCACACCGCGCTTCTTCCATACGGGATGCTTTGCCGAGCCTGCGGACGCGTAGGCAATGATTGCCCTCGTAGGCCATCGATGCGGGTTTGATCGGCGGTTACTTACTATTTCAATAGAGAGTTATAGCATATCGTTACCGTGTTTAATTTACCGTTTACATTGTTACCAGACGATGGAGTTTGCGGTTAGCGCTGCGCAGGGCAGTGCCGCCTTTTAATTGCACTTCTGGGTCGACATGTTCTTTCCGGTTGAGAGACACTCTTTCATCTGCTAGCTTAGTGGAAGCACGACCTCTTCAACTTCGAGGGTAGTTTACCGCGCCTCCTCGTTCGCTATAGCCGCGTGGTGCGGCCAGACTTGTTCGTTGTATCTTCGACAAATTGCCATTGTGCATATATGAATAATGGAAATGCATATTTTGACGGCACCGCATCCGCTCGTAATAAACAAGGGTTCGTGATATCTGCGGCCGTTAAAGTGGACTCGACTAGCTGCACATCCGCGGAATTCGCTTTAATACACTGGTATCAAGAAAGTCCAGGCAGGGCTGCAGATGTATGAGTAGAGGAAGTAATGGCCGATCGCAACATTTGTCATCTGCCTTGTGGAGAGGCCGTACAGGTAAGTGAAAGCGAAGAGTGAGAAAACCGAATGAATCAACACAAAGTTTCCTCGCCAGCACGTCCAGAAAAGACAGGCAAGAACTTAGTCGCCTATTAAGCATAGCTGCCAGAAAGGAGTTGTTTGTAGTTTTGAAAATAAATGCCTGAAACAATTTGGTGGACAAATGGTGCATGCCAGATTAACCACTCTTTATCACTCAATCAAGGGCGCAAAAAATTCGGTTGACGCAAACGTTGCCTTTCATAGCGCCCCAAGAAAAGTCGAAAACATTCGGTGTAGTGCAAGTATATCTTCTTCTTCGCACAATGCTGCACTTGCAAGAATGCTGCAGCTCAATGTCGCAAACAAACACGTTGCCAATTTCTTTGATTTGGTTTATTGGATTTTAACGTCCCAAAGCGACTCCGGCTATGCGAAACACCGTAGTGAAGGGCTGCGGAAATTTCGACCACCTGGGGTTCTTTGAGGTGCACTGACATCGCACAGTACACAAGCCTCTAGAATTTCGCCTTCATCAAAATTCGGCCGCCGCGGCCGGGATCGAACCCGCGTCTTTCGGGTCCGCAGCCGAGCGCCGTAACCACTGAGCCATCGCGGCGGGGCTGTTGATAATTTGTGTCCGTGCAAAAAAGAAACGTTCTCAACCCATCCAAGCGTGTGTTTTTTATCATATTTTTTTAATCAGAAGAAAGGCAGTTGACGTCATCATAATAAGTCAATGTCACAATTTCTAAGCCATGATTAGCTGTGTGTTTGAAGATACTGAGCTATAGGGGCTCGGGATATATAACGTGGGTCATAAAGGCGATGTCGAATAGGCGATTTAAATAAAATATATTTGGTAAGTTCTGAATGTTAGAGAGAGCCAGTGCTTCCACGAGGCTCTCGTTGGGCGGCGGATAGGCGGTGGAGGGATTCTCGCACATTTTCTTACCATGTAATAGCATATACATAGCCGATTTTCATAAATTTTGAGTTCATTTCATTTTGCGGCTCTTGCCGAAAATTCGTCTTTTTGCTGCGGACAATAAAAAAAATCGGTCAAGTGAGAACATCGCGCATTAAACAATTTTTTCATGCTTAAGTAACGCCGTAAACACGACAAAAGGAAGACGGGAGACGACATGAGCGCTAACAACTGATTATTTTATTCTCGGGGAACAACCCCGAGAACAGAAGAACAAAGGTTAAAACTTAAAAACCATACTGTGCATGCACATCACAGTCGAGTCCTGACTCTTTTTCAACGAAATTCGAAGACTATCTTCCATAGTAGACGGCACTCCCCTATCCCCTGGACCTCACCCAATTGCCAAAAAGCCTGACTCCTTATCTACCAAACTGATAGATAGTGAAGCAACACACTCATCTGCTTCCTTCCTGATCACATAGGCCTCGACGAACTCCCTACATATGCAAACAGGGTTATTAAACAGGACACTTGTCTTATCTACTGGGGGAAGCGATTGTTGCACTCGCTGCAATGCAAAGCCAAGTTGTACGACCCCGCTACTTTTTTCCCCCATCTGTGATGCTCGACCAAATGCTCATTGCTTCCCCACTTACAAAGACAAGTCTCCTGCTTATTCACCCTGATCGAATTGGTAGCGAGATGGTGGAGGCCTTTATGATCAGGAAGGAAGCAGATGAGCGTGCTTGTTCGCCATCCATCAACTTCGTATACATAAGGAGTCAGACTTTCTTGGCAACTGTGTGAGGTCCAGAAGATAGGGGAGTGCTGTCTACTATGGAAGACAGTCTTCGAATTTCGTTGAAACAGATGTCATGACTCGACATTGATGTGCATGCGCAGTATATTTGTTTTATTTTTAATCTTTGTTGTTCTGTTTTTTGGGTTGTTCACTGTGTCCTGCGCCTTCATATACTTTTCCGAAAATGTAAACCTGTTGTTAGTCAGCGTCTGTGTCGTCCCCAGTCTTCCTTTTGTCCTGTTTACTGCGCTTCTTAAGCATGAACCCTTACAAACTGGCACAGTTTTATGGTCTCGTGAACAAATCTTTGCATTTTTTTTGCATACCCATGTGCCAGAAAAAAGAAAACGCATAGCAAGGTTGACTGAAACTCATCTGCGTTCTATTTTTTTTTGTCCTGAACCCGTTTGAACCGGTTCGGGACGGTCCGAACCGGTTCGAACCGGAACGGAATGGCCCTCTGGAGCCGAACCCGGAACTGAACCCGAAAGGCGAGAACCCGAACCGGAACCGAACCCGAAAAAATGCCGGTTCGACACCCTGATTGCCAGCTCCTTGGCGTCGCAGTCAAGTCAAGTCAAGTTAAGTCAACTTTATTCCAGACATGTAAAGAAAACATGACATGTCCACAGACATGTCATGTCATGAAAACAGACATGTCCACCGCCACTTTCACCGGACGCTGCGATGAGCTGTCGCACGCCGCTGGTCCTGTGCCCGCTGTCGTCACTTGCTGCGACCCGCCGGTGACCGTCGAGTTCTCGACGCACTGCTTTCCTTGACCGGACGCAGTCCCGCGCCTCTAGACTACTGCCGTGGTCCTTGCCGCTGTCTCTCCCTGCAGGTCCGTTCTCTAACGCTGACCTCTTGCCTTGTCGTCGCCTTTTTCCCTGCCTTCAGTCTTCTTCCTGCGACGTCTTCCGATGGCCGCAGGATCCTCGTCGACTGCGCCAGTAAAGTTCAGGTTCTCTTCCTTCCTTCCTCGCACCAGAGGTGCCCCGCCAGACGGGTTGTTCACTTGGAGACTGAATCGTTATCTTCGCACCAGGGGTGCCCCGTCAGAGACGGTCTTACGATGAGTTGACGCGCAGGGATCAAGGGAAACTTAAAGTTTATGTACAGATATTTACAGCATATACAAGTTTAGGTACTCGAGACAAATTAAACGGCAAAAAGATACAAAACAACAAAAAGGTGGAACTGGCTAACACTAGGGGAGACCCCTACTCGGCATAGCCGAAGATGCATAGCATCTCACCTTAGCGCAGAACCCCCTTTCTGGCGCCGCAACCCGGTTTTAAAGACCTCAGGGCCCGGCCCCCATTTGGTAGCACCCAATCATTCTACACTCTTCATATGATTAGCTAATCGAGAGCATGGCCAGCCCTCCAACTACCGTAGGGTAAATCACCCTCTCCACCACAAAGTAAAAACAAAAACAAACACAAATACACATTCGTCCCAGCACGTGCGCGAATCGGTACCGCGGGGCGGAGGACACCCGTACTTCCCGGCGCATTCGCGAGCGGCCGCGTTCCGAGAAAGGAGACGCTTCGCTTTGAACGCCTCGGCCGCCCCCCTCACGCCGGTGGCGTCCATTGAAGACGGCGGCTGGCGGGGTCGTGAGGGAGAATACCGGTCCCGATGATCCCGCGTACACTACCAATCCCTTACACTAAGGTAATCGCTAACAGAGGCAACCTTGGAGTTCAATAAACCAACTGTTCAGGCAGGCTTTCCTAAACGATACTCAACAATAGACCATATTCAGGCTATCAATCAGGTGGTAGAGAAATGCGCAGCATATAAAAAACCCCTAAATATAGCCTTCATTGATTACGAGAGAGCATTTGATCCAATACATACTTCATCTGTCATGCCGCGTGTAGAAGGAATCAGGGCGCAGAAAAGTGCTATGTGGAAATCTTGGAAGATATTGTTAACGACTGCACAGCTACCATAGTCCTCCATAAAGTCAGCCATAAAATTCCAATAAGGAAGGGTGTGAGGCAGAAAGTCATGATCTCGACAGTGCTATTCACCGCCTGTTTGCAGCAGCTATTCCGAGGCCTGAATTGGGAAGAGCTAGGGATAAGAGTTTATGAAGAATACCTAAGTAATCTGCGATTTGCTCCTAAGATTGCCTTGCTAAATCACTGAGGACATCAACTGCAAAGCATGATCAATGAGTTAGGCAGCAAGAGCAGAACGGTGTGTCTAAAAATTAACATGCAGAAAATCAAAGTAATGTTCAACAGTGAAGCAAAGGAACAGCAGTTCGAAATTGGTAGCGAGTTGATGGAACTAGCAAGGGAATATGTCTAGTTAGGGCAGGTAGTGACAGGTAGTGGCAAGTTATGGCAGGTAGTGACAAGTTCTCTGATATCATGAAAGGCAGTGTACCAATATCCCCCAGGAGAAAAGCATACAACAGCTGTATCTTACCAGTACTCACCTGTGGGGTAGAAATGTGGAGGCTAACGAAGAGTGCTCAGCTTGAGTTAAGGGAAACGCAGCGAGCTAAGGAAAGAAAAATGGTAGGTGCAACGCTAGAGATCGGAAGTTTGCGGAGTGGGTAAGGGAACAAGCGGGGGTTAATGACATATTCGACGAAATCAAGAGGAAGAAATCGGATTGGGCCGGGCATGTAATGAGAAGGCAAGATAACCGCTGGTCCTTAGGTCTAACGGAGTGGATTCCAAGAGAAGGCAAGGATAGCAGGGGGCAGGAGAAATATAGGTGGGTGATGATATTAAGACGTTTGCGGGGATACAGTAGCCATAACTGGCAAAAGACAGGGCTAATTGGAGAGACATGCAAGAGGCATTTTCCCTGCAGTGAGAGTAGTCAGGCTGTTGATTATGATGATAATGGTTAGTTACCAGCGTGCAAACTACCTGATCCGTCGTTTTTTTTTTTTGTGAGCCTCTAAGCTCCGGCGCAACGCCTGTTGGCCGCTCCGGCGGAATTCGCACTTAGCTTGTGATCTCAGGTTCTATGGGCTTCCCCCGAGGCGCATCTGAAATTTCGAGTGCAGGCGTGACGCTGCCCAGTGCGCAAAAGTATAACTCTGCTAGGAGCTAC
The DNA here is from genome assembly GCF_055824585.1 of Amblyomma mixtum. Lineage (NCBI taxonomy): Eukaryota > Metazoa > Arthropoda > Arachnida > Ixodida > Ixodidae > Amblyomma > Amblyomma mixtum. The sequence goes on from NC_143015.1 coordinate 35,348,608, forward strand.
CACTGCCTCGTCACGTGAAGGCCTCTTTCCCATCATGCTTTCCATTTCAGCTTTGATGACTACTCTTCAAAAATGTCACGTGACCTTCCCACTTAGTTTTTAATGTGCTAGCGTTAAAGGCCCCCTTACGCAGAAAATCCGGCGTCGGCGTTGTGTGCAAAAAAATCACTAGCATGACGCTAGCAGGTCCACCTAGGAGGACGTAGAAAGCATGTGAGCCACCGAGGTCACGTGACCTTGCCGCTTCATCCCAACCTGCCGACCAGTTAAATTAATGATTGGTCCCTCTGGAAGAGCATCGTGGGCCGCATGAGGCCAACAGCTGAGAGCACTTGCCATATTGCCATAGAATGGCAGTGGCGCATCGCTTAGCCTGTCCGCCACTGCGCCAGGAGGTATATGATGACTCCCAGGGTCCTATGCATGTAAAAAATGGCCTCCATATATGGCAGTTAAACCATTACGCTATCGTGCCATGCCCTTAAGGCGGAGCTTAAGTGTCTTTTCCTTTTTTTTTTCTTCTTGCCTTGACGCGAGCGCAGTAGCGCCATCCACTGGCCGCGCCGCTAATCCGTTTTGCAAGCAACCCCCCAGACAAGCTCAATGCGAAACGCTGTCTCTCGTGTCCGCGACGAAAGGCTCAGATAAACACCTTTCGCTGCAAAACTACATTGTGCGCTTCTTGACATTTTTCTATGGCGACTGTCGTCTCTAAGAAAAAGTAACAATCTCTTTACGACGTGATGTCTGTTCTGAACCCAGAGTGCGTTGGAACCCGAATACCGGCTCGGCTAGAACGGCCGTCATGATCACCATGCAGCGACGGAACTAAACTCCGCGCACACCCTATTGAAAAATGTATATGTATTTTAATGCTGTCAGGAAATACGTTTATATAACGTTTCGTCTGATTTCCAAAGCGACTAAGAATACGAGGGACTCCGTAGTAGAGGGCTCCGGAAATATCGACCACCTGCGGTTCTTTAACGTGCACTTACATCACAATGACCATGAATCTCTGGCTTTCAAAGAACGTCAATTTGGGCTAGATAGTGCATATTGAAATATGCCTGCGCTTAAAAGACACGGACAGAAAGAAAGAGACACACACACATTTTCCTTTTGTGCCTCTGGCTTTCACCTCATTCGAATGAGACCTCCGCGGCCTGGATCAAACCAGCGTCTTTTCCATTTCGATGGAGGCGAAATGCCAGAGGCCCGTGTGCTGTGCGATGATCGGTTGGTTATGAGGAAATGACGGGCGCGGTAACAGTCTCTTTTATCCGTAGACACCTCAGTCGCACCTTAAAGGAAGGAAGGAAGGAAGGAAGGAAGGAGGGAAGGAAGGAAGGAAGGAAGGAAGGAAGGAAGGAAGGAAGGAAAGGAAGGACGAAGGAAAGAAAGGAAGAAAGAAATAAAGAAAGGACGAAAGTAAGAGACAAGAAGAAAGGAAGAAAGAGAGAAAGAAAGAAAGAAAGAAAGAAGGAAGGAAGGAAAGAAAGGAAGAAAGAAAGAGAGAAAGAAAGAGAGAAAGAAAGAAAGTAAGAGAGAAAGTAAGGAAGAAAGAAAGAAAGAAGGAAAGAAAGAAAGAGAGAAAGAAAGAAAGAAGGAAAGAAAAAAGAAAGAAAGAAAGAAAGGAAGAAAGAAAGAAAGAAAGAAAGAAAGAAAGAAAGAAAGAAAGAAAGAAAGAAAGAAAGAAAGAAAGAAAGAAAGAGAGAAAGATGAAAAAAAGAAAGAGAGAAAGTAAGAAAGAAAGAAAGGAAGGAAGGAAGGAAGGAAGGAAGGAAGGAAGGAAGGAAGGAAGGAAGGAAGGAAGGAAGGAAGGAAGGAAGGAAGGAAGGAAGGAAGGAAGGAAGTAGGTCCCGTAGTGCAGAACTCCAGAATAATTTAGACCATCTGGGCACCTTCTGCGTGCACTGACATCGCACAGCACACGGGCGCCTTTTGCGTTTTGTCGCCATCGAAACATCGCCGCCCCAGACACATTCGAACGTGGGAACTGTGGCTGAGTAGCCTAGCGAGCTATGCACTCAGCCATCCCGGTGGGTACCGCAATGTTAGTGCGCGTTAAAGAAGCCGACGTGGTCGAAAGTATGACCTTTGCGATGTTAGTGCACGTTAAAGAACACTAGTTGATCTAAACTATCCACTACGTCCCCCCTACGAACTTGGGTCGCCTTCGGTCGATAATCCTATAAAAAAAATCAAACGTGCCTCAATTCAATATCCCTAAACCCATTCAAACCTATGTATATTTTTCAATAGGGCAGCTAATCGCCGATATGAAGGAAATGAGCGGGTGATGCAAACATACAATCACACAATCGGTAACAGTTTCCTTGCGAACTGCGTGAGATCAGTCTTTCTCGGGGAAAGTTACTTCACCCTCAGTGTGTAATTAGCGTCGAAACACGATGAAAACAGCATGGCGAGCTTAGGAAAGACTTTGAAGAGCGGTAATTAAAGCAGCGCCAAAGAGAATACGGAGAGAAAGGCAAGGCGCAAACACGAGCGCTGAACCTTTCTCGCGTTCTCTGCATTCAGGCTGCATGTGACCGTTATACGCAGCGAGTTCAAAATGCGACATGTCAACGGCATTCACGCTCTATTGTGCTTGCTGCATGGCCCATGAAGTGATTTCGTTCTCACACTAGCTATCGATTCAGCTGCTTTGCGCGGGCTAGGGGCGTTTAGAAATTACGAAATGCCTCTTTTTCAAGTGTTCGTTTTATAGCACGCACTCATGCAGACGCTTGCGTCAACACCTGAAGTGCCATAAGATTGCGTCGTCTTGCATGTGATCTGAACCGCGAAAATATGAATATTGCTTGGGATACTTTTAAAAAATATCTGAGAAGTACCCTGTGCAAGAATCATGACCTCTCCTTTCGATCATTACAGAAAAAACTTCCAGAGCGGGTCATCGTACATACGGTACGTGAGGCGCCAGAACGGAGCACCAGATTTTAGTGTCTTTTCAATTGGGGGCTCATTTTCTACTACTAAGCTGTAGCAGACAGATGCAATATGCACCTTCATTAGTATTAGCCGTGCACATGCTTTAGAAAGAACAACGTTAAACCACATGATGTACGTTCTAGATTGTGCGTCCATTCTGGAACGTACCGGTATCCATTCCTGTTTAAAATCCACAAGGAGCAATTAGCAAGCGTCCGAATTGCAACGACCACAGCACATACAATGAGAAGAGTTGTCTGTGATAATATTTGCTCCGCAGTTAGACAACAATTACGGGTCATAGACAGTACTGAGCGCAGTTTAGTGATAACTAAGAGTTATTTTTTTTCGAACAGATCTGGTTCTATTTGGTTTACGGGGGTTGAACGTCCCAAAGCGACTCGGGCTATGGAGGATGCCGTAGTGAAGGGCTCCGGAAATTTCGACCACTTCAGGTTCTTTAACGTACTTTGACATCGCAGAGTACACGAGCCGCTTGAATTTCACCTCCATCAAAATTCGACTAGCGCGGCCGGGATCGAACCCGCGTTTTTCGGGTCAGCAGCCGAGCGCCATAACAAATGAGCCACCTTGGCGGCCTCAAACATATGTGGTGTTGATTGAAATTCGGTAGTGCTCGACTGCTGATGACAAGCTTTTCAGGATCCCTCGCATGTTCCATGTGCACTTCAACAAAGCACACAACGAATCGAAGGCCACACGTTCGCGTCATTGTCGCCAATGTATACGTTAGAAAGAACGATCACCACTTTGTGGGTGAGGGAACAAGGATTCGGTGAGGGAACAAACGCGGGCTAATGACATTCTAGTCAAAATCAAGGGGATGAAATGGGCTTGTGTAGGGCATATGTAATGCGAAGACAAGATAACCGCTGGTCCTTAAGGGTAACGGAGCGGATTCCAAGAGATGGCAAACGTAGCAGGGGCGGCAGAAAATTGGATGTGCGGATGAGATTAAGAAGTTTGCGGGGATACGGTAGCAGGAGTTGGCAAAGGACAGGGTTAACTGTAGAGACATCGTAGAGTGGTCGTAGTTAGGCTAATGATCATGTTCTCATGGCAGTTCCGCGCATTACCTTCTGTTCACTCCGTTTACTGCACCTAGCTCTTCTCCGAAGACAGACGACACCCCCCACCAATCAGCGCTTCCCTCACGCCTCGAGCAAGCTTCGTTGTCACTGGGTCGGACGCGCGGTCCTGAGACGACGCCAAACACTTCGAGACGTGATTCTGACGCTCTGTGCGCGTCTATGTGGTGATAACCGGCCCATATAGACCTGTGACGGCAGCAAAATGCGGTGGTGCTGCTGTCGCCGTTTATGTGTAGCATTTGAGGGTAGGTCCCATAGGAATGTTTGTAAACAAACGTGTTCAAAATAGATCTTTAAATTCACGGTGCACCTGTAAATACACGCCATCGTTAAGAAGCTCCGAAGGCATCCAAGCAGAGTGTACAAGTATGACACGTCATTTAAAAGGTATTGTATTTTGAAAACATCGCAGTGTGTGGGAGCAACGATTACCCCATGCGCGGGTACCGGAGATGGAAGCGCGGCCTGCAGGAACACACGAAAACAAAGCTTTGAAAAATAATTTTCTTATTTCACAGTGCACCTATCACGGCGGCCATCCGTTAACAGCAGGCGAGTACTCTTCAGAGGAGGAGGAGGAGGAGGATATAGAAGAGGAAAGGCAGGGAGGTTAACCGAAAGAATAATCGGTTTGCTACCCTACACGGGGGGAAGGGGGTGAGGGGATAAAAAGAAATGAAAGAGAAAGAAGAGTAACAGAAAATTGAAGTCACTCTAAAACGTCACTGTTCCTTAAAGTCCCAGCCTATCGTGCAGGCCAGAAGTTCTCAAGAAGCGGAGCAGTGCCTTGCAGGCCTTCTCCGCCGACGACCGCCGCAGAAGGGCGTGAAATAATATGGAACAGCGTGTCGGATCTGGTAATGTTGTCCCGCGCTACCTATGGACGCTGAAGGAACAATGAAGACGCGAAAGAAGAAGCTTGGCTTCTTCGCGCTGGAGCACCACGCCCTGTTAGGCATTCCTTTGTAAAGAGCCTTCTAAACAGAACCCATAGCAACATTTTAAAACGTCACAACAAAAGAATGTTACCATTGTCCCCAAAACATCTGCTGACATTCTGTCCACATTCCAGACAGTTGGCATTCCGCCTCATGTCTAGGCGGACAGCCCGGTATGTGTTACTTCGAATTGATCAAGCTTCTCATTCAGTCAGATATGCATCCGCGTGCGCCACATTGGGTCGCAAAAAATTATGGGGACACTTAAGCCATCTTCACGGTGCAAAAAGCGATAACATTAAATTTCACAACTCTGCGAAATACTGCCGCGAATTTCTTGTAGAGTTTGTTCAATCTTCGAAGCTGCCGGCACGCCACTTTATCGTGGTTTTTTTTTTGTGTGATGCAAGACGCGCCCAGATTTATCTATCAGCTTTAAAATGAGCCCGGCCGAGAGCGACTGGCATTCTGTTCGGCGACCGCCGAGCATGCTTGTTGCTTACGCCACCGCCGAGTGATTCAGTTCTTTGCGGGCGCAAGTCAGCCTAAATAAACAGCTTCGTTCAGAAGCGATTCTCACTGTTTTCCAGCTCGCCGGACTGCAAAAACATCTACTTGACAATATGCCAGTTTCTTTGCAATTGTCGGTTTCTCGATCGCCATATTCGGGCTGCTAGCGGAGACAGCGGGTTTCAGCATGCGGTATACTTTGACAGTGCCGAAGTTTTCGGATATATATTTTTCTCATTTTGTTTAATTCTCTGTCTAGACTGCTCTCTAGAAACTCTCTCACGGCCAGTTGGGCGGGTTGTGATGGCGTTGCAAGGTGAGGTGTCATCTCTAGACCTCTCGGCTAATTTCGTCTCAGACATCGGTGGTTATTCGTGTGACATCTCCAACCATATAGCATTATTATAGTCTGAACTCAAACAAGACAGCGTTGTCAGCTGTAGATGAAAAGAATTTCGGAAGCAGCATGATAAGAGAATCTCGCACTGTTGCAAACGACAACGCAGCCTGTGCCCACGTCCTACTGGTGTTGATATTAGTATTGAGAAGTAAAGAACAGGCGGCAGTCTTACAGTTAGCTGGTGGATACCCAAACCGTATTGTGACGAAAGGAGGAGGGATCATGAGAGAAACAGGGATATTAAAAAAAAATATCGTTATGCTTGTTCATCGCAAAACTCGACATCTCGCAATACGGATCACCGCGCTGTATTTGTGCACTGCTTCACCGCACCGACGTCCTGCTGTCTTTTTTTTTTATTATTGATTTCACGTATATTGTCACGCAGCAGTTGGTAAAGGTAGCGCCGCGTCTAGACGGCAGAGGAACGCCAACACTGAGAAGATGCGACAGCACACCGAGACGGCCAGGGTGGAACGTCCAGTTTCGTTTTCTGCAGCAGCGAACAGCGTGGTGCACGAGCTGCGTGCCGAACAGCCGCCGAGCGGCTATTGTTGTAGACGCGACATTACCCTCCCTCTCAGAAAGAGCATCGGCCCGATGCTTTAACAAGAAAATAGGGAGAAAGAAAAAAAAACAGAGTAATGCGCAGCACTTAGTCACTAAATGTCTCGCGAAAAATAGGGCTTCATCCGCACTACATGAACAGTCTCTGGTCTCTGCTGACGGTGAGTAGTCTGGCAAGCCCCATCCGGGAGAACTTCATAGGTTACGTCGCTTAGCTGACGGAGAACTCTGTAGGGGCCGAAATACTGCTTGAGCAATTTTTCGGAAAGACCACGGCGTCTAATGGGGGTCCATACCCACACTTTGTCGTCCGGGCCGAACGTTATGAGTCTGCGGCGGCGGTTGTAACGTCGGGCGTCACGGTCTTGTTGGTTCCGGATGCGCACTCTCGCAAGTTCTCGAAGTTCATCTGCGCGAAGCGTGAACTCCTCGGCGCCAACGTCGGGGTCGCGGCCATCATGGGCAGCATTGCTTCCAACATTGTCGACACTTCGCGGCCGTACAACAGACAGAAGGGCGTCCTCCGCGTGGTTTCCTGTTTTGTCGTGTTATACGCGAAAGTAATATATGGCAGGATATCATCCCAAGATCGATGCTCAACGTCAACATACATGGACAGGATGTCGACGAGAGTTTTGTTGAAGCTCTCGGTCTGGCCATTCGTCTGGGGATGGTAGGCGGTTGTTTTCCTGTGAGCAGTGCCACTCAGCCGCATGAGGGATTCGAAGAGTTTGGCAGTGAAAGTGGTGCACTATCCATGATAATTAGTGCTGGAGCGCCACGCCTGAGGACGACGTGCTCCACGAAAAATTTCGCACCCTCGGCTGCTGTGCCGCGCTGGAGGGCCTTGGTTTCAGCGTAGCGTGTAAGGTAATCAGTGGCGACCATAATCCACCGGTTTCCCGAAGATGAAGTTGGAAAAGGGCCGAGAAGGTCCATGCCAACTTGCTCAAACGAGAGTCTGGGCGCTTGAACGGGATGTAAAAGTCCAGCTGTCTTGACAGGGGGTGCTTTCCGTCGTTGACAATTACGGCGTGTGCGCACGTAGCGTCGTACAGTCGCCGCAAGCTTAGGACAGTAATAGCTCTTTTTGATCCGAGCCAGGGTGCGGGCGTAGCCGAGGTGACCGGCGGTGGCCTCGTCATGACACGCCTGCAAGATTTCTTCACGGATATTCGCTGGAACGACGAGGAAGTAGTCGCTTCCGGTTGGAGAAAAGCTGGCTTTGTACAGCACGTTGTTGCGCAGACAAAAGGAGGACTGGGTTCTTGCGAAGGGCTGGGGAACCTCCGTGGTACGTGTTTCCAGGAAGTCGATGAGAGGTTTCAGCGCCGGGTCCTCACGCTGCTGACTGGAAATAGTAGCTGCGTCTACGGCTACGATGAGAGGAAAGTCCGGTTCGTCGTCGTCGCGCGCAGCCTCGACTGGATATCTGGACAAGCAATCGGCATCGCTGTGCTGGCGCCCTGATTTATACATCATGGGCATGTCGAACTCCTGAAGACGTAAACTCCAACGCGCAAGGCGGCCAGAGGGACCCCGTAAGTTCGTCAACCAGCAGAGAGAGTGGTGGTCGGTTACGACTTGAAAATGCCGGCCGTACAGGTAAGGTCGAAATTTCGTCACAGCCCATACCGCGGCAAGGCATTCTTTTTCGGTCGTGGAATAATTAGATTCAGCACGATACAGAGTGCGGTTGGCGTATGCTATCACGCGCTCAGCGCCGTCCTGCCACTGGACGAATACAGCACCGAGGCCCACGTTTCTGGCGTCTGTGCTGACCAGAGTCCCCGCACGAAAATCGAAATGACCAAGGACAGGCGTCGTTTGCAAGCATCGCCGTAATTCATCAAATGCCTGCTGCTGCTGATCTGTCCACGCGAATGGGACGTCCTCTCTTGTAAGATGCGTCAACGGTGCTGCAAGACGAAAAACATTGGCAGTGAACCGCCAGTAATACGGGCAAAGGCGCAAAAAACGTCGGACCGTTTTCTTGTCCGAAGGAGTGGGAAAGTTGGCGACGGCAGCTGTTTTAGCAGGATCCGGCCGGAATCCACGATGGCTGACGACATGGCCCAGGAAAAGTGGCATTTCTCGGGCTTCAACGTCAGGCCGGCAGATCTTATAGCCTGTAGCACGGTCAAGAGGTGTTCTTCGAACGTTGGCGAAAATACAACAACGTCGTCCAGGTATACCAAGCACGTCTGCCATTTCAGGCCCAACGAAACAGTGTCCATCATTCTCTTAAATGTTGCCGGAGCCGAACACAAACCGAGAGGAAGGACCTTGAACTCATAAAGGCCATCCGGCGTCACGAACGGTGTCTTCTCGCGATCCCGCTCGTCAGCTTTGATCTGCCAGTAACCACTTTTTAAGTCGAGCGAAGAAAAGTAGCGCGCGTGCCGCAGCCGGTCAAGAGAGTCGTCAGTGCCTGGTAACGGGTAGACGTCTTTCTTCGTAACCTGGTTAAGCTTCCTCTAGTCAACGCGAAATCGCAGACTGCGATCCTTCTTATTAACCAAAACCATAGGCGAAGCACACGGGCTCCTCGATGGCTGAATAACACTATCCTGCAGCATCTCCTGAACTTGTTCAGCTGTGGCCTAACGCTCCCGCAATGAGACACGGTATGGGTTTTATCGAATTGGTCGGGTACTGTAGTCCGTTATGATGCGGTGCTTAGCGAAAGGTGTCTGTTTGACTGCCGACGTAGACGAGAAACAGTCTTGGAACTGATGCAGAAGGCCGACTAGGTTTTCCCTATCGGTTAGGAGTAAGCCTGGGTTCACGTCGAGGATCAACTGAGGTGTGCGATAAGTGGACGCTTCGCTCTAGAGGGTAAGACAGTCGTGAGTTTCAGCGATGGCCTCGAAGTATGCGACCGCAGCGCCCTTGGCGATGTGTTGCCGTTCGGTCCCGAAATTCGTTACAAGGACATCTGCCAGGCCGTTCCGTAGCATGACGGTACGCCTCGTGATGCAGACCCCATGAGAGAGCACAGACACAGTGTTCTGTTCTGCTACGCCGTCAGCACTGCACCGGTCATCACAACTGATGGTAACGAAGGCACAGAATCGCGGAGGCACGGTCACATCGGCGTCGATTATGCGCATGGCCGCTCTGCATGGTTCGGTGTCAGCTGAAATCGTTCCAGGGGTCGAAAATGTTACCAGACGACCAGGAAGGTTTATGATGGCACCGTGCTCGCGCAAAAAGTACATTCCAAGGATCAGGTCTTTGCAGCAGTGTGGCAGGATAACAAAAGTGCCAACAAAAGTAGAATTGGCAATGGTGACTCGAGCAGTGCACCTTCCAACAGGCGTCATGAGGTGACCGCCAGCAGTACGAATTTGAGCTCCATCCCATTCTGCCTTTACCTTGCTGAAGTGATCCGCGAGGTGCTTGCTTATTATCGAAATGTCCGCGCCTGTATCGACTGAAGCAGTCACTGGTTGACCGTCAACGTGAATGCGCAGGTCGGCGCTAACAACAGCGTCGGTGTCAAGGAAACTCAGTGTCACAGAATCGGGCTGCGGCGGCATCGGGATCTCGGCATCGCGCTCCGGCGGCATTCGGGGGATTTCGTTATATCTGCTGTCAGCAACCTTCCCCCCTGAGGTCGCCGCTTTCAGTTTCCCCGGCGCGGGCTTGGAGACCGGCCCCGCAGTCCGTCTGCGAAAGCCTGGCGGCTGGGCGACGTGCTTCGTGCAAGAGACGGAGATCGGAGTCGGCGTGTAGAGGTGGTGTCATGGGCAGAAAGGTATTCCTCTATTTCGTGGGGTCGCTCACCGAAACGGGGACAGGGAGCGTCCCGTGGGAAACCCCGAAGGCCGATTTCACGGTAGGGGCAATGGCGATACAGGTGGCCGGCTTCCCCGCAATGGTAACAGAGCGGCTGCTGGTCAGAAGTGCGCCTAACAGCCGCCTTCTGGGGCGGTGGACGCATGGCAGGTCCTCGCTGAGGCCGCTGGTAGAATGACGGTGGCGGAGCGGTTGGCGGCGGCGGGTGGTACGGCAAGCCTTGCACAGGTGGCAACTCGGAACGGAGAGCCGCGGCGTAGCTCATGGGGCGTGGCTCCGGCATAAATGGAGGAGGCGGTGAAAATGCTCGGCGAATCTCGCCATACACCACTTCGGTAAGAGCCGCAGCCATCGGATCGCAAGATGCAAGGGTCAATTTCTGGAGCTCTTTACGGACCACCGAGCGTATGAGCTCACGCAACGACGAATTGTCGCTGGACACGCTCAAAGAAGCCGCACTGGCCCTTGGCTCACCACACAAGGAGTCATTTCGGCGGCAACGCTGCTGCAAGGCCCGCTCAATGGCGGTCGCCTCTTTGATGAAGTCGGCTACCGTCTGCGGCGGATTTCGGACCAAACCAGCGAAGAGTTGGTCCTGCACACCTTGCATCAGGTGGCGGAGCTTCGTGGATTCCGCCACATCTGGGTCCGCGCGCCGACAAAGACGGGTCACGTCCTCGGCGAACATAGCAACGCTCTCATTAGGCTTTCGAACGCGAGCGTCCAGGAGGCGCCGCGCACAATTCCGGGGGTCCGTGCTAGCAAAGGTTTCCCGGGCCTGTTGGCGGAAGGTATCCCAGCTTAGAATATCGGCCTCCCTGTTCTCTAACCAAGTCTTGGCTCCGTCTTCGAGGGCGAAATACACGTTCCGCAGCTTCTGCGCAGGGCTCCACTGGATGAAATCGGCGACCCGCTCAAGCTCATCAAGCCAGTCTTCAACGTATTCGAAAGTGACGCCATGGAAGTTGGCTGGCACGCCAGCGCTAGCTTGCGCCATGATGGTATGCTCCCCAGGTCGATGAGTGCGTGCTGTGGTGTCCAGCTATCGCCGCCGCCGTTACTAATGCGCATGCGCGCCAAAAACTAATAAAAGGCGTGCGCCGCAACCTACGGGTGGGTTATTCTCAGCCAGCCACGCACCGACGAACATGCGGGAATAAACGCCGCGTTCGCCCCTGGAAACTTGTCTGCTCCTTGCATGAACGCGCGCTCATGAACGCGCACGTCTGATGAACTACGCATCACAGCAACTGGCTACGAGGATGGGATAGAAGACGGCGTTCTTCAGTTTTGGAAGGCAGGTGTTTCCGAATTTCACTCCGTGAAGAAGACTATCGTTTTTGCAGTGTGCGGAGCCGGTGACTGTCGTCATGACTGGGGCCGAGGCAGCAGTGACGCACTACGCTGGGCGACTGGGCCAACTGGCACCCTTCGACGAGTCCGCCAGCGATTGGGCTTCGTACGAAGAGCGGCTTACGTCGTTCCTGATTGTCAACGGAGTACCCGACGGCGACAAGGTACACTCGTTTTTGAGCGTTATCGGTCCGAAGACCTACGGGTTGTTGAAGCCATTAACTGCTCCAGACCTGCCTTCTATGAAAAGTTTCGATGTTTTCAAGGAAGTTTTGAGCGACCTCCTGTCCCCGAAGCCGTCCGTCATTGGAGAACGGGCCAAGTTTCACCGGAGGTCTCAACGAGAAGGCGAGTCCATATCTAGTTATGTTGCCGAGCTTCGTAAACTGTCGCAAACGTGCGAGTTTGGAAAGGCCCTTGACGAGTCCCTTCGGGACCGCTTCGTGTGTGGCCTGATACGAGAAGAAATTCAGCGAGTGCTTTTCACGGAAGATAGCAAGCTTACGTTCCAGAAAGCGGTGGAGAGGGCTCTTGCAATGGAAGAGGCTAAAAAGAGTGCTGCTGAAGCACGGGCACCGACGCCGCAGTCAGCGATGTGCACAAGGTGCAGGCTGAAGCGCAGAAAACACGCAAAAGCTGTTTTCGCTGTGGTTCGCCAAAACAGACGAGTGAAGCATGCCCTCACTTGGACGCCACCTGTTTCAGTTGCAACAAAAAGGGGCATATCCAGAGAGCCCACTAAATCCACGAGGGGCACCCAGGCATCGTGCGCAGCAAGCAACTGGCGCACAGCTACGTGTGGTGGCCTTCCATCGAGGCGGACCTCGAACATCGTGTCAAGGCCTGCGTAAGTTGTCAAGAACAGCGTTCCGAGCCGTGCAAAGCGCCCCTTCATCCTTGGTCTTAGCCAACAGCACCATGGCAGCGCGTACATATAGATTTTGCTGGCCCCTTTTTGAACGCAATGTTTCTTGTGGTCGAGGACGCGCATTCCAAGTGGCTGGAAGTGTTTGTTATGCGCTCGACTACGTCGAACGCTACAGTTTACAAACTGACAGAACTGTTTGCGCGGTTTGGTTTCCCAGAAACCATGGTCACTGATAACGACCCGCAGTTTACTTCCGAAGAGTTCAAGCTTTTTGTGAAAGCATTGGGCTGTCGTCACGTGCTTACTGCACCGTATCATCCCAGCTCAAACGGGCTTGCAGAGCGTTTTATTCACACACTTAAAAACGCTCTTCGGAAGTCCAGCGGAGCGGACACATTACATCTGAGGCTTCACAAATTTGCTTACCTATCGCAACTCGCCCCATGCGACAACAACTGAGTCACCAGCAAACTTGCTACTAGGACGACGGCTGCGAAATCGACTCGATGTTGTCAAGCCAGCGGTGGGAGGAAGGGTTGCATATAATCAGTTCCAGCAATCTTTGGCTCGCCCACGTCGTGATCGTGAAATAGCAGTCGGTGACTAAGTGATGGCTCGCAATTATCGAGGCAGACCAAACTGGGTCCCTGGTGTTGTTGTGGGGCAGTCCGGCCCTTTGTCTTTTACCGTTCGTGCTACCAAACCCAGAGGCAGTTTCACCCGGCGTCGTCACAAGGGCCAGCTGCTCGTGCGGACCATGGATCCGGACCGCGAGGCATCCAACCAGGAGGGAGACTAGTTCCTGGCGTTTCCACCAAGCGTCGATCCAGTAACATCCTCCGCCCCTACTACCAGTGGTCCTGCCGCTTCGCAAGCGTTCCAGACGGCGGGTGCAAGACGCTACCCGACCAGAGACCGTCGACCACCGGACAGATATCAAGCTGGAGTTTAACTTGTTAAATTATCCAATATAAAAGGGGAGGGATGTGTTGTACAGCTATCGCCGCCGCCGTCACTAATGCGCATGCGCGCCACACACTAATTAAAGGCGTGCGCCGCAACCTACGGGTGGGTTATTCTCAGCCAGCCACGCACCGACGAACATGCGGGAATAAACGCCGCGTTCGCCCCTGGAAACTTGTCTGCTCCTTCGCATGAACGCGCGCTCATGAACGCGCGCGTCTGATGAACCACGCTTCACAACAGGTGCCTGTTTGGGGAGGAGACCAAACTCTGAGGCCAGTCCCAGGAGGTGGCGGGTGCTGCGGTGAACGGCCGTGCAGACAAGCGGTAGGTGGGCGGGACTCGATGAGCGGCTGTCTGGAGGGGTCCTGGACATGGGGATTTGAGCCCGCAACCTCCACCAGTGTCACGTAGCAGTTGGTACAGGTAGCGCCGCGTCTAGACGGTAGGGGAACGCCAACACCGAGAAGATGCGACAGCACACCGAGACGGCCAGAGTGGAACGTCCAGTTTCGTCTTCTTAAGCACCGAACAGCGTGGCGCACGAGCTGCGTGCCGAACAGCCGCTGAGCGTCTATTGTTGTAGGCACGGCAATATAATCAAATATCAAAAAATTACGCCGATATTCTGATTTTTTTTCTATGAGGCAGAATTATAATTTATAAACGAGAGTGGTTCTCATCCCGACAGCTTAATACTATCAAAAACAAGGCTATTGCATGCTTTTTGCGCAATATTTTATTGTTCAGTAATATTTATTTCTATCTTTACGAGGCATTAAAGTTCTCAACCTGTCTTTAGCAAGCTCAGCGGTTACCCTTAGTAACGCCGCCCCAGTTTGTTTTTTTTTAAGGCGAAGCAGTCTTTGCCTACCTCAACCAGATTCTGTGATGTGTATCTGTGGGAAGAAGAGGTACAGTCATTAATTATTTACTTAAACACTAATTTATCTAACTTTATTTAGAAGGATGGCCTCAGGCCTACGTGGTAAGTGGCTTGTTTAGGGAGCCGGACTCCTAAACGAAGTTCAGCCAGGCATTGAGTTTGCGCTTGGTGTCACTGCTGGAGATCTTCCAGTCTTCCTATGTCTGTATGTGGAGGGCAGATTTGTTGCTCGCCGTGGAGGTGTACGTCCAGATGTGGTCCTGTGAATCGACATTGCAGTCAGCAGCCGATCCTGTTTCGATGCCATGGACTCAGATATAATTAATAAACTGGCGTCGTGAGTATCATGCGGTATACTCTCGCACTTCATAGACAACCAGTGTAGTGGTTTTCGAGCTATGTTTACTTAACCTGTTTTTAGCAAGCCTAAGCGGTTTACCTTAACGACGCCTCCCCAGATCCCATCCGCTCTGCCAGATCTAAGCAGCTATGTCACACCTTTCTAATGCGAAAGCATAATTACTCCCATTACCAGAAAAGCCGATGGCGTGTGTGTGTTAGTGAGTGTACCGCAGCTGCCCAGAAAATCCCAGCGATAGCAAGAAAGGTAGGCTGACGTCATCAAGCGACCGCATGACGCAGACAGCAAGTTGAGCATCGCCACTTCAGACAAGACTATACATGTCGTTCCTATATGCATACTCGCCATTGACTGACCCCCATGTCGCGCCTGTTTTCCCGACAACATTCGTGACAAAATCACAACCGTTTGTCGCACAGCGTGCTGGGTAGTGTCATTCGACTTCTTGTTGCATGCAGCTTACTTCTGCTAGTCAACTTCGGGGCTACCTCATTTGCGAGAGGGATTCAAACCGACTACATAGCACTTTCGATTGTGTACCTTCCCAGACTCTTTACCCCTTTCATTAGGGAGCGGTTGCGGTGTCCACCGAGATGTGAGACAGTTACCACCACATTTCCTTCCCTCAAAAGCAAATTTTTGTTTAAAAACTGTGATGCAAGCTTTCGTCGTACAGCATTCCGAATGATGTCGTACGAGCATCAGTGTGTGTGGGTGGGTGTCAATGCACCCAGTAAGGCTTTCGCATTTTCACGCGTGAGCAGTCTTAACTCTCTTTGCGAAACTTTTTTCTGTTCATTTTTTCGATACATTCCCGAAGCTCTTCTTAGAAGCTATTGTTTAAAAACTTAAATTCCTTTATGCCTCGAACCGGTTGCACATTCCTTCCTAACATAGCCTCATGCAGGAAGGCTCCAGACGAAGATGTGACTGTCAGCGTGCGACATCGCTCGAGAAGACTGAAGTGCCGGCACTCACAGCGAACGCTCCAGTGCTTCTAAGCACACAATACTGCACTCGCTCGAACCCCATTAATCAAGGGATCAGCCTGAGCTCCGCGCTGCCTTTTCGCGGAACGCTCGCAAGAAAAGTGCTCTTCACGTGCGGCCCACGTGTAACGATATACCATCGGTTTATCTCTCACTCATGTACACAACGGGATGCGCTTCATGAGAAAAGGTAGAGCTGCTCACTTCAAAAGAATGCCTTTCCATAAAAACGTTCCCAAGTTATTGACCGCTTTTGTATTTTCCTTCTTTTATCCTTAAGGTTATTCGTGCTCATAATGTGTCAGATCAATTCGTACCAACTGATGCAATTGATGCTGTATATTATGGAACTTAGTTGAGGCGTATATATATAAAGCAGCACACTTAACACAGTCCAGTTGCATTTTGGCCTGTCTTCACAAGCGAACAACAATGAGGCCCGTAGTTGTTGCCATAGTTCTTCAACTTTTCTTGTATCACGTTGCGGCAGGTGAGTTTCTGCTCGCTACCAAAGCCTTACTTTTTCCTCAGACCGTAGGTCTTAAAATGTTTAACCCAATTGCACCAGTTGTAAGGCATATGATCAGCGCTAGCCAGTTAATATTGTGCATTCGCAATTCTTGCTTCTGTTGGCTGTGTTGATGCCTTGCCTAATAGAATTACAATCGCATTTCTCTTTTGGAAGGAGTGGAACGAGTGGCTTAAGTTTTGAGAACTGAATCATTGTCGTGCAGCGTCATGAGGGCGTTTTTACTCCATACTTCCAGTAGCATGTTTCCGGCCCTTACCTCCCGCGTACCTGCAGCATTCCGAGCACAGCGCTTTGCTTTGGCTGCGTCCATGGCCCTCCCTCAGCGCGCCTTATCTACCAATTCGCAGTTGGTGACTTTAACGTAACAACGAAGGCAGCTACTGCGCACACGAGCAGGATGCGACGCCATCAGGTTTATTTCAAAATGTTTCCTTTAGTTGAATTTCAAGGCGCCTGCCGGCGTCTTGTTGCGATCCCGCTCCCCCATGACGGCGACAAAGTTGGCACGAGACGCGAAGCACGGGCTGTGTGCGCGTAATGGTCACGTGATGTGGAAGCTCTGGCCTCGGCGCCACCGCTGCTGCTCGCAATGGAGATGGGGAACTTAGCTTAGCTTATCCTAGGGGAACTTAGCTTCTATAATGTTTTGAAGGCCACACCCTCTGGTTCTAGCGGTTCTCGAACCACGGGTGCGGCCAACAAGAAAGACAGCCCCAAGGAAACAAGAGTAGGGCCTTTATTTCGGCAACATGAAACAACAAATGCACTCGTTCAGGACACATTGGAAGCAGAATACCAGGAGTCCACAACCCCATGGGTTAAACAAATTAATGGCAGGAACACGGTATTCACGCAGACGTAAAAGTAGGGTGTGCCCGCCCGGGCAGAAACACCAGCATAACGACACATGCAGCCTCAGTTTGCGCCGTATCTCCCTCCATGAAAATGCCCGCGTACCCTCCTCAATGTACGTCTAACTAGGGAGGGTAGCGGCCCCTTAAACCACTTCTGCGCATGACCTGATGATAAGCGTGTAGGCTGGCAGGTAGCCTATACGCTGTAGTCAGAACCCATCGAACATAAAATGCTGCCTGATATTTCTCTAAAAAGTTTGATGCAATCGTTTCGTGCATCTAACGAACTTGATATTATTACCTCGCTATTCTGAACAACTGCCAAGAAATAATTTCGCATGTTATCGCTATGTGCATTCCTTCGCAGATGTGTGATTCTGTTCTGTCATAAGCTTCAGTGCTCGTTGTGGTAATTCCATATCTTTATCTCAAGACATAATGCTCACGTTCTGAAGTTCACTACTATCGGCTCCCACAAACATCCCATGAGTTCTATTAGGGCTCACTATACGCTACATAAACACTCCAACGTTGAAGGAAAGGGCATTAACAGTCGGCAATGCTTTAGGGAGGCTAGTCTGTCGTTGATAATTACGTAGGTGTGTGCTAACTTCATGAATGACATAAAAAAAATACACCACGAGACACCAAGGGCTTACAGTGGTGTTTATTTTTACATACTACAATTCCACATTATGTGATTTTAGTAGGTGGGAGAAAAACAAAACATCAGACTCAACAAAATAGCAATTGACAAATGAACAGGAGCACATTAAAGCGAAACAAGAAACAAAAGAAAAACATTTGGTAAAAAAGAATACTACCGATGGCGTAAATCTTAACTACTGCTGGCCTTGCCATTTACTCATTTTAATTAAATGGTTCCACTAGGTGGACAGATGACCACCTTTATTGTACATGCATACAAACGTAGTCGAAAGTTTTTGTTCAATTTTCTAGATTTCCTCCTAGAAGTAAGCCTGTCAGTGCATCATTCCCGTCCCTCAAAAAAAAAACACTAATCTGAACACCCACTAAAAAGAAACTCATGGTACAACAGATTGTTGGGCCAGTTGCTGAAACGACATAATCATGAAAACTTCGCGCAAACCAAGACGAGCCACGAGGCGCATTTGTGTGCGTATTTCTGCCTCGTGTACAGTCTTGGTGTGCTTAGTTTTCTGGAGAAAAAGAACACAGCATGCTGCGCGGAATTTTATATTCCCTGCTTCGTTTCGAGATTTACCCATGTACATATCGTCTTCCGTAGCAGGCAATGAGTGATCATCTTTGCGAAGAAGTGCGTTTACCTCGGCGACACAATAGGTTCAGTTCTGAGAAACATTTGCAGTGAATGCGCAGCAATCCCACATTGAATGCTCAACAACCTACAGCAGGGATCTACAGCGCATTCCAACCCCGAGACTGAAGTCAAAGATCACATCCAAGAAGCTGAAAGTCTTTTTCTCAACTCTAGCAAAGTGTTAGATAAAGTATGTCATTAACTATGGCTTGGCTTTAAAAAATTACTAAACGTGGATGGCAACTTACTGTAAAAGAATGAAGGTTGTCTTGCTTACCACTCTCTCTCTTTATTGGTCCTTTTGGCGGCAACTTTCCATGAAATCCACTCCGCCGTATTACTATGCACAGTACTTGATCCTTTCGGCAGTCTTATTCCCGCTAATGCTCTCGTGTCTCGTAACGTCTAACTTTACGTTTCGCACTTAACGTTTCATCGTTTGAGATAAAAATTATATACTAACCATACTTCTCTCGGACGTTAATGCAAAGGAATATCTGTTTCATGGCTGCTGCATCTTCTTGCTTACGCTTTCTTGGTACTGGACTGCCATCACCACCATGTGACAATATCCGAGCAGTGCGTATGTGACCGCAGTAAACCACGCCACGAAGTGGGCACTGAATCATGGATAATGTTAACTTCGGCTCGCTCGTTCAAACCTGGCACCGGACGACAATGAAACCACCATCTCGCTGAGAGAGTGGGTATTAACGATAGTGTACTTATTAAAAAAGCCTTATTTAATCCCACTAATTCTATTCACCGGCTGTTTACAGGAGTTATTCCGGGGCCTGAAATGGGAACAGTTGGGGATAAGAGGTAATCCAGAATAGCTAAGTAATCTGTGATTCGCTGATGACATTGCCTTTACTAAGTCACTCAGGACATGAACTGTATATCATGATCACTTAGTTACACATGCACAACAGAACGGTAGGCCTTAAAATTAACATGCAGAAAATAAAATTAATGTTCAACAGTCTCGCAAGGGAGCAGCAGTTCAGAATTGGTAGCGAGGTGCTGGAACTGGCAAGGGAAAACATCTACTTAGGGCAGGTAGTGGTTGCTGATGAGGATCCAGGGAAGCAAATAACTATAATAAGAATGGGCTGGAGCGCATATGACAGGTTCTCTCCGATCATGAATGAAAGTTTGCCAATATCCCTTACGAGAAAGGTATACAACAGCTTTATTTTACCAGTACTCAAATTTGGGCAGAAACAAACAGGGTTCAGCTTAAATTAAGCATAACGCAACGAGCTATGCAACAAAAATGATAGGTGTAACGTTAAGAGACTGGAAGCGGGCGCAGGGGGTTAACAACATCCTAGTCGAAATGAAGAGGAAGAAGTGGGCTTAGGCAGGGCATGTAATCCGAAGGCAAGTTAACCGTTGGTCCTTAAGGGTAACGCAGTGAATTCCGAGAAGGCAAGCGTAGCAGGGGGCGCCAGAAAGTTAGGTGGGCGGATGAGATGACGTTTGCGGGGTTACGGTGGCCACAGCTGGGAAAGGACAGGGTAAATTGGAGAGACTTGGGAGGGACCTTTGCCCTGCATGGGCGTATTATGGCTCATGATGATGCCTAAATGCTGAATAATACGATAGTGTTTACTGTTCTTATAATTTTCTGGAGGCGGCAGAAACTTAGCTGGATATATGAGGTGAGGAATTTCGCTTCTTCAGAATGGTCGTAGTTGGCAGCGGACAGTAATAATTGAAGTTCAGCCGAAGAGGGCTTGTGTAGAATTGGATTTAATCCGGCTGATTATGTCAATAACGAAGAAAGAGCCGACTCCTTTGGAACAAAACAATTCATAAATATAAGCGAGCTCGGCTCGACAGCGACAGAAAAACCTTTAAGCAATCTATTAAATATCGCAGGGCTTACAATTTAACATCCTCTACTATGGTACCTATTATTTTAGAAATGTTATGACAGAAAAACTTATCGTTATTAGGGTTGCTTTCAGTGACTATTCTAGCGAGAATTGTTCGCGGAAGCAATTTTTCGCGCCATATTGTCACTGCGGAAAATCGCAAAGCTGGAATTCTTGCTACTTTCTCTTAACAGTATATCCGGAACGATATAAATTTTCATTACTTTGGGTCTTTTTTTGGGCAGTAGTTCTTTCGCTGCACGTGGCATTCTCAGTCGCTATACGAAGAATGCGGGGAATACATGACGGAGCAGAAGCTATAAAACACTTGATATCTAGTGGAATCATTCAATTATAAGTGCGATTTCAAGAAATTTAGTAGTTACTTCATGGTTTCACCGCTGTATGACGCGTTGCTACTCTAGCGCAGTCTGCTGACTTACTAAAGACGTCCTCCGTGCGCGCATGTCATGAGAGAGAGAGTCAAAATAATAAAAATTTGGCTTTATTTTCGATGCGTGAGGGCAAGGGGAAGGCTTCTTGGCAAACCATTCAGCTCTGTTGAAATATTAAGGTCGAGCGATACTTTTTCGCCAGCCGTATCGACACTCTTTACCGAGAGGGTTCTTTTCCATCAGGCTCGCATCAGTCAGACCTACCACATTAGCAGTTGTAAACGCCATAGCCAAATGATGCTGCAAGATGCCACAAGATGCAAACGCCACAAGATGCTCGGCCAGCGGAAATAATTGCCGACCGTGCGACTTAGGCGCTGTCCTCAAGTTTGTTGTGGTTATGCGGCCCGGCCAAAAGCGCTCAAAAGAATGGTCTGTGCTTTGTTTATTAAAGTACGATTACGATCAGTGTAGAAAGCGTCAAACAGACAGCAACGAGCCGGATCCTCTAATGCCACATCATTCACCGTTCTCCCATTGACTCTGAACGTTCCAGAACATAACACCACGGCTTCGCATCGAATCGGCACCGTCCTTATGTCTCCCAAGCTGTATAGCGCGGAAGTTTCGTGACCGCTACAATACTACCAAAAAACTGCCGTAGCCTGAATGCAGCGCTCGTGGAGGTGTATCTGACCTTGCGTGTAGTAGAGTCATGCTGGAATAAAATGGTGAACAGCGCCTGATAAAAAAACACAAAAAACAAGTTATTTCATATTTATTATTTCAGCCTCCGCGCACAACTAGCCTTTTTCATGTTTGAGACTAAAAGGTCCACCCATACACCAGGTGTAAAGGAATATCTCGCTGAAAACTGGAAATGTACGACATATATGTGTCCGCTTTTCAGTTCGGCATGATTGCAGCAGTCTGGCAGCCGACACAAGACTAATATCCAGGAATATTTGTGCTTTTTTTTCGGATTCAGAAGAAACGAGATGTATATTTGGCTCCCATTTCTCGCAGTTTCTTACTGCTCTTTCTTTACGTCACTGCTACACATCGTAAATTTGACTTGTGTTGCACCTTTAATGGAACGAAATATGGCTCATACCCAACTCTCTTCGAGTAGCAAGACTGCTCTTCTTCGAGTTACATTCAGCTCTATAGTAATGTGCAATTTACTTTTTTTACTTTTGCATTCCTTCCCTTAGACTCAAGTTCATGAAAGAGATTTTTCATTCTTCTATCAAAGCAATTATTAGGACCCTAAACAATGTCTCAGTCATTAAAGAGCACCAAAAAACCACAAAATTAGAGCGTAATAAGGAACCACTCGCATGCCAGCAAAGATGTACAGAAAGCTTCAATTTAACTGCACTAAACCTGTGAAGTTAAGTTATAGCTATGGCCTCAGTTCTGGTTTCTGTACGCATATGCCTGAAAATTAGTTTTATCCTGAACTTTATTGGCTTCTATTGTTCTTTGCCAGCTGAACACGACACAAAAAATTGCAAAAACTCCACCGAAAATCAGAATAAGACGTACAGCACTTCCAGTCCTTCGAGTGAGTAACTGTTAACGCATTTACAACACTGCTTCTTCATTACCTTCAAACCGAACAACTTTGTGGGCCAAGTCATGACAAACGTTAATGCAGCAATAAGCATCATAGAGCATTACTGTTTCCGCCATTGGCTTTCCGAAGGATCGACGTGGTTTTCAGTGGACGAGGCAGTAAAGTACTGCTGAGCAATACAGTGAAAATTTGAAAAAATGCCACTGTGCTGCGCTGGCTGTGCTCTGCCTGCTGTGCTCCAAAAAGAAGAAAAAAAAGAACGAATTTGCAGATATCACATGTCTTCACTTTACCTATCATTTTTGAGGCAACAACAACAACAACCTGGTTACCACAGCATACCGCACCTGTGTTTACTGAAACTGCTATGTGGTATGTGAGCAAAAAAGCAAAGCGGCACTGCACAGAGCGAAGAAAAGTGACTTTCGCTGGAAATTAGTTCGCTAAGCAGTGATGCTTAATATTGCCTGATTTTATTTACTTGTTTTCTGTGCATTTACTCTTTGAGGCATCTCAGAGACGAGTAGTAAAAGCTCGTTTTATCACTGGAAAACTTCTTGCAATTTTCGCCGATAGGCAGTTGGGCGTGAGGTCCTCATTTTCAGAGGTCTTTGGTATGAATGAATCGGTCCACATGAGTGGGAAGTTAGCACTTTATGTTCGACGCAGAATGACGCGTGCGATGAGCAATGCTAAATAACTTAATAATGGTGTCGTCCGCGTAATAAATGTCATGAAATAAAGTCGAAAAAACTTCTAGCAGATTCTTTTGCTTCGTAAGCCAATGATTAGTTTGGTCGATGATGCGCTACCACTCACTGAGTTAGGAGAGGTAAACCTTTCACCTTGGTCATGAATAGATTAAGGAATATTAAAGTCGTGAGCGCGAGATCAAAATATAGCAAACAGAAACGAACACGGGAAAAGCTCACGCGGTATCGCAGCGCCTGCACGGAAATTAAGTGTAGCATGCTTGGCGGCATGGCGACTGTGAACCGTCACGGCACCTGAGATGTGCTCACGTTACCAAAATTAGGCTATACGCTAGGTTTATGTTTCGAACCTCGCACATTCTACTTCAACATGATTCACGTCGGCCATTGCACCTGTCTGGACTCTTCCCCTCGTTCCCTCCTCCTTCCTCTTGCCCTCGTGTTTCTGCTAGTGCGCTGCTTTTTCCTAGAATGTCGTACCAACTCGCCCACCAGTCTACGCTATTGAACTCTTCGGCTTGCACAGAGCACATCCTCCTACTCTTCGAGAAAAAGGCATCCGTGACGTATTGAATTTGCCAACGGACACGTTGCGCATTACGCATTAGGGAAAATATCCGTTTTTTTTTTTCTTCTTTCTCTATGGTCATGTGCGGTATTCTCTAATCGACTACGTGTCGCCCTATCACCGCTATACATTTTCACACCTGTTCAAATGCATTCACCGCACGAATCGATGAGCCCATAACCTGTTTATTCTTCCGCGCCCTCATATAGGCTTTTAATTGTATACAGCCATGTCGTTTCCCCTTCGACAATTTTTTCTCCAGTGTTTAAAATGTCCTCTTCCATTTTTTTTTTGTATTAGTGTATGCAATACCTCATTTGAGCGCTTCTAAGCAACGAGGTTGTAGTGACCGAAACCGCGAGCCCTGGAGGCCAAACCAGATAACAGATAAGTTCACGGGGCTAACATGCTCTAATAAGAAATTAGTGGGCGCGTTAGAGATAGTGAATGAAGAAAGTTTTGTTAATTTCTCCTTACCGTTTTTCAAAATTGCCCTTTTTTTGCTTTTCCAAACGCTCAACCATGGTCAGGGAATTGTGTTAATAGTAAAGAGACAAAAAAGGGGCGCATGGTCAACATGCTAGGAAGCAAATATCTGGCCCAGTGGGACTGTGACTCAAATTTAATATAACTAAAAGAACTCGGAGAAGGAAATGAAAATGGACAAGCACCTCTTAGCATTTAGGCGGCGTTCTTGCCTAGATAAATGAACCCATAATTTTGTGTGCGTCCACTTTCATGAACCACGTCCTTGTCGAGACTACATTTATCCAGCTGGTCCCTAGCTTCTATATTCACATTAATTCAATATATCGAAGTCTCTGTGTTCTCCATTTATCTGGCTTCCTTTTCTAGTTCCGGAGTTGGTATTCTGCACGATCGACAAACTGATTTTCAGCGTTTGGTATGAACTAAACCTTTATAGTCATTCTGCTTCGTCCTTCGTATGGGGCTTCATTTTTTAAAATGCATTTAAGGATCGAAATGGTGTAATCGCCAATTTATTTAAGTAACTAGTGTGAGGGAACAAAAAAAAATTGAATGGCTGGTATGATTTATCGACCATTACACTCCAGCTTAGAAATACATTAGGTGGCTGCGGCGCAATTAATTCTAGCCATGCAAACGCATGCAAATAAGGATTCCTGAGAAAAAATAACGTCTAAACACCTTTGTTTTTTGTTTTGTGCTGAAGTGTAAAGCTAAAATTTGACCATCTATAACTACAAAATGAAATTTCGACTGCAAGATCTGTATTAATGCGCAGTGGGGCAGGAGTGAAGCGCGAACAGCGTTTGTAAACAAAAAAAAAATTCTTCCTGTCTATTTCCTACCAAAGTACATATTCTTAAGAAGGTTCTGAAGAGATACCTCCGTGCTAATAAAAAGGAGTGACAATAAGTGTTCATATTCATTCATTTATATGAGGACAAAGTGTGTCCGGTGTGAAACTAGATAACAAATACGTGTTGGGGGGAAAATAACTTGGAAACTGGATGACGCAGGCAATAAAAGTAGAAGACAGAGGGCGATCTGGCTAAACTATGCAACATGATCTAGACTGTATAAGAAGAGAGAAGTTGGAATCTATACATGCTATAGACAACAGAAAGCAAGGAGCTGCATAAAAGCGGCAGGCAAAAATTCAAACTCATTGCTAAGTTCTGTGTTTTTCAAGCAAAAAAAAACAAGATGGGTACATTAATTGCATCTGACTGGATGGGGCTAGCAAGGACATAAATTCTGCATATAACACAATGTCGTCCCTGAGCCGAACTACCGTACTCAGCTTGCTCTTTTACTACGTACACGTACCAGCCCGTTTGCGTTAACACTGCATTCCTGAGCATTGCCTGTGTTCTGCATATTTTAACTAGTGGCTTTGATTTGGAGGGCTGTTATTTAGGTGAATATAATCCCATGTTTCTTTTCCAATTCTCGCTTCCTTACTTTATTTCTAAAGTGTTCCAATTTAAGAAAGAAGGAATCTGTATGAGACCCATTTGCTTTATTCGTTTGCTACCAATAATACACCTAAGTTATGAAACATTTATGGTAGCTTGTTGTCCCACTATCTCATGTCACGATTTTATTACGCTCCTGATGAGTCAGGTCTTAACTGCAAATCAATAAGGAAAAAGTTAAGAGGACCCTATCACGACACTAAAACAAAAAGCTGCATGGCTTCATATCACTCCCACCATTTTGTTCAAACACGTAGTTGTGGATCAGTGCCTGTTGTATTCGGCTAGTAATCCCAAGATCGCGTCCTCGATCGCAGCATCGACTACACAATCAATGCTATTGATGCAGCAGTATGTTTGCTTTATCATTTATGTTCCCTTCAGACGGAATAGCCGCTACCGCTGACAGGCCTATACCGTGTGAGTGGATGGCGTATTTACTCCGTCAATAAGAGTGTGACGCGCTGTGCCCCCTCCGCACTCCACCGATCCAATCCAGCAATCACATTATGACATGCCATACTCCCTTTCCACTCACCCCTACCCAACGCCCCTTCATCCCCCACGTTCTCTTCCTCTTCCCTCCCATTCGAAAAAAAAATGGCTGTGGTTTAGCTCTGGTTAAACTGGACTGACGCGATAGCTACAGCTGGCCAAGTGGAACTCGCTCAATCCAATTGCTAAGTCCGTCTTTCGCCGCTCCGTTTCGCTGGGCATTCCTTCTTCATCTTCCTCCCTGGACGTGGATTCACTCTCTTCAATCTTCTCTCCCTCTTCACTCCTCTCCCACACGGTTTCGCCATAGCGCAGCACTGCCGGCTGCTTCTCCGCGCCACGTGACCATCCACGTGACCGGCCACGACGCCGCCGCGTTGAAGGCTCGGAATGCTAGCGTAATGTAGGCGCGCAGTGCCGCGTGCTCTGACGTCACGCCGCGCATGCGCACAACTGACCAGGCGGGCGGCGTCTGCTCCGCCGTCGGCGCAGCGGCGAGGCGCGCCACGCCCACACCAACCGCTTGCTCTGATGTCACTCCGCGCATGAGCACAGCTGGCGGAGGGTGGTGCCGCGGCTCAGCGCGCAGCCACGCTGACCTCGCGAAGAGGCTGGCATACAAAAATGACAAAACCAATGACGCCACAGAATATTTCGTAGCATTGTCCTAACGACAATTCTTCTCTTGTTTTGTAGTATATTTCTCCAGTAATTTAGTTTTTTATGTAGTACGTGCTGTAGCGTGTAACTCTGTGGTAACTCAGTTCTGTTCAGTTCATTTATTTCAGTCATATACAATGACTGAGGAGAAAGGAAAAAAAGCCCCGCAGGCGGCTTGACAAAGCTCCCATCTCCCGTAGCGGCTTGGCACGGCGATGACAGACTACACAAAATTGTAATGTTACTACAAGTTTTCGGTCAAAAATATCTGTTGTGACGAAAGAAATCTTTCTCCTGTGTTTTTCGACTGGGCTCCGCCACCTTCTCGCTCGCTCCTCTTCCCTGAAACTAGCGAGGTTGTGTCACACCTTGATTGACGGACCGGGTCACGCCACCCGCCCTCTCCTCTTTGACACCCACCACCAGCACCAGCCGCATGTCACCCTCTCCGTCTTCCTTCTTCTCCCTTATCTTTTCATCTTTCTCTCGTTTCAAAGTGTTAAGGAGAGTTCCTCGCTATTCACTTTGAAAACCTGCCAACCGAGCGTCAGACGGGGGATCGAACACATCATGCTGACAAGGCGGTTTTAATCTTATCGCATAAAGCACCGTGCTGTGCGATGTCAGCTTATGTCAAGAACCCCAGGACATCTAAATCAGCTCGGATCCTTAGATTACGGAGTCCGCCCTAGTCAGTGTGTCGGTTCGGAGGATTATAAGTACCAAATTTTGCAATTCTTCTTATTCAAAGAAAAGCGCTTTATTCGAGGGATCAAGTCTAATACTTTTGTTTTGTTTTTTGTTTTTTAAACATATCTAATCTTAATTTTCGCAATAATATCTTCACTAGAGTCTAACCAAAATTAATATTGCCCTTGAGATGTGTTCGGGTACTTCAGGCTGACGCTTAACAGTTAACTGAGCACTAATTGTTTTTTCCAAGGTGAAAACAAAGCAAACAGTGGCGATAACTCTCCTCAAGTAAACAGCAATACTAGCGCTCCTACGAACCTGGAAAGTAAGTAGGTCTTCGATTGTATTCATTTAACTGAACAGTCGTATAAACCACTCCGATCAAATTGTAACCATTAGAGTACATTCTTCTTTCTACAGAACACTGTGGCATTTTGCAGTCAACAGAAAAGGCAAGCATGCATAAGAAAGATATTTGAATAGTTCTGAGCACCTACAGCGTTTTGAGAAACAGCCACCACGCTACAGATACATATGACCCATTCGAGATAATGTCGGCATTCATTGAAAGTTCGCGGCGTTGCCGCCTTCGTTAAATGTTTTGGCAAGTATTTCGATAAAATTGTTACGAGGGCGGCTTCGTTGAGAATGTGCAAGCGGTTTCACTGACTCTGTACTAAGCAACAATCCTTCTGAAGTTCTTGTGATGCAGTTGCATGTAAAGTCTTGAGATGCTCACGTCGCCCAGCCTACAGGTGCAAAATAAGAGGTACGCAAGTAAATGATGGCAGAGAGGTGCACGATCCAATCTAGTTCGGCGGCTGCTGCAGCTTCCTTCGCTCCGTAGGATGCGCTTGAGCGTTAATCTATATTTCCTATTATGTGCGCATTCATTGGTACTTCTGAAAAGGGCACCACTCATCCATTGTCACACTAAATGGAAGCAGGAATATTCTTTTGATCTCTAAAAACGGGGTGGCAACGTGTCCACAGAGAGGTACAGGTGTCCACCGAGATATGCGAGACAGATACATTTCCTTTCCTCAAAAACCAATTTATCGTCGAACAAGGCGTACAGCCGAACGGGCGATGGCGTTCTGTGGACTCCCTAGAAGTGGCGCAAGACGCTGTCGCGTTCCACTCTTAGAGGCGAAGCTCAACGCCTTAACCACACATCAGTGACACAAGCAGCAACACCGCGCTTATAAGGCTTTCGCCTCACCGCACTTTAGGTCAACAAAGTGCCTCCCCTGAACTTTTGTCCCATCAGGACGCCAAACCCTGCAATTTCCATTTTTTTTTCAATCCGCGAAATACCGCTTTATTCCACGGAACTAGTTTTATAACCGATCTTTGTTTTTTCCATATCTTAAACCTTTAAGAAGAATTTTCTCAATAAAATCTTCAATAGAGTCTTCCCGAAAGTAAGATTGCCCTTGAGATGTGGTCAGGCACTCCAGGATGGAGTTTAACAGTTAACTGAGCACTAATTCTTTTCTTTCAAGGTGCAAACAAAGCAAACAATGATCATAGCCCTTCTCAAGAAGTGAGCAATACTACCGCTGCTACTAACGAGGAATGTAAGTAGCTCTTTGTTTCTATGCTTCTAACTGAAAAGTAGTGCAAGCCATTCTAAACAAATTTTAACCCTTATAACGCACCCTGCATTCTGAAAAACACAGCGGCAGTTTGCAGTCACCAGGAAATATGAGCATACATCGGAAAGATTTTTAATAGTTCTGTAGACCTAGCACATTTTGAGCTAGGGACACCACACTATGGATACAGATAGCCCAGTGGAGCTGTTGTCGGCATTCCCTGAAAGTTCGAGTCGTTGTTACCTTCGCAAACTGTTTTGGGAAATATGGCGATATGAATGTTTTGAGGGCGGCTTCGTTGGGAAACTGAAAGCGGCTTCTGTGACTCACGATGAACCTCAATATAATTCGTATGAACTTCTTGCGATGAAGTTGCATGTAATATCTTGAGATGCATGCTAGCGTCGCACAGCTTACTGGGGCGAGGTAAGCGGTAAGCACGTAATTTGTAGCAGACAGGTACACATTAGAGCCTTGTACCAGCTACCTATCTGGTTCTGACGGCTGCTGCGGCTCTCTTCGCTCGGTAGAATGAGCTTCAACATGGCTCTCTCTATCTCTTATTATGTGTGCATTCTTTGGTAGTTCTGACCAGCCCACCACTGATCCGCTATCATAATTAATGGAAGCAGGAAAATGCTTCGGATGGCTTAAACCGAGGTGGCAACGCCGAATAATCACTATACCACTCTTTTTCCACGAAAAAAACAGTCTGATACAGTTTTTAAAACCCACAAATTACAACCTTGAAATTCGGGCTTGTTGGTTCATACTTCGGAGCAATAGCGCAAACATGACAAGGGACCAAGAACGAGTAGACACACACAGCGCTGTGTGTGTCTACTCGTTCTTGGTCCCTTTTCCTGTTTGCGCTATTGCTCCGAACCACCAATTACAAGTGTACATGGTAACGGCTATGTTTCCCATCAGTGAGAGGCCATCCGGGTATCCTTTGCCTTATGTGAATGCTTCAATTTCTTTTCCCCTCAGCACGCTGCCGATTTTGCGTCAGCACTCCTGGAGCTCAAGCAATCAAACGCGAACACTAAAAACTGCGCCCCATGAATGAAGCAGTTTTTCTTCTTCGACAATGTACTTCCAGAGGACAGTCGCGACGAGTCTAGAGATAGCCCCAAGTGCAGTATTTTGTTTCCTTGAAGTATTTGCAGGGTTGCGTCTACCCACTCTTTATATTGTGTTGTGACTTTGGGGCACCCCACCGCTGCCACCAATGTTGTGACTGGGGCATCCCACCGCTGCCACCAATGTTGTGCCATAGAGGTGGTCCCGTAGCGCTCGCCACCCGTTTCGTGACTGAGCGCTGCCAGCTCTCTTGGCGGTAGCGAAGACTCCGAGTCCGGCGTCGGTGAGATCAAGAAAACGCTTTATACATTATGTACAGGGCATAATATAGTTCAACATCGGCACGGGGGCCGAGAGCTACACAACGCGACTGTTCTCGCACAGCGACGATCAGCGAGACACCAGCACATCACACCATCCGACTCCACTCGTGAGCAGCACTCGACCAACACCACGGTGGGTCGGCCACTCTCTCCAAGCTGCACCTGCTGCCCAAGCGGCAGCGGTGGGGCTTATATAGCCTGAGGAACGGCGGCCCCTCAGAACTGGCCAATCCAAAGGCAGCACTCGACGGCAGTCCGAAAGGACCAACCAGCGACCGCGCCGGCCACCCGCTTCAAATTTTGCCGCGCGCGGTGACGCCCTGGGGAAAGGAAAACCGGCGCCTCGTAGTCTGGCACCCAGCGACGTGTCCAGGCACGCTGCTCGTCGATGCTTCTCCTTAAGACTCCGCTGCAGTACGGCGCAGCATCGTGGCTTGTCAAGGGAGCGTTAGGGCGCGTGCCTTGCGGCGCAGCACCAGGGCTTGTCAAAGGGACGTTCGCAGGAGAAAGTTTGCGGCCTCGAGAATTGGAATCCGGGTGGATATCCCGGCATAACAGCACCCCCGCCATCAGATAAGGCGCCGGGAAGACGAGCTGCTTCCACGTGGCTCGGATGCCTGGCGCGCCTCTTCTCAGGCTCTTCCAAGTTCACGTCCTGGTGACTTCACGTGCACCAGGTCCCACTCGCCGGGCCAGGAGCTGTGCTCACAGCGTTGTCGCCAAGGCACCTCGACCAGCTTCGCTGCGCTCGTTCCGGTCCCCTTGCTTCTCGCCACCGGTCATGGTTGGTCGTTCTGCAGACTACAAAACCGACTGGCAAAAGGCAACACCCAACACAAGCAAGTGCCTTCTGTCTCCCATCAAACACCAGACAAAGCCATAATCCAAATCAACTTAACTAAATTGATGGACCCTTTTTCTCCCGCTGCAACAAGAGGCATGTGTACGATCTGGTACACAAGGTTCAAACAACCATTTTACAAGGTATCCACACACCAAAATAGCAGGAGAACTTAATAATCAGCAATAATAATGACAATCATATTGGTCCCCTTGAAATCATTTGTACCGAAAACACACTACTGAGGAAGCAAATGAGGTCATTCATTTTTGCCCCTTTCTTCCTTTGAACATGATAGTTTGTCGCAAAGTGAGAGAAGGTAAGTAACGAGGAGGTCACTGAAATAAGCGAGACCTAAAATGCACGACTTAGAGCATCGGCGTTCGCGTTCAACCTTCCCTTATAGCGGACAACGAGATTGTGCTGCTGGAGGGTCATGCTCCACCTCAGCAAACGACCGGTCCGTTTCCACAACAAACTCAGAACCGGAGACACAACAAGTCAGCTTCTGAACTGCCCAAACAAGGCAGGCGCACTCTCTCTCCTCTGCCTCTTCCCTACAACTTAGTTTGCAACTCAAATACAAAATTGGTGGTTCATGACCACTAGCATCTTCTTGGCATAGCACCGCTTCCATTCCGCGATCACTCGCGTAACATTCAAAGATGAAACCTTTCGGAAAGTCTGGTGCCGTTAGAACCGGCTTATGGCTCAAGGCTTGTTTCAATATTTGGAACGCATTCTCTTTCTTCGAGTCCCACGTCACCTTAACGGGCTCCGATTTTCGAAGTGCGTCTGTCAGCGGGTTGGCAAGGTCAGAGTAGTCTCTCACATAGTGTTGGTAATATCCAGCTAAACTGGTTGGCTGGGGATAGTTTACAATAACGGCTACCTTGATGTCGGAAGGTCTACGCCGGCCGCGCCCCATTACATGGCCCAAATAAGTCACTTCACTGTAACCTAGGTGACATTTAGCTGGTTTCACAGTACGGCCTGTCTCTTTCAACCTGCAAAATACGACTCGCAAGTGCTCCAGATGTTCTTCCCCAGTGTCCGAAAAGATGGCAACATCGTCGAGGTATGGCAATGCGAACCCGCCGAAACCATGAATCACTCTGCCCATCAGGCTAGAGAAACAATACGGCTCGTTTCTAAGTTCGAAGCTCAAATTTTGGTTTGCCTCCATCTTTCCTTTTACATCTGAGTGAATGACCAAAAAAAACAAACACTAAATACAAGAAAGATGTATTCTTAGAATCCACAAACTTCAGCCGCGCCCTGCGCGGTCGGGGTCGGACGGCCGCTCGACCAGCCGACGCTTCACGGAAGCTGAGGGGCTGATTAGTCACGCCTCTCCGCGACATGCGTCCAAAGCCTAGGCAGCGCTTGGAAGGCCGAAAGCGAGAGGGGCGCTTCCTCCTTTCTCGGTCCCAGTCATGTCGTTTCCCTTTCTGACTAGCGCGTGCACTGTGGCGCTCTTTTGTGTGGCGACCGCGCACCCTTCTCTGGAGTCCATCACGCCTGTCCCGAATCCTAGGAATTCTTCTGCGGTTCTTCCACAGCGGAGTAGTACGCTTTAGATCAGGCTGCGCCTGGTGAGTCGGCTTTCCTTTTACGCGACGCCTGCGAACTCTTGGGCTCCAAGGTGACAATTTCGGGCTCTTACGCACATTGCCGGCCCTCGATCGTACAAGCTTCTTCCGCACTTTTCCCTTTTTAGCGCAACCATTCACATTGGTTTTTCTTCTACGCCGCCGCTTTTTGGGAACTGCTCTAGCGGATCTGTTGTGCGATTCTCCGGTTATTTCGGTGCCCTCATCCTTCAAGCTACCAGCCTTCGTCTGACCAGCAAAATCTGGTCCTGAAGAATTCATGCACTCGTCCCGAGCAAGACTTTGCTCGCGCAGCCACAAAACCTGCGCTTTTCTAGCAGTGCCAGGCGACGGTTCACCTGACGAACCGTTCGGTGCTATTTCCTTTGAGCACAATAGCTCGTTTTCCGGCAGTCTATCACAAGACGCTGGAGTTTGACCTTCACTAAGCTGATCTTTGTCTCGATGCAGCGCTGAACAGCATTCCTCGCCTACGATCGAACTCTCAGTTGGCGCTATCGGTGCGCCACTGTCCGTCGCGAACTCAGAGCGACCTGTCTCAATTTCCGCAGAGAACAGCTGCTCGCTCTCCTGTGGTCTACATCTTGGCTCTACGCCTTCATCTTTCAGGATCGCAGCGGTAATCTCTGTAGCATCGCACTTTACAGCTAACGCTGCGCTCTGGCTTGGCGCTTCAGCGTTACCATCATGTGACTCACAGCCACGCTCTGGGCCGCAGATTAGAGCCTCGATGTCATTACCCTCGCACACGTGCTCAAATTTCTCGAGGTATCTATCCATATCCTCGCCGACGACCATGGGCGGCAGTTGGTCGCTTATTCTTGGACCATTAGAGGGAACTGTCGTAGAAGCAAGAATAGGCGCTGGCGAGGTTTCGAGGAGCTCCAGCTCCATCATTCTTACCTCGTGCTCTCTCAGCGCCTGGCGCTCCCGCCTCTCCTCTTCTTCCCTTTTCTCCTCGCGACGTTCCTTTTCCCTCTTTTCCTCCCGCTCACGCCGTTCAATGACATCAGCCCAGGCCTCTTCGGCTTCCTCAGCCGTCACGTCCTCGGTTCTCATGACCTCAAGGATCGCATTCTTTCTTTTTGCTGGGCCCAAATCAATGCCCAGCTCCTCACAAATTTGGAGAAGTTCTTTGACCTTGTAACCCTCCATCGTTCACAATGGCCTCTTGCTGTTTTCCCTTTTAGAAAATACTTGCCGTACACTACTATATCACTACTAGTTAGACACGCGCAAGCATTTCTCACACTGCCTTGTTTACCCCTTCAGCATCCCTTGGTTTTCAAAACACTCTTCCTAGGCTTGAAACACACAAGGTTAACACAATGCT
The DNA here is from genome assembly GCF_055824585.1 of Amblyomma mixtum. Lineage (NCBI taxonomy): Eukaryota > Metazoa > Arthropoda > Arachnida > Ixodida > Ixodidae > Amblyomma > Amblyomma mixtum. The sequence continues at coordinate 35,382,741 of NC_143015.1, forward strand.
ACACCAATTTTCTCTAAGCTACCATAACCTGTGTTAGAGAAAGTCTGGCGTTTGAGGAAAACTTCAGGCACTCACCGCGCCGAGGTAGCTGATGTCGGTCGATCCCACCGCTGCCACCAATGTTGTGACTTTGGGGCACCCCACCGCTACCACCAATGTTGTGACTGGGGCATCCCACCGCTGCCACCAATGTTGTGCCATAGAGGTGGTCCCGTAGCGCTCGCCACCCGTTTCGTGACTGAGCGCTGCCAGCTCTCTTGGCGGTAGCGAAGACTCCGAGTCCGGCGTCGGTGAGATCAAGAAAACGCTTTATACATTATGTACAGGGCATAATATAGTTCAACATCGGCACGGGGGCCGAGAGCTACACAACGCGACTGTTCTCACACAGCGACGACCAGCGAGACACCAGCATGTCACACCATCCGACTCCACTCGTGAGCAGCACTCGACCAACACCACGGTGGGTCGGTGACTCTCTCCAAGCTGCAGCTGCTGCCCAAGCGGCAGCGGTGGGGCTTATATAGCCTGAGGAACGGCGGCCCCTCAGAACTGGCCAATCCAAAGGTAGCACTCGACGGCAGTCCGAAAGGACCAACCAGCGACCGCGCCGGCCACCCGCTTCAAATTTTGCCGCGCGCGGTGACGCCCTGGGGAAAGAGAAACCGGCGCCTCGTAGTCTGGCACCCAGCGACGTGTCCAGGCACGCTTCTCGCCGATGCTTCTCCTTAAGACTCCGCTGCTGTACGGCGCAGCATCGTGGCTTGTCAAGGGAGCGTTAGGGCGCGTGCCTTGCGGCGCAGCACCAGGGCTTGTCAAAGGGACGTTCGCAGGAGAAAGTTTGCGGCCTCGAGAATTGGAATCCGGGTGGATTTCCCGGCATAACAATTGCTAGTTAAGTTTGTACGGCTTTTAAATACTAACTGTTTTGCGGGAAAAATGAAACTGCTCGAATTAAGCACCAAATAGAAGGAGATTTTCGTTTCCACAAGCCAGTCCTCAAGTCGCACAAAGTGCGCTACGAGATGGGCGACCGTGTGCGTCCTATGTACGTAACCCATATAAGGTCCGTAAGGTACTTAGAGCATATAAGGTCCATGTAGCTTCTGCAGCTCGTGCCCTCATCGACACAATAGGCACAGCCCACTTATGCTCTTATTTGGGACCGATGTGGGAGCTCACGTCGGATCTGCACACACGGCTCATAGCAGCCAATGTGAGCAATAAGTTGATGGAAAGCTACCCCACTGGTCCCACATTGGACCGATGTTGACCGCTTATGAAGTCGGTGGACTGTTTTTTTTTTTGGTAGCCGTTCCAATGCCAACCTACCACCGATACGGGCTCTGCAGAGGCCAACTCAGTTTAGGTTGCATGCACGTTCTTAACGGGAAGCAGAGGCGGGCGTTTCACGGTCTTACGCAGCACCATTTACCCCCGTGGCACCCGCAGGGACCAAATATCATGTGCCGCTGGTGTTGTGCACTAGACCATAAACAAAACTACCATCTGAGAGACGAGACGTCATTTCGTTTGTCTCTAGTTCAACCCCTTTCTCTTGTTGCATGAAGTACCATTTCAACCGAGAAGCTTCCATTCCACTGCTGATTTCTAACATAATGGCACATTTTAACGCCACGATGCACTGACAACCTTGAACATCGATGGAATGTTAAAAAATAACCGACAAAATAGCGTAGGTAGACCAGTTCACGTTCTCACCTAGTAAAGAAAGCTCATTGAAACTGCTTACTTCACACACTAGAAGTTTTGCTGTACCTCCTTCAGTTTTCACCCATCAAAGGTGCATTATTTTCGGCCCCCTTAAACAGCGCGCTTACTTAATGTAACCGTAAGGATAAATTAACCCAATATTTGCTCTTAGCACAAATCAATTATCTGGAAGTTTCTCTCTATGTGGGAACACCGGTGACAAAACACGCATCTATTACCAAGATAATCATATCTAAACCTTTTTGCTACCGTTTAAATGTATTCCGGTACGCCTCATCATATCGTGATTTAAATGCACTTTCCTTGCGCCAGGTCCTAACAGCAAGCAAAAGACAAACAAAAAATAAAATGGCCTTAACTTGATAACGGAAAGAAACACCGCTTCATTACAAAATCATTCTCGTCTTTTTATTCAAAACCGCAGTGGTGTCTTAGTGGCTCTGCCGTTCGGTTGCCGATCGCGCGGTCACGCGTTCGATTCTAGCCGCTTCAGCCGTATTTCTTTGAAGGGGAAATATAAAAACATCTGCCTGCTGTGCGATGTCAGCGGACGTTAAAGAACCTCAGCTGGCCAGAATTAATCCGAGACCACCACTACGGCATCCCTAATTTCCAGTTTGTCCCTTCAGGACGTTACACCCAGGAATTTACAATTTTTTTAATCTACGAATTACTGCTTTATTCCACAGAACAAATTTTATTAACCAATTTTGGTTTTTCTTTTTGAACTTTCTAAGATAATTTACTCAATAAAATCTTCCTTACAATCAGCACAAAATTAAAATTGCCGTTGAGATGTGATCGCCTACTCCAGGATGAAGCTCCAGGATAAACTGAGAACTAATTCTTTTCTACCAAGATGAAAACAAAGCCCACAGTAATGATAGCTCCCCCCAAGAAAAGAGCAATACTAACTCTGCTACGAACATAAAAATTAAGTAGCTCTTTGATTGCATTGTTTTAAACGCAAACGCGTACAAGCCATTGTGAACAAACTTTAACTCCCAGAGCGCATTCTGCCTTCTCCAAAACCTAGCGGCAGTGTGCAGCGAACAGAAAAGGCGAGCATAAACCTGAAAGATTTTTCGCTAATTCTGTTGATCTGGCGCACATTGTAAAATACACCCGGCACTATTGATACAGACGACACTTTTTGAGCTAATGTCGTATTTCTTGAAAGTTCATTACGTTCCCAAACTGTTTTGGCAAATATTTGATAGGGCGATTTCGGAGGCGGCGTCATTGAGAAAGGTGAATCGGCTTTAATGACTGTGTACTACACGATAGTGCGTATGAAGTTCTTGGGGTGTAGCTCCATGTGATATATTGAGATACTAGCGTCGCCCTGCTCAATGATGCGAAAGATGAGGAGCGGAGCTAATGGGAGGCAGGCAGGTACACTTCAATTCCTTGGAGCAGTTGAAAGGCTTGTTCTAGAGTCTGCTGCGGCAGTCTTCGCTCGGTAGCATGCGCTTGGGCCTGACTCTTTTTCACCCTGAGTTGGTTCGTTGTCATTGGTACTTCTGAGCAACACAGCTAAGATCCGCTATCATCGTTCTTGGAATCGAGAGGATGCACCTGAGCGCTAACCAAGGGGTGACAGTATGGAATGTTCCCTAACGAGCTCTTGCTTCCGAATGGTGGAAATCTGATCCAGCTTTCCTTAACCGCAACATAAAAATATACTGCACGGCTGGTATTTAGCGGACTAATGTGTGTCCATCCGGAGAACCATAGCCTTCTCTAGACGCTTCGATTCCCTTTTCTCGCAAGATCCTCGAGATTCTGCTCCAGCGCCCCCTGGAACAGTAGCAATCATACATACACATATTGAAAACTATGCCACAATGAAAAAGATCGCCTTTCCTTTTCCGTCTAGGATTGGCAGACCGCAGTTCTGACTCATTGGCAAGGAGAACCGAGCAAGAATTTGTGTTGACATCATTACATGCTTGGAAGTAACCATTTGTTCAATATGTACGTATTGTGATGTGTTGTGTTGGCTTCATGAGACATAGGCAACTAAGGCCATCGTGCGCCAAGCTCAAGGCATAAAAATTGTTCAATATAGCGCAGCTCAGAATGCGAGGCCTCCGACTTCTGGCTCAGCTTTTCCGAATAAAATGAAACAGCTATGCCAAGTAAGAAATGTAATGGCATTTCAGCTCCCACCCAGGTGCCATCACATGTAGCACAAAGGATGGAATCTCTGTGGATTTGATGTGGGCAGCTCATGTGGGTTAAATGTGGGTTTGTTGCTCGGACACACATCGGCCTAATGTGGGCAGTCCACCTAACTACCCCGTCTGTCATACATTAGAACGATAGGGAAACCTGTGAGGACGTGCGCCGATTTTCTAGGTCGGCTAGCCGTAACGAAAACGACATAGGACGGATGCGGGTTCATCAGAGGGGAGCCCATTTTGGCTTGCCTACACGTTCCATACTAGAGTTAGATATAGGTGTTTGACGGGCTTTCCTAGCCCCATCTTCCCTAGCAGAAGTCGCGGGAGCCTAAAATCATGTGCTCCCTGCGCAGACCGCTATACTCTTAATAAAACTGCCATGTGGGAGTCGAGACATCATTTCATTTCTCTTTCATTTGACGCCGTTTTAGTTTCATGAGGTACCACACCGAGCAAAGGAGCTTTCCGTTAAACTCTTGATTTCCTCACAACGGCTCATTTTTGCGCCATTATGCATTACTAACCCTCACTTCGGGCAAGTATAGAAAATAATAGTGTGAAATCTCGGTCAGGACATCAGTTCACGTTCTTTTGAAGTAAGGAAGTCCTTTAAACACACTTATTCCAGATATTAGCAGTTTTTGTTAACTCCCTTGCACATCTCACCTATCATACATGTTATACGATTTTCATTCCCTGTGTAGGGGTATAGGAAAAAATTTCGAAACCAATTTGAAAAAGAAACAATATGATTTCTCTCGCGGGAGTAAGGAGGTGCCTTATATTAAGTTTCAGTCGCCGGCGTTCAGAGGCAGTCAAATTGAGAAGATTTTCAATGTCGTCCGAGGATCCAATCGACATTTCCACCCACATCGAGTGGCGTCACGGTGCACTTGCTCCAATTATTGTGACGAAACAGAACCCAGAGATTGTTCATAGCAACAGCCACGGTTTGCCTGCGACACCGACACTATCGGTGTTAGGGCAGTCCAGGTTGGCCAGTCGGCCGTCGCGACGAGGTGCACTTCAGAGCTGGCGCCCACCGAGACTGAAACCGGTGGCATAAACTAATTTGTAATTAATTACTAATCCTCCGCACTGCTGTATTGAGCTCATTTTCGTAATTACTAAGCCGGTAGGCCTCTTTGAAGGGGGAAAACGGGCACTCGACAACGCTCAAAAAGCGCGCATATTTAAATAAACGCCGAGGAAAAGTACATGCAACTTTTGCTTTTCGTTAAAATGATTCTTTCCTGTTTGCGCTATGTTGATGTTTGTACGGCAGCGAACAGGCCATCGGCCGCTGAGAAAATTTGGCTTAAAACTGTTAACGCTCCACAATTCCATTTTCTCAATTCCGTACCAAAAAAGTTGGAGGCTTATCACGGTTAAGCCCAGTGGATGCGAAGCAGCCTTCGTTTTGCATTCTTTTTATTAACGTCCTTAGCGTTTGGAGGCATCTGGACCGCATACACGCCCGGCGCAAAGACGCTGGCGCGGTTGCGGGCACAGAGACTGACGCGACGGCGGGCGCGCGCCGCTTCATCCCTGGCGTGACGTCACATATCACGTGATGCAGCGATGGTGGCGCCGCCGCCGCGTCGCGTGCGACGGCGCGAACCGAAGCGTGGAGGCCTCCGCCGGGCGACGTCCGACGGCGCGATATGAGGCCTCATCTGCAGCCGGTGTGACGTCATCACGTGACGTCACATCATGTGATCTTACTTCAAGGCCACCGCCGGGCGTCGCGCGAAGGCCCGAAACCTACGTTAATATGCTTCGCATAAAAAAAAGACTGATCACCACTTGCTGACCATGATCATGACGGTGATCATGACGATGTTGCCCAGTTTAGAAGTTCCGCGCCCAAGAAAAGTTTATCGACGCTCCGCAGTTTTGTTTACAAAATCAGGCGGGGAAGCGACGTCGATATTTAATTTTTTTACTTTTCTTGCTTAGGAAAGCCGTCTTTTCACTTTTAAGTACCGTGTTTGTAATTCTAACATGGCCGCCAATTAACGAGGTTCTACTTCAAATTTTATTCGTATTTTTAAGGTCAGGAATAGCTATGTATTAAACGCTGGAACATATTGACGTATGCAAAAAAGTTATATATTCTGAAAAGGAGCCGATCAGTAAAAATGGCTGCGCGACTGTGCAAAACTTTGATCATGAAATTAGTGCGTGTGTTCGCTGGGGAGTGTGTGAAGGTTCTTTTTAATAAAATTTGTTCCATAGATGCCCCTCCGACTGCGTCAGTGAACAGTACAATTACGAGGGAGGAAAATGCAACGAAATCTGCCGAAAACTCTACGGATGCCTTACCAAACAATACGATTGTGGAAGTGGTGGAGAACGGTAATTAGGTTTCACCATACTGCATGCGGTTTTGCTTAGCTGTCTTGAAAGAACATAAATAAACGTTGCTGGAACCATTCTAAACGCTTAGTAAAAAACTGTTGTTGTCAACGTGGATTTATCGCAAGCAATAATCGCATAATTCAGCTAAATTTAACTGTTTGCGTATGGTTCAGATGGCAACACATTTTTAATTACCCAGCCACAACCCACTATCTGTTTTTCTTGAAAAGAGGTCGCATTTTGAAAAGAGATAACACAGGTGCTCGCTCCATAACCAAACAAACAGAAAGGTAGTCAGCTTTGCGACATAATTTATCTGAACATGAAAGGCTTATCTATAATGTCCTTTTTGTAAAGGTCTGCCAACACAACGAAAACCTGCATGCGATTATACAAACGTATATCTCAATGTTACCCGCGTTGCTTCCCAAACATGCTCTAAATAGCATACTTCCAGCAAACATGCCTCTAATCCATTTTCTCCTGCACATATATGAAAACGTGAGAGCGAAACTGACTGGTGTTTCACCGAGGTGTCTAAAATGCGCTGCCTTAACTGACACTCCACAGGTCCCCAGTTCAACGCCTCAGCAGAAAATGCGACTGAGCCGGTCCGACTTCAGTCAACTGATGAAGGACTCTCGACGCAATCACCAAAAAACCACAGCCAGGCCCTAACAGAAGAAAGCGGTAAAGCTACGCCCTCAAAGTACACCTTAATCTAGTAAAATTATGAGCAAAATTACGAGTTTCATATTTCAGAAGGTAAATTTACTTGAAGCTGTTCTCAATGCCAGGGGAGAGTCCGCAGAAATCTGATTTATTTTCTTGAGGACGGCACCTAAATTGTCATTAGAAGCGTTTTCCTGCGCATACGAGTAGTGATTCAAACTTTTCAGTGCAAAACTCATCCTGACTCTATGGTCTTCTTGTCCAAAATAAAGTATTCAGAACGTATAAAAAGCTAGGTGCTCGTTCTTAAACGTTTGAAGCGTTAATACTTCATTGTAACTTGGTGGGAAATAACGTCCCGTAACCCCCAGAAAAGCAGCTCTTTGTTTTTATGAGCCAAGAAATGCACAGTGCTCGAGTTTTTTCCAAAACTTCAAATTGTAATTCCTATAATACACAAATTCCTGCACAACTTTGTTAAAAAATATAGCTTCTTCAAAAACACATCGATTCCATAATTTGCCTTCGCATGCCTTGTAGAAGTCGCTAACAAAAATAATGCGTCTTTGCGCTAGGACACCTCTATAAAGTACGCCTGCATGCCTGTTTTTCCGCAGACGAGTATCCTGAGACGAAGGAAAATGCAACTAGGGGGAACGCAACAGACACAATTTCTGGAGTAACCAACGCTACCACAAGCCAGAACACTAGCCAGAACTTCACTTCTCAAAAAGGTACTGCTGTTTTCTTATGCGTAGAGTTGCAGTTTCTAAACATCATGTTACATGAACCGCATTTTGGGTTATGGATTGTTGGTATGCCGACAACAATACTAGCAGTGGGAAATTTGTCCTGGCCATAACAGAAGAAAGCGGTTAACCTACGCCCTCAAAGTACACCTTAATCTAGTAAAATTATGAGCAAAATTACGATTTTCATATTTAAGAAGGTAAATTAACTTGAAGCTGTTCTCAATGCTAGGGAAGAGACCGTAGAACTCTGAGTTATTTTCTTGAGGACGGCACCTAAATTGTCATTAGAAGCGTTTTGCTGCGCATACGAGTAGTGATTCAAACTTTTCAGTGCAAAACTCATCCAGACTCTATGGTCTTCTTGTCCAAAATAAAGTATTCAGAACGTATAAAAAGCTAGGTGCTCGTTCTTAAACGTTTGAAGCGTTAATACTTCATTGTAACTTGGTGGGAAATAACGTCCCGTAACCCCCAGAAAAGCAGCTCTTTGTTTTTATGAGCCAAGAAATGCACAGTGCTCGAGTTTTTTCCAAAACTTCAAATTGTAATTCCTATAATACACAAATTCCTGCACAACCTTGTTAAAAAATATAGCTTCTTCAAAAACACATCGATTTCATAATTTGCCTTCGCATGCCTTGTAGAAGTCGCTAACAAAAATAATGCCTCTTTGCGCTAGGACACCTCTATAAAGTACGCCTGCATGCCTGTTTTTCCGCAGACGAGTATCCTGAGACGAAGGAAAATGCAACTAGGGGGAACGCAACAGACACAATTTCTGGAGTAACCAACGCTACCACAAGCCAGAACACTAGCCAGAACTTCACTTCTCAAAAAGGTACTGCTGTTTTCTTATGCGTAGAGTTGCAGTTTCTAAACATCATGTTACATGAACCGCATTTTGGGTTATGGATTGTTGGTATGCCGACAACAATACTAGCAGTGGGAAATTTGTCCTGGCCATAACAGAAGAAAGCGGTTAAGCTGCGCCCTCAAAGTACACCTTAATCTAGTAAAATTATGAGCAAAATTAAGATTTTCATATTTAAGAAGGTAAATTAACTTGAAGCTGTTCTCAATGCTAGGGAAGAGACCGTAGAACTCTGAGTTATTTTCTTGAGGACGGCACCTAAATTGTCATTAGAAGCGTTTTGCTGCGCATACGAGTAGTGATTCAAACTTTTCAGTGCAAAACTCATCCAGACTCTATGGTCTTCTTGTCCAAAATAAAGTATTCAGAACGTATAAAAAGCTAGATGCTCGTTCTTAAACGTTTGAAGCGTTAATACTTCATTGTAACTTGGTGGGAAATAACGTCCCGTAACCCCCAGAAAAGCAGCTCTTTGTTTTTATGAGCCAAGAAATGCACAGTGCTCGAGTTTTTTCCAAAACTTCAAATTGTAATTCCTATAATACACAAATTCCTGCACAACTTTGTTAAAAAATATAGCTTCTTCAAAAACACATCGATTCCAGAATTTGCCTTCGCATGCCTTGTAGAAGCCGCTAACGAAAATAATGCGTCTTTGCGCTAGGACACCTCTATAAAGTACGCCTGCATGCCTGTCTTTCCGCAGGCGAGTATCCTGAAACGAAGGAAAATGCAACTAGGGGAAACGCAACAGACACAATTTCTGGAGTAACCAACGCTACCACAAGCCAGAACACTAGCCATAACTTCACTTCTCAAAAAGGTACTGCTGTTTTCTTATGCGTAGAATTGCAGTTTCTAAACATCATGTTACATGAACCGCATTTTGGATTATGGATTGTTGGTATGCAGTGTTGGTTACTACAGCAAAGCGAATTCTGAGGCTTTCACACGGAAGAACTAAACTTAGAATTTAAATGAAGCCAGTGTTAATAATGTTTTTCGCTGGCTTGTATAGTTGCTGAAATGAGTTCAGCTTTTTTCGTATTTTCATGCAAGTAGCATCTTGCTGACCCCATCCTGAATTGTACTACATCGCGATTGGTTGATCACACACTCGTAATAAGACAAACTACGCCATTTTAATTTTATTATAGTTATGTAACCTGCAGAGGGTATTTCTTTTTATAATTTCTGTAACGTTTCGCCTACTCCTCTGAACTCTATTTATGTGTTCAATCATGTCTGCTGTGCATTGCATTTTTTGTGTTCTGTATCTGTTTACGAATGAGCACTACGAAACTTTGCCCCCCCCCCCCCCCTCAATGCAATGACCTACGGGCCTAATAAGAAACTTAATAAGAAAAGTATTGTTACATTAGGCGGTGCATGCATAAGGAAGGAAGAAGAAGAAGCTCTTGAGTTTTTTTTGTGAAGAAGACGACGGTCGAGCAGTGTCGGCTGGTGCCTGCAGTAAACGCCTGTGGTTTTAAAGCCCTGTTTTCCGTGTCCGCTCTCTGCAATCCCAAGCGGAACTACCCCGTAACATCTTGGTGGAGGTGCTTTCGATCCCCCTGGCCACAGCTCCTCGTATTTCTGCGCCAGAAACCTGGATTTGCGCAGTGGACGCCATCTCCCCGAACTCACACCACCGACTGCCACAGTAAGCATGACTTCCCAGGACACATCTCCCGCTCCGGACACTCCAGCTGCCCACATGGTCTTAACCAAAATCCGCCATCCGCCTATTTTTAACGGCGAAGACAAGACGGATGTTGAAGATTGGCTCGACGAATACGAAAGGGTCGGCAAGAATAACCGTTGGGATGCTAGCATAATGCTCGCAAACATCATTTTTTATCTCGCGGGAACTGCGAAGACCTGGTTTACCAACCACGAACAGGAGATGCCTACTTGGGACATCTGCAAGCAAAAACTTAAGGACTTGTTCGGCAAGCCAATTGGGCGAGCTCTCGCAGCCAAAAACGACCTGGCTACTCGCGCTCAATCGTCAACCGAATCTTACCTTGCCTACATACAGGACGTCCTCGCCCTCTGTCGAAAGGTAAACACCTCCATGACCGAAGCTGACAAAGTGGGCCATATACTTAAGGGTATCGCCGATGACGCATTCAATATACTTATCTGCAAAGACTGCTCTACGGTGGACTCAGTCCTGCAAGTGTGTCGCCGTTTCGAACAGGCGAAGCAGCGCCGCATCGTCCATCGGTTTGCGCGCCTTCCCAACACGGCGACTACATCCTCATGCGACGATCTGCCCACTTTGCAGCAGCCTTCAAGTCAGAATAACCTCACTACCATCGTCCGCAGGGAAATCGAGGCCTTGACTCCTGTTCCACTTACAACACCTCCTGCAGAGGCAACAATAGCTATGATACAGGCTGTTGTCCGCCAAGAATTCGCGAATGTGGGCCTCGTTTGCAATCCTACCACGCCACCCCCTGCACCACAGCCAATTCCAGTGGTTGCTGCTGCTACGACAACCCCGTCCTACACACCGCCCTACACACCGCGCTACACCACCCGCAATCCTGCGGAGTGGCGCACGTCTGACAACAGGCCTATTTGCTTCGTCTGTTGTCGGGCTGGCCATACGTCCCGCTATTGTCGCAGCCGCCCGGCTCCCCCCTCTCACCCCTACTACAGCCCTGTCCGCCATGACTATTATGCACCGCGGCGCGTTTCTGTCACCCCAGCACAGCATCGTGCCGAAAACATTGAGCAAGTCCGTCGTCCTAGCCGTTCGCCATCGCCACAGGCCCACCGTTCCCGATCACCTACTCCTCGCCGCAGCTTGTCCCCAACGTACCAAGACCCCTACTCGGGAAACTAGGCGACGCAGCGCCCGGACGTGACGCTGCGTTACCGACCCGGACAGCCAACTGTGTCTCGACCATCGCACCCCGCCGCAACCTGATCGATGTCCTCGTAGATAGAGTCCCTGTGCCCGCTCTCATTGACACTGGAGCCCATATTTCAGTCCTTAGTTCGTCGTTCCGCCAGCGCCTCAAAAAAGTTCTTACGCCCGCTAACACCTCTACAGTTCGTGTTGCTGACGGAAACACTGCTGCCATCATCGGAATGTGCACTGCGCGCGTTAGCATCGCCGGCCACCACGTACCTGTGCTATTCGCCGTCCTTACTACTTGTCCTCAAGACGTCATTTTAGGCCTAGACTTTTTAACAGCCCATTCCGCTCTCATCGACTGTTCCTCCGGACTTCTGCGCCTAGCCCTGCCCCATTGTGTTCACGACCCTAGTGCTGACCATTCCCAGCCTCGCCTCCGCTCCAGTACATTTACTCGCCTACCTCCCGAGGCGGCAGTATACGTGCCAATGTCACCTTTTCCCTCCCTTCCTGACGGCGACTACGTTGTCAACCCCATCACCGACGTCACTCTACAACACAACATCGCCCTACCTCATAACATTGTACACGTCGAGAACAACCTCACCTACATTCCCGTACTCAACTTCAGCATGTCCTCGCAAGTTCTCCCGGAGGGCATTTGCCTTGCCGAGCTGTCACCTTTGTCCACATTTACTATTTCTGCAGTGCTGTCCGACCGTCGCGCCGAGGTACCTGCACAGCCTGCCTCGTCACATAGTCCGGAGGACCGCATCTCAGCCATGGTTGCCTCTGACCTGCGTCCCGAATATGCCAGTGCCCTTGCCAGCCTTTTGCGGTCGTACAGCGACATTTTTGATTTCGGTCACGGATCCCTGGGCCAAACGTCCGTCGTCACACATCGCATAGATACTGGAGATGCCCGCCCTGTTCACCGACGGCCTTACAGAGTTGCTCTTTCAGAGCGCCATATCATTCAGGAAGAAGTGGACAAAATGTTGGCCAGCAACATTATTGAGCCGTCGAGCAGCCCCTGGGCGTCTCCGGTAGTACTTGTCAAAAAGAAAGACAACAGCTGGAGGTTTTGCGTAGATTATCGACACCTCAACAAGATAACAAAGAAAGACGTGTACCCTCTTCCTAGGATCGATGACGCCCTCGACTGCCTGCATGGTGCCAACTACTTCTCCTCCATCGATCTCCGTTCTGGATATTGGCAGATCTCTGTTGACGAACGAGATCGTGAGAAGACGGCTTTTGTCACCCCGGATGGACTCTACCAATTCAAGGTGATGCCTTTCGGCTTATGTAATGCCCCTGCGACCTTCGAGCGCATGATGGACTCCTTACTACGCGGGTTCAAATGGACCACATGTCTGTGCTACCTCGATGACGTCATCGTATTTTCATCAACCTTTGAGGGCCACCTCCATCGTCTTTCGGCTATTCTTGGCGTCTTCCGACGAGCTGGCCTTCAGTTGAACTCCAAGAAGTGTAGCTTTGGTCGCCGGGAACTCAAGATCCTCGGACATTTGGTCAACACCCATGGCATACAGCCGGACCCCGACAAAATTCGCGCTGTAAGTGGTTTTCCTACACCGAAATCTAGCAGCGACGTGCGTAGCTTCCTCGGACTTTGCTCATACTTCCGGCGATTTGTACCAAACTTCGCGGAAATCGCCCGTCCACTCACGCAGCTTCTGAAAAAAGAAGTCTCCTTTTCCTGGGGCCACGAACACTCGGCCGCCTTCGCCGCTCTTATTGCCCACCTCACCCGTCCGCCTGTGTTGGCTCACTTCAATCCATCAGCACCCACAGAAGTACGCACCGACGCAAGTGGTCATGGCATTGGTGCCGTTCTCGCACAACGTCAGCTCGGCTCCCCTCGCGTCATCGCCTATGCAGCCGACTCCTCTCTAAGGCCGAACAGAATTATTCCATCACTGAACGTGAGTGCTTAGCCCTAGTCTGGGCCATTACGAAGTTCCGCCCTTACTTGTATGGGCGGCCATTCACAGTAGTCACTGACCACCACGCCTTGTGTTGGCTTTCTACACTCAAAGACCCTACTGGCCGCCTTGGACGTTGGGCCTTGCGCCTTCAAGAGTACAATTTTTCAGTAGTTTATAAGTCTGGCCAGTTGCATCGAGACGCCGATTGCCTGTCCCGTCATCCAGTCGACCCGCCAAGCCAACCTGAATGCGACAATGACGATTTCGTGCTCTCTCTTTCTGACTTTTCCAACATTTACCGTGAGCAACGCCAGGACCCTCAGCTTCGCGAAATTATCAGTCGCCTCTGCGCCGATCGCCATGACCCTGCCCTTCGTTTGTTTGTGCTCCGCGACGGCACCTTATACCGGCACAATATGCGACCTGATGGCCCTGACCTTCTACTAGTCGTCCCTCAGCACCTACGCAAAGCCGTCCTTGAACAGCTTCACGACGTTCCGACAGCGGGTCATCTAGGCGTCTCTCGCACATATGACAGTGTGCGCCGTCGGTTTTTTTGGCCAGGCCTCTACCGCACAGTCCGCCGATACGTGGCTGCTTGTGACCGCTGTCAACGCCGGAAAAAGCCATTGGTTTTACCAGCTGGACTTCTGCAGCCGATCGACATCCCCATAGACCCCTTTTCTCGCGTGGGTCTGGACCTTCTAGGGCCTTTTCCGCTCTCCGCATCGGGGAACAAATGGATTGCGGTGGCCACTGATTACACCACACGCTACGCGGTCACACGAGCAATACCAACCAGTTGTGCAACCGATGTCGCTGCTTTCCTCCTCAACGACGTTATACTCGTCCATGGAGCTCCCCGCCAACTGCTCACCGACCGTGGCCTTTGCTTTCTTGCGCGTATAGTCGACGAGATCCTACGGTTGTGCAACGTTCGTCATTCTTTCACGACTGCCTACCATCCACAGACGAACGGGCTTACCGAACGCCTTAACCGGACATTGACTGATATGCTGTCTATGTACGTGTCTGATGACCACCGCGACTGGGACATCACGCTGCCATTTGTGACATTTGCATACAATTCGTCGCGTCACAACACTTCCGGCTACTCCCCCTTCTATCTTCTATACGGCCGTGACCCTCTGCTTCCATTCGACAGCCTGCTCCCTCCAGTCGCCACTGCCAGCTCATATGCCCGTGACGCCATAGCCCGAGCTGACGTTGCCCGCGTTGTTGCTCGCAACCGACTCACAGCCTCCCAGCACTCCCAGAAACGTCGCTATGATTCCTGTCATCGCAACACCGAGTATTCTTGCGGCTCTCTCGTGCTGCTTTGGACCCCAGCTCGCCGCGTTGGCCTCTCGGAAAAACTTTTGCCACGATATACAGGCCCCTACCGTATTTTACGACAAGTGACTCCAGTGACATACGAAATTGTGCCCTTGCATCCCGCACGCCATACCTCCACACCTCGCACTGAGACGGTCCATGTTGCACGCCTCAAGCCGTACTACACGGACCCTGGTGTGGACGCTAGTACGCACCGGGACGGTGCTTTTCAGCCGGCGGGGTAGTGCTACATTAGGCGGTGCATGCATAAGGAAGGAAGAAGAAGAAGCTCTTGAGTTTTTTTTGTGAAGAAAACGACGGTCGAGCAGTGTCGGCTGGTGCCTGCAGTAAACGCCTGTGGTTTTAAAGCCCTGTTTTCCGTGTCCGCTTTCTGCAATCCCAAGCGGAACTACCCCGTAACAGTATTATTAATAACTTAATAAGAAAAGTATTATTAAGTTTGACCTTGCAACGCTGAACAAAACAAGACATTTATTATCATGGTGAAGAAATTGGGCCAATTATACTCCTTGAGCGGCTTCGTAAGTTTTTTGCGGGAAGCAAAGCATCCTCATTTCAATGACATTTGTTTGCCTTAGGAGGCACCAAATTGATTTCAAGTATTTCAATCAGCCGCATTCGTAATCCACAATCTAGAAACCAGCGCTTCTTTTACCTTCAGTGAGCACGCGAAGTGGAAATAAAAAAAATTATCAATATTCACCAAAATATGAAAATGAGCCTAGCGGTTAAGTGATCCCTTTTTTTATGTCCTTGTAACCGGTATTCTTGACAGGCACACCATTCAGTGCATAGTAAACTAGAAGGCATCTCTCCTCAATGACTGTCTACAAGTGGGAGAGTTACAGGCGTTTTCCTGCAACACGCCATTCAGTGTCATGCACCTGTACACTGAATTCAATTTGCACATTTTCACGCGTATTACTCCTTTGGAACCTAAAGATAACAATGGCTCAGGAATTGCTTCCTTATCGATCCAATTATATCTGCCAGCATTAGGCAAAGAAGAACCAGTCGAAAAACGACATAAGGATTCCATAGAGACTGAAAGTTCCGTACTCAAAAACACAATACACTGTGTCAAAGCAGATACGCCTGTCGTAGGATGCGTATTTGTATTGCGTTGCAGGGTAGGCTCTCGACACCACAGAGTTGGCCGTGTAGTAACTACCCATAAAAAATGCCTTGTGAGTCTAGTTGGTCCATTGCATTCTCAGAGTTCTTCTAGCACACAAAAAGACGACATGTGAAGGCCTGTCCTGTCTTTCTTGCTTTCACTTGTCGTCTTTTTGGGCGCTAATAGAATTCTCATAATAGCCATAAATTTCTCGTAGCGCCAAAGACAGAGCAGCACAAAAGACATTTTTGTCATTATACGTGCCTCTACCTGAGCCAACGACCAGTTGCGCAACATTCGGCGTCGGATTTATCAAGACGTCAGTGGATCACAGGACGAATAGATCCTGGCATGCTGTTACAGTGTGCTCGCTACGTGGCGAAGAAGAGGGTCACCCGATGCACTTTTCACAAAAACTTCGTGAATGTACCCGCGAGCGCCAGTGATAACTGCTTCAAGATACGCAGTTGCGGACCCTAGATGAGTGAAGAAAGCGCGATTGGCGACAGAATACCGACGTGTAATCTCGGGGTGTGGCGAAGATGAAGCGCGCCAGGGTCTCTGGTTGCGCGCTCATAAAGCCCGAACCTCCAGACGCGAGAGACAAGATCAAGCTCGTGGTCCTCGAGCGTTCCAACGCTAAGTTAACTGCAATCCGATCGGGTTTTCATCTCTGGCTAGCGGCAAACCTGAAATATTCCGTGCTTTTCTGTGGTACATCTGCGCTTAGCCGCATTGATCATCACTAACTTAATAATTAGGCAACAGAACCTTGGTAGCCACGGGGTAATTTTTAACGCCACTGTGTACTATACGGACGATCTTGTCGCTATGCATTGCAGGCTATACTTCCAATTTGCAAAAATTGAGAGACAAGGACGGCACATCAGTGATGTAATGTCTGGTTTATTTTTGTGTCTGTTACCTTAGACAACAGGTTCTGACACTCAGAACACGTCTTCATGGTTTCGGTCCTTGCTTTCATTGTGGTCGTGAAGAATGATTACTCAGTAATGAACCCAAGAGCTTAAGTGATTTTCACCATCACAAAATGCAGATTTACTAATAAATTTGTGCTCGGCAATGAACACGCAAGCATCACTACAGCTACTACAGTGCGTTGTAATCACGCTGACCGTTGACTTTGCTGCATTGCAAAAATGTATTCCTGCGGAATTGTTGTCTGTAAGTGGTTTTGTTCAGCGTTGCACAACTGCCGAGTAAACAGTGATGTATCCTATTTTCAGGTGTGAATATTTCAGCTAGTGTGTTCTTTTATTACGACTTTGACTACGAAATGGAGGCCTACCTCCGAGACCAAGGAGACTGCAAAGACATTGAGCGCTACCTCAAAGCTCTTTTGAACAGCGTACGTATGCTTGTATTCTGCACACGAAACTATGTCCCGCGAACTTACTTGCTTCATTGCAATGTTTCGATATATTTGGTTCTTCATCTTTCTTTCTACCCGAGAGACGAAAAATCTCCTATCTGTGCTTTATATCTTTTTAAATTATATCGCCGTGCCATCATTCCCCTTAAGCCCTCGTTAAGTCCGCTGCTGGGACCACTGCCGCAACGCCGAAAGTAAATCAAATGCGTTTTGCCCAAGTCAGTATCACACCGTTGCTCTTAATGTTTTAAAAAAACTGAAACAGAGACGCCGCCCCCCCCCCCCCCCCCCCGGAAAAAACATGATGTATTATTGTCTTATTATTATCTTCTTTACCCTACACAATTATCGTCTACTATAAAATGCTTTTCCTCTAATAAAGTACATGAATTTTTGAAGCAAAAGCTTTTACTGCGGGACCTCGGGCTTCAATCATGGACCACGTAAATGAACTTCAGCTGAGTTAGAGCTCAACCCATGAAAAAGAGCAAAAGAAATTAAATCAATATTCATGACTGGGAGTCAAACCCCCGGCTGCTCGAAAAGACCTCCTTCAAGGGCTGCTCGGCGATACCACTAGAAAAAAAAACACTAGGCTATTGCCGCAGCCAGCGCGCCTCACGTTAAACTGCGCCATACTCTCGCACTGTGCACTGGAGAGCGTCGTTTTCGTCAGGTTCCATCTAATGATGATTATGATGTCCTCAGGCTTAATGGCACATACCGATGATGGGGGATTGGCCAGGGTGCATAAAACTTCCATCTTCTCCGTCCCGCGGCACTGCCTGTTCACCGTCGTCGTCTACGTAGCATAAATCCGTGCTTTCGCTCCGATTCGAATGTAATATGCATTCTCTGCGCTTTTTATTGTGGACTTTCTGCCAAAATACATAATATGCATAGCATGTTCCAGCAGGAATATTTTATCATGATAATGAAAACATTGCGCAGGTATTTATTCCTATCTGACTGCAGTCGCAGTGCATATGATGGCGGCACAATTTTTCTTCATGCATTACAGCTACTGATGGCATTTCTTGCAGGCCGAACTTCGGTTTAAACCTCTAGAAAACGGTTCGGTAAAGCTATTATTTGGCGGTTCCAAACTCCTATCAAGCCATGTGAGTGCTTCTCATATTCATAATCCCTTCCATTCTAACAACTGCATTCGCTTCTACCCTAGTAACCGTCCCTTTTTCTTCTAGGAAACCCAAGATATCAGAGTGTTGGAACAAGGCTCTTTGGTCGTGTCTACACTTTACCTGTTCAAACGATTCATCCAGTACCACCTGCCTCCTCGCCCCGTCGCTGATATATACGTCTATATCTCAAAGTAAGCCGACCGTTCTATCTTCGGCTTCTTACCCAATTAACCATGTGTGTCTTTTCAGCCGGACTATGATATCGGAATATGATGGCATGAACACTTCCGTAGGTGAGTTCAGGAAGCATTTATTCATACAGTTCAGTTCTCGTTTTTAATAATATTGATAATAACCTATAAAAATGGCTTTACATTCTGAAATAAGGTGATTCACTACTGAATAGAGGCCACACTATAAGCCCCGGTCGATTTAAAGTGCAAACGCTCTATTGCTTTGTCAGTCTGCTGGGAAAATGGCATAGTATCTGGTAGAATATTAATCTCTGCCAGGAAGCGCTGTGGGCGTAGTTCATTGGAGATGCTACCTAATTTAACAAGAGTTGTTGTCGGGATAATTGGTCAGATTCTTAATTCTCCACATGTTTTTTTGTGCAAAAAGACGACACGTCTTGTCCATGTGTCGCCTTTTTGCGCAATAACCTTATGGCGAATGAAGCAAGCTAATTATTACCAATGGTGAGGTCAAACTGGCATTTGACCTCACCGTTCACTGTCGGCATGAAATCAGTGCAAACGTTCCAGCGTTTGGAGTGGAGATACCGCCGATTCTGCGGCCATGTGGCAGCAGCGACTCTGCACGCAGTGTGTAAAACACTGTACCTATATAGGCTGTGTCTTTACAAAGCTTTATTTTCTGCGAGGCCGGAACGTCTCAGTGAAATATGTTCTACATAGCCTAAGCATTGGCTTCAAGTATTTCTTTTTACTTCGGAACGACGTTCACTCTATTCGTCTAATCATAACGATGAGATGGTCTATTTTTTATGCTTCTCTATACTGGAACCATTATACACCGTTTGTAAGGTTCCCCTTGTTAGAACAGTCAATCTGCGAGGAGTGCGTTGATAGTAAGCACCTACTTGTCACAAGTCTGAGAAAATTCTACCCGGCTTTATGCCATTGATATATACACCCTTTATGTCCTCGTATGTCTTCCGCCTTTTGATACGTTCAAACTTCAACTACTCCTACAGCCTGGGAAGTTTTATTCTTGTGATTTTCTCTTATCCCCCATGGCATTATTCAAACCTTGGTACTCAGCAGTAGTTCCTCTACATACTTTTCAATTAGAAACTTTGACCGGTACAGCCGTTACAAAACCATTCTTCGCAGATAAGTATGATATTAGGCGGAAAATGCATAAACAAGACATTGTTACAAAGGAAGAGAGCGTTAAGTCGTAGAGTGAAAGAGGACCGACCACTGGAGGCATAAACAGCGCGGTGCCTAGCGTATGCACAAGAAATCGCGGAATATTTTCAGGCCCTTATAATTTGATTAACAGCGCAGGCAAATGGTGGCATCACCATTCTTTCTCTGCGATCATATCATATCTGAGTGTGATGGGGAGTTCCTTAAATAAGTTTCAGTGCCCTCGTCTAGAATATCATTTATTTATTAGGCCGCCGCGGTGGCTCAGTAGTTATGGTACTCGGCTGCTGACCCGAAAGACGCGGGTTCGATCCCGGCCGCGGCGGCCAAATTTCTATGGAGGCGAAATTCTAGAGGCCCATGTACGGTGCGATGTCAGTGCATGTTGAAGAACCCGAGGTGGTCGAAATTTCCGGAGCCCTTCACTACGGCGTCTACAATAGCTTCAGCCACTTTGAGGCGTTAAACCCTGATAAATCAAAACAAATATTTATTTATTACTTCGAATGTTGCATGCCTTAATAGGTGGCAGTTCTTTCCGGTGCCCTGATTTGTGTTTTTTGTTCAAATCTAGTAGCTTCCCTAAATTGTGATACATTGAGTCTCTCCGAGACGTTAGATCTCCACAAACCGAACAAACCTGTTTGATCTAATCTTCATATAAATTATGCATATGCCAAAAAGGTAACTTCATTGATAACCTCTTCTTTTCAGGATACGCGTATGAGTCAGGAGCTTGCTCAAATGAGAACGTCGCGGTGGTGAAAGATAATGCTGCTGCTTACACTGGCTCTTCTGCGCTGGCTCAGAAGATTGCCATACTGTACGTACGAATGTTTTTATTTTACCGATGCGATGCCTCATTCACAATAATTCTTTCTTACACTGAGAGACCCTGAGTCAAGCTATTTTACCGAAGAACGTTTTTATTAGCACGCGATATCTTACGCCCCATTTTTACACCTTACCACTAGGTAACACAATAGGCAGTCTATTTCGGAAAGCTCACGGGGGTTATGAAAATAGAGAAGAGAATGTTTCACTTGTTTGCGACGTGTTTTTGTGTCCCCAGTTGACTAGTAGACTAATGCAAGCCTCCGTGCATGCCATCGGGCTCCGCGAAAAGGTTACCGTGCTATTTTCTCGGGTATATTGAAACATAGGGTGACCTCGAATGCGTACGCATTCACAGAAACAGAGACAGGGCGAAGTTCAGTGTGAAATTGTCTCAAATTATGCGAGAAGCAAGCCTTTCAATGAGAGCCCAAATCTTTCTCAAAAATCTCAAATGGACGCTCCAATGTTGCACTTCATGCAAATGGCTAGAGCTGCATGCTTGCTTCCATTTGAGCTTTTGTACAATTCACACCACCGCTTGGCAAAACGGGGCAGTATTCCGTCCTTACAATTTTTGTAACTACACACTGGGCATTCTTTTAATCTGAGCAGATGCGCGCACCACTGTTCAATATGCGCAGCTATGCGGCACACTAGTACATAAAGTGTTTATCTTCCACAGGCTCGGAGCGACATGGGACGTGAACAGAACTGAGAAAGGCTGCATGAAGGAAGACGGTTATCTCCTCTCTACGTACAATGCCTCTGGAAAGCACTACAACATGTCTAGGTGCAGTCAGCGAGACATGCTTGCAAACATTACAAATAAAAGGTACGCCTCTATTAACACCGGCATCTGCTTAAGCCTGTGCCTCTTTATGGGCTTTATATTTCACATTTGCCTATTTGTAGTAGTTTAATGAGCTGTTCGCAGGTATAATTATCTGCACTTTCTTCAGTCGATTGCAGTTTATACAGGTAATTTCTTTGCATTGCTGCTTCCTTCAAGACTAGTAAGGTAGTACGAAATTATTTTTCCGCACGGTATGATTTTAATACTGTACGGCTGGGGGATGTGTGTCTTTCAGAAAAACAAACCCAACCTGCCTCAACCAGACCGAAATAAAGCCTCAGAGCAAGAAGCTGCCATCTGAAATGTTCCAGTACCGGGAATACTGCAGAGGCTACTTTAACAAGGACCCATACATGCAAGATTGCTCCGTAAGTTCCGGCTGCTTTTTGGCAACCTTCTTTTTTTTTCGTTTACTGCTGAAGTTTGCAAAAGGATTATATTTCTTTCTTGCACTTCATGTGAAAATGCTGATAGTTCTGCGGTCACTGGCGAACTACGAATCTAATTCGTTTAAACTCCTCTTTTCGACGAAGATTTCCTTGTGCCAGGCAGCTAACTTTTTCTGCCCGTTCTGCTACAGTGCTCTGAAGAACACAACAGAGCCCTTTCCCGTCTTTTCTGCTCCATTCTTCGATTAGTACGGGTGCACGCTATTGTGTTTATTGCTGAAATCTTTCATTTGAAGTTATGTGACTGCATTATAGCCATCATATATAGCCAAGAAGACGCAGCACGTCCTCGCAGCAATGCATTACATACCGACCAAAGCTGTACGATCGACTTCCATGATATGGAACAGACAAGGCAACCAGTTTGCGTTACCTCAAGCATCTACGGCAGGATGGCTTCAAATATGCAGTTAATTAACCGTTCATTCTCACAGCTTCTTGCTACAGCGACCTGTATTTTCGCTCTTTAGTCCACGGCATACAAAATAAACGCAGGTTTTCAGGTGCTGCACATCGCCTTAGCCTCAAGCACCAGTCAGTCATTTGCGCGAAGTTAAGCTGTGTTTTCAAACCTGCCTAATCTGATATTCCTATGGGTTTTGTCACTACATGATCAATACCCTCATCGTCGCAGGCACAGCAGGTCAGTGGGTTATTTTTGCCCCCCGGGTTGATATTAGCCCGAAGCTCTTTATCTGATCCGCTGTCTCTCAGTTCGGGGCGCCAAGCCTTTCACACGAACTGTCGTCTCCGACAGCAGGGGAACGCCCTAATCTTTCCTTCTGTCTTCGTCAGAGCATTTCCTTCCATTACCCTAAGGAAGCCCTCATGCAAGTGGTTGTAAAAATTGTGTTCTGAGTTGAAACTGCCATATGCACGCCCAGTTTGCGCAGAGTGAGACGCCTGCTAAGTTTCGGAACCGCTACCTTCTGCCACGTTTGGTTATACGCTCCGTATTTCATAAGTAATATGAGTCTGAATGACTTTTCACATTGATAATACTAAAAAACAAGGTGCTGTACACATTGGTTACGCATACATTGTGTTAATGAATACCTGAGATAGATTTGCTTGATATTTAGCGTCAATGGTTGAGACGCGGAGGACAAAACAAGAAGTGCAGGCTAGAAAAAAATGATAGAAATTTACGTGCACTAAAATGATTACGGCGACAGGATGCGTTTTGATCCGCACATCTGAACTTTTCGGGCGGTTTCGCTGAACTTACGAGGTGAACACGCCATTATCATGGTTACATTTATTCTCGAAGCACTTCAAATCAACTGCGAGCCATCAGGTCTTTTTGTCCGATTCGTAGTCCACTATCCTTAGCATCCTGCACCTCCACTTAGGCCGTCCTGCGTCTATCCCATCTGAACCATAAAATTTTATTTCGTGTCCAAGATGGTCTTTTCAGCGGCATCCATCACTGACATAGCAATCCTTTTCTGACTAGAGAGGGAACGAAAGCGAGAGGATCACAGTCATTTCTCGTAGATGTATTCCTCTAAGTGTCAGTCCGGGAGTAGGGTTCGACTTTTAGACTTTTAAACGCACTTGGTTTAACATTAGAAAAGGAGCTTCACAGCGCCACGCTTTAAGCTTCGTCCTGCAGGCTTATTGCTTATCTCTACAGCAGCAAAGCTGTTACTAAACGCTTCGCTTGAACAAGCTTTCTCGTCTACTTCGTCACCCTTTGTCAGAGAAACCTTTTCAAGAATTTGCCCACAATGTCCTCCTATTTGCTTCTAGGCGCCGCGCAAGGAGGAAAGTGGGAGAGGAGAGTACGACGGTAGCGTGAGGGCAGGTTGCGCGGTGACCCATAGCAACAGAAAGGCGCGCGCCGTCGTCTGCTTGCCGATGACGTCATCGGTAAGGCATTCGGCGAGCCCGTCGAGAGGAATGCCAGTTGTGGCAGCCACTCGCTCAAAGATGGCGGCTGAGAACTGCGCACTGCCGTGCGCTTACGTGAGCAGAGGCTCAGCGGGGGCGGACTGCCATGCGCTCTGCTCATGCAGAAACAGAGCCGCTTCGTGCGGCACAGCGTGTTTCATGTGCGCTCGCCTACGGTTCAAATTCCACAATATCTGCGCTGAAAAATCGCGTCACCGAGAAGAACCACAGTCGTCTGGCAATTTTTCGCTGACGCGAAATAATGCATGATCAAAAGGTTGTGGGAGACCTCATTCAACCTCTCAATAGTTCGAAAGCAGAAAGAAAACACAGAACATTCAAATGCGCAACAAGTAGGCCGGACAAGATGGGCGCTGAATGCCAACGCTTTTTTTTTTTTGTCGGAACGCAGAAAATGTCAAACGACAATGACGAAATTTCTTGCGAACACTGTACAGTTCAAGCGGGTATATGAATATGGCCAACGTGTATGGTAGACAGTGACCGTCCCGCTATCCAGTGAGGCTGTGTTCATAAAACTATGAGCGCAGTAAACCATTTTACACTTCGTGCGAGTCGTGCAGTGTTGTTCTGTCGGCAACGACGAACGCTCTGACATCCACTCACGCAGTGAGGAAGCATTTCCAGTGCATGCTGTGCGAAAACATGCTTTTGTCCCAGCAAGCCGCGAGGGACACAGACTTCCGATTTGTTATGTCAAAATCAACCGATTACACTACCGCAACCTAGTGCTTCTCAACATCATCGTCATATAGGCACTACTTCTGTGCAGATTTCGCCGCGAACATCCCACTGTTTTTTTATCGCCAATCTTATGTGTCATCGACCTTGCTGCATTACATATTTCTATGATACAATGCAACAGTGGAATAGAATATGATTATTAAGGATGTTTCTCACATTAACGATGTTTCTGAGCAAGTGTTTTCAAGGTGTAGACTTATCGGGATAAAGTCTTAAAGGGATAAAAATATTGCGCAAGAGCATAAAGCACAAAAGAGGCCTCAAAAAGTAGTTTTAAAAAAGGGATAATTCAAGTACTAATGAACATATACGCTCTCTAACACTTATTTGTATTCTTCTTTCTTCCTACTCTTCAGAAAGAACAAAAGGCCACTGCACATTTAGGAGTATGCCGATCGTGCTGTTCGAATACCACCCTTCTTTACCAACCATACATCGATATTGTCGCACCGGATGGAACGAAATGCGGTGAAACGCAGGTATGCTGATTCATCCAGATAAATATGCTCTATTCTGTCTTTTTACAAAAAAAACCTCCGTCATGTAGGAATATGCTCTGCTCTTTTCGGGCATTGTAAGGTTACCTAAACCTTAAGCCCTGCGTTTAAGACTTTGATATTTAATATCACACTTTGAGTAGCGGACTTTCTTGTAGTTTTCAGGAAATTAAATGAGTAAACATTTATGGCCATCATTTCTGTTCAGAACGCATCAGTTCAAGGCATTAACGTTATTGACTGGAATTATTTCTTTTTAATAACCTGCCGACAGTGGCGTTGGTTGTCGATTTCTCTACGAGCTTTCAGTTAGCTCAGCGGTTTTCATTTTGAATATATATTATTGATTACAAAAATTTGTTTAAGGTTTTTTTTTTACTTTAATCTGCCATTCGACCCTTCAACATGTTATGTACGTTTTGTAAAAAAATATGCCGCCCTAGAGGTTTGCTTTTAAGCATTGTTGGAAAGGCATAAATGAGTCTCAGGTTTCTCAGGAGTGGGTAACTGTTATTCTCATCGTCGAGGTATTTTGAACACTCCAGAGAAAAGCCAGCTTCACGACGTGGATCGCAAGTGAACCTCAAGGGCTGTACAATAATGGGAACAGTTGCACATGGTACACTGCGCAAAGAACAGACGTGGTCTTTTCTCTCAGTAGACGCAGCCATTAGAAATCAATTTTGGGCAAAAGTGTGATGTTTCTATCAGTGCTTATCTCTTGTCTTCTACCTACGTTTAATACACTGTTCTTTGTCAAATTCTTACAGATTTGTATATCAGGAGAATGCGTCATCGATCCTCGCACATTGGGATACCAGAATGCGTCTCGTGTGCACCAGTGACAGCTGTTCCGACAACTTCATAAAAACATTCACGCTCTAGAGTATGAAAAAAATAATCGTCGCTCCTTACATCGTACCTTCCATTTGCTTCGCAATATCACTTTATGAACAAAATAAATCGCCTTTCAAATATTGAAAACTTATGAGCACAATTGAAATTATTTACGGCACCTGCATTTACATAGAGCACGTGTCTCTTCTGTGCATCTTTTTTGAAGCATTTCACGTGGTATTGGTGTTTTTAGCTTAATTTGCCAACGCTGCTTTAGAAGATTAAATTTTGATGAAGCACATATCGAAAGTCAGCCACATTATACTTTTAAATTGCGACACCAATGTCGAAAGACCTACAACGTGGCCTTCAGGTTTTGAGGGCTTCATACTGATGGGTGTCTCGCACCTCGAGTTGTGGCCAAAAGTACATCCGTGTCCAATGATTCTGATCAATGCTGATAATTCTAGACTGGAAAACGTGAAACAAAATTCAGGATTAATCCCTTAGGATCGCATGCGTTTTTCGGCTTTAGAACAAAAAACGCTTAAGAACACACCTTAGTAAATCTCTTTTTATTTTTGAATCATTTATTTACCTTCTGGGCCGTTTAGGTATTACACACAGAAGTGGTAAACATGCGCGAAGAATACAATACAGGGTGTTTGTTTAACCTAGGCGATGAAGGAGCGCAAATTTTCAGGCTTCAGATCCAGAGATGGAGACAATGCACGCGAGCAGGTGGTTTCAATCTCCGATGGTCTTGGAGAGGAAAGATTGAAAATTCTGCTTAAGTCTGCAACTTGAAATGCTTCTCTTAGTCAGTTATCAGTGCGTGATGATACAAAATTTAAAGCAGTAATAGCACTTCGTTTCAGTAATTCATAGGCGTAATATATTTTGTAGGAAGAAAGTCTAGAAAGATGACTCCGTATGGAAAGATCTGGAAGGTCTAGTGTTTTTTTTTTCTTAAGTGCGACGCTAGGAAAAGAAGAGCAGTTAGTCAACATAAAACTAAATAAACAATTTTAAACTGATTCCAAAGCTTGAATTAGGTGCCCATGCGGAAGACTAATATTCTATCTCCGATCGAACGCCTGTTATCACAGTAGTTTTAAATTTTACCTTCGATGGAATGAGTGTTTTAACAGAAGCCGTTTTAATCAAACGACTGCTTTAACAGAAGTTGTTTTAAGTTCTACTTTCGATCGAATGACCGACCGCTTTAACAAAAGTAATTTTAAAACAACGGAAGCAAGCGACAAGTTAGACTGATGAGAACAAAACATGAAATTAGCATTGTTAGCTATGTTTTTACATGAGTGTTCTATGAGGGGTCACTGCTAATGATTACTTCAAGATACTTGTAATACAAACAAAGGTTATCGGGGCGCCATGCAGGACATACGTCTGAATACCGGCTGAGCCAACAATAATTATATACAGGGCGTTTCGCCCAAGACATTACACATTTTTTATAAATATGCTTTTTGAGTTATAAGGGCGTTTTTTTTTTTGGAATAGCATTGTCAGCGGCTAATACATAAGATTTGAGCTAAGACGCGCTAATAGCAGGCAGGTTAACTAGTAATGAATACTTAACTTTTTAACTCCTATTATTAGGCTACTTATTTTGTTAGAGGACTGTAGACCACCATAAGTAATTTCAAAATCAGTTTTTCGAATTTCAAAAACGTGGTTACCCACTGCGCTACGGCCCAATAAATTTTTCCTGCCTCGCGCCAAAATACGCGCGCTTTTGAGAAACTTGTAGGCAAAGCAACACCTGAGGATGACGATGTCTTCGAAATTCTAAAAACTGATATGGATGTTAATTACGGTGGACTACACGCCTGTTAATAATCAGGAAGCCTAATAGCAATAATTAGAAAGTTAACTATTCAATATTACTTAACCAACCTGCTAGTTAGCAGTTGTTAGCTTTGTTATGATGTACTACAGCGCTCGCAATGGTATACCTATAAAAGCGCACTTCTAATTCAGGAAGTCCACTTTTTAAAATTGTGTAAAATATTAGGTGAAACACCCTCTATATTATTTTTCTTTCATTTTAGGCTAATAGCTTGTCGATTTATTGTTCTTTGTATACGTCGACAGATTTATGCTCTGAAAATGAAATAATTTCTTCTACACCCCGCCGCCGCGGTGGCTCAGTGGTTATGGGGCTCGGCTGCTGACCCGGAAGACGCGGGTTCGATCCTGGCCACGGCGGTTGAATTTCTATGAAGGCAAAATTCCAGAGGCCCCTGTACTGTGCGATGTCAGTGCACGTTCAAGAACCCCAGGTGGTCGAAATTTCCGTAGCCCTTCACTACGTCGTCCCTCATAGCCTGTGTTGCTTTAGGACGTTAGACCCCCATAAACCAAACCAAACCATCTACATCCACCATTTGTAACAATCCATTTGGAAAATGAAGCCCAATCAGACGACCAACGCGTCTTTTGCCTCATTTGTCTTCAGAGACGAGTGCATGAAGCACTGTTCAGTCCGGTGTTTGGATCGGATGTTTTTAATTTTCGACCTGAAATTGAATGAACAACATTAAGGAGGTTAGAGCTGCAAACTTTATTAAACTAGGAACTTTTCAAGGCTGTTTTGCGCAATATTTTTGTTTGGAGACCACTTGGGTGTTTCACGCCGTAGGCAGGAACGCGTTACCTGTACTCCCAGTCACGCCTCGAATCCTCTAAGACTGTACCATTTGACCACTAAAAACTAGAAAAATACAAAAAATATGGAAATATGGCAAATAGCATCGACATTCATTTAAGATAGATAAAAGACGAAACTGGCCTTCTATAACAATATTCGTCCAGTTATGAAAGAGTAGATGGTTTACAGAAATCGGATGTGTTTTTTTATACGTAGACCAAAGTCAGCGCGAGCATTTCCAAAGCAATACCTCTCTTGGAGTTCGAAATTTCACCTTTTTACATTTTTAGGTGCTGAGCAATGACAGCATATTTTAGACATGCCTGCAAAGGTGCCTAGATTGCAATTCTTCACTTCAAAATAAGCATCCTTTCAAACAAAATAAACACGTTTTTGCTTCTAGTCTACGAAGCGTGTCGAGAAGATGCCTGGATTGCTAGCTGAAAAAAAAAATAGCATTTTATAGCAGTGAAAATTTTACTAAGTCAAAAATCCGCAACATGGGCGCATGCCCCGAGCAGCCTTCATTATTTTTTTCGAGACATGAACTTTTTTTCTCGAAATTATGTTCTGATGTGTTTTTCTACATGCCCCGTAAGCATTATATATTTTCCCATCATGATTAAAATTATTTATGGTTTTGGGGAGTTTACCGTCCCAAAGCGATTTGGTCTATGAGGGACGCCGTAGTGAAGGGCTCCGGAAGTTTCGAGCACCTCGGGTTCCTTAACGCGCAGTGACATCACACAGCACATGGGCCTCCAGAATTTCGCTTCCATAGAAATTCCACCGTCGCGACCAAAATCGAGCCCGCGTCTTTCGCGTCAACAGCCGAGGGCCATAACCACTCAGCCACAGCGGCACCTTGATTAAAAATGTGTGCTCGATATGTGAGTTCGAGTTCTTGTGAAAACGCCCTCCGGGAAAAAAAAATTGGCAGTGGCTTAGCTCTGGTTAAGCCTGGATATACAAGCAAATAGCTGCAGTTATGCTTCGTTTGACGACATGGCTGTCGCAGTTCGCGCACAATGCACTGGGATCACCCCGATAGCTGTGTAGATTATGAGTCAACTCCCTCGCTACCACTTCTGGGCCTTCTTTTCTTCCTTCCATGGCGAATGTCTGCGCCTCTTCTACGGCCACCGCCGCCGCTCACGCGTGCGTTTTCGCAACGCCTTGCGAAAGAACCTTCTCCTCTTGGGACGGCGGCGGAGACCGCGCAGCAGCGGCAAGGCGTAAACCGGTGGCGAGGAGGAGAAAGGAGGGGGTGGCGAGGAGGAGGAAGGGTGCGCCGCGGCGGCGCCCGGGGGTGGCTCACGCGAAGCGCGGTGTTGACGAGCCTAGTGAAGCTTTTCGCTTTAAAAGCATCGACATGAAGGCGACTTCTTCGTTGTCGTCATGGTGGCACAGAGCTTTCCCATACAACAGTGCGGTGCCATGTCGAGTACTTAACCACCCCGCGACCATTTCGCGCTCTCTACCGTTAACTAGCCATTATCGTAAGGGGACACCTACCTGTGTCTGGCGTCCTGTACGCCCACTCGCTTGCGTCCGCAGCGAAGCTTAAGAGCATCGACGAGGTCAAGCCTCAGGCACCTGGCGAACTTGCTACGATACGCTAGAAGACCTGGTGACACGCTCGTATGACCAAACTTCTGACTGGGCTTCAAACATGTTTGATCATAGATGTTCTGAAAATCTGCATACGGCCCGCGTATCACACTCTTGCACGTTCATTGCACCTAGTTATAAATGATAGCGATATTCCCACTTTGGGGTTGTTGGGATGAGTTGCTCTAAGCTATTGGAAGCAAGCCGCCAAGCTCACCTGCTAACCTCCATAAACTGGTCGCTGGGTCTGGCTGGGTTTCGTGTGGACTTTGGAAACACCTAGGATTAAACTACTATCAACGCTTCCTTGACAATGCCATTACTGCTTGCTTTCCACTGCTTATTGTAATGACATTCAATAGTTAGCAACTAGGTCCTAATACTGCAGACAAACGAATGTTCAGCTAGGTGAGTATGTTCATTATTTGAAATTTCAACACCATTTTAAAATATATTTACGCCTATCCTGTAATTTATACATCGGGCATTTTAAATTTTGCACATATTAAGAAAGTGTCAGAACAGATCTCAACCCCAGTTTAAACTACCTTTACGCCGATCCTGTGAGATATAGATCATGTATTTTATCATTTACTTTGCCGGTAGCTGTTTGCATGCTTCGCACAGCATCGAAATGAAGTGTGCTATAGAAGCACCATAAACTCTTCGCTGTGTCGTCAGTCATTACTCCTTCATTCCAACCGTATAAGTTATCCCCGTTTGTTCGACCAACCTGCTCTCCCAGACCGGCCTGCTTACGCGCTCCAGAAAAGGCGCTTGCGTGTAGCCTGCGTAAAGCTTGTCTCTCATTAGCCTACTGCCAGTATTACCTTCGTACGGCTCCAGATATATCAAGAGACAAACCAGGAGTGCCGCCAGTTCATGGTCTTCTTAAGGAGGATGCCTGTTAACCTCTTCTATTGCCCGAAGCGCGCATACATAAACTCTTGCGGTCTGGACTACCACCATATCCCGAATGGTTTCAGCAGACTATCCTTTGGACGCTAAACTATAGCACAAACTCTGTAACAGCTAGTACACTGTCAATGCACTGAAGGGAGCCAAGATTACGTTGTCACAAAGAGAAAATTTATTTTGCCTTCCAAACTCGCTACTATAAATCATAGATACGCAATGTCATTGTTGACTCTCCTTAAAATCGCGGTACTAGTGTATATATGCGCCGCCGCAGCATGCATTAATTCTCCATTAATTAAAAGCGGAAACGCCGTAGGCTGGCTCATTCTTTCTGGTTGGGTTCAGGTTCGTTGTTCCGTCCGAGGGCGCCGGCTGCCAGTTTCACCACGGTGCCGAGTAATTCTCCGGCATTCACCGCCGGTAGGGCGACGAGAAGCGCCACTGTAATGGACAGCACGTAACGTATAGCTTGTTATGCCCAGTCGAAAAACACAACAGAAAGATTTCCGTCGTCACAATAGAGTTTGTGCAATCTTTTTGGCCAAGTTATTGTAGTATCAATAGAACTTTTTGTAGCAACAAAAGAATTTTGCCCAGTTACTACAGAAAATTACTGCACCACTACAGACAACAAAAAATTTCTACAGAAAACACAGAACTCCTATAAAAAATACTAGAAAACAACGTAAAAATATCTCGTTATCACAAAAACTCAAAATGTTTTGTCGTTTTTTTTTTACACAGTCCTGATATGCACACGATATGCACATGCGCCGACATGTACAGCGTGATTATCGCTGAAGGCAACAAAACCGGTGTAGTGTACTTCTGTGAAACGCTAATGCACCATTCAGCTCTTGAAATAGAGCAAGGCCTAAGCGCAGTTGCTCCACTGCAGAGGCAATACTTGTGCTGAAGTACAGCAACGTCGACTGAGAATCCACCTAAAAACCATCCTGTGCTGACAATATAATCTTTTATAGCCTGCTGCGCACTCTATCCGAGCTTTACAGAAGTTTAACGACTGTACGCAGCAGGGGACATTTTCGTAGTGCTCTTTACAATTACGCTTTCTTTCATACATCCGTTATGCGCTTAGCCTATACAAATGTTTGAAGTATAACTACTCAAACGCTTATAATTTGCAGTTGAATGATGTTTAGCTGATGCATAGCTCTTACCTATTATGAAACTGAGAATGCGAAGCCCGGTGACCACCGCCATAGTTTCTTCACTCGTCTGTGGATAAATAAGCATACATACGCGGCCACATATTGAAAAGAGCCACCATGAGTATTTTGGGCTTGCTACGTGAAGCCGGTTCTGTTTTGCTCTAACCATGAACCGACTAGCCCAACATCATGCCTTACTTCAATACATTTCTTCTACTCTGGGCTCTACCACTCTTCCTAGGAACAAGGGACATGCGGCAACCACCTATGTTAACCTCATCGCACTGCCAACGTGCCAGTCAAGAGTCTGCGCTTTGTGTGTGTTCGTGCCTTATTTTCTCCCGTCGTCTTCGCGCAGTTCTGTTTTGCTCTATCCATATGCAAAATGCATCATTTGGAGCAACGCTGGCATTGTAGCTCAAGAGATGAATCCGACGTCTTGCCTTATTCCCGAGTCGCTGCTAGTTAATACGATAGGCGACACTATCAATAGGGCATGGTAAAATTGATGAACGAGTACTATGCCGTCATCATTTTCGTCATGCTAATAGCATCCATTGCAGTTCAAAGGCATCACGCATTTAAACTGAATTTTCGATTTTTGAATTTAGAACGACTTTACGGGAGTAGACTGGCCGTAGCTAGCACAGGACAGACTAACTGGAGAGATATTGCAGAGCCCTTTGCCCTACAGTGGGCGTAGTCAGGCTGATGATATTAACGCCGATATCTACACTACATTTTTAGCCACATATTTTTTACTTAAACGGCTCACTACTGCCCGTCAGTTTCGCTGTACACAAGGAATCCTCATGTACTACGAAATGTGAATCTCAGCATCTCTGGTTCGCATTATGACACTTGACGACAAGATATGTCGCCTCCTGAGGCTTCCTCTTGACTTGCCACCTCATTTTGTTGCTGTTATCTTGTTTGGTCATTCTGTTTGTTGTTACTTGTGTGCTTTATGTTTCTACTCTCTGTACTCTTTTCCTAAAGAAAAAGGCTGTCAGAAAAAAGAAATAGTACCGCATTTTTGCAAGTCCTGCATTTTTTCAAGTTGCAAGTTAGTGCCTGTCCCGTCGATATCTGTGTCATCCCTGTCTATTTTGCGCTATGTTTTCAAAGAACTGCATTTCTCTTTCGAATTTTGCTTTCTCTCACCCTTATCACGATGTGCAGTTCCGAAGAATGTTTCGTTCGGAGGCATATGTTTTTCTATTTTGTCCTCAGTTAGCTACTTGCCCTAGCTTCAGTGCATTACAGCGACATCTGTTAGGAGCTCGTCCCTGGTTTCTAACAGTAGTAGTAGTAGTAGTAGTAGTAGTAGTAGTAGTAGTAGTAGTAGTAGTAGTAGTAGTAGTAGTAGTAGTAGTAGTAGTAGTAGTAGTAGTAGTTGTTAGTAGTAGTAGTAGTAGTAGTAGTAGTAGTAGTAGTTAGTACTAAGTAGTAAGTAGTAGTAGTGGTAGTGTAGCAGTAGCAGTAGCAGTAGCAGTAGTAGTAGTAGTAGTAGTCAGTGTGAGCGGTGGGTGCGCTTGCATAGGTACCACTCCAAGACTGGTTACCGTTAGAAGGACGAGTGCATGACAGCAGACGAATGCTCTCTAACTATAGAGATAGGAAGTCACTGTCATATTCTCCACATTAATATATCGTGAAATAAAATTCCTTAACAGCTGTCGCTTAATCCCTCGTTACAAAGTGGTAACCATCCTCTTAGTTTCTTCAGTCCTGTTTTTTTTAATGCAGTTGAATGAAGCTGAGCACTAACGAGCGCGGCACATTGGAATGAAAAACATCAACACGAGTAAACTTCCAGGTGGTTATGATAATAATCTGCATTCCTTTTTCTCCTCTTCTTGTTTTGTCTCTTTCTTGGGCTGCTTTTAAGTGGACGGCCAGATTAGGACTGCAAATTAAAAGAGTGGTCTCTCCACAGAGAACATCATTGCTAAAGTATATGTAATTCATTTGAACCATATCGCTGAATGTACCCAAAGCGTGCATATATACAAGCATTTCTTCAATCAGAATATAATATACAAATTCAGTAAGGATAGAAAAGGTTCAGAAACCACTTAAAGTACATGTTTCCACGTTTTGCAGAAAAATAAAACTTTACCTTCTTTTCTCGGCGTTGAAGTCAGTTCAGCCGTTTATAGAGATGTAATATGATATTCATACCTTCCAGCTTTATATAGCACTGTAGCCCAGCCCGCAATTTGACATCAACAACGCAAAAAAATGCCACCATGATGAAATATAGGTTTATTTTTATTCAGCTGCTGCTGAGCTTAATGTAGGACTCCAAGCGGGAAAAACATCACGTTCCTAATGAACCGCTCCGAAACGTGATATGGCACCGTGTCATTTTTATTTTGGAGAACCGGTAAAATACCAAAGTGACGTTTTTTTTTTTACCCATATTACTTGTTTACGAAAAAAGCTATTCAGGCCAGTTGCTGTGGTTGATGGCTGGAGTATTTGCGAAGAGCGTGAAAGAGTTCCCGAAAAGTGTTCATGCTACGTGAACTACGTACGTGGTGACTTTTTCTTTTCGAAGAACAGGATTTAAAATTTATTGCAAAGGCTCGGAAAAGAAAAGACCACCATGCTTTCAGTAAACGCGCATGACGCTCTCACCAGAGCATTCCCCTTTTTTTACGCACCCAGGTAAAGAGTTCCGAAGGTCGGCTATTGAACCTAAAAAACGTGATAGGGTTTTAACGTAGTTAAGCCGAGTAGACTTGCGAAAGCATGTGTTTAGCATAGTTGGCTGATGGTTTTGCTTTGCTGGGTCATTGGCATGCCTGACGACGATATTAGACTCAGGTTAAGCTCTGATAGATGTTAAGTTGAACAGAGATCAGGAGGAAACATTGCCTTGAAAGCCTCCGAGTGTACGGTAGGGGATATTTTCAAGCTGACAAGGATTAAAGCGCAACAAGACGGCACAACGTAGGAGAAAAAACGAGAGGACACTAGCGCCTGTCCTGTCGTTTTTTCTCCTACTTTGTGCCGTCTTGGTCCGCTTTAATCCTTGTCAGCTATGAACCACCATGCCACGGAGAGTGTTTTACTGAAGTATATTTTCAAGCGACGTACGCGGCTTTCCGTCTGGTTCGCAGGCCATTCTTTCTGAGGTAACCGCCAACAGCAAACTCAACCCGACGTCTGACTACAGTATACAGTGGAGGAGAACGCCAAGCGACCAATTTAATTCTTAGGCGTACACTTCTTTACAGGACGTCAATGGGCTTAACCTTGACAGAGTATCGTAAGCTGAGCACAAGGTAAAGTTCATCAAATTTCTTTCTTACTAGCTTCGCAGAATAAGATCCCTGCGGTTGCTTTGTCATTTTAAAGGGCATTGCGATTGTTAATTCTTTGACTATCCTAATTTTTTTGGCGTCCAAGTAATGGCAGACAACATAAACTACCGGCTGAGAAACAAATTTAGACGGACGCTACAACCCACTCATACTCCCTCTCCCACTCTGGCCAACACTCAAGAACAGACCACCCACAAAAGCGACAACACCCCTGAACAAACACAGCCTGCCCCCGCTAGGACCCAGGACACCTCCACACAGTTCACTCCAGAGACTCGCGACGCTGGCACACAGACGGTAACCGTGGATCCCACACCAGCGGAACAGCACGTAGGAATCACACCGAAAGTAGCCACTAAACAACAAAGCGACCACTTCACACAGACACCTAAGCGATTAGTGACGCACACTAGCACACAGATTGTCACCGACGCGGACCTCGACACCGATACCACCCCCAAACAGAAGTCCCCTAAACACACAACACCCGTCAAGAGGTCCACTCGGCACAAGAGCAGATGACCCACATCTGGCAGCACCAATCGCCCCGAACCCAAAAGACGAATTTTCCTGGTCGCCAGAAAACTAGCCACTAAACAAACTAACTACCGATTCCACCTACACACTTACAAATCCTACTCGCAGCACAGGACAATACCCAAAGGACTTCGAGTTAATGTTAGGTGCTCCCTCGGTGCGCTCAGGCCTGAACTCCTCGCTCGATGGGAAAAGGTTTCAAATGACGCATCCCTTTCATTCATAGCTATTTTAAAAGAACATTGTCAAGAGCAGTTAAATTCCCTCGATGATCAACTTAGTAAGATAGAACTAAATTCGGGCGAAAGCCAGGCACTAGCAGATTTTGTAGCCAGAAAAGAACGCAAGCTGCACGATAAACAACAGCATAAACAAATTAGAGATAAATTTCCGCTAGGTACGAATACATCTGGACAGTTTAACAACCGCCCTCCAATTTTGATACAGACAAAAGATACGCATTTTCCGCCGCAGTACACTGACATCAACATTGTCGATATTTCCAAATCCCTAAGTGATAGCGACAAACGGATTCTGAAGCATGGCCTTACATTTTGTCCAACTAACAATAATTTTAACGAGTATGAACTTCACAGAGACCTCACAGAATTTGCGCGAAGATTGCGAATTAAGGAATTCTTTGCCGAAAAAGCAAACACCCCGATTACTAACCTAGCTCTTTCCTGTAACACGTGGTCAACACGTGCTCACCCTACTGCAGTAACCAGCCTTAATCCCATCCCTCTCAAAGCCGAAAGCACGTGGATGCCGGAAGCGCAGCAGAGTCCCGAATTAGACTTGTACATTAAATCTGTCTCGAAAGAAATCATAGACCAAACAAAGCAAGCTCGAAAACGCAGAAACGTTACCCCAACGGAACAGGCTACTCTGAACCACTTAGCTTCTAGAACCGATATAGTCATTAAACCTGCAGACAAAGGAGGTAGCATAGTTATCCTGCCAGCCGAAAAATACAAAAAAGAAGCTTTTAGGCAACTTAACAACCCTTGTCATTATAGGAAATTAGATTCAGATCCCACTTCAGAGTTCTGCAAATTGATTCTGAACAAACTGGCAAACTTATTATCAAGAGAACTAATCACGCAGTCCGATTACCACTTCTTAAATCCGCTAAACAAACAGGCAGGACGCTTTTACCTACTTCCCAAAATCCATAAGGTTTCTGCAGAAGACTTGTTTACCGCAGATATCCCCGGCAGACCTATCGTTTCAAACAATAACACGCCCACAGAGAACTTATCAATTTTCCTGAACAACTATCTTGCAGATATTCCCACCCACCTCCCTTCCTTTGTCGAGGATACACCGCACTTTCTCCGCATAATAGAGTCTCTGAATGAGGCTTCCATTATCCCAGCAGATAGCATACTTGTCACACTTGACGTCGCCGCTTTGTACACAAATATTCCCATTAATGAAGGTATCGACGCACTGTTAAAAATTCTAACTCAAAGTCCTCACCCGCACGAAACTGAAGTGTACCTCACGCTACTTGAATTGGTACTAACACTCAACTACTTTGAATTCAATTCTTCTTACTACCTTCAAGTATTTGGAACAAGCATGGGCACTCCCTTCGCACCCACCTACGCGAACATTTTTATGGGGCTACTAGAATCTAAACTTCTAAATTCATTTCTAAAAAAACCACTC
The DNA here is from genome assembly GCF_055824585.1 of Amblyomma mixtum. Classification (NCBI taxonomy): domain Eukaryota; kingdom Metazoa; phylum Arthropoda; class Arachnida; order Ixodida; family Ixodidae; genus Amblyomma; species Amblyomma mixtum. The sequence continues at coordinate 35,420,589 of NC_143015.1, forward strand.
ATATACCTGCGGTACATAGACGATATTTTCATGATATGGGAGCATGGGGCTGAGACCCTGAAGGCATTCGTCACACATTTCAATTCATGCCACTCCAGCATTAAATTCACCTTCAACTCCTCGAAAACGCAAGTCAATTTCCTTGACACCACTGTCCATTTAGAAAATAGCAAGCTCAAAACCACACTTTACAGGAAGCCTACTGACTGACAACAATACTTAGATTTCACTAGCCCTCATCCAAGACACTGCAAACAAGGTATATTCGTAGGACAGGCAACGAGACTAAGAAGAATATGTAGCGACGACGATGACTACCTGAAACACCTCCACTCGCTAAAAAACACACTAATCACCAGAAACCATCCACAGACCACCCTTAATAATGCGTTTCAACGAGCAACCACTTTGAAACGAGATGTAGTTCTTAAAAAACGAACAAAAGCTAACAGTCAACGACCTCCTGCCCTTATAACGAAATACTCAAACGCGCTTCCAAACATAAACAATATCCTGTGGAAATACCACCCCATTTTAACTGGTAACGACCGTCTCAAGAAAATATTTCCCGACGCACCAAGGGTAACATACAGACGCAACACAAACCTGAGGGACATCCTGGTGCATGCTAGGCTCGGTAAGAAACCACCACCGACAGTAACTTCATGCTCTCGACCTAGATGCAAGACATGCAAACATTTACAAAGGGACACTATGGTTAAAAGTACGGCAAGCGATTTCAGTTTCGATATAAAGACCAGTTTTGACTGCACATCGTCCAATACTATCTACATGCTCCAGTGCTCCTACTGCCAGAAACAATATATCGGAGAAACCGGACAAACAATGAGTGCCAGATTAAACGGGCACCGGGCTGACACAACACGGAATGAACAGAAGGCAGTGTCGACCCATTTTAATCAACGCCATCACAAATTCGACGAACTCAAGTTGTTCATTCTTCAGTCAGGCTTCAAATCGACTAGGGACAGAAAATACAGAGAAGCATTCCTAATCCACAAATTTAAAACACTGCAACCAACAGGGATTAACATGTCCAGAGGAAACCTGGAATCTCTCAGGTACATTCCAGAGTTAGCATAATTTTAAATTAACAAATGTCTTGCACGTGGTCAGACCATTTCCTAGAACCTCACATAAGTATATTGTCGCTCTTTGCACCCTTCCCGCGTCATATCTTCCACCACATTTCCGGCCTTGTCACCCTCTCCCTTTGTTCACTTTTTTTTTCTTTTTCTCCTAATCCCCTGCTACCAGTTCTCGGAAACCATGACACTCCTGTTACCCCCTCCGCCCCCACTTTTTGGATTTCTCTGAACACGAGCCATTCCCCCCCCCCCCCCCCCTGCCTTGTCCTTCTTTGGAAATGCCCCCCTTCCTTTCTCCTTCCAGTGCCAGCCCCCCCTTTTTTTTTTCCTTGTTCTCATTTCCCTGTACCACGCTGACTAATCCTCTTATCTGAGTTTTGCAGGTTCACCCAGCGCCTCCCCCCCCCCCGTCGCAGCTTAACGAATCAAGATTCACCTCCCACCCCTTCCTGACACGCATCCCCTCCCACACCACTTTCCTTCCCCACCCCCGGGGCCTTCCTCCTCGGAGCGAAGGCCCTATTTAATCCCTGCCGATGATGAACGCTCTGCCCAGACGAAGACAAGTCCCCTTGTCGAAACGTTGGCTCAAGCAACCTGAGGTTTTCCCCTCCCTTGTTCATTTTGTGATCGCCAAGGACCATCTACCACAACCTCTCTCTACCCTGTACAGAAGAGAGAAATTTAAAAGTTAAGAATGGACTGGCAGTGCCATTAGCCATCGTGAACTTTTTCAGGCAAAACAACGCACTTCTGCTGTTGCTTGTTCCTCTGTGTTACAGCTCCCTGATATTGAAGTTGCGACCAGCTGGCTGGCACGCTTCCAGTGTAAGCCAGCTTTCGTAGTCATGTGAAGAAAACAATGCCCACGTTGCGGATGTTCTATTGAAAGCAAGCAAAGAACTAAACGGCCTACGCGACAGAGGGGGTTATTTGTAGTCAGTTGAAGAGTTCTTCGGGGACAGATGTCAAGGATGAGGAGGTCAGCAGTTTCATACGATTGCAAAAGGACATATCCCAATGACATTTGTAGCTCACGTAGGCTGCTCCATTGCATCAGCCGCTGCTGTGTGCTTGCTCTGCTCGTGCACCGAAGGCGAGGAAGTGGACACGAGAAAGGATGGGATAGAATTTAATGAAGAATATTTCAGTAATATTTGATTTTCTGGTGGCATCATCGTGCAGGTAACTCAAGGAAACGATCTATAGAGCATGATGAGGACCTAGACAGGCAAAGTAGAAAGAAGGGTCTGAAAATAATATGACGAAAACTAAAGTAATGTTCAGCAGTCTCGGAAGCGGACAGCATTGGAAATTAGTATGGAAAATCATCTATTTAGGGCAGGTAGTGCCCGCAGATCCGCACCGCTAAAAAGGAGTAGCTAAAAATAAAAAATAGAAAGAAATAGCTAAGATATTCAAAATGTGATCATCTGCACTTCGCAGATAGTCTGGAATAATGATGTCTTTATTTGTGTCACAGATATCATACACGACAACAGAGGCCAACAGTAAAACCTGTCATCAATGACAGTTTGACAGAGCCGCATGTCCCCACAAACACTAATAAGCGACACAGCGACAGTGTTTCTTTTAAACAAGCATACAACAATACAATACGTGGTCACAAAAAGGATTTCATCGTTGGAACAAGGTACCCGCCGCGGCTAAGCATACTAAGATACCCGCCGCGGCTAGGCATGCTAAGAATTAGCATGCAGAAAACCAAAGTAATGTTCAACAGCCTGGCAAGGGAACAGCAGTTCGCAATTGGTAGCGAGGTGCTGGAAGTAGTAAGAGAATATGTCTACTTAGGGCAGGTAGTGACCGCAGATCCGGATCATGAGAGGGAAATAACTAGAAGAATAAGAATGGGGTGGAGCGCATATGGCAGGTTCTCTCAGATCATGAATGGTAGCTTACCAATATCCCTGAAGAGAAAAGTATACAACAGCTGTATCCTACCGGTACTCACCTATGCGGCAGAAACGTGGAGGCTAACAAAGAGGGTTCAGCTTAAGTTATGAACAACGCAGCGAGCTATGGAAAGGAAAATGATAGGTGTAACGTTAAGAGATCGGAAGAGGGCGGAGTGGATGAGGGAGCAAACGCGGGTTAATGACATCTTAGTTGAAATCAAGAGGAAGAAATGGGCTTGGGCAGGGCATGTAATGCGAAGGCAAGATAACCGCTGGTCCTTAAGGGTAACGGAGTGGATTCCAAGAGAAAGCAAACGTAGCAGGGGACGGCAGAAAGTTACGTGGGCGGATGAGATTAAGAAGTTTGCGGGGATACAGTGGCGGCAACTGACAAAGGACAGGATTAATTGGAGAGACATGGGAGAGGCCTTTACCCTGCAGTGGGTGTAGTCAGGCTGATGATGATGATGATGACCCGCCGCGGTGGCTCAGTGGTTAAGGCACTCGCCTATCGAGCCGGAGTACCCGGGTTCGTAACCGGCCGCGGCGACCGCGTTTCAATGGAGGCGGAGCGCGAAAGCTTCCCCTGTGCTGTGCGATGTCAGTGCAGGTTGCAGACCGCCAGGTGACAGAAATTATTCCGGAGACCTCCCCTACGACAACTTTTTCTCCCTTTCTTCTTTCACTCCCACCTTCCTCTCTTCCCTTGTGGCGCGGTTCAGGTGTCCACCGAAATATGTGAGACAAATACTGCGCCATTTCCTTTCCTCAAAAACCAACTTACCAATTTACCGTTGGAAGAAGCTAAGGAGAAACAATCACAAAAAACAAGTTCAGGCATGAAAAATAAAAATACAGTGATGTGGTGGTCTCGTGGAAGAAGGAACGAAACACAGTTACAATTTCACTCGTCCGGTAGAAATAACAGAATACGTATAAAATGATGGTGGAGCTCAGCAAAATGAATAACGCACACGTTCTCACTTGAAGTGAGGCAATACGGAACTCTTCACAAACAAGATCCACAATTCGGAATAACAGGATAGAGGTACTTGGAGGGCGAAAAAAATAAATGGTCAAGCATTTGTGTAAAAGGCAGCCTACGTTCTTTGAATGTGATACGTTCAAGTTTTATGCTTCCTTGGTTTAATCCGCTCAGTAACCTTGAAAATTCGTTCTTTTGGGGCCTTGAAGCCGTCAGGTGTTTTGAAAACTGTCATTTAACCGGCCTTAGTATTCACTGTCGGGCAGGTAGTAGTTTATGCTGAAAAGTGCCTAGATGGCGTAAAAATAAACAATTATATGTTTTTTTTTGTTTTAGGTGCTTTACGTAGATATATTGGAACAGTTTGGTAGCCTGGAATACATTTTATTTGTCAAACAGATGCTGTGTGTGATAGTCAAAAGGGCAAACGTACTAATACTCTCAGAAGCTTCTGCACTTATGACGCCTCAGCAAGTTTCATGTGTTGTGGCAGACCACCACAAATGGCAGTGGTTAAGTCCGTTGAAAAACGATGTATTATAAATTAACTTCACAATTTTAGAAGGAAGTACATAAATATTTTTGTATATTAACCAAATTAATTTTACAAGCTTATTTGGCAGGTAATCCACGTATGCATCCCATGACATAGTTTCTTGCAAATTAATGCAAAGGGTCTTAATACTTTATGTGGGATTAACGTCCCAAAGTGACTCAGGCTATGAGAGACGCCGTAGTGAAGGGCTCCGGAAATTTCGACCACCTGGGGTACTTTAACGTGCACTGACATCGCACAGTACACCGGCCTCTAGAATTTAGCCTCCATTGAAATTCGACCGCCGCAACCGGGATCGAACCCGCATCTTTCAGGTCAGCAGCCAAGCGCCATAACCACTGAGCCACCGCGAAGGCTAAGCCCGTTAAGGGTGAAAGAGTGTATCCCAAGTGAACACAAGTGTAGTAGGGGGCAGCCGAAAGTTAGGTTGGGTGATGAGATTAAGTAGTTTTCGGGGATAAAATAGCCGTAGCTAGCACAGGACAGCGTTAATAGCCGGGATATGTAAGAGGTCTTTATCCTGCACTGGGCGTAGTTAGGCTGCGGCTGATGAAGATGATCATGTTTTATCAACTACAACTTACAAAGATATGCTTTCCTTATCTGCAATTTCTAGGGGCATGCAAATAGTAGAAAATTCATAATACCGAATCAAATATCCTCCTTTTCGATTATTCGAACTAACCAAAGAGTGTATGTTCAAAATTATTCGAAGAGGAAGGGGAACCCTCCCGTATTGTATATTCCGATATTCCAAAGATAGGAACCATACACGCTGCGTACCATGCACCCTGATCATAGTCGGGATCATGCATGGCCTCAGACATTGAATGACGCGGCAGGGTCCAGGCAGGTTCAGCAAACGCGGCCTTTATGCTTGATCTCGGAGGTCATGCCTCATATGTAGATCTCATCCATCTCATGCACTGAGATGTGGCGATAGTTTATCTTCAGCAAGCAACAGCAAAGGGTCTGTATCTATGCGCATAACATGACAATGATAAATTTAATACACTTGGTGGTATGATCCCCACGAAAGGCAGATCAGTGTCGCGTCTTTTAACAGATACATCTATAACTACGAAAGCAGTGCTTTACCGTTTCTCGTGATTCCTCATTGAATATTCGTGAAAGTAACGAATACTGGTAAAAATAATATATTCCGATTAAATTCTCGATTCGTATTCTATTGGGTTTTAGCTAAACCATTCATATTGTGTTAAGTGTCAAAGCTAAAGTGTTAGAACTCGATTCGGTTTGGAAAAAGTACTATTCCCACTACCTCAGTCATTTCGGCGACCCTCCACCATCTACTCAATGCTCGGAATACCTTTCCTTCTCTGAGGTTAGGGTGCTTCTTACATGTAAAAAGGATCTCAAGCAAACGTGGCAATATTTGAAGAACTGGTCCCTTCCAATGAGTTTTAAGATAGCCTTTTTACCTTTCTGAATATTTGGGACCTCTAACCATTACATGACAACATTCCTCAGCCTCGTAGAGAACGTTAGACACGTGTCCCATTTCATGATCAATACCGTTTCAAACTTCCACGTATGCCATCAGCTGCTTAGGAATGTTTTGAGGAAAAAAAAAGTCCCAGGTAGTGTGGTGTTGTTTTGGCAGTTGTGGTAAACGTAGGGGATGAGTGGTTCCAAGTAAAAATATTAACGATATTAAACTGCAGGCTGGCTCTAAGTAACCCTATATCAGAAGAGTTAAGTGCTGAATTGGATTTGCCTGTGAAAACAATGCCTCTAAAGAGAGCCACATCGCTTTAGTGCTCCGAAGAAATTTCGAATTCATCGCATTCTCGAACGTTCACAAAAATCTGTGTCCACGGTACCATCTAAACTTTGCAACCTGCGTAGTGGAACAGCTGCTGCCAAAAACAAGGCAGTAAGTTCATCCTGGTTATTTCAAAGTTCATGAGCCAGAGCGGCGGGTGACATACACAATTTTAATCGGAAAGCGAAGAGTTGCCTACATTTTTCTCTGTGCAAAAAGAAATAAAAGTAAACGAGCGCGAGTGCGCAGGCGATTTGAAAGTTGTGATTTTAAATTACCGCTTGCAATCTAGGGGAAAAAACAGCGCCGCGACGAGGAATGCGCAGCTACAATTGTTTCCACGCGCTTCCATGAAATGTGTCACACATGCTATGCTCTATTGCCCTTGGCATATGTTGCGGACCTGTCACTCGTTTATGTGGCCTTTCTTTAAATACCCTCAGAAGTGCGCAATTGTTCCGTGCTGGGCGTACCGAGAAATTCACCGCCGACAATTGAAATAATTTTAGATATTCAAGCGAAAACGCTAAAGCATATACTAAAAGCACTGAAATGTGTAGCACGGAGAAGGCTCGTGGAGCCGAACTGGATTTCTACAGTGGCTCATTTTCCGGCGCTGGGTCATATGGTATCAAAGCATAAAAATCTTTGAATCGACAGGTGGACACTAATCTGCAAATTAAGGCTTGGTTATGCTAAAGAGCGATGTCGCAGCGCAAAAGTTAGCGGAGAAAACTACAAAAACACCGGCGTCGAACTTCCACCAACTTTGATAACAGGGGTTCAAAATGTGTACCAGCATATCCGTGATGCATCTTCGCGCATGCGTACTGTTTTTTTTTTTTTGAACCTGAGCGGATAATTAATTAGGAGCTACCTCACCGCAAATCCATCGGGCAATAGTTTCTAATAAATCAGTTCAAATTCAGCCCCTATAGCCCTCTAGATCTCTCTGCCGACTCTGCTTTGCTCTGCGCAGTCCAGCCATGATTGTTGCACAGCCGACACCTGACGCGTACTGGTGTGCGATTGAAATTGTGGGGGGACAGAAAGCGTATACTATACAGCCCTGTAATGAAACTATCTATGAAAAGTATGTATCTAATACTGATCTTTTTTTACTTATTATTTGGGCCAACACTTCTAAAGGGTCCCTCAAAAGGATTTTTGAGGTTGGGTATAATACGTTTGCATTATGTAGAGTATAGGCATTCATGCCACGCACAAGACCTCAAAAGGAACCCGATCATTTGCAATATATTTTCAAATATTTGCGCTTCTACGCCTCCGAGCGACAAGCGGTGCAGGGCTTTCGCCCGAATCCGCGCGCAAAGCGCCATGCAACGCTCGTTACATCAGCAGCGCAGGACTATCATTGTTTCGCCATGCCAACTCTCTCTGATGTCACGCAGCTACCACAGCCGCTGCCGGACGCTCTACCGCTGGCGAGGAATGGTGCCTCGCCTTTTGTTCGTAATCGCCGTACCGCTCTGTGTGGTCAGGAGCGATGGGAGCCAGGGCGCCCCAAACCAAAGCGCGGAATCTCAAAAGCGCACTAGCTATACTGTTAGCAGCACCACTGTCGGCGCCGCCTGCGTGCCTGGAGGCCCAATCCGCCAGCCGTTCAATTTTGTGCCGATCCTGCAGGGTGACAACTAAAAGCTGATTATAGTGCATTCATGAGTGCCGAACTGGCTACCTGCAAGAGCTTCGAGGACCCCTGCCTAGTCCGTACTTACCCTGGGCTCCTGCCTTACCTCTAATGATCAATGTTCAACCACGAAGTGCAAAGTCTCCAAGGAACACTGAGGACATGAAGTTCAAGACTTCTTGTGGTCGCGTGCAGCAGATACCACCAGAGTTCCTTGTACGAACACTCGTTATCATAGATTTAGAACCGCTTCTATCTAGCGTTGCTGAGCAGCTTCACGGCCTATGGCGTTTTAGTTCGAAGGCGTGTGTAATTGCGTTGCGCAGACAACTTACAAGCAGTGTAGTGTGCCAACTGTGAGAGGTTCCGCTATCGCCATGCGCCGACACTACGCTGCACCTGACGACGACGAAGTTATGCGCCGACACTACGCTGAGCCTGACGACGACGAAGTTGCCCCCGCTCTCTTGGTGCTGGCTACGCCCGTCTACGCTGCTAGATCCTGCACGGCGGTTACGTCTCTTGAGGACGCCTAATAAACACACCCCTACAATTGGTGGAGGTGCTGGGTTCGTCCCCTACCAACCTGGAACTCCGGAGCCGTACGCTGCCGCCTGTGTCAACCATGCCAGATGAGGCTGCCCCAACACCGGCGGCCAGTTCAACCACCGTCATTTGTTCTGGCGCCATCCGGCAGCGTGACCCTGCCCTCTTCAGTGGCACTGCCGACCAATATGTTGACGACTGGTTGTCATCGTATGAGCGAGTGAGCAGCTACAACAAGTGGGATGACACTATCAAGCTGAGTAACGTCATCTTTTATCTCACGGACGTGGCTAACCTCTGGTTTCGAAACCATGAGGCGGACCTACCCACTTGGCCCGTATTTAAGAAGAGTTTTGCGGAAGTGTTCGGCCGCCCTGCGGTGCGCAAGCTCCGTGCCGAACAGCGCTTACGGGACCGCGCTCAACACACCGACGAGACCTTCACAAGTTACATTGAGGACATCGTTGACCTCTGCAAACGTGTCAACGCCGCCATGCCAGAAGCGGACAAGATCCACCACATCCTCAAAGGCATCGCTGACGACGCATTTCAGATGCTCCTCGCGAAAAATCCTACCAACGTCAGTGAGGTTATTAAGCTTTGCCAGAGCTACGACGAGCTCCGCAAGCAGCGCGCTTCTACACGGCGTGCCGGTGTCTGCGACGAGGCCCTCTCTACACTGGCCCTGGGCGGTACTACTCCTGAGGACTCCCCCCTTTTCAACCAAATCAAAGCCTTCGTTCGTGAAGAGGTCGCTCGCCAGCTGTCCCTCATATCACATTTTCAAGACCCCGCCCGCCAAGTTCCTGACTCGACCCCGTCTTTGGCTCCTACCATTCGCCGTGTCGTGCAAGACCAAGTCGCTGATCTGCTACCGTCCAGCCCTGTGCTCCCGCCTGTGACAGCACCCCTGACGTACGCCCAAGCAGTGGCCAGGCCACGACATACGCCGGCACCCGATTCCTACCAGACCGCCCGTTCTTTCCGTCCTCCGCCGCCGTCTGAGCCCCCGTCTCAAGCTCCGTTCTCAAGAGTTCGCCCACATCCTACGAATCCCTGGCGTACTGCGGACAACCGACCCATCTTTTACGCCTGTGCTCTGCCCGGCCATGTCGCGCGGCTTTGCCGCCAGCGCCTTCGGCCTTCTCGACCTGATCTGCGCTCCTGCCCGTACGATGCCGAACTGTCCTCACCGAGAAGGCCACCTGGTCCCCCTTTTGTTTCCCCTGATCACCAAATTTACACCACTCGCCGATCGCCTTCCCCTCGACGCCGTTCCCCTTCCCCGATGCTGCGACGTTCTAGCTCCGCACTTGAGGGAAACTAACAGCCGCAGTTCCGGGGGCAAGAACTGCGCTTGTTTCGAACTCCTCAAGTCCTCCGTGTCGTCCCGCTAATGTAATCGTAGTGTTCGTGGAAGGTTCCAAGGTTCTCGCCCTCCTCGACACGGGCGATGCAGTATCTGTTATAAGTGAAGCTCTCTGCCGCCGACTCCGCAAAGTGACTACCCCACTTTCTGACTTTTCGCTTCGCACCGCCTCATCACAGCGCATTCATCCCTCAGCCGCATGTACGGCCCGTGTCCTCATTCAAGATGTTTTGTACACCATCGAGTTTATTGTGCTCTCACTGCTCACACGACATCATCCTGGGATGTGACTTCCTTTCGACCCATCGTGCCGTTATTGACTGCGCTCGAGCTGAAATCGCCTTTTCTCCGCTGTGTGACGCTCCCTTTTGCAACGTACCTACGCAGTCTGCCAAACTTGTGGTCGCGACTGATACCGACATTCCTCCGTTTTCTGCTGCCCTCGTACCCCTGTCCTGTGCCGGCATCACTCATTCAACTGTTTTCTTCACGCCTTCCGAAACCGCTTCCCGCCATCCCTGCCTCCTGCTTCCCTTTGCTGTTCTGACGATCGACCATGGACAAAGTGCAATTTACGTCTCGAACCCATCTTCGTGCCCATCAGCAGTACTCCGAGGTGAATGCCTCGGGCGTATTAAAGAACTTGATTCCTGCCTTCCCTACCCTATTCTTGATACCGCCGCTTCCTTCGATGTCGATGTACTCAGCTCTTGTAATGTTAAGAATGATCCACCGCCCTCCGACGTCTTCCACCGGGCCATTGACGCTGACCTTCCACCCGCGCTACGTGATCAACTCGTCGCCCTCCTCCAGCGCTTCAGGTCTTCTTTCGATCTTCCTCAGACTGCCTTGGGCCGTACGTCTGTCGTTGCGCACACCATCGACACCGGTACACACGCCCCTCTTCGCCAGCGCCCCTATCGTGTCTCGGCTTCTGAGCGCCGCGTCATTTCTGATCACGTGGACGACATGCTCCGTCGGGGTGTCCTACAGCCCTCTCACAGTCCCTGGGCGTCTCCTGTTGTGTTGGTAAAAAAGAAAGATGTTTCCATCAGGTTCTGTGTTGATTACCGCCGGCTCAACAACATCACACGCAAGGACGTCTATCCCCTATCCCCTGCCACGAATCGATGACGCCCTGGACTGCTTGCAGGGCGCTGAGTATTTCTCCTCGCTCGATTTGAGGTCAGGTTACTGGCAGGTGCCCATGGCTGACACTGATCGCTCAAAAACTGCCTTCATAACCCCTGACGGCTTATATGAGTTCAACGTCGTGCCGTTTGGCCTTTGCAACGCCCCGGCAACTTTCGAACGCCTGATGGACACTATCCTTAGTGGACTTAAGTGGGAGAGTGTCTTTGCTATCTCGATGACATCGTCGTCTTTTCTGCGGACTTTTCTTCTCATCTCATCCGCCTGGAGCGCGTTCTGACTTGTCTTACTGACGCTGGGCTCCAGATGAATTTGAAAAAGTGCCGCTTTGCTGCCCGACAACTCACCATTTTAGGACATGTAATCTCTAAAGCCGGCATTCTTCCGGACCCCGCCAAACTTCGTGCAGTTGCCGAATTTCCGAAGCCCACCTCACTGAAGCAGCTCCGTAGCTTCGTTGGCCTTTGCTCGTACTTCCGTCGCTTCATCTTGAATTTCGCCTCGATCATCGCTCCCCTGACCCAGCTACTCGCAGGCAGCTCCAACCTCTCCGCTTGGACGCCTCCTTGCGATGACGCCTTCGACACCTTGCGCCGCCTTTTGGTTTCGCCTCCTATCCTGCGCCACTTTGACCCGACTGCGCCTACTGAGATCCACACTGACGCCAGCGGTATTGGACTCGGTGCCGTTCTCACCCAACGCAAACCTGGCTTCCGTGAATATGTGGTCGCCTACGCCAGTCAGACCTTGAGCAAAGCGGAGGCCAACTATTCTGTTACCGAACCAGAATGTTTGGCTATCATTTGGGCCATTGGAAAATTTCGTCCCTATGTCTACGGTCGCCCGTTCTGTATAGTAACCGACCACCATGCCCTGTGCTGGCTGGCCTCTCTCAAAGACCCGTCAGGCCGCCTAGCTCGCTGGGCTCTGCGATTACAGTAGTATGACATTCATGTCATTTACCGCTCCGGCCTCAAGCATAATGACGCGGACGCTCTTTCCCGCTCGCCGCTACCTAGTGCTTCATCGCCTGCTCCTGTGTCTGCTTACGACTCGTCCTCGCTTGCCACTGCCGACATGTCAACCGAGCAGCAGAAAGACCCTTGGATCGCCACTCTTATTAACTTCCTTTCGAGTCCTACGACTGAAATTCGTCCCGCTCTCTCTTACGTCAAGCCCGTCACTTTTCTATTCGGGACGGTCTTCTCTATCGTCGCAATTACCTGTTCGACGGACGCAAATGGCTCCTATTGATCCCCCGCCATCTACGCACCGACATTTGCGCCGCTTTTCATGCGGACCCACAGTGTGCCCACGGCGGCGTGTTGAAAACCTACACGCGTCTGCGTCTCCGATTCTACTGGCGTGGCATGTACCGCTTTGTTCGCCACTTTGTGCGATCTTGCCCATCTTGTCAACGCCGTAAATGTCCGCCTCACGCCTCGCCTGCTCCACTGCAGCCGTTACCCTGCCCTGCCCGCCCGTTTGACCGCGTTGGCATAGACCTCTACGGCCCCCTACCTCCCACTCCCGCTGGTCACCGCTGGATTATCGTGGCCGTGTATCATCTCACACGTTATGCTGAAACGTCTCCATTACCATCTGCGTCCGCCCGCGACGTGGCTTCCTTTCTTCTAAAGAACCTGATTCTTCGCCATGGTGCTCCTCAAGAACTGCTCAGCGACCGTGGACGCGTATTCCTGTCTGACGCTCTTGAGGCCCTCCTCAAGGAATGCCGCATTATCCATCGACCCGCTTCTTCTTACCACCCTCAGACCAACGGCCTGACCGAGCGTTTCAACCGAACTCTCAGTGACATGCTGTCTATGTACGTCGACGCCAACCACTCCAACTGGGACCAAGTTCTTCCCTTCGTCACCTACGCATATAACACTGCGACACAAACCACCACCGGATTCTCTTCCTTTTTTCTTCTGTACGGCCGCGAGCCCCCCTGCACGATGGATACTCTTCTTCGCTACCGGCCCGACATTTCCGAGTCCACGCCACTCTCCGACGCTGCCAGGTACGCCGAAGAATGCCGTCAGCTTGCTCGCTCGTTTACCACACAGACCCGGTGGCAGCAAAACATGACCGCGACACTTCCGCGGCCTCTACCTCCTACCCTGCCGACTCCCTTGTGTGGCTCTGGGTGCCTACCACAACTCCCGGCCTTTCGCGGAAACTGCTGCATCGGTATCATGGTCCCTACCGGGTTCTCCAGGAAACCTCCCTGGTCAATTATATTGTTGAGCCCGTTGCACCCGCTGCAGACTTGCGTCGCCGTGGCCGCGAAACCGTCCACGTCAACCGACTGAAGCCGTACTACGAACCCTCTGTTCTTCCTTCCCCTTAAGACGCCAGGCTGGCTCCTTTTCACCCGGGGGAAACTGTAGTGTGCCAACTGTGAGAGGTTCCGCTATCGCCATGCGCCGGCACTACGCTGCACCTGACGACGACGAAGTTGCCCCGCTCTCTTCGTGCTGGCTACGCCCGTCTACGCTGCTAGATCCTGCACGGCGGTTACGTCTCTTGAGGACGCCTAATATACGCACCCCTACAGCAGTTTAAAGGGCACAACGGCAGCCGTGCAACCGCAACGGGTTAGGTGGACACAGCCGCCACTTCACAGCGCAGTTGTGGTGTCCACTCATCAAGTGAGCCAGATGTGTACCTCTCCTCAAGCGCAATAGAGGGTTGAGACTGCGAATAAAACAACAGTGGGAACTAGACCATTTGTTTCGTGCAAGCGGGCTCTGGAGTCCATGAAGTCAGCCGGGAACGCGATCGAAGCGAAGACCGCTAGAAGTAGTCATACCAAGCCATATACCTTCATTGCCGGGCTTTCTTTTTTTAATGTGAAAGCATTATATGCCTTCTCGGCCTGCTTGACAGCCAAGGTCAGCATGACGCACCGCGATTCTGCTCCTCCATGTACTATGCAATCCCAAAGTAAAGACAAGATCGTAAGGAACGCAACCCTGGTTTCCATTCGGGGGGTATATAATGCCCTGGGGTGAAGGAGCAAAGTAAAAAGGATATCCCAGAAAAAAAAACCGTGTCCCAGCAGTCCAAGAAAACATGCCAAATTATTTCATTCTTTTTTTTTTTTACAGAGAAAGCATTGGGTTCCCCCGGGTATAAGTAATAATCCTTTCTCCTGCAGGCATGTTTTTGCTGCCAAAGTAACGCTGCGTATACAAAAAAGAAAGGCTTTGGCTGCAGAAGAAATCATCATTTTCTTAGCCTTCTGTAAAACACCTTTCAATGGACCTGCCCCGTACATGTATAAAAAAACGAAAAGCAACGCATTGGCTGCAGGAGAAATCATTATTTTCTTAACCTTCTGTAAAACACCTTGCAATGGACCTGCGTAGCGCATGTGTAAAAACGGGTTGCTTCTTTGAATACGCGTTGATCCCGGTTGCGGCGGTCGAATTTCGATGCAGATGAAATTGTAGAGCCCCGTGTACTGCGCGATGTCAATGCGCGTTAATGAACCCCAACGGTCGAAATTTCAGAAGCCCTTCACTACGGCCTCCCCTATATTATGAGACTAAAAATGATATAGACTCCATACTATGCGCTCACCCTCGCATCGTAGAGGATGTGGAGGTCCGTCCTCGGTAAGGTCCGTTGTAGCGAGCACAGAATTGTAAGGTCTCGTATTAGCTTAGATTTGAAAAGGTAACGGAGGATATTAGTGAAAAGGAAGTCTATTAACGAGCTAGCATCAAGAGGGAAAGTAGAGCAATTCAGGATTTTGCTGCAGAACATATTTTCCGCTTGAACTGAAGATGACCGTAATGTTGAAACAATGAACGATCATCTCACAGCTATCATTACGGAGTGTGCCGTAGAAGTAGACGGTAGGATGGTTCGACAGGATACCGGGAACCTATCTCAGGAGAATGAAGATCTGATTAAGAAACACCAAAGTATGAAGACGTCTATCTCCACAGACAGAATAGAACAACTAGAGTTGTCGTAGTTAATAAATAACCGCAAGGTAGCCGACATCAGGAAGTTTAACGTGAAGAAAATCGAGCATGCTCTAAGGAACGGAGGTAGCCTAAAAGCAATGGAGAGGAAACTAGGCATAGGTAAAAGCCAGATGTATGCGATAAGAGACAAAGAGGGCAATGTCATTAGCAATATGGATGAGATAGTTAAAGTAGACGAAGAGTTTTGCTCAAATCTGTACAGGAGCGATTGTAATCAGAATGTTACTGAGAGAGGCAGTAGGGCATACCAATGCTAGATCCCTCCAGTGACGGACGAGGAAGCAAAGAAAGCCTTAGGAGCAATGCAAAGGGAGAAGGCAGCTGGTGAGGATCAGATAACAGCAGATGTTTTGCAGGATGAAGTGGGGATTGTGCTCGAAAAACTAGCCACCCTGTATACGCAATGCATTGTGACCTCAGACGTACCTAGAGCTCGGAAGAATGCTACTATTATCTTAATTCATAAGAAAGACGACGTGTAGGACTTGAAGAATTACAGACCGATCAGCTTACTGTCTGTCGCCTACAAGGTATTTACAAAGGTAATCGCTAATAACGTCAACACAACCTTAGACTTCAATCAACCGAATGATCAGGCAGGCTTTCGTAATGAGTACTCGACAATGGACCATATTCGCGCTAACAGTCAGGTGATATAGAAATGCGTAGAATATAGCCAGCCGCTATATATAGTGTTCATTCATTACGAGCAAACATTCGACTGAGTTTAAACATCAGCAGTCATGTGGACAAAGCGGAATCAGGTGTAGAAGAGTGTTATGTGAAAATAATGAAAAATATTTAGAACGATTGCACAGCTACCAGAGTTCTCCATAAAGTCAGCAATAAAATTGCATTAAGGGAAGGTGTCAGGCAGGGAGACACTATCTCGCCTACACTATTCAACGCCTGTTTACAGGAGGTATTCCGGCGCCTGAAAGGGGAACAGTTGAGGATAAGAGTTAATGAAGAATACCTAAGTAATTTGCGAATCGCTGGTGCCATTGCTTTGCTAAGTCGCTTAAGACGTGAACTGCAAAGCATGGTCAATGAGTTAGACAGGCAGAACAGAACGATGGGGCTAAAAATTAACACGCAAAAAACCAAAGTTATATTCAACAGTCTAGCAAAAAAACAACACTCCGCAATTGGTGGCGAGGTGCTGGAGGTAGTAAGAGAATATACTTACTCAGGACAAGTAGTGACCGCTGATCCGGATCATGGGAAAGAAATGACCAGAAGAATAAGAATGCGGTGGAGCGCACATGGCAGGCCCTCTCAGATCATGAATGGCAGTTTGCCGATATCGCTCAAGAGAAAAGTATACAACAGCTGTATGTTACCGGTACTCACCTATGGGGCAGAAACGTGGAGGCTAGCAAAGAGGGTTCAGCTTAAGTTAAGGACGACACAGCGAGCTATGGAAAGAAAAATGAAAGGTGTGACGTTAAGAGATCGGAAGCGGGCGGAGTGGCTGAGGGAACAAACGCATGGTTAATGACATCCGAGTCGAAATCAAGAGGAAGCAATGGGCTTGGGCAGGGCATATAATGCGAAGGCAAGATAACCGCTGGTCCTTACGGGTAACGGAGTGGATTCCAAGAGAAGGCAAGCGTACCAGGGGGCGGCAGAAAATTAGGTGGGCTGATGAGATTAGGAAGTTTGCGGGGATACGGTGGCTGAAAACGGCTAAGGACAGGGTTAATTGAAGAGCCATGGGTGAGGCCTTTGCCCTGCAGTGGGCGCAGTCATACTGTTGATGATAGTGATGATGATGATGAAAGCAAAGCGAAGGAAGGCTTACTACTATATGCTAACAAGTAGGTGTCTAAACTACAAGAGAAAAATCTAAAACAAAAAGGGCACGAAAATAAAAATCTATGCTTTTGCATTCAAAACAGGTCAGTGGTCTCAATACCCATTCGTAATTTGTTTTTTTTTTTGTACAGCCGCTAGTTTCTTATTAAGCCTCCCGTCTTGGCGAAACAAGTTAATCGCACCGCTGTCCGAATTGATGGCAGCGATGGAGCCACGTAGGCGAGAGCTCGTACGCGGAACGCCTGGTCTCAGGCCGCGTCGGGGA
This sequence comes from Amblyomma mixtum, assembly GCF_055824585.1. Classification (NCBI taxonomy): domain Eukaryota; kingdom Metazoa; phylum Arthropoda; class Arachnida; order Ixodida; family Ixodidae; genus Amblyomma; species Amblyomma mixtum. Next base: position 35,437,749 of record NC_143015.1, read on the forward strand.
CTGCAGTCCCTGGGTCACAGTTTACCGTCGTGGCTCGGTGCGCCCGCGCCGTCCCATGCTCCTCCTGCTGCTGTTGTCTAGTGCGGGGTTTGTGGCAACGTAACCACAAGTCTTCCCATGCTGGTAGGCCTAATGAAACGGAAGCATTGCCCTCAGGTGAGGTAGCCATATGCACCCTATCGAGAGCCAGCAGCGACCCAGCAGGCCCCTAAGAATATCCGCCCGTGAGAGTGGCCCTGCTCAATGCTTTTGGTGACCTGTTGAAGTTTTGGGATGTCAGTGGGACGCTAGAACCACACGATGCGTGTGTGTTTCAAGAAGCTCGCTGCACACCCTTATTCCCTCTCGATGCAGACGTTCGAATTTCTCTAGCTTGGCCTTCGTCAGCTGGGGCCTCGCTGCGTTGTAAAATGCCTTCGAAGAAGCGGTTGCTTGATTATTGGGAGTATAACGTCCCAAAGCGACTCAGGCTATGAGGGACGCCCTAGTGAAGCGCTTCTGAAATTTCGACCACCTAGGGTTCTTTGACGTGCACTAACATCGCACAGAACGCGGGCCTCTCGAATTACGCCTTCATCGAAATTCGACCACCATGGCCTGCACAGAACTCGGGTTTTTTGAGTGAGAAGCTGATCGTCATAACCACAGAACCACGGCGGTGTCCTCTTTCAGTATGCGGGGTGTACTGTACAAATTAACGGCCACATTATTTCCCTCTAAACATGCCAAAAACGCCGAATCTTTAAAATAGCTTTACCTTCTTCAGTAAAGGTTTTATTGTGAAAATGTATTAATATAATACTTCTTGGTTGGAATTAACATAAAAATTTAAAAACTGGTCTTGAGGGCAGATTTGCGTTGCATGCCATATAATAGTTAGAACGTGCAGAACGGCGCCGGATTTATTTGATACGCTGTAACAGGCTGCAAAGTTCACAAACATTGCTTCGTCCTTAAACAAGATTTTTACAGCAGTAGCCAACATCCACCAGTGCGGTCACCGTCGTCGTCGGGACCGTTCCTCTCGTCGTCATGTGAAGCGTCTGCAGTTCAAAACTGAAGTCAGAAACAAACTAGATTATCAGCAAAGCTGCTGTCAGAACTTTCGCAAGAAGTAGCTCTTGTTCTCTGAACATCGTCGCCACCGGAATTTTTTTCGGGTTATGCCATTATAAAATGACTGTTGTCAGGCTTAAAGCATGCCGTGAAGGCGCGCAACGCACTTTTGCAGTAACAACTCCCGTCCTCCAGTGTTCAAACCAGGCAATTCCCGTCCATCAATTCCCGTCTTTGGCGGTTTGAGAAACGCAACATAGATTCGGACGTGTGTCACTCGCCATTAACGAATCCGGTACCATCTCAGAGCGGGTACCGCTCGTGGTAGGCGGTTAAAGAATTAAACCAGCACGACTGTGCTGTATGTGATCCATCGGACTTCGTTCAGTATCTTTTGCCATTCGGCCTCCAGTGACTCCATTAAGGGCGAGGCTCAGCTAGGTGTCCACTAGGTGAACACGGAGCTTTCGGCGTGCTTCCGTTACCCCTCCGAGGAGGATGTAAAGTCTTTTCAGGCGGTGATTAATGCTCGTTGTGGGGATGTAGGCCACGATGATGTACAGTCGCCGTCAAAAGTAAATGGAAGGCGACTTTGTAAAAAAAATTCAGTTTCTTTAAATCTGACGCATACTGGTCCATGTTTGTTGGTGCACAGTGCAATTCTCACAATCACAATTAGTCTGCACATATGTATTCAAGCATGCATGAATTGAGCGGGCAATGATTAAATTTTTTCGTTAATGTTACCTTCTATTTATTTTTGACGGCACCACTACACGCACTGGGCTTCTGTAGTTGACTGCAGTGTACCGGTCTTCGTCGCAACTGTGTTGTAATCGGTAGACAGAGTGCAAAGTGCAACTGTCTGTAGCTACTCGTCGCGATTCCACGGCAAGGCAACACATGACCAGGTTAGAGAGAGCCGGCGTCAATGCTGCCTTTTCGGAAATTCCGGCGCACTTGCTGTAATCTAGAACTTATCACCGCTACCCCGGATTTCGAAGCTGCGGAAATCGAAAATGGCCTTCACGAAGTCTATCCCTATGATCCTTTGGCCTGCGTCTAATAGTGCTTCAATGACGGCTGCGAGAGTCACAGTATCAAAGACCTCGATTAAATTCACCTCGAAAAGAATGCCAGGAATTCGGGGAAGACCAAAACGAGTGAAATCAATGCGGCACAGCAGGTAGTACATGAAGTCGACTGTACAAACGGCCGTGCGCTCTGCGTGCCGTGGCAACTGGCCATTGTGACTTGCGAATGATCTACTGAAGCGTGAGGCTTCATCGCACAAGCAGTGGACTGGCGCCTCCGTGGGAAGTAACCCGCCGACTCGACGCTGTAGTCTTAACCTTAGATGTTCAATTAATGGGTGAGGCTAATCGCCAAAGGGGACATTTCTCGGTGCCGACTTCTTTAGCGGAGAGGGGGAATGAGATAGTCGCAGCCGTCGCCTGCGACCTGTACACCCACGGGAGACGCCTCCTTCCTTGGGTCATTCCTATGGGGGTTCCCTTTGTGTAGCGGATGTCCGGTTGGCCGCAGTACCGGAGTAACTTCGGCGACCTCTAGGAACTTTCGACTAACAGTGCTGAGTCTTGTATTCCTTTGCTGTCTGTGACCTCGGCTCGCTCACAGGTTCCTCTCAGCAGAACGGCCTCGCTACTCCAGAATTCGCAAGCCGAGTGGCGCGCGCTGTCGACCCAGCAGCTTGTTGGTCCAGGGTTCCCACTGTTGCGCGTAATGAGATGTTCCGGTCTGATAAACGCAACATCATCTCGCGGTTAGAACTGCCAGTGGTGATAATACATATATAGTGAGTCATGGCGTGACATCCGTGGCAGTTGGAGCAGCTAGGCGCAGACGATTTGCACACAGCCCCGCCGCGGTGGCTCAATGGTTACGGCGCTCGGCTAGTGACCCGAAAGACACGGGTGCGATCCCCGCCGCGGCGATCGAGTTTCGGTGGAGGCGAAATTCTAGAGACCTGTGTACCGAGCGATATCAGTGCTTGCTAAAGAACCCCAGTTGGTCGAAATTTCTGGAGTCCTACACTATGGCGTACCTAATAGCCTGAGTTGCTTTGGGACATTAAACACCAATCAAACCAACAAATTGCATTCAAGTAATCGTGAACTGGCCGCCGCAACATTCTCAGCGTGGAGGAGCCTGACAGCTACCTCTGGCGTCGTCGACACGACTACAGCGAAGGCACTGCAGATGTCTCTTGATGCGCAAAAAAAAGACGACGCAGCTTGAAGAAGTACGCAAGATGCTCTGCGTTGCGACGTACTGAAAACATCGTTATTAATGAGTGAAGGCTGGTGGCCATCTTTTCTATGCAGAAATCAGTCGACACGCCCTACACGGGGCTCGAGCTAGCATTTCAGCACGAGGGCCCAGCGGCATGCTCTGCGTTGCTTCAAATCTCTCATGAGAACGTCCGTCCATACGAAAACTATTTACGATAAACGAAAAAATTTTTTCACTTATACCAGAAGAGCAATCATTACTTGAATGCGAATAATTGGTTCCCTTCCTTCATGTAGCTATCTGCACGTACACTTTGGGGACAGGGACTGACTAACGTACCACTGCAATCGTTCGAATCGCTACACATATTTCCCTGAAACTTATGTGCCCTATAGTAAATCGTATTGGGTTTTGGGTTTTGTGGTCCTCTTCTGGCTTTTGTTCTCTTCTCATTTTTCATACTACCATCCAGCGTATTTGATTCGTGCAGCTCAGTGTGACTTGGGATGATCTGAAGAGACCAAAAATTGTTTTGGTACTTGGCGCGCCCTTTCGACTAATCACTTTCTCCTCTGCCTAATCTGTATACAAAATGAACCAAGCAAGCTAACGGAAGCAGTGGGAAAAACTAGGCACAGCTGCTTGTTAGATGACCATTTAAAGCATCGGTTGTAGCTGTATTAGTGGAAGAGGTCGTCAAATAATCTTTCACTGAACTGTTCGCTGTAGCCAAGGCCAAGGAATTAAAATTCACAAGAAAGCTACTATGAACACCAATTTGAACAGATGTAGCAATGGCGTAAGTCCGCTACACTCGCTAATTTCCAATGTTCAAGGGATCTACCACGAGTTCTACTAAAGACAATAAATGCCGATGGCTATAAAAGAAAACCACAACGAAAGGCAAAATAGCGGCGAACTGCACAATTTTAACAGTCGATTAACTATTAAATTGAGTATAGGCTCATTTTAAAGAAAACAGGAGGTGCCCAATGGGCAAACTGCATTTTTTTCCGCGTCCCTATTCTTCCTCGTTTTCCGTCAATGTTGTTGTTCTTGTTGTTGTTAACCTCGTACAATGGCGCATGCCCAGTCAGGGGAATCGTGCTTGAAAAGCTGGCATGCGAAAGCTTCGAAAAGAAGAGGAAGTGTGCGGTGATCAGAACGATGCATCTTCGGCCGAGCAACCTTATTTTCATGAACTTAGCGTTCAGACTCTCAGCGTGCTCCTCGCATCTCTTCAGGTCTACGAATGAAATGCAAGAATCGGTAAGCACCGAACGCATCACCCTCGAAGACGCACGGTTTTTTCTGCTTCTCCAACACCGTCGCCTAGGCGCGGCGATCGTTGAGCATCGTAGACTGCAGGGCGCCATACTGCAATTGGCGAGCCACGATGTTCTGGGCGCATTCCTCTCGATCAGCCGTCTCCTAACCTTTCTCTGGTACGTGCCTCGGCGGCGTTCCGCCTTCAGCAGCCTTCGAGCCGCCTTCAACTCTCCTTCTTCAAAGAAGTGGTGGCCTATGGATAGTGACGTCACCGGAACAGCCGCCGGAATTTGCAAGCTGCAGCGGGTATACCACATCTCTGCCACCAGTATGGCTGCCATGAAGTCCCGCTTGATGCCCTCCGCCTCGGCAGAAGACCTCAAGGACGTGGCCAGGGGTTGCTTCATGGCCGGGCCGTTCGGCAGCACCGTGGCCTGGTCCGGTGCGGCACTCGAACAGACATCCGTCACCAGCGGCCCATCACTGAAACTGCAGCTTGGCCTTGTGAGTCTGAAGGACAACGACAAGCGAAGGTCGACGATGTCCAAGTCCTCAGTCCGTTACCCTCTACCGCCGCAGTCGGATGTCTACAGGTACAAGTCCATCTGCACCGTAAAGGGAGACTTGCGGCCGTCTAGTGGCCACTTATTCTGTACTATTTCGACGAATTTCGGAGACCCACACCTCATACTGGCTCCGCACAAGATTGAAGTGCTTTCACTGAAACCCCGAATCGTACTGTTCCCCGGCTTTCTAAGTTCGTCGGAAGTCAGTTACATCCGAGCAGCGGCGCGAGGGAAATTTCAAGGGGCCGGAATCTACGACGCAGTGAAACGTGCAGATACCAACAGCTGGAAACGAGTTAGCAAGGTAAGACACCATCTCGAGCGCGGAACGCAAACAACCCTGAAACCCATTTCCGTACCGCAGTCTATTTTCTCTGGATAGTTTTAGAGCGTTACCCTCTACTTCTCGCTTTTCGGATCTCAGCGTTGTGCGTTATGACGAAAATCTTAAACAAGTAGTTGCTACGGTGACCGAGGAGATTACATAGAGGAATACCAGAATAACAGTCGAATAAAATTAATTGAAAATCACGAATACGTACCTTGCAAGGATTCATATTTGTGTCGAGGAAACAAGAAACGGGCAATGCTGAGATAGCGTAGTACGGGAGAAAACAGTCTCGAAATTAGAAATTACAACTATGCCATCACATCATATGGCCGTTATTCAAACAAATTTAAATGAAATGAAACGAAATGAAATAAACTACAGCGGGGGCTCCGGCCACACATCATATTTCATACTGCGCAGTAAGCGGTCCTTTGGGCTCACAATTACAAGACGTAGCCCTGAGAGTCACAAGTAAAACAAAATTAGCTGTACAGGCTCGAGTTTCCAACACACACTATAGGTGGGCTCAGAAAAAGTCGCCTGAAGTATGGCAATGGTCCTTAAGGACCCTTAAGGACCAGCGGTTATGTTGCCTTCGCATTACATGCCCTGCCCAAGCCAATTTCTTCCTCTTGATTTCGACTAGGATTTCTCTCACCCGCGTTAGTTACCGGACCCACTCTGCCCGCTTCCGGTCTCTTAACGTTACCCTATCATTGTTCTTTCCATAGCTCGCTGCGTTGTCCATAACTTAAGCTTGTCCTCCATGTTTTTGCCCCATAGGTGCGTACCGGTGAGGTCCAGACGTTGTATGCTTTAATCTTGAGGGATGTTGGTAAACTGCTATTTATGATCTGAGAGAATATGCCATATGCGCTCCACCACATTCTTATCCTTCTAGTTATTTGGTTTTCAGCCTTCACGGGCCTTGCCGCGTGCTTCTGTCCGCACGAATTATTTCTTCCGCTCGTAGAGTTCACAACACCACACGTGCTGCTCTTTGCTTTGGCTATCATTAGCTCTTTAAGCCAGCATTTGCCTCCGTCTTCTCAGGACGCCACCATTCTTAGCAGTGAGTGTGCTCACGCTCTTGCATGAGCGTATTCGAACGAGAGGGGGGGGGGGCACTGTTTGGCCGAGGTAGTGCTGAGTGACACGCAACAATATATATAGTTCATTACGCCTTCGATGACGCTTTGAGTGCCACTCATTAGTTCTTGGTAATGCACAATTTCCACAGATTTGTTCTCATTGTCATTACGTTCATAGAATTTGGTCACTATCAGGTGTTTTTTATTCTGCAGGTGGCTTGGCTTAAAGACAATGAGCATCCCAAACTTCAGCGACTCACTCGCCGCATAGAGGTGGTGACGAACCTTTCACTGGAATCGGCCGAGTCCTACCAAGTGGTCAACTACGGCTTGGGAGGGCACTACACTCCCCACACAGACGCATGTGATTTCGGCAAAATTGCTTCCGTATTGGATAAAAAGAACGGCAACCGGTTGGCAACCATGCTGATGTACCTGGCGGACGTGGCCGCAGGTGGCGCCACCGCCTTCGTCAAGCTGGGTATTGGCGTACAGCCGCGCATCGGTGACGCCCTCTTCTGGTATGACGTGGAACCGTATGATGGAAGCAAGGCTCCTCGGACTTTCTCTTTCTGGCATCAGAAAAGGAAAGCGGACGATCTGACTCTGCATGTGGGTTGCCCCGTCTTATGGGGCTCCAAGTGGATCGTCACCAAGTGGATTCGAGAGAGGAACAACGTGGTCGTCGGCTATAACACGCCAGGTTGAAGAGGGGGCCCGGGTGCAGCAACCAGGCAGCCTGGACAGAGATGCTCTATGGTCAAACTATTTTGGAACATGTGCACCTTTGCTGGAGTTTTTTTCCTTGTTGATGGAGTCCGAAGTCCAGTACTGCGCAGAATTCTTTCTTTCCCCTCACTGTCGCAGTGGCTAAAGCACACATCGTTTCTGCATGGTACGCTTAACTCTTTCCCCACATTTGGAAAAAAGACCTTATTTTCTATGCTTTCGACTCTGTTTAATATTTATTGCGATACAAAACAAAAGATGCGGATTCAACACTGAATTTTTGTAAGCCTCAATAAATTGTGTTATGAGTTTTAATCAAATTTTATTATCGGAAGCAATGTTCTTCGAGAAAATCTGAGCCAAACTTGGAAAGATGTGCTTGTATCTAAAGAAAGAATCAAAGTAATTTTGGAACAAAAACAATGTGTGGCTATCCAAAAAATATGGGGGGATAACTTAAACTCGGTCTTCGGGGTATGGCGCGATAGAGTAATGGGTTAATTTTCCGTATATGCAGATGGTCATTCTCTACGTTACATTCATAGATCCCTGAAAGTCCTCATGACCCTCTTGGCGCAGTGATGCAACCTTTAAGTGATGCGCCACTGCCCTGCGATGGAAGGTGCTCCCAGCGGTGGGCATTCTGCTACTTAGACTCCCCTTCCCTAGCGGCCAATCATTAACTGCCACCTGTCACGATGGGAAGTTTTCTCACTATCCGGTGGGCGGGTTGTGATGTCGCCGCAGGGTCACGTGACCTAGGTGGCGCACCTGCCTCAGGCTGCTCTCTGCGCGCCACCTGCTAGAGTCACGCTAGTGACTGTCGCTCACCTTGCCGACGCTCACACCGCCAACACCGGAATTTCTGGTGAAGGGAGCCTTCAACGCTATCGCGTTAAAATACTTCTAAAAAAATCTCTTTTTGTTCGCACAAATTTCCGACTAGAAAACATTCACTACATGCCACATAGTATTGGGCAGGTCATCGGGCTAAAAAGTCGGGCGTACATTAACGCAAACTTCGTGCTGTCACATCCTCCCGAAATGATGTGGAAAAACTACAGATGAGACAATTACCCTCGCTAACGGCAATATCCTTTTTCATAACAGCCGAGACCTGGAGAAAAACTGGTCCAAATAAGAAACTAAGGCTCTGTCGCCGCACTCTGGGCTATGTCCTCGGGTATTCACCCTCTCAACTAAACCCGGGTAATGAGGCAACACACCCTCAGAGTCACTGCTTCCTTGATGGTCCATAAAGTAAACCGCGGGCACAGCTCAATCACTTGCACTCTCGCGTTTCGAGGCGTGCGCTACTCTGGCAGAGAAAGCCACTCCCAGCTTCCATATGCCCTAAACTGATTGTTTTCTTGCAGGGTGGCAAGGCGGCCTAATTGGAGGACTTCTTGAAAGTTGGGTACTGCGCTAACAAATACTGACAACAGAATAAGAAGCGCTCAAGGCGTGCGCTGTCTTACAACTGCTCTTTATTGGATGAAAGATGACAGATACAGCGAACAAAAAAACCAGATGCTAAAAAACTATCTAAAATATCTGCTCTCACATCCTCGCGTCTGTGGACCACCCCTAATAATCAGCAAGTACAACCGAGGGATCGTTAACAGATAGAGGTGTGTTTTTTTATTTGTAATATACACCTCGAACAACTCCCACTAACGACGGTTGATACGCCTGTATAAAATATTTGTTTTATCTAGAAGCGGACGGCAGACCATACTTGTCTTTTTTTCACAGGCCCTGCAGTGTTTTGCGACTTCGCAGGAACGCCTTAAAAATTAGTCTTGTAGTCGGTTTTTCCAGGCTGCAAAACATTGCAGTGTTTACGCTGCGCAGTAACCTCTTTCAGAAGAGTATTGCCTCGATTAGGATACACAGCGTATGTAAACTATTACCACCACTGTAGTGAGCGAACTGTCCGACCGGGGGCAATATTTGCTGCCACTGTGGCTCCAATGACTTCAGCAAGGCAGCCCCAACTTCTAGCTCCCGAAGAGGTGCACTGAGGATTCCCACCACCCCATTAAGGGAACGCTTGAGCTCGGTACCCCCCACGAAAGGATGGAGCTTTTGCCGTTCCTCCGGCATCAATCCGGGAAAAACTTGCGCAGTCTTTTCAGGCTGGAAAGAGGAGGTGTACCACGGTGATGTCCAAGCACTAGGTTTCGGTACTTCACGGCTATTCGCCGGGTTTCGTCGAATTCGTGATGTCATCGTCATACATATTGTACCCGTCGCAGTTTCACACAGGGTAACTCATGTCCTGGTTGAAAAGAGACGGCGGAATGGTTGCCCCTTGGGGAACTTCCGCGCAGTTTCTATAAGTGTTTTACTGCTACTTCCCCGGATTTCGGTGGTGAGGGAATAGAAAAAGGCCTTCATATCCTTTATCACTCTATATTGGCACTGGGCAGGCTTTTATCGAACCGGCAGCCGGCAGCCAGGATTTCTGCGCATGCCCCGACTTCTAGGACGGCAGAGCACGTGGTTCACCAAGCCTTTAAAAGGAGCCCTGCATCTGCGTTCATCTTCAGTGGGCTCGGCAGCAGCGCATCGGAAACGATGTTAAGGAGCCATTTTTGCTTCATTCTTCAGGTTTGTTCTTATATGCCTACTAAATGCTTCCGCAGCGATAACCGCTGCCTATTGCTGCTGCCTTGCCCACTATGCATTGCGTACTTTTTATCTGATGTCCGGTCATTCACAGAAGATCTATTGTCATGCGCTGACATTGAATCTAACCCCGGTCCAACACAGGAGGAAATGTTACTTCAGCTTGTTTCAGGCCAAACCAATATGACTGCCTCTATTAACCAGTTACTGGAAAAACAGAATACGCTGGAGGCTAAAATCGGAGGTTTAGCTGTTCGCATTACCAACCTGGAAGACAAACTATACTGTCTGGCATCAATAAACAAAGTGGTCAGTGATCTAAAAGAAACGGTAGCTCAACTTGAGCAAGATAATTCATACATGCTAAAAAAAATTGATGATTTAGAAAACAGGAGCAGGAGAAATAACTTGATTGTTTATGGTTTGGAGGAGGGTGACGAAGAAACTCCTACCAGTCTTCAGAATGCGATCCGGAAAGAACTCTTTGAAGAAAAATTGGAAGTTGAAATCAATAGCATAGAGAGGTGTCACAGGCTGGGAAAAAAGAAGAAAGATCAAAGCCGCCCCGTAATTACGAAGTTTCAGGACTACAGAGCAAAACTTGCGGTGTTACAGGCTTGTTCGAAGCTGAAAGGAACCAAATTCTCTGTGGCTGAAGACTTTTCCAGCCGAGTTCGTGAAATTAGAAAAAAGCTGTGGCAAAGCTGTGCACAGGAGAAGGCTAACGACGCTAAAGCCAAACTGATATTTGATAAGCTGGTTATCGACGGTGCTATGTTCGGATGGGACGACGTGAAGAATGAGCGCTATCGTATATCTAAAAAGAGGGAATGACAGACGCATATTATGAACAAAAGGTTCACACTGATAAACGTCAACTGTCGAAGTATTATCAGCAAAGCTACGCAACTTGAGGGCCTGCTGTTGACGCATGATGTAGAAATAGCTGCACTCACTGAAACCTGGTTGGGAAAAAATATTTTTGACAGCGAAATCGTACCACAAAACTACAAAGTTTTTCGCAAAGACCGAGATGGAAGGGGCGGTGGAGTGGCCATACTGTTCAAATCTTCACTGCAAGTCTTTAGAATGCCAGATATTGACGATGTAGAAGGCATCTTTTGTAAATTTTACAAAAACAATGTTCGTTACATTTTAGGAGCCGTGTACAGGCCACCCAATTCCTCTGTAGCACTCCTAGTGAATCTAAAAAAATATATTGAGCGCCATATAAAACAGAATGATAGGCTAATCTTGACTGGCGATTTTAATTTACCAAACATAGACTGGACTGCCTTTTCGTATTCTAATAACATCATTGAGCAAACTATGCTTGATATTTCTATTGTCTTTGACCTGCTTCAGGTAGTTAAAGATCCTACTAGAGTCCACACAGGTTCATATTCAATTCTTGATCTATTTTTGTAAATGGTACTGTCAAAGAAAACGTCGAATGCTATGTAACGACCGGTATTTCTGATCACAAAGCTGTTGTACTGACATTGATGAATGCAAACTTTGATCGCCGAAATACTGTCAGTTTCTTTCCTAATTTTTCTCGTGCACATGATGAATCTATTCTTGATATGCTCGACTTTCATTATGACCGCTTTATGAATTTTAATGGAAATGTGAATGACTTATGGCTATTTTTCAAAAGTGTTGTCTTTCAGTGTATTGAACGCTTCGTTCCAAAAATTGCAAAAAAGTCCCCCTTGGATAACACGAGAGACATTACGCTCACAACGAAAGCTAACAAGAATGAAAAAAAGGTTAAGAGCAGGAGACTATTCCCAAACGATCATTGATGAACAAACAGAAAAAGTAAAACAGCTGATTACCCATGACAAGGAAAAGTACTTTTCTACTCAGCTACCTACCTTCATTAAAACATGCCCTGAGAAATTCTGGAGGCAGATAACTCCAGCTTCACGATCTCATGATACTTTCAAAGTAAATGGAATATGTGAGCGTGATGATGCTTTTGTGTCCACGGCTTTCAATGACTACTTCAAATCGGTGTTTACCCAGGATGACAGCTCTCTTCCTTGCTATTCCGTGAATTTGCCTTCAATTCCTGATGTTGTGATTTCCGAGGCAGGTGTTCTCAATTTATTATTGAAGCTTGATGTCAAAAAATCTCCCGGACCAGATGACATTCCCAACGCATTCCTGAAGCGTTATGCAGAATGGTGTGCCAAGTACTTATGCATCTTATTTAACAAATCATTAAATGAAGGATCATTACCGGATGACTGGAGAACGGCAAGAATTAAACCAATTCACAAAACTGGAGACAAAGCATCTATTCAGAATTACCGTCCGATATCGTTAACATCTACAGCATGCAAGGTTTTGAAACACATCATTCGTAAACATATAGCAGATTTTCTTGAACAAAACAATTTTCTAACTAATGCACAGCATGGCTTCAGACGAGGATTTTCCACTGCCACTCAGCTAGTACAAACTATACATGATTTTGCGCAGGCAATAAATGAAGGAAAGCAGACTGAAGCTATATTTATGGACTTTAAAAAAGCATTTGATAAAGTTTCGCATAACAAGCTTCTTCACAAATTAGGTAATGTACTAAAAAATGACAAATTACTCGCATGGATTACAGCCTCCTTAAGAAACCGTCGTCAGTTTGTAGTAGTAAATAATTCCCCTTCCCCTCCAGTTCCTGTTGATTCCGGCGTGCTCCAAGAATCTGTTCTTGGGCCACTCCTCTTCTTGATTTTTATTAATGATATTGTCCCTAACATCTCAGTTTCTGTTAGATTGTATGCTGACGATTGTGTGTTATATAAAAAGATTACTACTACTGAGGACCAAGTACAGTTAAATAACGATTTCACTAAGATAATAACATGGTGTGACCAATGGCAAATGTGCGTTAATTATGATAAAACAGTGTTCATGGGTATAACTCAGAAAAAGAAGCCTCTTTTGTTTAACTATACTGCTAAAAACAAAGTTCTCTCTCAAGTGAATACTTACAAATACCTAGGTCTGCGGATCTGCAATAACCTCTCCTGGACAGAGCACGTTGACAACGTTACAGCTAATGCCCTACGCAAACTATTTTTCCTCCGACGTGCTCTGAAGCTCGCCCCCCCCCCCCCCCCCAGTGTACGTTCACTTTCGTATAACACTATTATTTGCCCTATGTTCGAATATGCCGTCATAATCTGGGATCCTTTCACTAAATCTAACATTGCTAAATTAGACAGAGTCCGAAAGAAAGCAGCACGGTTTATTTACAATTCATATAACCGCACATCTATCACTGCACTTCTTAATCAAAGTGGTTTGCTTCCAGTCTCTCACAGAAATCGCATCTGTCGTCTAAAATTCTTTTTTCAGTTAATCAAAGGTCAGTACAATATTGACACATCCAATATTATATCGTTCTCCTCAGGGTACAACAAAAGACAACGCCATGATTTTACAGTAACACCATTAAACGCACGAATTAACACCTTTAAGTACTCCTTTTTCCCCAGAACGATTACAGACTGGAATAATCTAACTAATGAGGCAGTAACCCAAACTTCGCTAAAAAGGTTTGAAAGCCACCTTTAACTTTTTTATAATGTCGTACCGCTACATTTCTGTGTTTCGTTTGTACTTTTTGCAATTGTGTTCTTGATCTTAAATTGTTGATCAATTGTTCTTGTATTGTTTGCTTGTTCCTGAGGTCGTTTTGTTGTTTCCAGAATTTATGTATTGTGTGCCCACCCTGCGAAGGTCTTGTAAAAGATCGCAGTATCAATAAATAAAAAAAAGTTTTAATGACGGCTGCGTAAGTCAACGTATAAAAGGCCTCCTTTAAGTTCACCGCCAAAAGAATGCAGGAGATTCAGCTAAGACTACGACGAGTGAACACGATACGGCGCTCCACGTACATGCTCTCGACTATCTAAACGCCAGGCTTGAAACCCATTTGGACTGGTTCAAACACTAGTACCGCCGTACTATCTTACACATGAAAGCGTGTGAGGATGAGCCGCTCGAAGCCCTTTTTCTACCATGGGATCGCGGGAGAAATTCGTCTCATTCTGGACGTTTGGATCAGAGTCGCACAGGTACAACGATCGAGGACGCCATTGTGCTGGACGATCGCCAATTTCTCAGATGGCATCAAACTTCACGAGCATACATACGAAACACGAACTTACCGAAACGATGCCTAGATGGCCATAAAATCCCTTCTCCTCTAGGGCACTTCTTGATGGGATTGGTCTTTGTTCGGTGAAAGTGCTGTAAATAACTTATGCCCGCCCAGAGAGGTTTTTTTTTTTTTGGCAGTGAAGAGAATTGCTATTACCTTCGTCAAGGAATTGGCGCGGTATTCTGAGACTATGTTTTTGATGCCCAAAGAAATATTTTAAAGGTGGCCTTTTGTATTAGTTTTGATTTTAACGGTTTTATGGGGTTTAACGTCCCAAAGCGACTCACGCTATGAGGGACGCCATAGTGGAGGTCTCCGGATATTTCGGTCACCTGCTGTGCTTGTGCACGGCATCCCACAGTACACGGGACTCTAGCATTTAACCCACACCGAAATGCGACCGCCGCGGCCGGGATCGAACCCGCGCCTTTCGGGACAGCAGCTGAGGACCATCAGCCCTAATCCAGAGAAAGCTCTGGAATTAGTTTTGCAATTATTTAGCTCTTAATGATAATATTATGTGTATTAGTTATATTTAAGAAGGCATATTTCATGGTCCTCTGCTCTCATTCCAGATTTTCTTGAACCTGCTGAGGTCTGGGAGCCTTTGAGGAAAAGCGGAAGTGGTACTATTAAAAAAAATCTCTGCCTCTCCCGTAACCGAGAGTAGAGTAAGCATGAAATGTTTACGGGCCTAATGTCATCTCGGTGGACACCCTAACCGCACCGTACAGGAAGGGAGGAACGCCACCACCCGTTCAGCGCGATGCCTTGCCATTTGAACGCAAGGTTTTGAACGCAAGAGCCCGGATGACTGGAATTCAGTGCCCGGATGAGTGGATTTCAGTGCCCGGATGATGGCTCTCGGTCTCGGCGTGACGTCACCACACTGCCGACAACGGGGGCTAAAAGCATTTCATGCTTAAAACTTATTGCTGCGCATTTGATTGGTTTGGTTTGGTTTATGGGGTTTAACGTCCCAAAGCGACTAAGGCTATGAGAGACGCCGTAGTGGAGGGCTCCGGAAATTTTGACCACCTGGGGTTCTTTAACGTGCACTGACATCGCACAATACACGGGCCTCTAGAATTTCTCCTCCAAAGAAATTCGATCGCCGCGGCCGGGATCGAACCCGCATCTTTCGGGTCAGCAGCCGAGCACCATAACCACTGAGCCACCGCGGCGGCTCTATGCAAATGATGCATTGTAGATTAAGGGCAGTAAGTCGTGAGCAGCCTTGTCTAGAGCGCTTGAGCAGTTCGCACTTGGTAACAAAAACCGAAATTAGAGAGCAACCCCTGATTACAGGGCAAACTTTTCGTTCCTGCTTTGTTTACGAGGCTATCTGGCGCTACTTCCGTGCAAGCGTTTCAGCTGGACCCTAGAGGCTGCCACAAAATCTGGATTTGTTTGCAAGGAAGTGCACCGCCCGAGCGCTCTAGACAAGGCTGCTCACGACTGTACATATTACTGTAACACAATCGCGACCTTCAGAGGGACGGTGATGCAGGAAGAATAAAACCCGGGTGGAGATGTGACCTGAGTAATAAGCCGACATAATCCAGGCAGGCAGGTCCACACAGACTGAGGATACAGCCCAAGTTGCCGCCCCCGACACGTACCGCTACCATTTCACACCCTGGAAATAAAGACCATCGCTGTGGCTATACCATAATGCACCAACCACTCACCGCCGCCAGCACGCAGCATGGCACCAGCACACGGAACCTCCTACGAACCATTCGAGGAGATGTTTGAAAAAGTTTATTAATCCATAAAACAAGCGCCCTGAGGTGTGTGTGAAACGAAGGGGGCGCACCCACTCAACAGTGCATGGCAGGACCAACCAACACGGCGGGACGAGCGATGCAGGTCGCAGAGTAGAGGGCGCACATTGTCGCGGGAAGGAAGCCGACCGAGAGGTGGTCGTTTCGTTGTGGCCTACCGGTAGTTGTGTAGCAGCGCAGTGGCAGGTAAATGAGCCGCTGAAGAAGCAGCTGCGGCCGGGGCCGCGGTAAAGGTGTGTCCAAGGGCGGTCGCCCACGTAACAGAAGTTGCGCGGGAGACCGAGGTCCCACGAGAGCGATCGTCATGGCTGGCGGGCAGGGTTACCAGATATTCCTGAGGACAAACCTACAAATTATTTGTAAAAGTACCCGAAATGTAATCAAATGTCAAAATCTTATCTAGCCCACAAAAAACCAAAAAAACATCCTATATTTTGAGAGGCGATATTGCGCGCTTCGAAACTGAAAAGAGGATTTAAGATTGGTTCGTGCTTCGTCTCTTTTCCCTGTATTTTGCGTTCTTCCCTTTTTCGTTGGGCCCAGTATGTGTACATAACTGCTGGATGCACAATCAAATTGGTAGCTAATATATTTCGTTTGGTAGCTAAGATCTAAGAGCTTCTAAGATCTCTCTAAGATATAGTTGATACTGGATCTTAGACAAAAAAAATTATGGCTAAGGCTTAGCTAAGGTTAAGCCTAGTCAGATGCGAAGCATATTGGTGGCTAGGCTTGGTAATACGTGGCTTTCCTTGGTTGCATACTTGGTCATTTTAATACAACCACTAGAAGCCTCGTCGTGGGGGAAGACAACGCATATTGGTGGCTAGGCTTGGTAATACGTGGCTTTCCTTGGTTGCATACTTGGTCATTTTAATACAACCACTAGAAGCCTCGTCGTGGGGGAAGACAACGCCATGGCTTGATCTGTTCTCGCTTCGGCGAGCGCGGCTTCGGCCGCTTCTTTTTGAGTAGCGTCCGCTCCGGCGGACGCAGTTGTTGCTGCGACGCGCGTCTTTTCTTTCCTTTTCTCTTTCCTCTGATCTTTTAACTCTCCTCTATCTGCACGTGGCAGCGGTGGTGGCTTGGCTCGAGCCAGTAGCAGGCCCGTGCAATTTCCTCTTCATCCTTCTCTCAGTCACAACAACAACAACAACGCCATGGCTACAGCGGAACGCCGACTAACCCCGAGACGCGCGTTGGGTGAGCGCCTGGATTGCCACGGAAGCCGCGTCAGCCTGCCCGGTGGAGCGAGCGTTTCACCTACACCGAGTGTGAACGCGCGTTCGAAATGCGCGGGAATGCTGCTCGAGGACATTCCGGCGTCTGTGCGATGGCATCGTCACGACGACGTCACGGTGTCACGTGGCGTGACGGCTAGGGGTCCCACGGCGACGGCGCGAGGTGGAGGCCGCCTCTCTCATCCGATGTCACGTGGTGTGACGTCACGGCGTCACGTGATGTGACGTCACGGTGTCACGTGCTGTGACGTCACGGTGTCACGTGCTGTGACATCTAGGGGTCCCACGCCGACGGCGTGAGTGGTAGCTCTAGCAATATGCTTCGCATAAAAAGAAGACCAGGGATGCAGAAAGAACAGAGACCACAAGTGCTGACTAGAAACTGAGCGTTTCTTCACAAAACGCGGAATACGCACCTTATTTGCCAATAATAACCATGCAACGATCGTTTGTTATTAGCCGCGTAGTGCAGCACTTATAGAAGCCCTTAAGCTCTGGATGTCTGTAAAGTAAGGTAAACCGTCGCCCTCACGTTTTCACACCTTTCGGTCTTTAGGGGTGCCGTAAAGGCTCCATTATGCGCTTGAGAAGCAAAAATCCATTCCTGAATTACTTTTGGCAATGGAGGTACTACATACTCCGGAAAAATGTGTGCGCGAAAAAAAAAATTACGAGGAACTTTAGCGACTAAAGTGGTGAAAGGCGAAAGCCTGAGTGCTGCATTCTGCTACGCGATTGTTCACATCGCATTCTGTTGGTGCATTAATTAGCTGCCAATTAATGACGCTTCATCTTTGCCTTTTGGAGTGGAACGCCACAGCGTGTTGTAGCTCTGCCAGAGAGTCCACGGAACGCCACCACCCGTTCGGCGCAATGCGTAGCCCTTTGAACGCAACGCTTTTTGAGGAAAGGAAATGGCGCAGTAACTGTCTGTCATCTCGGTGGACACCTGAACCGCACCGTACAGAAAGGGAGGAAGTGGAGCGAAAGAAGAAAGAGAAAGAGGGGCCGTAATGAAGAAAATCAAAATTGATTTGAGGAACGAAAATTGCGCAGTAACTGTCTCACATATTTCGATGGACAACCGTCAAAATTTGCGCTCTGTGACGTCACGACCATTTCCACCAATCTGAAACGCGGACAAATTTGCTAACACGTATTGGTCACAACAGTATGAGCCATTAAAGGCTTTCGCCTTAAAAACGGAAAAAATCATTCAGGTGCATCGAGGTATAACCCTCTTCAATCCGGGGACAACTGATGGGTCACTAAGCCCCATATGCTTGTTCTTCCATGTATGGTAGGCCTCCGACAGAAAAGAAACATTCTTTAGTGACAGCATTGCCTGTACTTACAGCAACAAAAAACACGTTTTCGAGGCAGAGTTCTTATTCTTAATCTTTTTACTATTAGTACAAAAAAAATGGCTGGGGCTAAGCTAAGAATAAGCCTGGATTTTTGGAAGCAAAAAGCTGCGGTGATCCGCGATAAACATGCGCTTGCGGTGAACGTCAAACGATGACGTATAGCGCGCGGCAGCGTGCGCCTGTTCTATGGGAAAGCACGCTTTATATACCCCTCCTTTCAAATGCGCACTGCGCACGGCTGCGGCGAAAGGTCAAATGGTGGCGAGGAGGAGAAACGGCGGCGCACATGCGCAGTAGCCTGCGCCGTGCGTGACGTCACTCGTGCTCCGACATACGCCGACTCACGCGAATCACGGTGTTGACTAGCGTAGTGAAGATTTGCGCTTCAAAAGAAACCTGAAATCTATGACACGTCCTCCGACGGGTCATTGTTGTTCGAAATGCTGAGCGACAGAGGTCCTACACCAGGAGAGTGCCGTTCTCGGTTTTTGTGCCGCGGATTAGAGGACTTCCCGAGGGACGACGGACGAGATGGGGGAGAAAAATTCAGGGGGCACTTTGACTGTCTAAAGTGGGTAGAGGCGGAAGCGTTTTCCGCACCACCTTCGCTGTTTCTGTGGCACTGGTGGCGTCACATATAATTGAGTACAAATTACTAAGTGATGACAAATCACCAATTAATGATTAATTACTGATTAATGCCTGAATACTAATTAACTGCTAATTAATGACGCTTAAGCTTCGCCTTTAGGAGTGGAACGCGACAGCGCGTTGTAGCGCTGCCAGGGAGTCCACGGAACGCCAGCACCCGTTCGGCGCGATGCCTTGCCCTTTGAACGCAACGCTTTTTGAGGAAAGGAAATGGCGCAGTAATTCTCTGTCATCTCGGTGGACACCTGAACCGCACCGTAGAGGAAGGGAGGAAGTGGGAGTGAAAGAAAGATAAAGAGGAGCCGTAATGAAGAAAATGAAAATTGTATTTGAGGAAATGAGATTACACAGTAACTGTCTCACAAAATTCAGGGGGGCACTTTTTTGACCTAATGTGTGGTCACTGATGTGTGTTTAAGATGTTAAGCTTCGCCCCTAAGAGTGGAACGCGACAGCGTCTTGCAACGCTGCCAAGGAGTCCATAGAACGCCATCGCCCATTCGGTTCTACGCCTCGCTCGTCGGTAAATTGGTTTTTGAGGAAATGAAATGTATCTGTCTCTCATTTGTCGGTGGACACCTAAACCTCGCCGGAAGGGAATGGAGGAGGATGAGAGTGAGTGAAGACACCGTATTCATTAGACGCGCCTTTGTTCATACCAAACCATCGAGCTGGCATGGCGGAGTGGATAGCGTGCTCGTCTCTCACGCCGAAGACCGGGGTTCGATTCCTGAGCTCGACCAATTTCTTAATCGGTTTTATTTATTTATATGGCCTGACTAGTAAAGCTAATTAGGCTAATTGGGCAATTAAGCAATTATCTAAGCTCAATCCCACTTGGAGCATCACTATACGATCCCTTCAATTGGTTGCATGGTTACTAGCCAAAGTACAATTTGCCCCATTTGAAATTCGCGCACTGTGACGTCACGACCGTTTCCACCAATTGAAAAGCGTGACATTTTCTGTCGACAACTGCTGCTTACAACGATGAGACATTAAAGGCTTCCGCCTTAAAACCGCCGTGACGACGGTGACCTGGAGTGGCGTCGTAGCCAGGGCGCAGGTGGGACGTACGCCGTCAGGTACTGATTGATGTCCAGGGGTCATTTGCCATAGCTTGGCCCAGGTGCATCATGTAAAAACCCTCGCAGGCCCATCCGACGCTATGGACATTGACGGTGTGTGTGGCTGGCCTCAGTGCAATGAAAGAACAGGGGTTGTTCGACGTGCGCCACACGTGGGCTTCCCTGAGGTGTGGTCGGGAGTCCAGCACAGCAGTCGAATTCTGCAAACGCTGAGACGGCGCGGGAGGAACAGGACAACAGAATGCCAGTGAGGCTGGCGCTGGGCTGCGTGGTGCGTCGCTGTAACCCACGACACATTACGCAGGCCGTGGCTGGGGTGATAGCATGGGCGGCACCGCTTGATGTAGTTATTTATGAACGACATCCGAAATGGCACCACTCTCGGGATTTGCTGCACACAGTGAAGCTTCTGCAGCTCTTAGCGCACAGCCATACGAAAGGCGTCACTCTCGATGCCAGCCATAGGCATGTGGAAGTCCAGAGTAGCGATATTCGCCGGGCAGCCCTAATGCGCAAACCGGTCCTGAAAGGCGCCGTCCATGGTTTCCGCGTCCCGAGCAAATTCGACCAATGTACTTGCAGGGTCGCGGCCTTTAGGGCTGAAAACTGGCCTTGAGGGCAGATTTCCCAGATTGCATACAACAGAAATAGTTACAACATCCACAACTGTGTCGTATTTATTGGATTCGGTACGCTGTAACAGGCCACAAAGTTCACAAACGTTGCTTCGTCCTTAAAGAAACAAGCTTTTGTTAGCAGTAGCCAACATGCACTAGCCAGTGCGTCACCGTTGTCGTTGCGGCCATAGCTCTCGTCGTCATGTGAAGCGTCTGCAGCTCACAAACGAACGAAGTTAAATCACTGTCCGAAGCGAACTCTGGATCATCAACAACGCTGCTGTTAGAACTTATGCAAGATGTAGGTCTTATTCTCTGGACACCGTCGCAACCGGCATTCTTCATGGGTGACGCTATATTGATTGTAAAACATTTTATTCGCCGGGAAGAGCTTGGCAAGAGGACGCTATAGTTAAATTACCATTGTCAGGCTTAAAACACGCGCTAAAAACGCGAAACGCAATTTTGCACTGACAACTACTGTCCTCTAGTGTTCAAACTACGCAATTGCCGCCCACGACTCGTATTTGGCGGTAAAAAAAAGTAACATCGGGTCAGACGAGTGTGACTCGTCAATGGACAAAGTGGTACCATCCACGAGAAATTGGTACCAGCACGGTAGATCTTTGGCAGCTCTGGCGAAACGCGCGGAGAGGGTCTTCAGTGTTGCCGCGCGCCTAGAGCTGCCGAGTGGAAAGAAGAGCTGGAAGAAAGACGAGTATGCATGGAAAATTAAACTGGCCGCTCTGGAACTATACTGATATGAATTCGCCTTCGGATGCTCTACCTCAAAATATTGTTACGGCCATCGGCTTGGACAAGAAAGTCACGAAGTACGGTGCTTGTGTGTTGTGGACGACGAGGACGAAGTGTTTTCGGGCGCTCACTCAAATCAGCTCTCACAATCTATTCGGGCCGAAACACCACGACAAGTTCCGAATGCAAAGCTACACATATATGCACAAGGCACGCGCAAGGCAAAAGTCTCAGTTCATTGTCACTGGATCTAAGGATGCAATCACCAATAATTGGTGGAATGCAGAGTGCAACCGTGCCTATAGATGGCGGAAAGCAGCCTCGAAGAGACTCCTCCTAAATCAATGCCCAAAAAATTGGTTGGATTATAAGCATGTCGCAGCAACATTTCAGCGCACTATCTCCTGCGCGAAGGAGGAGTATATTAAAAGTCATTATGATTTTCTTTCTCAGTGAGGAAATAAACGGGCCTTGTTTAATTTTATGAGGAGAAGGAAAGTGATTCCACCGGCTGTCAATATTGAGTCCCTCGTTCAATCCCCTGCTGACATCGCTAAGGCCTTAGAGGGAATTGCGAGTGGCCTAGAACGTCGATTTACATCTGCACTTCGTTCTCCACCTACATTCACATGCATCTCAAGTGATTTCATTGAGGTCACTATGCCTGAGCTTTCGCGAATTGTTCTGCGCCTATCACCAGCGGCTCCTGACCCCGATAAGGTTACTGCATCTATGATTAAAATTTTGTTTACCGAATCTCCTGAAGACCTATTGACTCTGGTTAACCATCCGCTTAAAGGTCCATGCATACCCCATGAGTGGCGTCTTGCGGAAATAGTTCCACTACTTAAAAAACAAGGGGAGGGTTTCACTTCTGACAACATACTCCCGATTTCATTAACACCAGATTTAGTGAAATTGGTGGAACGGGTCCTGCTTCGTCGTATCATGTATTTCATTTCTACAAATGATATCTTGAATCATTGTCAAATTGGTTTCAGGCCGGGCTGTTCGATTTGGTGTGCTCATACTGACTTTGAGAGCCGTATTAAATTAGCTTGCAGCACTAAACAGTTTGCCGCGCTTGTCACTCTGGATATCAATAAAGCCTACGACAGCGTAGAGTACTCGACGCTGTTACACAGATTACAGGACCTTAATTTTCCAAACTATTTCGTAGCCCGGACCTTTGCTATCCTGGAAAACAGAGAATTTTATTGCTGCCGAAATGGTGTTTCTTCTAGGAAATTTCGACAAACAAGAGGTGTACCGCAAGGCTCAGTTCTTTCCCCTGTTCTTTTTAACATCTTTCTAAGCTCTATTCCATGCATCCATAATGTGACAACTTACGTGTACGCTGGCGACACCGCATTTTTTGCTTCTGCAAAAGATATTCACACTCTGTATCAAATCTTGCAGGATGACCTCAATATTCTTGACAACGGGTTAGAAAGTATTCATCTGTCCCTCAATGTGAACAAATGCGCCTTGTTGGTCTTCCCGGTTTCTCATCCTGTAAACATCTGCGTTGCATATAGAAATCATTAAACATTAAGCTCATAGATATCCATCCACTGTATAATATCTCACATTCAGTCAAGATTGCATTTCATGACATTTTCCCATCGAATGCCAAGCTCCAGCCCTTTCCTCTCCTTCATGGTTTGTTGCAGGACCACCTAAGTAAGGTCCTTTCCTTTTCATACTCTCATATCTACCGATGCCTCGCAGTATCCGGAAAAGGAAGGTGTGGGAATTTTTTCACCTGCATTGGGATGGTCCTTTTCTCTCCGTCTCCCTGACTTCACTCCAATTTATCTGGCCGAATTATTAGCTGTCATTCTAGCCTTACGTAAATTAGATCCTGCCGTTTACCAAGTAATGGTTATGACGGACTCTCTTATCTATTTGCTCTTTGTTATCATCACCCACTGAGTCTCGGGTATTACGCCTCTTTAAGCAGCTGATCCCGTTCCATCTCAATTCGGTGCGGTTGCTTTGGGTACCGGGTCACGTGGGCATTCAGTTAAATGAGGTTGCTGATTCCTTAGCAAGGGCCTCTCTCCGTGGCCCAATAATTGCTGCCCTGCCAACCTGCGCATATACAGCTGCGGTGAGGTTTCACAGTTACACAATGTTCATGAATTTTCAGCCTCGCGCTTACATCATCTCCTGAATATCACCACCTTCTGCACTCTTGGAGTAGCAAAGACTAGCGCTCGTGCAGGCTGCAGGTCTCTTTCACGCGCTTGCGATGCTGAGTTCCTCTGCTGAATTTTTACCTTCACAAATCTGGTTTGGCGGTTTCTCCACTGTGCCCATTTTGTGCCGAGCCTGAG
The DNA here is from genome assembly GCF_055824585.1 of Amblyomma mixtum. NCBI lineage: Eukaryota > Metazoa > Arthropoda > Arachnida > Ixodida > Ixodidae > Amblyomma > Amblyomma mixtum. Next base: position 35,461,698 of record NC_143015.1, read on the forward strand.
ACAGTGGATCACTACCTGCTGTTCTGCCGCCGATTCTCTTCTTTGAGGAGGCGCCTATTAGAAATTCCGTTTCACCAGCTGGGTCTGCTTGTGTCCACTGAGGTTGTTCTTTCCTTTGGCGCAAGTTCGCTTGGACGAAGCGACAGGAGTGCGCGCTGTGCTGTTCAAAAATTTCTTCTAGAAACACAGCGACTAACATGCTGATATTAATTTTATTTATTTATTTTACTATTTGTTTTCATTTTCCTTATTATCAAACAGGTCATTTATCATTTATTTTTAATTTTTTTCCGGCCCCCCTCTCAGTCAATAAAAAATCGTACGATTACATGTGTTGCATTCGAATTTCCACATAAAGCCGTCGTCCCATCTTCGATCTCCCAGCTAACAGGACCCCGGTCGTTGCGTGGTCCAATCTGTCAGCCTATATCCTATTACTACCCCTTTTCCTCTAAAACTGCTCATCTTTCCAACAGTTCACCGCCTTTGTCTTGGCCACTCCCCCGTAGTGGGTATGTGCCATTTTACTTGAGGCCAACCAATTGCCAACCAACCCCTTCTGTATGACTCCTTGGCTGTCTCTTGCTGTGCATATCTGCAATCCCATTTTGTAAATATAAATTTCTACCTGTTAGATTATCTTAAAATAGTGATACCTTGAGAGCATTCACTGAACCTTGCTTTAGACAGTGGTAACTGTCTCTTTTTTCGACCAGTGTCCCCACAGTCCTTCAACAGATCTGCATTTGCCTGGTCCTTACGTCCTGGAGGGGCTGGCCAGCCGGCATTCCTCGTCTCTCCTCGCTCCCCTTCCCCTCTCGCGCATGCATATTTGTGTGCCTACTAAAGCTCTTCCTCAAACGGTCCTTGGTGACATCTTGGAGGAGGTACTGGGTGTTTTCGCATGTACGAAGAGCTCCCAGGAGCCTCCGACGCCTAGTCGCACACCGTGGAGATGGCACCTGTTCACAAGGATCGCCGTCGTTTTAGGGATTTAGATCCTCAATCCCGTCCTCCAACCGCACCTCCTAGAACCATAGCGTCCACGACAGCAAGCCATACCATCCAGCACTGCGTGAGCTCCCCAGTGCTGCTTCTCCATGCGCCTTATACGGCCACGTCATTTCATGGCTAAAGTTTGAAGACGTCGAGGATTAACTAGACACTTAACCGGGTCGCTCCGCTCAACGTGACGAACAAAGACCAGAAGCTGCGGAGTGTTTATTTTACCCTGCAAGACGCCGCCAAGGGATCGTTTGATATCCACGAGTCCGCATTCGCCACCTGGGTGAATTTCTGGCGGCAGTTGCTGAAAACGTTCGGCAGCAACGAACAGGAGAGGGCCGAACTTGCCTTCCAGTCCCAGGAACAGCTGCCAAATCAGAGCGATACCATGTTAGCGGAGGACATGACGCGGCTCCTGAACCGCGCGAACCCTACAATATCAGAAGCGAAGAAAGTACGTCATCTTATGCGAAGACTCTGTGGGCTTGTCCGCGACCCTGCAAGTACAGCGGTCGAATTAGCTCGGGAAGCGGAAAGCATGAAGGGTGCTTTTCAGCACGGATTTGCGCATTACGGCCGCCCGGCGAATATCACTGCTGTGGACTTCCACATGCCAATGGCTGGAATTGAGAGTGAGGCCTTTCGTATGGTTGTGCGCTAAGAGCTGCAGAAGCTTCACTGTGTGTAGCAAACCCCGAGAGTGGGTGCCATCTCGGATGTCATTCGTAAAGAACTAGATCAAGCGATGCCACCCATGCCATCACCCCAGCCACGGCCTGCGCCGCATGTCATGGGATACAGCGACGCACTACGACGCCCTGCGAAAGCCTCACTGGCCTTCTATTGTCTGGTTCCTCCCGCACCGTCTCAGCGTTTGCAGAGTTCGACTTCTGTGCCGCACGCACGACCACCCCTCAGGGAAGCCCACGTGTGGCGCACGTCGAACAACCCCTGTTCTTCCATTGCGCTGAGGCTAGCCACACACACCGTCAATGTCCATAGCGTCGGATGGGCCTGCGAGGGTTTTTACATGATGCACCTGGGCCAAGCTATGGCAAATGACCCCTGGACATCAATCAGTACCTGACGGCGTACGTCCCACCTGCGCCCTCGCTACGACGCCACTCCAGGTCACCGTCGTCACGGCGGTTTTCTCCCCCACGTCGTCCGTCGTCCCTCGCGAAGTCCTCCAATCCGCGGCAGGAAAACTGAGAACAGCACTCTGCTTGCGTAGAACCGTTGTCGCTCAGCATTTCGGAGAACCTCCGCTCGGTGACTTGATCCTATGACCCGTCGGAGGACAGGTCACAGGTTTGAGGATTTTTTGTTGTATTAACAGTAAGAAGACTAGGAATAAGAACTGGCGCTAGAAAACGCGTTTCTTGCTGTTGTAAGTACATGCAATGCTGTCACTAAAGAATGTTTCTTTCCTGTCGGAGCCCTACCATACATGGAAGAACAAGCATATGCGCTTAGTGACCCATCAGTTGTCCCGCACTGAAGAGGGTTATACCTCGACGCACCTGAATGATTTCTTCCGTTATTAAGGCGAAAGCCTTAAATGGCTCATACTGTCGTGGCCAATACATGTTAGCGAATTTGTCCGCGTTTCAGATTGTTGGAAATGATCGTGACGTCACTGCGCGCGAATTTTAACGGGTGTCCACCGAAATATGTGAGACAGTTACTGCTCAATTTCCTATCCTCAAATACAATTTTCATTTTCTTCATTACGGCCCCTCTTTCTCTTTTTTCTTTCACTGCACTTCCTCCCTTCCTCTACGGTGCGGTTCAGGTGTCCACCGAGATGGCCGAGAATTACAGAGCCATTTCCTTTCCTCAAAAAGCGTTGCGTTCAAAGGGCAACGCATTGCGCCGAACGGCTGGTGGTGTTCCGTGGACTCCCTGGCAGCGCTTCAACACGGTGTCGCGTTCCACTCCTAAAGGCAAAGATTCACCGTCATTAATTGGCAGTTAATTAATGCACCAACAGAATGTGAAGTGAACAATCGCGTAGCAGAATGCAGCACTCAGGCTTTAGCCTTTCACCACTTTAGCCACTAAAGTTCTTCGTTATTTTTTTTTATTTCGCGCACACATTTTTCCGGAGTATGTAGCTCCGTTGCCAAAAGTAATTCAGGAACAGGTTTTTGCTTCTCAAGCGCATAATGGAGCCTTTACGGCACCCCTAAAGACCGAAAGATGTTAAAACGTCAGGGCAACGGTTCACCTTACTTTACACACATCCAGAGCTTAAGGGCTTCTATAAGTGCTGAACTACGTGGCAAAAGCAAAGGATCGTTGCCCGGTTATTATCAGCAAAGAAGGTAAGTGTTCAGCTTTTTGTGAATAAAGGTTCAGTTTCTAGTCAGCACTTCTGGTGTCTGTTCTTTCTGCGTCCCTAGTCTCGTTTTTTTTTTCTAAGATGCGTGGTGGCGGCGGTCGGTGGTTTTGGTGCTTGGTGCATTCTGGTACAGCCACAGCGATGACCTTTATCTCTGAGTTCGGAAATGACTGCTGTGCGTGTCGGGTGCGGTAGCGTGTGCAGCGTCCCCGTCCTGTGCGGACTTACCTACCTGGATCATGTCGCCTGATGACTGAGGTCATATCTCCACCCTGGTTTTATTCTTAATGCATCATCGTCCCCCTGAAGGTCGGGAATGTGTTGCGATAATGTGTACTATCCTTAATCTACAATGCATCATTTGCACAGTAATAAATTTTCTTCAGTAGTACCACTTCCGCTTTTCCTCAAAGGCTCCCAGACTGCAGCAGGTTCAAGAAAAGCTCGAACGAGAGCAGAGGACCAAAATATATGCCTTCCTAACTGTAAATAATTCCCATAATCTTCTCATTAGGAGCTAAATATTTGTAAAAATATTTTCAGAGGTGCCCTGGATCAGGGGTGATGGTCCTTAGGTACTGACCCGAAAGGCGCGGGTTCGATCCCGGCCGTGGCGGTCGAATTTCGGTGTGGGTGAAGTGCTAGAGTCCCGTTTACTGTGGGATGCCAGTGCACAAGAACAGCAGGTGGCCGAAATATCCGGAGACCTCCACTACGGCGTTCCTTATAGCGTGAGTCGCTTTGGGAAGTTAGACCCCATAAAACCATTAAAATCAAAACTAATTCAAGAGGTTACCTTTAAAATCTTTCTTTGGGCATCAAAAACATTCCCTCAGCATCCCGCACCAATTCCTTGTCGGAGGTAATAACAATTCTCGTCTCTGCCGAAAAAAACCTTGGGCGGGCACAAATTATTTGCAGCACTTTCACGGAACAATGACCAATCCCGTAATGAAGTGTCCTAGAGGAGAAGTGATTTGATGGCCATCTGGGCATCTTTTCGGTAAGTTCGTGTTTCGTGTCTATGCTCGTGAAGCTCGACGACGTCTGGGAAACGGGCGATCGTCCAGTAATATGGGTTACTCGATCGTTGTACCTGAGTGACTGTTATCGAAACGTCCAGAATGAGGCGAATATCTCCCGCGGTCTCATGGTAGAAGGTCTCCGAGAGGTTCATCCTACACTTGTCAGCTTTCATCTGGAAGATAGTACGGCGGTACCAGTTCTTTGAACCAGGTCAAATGAGCTTAAAGCCGGCGCTAAGATAGTAGAGAGCATGTACCTGAAGCGCCGTATCGTGTTCACTCGTCGTAGTCTTAGCTGAATGCCCTGCATTAGTTTGGCGGTGAAGTTAAAGGAGGCCTTTGATACACTGACTTAGCAGCCGTCATTGAAGCACTGATAAAGACCGGTCCAGTGCATATATAAAGTGATAAACAATACGAAGACCTTTTTCTATTCCCGCAACTCCGAAATTCGGGGATGTAGCGATAAGACACTTAACACTTAAGCAACTGTGCTGAAGTTCCCCAAGGGGCAACCATTTTGTCGTCTCTTTCCAAACTGGTCATGCGTTACCTTGCTGTGACACTGCGACGGCTACAATATGTATGAAGATGACATCACGGCTCCGACGGAACCCTGCGAATAGCCGTGAAGTACAGAAGCCTAGTGCCTGGACGCTATCGTAGTCTACTTCCCCAAAATACCCCTGCCTTCCTCGGCTGAAAAGATTGCGCATGTTCTTCCTAGATGGGTGCCGGAGGAACGCCAAAAGATCCATCCTTTCGTGCGAGCACCGAGCTCAAGCGCGCCCTTAACGGAGTGGTGGGAATCCTCCGTGCACACCTTCTCGAATGAGGCGGTTGTGCTACCTGGTTGAAGTCAGTGGAATCACAGTGGCACCGAATATTGCTCCTGGTCGGACACTTCGCTCACTACAGTGGTGGTAATGGTTTACATAAGCTGGGTATCCTAATCGAGACAATACTCTTCTGAAAGGCAGGTTAATGCGCAACGCATATTGCAATGTTTTCCAACAGCAAAAAACTCAGTACGAAACCAATTTTTAAGGCGGTCCTGCAAAGTCGCAAAATATTGCAGGGCTTGTGAAAAAAAGACAAAGATGGTGAGCCTTCCACTTCTAGATAAAACCAATATCTTATGCAGGCATATAGACCGTCGTTAATGAGCGTATTTCGAGGCTTTTATTATAAAGAAAAAACACGTCTATCTGTTAAAGATCCATCGGTTTTACTCGCTCATTATTTGGGGCGGTCTACAGATGCGAGGGTGTAACGGCAGCGGTTTTAGATAGTTTTTGAGCATGTGGTTTTCTTGTTCACTGTACCTGTCACCTTTTATTCAATAAATATCAGTTGTGAGACAGCGCGCGCCATGACTGCTTCTTATTATGTTGTCAGTGTTTGTTAGCGCAGTAACCCACTTTCAAGAAGTCCACCAATTAGCCCGGCTTGCCAGCCTATAAGAAAACAATCACTTTGGGGCATACAGAAGCTTGGAGTGGCCGTCTCTTCCAGCGTAGCGCACGCCTCGAAACGCGAGAGTGCAAGTGATTCAGCTCTGCCCGCGGTTTACTAAAGCGAAAGTATTTAATGCCTCGTCCTTGTCGACAGAAGTTCGTCAGCAGAGGTGTCACGCTTTTCGGTCACCCATGGGTACCTGTCGCCCCCTTTTGGAGTACACGACAACTAATAAAGAATAGTTGTCGTCCGCTCCGACAGGGGGCGTAAGGCATCCGTGGTTGACCACATTACATATCTCATTACTGCGAAGAGAGCTATGGATACAACCGAACTCATCGAAGCAGAGAGTAGTGCTAAAGAAGTAGTCAAAGTCGGAAGTCAAAGTGTGTAGTTGTAAAGTGTAGTCAAAGTCTGTAGTCAAATGGAGGACGGACGCCGGCGTCGAGGAGAGTGGACGCATCCTATGTGCGCTCCGCAAATTTTCGATGTTTTCGTCGGTTTTGTCGTTTGTGCTCGCAAACTACTGAGCTATTTGAACGCCGGAAGTCTTCGCGACCACCGGGATACCACTTTTTCGGCAAGTGAAGCCCTCTTTTGCAATTTCTACAGACATTTGGACTCACGCCACCCGGCCAGGCTGCTAAGCCCAACCTGGTGAGCGGCTCTTCGAGCCGCCCGCCGAGCGGACGCACAGGCTGGCTTGTCGCGGGGTAACTCAGCTGCGCCATGTCTCGCATGGAAGTAACTGTGGAAGGAGAGAGTATCCAGCCTAAAGAGCCTAAAGCCTAAAGCTCTCAAGTAGGTTGGTTCAAGGTTAATTATTCCAAAGTCAAGGCCCTCTCGCAGACAGGGGAGGGAGAGCAAGCTGGCGACCCGACCCGACCCGAGATGGGAGGCAAGGCAAAGTTTCAGCGCAAATAATGGCGATAAAGAGAGAGGGAAGGAAGCTGCCGAGGCAATCTGTTGGCACGCAGCAGACGCGCCTCTCCCCCGAGCTTCATAAAATAGTGCTCAGACCGAAAGGGGGTCTCAAACTGACGCACTGACGCAACAGAGGCGGACGCGGTGAAGATAGCGGCAGGTTTTAAACCGGCGGAAGTTAAGGAAGATATCGTACTCGTCAACCACAAGCAAAACTCGATTCTCATAGGCACTGACAGCCAGGAGAGGATGCAAAAGTACCTGAAAATCGGCTCCATTCCAACGCCAGAGGGACGCGTTGAAGCGTTCGTCTACCTGGCTACTCCGGACGGCTGCGGGAAAGGAGTTATACATGGAATTCCGGTCTCGCACACCGTGGAATTCATTCAAGATATGTTGAAGTGTTCGCGTAACCCGGAGGTGATGGGAGTCAGGCGACTTGGCCGTGAGTCTCGCACCGTGTTGTTACTCTTTGAAGATGAAACAGTGCCGCACTGGATTTATTATGGAGGCATGCCGCTACGCTGCCATCTCTACAAGAAACAAATATGAGGTCTGTGTGACATGTGGCCAACTCGGACATCGCGCCGACGTATGCCCGAACCCAGACAACATTAAATGTCGAGGATGGGGTATGAGCAACCCCCCTCGGGAACATACTTGTGACCCAAAGTGTGCCCTATGTGGGAAAGGGCACACACTCGGAGACAAGAAGTGCCGGGAACTGTACAGAACCCCGCACATAATTAAGAAGCGACAGTGGAAAGAACGAACGCAAGATAGTGAGAGCAAGGCAACAACAGACAGCGAGAACAACGCATCTGGACGACAGAGCAGACCAAGAACCAGGGCAGAAGGGGGATTTCACATGCGACAGGACTCCTTCCCGCGACTGGAGTCTGGGACAGGCTCTGGTGGTCACGGCCAGGCCACGGGACGCTCCAACTCCCGAGGTCGCTCGGGTTCCCGGGACCGCCTCAGCTGCAAGGGCCCTTCCAGCTCCAAGGGTCGTTCCAGCTCCCGGGGTCGTTCCGGCTGCCGGGGTCGTTCCAGCTCCAGGGGCCATTCCAGCTCTCGCAAGCGCTCCGCTTCCAGGGGGCGGGACAACACTGGCAACAAATGGAACATCGGAGCCCGGCCCAAAATCGAGGGACGCTCTGAGTGTCAGCAGCGAGGGTCAACGCCGCCCACGGACAAGACCAACGTGCCGGATGACCACAAGAGGGTGAGCTTTGCAGATAAGGTCTCCCATACTCATCCACGCGGTGGGTCTGAGGACATCTTACAACTTAAACGCATGGTGGAAAAATTAACCGGGGCGGTTACGGCCCTTCAAAATGAAAACGCGGAGCTTAGGAATCAGCTGCAGCTTAAGATCCAGATAGATAAGAAACGACAGGAAGCCGAAAAACCTCCAAATAATACCCAGGAGAGTACGATGGTGGTGGAGAAATTACTACCATCACCCAACAAGAGAAAATTGTTAGAGGGCGCACAACCCGAACTTACGCTGGAAGAAGTCTGCCATAAACTGGAGACCAACATTCAGACCCAGATTCAGGCCCTGGATACCAAAATGCAAGCGCAATTTCAGGCATTAGAAACTAACATGCAAAACCAAATTCAGTCGATTCTCTCCGCAATACAGGGACTTACAGACGTAACACAAGGACACAGGAATGAGCTCTTAGCCATCAATATATGGCAGCAAACTGTGGAACATACCATTCAGCAAATTCAACATGGCCATATACACAAACAATAACAACTACTTGCTGTGGCAATGGAACTGCCGGGGGTATCGGCGGAAAAGGCCGATCCTCCAGCAGCTCCTTGCGTCTCTGAAGGTCCACCCAGAGGTTATCGCCCTCCAGGAGACTGGAGGTGCGTCAAAATTAATTGGTTATCAAGCTTTTAACGCCGCAGGCGACAAACCTAATGTTACCACATTCGTTAGAAGGAACATTACGGCCATTTAACATGACACCGGCTTCCGCCACATCGAGCACGTCCTCGTCGAACTTATTCCGGCCAAAAAGACTCAACGCAGTCTTTTCATTCTGAATATTTATAGCACTCCAAGTCAAAAGAAAGTTAAATTCGACTCCCTCTTCAGGAAAGTGATGCGTATCGGCAACAAGCACGCACTGGTCATTCTTGGTGACATCATTGCCCACCACCCTGCGTGGGGCTACCCGCGGCCCTGTAAGAAGGGGAGAGAGCTATGGCTAGACATACAGCAAATGGGCTTCACCGTGCTCACGGATCCTCTCACCCCCACAAGAATGGGCAACAGCGTGTGCGCTGACACGTCCCCAGACCTCACCCTGGTGAAGAATGCGGGTACAGCTAAATGGTCCAACTCCTTGCTAAACCTAGGCAGTGACCATTACATACTTGTCACGGAAACTGACGTTGGCCCTGCCAAGCGCCAAACGCGCTCCCCGCATATTATCGAATGGGACGCTTTCCGCGACGCTCGTAACCAGGACAGGAGAAAGGCAGAAATCACAAACATAGAACAATGGGTGGAGGAACTCCGCAGGGATGCTAAGAATGCGACTAAAACGCTCGAGACAACGCGGAACTTGAAGTACTAGACAGCCGCCTTCTTCATATGTGGGAGGCCAAAGCTAGTATGGAAAAGCGATTAAAGAGACAAAAGTGGAATCGCAATCTCAGAAGACGCCTAGCGCGCCACAACAAAGAGATTGAGGCATATGCACTTAGACTCTGCGATCAGAACTGGGAAACAATGCGCGACCAACTTGAGGGCAATATCGGCCTCGCCAAAATATGGAACCTCCTTCGGCACTTCCTCGATCCAGAAGGTAGTAAATTAACACAGCGACAAAATTTACAGAAATTAGGTTATAAATTTGAAGGCTCGGAGCAGGAACTCCTCGATGCAATTCGTTGTCGATATATAGGCTCCGCCACCAAAACTTCCTTACCGCGCTATGAGGGTAAATCCAACAGCGAACTAGACGCCCCTATTCACGAATTCGAGGTTCGAGCAGAAATACTAAAACTGAAAGCCAAATCAGCCCCCGGACCCGATGGTGTAACCAACAAAATGCTTAGAAACCTAGATGACAAATCTATAACGACGCTGACCAATTTCATGCAAGAATGCTGAGAGAAGGGTGAGATTCCCAAACAATGGAAAACCGCTAAGGTAATTTTCATACCTAAGCCAGGGAAACCGCTCAATCTAGAAATTCTAAGGCCTATATCCCTCACATCTTGCGTTGGAAAGCTAATGGAACATGTCATACAAACGCGAGTAAACAATTTCATGGAAGACAACGACTTATACCCCCATTCGATGATAGGTTTTAGATCGCATTTGTCCACGCAAGATGTCATGATACAGCTCAAACATGACATATTAGACACTAAGTCGCTGGATGCGAAAGTAATAGTGAGACTTGATCTCACCAAAGCTTTCGATAATGTAAAACACGAGGCGATACTAGAAAACCTGGCTCTTTTAAACGTCGGGGAGCGCACATACAACTACATTGCCAATTTCCTTTCGGGCAGGATAGCGCGCATCCACTTTGGTGAAAGTCAGTCTCAAGACATACACTTGGGCAGCATAGGCACCCCTCAGGGTTCGGTACTTTCCCCTCTGCTGTTCAACGTGGCCATGATACGGCTCCCGAAGAGACTGGAGGGGATAGATGGCTTGAATTTCTGCATGTATGCGGACGATATCACCATGTGGATGACCCGCGGACACGACGCGCACATTGAAAGTACGCTACAGAAGGCCATAAATGAGGTCGAAAACTATGTCAGCCGTAGGGGCTTGCAATGCTCGCCGCAGAAGTCTGAACTTCTTTTTTATCGACCTCTGCATCAAAGACAAACTAGAACTATCCCCAACATCAAATTACAAATTCAAGGGGCGGAGATTCCTCATGTTGAAAAAATCAGAATTTTAGGAATCATTATACAAAGCAACGGGTATAACGGTGATTCAATAACTAAGATGGAAAACTGCGCGCAACAAACTATGCGGCTCATACAGCGGATTGCCAACAGAAGACACGGCATGAAAGAGCAGAATCTCCTACGGCTGGTACAGGCGTTCGTAGTAAGCCGTATCTCGTATGCTGTCCCCTTCCTTGACCTTAAAGTTTCAGAAAAGGAAAAGATAAATGGAATTATCAGGCGATGCACGAAACCAGCTCTAGGATTGCCCATCCGTACATCCACTCACCGCCTCCTAGAGCTAGGAATGCATAATACCCTGGAAGAAATTACGGAAGCAGTGAGAACGTCCCAAATCGAACGCTTAGCCGGGACCACAACCGGCAGGGCCATTCTAGAAAAACTCAATCTGAGCCGAGATAACAGAACAACCGCCAAAGTTGACATGCTCGGAAAAATTCGAGACAATATAGTTGTACCCCCATTACCCAGGAATATGCATCCTATTCATCACTCAGTGCGCCGGGCCAAGCGGGCAGAGGCGCTAGAGAAACGCTTCCGCTCCTACAAAGACGAGGACGTGGTCTACGTGGATGCCGCTGAGTATGGTAAGAACACGATGACCGTCGCGGTCGTCAATAATAAACAACTCCTGAAAATAAGTGCCTCCATACCCTCGGGTAACCCAGAGACTGCAGAGGAAGCTGCCATAGCACTGGCTTGTGTAGGCACAAAAGCGAGATACATCATCAGTGACTCCAAAGTTGCCATACTAAATTTCAGCAGGGGCCGGGTCTCCCCTCTAACGAATACAATTCTAAGCCGTCATGTAATAGACAGGAAAATTACACTAGTCTGGACACCAGCACATGCATCCCTGCCTGGTAATGAGACGGCCCACGAGTTCGCCCGAGGCTTTGTTTTCCGGGCGGACCCGAGCGAGGTGGTCTTTACAGACAGGGATCGCATGGTGACCTACAGAGAAATTACACAACACTATCGTTTGCAACGAGCTAGACTTCCTCCAGCGGATAGATCCTTGTCCAGATACCAAGCCCTCAACTGGCGCCGCTTACAAACTTACACCTTTCCAATCCCGGCCCTCTGGAGTCATATGTACCCAGGGCAATTTTCAGAAACATGCACAAACTGCGAACTTAGGGCCACCTTGGACCACAGACTATGGGAATGTCCTCATGCCCCCCGGGAGGGACGAGGTATAAACACAAAAGATCAGTGGGAGACCTTACTACTGAGCTCCGACCCGGCGACTCAGTTACAACTCGTCCGACTGGCCGAAGCCGCCGCCGAGAGTCAAGACCTTTCGGCCGTCGTCTAGGCGGGTAGCCCTCTGGCTACCCTCTTTCTGTTGCACATTAAAAGTTTTCCTATCCTGTATCTGTAGTCAAATAAAGCACTAGTTGAGCACAAACAGTCTCGAATTCATTGCCAAACAGTGCGCCAAGAAAGGCTTTCGCCTTGCACCACTTTAGAGAGCCGAAGTACTCCCTGAATGTTTTTTTTGGACGATCAAGGTAGCAGCGACACTGAGGATGTTGCCTCATCATCCGGGTTTAGACCGGCGGCAGCACCTGGCTTAGTTTCTTATTCGGACCAGTTTTGCTGGAGTCCGTGGGTGGTTTGAAAAAGGATATTAACGTTAGCGAGGATAATTGTCTCATCTGTAGTGTTTCCACATCATTTCGGGAGGACCTGACACCGGCGTACGTTGAGAAAAGTGTGCCCGACTATTTCGCCCGATGACCTGCTGTATACTATATGGCATGTAGTGAATGTTTTCTAGTCGGAAATTTGTCCGAGCTAAACGAGATTTTTTTTTCATAAGCATTTTAACGGGACGGCGTTAAAGACCCCCTTAACCAGAAAATCCTTTGTCGGCGTTGTCAGCGTCGGCAATGTGAGCGAAAATCATTCGCGTGACTCTAGCAGGTGGTGCCCATAGAGCAACCTAGGAGGCAGGTGGGCCATCTTGGTCACGTGACCTTGAGGCGTCATCACAACCTGCCCACCAGATAGTGGGCAAACTTCCTACCGCGGCAGGTGGCAGTTAAACTAACGATTGACCGCTAGGGAAGAGGAATCTAAGGAGCACAAGGACCACCGCTGGGAGCACCTGCCATCGCAGGGCAGTGGCGCATCGCTTAAAGTTTGCATCACTGCGCCAAGAGGATCATGAAGACTTCCAGGGATCCAGGAATGTAACGTAGAGAATAGCCATCTTCATATACTGGAATTAACCCATCACGCTGCCACGTCATACACCTAAGGCCGAGTTTAAGTTTTCCCTCAACTTTGTTGTAGATAGCCACACATTATTTAGTTCCAAAGTTACTTTAGGATTTCCTTTCTTTAGATACAAGCACATCTTTCCAAGTTTGGCTCAGAGTTTCGCCAAGAACGTTGATTCTGATAATAAAATTTCATTATAAAACAACACAGTTTATTGAGGCATACAAAAATTCAGTGTTAAATTCGCATATTTTTTGTATTGCATTAAATGTTAAACCTCACAGTCGAAAGCACACAAAATAAGGTCTTTTTTCCCAATGTGGGGAAAGAGTTAAGCGCACCATGCTGAAACGGTGTGTGCTTTAGAAACTGCGACTATGAAGGAAAAGAAAGAATCGTGCGGAGTACTGGTCTTCGGACTCACTTTCGTCAACAAGAAAAAAAAAACTCCTGCAAAGGTGCGCATGTTCAAAAATAGTTTAACCACTGAGCATCTCTGACCAGGCATCCCGGTTGCTGCACCCGGGCCCCGTCTTCAACCTGGCGTGTTAAAGCCGACGACCACGTTGTTCCTCTCTCGAATCCACTTGGTGACGATCCACTTGGAGCCCCATAAGACGGGGCATCCCACATGCAGAGTTAGATCGTCCGCTTTCCTTTTCTGGTGCCAGAAAGAGAAGGTCTGAGGAGCCTTGCTTCCGTCATACGGTTCCACGTCATACCAGAAGACGGCGTCACCGATGCGCGGCTGTACGCCAATACCCAGCTTGACGAAGGCGGTGGCGCCACCTGCGGCCACGTCCGCCAGGTACATCAGCATGGTTGCCAACCGGTTGCCGTCCTTTTTTTCCAATAGGGAAGCAATTATGTTGAAAGGATATGCGTCTGTATGGGGAGTGTAGTGCCCTCCCAAGCCGTAGTTGACCACTTGGTAGGCCTCGGCCGATTCCAGTGAAAGGTTCGTCACCGCCGCTATGCGGCGAGAGAGTCGCTGAAGTTTGGGATGCTCTTTGTCTTTAAGCCAAGCCACCTGCAGAATAAAAAATGCCTGTGAGTGACCATATTCTATCAACCTAATGACAATGAGAACAAATCTGCAAATTGTGCATTACCAAGAGCTAATGAGTGGCACTCAAAGCGTCATCGAAGGCGTAAATGAACTGTAAATATTGTTGCATGTCAGTCAGCACTACCTCGGCCAAATGGTGCCCCCCCCCCCTCCCTTCGAACACGCTCATGGAGGAGCGCGAGCACACTCACTGCTAAGAATGGTGCCGTTCTGAGAAGACGGAGGCAAATGCTGGCTTAAAGAGCTAATGATAGCCAAAGCAAAGAGCAGCACGTGTGGTGTTCTGAACTCTACGAGCGGAAGAAATAATTCGTGCGGACAGAAGCACGCGGCAAGGCCCGTGAAGGCTGAAAACCAAATAACTAGAAGGATAAGAATGTGGTGGAGCGCATATGGCAGGTTCTCTCAGATCATAAATGGCAGTTTACCAACATCCCTCAAGCGGAAAGAATAAAACGCCTGGATCTTACCGGTACGCACCTATGGGGCAGAAACACGGATGCCAAGCTTAAGTTGAGGACAACGCAGCGAGTTATGGAAATAACAATGATAGGTGTAACGTTAAGAGACCTGAAGCAGGCGGAGTACTATCGAGAGCGATATCGATACTACTTATTATACAGTCTAGCCCGTTTATAACGAAGCCACTTATAGCGAAATAGCGGTTATAACGAAGGGATTTCAATTTCCCATTCCCATTTTTGCATTTTCAATACATTTTGGGTCCGGTTTTAACGAAGTAAAATAAGAGCGCGTCAGCGGATATAACGAAGAGATTTAATACCAACCGAAAAATAATCTGCCAATCAACACATTTTTGCGTCCTTGAGGCGATTTTTTCCGCTAAAATAAGAGCAAAATTCGGCTGACGGCGTCCTTTCGTGGCGTCGTCTGCTCTCCTGCGGAGCGAAGGGTTGCTTCACTGGATCGCATGGCACGCCGGTCTCGCCACGGCGTAGAGCGGTAGAGCACGCCGCGCAGGGGAAAAATGTAAAAAAGAACAGAGACGATTTTTTTTTTTTCGATGACGTCGCAGAGAGCGGCCGTATTGGCCAATCGCGGTTCTCTATTTCTCCCAGGCAGTCGGCGCCACGGCTGGACTGCAGTCTGCAGGAGGTGCGGCAGCGCCCGCTTTGTTTTATGTCGGTGCCGCGGTGCGCAAGGGAGAACGCGCGGCAGCATTGTGCATGTTGGAAGCGTGGCTCATTTTTATCGTTATCGCGGATCGTTGTATGCTGTTTATAAGGACAGAGTTATTCGACTTGATCTAGCTGGTGAACGGACAACTGAGCGCAGTGTCGCACTGTTCCAGGTTGGGAGCACGGCGAACGCTACTGAGATCGCACGTGACGCCATTGTCACTTGTTTTCTGCCCGCATTGACGCCATCACGGTTTCCTGTCTTGTTCCGCTTCTTTTTATATTTCGTGACCGCTTCGCCTCAGCGAAGTCCGCACTCGCGAAACGTGTTCAGGGGACGCTGGACGACCTCTTTCAGCGGCAATAAATCAGTATGCCGATGTTTTTTCGTAGTCCGCATATTACGAAATAGCGGATATAGCGAAGTGATTTCCGATTCCCGCCGACTTCGTTATAACCGGGCTAGACTGTATATAGTACTATCGATTCTATAAAATCAACCACGCGTACCCACTGCATCCTAAACTGGGTTTCCCGTGCGTGTGGTATATTGGTGATGGTATATGAGTAAGTTACAGGATTCACGCATTTTCGCAGCCTACGCGTCACCGAGCTCTGCAGACGTGTCTGCGTAAAGTTGCTGGGAAAAAAGTTTAGCGTGCGAGTTTCCCACTTGCGAACCATGTGTGCGAAAAGCATTTTTGCAGCGGTTACGTCAGCAGCACGACGTCTGCAGTGCACGATAGTGTCGTGAAAACCAGCACAACTTGGGCTCCTTGTTCTTTCATCGGATGCAGTTCCAGGTATTTTTCTGAACTGTCCCAGCGCACGTTAAAGAACCAGAACAGGTCGAAATTTACTCGGAGACCTCTACTACGGTATCTCGTAGCTTGAGTCTCTTTGGGACGTTAAGCCTCATGAGACCTTGAAACCAATCAGGTATCGCAAATGTTTTGGTTATATCGCCGGCCAACACATTCATAATATCAATATTGTTACTATCAATAGTCTTACCATCGACAATTTCACAACCGATAGTCTTGCTATCGATAGCGACACAATCGATAGTAATACTATCGAATCTACTATCGATTCTACTATCGATAATACTATCGATAGTCTATCGATAATATCGATAGTCTGTCGATAGTAGCACTATCGATAGCTTTTTACACTCTCGATAGTTAAAAAAACTATTGATACTATTGATAGTCAATTTTCCGATAGTTTTGCATCACTAGGCGGCGGACATACACCCGACGGCAACGGCGGACATCTTGCTGAAAGGCGTTGCCACGCCGAGCTTTCCCGTCCCGCGGGGCGGCGGGCAGGGCTGTCCGCTCTCGCCCGTTCTGTTCGCCCTCGCGATAGACCCACTGCTGCGACGCGTGCCTGGGTCTGGTGGGACACCCAGACTGGCGCTGCCAGGCATGTTAAAATTGTTCTCTATCAGGATGACGTCACCCTGCTGCTACGGGATTCAGACAGCCTGGTGGGTTTCTCTCGCGAGTATGCTGAGTACGCAATCCTCTCTGGCGGCAAGTTGAACTCCAGTAAAAGCTAGGCGCTCTGTTTGGGACACCCCGCTGACACGTTGCCGGCGGCGCGCCTTGCCCTCACCGGTCAAGGCACCATTTTTGGTGTGACTTACTGGTCGCGCGGCGTTTCTCCGCACACGTGGCAGCGGATTGCAGGCCCCGTACAACAGAGAGTGGCCGCGGTATCCTCGTCTTCCTTCCCTCTGGCAGAGAAGGCGTACTTTGTGAAGAACGTCCTGTGCTTTCAACTCTGGTTTATGGCACGTGTAGCACTCCCTCCCACTCCGGTCGTTCTAGGTTAATACCTTGCTTTACAGCTGGTCTTCGGAAGGCAGGACAGAGGTCGTCGCGTGTACCCACCTTCGTCTCGCCCGCGAGAGGGGAGGCTGGAGTGCGCCGTGTCTAGTAACTTTTTGCCGGGTGCTGGGCGTCAAATGGAGAGAACTTATGGACTAGTTGGACTATGTGGGGCAGCCTTTACTGCTATACTGGCTCGGAAGTAAGCGGCGGGTCCTGTACCCCGCGGTCTCGGGAACAACGCACCAACGGCGCTAACTCCTCTTGGCTCCCAGGCCACCTCGACACAAATATATGCGCAGTTGCAAGAGATGTTTCCAGATGGGGCGTGGCGTGCCCTGACCGCATCCAGGCTTTGTGAGGCCCTCTATTTCTCAGAGTTTCCGCTGGACATTCACCAGGTGTGCGCGCCTTGCCCGAAGTGGGTGGACGTCGACTGTAGCAATCTACCGCACGCGGTGAGTTATTTCCGGTCGCGCCTAGTGGGGCGTGCACCCTACCAAATACAGGCTCCACTCCTGGGATGTGGTTCCAGACTCTCTATGCGTAAATTGTGGTCAGGTTGAATCACAAGCGCATGTCTTTGAAGAGTGGGTTGTGGCTAGGAGATTCCGCTGTTTGGCTTCATGCGCTTTTTCCATCCCTGTGTCGCGCGAAAGGAAACCACGCGGGGCGTTCGAGCGGCTCTTGACGCGGTTCATATCCTGATCATTTCGAAGAGTGGGAATGCGGCCGTACACTCGCGGCAACCCCTTCAGCCGATGTTCCCCATGCTAGCACGTCTCTTGGTGCTTTCATGGGGCTACCTAGGTAGCAAACTCTTTATCCTTCGTAAAGCTTACTGTGCAGGCCGGAAGGGTACTCAGGAAGGGTACCGTGACACTTGTGAGAGCATATTAAACTATGCGTTTGCCACTCTTCAGGCGACTTTATCTGAGCCTACCTATAGTGTGTGTTGGAAACTTGAACCTTTACAACAAATTTCGTTTTGCTTGTGAACTCGCAGGCCTGCGTCTTTCCTTGTACATAAGAGCCCAAAGGAAAGCTAACTGCACATTATTAAATATGATGTGTGGCCGGAGCTCCCGCGGGAGTTTATTTGATTTCGTTTCCTTTCATTTCAATTTGTTTGGATAGCGCCCATAAGATGTGGTTGCATATAGTTGTAATTTCTAATTTCGAGACTTTTTTCTAATGTACCACGCTACCTCAGCTTGGCCCGGTTGTTTCCTCGACGCAAATGTGAACCCTTGAAAGCTGAGTATTCGTGATTTTCAATAACTTTTGTTCGACTGTTCTTCTGGTATTCCATTATATAAACCCTCCGTCACCGTAGCAACCACTTCTTTACGATTTCAGTCATAACGCATAACGCTGAGATCCGAAAAGCGAGAAGTAGAGCGTAACGCTCTCAAACTAGCCAGAGAACATAGACTGCGGTACGAAAATGGCTACCACTGTTGTTTGCGTTCCGCGCTCGAGATGGGGTCTTACCTTGCTAATTCGTTTCCAACTGTTGTTATCTGAACGTTTCACTGCGTCGTAGATTCCGGCCCCTTGAAATTTCCCCCGCGCCGCTGCTCGGATGTAACTGACTTCCGACGAACTTAGAAAGCCGGAGAAGAGTATGATTCGGGGTTTCTGCGAAAGCACTTCAATCTTGTGCGGAGCCAGTATGAGGCGTGGGTCTCCGAAATTCGTCGAAATAGTACAGAATAAGTGCCCACTAGACGGCCGCAAGTCTCCCTTTACGGTGCAGGTGGACTTGTACCTGTAGACGTCCGACTGTGGCGGTAGAGGGTAACGGGCTGAGGATTTGGACATCGTCGACCTTCGCTTGTCGTTGTCCTTCAGACTCAGAAGGCCAAGCTGCAGTTTGAGTGATGGGCCGCTGGTGACGGATGTCTGTTCGAGTGCCGCACCGGACCAGGCCACGGTGCTGCCGAACGGCCCGGCCATGAAGCAACCCCTGGCCACGTCCTTGAGGTCTTCTGCCGAGGCGGAGGGCATCAAGCGGGACTTCATGGCAGCCATGCTGATGGCAGAGATGTGGTATACCCGCTGCAGCTTGCAAATGCCGGCGGCTGTTCCGGTAACGTCGCTTTCCATAGGCCACCACTTCTTTGAAGAAGGAGAGTTGAAGGCGGCTCGAAGGCTGCTGAAGGCGGAACGCCGACTAGGCACGTACCAGACAAAGGTTAGGAGACGGCTGATCGAGAGGAATGCTCCCAGAACATCGTGGCTCGCCCATTGCAGTAGGGCGCCCTGCAATCTGCGATGCTCAACGATCGCCGCGTCTAGGCGACGGTGTTGGAGAAGCAGAAAAAACCGTGCGTCTTCGAGGGCGATGCGTTCGGTGCTTACCGATTCTTGCATTTCATTCGTAGACGTGAAGAGATTCGAGGAGCACGTTGAGAGTCCGAACGCTAAGTTCATGAAAATAAGGCTGCTCAGCCGAGGATGCATCGCTCTGATCACCGCACACTTCCTCTTCTTTTCGAAGCTTTCGCCTGCAAGCTTTTCAGCAACAATATTGGCGGAAAATGAGCAAGAATAGGGACGCGGAATAAAATGCGGTTTGCCCATTCGGTACCTCCTGTTTTCTTGAAAATGAGCCGATACTCACTTTAATAGTTCATCGACTTCTAAAATTGTGCAGTTCGCCGCTATTTTGCCTTTAATTGGGGTTCTCTTTTATAGCCGTCGGCATTTATTGTCGTCAGTAGGACTCGTGTTTAAGCGGCCCACGATATTTTTTATAGTGTCACGTTGTAGTGACGGCAGTCCAGCGGTCACGAAAACACCAACAAGACTTGGAAACGAAGCTCTTTATTTGGGCTGACTTGCGCCCGTAAAAGGACTGAATCACTCGGCGGCGGCGTAAGCAACAAACTTGATCGTCAGTCGTCGAACTACGAATACCCGCTGCTCGCGGAATCGCTCAGTTTAAAGCCAGCAAGGAAACTTCGAGATAACAGGTCGAGATCATCTAGAGCAATCTGGAAACACGTAGATGCAGCTCGGCAAGGCTGTGATCAATCGAGATTAGTCCGGTCGCTTCTCGCGTCACGAACACAAATGATAACACCCCTTTCCTGCGGTCTTGCGCGAACGAACGGACACTACAATGACACGTGGCATTACCCCCCTCCCAAAGAAGCATCGTCTCGATGCTTTAAAATGAAAATAAACACGGATAACGCAAACTTCCAGTCCTTCAGCGTTCATAATATGGCTTCAGGCGTACGACATGTACGACTTCCGGGCGTGTGCGGCGTCGCTGAGATGCAGTCGTGCCATCGGGGATAACTTCATAGTCGAGGTCACCGATGCGACGGAGAACCCTGTACGGGCGAAAGTAGCGTCACAGCAACTTTTCACTCATTCCACGGCGGCGAACTGGCGTCCATATCCAAACACGATCACCTGGCTTGTAATGCGTGTCTCGTCGGCGCAGATTAAAGCGTCGGGCTTCGGTGTGCTGCGGGTCTCGAATGCGAAGCCGCGCAAGTCTTCGGGCTTCCTCGGCGTGATGAAGGTAGGCAGCGACGTCGAGGTTGTCTTCGTCAGAAACGTGCGGGAGCATTGCGTCGAATGTTGTCGTGGGCTTCCTGCCGTAGACCAGCTTGAAGGGGGGAAACCTGGTTGTCTCCTGGACGGCAGTATTATAAGCGAAGATAATGCACGGCAGAATGTAGTCTCACTTCTTGTGTTCGGCGTCCATGTACATGGAGAGCATGTCTGCGATGGTCTTGTTCAGACGCTCTGTGAGTCCGTTGGTTTGTGGATGATAGGCAGTTGTCCTCCGATGGCTTGTCTGGCTGTAGTTTAAAATGGCTTGCGTCAGCTCCGCCGTAAATGCCGTTCCTCTGTCTGTGATGAGCACTTCGGGGGCGCCGTGTCGCAGCAGAATTTGTTCGACAAAAAATTTTGCAACTTCTGTTGCGGTACCACTAGGCAACGCTGTTGCTTCGGCGTATCGGGTCATGTAGTCGGTGGCCACGATGATCCATTTGTTACCCGATGATGAAGTCGGAAAGGGGCCGAGGAGGTCCATCCCAATTTGCTGAAAGGGCTTAGTTGGAGGTGGTATCGGGTTGAGGAATCCGGCTGGTCTAGTCGGAGGCTTTTTGCGTCGCTGACACTCACGGCACGTTTTCACGTAATTTGAAACGTCGGTAGCTAGCCGCGGCCAATAGTACTTCTCCTGGATGCGGTGCAACGTGCGAGCAATCCCGAGATGCCCTGCAGTCGGCTCATCAAGACATGCCTGCATAATTTCTTGCCTGAGATTTTTGGGCACGACAAGAAGATGCACTGTCCTGTTGGGCGCGAAGTTCTTCTTCAGGAGGACATTACTGTGAACGACTAGGGACGACAGTTGGCGCTTGAACCCTCGGGTAGGCGATGCAGTCTTTCCTATCAGATAAGCAACTAGGCTTTGCAACTCAGGATCCGAGCGCTGCTGTTGTTGTTGTTGTCCTCTGCTGCGCGAAACTGCTTGCGCTTACCGGTCCTAAGAAAGCGTCGTCGTCTTCCTCTTCCGGTGCTGCGTCGACGGGGGCTCGGGACAAGCAGTCTGCGTCGGAATGCTTGCGGCCAGATTTGTAGACTACAGTTATAGCAAATTCTTGAAGACGCAAGCTCCAACGAGCAAGGCGGCCAGAGGGATCCTTCAAATTGGCAAGCCAGCACAGAGCATGATGGTTGCTGACAACCTTGAATGGTCGTCCGTACAGGTAGGGTCGAAATTTGAACGTGGCCCAAATAATGGCGAGACATTCTTTCTCGGTCGTCGAATAGTTGGCTTCGGCTTTCGATAGTCAACGACTTGCGTACGCGATAACTTTCTCCTGTTTACCATTTTTCTGAACGAGGACCGCTCCTAAGGCCACACTGCTTGCATCTGTATGCATTTCAGTTCCGGCGTTTTCATCAAAGTGTCCGAGCACAGGAGGGGACTGTAAGCGGCGCTTCAGCTCTCTGAAAGCTTCCACTTGCGGCGTTTCCCATTTAAAAGGAACGTCAGCCTTGGTAATTTGGGTCAAAGGTTCAGAGATGCGCGAAAAGTTCTTGACGAATCGCCGGTAATAAGCGCACAGTCCAAGGAATCTGCGTATAGATTTCTTGTCATTAGGCTGTGGAAACTATGCGATCGCGGCCGTCTTCTGAGGGTCTAGGCGAACTCCCTCCTTGCTTACGACGTGACCAAGGAACAGCAGCTCCTCGTAGGCGAAGTGGCACTTCTCTGGTTTCAGTGTTAGTCCTGAAGACTTGATTGTTTCCAGTACTGTCCGAAGCCTTCTGAGATGGTCTTCAAAGCTTTAGGAGAAGACAACAACGTCATCTAGATAGTCTGGACAAATTTGTCACTTCAAGCCTGCGAGCACCGTATCCATTACTCACTGGAACGTCGCTGGGGCAGAGCAGAGGCCGAATGGCATCACCTTGAACTCGAAGAGTCCGTCTGGCGTGATGAACGCAGTCTTCTCGCGATCTTTTTCGTCGACTTCAATTTGCCAGTACCCTCTCTTCAGGTCCATCGATGAGAAGTACTTAGCGTTGCATAGCCGATCCAATGTGTCGTCGATGCGGGGGAGGGGGTAGACATCCTTCTTCGTAATGCTGTTCAGGCGGCGGTAATCGACACAAAAGCGAAGGGTGCCGTCTTTCTTTTTCACTAGGACGACTGGAGCTGCCCAAGGGCTCCTCGATGGCTGGATGACGTTGTCACGAAGCATTTCTTCAACTTGCTTGCGGATAGCTTGGCGTTCTAGCGGCGATACGCGGTAGGGGCTCTGTCGCAAGGGTCGGGCGTGTTCGTCTGTGACAATGCGGGGCTTGGCAAGCTCGGTTCGTCGCACAATCGATGCTGATGAGAAGCAATCGCTGTACTTTTGAAGAAAACTGCGTATTTGGTCTTGTCCGCTCCGCGGTAATGCTGGGTTGATATCAAAAGTTGGTTGATGGCCTTGGTCAGATGGTTCTACGGGTTGGTCGGGTAGGCAAATATGTCTCTGATATCTGCCAGCTCGTCGAGGAAAGCGATCGTCGTACCTTTGTTTAGATGCCGGTATTCTTTGGTGAAGTTGGTTAGCAGCACCTGGGCTTGGCCATTTCGGATTTGGGCGACTCCCCTTGCGACGCCTAGTCCTCGATCAAGGAGTAACTGGGTGTTCCCCTCGACGACGGCTTCGGCAGTTTCGATGTCTCCTCTACCTGCGCATGCGACGACACTTTATCGGGGCGGCACGCTCAGTGCTTCGTCGCGGACGTTTAAGGCAACGCGATGAGTCTCTGTCGTCGCTGCAGATATGGCTTTGTCCGTGGAAAGCTTGATCGACTTGGATCGAAGATCGATGATCACCCGATGTTCATTCAGGAAGTCCATTCCCAAAATCACGTCTCGCGAGCATTTCTGTAGGACCAGGAAGGTTGTAGCATAGGTTCGCCCATTTACTGTAACTCTCGCGGTGCAGCGTCCTGACGGCGTAATAAGGTTGCCACCTGCGGTGAGGATCAGCGGGCCATCCCAAGTGTTTGTCACTTTCCTGAGTCGGACAGCGAATGGCCCGCTCATGACGGAGTAGTCAGCTCCCGTGTAGACCAAGGCAGTAACCGCGTGACCGTCGAACGTAACTTCAAGGTTACTTGTTCCCGTTCTTGTATTGCACGTTGTCTTTGGTGTCCGATCTCGGCTTCGTCGGGTAGTGAGGCTGCGGTGGGCGTACTCCGACGTTACTGCTATGGGCAGCGGTAAAGGCGTCAAGTCTGCTCGTCGGTGTTGTCGTCGAAGTTGTCGTCGTAGGTGTCGTCGTAGGTGTCGTCGGAGGTGTCGTCGGAGTTGTCGTCGGAGTTGTCGTCGGAGTTGTCATCGGTGGAAGATCTTCGTCCTTGCGCTTATAAGCAACCTCACCTCCAGATGCTGCTTTATTCAGTTTAACCTTCGGGGGCTGGGGGAGCGTCCACGCACGGCGTAACCTCGGTTAGGAGATACAAAGCGTGGTGACAATGGCGACGGGGAACGTGATAGGCGGCTCGGCGATGAACATCCTTCCCGACACAAAAACTCCTCGATTTCGGCTGGTCGCTGGCCGGGTCGGGATCGTGGAGCGTCGTAAGAGAACCCTCGGATGCCCAGTCTTCTGTATGGGCAGTGCCGGAGGACGTGACCGGCTTCGCCACAGTGGAAGCATAGTGGGCGGCGCTGGTTGGGAGTTCTCCACTCGTCGCATTTCCTCGGCTGTACGCGTCGCTCGTACGACGGGCGGGTTGGGGCGAGAGGGCGGCGGTCCAACGCAGATGGCTGAAAGCGATAGGGGCTTGGGTCCCGTCGTCGAGGGGCAGGACGGCGCACAGCTGCGGCGTAAGTCATGGCTGGGGGCTGCAGAGGCTGCGTTGTGGTCGCCGTCACACCCAAGGCCTGTTGAACTTCATCCCGGACGACGTCAGTGAGCGATGAAAGCTGCGGCTGCGTTCCTGTTGGCAGCAATCGTCGGAGCTCTTCTCGCACAACTTCACGTAGAACCTCCCGCAGGTTATCGCTGTTAGCGGTGTCCAGGCAGCTTCCCGACAAAAAGCGCTGCTGGCAGTCATACTGGCGGGCTCTGGCATCAAGTGTTTTTTCCATGGTGGATGCCTCTTCGACGAATTCCGTAACGGTTTTCGGTGGGCTGCGTACGAGGCCCGCAAAGAGTTGCTCTTTAACTCCTCGCATAAGCAGCTTGACCTTTTCTTCTTCCTTCATGCTCGAGTCGGCACGCCGGAGGAGACGCTTCATCTCCTCAGTGTACACTGCAACGGTCTCGTTTGGGTGTTGTATGCGAGACTCTAGCAGCTGCTGGGCTCTCTCCTTTCTCACGACGTTCGTGAAAGTCTTGAGAAGCTGCTCCTTGAAGGTTTCCCAATCCGTAAGGCTAGCTTCCTCATTCTCATACCAGACTCTTGCTGGTCCCTCCAAGGCGAAGAAAACGTACCTAATTTTCATAGCGTCGTCCCAGTTGTTAAAGAGAGCCACACGGTCGAACTGTTCCAGCCATTCTTCTGGGTCGGCGCCAGGCGAAGCGTCGAAGGTTGGTGGCACCCGGGGCTGCTGAAGAATGATTGGAGTCGTCGTCTGGGGCAAGCTCATGGTGGACGTTGCTACTGGCTTCCGCTTCCGGGTAGGGTCCGGCAGAATCCCGAACTCAGGTGCGCCGCCTTACAGACGTCGGCTTGCGCGGTGGACTCAAGTCCTGCGGTAAATGACTCAGAGGGCTGGCGTCACGACTTGTAAGGGGTGTCGGAACATGGGAGGCTACCCAGCACCTCCACCAGATGTCACGTTGTAGTGACGGCAGTCCAGCGGTCACGAAAACACCAACAAGACTTGGAAACGAAGCTCTTTATTTGGGCTGGCTTGCGCCGGCAAAAGTACTGAATCACTCGGCGGCGGCGTAAGCAACAAGCGTGCTCGTCAGTCGTCGAACTACGAATACCCGCCGCTGGCGGCATCGCTCAATTTAAAGCTAACAAGGAAATTTCGAGATAACAGGTAGAGATCATCTAGAGTAATCTGGAAACACGTAGATGCAGCTCGGCATGGCTGTGATCAATCGAGATTAGTCCGGTCGCTTCTCGCGTCACGAACACAAATGATAACACCCCTTTCCTGCGGTTTTGCGCGAACGAACGGACACTACAATGACACGTGGCAATAGAATGTAGTAGATCCCTTGAACATTCCAAATTAGCGAGTGTAGCGGATTTACGTCATTGCTTCATCTGTTCAAATTGGTGTTCATAGTAGGCTTCTGGCCAATTTTAATTCCTTGGCCTTGGCTACGGCCAACAGTTCAGTGAAAGATTATTTGACGAGCTCTTTCACTAATACAGCTACAACCGATGCTTTAAATGGTCATGGAAAAAGCTGCTGTGCCTAGTTTATCCGACTGCATCTGTTAGCTCGCTTGTTTCATTTTGTATACAGATTAGGCAGATAAAAAAGTGATTAGTCGAAAGGGCGCGCCAAGTACGAAAACAATTTTTGGTCTCTTCAGATCATCCCAAATCACATTGGGCTGCATGAACCAAATACACTGGATGGTAGTAACAAAAATAACTTACCAAAGGCAGAACAGGGCCACAAAACCCAATATGACTTACTATAAGGCACATATGTTTCACAGAATCATGTGTAGTGATTCAAAGGATTGCAGTGGGGCGTTAGTAAGCCCCTGTCCCCGTCTTGTACGTGCAGATAGCTACATGAAGGATGGGAACCAATTATTTGCATCCATTTAATGATTGCTTGTTTAGTATAAGTGGTAAAATTTTTTCTTTTATCGTAAAGTTTTCGTATGGACGGACATTG
Organism: Amblyomma mixtum; assembly: GCF_055824585.1. Classification (NCBI taxonomy): domain Eukaryota; kingdom Metazoa; phylum Arthropoda; class Arachnida; order Ixodida; family Ixodidae; genus Amblyomma; species Amblyomma mixtum. The sequence goes on from NC_143015.1 coordinate 35,488,038, forward strand.
TCATGAGACATCTGAGGCCACGCGGTGCACGCAGCTGTGCCCCCGAGCTGAAATGCTTGCACGAGCCCCGTGTAGGGCGTGTTGACTGTTTCTGCATAGAAAAGATGGCCACCGCTCTCCACTCATTAGTAACCATGTTTTCAGTACGTCGCAACGGCAGAGCATCTTGCGTACTTCTTGAAGCTGCGTCGCCTTGTGCGCATCAGGAGGCATCTGCAATGCCTTCGCTGTAGTCGACTCGACGACGTAAGAGGTGGCTGTAGGCTCCTCTACGGTGGGAGTGTTGCGGCGGCAAGTGCAAGGTTACTTGAGTGCAATTCGTTAGTTTGGTTTACTGGTTTAAATTAAATGTCCCAAAGCGACTCAGGTTACGATGTAGACCGTAGTGCAGGGCTCCGGAAATTTCGACCACCTGGGGTTCTTTAACAAGCACTGATATCGTACGGTACCCAGGCCTCTAGAATTTCGCCTACATCGAAATTCGATCGCCTCGGCGGGGATCGCACCCGTGTCTTTCGGGTCACTAGCCGAGTGTCGTAACCCTTGAGCCACCGCGGCGGAGCTGAGTGCAAATCGTCTACGCCTAGCACCATCCACTGCAGTGGATGTCATGCCATGACTCACTATAACTGCGTTATCAACATGCAACAAGTGAAGGCAGGCTAGTTGGTGGTTGACAATGGAGTGCATATTGCAACCACGCAAAACGACGAAGGACGAAGAGAGCACAGGAGAAGACGCGGAACATCAACTAAGATTTACTACAACAAAGCCACATTTATACACAAAAAGGTAGGTAGAACAGGGCCCATTGAACTAGAAAGTAGCACATGTAACAAGTCAACCACCAACTAGCCCGCCTTCACTTGTTACATCTGCTACTTTCTAGTTCAATGGGCCCGGTTCTACCTACCTTTCTTTGTGTATAAATGTGGTTTTCCTCTAGTAAACCTTAGTTGAAGTTCCGCGTCTTGTCCTGTGCTCTCCTCTCCTCGTCCCTCGATCTTTGATACGTTGACTCTCGCAGCCGTCATTGAAGTACTAATAGAGGCAAGCCAAAGAACCATAGTGATAGACTTCCTGAAGGCCATTTGCCATTTCTGCCGCTTCGAAATCCAGGGTAGGGGTGATAAGTTCTTGACTTACAGCAACTGCGCCGGAATTTCCGAAAGGGCAATTATGTCGCCGGCTCTCTCTAACCTGGCCATGTGTTGCCTTGCTGTGAAATTGCGGCGGCACCCACAACAGCATACTGCATGCCGATGGCATCACGCTTTTGATGGAGCCCCTCATAATGCCGTGAGCTACAGAAGCCTATTGGCTGGACATCACCGTGGCCTACATCCTCACATCAGGCATTATTCACCGCCTGAAAAGACTCTTTACATCCTCCTCGGAGGGGTAGCGGAAGCACGCGAAAAGCTCTCTGCTTTCCTGGTTAACGCCTAGCTGAAGCGCGCCCTTAATGGAGCCGCGCTAATAATCAGCGCACCTCTTTTGGAACGAGGCGTCGCTGCTGCTTGGCTGAAGTCACTGGAGGCAGAATAGCAACATTTACTGAACGTAATCCGACGGATCATTCACAACGTTGGTGGTGTTGGTTTATTTCTTAACCACCAACCCCGAGCTGTACTCGCTGTGTGAGATGGTACTACGGTGACCGTGCTACATTACTGCGCTCACGCGACATCCTCCTCTTCTTCCTTCCAGAGTAACAACCCCTCGTCGCAACCAAGCTCAGCTTGCGCCTTACGCTCCTCGGAGCTGAGGCGAGGATTGGATTGGAAAACGTTTATTGTCAGCACTGAGCCCTAGTGGGCATTATACTAGGTGGCTTCGAGCCCATGGCTCTTGGCGACCTTGTGAGCCCACTCAGTGGCCCGGACTTGCGCATCAACGGGTCTGAGCTGGCCAGTATAGCCTCCCACCGCTCTAGAGCAGGGACTGGTAGTAGGTCCGCCGGTGGCGGCGCCTTTTTGCAGCTCCATAAAATGTGGTCATATCCGGCTATCTCGCCGCATTGTTTGCAAGTAGCGTTGTATTGTGTTGGATACATGTGTGCTAGTCTCGACGGGCTAAAGAAGGCTCGCGTCTGGAGCCGACGCCACGTTACCTCCTGGCTTTTGTCGAGCTTTTTGTCTGGTGGCGGATAGATCCTCCTTTCCAGTTTAAACTGATTGGTGTATTCGTGAAATGATATGAATGCATCTCTCGTGAAATTTGGGGACTCAACCCGGCTCACTGCTCGGCTGACATAACCTCGAGCTATACTGTGAGCCAACTCGTTTCCCCTGTTCCCCGAGTGTGCCGGCACCCATATTAGTTCCACCTCTCTTTGGTCCCAGTCTTTATGTCTTAATATTCGTTCTGCCTCCTGGGAGATCATACCCAGCGCAAAATTGTTGATAGCCACCTTGGAGTCGCTAATTATGGTGACTGCTTTGGTGCTGGCCATTGCCGTGGCGATAGCCGCCTCCTCCGCTGTCCCTGAGTTTTTTTGTTTTGACCGAACCGGCCGTTAATGTTTCACCCGAGTCGTTCACGGCCACGACCACAAAGGAGTCGCCTCCTTCGTATTCCGCCGCGTCTACATAGGTTGCGTATTCCGAGCCTTCGAGCTTGGCTTCAAGGGCCTTTGCTCTGGCTCTCCTCCTGCCTTCCTGAAAAGCAGGGTGCATGTTTTTTGGAAGTGGTTTAATAGTTAGTAATTTTCTAACTTTGGTCTGTAATTTTGCCTGTGCGTTTCTTTCCGGAATTCTATCATGTAATCCTACGTTGCTCAGGATCTTTCTCCCCGGGGGTAAGGTCGCAAGCCTCCTTAATTGCGCAAATATATGTGCCTCGCATAGTTCCGTGGTGGTGTTGTAGATCCCCAGTTTAAGAAGTCTTTCCGTAGGAGTGCAGTGGGGCAGCCCCAATGCTGCTTTGTATGCCTGCCTTATGATCCCATCTATTTTGTTCTGTTCCGCCAGCCCTAGCTTCAGGTAGGGAACGGCGTAAACTATTATGCTTATCACGAAAGCCTGAACCATTCGGCAGAGATCTTTCTCTTTGACTCCCCGTCTTTTGTTAGCTATTCGCCTTATGAGCCTGGTTGTCATGTTAATTGTGGACTTAAGCCTGTTTATTGTCTCTGTGTTCTTTCTATTGTCCTGTATTCTAAGTCCTAGGACCCTGATTTTGTCAACTCTGGCTACCGGAGTCTCATTTACCAGTACGTGAATGTCTCCTGCGTTGGTATCGAGTTTGCTAGCCCCCCGGATCACCAGAAGTTCGGATTTGCTTGGCGAGCATTTTAATCCTGCCCATTCCGCGTATTCCTGGACAATATCGATCGCGTGTTGGAGATTTTGTTCTATTTCCCCATCGTTTCCTGTATGCGTCCATATTGTTATGTCATCCGCATATAGCGTATGGTTTATACCTTCGACAGTCTTCAATAGCGGCGGTAGGTTCTTCAACGCCAGATTGAATAAGAAAGGAGAGAGCACTGAGCCCTGCGGAGTTCCCTTGTCTCCCAGCTTAATAGTTTCTGACTGGATGTCTCCTAGATTTATTTCTGCGGTTCTGCCGGTTAGAAAGTCCCTTACGTAATCGTAGGTCCGCTTTCCAGGGACAATCTCCGCCAGATAAGTTAGTATGACCTCGTGTTTGACGTTATCGAAGGCTTTATGTAGGTCTAGGCCCAGTATAGTTTTGGCGCCCCCTTTTTTGGGCTGGTCTATGATGTCTGCTTTGAGCTGGAGCATGACGTCCTGCGTGGACAACTTGCGCCTGAAGCCTAGCATCGTTTCAGGAAATACCTCCCTTTCCTCTGCGTATTCCTGGAGTCTGTTTAATATGACATGTTCCATCAGCTTCCCCAGGCAGGACGTTAGCGATATCGGCCTGAGGTTGCCCACTTCAAGTTTCTTCCCGGGTTTTGGAATAATGATTACTTTGGCATGTTTCCATTGTGAAGGTAGACTACCTCGTTTCCATATCTCATTTAGGTAATCTGTGACTGCCGTGACCGAGACTAGATCTAGGTTCCTTAGCATTTTGTTGGTTACCCCCCCCCCCCCCCCGCTGCCGACGTGGTTCTTAGTTGACTCATTGCTCTCCATACCTCCGCTATCGAGATGTCCTCATCTAGCTGTGTGTTCTCTGCTCCTTGGTAAGCTGGAGATGAGCCCCCTTTGTCTGTGTTAAGGTACCTGCTCTTCAGTTCCTCTATTAGGTCCGCGGCTGTTCCCTGGTATTTGTGAATCAATCCTTTAAGCTGCCCTTGTGCCACAGACTTTGTTTGTCCTGGGTCTAGTAAGTGGCGAAGATGATGCCACGTGTTCTTGCACCCTAGCTTTCCATTCATTTCATCGCAAATTTGTCCCCAGTGTTGACGCTGAAGCTCGTTTGTGTAGTCTTCTATCTGTTTTTCGAGTGTCGATATTCTCTTCCTTAGCCTTCTCTATTGTGTTTCTGTTTTTTCCACCTCTTCAAGAGGCTCTCGTGGGCTTCCAACATGTGGGCCAGCCTCGAGTCTGTGATGTCATGTTCGGTGGTTGGGGTCTGTCTAGTGTGACTGTTTACGTCTCTTTTGAGTGTCTCAACCCATTGATTTAGATCCGATATCTCCCTCGGAGCGGTTCTGTCCCGGACTTTTCGGAGGGTGTCCCAGTCTGTCAGCTTCGTTTCGCGCAGCTTCCCCTTCATCGGCCTGATTTGTGTTTCAATCTCTATGATGTAGTGATCGCTACCCAAGGTGTGTCCTGTGTTTGACCATCTTTCACCCTCGAGGTCTTTGCCTAGCGTCAAGTCTGGGGACGTGTCTACGCTGACGCTATTGCCTATCCTCGTGGGGTCTTGCGGGTTGTTTAGTAGCGTGAGCCTTAAGTTTTGGATTTCTGTCCATAGTTTGTTTCCCTTAGGGGAGGCCGTCCGATATCCCCATGCCGGATGCGGGGCGTTGAAGTCCCCCGTGATTACTAATCCCTTCTTATAAGATAGTCTAATGGCTTCACGTAATAGGTCCGCCAGCCCTGTGCCCCGGTTTTTCGGCGAAAAACCGAGGGCACAGGCGAGGCGAGGAAGAACCAGCTCCGACAGCATTAACTAACAGTTTTTATTGCGCTGATCGTGCTGTGGCGGCCTAGCGTCAATTTCTTCTTCCTTGTCCGGCGCCGTGCCATGGCCTGCGACCAGGGGCCCTATTCTCGATATTCACATTCGCCTGTCGGCGCCATATTGCCTCTCTGATTGGCTGTCAGAAGTGTCAATCGCCGTCAATGGGCGTGTCAATCAGGGTCGGTTACGCAAGCACTTTTCGCGGTGACGTCGTGACATTGAAAACGCATTTTTGTAGCGCTATTCTTGGTGCCCGGCTGGTACATATATGTGATTGTGAAGGGAAAAGAAGCTACAAGCGGTCCGTGCGAGAGCACTTGCGCTCGACTTGCCAATTCGGAGAAAATAGCTGCACACCGGAAATGGCAACATCCTAAAATCTGATTGGTTGGAACAATATCACGTAAATCACGTGATAGGCACACATTTTGGAGTGATGTCAGAATGACGTTTCATCACGTTTACGTTGTGCCGCCATTGCAAAAAATGGCTGAAATTCGCCGCCATCATTTCGCCCGGCGAAAGGTACCCGAATCATGCAAATGAGTTAGTGAAATGCTGATTTATACGGCGTTAGGTAGCCGCATTTTAACGGGTATTTATTTCAAGACAAAACTAAGCTTACAAAAGTCTTGTTTTGATTGCACAATGTAATGATATCGCGTTGTAAGAGCTCATCTGAAATAAGCAACCCTCGAGAGCGTTAATAGTGAAGGCTTAAGCGTACAGCCGCATGGGGGCGCTAACTGCTCTCCCGTTGCAAACCCTTCGCTCGCGGTGAGAAATCATCCGTCCGTGCGGTTAGTGAAGCGCAAAAATTGCTCGAATGGCGGTGCCGGCGCTGCGATTTGCTGCTCCTTGCATTCATTCGTCGTTTGTTAAACCCTAGAAGTGGGAAAGGTGAGCGACTTTCGAGGTCACCGCGATGCTTTCGAGTTGTCTCTGACTAGGCAGCTCGTCTGTGCAATCATCTGACGAGGCATATATGTGGTGGCTATGCAAGGATGCATTGCGGCGAGAAGCAGTGTCGAGCTCGAGGGACGATTGCCAGCTGTGAAACGTCGCTGAACGGATGGGCTTTGCCTCGCGTGATGAGCGGATGACACGAGAGGTGTTCGCGCGGCCGAGCAACAAACTCCAGGAATGTGTCGGGCTTCTTGACGAGACATCCGTGTGTGTGTAGCATCATTCTCATTCCTTTCGCATGCATGCTGGAGATGACTTTAAAACAAGAATCCGAAATTTGTATTCGGCACTTCGCGTTGCTTTTTTCATACTGTGTTTCAGTTTTTGCACACAGCGCCAAGTTGAGAAAACAAAGCCTAGCATGCTAGTACGTTGATCGATTTCTTTGTGTTTGGTGTTGATCAATGTGAAAGGCAGCATCGGTGAAATCAGCTGAAAGGCGTCGTTTCCTTAAGTGTGAAAAAAAAAAAAATGCGTGACACCGTAAAAGAATACTATAACCTGTCTTAAGCATTATTAATGAAGCACACTAAAGTGATTTCGCTATTCAAGCTGAAATTTTCATAACAGTGTTACATCATCAGTTACGCAGCAGTCACGTGGAAATTACCGTAGGAGGGTGGAAAAAATTATTTCTCTAAGGGCACACGGAAAACAAATATATATGAGTCTTGTACATTTTATTTACAGGTGTGGTGTTCCTGCCGGTGAAGGTTCCAGCTCACAAGAATCTGTGCGGGATCCATCCATGACCCATTTATGTGCAGTCTCTCTCCATGTGCTGCCCGCATGGAAATCGTTAAACTGGTGAGCACGTGCTTAGTGTGCTGTGGCAGGCATGAAGGGATAGCATGTTTGCCTGCAGTAAGATTGCATGCGGCTAATGATATCTGTCTGCATTTATATATAGTTTATTGAGCAAGGAAGAACAGTGTAAATAGAACCACATGTAAATTAATCATGTCTGTACTTTTCAGGTGACAGTGGAGATAGGTGTGGGTGACACGCAGTGTTGTTCTCTGGCTTTGGATTTCTCTTAGTGACCGCAATGTCAAGGTAGCCTCATTTCAATTGGTGCAAAATGAAAAAGCATGCATATACTAAAAAACTCATGGTAGTCATAAACAGTTGAACTTGTGCCCTTCCTTGCAGTGCATTCTGTGGTGGTTTTCTTGAGTATAAAAAGTGTGTATTAATTATTTGTATCCATCAGTTTGGGAAATGTGTCATCAAGTACCTCTAGCTATATGGCAACACTTCGTTTTGATACTAATGAATGATTTTGCAGTCAGCGTATTTTACATTTGTACGTAAAACTAGACAATAGTTGAACTTGAGGCTTCAACAATTTCTCATATTTGGAAACGCAATATCTAGCTCGTTGGAAGATTTCAGTGCACAGCGTTGATTAATGTGCAGGTGATGGTTTGCATCTTATGCAGATGTGGTGGACTACTCTCACCGTGGGGTCTCGTGTGCTCGGGAGCCATGATGCCAGATTCATCTTCGCTCACCCCTCGGCTGGACTGGCTGCCTAGCTGGGTGGTGATACCGGGTTCCTGAACGATTACATGAGGTGTCTGCAAAGGTGTCATGGTCATGGTACGCCATGGTCAAGAGTTCTCTGCAAAGGTCAGCGGAGCTTGCACTGTGCAACACAACATATTCATCCACACTCAGCTGCAGGACCATGACACCACTGGCAGGTGGTGATAACAGAAGGAGCACCAACATCTACAGCAAGGAGGAGGACACAGCACCATTTGGATTCTACCTGACAGACAGGAAGTCCATGATCAGCAGCTGCTTTCGAGAATTGCACTCACTGCCGTGATTGTCACGTGTAGCTATGCCACAAGTAATCAGCATACATTTGCTCTGCTTCAAGTTTGATAGCATACTGCCAGGAAGCTGATGAAGTCTTCATCATTTTGGTGCTGTTCTTTGAATAGGACCATATTGGTGATATCCATGACAGTAGAAATCATTTTTGTCTGGTGCTGCAGTTTTGTGTGAGTCAGGAAGTGCCCCAAGTGTTTTCAGCCTACCGTCTGCCAACTTGCTGAGTGCATGCTTCAACACATGCTTTGGTGATTGTGAAGAAGTGCCATCCCTTCGTGTGGTGCCTCCCTACGTGTTCTGCTTGTACACAACGCACATTTTATTTGGTGCTTAAGTTCAGTGAAGGACAGGAAAGCACCAAAATGTTTTCCTTCTAGCACCAGGGTGTTCACTGCACATGCATTCACCAGTGCTTATCTGTTTGCTTTGGTGTTTGTTGAGAGCCAGCAGTCCACAACATCCTCAACATACAGCATGGTCGCTATGCCTCTAGTCATTTACAACATCTGTTCTTCAGGGTGCAACATGCCTTGTGTGGCACTGTTTGTGTGATAAGATCGCAACATGCTTTGTCTCATGGCATCTGGCATCTGGTTGCCTCTGTGTGCTTGCTTTCGACTGCCTCTTTCACATGCTGGAAGTAGCTATACAGCAGTGAACTATTTTTCCTGAAGGAGAAGTCACGCAATTGTTTCATGATCATTTTCCCAGATGAAAATGCAAGGCCTGGCCAGCGTCTTCACACGTCTACCCATTCCCATCTTCTAGCTCAAATTTGTACCTGTGACGAAAACCTAGAAATTGTACATTATTTCAGTTGAAGGTAAATGGAGGTATAAATTATGCAGCTGGACGTAATTTGTGTTTCAATAATAAAGCTCCAAATGGCATTTTGTAGCTGGAAGGGCATAATCCGGTTCAATAATTCTACTGCAAATGGATCATAATAGTCGTAGTAGTAGTAGTAAACTTTGTTGATCTTTCTGGGTTACTCAGGCGGTCTTCCCAGGTTTGGGATCTTTTTCTCTTTCCAGGATTTGTGGTCTGTGTTCTTTTTCTGTGCTGGGCCATCAACCTTGAATGCATGCATTGGAAGATCACTGCCCTCCTTTCCTCCCAGTGAAACTCTGTTAGATCCCATTTTCATTGACATGTTCCCTTGCGTTTTGCTTCATGCAAATTGGGGATGCTGTTTGGTCATTTTATGAAAAATCCGAGACAACCTGCTCACCCCCTGAACCCTTAGTGTGACTGGACCATATCAGTGTACGTGCTGCCATTTTTCTGTTTAGCAAAGGCGACTGCTAGCTACTTAAGTTTGCGAACTAGGCAACACTAATGTGCATGTATACTACCGTCAAACGGTTATGAAAGACGGGCCTGTCCCAAAAAAATTCTTATCTGTGTAGATGAGACACATTCGTCAATGTGTATTGTTGCACTAGGTAATGATTTGCAGTTAGGCTGCATAATTAATTCTAGGATGCATGAAGTTCAGTGATGGAAATAAATTATTTTGCCAATAATGGCTTCCACAAACTTCTCACTCTGCATGTAAAAGACACCTCACTTTTTTTGAGCAAATTGCAACACCTAAGAGGCAATGCAACTTGTCTCGCTCCCCAGAAATGTAGGGGCACACTTAAGCCCAGCATTCATGCGTGTGACACGACAGTGTTTATGGCTCCCTACAGTGGTTTCTCTTCACACACACAGTCACTGTTCTTCATTCGTGTTCACACATTTATCACAGTTGCTTCAACACAGGTTCCTAATTCTTGTCTTTGAACTCTTCCACACTGCAGTTCACCTACATAATGTTATTGTAATTAGTTTCTCACTAATTGGCACATCTCTAGTTCACTGCAGTAATTACAATGCTAGGCTTCAAATTAAGCCAACAGCACCCGCGCATCACTCCCTCCCACTTTGTACCTCAGTAAAGTCAATGTGCCTGCACGGCCTAGTTGGTAGCATGCCTGGCTGGCAATCCAGGGGTCATGGGTTTCAAGGCAGACAGAAATTTATTAATTTTCTGTACGTAAAATCTATTATTTTATAAAGTGAAGTAGTTTCAGACATGTGCTGACGTTTGGATTCAGATTACAAATCCTCTTTTCAGTGACTTTCACTGCGGACATCCACGCGTGAAGCTTGTTTTTTGACACAATGCCGGTTGGATAACACTGGGTCTTCTGCAGAATCGCAGCCTCTCTCCTTGACAGTGGTGTGTGCAAGCTTTCCGTACCTTTCTTTTCTGGTTGCACATGGCACCCAATAACTTCTTAGCACTAATTGTGATGCCATCACATACCATACAGCACTAATAATATTACTTGGTGGTAGTCAGAAAAAAAAAATTATTCTTATAGTGTGAAAAAAGAATAGCAGCCTGTTTCCACCTGACTTGGTTTGGTTTCACACTTCTGCTTGAACTTAAAGAGAAATTAGCCAGCAAAGCTGTACAAGACGGTAATTTTTCAGGGGGCTTAAATTTTATGCACAGGCACTTGCAATGACTCCAATTTCATCAACATTTTGCTACCTGTTATATCATTATATTGGTGATGAATAGTTCCGGTTCATTAATTTAACACTCTCCTCATGGAAACTCTGAGTCAAACTTGCTTACCATTTTTCAAGCTGCCTTAATCATGCTCAAAAAAACAATTTACCCTCCATGCGCACACACCACTAGGCATTTTAAGTGTTCTATTTTTTTTTTTTTTCATGCAGTAGAGTGTAATACATACATAGAAGGGAGAAATCTCCAACCTGTCACTTATGCTCAAGCACCAGAGCGTAATTTTAAATGCACCTATCAGGCTTGCCCAAACAAACCAAAACCTCCTTTCCAAGGGATGGAATCACAGGAGCGATGGGAGGCTGCTCTGTGCATTGCATCATGGTCTGGGCCTTGAAGGTCGCCGCAGCCAAACAGTGCCTGGTCACCTAGAGTTGCCTGAGGGCCGTCGCCAACCTGTTCAACACCCCTTCAGCCACCCTCACCTGATCCACTGAAGTGGGACTAATAAAGTTATTGCCAACCAAGGGCTCCTTCCTGCCAACGCGCTTCACCACAGTAATTTTGAACTGCTTCATTGAACAAATAATCTCTGAGCTGTATGCAAGCTTTGTTCTCAGTAAGCCCTTTGTTATTGGAATGTGGTAATCTACTTTTGCAGAGCAGCTTCGATTGGTCCTCAGTGTCCTTTCAGACATTTGCCGACATTTCAGCACCTACATCTGGTATGGTGCCCTTCACTGAACTGTAGATGTCATATTTTGAGTGTACATAGAGGGTTGTCTATTTTAGTTCACAGTAAAGGAAACTACTTTGAGAGTGAACGCATTTCATTGAGCATTACTCTCCTGTAGTGCACAATAGTGGCATCACAGGGTCTTTATTGCATCAGTGTATGGTGTAAATGTTGCCTAACAGCATTGTGATCCACTGCTCAAAGAGAACCAACAATGGCCCTGATATGTATGTGGTCAGGAGTGTGCACAGAGGGAAAGTCATGCACTTGCACATCAGGCTAGAAACATGACTGAGGCCTCTTGTAGATTGCTCGTGGAGTGCACAGGGCTTGCCAAAACCAATCCACATCATCCAGTGTTATCATGCTGCATTAATGGACCTTCTGCCAGAATACCACTGCTTGTCTGTGACGCTGCCTCCCTCAAATACTGTGGGCCATGTTAGCCTTGCATTTCTTGCCCCCTTTGTGTGTTATCTTGCTGCTGTGCATGCTTGTGCTTTTCTTGTTGTGTTGCTGTTCTTCCTTCTTAACTCACCGTTGTTTTTATTCTCCTTCAGCTCCTAGCTTGACCTGACACCGAGGCATGTTCAGGCTTAATATGACATGTGCACTAGATAATACGCGTGTATGTGCATCCTATGATAATAACTTGCATGCACGTTAAAGAACCCCAGGTGGCCGAAATTTCCGGAGCCCTTCACTACGGCGTCCCTCATAGCCTGAGTTGCTTTGGGACATTAAACCCCAATAAACCAAACCAATAACTTGCATGAAGCAAATAAAGCAAGTGTCTTGCACACTGCATTAGCTGTTTGTAATGTGGCATCACCCTCCACTTTCACTATCCTCTTCTATATTCGTCCCACTCCCCAATGTTGAGTAGCATATGTGAAGATATCTTTTTCCAGCCGACTTCACCTCTCTTGGCATCACACGTTGCCCTCTTACAAGGAATCTTGCTGCATTGAAAGGAGCTGCCTGGTGCTGCTGTAGATGCATTACTGTTGTCCTGCAGCAAAGGAATTGTAGGGATGGGCATGGCAAATTTTGTTTCACCTCTCACATTTTGGTGCGTACTTGCATCACACGAGTGGTGTAGCTGCCTATATGCCCTTGGTAAGTGCTGTGTGCTCATTGTTAGACAGAATTAAAGAGATTGAGGGCCTTTTCAAACATTGAAATTAAATAGCATTATTGAGAGCCTTTTTTTATTTGAATGAAATAATGTACCTGCCACTCTACGCCATGCATTCGTGAGGTGCTTTTATATAAAGTCCGTGAAGTCTGCTTGCAGGCAGACTTAGTTAATGTTCACAAAGCAAAAGATGAGTGCCATGTCCTATTGAGATTAAGTGAAACGCCAACACTGTGAAATACATGCTTCTGTTGACAGTGGATCGACTTTTAGCTGTGTCTGTTTTTCTTTAAGTACTGGCGGGAAACAATATCTCCCTATTTTGCTTTCGCATTTGACGCTTTTGATAATAAGAAGTACGCGCTCATAGCGTTGCACTTGACGCGATTCGCAGTCGCGTTTCGTGCGCGGCCGCTTGCAAACGTAACCAAGGGTAGCGTTAAGTTCTAAGCACCTGAAGAAGTGACGCGGTGAGGTAAAGCTTTCCAACGCCACTGACGCGTTGAGGTTACGATCGAGAGCCAGCCGTTTCTCCACCAATTCCTCTCCCCGTGACGCTGATCGCATCTCACAAGTGCGGAGACGCGACGCGCTGCGCGATGGCTTCGGGCAATAAGCGGTCGCTCTTATTTCCGTGACGACCGGCCACAGGGTCTTTAGCGTCGCATTCAGCACCATCACTCAGCTAATGTGTGCGGCGAGTACGCCGAGACCGCCGCCGCAACGCATTTCACCGTCCATCTCGACGGCGCTACTGTGCTAACTCACCTTCGCGCCGCAACTCGGCGGTGTTTTTTGTACTTGGCGCCAAGTAGCAGACGACACTGTTTATTTTTTTGTCATACTTTTTTCTTTATTCTTCAATGTCGTCATCCTATTCTGCGTTTACGTAACTTGGCACCGCCCCGATTCACACGTCACGGGTACGCCCCGCTCATGGCGGATTGGCGAATATCGAGAATCGGGCCCCAGAACGCTGCGCGAGGGGCGCTACACGCTCTGTCCATACCTTCCTCCTCTCACGGTAACCACCACCGGTAACCACAATAAATGACTGGAACCTGCAGCCTAATGAATTATTTGAGAGTGAGAATTTCCAGGCCGCAACTGACAATACAACAATCTGATTATGCTGTTCTCAGTGTTTGTTCTGCGTCTCGGGCAATCGGAATTCTGTGGTCTTTATTGGAAGCTCTTGACATTTGTCTGCAACTTTTTTCTGTTTTGTTCTATTTTGCTGTACTGTACTGTTCTATTTTGATGTATTTTGCTGTACCCCCCTACAATAATGTCTCTCAGGGCGCTGTAGGTACACTGAATAAATAAAATAATTAGATAAATAAATCCGATTAAGCCATCCATGCTCTCGCCATATCCCACTCCTTCCAAGTAAACCACGCTCCGAGTGGTTCCCACAGCAACGCAGCCAGCGGTTACGCCAACTACTACTGCTACGATGACGCGAAATCCAGGAACGGACGCTTAACAGCTGTTGCTGTATACGCTCGCCACTTTGTACTCGAGAAAGGAAAACAGTAGTGGCGAAAACACACACACTGCTGAAGAACGACGTAGGAGAAGCGCAGCCAAATAGAAGTTGTTCTAAACTCGCCACTTTGTATACGCAATACCTTGTGAGCTCGAGCGTACCGGAATCCTCGAAAAACAAAAGTCATTTTAATTCACAACAAAGAGGACATCACAGTCTTGAAGGATTGCAGACTGCTAAGCTTACTGTTCGTTGCCTGCACGGTGTTACAAAGGTAACCGCTGGTGGGTAGAAATTTCGGCAAGTCTGTTGTTGATTAAAAAGGTAGTCAGAGCGCGGAAACGGCAGCACCAACACAAGAACCGAACGAACACAGCGCTATTAACTCATCAGTTCATTCAAAACGTTGTGCATTTATACTACAGTTACTGAAGGACAAAAACAAAGCCCTGATAGTGAGCACACAGAAGAAAGTCACTAAGTGCCATAAAAGCGGGTTTACGATCTGTTTTATGGGTACTGAATTAATTTCTTTGTTAAAGAAACTGACTGGTGTAGGGGTGCGTTTATTAGGCGTCCTCAAGAGACCGAACCGCCGTGCAGGATCTGGCAGCGTAGACGGGCGTAGCCAGCACCAAGAGAGCGGGGCAACTTCGTCGTCGTCAGGCGCAGCGTAGTGTCGGCGCATAACTTCGTCGTCGTCAGGCGCAGCGCAGTGTCGGCGCATGGCGGTAGCGGAACCTGTCACAGTTGGCACACTACAGTTTCCCCCGGGTGAAAAGGAGCCATCCTGGCGTCTTAAGGGGAAGGAAGAACAGAGGGGTCGTAGTACGGCTTCAGTCGGTCGACGTGGACGGTTTCGCGGCCACGGCGACGCAAGTCCTCAGCGGGTGCAACAGGCTCAACAATATAATTGACCGGAGATGTTTGCTTGAGAACCCGGTAGGGACCATGATACCGATGCAGCAGTTTCCGCGAAAGGCCGGGAGTTGTGGGAGGCACCCAGAGCCACACAAGGGAGTCGGCAGGGTAAAAGGTAGAGGCCGCGGAAGTGTCGCGGTCATGTTTTTGCTGCCACTGGGTCTGCGTGGTAAACGAGCGAGCAAGCTGGCGGCATTCTTCGGCGTACCTGGCAGCGTCGGACAGTGGCGTGGACTCGGAAATGTCGGGTCGGTAGCGAAGAAGAGTATCCATCGTGCAGGGGGGCTCGCGGCCGTACAGAAGAAAGAAGGGAGAGAATCCAGTGGTGGCTTGTGTCGCAGTGTTATATGAGTAGGTGACGAAGGGAAGAACTTGGTCCCAGTTGGAGTGGTTGGCGTCGACGTACATGGACAGCATGTCACTGAGGGTTCGGTTGAAACGCTCGGTCAGGCCGTTGGTCTGAGGGTGGTAAGACGAAGCTGTTCGATGGATAATGCGGCATTCCTTGAGGAGGGCCTCAAGAGCGTCAGGCAGGAATACGCGTCCACGGTCGCTGAGCAGTTCTTGAGGAGCACCATGGCGAAGAATCAGGTTCTTTAGAAGAAAGGAAGCCACGTCGCGGGCGGAGGCAGATGGTAATGGAGACGTTTCAGCATAACGTGTGAGATGATCCACGGCCACGATAATCCAGCGGTGACCAGCGGGAGTGGGAGGGAGGGGGCCGTAGAGGTCTATGCCAACGCGGTCAAACGGGCGGGCAGGGTAACGGCTGCAGTGGAGCAGGCGAGGTGTGAGGCGGACATTTACGCCGTTGACAGGATGGGCAAGATCGCACAAAGTGGCGAACAAAGCGGTACATGCCACGCCAGTAGAATCGGAGACGCAGACGCGTATAGGTTTTCAACACGCCGCCGTGGGCACACTGGGGGTCCGCATGGAAAGCGGCGCAAATGTCGGTGCGTAGATGGCGGGGGATCACTAGGAGCCATTTGCGTCCGTCGAACAGGTAATTGCGACGATAGAGGAGACCGTCCCGAAGAGAAAAGTGACGGGCTTGACGTAAGAGGGAACGGGACGAATTATCAGTCGTAGGACTCGAAAGGAAGTTAATAAGAGTGGCGATCCAAGGGTCTTTCCGCTGCTCGGTGGACATGTCGGCAGTGGCAAGTGAGGACAAGTCGTAAGCAGACACAGGAGCAGGCGATGAATCACTAGGTAGCGGCGAGCGGGAAAGAGCGTCCGCGTCATTATGCTTGAGGCCAGAGCGGTAAATGACATGAATGTCATACTCCTGCAATCGCAGAGCCCAGCGAGCTAGCACAGGGCATGGTGGTCGGTTACTATACAGAACGGGCGACCGTAGACATAGGGACGAAATTTTCCAATGGCCCAAATGATGGCAAAACATTCTCGTTCGGTAACAGAATAGTTGGCCTCCGCTTTGCTCAAGGTCCGACTGGCGTAGGCGACCACATATTCACGGAAGCCAGGTTTGCGTTGAGTGAGAACGGCACCCAGTCCAATACCGCTGGCGTCAGTGTGGATCTCAGTAGGCGCAGTCGGGTCAAAGTGGCGCAGGATGGGAGGCGAAACCAAAAGGCGGCGCAAGGTGTCGAAAGCGTCATCGCAAGCAGGCGTCCAAGCGGAGAGGTTGGAGCTGCCTGCGAGTAGCTGGGTCAGAGGAGCGATGATCGTGGCGAAATTCAAGATGAAGCGACGGAAGTAAGAGCAAAGGCCAACGAAGCTACGGAGCTGCTTCAGTGAGGTGGGCTTCGGAAATTCGGCAACTGCACGAAGTTTGGCGGGGTCCGGAAGAATGCAGTCTTTAGAGACTACATGTCTTAAAATGGTGAGTTGTCGGGCAGCAAAGCGGCACTTTTTCAAATTCATCTGGAGCCCAGCGTCAGTAAGACAAGTCAGAACGCGCTCGAGGCGGATGAGATGAGAAGAAAAGTCCGCAGAAAAGACGGCGATGTCATCGAGATAGCAAAGACAACTCTCCCACTTGAGTCCACTAAGGATAGTGTCCATCAGGCGTTCGAAAGTTGCCGGGTCGTTGCAAAGGCCAAACGGCATGACGTTGAACTCATATAAGCCGTCAGGTGTTATGAAGGCAGTTTTTGACCGATCAGCGTCAGCCATGGGCACCTGCCAGTAGCCTGACCTCAAATCCAGCGAGGAGAAATACTCAGCTCCCTGCAAGCAGTCCAGGGCGTCATCGATTCGTGACAGGGGATAGACGTCCTTGCGTGTGATGTTGTTGAGCCGGCGGTAATCAACACAGAACCTGATGGAACCATCTTTCTTTTTTACCAACACAACGGGAGACGCCCAGGGACTGTGGGAGGGCTGTATGACACCCCGACGGAGCATGTCGTCCACGTGATCAGAAATGACGCGGCGCTCAGAAGCCGAGACACGATAGGGGCGCTGGCGAAGAGGGGCGTGTGTACCAGTGTCGATGGTGTGCGGAACGACAGACGTACGGCCCAAGGCAGTCTGAGGAAGATCGAAAGAAGAACTGAAGCGCTGGAGGAGGGCGACGAGTTCATCACGTAGCGCGGGTGGAAGGTCGGCGTCAATGGCACGGTGGAAGACGTCGGACGGCAGTGGATCATTCTTAACATCACAAGAGCTGAGCACATCGACATCGAAGGAAGCGGTGGTATCAAGAATAGGGTAGGGAAGGCAGGAATCAAGTTCTTCAACACGCCCGAGGCATTCACCTCGGAGCACTGCTGACGGGCACGAAGATGGGTTCGAGACGTAAATTGCACTTTGTCCATGGTCGATCGTCAGAACAGCAAAGGGAAGCAGGAGTCAGGGATGGCGGGAAGCGGTTTCGGAAGGCGTGAAGAAAACAGTTGAATGAGGGACGCCGACACAGGAGAGCGGCACGAGGGCAGCAGAAAACGGAGGAATGTCGGTATCAGTCGCGACCACAAGTTTGGAAGACTGCGTAGGTACGTCGCAAAAGGGAGCGTCACACAGCGGAGAAAAGGCGATTTCAGCTCGAGCGCAGTCAATAACGGCACAATGAGTCGAAAGGAAGTCACATCCCAGGATGATGTCGTGTGAGCAGTGAGACAGCACAATAAACTCGATGGTGTACAAAACATCTTGAATGAGGACACGGGCCGTACATGCGGCTGAGGGATGAATGCGCTGTGATGAGGCGGTGCGAAGCGAAAAGTCAGAAAGTGGGGTAGTCACTTTGCGGAGTCGGCGGCAGAGAGCTTCACTTATGACAGATACTGCAGCGCCCGTGTCGACGAGGGCGAGAACCTTGGCACCTTCCACGAACACTACGATTACATTAGCGGGACGACACGGAGGACTTGAGGAGTTCGAAACAAGCGCAGTTCTTGCCCGCGGAACTGCGGCTGTTAGTTTCCCTCAAGCGCGGAGCTAGAACGTCGCAGCATCGGGGAAGGGGAACGGCGTCGAGGGGAAGGCGATCGGCGAGTGGTGTAAATTTGGCGATCAGGGGAAACAAAGGGGGGACCAGGTGGCCTTCTCAGCGAGGATAGTTCGGCATCGTACGGGCAGGAGCGCAGATCAGGTCGAGAAGGCGGAAGGAGCTGGCGGCAAAGCCGCGCGACATGGCCGGGCAGACCACAGGCGTAACAGATGGGTCGGTTGTCCGCAGTACGCCAGGGATTGGTAGGATGTGGGCGAACCCTTGAGAACGGTGCTTGAGACGGGGGCTCAGACGGCGGCGGAGGACGGAAAGAAGGGGCGGCCTGGTAGGAATCGGGTGCCGGCGTATGTCGTGGCCTGGCCACCGCTTGGGCGTACGTCAGGGGTGCGCTGTCACAGGCGCGGGCACTGGGCTGGACGGTAGCAGGTCAGCGACTTGGTCTTGCACGACACGGCGAATGGTAGGAGCCAAAGAAGGGGTCGAGTCAGGAACTTGGCGGGCGGGGTCTTGGAAATGGGATATGAGGGACAGCTGGCGAGCGACCTCTTCACGAACGAAGGCTTTGATTTGGTTGATGAGAGGGGAGTCCTCAGGAGTAATACCGTCCAGGGCCAGTGTGGAAAGGGCTTCATCGCAGACACCGGCACGCCGTGTAGAAGCGCGCTGCTTGCGGAGCTCGTCGTAACTCTGGCAAAGCTTAATAACCTCACTGACGGTGGTGGGATTTTTCGCGAGGAGCATCTGAAATGCGTCGTCAGCGATGCCTTTGAGGATATGGTGGATCTTGTCAGCTTCTGGCATGGCGGCGTTGACACGTTTGCAGAGGTCAACGATGTCCTCAATGTAACTTGTGAAGGTCTCGTCGGTGTGTTGAGCGCGGTCCCGTAAGCGCTGTTCGGCACGGAGCTTGCGCACCGCAGGGCGGCCGAACACTTCCGCAAAGCTCTTCTTAAATACGGGCCAAGTGGGTAGGTCCGCCTCATGGTTTCGAAACCAGAGGTTCGCCACGTCCGTGAGATAAAAGATGACGTTACTCAGCTTGATAGTGTCATCCCACTTGTTATAGCTGCTCACTCGCTCATACGATGACAACCAGTCGTCAACATCTTAGTCGGCAGTCCCACTGAAGAGGGCAGGGTCACGCTGCCGGATGGCGCCAGAACAAATGACGGTGGTTGAACAGGCCGCCGGTGTTGGGGCAGTCTGATCTGGCATGGTTGACACAGGCGGCAGCGTACGGCTCCGGAGTTCCAGGTTGGTAGGGGACGTACCCAGCACCTGCACCAACTGTAGGGGTGCGTTTATTAGGCGTCCTCAAGAGACCGAACCGCCGTGCAGGATCTGGCAGCGTAGACGGGCGTAGCCAGCACCAAGAGAGCGGGGCAACTTCGTCGTCGTCAGGCGCAGCGTAGTGTCGGCGCATAACTTCGTCGTCGTCAGGCGCAGCGCAGTGTCGGCGCATGGCGGTAGCGGAACCTGTCACAGTTGGCACACTACACTGGCCATATGCAAACCACCTGCCCTAATCCTGCTGCTGTGGTCGACATGAATGAACCATCAGTTCTTTGCGCCTTATGCAAATCGCCGGACCACGATATACGCTCTCCCGCTCGTCGAAAGAAGAAGCGAGCGAAGAAGCTGCACAAGCCATCTGTTAAACAGGATATTCCTACAAGTAATCGTTTTGCTGCCCTCGCATGTGATGACGACTTCCCTGAGCTTCCTTCAACTGACCCCGCTGCGCAGCACCCGTCTTCTCAGCACCCGTCTTCTCGGCAGCGTTCATACGCACAAGCGGCTCGCCTTCGTGGATCAAATGATACACCAACACGACCAGTGCATCCCTCACAAGTGGATTCCACAGATGAAGACGCAGCTTTAGAAAATGCTATCGTGGAGGCTCGCCGTCGACTAGACGAACTCACCCAGCGCCGGGAACAGCGTCGTTCTCACTCCTCTAGAAGAACATTAATCACTCGGGAGCAATCTTCACAGGAATCACCCCCAATAACCACTGGACCACAATCATGTGCCGACCACCCGTTAACCGTGACTACCCCGACAGTGGATAAAATATTGGCGCTTATGAAGCAGTTGACCTCCCTCATCATAGAAGCTCTTCGGCCTCGCCATGGATAGTGCATCATCTATGCTGGTGCAGTAGAACTGTCGAGGCTTTGCTAATAAGGCCACTGAGGTGAATATCCGCCTTCGTGACGGAAAGTTGAAGGCATGGGCGTTCCTGTTGCAAGAGCATAATTCACTACCACGCCTTTCGGGATTCTGCGCATACAATTCACCCTCGATCCCTGATCGCATTTGCATCGCCTCCTCCCTCACCCCAGGTAAATCTGCAATTTATATTCACAGCTCCATTCCTCATACTCCGCTAGACCTTTCACGGTGGTGCAACACACGTCAAGAGGTCGTCGCCCTTCTTGTTAAACCAGCACGCACACCTCTTATTCTAGTTTCTTTTTATGGCCGTCCTAGCTCCGCATCTCCCAATCTTGGATAGGTACGTTTCCTTCGTTGTACCAACCCGGGTATCCCTATTCTAGTTGGTGGAGACTTCAACGGCGCACACACTTCGTGGGGTTACCCAGCAGATTCCTCAAGGGGTGCGCACATCCAAGGCAGCTTTTCAGATAATTCCTTTCAACTTTTAAACCACCCGAATACTTCTACCCGCCCAAGAGGTGGCCCGTATTCACCTGACTTGACTTGGTGGTTAGGGCCCGGTAACCCTCGTTGGGATGTTGAATCAGATTCTTGGGGTAGTGATCACTGCCCTATTTTTATCTCCCTCACTCCTTCGCGTCTACAGAAAGTACGCCGCAGCGTACGCATAACATCATGGGACTCTGTACGCGCTGACAATCGTTTATCAACATTCAACCCGTCTTCAGCAGTGTCTACCCTCTCTGATGTTCTTGCAACTCATACTATTACCAGTACTGTAAATGAAGGCGACCCAAACCCGGACATACACCTCCTGAATCTGCGGGCTCTTCGTCGCCAGGCCGATCATTATGCTTCTCGCAACCCTGAAGACCCCTTGGCTCTTCCCTCTCTTCACCGCGCTACCGCCCGAGCGCGGCGTTATGCAAAGCAACTAGGCAGGAAACGCTGGGCTGCATGGTGTGCCCGCCTGTCCTCTATGCAGGGCAATCGATATCTTTGGAGAGTGTTTCACGCCATGGAGCGCCCTTCTCAGGTTGCAGATTACACTGAAAGCATTCGCCTCGCGCTGAATGTGGACGAAGATACATTTGCACAACAAGCGGCCCGTCAGTTTTTTCCACACCATGACTGCGCCCCTACATCTCCTCCAGTCTTATCGGTTACAGAGCCTCCCGATGAGGTTACTTCTGATCTAACTATGGCAGAATTGCTAGCCTCCATTGAACGCCTCAAGACTACCACTTCTCCCGGGCACGACGGCATACCAAACTCTTTATTCCGTAACTTGGATGGGTCTGCTTTGCAAACCCTACTGGATACTTTCAACCAAGTGTGGCATTCTGGTGTCATCCCCGGAGAGTGGAAGCATTCTATTGTGGTCCCAATACCCAAGTCAGGTCAGCCTCCAGTATCTCTTTCGGCCCTTCGTCCAATTTCTCTCACGCCTACCATCTGCAAGCTTTACGAAAGCATTCTCGCCGCACGCTTGTCGTGGTGGCTAGAATCACACGATTGTTACCCAGATTCCCAAATAGGTTTCCGTCCCCAAATTGGAACGGAGGATGGTCTTGCTACTTTGGCTACTCACGTGCTTCACCACTCTCCGCAGAGTCACCTCGTTCGAACGGTGATCGCGACAGACATAACAAAGGCATATGATAACATCCTTCACTCTGCCATTCTTGCCTCCCTTCAAACTCTTGGTCTCCCTCACCGGTTTCTCCTATCCATTCACGCCTTTTTAACAAATCGAACCTTCAGCGTACGGGTCCATGGAAAGCCCTTTGGTAACTTCACTTCCAATAGAGGAGTGCCCCAGGGCTCCGTTCTCGCCCCCACATTATTCAATGTGGCTTTTATTCCTCTTGTTAGAGCCCTAGAAACCATCCCTTCTATCCGTGTGCTTGCGTACGCCGATGACATAACCTTGTGGTGCTGTCACCCAGATGCGTCTATCCATCAGTCGGCCCCCAACATGCGCTAGATGTTTTGACATCTCGCCTCCCACCTCTGGGTCTAACCCTCTCGCCTACTAAGTCATGTTTCATTCGCATTGGAAACAAAGCCGGCTTACGGAAAGCAGTCCCTTTAAACTTTACAGTAGATAGTTCTGCGATTCCTCAGGTAGAAACTGTTCGTATTCTTGGCCTCCTCCTTCATACCTCTGGGACTGGCACCCCTTGGCTGACAGCCACACGTAAATCAGCTCACGCTACTATAGGTCTGATTCGTCGCATAGCTATGCGATCTGGTGGCGCACGTGCTCATACGGCCCGCCAGCTTGTGCGCTCTATCCTTCAGCCACGGATAATATATCAGGCACAATTTCAACGTCTCACCCGCAGACAGTGGAACTCCCTTGAAGCTATCAATCGTGAGGCTATGCGCGCAATAACATTTTTGCCTCGTTTGACACCCATACCCGTGCTTCAGGAGTTCGCCCAAATTAATACTCTCAGTGAACTCATCGACCAGCGGGTGGCAAACAGAGCTCGCAAACAGTCTCTACAACTTCATCGTTTAAAGACGCTCCCTCCGTGGTCGTATTGTCAGCTCACAGACAATCGCCCCACTGTTTCCCCGTCGGTATCAGCCGCGCATCTGCCTGAAGGGTGCATATTGTACACCGATGCATCACATACTGCAGAGCGGGGAGTTACTGCTGTATATAGTCCCTCCCATCCGCACCTCAACTCTCGTGCGATGTACACCGCAGATACATGTACCCCCTGGCATTGGAACTTCAAGCCATTTACAATGCCATTGCTTCCCTTCCGCTCGTTCCCACATTCACTGCAGTTCATATTTATACAGACTCCCTCGCCGCCCTTAAACAGCTTAAGGCTGTTCGACGCACATTCCAGATTACACAATCAATCCACCTACTCTGCGCAAAATACCCATGTCCTGTACGCATACACTGGATTCGCGGTCATGCTCACGATCCACGTAACATTCAAGCAGATGCTATGACTCACATTGACACATCAGACGACCCGCCACCTTCCCCTCTTCCCCCAGATCCGTTCCTGTCCCATGTCTCCGATTCACAAGCTCTGCGCCAGCGAACACGCGCTCTAATTCCTCCGTGTTCGCACCCTCTCCCCCGTAGACTAACTCGCAAGAGGAGGTATCAGTGCGCCGGATTCGGGCAGGGGCGGCCCTGACCCCATCTGTCCGTTATCGGTGGGGTGATAAATATCTGCCAGCAACTGACACGGGCCCTCACTGCGGCGCTGCACCGGACATTGGTGATGTGCGGCACCTGTTGTGGACTTGCCCAGCGACGGCCCCTATTAGAAAACGGCTCCTCAGGGAGGTCGGCCTGTGGTGGAACCGCGACGGGGACTATGTGAAGTGGACTATGGACAATCACTTCACCAGCAGCCTATGTGAGTACCTCGCCGAAACTGGTCTACACTCCTTCTTTTAACTTTCTGTAACCTACATTCCACTCCCCCTTTTCTCAACTTATGCCTCATGGCAGACTTCACGAATAAAAAAAAACTATAACACGTGGACCATGGTGCTTTGCAACATGGTAGGTCTGTATTATCACCCTCGCTTATGCAGCAAGAAAAATGCCAGCCAATTTCTTTAACGAAAAAAGAAATTGAGTACCTATCAAATAGATTGTAAATCTTACTTTCATGTCACTTGGAGACGTTCTTGAGTGTTCTCCCCATACTGAAAAATACTGAAAATTATATGTAGCGTCTGTTCAGCCAACATAGTCCCCCATAGAGAGAGATACAGAGGGGGGAAGGCAGGGATGTTAACCAGAAAGGTTTCTGGTTGGCTACCCTGCACTGGGGAAGGGAATGAGGGGATAAAAATGGAAGAGAGAAGGAACGAGAAACACAGTCACAATCTGTCAATCAAGGCAGTCTCACGTAAAAAACAAAACAGTGCCTTGTAAGCCTTGATGGTAGTCGACTGTTGTGGCCACGGACCGAGGATCTTGGCCTCTGTGAAAGGGCGAGGATCAAGGCGGTCCAGAGCACAACGCAGCTTACGTCTTTGGTTAACGAAAACAGGGCACTCGCTCAAGAGATGATTGTCTCTTCACAGGCACAGTTCACACAAGAAGGGCTGTCGGCCATCGCGATCCGGAAAGCATACTTATTTGTGAAGGCAACGCCGAGCCATAGACGGCACAGTAATGGTGCTTCACGACGCGCTACATCACACGGAAGACGGAGGCGCAGTCCAGGGTCCAATGCCTTGAGGCGACGGTTGCAGAACTCTCCCGTGTTCCACGCTGAAAGCGTGAGCTCCAGCCTTACACTACAGGGGACACTTGAGCTCCGTCTTAGGTGTTTGAAGTGACACCGTCAAGTGGTTGATACCTATACACGCATAATTCGACATTCTCTACTTAACATTCATAGATCGCTGAAAGTCCTCATACCACTCCTGGCGCAGTGGTGCAGCGGTTAAGCGATGCGCCACTGCCCTGACATGTGGCTGTTCCTAACACCGCCACTGGTTTTTTTATTTCTTTGTTTATTCATTCAATACTGTCAGCCTTAATAGGCCCAGGCAGGAGGGGCAATACAATGAGATACAAGGCAAAGTAACATTATGTTACTACAGATGTTACCATATATATTGTTACGAAGAAGACGAAGCTGGCAGTGTTACGTGGCAGCCAGATGTTACGTGGCGGCCAGCCGAAGAATGAGGCGTGATGAACGATGGACAAGAGATGATTTAATGGCCACTGGCCTAGCGCGAGCGCTCCGTCCCGCGCCACTGCCAGCTTCGTCTTCTTCGTGACCTTACCCGGGGCCACCGAGCGAACCTCCCGATCGTAAATAGAAGAAGACATCGACGAAGGGATGCACGATACGGTGATGTGCTTCCAGGGCAGAAAAGAGGCAAGGTGGTGAGTGCTGGCCGCCCCGGTGGATCAGACGATAGGCGAATTAGTCCCGGTCCACGAAGCATCCGGGCCGTAGGGTGCCAGGAGCTGACGGCCGAGGTCCTTGCACGCACCGAATGGCAGGGGCACGAGGGCGGTGTCCTCATGTGTGGGCAGGGTCTTGGGTTGGTGGGGTCATTCTGGTCGCGGTAACGTCGTCAGTTCGTCGCGTCTTGTGGTCCGGGCGGGGAACGGGGCTGGGATGAGCGGCGAGGTCGGTTCAGGTAGATGCGGGCTCGGGCACGGCTGGGCGGGACGGACCAGGCACTCACGGCCGACGTCCACAGCAGGCACAGGACGCCGAAGCTTCGGGACCAAGATGGTGATGAAGGGACCCCCGCAACTCACACCAGATGTTATGTGGCGGCCAGCCGAAGAATGACGCGTGATCAACCATGAACGGGAGACGATTTATTGGCCGCTGGCCTAGCGCGAGCACTCCGTCCCGCGCCACTGCCAGGTTCGTCTTCTTCGTAAAAATATAGATGTTACTATATAGACGTTACTAAAGATATATGTTGCTCTTCCCAAGCAACCTCTGGGGATTTTTCTCGGGAATTTTCGCCCACGCCAACGACCAGGACGGCGACACCGGGTTTGAGGCCCTTAAAAGGCCATTGACCAGGGTCTGGACATTATTGAAAAACAAGCCCACTACATAGATGAGGCATCGAAGATAACCTCTGAAAAATGCTAGAGCCATGCGCGCCCCGAAAAGCTGCAAAAATTCAAATCAAAGCCCGCTCGTTCTTTCCTTCAACAAAAACGTCCCCGCCCCACTACTCTGAACCCCCTTGACGTCATGGGGGTTACTTTCGCTAAAGACACTCCACTGGTGCATCGTTCTGACTGACGGGAGAAGGTTGGGCGTAGCCTTGGCGTGGCGTCGTCTGCATAACGCTTTCCGCAGCGCCTTCTGTTTTGGCAAATGCCTACAAACCCGCATGAAGGAACAACAACAAAAATAAAACTGCGGAGGGAGCGTACGGCGACAGCCTTGAACCCTAGCCATAAAAAGTAAAAAATAATAAAACTGAGTGAGTTGATCACGCTCTGCGTGCGCGCTCCCTTCTCGGGTTTTTTTCTTCTATGCAAGCCCCCCAAATCAAGGTTTTAATTACTAGTGCAGCAGAGCCTTTCCTTCGCTCGCCCACTTGACCGCTCCGCACACACACCGCTCATCCTTCGTGCATCTTGCGTACGCCTTGAAACCAATGAATGACATGGGCTTTGGAGCAGAGAAAAGACACAAACAAACAGAACACAAACACGCATGGAGAAAAGCAAACGGGCGGTTGTCGGGTCCGCGCTTCACCGTGTGTTTAGAACACAACCGACTTCCGCCCCTCCGCTCGTGAAACGGTGGGGAGGCCTAAAAAAAATAAAAAGGTGGCTCGCTAACTGGGAATGACAAACAGATGTATGAAAGGATGCGCTCGCTAACAAGTCTAGCGGCGAAACACCGCGAGGAGACCCAAAGAGCAAAACCGAGAGGGTGTTAGGAAACCCGCAGCGCCCCCCCCCCCTCGCCTCGAACAGACCGAGTAGCAAAAACCAAGAAAAGAATTCTATTGAAGGCGGGTCCATGACGTAGACATATGGCGCATTCCACAGACACCACGCCTCCGGCTAACATCGGAGAAAGAAGGGGTGATTTTGCCTTGCCGAGCCTACTCGACGAGGAGCAGGAGAGAAAAATCTCGAGGAGGAAACGGGAGGAGAGGAGGCTCGCTTCAAGAGAGGTAGAGAGTGCTTTCGACCAGAGGGTGGTCACGGGCCATTTAACTCTATCGCGTTAAAATCCCAGTAAAGAAGGTTATCAGGTAGGGAGGCACGATTTCTCCATTAAACGAATATTTACAGGAGGGCTTCAGAGATCTCGATTGGGAAGCGCTTGGTATAAAAGGCAATGAAGAATACCTTAGTAATTAAGATAAAGTGATGGCACTGCCGTGCAAAATAACACAGTAATCGAAGCGCAAAGAGTGATCGAGCATTTAGACAGGAAAGCAGGACAGTGCGTCAAAAAAACTAATGTTCATCATACTCCGAAGGTAACACAAGTTTACGATATTCAGCGAAGTATTGGAAGTGGTAAGAGGATACATCTACTTATGGCAGGTAGTGACAGCAGGCCCGGATCATGACAGTGAAATAACTGTGGGAATAACAATGGGGGAAATGCATTTGGCAAGTAATCTAAGGTCGTCAATGGCTGCTTATCAGTATACTTGGGGAGAAAAGTGCGCAACACCTTTACTATGCCGGTACTCGCCTATGGGGCAAATCTTGTAAGCTTGCGAAAAGGGTTCAACTTAAATTGAAGGCAAGGCAGCGAGATATGGAACGCAAAATAATAGGTGTAACATTAAGACACAGGAACAAAGCACAGCCCCTCAGGGAACAAACACGAGATAATGGAATTTTGGTTGAAATCAAAAGGAAGAACTAGACCTGGGCAGGGCATGTAAGGCGAAGGCAAGACAACTGCTGGCCGTTAAGGGAAACGAACCGTGTTCCAAGAGAAGTCAAGCGTACTAGGGGAAGGCAAAAAGTCAGATGCGTGATTGAGAGTACGAAGCTCATGAGTATTAGGTGGCCGCGTCTGGCACAAGGCAGAGTTAATTGGAGGGACATGAAAGAGGCCTTTGTATTAAAGTGGGTGCAGTCAGGCTGATTGATCATTATTCATTCACATACGTCACTGAATGCCCTTTCCATGGCGCCTCCCTAGACCACAACCCCACCCCGCCTCGTTTTAAGAGCGTGTTACCGACCCCTCGTTAGACTCCGAACGCAGCCTAGCCCAGCGAGTGTGCACTGCCGCCAGAGCCCATGAGGACCTATACTGAGAGCTCCACTCACCGGCGGTTCCTATTAAGATTTTCTTATGAATGTTTCTTCATTCACTCACTGACTTTTCCCAACCTTCATTTTTTTGCGTTCATTTCGTTTGACCTCGGCGGCGTCCGAGCTATTCGAGGCGCTCCTTCTTCATTGCCTTTAGCGGATCGCTTGTGTGTCCGACGTGTTCACTGAGCAGCAGAGCTGATTCCGCCGACAGCTAAGCACTGCTGACTACATTGTGGACGTCGTCGCCACGCTTGAGGATGCCCGCGGTGAAAAGGAGTCAGCCTGCCTTCTCCTCCTAGGCTCAGAATGCGCCTTCGACCGCCTCCATCACAGCACAGTGTTCGCCGCACTTGAAAAACTGGAAGTCGGCAACCGCCTTGTCGGTTTCGTCCGGGCCTTCATCAGAGACAGGTCGATCTGTGTTCGCGTCGCCGCCCTCTTTAGCTACTTCATCCAGTGCAGTGTGGAGCGCGACAAGGCAGCGTGCTGACCCCTTTCCTCATCAAACCACATTATATCCGTCTAAATTAAAACAATGCATGCTAACCACGGACGCTGTCTTCAAGCACTTACCCACAGGAAATATAACCAATAATACTAACAATTTCAACGATCTGTATGAAAGTACTACTCATATTAACCGCCTCATGTTGCATACCTCAGGTGCGCTGGGAAGGAAGAAATGAAGGAGATGAAACCTTTCAAGCATTCAGTTGAGCTAGTCGGAGCGCAGGCTTGAAATTCAGTTGTGTTCCTGTGCTTGTGAAGGAAAAAGGACTAGAATGAATACAGACAGTACGAACTTTTTACATGCACTGGGCATACAGGGTTGAAAAAATATTCTATAACAAATAAATAAGAACGAAGTGGAATAGAAAAAGCACTCCAATATCAGACGATACCTGGGAACTGCACGATGTTTTAACCCTGTCATTGGGCACGTACTATTGATGACAAAAGCAACTTACTTCCCCGTCCACGTTCCGAACTCTGCTGCACATTTCTGCACATGCTTCACCGCATGTGGGCGCCACCTGATGATACACACCTGGTGTCGGGACCACCTAGAGCGTACCGTCAGTTGGAGCCTGCATGCAGTGCGGCAGGGTTCAAGACTTGTAGGGGGAGTGGGGGGGGGGGGGGATCGGAGGTCAATTACTTCTCTACCCAGTAGTGCACAGATGTCCAAAATGTCGGCCGGTTTATTCGTTAAAGACACCGAAGGTTTCTAACAGGCTGACTTCCTTCTCTAGGAGCTCTCGCGTCAGCTTTACCTAACACACCTGTGCAGTCAAATGCTGCAATGCACCTAGCATGGTGGTCTGACGGTTCACAACACAAATAGACTCGAGAGAACGAGGGGGGTGAGTGAGGGAAAAAAATCGGGTGGGCACTTTGGCTCTCTAAAGTGCTGCAAGGCGGAAGCCTATCCTGGCGCACTGTTTGGCATTGAGCGCGAGACTGTTTGTGCTGTACTGGAGCTTTATTTGACTACACACTTTGACTGCACATTACAACTACACACTTTGACTGCTTCTTTACCACGACTCTCTCTCTCTGCTTCGATTAGTTCGGTTGTACCCATGGCTCTGTTCGCAGTAAAGAGGTATGTAATGTGGTCACCCACGGACGCTTTACGCCCCCTATCGGAGCGGACAACAACTATTTTTTTAGTTGTCGTCTGTTCCAAAAGGGGGCACCAGGCATCCGTGGGTGACCTCATTACTTCGAATCCGCGCACTCTGACGTCATAATCATTCCGACCAACCGAAAAGCGTGACACCTCTGCTGAGAACCTTCTGTCGACAGCAATGAGGCATTACAGGCTCTCGCCTTAAAATTTTATTTGTCGTCGAGTCCAGCGGGCGGGTCTAAAGTTCAGAACGCCAACGGCCATGGCTGTAGCGCATTCCCGGTCAACCAACCGGACTTGGTCACCCAGGTCTTCGCTAGACAGCGGGGCCTCCCACTGCTCCGCTGTGGTATTCTGTATGTCTGGAACAGCTGTCATTTTCTGTTGGACAGCTGCAGAGGTGCCTCATTTGGTATAGGACCACACGCGAGAGGCGAAGGTCGCTGGTTAAATCCAACCGGTGGCGTGGTTGTCTCTCCTTCGGCCTTACCCGCCGCAGTGGCTCAGTGCTTACGGCACTCGGCTGCTGACGCGAAAGACGTCGGTTCGATCCCGGCCGCGGTGGTCGAATTTTGACAGAGGCGAAATTCTAGAGGCCCATTTGCTGTGCGATGTCAGTGGTCAAAATTTCCGGATCCCTTCACTACAGCGTCCCTCATAGTCTGAGTCGCTTTGGGACGTTAAACGCTAATAAACCAATAAACCAATCCTGCTTTCTCAGAAATAATCGTATTCACTACGCAGCTGATTTCCCGCCCTAATCACCACAACGCTACAAAAAATTACATTCCCCGGTGCTTTTATTCGTTTCAGTGCCTGTCGTTTCCTTTACATCATAATCATCGTCAGCCCGAGTACACCCACCCCACGACAAAGGCATCTCCTATATCTTTTCATTTCACCCTGTCCTATTCAAACTGCGGCCTCCCTATCCGCGCAAACTTCTTAATTTCATCCGCCCACCTAACTTTCTGCCCCTCGTAACTTTTAACATCATCTTCTCGCTTGTATAATTAGTGGTAACATTAATGTGCCGATCTCAGTGTCCAGCATGAAGCCACAGTGTTCATATGCGACGAATCGTTCTAGGGCAATTTCATCAGCAATCGACTGGGAAACGAGCGGCTTTTATTGGTCAGGGACGTGAGGGTTTCCTTGCAACTTTCATCCGTTATCTTACTAGATTATTGCAATCTGTTGAGGTCGAATCCTGCCTGGTTTTTAATGAGCTTAGCTGTAATTACTTTTTCACCTCGGTTGTCTTTTTTTTTCTCTCAACATATGCTTTAAAAGTGTTTCTCCTGTGGCCTGTTACTAGAGTGTTGACCGCAAGTCGTGCCTTTTTATCTGATCAGAGTGGAAGAAGAAGATTTCAGTATTTCAGTGCTCGGGCCCATGCCCCATTGTGGCATGTGGTAAAGGACGTTTTGAAAAACAAATACTGCCATTTGCGCCACTCCCTGGTGAGGCCTTTTGCACCTTTAGTAAATCGATAAGCGTATTCATCTGGGGGGCTCTACTTCTGGGACTCAGCGTATCTGTGCAGTGTTCCGGTCACGTACTAACGTCCTCAGGACATGACGTTGGCAGAAAACGAGGAACTTCTTGGGGATTTCCGAAAGATGCTCTCGGCACTGGTGGGCCTGGGATGCTCACAATGGATGCTGGAAGTTCACAAGGATGCTCACTGGCCGATAGGTACCGCTTTGGTTCAGAAGTTTCCTTCCTCACGCTCCGTGGGAACCAAATCAACAAGGTAAACGATAGAAAGCTGTCTCGAGCACGATTTCTCACCTTGTGCATCAGAAGCTCTCGCTTCAGTAGGAACTGATACTATTAGTGATGCCTGTGGGCCTAAAAAGCAGAAAATTTCGCGAACCCGCAGCGTGTCTTTTATGGAAGCCTCAGTGCGGGTTAATCGGTCTGTGGCTTGTTTCGGCTAGGCAGCTCAGGCGCTGTGTGGCGAGGACGTCCAGAGGGACCTGAATAATTGCTCTGCCCTCTGTCGTGTCTTCTTGAGTCTATTTTACGTCTTCGCAATACACAGGAGAAGCTTTCAGAGTTCTTCATGCAAAAACATGCACTGCGGCGCTGCTGGCAGCAAGAAAAGCTTGACTGGACAACTCTTTTAGGTCCTGTCGTGCGATGTTTGTAATGCCGCGCAGCCGAGAGCAGGGGCTCATCGAGAACGCGAGCGAGAACGCGAACTCATTGATTATGCTTTGCAATTTATGTCCAGAGTGACTTAGCAAGGCAATGTCATCAGCAAATCGCAGACAACTTAGTTATTCTTTAACTCTTATCCCCAACTGTTCCCATTTCAGGGCCCAGAATACCTCCTGTAAAGAGGCGGTGAATAGCATTAGCGAGATCGTCTCTCTGTGCCTGACAGCTTTCCTTACTGGAATTTTGTTGCTGACTTTATGAAGTACATTGGTAGCTGTGCTGTCGTTATGGATATCTTCCAATATTTTGACATAAAACTCTTCTACACCCTGATTCCGCAATGCCTGCATGACTGCTGAGGTTTCAAATAACTCAAATGCTTTCTCGTGATCAGTCAACTCTAAATATAGAGGTGTCGGTTATATTCTGCGCATTTCTCTATCACCTTGTTGATAGCATGAATATGGTCTATCATTGAGTATCCTTTACGAAAGCCTGCCTGATCATTTGGTTGACTGAAGTCTAGGGTTGTCCTGACTATTAGCGATTACCTTAGTAAATACCTTGTAGGCAACGGACAGTAAGCTGATTTGTCTGTAATTCTTCAAGTCCTTGACGTCTCCCTTCTTATGAATTAAGTTAATGTTAGTGTTCTTCCAGGCTTCTGGTATGCTCAAGGTAGCAAGGTGGCACTGCGTATACAGGGTGGCTAGTTTTTCCAGCACAATCTCTCCTCCGTCCTTCAACAAATCTGCTGTTACCTGATTATCACCAGCTGTCTTCCCCCATTTTATTGCTTCTAAGGCTTTCTTTACTTCCGCCTTCGTTACTAGCGGCACGTCCCATTGCTGTGCTCGACTGTCTCTCATTAACGTTCCGATTAAATTCCTTACTGTATAGATTTGTGTAGAGCTCTCCGGCTACTGTAGCTATATTATCCACATTGCTAATAACAATGCTTTCTTTTTCTCTTAGCACGCACATCTGGTTTTCACCTATACCTATAGTTTTCTCTTCACTGCTTTTAGGCTGCATTTGCTCTTTAGAGCATGCTCGACTTTCCCCATGTTAAACTCCCTTATGTCGGCTACCTTACGCTTATTTATTAACTTCGACGCTGTGCTAGTTCCATTCTGTCTGTGTAGTTAGACACCCTCATGCTTTGGCTTTTCTTAATCAGATCTTTAGTCTACTGAGATAGCTTGCCCGTAGTGAGCCCTAAAGCTTTTTGTTCTTCCAGAAAAAGAATTAACATGCCGCCCCTGTATGTTGGGCACTGTGAAGCCACATCACTTTCTAAGACGCATCCTCATCAGGTAGAAAGCATTCTCTAAGCTGACGTTTATCATCATCATCATCAGCCTGACTACGCCCACTGTAGGGTGCAGGCTTCTCCCATGTCTCTCCAATTAACCCTGTCCTTCGCCAGTTGCGGCCACCGTATCCCTGCAAAGTTCTTAATCTCATCCGCCCACCTAACTTTATGCCCCCCACAGCTTCGCTTGCCTTCTCTTGGAATCCACTCCGTTGCTCTTAAGGACCAGCGGTTGTCTTGCCTTCGCATTACTGCCCTGCCCAAGCCGACTTCTTTATCTCCCACCGATCAAACTGGTAAACTTGAATCTCTTGGTCTGTAATGATTACAAAGCTCGAATCCAACCACTGTTCGTTAGGAACGTATTCTTCATGAATGCGTTTTTCCTGCTTTTGGTTCTTTTTAGCTTGCATGCTTTGCATATTCCAAGCAAACATAAAGCTATAAGTCCCATGTCATGCCGCATTTCTGTGGCGGGAGGTCAACAATAAGAATCTTTTGCGCCACTCTAGCCCTATGGGGCGTTCTTCCAGAATAGCTGACGGCGTGCAGGCTAAGGAGGATGGCATCCAGGGAGACAAATAGTTATTGCAGCGAATACGCCTATAGGCTATTATATGACGTGGTGCATGTTAGCCTTGGAGTTAGTGTTCACATAAGTAACAACATTTACAGTAGCTATTACTAGATTACGTGCGATAAATGCTAGCCTTTTGCTGGACCTTGTTCTCTGTATTAAATCAGGCCTTTTTGGTTAAACATAAACAAACGCAGATTCGCCGCTAACGCCTGCAACAGTGGTGAAATAGTGTTTTCACAACATGAACCATTTTGTAAGCAAACCTGACACTCGTGGCCTTGGACTGGCAGAATGGTGAAGTGAAATGAAACATGAAATTTATCGCTTATAAGCGAGAAGAGATGAAGCTAAACCCTGAGGTGTACGTTACAGGCAGTGGACACAACGAAAACCCAATAGCAGCGAGGAGTTCACTGAGAAGAGGCGCTGCTTCAAAGTGCGTCGTCTATTGGCAACTTTACCCACTTGCATGCTCAACAGCGGCTAACGCAAAACACGTTAAATACGTCACGCTACGCGCCACGAGGGCATACACTACATCATCACCATCGTCATCATCAGCCTGACTACACCCACTGCCGGGCAAAGGCCTCTCCCATGTCTCTCCAATTAACCCTGTCTTTTGCCAGTTGCGGCCACTGTATCCCCGCAAACTTCTTAATCTCATCCTCCCACCTAACTTTCTGCCGTCCCCTGCTACGCTTGCCTCCTCTTGCAATCCGCTCCGCTACCCTTAAGGGCCAGCAGTTATCTTGCCTTCGCATTATATGCCCTGCCCAAGCCCACTTCTTCCTCTTGATTTCAACTAGGATGTCATTAACCCGCGTTTGTTCCCTCACCCACTCCGCCCTCTTCCGATATCCTAACGTTACACCTATCATTTTTCTTTCCATGGCTCGCTGCGTTGTCCTTACACTACAGCCCGACCTCAAATAGAGTTCAGCGCATGCGCACTGCAAAGAATGCCATTTTCTCGCGTATGCTACTCCTTTGTGTATTTTGCGCAGGCTACACTAATTGTCTGATTTGCTCCGTATGGTCGATTGATAATGTGACCCTCTGTCCTCGAGCTGGAGTCTCTATAGCGGCCTGAAAAGTGGGCACCCTTGAAATATGCTATTCTCACATGACAGCTAGTCGCATCCACCTGATAGGAAGGTAAAAAGTGAAGAGTGGGGCTTGAAATATCTCTATTTTGGAGAGCGTCTTATCTATGTTTGTCGCTGTTTGGAAAAATCGAATAGGAACAGGGGGTCAAAAATAGAGAGACGTCCACAATACGAAGCACTTTTTTCTGTACTGGTCTGTCTGTGATTTTTTTCCCTGTTCTCTGTTCCGTTTACCAAACAGACGCCAAGTATTTCTAAGATATAGCGCTATTTAGCCTCAGTCCTTTGCTCTTAAGCTTAAGCTTGTGTCAGAAGGTGGCTCAGTGGTTATGGTGCTCGGCTGCTGACCCAAAAGACGCGGGTTCGATCCCGGCCGCGGCGGCTAGAATTTCTTTGGAGGAGAAATTCTAGAGGCCCGTGTGCTGTGCGATGTCAGTGCACGCTAAAGAACCCCAGGTGGTCGAAATTTCCGAAGCCCTTCACTACGGCGTCCCTCATAGCCTCAGTCGCTTTGGGACGTTAAACCCCATAAACCAAACCAGAAGGAAATTCTTGGTACGCCGTAGTTAACAATGACCTAGATGGAGGCAAGGGTACGACTAGTCACCACTTCCCATTGCATGTTTAAAACAGGATGCAACCTTCTTTCGGAGGCGCCGAAGTGTCTCAGCGCTTATGGCGCTCGGCTGCTGACCCTAAAGATACGGGTTCGATCTTGGCCTCGGCAGTCAAATTTCGATAGAGGCAAAATTCTAGAGGCCCGTGTGCTGTGCAATGCCAGTGTACGTTAAAACTCATAAAAATGGTCTATAGACAGTCTATAGACTTCTTAGTGACTCTATTGACTTCCTATAGATATTGTTTTTGTCTATTCAGTCTATAGACAGTCTATACACAAAAGTCTTCTAAAATCTTCTGGCCATAAATCTATAGATTTTCTATAGACTGTCTATTGCATTTGTATTGCCTATAGACTGTTCTCTAGGATTTCTCTATAGACATTCTATAGACTTTGTAGACAGATGTCTATAGACACTCTATAGACTGTCTAAAAAAATTTTTTGTTGGGAAAGAACCCCAGCTGGTCGAAATTTCCGGAACCCTCCACAAAGGCGTCCTTCATAGCTTTAGTCGCTTTGGGATGTTACACTCCCATAAACCGTAACCTATCTACTCTTGTGTGGCTAGAAGTGCAGAAAACAAAGCGCTTCTCTTAAAACTTGTGGCCTGGTACTGCTATTTTAACCACTAGCCCAAGCAATCCTTCCCGATCTGATTTGGCCCAACTGGGATGCTTAGAATGGAATCTATGTGATGAGTAGGCCTTTCGACCAATTAAATTATGGGGACGCTTTAGCTACGCCCTCAACGGTACGACGTGACAGCGTTAATGACTCCCTTCAGCGGTTTCCCCTCGCACAGAGTGACTGTTCTTTCTTGACATTCACACATTTATCACTGTTACCGTTTAACTCATAGCCGCCGCTGTGGCTCAGTGGTTATGGCGCTCGGCTACTGACCCGAAAGACGAGGGTTCGATCCCGGCCGCGGCGGTCGAATTTCGGTAGAGGCGAAATTCTAGAGGCCCGTGTACTGTGCGATGTAAGTGCACGTAAGAACCCCAGGTGGTCGAAATTCCCGGAGCCCTTCACTGCGGCGTCCCGCATAGCCTGAGTCGCTTTGGGACGTTAAACTCCTGTAAATCGTAAACCGTTTAACTCTTGCACACTGCAGTTTGCGCACACATTGCTAGTCTAATTCATATCTCACTAATTAGCACGCCTCTAGTTCACTCCACTAATTACCCCAACACCGCATACGCATCCCCCTTCTACATTAGCCTAGTCAACATGCCTCCTAAAGAAAAAAAAAGTGGCCTAGCCTGGCTGGCAACTAAAGTGTGGAAGATTCAGAAAGCTGAATGAGCTTTATTTACAGCCTTACAGAAACGCTAACGTGAGCACTGCAATGCAGAGAAAACGGTAACTTCTCTTTATATGCAACTCAATTAAGCCCTCGAGAACACTGCTAATAATCTGCTAAGCTGTTATACTTACCTTCATGCATACTTTTGGTTAGTGTTAAGTGGCTTATTTCGAACTCTTTCAGATTCTACTACGTTACTTTCTGAGATATACCCCATTCAAGAAATATATTAGCACCGTTGCAAAAGAAAATGTTTGCCTGGAGAAGTCGAGCGAAGACCAGCTGGATCCCAGTTTTTGGTTTGGCAGATCATCCAGTAACAAGGCTTCTCTTTCAGGGTTTTCGATCATTGTGTAACGCCCGCAGTGTCTTGTTTCTTGCTGTCAATTTAACGTAAATGCAAAAGCTCTCCGAATGCTTTGCGGCGTCACAAAAACACAAAACAGCACTCTTCCTCACGTTCGTTTCACGTTCTAAACGATGCGTATAGAACGAGCTGTACAGTGGTGAGCAGCCTTGTCTAGAGCGCTCGGGCTGTGCACTTCCTTGCAAACAAATCCAGATTTTGTGGCAGCCTCTAGGGTCCAGCTGCAACGCTTGCACGGAAGTAGCGCCAGATAGCCTCGTAAACACAGCAGGCACGAAAACTTTGCCCTGTTTTCAGGGGCTGCTCTCTAATTTCGGTTTTTGTTACCAAGTGCGCACTGCTCAAGCGCTCTAGACAAGGCTGCTCACCACTGTACAAGCGTGCTATAAAGGGCTGTACAAGGGTGAAGCTGGCTGGAACACTTGTTTTGAATGCTGTTACTTTTGCTTATCGTTTCGCATCGCTCCGACCAATGTACTGAAATTCTTTGAGCAAAAGCATACTTCAGCATGTGTCAACCATCGACCGTGCACTTTCTGCGCTTCGTAAGCACCTGCACTAATCTACGTATGCCCAGCAGATTTACAGTGTGTGTCAAAAGTTCCCAGGTCACAGGGTTCGCTTTTTAGGCATGTAGTAGGGCATTAACGACTCCGCCCCCCCCCCTCCCCCCGAACTCAGAATCTCTGTTGGGGGTATACAATAAGCACAATACTCACGTTTGAAAAGCTTGGTAGATTCATAGGCATCCTAAGTGCCTGAACTTACCGCTGAAGCAGAACCTGTGGCCTTGGAACTTCTGACGCAGGTGCTTTCGAAAGATGCCTCTTGAGAAAACGATCCCGTCTGTATTTACTCGGTCATGAACCTGTCCTCTTGATGAAATGATTTAAATGCAAATGCGATCTTGACGTTTATCTTTTAAGTCTTTCTTCAAAAGTTATGTTTTCAATAAGTCGTCTTTGGAAAGTCTCAGTACGAGCTTTCCGCACAGTCTAACATGGGGGGCGTTTTGAAAAAAAAAAGAAATGATTGGGCTAAAATAGATGGGTGTTACCTCTGGCCAAATGCGAGGAACTGAGGCGCTACCGTGGACTCTGGGTGTGTTCTTACACTTTGGTTGCAGGTCAAGCAAGGGACGGTAATATGGATGTAGTAATGCGCACCGGACAAAATACCGAATATGTAACACTGCAACCACGCTCCGGTGTGTCATCAGGGATCCGAGTGGACCACAATGGTTCCGCAAAGATTCGAGCTTACGGCCTGACCTTCAGACAGAGGCAACTGGTGTCTGAAAAGCTTGACCCACTCTTTCACATTGGTCAGGTAGTAGTATCGCGTTCTTGCAGTCCTTACGAGACCGGAGCGTAGGCTCCGCGCGGAAAGCCTTTACAGGTTGCAATGCGGGCGCGCCAATAGTCACAGCTTTCCGCAGTGGCGATGGTTCAGTTGTTGAAATCAACCAACACCCTACAAATCAATTGCGCTCTGCCTCGCCTTCGTCCGGGAACGGAGAATGCACTTTGTTAGAAAGTGTGCGCTCGGGTGAGCGGCCTAAACCCAACGGGCACTGAAACTCCCTTGGACATCCTGTGGACGTCCATGGGACGTCCAAGAGAAAAAATTCAGAGGCCACTTTGACGATCTAAAGTGCGCGAGGCGACAGCCTTTCCACGCAACTTTGGCCGCACGGCCGTTGGCACACACGAGGCGGCTATGGGGTGACTTGGTTGGCTAGCCATGACTAATTAGGTCATGACTTAATAGTCATGATTAGTTATTGAATAACTAGTCATGATTGGTTAATGTCTAACTAGTCTTGACTAGTTAATTGATGACTGGTTAATGACTAGCTAGTAATGACTAATTAGTTGATGACTAACCAGCCATGACACGGCAGTCATGACTAGTCATGACTAACCAGTCATGACCACTCGTAACTAGTCATCACTGGTAAATGACTAACTAGTCATTAAGAACTAGTCACTAGTCGTGACTAATCAGTCATTAGTCATGGTTACTCACGACTAACTAGTCATGACTAACCAATCATGACTAACTAGTCATCAGTGGTTAATGACTAGTTCAAATGCCAAATGAGTAGTTAATGACTTCAAATGCCAAAGGCCCTGGTTCGATTCTCAGCCTCGACACAGTTTTTTTTTAAGTAGTGACGCCGAAACGCGGACAGGGCTGCCGACGCGGCTGCTAACGACAGTATGAGGCATTAAAGGCTTTCGCCTTAATACCAATGCCCATTGGGAAGTCACCACACCTGCCTCCGACGCCCGAGTCAACGAATGCGTCTAGCTGTGCGATGCGAGACGATGACGGACGCTACCAGCGGCAGTCGGCCACGGCGCGCGTCTGGAAAGTGTCGGCCGAATTCAGCGCGGCAGGGGAACTCGGCAGCGATTTCTGGCGCCGAGGAAGTGTTAACTCTGTGTAGCTTTATTTCAGATATCATAAGGAACGAGGGCTGAAGCTTTTAAACAAAAAGCCCTCCGTGCCTCCAACAAGCGTCCTGCTCTTCAGTATGCCCGATGCTTTTGTGCCTCTTGTTTGGAGCTAATTACGGGTAGCTGTGCGTTGCTTTTATCATAGTTCAAGCCATTGTTGTGGCTCTTTAATATGCCCCATGGTTTCGCGCTACATGTTTGGAGCTAATTGCGGGTAGCTGTGCGTTGCTTTTATCATAGTTGAAGCCATTGTTGTGCTGAAAGTGCCAAGAAAAAAAATAGAATGGTCATACAGGATGAAATGCTGGGATGCCACTAGCTTTACGAATCTAAATAATATTCCATAACTTCTTTTCATGTATTGTAGTTTGTGTATGTATCGGTGTCCGTTTCCCATTTGTCATCAACCCAGCAGTGTGTATAACTTTCAAATGCATTTGTTCAGTTTTAATTGTTTTTTCTAGTTTCAAACTAAATCTCTGTGTAGCAATCCTTTCAATCGTAAATATTATAATTTCTTTCTATAGTCTGCTCGTATGCGACCTGCCACCGTTGTATGTATGTGTTTATCTTATTTATTATTTTGTAATGGCTCTTAGATGAGCCACAGGCATTTTCAAGCTATTTTCTTTAGCTTTTGGCCTGTGGCTCATTCTAAAGAATGTGCACATTTGTGAAATAAAGTTTGGATTCAATTCAATTCAATTCAATCTTGTTTTCCGTACACCAGGCACCAAGTTGTGCCCGCAAATTCTCCACGTGAACTTACCACACGCTTTGGTGTTTTCATGCCCATTGTATATTTCAAAGCAGATAATAATTTTGTTTTAAATATCTTTTTGCAGCGACACGTAAGTCAGAAACATGGTTTATTCTCTCTTCATGAATGTGTGACTCAATCATTTCACTTTACAGCTGTTCTTTCCAGTAGTTTCTAAGTCAAATGTGTTTTAGTGACAGCTCTACTGGCTGCCAATGTGCTCACTTTGGGTGCAGACAGAACCAAGCAGACCGAAGCGAGGAAAGCCTAAAGCTAGTTTTTATCGAAGTTTTGCTAAAATGTGCTTCCTCACTTGCTGAGTCTGGCTTGTACTGCACACGTTATGACTCCTTAAACAGCCTAGTACCCCTCACATGCAAAAGGGGGTGACTACATGTTTGCATTCACAATTACGTTCTTAAATATCGGTACAGAACAACAAGCCTGTTGCGTTCTATCGTGTTGATTCAATGAAAGAAGGCAGTGCTAAATTGTATTAGAATTGTATTTGTGTAGTTTAGCAATGTCACACAATCTTAAACGTGTGACGGGCCTTGAAAACGAACTGTGCAAAAATTTGAAAACAACTACAGAAATTTCCCTTAGCAGTGATAACTGACATGAGCACAAAACCATCATCCGCTACAAGTTTACCCTTGTGTGTCACTTGAAAAACGACTGGACGAGAAAAAATTTCGGAGACACTTAATTCCATTACGCGTGTGATTCCATACCAAGCCGCCACTTGGCGCCTGAGCGCGATGAACTTCTGATTTAGTGGCATAAATTCCGGGTTAGTGAACGTCACTTCCGCTTTGTTCACCTCATTTCCGATCTGATGACGTCCCTTTCGGTTTAGTTGACATCACTTCCGACCTAGTGACGTCACTTCCTAACTATGTCACGGGTCATGGCTGGTCAGGGACTCAAACACACAAACACAGCTCCCGCACAAAGCATGCGTTTACTTTCGGCATGCTGGCGTCACTTACGGCCAATGTTGAGTCATGACCGGTCATATGACTTATGCACAAACAGAGTTGCCACACAAAGCATCACGCCTCCCCCTTCCCCCCCCCTCCCCCTGCCGCATACCAAGATGTCACCACTACTGCCTATACTCCTTCTCAGAGGTTCTTTGCAGCCCTATGGAAAGTAAAGCCAACACCAACCAATCAGGAGAGCGCGTTAAACGTGTCCCTCCGTCTCTGGCCATCTGCTCGCGGCGTACACAGATACGGTTAGAAAAAAGCTTAAATCAACGCTCTCTACGTACCATAAGTGTATGCACGGTCACGTATGCAAGACGCAAGCAATTTGCGGGATGTTACGCCATTTGTCACATTTGTATCTTTAGTTCAGCGTTTGCAAAGAGAGACGCAATGATAAGCTCAGCCTAGAGGCGCGATCTGGTTGTTACAACGGGAATCATTCTTGTTAACAAACCGGCGCTCCTCTTAGAACTCGAAGCAGCAGAATTGTCAGCCTAAATAAAAAGTAAAGCTAATTCATCGCTGATTCATTTTCTTAAAGGCGAGATGAGACGAAGCGAAAGCCCAGTGGCCCAATTACTGCCAGTGAAGGTACTGAAAACGGTCGTAACAATGACGAATTCATTCCGAGGCGAGGGATCTTGCTTCAAATAAGGCCGCCATTTTGGAAACGATATTTTAACGTACGCAAGAATCGCTCACGCTAAACTCGGGTAACTGCGTACGTAACGCAAGGCGTACGTTAAGGCTCGGTATGAAATAGCGTTCGGCACATGCGCACTTTAAAGTAAACTATCCCATATATTCATATGCCTGTTTTATCTATCACTCTATTCTGCAACGTCGGAGCGCCGCCTGTGCACTCATACCAGGTTTTATACTGGTGCAAGTAACTAGCGAGACTGCGTATAGACTCCGGTGTGACATCATGGTGCCAACTCTAAATGGCCGTAGGAGTTCCTTATGCGGTCGCATAAAATAGCCAATGACTGTTGCAAATACCTCATGAACTATCGTTTTCTCTCGTGCATTCTGAGAGCCACAATGAACTACGCGGTGGAGTGCGAAGCAACGCTAAAACCATACTAAAATCATAACTCATGTTGATCTACTCAGCGTATACTTCCTCCGTTCTTCTCGTCCTTCATGTCACCCATTCACAGTAAATTGCGGGGGTGGAAGAGTGGGTATTTGGTAGTTCATCTTGGGGAAAAACACAGCGCACTCATAACACAAGGACGAAGAAAGACAAGACGATACAGCGCTGTGTATCGATACAGCTCTATATCGTCTTGTCTTTGTTCGTCCTTGTGTTAGGAGTGCGCTGTGTTTTTCCCCAAGATCACAGTAAATGCCTCCATGACTGGAGCAAGCTTTGTGATTGATTTGTGGCTAGTAGAGATGCTCGATAAGGTTAAGCGATAACCTCCAAACGGTAAACGCCTTAAGAAGAGATTAATGCCACGAATCTGTGGAAGTAAGCATGTTGGCGACGGCAAGAAGTGCAGATTATTTGCTTATCGAGAAGCGACATACGGTTGGTAATAGTACCTTACATTCATAGGTTCACAACAACGTGTTTTCTATTATTGTATGCAATAGATTCGTTTCTTCTGGCTTCCCTAACCCAGCACCACTTCACACGCTTAGATGGGCATGACGTAACAATGTGTTCTGATAAAACTTCTCTGATGCTGAATAGGTTAGTAAGATTAAGTTAAGATACAATAATCAGTAAGGGACGAATAAGTAACTCCCCAGAAATGCCCACTGGAACAAAAGACGCCCGCAAGACAGGTGTAGCTTAAAGTCCTTCTCTTTCTTGAGAAAACTGCTGCCGGTATCCCATTGACTTCTTTCACGGCGACACCTTCAACCTTCGCGCCGCACGCGGCCATCACAGCGCATGATGAAATGTAGTGCGAGACTGCCACGCATGCCATGTTCCCAAAACCACATCAGTTCGCAGGTCGCCTCTCTTTCGGAATTCGGTCCGCAGACGTCGGTATCGCAGCTTTGTTCGGGGATGTGTGGGAAATTAAGAACGAACCTGACATATACCGTCATTGTCGAGATTCAAGCTTCGTCCGCAAACGTGACAATAGTATCGCCTCGTACTCCCTTCTTCGACCGGGTTCGCCGATGCAGGCTATTCAACGTCCCGTCAGGATGAATCCACTAATCAATCATCCCACATGTATCGTCAAACAAGGCAGGCTGAAAATAAGTCGTCTTCGCTGCTCATGGTTGTCGTAAGTCGGAGGGCGACGCGATATATTCGCTTCCACGGGTTTTGCAGCACACCTATCTGTCCCCGGATGGGCCCGCGGAATCTTTTTTGTTTCCTTGACTGCTCTGTAGCGCCGAGTGTCTTTCATATTGCTAAGCCTAAACGTTTCATCTTCTCTCATTTATTGCAAGCGCAAAAAGAACCAGATGAACCATCCACTCCATCAACAAGTACAGTCACCGTAACCTCTACGACAACGAGTACAACGAGTACAACAACAACAACAACGACCACAACGAGTACAACCACAACCACAACGACCACAACCACAACCACCACCACTACGACAAGTACGCCCCTGTGTGTTCCCTTGATTCTGCCGTGACCGCATCAGACTAGCTGAATGAAGGCACATTTGCGAAAATCACTCAAAAGCCGCCCTCCGCTTTCGTTAGAGAGGATATTTTCAATTTCGCTGTTCAAAATAACGATCACCACATCGGAATTTTGCAGCGCCAGCTGTAAATGGCACGCTGGGCGCAATTCCGGTGTTGCCGTCATCGTCGACGCCCTCCGCGCACCCCACCACCTCCCTATATAAAAAAAAAACTGGAGGGTACACTCAAAGGTAAACTGCATAAGTTTTAGAAATCAACGAGCTTAAGAGGGTCGATTGAGTGAAACTTGGAGGTAAAGCATGCGAAGTCTTTTTGGGCAAGCACTTGAAATAGTGAAGTAATCGCCGATTAAAATCCGGGCGCCCTTCTAGCTTCTCCGCAGCGCACAATGCAAGTGGCGGGGGGGGGGGGGGGGGGGGGGCTTGATGAAGTCATCGAAGGTATCGGTACATTTCCAACGCACAAACGCCTGCTTT
This sequence comes from Amblyomma mixtum, assembly GCF_055824585.1. Classification (NCBI taxonomy): domain Eukaryota; kingdom Metazoa; phylum Arthropoda; class Arachnida; order Ixodida; family Ixodidae; genus Amblyomma; species Amblyomma mixtum. The sequence continues at coordinate 35,532,553 of NC_143015.1, forward strand.
GAAGGAAAAAACCAACGCCACCGAAAGCAAACTCTGCCGAGAGTTGTTTGGCAGCGTCTAACGAGTCAGGGCAGGGTGCGACTGACGACAGTGGTAATTTTAAATCAAACCTTTCGTGACGTCACGCTGAATTTTACTGTACTCCTACGGTGCATTGAGGAAAAGCGCAAAAGTCAATCGTCGATTAGGTCACTGTTTTAAATGCTAGGGCAAAAAAAAATTTGGTATGCTTTACCTAAGTCTATATAGATTTGAATCCTTGAATATCGTGAATTCTCAAAAAACTGCTGCAGTTGCCCTTTAGGCTGCGCCTGAAGGGTATGAGGCAACTAAGCTAATGGGTTGATGCCCACATATGCGGAGTCGGACATTCTCTAATTAACATTCATAGCTCGCTGGGAGTCGTCATACAACTCCTGGCACAGTGGTTGAAAGACGCGCCACAGCCTTGAGACGGCAGGTGCCGTACCGGAGGGGCAAGCGACCAGGTTGCTCCTCCCTTACAACCTGCCGCCAACAGTCATTAATTTTACTGCCGCCTGCCATGGTGGGCAGTTCGCTCACAATCCGGTGAGCAGGTTGTCATGACGTCACAAGGTCATGTGACCTAGGGGACCCTCCTGCCACTTAGGTTGCTTCTCTGTGAATTTTTTGCGCGGATTTTTCCCTCACGGCCAACGACACCGACGACGACGTTTCTGCGACATGGGTCCCTTAATTCTGTCGCGTTAAAAAGTTATATCCATCAACGGCGGGACCGCTAGAGCGAGACAAACGGCGACGGGGGATGGCAGGATGGGGGAGATCAGGGCAGCAGACATCCCACACGCCTACCCAGAGTTACTAAGCACACGGATTCACATCACAATTTCGCACCAACCCAGCCGTCCCTGAACTTCGCATTGCCATAAGAACTCAGTGGAGCCGCACGGTCGGTCAGACATGATTGTTGGAATACCTCTTCGCCGTTGTCGGAGGGTATCGCTTATATCAGCAAAAGAATTGATAAGTGCGTGATCTCTTCAATATCTCTTTATATTTTATGCAACTTGTTGAGTAATTTCTGCAGTTCGTTATCTTCTATTTTGAACTCAGTGCTAAGCCTTGAAGTCCTGGAAAACTTTTAGTTCTCAAAATTGCTTATAGTAAGCTTTTTTTGGCTCTAGTGGCGGTTGTAGGGCATTCTGACAGTTTGTCATCCATTACATACTTAGAGCCCATTAGCGACCATAAAGTCATTCAAGCAGATTTTTCCTTCCGCACCGAGCGCCATGAAACACAAAAGAAAACAATCACCCTGTATGACAAGGGTAACTACAATGCCATTAATCATGAACTGAGCATTTTTCTCCCACTCTTCGAAGCCGGTTATAACCAGAGATCTGTCGAGAATTGGCTAATATTTAAAGATAAACTTCATGAACTAACACAAAAATTTATCCCTAGAATAACTTTTCGTGAAAATCGCTCCAAACCCTGGTTTTCTAAGACACTAAAAAGACTGGAGAATAAAAAGAAGCGGCTTTTTCGCGCTGCCAAATTTAAAAGCAATTCCGAAGCGTGGGAGAAGTACTTTTCAGCCGAAAAAGAACACTTGACTTCCGTCACCAACGCTAAACACTCATTTTTTAACAGCGACCTACCGCGCATGCTATGCGATAACCACAAAAAATTTTGGCGCATCATCAATCCCGCACCATCACACTCAATCACTCTCACTCATGCATCCGGTATTCAAGCCTCCGACACAGAATGCGCTAACATCTTCAATACGGCGTTCTCGTCAGTTTTCACCCAGGAGCGCAACCCGCCTCCAAGGATACCTCCTACTAATGCCACCTCAGCGATGGACGCGATAACTTTTTCTTCAACTGGCATCTCGTCTTTAATTGAGAAAATGAAACTTTCCTTGTCAGCCGGCATCGACGAGATAAACACTAAACTACTAAAAAACACGAAATGTATCAGTGCAGTGTACCTTGAATTATTGTTTTCGCAATCACTCTCTACAGGTCTCATTCCGGAAAACTGGAAAGTTGGGAAGGTCGTTCCACTCTACAAATCAGGTGACAAAAATTCCCCTCTGAACTACCATCCTATTTCTCTAACTAGCGTCCCCTGCAAGATCATGGAACATGTCATATACTCTCATGTAATGGACTTCTTAGACGCTAACAATTTCTTCCATCCATCCCAGCACGGTTTCCACAAGGGGTATTCATGCGAAACACAACTAGCCATGTTCCTCAACGACTTACATGCTGACCTGGACGCTAACCTTCAAGTTGACGCCATCTTTCTGGATTACGCTAAAGCATTTGATAAAGTTCCACATCAACGTTTAATACAAAAGCTTTCTATTCTAAACCTTCATCCTAACGTGCTAAACTGGATCAAGGCCTTCTTAAGAAATCGGTTTCAGTCAGTCGTTGTAAATAACCAGTCTTCCAACCCTCTCCCTGTAACATCCGGCGTCCCACAAGGCTCTGTTCTTGCACCCCTATTGTTTTTAATATATATTAACGATCTCCAACAGTATGTATCCTGCCAAATTCGAATGTTCGCTGACGACTGCGTAATTTACCGCCAAGTAACAAACATAACTGATCAAGAAGCCCTCCAGCAGGACCTTAACCAAATTGAACAGTGGTGCGCAGATTGGCTTATGACCCTCAACCCTAGCAAATGCAAGCTTCTTTCCATCACCCGTCGCAAAAAGAGTCATGCCTTCCAATACAAAATCGCTAACGAGTCCGTAGAATCTGTATCATCTTTCAAATACTTAGGCGTCACATTATCTAATGACCTAACATGGAATGCACATATTGCTAACGTGATATCATCGGCTAACAAAACTCTGGGATTTCTTAAACGTCACCTTCGCCTCACCTCACATCACGTTAAACTGCTCGCCTACAAGTCACTAATTAGACCTAAACTTGAATATGCATCCGCCATATGGTACCCGCATCATATTAACCTCGTAAACGATCTAGAAGCCGTTCAAAACCGCGTTACAAGGTTCATTCATTCTTCTTACTCCTACGACGTCAGTGTTTCAGCCTTAAAAACCAAATCAGCACTATCGCCTCTTTCCGTTCGTCGTCGCATAGCCACGCTATCACTGTACCACAAGTTCTTTTACTCATCACTTAACCGTGCCCCTTATATCACGCCAGCATCATACATTTCTCACCGCACTAGCCACACGCTTCAAGTTTTTCGCCCACGTGCCCGAACTGTTACTTTTTCAGCCTCCTTCTTCCCACGTGCAGCTAAAGATTGGAACGGCCTTCCCCAGCATATCGTCGACATCACCTGTCCTTCATCATTTGCAAGAAACCTAAACAACATTTTTTGTTCATGATCACGTCTTGTACCTTTTCTGCTAATCCCACCCCTTATGTAATACCCCGCGAGGGGTCTTTAAGGTAATAGAATGAAATGAAATGAAAAAACGTACCGTGTAGCTTGCGCAAAATTCATGAGACAATGGGATTTGTACCTTTGGAGTGTAGGGAAGCACGCATGGCACCTTAAGCTCTCATTCTGTCAAGGTAAGGAGTGCCCTTGTCCTCAACATTTGAGACCTTTTGGCCTGTAGGGGTTGCCGTAAGGGCTCTCCTGTAGATTAACGCCGATCTGTGGCGTAGGCACGATGCGGTGGCACTGCTTTCGCTGGATTAGTCGACTAGGGATGTAAAACAGGGTTAGCGCCTATAGGAATACATGCAGAGAAAAGTTTTCAAACATTTTTTTTTATTTCACAGTAAACCTACGATGTCATCCCTCTGTGAAGAATAACCAAGGGCATAGTAGAACAGGTTATGAAATTACGAATCGCCATTTCAAGCGAGGAGTGTTTAGTAGCGAGAGCTACACTAGGCTAGCATAAGCGCATTTCGCGGTGCCCGCCAAAGACCACTACTGCGCACGCGCCGTTACCATGGCAACCGGTGCCATGACAACCATGGCGCCGCAGCCGCTGCGCCGCACTCTGCGCATGCGCAGAGTCGTGCCGCGCAGCTGGGATATAAGCCGGAAGCGATGCGTTCGCTCCTCAGACGCGCACCATGAAAGAAGGAGAGCGGCCGTGTTCGCCACGGCAGCAGTACAGGCGGCGTGAAATGCATACTTCCGATCCAGAAGACGTCGCATGGTACAAGGCCAGCCGACAGCCTGAAAACGAGGCGAGAAAGGCTAAGCAGGCGGCCGAGACGCCCGAAAAACGAGAAGGTCTCGCGAAGAGACACCGCCAAGCTGCTGAAAGACAACGACGGCGTGTCGCTAACGATATATCAGCAGACGAAACTGCTTTAGCTACGTATATCCTGGCCTAGCTGAGCTAAACCACTGCCATTTAAAAAAAACACTGCTATACGTGGGAGTCTCCCCCTGCTGGGGGTACGGGACGGGAGCGCGACCCTTAGGAACACATGTAAGACTTTCCAAAATATTTTTCCCGTCTCGCAGGCTACCAAAGGAAGCGTCATTCTTTAATAGCTTTTAGAGTGTTTTGAAGAAGAGTATGGGAAAATATGCTATATAATTTCGAACCTGTCCCTTTGAAATGCAGCGATGAACATGTGTTGTGAACCGGACATACCCCCAAAAGGCGCTCTTATGCGCTGTGCGTGTCCCCGAATCGCGCAATCTTCTCGTGGAGTGGACACACTGCCCCGTGCGCTACGTTTCCTCGCAAATACTTCCGTTCATACTATACACCCCAGATAGGTTTACACTTCTGGAGTAAGCGTACAAGTCCTCGGACAGCACTATGAACGAGCCATGCGCAGTAGCAGACGACCAACAACGTGTTTAGACACGTAGGTGGCCCTCATGGACGCCCGACCAGAGGTGGCCCGGAGTCGGGGTGTCGTCAGCGCAGGCCTTCTGCTATAGTTGGTCAAATTTTGAGGAAATCCCCCAAGGTGGAGTAGATTTGTAATAAGGGAGTAATTACTCATTTACATCCACCCGAGCGCAGCCAACGGCTACAAACGAAGGAAAGCTATACAGCTTTCTCAGAAACTTCGTAGTTAACGAAAAATTCGTCCTGGTCCGGGGCTCGAACCCGGGACTACCGCTCCACCGGAGCAGTCGCTCTACCAATTGAACTAACCGGGACGGCAACCTTGTCATAGAGCGAGAGCGAATTGATCAGTAACTCGAAGTGGGAGCAGTGCTGATCAAATTTTAGGGGAATCCCCCCAAGGTGGAGTAATTTGTAATAAGAGAGCAATTACTCATTGACATCCACCTAAGCGCAGCCAAACAGCTGCGCTCGGGTGGATGTCAATGAGTAATTACTCCCTTATTGCCTTATTGCATTCTGCTATGGTGCGTGGTTCAATTTCTTTCGCTTCGCATGGCGTCTGATAACTGCTTTTCCCTGGAACTATGTCTAGGGTGCCTCATTTCAACGGAAGTGTTTACGAGGAAACATAGCACACGCGTTAGTATATCGTACTACAGGAGAAGCTTGCGCTCTTCGGGGAAACAGCGAGCAGACAGAAGCGCCTTTTGGGGGTTTGTCCGGCCACACAACACACATTCATCGATAGCTTCGAAGTGACGTAGCACACTTTCTGAAACTTGTTCCTCAAAGCACTTGCCAACTGTTAATGAATGCCCGCCTCCATGGGTGACCTGCGAGACGAGAAAAATACTTTGAAAAGTATGCTTACATGCAATTTGTATGGGTCACACTCTTACCCCATACCCTCAGCCGGGGGCGACTACCACGTGCACATATTGCGGTGTTTTAAAAATACTCCGCCTTCGAAATTATGCGATCTTTCACAATCTGTTCTAGGGTGTACTTTGGTTATCGTTCACGAAGAGACAACATCGTAGATTCAATGTTAAATTAGAAAGCTGCTTTGAAGACATTTGTTTACATGTATTTACATGGGCGTTAACCCTACTTTACACCCCTAGTAGGCTCTGGCGTCCGCGAGCGCCCTCTATGTTTGTAAACACGGTGTTGGTCTTGCGGCTGTGGCGCAAACCCCTTCGCCTGGTTACCTTTGGTACTTACGACTGTGAAATTTCGACATAGATTTAAATTTTATTTCGGCCCCTCTGAATGAAACTTTTTACGTTGCTGATGACACCGAGTGCGTGAGCGACTCAGTGACGGCGACCACAGCCACAAAAGTCCGCGACCTGCATTTGACAACGCAGCAGGCATCGTCAGCGTTACCCTTACAAAAAAAGTTTTAGACTGTCTATAGAAAGTCTATAGATTTCTGTCTATAAAGTCTATAGATTTCTGTCTATAAAGTCTATAGACTGTCTATAGAGAAATCCTATAGAATAGTTTATAGGCAATGCAAATCGTATAGACAGTCTATAGACTTGAATAACACCATCTGTCGGGCTAGTTGGTTGCGATCCATATGTATCAGCAGCGCGAACACCACACAGGAAGAAGAAGGAGAAGAAGGTAAAGAGCGCTGAACTTCCAACTTTTATTTGAGCAAAAATTGAACCCGCACTTTTATACACATACCAGGTAAAATCCCACCAGGGGGTAATCAAGGCGTTCTATCGAATTGGGACCAACACGATGTCCAGGGCATCAAAATGATAACTACTATCACACTATTCAAAGACTTCCATGAAAAGCACGAATGACATGCGGAAAAAACAAGACAATGTAAAAACAGGGCTGAGTGTGCGCGAATGGAAAAATGGAAAAACAGGGTTGAGGGCGCGAATTTTGCTAAAACCATGAGAAGGCAAGAACACGGTAAAAAGGTAAAAAACAGGCTTGAGTGTGCGCAAATGGAAAAAATGGAAAAACAGGGTCGAGGGCGCGAATTTTGCTAAAAGAAACAAAGAAAAAAAAAAACATGAGAAGGCGAGACACGGTAACAACGTAAGCGATGCGAAGGGATGAGCGCCAACAATTAACACGGCTAGAACTAAAATGCAGGGTGCCCCTAAAAACCAGGTAAAATCAGGTAAAACCAGAGAGAAAGGTGATTTCTTTTTCAGATAATGAGATGGAAGGGGTGCTTACGCAACCTTCTTTGAGCCCTGAGATGTAGGTAGCTTCAATGATTTCGCGTGTTAATTGGTTTTTATGTTTCTTTAAGACGGTTGCTTTCTTAAAGTGAGGAATGCACTTCTTTTGGCTGTCACATACGCTGCAATGGGCGGGCAGGTTCCTCAATGGCGCCCCAGTTAGATCGTTCCTATGTTCCATTAACCTTTCGTTTAAGCATCTTCCTGTTTGGCCTATGTACGCCTTACCGCAAGCTAAAGGTATAGAGTATACAACACCCTCCGCACAAGGTACAAAAGGATCTCGGTGCCTGGTTGTACAGCCACTATTCTTTTTCTTTTTATTAACTTTGTTGCACAGGCTTGACAGGCGCAGAGGGGCTGAAAAGACTACGTCTACGCCTGCTTTTCTGCCAATTTTCTTCAGATTATGCGAGATTTGGTGCAGGTATGGCAGAACGGCGACCCTTTTGTTCCGCTGTCGCGTATCATCCGGGGCTTCACATTCATGCTTCATACTTATCAGGACTTTTTTTGCAACAGACGAAAGGAGAGATTTTTCAGCCCCTCTGCGCCTGTCAAGCCTGTGCAACAAAGTTAATAAAAAGAAAAAGAATAGTGGCTGTACAACCAGGCACCGAGATCCTTTTGTACCTTGTGCGGAGGGTGTTGTATACTCTATACCTTTAGCTTGCGGTAAGGCGTACATAGGCCAAACAGGAAGATGCTTAAACGAAAGGTTAATGGAACATAGGAACGATCTAACTGGGGCGCCATTGAGGAACCTGCCCGCCCATTGCAGCGTATGTGACAGCCAAAAGAAGTGCATTCCTCACTTTAAGAAAGCAACCGTCTTAAAGAAACATAAAAACCAATTAACACGCGAAATCATTGAAGCTACCTACATCTCAGGGCTCAAAGAAGGTTGCGTAAGCACCCCTTCCATCTCATTATCTGAAAAAGAAATCACCTTTCTCTCTGGTTTTACCTGATTTTACCTGGTTTTTAGGGGCACCCTGCATTTTAGTTCTAGCCGTGTTAATTGTTGGCGCTCATCCCTTCGCATCGCTTACGTTGTTACCGTGTCTCGCCTTCTCATGTTTTTTTTCTTTGTTTCTTTTAGCAAAATTCGCGCCCTCGACCCTGTTTTTCCATTTTTTCCATTTGCGCACACTCAAGCCTGTTTTTTACCTTTTTACCGTGTTCTTGCCTTCTCATGGTTTTAGCAAAATTCGCGCCCTCAACCCTGTTTTTCCATTTTTCCATTCGCGCACACTCAGCCCTGTTTTTACATTGTCTTGTTTTTTCCGCATGTCATTCGTGCTTTTCATGGAAGTCTTTGAATAGTGTGATAGTAGTTATCATTTTGATGCCCTGGACATCGTGTTGGTCCCAATTCGATAGAACGCCTTGATTACCCCCTGGTGGGATTTTACCTGGTATGTGTATAAAAGTGCGGGTTCAATTTTTGCTCAAATAAAAGTTGGAAGTTCAGCGCTCTTTACCTTCTTCTCCTTCTTCTTCCTGTGTGGTGTTCGCGCTGCTGATACATATAGTCTATAGACAATCTATGGATTTATGGCCATACACTTTTAGTAGACCTTTGTCTATAGACAGTCTATAGACTATGAATAGACCAAAAGCAATATCTATACGAAGTCAATAGAGTCAATAAGAAGTATATAGACTGTCTATAGACCATTTTTATAAGGGTTGTGAGCGAAAAATCCTTGGAGAAGCTACCTAGGTGGTCCACATTGGTCACGTGACCTCGTGACCTCATCACAACCTTCCCACCGGTTGGCGAGCAAACTTACCGCCGTGAAAGGTGGAAGTTTGATAATTCACCGCGAGAGGTTGCTCGAGGAGGAGCAACCTGGGTTGCACAAGCCCCACCAGTGACAGCCCCTGCCATCGCAGGGCAATGGTGCATCGCTTATTAACCGCTGCACCACTGCGCCAGGAGGAGCGGTGTCAGGATTGCCAGGGGTCTATGAATGTAAAGTCAAGAATAACCAATTCCTCATATATGGACATTAAAACTTTAACGCTATCGCGTGATACCCTTAAGGCGAAGCTAATGTGTCTCCTGCAATTTTATTTTTGGCTCATCACTTCTAGCTTATCCAGAGCTAGATCAGTGAATAAGTCTCTGTCGTTAGAACGGTATAGTCAATATATATCAGCTGTCATCTGGTGTCAATGTATCTTTAGAGGAACATGTGCATTGTGAATGCATTACTAGCATCTATAGTCGGATATGACTTAAGAACGATGCGGCAGATGCCCCTCATAGGAAGCACTGCAGCCAATTGCGTCTACAGATTTTCAACACGCCGCGGTTAATCCGATTAGGCCGAAGTTATCCCCATTCATCTGCCAGCCTCCGCGATTGCACGCTAGCAGGTACAAAGAGATCGGTCAAGGTGGATACGGTAATAGTCAGTGAAGGGTAGGGTGTGTGGACCTCATTTACTGGAAGACCTCCTTTATTTATTTATTTATTTATTTATTTATTTATTTATTTATTTATTTATTTATTTATTTATTTATTTATTTATTTATTATTTATTTATTTATCCATTTATTTATTCAAAAACCCTAAGGCCCTCCAAGGAGGGTACTACATAGGGGGACACACGAAGCACTTTGATGACACTATCTTCAAAATCAAAGGTGCAGAAGAGAGAGAAACAAAAGATACATGCACCATTTTTTGAAGTACAGTAAAAAAAGAAAGCAAAAAATAACAACAACACTACAGCGCAAATAGAAAAGCGTAGAAATTCAGACAGCTGAGATTAAGAATGCAAGAACAGCGCAGATTAAGAACACGCAAAAAAAATCTGAAAGAAGGTAGTGGTATTCGAAGGAGCACAAAAGAAGGATTATTTACTCTATAAAAATACAGGGGCATCCGCCGCGCTTCGTTCTTACTTGTATTTGACTATAGTAAAATCCTGGCCACAGAAGACTATTACCGACTACTGAAAATCAAAATGGGGTTGGCGTAAAACTGCATGCATGTTAAAACCGAAAATCATTTTAGGTTTATTCAGCCAATGAAAAGAATCGATCGAAAATTAGTCGACTTTTTTCCACACTAATGTTCTCGCTCGGGTTGTGAGCGTGCCTTGGTAAGGCAACCGCCGTTAAATGTCCCGTCGTTTTCGTCGGTGTGTTGTTTCAGTGATTGAAGACCTGGGTTGGGTCTAGCTATCCGACTTCAGTGCCAGCAACTAAATGCGCCAAAATAGTGTAGATGAGAAACACTCGCTGTCTCGGAGCTGTCCCGCGAACTCCCCTTATAGCCTACATTTACTAGGATTCGGGAAGCTGCACACAAAAACTAGAAGACGGAGATGAACAAACAGGATTACACAAAGGATCATCACAGCGAACGAGTACGCTATGCAAGACAGGATGACATTTCATCGAAGCAGTGGCCCTATGCACAGCATCCGTCTCGCATTCGAGAGGCCCTTGGTTCGATACCCAGTGCCGCCGGGTACCTAATGATTCTCTAATGCCTAAAAAGATTTCCCCCAGCCTGGTTCTCGGCTTTTCTGAGGTGAAATGCTTGGGAAAAGTGCCTTTATCAAACGGTTTGCTACAAGGCACTTTTTCAAAGCATTTCATCGTAGAAAAGCCGAGCATCAGACAGGCGGAAACTTTGTCGCCGTAATAAAACCGGTAGGCATCCGGTGGCACTGGGTATCGAACCCAGGACCTCCCGAATGCGAGGTGGATGTTCTGCATAAGGCCACCGCTTCGATTAAATGCCGCAACCGGGAAGCAACGACGCTTATGCGTTCTCTAACCTCCTCTCTGGAGACTGGATTCCCATCCTCTGGTCTTTGCAAAGTGCATGTGCTCACGTGCTCATACAACCGTCGAAACGCCGGGTATGCTCCGGTCGCCGAATGTTTCATCTTCTACGGCACCAGTGATAATAAGGGCACGTCACGGTTTACTTCGCGATGTTGCATTCCCACATTCCCCATTTCCCCGTATGAACAAGTGTGCGCTTCTGCATCTTACTCTACGGAAACTGAAGCGACGCTCATGACCATCATTCTCGGACAAAAATTTTGAAAATTGAAAAATTCTAATGCAATGTTATCGAAATATTGAAGGTAATGGTCCATTCTTCTGATTCTTCTGGTATGTAGCAAAATATTTCACATAAAGTACATGTATTTCCATCGATCGCATCAACAGTTAAGACTCATTGAAAACCAACGGAGAACTCTTTTGACGACAGCGAAAACGTTAACAGAAAAAACAAAAAAGCAAGACTGCCGTTGGGTGATGTGTGGATATATTGTTATAGCGGAATTTTACAATACATGAAAAAAAATTGAGTTTAAAAACGGTTTTCCTCTAAAAAATGCTTTTGTTCAGAACTGTTGGGCACGGTAATGCTCATGCGTGTCAAGCAAAGACACCGCCGTTTCGCCGTCAGTAAGCGTCCACCAATTGTTTTCGCCCCAGAAGGGCGGCGTCACAGAGAGTACATGAGCGTAGTGTTCCAAAATAGCCCGTTTCCGGAAAGGAGGGTTGAAACCACGATGCCAATCACCTCGAGCACCAAACGCTGAATCGGCTTGGTGTCTGCAATTTTTTTTTTATCCGTCGCAGGCAAGCCGCTGCTATGTCACTTGGAAGGTCCGCCCCGAAGGCTCAGCGGTAACGACAGGAAGGCTTTCTTGTCGCAACGTTTGCCGTACGCGGGTGCCTGCGACTACGTTGTACTGGAAATACCCCAGGATGGCTTGAACTCCTACACCTGTAAGCCCCATAGCCTCTCATGCCTGAAGCGTATCTGTTTGCGATGTATATGCGTAGATATATAATTCATTTCTACAGAAAAAAGTAGGCGCCGACCAAAGGTTTTGTCAAAACAAGAGGTTACGGCTTCGGTACGAAAGCCTTGTGCACAAGGCTTGTTCACAGTGAACAAGGCTTCCGTTGGGAAGCCGAAACGTCTTTTTTCGACAAAAACCTTTGGTCGGCGTGTTCTTTTTTCTGTAGAAAGGAATTACTTACTACCCGACCAAACGAGATTTCGTCAAACCTTAGATTTCATTAAGTCGGTCGCATGGGCAATCAGTTAAAGCGAACAAGGCTTCCTTATGGAAACCGAAACGTCTTGTTTTGACAAAAACCTTTGGTCGGCGTCATCTTTTTTCTGTAGAAATGAATTACTTAGTACCCGACCAGACGAGATTTCGTCAAACCTTAGATTTCATGCGTAGATGTATGTCTACGTTGCTTCAAGCACGGCTGTGAAGTCATTCTTAAAGCCCGTATCCGATCCGTCTGTTAAAGCGGTGCGTTTAAGCGACCATTGCCGCGTAGAGTGGTAAACAGGCCTTAATGCCTTCCGTGAGGTCGGTGCGGAACCTCAGATAATCGCACGCAGAGCAACTGCAGCATAAATCAAGGAATTGCTTTGAGACGCATTGGTGGCTGCAGCCGCTTTCGATTGACTCCAATGCCGTCTTTCCTGGGCTCCTGCTGTCTTGGGCCTTTGGGTCACTGACACTACGGAGATTATAGAAGCTTATCTCATCGCGAATCACCATGCTCCATGTATCAGTGACCCATCTGTTTCCTTACCCACGAAAGAAATCGAATACATATCCCATAGATTGTATATAACCTTTTCAGTCACATGGTATACTTTTTTCCTGCGCTGTTACGCTTCGTTTTCTGTACATATTGACCATTTCTATGAATAAGTTCACGAGTTGATAGTGTGTCCTGTGTGTGTCCTGTTCTTCCTTTCGTGATGTCGTTCTCGCGCTGTGACCACGTTACCTTGAACAACCAGTGCGGACGTACTTCCACCCACGTTCGCTGAAATAAGGTACAGCCTTTGTCAAAAGTTTGTAGCCCAGGAGGTTTGCTTCTGAGCCACAGTGTGTGGTTCGTAATGCATCTCCTGCTCTACCATGAATGCTTCAGTAGTCCCACTGCGAGGCTTAGAAGCAAGCACCCTGGGCTACAAACTTTTGACAAAGACTGTACCTCCAGGAAGCGCATTAATATACGAGGTCTGTTAGAAAAGTATCCGACTTTATTTTTTTTTTTTTGCGAACACCTGATGGATGTGAAACAAGCGCGCTTACAGCAGCCGACCTTGAACCCTCGTGCGCATGCACGAATTTTTTCCCGCCTGCCGATAGCGTCAGTCGCTGGGAAGCAGCGTTTGAGTGAGGCAGTGCGCAGTGCTCTCGTCGGTTTTTTTGTTGCAAGGAAAATGGCGGAGCGAGAGGAGCAGCGCTACTACCTCAAATTTTGCCAGAAACTTGGCGGTAGCCAAGTGGAAACCATTCGAAATGTTCAGACGGCTTTCGGTGATGATGCTATGAGCAGCACACAGATTAAGCAGTGGTGCAACTGGTTTAAAGACGGCCGCACATCCGTGGAGAGAGAGCCACGCTCCGGTCGGCCATCAACATGCCGAAATGACCAGGTAATTGCCGAAGTGAACGCTGTGGTGATGCGGGACTGTTGTGTGACTATCCGAGAAATTGCGGGAGAGGTGTACATCAGCAATTTTTCTGCACATTCCATTTTCACCGAAGATTTGGCCATGGAGAGAGATGCAGCGAAATTCGTGCCGAAGCTGCTGACGGTGGAGAAAAAGCAGCTTCGTGTTGAAGTCTCACAGGAGATGCTGGATTCCACAAACAGTTACCCTGACTTCACCGACGCCGTAATCACTAGTGACGAGTCTTGGGTGTACGGGTACGACCCGGGAACCAAATCCCAGTCGTCACAGAGGACGCATTCCGCGTCACCAAGACCAAAGAAGGCCCGCCAAGTGCGCAGCAATGTCAAAGTGATGCTGACTGCTTTTTTGACTCCCTCTGTGTGGCACACCACGAGTACGCACCCCACAGGGTCAAAGAATGACTAAATATAACTACAGGGATGTCCTCCATCGCCTACGTGGTGCTGTGCGGCGCAAGAGACCGTAATTGAGGTCAACAAGAAATTGGCGCATCCCTCGCGGCATTGCTCCTGCACATTCCTCGCATTTTATTCAGACTTTTCTGGCGAAAAACCAGACTCCTGTAGTTCAACAGGCTCTTTACTCTCCTGATATGTCCGCCTACGACTTCTGGCTGTTTCCTAAAATGAAGAGGCCATTGAAAGGAGCGCCATTTCAGAAAATAAAGGACATTGTGGCTGCAACGACGGCAGAGCTAAATTCCATTCCGAAAAGGGCCTTTTCGGAATACTTCCAACAATGGCAGCACCGATGGGAGATGTATATGGAGCCCCAAGGAGACTACTTTGAAGGTTATTAGGTTTCCAACGCTCCAGTTATGCCAGTTTTTTTTCTTCGGCCAAAGGTCGGATACTTTTCTAACAGACCTCGTACATCACCAGACGCTGTTGTACGGATCTGCAAGTGGCGGCTCCGCGTGTACATCGCTGCTACGTAATTTTCTGATTTGCTACACGTGTCGCTAACCATCCATTCTAGCCTTGCTTAGTATTCCACTTTAGGGTTCCTTTAACAACTCTTCGCTGTATTTTTATGCTCAGCACTGCTGACAGTGTCATACTGAAGAAAACGCTCTTCTAACTGATAATGCTTAGTTTTAAAATTGTTTTGAAAGCTTTAGAAAAATAATCTGTATATCCTAAAGTACGATTGGCGTTGTTTGTGAGCTGACCACTGCACAGAATTCCATGTTAAATAGCTTGTCATACAAACACCCAAGAATTTATGGTATATCGCTGTGTCTAACAGTGATTTATTCACGCAGTAATGAAGAGAGGTGCACACATCTCTTTACATCTCTTTGCCAGACATTTCTTTACATATAGCGACATTTATTTTCATTAATGAGTTCTCACGCGAGTTAGAAATCCTGTTTATGTCTGACTGAAGCGTTCACGCCTGAGGGAATAACGCTCATAGCGCTTCAAAAGGTTCAAAAGGTGAAGGACGCTCACAGACCACCGGTGGTGGCTTTTTCAGGCAGTTTCGATAACCTCACTGTTGAAAGCTATGTAAACGTGAGCCAATCCTCCCTGGTATTGTGGCTGCGTGCAACCACAAGGCGGTGATAAACCGCGCTTTCACCCGAAACTCCAGCGTCAACGTCAAGGAAACTTTGCCGCTTCTGCACTATCTCTACGCAGCCCTGCGGTCCTGGATCTGGGCCATTCGAGTCCTAAAATTTCGGTACAGCGGCGAAGAAACATCAGACAGTGATAACTGTGCGTGATCTTCACTCGACAATATTTCAGACGTCTGCATCGCGATAGGCGAGGCTTTGAACGCTTTTGTGTCTATCGAGAGTATCCTTTTTGTAGCGAGAGCTACACTACGCCAGCTCTTCGAGCCTTCAGCGTGGCACCGCTTGAGCTCCGTGGCGGCGCCGTTGGTCACGTGGTTGGTCAAGTGGTGCAGAGCAGCTGCTGCTGCCGGCGGCGCGGCGCGCCGCAGAAACCGAGCTGCAGCAGCTGTGCGCATGCTCAGTGTCGAGTTGGGGGAGGGGGAGTGTAGAGGGGGAGAGGGAACCACTCCAGCTCTCACGTCACGCCAGGTTTAACCAGAGCTAAACCACAGCCAATTTTTTTTTTAAGTTGTCAGGCAAGTGAGTTTGGCGATGGGCTACGTTGCAGATTTCAAGTAGCCCTTCTGGCAGTTGAAATGGTAGCAGAGATAAAAAGATTGTCGTGGTCTGCAGAAGTCTTCGCGGCGTTTCGACGCAAATTCGATTGCTTGGTTCGCCAGTGCTACTTGCAGTTAATTGCGAATGTGTCCACTTGTGTCAAAAGGACTCAGTTCAAACTCTCGTGTTCGTGTGTTTGTCTGAAAGAAGACAGTATTGCAACGGAAACAAGCTTTCCTCGTTGGGACTTAGCAGTCTTCAGGTAAACTGCACAGTGGCTCGACTGGTCAAGGTCGCTAGTAGCTAGCGAAGCGCTCGCTTGTTGTCAGCCAGCTTACTATAAAACAGAGCGCTCAAAAATTCGCGGCGAACTTAACGCAGACGAGCACACATTAACTGATGATGCAGGCCTCGTTGATACTCGTCGAGCACAGACGGGTATCGAAAACCGAGTGCAGGGCATATAGTACATGGTGTTCGGTTTTATTCGATGAAACGCGATTTAAACTGAGTCATTAAAAGTGCATTCAAGTATGTTATACAAATTATACGCTACTATCTACAAATGTTAGTAACGATGTGTCCGTATATTGAGTAAAATCAGCGTGAAAAACGGCGCTCTGCAACCGTCATTTCTTTTTAACTCGAGAGAGTTCAAGATCCAATTCACCATAAAAGGCGGTGTCGGCGTTATAATCGAAAAATAACGGCCATGCCTCTGGCACGTGGTCCCCAGAGAGCAGCAACCTAGGAGGTAGGTGGGCCATCTAGGTTACCTGACCTTGCGGTTACATCACAACCTGCCCTCCAGATAATGAGCAAACCGCCTATCATGGCAGGTGGCAGTTAAAGTAATGATTGGTCGCTCTGGAAGAGCGTCCCGAGCCGTACAAGGCCCACCGCTGGGAGCACCTGCCATTGCAGTGTAGCAGCGCATAGCTTGACCTCTGCACCATTGCGCTAGGAGGGGTGCGAGGACTCCCAGGTATCTATCAATGTAAAGTAGAGAAGGACCTTCTCCAAACGTTCTGCATATTTGCGAATTAACTCACAACGATACCGCGTCGTACCCTTAAGCCGAAGCTCAAGTGTACCCTCCAATGTTTTCGGAAATATCTGTATCGAATAAAACGAAATGTCCTGTACAATACAGTACAGTATTTTAACCACTGCAGTTCTTTTTCGTGCTACCAGATACATTCTGTCCCGCGTTGCGCTTCTTGTTTCGCAGACGAAGACTACTCTTTCCTCATACCACTGAGTATATCGACGCCCCTGCTGTTCACCGTGGAGAAGAAGCTGGCCATAGTCGACACAACCGCGGTCGTCCAGTCGGCAGCCTTTCGCGCGGCAGCCGAGAATTTGTACAAGACGATGTACTGCCGCGGCTTCGGGCTCATCGAGAAGCTGGCGAATTGGTGGACCTCGCTGGCCTTGTACTCCGCGTTCTTCCAGGTACGTTAACGCTTACCAGTCTGGCTGCCGAAACGTCAGCCATGTTCACTCGATATAGGAAAGCACCAATGTACAATAATGGAGAACGCTTTGTTGTTTCGACAACTCCTACCTAGAGATCTGATTCGCACTTTTCGGTTAAAGACGTGCAGGAAGTAAATTTTGGTTACTTGTTTTCTTGTTTGCAGTGATGCGTAGGACACTATATCAGAACGCTAAATAATTTATGATTGAATTTCTTCTTTCATGCTGTTTAGGTTTCGGCTTCAACAGCCAAGCGATAGCTGTGACGTCAAGGCTCAGTATAGGTCACGTGAGCCAAGAAAACCCTGCGGTTTCTATACTGGTTTTGATTCTGGCTCTTGAGGCAGGCTGGCTTTAGCGCTGTAGTGAATTAAAATGGTGACGCAGCGACTACGTTGTTGCTGTTATTGTTTTCTTGTGTTCTGATTCCTTTTGCAAGCAATACTGAACTTGGACGTCAGAGTCATCATTCGGCTGTTTAAGACGGAACGTAAATAGCATGACGAAAAAAATTCAGTTGTAAATTATTTAGTGGCCCTACGCTAATACCTCTGGGTGATCTATGTACAGCCGCCCACAGACGTAACACGAATGACGGAATGCGTGGCCTGGACTGCCGTCAGCGCCATGAAGCGATAGTCATTGGGTGCGAGATAATGCTCTCGGAATGTTTGCGGCGTCTGACGATAGATGATGCGAACCGCGGCAGTTTAGCGGGCGGTTTCTGGCTGCCGCGATAAGAAAACTGCAAAGAGCGTTGCCGGTGCCGTGGAGGCCGAATCGGCGAGCAAAAAGCGCGTAAACGCCCCCGTGACGAGCGCGCTGTCCACGCGTCGATCAGGCACAAGCGGAAAAGCAGTAAAAGCGAGCTGCGCACCAGCTATCGTCAGCCACCGCAAGCATACCGAGAGCATTGTCTCGCACCAATGACAATCGCTTCATGGCGTTGACGGCAGTCCAGGCCACGCTTTCCGTCATTCGTGTTAAGCCTGTGGGCGGCTGTGCACTAATGCCTAACGCATCATTAAAACAAAGAAAGTGTGACGAAAATTTTGATGTCTACTGTGCTGTAAGCTTAAAGCTCGCTCAACAATGTACCTTGCATATCTTTACCTCTAATTATTCATTTATTCAGAGTTTTGTCATGTTTAGCACACTCATAATACCCTGTTGAGGGTGATCTCAAATATGGCTTCATGCCGTCATGGACCCGGACCATCTTGTATATAACAAACCTGTGGCGCCCCAACGCCCTCCGCGAAAGAATGGGGTCGACTTCGCAGATTGACTGGCCGTGAACGGTCGTACGTCGGGCACTGCGGCGCAATGTTCATGCCTCCCAATTTCCTCTTTGTTTGAGGGCTATCCGAGGAACGTGTTTAAAGACGAACAAAAAGAACTGTCCAACCATCACTGATTAAAACTTCAGCGGCTCGTCTGAAAACTCCAGCTGGACGTTAGCTGTCCGCTAAGAAGGAGCTAAAGTAGTGTCGTTTCACTGACTCATTCTCCTGCATTAAATTGAATTAGCACTCTCCCGAAACTGACAGCGGAATATCTGTGACGAAGCTGGGCACGTGTTAGAGGGCGAGGATGGCAACGCCTTCAGTCTATACTTTTACGATACTGTCCATCATCCTGGAATGACGGACATTCCAGCAATTTAAAAGCCAAAACAACTATAACCGGTGTCACCTGCCTATTCTCTCCTGTGATATGGTTTATAGGGTTTCAACGCCCCAAAGGGACTCAGGCTATGAGGGACGCCGTAGTGAAGGGCTGCGGTAATATCGACCACCTGGGATTCCTTAAGATCACAACATGAAATATAAAATTCCCCCTAAATGAGACTTGAGACAGCGCAACGAACTAAAAGATGGGTAACAGGTGTAACCTTGAGAGAACAAGACTGCAGAGTGCACAGGGAAAAGAAATTCGAGTAGACGGCATCCTAGCTGGATTTAGGAGGCCGGCGTCGTTTCACGCTAGGACACGAAACTCACCGTGCAGGTAGCCGTCATCGTCACCCTAACTACACTGCAGGACAAATGTCTCTGCCACTGAACTCCGATTCACCCTTCCTTCCCGAAGCTAGCCGTATCGTACGAGGTTCAACTTCAATCATTTTGAATACGGCAGCATTGCAGTTGTCGCATCGAAACCTCGCCGATGGTCGGTGTGGCGAAATTCGCTGATTGGTCGAGACACGCGACTTTGTGACGTAATCACAACCTGCCCTAATGGGCTACCCTGATTGGTCGATAGAGATCACTTGACCTTGTGGCATCATCACAACCTGCCCACCACGGTAGGTGGAAACCTAGCCATCGGATTGTGAAGGACCTTCCCACCATGGCAGATGACAATTAAATTCACGACTGGTAGAATGAGGCCACGTGACGTGTGACGTCATCAAAACCTATGCACCGGGTTGTGAGCAACCTAGTTTCTAGGCAGCAAACTAGACAAAAAATCGAAATGAAAAATCTAAAAAAATATATATGCAAATGTCTGCACATATGTGCAACTGCAGCTAGCAGACCCAACATGGCGGTTGATAGACTCACAGTTGCAAAGAAAATCATGCAAACATACTAAAAGTTGAAACAGAAGCTGCGACAAGTGTAAAATGTAACGCTACCTCTTTACACACTTGAGGTGACCTAAGTGTCTCCATAGTTTTTATTGCTTCCATGTGTCTGCCGCACAGTCGGGTGCTGCCAAGATAAAAGTATCGTGCGGTTTTTTTTTCAGTGATATTGGTGAGCCGCTGTTTATAACCTGGCAAAGCATGCCAAACGCACTCCAGCTCGTGTTTATTCAATTTCAATTTCAATTTTCAATTCAGTTTATTTCTTTCCATGGAAAGAGGAGCTGAGGCAAAAGGCATATTACACCATGATTAGACCAAAACTTGAGTATGCATGCACTGTTTGGGATCCTCACACAAAGACTAACATTAATGCCCTTGAAAGAATTCAGCGCAAAGCAGTCCGGTTTATATTTTCTAAATATCGCACCACTGACTCACCATCTGCTCTGTTGCTTCAACATAATATACAGTCCCTTGAAACTCGGCGTAGAATACTAAGGTTAAGATTTCTCTTTCTGTTGAAAAATAGCAAACTGTCAATGGCTCCTGATTTGTATCTCCAACCGATAACGTCCAGGTCAACAAGAAACAGGCACACTGAATCGTTAAAACCTTACTTTGCCAGAACTAACATATTCAAATTTTCTTTTTTTCCCCGCACCATTACCGAGTGGAATCAGTTACCATCATCATCAACAGTTGACATTGATGCCATTGAACAGGCCGTTCTTTGATGTTTTTGACTTGCCTTGTACTTTGTTTCGTTCTTTTTTTATTGTGTTTATTTTGCCCCTCCTGCCAGGGCCCTTCACTGGGCCTGCAGTATGCCCTAAATAAATAAATAAATAAAAGGCTGGCTTGCCTGACGAAGGCCTCAGCACCCATACACGGTTGGCAATGCAGTGGCAAAAGTAAAACATTTGAAAAAACCTTACTAGTAATACAAGTTACGAAAAAAAAAGAGGACGCATATGCAGGTTGTAATACAATAATGCACAAAAAAAAACAATTTGCAACACACACTTCAGTACATAAAGTTCACAGAGCAAGAGCAGGCAACACAACCAAGATTTACTGATCAGAATACATAATCATCAAACAAAGTAGCATGATTCACAGAATACACACAGTAGCTGTAAGGAAATCTCGAGTGAAGTATTATGGAAATTTAATGTTACTGCTTATTAAGTAATGTTTAAGGTTCTTATTGGACCAAGATGCGGAAGAATTGAAGTCAAGAGGTGGCGGTAAATTATTTATGGCTGTAGGAACTTGGTAGCGTAGTGTCTGTTTACCGTAATTGGACCGGATTTTAGGTACCAGTTTTCTTTGCTTTCGGAAGTGGTACGTTGTGGAAGAGTTGTCAGGAATAGAAGCGTATAGTCGGTTTTTGTTAATATATTGAAATAGTCGGAAGAAGTATATCTCATCTGCCTTCAGAATGCTGTGTTTGATGAATAGTGGAATTTATGGGAGGTTTTGTGGTCGGCCGTGATATCGTTCAATTGCTCTCAGTGCTTTCTTTTGTATCTTAATTAATTTTTCGTAACTACCGGAAGTTGTAGTACCCCAGATGAGGATGCAGTAACAGATTTTAGAGTAAAAAGTGCATAATATATAGATATCATTAGCCACGTAGGTATGATGCCAGCCAGTCGGTAAAGGCAGCCAACTGTTACGCTCAGACTGGAAGAAAGTTTCAAAATATGTGTATTCCAGGACAGAGTCTCACTAAACCAAACACCAAGAAATTTGTGACTGGTACTCTGTCAATCGCAGTGTTAGAATAATAAATATTAAGCGAATACCGTTCTATAGTGTTAATAGGCCTAAAAATTATGTAGTGAGTCTTCGAAAGATTTAATGATAGTCTGTTTGCCTGCAACCAGGATTGAAGGTTATTTAGGTATGCATTTGCCTTGCCTTCCAGGGTGCACAGAGCTCTATCACTGAAAAAAATGTTTGTGTCATCAGCATACATTACCATGTCTGTTGAATCTGGTATATTACATATATCATTAATGTAAGTTATAAATAGGAAATAATTAAATAAATATATCATTAATGTAAGTTATAAATATCCCTGTAGTTTCAGTTTCGTCCTCAGGATCTGCGCTCTCTACCTCTCTTGACAGATGTAGCCACTTCAAATACCTCGCTGCCTATCATAGAGTGCTGTTTCCTTCCACGGTATTGAAGATTGCTTTTCTTAGTCTGTTTTTAATCTTACTGCCCTGCTTTCAGGGATGCAGTTTGCTCGAAGCTATCCCAGTGGAAAGAAAAACAATAGAAAAGCTTCTGCCCTCACAACAGATTTTGTGTAATTTTTGGAACGAGAAGTTCTAGAAGAAACAACAATGCTTTTTAGTGACAACTGAGTTAGTTTATGGGGTTTGACGTCCCAAAGCGACTAAGGCTATGAGAGACGCTAGTGACAACTGAGTATCAAGTAGCTACTACGGAGAAAACTACAGTAATAGAGAAAAATTCTATCAAACAACAGAAAAACCTGTCGTTGCGATGTAACTTCGAAACGTTCTGTCGGATATTTTACACGATTCTGAGCATTTTTTCGATTGGGATACTACTGATAGCTATACAGGTTTTATCCTACCCGTTCTCTTCTTAATTCAGAACACGGAACCTATGCGGGTTTTGTGACGTCAAACAAGTTCTCAATAGGTCACTCATGTAAACTTTTATCTTAAACGCAAAGCGCTGCAAACACAGGGACGTAAGAAATACGACGGACAAGCGATGGACAAGCCCTGTGTGCGCCGCGCGTTACGTTTACTATGGATCACCAACTTTCCCGCACCCACATCTTACTAATCTTTTATCGTTATGCTTTACGAGACCAGACAACATCTCGTCAAATCACGCGCTATGATCGGCGTCTGTGAGCCCACGCAGTGTACTTCAGATTAAAGCGTATGCTTTAAGCACACTTCTTCCTGCTCTGCAGGCGCTCCAGGTGTCCCTCACAGCTGCCCACTATCCGGATAACGAGACGCGTCTGTTCTTCATGTTTGAAGTCGGCCCGCTTCCCGGGAATATCGACTCAATCAAAAATGCCCTCACCGAGCTTGACAAGTAAGCATTCTGTACGACTGCTCCTTTCTCACCGAATGCGTCCGTATCGGGGGCATACTGCGTTCTCGGGCTCATTGGCATGCATAAATAAATGTATATAAGCTGAAAGACAGCCAGTGCCTGGCAAGTTCCAGGAAGGTAGCGATTCGTCACAGCCACAAAAGAGCCCGCCAGGCACTGTATGTACTCGCAGCGATGCTGTTGCCGCCGTGCTGGAAGTCCGGCTCCACCGAATGGGGATCTCGAGTGAGTGAGTGAGTGAGTGAGTGAGTGAGTGAGTGAGTGAGTGAGTGAGTGAGTGAGTGAGTGAGTGAGTGAGTGAGTGAGTGAGTGAGTGAGTGAGTGAGTGAGTGAGTGAGTGAGTGAGTGAGTGAGTGAGTGAGTGAGTGAGTGAGTGAGTGAGTGAGTGAGTGAGTGAGTGAGTGAGTGAGTGAGTGAGTGAGTGAGTGAGTGAGTGAGTGAGTGAGTGAGTGAGTGAGTGAGTGAGTGAGTGAGTGAGTGAGTGAGTGAGTGAGTGAGTGAGTGAGTGAGTGAGTGAGTGAGTGAGTGAGTGAGTGAGTGAGTGAGTGAGTGAGTGAGTGAGTGAGTGAGTGAGTGAGTGAGTGAGTGAGTGAGTGAGTGAGTGAGTGAGTGAGTGAGTGAGTGAGTGAGTGAGTGAGTGAGTGAGTGAGTGAGTGAGTGAGTGAGTGAGTGAGTGAGTGAGTGAGTGAGTGAGTGAGTGAGTGAGTGAGTGAGTGAGTGAGTGAGTGAGTGAGTGAGTGAGTGAGTGAGTGAGTGAGTGAGTGAGTGAGTGAGTGAGTGAGTGAGTGAGTGAGTGAGTGAGTGAGTGAGTGAGTGAGTGAGTGAGTGAGTGAGTGAGTGAGTGAGTGAGTGAGTGAGTGAGTGAGTGAGTGAGTGAGTGAGTGAGTGAGTGAGTGAGTGAGTGAGTGAGTGAGTGAGTGAGTGAGTGAGTGAGTGAGTGAGTGAGTGAGTGAGTGAGTGAGTGAGTGAGTGAGTGAGTGAGTGAGTGAGTGAGTGAGTGAGTGAGTGAGTGAGTGAGTGAGTGAGTGAGTGAGTGAGTGAGTGAGTGAGTGAGTGAGTGAGTGAGTGAGTGAGTGAGTGAGTGAGTGAGTGAGTGAGTGAGTGAGTGAGTGAGTGAGTGAGTGAGTGAGTGAGTGAGTGAGTGAGTGAGTGAGTGAGTGAGTGAGTGAGTGAGTGAGTGAGTGAGTGAGTGAGTGAGTGAGTGAGTGAGTGAGTGAGTGAGTGAGTGAGTGAGTGAGTGAGTGAGTGAGTGAGTGAGTGAGTGAGTGAGTGAGTGAGTGAGTGAGTGAGTGAGTGAGTGAGTGAGTGAGTGAGTGAGTGAGTGAGTGAGTGAGTGAGTGAGTGAGTGAGTGAGTGAGTGAGTGAGTGAGTGAGTGAGTGAGTGAGTGAGTGAGTGAGTGAGTGAGTGAGTGAGTGAGTGAGTGAGTGAGTGAGTGAGTGAGTGAGTGAGTGAGTGAGTGAGTGAGTGAGTGAGTGAGTGAGTGAGTGAGTGAGTGAGTGAGTGAGTGAGTGAGTGAGTGAGTGAGTGAGTGAGTGAGTGAGTGAGTGAGTGAGTGAGTGAGTGAGTGAGTGAGTGAGTGAGTGAGTGAGTGAGTGAGTGAGTGAGTGAGTGAGTGAGTGAGTGAGTGAGTGAGTGAGTGAGTGAGTGAGTGAGTGAGTGAGTGAGTGAGTGAGTGAGTGAGTGAGTGAGTGAGTGAGTGAGTGAGTGAGTGAGTGAGTGAGTGAGTGAGTGAGTGAGTGAGTGAGTGAGTGAGTGAGTGAGTGAGTGAGTGAGTGAGTGAGTGAGTGAGTGAGTGAGTGAGTGAGTGAGTGAGTGAGTGAGTGAGTGAGTGAGTGAGTGAGTGAGTGAGTGAGTGAGTGAGTGAGTGAGTGAGTGAGTGAGTGAGTGAGTGAGTGAGTGAGTGAGTGAGTGAGTGAGTGAGTGAGTGAGTGAGTGAGTGAGTGAGTGAGTGAGTGAGTGAGTGAGTGAGTGAGTGAGTGAGTGAGTGAGTGAGTGAGTGAGTGAGTGAGTGAGTGAGTGAGTGAGTGAGTGAGTGAGTGAGTGAGTGAGTGAGTGAGTGAGTGAGTGAGTGAGTGAGTGAGTGAGTGAGTGAGTGAGTGAGTGAGTGAGTGAGTGAGTGAGTGAGTGAGTGAGTGAGTGAGTGAGTGAGTGAGTGAGTGAGTGAGTGAGTGAGTGAGTGAGTGAGTGAGTGAGTGAGTGAGTGAGTGAGTGAGTGAGTGAGTGAGTGAGTGAGTGAGTGAGTGAGTGAGTGAGTGAGTGAGTGAGTGAGTGAGTGAGTGAGTGTGAGTGAGTGAGTGAGTGAGTGAGTGAGTGAGTGAGTGAGTGAGTGAGTGAGTGAGTGAGTGAGTGAGTGAGTGAGTGAGTGAGTGAGTTCACAGGTTCTTTATCTTCCTTCCTTGCACCAGAGGTGCCCCGTCAGAGACGGTTGGTTTAATTCGAAGACTAAAGCTTGATCTTCGCACCAGGGGTGCCCCGCCAGAGACGGTCTTGTGATCAGTTGAGATGCAGAGGTAAGGCTGGTTGGTTTGGTTTATTGGGGTTTAACGTCCCAAAGCGACTGAGGCTATGAGAGACGCCGTAGTGAAGGGCTCCGGAAATTTCGACCACCTGGGGTTCTTTAACGTGCACTGACATCGCACAGCACGCGGGCCTCTAGAATTTCGCCTTCAAGAAATTCAGCCGCCGCGGTCGGGATCGAACCCGCGTCTGCAGTCGAGCACCATAACCACTGAGCCACCGCGGCGGGGCGCAGGGGTAAGGCGAATACTTGAAGTTTATGTACAGGCCTCTCCTAGTGTTAGCCAGTTCCGCCTTTTTGTTGTTTGTCCTTTGCTGTTTTATTTGTCTCTAGTGTCTGAACTTGTATATGCAATGTGAATAGCTGTACATAAACTTCAAGTATTCGCAGGGGTAAGGCGAATACTTGAAGTTTATGTACAGCTATTCACATTGCATATACAAGTTCAGGCACTAGAGACAAATTAAACAGCAAAGGGCAAACAACAAAAAGGCGGAACTGGCTAACACTAGGGGAGGCCCCTACTCGGCGTAGCCGAAGATGCATAGCATCTCACCTTAGCCCAGAACCCCGCTTCCGGCTCCGGGGCCCGGTTTTAAAGCCCTAAAGGCCCGGCCACATTTGGCAGCTTCCATTCATGTTGCCCTCTTAACATGATTGGTTCTTCAAGGGCATGGCCGGCCCTCCGGCTTCTACCAGGTAAACCACCCTCTCTACCGCAAAATAAAAATAAAAACAAACACAAATACGCATTCGTGCCAGCATGTGCGCGAATCGGTAACGCGGGGCGGGGGGACACCCGTAGTTCCCGGCGCGTTCGCGAGCTGCCGTGTTCCAAGAAAGGAGACGCTTCACTTTGAGCGCCCCCAGCCGCGTTCCGATGATCCCGCGTACACTACCGATCCCTTACACGCCCTTCCCAAGATTCTACAAAGAGTTCAAATGTCACTTTTAGAATTACAACAAATAAGGGATCGGTACGGGTCACAAAACCACCCTGTGGGTGACATCCCGCAGCTACACCAGCACTGGCACCAACAAAACCAAAAACAAAAAATGCACACGGGCACCAACACAACATTACGCAAAATGCTTAGGGGCACCAAGAAAACATAAGCAAAATGCACACTCTAATAAACACAGTGACATGCCTGCCGTGCGCCGTAACACGGAGTCCAAGTTGGTGGGTTGCACCCAATTCACCACCTCCAAGAACACACTCGTCCTCGCGAATGGGAACACATGCACACAGACACTCGCAACCGAAGCGTTCATTGGCACTCATATTGGGTCCGTAAGCGGCCACGTGAGCCTCCTTGGTCGCACCGCGCGTCCCCGTGTGCGTTCGAGCCACTACGTGTTAATCAACCCGATTAACGCCTGACGGTCACTCACTCATTAGGCTGGTGTCACAACGGGGCGATAACTAAAATGTTGCTGCCCTCCAGGATCGAAAACGTTGTGGTACTCGGTGGGTCCAAATCCCTGATCACGCGACGCCCTTGAGGGCACGCTCTCTTCGGCGCGCCAATACGAGACGCGTGCTGCGTAAGGAGCATAGCCCCTGTCCAGTCTAATCATATCAGTACGGTCAGTCTTGCTACACTTGACTTGGCGACCTGTAGCACAGAGCGTACTGTTCCTCGCACCGACTTTCAATTTGAAAGCCTCGCCCTTGCCTCCTGGTACTTTGCCTCGCTTCGAGCCATTTGCCTCGTTCCTGCAAGGGCAAACATTGAAATTGCCGCTCCCTACTTTATAGGCGCTTGCCGGCTTCACGGCATCATCTGACTCTGAGGCTGTATGAGGTGACTCGTAGTCACTTGATCCGAATTTGCCTTGAGTCAAGTCGTCACGCATTTCCTTCTCCTCGAAGGACCTGGTCGGACGCCCATCGGGTGCGTTCGACAATTGCGCGGCCCTCCGCCCGGTAGGCACAACAGGCCCACCTCCGTTCTCTGGCTCGGATGGAACGCTCCTGCCATCACGTTAAACCCCATAAACCAACCAACCAACTAACAATACGAGGCACTTCCTGCCACCTGCCCGACACCGTCTGCCGTTGCGGCAACGTTAGACTTCCTCCTGACACTAGCTCCGTGTCCGAGGTCACACTCTCATTCATAGAGCCTGCAGGAATTATATCGCTGCATTGATTGCTATCGGACAGCTTGGTCTCGATTGACCCCGGAACTCGGAATTTGGTTGTTCCTCTTCGTTGCTAGCCACTCGCGGTGGCGGAGGAGCTGTGACATTTTCGCGCCCTTCAGGATTCTCGTTTGCGCTCTCTGCGGCCTTTCCTAATAAAGAGGCGTCCGCGCATATCGGCTGATTGCCTACAGCGACCTGACTGCTCTTTCCTCCACCTGTGCTTGAGAAGCATAAGCCTTTATCTTCCAGCACATGCGGCCTCTCCGCTCGGGACTCAGAGCAGTTCTCCCTGGATGAATCACTGGCTCTTTTACTCTCCTTGATCTTAGAGATCTCGAGCTCTACCTGCTGGCGTCTTGCTTCTATAACCTTCAAGACATACCTAATATCCTGAGGTTCTTCCTCGCGAAGCAGCGCCTTTCCGCCATTTACTTTCGCAAGTTGAGCCTGAAGGTCCGCTAAGCGCGCCTTCGCTACCTCAACCTGGTACCTCAGATCAAGTGAGGGCCGGCATGGATAACTCTCCATACCGCCGTCTGTACCCCTCTACTGTCCTACCGGCTCGAACACATGCACAGGGACGTGAACAATGCGACGAAGGAAACTCACAGTTTTAATGCGTCGATCCGCATTGCCAGCTCCTTGGCGTCGCAGTCCACTGCCACTTTCACCGGACGCTGCGATGAGCTGTCGCACGCCGCTGGTCCTGTGCACATTGTCGTCACTTGCTGCGACCCGCTAGAGACCGTCAAGTTCTCGACGCGCTGCTTTCCTTGACCGGATGCAGTCCCGCGTCGCTGGAATACTGCCGTGGTCCTTGCGTCCTTGCCGCCGTCTCTCCGCAGGTCCGTTCTCGAACGCTGACCTGTTGCCTTGTCGTCGCCTTTCTCCCTGCCTTCAGTCTTCTTCCTGCGCCGTCTTTCGATGGCCGCAGGATCCTCGTCGACTGCGCCAGTAAATTTCAGAGGTTCTTCTTCTTCCTTCCTTGCACCAGAGGGGCCCCGTCAGAGACGGTTGGTTTAATTCGAAGACTAAAGCTTGATCTTCGCACCAGGGGTGCCCCGCCAGAGACGTTTCTGCGCTAAGGTGAGATGCTCTGCATCTTCGGCTACGCCGAGTAGGGGCCTCCTCTAGTATTAGCCAGTTCCACCGTTTTGTTGTTGTGTGTCTCTTTGCCGTCTCGGGTGCCTAAACTTGTATATGCAATGTAAATAGCTGTACATAAACTTCAAGTATTCGCCTTACCCCTGCATCTCAACTCATCACGAGAGCGTCTCTGACGGGGCACCCCTGGTGCGAAGCAACGCTTCAGTCTTCAAGTGAACAAACCGTCTCTGGCGGATGCAGGGGTAAGGCGAATACTTGAAGTTTATGGACAGCTATTCACATTGCATATACAAGTTCAGGCACTAGAGAAAAATTAAACAGCAAAGGACAAACAACAAAAAGGCGGAACTGGCTAACACTAGGGGAGGCCCCTACTCGGCGTAGCCGAAGATGCATAGCATCTCACCTTAGCCCAGAACCCCGCTTCCGGCTCCGGGGCCCGGTTTTAAAGCCCTAAAGGCCCGGCCCACATTTGGTAGCTTCCAATCATGTTGCCCTCTTAACATGATTGGCTCTTCAAGGGCATGGCCAGCCCTCCGGCTTCTACCAGGTAAACCACCCTCTCTACCACAAAATAAAAACACACAAATACGCATTCGTGCCAGCACGTGCGCGAATCGGTAACGCGGGGCGGGGGGTGTAATGCCGGCGCCCACATTTCGCTGGCGGGCCTGTCTAAACTAGCGCTGCGCGCCCGCCGGCGCTCGAAGCAGGCCCAGACTTTCTCGCACAAGTCGCGACATGCACCGTGACTCATCCCGCCGCCGCGGCGCCGACACGGACCCTTCCTCCTCTCCTCCTCTCCGTCGGTGCGAACTCCTCCGACGCTCGCCGGCTCTCGACCATTGGTCTAATTTGAACGGTGGCCAGTGATTGGAGGATTTGAACGGCTGGCTGCAGTAACCGTTACCAGCGGCTATAAAAACGGAGCCGCGCTGAACCCGAGCAGCAGACGGGCAGCAGAAGAGCCATCACACCGAAGCTACGCTCGCCGCCGGGGCCGCCCTTCTTCTGTGTGCTAGCCCGTGGTGCTCTTGGCCCTTGTATCATGTAAAAGCCCTTGTACATACTGTACATAAAAGTTATTTGACTCACCGTCGCCTCGACCGTTTCCTGGCTCGGACACCCAGTCCCAACAGTGGTGGAAGCGGTGGGATGCCACAGTCCCAACAGTGGATGGCAGCTGCGGGATCGACCGGCGTCAGCTACCTCGGCGCGGTGAGTGCCTGATGTTTTCCCCTCAATTCGCCAGACTGCTCTAGCACACGTGATTGTAGTTTAGAGTAGGGCTGTGTGTGTAGCACTGGAGAGAGCTTTGCTGTTTCGAGCCAAGTCGGAGCGCTTTGAAACGAAAGCTGGTGCAGAGGGAGTAAACGAGGCGTTTTGGAAAGAATTACTTGCGCGTGTCATACTAGTAGCGTTATAGTAGTGAACGGCAAGGGAATTCTAAGAAAAGGGCAAACTACAAGAGGCTATTGTGCGCGATGGAGAACTTCAAAGTTAAGGAACTCATCGAAATTTGTGAAGAGTTGGGCATTGATTTGGGCCCCGCAAAACGAAAGCATGCGATTCTTGAGATCATGCGAAAGGATAATGTAACGGCTGAGGAAGCCAATGAGGCCTGGGATGAGATCAAAGAACGCCGTGAGCGCGAAGGGGCAGAAAAACAGAAGCGGCTTGAGCGCGAAGAAAAACAGAAGCAGCTTGAGCGCGAAAAAGCAGAAAAACAGAAGCAGCTTGAGCTCGAAGAGGCAGAAAAACGGAGGCAGCTTGAAATAAAACGGTGTGCTCGCGCTAAGAAACTGATGGACCTGGAGCTTGAAGCGCATCAGATCGATTTCGAGAGATATAAAACATTGTCCGCTCTGCATGAGACTAACGGTCAGCAGCTGAGAGACGGGCCGCAGCCCTTCGTGATCGCCGAAGATATGGCGAAATATTTGGCGGAGTTCGAGCGCGTCTGCGAGAGAAAACGCGTTGAGCGGAATGGTTGGGCACAGAAGTTGGTAGCCCTGCTTTCCAGCGAAGCGTATGACGTTGTCAAGCGCCTGTTGGACGGCGGCTTGGCGGACTACGATGAGCTGAAAAGCTTCTTACTGGCGAGATATAACGTGTCACCGCTGGACTTTCGCCAAAGGTACCTGCGAGAGAATAGCACCCCATCGTTTAACGATTTTCCCTACCAGTTTAAAGCCGACATTTTAGAATGGCTCGAAAATGCGGAAGGGTCGGAAGCTCATGACACAGAGGTAGAATGCGTCGCTGTAGAGCAGCCCTGCCAGTGCGGCACAGAGGAACGTAGTCCGTACGTGGCAGATGTAACTGCTGCTGCAACAGTGGGAATTGCCCCGCATTCGCCAACCGAGAAAACCTCTATACCATCGGATAAGGTAGCCACAGCATCGGACCTTGAAATCACAGAGGTCTCTCCCATTGAGATTGGAGCGGAGTTCAAGGAAATTGGATCTCCTAGCGTGTCGAAAGCATGAGAAGTTGTCGAACACGGCAGAGAGGACATCCGTCATGTGGACATTAATGAAAACGCCTGTGCCGAAGCAAGCGAAGTAAACGAGCATGGCACACCGTGTTGTGCATCGCGTTCGGCAGAAATGCAGAAACCCGACACTTACAATCAACGGAAGCAGCCGCATGCAGAGTTTGCGGACGCTGAGTTGTGCGTTGGTGTCTCTGGCGAGCGATGCGAAACGAGTCCCGTGCTTTCGCACTGCTCTGAGCTTTGCGACTTTCCAGAAAGCAGCTGCAGTAGCGAGAACACCGCGACTGAGTGCAGAGCCGACCCTCACTCGAAATTGGCTGAAACGCGTCAGAAGCATGACGAGAGCTGCATGCCAGCACTCATGTCAGGAGAAAACACTGGTTCGTCAGCGCCTGAAGAAGCTAAGGTGCTGGACGATAGTGAAGAACAGAACGTTCCAGACAACATAGCGGCGGTAGACGTCAACCCGTCCGAGGAAGATGAGGCCGAATGCGCACTCAGAGACGCTGAGAAGGAAGAACGCAGTTTGGAGAAGGCTAGTAAAAGCGCCATAGATAGACGTGAGCCAGGTAGCGCAGGTGAATTGGCTGACAATCAAAGTGATGTTGTCAGAGAGCAGAAACCTAGGCGACGGAAGCAGAATGTGCTTCCACAGGCGAAAATGAAAGGAAAGCTCACGATAGAAAGTTGCAACCGGAAGAAAAGGAACAGCCGGTTCAGGAATGTGAGCTATCGCCACAAGATGATAGCGAAACAAGAGAAACAGTGCTGCCGTCGAAAGGACATTAAAGGCAAGCTCAAGAGAGAGAGCTGTCACCGAAAGACGATGAAAGGCAGGCAGAAGAAAGACGGGCGCCGCCGAAAAGAGAGAAAGGGCAAACGCGCGAAAACGGGTTTCCACCATCGGAAGCGCCAGCGTCGCCGGCAAAATGACTTCAGTAAAGTCAATCACGTGGTGAGCCCTGTAACTAGAGTCAGAACCAGAGCGAAAGAAATGTGCGAGCCATCACTATCGCGCAAAGCGAAGCGCATAAGTGTGTCGAGGCACATAGGTCTTGGCAGTAATATAAACTGCAAAAAGAAATCGTTTAAGAATTCGCGTGGGACAGAGTTTCAAGAGAGGAAACCGAGATACAAGAGAGCGCTGCCCGTGAGGCAAAAACTTAAGGAGCGGGATAAGTGTGAATCTTGCCGCCAGCACAGAGAGAGCAAGACGCGCAAAGGCACGTGCTCTCATGCGGGCTCTCGCTTTCCGCTGCATTCACGGGAGAAACCGCGCTCCCACAGAAAGCGGCACGCGCGCGCAAAGAAAGCGCGTGTACGGATCAAAGAGCGAAAGATTGTACGAGGCCGCAGTGACAGGGTCAGGAAAACTGGCAAGAAGAAACTGCCTAAGCGCCCGGCCAAGCATAGGTATCGCGATGGAAAGCCGCGGTTCGAGATGACGCCATTTAGTAGGCGCAAAATCCAAAGGCTTGGTAGATGCGGACCTCGCATCGAGCAAAAAGGCAGAAGGGTGCGCAATAAATTAAAGACTCGTGGAAGGTCTCACTTGCCACCACGAACAAAGAAAAAGAAACAACGGTCCCACCGGAAGCGTTGCGCACTCGCTATGGGACGTCGCGACTGGCGCGCGAAGCGCAAAGAGGACAAGTCACAAGTGAATGAAAGCGAATCGCTCTCGTACTGTGCCTCCCCTAGAAACTGGAAAGACAAGTACAGAGAGAGAGAAAAGCGCGTATACCGCGGAAGAGGCAGAGATATTAGCTACCACGGTAGTAGAGAGAGAGAGAAAAGCGCAGCTACAGCGAAAGAGGCTGAGTCATTAGCTTCCGCGGTAACGGGTGTCCTTTAACCGAGTTAAACGCTGTCGTAGATGCACTAAGCCGTGTGTTCTAAGCAAGGCTGCCTTCGCCTCCTCGTGACCTACATTTTGTCTCTCCGCGAACAGCGGTTAAGCTCGCTCGTAGATCGGGGAAAAATTTAAGTCCTCATTTGTGGCCTCAGCTGAGTGTTCTTCTGGCCGAGTGATCTCAAGAGAGCGAATTTATTTTGCATTCATTTCATTCTGTGTGTGACATGTGTTTGATACTTTGAGTTTATTATTTTAAGAGTTCTTGTATCCCATATGCGTCTCTTGTAGAAGAGGGAACAAAAAGGGGACAGAAATATAGCCAGCAGAGTTTTGTGACTTTGAGTCTGGTGTATTGACGGGTGACAGAAGGCACTTGCTCGTGTTGGGTGTTGCCTGTTGTCGGTCGGTTCTTGGCAACATGCAGAACGATCAACGACCGATGCTGAGAAGCAAGCTCTTCCGAAGGACCGAGCGAAGCTGATCCAGTCACCTGGGCGACAAAGCTGCGGAGCAGTGATCCTGTCCTGATGAGCGGGACCCGTTCTCGGAAAGGAGCCTGGAGCTACCTGCGGCTGAACACCGGACGAGAACTTGGAGGAGCCTGGCGTACGAGCGCGCCCCGCATCCGAGCCACGCGGAAGTAGCTCGTCTTCGTGGCGCATTGTCTGGCGGCGGTGGTGCTGTAGTGCCGGCGCCCACATTTCGCTGGCGGGCCTGTCTAAACCAGCGCTGCGCGCCCGCCGGCGCTCAAAGCAGGCCCAGACTTTCTCGGACAAGTCGCGACATGCAGCGTGACTCATCCCGCCGCCGCGGCGCCGACACGTACCCTTCCTCCTCTCCTCCTCTCCGTCGGTGCGAACTCCTCCGACGCTCGCCGGCTCTCGACCATTGGTCTAATTTGAACGGTGGGCAGTGATTGGAGGATTTGAACGGCTGGCTGCCGTAACCGTTACCAGCGGCTATAAAAACGGAGCCGCGCTGAACCCGAGCAGCAGACGGGAAGCAGAAGAGCCATCACGCCGAAGCTACGCTCGCCGCCGGGGCCGCCCTTCTTCTGTGTGCTAGCCCGTGGTGCTCTTGGCCCTTGTATCATGTAAAAGCCCTTGTACATACTGTCATAGCCTCCTTTATACTCTCTGTGCCTGTCAACGCGCCGCGCAAACTATAGAGCGGCGCCGTCGGGTAAAGTTGCGCGGCGCTGCCGCTCCCGCCTCTGAGGGCGCCACTGACGTAGGTGTTGAGGCGCACTGGTGCGAATGCCGGGCGAGCATGGTACGCTGTTATTCCCTCGCGGGATAACTGCTGCTAAGCATGAATCGTACATATTCGTTATATTTACTTGTGAGGCCGACATCCTCTATGGATAACAAGTGATCACGTTAGTTGTTAGCCAGTAACACCAACGCTATGTTACTGCAATTTCAAGATATGTGGGCATGGCTCGAAAAACTGCATGACTGCTCCGCTAGCGTCAGTGGTAATAGAACAGTTACAATGCTAGTCTACGCTTCGCTAAAATAAAATTTAAGAAGAAAGGCACCACCATTTATTTACGCATTTCACAACAGCAGTTGTGATACAAGAGTAACTACTTTTACAGTTCATGACTTATCGTGAAAGTGGCTTCTGCCGAAACAGCGGCTTATACAAATCATTCTTGTCTGTTACCGAAGAGGCGTAGTTCACCAGCAGTGGTCTGATGAATCTAGTTGCCACAAGTATAGAAAAATGTTCACGGTGACTGCTGTCACTGACAGGGCACTTCAGCAACCTTGATTTACAGATCAATCAATCAATCAATCAATCATTTTATTTCCTTAGAAAAGGAGGAGAACGGGACTAAAAGCTCGAGCAGCTTGACGAGGTCCCGACCCCTTGTTAGTTGGCATGACAGCAGGATGACGGCCAGTCTTACACAAAAATGAAAAAATATCACAAATCAACGGGTAATACAGAATGAAACAAGACGGCAATCAATCGGAGAAGCAACAAAAGGTAATACAGATAAATCAACACACATAAGCAACATTAGTGAACAAAATTAGGCGAATGGCTGCTGGAAGATGGCTGCAACAGCTGAATCGGTCAGGTTTTTCAATGGATTTTGAAGTCGTTGGTTTTCTTTTAACCCTTTGATGGATGCAAGGAGAAAAACTTACTTAGATACTTTTTTTCATCACCAGAAACTTTCTGGGACAGGTTTATTATTAACAAAAAAAATGAGTGGAAACTGTCTCTTCACAAAAGAGAAAAAAGTGGGACAGCGTATGTCCCACCAACCACATAGGGTGTATTCATCATGTGGGACAGGGTATGTCCCACCATCCACCCCAGGCAAGTTGTCAGCGGCAGTGAAACGGGCCAAAGCAAGTGACGCAAAGTGGTACGTTGCACATTTTGCAAAGGTATTTGGTGCGCACTTCCTTCTGCTTTGTAGAGCACCACCGGCACCGCAGTCGTTTCCCAGTGAGGACAGGGTGGTGGCCATTTCCGGCAAATCGCAGCTCATCAGGAACACCACTCATTGCGCGTCCATTCTTCTTGCCTTTTTTGTTGTAGTGCGCTTTCAGAGCGTTTCTTGATTTTCGAAAGGTGTTTTGGGCTACCAGTTGACGCCCAAGCATCAGGCGGAACTGCAAATAGGTGACAGGACTCATGGAGGAAATTTGAATGAAAACATTGACAGCTGCTGCGTCCAAGATGAAGTAAAAAATACGGCTCCACCAGCGCTTTGAACGGCGGTCTGCTGGATAGGCATTCCTTTTCTGGTCGAATTTATCCACCTCACCCATCCATGTGTTGCATTCTTTCACAACACATGGACATTCCACTGCCTTTTTCTTCCCGTTTTGAAGGGTTCGCTGGACTGCCACAACACTTTCTGGGTGATGATAATTAGACATGATGTGCACATTTTTAGAGTCTCGCCACTGGTAGGCTACCACATCAGCCTTCTTTCTCCAAATGTAGGAGCCTCGCTCCAACTTGTTGTCAACTTTGACTTCGGGGGGTAGATCCCTCTTGTTCACACGAAATGTGCCACAAGCAAGAATATCTTTCTCTCGCAGCTCTTGAAGCAGCTTGGTAGAGCTGAAGAAATTGTCAAAAAATAACTGCGAGCCAGCAGGGACGGTTCCATCGGCCAGAGTCAGGACAACGTGTTCGCCCAATGTTCTGTCTTCTGGCTTCTGCGCACTCTTACCTTCATACAGCTGGAACTTGAGGAGATAGCCCGTCTCAGAATCCGCTAGAGACCATACTTTGTAACCTCTCTTGATTTTTGGTTTCATTGGCATGTACTGTTTCATGCTTGAACGGCCTTTGAAGAGAATCATGCTTTCATCGACAGCGAGGTGACTGGATGGCGAGTAGTGAGCCTGAAATCTCTTTTTCATCATGTCTATCAATGGCCGAACTTTGTAAGAGCGGTCAAATTCTTTAGAGCCGTAATCCGGCATTTTTTCATTGTCATTGAGATGGAGACAGTTTGTTATCATTTGAAACCGTTTGTACGTCATGACTTGTGCGATTTCTTTCACATGAAATAAGCTGTCTGAGCACCAGTACATTTGCAGGTGGTGCATGCGATTCACACTCATCAAAAACAGGACACCAAGGCAAGCACGAAACTCCAAGCACGTGAGTGTCGTCCATCCTTTGCGGCTGGTTTGTGCTGCATACAAGTTTGTTTGATCAACGATATGTTTGATCACGTCGTCATCGAAATACAGCACGAATGCTTCAAGGGCAGTGCTTCCTTCCAAGATCTTTTGGGATCCAAGCGCATTGTGATTTGTCGGAATTGTCGCAATGAATTTTGACATGTGGCTGGCTGTAATATCGTCATCTAACACTTCAGGAGGCTTCTTGATCTTTTTATGTGTTTTCCTTTTTGCTGAGTACGGCTTGCGCGCAACTCCTTTACACTTGCTTGTAGAGGGAACTGCTAGTAGCGGCGAAACCTCGTCCTCTTCGCTGCTCTCATCGCTTCCAAGCACTAAGTCCTCCTCGTCCGAACTATCGCAGTACTCATCGGCGCTGTCGTTCGATTTGTCCGGTAAACTAAAATACAGCTCCAACGCTTCCTCAGGGCTCAGGTATTTTCGTTCTCCTACATACACAAAAAAAAAACAAATAAATCGCAGTATTCAGCTCCAGCGTCAAGTTTGCGCACGCACTAGACTCGCTATCCCTAACACTATAGGCGTCAAAACGCGCAACTGCCGCAAGATTCCTTCATACGAAGTTATTTTTGCCAGAAAACATCAACTTATACTCTCTGCTTTTTCTCTGAGCGTTGCTGTAGTGCAAGAAACAGGTAAATTCACTTACCAGGCATATCAATGCAATTCAGGCTGCTTCCAAAACACGCAAAAAAGACAAAGTTGGACCAAAAAAACAAACAAACTGAACCAAAGCATTTTGTGGCTCCTGTCAGTCGCTGGTCGCCTTGATCGATCACCCCCGTTCCAAGTGAACACGTTTATTCAAGGCATATCTCGGATACATGATCTCCATCACATGACGGTCGGAGTCGATCTCCTCCTGCTCCCCTCTTTCTCTCTGCCGCCCTCTCTCTAGTCCCGTCTCCGTTTTCACCCGGCCGCTCAGGTCACGCGCGCGCGCCGATCCAGGTGGCCGTGGTTCTCACCTTCTAGCTCTCGTGATATCGCCTAGCTGGCGCTAGGCGTCCGGAGATAGTGGGAGAGTCGAATGTTTACACGACCGGGCTCCCAAACATTGCGTCCTCGCAATGGCGTAGACCCTGTCGCTGCTGCGTATTATTCGGTAATATAATCTTCGAGCCACTTAGGCGGTTTCCTCAGGCGCGTTAGGCGATCTGAACAGTCTTCCGGTGCCTCTTCGAGTTCTCTTGAGCGCGATGATTCTTGCGTGAACGATTCTTGTGCTTCCGGTAGTTCAGGCGATGGTGTCGACGCGCTTTCTTGCACATGGTAGTGCTTCAGTTGTCTAGCTGTGGCAAGTCGGGTATCTTCGTAGCCGTTTTCTTCCTTAGCGATCGTAAACGTGTCTTTGTTTACATGAAGAATTCTGTATGGCCCGTCGTAGAGAGGTCCCAGCTTGGCATCTCTTGCACCTTTTTGGTACCATACTTCGTCATCTATTTCGAAATTGGATAGGCGGTGTTTAGCGTCGTGCGTCCGTTTCATTTTGCGTAGATAGGCCGTTAATGTGGCATTGGCTTGCGCACGTTTTGCTTCGATGTCGTCAGTTGGGTCCTGTGGGATGTTCATTTCGTTGTCCAGTTGCTTGCGTGGGACGTAGTTGAAAAGCAGTTCGAATGGAGAGAGTTTTATTCCAAAGTGAGGTTGGTTGTTCACTTGAAATGTTGTTCCTCTCATGTATTCGCTCCAGTGGTCGATGTCGCCGTTCACGTTTTTTCGCAGTGCGGACAAGATTTTGCCGTTTGCTCTTTCGACAAGACCGTTTGTTTCCGGAGCGTAAGGTATTGTCAGGCCGTGCGTGATGCTTTTCTCGGCAAAGTATCTCTTTGCTGCTCTCGACGTGAAAACTTTGTCGTTGTCTGTTATCACGGTCTTCGGTGTTCCAAACGTGAGAACGATGTCTTCTTCGACAAAACGTAGTACATGTTCCGTTGATTTATCGGGTACGGCACGTGTTACAATGAATCGCGTTGTCACGTCAACAGCGGTTATAAAATATTTGTTGGAGTCCTGGGAATTGATGGGTCCAACGTGGTCCATTGCGATGGTTTCGAATGGGTTGGAGGATGGCATACGGGGGTTTAGTGAACCAGCTTGCACTCCCGTCAGCGAGCTGAATCTTTGGCAGGTTTCGCCTCCTCTCACGTAGTTTTCAACTTCGTTCTTCATGTTTTCCCAGAAGTAGCGTCGCTGTATTTTAGACCGTGCCCGAGTAACATCGCCATGACCGTCGTTGTCGTGGTACGATTGGAGTACATCTTGTTTCAGCGATTCGGGTATTAAAATGCGATGAATCTCCTTTTCTCCGTTATTCGTCACGTGTACGAGTCTATCGTTGACAAGCTTGTACTGTGACTTGCTTGCCTGCGGCTGCTGCGTTTGCTGAATGAGTGATGCAAGTTTCGGATCGGTTCGTTGCGCTTTGTTTAGTCGATCATCCTCGGCTATGAGAATGAAAACTCCGTGCTCGTCTTCAGGCGTTCTTGATAAGGCGTCGGCCACTACGTTTGTCTTTCCTGATGTATGGCGGATGCTGAAGTTGTAAGACATCAGGTCAAGCACAATGCGTGCAAAACGTCTGTTCGGATTTTTCTTTGACATAATGTGCGAGACAGCCCAGTTGTCCGTGTAGATGTCAAAGTGCTCGAGTCCTTGTAAGTAATGGTGAAACTTGTCGGTAACGGCCCAATGCACTGCAATTGCTTCAAGCTCTGTTGAGTGCTTGTGCTTATCCGATTCCGGCACTTTCTTGCTTGCATATTCGATTATGCGTGTTTCGTTTCCGTGTTTTTGGGACAAGACTGCACCAAATGCCGTGTATGAAGCGTCGACATGCACTTCGGTTGGAAGCGATGGGTCGAAGGTAGCTAGTATGGGTGCTCTGATCAAACATTCCTTAAGTTTGTCCATGGCTTCTTGACATTCAGTAGTCCACGTTATCAAGGAGTCCTTTTTCGTTAGTTCTGTCAGGGGTTTGGCGATCTTCGCATAGTCCTTTATATACTTTCGGTAATGCGATGTCAGCCCGAGGAAAGATCGTACTTCGGTTTTTGTGTTCGGTTTGCCATATCCCGATATAGCTGCGGTTCTTCCCGGATCGATTGTTACTCCTTCGCGAGATATTATCGCACCAAGGAAAGGGATGGACTGCACTGCGAATAGGCATTTTTTGAAGTCTGCTCTGAGTCCTAAGTTCTGCAGAGTTTTCAGCACTTGACTCACCGTCTTGATGTGCTGTTCCGACGTGTCCGTAAAGATACAGATGTCGTCCATGTAGACGATGACTTGGTTTTTGTCGATCAGCGGCTTTAGACCTTCGTTCATTACGCTCTGCATTGTTGAGGGTGCCGTGCATAGTCCAAAGAGCATACGAGTCGGTTCATAGTGACCATCTTCTGTCACAAATGCGGCTTTTTTTCGGTCTTCCTCACGAAGCGGAATGTTCAGAAAGGCCTTTTTCACGTCAATTTTTGTGAAGTACCGCGATCCAGAAATTTTGCGGACTGCTGCGTCCACTTTCGGCATCGGGTATGCGTGTTTGACAGTTTTTGCATTCAGGAAGCGATAGTCTACACACAGACGTTTAGGAGTGGATTCGTGATGAGGTTGCTCAACCACGATGACTGGTGATGCATAAGGCGATTTCGATGGACGTATGATCCCTTTGTCCAGCCATTCTTGCGTTTGTTGCCGTATGAACTTTTTGTTGATTTCACTGGCGGTGTACGGCTGCATGCGAATGGGTTTGTCGTCAGAGAGCTCGATTGTGTGTTCCACGTGAGTGCACAGTCCGAGGTCATTCTCAGGGTTTGTGAACACTTCAATGTTGTCAACTAGAATGGCTTGAAACCTGCCTGTTTCATCTGTGGTGAAGTCTTCAGGTTTCACTTGCGTGATGAGCTGAACGATTTCTTCACGGGATGGAAGTTCTTTGCTGCTGCTTACAGTTGTGACGTCCGTGACTGCTCCGCATGTCGTTGATATCGGGTATTTGCGGGTGTCATTAGTCGCTTCGGAGTGTTCGACAGTTTTGTCTCCGGTCGGTGTCGTATTTGTCCCTTTCGTCCGATAGGGCGGTAGCTTTTGCGGAACGACGTTTTCTTCTGCTCCCATCACTGTCGTCTTTGGAATCCATTCCAAGCTGTGAATGCCGTTTGCGCATCGTTCAATGTAGTCATATGGTACGCACTCGCGCCAATCGGTTCCCACAATTGCGTTGTAGGGTAGGTCCTTTACGACTTTGACCTCGATTGTTGCTGAGGTTTTCCCG
Organism: Amblyomma mixtum; assembly: GCF_055824585.1. NCBI lineage: Eukaryota > Metazoa > Arthropoda > Arachnida > Ixodida > Ixodidae > Amblyomma > Amblyomma mixtum. The sequence goes on from NC_143015.1 coordinate 35,573,477, forward strand.
ATCGTGATGCGTGCTTGCGTGACGCCTACTGGCATTTCGGATGTTCCGAAAGGTCCCTTGAGCAGAATGTCTTTTTCTGGTGCCACTTCGAGGTTGTGCTGCATGGCAAATGCGTGAGACACTAAGGAGACTGTTGAACCAGTGTCCCAGAGCGCTGACGTTTCGATCTCGTTGATTTTTGCCGGTAGGAGAATTAGTTTTCCTGGTGATTCTCCTTTGACAATGCAGTTGGTGTGCTCTTCGCTTGCTCTTGCCTCTCTGCGGCGCGCTGCAGACTTCTTTTGCTCTTCGGTCCTCGTGTCTGGTTGGGGGCAATCTTTGGCTCGATGTCCCTTCGTTCTGCATCTTGCGCAGGTGTCTGGCGGTAGACGTTGGGTCTTCGGGTACGTTGCACTCGGGGCTTCCACCGAATTTTTTTCAGGGAATTTTGAAGTCTTGGGGGAGACTTGGTGTTTGGTGTAATCCTGCGACAGTCCAGCATCTCGTCGATCAAGTTGTTGAACGTAGTGCAAGAACTCACTTATGGTTCCGCGGCGGAGGTCGTGGAAGGCAGCGAGCATGGGCTTCGCACAGTCTTGTCGCACTCCCTGAATGAGCCAGTCAACCACATCGTCGTCGGAAAGAGCATATTTGCCACGTTTGATGCGTTGGAGCCGGGCGTACATGTAGTCGGTCATGCTTTCGTTTTCTCGTTGCACTCTTGCGTCAACTGAGGCAACCCACTGGCAGAAGAGTAGTGGTTTGTCGAACTCATCTTTTAGCGCTGATACCCAGGTTGTCCAGTCGTTGTACTGGTTGCCTGTGGTTTGATGCCATGATGATGCGCGCCCTCGGAGTCGTGATATTCCTGCACTCAAGGTTGCTGCATCGGTCCACGAGCAACGATCTCGCATCGATTCCACTGATGTCTTCCAATCTTGAAATTTTTCTCTTTCAGTACCGGAGTAAGTCGGTAGCGTTCCTGTCAAATCAGGCGTTGTTGTTATTTGCAGCGCCGTGCTGTCGTTCAGCAGGTTAGATGATGTCATTTGCCGTTCCAGGAGTCGAGCCATCATCTGTAACGTAGTGTTGAGCACAGCGAGCTCCGTCATTGCACTTATAGTTCCGGATTGCATCATTGTTTCTGTACGAGGTGCGTCTGGCGTTGTGGACAATCCGATTTCGGATGGATTTCTAAGCGGCGTTTGCATTCCGAAAATACCCGGGGTCCGAGGTTGAGTTGTCTGCAACTCACTTGTGCCGTTTCCAGCTTCGTTCGGTATCGGCGTAGAGATTCGGGGGTTCGAAGCGCTCTCCCCGCCGGTCGCCATTGCTGGTGCACTTGCAGCTTTTCTTTCACTTCCTCGTATTTCAGTATAACGTTTTCGGCTGCCGTTGGTCCGCTTGAAGGTCCGCTTGAAGGTTCGCTAAATAATCCTCGTCGCCATGTCAGTCGCTGGTCGCCTTGATCGATCACCCCCGTTCCAAGTGAACACGTTTATTCAAGGCATATCTCGGATACATGATCTCCATCACATGACGGTCGGAGTCGATCTCCTCCTGCTCCCCTCTTTCTCTCTGCCGCCCTCTCTCCAGTCCCGTCTCCGTTTTCACCCGGCCGCTCAGGTCACGCGCGCGCGCCGATCCAGGTGGCCGTGGTTCTCACCTTCTAGCTCTCGTGATATCGCCTAGCTGGCGCTAGGCGTCCGGAGATAGTGGGAGAGTCGAATGCTTACACTCCACCTGTTGGTAAGCGCTGAAAACTGCACTGAATGTTTTCTTTAAAGCCTCATAGAGGGAGCCACACCACTCAACGCCGAATTGGATATTGCTTTCGCGTTCAATGTAAAAACAAAGCCAGCGCGTAAAGAGGGACCTATGTGTCCCATCATCCATTAAAGGCTTCTAAGCTTGTCTCCACAAATAGCCGCAGCCTAAGACAGAGTAATTTGTCAGATGGGTAAAACAGCCCACCACGGTCCTGTTCTTGGTTGAACTTCTCGAATGGGTATAGTAGATGGCTTGGTTGTGAGTAAACAGCACTGCTCACATTCCATATGTTCACTTATCACACGAGCGATGTAGCCACCTACATAGAACGTGGTCGACAGCTGCGATGTAGGTAGAGAAGCAGGGACACGCTGCACGTCTAAGCGTCCTGTCGTGCCGGCGCCCACATTTCGCTGGCGGGCCTGTCTAAACAAGCGCTGCGCGCCCGCCGACGCTCAAAGCAGGCCCAGACTTTCTCGGACAAGTCGCGACATGCAGCGTGACTCATCCCGACGCCGCGGCGCCGACACGGACCCTTCCTCCTCTCCTCCTCTCCGTCGGTGCGAACTCCTCCGCCGCTCGCTGGCTCTCGACCATTGGTCTAATTTGAACGGTGGCAGTGATTGGAGGATTTGAACGGCTGGCTGCCGTAACCGTTTCCAGCGGCTTTAAAAGCGGAGCCGCGCTGAACCCGAGCAGCAGACGGGCAGCAGAAGAGCCATCACGCCGGAGCTACGCTCGCCGCCGGGGCCGCCCTTATTCTTTGTGCTCGCCCGTGGTGCTCTTGGCCCTTGTATCATGTAAAAGCCCTTGTACATACTGTACATAAACGTCCTATTACTCACCGTCGCCTCGACCGTTCCTTGGCTCGGACACCCAGTCCCAACAGTCCCAAGACTTCCAAAGCAGCCTCTGGAAGCTCATCGCGCCTCCCAAGTGCACATAGCACTGCAGTCCTAAGTCCAGTGCTGTGGTGACTCTCATGATATAGTACGTTGCTGTGTTCAGATGTCGCGGCAATTCCCGTCTTCAAGACTTTTTCTAGTCCTGAGAGTACGGACCGCACGTCAAGTTGGTCGTTGCATCCCAGTGACCGCCTCAGGGTTCCAAACAGCGCTTCAATTGGGTCACTGCTGAATTTCCGCGTTAGTACAAAACAGAACTTCTCCTCAGCTACCAGATAGCGAATGCAGCAAGCAGTCGAGTAAGTTGTGAGCAGAAGGGCCTGGTACGTTTCGGCTGTGAAAAAGGCACGAGGATAAGTTGCATCTTTCTTTAGTTGGTCGATATATAGCGGAAATGTAACTTCCAGCCATTGCAGCCTAGAATCATTTTTGTCGTCAAAGTGCCCGGCGTCAGGGAAATTTTGCTCGATATGTTGGCACTTGTTGCTGGTGTCGTGTAGTAGTTGTTGGTTCCGCATAGGCAAATGATGTATGGCAGCTCTGTCCTGCGTGCTCTTTCAAAAACTCCTGAGCAGATGATAACGTCTGGAGAAAAACCTGGACAACTCGTTAGACGTTCATTTTTTCAATATTGTTCGGAAAAACATGTTTTCTGGTTAGACTCCTCACAGGTTTTACAATCCTATCTTTTTTTACATCTCGTAGTTTCTTCAAGTGAGATGACGAAACCTCTCCTTTCTTTCCAAGGTCGCGTGCAAGCAACTGAGAGCGGATGTTTTTCAAGACGTGGCAATAATCAAAGCTTAAAAAAAGCACTCTAATACTGCAAACACTGCAAAACAGCCCACATAACAACGACAGATCAACAGCACGTGGCTATCCGGGCTGCTGTCAGCACAGCGCACCCGGCAGCGTGTTTCCGTTTGCTAGCCGCTACAGACAAACGCAATGTTGCCCACACCAACGCGCGCGCGGAAGACCTGTTGCCATGACAACTATGAACACGCCAATGTTGCCTACGCCAACGCGCGCGCGTAGCAGCTGTTGCTACGACAACTCAGGCAAGAAAATGCGACGCTGGTAAATGCAAATGGCGGCGCCCTGCCGCCTTCCGGTTTTCGTGCCTTTAGGATAACAAGTTGTCCAGCTTTTCGACAACGCAGGTAAATTTATTTAACGCCGGTGAGGCGGTGATTATCAGGAGCGACGATGTGTGCCGTCTGGGCAAGCTTAGGGCGTATCGATGCCCACCAGTTCGGAAGCAACGATGTCTGCCGCTTGCGGTGACCATCACAGTGCCGTTTGGACAAGCTTAATTCAAGGTGAGTAATTTATTCGCTTTCATGCTTTTCGATGGCAGCTTGTCGTGCTTTTCGATAACGCAGGTAATCTATTTTATGCCGGTGAGTAATTTTACACGCCATTTGAGAAGCAACGATGTCTGCCGCTTGGGATGTTTAATGCAGGAAAATAAAACCATATTCATTTTATATTTCTCTCTTCAAGTGTAACAGTTTACTCTCACATCTATTTTTCCACTTGCTCAACATTGTACAGCAGTTGTTATAGTTGAGGAACTCGGACTTGAATAAGTAGCATTTTTCACCACGGTGACTGCATGAAATACATGACTAACTTTACGAACTTTACGCATGATTTTACAAATGTGTGAAATTATGACTTTGTGAGCCGCATATAGAGATGTGTTTTTTTTTAGTGCTTCTTTTGTTGTGCATCTTGTCACCTCTGTCACAAAATCGTCCTTTATACTGTGAACAAATATATGGCCGAAATGAACTAAACATTTTGTTTTAAAAGGAGAGATTTGGTATAAAAAAAAATTGTGTAATTAGTTTGCGGTGCCCCACATTTAATCTCCTTCAAGGTAACGCCCATTTGATCCAATGCTCTGCTGTGAAATTTGTTTTTCACTTTTTTGAACCAGTCCAGAAATTCTTGCGAGAAGTGGGGTCTTTCAGTGGCTGCACCTTTTTTTCTCTCTACCTCTTCCACGACCACAGAATAGTTTACCCTGTGGACTTTCTTCTTTCAGGGAACAGAAAGAAGTTGTGAAAAACAAGGTGATGTGAATGGTAGAGGTAAATATTCTAGGTAATGCTGTTTTTGGTTCACACACAGGCAGCTTTGTGTGCTGGTGTGTTGTTGGGGTGAAGCCACTATTGTCCACTTCCCACAACTTGGGCTATTTTCATCTTGTTCAGTCATGCAAATGTTTTAGAATCTTCTGGTATTTTCGAGTTTTTTTTTTTTTGATATGCTGAAGTTTGTCCGGCAAACGCTAATTATGGCTGAGGAATTTGAATTTAAAAATTTTCCCGCCCCATGAGTCACACCATAGCCTCCTTTATACTCTATGGTCACACTCATGATATCCGAACTGAGGAGGTCGGGTTACCGCTGTTTTGAAGTGAATGGCAGTGTTGCATAGCCTTTGCAATCCACACCCAAAAATTTGGTGCTTACGCACGCAGTTTACTTGCAAAATCAGCTGGTGATGACAACACCTGTAGTTCGACTTTTGGTGTTTTTCATCTTATTAAAGCTTAGTTTTTGGCGAGAGCAGTTCCTTTGTCATTAAAATATCATAGTCTGTCGAAAAGCAGGTCAACTTTAATTTATCCTCAGTGTCCTTTTAATTTTTGTCTGATTTATGGGGTTTAACGTCCCAAAGCGACTTAAGCTGTGAGGGATGCTGTAATAGAGGGTTCCAGATAATATTGACTACCTGGGGTTCCTTTAAGTGCACTGACATCACACAGAACATGGGTCTGTAGCATTTCACCACCATCGAAATGCGACTGCCACTGCCAAGATCCAACTGGCGTCTTTCGGGTCAGAAGCCGAGCACCATAACCAATGAGCCATAGCGGCGGCTTCCCTTTTAAGATCAGTTGGTTGTCCAGTGATAACTGAAGCTTAAGTTGTGTGTAGTTATGCAGCTTTCTTTAAAATTACTTTAAAAAGTGCACTTTCTCTTTAAATAATTTACTGTTAACATGAAGTTCACGATTGCTATGCATTGAGAGAGCAATAAAACCTGCTCATAACTGCACGTTGTACAAAGATTGCTTTTAGATATCCAGTCTAAAGCTGTGTAAGTGAGGTTGTGTAATGATTAATAATAAGCTTGTCCATCTAAAAACAGAGCTTTCGTGTGTGCAATTTCATATTCCAGACAGCTGTGGTGTACAAAGTTGCTGAATGGCAAACACTGAAGTATACACCTCATTAGTGTTGCACCCAGCTGCAGTGTATGTTGACTCGGGATAGATTGCTCGAAATGTAGATGCATGAAACTATATCTCAAGGGAATTTAGTGAGGAAATCACTTCCAGTCCTCAACAATTAAAAGGGTCATACACATAGTGTAACACTGGACAAACTTGCAAAGGCTCTTAGTCCCATTTTGAGCTCTGCTAATTTTGCTAGCAATTCTACATACACGAAATTATATGCATTTAAAAAAAAAGAAGAGGCCAGGCGCGGTGTCAATGAGGTCATTAATTGCTTCATTCTCACTGAAGTGGCCGCTTGTGCTACCAGCTTAGCTTTCTCCCACTGTTACGAATTGCAAACATGCTCCTGACAGAAGATGGCACATTTTGTAGGTGCCAATCCGAGTTGTGTCATATATTGCACAGGTAGTGTACCTTATTACATAGATAAGCTTCATGCAGTTACTATCATCTGAACTGCATGAAAAGGTTGATGAATTATGAACAAGGTCCTAACATGGTTAAACAAGGATAAAGGGAGGTCGCAGTGAATGTCATACTGTCACTCACTTTTGGAAATGACACCTAGTTTTAGTTGCATGTTGTTTTCTCTGTAGTGAAGCACACAATATTAGAATACATGGATCACCACATGGTATTTAGCTACAACTGCTAAATAATTTGAAATTCAATTTATTTTCTTGTGCTGTTTTTGAACAGTTTACACAGCCAGACGATCACTATGACATCAAAGGTCAATATAGGTCACTGCTTCTTCATTTGTAGTCACTATCGCTCTTGAGACAGGCTGGTTTTAGCATTGCACTTAATGGAAACAAAGAAGGAGCAATTATATTGCAGTTTTTTTTTATGCCGCATGTGGCATACGCAGACCTTTGATGTCACAACCATCCCATCTCCCAGCCACTGGAACCGAAAGAGCACCAAGATGAAATTCGATTGTAAATTATTTAGCAGTCCTGGCATACACGGGGTGATCCATATATACTAATATCTTAAGGCATCGTTTCAAACAAGAAAACATGCAAGAAAATATTTAGTGGCTATATATTCCTTTTAAAAAAAACTGCGTGAAAAAGCAAGGAGGAAGGAAGGAGGAGAAATGAGAACTACACACACACACACACCATTTGAAGAGCAAGGAAGAGAGGAAGCAAGTGTGTTCTGTGCATTACCTGCATTACGTTTCCCACAACGTCAAGAAAGTTGCAGGCAGGTAACGAGTAAGCCTGTTTTTGATGCCATTTATGCAACGAGGTCCAATTTTTGTGAACTTTGGCAATACATGAATGTTCTGTCTTGTCAAGCTTACAGTGGTGTTTCTACGTCGTTTTTGAACCATAACTGCTTCATGGTGCTTTTCCAAATACACATACTGACTATAAATATGAGAAAAAAGTGGAGATGGTACAAAGACAACAGCGGCATTCTTGAAAGAACAAAAATGAACAAAGATACTGTACCATTTTCACTGTGGTCTCAGGCCCACCTATCGACTTTTCGAGCTACAACAGCATCTTTGGAGTGAAGATTCATCTAGGACCACTGTTTATTTCCACAAATGAGACCACTGCCACTGGGAACAGTGAATTGCAAAAGTCACAAAGGAATGATTTCAAAGCATATTAGGAAAAATAAATCTGTTACAAGAAAAAACGCACTGACATCAGTGGCAAATACGTTGAAAATGTTTGCATGAATACACTCTTTTGGTACAACCCTTGTCTTTCGTTCCATCAGCTAAAGGCCAAAAATTTTAGACCTCTTCTCGTAAGCTTGCTGAGGTGTACCCAAGGTTGACCAAAAGATTAATAGCTGAAAGAGTTAAAAAAAAAGACATCAGCAAACACAATATGCCTCATGGCCATCAACGAGGACCTGTATTCCAACTTGCGGCTCATTCAAAAACATCCCATTCAGTAATACATGCTGGGGGGGCTAGTTGGTGCATGGTTTTGAAAACAGACGTGCAAAACAGACAATGCAGGAGGAAGACAGACGAAACAAGTGCAACTGTTTATTCACCTAGGGAGCGAGTGAATATATAGGCAAAACCAGAGAGGGACCCACACATGCGCACAAGTAGAAACAAAAAGATAACAAAAGGCTCAAGGAAAAAAATGTGTCTCGGCACATATCTAAAAAGACACCTTCTTTTTTGTAAATTGTAAGACAGGGCGTGCTTACATGGGCTGTGGTGTCTTTGCCCCTGCGTAGAATTTTTGTTTCCTTCAGCTTCGCCTGAAATTTTTTCTCTTTTTCCCCGCAGGCTTTACAATTACGTGGTAAAAGAGTACCCGAGCCTTTCTTTAACGCGCGATTATGGTCAGCAAGGCAATCATTAATTAATACATCAGCCCGTTTGGCCAATGTAAGATTTCCCACACGTTGGCGGGATCTGATAAACTATGCCCACTGCACATTTTACAAGCGGCATCACATGCTTTTTCTGGCATTCTGCTTTTTTCAGTTTGTTGGGATCCATTTTGCCACAAAAGGAGAACAGCTTCTTGCGGGTGGAAAAAACTACAGGAACATTAAACTTTCTCTCAACATGTTTCAGATTGTGTGCCATCTTATGAATATAAGCAATTATCACAAGTTTCTGTTTGGTAACATCGTTTTTTGCACTGTTATTGCACTTACTTTTTCACCTTTTTCAGTAATGCTTCGGCAACTGAGCTTATCAGCAAAGTAGGATAGCCAGCTTGCTGAAGCCTGCTCTTGCCTTTTATTCACTCGCTTAAGTGGATAAACAGTTGCAAAGTTGCGCGTGTTTCGCCTGTCTTTCTCCTGTGTTGTCTGTTTTGCGCATCATCTTTTTTCAAAATTCCATTCGGTGACAACTGATTGGCCCAAATGGCGGAAGTGAATGCACATCTGCTTCTGGCATTTTGGCCAATCAGGTATCGCTGAAAGGGATGTTTTCAAAGGGGACACACATTGGAATGCAGGCTGAGATTCGCCTACCATGTGCGAGTATGCCCATTTGGCAATGCACTGTAGTAAGTGCAAGAAGCATGGCTGCTGCCCTGTCCTTGAAAACACAGTGTTCTTTGCAAAGGCAAGAGGTAACACTGAAAGGAAGGTAACTGAGGCTTTCATATCGCCAAGAATGCCGACAAAAGTATATGAGCACGCCGTCTATCTTCTGCATGATTATCATCATCAGCCTGACTGTGTGTAATGCAAGGCAAAGGCCTCTCCCATGTCTCTCCAATTAAGTGTCCCTCGTCAGCTGCAGCTTCTTTATCCCCGTAAACTTCTTAATCTCATTTGCCCACCTAACTTTCCGCCGCCTCCTGCTATGCTTGCCTTCTCTTGGGATCCACTCCGTTACCATTAAGGACCAGCGGTTATGTCGCCTTCACATTACATGCCCATTCCTTACATGCCCAAGCCCATTCCTTCTTCTTCATTTCGACTAAGATGTCATTAACTCACATTTGTTCCCTCACCCACTCTGCCCACCTCCATTACACCTATCATTTTCCTTTCCATAGCTCGCTGCGTTGTCCTTAACTTAAGCTGAACCCTTTTTGTGAGCCTCCACGTTTCTGCCCCATAGGTGAGTAACGGCAAGATACAGCTGTTGTATACTTTTCTCTTGAGGGATATTGGTAAACTGCCATTCATTATCTGAGAGAACCTGTCATATGTGCTCCACCCCAATCTTTTCCTTCTAGTTATTTCCCTGCCATAATACAGATCAGTGGTCACTACAGCCCTAAGTAGACATATTGCCCTACCAATTCTAGCATCTGCTACCAACTGCGAACTGCTGTTCCCTTGAGAGACAGTTCAACATTACTTTGGTTTTCTGCGTGTTATATTTTAGGTAAGTCATTGATGATGTACAATTCATCTCTTGAGTGACTTAGCAAGGCAATATCATCAGTGAATCGCAGATCATTAAGTCATTCTCCATTGACTCTTATCCCCAACTGTTCCCAATCCAGTCGTCTGAATGCCTCCTTTAAAGAGGCGACGCCAGCCTGAGCACTTCGAATGCCACCTCGACGTCGGCTACCTAGATGCCCCTGACTGGACCCATGCAACGCTTCATCAGCACCAAACCATGAGCACGAACGCCGAACGCTAGTTGCTGACTGGGTGTTCCCGGGTCGTGTGTATTGGTAGTCTTTGTGTTTTGTATTAGTTTTGTGTGCTAGTGTTTGTGTCATGTAGGGTGTATTAAATGTGCGTCTGTGGGGGTACACCTTTCGCCTAGTCCATTCTTTCGGCCCGAGTGTTCTCGGGGGATCCGTGACATTGTAGCGATGTTGAAGCAAATCCTGGCCCGACTGAAAAACAAATGCTATTGGAATTGCTAGAAGGCCAGAGCAAGATTAATTTGACAATGTAGGGCTTGCAGGCATCTGAAAACATAATTGAGAACAAACTTTCCAATTTAACTGAGCATTCGTAATTGATGGTATTGAGAAACTGCTGTAGAGCCTAAATGTCTTAGCCACGAAGGTAAAAGACATAGAATCGGCAATATTGGAACTTCGGGAGCGGCTCAGTACAGTTAGGAACCTCTGTTTAAGAAACAGGCAGCAGAAATAACCTGGTCATTTACAGTATAAAAAAGCTAAGCGAGGAGACTAGTGACGACCTAGAAAAGGAAGTAATTGATGGTGTTTTTATGGAAAGGCTAGGGTTAACAGTGAGTGGTGTCAAAAGATGCCTCAGGATGAGTTAAAAGGAAACAAACAAGACACAATCACTCATTTTGAAACTCTTCGACTTGCGTGAAAAAATGTCAATATTACGATCATGCCATTAACTCAAACGCGGCCAAATCCTGTTCTGGTGAGGGAGTGCGTTGTCGGTTCTGGTCACCGGTTACGCAATTCTCCACCGGGTTAAAACAAAAAAACATGTTGATCGAATTTCACAACCAGGCCTGGTTGTGCAATTCGATCGACATGGTTTTTTGTTTTAACCCGGTGGAGAATTGCGTAACACCGAAATTCGAACCCGGTCATCTTGCACGTGAGGCAGATGCTCTACTGCTATGCTATCACTGCCTTCATTAATGTGCCTTCATTCACTGTATCTTTAAAATGCACGGTATAGTAAATATATGTTTTTGATACGGATACTCTGATTCTTTCATTCTTGGCAAGCGATACCTAATACCGATACATAAAATAGTATAGAAGATATATGTATCTTCAATACTGCCCAAGCCTGTAGCTAGATGAAATGATGGTGATGCTATGCCATGAAACTATGGGTGAGCAAACGTTTAAAAAATTGTTATAGCGAATCATCATGTTATTCAATACTCTGAACGCCTTCAATAGTACACATTCAAAATTATGTGAAATGGTTCGAATATGCTCTTTTGTTCTCAAATAGTTTCTGTATAATGGGCATGAAGCTTGAATCAGGCACACCATAGTTTTCATAGTTTTCTTTGATGACCGTTTTAAAAACAGCGTTCTCTACAACACACAGCATTTTGCTGGTACTGGTCTGCATGAGATAGAGGCTTCAGTTTCGTGACGGCATCCATTTGTGTGGTGGGATTCACAATGCTCACTCATGGCCCCCAAGATTGGGCGACGCAACAGTGTTCTGGCAGGTTTACCAAATGGCCCTGATCTCTGAGGCCATACTTATAGGTATTTCTTGCCTCTCATGTGTATCGATGCAGGGCGTTGGTGTATTTGCTGTTGCAATCAATAGTAAGTAGTTTTATTAAACATGGTAAATGGAAGGAAAAAGATTTTTGCTCGCCCTGGCATCTGCCATTGCTGCTGGAAGCATCTGAGCTGGGGCAGCTGAAATAAAGGATAGCAGGCAGTGTGTAGAAAGGAATTGAAAGAGGTGAGGGGAAAGTAGAAAGGACAGGGGAGAGGTACACTGGCAACTAATCTATTTACAGATTAACATAATAACATATATACAAGTCGCACGCGCATGAAGGTCTTGCAGAGCATAGTGCAATCAATAGCAAATGTAATTTTTTCTACACATTGGACATGATAGTCAGAGTTTATATTCTTAGTGCTGCATAGTCCCTAGCTGAGGTCACCACTGCTGTTTTTTGACAGCTGTAGCTAAAAATTGATAAATTATAGCATAGCAGCGTGCTACAATGCCACCACTTTCGCTTCACTGTTTTACATCATACTTGTTTCATACAAATATTCGTTCAAGTGGTGAAACAGTGAATATTTGTAAAGTTATCCTATTCATATTCTATCCACTTTCCAGCTTTACTTCCGTATTTGATTCGGTTTTGAAAAATTGCTAACGCACACCCTTGCATAGAAAGCAGCTAGCAGTATTTTTTGTTTGGCAGTCTTTCAGCAACTCACTTATTGAATTGTTCCTGATGCTCCGATTATGAGCTGAAAAGAGCTTTTGTTGAGTGCACCGAAATTGTCACTAGTGGCAGTCTGCGGAGGTCAAGGGACTATGCCTGTCATTACACATTTTTAATTTCTCGGATATATTACAGTTACAAGTGAAAGTTCGGCAAGTTGGTGCATTTTTGTTTTTGAGCATACTCAGCTGACTTACCGCAGAAGACAAAAGAATAAGCAGTCAATGGTACACATGCTGAACTTGCTATGAGTTTGTTCTTTGCCTCTGTTTGGTTTATTGCGGTTTAACGCCCCAAAGCAACTCAGGCTATGAGGGACGCCGTTCTTTGCCCCTGTATCAGCCTCTATTCAGTCTTCCGAAACTGAATGATATTTGAAAATTCTGCACTGCAGAGTACTGTCTGCACCTCTTCCAGCGTATGTAATAGGTGTACAAGAGCCCAATTTGCAAACTTGTTTGGGAAATCCAGCATTAGGGGCGTGCGAACAGCGTTATTTTGAAATTGAATCTAATACAAGCAGGCCAGCTTTGCGAATAAAACATGAATAATGTAGTTAAAAACCAAATCGAACAGGAATCAAACAGTGAAAGGACCGAATGAAATATGAATTGAATATATGTGCGATTATTTGCAGCTTTGAAGTTGCTTGTGCAGACTTATACGAATATTAGTGCAAAACAAATGTTTAAGTGAAACAAGGAATCACCAACGGCTACGCTATAAGTCATGAAATTGCAGCTGTAGCAATCGAAAGACGCAGCACCGACGTCCTCCAGGGGACATGCAACACGAAGTCTGTATGTTACCACTATGATCTTTAGGAAATTTGCATAGGGCATTTACCTTTTGCTACCGATGATGACAGCATACAAACTAATGCAATATCTCGGTTGATGAGAGGAACGACAGTTTAGGCCATGACCTCAGAGACTGGGCAAAACGGCAGTGTTTGCTAAACCAGGTTCAACCCTGCAGCATCGCACAATCTTGAAGGCGATATATGAGCATTATGAATGCCGTCTCACGAATTAACTATGCCGTGGTGCTGGACCCTCCTTTCTGCACAGACGGATAGCTACAACAAGTTGTGCAATGCCAGAGCAGGTTCTGCTTGACGTGCTCTATTCGAACTTGCTTATGATTAGCAAACTTGAGGACAGATTCAGTTCATTCCAAATAATTTTAAACATACGCTGTTTCATTCATTCACCAAATAAAATACCAGGATATTGGATTCGGTATTTAAAAATTTTCAGTATTCACAGAACAGACCTACATGATGTTATAATCCTTTTTTTTTTTTTTGTTGTACTATGCAATCTCCCCTTCATATTTTGTGTATATACAGCGCATCCTGTTTAATTCAATACAAATGGTCTATTAAACATTGCATGTATTCGCTATACACCACAGCTTTGGAAGTTGAATAATCTGACAGGCTGATGCCTCAGTCAAGTCAAATGTAAATAATAAATGCTTATCCATCTAACCCGTTCAGACTGGCTTTTTAAATCCTGCGTTTAGGTCATCTATAGGGAATAACATGGCACACCCTGTATACCATGAGTATTCTGCCCAAACATATTCTTTAAAGATAACTGAAACAGTGCAGTGGCTTCTCACAGTATGTCCAAATGCTAATGGCAGCTACTAGAGTTTAGCGAGGCTGGAAATAAAAGCAGTGTTTTATCGTACCATAACAGATGCTGGCGCCACATTCTGCAACTCCTTTTTAAAAATTTATTTCTCACCAACAAAAAATACTTTTCTAGTTTTTTTTATATGTGAAACTAATTGAATGGGTTGACCATTTGGATTTTTTTTTGTGTCTAGCACAGTTGCCCACTTAGAGCTTTCTGGTCCACAATGTGGCCGTTTTCGGAGAAATCGATATACTTGTAATTAAATTACAGAACAATGCAAGGTTCAACTTTAATGCAAACAGTGCTATTTCAAGGTTTCAGGCAAAACTGCAAAAAAGTTTGCTTAAATTTAGACTCCAAGTTTAGTTCAAAAAATGCGGAAATCTTCACTTCCATTTTAAACCATGTTAAGCACTTCCATTTGAAACCAAAATGGCATCATCCACGGTTTATTTTTTGAGGCATGACAGGGCATCTCAATACCAGACTACATGCGGAGAGAAACTTTGCCGGCAGAACGGCTCCTGAACAATAATTTTCACAAAATGCCCACATGAAGGGGATTTCTTACACTTTGGAGCATGATATTTGGAGAAAATTTTTTTTTCTTCGAAAGGTCTCTACACTTCTGTTGGGACTGGTCTTAACTGGCATGAATTTCCTCAGCCAAATCTACAATGTCAAAAATTTGGCGCATCTCCTTTCGCGTGGAATGACCCTCCTGTCCCCAAATTTTATTTTTGAAATAAACTGGGAAGTACTGTAAAAAAATTGTTTCGTGAACCTCGGCGGCTGTGAATTGTGACGAAACATTCAAGAAACGGGCAATTTTCTCTGTTAAGGTTTTCTGCCTAGATACTGCCTCCTGGAGCATACTTCTTCACAACAGTTTTATCTTTTTTGAGCACTTGTTTTGTTGCACTCCTAGGACCACAGCGGCAGGTCTAGGCAACCTTTGTTTTTCACATTTAAAAATTTTAAACTTCGTGTATGAAATTGTCTTCTAACTTGAATATGTCAACAAACACTGAATCTCAAAAATTCAAAACAAAAATTTGACCTTTGCAAAACAAAAAAAAATTACATGACTTCATCCTGCAAGAGCAATGAATGCTGAACTAGCCTTCTGCCACATTTTCTTAGCTTTGCAGCCTTTTCATAAGATTTAGGAAAAATATATATCAGAAAATAATTTTCTGCACATAAAACAGTGACATTTGATGAGTAAAATTATTTTTAAATTGCTAAAAAAAAATTCATGTAGATACAGCTAGAAGGGTCAGGGTTCGGGCTAGTGGGTAGTCAACATGAGGATCCATAGCGCACAAAATTGAAGCGACACAACACAAGCTCTAGTCTCATTCGAAGTGTTGTGTCCCTTCAATTTTGTGCGCTATGGATCCTCATACTGCTAGAAATAAAGTAAATTTTGCTGAAAGCTGTGTCCCTTCAAATGGAGATGTGGTACAGACTGCTGGGCACATTACGTTGACTTGAAATCCTATCATTTACATCAAGTGCCGTACTGCTTGCTACTTTGCCTTTCTGACTGGTTCTCACATTTCCTTGTCAAGTGCGAGTGAACTTTTAAAATGAGCAAGGTGCCACCTCTTTTTGACACTAGAGCGGTACATGACCAGAAATGTAGTTTGAAGCAGCGGTCATATTCGTTGCAGTCACTAAACGGCGACACACTGGTTGGAAATATGCAGAAATCAAGCTTCTCGACACTTCAGCAGCCGACTGTGATGCAGGAACACCTTTACTGTGAGGCTGTTTATTGGCATGGGTGCACTCCAGAAATGCCACCTTCTAGCCCTCTTAAATAGCCACTGTCTGCAAGTTACTGCATCTGTTCTACCATGGCCAAAATAAAGGTGACCCCCTGCCATCATTGGTATCCTGAGAGTCCTCCTATACATTGCTCCCACTATAGTGGCAGTGTTTATCGTGCTGTTCATCCTTTGATACAGGCACAGCAGTAGAAGATGCATGCAAAGTTAGTGGGCTTCCTCATAACAGGAGCATTGAAAGGACTCTGAAAATGAGCACCGACACTTGTTTGGCTGGCTGCTGTTTACTTCAGAAAGTTTTGCATAATACCTTTTCTGTGAGCTCAACTAACTGCTCTACCATTTTTGCATTTGCTTTGTCATAGCAGGGACGAGGGATGTTTCTTAGGAAGGCCATACATATCATGCAAAACCAGGTGGTGTTTTTTGGATACTGTATGGTTATACAGGCGTGCCTCGTTAATTATGGTACATTGGTCCTCCATCAAAACTGTCCATAACAAATTGGGAAGAAAAATAAAACAAACACACATTTATTCAGATATATACACTAAGGTTACAGTATGCTTTTCTGCATAACAGCAAGCAGTGAATTCCAAATTATAATCTTGGAAAATTGAACATTTTCCTGGTCACAAAAATTGCACTGCAGTGCGAAATGCCTCCCAGGCCTTGAGAGACATGTCAGGATTAGCACTGGGTGTCCGATTCTGCGTTTGCTGTTGTATTCACAATGGCCCTGTAGATGACTTGTTGTTCACCACTTCCTGGGTCTACTGCATCAGCTGCAGGCATTCCTGAAGACTTGCAAGGAGGATGTCATTGATGCGCACATTCATTTGCCTGTGACCTTCCTGCGAGGAATGCGATTTCTTGGCTGATCTGTGACAACGATGGTGAGCCAATGTATAGGTGGGCTTTGTTGACTTTGCGGAATCCTTCTAGGTTTGTGTGTGCATTTGCACCTTTTGTACTGGAGTCATAGATTCCCTGGTACATCTATTTGTTTGCATATGGTTCTCTGTTCATGACAGCACCATCTGCATGTTCCCTGACCAAATCCCAATTCTGATGTTGCTCCACAATGACAGACACTGCACTGCTGAGTTGAGCCGTTCCCCAGTCCAGCAGTATCGATGCTAGAGTGTGTGTCAAAGCTGAGGTCAAGCGTGGGACCTGTCTAACTCCCAAAGTTTAATTTCAGTTTCATCCCTCATTGGTTGGACTAAAATTGTTCCTGCTGCTTATACCTATAAATTTAGAGCTTCGAACTGCTGTTAAGCTGAGTTCTTCTGCGCTTAACCGCAGTCATATCTCAATACCAAACATTGCTTAATTTGCAATGCAGGTTGGCGCAACAAAGGTTGAGGAAGCTTCCATTCTTTTCTTACAATGTTTAAACGTTTATGGAGGTGGCCATTTGAACATTTATCTTCACATCTTGCAGCCTCGGGTGAAACTGTGGCATGAGGAGATGAAAGAAAAAATATACCCCAGTGTGCCCTTCTAAACACCTGCCCAATGACAGCAGAATCTAATATACAATGAATATTGTGCAGTGAAGATTTTTTCCCTTCCATGTATCTTTGAACATTTTTTTTTTCCAGAAGTGGTTGCCCCCGTCATCCAACAAAGTACTGCAGCTTGTGCTATGCACGAAAAAACCACTGACATTATTTCGCTGTCTGATTTTCTTCAAGCTATGCGACAGCTAAGGTGCCCTGGAGACTATATCAGTGAAGCCTTCAGCAACATTGGCCAAAATGTAGTTAAGGTACTGTGCTTCTGCTAAGTGTGCATTGTTTGAGGACCTGACGCCAACATGGTGTGAACATGACATTCAAGAGCTGTCTTCACGATAGCTGTCTTGACAAGTTTACGGTGGAATGAATTGTACAGAAGCAGTCCTTTATTAAGGCACTGTCTCCTCATTGCTCATCAGAGCAACCAAACTGCCATATATATAGCCAAGAGAAAATTGGACAGTGATGCAATGTCAAAGTGGTTGTTTTCTGTGCCAGACGAGCTGCAATCGTTATGCCAGATGACTAGGCCAGCCATTTCATGCATGAAAAGAATGTGAAAAAACAAACAAACATAATATCAGATTTGTTCAGTGCGCAGGATTCACTGTACATTGGATCCCGCTGTCTTAGGTACGGTTTCTTCAACGGCAGACTGGGGTACATTAAAATGACTGTTTTCATGAGCATTGCAAAAATATCAAAGTCACAGAATGGTGGTTTCCTCAACTTTCGTTGCAGAGTATGCAGATGCCAACATACCTTTGACATATTGTCACGGGAAGAAGCATTTCTGATAAACCGAGAAATTGTATGAGCAGAAATAATCCCTAGTCTGAAAAGAAAAAAATGCACGTCTACTCCATCCGACATTTTACTGCAAAAACCTGCAGTCATGATGATGCTTATGCATTCACAGTGCCAGCACTCTTTACTGCACAAGTCTGTGCAAGAGTGCGATTAGTAAATGGCAAGCAGCAGCAGCAGTGTGTCATCCTTTCCTCTGTCTTCATTGTCTGTGTACTTAACCAAAAATAAAAATTACTAGTACTGATGCTGCGAGACCAGACCCCTTCTCAACGAACAAGACATTTCCTACAATGTACTTCGCACCAAGGCACTGCGAGTTCTCTGTTCGAAACATAAGTTAAGGAACTGGACAACTCTTCTGCACAGTGCGGATGTTAAACGAGTGATGTATTCCTTCCAGTCCTCATAAACTGGCAGTCAAACCACACTCTCAGTCACATGCAGCGCCACACTGATTTAGATGTTAGCACACACACGAAAACAGCGCGAACTTCACGAAGGACGCAGAAAGGGGAGACGAGACACATGTTAGTTTCCTGTACACTAACATAAGAAGCGTTCCATCTGAAAATAAGGCTCTTTCTTCACTAATTGATTCATGCAGTTTGTCTATCATCGCACTTACCGAGACCTGGTTAAATGACATGGTTCCTGACAATTGCATTTTCCTCTGCGACTCCGAATTTAACATACTTCATTGTGACCGCGTAAGCCGTAGGGGTGTACTTCTTGCCATTACAAAAAGAAGTCACTGCTGTGCTTATTGAGGTCATGTCATGCCTCGAGCCAGTGTGGGTTCGTGTGAAATGTGACTCTACGGATGTCATTATTGGTGTTTACTACCCTTCTGACATGAACATTTAATCTTATGTGAATTCTGTAAAATGTTAAGGAAAGTTACTGTTCAATTTCCTAATTCAGGCTTACTATTGATAGGTGATTTTAACTTTCCAGCAATTAGTTGGTCCTCACTAACAGCTCCAGCTAATGATCCTGAAGCTCAGACTTTCCTCCAGTCTTGCCTTGTTTTTTTATTGCAACAACATATTTCTGAACCCACGCGTCGTTCTACCACAGTTCTTGATCTTATCCTAACCAGTAAACCTTTGTTCCAATATTACGCTTTTAGAAGGCCTTACTAATTGTTCCATAATCACGGGAAATCTCAATTTCGAGCCCCACAAAAAAGCAACTCGCAAAAAACAAATCAAGTGCTACAACCGAGCAAACTTCGCCAAAATAAATGCTGAGTTGACAGTTTTTTCTGAGCACTTTCTTCTCAATTTTTGAACACGTTCAGTGGAGGTCAACTGGAACCTGTTCAGTAATAAACATGCTGCTCTTATTGACAGATTCATGCACTAACACTGCGCCTTGGCTTAATCGGCACCTAATTTGCCTAAACAAAAACAAAGAAAGCCTTTACAGACAGGCTGACAAAAACAGGCATTGAAACGCTACAAAGCATGTGATAAGAATTATCAGTTCATGACTAATTTGCTCACTAAAATGGTGTCATTGCATGGCGTCAATTTTGAGAAGGAAGCATTCAAGTATTTTTTATTTACTTACACATACTGCTGTCTCTTCTGTTAGAGGCATAACAGGGATGGGTTACACAGCATTTGATTACAGCAATGTCAAAGAAATGGTATGGCAGTTCTCTTTGAAACTGATTATTCGGCAATGCACACAGAGAACCATCCAAGTTATTCCATAATTTAACATTCAGTGGACCATGATATGCCAGCGTGAGCCATTTTTGCAAGCCACCCAAGAGAAACACATTAGGTAAAAAATGGTGAGGCATAGTAGTGATATCATTGTTAAACAGTGCGGAAAGAGAAGACACATGAAAGGAAGACAAGCAACACAACTGCCGAAGAAAATGGATCATTACCTACTCGCCCAAACAGAATTAGTGCTGCTATGTTCACTTTGTTTCAAGAACTGGTGAGCGGTTTCGGCAGCTTTGCCTTGTACCATGCTTTTTAGTTTTCATTTACCCACTGCAGTAAATTTTTCACATTCACACTGCTCTGATGTAATAACCACCAGCCCTTCTGACATGTATGATCTTGACAAAACCCAACGAAATTTGGGTGCGCAGAAAAACCCATATACATGCGCCATAACCCATAGCAACATTTGCAAGGCAATCATGAGAGAACATGCACGCTCCATTCACTGGCGTAATGCCAGGAAACTGGTACACAAGGCACAGCAATGAAGTTTTTCCTATACAGCCACATTCCGCAAACTTTTGAGGCTGACAAAAGAGAAGATAGCAGTGCAGCACAAGGTCATGACTGTGACTCAAGATTTCTGGATGATAAAATAAAAGTAAATGATAAAAAAAGTGACCATAAGGTACCTCAACCGCTGTTTTCTCATAAATTAGTACAGTACCAAAGAAGGCCGTGTAGGCAGCTGCGCAGCACGGAGAGCTCACCTGAACTGGTTCCAACGTGTCATACTTGAACACTGCAGCATGACTTTTTGTTTACGCTTAAAAATGCATTTAGTGTTACAACTGCACAATAAACTGAAGCTGGAACGTACACGACCGCAACAAAAACACGAACAGCACGAACAGCACCAATCCAGCCACAGATATAAACAACCCGCGGCACGCAGAGAATGATGCTGATGTCGATAGGCAGGCCGTCCCAGGCAGATGGCGCTGCTGCGCCACCTACGAAATGCAATTTTTTTTGCAACTGATGCGAAATGCGCTGGAAGCATGGCTCAAAATTCGTAAGAAACGACACCACAATAGCACTATAAAAATAATGAGAGCTGACAGCAAAAATAACGAAAGAATAGATTTTACACAAAACTGCCAACCATGAAATCAAAACTGAAACTCGGCAAGCGACTGGTTTTTTTTTTTTTTTTTTTGCCATTGAAACGCTGTTATTCCTGAAAGCGGCACAATTATTTTTTCTGTATGAGTCGCGTCTGCGTCACGGCAGCGGCAATTCTGCCAGGCGCGAGTAATATTTCAAGCAGAACTTTAGAAGCTGTATATGTATATCGGAGGTCTAGAAATGCTGTCTCTTACTGGTTGGTGACATTTGTCATCTTGCCGCGCCTCAACAGAGCTTATCAACATTATGTTAGATTTTAATTTCTTTCAGGTGATTAACCAACCCACTCGCGGTTCAAACATTTTATATTTAGCTTTCTGCAATGCGCCCGAAACGATTAACGAAGTGTTACTCCTTGACGGTTTTAGTGACCATAAGCTCATTCATCTACGACTTAATGTCCCATTAGCGTTTCAAGGTCTTACATCCAGGAAAATTCGCGATTACAGTAGAGCTAATTATAGAGATATGAATATTGCACTTAATGATTTTTTTATTCAAACGTTCTTGCCCTCATTTGCAGACAGGTCCGTCGATCAGAACTGGGTACTTTATAAGATCATGATGTCCAATCTAGTTTACAAATATGTTCCCTTGGTTTCAATTTCAAACAACAAATCTAATCCATGGTTCAATAGATCTCTCCGCCGTCATCGAAACAAAAAAAAGCGTTTGTACAGAAAAGCTCGGTTGGTATATCTACATCGGATGCTTGGAAAAAATACGATTGTCTGAAATCTCACTGGTCGGCCCTCCGGGCATCAAAGAAAAAATATTTTTCTCATGACCTACCCGCCCTCCTAAAATCTAATCCCAAAAAGCTCTGGCGTGTGATATCTCCCGACAGTACTAGCAACCAATTTTCATTGTACAGCGACGATCACGTGCAGCTTTCGGAGAGTGAATGTCCCCAAGCATTTAACAGATATTTTGCGTCAGTGTTCACTCGGGAAGATCATTCCAACATACCCATTGTTCCTGATCGTGATTACCAATATATGGCCCCTATTACCATTACCGCTGAAGGTATCGCTCGTCTCATTGCAAATCTTAAGGTTTCCTCATCAGCTGGTGTTGACAACATAAATTCTAAAATATTGAAAAACACTGTATCAATCTCCAGTGAAATTCTATGCCTCATCTATCAGCAATCATTATCATCTGGTTTACTTCCTACAGATTGGAAAATTGCTAAGATCATTCCAGTGTTCAAAAGTGGAAACAGAAATTCACCAGAAAACTACCACCCCATTTCGCTAACCTGCATTTGCTGTGAATTACTCAAGCATGTTGTCGCTTCCCACATTTACTGCCATCTGGAACTTAATTCTTTCTTTTTTCCTAATCAGCACGGCTTCCGGAAAGGTTTTTCTTGTGACACCCAACTGCTAGAATTTACAACTGACTTGGATTTCAACATGGATGCTAACCTTCAAAGTGACTATCTTTTTAGATTTTGCTAAAGCCTTCGACCGTATTGCACATTCCCGCTTGTTCTCAAAATTGTCTGCTCTGTGCCTAGATTCTTTAACCCTGTCATGGCTACGTAACTTTCTTTCATTTCGCCAGCAGTTCACTACAGTAAACAATTTCACCTCCCCACTAAGTGATGTAGAGTCTGGCGTACCCCAAGGCAGTGTTCTTGGCCCCTTATTGTTTCTAATATACATTAACGACTTGGCCACAGACATATCTTCTTCTATACGACTCTTTGCTGACGACTGCATCATTTATCGGCCCATTAATTCTATGGATGATCACCTTGCTCTCCAAACTGACCTGAACTTAATTTCAAATTGGTGTAGTAAATGGCAAATGATGCTCAACTCATCTAAATTCAAGGTTATCTCTTTCACCCGCAAGCATACTAATTCTAATTTCTTGTACTCCATTGAAGGTACTGTAGTGTCTCGGGCATCATCTTATAAGTATTTAGGTATTCACCTCACGGATAATCTTTCATGGGCCACGCACATTCAATCCATCTGTGCCAAACCTTCAAGATCACTTGGGTACCGGCGGCGGAACTTGCGAAACACCCCTAATAACGTGAGAAAAGTCGCTTACTTAACAATCGTGCGTCCTCAACTAGAATTTTTTTCACCTACGTGGTCTCCTTATCAAAATTACCTAATCAACATGCTTGAACCCGTACAAAATAGAGCCACTCGTTTCATCACACAAAAGTACCACCCCCGTCCAGCATCACTAAGATCAAACTTGATATCTCCCTCGAACCATTACATATTTGCCTTTCCATCGCTCTTTTATGCTTACTTCATAAATATCGTCACAGCACCAGGCCATCTCCCTTGCCCCTCGAAGAGCCTTCACGCATTTCACACCGCCTACATAATCAGTACAGCATTAAATGCATTTACGGAAGAACCCTAGCCTTCAATTCATCTGCACTTCCACGTGCCATTATTCTTTGGAATGATCTTCCCAACTGTATCGCATCTATCGGCAACCACCAATCATTTCAAGACCAGCTGCACAAACATTTTCTTTAACGACATTGTGTCTTGTTTCAGGTTGTTCTGTGTCCTTGGTTCCCTTTTCTTCTCGTTGGTATAGTATTAAGTTTTGGTTTCTTGTGCAATTTCAACCATTAGTATATTTTTTATGGCTACTGCTTTTTCTTTCGATGCGGTGATGTATGTCTTGTAGTTACGTTTTGCCCTGTATATTTATAATTGTGTTTACTTTTTGCCTTGTATCGCGCGTTGTTTTTAACTCATTGTTCCTATTTGCTTAATCTATTGTTTTTGCCCCCCTTACTCAATGCCCTTCTGGGCCCTGTAAGGTATTTTGAATAAATAAATAAATAAATAAACAGGATTGATTTCGGTTCCTCAGCGTGCACTGCATTGGACAGTACACGGGCCTCTAGCATTGCCGGGGTCGAACCCGCGTCTTTTGGGTCAGAAGCCGAACACAATAACCACAGCAGCGGCTGAACGGAGGTGCTAGCATTCATGGAGGTTCACGGAATATGTGGCGAAGCTATTAATTTTGCAGTCTCAATCCCTTTTCTCAAGGCGTCGTATTGCGATTCACAAGGACGGGTAAAGAATGCAGGCCAAGATAAGCCGCGTGTACAAGAATGCAGCAGTGCCGCACCGTATATTTTGCGGACGCGACGCGCCGCTGTTCACATATGTACTATCGGGGACAAAAGTTTGCTGGACGAGAGTTCTTGGAAAAACGTCCATTGTAGCTCCACCTCGCTAGTCAGTCACCTTTTGCCGCTCCTTGCGAAAAGTGACGCCCCCACTTTCTGGATTCTCGCTGTGCACCGCAAGCGCGCAGGCTACTGCGCCATTAGCGACGTGCACAGCTCGCGTCGTTATTCAGGAGTTCCTCTACATGATTGAATTCATCATTCTGCCAAACTGTTCTCATGAAATCATCTTGGGTTTGGACTTCCTATCGCGCCAAAACGCAGTCATCGATGGTGCTCGGGCTGAACTCGAGTTCTTTTTGCTATCAGCGGTTCTTCGTTGCCCGATGCCCCTTCTGCTGCTCCTGCCAAAGCCGTCACTGCTGAAGACACTCAACTGCCTCCCTGTTCTTCTGTTCTTGTGCCCATCGCTTCTGACTTTGTTCGCGACGGCAACATACTTTTTACACCATCGCCTCTTTCTGTGCCACAAGTACATGCCCATACCTTACGCCGTCCTCACCCTGTCAGCTGGCCTTAGCGCATTGTTCATGACCAGTCTGTTTACATATGCTTCCGTTGTGTGTCGCGGTGAGTGCCTTGGTACCGTCCAGATCATTGATTTCATTCTCTATTGCGATGAGACTGACGCTTCGCTGTCCCTCGACGTAGATGCCCTCCACACTTCGCTCGACACTTCACCTCCAGACGTTTTCCTTCCCTCCATCAACGCCTCTCTCTCTGCACCTCAACGCACTCAACTTCTCGCACTGCTTCATCACTTTCGTTCCTCCTTCAATTTACACCAACCTACTTTGACCTGCACGTTGACTGTCGCCCACCACATCGACACCAGTGACCATGCCCCTCTGCGTCAGCACCCATATTGTGTCTCCGCCAGTGAGCGCTAAGTTATTCAACAACAAGTTGACACCATGTTTCAGAGCGGCGTGATTCAGGCCTCACACAGTCCCTGGGCCTCACCCGTGGTACTCGAGAAGAAGAAAGATGGCTCTATTCGCTTCTGCATTGATTACTGCCACCTGAATCACGCAAAAGGATGTTTACCCTCTTCCCCGCATTGATGATGCTCTGGACTGCTTTCAAGGAGCGGAACTTTTCTCTTCTCTCGATATATGCTCTGGCTACTGGCAGGTCACCATGGCAGCCAACGATCGCCCTAAAACCGCATTTGTGACCCCTGATGGCCTGTATGAATTTAATGTCATGCCTTTTGGCCTCTGTAATGCTCCAGCTATTTTTGAGCGCATGATGGACACCATTCTGTGCGGCCTGAAGTGGAAGTTGTGCCTCCGTTATCTCGACGACATCGTGATCTTTTCGCCCGACTTTGCGACTCATCAGTCCTGGCTGAAGCACGTCTTAACCTGCCTTACGGATGCTGGCCTTCAGCTGAACTTAAAGAAGTGTCGATTTGCTGCTCGTGAACTGAAAATTTTAGGCCACGCTGTGTGTCAAAAGGGGGCGTCTGCCCCGACCCCGCCAAACTTCATGCTGTGACTGCATTTCCAAAACCTACTTGCATTAAGGAACTGCGCAGCTTCCTAGGCCTCTGTTCCTATTTTAGTCGCAACTTTGTGGCCATTGTTGCCCCTTTAACTCAGCTTCTCGGCAGCAACGTGGATTTTTTCGAGTTGGTCGCCTTCCTGTGACAACGCCTACAACACCTTGCGAAGTCTCCTCATGGCACCACCCATCTTGCATCACTTCGACCCGCAAAGCTCCAACCACACACGGACGCCAGTGGCATTGGCCTCAGGGCTGTGCTCACCCAACGCAAGTCTGGCTTCGAACAATGTGTCATTGCTTACGCCAGTCGCACCATCATGAAAGCCGGATCCAGCTACTCCGTGACAGAAAAAGAGTGCTTGGCCATTGCCTGGGCCCTTGGCAAGTTTAGACTTTATCTCTATGGGCGTCATTTTCACGTGATCACCAACCACCATGCCCTATGTTGGCTTTCTTCGCTCCGGCGGCCTTGCTCGATGGGCTTTCCGTCTACAAGAATAAAACATACGTGTCGTTTATTGGTCGGGCCGCAAGCACCAGGACACTGATGCCCTGTCCCGCTCCCGGCCGAGCTTGCCAGCCTCTCCGCCCTCCACTCCGCTGTGCCTTCACTCACCACCTGCGTCATGCCTCATGAGCAGCGTAAAGATCAATGGATTGCCTCTCTTCTTGACTTTCTCTCGGCCCCATCTATGGCTCCAGCATCCCGCGCGTGAAAAAAATTGTAAATTGTACGGTTTAACATCCCAAAAGAACCCGCTGGCTACAAGGGTCATCTTAGTGGAGGGCTCCGGATTAATTTAAAGCATCTAAAGAAGACTGAAGAGACATACACTTGATGCAATGTGACCATGCTGCCTCGAGAACTTTTGCATAGGCTGTCAGAAGCAAAAGGCCAAGGGCTATCCCCAACTATTTCCTGCACAGTGTCTCATGGTGTCAGAAGCTTCACCCCATTTAGATAAAGAGAGCTAATTGATCAACAACTCAGAGCGAGACTAACACCGTTCTTGCTTCGGGTTGCTGATCAATTCGGCCTCACCATGGCATCTGCTAGGCACCCTGGTTAGCTTAAATGTAGAGTGACTGCCCAGGCAGGCAGTGGTCCCTGGCTCTATCGCCAGACTAAGACGGATTTCCCTTCAGCTGCAAAGGTTCTGAGAAAGCTGTTTAGCTTTGCTCTACAACCGTATAATTGCGATCAAGTACAAACTCATGAGTAATTACTGCCTAATTGAAATGTACTTCACCTAGGGTGTTTCCCTTAATGGACTACATTTTGAATGTGCACTCCAAGGGCATCTTCCATTCCCCAACATTCTCCTTGCCCCAAAACAGATAGCGATCTGAAACTCAAAACAAAACAAGAGGCTCCATGCTGACACTGTCAACAGGAATTTTCTATTCAGTCTTTGAGAATATATGCATCCTGTTGTAACGATACTTTTGATACAGCATTGTGTACACAGACTTAGGACACAAATCAATCACACTCTCACTTTACAGTTCTTCCATTCAGTGACTCTCACGATGAATGTTCATGTTTACTGTTTGGTTATGGGAGGGTTTCTGCTGTAGTGCTGGCTGCATTACCTACCCCTTTCCAATTTCCTATTTTTCTTTTGCCAAGGCTGTGGAGTCTGACTGCACCTGTTTCAATTAATAGGTACATTTAGCAGGCTAGTAGCTGCAGTCCACAGAGTGTTCGAAGTTACTGTCATTGCAATGGAATAAAATGTAGCAGAGCTTTAAGATACCTGGATTCTTATGCTGCAAACCTGTTGGACCTAACATGTGCCTTCTAGCAGTTTCTCGGGGTCATCTTTCTGCATTTATGGAGTACATTGAAACTTAGGATTAGAGATAATGTTAGATAATGCTTTGTGCAACATGCATGGAAGCAACTTCACATTTTTTTGCTGTGGCTGCAATCCTAGCAGGATGACCTAGAGGATTAACTAACACATGCTGACATTTGAGTTCAGGTTCCCTCTTGGGCTTTCTAGAAAGTATATGCTTGCTGCACCAATCAAACATAATCTGATCTTGGGCCTCAAGATCACCTTGTAAGCATTCCCATCGAGCAACTCTGTCAGAACAGCCATTGGTAAAGCAGCCCAGTCAGTGTTTTTGTCCCTTGTGTGTTAAAACGCTTCAGTAAGTTTCCTCTTTGAGACAGTTCTGTGCATTTGTGAAAGCCAGGCTTGATTCTGCATTTTTAACTAAAACATACGTATACATACATACATACATCTTTATTAACTCTCACAAGGTTACATTAGCAACAGAGGAGAGAAGACGCAAGGCAAAAAGCTGCGTTGGTGCAGCTTGAGGGCCACCCTGCGCCCTCTGCCGGCGGTATCGCCTGGCAGCTAATCACAACAGCAGTGGAAGAGCGCACTCGCAAGCACAAAAGAAAATACAGCCACAAAATATATACATTAACATTTGCATGATGTTATGCCTCTATTATCACTCGACATTATTTGACAAAAGATGCTCAAAATATTTATGTACAGGAAACGCATTTATAATCAACCGAGATACAAATCAAGTAGAAAGAAGATACACAACGCTATATGTATATGTTCTAATCATGACGTCAAAAATTATGCACATTGAAACAAAGGAATAAGTGTTATTAATTTATGCCGTGAAGTCTTTTCAAGTATGATGTTGTTCTTGTGCACAATATTGAGGTAATGTGGTAGACTGTATGTCGGTGACTGCTTACCGTATGTAGTGCGGCAGAAAGGTACGGACCATAACATTTTGTTCCGTGTGTTATAAGATGGAATCGAACGAATGAGGTTGAAACTTGATAAGAGGAAATCATTCTTAGTTGAAACAGCATTTTTATACATAGAGATTAACTTGAATGGGAATAACTCAGAGATTTTCATTATACTGAACCTTACAAAGTAAGAACCCGTATGAGTACACCACAGCACATTAGCTATTAATCTAATTGCTCGTTTTTGCGCCATTAGAATTTTCATTTGCTTTTGCTTGGTTGTTGTCCCCCAGACCATGAGACAATAAGTTATATGTGGCAATATTAATGCATTGTAAATTAATACTTTAACTCTAGGCGGAAGTGTATGCCTCTGGCGGCATAGGATGCCATTAATCTTGTTTATTTTAGCGCAGATATTCTCAGTATGTTTATCCCAATTAAGTGATTCAGTCCAAACAACACCAAGACATTTCACAGCTGGCACGACATCAATTTTTTTGTTTGCTAACCAAAGGTCAAAATTTGCACGCACCATTCTGTTTTTAGCTCAGAATGTTATTGCATTGGTCTTCGTGATGTTTACCCTTAGGTAGTTCTTAAAGGACCATTGACGCAGGAATTCTAAGAACTTATTGACGTGTTCTAGCAGGTCTGTTTCTGTGTTACCTGAGGAAAGCATTTTGAGGTCGTCTGCATACGCTATTATGTTGAGAGGAAGGGGAGCAGAAAATATATCATTAATGTAAATATTAAATAATAGGGGGCCCAGAATGCTGCCTTGTGGTACACCAGAGAGGATAGCTTGCAAGGTTGATTTGTTTACGATATTTCAGATATGATTCAATTAAAGATAAGCTGTTACCTCTAATTCCATAGTTATTGAGTTTATGTACCAGTAAAGCATGATTAAGCAGGTCAAATGCTTTGGAAAAATCAACAAATATTCCTATTACAAGGAGCTTTTCCTCAAACGCATTTATTATTATTTCTTTTTGCTTAATTAGTGCCGTTTCCGTGGACCTTTGTTTTCTGAAATCAAACTGACTGTCTGATAGAACTGAATGTTTGGCTAGAAAAGTATTGATTCTCACATAAATAATCTTTTCCAGATCTTTGGATAATATCGGAAGAATGGAAATAGGCCTGTAGTTAGCCATATCTGAGGTAGCACCACCTTTGTGAATGACAGCCACTTTTGCTACCTGCATTTCTTTTGGAAACACGCCAGATTCTATAGCTAGATTATAGATATGCATTAGTATTGGAGCTAGTATGTCAACTACAAATTTGAAGGGTTTGATCTGAAAGCCATCTTTATCTTCAGCTCTGCTATTTCTTAGATTTCTAAACACTGTCACTGTTTCACCTTCATCAGTGGGATACATGAACAGGGATTCAGGAATGCATGGTGTATTATACGCGTAACCCACAGGTGTGTCAGAGGGACAGCATAATGTTTTGGTAATGTTAACAAAGTAATTATAACATTCATTACACAGTTCCTCCCCACCTCTTGGTGTACCATCCTTCATTATTGTCGTAATAGTTGTTTTTGAGGTGCGATTTCGTAATTTGTTCAGTTGGTCACAATGGTTGTGAACACTTCTATTGGACCCCACTGAAAATGCATTACTAAAATAGCTTAGCTTAGCAGTTCGCAATTCTCTATTCAGCTGGTTTCGGTATTTCTTATATTTCTCAAGCTTGCAAGGCTCCCGTGATTTCATGAATTGCGCAAACATTTTCTCTTTGGTCCTTATTTTGCGCAGCAGTTCTTGCGTAACCCACGGTTTCTTTGGATTGCGTTTGCACGGACGGACTAGTGGAAAACATTTATCATAGACAGTTTTAACTTTGAACAAAAAAGCATTATATGCGTCATTCACGTCTTTTAAAGACAGCACATCGTCCCAACTAGTTTCATATAACATCGAACGAAAACGGACAAGTGTGCTGCATGCAGAGCTGCTACAACTAACATATCCAAATTTTCTTTTTTTTCCCCGCACCATTACCGAGTGGAATCAGCTACCACCATCATCAGCAGTTGACACTGATGCTTTAGAACAGGCCGTTCATTGAATTGCTTTTGTTTCATGACTTGCCTTGTACAAATTTGTTTTGTGCTTATTGTGCCCCTCCTGCCAGGGCCCTTCACTGGAACTGCAGTATGCTCTAAATAAATAAATAAATAAATTGCAGAGAAAGTGTTTCAAATATGCAATGCTTCTGTCCTGGCAAGAGTTTATTCTCTAGGCAAGCTTGAGATAAACTACGGTTCAGTGCTGACTTAGGAACCCTTATGCAAAGTTAGCAGTAAGTGTACCAAAAGTACAAGGCATTTAATTCCCCGGAGTAATTGGAATACGTGAGAGATATTGGTGAGGACAACAGCCCTATACCTGGCTTGAAAAATGATGATATTTCATTTTTATTCATTATTCATTTTGTTCATTTATGTTTTATTAATTTGTGTCTGGAACTCACTACTAACAATCATCAAATCATCGAGTACAGAAGCATCATTCCATAAAAACTTGAAAAAGTGTGTCCTTTTTAAATACCTTCATTTGCCATGCCAATGAACCCTGTGTTTATTGTGTACGGCTTTTATTGCTTGAGTGCTTTTATATCGTATTGTGTTCTCTTTTTGCGGTGCTCCTTAATATGTTTGTAAAATTGAGCATGCTTAATAAAATGTTTTGTTATGATTGTTTATTCCCACTGCACCTTTTTCCGGTATGCAGTTGCTATCTACCATATTTTATCATGCGTCATATACGAGGTGCCCCAGCTAAAAGTATCCAAGCTTTTAAGAAACACAGAATGTCCTAGCTGCGTGAGACCAACTGAGGGTAGTTCAGAGTCATGTGACCTAGTCATACCTCGGCACCATGGGGGGTGTCTCAATAACATTCGCACTCACAGCCACTCACCCTCACATCCACTCACTCGTACTCACACTCATGTGCACTCACACTCGTAACCAATCACTCGCATTCACACTCATGTCAACTCACACTCGTAACCACTTGCATTCTCAACCACTCACTCACACTCGTACTCATGTCTACTCACGCTCTTAACCACTCGCACTCACGACTTACTCTCACACTCATGACCACTTGCATTCACAACGATCACTCACTAGCAATCACAACTTCTCACTCACACTCACGTCCACTCATTCGCACTCACACCCATCACCACCCACACTCACTCGCACTCGCGTCCACTCACACGCACGACCACTCACTCACATGTGAGCTGATATGAGTGCACTCAAGAGTGAGTGTGCCGACCTATGGACCTAGTCTGCAGTTTTTTTTTCGTGCTTCAAAGTTAATTAATTAGTTCAGCATAATTAGCTAACTTTTTCATTATTGAATTGAGGAACAAAGTGTCAATGTAGAAGTTGTAAATTGTCTAAAAAAATCGCTAGCAGCGCTGTTTCCATCAAGGCACGATTTACACCAAAAGAGTCATTATGCATTGGAGAAAAGGAGCAAGCACATATGCCAAGCATGGAAAGCTGGTCTCTAGATGAGAGAAGCTTGCACTTTCAGATCATCTATGCTTAGGAACTACCAACAAAATCACAGACTGCAGAAAATATGTGGCTGCCACATCCATCTCAGATTACACACAGAGCAGTGGGTGCAATATTACTAACGCCTACTGTTTGCACTCGGAACCGTTTAACACTAGTACTTTGTGTGGACGTATCATCATTCCTGTGTCCAATATAAGATAAGACAACAGGTATATGCCATCATGAAACTGTTTGCAACAATGTCTAAAGGAAATGATCTTACAGCCCAATGCACTGTTCTAGGTTACCTGACTCCAGCTCCCTTATTTCAGTTTTGCGACAACGTCATCCGTAACTGCAGCTTTCATGAGAGGTGTGAGATAGATATGAGTTTGGCGATTCAGCAATTTGAAAAAATTGTGCCACAACCTAAGACGAAGAATGGGCACAATGAGTACGGGCTGTCACGACAATTTTTGCAGTAAACCACGAAAATATACGCTCAAAACCTAGATCATACAAACACCACTCCGCCGTGGACTTTACACGAAACCCGCTAAGAGAAAAGACTCAAAAAAGCGACAGTTACACAGTCAAATCACCGACAATCAAAACAAGTGCCACCAATGCTGGCTTGAAAGGCCAGGAATCTCACTCTACCGCTGAACCACTCACCGATAATTTTCGCACATATGCAGGCCAGGCAAACGTTGCTACAATACACTTGGGCCAGGAAAGACGCGGCGCTGCATTTCTGCATTCACTAGAGAGCCTACATGTAAAAAGACGGTGGCGCGCAACATGTAGGCTCCCTAGCATTCACCCAGCGGGGCGTCTGTTTGGGCGTCATGGCACAGCAGACAACACCTTGGCAACATTGATTTTGTCGGGAACGGGCGTGAGCAACACTGAACTTGGCTGCAGCGTCTGTTTTGGCAACATTGCACTTGTCGGGAACGGGCGTGGCCAACATTGGGCTTGTCTGTAGCGGCTAGCAAACGGAAACACGCCACCCGGCACTCGCCTCGCGAGGTTGCCCCAACGTCGCTCTCGCCATCTCTCGGCAGCCAGCGGCGTAACTTCTCAAGGGAGGAGGAGCGGCGACGACGGCCGCGGAGCGCGGAGTTGCCAGGCACAGAAAGTATAAAGGAGGCAATGATACTGTACATAAAAGTTATTTGACTCACCGTCGCCTCGACCGTTTCCTGGCTCGGACACCCAGTCCCAACAGGGGACACACATAGTTCCCGGCGCGTTCGCGAGCAGCCGCGTTCCTAGAAAGGAGACGCTTCGCTTTGAGCGCCCCCAGCCGCGTTCCGATGACCCCGCGTACACTACCGATCCCTTACAGATTGAGTGAGTGAGTGAGTGACTGAGTGAGTGACTGAGTAACTGACTGACTGACTGAGCGAGCGAGCGTGCGTGCGCGCGCGTGTGCGCGCGTGTGAGTGTGTGTGTGTGTGTGTGTGTGTGTGTGTGTGTGTGTGTGTGTGTGTGTGTGTGTGAGTGAGTGAGTGAGTGAGTGTGTGTGTGTGTGTGAGTGTGTGTGTGTGTGAGTGAGTGTGTGAGTGAGTGTGAGTGAGTGTGTGAGTGAGAGTGTGTGAGTGAGCGGGCGGGCGGGCGGGCGGGCGAGCGAGCGAGTGAGTGAGTGAAAACTTTAATTGACGAAAAAGTAGAGTGGTGGTCACTGTGCGATGTCCGGACCATGCAGGTCTCGGACCGCATAGGCCCACTCGACAGCCTTGACTTGAATGTCTCGGTCGTCGCTGGCCTTTGGTGAAAGCCACGAGTCACGTGAGGGAGTAGTCATGAGATCTGTGGGCGGAAGAAGCGCATCCTCCACTGATTCGAGCATAGCTGGACAAGGAAATAAGGAGAGATAGAGATAAAGCGGCTGACGGCCTGTCTTACGCGTCGTTTTATACGAAGGTGGGAATTTTTTTAAAGGTAGTTGTTTGCTGAATTTGTCAGTGACCTGATACAAACTACCTCACGCTCTGCCAATGTGCTCGTTGTTGTGTAGCTTTGGAGCTGACCGACCAGCTTTTGACTGGCTCGTGATGTGAGGGCATGGGTTACCATTTTTTTCACCCTTTGTGTAGTGTTGCTAACTTTTGTATGTTCTCCGTCTCGAGTTTTAGAAAACGTAAATATTCTTGCTAAGAATCACAGAGAAATTTTCGAGACGGTATAGAATAAATGTTTCGAACACTACCGAAAATAAATTCAGAGGGGCACTTTGTTGACCAAAAGTGGGGTGAGGCGAAAGCCCTCAGCGCAGTGTTGCTGCTCGTGTCACTGATGTGTGGCTAAGATGTTAAGTAGACTATTGTTTGTAAATCTTCACTGTTGGAGACACTGGATGGTGTTTGGGAGGCGTCCGGCTGATTCGACGCCTTTCTGCAAGCACTCTCCAGCGTACTAGACAAGGAGAACTGCATATGCGTTGCCAGGAAGTAGCGTAGCCAATATCACGATCGGCTGCAGTAATGGAAGGATGGTGGTTCGAATCCCATCGTGCACAAAGATTTTTAAGCATGAAATGCTTTTAGCTCCCGTTGTCGGCATTGTGGTGACGTCACGCTGAGACCGAGAGCCATCATCCGGGCACTGAAATCTACTCATCCGGGCTCTGAAACGAGAACATCCGGGCACCGTACGAGACTGAACGAGATTCAACGAGACTCTCTAAGCCCTCCTACGGGACCGGCATACAAGCGCCGGTTGCTCTCCAAACGAGTCACAAAAAATAACTGCTGCCAGTGTCTTCTCAATGTTTATCAAGATATCAGTCGAGCTGTGCATTTGATAATGCACGGAATTATAATTTCCGATTTCTAATAACGCGTGGAAAAAGCACATACATGCCACAATACACTTCGTTGTCATACGTGATCTGTTAGGGGCTTTGAGAGAAGGCCGCTTAGAGAAAGAGGGCGAGAAAGGCTTTCGGCGAAAAACTTTCGCTCCCTCCCCAGGAAGGCGCTGCGGTCCCACACTCACGCATGTAAAAGACCAGCCGCTTGGCCTTCAAGCCATTTCCCCCTCTGGCAGGCAGGTGTATACACGCTCGCGGAGTATTCGAACGCGCTGCGTATACATTCTTGTCAGGCCTGCGTCTCGTCGTGTCCGCGTACGCTTCTGCATCGTCCTGGATTTCAATGCCGCCACCGTCAAAGCTGCTTAAGCCGAGCAATGGAGCCTGTGTTAGGCCCGTAAACATTTCATGCTTACTCTACTCTCGGTTACGGGAGAGGCGCAATTTTTTTTCTGGTCTGACTGGAAAAAGCGTGACACCTCTTCTGACGACCTTCTGTCGACAACGATGAGGCATTAAAGGCTTTCGCTTTAACAATAATTCGGATTCATCTATATATTCTAGCACGGAGACCTCGATCCTTCGCCGATATTGGTCGGTGGGTAGACCCCCGTGACTTCAAGCCCTTCTCTCAGGGAAGACATGTCTGTGAATAATAAGGACCTTGGTGCGGGCATCTGGAGACAAACGTTCCAGAGGAATGTTTTATGCCGCCAGCGTGGCACTTCTCCCGAGTGTCCTGATTCGTGTCGCGCACCTTCACACGGTTAGCACTTTGTATCCTCGCTGACCATCTGGAAGCTTCCTGTGTAACGCATCATCACTGGTTCTACCTGAAAGACGCTGATGACAAATCTAATGGCGCAAAAAAACCGAAACAGTGACTTTTTTGTCTGAGCGTCCGCCTTGCATTCGGAAGCTGCTGGGTTCTATCCCCAGTGCCCCCGACTACCAAACGGTTTTCTAATGGGTACAAGATCTCCCCCGGCCTGCTTCTCGGCTTTTCTGAGGTGAAATTCTAGGAAAAGGGCCTTTGGCAACTTCACCTTCTCTCGATAGAAAACCTATCTGCGAGAGACCAAAATCCGCCTTATGCGGTAAAGCCCATAGCGGTCCTTTTTCTGGGTGCCTGTTCAGGCCCACAGTGACGGGGTTTGAAGCCATGCAACCCTAGGAAGGCGAGCCCCAGGCCGGCCCCCAGCTTGTACTACCTATTTCTATTTTGAGAAAACCGCTGGGTACTCGGCTGGCAGCGGGACTCGAACCCACCACCTCCTAAAGCCGCGGCGGGTAATCTACCATGAGGCCACGGCAGAGCCTAATAACAGCGTAGTGTGGTTTAGGCTTTGGGACAAAGGACGGGCTGAAAGAAGAGGGAAAGCAGTGCGCAGTCAGCCTTCGTCCCATCTCGACCGTTTCGCCCTTCGACCCCAAACGCAATAGATGCCAAGTTCTTGCAACAGGAGTCACCTCAACAGTAAATCTTAGCAGATGGAAATTTTAAGTACGCTGTAGCCGAGCATCCTATCATTAGCATCTTCTTAGCAATAAATAATACCTAAGACTAGTACGGTTCCTTTGTTTCTAAAGCTAAAGACTGCAGAACAGCAAAAAAAAAATGGCAATACCCAAGCAGTACAGGTAATTAGCCCAATATTGCAAATGGATGGAAGAAATGGGCTTGGGCAGGGCATGTAATGTGAAGGCAAGGTAACCGCTGGTCCTTCAGGGTAACGGAGTGGATTCCAAGAGAAGGCAAGCGTAGCAGGGGGCGGGAGAAAAATAGGTGGGCGGATGAGATTAAGAAGTTTGCGAGGATACGGTGGCCGCAACTTGCGAAGGACAGGGTTAGCTGGAGAGACATGGGAGAGGTCTTTGCCTTGCAGTGGGCGTAGTCAGTCTGATGATGATGATGGTGGTTTCACTACGGTGCTTTCTAGAACCGGCCTTTCCCAATTCGTTTCCAATATGGGGCCGATTACCTGTGCCGCTTGGGACCGTACGTGCCGCGTTCTTTTGCTTCCTTCCACATCGTTAGTAGTAAAACATTTATTGTTGCAAAAGGAAGAGTTAGGGAGTAGGGGGTGGGGGATAGATAGATGTGGAGCTCCAGTGATCGGTCTTCCCTATTCGAGGATCCCGTTGGCCTCCGCGGCTGCCTTATTTCTGGAGCAGGCGATTGTCTTGTAGCAAATACCAGTTCGCCGCGCTCCAACGCCTTACACTCTCCCCTGCCGCTCCGCTGTAACCACATTTCCACAGAGGCTTCTGAAGTATCAGGGGGCTTTATCCGGGGTGGTTTGTTTCTTATTGGTGACGCAATAAAAGGCGCTCACGCTCACGATGCCAACCGCCAACAAAATACAACTGCGCTTGCCGCCGAGCGAGATGCTGATCGGCGACGTAGCCAAACCGAGAAACGGCGAGCGACGAAGACCTCGCAACTGCGAGAGTGGTGCCGGCGACAAAGCGTAGACTTTCAACTTGAGCAACTGCCTCACGGACGACGTCAGCAGAGCCGCGCTGAAGCGAGAGCGTAGCAAGCGACAGCGCGATGGAGCCGCTGATTGACTGTGTAGTTTAACTGGGTCGTTGCTTAGTTTAGCCATTTTTAATGCGAGAGCATTATAAGGTTCACTCGCGTCAGCAAAAAATTGGCAGTGGTTTAGCTCTGGTTAATCTGGAGGATCGAGAAAGTAATGAGGAGAGAGAGAGAGAGGCGATGGAGAGCGCGCGGCGGCGGCCCCGGCACGCTAGCTATGCGCCGCTACTGCGCATGCGCAACTGGGGCACCTCTGACTCACCCGCGCAGCGACGGCGGCGGCGCGCAGTGCAGTGCGCCGTGTGACGTCACTGCTTCTCGCGCATGCGCAGAATGGTCTTGCCTCGGCTCCGCGAAGTGGCTCGGCGACTAGCGTAGTGTTGCTTTCGCAACAAAGGTGTCCGCAGATTTGTCCGCATGATTGCGCCGTTCTCTGAAGATAATTGTGCGGAAGTGTTATTTTGACAGATAGCGTGGGATAAAATGTAGCCGTGGAAAAATTTGGTTCATGAGGTGCAATTAGTTAATTAGTTGAACGCGAAAAATGCGAAAAAATGCGCTTAGACATTAAAATTGCCACGGACGTCGATATAGTGTGGACGTTTTGGTTTCGCATTGCTCCAGCGTGAAAAACAAAAATAAAAAAAACAAAAAGTGATAGAAAATCTTTAAAGGAAAAAAATCTGACCGAAGAATGGAGGGAGAAAAAGAGGACAGGGAAAGGATCTCGCATTTCCGCTCCTAAGCAGAGAAGTGGAAACCTGTAATTATTCTCTTTTTTTTAGAATCGCCAACCCCCTGGTCGTCTTTAAGGCACTGAGCATATGGGATCACTGCGCTCTCCTCGAGCAGTGGTGTCTAGAGGGCCTTACATTGGACAAGGATATGCAATGCCGTTCCTCTTTTTTACGTGCTGCTCGTGGTAGCAGCAGCAAGTATCGTCTGCATATCATCAAGCTTTCAACCCTCGGCTCCAGGCAAAAACCGCTGCTGTAGGAGCAGGCTGCAGTACATCATATGACGTGATGCGCAGATGGTATTGAAAAATACATAAAAATACATAAAAAAAGTTGCAATATGTTTCATGTGAGGTGGGCTTTATTAGGATTCCTTTTTTGTGTGTGTGAGCAGTGAGCCGGCGTTTTGTCGAACTACTTGTCCCATTTGGAAACTAGTCCGCATGTCTCTCTAGAAAAGACTTATTGGACGCTACTCGAACGTTTCTATGACAACGAATTTCGCTCATCCGCCCGCATGTCAAAGGAAGCTACCACACCTGTGGGCAGTTTTCACACGAATGTGAACTTGCGAGAGCGTGAGATCAGAAAGCTCGCCGAAGCCATCGCCTCGCGTTCATATACTGGACTCTGCAGTGGTAGCATCTTGTGATATGGATTATAGCCAATTAAATCGCTGCAGGTTCGTGAACGTGCTCGGTTTGCTGACGCCCTATGTGCCACGTGTGCCGACTTTCGTGGAGTGCGTGTTCTCCTGGAACACTACTTGTTACATCGATGACAAGCTCCAGCCGACCATGGTAAGCGCGCTTGCGTCTGGCAACGCCCCAGTGCGTGGCAGAGTCGCTAGCCAGCCTCTCGGTAAGGACAGCTAAAGCCTCGAAAGCTTTACAGCAAACAAGCACACCCCGTCAAGAGTATACGGCCCAAGCGGTTTTATTATGAGACCTGCTGTATGCCTCGTTATTCATCCTCAGCGACCGTAAT
Source organism: Amblyomma mixtum (assembly GCF_055824585.1). Taxonomy (NCBI): domain Eukaryota; kingdom Metazoa; phylum Arthropoda; class Arachnida; order Ixodida; family Ixodidae; genus Amblyomma; species Amblyomma mixtum. Next base: position 35,612,416 of record NC_143015.1, read on the forward strand.
TTCTCGAAAGCGGAATGGTATCGCGTCCTCAATCCTCCGAATACTAGGAGTAGGATGTAGAAGAGGAAAGGCAGGGAGGTTAACCGGAAGAATAATCGGTTTGCTACCCTACACGAGGGGGAAAGGAGTGAGGGGATAAAAAAATGAAAAAGAGAAGAGAGTAGCAGAAAATTGAAGTCACCCTGAAAAGTCAGTGTTCGTTGAAGTCACAGCCAATCTGGCCTGCTTGGCCAGAAGTTCGCAAGAAGCGGAGCAGTGCCTTGGAGGCCTTCACCGCCAACGATCGCCGCGGCCAGTGGCCGAGAATTTAACACTTTGGACTGCTACATATGCTACGGAGCCGTGCAGAACAGTTTAGAAGCAAACCCCTTGGGCTGTATACTTTTGACGGGGGCTGTACGTAGTGAACTTTCTCTAGCCTAAGCGGCACCGACTTTTTCATGTGTGTGGTAAATGGGCGCTGGGACACATTCGGTCAGATGTCCCACGGAGTGGCTACACTTAAAAGGATAGAGAAAGTGTCTATCAAATGCTTTCATTATGCAGAGAAAATGCCACTGTGCCTGCAAGCTGCGTAAAATTCCCCAGAACAGAGTCGATAATTGAATATAGTTCTAAAAATTCTTGATTGAAACTCATAGTTTTCCAGCGCAGCGGTACACGACCAAAGAAACGAAGCAAGAAGAGAAGGAGGATGAACACAGCGCTGACCAAACTTCCGTCAGTCTTGCAGCTTCACTTCTGAGGTGATGAAACCGCCTTTCACCAATTCATTCCGGGAATCGCGTAAAACTAGCCCAAGAACTAATTCTACTGAAGTACATTTAAAAAGTCCCGCCTTCGCACCTCGTGGCTTCCTGCAGTGCCGGGCTTTCGAGCGAAGCCTCGCACACGTCATGCGGCGCTCGTGACGTCAGCAGTAAGGGGCTGTCATTGGCTTGCCAAAAACAGCAGCCAAGAAGACGGCTCGGCTCGGCAGAAGACCGCGGCGTGTGTCCCTTTCCACACTCTAATGTATTGTATACACTCCATCTCGCAAGTTGTTTGCAGCCTCCATGTTTGCAGCGTTGTGAAGGCTGCTGCGATCTCAGCCAATCAGAAGACAGTACGCTGAGACCCCCGTACCTCCGCTTTCTTAGCCCGCGACAGGTGGCGCCATCTCTGGGATGAAAAGAGCTCCAGTCTCCAGCTACTGCGCGCAGGAGACTCGAAACGCCATCCCGAACTATCTTTTCAACAACTGCAATAATTTCATGAAAAATAGAACACTGCGCAAATATCTGAGGGACTATTTGTTGTCTTCCTTGGACCTAATTGGACGAGAAAGCTCTACCTTTCACAGCGCTGCAAACAGCTTGTGAGGTGAAGTATGGGCGTGGCGAGAGAGCGAGCGGGAAAAAAAAAAAGTAAACAACCGCGTCAGATTGCTTTGGTCACCCAGCCAGGCCGACCCACCGACCAGCCAAGAGAAAACAGCGCGTGAAAAACGGGACACAGATTACAGCACAGCAGACACAAGAGCTAACAACTGCAGACTGAGTGCAGTGTTCGCAATAAATACAGCAAGAATCATTCAAAAAACAAAGAAAAGCAAGGAAGCGTCCTTGTGCTACTTTTGCCTTGAGTATTCTGCAAGGCTGTCAAATCCTTTTCTCCCCAAAGCCATTGATGGGATGCTTACACATTTCGAGCCTTTGCTGTCTATGACGCAACTTCATGTGGCTCGCGCATGTTCTGGTGATTGTATCTCTGCACAATCTTACAGTTCCCAAGGCGTGTAGAGCAATCACAGTACGACACGTGTTTATACAGCGTGCTGCCTGATGCTGCGCCGATTGTAACGGCGTGTTCTCCTCTTAGGCGATCATTGATGTCATGCATTTTTTGTACCAAATAAGACAGGCTCCTCAAGGCAATAGAGTCTCGTAGACAACCTCACTGTCTCTAACATTAGGTAGGCCATGAAGCGGAAACTGTCCGGCGGCGTTTGTGTGAAGCTTAGGGAGAATTTTTCTCTCTCCACCTGCCACCTGTCAACCCTACCCCTCTCTCGCTCTGTACTTGTAGGGGAGAGGAGGCGATCGGCGAATATTTTTCAACAGCTTGAGGCCATGAGGGCGTCTGGGTATCGAGCTCATTTTACGCGTTTCAGCTGTCACTCGGAATAATGAGTGAGGTCCATAGCGATTGGACTTTGGCAAAATTCAGGAATCGAAAACAATTGCATCTCTACCTGTGCGGCTGCAGTCTTGGCACATTGTTTCAAATGTGGAATTTCTTATGCACTCGTATATCACGCTTATGCGCTCATTCGTGCGTGTAGTTAAGTGCCTATGCGCGCTGCTATGCTAACAGAACCGCGCCTGCCCGCGCCACGAAGGGAACACATCATTTAAACACGAACGTTCTTTACATCAGAGAAGTTCTGAAGTGACTGTTAACTCTTTTTTAATGCAACAAACTTATTTAAATAAACACACTGACACATATAACCGCAGCAAGACACAGTGGACGTAATACGCGCCGACAAGCGGTCACAACGTAGGATGCACACATAAAGACTGCCCCCAGAACGTCATCTCGTTTACAGCAACTTTCAGCGCCGAATGAAAATTAGATTTGCCCGTTTAATAGCGGTAATACCACCCTCGATTCTACCTGCATAAAAGCAAGCTCTTTTCACTTTCAGTCACGTAGCTCGTCTTGGTTAGTTGTCGGTCTTTTTAGGGTGCTTGTTAAGAACACAGTAAATTTGAAATGAGAGCAGTTTTTTTAGACCGTTACCTCTAATACTCGCATTACTCAAGGTCGCGTTAGTATGAAACACAAGGTCATTCAAGTGGTATTAGTGGGTGGTGCCACTGGTACGCTGATTGTAGACCACCTAATTGGCGTAGAGTGTTCGGAGTGGTATCAAACGATTCAGCGCGCCACGGAGCATACGATTACTAATCTAATTGAAGCGTGGACTATCACAGGGATTCGCACCGACGACTTTTATCTCTCCGAACCGTGATTTCTTGAAACTTCAAACGTCCATTTCGTCCAAACTAATTGACGTAAGACATTCGAAGTGGTGTAGAACGATTTGTCTTCTGGCGCTGTATACGCAGGCACCAAAGAAGTACGTATCCCGATATAACGAAAAATTTATACCGGATATAACGAAGATGGCTAATGACGCAATATTCATTTGATGTCGTTAACGCTCGATACTCATACGATGCCTCAGCGTTTTGCCTTTATTTTTTTTTTCTCGAGAGAGGAACGCTTCCTTTTTGCGTGCTTCTCATGCTCTGGTCTCACCGTGGAGATTTATTTTGTGCAGTGTGGAACGAGTGACACTGCTATTTAGTGTAAAAAGCACTCATGCGCTCTCCAACCCCGACCATGAATCTTGACAACCGCTGGCCACTGCACAAGAGCACTGTGCTGTCGCCGCAGCCAATCACGCCTCGTTTTAAACTGCAACACACTCTCACGCTGTGCATCGCACATCGTGTCTTCATCAACTTCCATCTTCCGCGTGAATAGAGCAGATCAGCTTAACTGACATTGCCGGCAGACGTGCCGAAAACCCAGCAAAGCAAAACCATGAGCCAATCAGGCTGCTAAACAAATGCTTCCGCGTGTCCACTTGGTTTCTCTACGTCAAAACCCTACCATTTTTTCTTCGTTCGCAGACTCAGATGCTGGATCTCATCATGACTCTCCCCAATAATAGGTCGGTGCTGGTCCTGACGTTAACCATGGTGGCCTACAAATTCCCCAATGCCCAATTGACATACGGCCAGTCGGCGATAGGAGTCAGTTCCGACAATGCGGTGCAAGAGTTGTTCGAAGAGGTAAGGAGGAAAAAAAAGTACAGGGGACTCTTAAGCTCCGCCCTAAAGGTATGACGCAATAGGTTTAAGGAGGTAACGCCCATGTATGCGGAATTTGTAATTCTCGACCTCACGTTCATCGATCGCTGGCAGCCCTCATACCTATCCTGGCGCAGTAATGCTGCGATTACGGTCAGAGATTGCGAATGTCGCAAAACCGCGCCTAGAGTCATGGCTGTCAGTCTTTGGCGTGTGCAACGCTCTCGGTGCTCGGTGCAAGTCTCGGTGTTCGAAGTAGGCACACCAGTACAGTGGTCCACCCGATGAAAATCGCGTGTGACCTCTTTAGCATCAGTTTTCACTTTCAGGTGGCAGTGAAGTTTTGTGCTCAGAAGCAGTTCATGTGCCTCTAAGCCTTCACGAACGGCAGTAACCTCTGCCATCACAGAGGATGGTTGAAAGAGGGCGAGAGAAAGTGAGCTGAGTGGATGAAATTAGAAGGTTAGGTGGCCGCTGGTAAAGGACAGAGGCTAGACGTCGATGGGAGAGGAATCTGTCCTGCAGTTGACGTAAGTGGGTAGATGATGAATAATTTTTAAATAATCAATCCAATTAGCGAGTGTGAGCGCTACTGGTTCACATAGCTTCACACTGAATATAAAAGCAATGCCAATAAAAGCATAAAACACTGCACGTTCTATGATTTTTATATTAAACACTCAGACTCGCTTTTTTTCACTTTTTTTTTATTTCAGGCTTGCCGTCGTGTCATATACCTCGCCGGCAACACAGGACGCGTCACCTTCCACAGGGCATGCGCGTGTGGCACCTACTCCCACTCTACAATAAAGGTTGCATACGCCTTTGAGACAAAGGACACCGTGAATGAAAAGGTGCGTATTCTCTGCACAGCTTCTTTTTTCTGCTCAGCTCAGTTTTTTTTTTCTTATTATGCGTATTTTCTTTTACTCGCTGGGTGTATGTCCAGGTTCGCTATTTTTGGTTTTGTTGTCCTAAAGACGTAGGAGGTATGCGAGGCGGTTTTCATTGTTTTTGGTTTGCGTGCTATTTCTCCTCTTGCCTGTATGTTAATTCTGTGTATCTCATTGTTTGCTATTTCAATTTTTTTTGTTTTGTCCTATAGACATTTTAGCTATGCGTTGATGTTTCCTTCATTTTCCATTGCATCTGTGTTAATTATGTGTAACTCATTGATCGTTACATATAATTCATGTAGTACGTATGCGATGTTGTTACTTTTCTTGTTTTGCTTTGTGCACTTTGCTGTGTAATTTGCCACCCCCCTGAGCAATGTAACGGGTGACGGGGCCACGTCAGGCAAAAAATGAATTGCCTTTTGTCCCGTCGCCTCTGACAAATCGATGTCAAAAATAAACTTCACTTCACTTCAAAACCCTCTCGTCTGGCGCAGTGGAATGAACCGGTCTCTTCGCAAACACGACCGGCCCGAGAAAGTGTCGCCACGTGTTGAAATGCTCTTGCCTCGTGCTGCTCGGCAACACTCTTGACCAGACGCGCACTCTCTGCTTTATTGGCCGAAACGCAAATACGCGTGAAATACTTTAATGCGATAGCATTTTAACTCTCATTGCGCCAAAATGCGTCGTCGGTCATAAAACTCGCCCTTTGGCTGGAGGGAAGTGATGTCATCAGACCAGAGCATTCCCATTGGCTGGAGGGAAGTGATGTCATCAGACCGGAGCATTCCCATTGGCTGGAGGGAAGTGATGTCACCAGACCAGAGCATTCCCATTGGCTGGAGGGAAGTGATGTCATCAGACCAGAGCATTTCCATTGGCTGGAGGGAAGTGATGTCATTAGACCGGAGCATTCCCATTGGCTGGAGGGAAGTGATGTCATAAGACCAGAGCATTCCCATTGGCTGGGGGAAGTGATGTCAACAGACAAGAAGTGACGTCACGCCCGGTAAAAGATTCAACGGCTCATAATTCTATCGCATTGTCGAGGCATAATGAATTTAGGTATCCCCGTGAATTTTTCATCTCTTTATTTGCAGCGTTAGTATCCTCTAACTAAAAGTTATTTGCATCAATGTTGGAATTCAATTACAAACAAATCAGGAAATAAAACAAAAAACCAGCTGACGGGACGTCTTGTCCGTTGTCCCCTTTGCGCCAGAACACACTCCATTGGCTCTCAGATGGGGAAGCACGCGGATGCACTGAAATATGTTGCCCTCAAAAAGAAAAAATGGCTGAGGCTTAGCTTAGGTTAAGCCTAGTCAGATGCGAAGCATATTGTCGCCGAGTTGCATATCGAGCACGCCGCTTGGCTAGACGTTCTTCACGCTCTTCATCAGTCTCTGTAGCACGCCGCAACTTTTGCTTCTCATTCCAACGAGCAGCCCTGTCTCCAGGAGGCATCTCTATCCCCTTGTACGCCTAGCAGAGGCAGGCGCACCCCCTTGTATACCGCCGCTCCAGCATCACGTGTTCACTACAGCGCACCTAGCGGCAGAAGCAGGAAACACATTGGTCGCGACGCCTCGCGCGACGGCGCGAGCTGGGGCAATTTCTAGGAGGTATTGGCTGGGGCCCCGTTTCTTCTATGTCGTTACGTCACGCACCACGTGGTCATCCTTGGTCACCATAGAGTTTCTTACTATTACCTAGAGGGAAAGCTGGCGGCGCTGCACTTCAGCCACCATGGACGCTCAAAGCATCATGGGGCGGTGAGCTACTTGTTGCGAGACGGTCGTAGTTTTTCAGGAACACGGAGTGTCATTACTAAGATGTTTCATTCCAAAAACGCTGTTCGTGTGTGCGCAGACGACTTTCGCGCGAACGCAGTGTGCAAAAACCATAGTAGAGAAACCGCAATAGCACACGACGCCAATAAAAGGTTTCACTTTTCCGAAATGCCATTAAAAACCATTTTATAGTGTTTAAGCAACAAAATTTTTTTTGAAAACATATTTACTTTAAAAATGCGCCTGTTAATTACAAAATATTAGTTTTTATAGTGTTCAATACTCGGCCAATAGGAGAGCTAGTCGTCTCTTATTTTGGGCAAACTTTGCACTTAAATGCTCTTCTGCTCGTTTGTTGCAATCATTAGATAAGATATTGAATGTTAGGACGTTTTTAGTTATCAAACAGCTTTATTTTTTATTATTTTTTGGCCAAAAGTTGCAGTTCCGCAACAAGTAGCTCACCGCCCCATGATGCTTTGAGCGCCCATGGTGGCTGAAGTGGTCTCGAGGGGTCGCCATGCAAACTCCCATAGACGAGCCGCCAGCTTTCCCTCTAGGTAATAGTAAGAAACTCTATGTTGGTCACGACGCCTCGCGCGACGGCGCGAGTTGGGCCCCCGTTTTTGCATCTGCTGTGACGTCACGCATCACGTGGTATGACATGGAGGTCACGAAAGGTCAATGGTAACGACACCGCCGCGCTCGAGGAGCTGGGTTGGGCTATTTTAGTATGCTTCGCATAAAAACAGGCTAGCGTACTGTAACGGCGCAAACAAATACACACTAAACACGAATTCGCCTACAAGGGAGTCAAAGGGAGTATAAGCTGTCCTCTAGAGCACACCCTTTTATAGAAGAGTGCGCGCCAGAGGACAACTTTACACCCTTTTTACTCCTTTCTGTTTACAGTGCAGGAACGCATGAAGACCTCGTCCTGTATCTTCTGCCGTGCGTCCCGTTTGGTTGCTCGGTTGCAGTGGGCATTCGGACACTAGTCACCTGTCTGTGTTCAAAAGGCGCGCAGAGGCTATAGCAAGTGCAGTCGGCTGTTTGCAAGGTCGGAGTATTTCAATCTTTATTTCAGTTTGCACATGCAGACTGGGGATGGCGAGGAAAAAGCAGTGAATGATACACCGCTTGACGGGCCTCACCATCCTTACAAGTCAGCGGTTGGCACGAGGCAAAAAAGAAAACAGTGCGAAAAAGTGGATACAAGTGCGCTTATGAAGAACAAGGTTTGCGGAAACAGATATCTAGCAACTGGCAGCAGTAATTGTGGTAAAATACACTGAGGTTATTACACAGAGTGGCATAGTACGCGCAGACACATCGCATCACTGTAGCACAGATTGCTGAATAAAGCTTTTCCGAATAGCAGACAGACATAATATTAACTTGGACACTGAATGAGGCATTGAGGAAATTTGCACAACATACCTTAACATACAAAATCCAGTTAGTTCTGCATTTTGGTAGTGCAAACCTACACTGCAATCTGATGTCGTACGATGAGTGGCGATATGTCATTTGTACAATCTGATAAATAAATGAATCACCCTTTTTTATCACTGTTTTGTAAAAACGTGCAAATCTGTAGTCAAATAATTTGCTGACAGGTATAATATTATAATGTAGGTGAATGTGTCTAGTATGCGAATCATATTGTTACCCGTTGGCCCGTTGATAATTGCACGAAGCATTTTCTTTTGCAGTGTTTGCAGTTTTAGGACGTTAGATACCATTATGGTGCCCCAGACAAGAAAACAACAGCTTAGGTGGGAATAGAAAAAGGCATAATACAAAGTAATTTTAGCTTTGATAGGGAAAGTATGCCTGTTACGCAACGTAATTCCGACGATTCTAGAAAGTGTTGATGCATGTGCATCCCATGTCATCGTACTGCTGAATGTTACACCCAATGATTTAAAGGTGTCCACGTACTCGACCACACTGCCACACTGCGAGAGCCATTCATCACTATTAAATGGTGCTCAAGACAACAGCGCGCATAAGTCACGACGCGGAAATTCACCTCCGCCAGCTGATTAGTTCATAACTGAATATTTTTCTCGTGCCATTTCGGTTTCCGTTTCAACGGCAAAATGTATAGCTGTGATGCAACAGACGATTCGAGATCACATGAGCCTGGCAAAAACTGCGATATAATCGCTATTCGATATAACGCCGGCTTTTCTGCAACGATTTTTCGTCAAAGGTGTAAAACTTTTTATGGCGCATGGGTAGGAGTTATCACTTGACAAATGCCATTTAATCTTAAAACAAACAACGAGAAACAGTAGACAACCATCATCATCAGCCTGACTACGCCCACTGCAGGGCAAGGGCCTCTCCCGTGTCTCTCCAATTAGCCCTGTCCTTTGCCAGCTGCGGCCACCGTATCCCCGCAAACTTCTTAATCTCATCCGCCCACCTAACTCTCTGCCGCCCCCCGCTACGCTTGCCTTCTCCTGGAATCCACTCCATCACCCTTAAGGACCAGCGGTTATCTTGCCTTCGCATTAATGGGGGCCTGTCCGGTGCCAACGATTCTTAGCACCCTCCGCTGCGTCACAGGTCTGACCGCCGCCCCGGTCAGCTGCTCCGCAGCCACTGGGGACTGAGGGCGGAAGGTTAATTGGGTTTTTCATAGAAGGTTGTGGCCAAGTACTACATCAGGGTGGCCAAATCCTGCTCTGGTGAGGAAGTGCGTTGTCGGTTGTGGTCACCGAGATCAGGCCGCACCCCAGGCCTGTTCGTACAGTTCCATCGACAGGTACACGGAGTGTCCCCTTTCTAAAAAAAAAACCGGTGGAGAATTGCGAACACCGGAGACAACCACCCGGAAACAAAAAAAAAATACGACCCACCTTTGTTGTCCACTGTATCGCGCAAATTGCTTTGGTATATGCCATCAGCCAGCTCACTGTGAGTTAGCAGCGTACTGCCGGATGATTGGCTGCAGACAGCGTGGGATAGGACGCTTACCGGCTGCTGCCTCTCCATATCAATTCGAAAGCATTATTACGGCTATGTCGCGTCACTAATAGTGTCCGCAAAACGTGTCCGCAAGTTTTGTCCCTGCGATTTCCGTCGTTCTCTGAAGATAAATGTGTGAAAGTGTGATTGTGACAGACAGTCCGTGATAAAATATTGCCGTCGGAAAAATTTGGTTGATGAGGCGTAATTGATTAATTAATTAAACGCGTAAAAGCGCGAAAAAATGCACTGAGACGACAAAATAGCCATGGACGCCGATATAGTACACGGACGTTAGAAAAAATTTAGGGGGGCACTTTGTTGACCTAAAGTGCGGCGAGGCGGAAGCCTTAAGCCCCACCTCGATGGACACCTCCGGGGCGTACACGCGAAGCGCCTGCGCGCCCATCACGCACCGCGACGGGCGTCGAAAAGTGGCATTCACCTCCATGCTCCTGGGGCTGGCTCGCTCCCCCTCCCGAGCCGACTGAAAGAATGTCAAGCCGTGAACCAAACATGGTTGGGGGGCGCTGAAAGGACAAATTAAACCGCGAAGAAGAGTTCGGGGAACACGAAGCTATGAAGAAAAGAGTCCTCGAGAGTCCCGCGGTCCTCCGATTGTTGTGGGGGAACGCCGGTGGCAGGCAGCGCGAGCGGTCGCACGCCACGTCGGCTCTACCAATGATCGCTGTTATTTGCGGTCCTCAACTCTTTCCCGTAGAAAGCTTGGCACCATCGTCTCCGGCAACCTAAGCGGCATCCGTGGACACCACATTTGCCAAGGTGCGCTGAATTTTGTTCCATTTTCAGTGCTTTGAAGACCTCGCCCCATCTCTGCGGCGCTAAGCCTGACGGTGGCAAGGCCTGCGCCGGCAGCGTTCGGGGTTTCCTCTGGGATTCCTCGGCAATGGCGGTCCAAGGCCAAGTCACCGGATACGATCCCACCTCCATAGGGATCGTTAACATGGAAACCGTTCAACATGAAGAGCCTCTTCCCAGCGAGGAGGAATACCTCCAAGACATGGTCCGCGTATGGCGCGGACGCAGGAAGACTAAGGCCTCCAGGGACGCCAACACGGACGCCGGCCAGCAACGGGTGGCGGGACGCTCTGCACATGTGCAGGGCGAGAACGCTCAACATGCAGCTGTGCAACAAGCAAAACAGCCCCGGTGGCGGCCGCAACACACGCCCCGCATCGGGAAAGACGAAATCATTGTGGTGCTTAAGCCACGAGAAACCATCGACCTGAAGGCCACCTTAGGTCCCGGACAAGCCGGCGCTGCCGTTCGCAGCATCCTCGGGGACGCCGCAAGTGTGGGGCTTGCAGTGTGGCCCGTGTGGGAGCAAAATGTGCTCGTGTGCACACTGAAATCAGTGGAAGCTGCGGAGAAGCTGCTCCGGGACGTCATGCTGCCGGTCGGAGGCCGCACGCTGCTATTCCGGGGCCACCCTAAGCTCTCCGGCGAATTCTGCAAGGGCGTCATCACCGTCTCCCCGGACGAGACATCTGAGACTGTCAAGAAAAAACTCAGTGAGGACCCCAACGTACTATCCGTGCGCAAACTGGGCAAAACGCAGGTTGCTGTGGTCACCTTTGTGGGGACAAGGGTGCCGCGGACCGTGCTTTATAGTTGCGAGCGTCTCCCCGTCCGCTTCTATAAGAAAACGATCCCTGCCTGCCCTCGCTGTGGCACGGTGGGGCATCGGGCCGACGCCTGCCCGCGGCCGCAGCCTGGACGCTGTGAACGCTGCGGGGCTCAGGTTGCTGCTGCTCCTGACGGTGGCCCAGCTGAACATCAATGCTCCCCGTGCTGCCTCATCTGCGGAGGCAGCCATCCCACCGGAGCGCCTGGCTGCGCGGGCAAGTACCGCAAGGTCGTCAAGCCGGGACGCCCACACACCCCAAAGCAGAAGCAGACGCCGGGACCCAAAAAGGCCCAGACGCCCACGGCCGGACCCAAGCAGGCCCCGGGGCCCAAGCCCGAACCCAAGAAGGCCCAGTCCGGGCCGCCAAAATTTGTGAAGTCCGGGAACCCGACGAGGCCACCGGTCCTGAAAGCCGAGGATTTCCCACCTCTGGTACCGCGCCAAAATCAGGTGAGCAGTTGGAGTGGGTTAGTCTCTGGGCCCACCCCCCCTCCCTCCCCCACTGAATCCGCCCTACAGCGGCAGGTAGAGGAGCTCAGGCGCCAAAATCAAATTCTCGCCCGTAAAATTCAAGAATTAGAAGCTAAGCAGGCCGGGCAGTCCGAGCCCATGCAGAACGCTGAGCCCGAGGATAGTGATGACGGATCCTCAGTATCATCTTGCCTAACTAGCGTCTCGCGGCAAACCGCGGACACGGTGGTCGATTCGGCCCCCGCGGACGCCGGCCGTTTCGAGGCCCTGGAGCGTAAAGCCGAGCAGTTGGAGGAGCGGGTGGCAGCGCTCCCGAACCAAATTATGATTGCGGTCCGCGAGTCCTTTCAGGACATGTTCAGTTCCGCATTTGCTACAATGCTTCCCGACATTGCGGCCCAGGTGACTGACTCTGTCCTTAAGGCGGTGCAGCCCTGGGTCAGCTCCCAAATAAAAAATTATCTCTCCTGCGACTCCCCGCAGCTAAAACGTAAAATAGCTCCTCGACAGGCAGCGGAAGAAAGCGGTTCCGGGCCGATAGCCGCGGCGTTGATGCAACCCCTACCTGGGGCTGCGCCGGCCTCCGAACCGAGTGGCTACCCAGCACTGTAAAATAAAAACATCAATATGGCTGGCAAACCTTCTCAGAAAGCTAAAAAATTAGACCAATTCGAAATCATTCAATGGAACTGCAGGGGTTTCAGAGCCTGCAAAAAACGGTCACATCTCCAGCTCTACCTGCAGTCCCTTGGTGACATGCCGGCGCTTCTTGCTTTGCAAGAGCCCGGCAATGATGCTAAATTCTCTGGGTATAGCTCGTTTCAGGGGGGCCCCTCGACCTGCATCCTGGTGCATAAAGCATACACCGCGATTCAGGTCGATCTTGATCTGGAGACTGAGCAAGAATACACCATGGTGAGGGTTCTGCCTCTCAAGCGCCGCGACCCGTCAATACATGTGCTTAATGTGTATTGCCCCCCGCATAAGCCGCGTGTTACTTTCAGCGAAATTTTCTATCGTGCTCTCAAGTCGGCTGACAATGAACCCCTGGTGATCATTGGGGATTTCAACGCACCCTGTCTACATTGGGGCTATCACTTCGAGAAATCCAGGGGACGCAAGCTGGCGGAGCTCATCTCCACCCTTCGTCTTACGTTGCTTACGGATCCGTCTTGCCCCACACGTGTGGGCAACTCGGTCACCCGTGACACGTGTCCTGACTTATCTCTGGTTAGGAACACTACAAACGCCACATGGGAGAACCTGGGGGATACCCTGGGCAGCGACCACTGCCTTCTCCGCATCACGCTTTTGGCGAAGGCAGCCCGTAAAAAATGGGGCCAGGCGAAAATAACCAATTGGCACCAATTTCGAATTCAGGACGTCCCTCCGGTACTATTCTCTGACGGCTATGCGGAGTGGGCAACACAGGTCACCAACATACAGAAACAACACACGCAAACACTTCACACCACCGACGAGATCCCCGCAGTGGACAACCACCTCCTGCATCTGTGGGAGGCGCGCCGGAGCTTAACAAAACGATGGAAGAAACACAAGACGAATCGCAAGCTTAGAGCTCGTATTGCACAACTTACGGAGCAGGCTGCGGCATATGCCGCCCAGCTCACAGACACCAATTGGATAGAACGCTGCAACTCGGCAGCGCGTCAGATGAGCTCGAAGGGGACTTGGCGTCTCTTGCGCAGCCTCATCGACCCTTCTCAAACGAAAGGGGAGACGCAAAAACAGCTCCGGCGGGCTCTGCACGGGTACCAAGGTACGACGGCGCAACTTGCGGACACTTTGTGCGACAGGTATCTCTGCCGCACAAACGACCCGGTTGGGCCCGAGTACACGTACTCCGGCAAGCCAAATCAGGATTTAGACGCCCCTTTTGAGTTGCATGACCTTAAGGCGGCCCTGGCTAAAATGCGCCGAGGTGGGGCACCGGGTCGGGATCGCATAACAGTGAAACTGTTGGCGAACCTCTCCGACTGTGCATATCTCCATTTGCTACAATACATAAATCAGATCTGGGATGGGTGTCCGCTCCCACTCGAATGGAAAACATCCCTTGTAACGTTCATCCCCAAAGCAGGTAAAGCCGTGACTACGGACAACTTGAGACCCATCTCATTAACCTCGTGTGTGGGAAAGCTCATGGAGACGATGGTTCGGGATCGCCTCTCTCCATACATGGAGGGTAAGGGCCTCTTTGCAGACACTATGTTCGGGTTCCGCCCGCACATGTCTGCACAGGATGTCCTACTCCAACTACACAGGGACATAATACGACCCACAGCCATGCAAAAAAACGACAAGGCCATTCTCGCCCTCGATCTTAAGGGGGCGTTTGACAATGTTAAACATGCCACCATACTCTCTAACTTGAACACCACTAACTGCGGGGCGAAGGTCTTCGCCTATGTCAGAGACTTCCTCTCTGCGCGTCAGGCACTCCTCCGGATCGAGGACGAGGAGTACGGCCCGTACTCTATGGGTACACGAGGTACACCACAGGGGGCGGTGTTATCACCGCTCCTTTTCAACATCGCCATGATGCACCTGCCCGGCCGACTGGCTCAGGTAGATGGCATAAAACACGCACTCTACGCAGACGACATTACAATCTGGACCACCGAGGGGAGCCTTGGGGAGATAGAGGACCGCCTTCAGCAGGCCGCCACCATAGTCGAAGCATATGCTGCCGACTGTGGTCTCCAATGTGCTCCCGCCAAATCAGAGCTTCTACACGTCAGGACAAACCACAAGGACAACACGTCTCTACACATATCTCTGTCAGGCGGTCCCATCAGAGAAGTGGCGGAGCTCCGGATCCTGGGTCTGTTCATCAATAACAAACTTAGGCCGGACTCTACTATAGCGAAACTCAAGAGCATAGGTGAACAGGTAGGGCGCATGATCCGCCGTGTTTCCAACAAGCGGGGTGGTCTGCGGGGCAGGGACGCGCTACGGCTCGCCTATGCCTTCGTGACCAGCCGGATCCTCTACGCCGTGCCGTACCTACGCACCACCAAACAACAAGACGAGCGCATTGACGCCATCATCAGGAAGGCAACAAAGCGAGCACTGGACCTTCCGGTGGCTACCTCCAACGCCAAACTGAAGGCGTTGGGAGTGGTAAACTCCTATCAGGAGTTGCGGGAGGCCCACCTCGTGAACCAATATACGCGGCTATCGCAGACGGTGCCTGGGCGCCGCCTGCTAAACCGCTTACACATCCAACACACATGCATACCAGAGGGGACGGAGAACATCCCGGTGCTGTGGCGCCACATGCTCTTGGTCGCTCCGCTCCCGCGTAACATGGACATGGCTTCACATGAAGGCAGACGACAAGCGCGGGTTCGCACGCTTGAGAGGCAATATGGGTATAAAGAGGGCGTCTATTACGTGGACATCACAGGGCCGTCGCCCGCAGGATTCTTCACGGCTGCCGTAGTCCACCGGGGAATGAATGTCGATGGGCTATCTTTTCGGGCCCCAAATTCAACACGAGCGGAGGAAGTCGCAATAGCTCTCGCGGCCGCCGATCCAAAATCGAAAACGGTTATTACAGACTCTCGCCGGGCCTGTGAACATTATCTTGCAGGCGAAATATCACCTCTGGCCTCGCAAATTCTAAGACGCGCTCTCGCCGATCCAACTCGCACAAAAGTGATCTGGGCTCCTGGCCACCAGGGTCTACGAGGCAATGAGGCCGCTGATGCGGCCGCCCGAGCGCTCACACACCGGGCTCCTCATCCTAGCTCTCGTGGCTCAGAAGCTCATAAACCGCTTCTGCGGTTCCGCGAAATCCTAATTTATTATTGCGACAGCCACCGTCTCTACCCGGCACCTGCCAAGGGGCTGAGTAAGGCGGAGGAGCGAACTCTGCGGCGCCTGCAGACAGGAACCCTTCTCTGTCCTGCAATAGCAAAACACTTCGATCCGAACACAGATGGGCGCTGCCCGCACTGTGGAGAGATCTGCGATATCTTTCACATGGTGTGGGCATGTACTCAGAATCCTCACCTTCCCCCCTCCCCCACCCCCACCCGAGAGGCATGGGAGACTGCCCTCCTCAACTGCTCCACACTGGAGTCCCAAAGGGCTCTGGTCAAACGGGCGCGAGACGGGGCCTCGTCATGCGGTGTCCCGGACTAAGGATACCGACCATGCAGCAGGGTTATTTATTTTTTTTTTTAACCCTCAAGCTCTCTAGATTAAAGTTTTTCACCACCACCACCACCGATTGTTGTCAACCGGACCCCGCTTCCGACGCGCGCGCTAGCGCCCGTACGCAGGCGCCGATATCTGACATGCACAGATATCTGCGCACCGCTCGCGCCTGCTCGCGCGTCGCGCCTCGCGCATGCGCAGACAGGCTCCAACGTACGCCCGTGCGCGTAGGCGCTCCGCCAGTACGCCTCGGAAGTGTCCATCGAGGTGGGGCTTTAAGCGCAGTGCTGCTGCTTGGCTTGGCGCTGAAGGGGAAGAAGAACAGCGGCTTCTGGTCGCCCAGACGGTCGAAATGCTCGGCCTGTAAATTATGGTCGATTAAAAGTCTTTTACTACTACTACTACTACTGCTGCTTGTGTCACTGATGTATGGTTAAGATGTTAAGCTTCCCCTTTAAGAGTGGAACTCGACAGCGTCTTGCAACGCTGCCAGAGAGTCCACAGAACGCCATCGCTCGGTTGGCTCTACGCCTTGCTCATCGGTAAATTGGTTTTTGAGGAAAGGAAATGTATCTGTCTCGCACACGATCTACCGTGATGTCGCATACATCGGTGGACACCTGAACCTCGCTGTAACGGGAAGGGAGGAAGATGGGAGTGAACGAAGACACCGTATTCACTGGACGCACCTTTGTTCATTCCAAACCATCGGGCAGGTATGGCGGAGTGGTTAGTCTCGCACTCTGGAGAGCCCGGTTCGATTCCCCAACAGAAATAATTTTCTACTCGCTTTCATTCATTGATCTGGTCTGACCAGAAAGGTTAATTAGGCTAATTGGTTAATTAAGCAACTAACTAAATTCAGTCCCACTTGGAGCATCACTATACGATCCCTTTAATTGGTTGCATAGTTACTAGCTAAAGTACAATTGGTCCTGTTTGAAATTGGCGAACTCTGACGTCCCGACCATTTCAACCAATTCAAAAGCGTGACATTTCTATCGACAGCCCCTGCTTACAACGATGAGGCATTGAAGGCTTCCCCCTTAACAGCCATGGAGGTCGGTATAGTGTGCGGACGTTTTGCTTTAGCACTGCTCAAATGCGGGTAACCGCAGTGATCTGTAAGTTTTCGTCTTGGTCACGTTATTGCCAGTGAATAATTTATTAATTATTTACTGTACACACAGCTGCAGCGCCATCTCTCGTGACGTACGTCGTACGCAACACTCACACTGGCGCGTGCCTGCTCTGGCGGCCGTCCTCATTCCTCGCAGATCACGAGAGCCTACGAGTACGTCAAGAGCAAGCCCACCCTGAGTCTCGGCTGGTTCTTGTACAAACTTTCCAAGAGCCTGGCACCGTCCATCTGCGGAGGCGACTTCGCCCGGCTGAAGGCGGCGCGCGAGGCCATCGACCGATACCGAACGCCCTGAAGCCCCGCCAGATCGCCTTCGGAGGCTGAGCACTGCTGTGGCGGACACGGTTGCTTTTTGTGTATCTCTGTCCGGACGCTGCTAGGCGCTAGATATCTCATAGCCTGTTCTGTGTATAGTGGCAGCTATAGCTGCATTGACGCTCGCAACGGTGAAAGTGCTCAGACGTCGGATGATGGCCGGGACGAAAGTACAACGCTTAATTTATTTAATACTTAAAAGGACACAACCTGCGAACCAGACTTCAATGGCCAATCTTCACTGTACTTATCTTGTCGCGGTATCCGTCGTATTTGTCTCGAGCGTACGTTTATAAAACAACATGCTTTATTTGTCATTTCAAAGGGCGTCACACAATACATTTCAAGTTTGCATTATCCGAGTGATTCTCACTAACCATCGCGCACCTGTGCTCCTTTCGGTGCATCTTGTGCATTTATGCGACCGAACGCTTATTCTATAAGAACGTTCTTCACTACGTGTGTTTAATGAGATGCGTTGCTGGCACCTAAGGCTGGGGACGCTAAGGCACGGGTAGGAAACTTCATATATACCATTGTCCAACCAATCCAGACATCAACACCAATCCCTCCCATTGTGGCCGGAAGAAAGCCAGCTGGGGCGTCGTATCGTTGTCATGGAAACGGTACACAGCGGAAAAACGCTTCATTCCCGAATGGACATGCCCAGCAATTCAGGACAAAAGCGTTTTTGTGCGGGAAACCGTTTATGAACGCACTTTTTTATATAACTCAACATTTCACTATAACAATCAATATATATTCGCAGATCACCCGACGGCAGTACTGATTTTCTTGTTCTATTAACGTTTTTGCTATAGTGAAAAGCTTTCCCCATTGGTTTTCTATGGGAGTCTTAACCGAGTACACCACCTATGACATCCAGTAAACGTACAATGGACTGAGTGCTTGGGACATTCAAACGTTTATTAGATATCCATGAAGGTCTTGCGAATGCTACATCTACGTGCCACGCAGTGCAAAATGATCCCCCGTAAAACGTACCAATAACGTTATACACTGGACAATGGGCACATGCAATAGATTTTCCGTTGTGATCCGGTAAATGTCCCATTAATGTAACCTGGTCATCTGAAAATTTCGCTGCTTCAGCCAATATTCCAAGCTTCCTTTTGCATACTGTGCTTAAATTGTAAACATGCTTGAGCACCGTGAGTGCTCGATGAAAATACATAATTTTCCAGTTCTTTTTCTGTTCTATATTGCATATATTGTGTGAACATTTGTACTTGATATAATTAAAGGCGGCTGAGGCCGAGCTGTAATATAGAAACTGGCCTGTGGGAGTACCAAATGGGGCAAAACTTTCAGTTACAAATGCAGAGATTCCATTGTTCTTGAGCCACAAAAAGGGACTGTAATATTTAAAACGGCGGTTGAATTTCTTTGGAAGCGAAATTCTAGAGGCCCGTGTACTGTGCGATGTCAGTGCACGTTAAAGAACCCCAGGTGGTCGAAATTTCCGGAGCCCTTCACTACGGCGTCTCTCATAGCCTGAGTCGCTTTGGGACGTTAAACCCCATAAACCAAACTAAACCAAACTAAAACTGTGGATTGCTGGGCCACTTGGTTCATAGCTAGCAGGAAATGAACCAGCGAAAAGCAACTCGGGGCAATACATCCTGTTCGATGCGATCGATGAAAACACTTTAAAAGAAAAATTGTGCTACACAGTGTGTTTCAACTTACACATCTTTTTTGAATAGGCTTTTTGAGTAAGAAGAGCTCTTTTTTCGGCATAGCATTGCCAGCGGTGTACATCGGAATACGCCTAAAACGTGTTAATTAGCAGGCTGATTAACTAATACTGAATGGTTAACTTTTTAACTCCTACTGTTAGGCTCCTTAAATAGTGAGAGGCGTGTAGCCCACCGCAAGTAATATCCATATCGGTTTTTAAAATCTCGAAACCGCAGTTACCCTCGGCGCTGTGTCCCAAATAATTTTGGCCACATCGCGCCAGAATGCATGTGCTTTTGAGAAGCTTGCAAACAAAGCAACTTCTACTGTTTACATAACTCGTCGAAATAGCCGAAACTTGCAGGACCACAGCGCCGAGGCTAACTGCATTTTCGAAATTCTAAAAATTGATATGGATATTACTTACGGTGGGCTACACGCCTCTGAATAATTAAGGTGCCTCACAGTAATAGTTAAAAGTTAGCTATCCAATATTAGTTAACCAGCCTGCCAGTAAGGACGTCTTAGCGTATTCTGCTCTACTGCACAGCTGACAATGCTATGCTATTCTAACTCAAAAATCCCATTTTTACAAATTGTGCAAAGTGTCCGGTGAAACAATCTGTATATGAGAAGAATGGACCATTACCTCCAATATTTCTATTACAGGATCTTACAAATTTCCAGTTTTCAGTTTTCGGCCACGGGCGTAGCCGGGGGGGGGGTGGGGGGTTCGGTGTCAGAACACCCCCGAAAATTTGAGCGCTGCATCCCCCACCCCTCCTTTCGGCCTTTTTTTTTTTTGCCCATGCTATTTACACAGCGCGTCGATAGATTAAAATGTAAAAAGAAAATAAGAAAACTGCCGATTTATTCTCAAAAAGATTGACGTACTTTGTCAAGTCTCTTTAATAGGAAGCGAAAGTTATTTCAGAAAAAAGTCGCTATTCATTGCCATCGCAAAACGTATGGCACTCCTTTCAGTTGCCTAAGAGTTTTTTTCTCCTGCCGAAACTGAGAATAGGGAGGCGACAGCGTTCGTGACGTAGGGACGCCTACCACGCCATCTAGCGCCGGCTGTTGTCTCGTCGCGCTCGCGGATGGCGATGGAGCGTTAGTGATGTGGCTAGCAAAAGGTCGCCCGTGGTGTCATGTGACTAGCACAGCGGCAGAACTCAGGTAGGAGGACAGAACGCTTTAGCACTAGTTGTGTTGTGTTTCTACCCCCCCCCCCAACTCTCTTTGTGTGTTCCCGTCACACCTGTCTCCACTTAGGCCATGCCCAGATGCAGTGCGTGATTCTGCGAAAGGGGTCTTCTTTCATGCACGCGCTCCCATGCAACCTCATGACAGGTGGAACCGACCACGAGGGACGTATTCGACTCCTGGATTCCTGGTACCACCATTTCTGCCTAACTGCCACGACGTGTTTTCCGGAGTTCCCCTTAAACGGCACCCAAGTATTGACCTTGCGACATTGTGTGTGCATCTGTCAGGGTGACATGTCTCAACGCCAGCTGCCACCTGCGGAGACGAGCGTCTGCCAAGCGCCTGCCATTCAACCGGTCCTCGCTCTTTTGTCAACCGCGGGGTGACGCCGCGGCAGGTGTTCGCCTTTGGGGCATTTCCTTGGAACAAGATATGGAATCCACCTGGCCGGAAACGACTAGCCCGTCAACACGCACTTCTGGACATTTCCGAGTATCCAATGGCCTCAGCGGTTGAAGCGAGGTGACGACGCTGTAGGTGTTCCCCCTTGACGTTTCCTGGAAACAAGATATGGAATCCACCTGACCTGACGGGCCACTTCCGAGTACCCAGGGGCCTCAGCCGAGGAAGACGACGAAGCGGTGAACGACCTTGGAGCACCCGGACGAAGTCCCTACGATTGGTTGAAAAAGGCGGGAAGATCTCGGGAGGGTCTATTTAAAGCGCTCGAGCCGTTCATCGAAGAGCCATTCCCGGAGCGACTCCCTGAGCGTTTCCCTCAACGTTTCCCTGAGACTTCTCAGTTTTTACCTTGTTTGTCATTTTTGTAAATAATCATGTAATTATGTAAATACAGTTTTTCCTTCACTTCCCCTACTCCCCATCTCCGGCCCACGTTCGTTCCTCCTTCGGCACTGCGGCGGTGATCCTGGACCCGATGCCTGGTGGTACACGCTACTAGCCCGGAAAAACATATCAGTTGTCAGACCGAAACCCCGCCGATGTCCGAGACGAAATTGTCTTACTGTTCGAGACAATTATGACGTCACAGGTGCCACATGAACGCAACGACTAGTCACAGCGTGAGCCAAATTTGAACATCCATAACCACCGCAGGGAAGAGTGAGTGAGGGAACAAACGCGGGTTAATGACATCCTAGTCGAAGTCAAGCGGAAGAAGCGGGCTGGGGCAGGGCATGTAATGCGAAGGAAAGATAACCGCTGGTCCTTAAAGAGCAACGGGGTGGGTTCCAAGAGAAGGCAGGCGTAGCAGGGGGCGGATGAAATCTCATCCGCGGTGATAGAAGTTTGCGGGGATCGGGTGGCCGCAACTGGCGAAGGACAGGGTTAATTGGAGAGACATGGGAAAGGCCTTTGTCCTGCAGTGGGCGTAGTCAGACTGATGATGATGATGATGGTGGAGGAGCTGGGAGGTTGCGCCAGTATCGAAATAGCTACCGGAGAGCGCAAGCGTAGCGGGGGGCGTCAGTGTCTAGCGCGCGGATGACGTAACAAATGAATAAAAACACCTTATGGCCGCGAGCGGGATTCCAACCTGCGCCGACGTGAACAGGTCGGCTTTGCTGGCTACTGCAATAGACCATTACCTACGCCATCGCCGCAGCAGCACACACCGCATGTTAACTGCCAGTCTCCTCACGGTTGGTTGGTTGGCCTCAAATTAAGATGGCACATACCGAGGGAGTGGCCAAGACCAGGCGGTGAATTTCTGGAAACAGGATGATGATGATGTCCTCAGGCTTAATGGCACATACCCACGGCGGGGGATTGGCCAGGGAAACAGGAGCGTGCTATCTATGTCGTCGTCTTCGTCAGCTTCCATCCGTGTGCCAGTCAGTCCAAAACGAAGAGCATGCGGGCACCTATCAAGACCGTATTCGAAGGCATGGCCGCTTTGAACGGCCCAATAGGGAAGGGGAAATCAAGGCGCGGCGGCCCCCGCTTCAGGTACACCTGTCCCTGGTTGAACATGGTCTTGAGCTTGAGAGCTGCAGCCACAAGTATTTGTAATAGGTCCAGAACACACCGCTATCGCATTTCACTCTGAAGGTGACTTAAGCGTCCCCGTCATTATATACGGGCTTGGGCAGGGCATGTAATGCGAAGGCGAGATAACCGCTGGTCCTTAAGGGTACCGGAGTGGATTCCAAGATAAGGCAAGCGTAGCAGGGGGCGGCAGAAAGTTAGGGGGGAGGATGAGATTAAGAAATTTGCGGGCATACGCGGTGGCCACGGCTGGCGAAAGACAGGGTTAATTGGAGAGACAATGGAGAGGCATTTGCCCTGCAGTGGGCGCAGACAGGCTGCTGCTGATGATGATAATGATGATGAGTACAGCGCGCTCTCAGTGCACGGTGGGCCGAAGAAGCTGCAGCACCGGAAGGAGAATGGTCTTTGAAGGCCTCTTGTCGTTTTATGTGCATCTAAGATGACGTTTCCCTAAGGCGACTCCGAGGCAGAAAGCCACTTCTTCCAGAAAGTGGGGCGGTGAGCGCGGGCATAGAGAGAGCAAAGTGCTGGCGAAAGAGTTGAGTTTGGTTCAATAACAGGGCAAGGCCAGTATGAATGTTCATGATAGGGATAGCCTCCGCATTCGGGGCAGGTGGGGCCTTCGGGTTGTTGCAGAAACAGGTGCATGAAGTGAGGTGAACGAAAGGCGTCAGATGTCTGAGCGCGGCGAAGTTTGGGGACTTGTCTCCGGTCCGTGGACGTCACTCCGCGGAGCTGTAGGACGGCGGTGCCGTGCGCGCAGAGCCGCTGCGGGGAGTTTCCCACTATGTAAGCGGTGCATAATATCTCAGTGCAAGTTAGAGAACCGGAAATTTTGAAGGAGACAACATCACGCAGGATGTTCTTTTTTTTTCTTTTTCGAAGTGAAATCCTTGAATAGCACACACAGACACGAGAGGCACAGGTTAGCGGTAGACCTGAATATCTGCCTTCTGCAATGCGTCCTCAAAGTGACACACATTGCTCATATCTGGATTCGTGAGCAAAATAGTTCAGTTGCCTTTAGAAGTCAGGGATGACAACCAGGAATAAAAAATAGCGCGCGTTGCACAAATTCATTAAAAATGGTATATCTTATCAATGGCAAATTTAAACCACTTGTTTTTCCTGAAAATCAGTCAGAAAAGTTGTTTTCTTGGAGAATTTTTATAACAAACCAAAGCTTTGCATGGCGACGCTTTGACAGCATGCACTTCATGTAGTGAGTGTAAAGTTCTAATCCATAATCTAAAACACCATGCTTTCCTTTCCCATCTCCTAAAGGTCGCGCTATCCACGTGAAAGAGGTGCACACACAAGCTCGCTAACGCGAGCAAGCAACGCACTTGACCTGCACTTAGAGATAGGTGAGAATCAACTGTAGTTGCCGCCATTCACATCCTCTGTTCAAGATCAAGAAGAAAGCTCATTGTCTAGAGTTAATCCTGTAGTTACTCCGGCGAAGCGATGAAACGATGGAGGAAAACTCGACATGCCGGTGTGGCGGTGGTTCCGGGTTCGAACCCCGGACCAGGACGAATTTTTCTTTAACTACGAAGTTTCTGAGAAAGCTGTATAGCTTTCCTTTGTAGCCGTATGGCTGCGCTTGGGTGGATGCCGATGAATAATTATTCCCTTATTACAAATCTACTCCACCTTGGGGGATTCCCCTAAACATTTGACCAACACTTTTCCCACTTCGAGTTACTGATCAATTCGCTCTCGCCCTACCATAAACTTGCCGTCCCGGTTAGCTCAATTGGTAGAGCGACTGCTCCGGTGTGGCGGTGGTTCCGGGTTCGAACCCCGGACCAGGACGAATTTTTCTTTAACTACGAAGTTTCTGAGAAAGCTGTATAGCTTTCCTTTGTAGCCGTATGGCTGCGCTTGGGTGGATGCCGATGAATAATTATTCCCTTATTACAAATCTACTCCACCTTGGGGGATTCCCCTAAACATTTGACCAACACTTTTCCCACTTCGAGTTACTGATCAATTCGCTCTCGCCCTACCATAAACTTGCCGTCCCGGTTAGCTCAATTGGTAGAGCGACTGCTCCGGTGTGGCGGTGGTTCCGGGTTCGAACCCCGGACCAGGACGAATTTTTCTTTAACTACGAAGTTTCTGAGAAAGCTGTATAGCTTTCCTTTGTAGCCGTATGGCTGCGCTTGGGTGGATGCCGATGAATAATTATTCCCTTATTACAAATCTACTCCACCTTGGGGGATTCCCCTAAACATTTGACCAACACTTTTCCCACTTCGAGTTACTGATCAATTCGCTCTCGCCCTACCATAAACTTGCCGTCCCGGTTAGCTCAATTGGTAGAGCGACTGCTCCGGTGTGGCGGTGGTTCCGGGTTCGAACCCCGGACCAGGACGAATTTTTCTTTAACTACGAAGTTTCTGAGAAAGCTGTATAGCTTTCCTTTGTAGCCGTATGGCTGCGCTTGGGTGGATGCCGATGAATAATTATTCCCTTCGACATATTACAGCAAGGTCAACGAGCCCGCGATCGCGCTGAAGGAGTGTTATTCTAAAGACACTGACATGTGGGGTCACCCTGGTGGTTGAATTGCGCCCTTGTCAAGATGGCCACCATGTAGTCATTATTATCCAGAGCTCAGTTATATGTCTCTAAGCAGAAAAATTTTAACTCCAAATCGCTCA
Source organism: Amblyomma mixtum (assembly GCF_055824585.1). Taxonomy (NCBI): domain Eukaryota; kingdom Metazoa; phylum Arthropoda; class Arachnida; order Ixodida; family Ixodidae; genus Amblyomma; species Amblyomma mixtum. The sequence continues at coordinate 35,637,299 of NC_143015.1, forward strand.
AATTTGCGGCAGCATCCTGTCGCTGTTATTGCCGTGCTCAAGGCTAGTGCCTTTTTTCGTCGAAGAACGAGACAGAAGATTAGGTAACCATGGCCCTCTGCATGTGCAACGTGAGGTATTTAACTAGTTGTTAGGAAACTGTATTCTCTCAAAGGTGCACTAAAGAGAAATCTGAACTCGCCTTTTTGCCGAGGGAACTCGATCTACACGTTCCCAGCATTCTTAGAAACTTCGAATTATTGTCCTGTGCGACCGATTGTCATAATTTAAATTGGATTAAACGTCCCGGCTCCCGTTTTTTTTCTTGAACTCGCCGCAGACGGTAGGAGGAGTCAACAAACCTTTCAGCCAGTCCCGTGGAGGCTTGCCGCTCTGGCATCGGCGGAGTGATACGTAGCGACCGGCGAAAGCAAAGAGTCCACGCATATTTTTATTTCCGTGGGCCTAATTTGCGGCTGTGTAGCCTCTGACTATCCACGGAAACTTAAAAAAAAACAAAATAAAAGCGAAAGCGAAGCCGCCACGTACTTACTGAAAGGCACTCCAAGCGTTAGTTGACTCCTCCTATACCTTGAACGGTGAGTTCAAAAAAAGGCGAAAGCTCGGACGTTTCATCCGATTTAAATTACGGAAGTCGGCCGCAGAGAACAATCATTCGACGCTTCTAAGAATGTTCAGAACGTGTACACCGATTTCCCACGGTAAAATGACGAGTTCAGGTTCCTCTTTAGTGCACCTTTAAGAAAAACTACCCTTACTTACTAAGTCCGCAGCATTTGTGCCGAGCGAAAAGGGTGCCTTCTACTGTGTCCCTTATACTTCAGGCAAGAACCATGACAGCTCACTGTGTTTACTAGGAGTGTGCGAGTTGAATTTTCAAGTTAGCAGCAGCCACCCATTTTCGGCGAAAATAAAGCAGTGAATGTACTTTCAGGGACAACAGTCGCCTTGGCGCATTAGCGGCATCCGAAGCCGACAGCTCCGTTATAGGCACGACTCCACACTATAGTGGGAGTGAAAGTCGCACTTACACGTTGCCGGATGTGTCGTAGTGATTCGAGATGATCGCTGCTAGGTATGGCACCGGTGAGTCCGATAGGCTGTTCGGCGTTCTGGAAATTTTTGCCCCCCAATGCACAAGAACACAAGAATTAATTGCGGCTGCAAGCACCAGCGCTGCCACCACATTCGGGGACCAATGGTGGTGTCGCCCTGCTCGGCTGGGGGTGGTGGCTGGTTCAGAACCCATCGCCACAGTCTCAAACTGAAGTGGTCACGAGTGCGTTTCCCCGACTCGCCGACCGATTCTGTCAAGAGATCCGCGTCTACGTGCAGAAGGAGAATAAACTTCATTTTGAAAGGCTGCTCGAATGGAGCAGCGTCGGTAGCTCCGGACTTCTCCAGGACCTTGCTGGTCAAGGTCGCCTCCCACTGATGTCCGATGTGGGACTTTAGTGTGAAGGCACTGCCGGGTTTCATTGACAGGCCCACGTGGCGCGAAATAGTGTAGCCCCATCCCCGCAAAGTGAACATTATGGGGGTTATTCCTGTAGTAACGCTCAAAGGGCTAGAAGCAGTTGTCGCTCTCTAGCACCAGCGTGCCAGCCCTAGCAGTCAGAGCTGTGACCCCCAACCCGCGGTGCGGTGAGTCGCAACCACGGCGGGTTCGGGCCAGAGGGGACAAACACGAGTATGCTACTCGGAGGAGCGTTTATTGCTCCCGAGCAATACAATGCAGCAGCAACAATACAACCGCCGTAACGAGGGAGAGGGTTCCGCTCGAGTACGGGGGTGAATAACACAAAGGAAAGAACACACGCAAAAATGTGGGGGAAAAAGGTTCCGCTCACCTCGCGTGGTTCCTCGCTCACGGCCCGCGGCGGTCAAGTCACACGCGGTGGCCGGGCGATAAGGGCAGCGGTCTCCGTGGCAGATCTCTGATCCGTGCGTGTGCACGGCTCCCGCCAGAAGACAAGCGAGCCTCGGAAGGAACGCGCCTCCTCCCGGGCTGTGGAGAGGAGGTCTCTCCGTTGTAAGAGGGTGTTGTGTCCCCTTATTGCTTTTGTGTGTGTGCGCCCCCGCGTCCTCCTCCTAACGACAGTTCGCATCCTCCTCCTAACGACCACTCAATCCTTCTCCTAACGACCGCTTGCCCCTCGTCGCACGCTGTCGCCGGATGCCCCCCCCACGGTGCGCCCCCGCACCCTCCTCCTGTTCTGGGAAGCCACTCCCTCCCGTGGACGCTTCTCCACTCCCTCCTTTCTTCGGGCGGCCAGTTCGGCTCCTGCCTCGGTCGACGCTGGTCGCACCCTCATCGGCTTTAAATAAACGAAGTCTTAAAGTACCGTGTGCGTCTTTCGCTGCATTCAACACAGCGACCGGACACGACAGTGGCGACGAGAAAGTGGATTCGACCCGCGCTACGCAACGCTATTGACAAGCCATGGCTACGCGAGGGTTTCCCAATCAGATACCAGAGTTCAACGGCTCATCGTGGTCATCGTGGGTTGGACGCCTTCAGTTCTACTTTGAAGCTAACAACATCACAGACCCAGCCTTGAAGAGGGCCAACCTGCTGACGCTGTGCGGGGAGCAGACCTACGATACTGTCTGCGCCCTTATTCAGCCAAGCACACCAGCGGCAGTGTCTTACGACGACATCGTAAAAGCGCTGCAAAAGCACTACGACCCAAGGCCATCCGAGGTCTACAGCCGGGCTCGCTTCCAACGACGAGATCAACTGGGAGGAGAAACTGTGAGCGCCTACGTAGCCGCGCTCAAGAAGCTCGCTGCCGACTGCAATTTTGGAACGCTGTCGACAACAGCTACCGGGCAGGAGGGAGACGCAGCTTCTTCTGCTAACACCACCATGCTTCCCTTGGACGTGATGTTACGCGACAGATTTGTGTGCGGACTGAGTGACGAGTCACTGCAGCAGCGCCTGTTCGTTGAGAAGGACCTCACATTCAGCAAAGCTTACGACATCGCCGTTCGAGCGGAGAGCGCCGGTCACCAGCAGAGAGGGATTCGCCGGAACACCGAGCCGGTACACCAGACAAGCAACCAGGTGCGCAAGCCTTCTGTTGTTGTAAAATCGGTCAAAAAGGCACAACGCTGCTGGCGGTGTGACGACCAACACAACCCGGGCCAGGGATGTCGATTCCAGTCAGCCACGTGTAATTTTTGCCACAAGCGAGGGCATATCGAAAGAGCATGCATTACGAAACGGAGACTTGCCAAGATAAAGTCACCTTCCCAGCCTAATCACAGCGTCAACGCCTCAGAGAATACGCCGCTATCTGATCTCCATGGAACAACATCAGCAACACCATCTGTGTTGTACGACCTGAACACCATGAATCTCGGCACGCGACCGAAGATTTTTACAGAAGTAAGCGTACATCACCAGCTGATTAAGTTCGAGGTGGACTCCGGCGCAGCCTGTACTCTGATCAGTGAGGACACGTTCCGAACTTCATGGCCATCTGACGCACCCGCCCTGCAACAAGACGACACGCACCTGCGAACGTGGTCAGGACAGAATCTGCCACTATTGGGCTCTGCCAACGTGCAGGTTAACTACAACGGCCAGACCCATACGCTACCTCTGCTTGTTGTGAAGGGCACAGGATCAAGCCTTCTAGGGAGAAACTGGTTTTCTCCACTAGGCGTGATGATATGCGGCATACACCAGACGCCGAGCCAGAACATGGTTGGTAAACATCAAAACGCCGATGCGCTAAGCCGTCTGCCACTAGACGCAACTGTTGACGAACCATTTCCACCAGGAGACGTTCTGATGTTCGAAGCACTGCCAGAACCTCCGCTTACAGCAGGCACAGTTGCAGCATCTACGCAGAAGTGCGCAGCTCTCCGGCTAGTTTACACAGCTGTTCAACAAGGCAACGTGCATAAACTCAAAGGGGACAACTTCGACGCTTACCGCAGGCGAGCTACAGAGTTGAGCACCCATCGCGGCTGCATCATATTTGGGTCCCGAGTTGTGATGCCGAGAGAACTACGCGCACAAGCTATGTCTCTCATCCACGCCGGACATCGGGGCATCGTTGCAATGAAAAAGTGTGCCAGAAGCTACATGTGGTGGCCTGGCATTGACAACGACATCGAAACAGTGGTGCGAGAATGCAAGCCTTGCCAGAGCAGCCGGAGCGCCCCGCCGAAAGCTCCTGTCCCAGAATGGGAAAAGCCAGACACACCATGGCACACACTGCACATTGATTTTGCAGGACCAATTGAGGGCTGCACTTTCCTTGTGGTCGTAGATGCCTATACAAAGTGGCTTGAGATAAGGCAAATGGGACAGACGACTTCGGCAGCAGTCATTGACAACCTCCGATCACTATTTGCAACGTTCGGCCTGCCGCGCAAGGTAGTGTCGGACAACGGAACACCGTTTGTGTCTGCGGAGATCCTCAAGTTTTATCGCGACAACGGGATCTCATCAGTTACATCGGCCCCCTACCACCCAGCGACAAACGGACAAGCCGAGCGCTACGTAGCCGAGCTAAAACGCGCCCTTGAAAGAGATCAGACAGGCTCGCTGCAGCGCCGCCTTGCGCGCTTTCTCTTCAAGCAGCACACGACGGTTCAGAGCACAACAGGCGAGACCCCCTCGAAAATGATGTTCGAGCGTGAAATGCGAACCCAGCTCACAGCCATCCTCCCCGAGCCAAAGGCAGAGACGTTCCGGGAAGAAAAAGCAATTCCGCGCTGCGGCACGCTTAATGAGGGGCAGCGCGTCCTCGCCCGACAGTTTCTGAAAAAGCCACGCTGGGAGGAAGCTACAATTGTCAGACGCATAGGCCTGCGCTCTTGGCTCGTCAACATACATGGCACAATAGCACGCCGACATCTCAACCAGCTGCGTAGATTTACGACGCCGTCTGAGAGCTGTCCGCCAGCGGAGAGAACACGTGCACCATTTTCCCACATAGCCTGGCACCTCTTCCCGGAAGAAGAGACTTCGCCCAGGACAGACCCAGGAGACACAGCGAACAACAGCCAGCCTACAAGTGTTTCTCCCCCGAGCGCACAAAGCCAGCGCGCCTCCACGCGTGAGCGCCGACCCACTGCACGATACCAGGCAACTTTCTAAGGGGGAAGGAAGTGTTGTGTCCCCTTATTGCTTTTGTGTGTGTGCGCCCCCGCGTCCTCCTCCTAACGACAGTTCGCATCCTCCTCCTAACGACCACTCAATCCTTCTCCTAACGACCGCTTGCCCCTCGTCGCACGCTGTCGCCGGATGCCCCCCCACGGTGCGCCCCCGCACCCTCCTCCTGTTCTGGGAAGCCACTCCCTCCCGTGGACGCTTCTCCACTCCCTCCTTTCTTCGGGCGGCCAGTTCGGCTCCTGCCTCGGTCGACGCTGGTCGCACCCTCATCGGCTTTAAATAAACGAAGTCTTAAAGTACCGTGTGCGTCTTTCGCTGCATTCAACACAGCGACCGGACACGACAGAGGGGAAAGAGGGAAAGTCTCCGCGGCGGCGTCGCGGCGGGGAGCGAAAGGAAGCGGGGGTGGCGTGAGTGCCCTCCCTCGCAAAACCTCCCGAACCAACGTTAATAGAAAGTTTAGTTCCATTAACGTTGTCCCGAACGGCGCGCGCATAGCATCGCGTGATAATTACGCGCGGCCGTTACAATGGGGCAGGGGATTCATGTGTATCCCCACAACATCTACCCTAATACGCAGTGAGACGAATAGTGCACAGCATGTATAGGCACAGACAGGCGCCTGTCTGAAGCTGCCGCCAGCGTGTCGCCTTCTCTTTGCTGAGCTTAGGATGAGGCGGAGGGTATCGTCTCGTACTGCCCCTTATGTGCTCCGGTATGCTGAGCACGACAGGAAGAGGGTAGAGTAGGTGAGGGAACAAACGCGGGTTAATGGCATCCTAGTCAAATTCAAGAGGAAAAAAATGGGCTTGGGCAGGGCATGTAATGCGAAGGCAAAATAACCGCTGGTTCTTATGGCTAACGGAGTGGATTCCAAGAGAAGGCAAGCATAGCAGGGAGCGGGAGAAAGTTAGGTGGTCGGATGAGAAGAAGTTTGTGGGGATTCGGGTGCCGCAGCTGGAACAGGTATGGGCTAATTGGAGACATAGAAGAGGCCTTTAACCTGCAGTGGGCATGGCCAGGCTGGTTGGGATGATGACACAGCGCACCGTTGGGGTGCAGGTTCCGGCACCCACGCTTCAGCCCCACGCTCGGTAAGTGTGGCCTTGAGTGAAGGCAATCAGCCTTGCGGTTCCCAGAGAGCTCAGCATGTCCAAGTGCCCATAATATCTTGTTTGATTTCGGGACATGTGCCCTCATGTTGATGCATGAGTCGCACGGCCGCCTTGCGTAGTCACCCGCTGAGGTAATTCCTCCAGGCTTGCTGCGAGTCGGTGATTGTGCTCAGAGACTCTTGTACGTTCAGAGACTCTCTGAACTGACTTCGTATGTTCAGACTCTCAGAGGGCTCGTGCCAGCCTCATCGCATCTTTTACCCTAAACCCTATTCTGTTGTTTGCGATTCTGACAACCATGCGATTGAGCCGTGGCTGAGGATAGGAGTTTGAGTGTGCGGTCTACTCTGTGGTTAGACTCTAGCCACATGCCCAGTATTCGCAGGGTCTTGATCTCTGGAATGGCTTGCGTGTCAAGCGTGACCTCCAGCCTGAGAGATTTATGATATCGTCTGCCGTGTATTCTAATTGTTTCGGTTTGGTTTGTTTTATGGGGTTTAACGTCCCAAAGCGACTCAGGCTATGAGGGACGCTATGAGGAATGCCGGAGTGAAGGGCTCCGGAAATTTCGACAACCTGGGGTTCTTTAACGTGCACTGACATCGCACAGTACACGGGCCTCTAGAATTTCGCCTCCATCGAGCGGCCGGGATCGAACCTGCGTCTTTCGGGTCAGCAGCCGAGCGCCGTAACCACTGAGCCACCGCGGCGGCGTCCTCTAATTGTTTCGGATTTGTCCGGCGAGCAGGCGAGGCCACACTCACAGGTTGCTCTTCCAGAGAAACCTCTCGGGGCCACTCAATCATTGAACTGCCACCTGCAAAGGTGGTCACTTCTCCCACAATCAGGTGGTCAGGTTGTAATGACCCCACAAGGTCACGTCATCTAGATGAACCACCTAATTAAGTTGTTGGAGCGGCTGTTCGCTCGAGCCACGAGGCTTCAAACGGTCGATGCCGACAGTTTTAATGCGAAATGCTTGACCTCGGGCAAACCATACATACATATTGCAGTGACTGGGATTCGAACTCACGGCGGCCCGAACAAATCACCTTCACTTACCACTGCTCAAGAGCACTAGGCTACCGCCGCAGATGACCAAGCCTCATGTTAAACTGCAACACACTTTCGCGCTGTGCATTGCACAGTCTTCAACTAATACTACTATCAAACTAACATTCGTGCTTTCAGCTATGTGGTGGTAGTGACAGAAAGATGTGCGCTGCATGCGTTGGCGTGGATAACGTTGTGGCAGAAACACGGCACTGGCGCAATACGCATTAGCACTGATAACACTGCTGCAGAGACGCGGCACTGAAGCATAAGCCGCCGGCGTACACTGGGCAAATTGGCGTTGACAATGAAAAACTTGACGCGCATAACTGGCTCCCAGGGTAAGAGAACAAAATCACATTTTCAGGTGCATGGCGGTGGTGTCCACCCGCAACAAACTGTTTTCGCACAATATTTCGTGCTTAGCAATGCCAAACCACCAGACAATTTTTTTTTTCGCGTTAAAAGCCCAAGCAACGCATGGTGCAGCTACGCTCAAAAATCGCATCACCGAGATGCGTAATCGCAGCGCTGGATTAAGGGGGGGGGGGGGGGGGGGGGGGCTAAGGAGGCTGCAGCCCAGGGCTTCACCTGCAACAGCAGGAGAAGGGGGCCCATTTATTATAATCTGCTTAGTATATGGAACCACGGTAATGTAACTTCGAGCGACAGGTATGAAGTGAGATAACCAGAACGAGGAGGCGGGCCCCCACACAATGTAACTTCGTTTAGTCGAATCAGTTGGCGAGAGCTTGTCGACCTGCAAGAACAGGAATCCCCCGCCACCCCAAGGGGGCCCCCTTCCTTACGAAGCGGTGATGTGCGTTTGCTTACGAATTTGGTTTCCTGTCAATCCCCCGGTCATTGACGTCTGAAGGTGTAGTGTGAGTATCCTGGCGTCGGCATAACAGCCGCTTTTACAGCGCGGCGAGGCCGGACTCGGCGGAGCCAAGCATTCCGCTGCTTTCATAATCCGCTAAAGATTCAGCAATTTTTAAAACCACAAATATATCCGCTAATATGCGATGCGGTGCTCGATGTGAAAAATACTTGCATTGCGCCCTTTGCGTGGCTTACAAATGTAAGGAAATGGAACGCTTTAGTGTCAGAGCAGGGTAGGAAAAACTAAACCAGAATGCGCAGCGGCGTTTGAAGCGGCGTCTACTTGTGCAGGTATCATATACAGGCAGTTGAAATTAACGCGTGCAGTAGAATACTTCTCTCAGTTTCACCGGTGGACTGTTCGAGTTAAAGTTTCGCGCAGTTATTGCATTTGGTGGTCAGAATTGTTTTATACAACACCGGGTTTTTTTCCGTTTAGCTTTACCCAATTCAAAAACAAGTCAGGCTGTGCTAGCTTCTTGGAAGATCCCCAGTTTCACTTCGTGCTCCGGCGGCCACTATAGGAAAGTGAAACATTCGTTTGTGTTGTTTAACGTCCCGAATCAAGTCCGGCTATGCGGGACGCCGTAGTGCAAGGCTGTGGATAATTTCGACCACCTCGGGTTCTTTAAATTGCGCTGATATCGCATAGTACACGGGCCTCTAGAATTTCGCCTCCAGCGAAATGCGACCGTCGCGGGCGAAGCAATTTTCTTGTTCGTTCTTTTTTCTTGGGGTTGGTTTCGTACAGCCAGGTGAAAGAATTCAATTTTTGAAGAAATAAAAGACGCAGTAGCTGCCTCACTTCTAGGTGGACACCTCAACCGCGTCTTGATGGGAGGGAGAAAGGTGTGAATGAAACGAGAGAAAGATGTGCCGTAGTGGAGGGCTGAGGAATAATTTCGACCACATGGGGATCTTTAACGTGCTCTGACATCGCACAACACGCGGGCGTCTCTTGCGTTTTGTCTACATCAAAACACGGCCGCCGTGTGGCTGGGTTTGAACCCGGGTACTGGCTCAGCAGCCGAGCGCGCTAGCCACTGAGCCAGGATTTAAAGGGACTATGAAACAAATTAATTGAGATTATGTAAAGATAGGCAATCTATCACTCGTCACTCCAGCGCAAGAATTTTTGAGCTAGCATCAATAACAACGAAGTTATAGGCGATTAAAAATCACCCTCCTCCTCTCCCCCCTCAACTCGTACGCGCGGGGCACCATAAAAAAATAAAGAAAACAGCTCCGGGACTGGGCTCCGCCCATGAAAACGTCATTCGCTGACGTTCGGTTTACAACTTCCGGTTGTCGCACTCCCGAGGAGCAGCGCGCGTCGGCAGCGTCTCTCCGGTCTCGGCGCTTTCTTGGATTGCGGCGCGCGTCGGGTTTCTTTGCTAGTTGGCAGAATGGACCCGGACCTGTTCCCGGCTCACACAATGTTTTTTTTTTTTTTTTTTTTTGTGCGCTGGTTCGGCCGTCACACCGATGCTGCCAAGTCTTGGCGTGAAACACCGTGCATATACTGAGCCTAGCTGTCGAATGATGTTGGACACCCGGCTGCGGGATCGCAAAATCGCGCCGCCCGACTTAGAACACAAGGAACATACGGTATTACGGTTGTAAAACGGACGGGAGAGTGAAAGAAGGTCGGGACCAAGTCTGCATGTCGAAGCAGCAGCCGAATGTGAACCGCAGCAGTACGTAGCCGTCAGGCCAAGGCCCTTCGCGACAGCTAACGCTTTGAATTCGTCCTGTGCCCTAAATGCGGCACCTTTTTTTAAATTCTCGCAGATAACATTGTCTTCCATCGCAGATCATATCGTGTAAACGTTCATACCGATCGCTGTAAGCTGGAAACTCACGTTCCCGGCGGGAAGAAACAGTGTCGGCAGCGGCTTCGGTCGAAGCTTCAGGTGCTTGACATTCATGCCTGACTGTCGAACGAGCGCTGGGTTATAGTAGTGAGGTGCGAAGTGTCGACCGCAAACGCGGAGTCTTCGGCGGGCGTGCGACGCTGGCAGTCCAATGCGCTCCATCCAGGCTGCTCGCTCACGCACGTCTCAAGGAATAACATGCCTGCGTTCAACACCTGAGTTCGCCAGTCATTGGGTTTGCAGCCGACGACACAGCAAGGCGTATTCATCTTGGGCGGTCGAAAAAGGCACTGCGAGTGGCTCCCGAACTCGCGACATAAAGAGGCGGCAGAGGTAAATTAAAACCATATGCGCGAAGGCAATGCCCTCGCTCGCGCTTGCCCGAGGGGGTCGCGCGGCAGCTCGAGCAGACGATTTTCACCGCTACCGGAAGTGTGCCCGTGACGTCGAAGCTGCCGCGGGTCTAGCGAATGACAGCGTGTGGTGGCCTGCCGACGTCATGGGACTAGTGACGTCTGTTTTCCCGATTTTGGTTTCAGAATTGCTCCCTACGAAGACACCAAGCGGCCCGCGAATTTTAAAAACACGATTTTTAAAAATTCATAATAAATTGCCGGCTCAGTTCCGAAGACTCATACTTGGTGTCAATGCTTCTGAGCATTACTTCTAACATTTGCAAGCGGCTTTTAATTCTTTTCATGGTCCCTTTAACTTCTGCTAATCAAATTAGCCCCATGAGGGCAGTAGTAAAAGTTCATCTCGAAATCAAAATAATTTTTACCTTTAATACTACCTTCTCGAGGCAATAATTAACGAGGCTCGTAGTCGCTGCCGGAGTACCAGCTCAACTGTGGGAAGCTAGCTCCGTCTGCTTTTCTTTCATGCGTTAGCATCAAAACAGTGATGCGAACGAAAACCTGTCTGTTGGCTTGGGTACGGCGTCATTGAAAGAGGAGAGTAGGCGGCGCGCGCTGCATTGCAGCCCCGCAAGTTGTCGGTCGGCCCAGGTGCTTCTTCCGTGGCGATCGGCCACGGACGGACACGTGTCGCGCGTTCCAAGAGTCGCGTTTGTGTTTTGTGCACTGTAAAACTAATGCTAATGCGTTACTGTTGCATGAATCTCATTGAGCGCACTTTTAAATTTGGTGGAATTAAAATTACATACGGGATATATTCCAGTAGTGTAGCAGGTGGCAAGGGGGGGCTGTAAAGGGGAAGCCTACATGCGCATTAGCCTAGGGCCCCAATTTTTTTTAATCCGGCCCTGCGTAATCGCCGGCCAATTTTTAGAGCGCAGCTCTCAGGCACCCGTTCCTGGCTTCCGCGTCGTAGTCATCGCTGTAACCGTTTGTCCAAGTAGCAGAGCAAAACGCCACCTCAAAGGTGGCTGCCATGGGAAGATCCCGGAGGTTGGCTAGTAGCGTAATATGCCTCCTGCAAATTTCGCATTACTGGCAATCGCAACCGTCTGTGAATTTTTTCTATGTAGAAAGATCAAGAAATAAAGGGTCAATTGAGACATTCCCCTCCTACGCTGTTTCCAAGCGAGAGTAACACAAACACCGCTTCGCTCTTTCCAGCTCTACATTCCCCATTATTTTTTAAGCGAGCCCACCAGCGGCTCCTCACGCGAGTAGTACCAACCTGCCACGCAGCGCCATCCCATGTGAGGCTTTCAAAACGTGACGGTCCCACGTGGACAACCACTGATAAGGGCTTGCGATAAACAGCTCTCGATGTGAAAGGGAAATGCCGGGAGCCTTAAGGCGTCCGTAACTAGTCTGTTGTCAAGATCACCTCACGTACAAAAGAGCAAAGAGTGTGTTGTGCACTTAGAAGCCTCAAAGGAGCGAAAACCTGGCGACCAGGATCACCACACTGGCAGACAGCCGGATTGGCTGGCAGTCAGTGATATCACCACAGCAGAGAAATCCCACTGGCTGAAGGGATGCGATGTCAGCAGATGAGACTTGTCTATGGCAAAAGGTGGTACACGGAACGATCCCAAGCAGCACAGGTAATCGGCCCAATATTGTAAATGGTATCACTGGTCGTTTGTAGGACAGGCATTTGCCAATATGTTCCCAATATTGAGCACATATTGGCCAGTAATCGCCCAATATTATAAACGGAATCACTGGTTGTTTGTAAGACCGGCATTTGCCAATATGGTCCCAATATTGGGCACATATTGGCCAGTAACTGGAACAATACTGTAAATGGTTTCACTCTGGTCATTTGTAGGATCGGCATTTGCCAATATGATTTCAATATTGGGCACATATTGGCCAGTAACTGGAACAATATTGTAAATGGTTTCACTCTGGTCATTTGTAGGATCGGCATTTGCCAATATGATTTCAATATTGGGCACATATTGGCCAGTAACTGGAACAATATGGTAAATGGTTTCACTCTGGTCATTTGTAGGATCGGCATTTGCCAATATGATTTCAATATTGGGCACATATTGGCCAGTAACTGGAACAATATTGTAAATGGTTTCACTCTGGTCATTTGTAGGATCGGCATTTGCCAATATGATTTCAATATTGGGCACATATTGGCCAGTAACTGGAACAATATTGTAAATGGTTTCACTCTGGTCATTTGTAGGACCGGCATTTGCCAATATGATTTCAATATTGGGCACATATTGGCCAGTAACTGGAACAATATTGTAAATGGTTTCACTCTGGTCATTTGTAGGATCGGCATTTGCCAATATGATTTCAATATTGGGCACATATTGGCCAGTAACTGGAACAATATTGTAAATGGTTTCACTCTAGTCCTTTGTAGGATCGGCATTTGCCAATATGATTTCAATATTGGGCACATATTGGCCAGTAACTGGAACAATATTGTAAATGGTTTCACTCTGGTCATTTGTAGGACCGGCATTTGCCAATATGATTTCAATATTGGGCACATATTGGCCAGTAACTGGAACAATATTGTAAATGGTTTCACTCTGGTCATTTGTAGGATCGGCATTTGCCAATATGATTTCAATATTGGGCACATATTGGCCAGTAACTGGAACAATATTGTAATGGTTTCACTCTGGTCATTTGTAGGATCGGCATTTGCCAATATGATTTCAATATTGGGCACATATTGGCCAGTAACTGGAACAATATTGTAAATGGTTTCAGTCTGGTCATTTGTAGGATCGGCATTTGCCAATATGATTTCAATATTGGGCACATATTGGCCAGTAACTGGAACAATATTGTAAATGGTTTCACTCTGGTCATTTGTAGGATCGGCATTTGCCAATATGATTTCAATATTTGGCACATATTGGCCAGTAACTGCAACAATATTGTAAATGGTTTCACTCTAGTCCTTTGTAGGATCAGCATTTGCCAAGACGTTCCCAATATTGGGCACATATTGGCCAGTAATCGCCCAATATTGTAAATGGTTGCACTCTGGCCTTTTGTAGGGCCGGCATTTGCCAATATGTTCCCAATATTTGGCCGATTATCTGTGCTGCTTGGGAGCAACCTGGGTCTTGCAAGCAGACCACCAGAGACGTCACCAGACCAGTTTCGTCTGTGCGCGACACTGGGAAGGTGGTGTTGGGGGCTCAGAAACAGCATTGCACAAAGGGATCAACCTGGGTCTTGCAAGCCCCACCAGACCAGCAGTGATGTCACAAGACCAGGTTCATGTGCCTCTAGCCAACCGTGGCAGGGGACAGGTGTTTGGGAAGAGCATTGGCTGGCTCAGGCATGACATCACAACGCACATCAAACATTCTTGTATTTTGCCTAGTCGAAATGCCACTTCCAGTCATGTTTCAATCCTGTGAATTTTGGCTCAACAGCCAAATGCCATACTCATGCGCTCGTCCCGTCCTGTCTCTTCTTTCGTGATAGTCTTCTTTGCACACTTACCTTCCTTTGTCATGAACCAGCTCAGCCAACGTGTCCTGCTGAAATGCCATACTGTGGTGGGCCTTTCCTCTTGGGAGAACATGCAAGCAGTCCAGGAGTTTAATCTGGTTAATCATGATTAGCCCACTAGCTTAAGGCAGCTAATGGCATTGCTGCCAGGCATCTCTGCACCCCCCCCCACCCCCAAGAAAAGGACACCACACAGAACAATGTTTGATAAACAACCGTATAATTCGTTACAGTAACTGAACAATAGCGCAACATTTTGACAGGCCTATCTTCACACAGTTTGTACAGCATTTCATCTCCGACATTGCAGCCAGCGTGCCAGGTGTGAAAGTGGCACCACGTCGCACTGCGCGACAACTTTCGCCCTCCTCAAACTTTGGGCATGCCTCGAAGTTTGCGCATGAAATAAAGAAGGCCTTTTCAAAAGCTGGGTTGGCAACAATCAGCTACAAAACGTCTTGCAAGCACGGAGCCATTGCCAAGAACTTACAGTAAACATTGTTGAAAAAAAAAGCTAAAAAAAAAACAGGAAATGTCTCCCTGGGAGATCCGCATGTTCAAAATGTTCCAGCACTCCCATTCCTAGAAGTATGGCATGGTGCCACACATTCTGTGACCCACCTGCACAAGAGAAACATCTGAGAAACAGACTTCGCGATTTCCAATCGCTCAGAGCTCTATTTACACTTGAAGCAGCTGAAACAAAATAACTGCTACCGCAGAAATAAGCAAATAGTCTGAGTTTACAATATTCCGGTACAAAAAAAATTTTAGAACAGCAGACAACCACCTTGGCACGTTGACACAAGGCCAATGGCCGTGCTTGGAAAGTGAGAACTTTAACATAGTCTGGGAAAGCGAGGATGATGCATGCCATCGGCACAGTACTCGGAAGCCTCAAACAAGATGACCACAACACTGCCGGTTAAATAGAAGCAATGAAATTGAACACGTCGCACACTTAAACATTTTCAAACCAGACGCTGCTTGATGAGTGAGTTGGCCATTTCATTAGGCAAAGATCCAAAGTATAAAGCGCTGTTCACTGTCCTAAGTAAGCCTATATATATATTCGTGGAAATTTCTTGCTTCTGTACAAAAAAACCACTCTATACATGTAAGATGAGACAGGAGCGACCAGCCGCAAAGTTTTTTTGTTGTAAAAAAAAAAACACACCAGAGAAGGCCCGCTCTTTTGAAGGATTCACATGGGAGGGAGAAAGGGAGGGGGGGGGGAGGCAAGCTTAGTTGTGACAGGATGAAGTGCGAAAAACTGCGCAATGCTCTTATAGCGACGCAACCAACACGTGTTAAAAAATTCCTTCAGACAGTCGCAACAGCCGTGGTGCGGTGCTGCGGAATACAATCCGGCACTGCCCAAGATGCAACGCAAACAGCAGGCCAGACCAGGTCAGTATACACCGCTAATCCACCCAACAATACGCATCACTGCCCGCTAGTCGACAACCAGACGGCGTTTCGCTCGCCACGAAACCAGTAAAAATCGCTACGCGCCCACACCACCCACCGCATTTGGCAACTGCTGGTTTTAAAAAAACCGCGATACACGCTTGCCGCTTAAGCCTACAACTTGCGCTAACCCTAAATCGCGGCAGACAAACAGAAATTGCACCTGAGCGCACGGGTTTCTGCGTACTGCTGCCGCTCGGATGACGATATGTTCCAAGCCTCTAGCCCCTGCAGAACTGCATACACAGAGGCAGCAGCAGCAACTGCCAACCATAGCCTTAAATTACCACGAGCGGGCACTGAAAACTTGCAGCCACGTTACTTGTCGGCTGTTGCCAGGCTGTCGTCTGCAGGAAGTGCTGCCCATCGGATGAAAGCATCGGCAATGAACGGCTCCGACCAATCAGGGCAGGAGAGGAGTCAGCCCTCAACTAACGTCAAGGCAACAGCGCCAATTCGTTAAGCAGACCAACCTGCTAAGGCCGCGGTGTCCACCAGAAGAGGTTTTTCTGATTTTGTTAAAAACCAGACTACTGGAAACTGCAGACACGGCTATCGCGAAAAAAACAACCTCGAGATGTGATCAGCAAGGGGCAAAACTGCCTCCTGTCCGAAACGAATGCACAAGTCATGAAAACGAAGGGATTTCCCGATCGCACTGACACCAGCAGAGAACTCCTGCAATCAGTCGGGAGCCAAGGTACGAGAGATAAATCTGAGATGGTAAATCGAGCTACCAGGAACCGCTGTCATCTGCAAATGGCCTAAATTAGACGTAAAGTGGCCCATGTTAAGAGAGGCTGGCTCCAAGCATAGGTTAGCAACCTGATGAGAAGCAGGTGCCTCTGCTTGCAAGAAGGAAACGAGTCTGCGCTCTGATATGCTGGGAAGTCCCGAGATGACGGCAGCTCTCGGAAGACGGTGCGCGTCGACGTGATGCCCATCCTGACCCGTAAATATGACGAAGGTCACTCGCGCACAAAAGTAACGTGTTTAGAACCTGCCTGATGGCTGTGAAGGAGAGTTTAGGCCCAATAAAAAAAGGGATGAGAGTAAAGATAGAGAGACGTAAAGAGTGCTTTAACCGCTAGGAGAGGTACTTGCGGACCGCGCCCACTGTCAGCACTGCAGGAAACAACCAAATCAAGCCGTCCTGGCCGCAGCTAGGCAGTAGATATATACCGAAGGTGACGACCAGTAACGCACTGCCCGCAAGGGACGCAGGCTCCAGGCGACAACTGCCAACTTGAGGATCTCCAGCGCCAAATCTTGCCTCTACCGCAACTCGGCAGAGCCGATCGTTCCGAGCCTGAGAGAAGAAGAGAGCGACACCATCTGCAGACGACAGACGGGCACCAGGCGCTAGCTTTGAGCCAAGAACACTCGCCAATCAAATTAGTTGGCACCCGCGGGGAAGGGGAAGAGAGAGAGGAGAGGAGAAAACAGAGAGAGAGGAGGGGGGGGCCCTCAAAGCAGGGAGCAGGGGCGCCGCTTCTTGGGCTTGGGCTGTGGGCAGAGCACGGCCCGGATGGCCTCGTCGAAGACGTTCTTGAGCCCCTTCTGGGTGAGGGCCGAGCACTCGAGGTACTTGACGGCGCCGATCTCCTTGGCCATGGCCAGCCCCTGCGGGTAGGTGATGGGCGCCAGCTTGCGGTCGCGCAGCTTCTCCACCGTGTCCTTGTCCTCACGCAGGTCCAACTTGGTGCCCACCAGGATGATGGGCGTGTTGGGGCAGTGGTGGCTCACCTCCGGGTACCACTACACCAGAAGGGCACCCACCCACGTCAGCGCTTCCCTTCCTGCCTTCTTCTACTGTTCTACAGATAACACTCATCATCATCAGCCCGACTACTCCCACTGCAGGGCAAAGGCCTCTCCCCATGTCTCTTCTCCAATTATCCCTGTCCTTCTTTGCCAGTTGCGGCCACCGTATTCCCGCAAACTTCTTAACATCCGCAATCTCATCCCCCCATCTAACTTTCTGCCGTCCCCTGCCACGCTTGCCTTCTCTTGGAATCCACTCCGTTACCCTTGCCTTTGCATTACATTACATTACATGTAATACATCGCATCGCTTCGCATTACAGATAACATTAGAAAGAACCTGTTGTATACTGCAGTAAGCACTGCCAAAATTAGGAACAGCCATTAGGAAGAGCCAAGCAGTGCATTTTTTTCTTTTCTGTACAATTGCAAGTACACATGCAGCTGAGCCCCATCAATACCAGTCCGGATTGTCATTTCTCACCTTCCGTGGGCATGCACACAAACACACAAAACATGCCCCGCCAAATCCTCTCTTCTCTCTCTCTCTTCTTCTCTCTGATGCCTCTTTGTGCTTCAGACTTGACTTTCCACGTGGTTTCTAGCCATGTGGTTATTACTGAGATAACATTTATCGTACCATGCTCCCTCACGTGACGTTTTGGTTTACGGTTTATGGGGGTTTAAGGTGTCAAAGGGACTCAGGCCATGAGGGACGCCGTAGTGAGGGGCTACTACGGAAATTTCGACCACCTGGGGTTCTTTAACGTTCACTGACATCGCACTGTACATGGGCTTCTAGAATTTCGCCTCTATTGAAATTCGACCGCTGTGGCCAGGATCGAACCCGCGTCTTTCAGGTCGGCAGCGCCATAACCACTGAGCCACTGCGGCAGGCAGCTCACGTCGAGTGAATTGATGCTAGAGGGCATGAAACCAACTGATGCTGCTCTTTTAGTTTAACCTCGCTTTATCTTAAAATATTAATAAAAATAGAAATTGCATAACCAACACAGCCACAATGCTTTCAGCATAACTGCTATCAGCAACGCTATTGCCGGCAAAAGCGGTTGCTGGCATGTACGATAGGTGTAAACCTCTGTTGTTTCGTTGATAGCATTTTAAAACCACCTTTGTGCTCTTGGCTAATAAAACCTATGCATCCCAGTTACGCCACGCTCATTATTGGCCCTGCATGCCACCTAGGCGACCCAGCAGTCGTCGTCTCCATAAAGTTGCATGGGGTCACTGTACTGGCTATATTTCGTGTCCCCGATGTCAGAGTCCCCAAGTGCCATCTACCGTGAGAAAGTGAGACTACCATATAGAAAAAAAAAAATTATGCTCGAAATTGTTCTGCTCTATTTCTCAATGCGACAGCCGTGTATTCGTTTATTTGGGAAAAGAGCTTTCGGCTCCAGCAAAAAAAAAAATTAACTTTGGCGTTGAAAGTTGGCTGATAGTCCCTTTAAAATCTGCAACATCTCTCAATGTGCGAGAATAAACAATGCGGTGGCCTTTTGTTCTTTCTGTTGCAAAGGAAATCCTCAGCTTAAATTACTTGCAACAGTAGCTTGGTTTGCGCTTTTAAAAAAAGGCGCTCTTTTGCACTCATTAAGTTTCAGTACGCGACGTCTCTTTTCTGTTCGTTTGTTCCGCCGGCACAGTGTTCTTTTCCTTATTTTTTCGCAATTTTTCTTATTTGCTTATTTTCCACACGCTGTACTCTTGATTGTGCTCTTCTTTGCGCATGCTCACCGCTCGATGGTGATGATCGGCTCCTATATATATATTAGACGTGGTGGCTTTTTGAAAATTAAGTTGCAAGTTAGCGCCTCTCCCGTCCACTTCTGTGTCATCTGTGTCCTTTCTGCGCCATGTTTTCGAAGAATTAAATTACTTGCAAACTTTCGGCGAAGCAGAACCCCGCGACTGTGGATGAAAACCAGATCTGATGATTTGATTTCAATAGCATACTGAAAAAAATTGCGCAAAAAAACGAGGACGAAGCAAAGACAAGACGAGGACGAGCGCTAAACATTGCCGCACTTGTAATGGCGGTGATAAGAAGCGGCAGTGTAAACCGCTCTTTGAAAAAACAACAATTCTGTTTAGGCATAGAGACCAACTTGTGCAGGAACTCATGGAAGCATTTCATATGCGTATCAGCGGAGATACATGCGTCAGCCAGACTTCCGTCCGCTTCTCTGATAGAGAGTTCTGCTTTTTGGCAAAATCACTCGGGTACGCAGGGGGTGACATGTGATGTTCTTGATGTCAGATTGGCATGATTAGTTTTGTTTTTTTTTTTTCCTGTTTACATGTGCATGTGTTTCGGAATAAATCTTCAGTCGTGAGTTAGCACTCGTCCTCGTCTTGTCTTTGCTTCGTCCTCGTTTTTTTGCGCAATTTTTTCAGTATGCATATCAACCAACTTGCCCAACTTTCTGCTCTCCTAAGTATGATTTCAATAGCCCAAGGCCAACTTTGGCCAAAGGGCTGATGCATGTGCCCTTCACGAAGTGGGATCAAAGGCCCCCTTTTTCCACGCATTTCACCCCCGAGCAGGAGATGGCTTGTACCCACTGAAAAACCGCGGGATTTCCAACAACACTGGGGATCGAACCACGCAACTCCCATCTGCAAGGCGGATGCTCAAACCAATAGACCACTGCAGTAGCATAGGTAGCAAGAACTAATTGCATCGCACTTTTAGCTCACGGGGAATCGGAAATAATTTGTTACAGCGGAAGCCTCAATGTACTGTTCAACTGTGTGTCCAAAAATACAAAAAAGATGACTACCCATTAGTGCCAAAGATGGTGTGCAACTGCAGAAAAAGAAAGTGTTTATTTTCAGCGGCTGATACTGCCCGTGTGTTTGGGCTGTGCAATAAGTGTGCTAGCAGCCCCTTCATATGCGCTGTGTCAGCAAGTGTCATGTGGTCTTGTATTGCCCAAGTATCGTATATCCCTGGCCGAGCAAAATAACAGGCAGACTTCTTTCCATGCTTGCCGGGAGCAGACATTTGGTCTTGTCTCTCCACCGAGCACAAGAGGCACAGTGCACAGGCGCAGTCAAGGAAAACTGCGCCTAAACGGCATTGCGACTAAGGCAATGTGTACCTTTTTTTTGACGCAGCTTTATTTGGCCCACGAGGTGATCCATGTCTCATTTGGTGGCCACGTATCATTGAGCGCTACCTTTGAACTCAAATAGCCATACTCCGCGACAACTTTTTCTGTCAATGGAGCGGAAACTACAGAGCAAAAAAAACACCCCCTTTTCCTACACAGCCGTCCACTCGTATTTGTCATTTTCCCTTAAATTCCTGCGCTGCCTTTCCCCTGGATGCCAACACTACTTGGAAGGCAGCATCTGCTAGTGAAGATGGTGCCTCAGCAGTTTCAGCTTCGCTTTCCTGACGTGCTATCGGTTCATCACAAATTTGCAGTGACAAGCAAGAAGAGGCTACAATTTGCTAAACCGTGCATCTCTCACAGCAGACTCTCAGGCCTGCCTCGGACACGGCCTCACAGCTCAACATAGCGAGCCTTCAATTACGAGCACTGCGTACAATGTCCACTCACCTTTGCCCTGACGTTTTCGAAGGATGCCGGGTTTACGAGGGAGAAGCAGATGAGAAAGACATCCTGCGAAAAAGAAAACGACAACAGCTGCTTAACCGACAATACATCACTACAAGCATCAATTCAACAGTCATTCCAGCCAGCCACTGACTTCCCACCTGGAAAACCCCCGAGAACCCTAGTGCATGTCTATAGTCACCAAAACCAACGAGCATAGGGGATGTTCAATTACGTTTTTTTCTAATTGATCCCACGAAATTCAAAGGTCGTGGGTTTGGATCCCACCGGTGGCATGCGGTTGTTTTTTCTTCTGTTTTCTTATCAGTTACCTTTAAAATAAATACCCTATCAATACCTTGTTACCACCAGATGGCACCACCAGGCGGAGTGCGCAAGAACTCCCGTTTTTTGTTTGAGTCTTTCTTTTTTACGCTCAAAAGTTCGAAAGTGAGCCCCAATAAACCATGTGACGCTGTGCAGGCTGTATCCCATCTCTCCTCGCTGGACATGTCACTTAATCCGCATCTTAAGCACAACACTGCGCGTTGACCAACAGGCCCTTGCCCTAATGTTCTATTTGTTAGTGCAAAAGCTTGATGCTTTTTCAGCAAGTCCTTCCTTCGCGTCAAAAAACACGCCTCAAAAACAGGAGATGCTCACACAAAGATGTGCCTTGTTCGTGTCTTCGCACCATTCTCCTCTCCTTATCATTACCAGCCGGACAAATGTTATCACTTCCTGTTTCCCCACACAGGATGCAACAGTCATCTCGCGCAAGCATGCCCGATGAAACCAGTCTTTCACAATCAATCGCAACCACAAATGTGGAATTTTTTAACACTCCAGTATGCCAGTGCCGATGGAGACCCATTATCTGACAAGAGCTACACGCTGCTTGAACAAAATGTCGCCACGAATCACAGTAATAGAAACTAAAGACTGTGCATGATGTGTGCTGCTGCTATTGCTGTTGCCAAGTTCATCTTTTTCTATTTTCTGTTTGTGGCAGCAAGCTTGACGCGTAAAGAGTTAGCTTGGATGTCTAAGCCTGCCTAGATGACTGCTCGCACTTATACATGACAAAGGTACTTTTTTTTAGCCAAAAAAATTCTGATCCATTTGTTCTTGACATTTCATGTCAACTCCCGTCAAAGGACTCTACCTTCAGTGCTAGAGTTTCACTGAGCAGAATTGCTCTTACAACTTGTAACATGCCTCAGCTGTAATGAACGCTTGATTAGTAGAAACAAGGGTGGAGCTACCGTCAAAAAAAACACACGAACGACCATGGCCGCACCACTCGGTTAGAGCGACTAGGGAGTCGACACAAACATCTGGCTGGGAAGCACTTCCCCGACAATGACAAAGTAAAAGACGAGGTCAAACAGTTCGTTAAGGACATGGCAGCGAGCTGGTATGAAATGGGCATGCAAAAGCTGTCCGAGCACCTCCAAAAATGCATTGACCAAAACGGCAATTATGAGTACAAATAGAGGAGTGATCAACCTTTCAAATGATGTATCAATTATTGAAAATAAACATTTATTTCTATTTTTAAAAAATAAGAGGCCTTGTTTTTGGGATGACCCTCGTAGACAAAGGCCTGCATAATACTGAGCTGTTCACTGAGTTGCTTGCCGAGTTTGACTGCGACGAGGCGAAAAAAAAACTGACAGGCGATCATACAACGTGATGCGACACATGTGCGACAGCACAGAGTTTTAGCTTTTCGGCGTCTCTTTAGCTCAGACAGACCTTGTTCCCTGCACTAGCGCCAGTGGCCAAGCCGGTGCGGTCGCCACAAGCAACGGGTTGCCACTATGGTGTTTTCACCATTGCCAGATGGGTGGAAGGAACTAGAGGAGACATTACGCATGTCCAAGTCGCTTGGAAAGCAGGAGGACTGAGCTGCCATGACAGGAGAAGGCTATGACACACGCAGAAAATAAACTCAACTTCTTCCTGACTTTCTATTTTTGGCTGTAATATGGGAAGTCCACCTGCTTGGTTTATGGGGGTTTAACGCCCCAAAGCAACTCAGGCTATGAGGGACGCCGTAGTGAAGGTCTCCGGAAATTTCGACCACCTGGGGTTCTTTAATGTGCACTGACATCGCACAGCACACGGGCCTCTAGAATTTCGCCTCCATCGAAATTCGACCACCGCGGCCAGGATCCAACCCGCGTCTTTCGGTGTCAGCAGCCGAGTGCCATAACCACTGAGCCACCGCGGCGGCACGGAAGTCCATTTGCTACAAATATTTGATACAACGAATGCAATCTGTGTGACCATCGAGTGTGTAGTAAATTGGCTCAACTCTATAGTCAGGTACAACTTAAGTCTGCAGTGAAGTGTGCCCACATTCAAGACTGCCGCACATAATTTCTCCACAACAAAAAAGTAGTACATTTTGAAAACTTGTCTTGCTGCTTGAACAAGAAGCTAATCACAAGAAAAAAATTATGAGCTCTAGAATTCTGATACCAGGTTTGTTTAATATAGCCAGACATTAAAAAGTTGATTTCATTTACTATCGTGATTGGCCAGCAGAGTAATACAGTACACCGTGGACTGTGGACCAGTGTTAGCAACTGCTGTTTTTTTTTAAGCTGTATCCTACTATAGTTCTGTAACTTCCTCTTACAATTCAGAACTAAGATTTCATCGCTTAACTGGTGAGACCATGCTATTCACGTGATTCAGTTAAAACGTGACATAATTCCCAATGATCTCCTACTCTAGAGGCCTGTAAGCTGTGCGATGTCAGCGCACGTTAAAGAACCCCGGGTGGTCGAAATTTCCGGAGCTCTCCACTACGGCGTCTCTCATAGCCTCAGTCGCTTTGGGACGTTAAACCCCATAAACCAAACCAACCAACCAACGATCTCCCACTGTGTTCGGGAGAACTCTTGGATCCTTTGAGACTGGCATCAAATTGAAGCAGCGGTGATGGGATATATAATACACATTCATACTTGGAGAGCACTTGCTTTACCAGAACCACTGCACAACGTTAAGCTTCAATGAACTTACAAAACCTGAACCCTTGATGTGCAACAAAGCCAACCTAATGATACCATTGCAGGGTGACACAAATGTTAACTTTGGCTACAGCTAGCTGAAACCACACTCCATGACGCTCCAACAATGCTAAGGCTATGAGGGTGCCCACATGTTTGCCCACATATCCTAAATTTGTAATTCTTAATTTTCTAATTGTAATCGCTCTCAAGCACGCTTCCTATTCTGGAAGTTTGAAAAGGCCATTCTAAAGCAATACTGGAGCCCTTGCATCGACGTTCAGTCAGACTGGTGCCATATCACTTCTGCAAGCACAAGTAAGCTTTCTATACCAGAAAACAAAGCACACCTTCACTGTGGTGTTCATTTCCTCCCATCAGGGCACTGCACATTCATGGCTATTCAGATCCAAGCCCAGAGGTACAGTCTTTGTCAAAAGTACACAGCCCAAGGGGTCTGCCTCTGAGCCCTGCAGCACGGCTCCTCTTGCATGCTCAGGGACCCTTAATCTCACGAAGGTGGCTGGTAATCAAGTCGCCAACCCTTCCAAGCTTCGGTCTATCAAATGTGCTTAACCCTTTCAGGCGCTTTGTGCACAATTGTGTATACTCACAGCTTTTTCTGAGAGACTGATGCTCCTAGCAGTGATTTCATTGTTCCATTCAAATTGAGCACCCTTCTTGTCGCAAATAAGTTGCTTGTTTGTGCCATGTAGCGAACGCAGTAAATAATGTTTCCCTCAACAGTGAGCTAGGTAGCACTTCGTCCACCATTTCTGTGCGGACGGATTTTGTTGCAAGTGAAAACATTAATTGTGCTTGCGCAATGTGCATCTTCGAAACGCAAAATGATTCCACAATTCCTAGGGTGCTTACCTGACACATCAGAACATGTTACTATTTCTAAAAAATCTCTCACTTTGTACGGAATTTTGCACATGGTTGCAAAACCTTACCTGCCAGTCTTTCACGTTCAAAAACTAACAAATGACCTATCTTGAGGCCTGAATATGCTAGTTAGGGGGGGAAATAACTGATTTCAATAAAACAAAAAATGGCGGCTTGGAAGCAAACCCCTTAGGCTGTATATTTTTGACAAAGTCTGTACCTTTTATATGTCAGGTTACCATACTGCGAAATGCCTGCCTGATGCCCTTGGAGTCATACCCAAGCGACATTTCAAGGAGATGCACTCGCTGTTTAACGTTCACATCCGAGCTGAAACAGGCTGGTTTATCGGGGTTTAACGTCCCAAAGCGACTCAGGCTATGAGGGACGCCGTAGTGAAGGGCTGCTATGGAAATTTCGACCACCTGAGGTTCTTCAACGTGCCCCGACATCGCATAGTAAAGGGGCCTCTAGAAGTTTGCCTCCATCGAAATTCGGCCGCCGCGGGCGGGATCGAACCCGCGTCTTTCGGGTCGGCAGCCGAGCACCGTAACCACTGAGCCACCGCGGTGACCCGAGCTGAAACAGACCCCAATGCCTTCCACAGCACACGGAGGACTGGCCACAGAAAAAAAAAAATCGAGGAATATAAAACTGCACAGCTCGCCAATCCTCCTGGCACCGACTGCGGAAAAGCTGCTCACCGTCTGTGGGTAGGAGAGCGGCCGCAGTCGGTCGTAGTCCTCCTGACCGGCTGTATCCCACAGGCCGAGGTTGATGGGCTTGCCATCGACCATCACATTGGCAGAGTAGTTGTCGAACCTGCAAGGGGGCCGACGTTAGCGCTGTGGCTAATTACACACTCTGGTGTCATCAAAACCACAGACTCAGGTGACGGCCAAACTTGTCACGCTGAGACTAGTAAAACTGCAAGCAGAGAGAAGTGCAAGTTGTTGGTGTCGGTGAAGAAAGTCGACCCCACGCAAACGTTACACCAGAAACCCAGTGCTACCACTGAACCAGGCTCAAAGAATCTCTCAACAGGTGCCCTAGGACCCACATAGAGAAGCTTGGCTTGAATACGTCCATACATGCTGCAGTCAGAACAGCAAACACAACAACACGTCGATCATGTTAGTAAATTTAGGAGACTGCTGCTTTGCATCAGGCTAAGGATTAGCCAAGGGCAGGCTAATCATCTGTCATCCAGGTGCACTATTCTTCAAAAAAACTCACTGCACACCACGTACTGCATGTCAGTTCAACCTTTCCTCAGTACAATGCAAATAGAACTTAGCAAAATAAGCAGGCTGCCTCATAGCAGTCTCGCAAATACTCTACACAGAGACTGAAGTTACAAAAAGCTGACCTCCAATCAAAGCACTTTGCCTTCCATTATTTTTCACTAAAAATGTAAGTATGTATCAGTCAAAACAGCTGCTCAATTAATGTGCTATCAGGATCAAATGAAATGAAAACAGAAAAAAGTCTTAGGCGGTGCTCAGTGGGTCGCGTGAACGTGTCGGCAGCCAAACATTAGTTATGTCCGAGGTTGACAAACTAAAGTTCACTATATCCAAGGTGGTACACACAGGTTCGTTATATTCAAGGTTAAAGCATTAAGTTGGTTACATCCAACGTGGCATACTTAGGTTCCTTACATCTGAGGTAACTGATAACAGTTCATTATATCTGAGGTAGTATGCTGTTTGTAGCCTGGTGGGCTCTGACAGACACCGTTCGCCATTTCTGCTTGCCCAGATCCTTCTAATGCTAATGCGTTAATAACTACAACACAAACAAAAGAATACAAAATATTACCTACTGGGGAGTAAATACAGATGCAGACCCTTCTAGTGCTAATACATTAGTAACTACAACACAAACACAAGAATACAAAATATTACGCACTGGGGAGTAAATACAGGTGAGGCCTATAAATACTTTCATGCCAAGGCCTTCACCCCCTCGGAATGAAAATTAAGTGAGCCAGGATTCCACCTCACTTTGCGTTCTATTTGATGCTGACAATGCATTTATCAGCATTTGTCTTTTACATCTGACAACAGCACAGAACAATGGTACGCTTAAAACTCTTCAAATGTGTGCATTTCATTCACTGTCATGTCTTCCTTTTCAAAGCTGCATTCTCATTACATTAGAGACAAGGCAACTATAATTGTAAGTAGCAGTGTTTGGGCTCACAAAATTTTGTGCAAGGGACAGTTTGCTTCTTATCTCTAAAACTGGAGACAACTCTGAATGTTAATGCCAGCCAAACAGGGCACACAGCACCACTACACCTGTGTTCAGAACGTCACACCGGGAGTTGTTACGCTGGATGTGCGCCACAATCTAGACTCTTTCCACTGAAAGAAGCCTTCAAAGTTTTAAGTCCAACGGAATCGAGCACAGATCCGCCCTTATTACATGAGCAATGATGCAATTAGGTGGCAGAAGTACGCAACCTACTCAAAGGTATGGTGGACATGGCCATCGTCTAGAGCGGAAATGCCATGCTTAAAACTGCACACACCTGCAGTAACAAAAAAATAAAATAAAAGTGGTGGCGCTCGGCAACACTCACACTGTGGGGATGTACTCGCCAGGGAAGGCATTGGTGGTGTAGCTGATGAGGAGACAGGTTTTACCGACGGCACTGCACAGATGGGGGAAAAGAAAGGAACAAAGCATGAGTCCGGACGCAGTATGGTAGGCACATTTCTCTTTTACAGAAGCACAGACACTAAATTTCAATTCCGTGTTGTTTCTAACAATGTGTTCAAAATCAGTAAATGCAAATCCCCACACAGAATTCCACGATGTCCGGCAAATCATTTGTACTGAATTTCTTCTCTGAACTTTGCTTCGGTTTCACTTTAAACTGTGAAAGAGTGGCTGCAACGCTAAAGTTCAGTCCCGCTCACGTGAGGCGTACAAAAAAGTGATATCACAGATGTTCCTTCACTCAGTCATTTCGGCTCTTGGGGCAAGCTAACGGGAACAGTTGTACTGAATTAAAACAATGAAGCGGCAATTGTACAGCGGCTTCTTTTATGCCTCGTGTGACCCAGACTACGTGTCAATGTCACAGCCTGCGTTTGGCAACTGAAGCCAAACCCAAAACAACATAAGAGAACAGATTCCATTATAAATGATAACTACACGTGGTGATCAGTGTACATTCCAAAGAAGAAAATACGCAATCAATTGTTCCAGAGTTCAAAATGTCAAGCAATACGCTGCATTGCAGAACCAACAATCACAACACATCGTTACAAGGAACATATCAAGGAGTCATTGGAGTTGCCCAACGTCAAGACCATTTCGAGACCACAGCTCTGCCTGGCCAATCAGACAGGGGGCAACGGGAAGAGTTGCATTAATTTCATCAACCACACGGGCTAAATGAGCTTTAAAATCTCTGCACATTTTCTGCACTAAGCCTCCCCCTAAATGCAGCCCCCGTACCTGCTCACTCCTCCCAGCACCCGCGCAACATATCTGGCCTGAAATTCAAGCAGAATATCGGGCTTTCAAGGATACAAAGGGGTCAGCAATCAAGGTGGACAAGAGACTTCTATTGGGTCACACAGACTAGGAGCCCTTTGACTCTTGCTCAGCTATGATTACCCCCTCTACGGCAATGATCTCTGCATCCTTTTCCCTGGACTTCTGGCAGAGACTGTTAGCCTTGACAAGCAAAGCCTCTGCCTTTTTTTTTCTTCAGGACAGTTAGGGGACTACTAAGGAGGTTCTATCCCCAACCTAAAGACCAGACTAAGTTGGCGACAGCTCCAAAAAACACGTATCCATGCTTACTTATTCTAAACAAGATACACCCCATTACATACAGGCCCACATGCCCCTGATGCAGACAGACAGCCACACTATACCAAACCACATGGTAATGCCTGTAGTAACAGAGTGATCCGTTTATCATTATTTATCACTCGCCACCACACACATTCTTTTTCTGCAACACAACAACCACCATACATTCCATGGAGGAGAAAAGACGGCACACTACATTACCGACCACGGCAAGTCAACAACACAATACACATCACACTCAGCCCCGTCTCCGTCCCCACCGCCCCGCCATGACCGTCCCGACCCTATCCCAGAAAGGGCATCTAATCCCCTACGAGGTCGTCGTGCGTGGAGGTTCGGCGCGCCCGGCACCCACTGGTCCCAAGGTAACGGGGTAATGCCCTTTGCGGCTACCACCGCCCGTTTTAACAATGCTAGCACAACCTGGCAGTTCCTGTAATACACAGTGCTGCGCCAGAGCAGTGGGGGGTAGCGCTGTGCAGCTGCGAACCCGGTGACCAGCTTTGACTGGTCGAACGGGCCTAAGTTGCCACAGCCACGGCAGGAGGAGTCCTCGACTAGAAGACTCCCAAGACGCTATGACCAATGCATAAACGTTTTGTCATTGTCTCTCCTTCTCTCTTGAGGTGCAGCTCCAGCACCCTCCTTCTCTGATTCGCCTGCTGACTTTCCACTCCGTCCTCCTGATCTACGTGCAGCCATTCAGGGCGATTCTTTGCCAGCGCACATGAAATCTGCTTCTGCATGCTGCTGACCCAGAGGTTGCTTTCAGCTTTTCAGGGGACCTTTCAGAGCCGATTCACCCACTGTGGCCACATCAATCGTCTTATGGCACAACGCACACTTCGCTCTAGGCGGATCGCTACGAACTCCGCTCTCATCCACCCATCACACCAAGGAACACGAATGGGCGTGCAAGCCGATGTGGGCCAACTTCCAATTTAAAGAAAACAATTCGGGGACACCTAAGCTCTGCCTTATGGATATGACAGGAGAGCATTAAAGGGTCCCACCTGGGGCCCCCTTTGCACATCAAAGGACATACAAGGCCTCCCTTCAACCAAGTCAAACAAACGTGCCTCGATGACCCAGGGGCAGAGTGTCTCAATTCACAATTGAATTCATTAATTTGTTTACACGTCGTAATGACGGAGTCATGTTGCAACGTTATAATGACAATTTATCAAATGTTTTAATCACTGTTCAATTGTGCAGCTCCATGTGTGATGCACCACCCTTTCTATCAATCCGGATTTTTTTTTTTGTTGCGCAAATGCCTCCTACGATGCCAGGATCTCCACTGAATGGGACCCTTAACACTACCAGGTTTATGAAATGCACCATGTGCATCGCACAGCTCAAACCAGGCTACAAGGCCAAGCCTTCTTTGGCAAAAAATTCTGCAGCCAGTACGCATATAAGAGCAAACGTCGTTAATTGTGTACCAAATCTAAAGATGCCTTACTGCTGTTATACACACCCAGAGGCAAATGACTTGGCAAACTCCGCAAGGAGGTGAACCACAAGAGTTAATTTTAAGCCCACTTGTTTTTAATTTGTATTAATAACATCGTGACAGACATTACCTCCTCCACATGTCTTTTCGCTGACGCTCGTATCATTTTTCAGGGAAAGAGCCAATCCTAACGACATTGCTGCCTTGCAATGTCGTGGGTTAAGCACTTGGTGCAGTGTTTGGGAGACGCAAATAAACACCCACAAAACCAAACAGATCACTTTCTCTACACACTGTAAAACTCCAGTAAACCACAATATAAATAAAAGTGCCATTAACCCTTTCAGGCGCTTTGTACACAATTGTGTAAGCGGCAAACTTACAGATTTTCTGAGCAACTGGAGCATTTAACAGTGATTTCATTATTTCAGTCAAATTGAGCACCATTCTTGTTGCAAACAAGTTGCTTTTCTGTACCATGTAGTGAATGCAGTAAATAATATTTTTCATAAGAGTGAGCTAGATAGCACTTTGTCCGCCGTTTTTGTGCAGACAGATTTTGCCGCGAGTGAAAACATCGATTGTTTTTGCTCAATTTCGAGCATAATGTGAATCTTCCAAACACAAAGTGATTCCACGATCCCTAGGGTGTTCACCTGACACACGAGAACATTTTGATGTTATTATTTCTAGCAAATCTGACACTTTTTACGGAGTTCTCCACATCGTTGTAAGAACTTACCTGCTGGTCTTTCACGTTCGAAAACTAACAAATTTCCTTTCTTGAGGCCTGAATATACTGCTTAGGTGAAAAAATAATTGATTTCAGTGAAAACAAAAAATGGCGCCTGAAAGGGTTAAGCGCTCATCAACTTTCAAATATTTAGGCGTTGTTCTTTCCCCTGACCTGCACTGGCACGGCCACATAGAATATACTGCTAGCAAATCTTTGAAAAAATTAGGCCTTCTCAAACGTCGCCTATCTCTAGCTAACCCTGATACCAAACTACAGGCCTACACGTCTCTAATTCGGTCATCATTACAATACTGTTTGGTAGTATGGCATCCCCACCAAGGAAACCTATCCAGCTCTTTAGAATCGGTGCAAAATTAGGC
The DNA here is from genome assembly GCF_055824585.1 of Amblyomma mixtum. Classification (NCBI taxonomy): domain Eukaryota; kingdom Metazoa; phylum Arthropoda; class Arachnida; order Ixodida; family Ixodidae; genus Amblyomma; species Amblyomma mixtum. Next base: position 35,668,406 of record NC_143015.1, read on the forward strand.
AGCGCACTTCATTCTACCGGCGTGCTCCCCATACCAGAGCGCTTCGGCAATAAAACAATCTCTGAATCTTCTGGACCTGAATATACGACAGAAATTATTTCGCCTATCGTTGTTCCACTCCCTCTACTACAAACATTCATCTTTCTTCCTTTCGCACGAACATCAGAGCAGCACATCACATATCTCGTTCCAACCATGCACCTAAAATCCAAACAATTTTTGCCCACACAAAGAAGTCTCAGAATTCCCCATTAGTCTTGGCTATAAGGAAGTGGAATGCTTTACCTGGTAGCATTGTGGCCATTAGCGAACCATCATCTCTCCATTCAATGTTACTAACATTTCTTGAATCAGGTGCAGCATTGTAGTCTGTTTCAACTTGCCGCCTTGTACATGTACCTATTTTTTTTTATTGTACACTGTACCATACCCACGATGTAAAACAGTGACCTAAATTTGATAATTCATGCTTTGTTATTTCATTCTTATTTATCCTATATTTGTATAATGCATGAAGTGAACCCTTGTGCAATTTTGTTATCTACTCTACCCCCCCCTATGTTGTTTGTTTATTGGGGTTTAACGTCCCAAAGCAACTGAGGCTATGAGAGACGCCGTAGTGAAGGGCTCCGGAAATTTCGACCACCTGGGGTTCTTTAACGTGCACTGACATCACACAGTACACGGACCTCTACAATTTCGCCTTCAAGAAATTCAGCCGCTGCGGCCGGGATCGAACCCGCGTCTTTCAGGTCAGCAGCAGAGCACCGTAACCACTGAGCCACCGCGGCGGGGCACCCCCCTTATGTAATGCCCAGCTGAGCCCTTAGGGTACTTAAATAAATAAGTGTGCTTGTCACCACTATTTATGGAGGAACTGCTAGCTGAATGCTCACATGTTCGCCTTCATGCTGCAGCTGCGTGCACACGTGCACAGAGCAAAGCAGAATTCTTACACAAGGCCAAGGATGACGTCCCGAGTGCAAATGCTTCTTCCCACAAGCTGGCAGATATATGCAGACGCACACAAACATATGCGTGAGCAGGTCTGCGTGTGTGCACACCTCTCCGCAGCCCATCCGTCAGCCTTAAGGCTGCAGGAAAAGGTTTAGGCAAGCCATGGCACAAGCGCCGCTACGCACGAAAGGATACCGATTTAACAGCATGCGGAAAGCGGGCAGGGCAGGACCTGATTAATCAATTCATAAACACGAGACCTAGTCAACAATCTATTAAGACTATCGAGAAAGATGATTCAGCTCTGCGCGACCCCTTACCAATAGCCAATGCGTTTTGTGAATATTTTTCATCCTCTGAAACAGTTCAAAGCGTTGAAGTTCCTGTTCTATCACGTCAGCCACAGTCCTTCTTTCTAAGAGCATGCACGCCTCAGGAAGTTTTAGGTGTAATAAGCAACCTAAATAACACAGGTGCTGGATTAGACAATATACATTCTTCCCATATTAAAAGTGTCAAGCACCTAATTTGCGAGCCTCTTTGTCACGTTATCAATGTCATCTTTGAAACAGGAGTTTTCCCTACTCAATTAAAACGGGCTAAGATAGTTCCAATATTTAAGAAAGGCGACCGATCACAAATGCAGAATTACCGCCCTATTTCTATACTTCCCTTCTTAAGCAAGGTTGTAGAAAAGCTACTAGAAATACAAATACATTCCTATTACGCCAAATTTAATATCTTGTCTCCTTTTCAATTCGGTTTTAGACGTGGTCATTCAACGGAGAGTGCCCTATTATATTTTTCTGACTGGATCAAAACACAACTTGACAGCGGTATGATAGCCGGCGCTGTCTTCATAGACTATACCAAAGTCTTCGATAATATTAATCACTGCATTCTTTTTTCTAAACTCGAAAGCTATGGTATTACAGGCCCGGCGTTGACCCTGATCAAAAGTTATTTATCCGACAGGTACCAGAGCGTGTGCATTGAAGGTATATTGTCATCTCCTAGACTAATTAATAAAGGAGTGCCCCAAGGTTCAATTCTAGGTCCCCTCCTTTTTCTAACCTATATTAATGACCTTCAGACTTACTTAAATACAACCCAATGTCTCTTGTACGCTGACGACACAACCATCATGGCAACTGGTAACACGTCTTCTGAATTAACTACAAATCTTGACTCGTTGCTGCTATCTTTAGAGAACTGGAGTCACGCTAACTGTATTAAAATTAATCCGTCTAAAACCAGTTTTGTGGTATTTCACGCCCCTCAGAGAAAAATTACTTCACAATTATCAATAACTATCAACAATGTTTCAATACCGCAAACACATTCTGCTACATTTCTAGGTGTGATAGTTGACTCGAACCTGAAGTTTAATCATCATGTTGCCTCCGTTGTTAATAAAATTCGTTTCGGAATAAGGGCTCTCATCAGAACAAGGCCCTTCTTCAGCTTACATACGTTGCTTTCAATCTATTACGCATTCATACACTCCCATATTAATTACTGTATCACTTCGTGGGGTAGCACATACAGAATTCATCTTTCTATACTCATTTCTATGCAAAAACAAGCACTTAGAATCATCACTTCCTCTTCTTTTACCCAGCCGTCTGCACCTTTGTTCCATTCACTACATGTCCTGCCCCTTGAACATCTTCGCAAATTTCAGGTCCTGGTTTTTTTTTCAAAGTCATCAATAAGTACATATGTGTTAATTTTGTCCCTGAAAATATAATTACAAATAATAACATCACGCGTTTTGCTTTGTCGAACAATTTATTGTTGCCAAACGTACGGAATAATTATGGCAAGCAAACTACATCGTTCTTTGCCATCTCCACTTGGAATAATTTGCTCCCTTCACTGAAAACCCCAATGTCATTGTACAAATTCAAAAAAATGTTAAAACACCACTTGTTTGAATCCTTAGATGTTTAATAACGTTTTTGTGTTTGCAATCACTATGTAACATTCATTTGCTGTACACTTCTTTCTTTTTTGTCGCTTTATTTGCCTTCCTTTTTTTTTTTTTACCTCGAATTGTTGTGCATGCGTCGGTTTATGTATTCTGTTCATGTAGCCATAGGAGGCCCTATTTGCAGTCTCGACTTTTGGGCCTCCTGATGTGTATACCCCATAAACCATGTACTGTAAATATGAAATAAACTTGATTTGATTTGATTTGATAGGGCAGACAGATTCCCGACGTTGCACCTTTCGCAGGCAAGGTCTGCTGTTGCTTGCGTTCACACACAAACTGATCAGGTCTGGTTTCTGTGCTTGCACTACAGCCCCGTCACTATTCAGAGAAGGGGGGGTGAGTGTACTGGGTCTTTGAACTGCCCACTTGAGAATGTGATGTCTCCCAAGTTTCTCAAGTACTCACTGAAACACATTTTACCTGAGCGTCGGATGTTGCTCTTATCATTTATTTATCAGCACCGAGGACCACTCAGCCCAATTTCTGTACCTGGTGGAGAACTGATCTTGCGGCTCTTTCTTAAAGGTGCACTGAAGATGAATCTCAACTAGTCTTTTTGCCACGGGAACTCGATCTACACATTCCCAGCAGTCTTAGTAACTTCGATTTAGTGCACTGTGCGGCCGATTTCCCTAATTAAATCTGATTAACGTCCGGCTCCTGCCTTTTTTTTTTTAATTCCCCGCATACGGTGGGAGGAGTCGACGAACGCATGGAGTGCCTTTTAGGCAGTCGCGTGGAGACTTTGCTTTCGCTTCCATTTTGTTTCTTTTAGGTTTCTGTGAATAAATAGGCCTAGTCAGAGACTACATAGCTGCAAATTAGGCCCACAGAAATGAAAATACGCGTGGACTCTTTGCTTTCCCCGATCACTACGTACCACTCCGCCGAAGGCAGAGCAGCAAGCCGCCACGGAACTAGGTGAAAGGTTGGTCAACTCCTCCCACCGTTTGCGGGGAATTAAAAAAAAAAGGCTGGAGCCCGACGGTAATCTGATTTAAATTAGGCAAACCGGCCGCACAGGGCAATAAGTCGAAGTTTCCAAGGATGCTCAGAACGTGTAGATTGATTTCTCGCGGTAAAAATACGAGTTCAGATTCCTCTTCACTGCACCTTTAAGGCTATGGCGATATTTGTTCATCCCGAAAGGACGCATTTGTAGCTGAGAAAGCTTCATTTAAAAGTTTTCACACCACTCGAATTCCCACCCTGAATGATAAGACCGAAAGGGGCTTCATTATGACCACCAGAAGTGGTGACACACAAAAAAAAGAGTGCCTAGGCGTCAAAGCAATTTGCTCGTTGAAAACTGACGGCAGTGGCGACACCTGGTTTTCATTTTTGGAACTCTTCTAGCTTATAAAAGCGACGTTTATAAAAAAAAAAAGTGCGCTAGAGGACACCTTATTCCCTTTTTACTCCCTGCCATTTAGAGTGTATAGTTATGACAAACTACCAAGTCTATACATTTCTTTTTTCCTTTCTGCCTCCCCTACTGGAGTGCTACAAAGTAACTCGTGTTACAGAGGGAGGGTGGGTGAAGCAACGACTGCTTGCTTCTTCAGCTAAGCCAAGTGCAAACACTCCTCAACAGCCCTGACCACGCACACACACACCTCCACGCAAAAACGTACACGACCACAACAGAGAAGGGGGCACGCTTCCGGGAAACCTCAGGACACCAAACAGAGCGGAGAATAACAGACCAGAGAGCACACACATCCGAGCACGCCAGTGTTGACACAGCAGGCCGGCCCACTCCAAACACCACATCCTCCTCCCTGCCCACACACGGCGGTGGCCTCCGTCCAGTCCATTTTCGCCGGCAAGAATAGCATCGCTGGCTCGCTTCACTCTGGAAGCCCACTTTTTGTCCGACTACGACACTGGAATGCCCCGAGCCAGCTTTTCAACTGCGGGACTGGAATGCCCCGAACAAGCTGAAAGTATGAGCTAAACACAACCTATAATGCAGTACAGGATCCTAACCCTGCAGCAGAATATGCAGGCTTTCTGATGCCGTAAAAAAAGACCGACCAATGAAAATCAATGCTGCGGAGTGCTTCAAGCATACTCAAGCACAAAAAAATTGGCTGTGGCTTAGCTAAGGTTAAGCCTGGATATCTCGAAGCAAAAAGCTGTGGCGATGCTCGTGGTCTAGCTTAAGGTTATATTTACGGTTACAATTAGGGTATAGCTTTCTGGTTTTTCAGAAACGTACTGTCTTAGCTATGCAAAGTTTGGAGACACCCCTCTAGTGAATACGGTGCTGTCTTAGAAGGTTGCTTTAGAGACATGTACTGTGGTGTGCATTCATTTCGGGTGTACACCAAGATATGAGAGACAGGCATTTCCTTTCCTTAAAACCAATTTTCATTTCATTTCATTTTCGGTAAGGCCCTTAGGCATGGGGTATCCACCCAAATATGAGAGAGGCAGGCGTCCTTTCCTTTGCTTAAAACCAATTTTCTTTTTATTTTCCTTCCCTTACAGCCTAGTTCAAGTGTCCACCCAGATGTGAGTTTCCTGGCGCACTGTTTGCCTTTCATTTATTTTTTATTTGTGATATTTTATTTCTGCCATGTCTTTTTTTTTATTTTTCCTTGTGTCAGGGTGCTTCACGCATGTGCAGAAGTGGCAAATCTGGGCTCCGGCTCACACAAAGCGCGGTGTTGACTAGCCTAGTGGAGAAATGAAAGACTCACTAACTGTACAAGTTTTCAATGGACATCCCAACCACGCAGTGAGAAAAGGAATGAAGGAACGAGTGGAAGAAGGAAGAGAGAAAGAGACACCCTAGTGGAGGACTCTGGGTTAATTTCGACCACCACGGCAGTCTAAAGAGACACTGACATTGCACAGCACACAGGCATCTACCACATTTGGCCTCCACCTACACACAGCTGGGATCTGACCTCATGTCCTTGGGTTCGGCAGCCCAACGCAATGCAAGCAGCCTTGTTATCACTGTCAACTCAACGACTGTCGGCATGCTCCAAATATCACCGGAAATCTGATACCGGCGCAGCTGATAGCGGCGCCCGAGAGTGAGGCAACGTTAGTTCAATTATAACGCAACCAATTACAACAGAACACCGTACCCATGTCAGCAATGTCCGTGACCATACCAGCCCCTAACAAATGCCTCGTAAAAGAAACTGGTCACGAACCTTGAGTGATCGCTCTAGCCATCGCGCTTCCCAGGTGGTACAGTTAAGTAACTCCGGCCTTGGCACACCAGCACTGTGAACTGGCCGAGCGCCCACAGTTTGTGAAGCTTCATTACATCACACAAGCGAACTATTCTCGGCACTGTCCCAGCCGTGTGGCGGAAGAAAAAAAAAGGTAAAAAAGAACACCCACTCTGGGGCTTCCTGCGGTTTTTCATCTAGAACTTATTGACCCCCCAACTGCCGTGCCGAGATAGTGACGGCGGTGCGGAGGCCAACAGCGGAGGAAGTCAGCCCTGGCAGTGAAGAAAGGTGGCGACGGTGGTGGAAGCTTACGCGCTACCACCGTCCTTGGGCTAAATTTGGGAGGCCCACTTCCGAGACACGAGAGGGAGGGAGGCTGCGTGCAGCAAGCGAAGGGAGGAAACGCACAAGAAGGAGAGCGACAAGACAGATGGGGAGTGGGCGGCAATGGATTTAGAAACTTCGACCTCAGCTTCCCCCCCACAACTCGCTTCTAGGCTACGCTGCCCTACCGAAGCTCTGTTGTCTCTTGGCCCCACCCGAGTGGGCAAAGACAGATTCCGGCATGACACCTAACGAGCCCCGCAATTATCACCTGTTACTACTGCCAGAGCCAACCACCCTCCACCCATCGTTCTTTCTCTCAACCTTTCACTAGCTAACAAGCAAACAGGATGTGTTGAACAGATCGGCTGCTTGCTGAACGAACCCTTCTCCCTCTGCCAAAATTAGCCGATGACTGATCGGGACATTCATTTCAAAGGAACCTACACGCGTTGGACAAGCCGTGACCCAAATCAGCCTGCAGAAATCACTGCGCCAACTCTTCCTTTGCACAAAGTAAACTGAGTAATGCCATTGGATGAGGAAGTGTTCTAAGCTGGCTCAAGGTGAGCACAGTTGGGAGAGGAGGGCTCGAATCATGCCTGGATGAGTAAGGTTCGGGTGGAGAGAGGGCAGAATGGAGCGGGATTTTTTTGTTGCCTTCCTACCCCTCTGCCACCACCTGGCATGCTCAACAGGCATCACCTAATGACAAACGGACCTAGTACAGCGAGCGAAAAATTTGCATGGTACCCAATTTCATACCAAACTGTAATTCTCTGTCATTCTAGTAATGCTAGAACAAGGCTTTATATATATATATATAAAAAAAAAGCTCTCGTTTTTTTAGCCCCCCCACCCCATAAATTCAATAAGTGACAGTGACGGCATCTTTGATCACAACAGACTGTTGTATTTTCACTGGCCACAAAGTAAACACCACAGTGATCCATTCTCATTGGTCAAAAGGTGATCATATGACTGTGGCTTGGTGGCGCCATCTGTTATGGCACACTCCTATTGTGTGCCGCGGCGGCATTTCAGCACCTGACCCGTATTAAAAGTGATAAGGAACTCCTACTTACTCATGCTCCCACGACTCCAACACAATAAAACCCTCGTAAGCCTCCCTAAATGAAATCAGTCGCATAGAATTCCAACGTGCACTAGCAAAGTAAAGCGAAGTCCCCATTGGCATGAACAACGGTGACAGGACAAACAGTCTCCATCAGCAGTTTCAGTCGCAAGGTCAATGACAGTATTCAGGGCACTTAAGCTAGGAATTTGCTGCAAACGCTGCTCCTTTTGATGTACGGATGGATACTTGCTGCCTAGCTTTTCGACCGCTGCGAATGATAGCGTAGCATCAATCCCAGGCAACCGTTGAAGTTATTATTACCCGAGTGTATTCCTAGGTCTCCATACAAACTCAACAGTTCCCTCCACTCAGTCACCGAGATCTTAAGACTGAGTGTTTAATGAATTACATCACACTGACCGACTGAAATGCAACACTAAAATGCACAAAGTTACAGAAGTTCTGCAGCGCTGTGGTGGCCACTAAGTTGACGTGATTGACTACAGCCAACTAACACAAACTGGACCACCGACCCGCCGCGGTGGCTCAGTGGTAAGGCACTCGTCTGCCACGCCGGAGTACCCGGGTTCGAACCCGACCGCGGCGGCCGCATTTCGATGGAGGCGAAACACAAGAGGCGCCCGTGTGCTGTGGGATGTCAGTGCAGGTTAAAAGATCCCCAGGTGGTCAATATTATTCCGGAGACCTCCACTATGGCACCTCTTTCTCTCTTCTTTGACTCCCACCTTCCTCCCTTCCCTTAGGGCGCGGTTCAGGAGTCCATCCAGATATGTGAGACAGATACTGCGCCATTTCCTTTCCTCAAAAACCAATTTACCAACTGGACCACTGACATCAAAAATGGCACTGCCAATAAAACGAGGCCACCGTCTATCTCGCACGATATTTTTATTCATATTTTTTATTTATACTGGTAGGTCTTTACAGCGTCCACGTTTGTAGGCAGGATTTGATAGTGCCGAACGGGTCGCATCCTAAAAAACGCGGCCGCAGTCCACTCAAGGCCGATTCCTAAGACGCCTCAAATTTTTTTTCCTCGAAGAGAAACGCCAGTTGCGCAACCGCAAGAAGGTGTGCGCAGGTAGTGTGGAAGAAAAAAACGCCTCGCTGCAGTCGACTCACACATCCGGCCCGAATTTCGTGCTAGACATAAACGCGCCGATTCTCAGAGCTTCGATCTTCACTCGAGTCAATCGCGTAGGTTTGAGCAAGCTTCGGATTACCACAGCCCCGCACTGTCGCGCGCATCACCGGGCGACGTCGGTCGTGGCACTGCCTTTCCCGCCGTTCTCGGAAAGAAGGCGGTGACAAAGAGCGACAGGTCGGTGCCGTCACGGCCGCGACCACGCCAACCGGTGAGCTGTCGACACCCGATACCGTACGCCGCGAGTAAGCAAGGTTTTGAAGAGGGGGGGGGGGGGGGCACACACACACACAAAAAATACGAGGAACTTTAGCGGCTAAAGTGGTGAAAGGCGAAAGCCTGAGTGCTGCATTCTGCTACGCGATTGTTCACTTCACATTCTGTCGGTGCGTTAACTGGCAATTAATGACGTTTAATCTTCGCCTTTTAGAAGTGGAACGCGACAGCGTGTTGTAGCGCTGCCAGGGAGTCCACGGAACGCCACCACCGGTTCGGCGCGATGCGTTGCCCTTTGCACGCAACGCTTTTTGAGGAAAGGAAATGGCGCTGTAATTCTCTGTCATCTCGGTGGACACCTGAACCGCACCGTACAGGAAGGGAGGAAGTGGGAGTGAAAGAGGACAGAGGGGCCGTAATGAAGAAAATGAAAATAGTGTTTGAGGAAAGGAAATTACGCAGTAAATGTTTCGCATATCTCGGTGGACACCAGTCGAAAATTGTATTTTAGGAAAGGAAATTGCGCAGTAACTATCACATATTTCGGTGGACACCCGTCAAAATTCGCGCGCAGTGACGTCATGAGCATTTCGACCAATCTGAAACGCGGACAAATTTGCTAACACTTCTTGGTCACGACAGCATGAGCGATTAAAAAAAGTTAACAACATGGAGCAACGCGCCCCGCGCTGGAATCGGATCACGAGAGCGTTACTGGCCCTGAGCTTGGAATGTAGGAAGGGCGTTCTTTTCACTAATCTTTTGTTGCTTAGTTTTTTTTCTGCGTTCCTTATCTTCATCGGGTGCCGCGAACAGAGCGAAGCCGAGATAAAAACCGTGCGCGCTTCAATCGGCGCGTATGCGAAATTAATGTTTGACCGATAGCCTCATTATGCCGGCCGCAGTCCACCGCTCGCTAGCCGTTAGTAATTAAACCGGGTTGGACATTGATCGCGCGATATTACCGCCAGCGTAACATCACGGCAACCACCGTTCCTCTCGCAAACAAACAAGAGCGCGATAATGTGGAGACTCCGACTGAACTTTTAGCGGTCGTTCCCGAGCCCGCCAGATTTCCAGTGAACGCGTGCGCAGACGACAAGAATCTCAGACTTCTATATTTTTTTCTTTCTGGTTCCTTTTATTTTTTTTTCCTCTCCCACAATGCGCCCGTTGTCGTGGTCTCACGTACAACACGACCTCAAAAAAGTGGGACACGCGGTCGTCAGGGCGTATTTTTTGCTCCTACCGCGCTTGCAGACGGCACACGCCTGCTTCGTTTTTGCTTTGTCGTTTCTGTTGACGACTGGGCCGCGTAGGCGCCGGCACGCGCGAGGAGAAAAATAATAAAAAGTATCAAAAAGAAAAAACGTCGTCCGCTAACACGGGGAGGAAAGGAGAGGCATGACGCGTGCCTGCCGGCCACGACCTACTGTATAATTATACAGTAGGTCGTGCTGCCGGCCTCGCCAGCGTCGGCTACCTACGTAAGTACGGAATGACCTCCGCCCGCAGCGTACAGCCGTCCGACACCCAAACCGAGCTTTCCTTCCATTCATGCGAGGTAGATGAAGAAACAATCGAAACCGCAAAATCGTGTGGGCGCTCGGGGCTTTCTCATGCCGTACAGGCCTACACACACAAACCCAAAAACCGCGCAATCCCGTCCGATCGCTCTCAGGGAAAGGAGAAATCGGGTGAAAATCGGCACTGGCGAAGTCGGGAGGAAAAACGAGCAAAATACAATCACGTCGGCGATGAGACAGCGGAGGGCGACTAATCACGGACTTCCTGCAATCGGCGCCGCTTCGGGGTTGCGCCCTGATGGCTTTCCCCGAGGTTGCAGTTCCGATGCTGCCTCGGAAGCGAAAAAGGAGCCGGGCGCCAAGATTGTATTGAATCTCCGACGTGCGACGACGTCGGCCCGAGAAGAGAGCCCTCGCAGATTATTTTTTTTTCTTTCAACCGCCGCAAGACGGACCGGCGACGATTCAATCAAACCAATGAAGGCTTCGTCTGTTCCGTGTTGCAGCCGGAATTATATTCCAACACCACGCGCCCTCCGTCAAACGGTGCCGGGCGAATCCCTACGCCGTCGCGGCTGATTAGAGAAAAAAAAGCCAAATAAAACGCGAAGAGGCTTCCCAACGCGACGAGCGCCGGATCCAGGGGAAGCCGCTTTTCCGCCGGAGTTCATTTTTTCCGGGCTGAGGAAACCGACCGGCTCCACTATGAAAACGGGTTTGTCGTTGACGAGAGTTCCCAAGTTTTCTTCTACAATGAAACGGAGAAATAAAGGAACCACACTCGCCGCAGCGCGGGGTCATGAGTCAACAACACCCAATGAGAAAAAAATAAACAAGCACAACTCTTGAGACATCGCCGGCGCCAACAAGCGATTTGCGGTAAGCAGTAGGCTACAGACAGACTCGCCCCAGCAGCCAAACCCCGCCAAGCACAGACACCTTTCCCAACACGAGGACGGTGACCAGCGGTTAACCAAGCCGCTATGGAGTTTAAAGTGCGAAAGGAAGGCGTGGCACTAAACGTGACCTCCGGCAAGAGAACCCCGAACTCGGTTGAATGGCAGCACTCACCCATCGCCGACGACCACGCACTTTATCGCCTGCATTCTGTACCGAACTCGATGGGTTAACTGTTCCGGGCCACTTTTGATTCAGTTCCCTGCCGACGCCTGGGCGACAGGAGGGGGGCACGGGAGAAATAACTTTCGTTGCGCCGCGGCACCACAACACCACCGGCGACACCACGGCGAGTCGGACGGACGCTTCTTCTCGAGCCCGCAAACAAGCAAAAGAAGCAAACTTCACCACGACCACCACCGCACGAGGCACGCGCTGCTCACTCCCACAAGTCGGCTCTTCAGGAGCTGGGCGGTGGACAAGATGGCGGCCATATATAGAGAACAAAATGGCGGCATCCGAAATTTTTCTCCCCAGTTCCTGACGCCGTTTAGTACCTAGAAAGTATAAAACGCCTTGTGCTCCACATTAAATGAGCCCAAAATGCGAGTAAATTGATTTTATTTTGCACTTCTCCAGCAAAACTTTGTGCATATAGCAATCTTACTCATTTATGGCGTCATTTTGTTCGCGGTTTGCGAGCAATCTAGGGACAAGGAATGCGACCCTGGCGCCCCCAGCATTCGCTCAGCCATCTATGGCGTCCTCAGCTGCGCGGTGGCATGGCGCGGTCCGTCAGCCTTCGAACGTGAAATGTAAATAAACATTCCGCGTGGTTCCCACGGCAGCAGGCCACCGTGTTCAGTGGCGCAAGCGATGGCGACCGTCTGGCAGCAAGTGCTCGCCGTCGATGCCCGCTTCAACGCTTACAGGTCTCCCAACGACCCCAACTTTCGTAAGTTTCGGTTCACGTTTCGCTGGCGGCGTTGCCCTTGGCCACCTGTTTCTGACGCGGCGAGATGTCGATGCTGAAAAAAAAAAAGTGTTCGCTGTGAATGTCACGAAGTTGGAGGGCGTCCGGTTTTACGATGTTCAACGTTGACACGTTTGTCCTACGACGGCGGACAGTATCGTGGGTTTAAGCGTTCGCGGGCGCATATTTTGGCGCCGCGCTCCGGTGTCGTTCGCGAAAGCTGTCGCGTTGTTCGCAGCTGTGTTCAAGTAGTCCGGCTTTGGTGGAACTAATAGCGTCATCGTGGAGATTATTTCGATCGCGGGGTTTTAGATGGTCTGAAAGGCAGGACGTCTCGAACCCACAGCGCTGGACTCTTCACTCTGGTGAACCACGCAACTCGATCGGAGCGTGGTACGCAAATATTAAGGAATATTTTGTATGAAGCACTAGTGTTAGTCAGAATTAAAATAAAAATGTTGGCTTGCATACGTTCACGAGGCATCTCCAGTCGATAGTTAGTGTACATTTCTTGCAAGTTGTTGATCGTTAGGACAAGAAGCCAAATTTCTTTCAATACAGCAACCCAGCTAGCGAATAGATCTAGAACTGTTTCTCTTTATGCTTGTGGTGATTCATTATATACAAACTTTTGTCGATCTTCCCAGTGAGAAACGGAGAATTCTGTATTTAAAAGTTCATGCTTGGCATTTTTGTCAAGCTTACACCTCGTTTTGTGTGTGCTCTATGTCAGCCCATTTCAGCGAATGTCTTAAGTTGATCCCAAAATCAGCAAACCCTGAAAATTAGCTGCTCATAATACTCTTCTCTCTCTATCTTATACAGGGACACTGTACATACGAAGGCGGAGCCAACTGCTTAGGGAGTCACAGAAGAACGAGGTGATGTATCTTGTTCTTGGCTGACCCATGAACCTCGAGAGTGGCTGTGTCGACACACGACGCAACTCGTTTCTCCATTTCCTGCAGTCTAAAAGCCGTTACGTTTCCCATCTTAGTCTAAGCGCCGTCCTTCTTTTCTTTGCCCTATGGCACGCCTGTGACACTTTGAGTGATGGACGAGTTGTGCAACTGATTTCTTTTCTTTTGTTTACTTTCCATTTGGCGGCCTCCGTCGGTGTCTCCAGCAATGCGTCGCATTCCGCAAACAGTACCTACGCCTCCGAAGCCAGCTGCTCGCTCAGCGGTATGGCGTGTCTGTTGAGCAGTCGTAAGTGCTTCTCCTTGGTTGCACGTTGATTGCATTTCTTCTGTGTAATCGTTGCATAATGAGGGCAGCGAAAAGAGGAACTTGTGCCTTTTTGGCATAGCAAGCTGCGGCTTCGTCTCACGGCATTTGTCCCTCCACTTGAAGGCGAACGAAAGGGGTGAAGGAATGACAGCCTGAGGGCGTGTCGGTTTGTAGACGTGGCTGGAGTTAAGCTGCAGCACATTAACCCTTTCAGGCGCTTTGTACACAATTGTGTAAGCGGCAAACTTACGGATTTTTCTGAGAAACTGGAGCACTTAACAGTGGTTTCATTATTTGAGTCAAATTGAGCACCCTTCTTGTTGCAAATAAGTTGCTTTTTTGTACCATGTAGCGAATGCAGTAAGTAATATTTCAGATAAGAGTGAGCTAGGTAGCACTTTGTCTGCCATTTTTGTGCACACAGATTTTTCCGGGAGTGAAAAGATAGATTGTTTTTGCTCAATTTCGAGTGTAATGTGAATCTTCGAAACACAAAGCGATTCCACGATCCCTAGGGTGTTTACCTGACACACGAGAACATTTCTATGCGATTATTTCTATCAAATCTGACACTTTGTACGGAATTCTCCACATCGTTGTAAAAACTTACCTGCTAGTCTTTCACGTTCGAAAACTAACAAATTCCCTTTCTTGACGCCTGAATATACTGCTTAGGTGAAAAAATAATTGATTTCAGTCACAACAAAAAATGGCACCTGAAAGGGTTAATGTCTATCTCTGATTCTAAATGATATCTTTTACTATGAAACATAATGACATTTCTCTCCAAACTTAGCCACGTTTCCCTCCACTACGGCGTCTCTCATAGCCTTAGTGTGAATTTCAGTGCTACATCAAATTGTATTTATGCAATAGTTTTGCTAAGGATAGTGTGTTCAGGCCTGAATTCAGCTAAGAAATGTGGCTTTCGCAGTTGAAGGCCTCACAATACATAAAGGTAGCAAGGCAATCATTGGGGTAGTACTGCCAGTCCTGAGGATACAGTCAAAGGTTACCTCTGTTGTATACCAGGTTCTTGGCCAGAAAGAAATAAATGCTGAAGATAGGCACTATTATACAGGGTGTCCCACCCGAACATGAACCAAGGTATTAGAAAAAATGGGTACAAATCGCAGGAATTAAACTGGAACACAGTTTTGCAGTTTCTTGGAGCAAGTTTAGTGTTGTTCACTTTAGAATAATCTGATTAATTAGTGAAATTTGAAAACTTCCAAAGTGCCAGGAACCCGGAAAAAGTTTCCACTATAAAGTTATAGAGTGTCAAAAGAAACTGCAATTGTGGTGGCCTTGTTGCGGACGTTCGAAAGTTTCTCCATCTCCTGAATGATATGTGTGAAATTTAAATTGTTTGCAACCGAAGCACATGCTGGGAATGCCATGTGTCTGACAGCATTCCTAACTCACCAATGACATAACGTGCACAAGTTTGCGAAGCTGCTGTCGCTGGTAGCATTATTCATTTTAGTATGCTAGCACTAGGGCTTCCAGTCTTGAAAAAACCCGTTGTCTGTTTGAGTGTCTGAAGCCAGCGAGACCTGCAGAAACGAAATAAATACAGCTGCAATTGAGTTTCGAACCTGTGGTGGCGCGAACAGGTCAGCTTCACTGGCCACTGCATGAGAGCACTGTGCTGTCATCGCAGCCAATCACCTCTCATGTTTAACTGCCATTCACTGGCCACTGCACGAGAGCACTAAGCTGTCATCGCAGCCAATCACCTCTCATGTTTAACTGCCATTCACTGGCCACTGCACGAGAGCACTAAGCTGTCATCGCAACTGATCACCTCTCATGTTTAACTGCCATTCACTGGCCACTGCACGAGAGCACTAAGCTGTCATCGCAATCGATCACCTCTCATGTTTAACTGCCATTCACTGGCCACTGCACGAGAGCACTAAGCTGTCATCGCAATCGATCACCTCTCATGTTTAACTGCCATTCACTGGCCACTGCACGAGAGCACTAAGCTGTCATCGCAATCGATCACCTCTCATGTTTAACTGCCATTCACTGGCCACTGCACGAGAGCACTAAGCTGTCATCGCAATCGATCACCTCTCATGTTTAACTGCCATTCACTGGCCACTGCACGAGAGCACTAAGCTGTCATCGCGATCGATCACCTCTCATGTTTAACTGCCATTCACTGGCCACTGCACGAGAGCACTAAGCTGTCATCGCAATCGATCACCTCTCATGTTTAACTGCCATTCACTGACCACTGCACGAGAGCACTAAGCTGTCATTGCAACTGATCACCTCTCATGTTTAACTGCCACTCTCTCACGTTGTGCATTGCTTGTCATTGCCTTCGTCAACTTCCATTCATGCGCAGTGGATCCAGGACACACCCCGCAGTTTCAGTGCCCTCTTAAGGTGTGTTAAGCAGTCGCAAAAATTTATACTGCGCTACTGTGCTACCACTAAAGTCCCCAATCACCGATTTCTCTTTTCTTTGCCTGAAGCCTGACCTCGAAACGATAATTAGAACCGAAAGCGAAACGAAAGGCAATGTGCTAGCGCACATACTTTGCGTTTGGTCAAGTAAGCTAAATGGGCTGCAGTTTTTATGCGAAGCATACTACTTTAGCTACCACTTCAGCCCTTCACCGTGGTTGTGCGCCTCCAAATCACGTGATACATGACGTCACGACAGTGGAGAAACGGGGGCCCACCTCGCGCCGTCGCTGTGGTTGTGCGCCTCCAAATCACGTGATACATGACGTCACACCACGTGACACGATGACGTCACGACAGTGGAGAAACGGGGGCCCACCTCGCGCCGTCGCTGTGGTTGTGCGCCTCCAAATCACGTGATACATGACGTCACACCACGTGACACGATGACGTCACGACAGTGGAGAAACGGGGGCCCACCTCGCGCCGTCGCTGTGGTTGTGCGCCTCTAAATCACGTGATACATGACGTCACACCACGTGACACGATGACGTCACGACAGTGGAGAAACGGGGGCCCACCTCGCGCCGTCGCTGTGGTTGTGCGCCTCCAAATCACGTGATACATGACGTCACACCACGTGACACGATGACGTCACGACAGTGGAGAAACGGGGGCCCACCTCGCGCCGTCGCTGTGGTTGTGCGCCTCCAAATCACGTGATACATGACGTCACACCACGTGACACGATGACGTCACGACAGTGGAGAAACGGGGGCCCACCTCGCGCCGTCGCTGTGGTTGTGCGCCTCCAAATCACGTGATACATGACGTCACACCACGTGACACGATGACGTCACGACAGTGGAGAAATGGGGGCCCACCTCGCGCCGTCGCTGTGGTTGTGCGCCTCCAAATCACGTGATACATGACGTCACACCACGTGACACGATGACGTCACGACAGTGGAGAAACGGGGCTCCAACTTGTGCCGTCGCTGCGGTTGCACGCCGTGTGAATCATGTGGTATGGTGACGTCGCACTCCTGCGCATTTCGAACGCGCGTTCACACTCGGTGTAGGTGAAACGCTCGCTCCACCGGGCAGGCGGACGCGGCTTCCATGGCAATCCAGGCGCCCATCCAACGCACGTCTTGGGGTTAGTTGGCGTTCCGCTGTAGCTATGCCGTTGTCTTCCCCCACGACGAAGGCTTCTAGTGGTTGTATTAAAATGACCAAGTATTCAACCAAGGAAAGCCGTGTATTACCAAGCCTAGCCATCAATATGCTAATATGCTTCGCATCTGACCAGGGTTAACCAAGTTAAGCCTCAGCCATTTTTTTTTTCATTCCACATCTTTGCAGCCTGTGCAAGGTTCTTTAAATCTTTGGCTTTTGCTAGGTGGGACATCTTGTAGGGCTATGTAGCTTGTGTGTTGTCGTGTTGTCTTGTAGCTCCAGACAGGGAACACTTACAATGGCCTTTTAACCCACGTACGCCTAGCGTTCTAGATGTAGGACACAGCTTTTCAGGGCAGTAACTCTAAAAGTTTATCGTGTAAACGGTTCCGTGCACCAGTGTTGGTTCAAGAGGTTCTAAACTTTTCCTATGCAAGGGTTGTGTCATGGGAATTCAGTTTTGTGCATTGTGTGCATTCAGAAAGATCCGCCGGCCTTCTCTGGATGCCATTATTCAAAATTCAATTCCTTGACAACATTGCAATTTCGCCAGGAAAACAAATAATTTTCATGTATTGTTGTAAGGAAACCACTGTGCGTGATGATGGTGATGGGAAATGTCATTTTAAAGTCAATGTCAAATGTTTGCAGCTTTACCATATGTAAGTTTTAGTGAGTTTGCAGAGTATCCTGCATTGTAGGGTGGTTGAAAGGTCGGTGTTAAGAAAAACGTTTCCATCAATAAATGGACGATTCTGAATTATCAAGTGAAATGAACATTTTGCATCAAAAAATGTTTACATTTTTTTCAAATTTGACGTTTCTGCACGTATGAATTAATGGAGCTTCTTTGGATAGCCTTGCCTTGGTATCATGTCAACTTTCCCGAAGGCCGCTGTGGTGGCTCAGTGGTTCAGTGGTTACGGCACTCGGCTGCTGACCCGAAAGGCGCGGGTTGGACCCCGGCCGCGGCATAGAGGCGATATTCCAGAGGCCCGTGTGCTGTGCGATGTCAGTGCACGTTAAAGAACGCCAGGTGGTCGAGAGATGAGGATCTCAGTACTCTGAAAACTTGTTGAGTGACTCTGAATGGCGCTAGGAAAGATAGAACATGAGGGAAGAGGAGTGAAGGTTGTCGGCATGGGAGCCATGTTTGTCGGAGGGGTGTGTTGTGTCCCTGCCAGAGCACGACAGCTTTTAGAGATGGCTGGCAACTGGTGTGACACATTACATAGCCGCTGCTTGTGCATGCTAAGGTTGTCATCATCATCATTTATTAACCCTTAAGGGTCCCGTTAGGGACATTACATAAGGGGGGGAGGTGGTACAGGGGTGTTCAGCAGTCATACATGAATATAAATATAGAATGAATATAAGTATAGAAGGAATATAGAAATACAGAAAATATAAAATATAGAATAGAAAAAAAGAGTTGAACAAGACGAAAAAAAGACAGAAGTAACAAATTCAAATAATCATGGCATGACAGAGTGTGGCAGAAAATAAACAAAAACAGATAACAACTTTGGAAGTAAAACAGGCTGGTCAGTTTGCAGGGCTTGGAAGCTGGCATAGGGTGCAGGGAAAAATGATTTGTCGTTGAGATGGTCGATTAGGAGCGGTCTGAATCTGGAAGGGTTAGTCTCAATGACAATGTGTTCGGGGAGGTTATTCCAGCTTTCCATCGCACTGGGAAGGAAAGATTTATTGAAAGAATTGGTGGAGCCGTGCAAACGCTGCATGCTTAAGGAGTTAAATAAACGACGAGATGATCGTACCGGAGCTCGTAGAAGGTTTTCTCGAAGTGCTGGAAAGTTAAAGTACAGTTTGTGAAAAAGACAAAGGATTGAAATTTTCCTGCTAAAGGCTAATGAACTGATGCAGAGAGATGATTTCAACGTTGTGATGCTGAGCTGAGATTTATACTGTGAGGTGATGAAGGGTGCTGCCCGATTCTGGATGGCTTCTAGTGAATCTATCAAGTAGGTCTGGTGAGCATTCCATATTGTTGAGGCCCGCTTAGGCAGCCTGCGTCGTTCAGTAACTGTTGTACTGCTTCTCTGTCGCAGAAGCAATCGCAGCCGAAGCATGGGCGGACGAAGCAACAGCCGGGCTACTCTTGAAGTGAGTCCTGCCGTTTTTTTCAACTCTTTTAGGCACCATATTTTGTTTTGATCGAAAACAATTACTTTCTCGTCAAAATAGCTTATTCAAGCTTCAAGAAACGAAATTTGTTAGTTTTCCAGAGCGAAAGACCAGCGGGTAAGTTTTAACAAGGATGTGAAAAATTCCATACAAAGATTCAGGTTGGTAAGAAATAGTGGCATTGGAATGCCCGGATTTGGCATCTAAGCCCCCCGAGGGATTGTGGGATCACTCTGTTTTTCGATGAGGCACATTACGCTCGGCATTGAGCAAAAACAGTCGACTTCATCGCTGGCGGCAAAAATCTGTCTGCATAAAAATGGCGGATAACGTGTTCACTCTTTTGTGAAATATTATTTACTGCGTCCGCTGTATACCAAAGAAAAGCTTAACTTTTTCGCGACTAGAGGGATGCTGAATTCGACCGAAACACTCAAACATCATTACTAGGTGCGGTACACTCTCAGAAAGAGCCGTGAGTTTGCTGTGTGCGCAGTTGTGTACAGTCATCCCCACACCTGTCTAGAACGCTCGAACGGCGCACCTTGCAGTACATGTGTATTGTTTACGAGGGGACTAGGGCTCAAGACAACACCTTATCAGGCATGCACATTCTCATGGATTCTATTAACTCCTTATGCACTACTCCAAGCCACAATATTTCAAGCCATCTGTTGAAAAATTATTTTGTTCATGTAATAAGTAATGTATCTCTTTTTCTTTCCTTGTTTTCTTCATGTAACAACTTTACCCCTCGTGTAATACCCCATACCTGGGGACTTTGAGGTGCGTTTTAAATAAATAAATAAAAAGATGTATCGGGCATGCCAGGCAGCAGTGATTGTTAAATATGCAAAACAAAGCACACCACTCGATTGCTCTAGACAGGTGTGTGGACGACTGCACAAAGCACCGAAAGGGTTAATGTGGTAGCAGTATAAGTCCGTGGTGAAATCAAATTCAAAGACGCAACAGTTGGTAGTGCTAACGAAAATTTGTCGCATCACACGGTACGATCACCTGTGCTTTTTGGTTGCAAGTTGCATCCCTGGGTCACTCACGTTTGTGTCCTGTTTTTAGCATCGCTCACTTCAGACGGTGTTTGCTGTATCACGGCATGATCTGGCGATTTTGGGATAGTCGATGGCACCACTCATTCGTGGCGAGGTAAACTGAACACACTGAACACTGTCCTCAAAGGTGCACGTCTTTTACCCGAGGTTGAAAAAGAAGTATAAATTAAAAAGGCTCTTAAATAGCAAAATATCCCTCCATCCTTTTCATACTGCAAACTAGCAGATATGAACTGGAGCTCCCGCTGACATCATTCTGACACCACTTTTGAGCTTTTCTATTCATCAAAAGTGATGTTGGGTTTTCTCACTACCCTTCGTACAGCTTACCTCCAGATTGCATAACGTTATGTATGAATGGCAGTTTACCAACATCCCTCAAGAGAAAAGTACACAACAGGTGTATCTTACCGGTACTCACCTATGGGGCAGAAACGTGGAGGCTAACAGAGAGGGTTCAGCTTAAGTTGACAACGCAGCGAGCTATGGAAAGGAAAATGATAGGTGTAACGTTAAGAGATCGGAAGTGGGCAGAGTGGGTGAGGGAACAAACACGGGTCAATGGCATCCCAGTTGAAACCAAGAGGAAGAAGTGGGCTTGGGCAGGGCATGTAATGCGGAGGCAAGATAACCGCTGGTCCTCGAGGGTAACGGAGTGGATTCCAAGAGAAGGCAAGCGTAGCAGGGGGTGGCAGAAAGTTAGGTGGGCGGATGAGATTAAGAAGTTTGCTTTGATGCAGTGGCCACAGCTGGCGAAGGACAGGGTTAATGGGAGAGGCCTTTGACCTGCAGTGGGCGGGGTCAGGCTGGTGATGATGATGATGTATCGCACGCACAACCGTCAACAAAGACTGGCTGGAGTAACATGGTCCATTGGAATTCCAAGCACGTGGGATGTGATCTGCCCACTCCAGAGCATCTCGCTCCATTGCTATGCTCAGTGGCCCATCTGACAGCTCAGCTCCTACGATGTTTATGCTGATCCCTATAAACATGCTGCAAGAAACGCTGTACATTTTACCTCAGTCGTGAAGCGAAACACAAGGTCTGCGCTTCCTTCAAATTCGTTGACAGTCCCACAATAAGACAAAAGAAAAACAGCAATGCGTCAAACCTTACTGGCTCCACGCTGAGTGCAGTACGTGTGGGGGTTGCCTGTGTGTGAAACAAAACTCTCGCTCAAAGCTCTCTTCACAGGAAGCATGACTGTTGCAGTATAGTTCACCGTGTGTGCAAGGAAATTGATAATATGTGTACAGTTAACACATATGTACAGAATCTGAACTTACTAGACGCACTAATCATTGTATTTTGTTTCATTGTCTTCACTGTCGTGGACATCCACACATTTTACTATTCTTCCGTTACACGTTTTGAGAATGCACAGTCTTGGTCAAAAGTCTTAAGGCCACAGCGTTCAGCTGTAGCAAAATGAATGTCCCTAGAAAGTTCCATGTAGCGGATAATTAAACACGAAAGTCAAGCAGGAAGTTTCTCTGCATACAGAAGAAACCTACTGCTAGGGTTTCAAGGTCATTCGGCCTTTAATAGTTCTGTAATGTCTCTGTTATGGGGCTGAAGCCAAAAGCCTTTGGCCTTAAGACTTTTTACTAAGACTGGCACATTCACCTGTGAGCATGTCAGCAGTGGGTCTTGTGGACAGATTAGTATGACTGGCGTCGAGTGAAGCAGTGATCAGTGAAGCTGTT
Organism: Amblyomma mixtum; assembly: GCF_055824585.1. Classification (NCBI taxonomy): domain Eukaryota; kingdom Metazoa; phylum Arthropoda; class Arachnida; order Ixodida; family Ixodidae; genus Amblyomma; species Amblyomma mixtum. The sequence goes on from NC_143015.1 coordinate 35,690,488, forward strand.
TCTTGTTTTATTGGGTTTGTATAACTTCTTTCTGACACGAGGCTGGCATGTTGTACACAATATGTGCACAACTCTTTTTTTTTTGTCATTTTCGGTTACTGCTGGGATGTAATGTGGTATGAATGGGTGGAGCTTACGTTTGGAACCCTGTACAACAAGCCACGCAGAACTGTCTCGAGGCAGGCATGTGAAATTAATGTAAAAAACAGCGATTAAGATCAATGCCTCTTTGTTTCACATTAAGTGCCAATGCGGCTTTGGAAAATCTGTGTTTTAGTTCCCTTGTTTAGAATGCATTGGCACTTTAAGGACGGGCTTGGGGATCGGAGGGGAATGAAGTACTACTTGAACTAACACATGATTTATTCCAGAGCATTGATAAATAAATATGGCATGCTTACTGGGAAGTCCACTGCATGCTTAAATACAAAATTTCACTGAAATATCTTAAATAGTTTTGACATCATAAAATTTTATATGCTTCATTGCTATGCCAAATTTGCAGAAAGCCTGGCATGGCAACAGTACGAGGTAGTAGCCTGCAATCACTCTCTAAGTTTCACCCACAGAAATGGTCGATGCAGTGATGTGCTCGAAATATTTTTAGCAGCCTGATTTTTTTTTCTACACAGAATGTTACATCGACACTTGCATAATGCACTTATTATCGGAATGTCAAGTTAGTGACAGAGTGAAAAAAATGGGGAAATAATTTAGAAATTTAGGAACGTGACTGCATGAAGAATTTAACAAGTAACACAGTACAACAAACTGCTTGAGAATCCATAAAGCCATTTCCATGCTATGCTTTTTGCAAGCAGGGCAGTCGGGTAAAAAAACACTTTTTAGAAAACTGGTTTTTTCACACAGATTTTAGCCAGTTTTTTGTTAGCTATGATCACAAAAGCTGTTTTTAAAGTCACTTGCTGGCTGTTTTGGGAGGAAGTTTTTGGGTATATATACAACCTTATAGATACCAAATCTGGCGTTTACTAAAACCCAATTTTTTTGTTAAGAGATTTTCATGATTTAAGCCCCGCATTCCCTTTTAAAAGTGGTGAAATAAGCTGAATTATTTACACAATAACTTCTTGTAAAAATGAGTCAAAAGAAGTATGACTGACGTTCTGAAGCCATTGTAGAATCATAACGTGGACATACGAGGACCTGACAGAAATTGCGTAATTATTTGTCAGGGAGGGCGGAGCTGTAATTTTCTGTGCAGTCTAGCATGTTACTCATAGATATATCAAAAATTTGAATATTTCCTTGCCACTGGTCAATAATTTGTGACTGAAGGGGCTAAGAGATGGCACTCCTCTCGCAGACATCAGACTCGTCGGAGAGCCGCCTACAAGCCAGCGGAGAACCCTCCCGGCGTGGCTCCTTCGGCAACCAGCGCTCCCTGACCAACGAAGGGCTGGTCCCCACATACGCCGCTGAAGCAAGCCGGTACGTCCACCGTTTGGTGAAGCTCTCCTGCAGCGAGAGCCGTGAGCTTGCCCTGCATGCCTGCACAGCCATTTTGCACGTGCAGTGCTCCAGCTGAGTGCCAGTCCAAATAATTTCAGCAGAATCACTGAGCAAGTGATGGACATGCATGAGCACTTGTAGGCACCCATTGGACTCGGGGCCTTCCCCACTACATGTGCCTCCTATGCAGTAGTCAAACTTGACGGGAAGACAACTTGTTGGACCACATTCAGACTAGATAGATAGATAGAGAGAGAGGGAAAGGCAGGGATGTTAACCAGAAAGGTTTCTGGTTGGCTAACCTGCACAGGGGAAGGGAACGAGGGGAATTAAAGAGGGAAGAGAGAAGGAATGGGAAACACAGTCACAATCTATCAATCAAGGCAGTCTCTCTCAAAAAACAAAGCAGTGCCTTGTAAGCCTTGATGGCTGTCGACTGTTGCGGCCACAGACCGAGGATCTTGGCCTCTGTGAAAGGGCGAGGATCCAGGCGGTCCAGAGCACAACGCAGCTTACGTCTTTCGTTAACAAAGACAGGGCACTCACACAAGTGATGAGTGATTGTCTCTTCACAGGCACAGTTTACACAAGAAGGGCTGTCGGCGATCGCGATCCGGAAAGCATACTTATTTGTGAAGGCAACACCGAGCCATAGACGACACAGTAATGCTTCAGAGTTGAAAGAAGTACATAGTGAAAACCAGTGGCAGTAAGCACCTTTTCATGAGCTACTGCTTCCTAACACACGTGCCGGCGTCATTGCTTAGTCAGAATGGTGGAGCCGAAAGCAAAGGTTTAATCCGGTATTCACGAGCCAGAGTGGATTGCGTTGAAGGTGGTAAAGTAGTGTGCAGTTAACTCCTTTGTAACAAACCTGCTTGGTAGCTAGCTGTTGAGGTTTTTGTCGGCCAGGCTAAAAAGTTCTAAAGTCCTGAACCACACAGTACATGTGGACACTATCAGGCCAGTCTGTATGGTGATGCCACTGTACAGGCAGTGATCAGAGATTGCTGCTTGGATGTTGACGAACCGTTGCTTTTAGCTCTGAAGCGCACTGCACATGTGGAAGTCTGTGTGTTATCTCCAGTTTTCAGGGTTGTCAAGCATTGCACTTGCCACCCTGCCTTGGGCAAGCGCCATACATGCAGAGCTGTCCTAGCTTGGATAGATTCCGCTTGTGGAGAACACAATAATAAAATTAGAAATGGAGGGTTGACCAATTATAATGATTAGGAGCTGCAAGAGGATCCTTCTCTACCTTCCCTTCCCTTGCGCTATTGTTCGGTAACCTTGAGCATGAGCTGTACCATTATGACCGCTGCCTACCGCTACTTGTAACTTCACTAAGCCACTATTGTCTGTCACTGAAGTGACCTCACCAAGTTTCTAGCACCAGCATTTCATTTGGGCCTGTGTGTCATTATAGCTGATGTGACATTATAGCCAGTGTGCCATTATAGCCAGTGTTATTGTAAACGGAGAGTTGGAAGGTGGAGAGCGGAATCTTCCCCCAAACACCGCCTGCCTTGGTTGGCGGGTTTGAGGCTTCACACAGACGCCGACACCGGACAGTTATCCCTGGCATGACCCTCGTAATGCTGTCACATTAAAACGTCTCATTAAAGACGTTTCCAAGACATTTCAAGATATAAAGACAGTTCGGTAGTGTTACAGGAGGTTTCTCTGCCTATGCATTGGCAGATCATTTGGCTGGCATTGATCACCGATTGGGGCCTCATGCAGTGCCATTGTGGGAGGCACAAGCATCTCGGAGAACTATGCCTTTGCGGGAGTCCACCACATCTTTGACCAGCATCGGGATGCAGGTGAGTGTTACGGACCAGGCCTCACAATTTCATGCTTAGGCTCTAGTTGGCGGAAACTGGGACGAAGTCTTCCTTTTCACTGTTGCACTAAAGTAGTCTCTAAACGGGGGGTGAGCGTCTTGAAAACTTGTTTTTTTTATTTGTCAGTATAACTTGCTGAAAACTTGGCATGCAAGTTTATAATAGAATGCTGATTTCAAATATGCATTTAGATTCAAATAGGTATATTGCCTGGAAGTATATTGCCAAATAACTTCCCAATTAGGCCATTTCTTACGGGCATTTATCCTAATCTCTCAGTTAAAAAAAAAGCTTTTTTAAGAATATGGAGACTTTTCTAAATGTCCGTCGCATATCCTAAACCTTTCCTTTTGTTTCAAAACATGATAGATCAGCAATTAGGTCAAGTGCGGGCTAATTGCTGCCACATTTATTGTTTATTTATAATGAACAGAATGACTTTAGAGGCATTTTGTTCGCTTTAGGATCTGTGATGTGCCTTTGCAGTTGTCTACTTATTCTTAAAAAAGCTTTTTCTAACTGAGAACTTACCATAAAGGCCCGTAAGAAATGACGTAATTGGGATATGTTATTTTGGCATATATTTCCTCTAAGAAATTATCTAATTGGGACATGTTATTTTGCCGTATATTTTCTTCCGGGTGAGATATATAATTGCATATTCGAATCAACATTCTGTGACTACCTGCATGCTAAGTTCCAGCAATATATGTTGACAACAAAAAAAAATGAAGACCCTTGTCCCCCCTAAAAGGAACCTCACTCTTTGATGTATGTTGCGCAGTATGCTCCATAGATCTGTGCCCCATTGACTCCTCCTACTCTCTGCGCTCAGTTCAAAAACAACCAACACGAGAAGTGCCTTTCAGCCAGTCGCGTGGGTGCTTGCGCTCTGCGATCAGCGGAGTAATACATAGTAATACGCAGAGTGATCTTTGCAAGTGTGTGGTTTGCTCACGAACCAAACAACACTTGCAACAAAATGTGATAGCGTCCCACCGACCACATGAAAATGGTTTATGTTGGTCAAATGTTTAGGGGAATCCCCCAGGGTGAAGTAGATTTGTAATACGCGAGTAATTACTCATTGACATCCACCCGAGTGAAGCCAAACGGCTACAAAGGAAAGCTGTACAGCTTTCTCAGAAACTTCGTAGTTAAAGAAAAATTCGTCCTGGTCCGGGGTTCGAACCTGGGACCACCGCTTCACCGGAGCAGTCGCTCTACCAATTGATCAATTCGCTCTCACCCTACCATAAGCTTGCCGTCCCGGTTAGCTCAGTTGGTAGAGCGACTGCTCCGGTGAAGCGGTGGTCCCGGGTTCGAACCCCGGACCAGGACGAATTTTTCTTTAACTACGAAGTTTCTGAGAAAGCTGTATAGCTTTCCTTTGTAGCCGTTTGGCTTCGCTCGGGTGGATGTCAATGAGTAATTACTCGCGTATTGAAAATGGTTTATGGGGGTTCAACTTCCCAAAGCGACTTGGGCTATGAGGAACGCCATAGTGGAGGGCTCCGGAAATTTCGACCACCTGTGGTTCTTTAACGTGCACTGACATCGCACAGTACACGGGCCTCTAGAATTTCGCCTCCATCAAAATTCGACCGCCGCGGCTGGGATCAAACCCGTGTCTTCAGGGTCAGCAGCCGAGCGCCATAACCAATGAGCCAATGCAGTGGCAGTTCACATGAAAAAGTGTAGTTCCATGGGGATGTCTTGGGATTGCAAAACTGGGGAGTGAGTCAGACACGGGGCCTTCAAGAAAGTGGAACTGTGATCACCGATGCACCACAAGGAAAGAATGAAGTGTGCGCTTCCGCTGGAGCAGGTGTCGGGGTGTATCACCCTGCGGTAGCAGTCTCGCAAAAGCTTTATCCGTAACCAGGAAGATACACCAATCAAATTTCCAGTACACATTAAACAACATTCCTCTTGATTCGGTGTCCGAATATAAATATTCAGGCATAACACTAACCTCTGACCTCAGATGGGATTCTCATGTTAACAATGTCACATCAACTGCCTTAAAACAGTTATTTTTCATTAACAGACGCCTCAAGCTAGCACCATCAGAAACAAAGCTTCTTGCGTATAACACATATGTCAGACCGATTCTAGAGTATGCTAATGTTGTTTGTTTTCCTTTCACTCACAAGCTTACTAAAAAAATAGAAGCAGTGCAGAGGAAGGCGGTCAGATGTATATTTAATAAACACAGGTTGACAGACTCACCAACAGAACTACTCAAACACACAGGACTACTAACCTTTCAAAACAGAGCAAAGCTAGTGCGCCTTAAAACCATGTACCAACTCGTACACAATCAATTAAAAGTCGCCACTTCAAGATACATATCACAATCACAAACGCGACAAACACGTAATAAACACATACACACTCTAAACGAGTTTTCATTCCGTACTGACACTTTCAAATATTCATACTTCCCTCGTGCCATACGCGAATGGAACACCTTGAACACATCCATTGTTAGTAATCCATCATTGAATTCCTTTAGCACACGTGTGGAAAATCAACTACTTATATCTTAGTATTTATTGAGTTCATATGTGTCATCACGAAGTTATTCCTTCCATTTGTGTTTTCACTTGTGGTATTATTGTCCGCCAAAATCATGTCACATGCTCCTCATTCTGGTTTATTTGTTATACGTATCTTCTAATGTATATTCTCGTGTCATGTTTTTTATGTACTTTGATTAATTACCATTGCTATTTTGTTGTGTGCCTCTGTACTTTTGAATGCCCTCCCTGTTACGATCCCTGATGGGATTGACAGTATCGAATAAATAAATAAATAAAATAAATGTACAGAACTATTTGGATGGTGGCGAGAGGCACCGTCAAAATAGAGAAATAGCACTGAACAGTGTTGAGGTGCGAGACAGCAAAGTGTCCCTTGCTTGACATGCCCTACAGTTGGCCTGAGTAAAGGTGTGGTGCATAGCAACTTCAAAAGTGCCAGCCAGGACACAGTGTCACGATTGTCGGTGCTCTTTTCCAACTGTGAGGCCTCAGTTAGCGTGAAGGATGATTCTAGACTGCTTCGTGGTAAACCAGGACGGTGGCACCATCTGTTGATAAATATTATAACAAAGGCCTGTGTGATTGGTGGGCAATATGCATTTGGCTTTGGTCACTTTCTCTGATTGGATTTGCGATGTAGTCTGTTTGCGCAGAAAAAGTGCCTGCAGTATCTTCAAGGGGTAATATGTTTGCCTAGTTTAGCTTCTTGGTTTTCCTTGGGTCCCTTGTAAAAATGTCAAGGGGGCCCTTTGGTGATCTAAAGTGCGGTGAGGCGAAAGCCTTTCCCGCAATACTCTCCAGCGCCCTTATGCTAGACAAGGAGAACTGCATATGGGCGGTGCCATCTGTTGTAAACGTCAGAAATCACAAACGTTTTATGTAAGGGACGAATGTACGGATGGACAGACAGAGTTGTGGCCGCAAGTATGAGCCATTAAAGGCTTTTTGCCTTAAAAAACGTGTCAGTCTTGCCTCAGTCAAAACTGAAAGCCAGCGAAGCTTCCATGCTTGGATGTTCGTACCAGTAATCCCTTTCCCGCATGTTTGCACAGTTTGCAGAATGATGTGTGTCTGCGTTGTTCTTTTCGCTGCATTGTCTTGTGAACAAAGTCACGCAGTGCAATTCGCTCAGTGTGCATACATGCTGTGCATTACACCTGATGATGCTGCAGTGACCTCTGTGCGGTTTGCCAACAACGAGAAGTACGTGCTGGGCTGCTCCTCGGCGGACGGGAACCTCTCCATCTGCCGTCTGGACCCCCCCTGCGTGCTGTTCATGCTCCAGGGGCACCACGGCAAGGTCACCGGTGAGGGAGGAGGGGCCTACTGCTGCTGCCCTTGTGTGTTCAGATGCATTGTTTAGTGTGAAGCACTGTTGGCCTCATAACCTGGAAAATGCCTTGTGTGGGGTGAAGCCTCTGAAGTTAGTCACGTGATGCGGGAAATGGTGGGAATTAAGTGAGACTTTGAATGAGGGTCACCTTGGCCAACCTGGAGAAATGAGATATTGCCGTGACTGGGTTTCACAGCCATGGCAGCGCGAACAGATCAATCAATCAATCAGTCAGTCAGTCAGGTTTTATTTCACATCAAGGATGTGAGGAATAAGGGAGTAATTACTCATTGACATCCATCCGAGCGCAGCCATATGGCTACAAAGGAAAGGCTCTCGCCCTACCATAAGCTTGCCGTCCCGGTTAGCTCAATTGGTAGAGCGACTGCTCCGGTGAAGCGGTGGTCCCGGGTTTGAAGCCCGGACCAGGACGAATTTTTTCTTTAACTACGAAGTTTCTGAGAAAGCTGTATAGCTTTCCTTTGTAGCCGTATGGCTGCGCTCGGGTGGATGCCAATGAGTAATTGCTCCCTTATTACAAATCTACTCCACCTTGGGGGATTCCCCTAAAAACATTTGGTCAACACTGTTCCCACTTCGAGTTATTGATCAATTCGCTCTCGCCCTACCATAAGCTTGCCGTCCCAGTTAGCTCAATTGGTAGAGCGACTGCTCCGGTGAAGCGGTGGTCCCGGGTTCGAACCCCGGACCAGGACGAATTTTTTCTTTAACTACGAAGTTTCTGAGAAAGCTGTATAGCTTTGCTTTGTAGCCGTATGGCTGCGCTCGGGTGGATGTCAATGAGTAATTACTCCCTTATTACAAATCTACTCCACCTTGGGGGATTCCCCTAGAACAGTTGACCAAAGATGTGAGGAGCAGGGACAAAAAGCCTATACAGGCTTGAGGAGGTCCCCGCCCCCTACAGCAGCTTCACTGCGCACAAGAACCCGCACTCACACAACACTACAGTACATGTTATGCCTGTGACATATTTAAATGAAGAGCACATTGCATCGAAAATAAACATGTTTAGGGCATCCATAAGGACATAACCATCAAACATTTGTGTCAAGAGGGAAGGCACAACAGCAGGCTGAGTTAATACAGTAAAGAAAGAAACGATATTGTGTGAGCTTCACCTGCCACTGCACGATAGCAGATAGCACTATGCTCCGACTGGGTTTTGAAGCCCTGGCAGTGCGAACAGAGCAGCTTCACCTGCCACTGCACTAGAGCACTGTTCTATTGCTGATCATGTCTCATTTTAAACTGCAACACATTCTTGCGCTTTGCATCGCACATTGTTGTCATCATCAACTTCCATCTGTGCACAAGTTACGAAAGGAAACGCGCTTTCAATCACGTTTTCAGGTACGTGGCATTGGTTTCCACCTGCGAAAACCTACTTTGGAACAATATTTTGTGGTTAGCAATGCTAAACCGCCAGCAATTTTTTTTTATTTTTTCAGCGCACACATGTCTTGATAGGTCGGCACTGCTTAAAATAAATAGGGACTCTGACACTTGGGCAACAAACAGTGTCAGTGATGGTAGCTGAAGAAAGCTGTGTCTTGACTTAAGACACATAGGATACCATAGGATCACCACAGGACCACCATAGGATACCCTAAGGCTACAGCTATCCACACTGCTGCTTCTGCGTGCTCGGGCGGTGAGTGAGAGAAAAGCCCCAAGCCACGGAACAAACGCTTGCCACACTGCCACCAGCCAATGTAGTGTGACAAAGCCTGCTCCAACTGCATTGGTACACCTGGCCAAATCTTTAACTGGCTCCGGTGTTGCATTGCCAGATGCGTCTTGTAACAGGTTCTTTTCGGTTACACCGCTGGCATATTCATGCTGTAATTTGACACGTGAGATGGCATTTCATGGTTCCTTTTTGTTCATATAATGTTCGAGTGGAGTACTTGAGTGTTTAGATCAAAGTTATCAGAAACATTCATTGTCTGCCACTACCAAGAGCCAAAACAAGCGGCATACGCAGCAGTGGATCTGGTCCATATGGCCTCCTTGTCTGGGTAAACTACCACTCCTTTCATGAAGACAGGTCGTTTACCCAGGGTAAGCGCAAACGCGCCACCTAGAACCATTGCTGCGTATTCCACTTGTTTCGGCTCTTCGTAGTGGCAGACAATGAATGTTTCTGATAACTTTGATCTAAACACGCAATTACTCCACTCAAACATTACGCATCAAATTACAGCATGAATATGCCAGCGTAGTTGCCAAAAAGAACCTCTTACAAGGTGCATTTAGCGATGCAACACCCGAGCCAGTTAATGATTTGGCCGGGTGTACGTAAAGTAAAAACTGCATGCATTTTGCCAGGAAAGTTTTTGAAGTGATGTGGTCAATAATATGTTGTATCTGTGTTTGATGTATTAATTTTGACTGTAATATGCTTTTGCCAGTTTTGTGCACAGGCCCATTCATTAGAAGTTTTGTTTTTTGCCGCTGAAAGAGTGCATTTGAGCAAATGGAGAAATAATGCTTGGCGTCGCTGGTAGAAATTGAACCCATTGCTGTGACATTTTGTGGTAAAGCAGACGGGCGTGTTGCCAACTGAGTCACCACCACTAGGCGATGATGAGGCAGTCAGCAAGGAAGAGCTTGTAGCTGCAAAGTACTGCACCGTCCTTTGGAAAGCACAGGTGCTTGGCAGTGCAGCATACGCCCAACAAATGGCTGGAAAAATGTGGGTGCTATACTTCAGCCCTTTGCGGCATGGCCTCCACGATTGTGCATGCAACTTAAAAAAAAATTTTCTGGGCCTCTAAAGGTGCTTTCACGAGATCAGTGTGTGCCAGCTATGTTTTCGAATCCTTCCTGGACAGAATACTAAAGCCATTTCATGCCTAGAGAAAAGAAAAGATCGCTGCTAAAAAAAAACAAGAAAGAAAGAAAGATGGACATTGCGAATCTTTACGGTGTGCCTAAAAAACGCTGTCTGGTGCAGTTACTTTTTTGTTTTCTTACAATCTGGAATGCTTCACTAAAGGACACTGTAGCTTAGCTTTTGCCGTGGAAACGGCTTCGGACAATAAGGAAAATAATTAATTGGGCGCAAATGTTTTTTCTTTTTTAAGAATATGCCTGAAATTCTGCGATTGTGAAAGTGTGCTTGCCTGCTTGGCATTCTAGTTTTTGAGTCACTGGTATTATTTCCTTTAAATGGGGGTTCAAAATATACGCACACAAATTCTCTCATTTCTCTAAATAGTAGAGCATATTGCGTGTCTGAACGAGTTAGGCACACTTAGTAATTGCAAGCAAGATGAGGAGGTTAGGAAATGGGGGGTCATGTGCATGCATTTCCACACTAGCTGCGTGACTGCCAGTTTCTTCCGAGGCAGCGAAATGATTGAAGCTGTTCCGTCCTTGCCATGCTGGCAGGCTTCGAGTGGTCCCTGTCCAATGACCTGCTGGTCTCGGGCTCCCTGGATGGCACGGTGCGGCTCTGGGACGCCACCACGGGCAGCTGCGTGCGCACAGTGCCCGACCCAGCGGGGGGGGCCATCCTCTCCTGCGTCTTCCAGCCAGCCAACAACAACATGGTGGTCGTATCCTCTCCCTCCTCGAGAAGCGCACCATTCCTGTCACAGTTGTTGTTGTAAAGTGCACTACCGTATTACTCGCGTAATGAACCCACCCCTCCACTTTGGGTGCTGAGAATTTACTTTTTTCTTTTTAACCCTTAATCTGCCACTCCCGAGATAACTCGGGCTACCACGTATGCACACCCCCTGCCTCTCCCGAGTTTACTCGTTTTGGCTTTTTAACTCACCCCCTGCCACTGCCGATAATACTCGTGTAAAAGAAAACTATGGAAACATGTACTGCCATCTATGAAGAGACTCCGTAAATTCATAGATTTTGTAGGGTAAATTTTAAACAACAGATGGCGTCCATGTTTCCACATCCGAATCACTTCGTTTTGGTCTGCGCACAGCAGCCATGAGGCTATGTGCCACACTCGTCCGCACTTTGACGGACAAAGAAATTCAAAATTGCTTGTGAATTCGGAGTCCAATGATAATGAGAACGAGGAAGGAGCCCACCTAAGTGCCTTGTCGAGTGATGTCAGTGATGAAGTCCCCCTGCCACCGAAAAATCCGCGTAAGAAGAGGAAATCCGACAGGCATGAATGGTGCTGGAAGATTTGATTCAGTACAACTAATATCTATAAGATTATCCTGAATAAACATGTCTACATGTCCTGCAGAGCATTTTAGTGCGTTACTAGCAAAAAATGTCCAGGAAACTAACATGCAAAAAAAACCCGGCAAGGTGTGTGCAGATGTGAGTAAAAAAACCTGGCAGTGAAAGGGTTAAAGGTGCACTGAAGAGGAATCTGAACTTGTCTTTTTGCCGCGGGAACTCGATCTACACGTTCCGAGCTTTCTTAGAAACCTCGATTTATTGCCCTGTGTGGTCGATTTCCGTAATTAAATCGAATTAACGTCCGGCTCCCGCCTTTTTTTTTAATTCTTCTGCGTACGGTGGGCGGAGTCGACCAACGCGTGGAGCGCCTTTCACCCAGTCCCGTGGCGGCTTGCCGCTCTGCCATCGGCGGAGTAATACGTAGTAGTCCGTAGCAGCAAATAGTCCGCGCATATTTTTATTTCTCCGGGCTTATTTTGCAGCTATATTATCTGCGAATGAAACTATTTATTCACGGAAACCTAAAGAACAAAATAAAGCGAAAGCAAAGCCTCCACGGAGCTGGCTGAAAGGCACTCCACGCGTTGGTCGACTCCGCCCACCGTACGCGGAGAATTCAAAAAATAAAGGCGGGAGCCGGACGTTAATTCGATTTAATTAGGGAAATCAGCCACACAGGGCAATAAGTCGCAGTTTGTAAGAATGCTAGGAATGTGTAGATCGAGTTCCCGCGGCAAAAAGACAAGTTCAGAATCCTCTTCAGTGCACCTTTAAGTGTTAGCTTTTCTTAGTGCATCCCTCAGTTTTGCGCTGACCTTGGCAGCGTGCCGATAACTAGCATCACGGTGTGTTTCATCATCAGCATCAGAGAGAAGCATAGCAGTCAAAACCAGAAGGCTATGAGACATCCTCCGCTGAAATGCCATGGAGGATGCAGGGCTGTCACACCCCCAGGCAATTTGGTGAGCTCAAGGTCCCTCTCCATTATCCCTCACTCACCACAGCTAACATTTAAACGTTTGTATCGTGCGCTCGTAACCGTCCTGTGAATTTTTTTTAACCTCCTGTAAAAAAAATGTACAGTAAGTGGAAGGCGACTTTGTTAAAAAAATTTAATTTCTTTAAATCTAAAGCATACTGGTCCATGTTTGTGGTACACAGTGCAATTCACACAATCACGATTAGGCTGCACATAAGTATTCAAGGATGCATGAATTGGGGGTCCAGTGATTAAATTTTTACGTTGATATTGCCTTCCATTTACTTCTGATGGCACCCGTACATGACCTGCAGGGGTGGTGTTCAGAGTGTTCGTTTTGTCTCACCGTGATTGGCTGGTGCCTTTGACTGTCACGGAATCCTCAGCTCGCTTGTGGAGTACAGCAAACACCTTTTGTAGTGAACGATGCTGAACAACATGAACGTGGCTGACCATGTGCTTTTGTTGATTATGGATGGATAGACGAGGGGGCTGACAGGCAGGCCAACATAGATGAAATTTCGACTCTCTCAGAAAAAAAAAAAAAATGTGTTGAAACTTTTCTTTTCCTCGTAATCAGCCCTCCCCTCCAAACTGATGTCAATTTTCCTGCAAAGAAAAAAAAAAGTGGGTTGATTATGCGAGTAATAAGGGCATTTTCTTGCTCATCTCGCAGTGAACATCTGAACACAGCTGCAAAAGCTTCCTCAGTATCCCTCAAGAGTAAAGTTTGCAACAACTGTATCTTACTGGTACTCATCTATGGGGTATAAACATGGAGTCTAATGAAAAGGGTTCTAAATTTAGGATAACACAGAGAGCTATTGAACGTTAAGAGGTGTAACGTTAAGAGATCAGAAGTGGGCGGAGTGGGTGAGGGAACAAACGTGGGTTAATGACATCCTAGTCGAGATCAAGAGGAAGAAGTGGGCTTGGGCAGGGCATGTAATGCGCAGTCAAGATAACCGCTGGTCCTTAACGGTAACGGAGTGGATTCCAAGAGAAGGCAAGCGTAGCAGGGGGCGGCAGAAAGTTAGGTGGACGGATGAGATTAAGAAATTTGCGGGAATACGGTGGCCGCAACTGGCGAAGGAGAGGGTTAATTGGAGAGACATGCGAGAGGCCTTTGCCCTGCCATGGGAGTAGTCAGGCTGATGATTTATTTTATATATTTATCTATTGCAAGTACCTACAGCGCCCATGAGACTTTATTGGGGGGGGGGGGGGGGGGGGGATATTGCTGCATACAATAACACATGCAAAGAAGATATTGGGAAACATATGAGCAAGGATAACACAACATACTAAAAGAAGACTGAATGAGTTCAGAAGTAGTATGAGTGATAACACCTCGGCACAGCGCTGGTAAACGCACGAGACCTGGAAGATATACGTCAGATTATCATCTCAACAGCACTTTGGAAATCGGGTGCACGAACCACATCATTCAGAAGCTTATTCCAGTGCAGAATTGTGTTAGGAAAAAACGAATTTTCCCAAGGGAAACTGCCTCCTGCATGTTTTTGTGTAAGGTGCAACATGTGAGACCAAAGAGCAGGGGACTCAGGCCCTTCTCCTCTGTCTTGTCTCTCGTGCATTTGGATGTTTTCCCTGCAAACTCGTGGATTTCTTTGTGATGGTGGAAGGGCTCTCGCTTTCCTTGACTCGTGTGTGGTGGTGCGTGCCAGACCGGGAATGACAAGGGCCTCGTCCAGGTGCTCAACATTTCGACAGGCATCTACCTTAAGGTCAGTGGCCTCTGTCGACGTTGCACCAGAACAACTTGTGCAACGTCCCCTTCCCTCTCGTGTTCTTTTTTTGTTTGTTTGTGATTTCATGTCGTAAAACATAATCATTGAACTGTACACCTTGCCCATAGCTTAAACTGAGGATTTTTTTTTTTTTTACACCAAAAGTCGTTGTATACAAGCATGATGTTCGTAAACAAATGTGGCGCTGTGGTCGGCAGCGACTTTTGGTGTAAGCAAAGACGCAGCTTGCCAACATTGCGTCAAACTATGTTTCCTTCGAAAGCAATTTGCATATGGTATTGTTTCACAGGATGCGCGTAGCTTGTGGTTGGAAAATTTTGCATTCATGCACTTTTCAACCTGCCAGCCCGACGGAATTGCTAGGCAGAGTGTTGCATCAGCTTCCTTCACTGCTCCGAGTTGGCAGCAAGTAACAGCATGGCCACGGTGGGTGACTATGTTGGCAGATTAAATGAAACCTAGAAAGTATGAGGTACAGAGGGAAAGTAATTGTGTGCTGTTGTCAACTTCTGGACCGATACAGCGTACCCGATTGCTAGTGCAAGATGTAGGACGGCAGGATGCGCGACGCGAAGCAGCTTTTTCACATGGCAAACCTTGTGATGCACTTCCTGTTTTCTCCAAGCCACTTCACTCTGGAGAAGGGAGAAAATTAGTAGACACCTAAGTCGTAGAGTTACTTCCATTAAGGCAAATGCAATCTCTCTGTTCTTTATTGTGCTTGATGAAAACAGACATCTGTGGCAGGAGTTGAGGTGTCGCTCTGCAGTATTGCTCCCTTTTTGCTCTCTTGGATTTGGGAGAGCTGCACAAGCGCATGTTACATGGACATTTTCCTTGAGCTGCAAATGAAATTTACATTCGCCCTGCTCAGCAGATCTGCTCCTTGTTTTGAAATTTGAGTTCAACTGTGCACCTTCTGCTTGATCATTGTGGTGTTTAATATGATACGTTTGCTGTGTTTGCCAGGGTGTGAGAGACCTAACTGCAGTGAGAAAACTCTGATACTAATCTTTGAAATTATACTTTGTGAATAACAGCCTGTGGGGCGAGTTGGTGCATGAATAAATGAATGGTGGCGCAACGACAACAGGTCAAGACAACACTTGCGCACACTACAAACTGTTTAGTAGACGGAAAGGGGGTACTATAGTATTTATTAAACCCAGCTCAAGCATGTGACACAGCACAATATCGCTCCGAACCTAGCCAGTAACAGGAAATCGGCATGAAACAAGACAGCACACGTGTAATCTCGGAACCCTTCTTATCCCCTGCGCATAAAGTACCAGCTTCTGATAAAAGGTTTTTGAAACCACAGAGAGGAATAAAAAATTTTTCTTTGGAAAAGCAGTGTCAACTATTTGTAGCAAAAGTCATGTCATACAGTTGAAGTAGAAGCAGTCAGAAGCCTAAAAAAGTAAAAACAAAAAAAATAAACTCATAATAACAAACGACACCCATTATTTAGTGCACTAAACGCTGTGCATGAAAGGAAGGAATGGCGAGCTGTACATGCTTTCATAAAAACTTCCAAGGAAATTTCATTTCTTTGAAGAGCTACAGAGAGGTCTCCAACACATGTGTGTCTCTTCTTTTTAATCAAAGAGGCCTCAAGTAAATCACGCGCCGCCTGATCGCAGTTCCTGCCTAGGGCCGTAATACTGCTATGCTCTGGCTCACACTTGCAACACTTTGTAAATTTTCCAATATCTTAGCTATATATTTAGTTGCTTTCTAGGGCCAGTGTTGAAAAGACACACTTGTTGAAGCTCGCGAAAGGAAAAAGAAAGCAAGAGACTGGGCATCGTACGTACTGTCGGAGCTCAAATGGTGCATAACGCTAGTGCTTCGGTTGTTGCCACGCCACTTTCCAGCAGCCGTCTAGACAGACAAGGAGGGGACCATTTTCATCCAGATGTGTGTCATTTTGCTCATTTCAATGCGTGGCACTCCATCTTGGCATAGACGCCTGGAGGAGCCTCAAGAGCAGCGAGCCATGCAACTGCGAGTGCTGGATACCACTTTTGCATCTGACAGTACTACTACTTCTCGAATGCAGTGCTGCTTGAGACGTTGTGCTTAGTGGTGCACTGTGAACACTGAAGCCGATTGGCAGCAGCTGTTTTGTCTGTTTTCGCGAATAGGTGCTCGGCACATAGTCCGGGTGATCGGCATCTGCAGACAGCGCCCCTGCCTTCAGCTTACGATCACATGTATGCAGAATATTGTATCTAAACTTCTCATGCTGAGAGCATGACAGAACATGAATTAGTTATGGGTGTTAGTTCTTTCACCGGCCGCCCCGTGACTGAAGATCAAGCATGCAGGTTAAGGGACGCAAACTGGCTGATCAGATATCTATTCTTTTAAGGCGAAAGCCTTTAATGCCTTATACTGTTGCGACAAAGGAATGTTAGCAAGCGTGTTCGCGTTTCCGTGTACTACTTAAAAAAAAACTGTGTCGAGGTTGGGTTGTGTTGTGTTGTGTTGGGTTTTATGGCACATAGGTGTCGAGGTTGGGAATCGAACCAGGGCCTTTGGCATTTGAAGCAGAGACGCTGCCACTCCGCCACGAAGGCTCAGGGCTTAGGGCATGAATAAAGGCGCATCTGGTGAATGCATGGGTTTCATAAATAAAATAAAAGGAATAAAAAAAATAAGGAAAGAAACAAAAATACAAAAAAAAATAAAAAATTAAATAAGAAAATAAAAAAATATGAGAAATAAAAAAATGCGCCAGGAAATGCATTCGCCTTGCAGCACTTTAGAGACCTAAAGTGTCCCCTGAATTTTGATAGTGTCGATGGTGCTTCTGTCGTTTCAGTGCCTCTAGTCCTTCTCTTTATTGCAATGCCTGTTTAATTTTTGGTCACTCTGCCCTGACGTTCACGTGCGTTCGTATTTCATTCATTTATTTGCTTGTTCATCCGTTCATTTTGAAGTGCTGCAGACCAATGCTCAAACCAAACAGGAGTCACTATGTATTCCAGAACATTAGTGACAATAACAAAATGAACCCATGGATGGGGAAATACCCAACAGCCAGCCTGTGGAGAAAACCAATACGACACTCCTATGGTTCCACAAAAACTCATGCGCGGTGTCCTCTGTGCAGGGTGGCAGCAGCCAGACCACCGGCTGTGTGCTGTGCTTGACCTTTGACCCGACGGGCAAGCTTCTCTGGGCCGGAGATGATCGGGTGAGGTGGCTAATATATGGCCTGCATGAAAAAGCTCTTTGACTGTGTTCTCGACACTGGCAGTGCCTACATCTCATAACATGTTAGTGGTACTGTATTTACTTGCGCATAGGTTGAACTTTTTCAAAATTGCAGCATGTCCCAAAACTGGGGGCCGACCAGTTGACAGGTCAAGGCGTCATCATCACCATCATCGTCAGCCTGACTACGCCCACTGCAGGGCAAAGGCCTCTTCTCCCATGTCTCTCCAGCTAACCCTGTCCTCTGCCAGTGGCGGCCACCGTATTCCCACAAACTTCTTAATCGCATCCGCCCACCTAAATTACTGCTGCCCCCTGCTACACTTGCCTTCTCTTGGAATCCACTCCGTTACCCTGAAGGACCAGCGGTTGTCTTGCCTTCGCATCACATGCCCTGCCCAAGCCCACTTCTTCCTCCTGATTTCCACTAGGATGTCATTGAATGGTGAGAATGGCACAAGCAATGCTCCTGTGGGAAGCCTTGCCTTCTGACCACTTTCCGAGCCTTCGCAGAGTTCACGGTCCTACCAGTGTTACTGGGTGAAAGCTTTATGCGCCCCTTCTTTTCAGGGGCACCATACCAAAGATTCAGAAGTAAGGTCATCGCAGTGATAAGCACATGCACCACCTTGCCAGCCTTGCCTGAGTAACTTCTACGCTAGAGGGGCTTATGATGTCCACTGTCTTCTACGCTGACTATGACTGAACCAAACTCTGAACTATTCTTTTAAGCAGCCTCGTCAATATATGAAATTGACCCCAGATGCCTAGCTGGCTCAGCCACCTTGGTTAGTCATGCTGCTAAAGCATAGGCGACTGTTCTCGTCAAAGTTTAGGGAAACTGTCATGTTATTCACTGTGTTTCTGAAAAGTGCATCAAATACTGGAAAATGCAGCGAGAACTCCATTTCGTGTGCAACAGCCTAGCTCTTGTAGACCTGCAGGCGTATACCATCATTATGACAGCGGTGGTGTTGTGGACGTTGAGCAAAGTGAAGTTGTTTGCGCCTTGTATCTTCTGTCCTGTGCTCCTTGGGAGTGAAGAATATTTGTGTTTTCTGCTGAAACACATGCAGATTAATTCTTTCAGTGCTGTTGTAGCCCCAACACATGAGAAACTGTGCTGGTCGTCTTCAACGCATGTTGGCAACTTGGAGCTTGCATTGTTCAGCCAGTGCAGTGTTCAAACTTTTTTCCCCTTATTCTTGATGTTAGGAAGTGATTGCTTTTGCCTAAATGACGTATTCACTAATATACGAGTTTAAATACGGTATAGTTTGAAATGCTAAGGTTGCAAATTGCATGTGTACCCTATGTTTAGTGCTGGTGGGTGGCTTGTTCCATTTGTCTAAATTGACCCCCCCCCCCCCCTTCCCAGTTGGTAGTAGTTGCTGGAAAGCTCAGACGCAACAACCTTTGCTAAAGCTATCAAAACTTTAGTGATCGTGCCACTTATCTTGGGCAATTCCAAGTTCTAATATGCTTTCCTGACAGAGCTCAGGTGGAACACGTCATCTCTTATCTGGATTACTGCTAACAATTTTTTAATTACCATAAGGTAGAACACTTCTTGCTGGCACGGTAGTCAGCTGTGCATGTTGTGTTGTGTTTTTTTTTTAACTTCGAGAGCATTACTTGGCTGATTGTGCAAAAACCCCACCGTCATCAGAAACCCGTGGCAGGTATGCATGGAAGAAATGCGGCACGCGAATGACGTCATCATCCCTCCTGGAGTAGTAGGCTGCTGACATTCATTGGGTTCACTGGTCCTGGCATTGACAACTCTCTCTCACTTTTACACAGCATAACAATTGCTCATAATTTTTTTTTCACTCATTGATTATGCCCTGTGCTTTAGTTTGTGGCATGCATACTCTGTGGCTGACACATTTTTGCGCACTATTTAGACAGTCGCATGGATCGCAGTGTGTTGTAGTGGTTTATTGACTCACCACTGTTTATTGGCCTGACGACGACGCAAGAAAAGACATGCAACCAGTACGAAGGCAACGAAGCAAAGAACACATTTATGACTGATTATGTGCTTGTGATGATAATAGGGTGACGTGTGGCGCCATCTAAGAGCATATATAACAGTCACAGACAAGATGCAACACTACTGTTACAGAAACATACTAGTCTGTGTGACATTGGGCCAGGCAGTTCACTCTGACCACTGCAAATTTTGTTCAATGCAGGGCTACATTGTGTCCTACCTGTTCGACCTGCCCACTGGGAAGCTGACCAAGGGAAAGCGGTGAGCTACAGTGTGTGCTTTCCGGTCAATATAGTCGGAGTGTGCCTCGTACAGATGAGTGACGAACTCCAGAGGTGCCCATGTTTGATGTGCTTCATGTGCGCAGCGCACTTCAGGTCCTGCCTTCCTTGGCAGGCGGGTTTTACTGAATGGCAATGAATATCGGGTTCTTTTCCTATTTGCCTGTGAAGGAACCTGATATTAATATTTCGATTTCAAGCTGCAACTGATAGTGGGAATACAACAAGAAAAGCTGTGTGATAGTGCTAAGAATGCATGAAATCGAGAAAGCGCAGGTTATAATTTAAGCCTCCGGTTTGCTGTACTGTTCTTTAATTTGAAAGGAAAATTGTCATGGTGAAGGTATCACTAAAGATGAGGACAAAAGGATCAAGGAAGACACAAAATGAGCACTTGTGTCATGTCTTCCTTGATCCTTTCATCCTCGTCTTTCACGCTACCTTCACCATGAATTGAGTTCAACTCACCCAGCTTTCCAACTTAATGAGGAAATTTTTATCAATGAGCTACTTTTCTATATTTCAACCTTATAGCCTGCCTTTCTTTTTAATAGTGGTTCTTACGTGGTCCATAGACCTTTATTTTGCGTGTTTGTTTGTGTTCTGGAACTGCATTCTGTGACAACCGCATTGTGTGGCGGATGTCTTTGTTTAAGCTCTCTTAACTAAGGAAGCAAGTTTGGGAAGTTCGGGAAGTCCACCTGCAGATCACAGCAAAAGTAAAGGGAGCAGCCCTTTACAATGCCTGTGGTTGCTAACTAGAGTTTAACAAGTACACCGTCATGTTTAAAAATAACCAGGTTACAATGAAGGTTATTGAAGCCCATCGAGTATTTCCGCTGACAGACCAGTGCATCAGAAGGCACCACCGGTGATACCACTAACTGACTGGGTAATCTCACACACATTTTCCGGCATGCTACCACTGGTGCACATGGGAACTCCACTTCTGGGTACCATGGAGAGGGTGCCATGTTCTTTTTTTTCTTTTCTAGGCTTGCACTTTTTATCAGTTTGTAAAATGTACTTAACCGTTTGTTAATGAGTGCTGTGTGTTGCGTTTAATGCATGTCTCGGTTCGTCTGTGTTGTTTTCACACTGTCCACCTAAACGTATGCACCGCCGTATAACCTGTGCCTTCGGTGAACGTTAGCGCGACATAAAACAGTCGCGTGAAAGGAAGACAGGATGACACGCGCCATCCTGTCTTCCTTTCATGTGGTTGTTTTATGCTGCACTAATGTTTACCGAAGAATACGCACCAAATCGCCCAGCAACAAGTTTTGCTTGAGAACCTGTGTCTCCACAGTAACAGAGTGTGTTTCGTTGAAATAGGGTGGGTAGAAAGCCATGTCTAACCATGTCCAATCATGCCTATACTCCGTTTCATACATAGCAGGCAACACTGCGGAGGTTGCTGAAGTAGTGCGTCCGCGAAATCATATTACTCCGCCACGTATCATTCGTTCTTCTCAAAACTCTGGTCACTGTGTAGAATACGAAGAGCGGTATGAGAAGATGTAGTGGCATTGAAAATCACTGTCGAAGCTGTGAAGCGCTCAGTGTTCGGGCTCTCTGGCTTCAATTTTCATGGAGAGTGAACTACTTTTTGGGCGCGGATCGAGTAGGGGCCATTCGACCTACCAACCGCGTATCATACTGCCATGTGTACTTTTTGTTTCTTGAAATCTCGATGAGTCGCAGGACGAAAATGTGGCAAGAGGTAAAACAAACTCCAGGAGGTGCCAGGGACGGCACTTAAGATTTGTCGCAACGAAATATGCTTGTGTTAGCTTTGGTTGTATGGCGAACTACTTTTTGCACATGGACTTAGCCTGCGTGAACAGGCATGGTAGCTTTGGCAGAGTTGCCTGCTATGTATGAAACGGAGTATAACCATGTCTAACCGTGTCTTATGTGTGTTGCAGGATGGTGGTGGCCGAGAACTGCCCCATCACGTGCCTGTCTGCTCGGCAGTGGGCCAGCCGGGAGGCTCGGGACCCCTCGGTGTTGGCCAACTGCGGACTCATCAATGCCCTCATCCTCTACAGGTGGGCAGCAGAGTGGAGTCAAAACAGCAGCGGCCACTGTAGAGGACACTAGACAGTTTTAGCTGTGTGTCCGCAAGGGCTTAACGTACGCAAGAAGCTAGCAGGGACCGCAGTATGCATGCGCAGAACAATAGCGCAAGCCCTGCGTCTTGCGTACGTACGCAAGCCAGCAGACTTTGCGTTGCGTTACTTGCGTGGCTTGCGTGGTTAACGTTGGCAACATGGCGGCGCCCTGCTCGCCCTCTTCGGACCAAATGCTGCATCGCCGCTGCATTTTTCGACACAATAGCTCTCTCTAAATGGTTGTATTCACTGTTATTTTGCGCATTCTCACCCCTCCGTATTGATATAGGTGCTACAAACAGTCATCGTTTTTTAGATAACTTCAAGAATTTCTTGATGTTAAGCCTAACTATCTACGGCCTACACTGTCGTCGTAGCAACGACCCCCGGTAAATTACTTCTTCAACTTTGCACTGGAATTTGTTTTCATTTGATTCAATTCATTTACATTTAAAAAAAAACAAAGCCTTCAAATGCAAGCACCACTGTCATCAATAAAAGAGGAAAAAGTTTCTTCGGCACGCAGTTCAGGAGCTTTGACTTGCTGTCGCTAGATGGCGCCACAGTATGTTACGCTTCCCGGGCGCTACGCTAGCCACTCCCAACTAAAACTGTCGTTGCCAGGATGGGTGGCAGTGCACGTAAGGTGCGCCTGTAGCGTACACATAGCTTCTGCGGACGTACAGCTAAAACTGTCTATTGGGTGTGGCCAGTTATAGCTTCCTTTGCAAATTGTGGCCGTACAGCTAGCAGCCCAACACTGTCGGAACGCACTGTGGAGTTCAGGTCTTGCACTCCCTAGGTTCTGGAAAACGCTCAGCCTAGGTTCCACAGTACACTATAATGAAATCAAAAGGAGCTCAAAAATGGAAGAGCTCTGTGGTCATTGGTAAAAAATGTGAGAACCTAGAAGAAGAAGGGAATTTTCTTGCAAGGGTGACGTCTTGCGTTATTCTTTTTTTGTTAGAACTGTTCGGGACTGGAACAGTTTGCCATCGAGCATTGTATGTATTACATCTAATGAAGCATTTTTCCATGCACTGCAATAATTGTTAGGAGAAGGTAAGTGACGCCAACCAAGTAAAATACAGGAAAAACACGACGTTTCGGGACCGGCTCGGCCCCTTCTTCACGGTGTGACTACGGGCGAGCGCAGCTTGGCTTTTTAAGCCCCCGTGTGGAGGACCTGCGGGTCAATGGCCGCAGCCCATGGACGTAGGATGAGGGGAGAGTCCCCAGGGAACGATTAACATTCTCTCGTGTTTGCTGTATGTGCCACGACTCGAGTAGAAGCCTCCTGCGTGGGTTAGCTTCCGTTTCCAATACAATGGTGCTGTCGAAGTCAATTGGGTGGTCACACCCTTCACAGTGTTCGGCCACGGCGCTGCGTTGACGATTCATGTGACGGACGTCCGCTTTGTGTTGGTTCATCCTTTCCGCGAAGTTCTTCGTTTCCCCTATGTACGACGCCGGGCAGACGGAACACGGAATTTTGTACACGACGCCCTGGGCCTTTTCTCTGGGCTGCCGGTTTTTTGGGCGGGGGAGAAGGCGACCGATAGTGCTGGTCGGTTTGTGCGTTGTCAGCACCCCTTCTTTTCCGAGAATGCGACCGAGCGTCTCGCTCACGCCTCTCAACGTCATTACTGAAGAGAGCCGACTCCATATGTTCCTCAAGTGAAGATAAAAGGAAGGAGAAGAACCGAGTCATTTCTGACCTCCAAAAGAACGGCTACCCAAGCTCATTCATCCGGCGCATTATCAGGAAGCAAGAAAGGCAAAACAAAATCCGGTCTATTATTTCCTCAGATGCATGCCAGAAGCGGAAACGTGTTTGCATCCCCTACGTGAGAGGCGTGAGCGAGACGCTCGGTCGCATTCTCGGAAAAGAAGGGGTGCTGACAACGCACAAACCGACCAGCACTATCGGTCGCCTTCTCCCCCGCCCAAAAAACCGGCAGCCCAGAGAAAAGGCCCAGGGCGTCGTGTACAAAAATTCCGTGTTCCGTCTGCCCGGCGTCGTACATAGGGGAAACGAAGAACTTCGCGGAAAGGATGAACCAACACAAAGCGGACGTCCGTCACATGAATCGTCAACGCAGCGCCGTGGCCGAACACTGTGAAGGGTGTGACCACCCAATTGACTTCGACAGCACCATTGTATTGGAAACGGAAGCTAACCCACGCAGGAGGCTTCTACTCGAGTCGTGGCACATACAGCAAACACGAGAGAATGTTAATCGTTCCCTGGGGACTCTCCCCTCATCCTACGTCCATGGGCTGCGGCCATTGACCCGCAGGTCCTCCACACAGGGGCTTAAAAAGCCAAGCTGCGCTCGCCCGTAGTCACACCGTGAAGAAGGGGCCGAGCCGGTCCCGAAACGTCGTGTTTTTCCTGTATTTTACTTGGTTGGCGTCACTTACCTTCTCCTAACATTAAATTTCCCAACCAGACAGACTTCTGTCGAATGTTTTCTTTTGACTGCAATAATTGTTTTATATCTATAATGAAGTCTGTACCCCCCTGCTGTAATGCCCTGCGGGGCGATGCAGGTAACTAATAAATAAATAAATAAACTGATGCAAGATTGGAACCGGTGACTGCCAAGTTAGGAGCAGAGATGGACAGAATGACTGTGTCTCAAGCTGCACTCATCCTTTCGCTCCTGAAATGGAAATTGTGCCACTTTCTTGGACCCTGATAAAAGTGCCTGGAAGTAAGTGCCCACAGCCTTTCAGTCAAACGCAGCTACCTTTTTGCACTTTAGTATGCTTTAACCTTAATAGTATTTATAAAGCACGTGTTTTACAGTATTTGACTGCAGTCGATGCAATGCCGCTGTCGCTTCCACATTTGGGGACTCCGGTCGATCGGCACAAACCATAGTTGGACACGTCCACTTAGTGCACACCTCCAGAATGGGGGTCCAAAACATAATGTTGCTGTGCGAGAGCACGGATGCCCCAGTTCTTGTTGTGACGAGGCTGACTTGTGTGGCTGTGCGTGGCAAACTCACTGTTGCTCATTTCACTGCTTCAAAAGATCTCTAGCTGAGAATGTTGCACAAATGCATCTTCTACACATTGTGCCTTCCGTCTTTCTCATCTTTTTTTTTTTAAATTTAAGAAAGAAAGATTTTTTTTCGCTCTAAGTAATGAAGCCACTGGCAACCTTTGTGGCAGATAAATTGTGGTGCAATGACAGTGCAGTGGCAGGTATGCTCTCTCTCGCTGATGTCCAGGTGTGTAACACTACACATTTTTATCACTACTGCTGCTTTCTTTCCCCATAGTTCCCCGTGTAGCAAACAGTGGACTATTACTGCTTGAAGATATTTTTTGTTAGGAATGTGCTTCGATTACACCACTCTGTTTTGCTTAGAGCTGTTTGGGGATACCTTGGGCTGTCGACTGCCTAATATATCAAGCATCGTTGGTGCTTGTCGTGATGGGGTGCATTAGCCATTGGTTTCCAGTTCTCATTGGTAACATTTCTGCATTGTTGCATTATTGGGTGTGAAGCCTTACTTTACTTTATGCTGACGAAACTTGCAGTTATTTTTTTTCTTTTTTCTGGCATTGGCAGCCTGCTTACCCCTTTTGCCTTGCGCATTGAGTGCTGGACCAAAGGAGGCGTGGTTTCATGCATTGCCTCTCTCCTCCCCCTCTGTCCGTGCAGTGTGCAGGGCTCGGACGGCAGCCTGTCCCTGAAGCGCAAGTTCTACGTCAAGCACCGCCTCCGCACGCCCGTGCGCAGCTCCTTCTGCCCCATCATGTCCTTCCGCCAGGGGGCGTGCATCGGTGAGACCACCATTATCATCATCATCAGTCCAGCCCAGTGTGTGCCAGCTTAGCTGGACAAAAATTCAGGGGCCACTTTGACGATCTGAAGGGCGCGAGGCGAAAGCCTTGCCACGCAACTTTGGCTGCTCGGCCGTTGGCACACACGAGGCGGTTATGGGGTGACCTGGATTGGCTAGTCGTGACTAATTACCGTATTTACTCGCATAATAGGCGTCTTCTAGCAATCATGTGAATACAGTATCGATCACAGTGTGATTTCGGTGTGCGCCTATTATGCGCGGAAATAAAAAAACTGGTTTTTCGCAACCAAACTGGGGGTGCGCGTATTATGCAAGTGCACGTATTATGCGAGTTTGCCTATTATACGAGTAAATACGGTAGTCATGACCCATGACTAACTAGTCATTACAGGTTAATCACTAACTAGTCATGATTGATTGATGACTGGTTAATGCCTAGTTAGTATTGACTAATTAGTCGATGACTAACTAGTCATGATTGGTTAATAACTAACTAGTCATGACTAATTAGTTTGACTGATTAACAACTAGTTAGTCATGACTTGTGACTATTAATGACTTTCACTTCAGATGTAACGGACGGTTGGACAGGGTCATGACTGCGAGTATGAGCCATTAAAGGCTTTCGCCTTAAAAAGACTTGAGTGTTGCATCTGTTTGTATATCTCAGCTGTCCTGCCTTTTAGTGTTTAGACCTTGCTGGCAAAGGTCTCTTCTCCCTTTGGTCTTCAATTACCTGTGTTTGGGCCCACCTGTGGCTGACCCATCTCGTAGAACCTCAGCATTGAGCCTTGGTCTCTTTTACCTGTTGACTGCACTTGGGATGCAGTGAGCTTGCATCTGTTCCCTCATCCGCACTGCTCTCTCCCTCTGTCTGTTGACTGATGTTGAGTTAGCATTCTCGAGAGCACTGTGTGTATAACGATCTTTGTGTGTAATACTCTACTCCGTTTCATACATAGCAGGCAATGCTGCCAGAGCTAGCGTGCCTGTTCGCGCAGGCTAAGTCCACCTGCAAAAAGTAGTTCGCCATACAACCAAAGTGAACACAAGCATATTTCGTAGCAACAAATCTCAAGTGCCGTGACTGGCACCTCCTGGACTTCGTTTACCTCTTGCCACATTTTCGTCCTGCGACTCGTCGAGATTTCGCGAAGCAAAAAGTACCTGTGGCGGTATGATAAGCGGTTGGTAGGGCGAATCGCTCCTACTCAATCCGCGCCCAAAAAGTAGTTCACTCTCCATGAAAATTATGGCCAGAGAGCCTGAACACTGAGCGCCGCACAGCTTGGACCGTGATTTTCAATGCTACTACATCATTTTATACTGCTCTTTGTATTCATCCAAACAATGACCGGAGTTTAGAGAAGAACAAATGATAGATACGTGGCGGAGTAATATAGTTTTGCGGACGCACTACTTCAGCAACTTCTGCAGCGTTGCTTGCTGTGTATGAAACGGAGTGTAGCTTGTCAGCTGTGTTGTCATTGCACATCCGTGACTGGGAATTTCGCGCACTTGTTTTTTTTTTTATTGCCAGAGAAGGATGATTAGGGAACAGAGTTTGACACTAGCACATGCACTAAGCACCTGCCATTCTTAGAAGACTGATGCACGTCTTAACTTTTCATAAGAAAAGACTCAGGCAGGACGAGCACAGCTCCACATCACTGGTTCCATTTTGACGACTTTCTAATACTTTACATTGTTAGTGCAGTCAGCAAAGGAAATGATGGTAACAGTAAGAGAGAGTATTAAGAAGTAGCGGCCAAGATGGGGAACCAAATTCAAGTTGCCGATGTTATAGCCGAGATAGAGAGAGAACGTTTTAATGTGAGGACGGATGGAGAATTTGGCCGTAGTTGGACATACTGACTCGAGGGAGTGAAAATGAGAGGGGATGTTAGTTAATTGCTGGGATCAGCACTGCTTGATGCCCAAGCTGACATGCATGCAGTATTGATGTGTGCACCACTAGTTAGTCGGCCTCTAGGACAGGTAAGCATTGCTTCAGAGACTGGTGGCCAGGCCTTTGTGTAGGCATAACGTTAAGAGATCGGACGCGGGTGGAGTGGGTGGGGGAACAAACGCGGGTTAATGACATCCCAGTCGAAATCAAGAGGAAGAAGTGGGCTTGGGCTGGGCATGCAATGTGAAGGCAAGATAACCGCTGGTCCTTAAGGGTAACGGAGTGGACTCCAAGAGAAGTAAGACATGATGTTGAGCTAGTCGGTGCATGGTTAGAGCAAAACAGAACTGCACGATAACGACGGGTCAAAAGAAGGCACGAATACACACACACAAAGCGCAGGCTTCCAACTGACTTTATTTTGCAAAAGCAGGGTGCTTATAAAGACTATCACATGGGAGTAGTCAGGCTGATGGTGGTGATGATGACCGTTCTTGCTACTTGCCGAGGCTGTCGGAAATCTCAGCACTCAACATTCTAGCTAAAAACTGAGCACTGGAAACGGGTGTGGGCGAGGTGTATTAAATACAGAGCAGGTACTAGTGGGTGATCTGTTAACGAGTGACAGGATGATCACCGAAGGAAGGCAAGCTATATTTGTCAATAGTAGAAAGTTGCACACTGTGATCTGTTGGGGTCACCGCAGCCACAGCTGATGACTTGAGTGACCGGAGGTTGTTGGAAGAGACTTTCTCTTCCAACTGTGGGCTCGACTCAGCTGATGACAGCGGAGGTGGTCTTCCATATCCCAGTCAAGCAGTGTTTGAGTCAGTGCGTTGCAGTCAGTGCAGAATTGAGAGAGAGGATCCGCTACTTAGTTGTGGGCTGCACGCTAATTTTAGTTTATTTAAAGCTGTCATGTTTCATAAGGTTTTCAATGCAGATACAGCCTTTGTCAAAAGTAACCAGGCTGCACGGTTTGCTTCTCAGTCGTATATTGAATCTATCATGCCAGCCCTCAAGCTCTAAATCTCTGTACGGTAAGAAGAACCCCTGTTCTCACCTTCAAAGAACTTTTTTACCTTTAGGGAAGCCGTGAGGGCTCTGTTATACGAATGAGAAGCAAACCATGGAGCCTGGTTACTTTTGACAAAGACTGTGCATCACTAGGCATATCAGTTAGGGTGGGTGAACAGCGTTTAAGGGGGGACGAGGGTCTTAAAACTAACTTTTTCATTTATGGCTAGAATCTCGTGAAATTTTGCACACAGATGTATTTTTCTCCTCTGATTCCAAATACGTAATAATAATTGAGCTGGTGGTCTTAGATCTTACAAAGTATAGAATGCAATTAGGTAATTTCTTATGTAGCTTTAATGAACTTTCTCATTGCATTTTGTTGCTTTTATTTACATGAATTGATAGCCAGAGAGTTCCCATACCCAGTGACATTCTTCGTTTTTCTCTAAAGGCGTGTCATCCTGATATACTATGTCGAGAGTAAAAGGTTGCAGTATTTGACACTGCAACTCGTTAAGCTAGTTGTAAATTGCTATTTATATGTGGCCTAAACAAAAAAAGTAAGAATGTCATTGGGTATGGGAATTTGCTGGCTATCAATTCATGTAATTAAAAGCAACAAAATGCTCACAGTGAGAAAGGTCATTAAAGCCGCGTAAGAAGTTACCTAATTACACTCTAGGATTTCAGATAACTTTTGATCTAAGACCACCAGCTCAATTATGACTACATTTTTGAAATCGGAAGAGCAAAACACATCTGTGTGCAAAATTTCATGAGATTCTAGCCATAAGTAAAAAGGTCAGTTTTAGGACCCTCGTCCTCCCTTAAATTTGACTGCATGTTTCCAAAGTTAGAAGAAAAGGGGCAAGTTTAGTGTGTGCAGCACAAAAGGACCTATGGAGTATGGGTTAACCGTTTCGTGCTACCACCCCGCAATAGTGTCTGCAGATTAGAGAGAGGCTTACTGGGGGGGGAGGCAATGTCCAGACTAAGACGGTGCACCCTTTTTACTGCAATGCTACTGCAGTGACCGGCAGCGAGGACCAGTGCGTCAACTTCTTCGACGTGGAGCGCGCCAAGCCCCTGCTCAACAAGCTGCAGGGCCACTCCGCGGCCGTCCTAGATGTCTGCTTCAACTACGACGAATCTCTGCTTGCCTCGAGCGATGCACATGGCATGGTCATTCTCTGGAAGAGGTCACCCGCCTGACATCTCCACCCCCATCACTGAGACTCCCGACAGTCTTCCGGTGAAGTCCGCCTGTGGAAACAGCTCAATGTGCTTAGCTGTGTGTGATAGTCATGAGTGGCCGCGTTGAATAGCCTTGAAAGAGGGACTGCGGAGAGCTTCCCCCATGTTAGTTAAGGGGGGACGAGGGTCTTAAAACTGACCTTTTTATTTGTGGCTAGAGTCTCATGATATTTTGCACACAGATGCGTTTCTCTCTTCTGATTCCAAATATGTAACCATAATTGAGCCGGTGGTCTTAGACAAAAAGTGATCTGAAATTCTAGAGTGTAATTAGGTAATTTCTTATGCTGCTTTAATGAACTTTCTCACTGCATTTTGTTGCTTTTAACTACATGAATTGATAGCTAGCAAATTCCCATACCCGATGACATTCTTACTTTTTTTGTTTAGTCCACATATAAATAGCAATTTACAATTAGCTTAACGAGTTGCAGTGTCAAATACTGCAACCTTTTACTCTCGACAAAGGCATCAGGATGACATGCCTTTACGAAGAATGCCATCGGGTATCGCAACTCTCTGGCGATCAAATCATGTAATAAAAGCAACAAAATGCAGTGAGAAAGTTCATTAAAGCTGAGTAAGAAATTACCTAATTACATTTTAGACTTTGTAAGATTTAAGACCACCAGCTCAATTACGATTACATATTTAGAATCGGAAGAGAAAAACCCATCCATTTGCAAAATTTCACGAGATTCTAGCCATAAATAAAAAGTTAGTTTTTAGACCCTTGTCCCACCATAAGCACAAAGAACTCCAACGCACTCATTAACGCACGTGTAGCTGTAATAATTAAAAATGCATCCTTCTTCTCGGCTGCTAACTAGTACTGTACGCTTGATAGTGAACTGCAGGTATGTTAGTGGTGTGGATTGCTTTAGGACATTGACATTGCCATATCTGTGAACAGACCTGCTCTGGGGTTGGTGCCTAAAGGAGTTATAGACAGCTAATTTGGGTTCTATGTTTTCATCTTTGCACGGATGTGTAAGACATTAGTGTACATGGATCAGCATATGCTATTTGCCTACGGCCACTAAATAATTTGTAATTGAATTTTTTTTCTCATGCCATCATGGTTTCGGTTCCAGCAGCACTTTGGTGTCAAAAATTCATATATGTCATGTGAGGCATAAAATAGCTGCAGTGTAATCGCTACTTCTTCATTCATTGTCATTTTTGTTCTTTAAGCAGGTTGGCTTCAGTGTTGCAGTGAATTAAAGCTACAAAGTAATTATATTGCGTTTTTTTTTTCATGTTTCGCATGACCTATACTGACCTTTGCCGTCACAGCCATTTTTTCGGCTGTTAAAACCAAAACAGCATGAGAGAGAAATTCAATTGTAAATTATTTAGCGGTCATAGGTGAATACCGCGTGGTGATCCAGATATACTGTCTCATGCATCACTACAGAGAAAAAAAAACGTAACCAAAAATTAGGTGTCTGTGCCCCTTAAAAAGACGTGACTCATCGAGTCCATTCAGCTCATCAACTTGTCCTCGCTCGCACCATTCTCTGGTGTTTAATGAATCCCCATCCATCAGGGCATGAGTCCTGTCAGTGCAATAATCCGAATTGTTACTTGTCATTTACTTGTTTTGCACGTGTCATGCTTAATTAGGCCACATGTGGTCACTACGCCATATTCATAGTGTACTACCAATTACATACTACAAACTGTGATGGTGTCAGACTTTTTGAGATAGCGGAGCAGTATTAAAGTTCGCGGCTGGTTGTTGTAGTGCGTGCATTCCACGAAGATGTGAGAAGTCTGTTTTTTGTTGTCGCTAGATTTAAATAGATGCCACAGTCAACTTCAGTTATGATCGTGTTTCGTAAAGCAAGCTGTGTAAGACATGTTTAGCTGTTCAGTCATGTTTCACTGCTTCCATTTGTTTGTAGAGCAGAGGAATGTCACATGTCAGTCCCTCGAGCTCTTGCATATGCAGCATGTGTGACATATTAATAGATAAGCCGTCTTCATCGTGCTGGCTCAACCACTGACCCGAATTGCATTTGGTTGTAGCGTCAATACTACTGTATTTGTCCACAGTCAAACCTCGGTATATAGACCAGATTTTTTTACCCTCGCACGCAGGCTGCGGACGCGCGCCTACTCTCGAAGCCAGTCGCCATCTGTCGGCGCGCGCGGCCCGAGGGACTGCGGGTCGCGCCGGCGCCGCGCATAGAACGCATGTTTACGTGTTCGCTTCTGCCGTTTTGTGCTCCATCAGCTAACGTATGAGGGTGTGTGCTGTGCGTCACTACTCACATTTGCCCTCTTCCAGACAGTGCTGCGGTTATCTTGTGCGCAGTTACTCGTTAACGTGACATCCGAGGGTAGTCGACCAGGTAGTGTACCGACTGGAAACCGGCACTTCGAAGCAGATTTCTGCGCTGTCGTGTCGTTTGTTGTCGCCTTTTACGTGCGATATCATCTATGATAATATTATGCATTAGAATGTAGATCTATTGACTTGACTCAGTGGAGTAGTAACTGGATAGGCGAGCTGCAGACTGAAGGTTGTCCCGACGGAGCGCGTGTTTTCGATCACCAGTACGTGTTCAGCATCCTTGCGCTGAGCTTGCTCTTGTTCCCATTCAGAACATTTCATGCACAGGATTGTAAGCACGACCGCTACCGATTTCAGCTGCTTTTTCCGCACACATGTCAGAGGTATCTGGGGGGTAAAGGTTTATCTATAGTATCTTTCTGCTGTTGGTATCTACCTTAGCTTGGTTTGGTTTATTAAGGTTTTACGTTCCAAAGCGACTCAGGCTATGAGGGACGCCGTAGTGAAGGGCTCCGGAAATTTCGACCACCTGGGGTTCTTTAACGTGCACTGACATCGCACAGTACGCGGGCCTCTAGAATTTCGCCTCCTTCGAAATTCGGCCGCCGCGGCCGGGATCGAACCCGCGTCTTTTGGGCCAGAGCAGAGAGCCGTAACCACTGAGCCACCGCAGCGGTGCGGTATCCACATTATTCATAGGAAAATATGCGCGATTTCATTACATTTTCCACACTTAGCCAAACGCCTACGCAACGCTCTCACACGCGGCGAGAGCTCCTGAATAACATAACGCGACTTCGGACCTCAGAATTAGTGAAAGCTGGATTAGCTGCTCATATCTATTCAAGCTTTTATAAATTAAGCGAAAGTACGTTTTTATGCACAAGGTTGCATAAACCATGACAAAATTTGTTTTCTGTTGGCGCT
Source organism: Amblyomma mixtum (assembly GCF_055824585.1). Classification (NCBI taxonomy): domain Eukaryota; kingdom Metazoa; phylum Arthropoda; class Arachnida; order Ixodida; family Ixodidae; genus Amblyomma; species Amblyomma mixtum. The sequence continues at coordinate 35,723,469 of NC_143015.1, forward strand.
GCGACTCAGTTGAGCTCACAGCGGTAATTTGTTGATAAACTGGCGCGGCAACAAGAAAGCCGTTTGTGGAAGGGGGGGGGGGGCTTTATGGTAAGCACGAGCGCGTTCTAAGCGCCGGCACAATTAACCTGAATGTCAAACTAAATGTCATTAAAACGCGTCAATGTTATCGCTTTGATAACGTAAATACTTCCTGCAACACAGCCACGCAGCGGAAGTATGCTCGACAATGTTTTTTTAGCGCCCGAAGCGCGGCTATATGCAGGCGCGGCCGCGGAACTGCCGCAGCCCCGCAGTCCCCAAAGAAACGCCCGCACCGCGGCGCGCCAGTCGGTGCAAAATGGCCGCGCCCAGGAGAGGCTCAAAAATCTGGTCTATAGAGCAGCGATATTATGAATTATATTGGCTGTATCTAACTGTATCATAAATGTTTTTAATGAATGCGCGCAATTCTTACTTTATATGTGTAACACGGTTGGCCGTAAAACGGATACAGTGAACCCCCAGCACCAAGTGGCGCTCGCTTAAATGGCAAGCGGCAGGTTTTGCCTCACTACACAACTGCCTTGTGGTGGTGGTCACCACACTTACTGGCCCCTTGCACCCATAGAGAGCGCCCCGATGCTCAAGTTTTTCATGACCTCCAGAATCACCGCGATCGCCTTCAAAGCGGCGCGCAAACTTTGGAAAAGATCTTTCTCTTACTCATTAATAAATATTGCCCGAATTACTGTTGCTTCAGGGACTAAATTTCACACTCATGCGCACATTTTTGGCTAAATTTTATTTTTACCGGTTCGCTACAACGATGTTCGACTGTACTACTGAAATCAAATCATGAACATTTGAGCTTCAAGGACATAAAAATTTTGTTTTAATTGATTAGCGGTTCAAAGTGAACGGAGCTCTATTGGAACGAAGGTCTGGTGTACACCATTGTAGTATGTCTGAGCTGAAGCGGTATAACAAGCTGAATAATGACAAGTCATTATTCAGCTTGTTTCATTTGTAATCATCAGGTAAAAAAAAGATTGGCGTACCAAGATGCTCAAAATGAATTTCCTCGAATCGGTTCCTGCAGGCTAAATCACACAGACAAGAACTCTTATTCCACAGCCAAGTAGAATGAATGAATTGAAAGCTCTGCAACCTTGGGCACTTAAGTAAAAAATTAAGGACCTTTAAAGTGCTAGTATTTATCGGAATGAGCTCTGCCTAGATCTGAAAGTGTTCCAACTGACTTGCCCTTCAGTACGGTTTCAACTGTGTTTTCAACACAGACTGTAGTGCAAAACACTAAACTCTCAGTATTGTAGAGCTGGAGTCATTGTCATTTCATGATCATAGTAGAGAGTGGACAAACGACTGTTTCAGTCGTATGCACCACTGAACGGTTGGGCGGGTGTAGAAATCTAAAAAAATTGTGCGCAGTGGCTTTTTCCCTGTGACTGATAGCCATTCATGAACTTGACTACAAACCTGTGATGCTTTATTCGTGGCTGCAATGAACCTGGCACTGCAGATTCACGAGTTCATTGTGACGACTTGTTCATACAGTCCCTTGGTTCACTTGTTCACAAATTGTTCCACTTATTGATGAGCTCATTCAGATCAGAATCTGCTCACCTTTGAACCTGACTGCCTGTAGGAATTGCAATCGTTTTACATGTTCAGTGCAGTTGTTTTACAAAAAAAGACTAGGCATGAGGAGGTCTCACGGTTAACAGAAAAGATGAATGCAAAAGTGGATGTTATGGGAGAAATCCGCTAATTTCGTGGTCTTTGCAAGTCTGTGTGGAAAAAATGGTTTCAGGAGTGATGGTGTGTGTACGTGTGAGTGATGAAAGTTCAACGCACGTCTTCGTCCCCTATCAGCATTTTAGGTTCCTGTTTATACTGGTCCAATTTTTAGGGGAATCCCCCATGAAGATGCCCCCCATGTCTATGCTGTGTGGCCTGTTAAGGTCATTAGTGCAAGCTTAAGGTGTTTATGTAGTCATTACTTTGATAGCAGGCACAATTGTCCCCATTTCTCCATGTTGCGTGTTCATTTCATGTTGTTTCAGTACGGATTCTGAGTATTTTAGTCTCGGGGGGGGGGGGAATCATCTGTGAAAAGACAACTAGTGTTTATTAAATAACATCTAGTACATGCCATTTCTGGTACATATTGCAAGCCATGTCAACATTACTATGTCACCACTCTTATGTCTCTTGGTCGCTGTCATTCTGTGAACTTTCGCACAAATGAAAGGAATGTCTCCTGTAGGTGCATATGTGGCTGAAAGGTCTAATTGAGTTTAGCAGCAGCCTCTGTGGCTGGGAATAAGCATTCTTGAAAATAAGAATTTTACCATTGGCCAAAAGCAGCCTGAAAAAACTGATTGTTTTTAGTGATCAGCCTTGCTTATATTAAGTCATTTGAGCCAGTGTTGTGGCGTTCAATGTGAATATGGCCCCATTATTTTCGTGCAAATGATGTATACGTGTAGAGCAGTTTGTACACTTTGGAGCACTTTGTTTCTGGTCTGTGCTCAAAGGCTTATTTTGAAATGCGAAATTCGAGTGTATGCTCGTTCATTGCAGCACTCTATTATCCAGCTTTGGTGTGCAAAAATCTTGCCTTTCAAGGGGAAAATTTTTCCCGGCAATATGCATAATTCTGATGAAACATGTTCGGGACATTCGTTGTAGGTGTGCATGTTCGGGACATTGATAAAAATAACGGGACGTACCACAGAATTTTAAAACAAGCATTCGGCTTTAGCATTAGTCTCCCTGCCCTGCATTTTCAATGCATTGAAAACATGTCATTAACTTCTTGCAACCCACTATTTATGCCTTGGAACTGTTTGAGGGGGGGGGGGGGGGGGGGGGGGGGGGGGTGATTTGGAAAGTCCGTCATTTAATTGTCGCTGTAATTCTTTCCTTCTTTGAAGGCTCATGTTGTGCAATATTAGTTCAGGCTGGAGAGGTAGGCATAATGACAACTGTGAATAATATCAGTGTGTTAAATTTGACATCTATAGCATCAGTAGGGCAGATGGCGTTTATAACCGTGATAGTTTCAACCGCTAAAGATGCCCATGTGCTGTGCGATGTAAGTGCATGTTTAAGAACCCCAGGTGGTCTAAACTAGTACAAGGCCTTCCACTACGACATCCCTCATAGCCGAAGTCATTTCGGAACATAAAACCCCATGTATCACATGTTACAGTTTACAAGCTGCAGTTCTCACAGTGCAGTTTGGTTTGAAACTAGTTGCAGACAGTCATTTGACATAACTGGCAGCAAAGAGATTGCCATTGGTGGTTGCTGTGTGTGGAATTTGTGGAATGGTATTTGTCAGAAAGGACTCCCCATGATGGCCACCCACTACTTGTAAATGTTGTTGTGATGTGTACATATAACGGGTGGAAAGAGATCGCACATTTTTTTGTTTTGTTTCTTTCAGCTGTTGTTTACAACATTCCGTCCGCTCTTTCAGAGCATTAAATAAACTATACTCATTGAAATGATGTCACTCTCGTGGTGTGTCACTTATTATTTGAAGCCAGCATTCTAGGTTCAATCCTGGCCACGGCGGTTGAATTTCTTTGGAGGAGAAATTCTACAGGCCCGTGTGCAGTGCGATGTCAGTGCACGTTAAAGAACCCCAGGTGGGCGAAATTATCCGGAGCCCTTCACTACGGCGTCCCTCATAGCCTGAGTCGCTTTGGGACGTTAGACCTCATAAACCATAAACCGTTCTGGGTTCCGTAATCCATTCTTGTAAGTTACGTTAAAGGGGGGTGAAGGCACGAAATTTTTTGCAGTGTGTTTTTGCCTTGGAATTACTCTTAAATTTCAAGCACATCAGTTAACATGCACCATCAAACTGAATTTGCCTACATTTAGTAAACACTTTACAATCGAATTCTTCTGCCATGTAGTTTCAGTTTCACTCTGAGTAGCTGAATGGTGATCATGACATCACAAGTATGATGTCACTCGAGGCGTATAAACGCAAAATAATTGCTACTGTATTACTTCAGTTCACTCCGACTATATTACACCAGCCTGCACGGTAAGCCGGGTTAGCAGCTAGTAAAGAAACGGCTGCTATTAGTAATTGCAGTTTGTGAATGCCGCATGACCGCCTACTTATTTGTGATGTCACAACCGCCGTTGGACTGCTCAAACCAAAACCAAGACTGCATAAAAGAAGAAGTTCAATTAGATGGTGTTTATTGAGTCCAAGTGGATTTTATGTGGCGATCTATACGAATGTTTTACTAATCAAAGAAAAAAAACGCAACGAGAAATTTGGTGCGTCTGCTCCTTTAAGAAGGGTCCTCAAAGTGAATCTACACATCACACTAGCATGGCCTAGATGTCCTTGCAATAGATATATTCCTTTTTTTCTTTTAATCCTTTAGCTTTTTGATTGTGTTTAGTTTATTGGCTGTAACTACATGTATTTAAATGGGCGGTTAGGTGTACCCTTGTTCATGTGCACCGCACATGAACATTTCTTTTCCTGTGTGATGATGGCTTCATTGTACAGAAGTCTTAAAGCTTTCCAATGTTTATAACTTGCAATTGCTTACTCATGCAAATGACCAATACAGAAATCGGCATACATCTGGTGAAGACAACAAAAAGGTTTGGTTTGGTTCACAGGGGTTTAACGTCCCAAAGCAACTGAGGCTATGAGGGACGCCGTAGTGGAGGGCTCCGGAAATTTCGACCACCTGGGGTTCTTTAACGTGCACTGACATCGCACAGTACACGGGCCTCTAGAATTTCGCCTCCATCGAAATTCGGCCGCCGCGGCCGGGATCGCACCCGCGTCTTTCGGTGTCAGCAGCCGAGCACCATAACCACTGAGCCACCGCAGCGGCTACAACAAAAAGGTGCTTGCATCAGCTAAACGATTCCAGCAGAGCTAGTAAAGCTAAAAGCACATGCTACCGCTAAAAGAACTCGAACACTACTACATGTTGGAGCACCGTGATATCGCGCAAGTTCCTCGCTACTTGCCATGCCTTTCCACTCTGGCTACCTGATCAGAGTTAAAAAATTGGCTGGTGGTTTAGCATTGCGCGAAAGCTTGCTGGTTGACACTACAGCCACGAACCTCACGGTGCTATCGAGCTGTCCACTGGCCCAGGGAGCCAGTTATGCAACTTTCCTTTCGCTACTCTCTCCGAGGTTTCATGCAAACAGTGGGATTTTGCAGAGTAGGAGCCTGATCGTGCTTTCACACCAAAAAAAAATAAAAGCTCTGCTGGCAGCAGCTGAAGATGTGACCTGCACACAGTAGTATTTAATGTTGCGGTGCCCATCTCCGTATTGAAATACTTTATGTACCTCTTTATACCTAACCATATTTTTTTTGCCTCCAACCAATGCCTTCCCGAATAGAAGCAGCATTACTAGGAAGTGCACTGCTGTAAAAAATGGCGCAAAGGAAACACGAAAGATGGACAGGACGATGCAGACAAGCAATTGTCTGAGTCATCCTGTCCATCTTTCGTGTTTCCTTAGCGCTATTTTTTACATCATGAACCTTAGTCAACTGATCTAACTCTCAGCTTTACTAAGTACTATACTGCTGTTTTACTCCTTTTGTCAAAAAAGCACCATTTAATCCTAGCTAGGAGCGACGGTACTTGGGAGTACACTAACGTTTTGCTGCTTTCATCTAGACTCACCGTTTGAGCCCAGATTACACGAGCTTTTTGTTAGTTTTGATTTTTGAAAGACTGCAATAGTTCAAGCTGTAACTTTAAATACTTTACAACTGAAATGGGAACTTCTTTAACCTTGTACTTAGTGCAGGAGAGCTTTTGTTGCTTGTGCATCACAAAGGCTTGCATACTAAGTATTACTGGATCTTGTGACCTCAACAATGTTGCCATGCAGCTAGGCACAGTAAGATTGAAATGTAGCAGCTTGCATCTGCAAATTATATTTTAGAATGGAAAAAAAAAAAAGCTTATGACATGAGCACACAGTTTCTTTTCCATTAATTAACAAATGCGGTACGTTTATTCCCGGATATAGAAAACTATTTTGTCGTTACGTTGATAACACGGCCACCAAAGCCAAGAGAGAACGCAGCCAACAGTCTCTTGTTCAGAGGTTAACGCTGGCCTCGATGTTCATCTGCGCCTTGTACGGCTCCAGGGCAGGCGTCACCTCCTTCTCCACAAACTCCTTCACCTGCATCATCGCACAGGGCCACACTTGTGAACAGAGCATTACGCTGTATATGCCAAGTTGCAGATACTAAAGGCGAAAGCCTTTAATGCCTCATCGTTGTTGACAGAAGGTTGTCGGCAGAGGTGTCGCACTTTTGCGGTTGGTCGGAATGGTTATGACGTCAGGGTGCGCGGATTCAAAGTAATGAGGTCACCCACGGATGCCTGGCGCCCCCTTGTGGAGCAGACGACAACTAATAAAGTAGTTGTCGTCCCCTCCGACAGGGGGCGTAAGGTGTCCGTGGGTGACCTCATTACATACCTGCTTACTGCGAACAGAGCCATGGAAACAACCAAACTCATCGAAGCAGAGAGAGAGTCGTGCTAAAGCAGCAGTCACTCGGCAGTCAAAGTGTGTAGTTGTTGTGTGTAGTCAAATAAAGCAGTAGTACAGCACAAACAGTCTCGCAGTCAATGCCAAACAGTGCGCCAGGAAAGGCTCACTTCTGTTAAGTGTAGATTTGTGGGTGGAAATTGCAGGGAACACATTAACACCCTTCTACATGGGCAGTATCAGAATCCATTCAGCCAATTGTGGTTGACCTTAACAACAGCATGTGGGCTGTGTTATGGCTGTATCAAACATTGGTGACGTCTTAAGCATAGCTGAAGTCGAGCAGACAAACTGACAAGGTGAGATCAACAGTTCTGTAGTAGAGGCTAACTTGGCAGCTTTTCACACTTGGTGCTTTCTTTCCTGATCCAATACAAGATATGTGTAGGCATACATAAATGTGAATCAGCATCAGAAGAACTGCAAGTGCTCAAGCCAAACATGACTTATAGAGTGCCTTGGCTCTACACATGGTTAATCTGCAGCTTGCAAGGACCACAGAAGTTGTGCAGAAATTACAATTACTGAAACAGAATAAATGATGCACTAAAAAATTCACATCTGGCTTGACCATATAAATTAAGAGAAGGACCGGGTTTCACAGAGAATGCCACATACAGATGCAGCTGACTGTCATTCAATTGAGTCAGCCGTAAATGTGAGCTGTCATTTCCCCTTAATGACATCTGAAACCGTCCATACCACAGGGGCGCAAGAAAGAATGCATTACAAGAATGAGTCACAGCTCATATGCTTAGTCTTTGCAAAGAATGCCTCTTGATCAGTGTTTCTGCCACTAAGTGATGGGCCAAGCCTCTCTGGGATCACACCACAGGGACGAGGACTGCAGGTGCTTCAAGGTGGGAAGCATGTATACATCGCATGTGGCCAGAGCTCATTGTAAAGAAGCAGCTCGGAATAAGAAATGGCATAAACAAGTGAACGAGCTAGACGGTGCAATCAAGGGCGTCCGCAGAATTTTTTGCAGGGGGGGGCTCCATTGGTTCTTGGCGCCGGAGGGGGGGGGGGGGGGTATGTTCGTAGCAAAAAGGCGCTATTTGCGGAGTAAATTCATTTATTTATATATAAATAAAAAAGAAGGGAAATACACACATGAAAGAAAAATTACAAACAGCAAATTAAAGCGTGGCTAGGAGAGGTATATTGGAGTTTATCAACGAAGAAACAATTAAAATTACTAAAAAATGCAAAAAGATACTGTCACTTCGTGGAGAAGAGTGCTCAGTCTTGCTGCATACGGGTTCTCGACTCACCCGGATTGATGACCAGCACACAGCACAATATGTTTACAAACACGCAACTACAGTCCCTCGTCAGTCTTCCTTGAACAGCAACTGTAGGCGCCTCGGATTTTTCCGGGCGAATTGCGTAATTACACGGGTGATAAATTCATTTCCGTGCTTCATTACACGCTCTCGGTGCACACTCATCACACACATTGATTGGAAAAACGGTTGAACGCGTATGTTGAAATTAAAAGATGACTATATATACAACGAAAACTTATTTACAAGATAAATGCACGCTCGCCGCTTCATACACCTCGCTCCATCTTGCTCGCGCATCCGCACAGTCGAGCAACCGCACACACACTGCTCGCCGATCGTCGTTTTCTCGTCCGCTGTCGTGGTTGTTCTCACCTTCGTTGACAACCGGCCACTGAAGACACCGAAGCACAAACACAGAGGCGCGCACACGTGCTAGGGAATATCCCCGAATGCGCACTTTGAGGGTGAAAGGAACGCCGCGTGACTTCCGAGGGGAAAGGACACTCGCCACTCCGGTCGGAAAATTTGTTTGTATTTTTATGGGGTTCAGAGCCCCAAAACGACTCAGGCTATGAGGGACGGAGTAGTACAGAGTTCCGGATAATGTCGACCACCTGGGTCTCTTTACCATGCACTGACATCGCACAGTACATGGGCCCTGTTGGGATTTGAGGCCCAGCCAGAGGTGACAGGCGAGCCAGGCAGGCGCCATCGGGCTGCGTTGACCAAAGGCGCTGGTTTTCGGAGAAGACGCAAGGAACGCTGGTGTGGGGGCGCCTCCGGAGACTGCGCCGCCGTGAACAAAAGCAGCTAATCCCCTTTGCCGAAGATTCTGAAAGCGGCGCTTCTACCGAACTGCGCTCTCCCGTATCGGAGGAGACAGTGAGCGGCGGCGGCGCCAACACATCGCCCCCGCTTGCCCCTGAGCAGCCCGACAAAGCGGGGGTGGACACGGCTGATTTGTCCCTGCCTCCTAAAGAATTCATCGGTGGCCGGCGTACGAACGTATCCTGATTATAGCGAGCGACGAAGGCGAGAACAACATGCCCTGTGCACTGTCTGCCTCCATGTCGCTATCTCTCTAGAGATCAAAGAAACAGACACCCATCTCAAGACGGCTCGAAATACATGCTCGCCGGTGCCGCTGCATGTGTGCAACAGGTCGCCCTTTTGTAGAACTAACGATGGCGTGGTTTGAAAACGGCGGGTCGGCGCGCGCCCGAACGCGGCATTTCGCAGATGTGCCCCAAAGCGTGGAAGCGGGGCTGCTTTTACCCTTTTGGCTGAGCGCACCACCGCCCCTGGCGTGCGGCCATCACTCACGGTTCGAGTGAGTGATTTTCCAGGGGGGTGCAGCCGCCCCCCCTTGCTCCCCCTCCGGACGCCCATGGGTGCAATATGTCCAAAGAATAAGGCGAACCTCAATACAACAAACACAGATATTAGGGATTATTGGCCATACCGAACTCTTCCTAAAAATTGCTTGGACACTTTGGCAGCTATAGTGTTGAAAGGCAAAAGCCGAGGACGCTATGCCGTGATGACTTCCGATGAATGTGATGTCACACCGTTCCCGTGGCTGTATCGATACCCAAATTGTACATCTTTCGGGGGATGCTTAGTGTTAATTACGCTTGATTACACATTTCTCCATCTAATTTGACACAAATCCAACGTTTTCACGACCATTCTGTGACAATTTTCACTATGCCGTGATGACTTCCGGTGGATGTGGCGTCAAACCATTCCCGTGGCTATATCGACGTCCGCGTAATTTCTACACAATCTCAACATTTTTGCCTACAATTAATGAACTAATAGCCATCACACTTGGCTTCTAGGATCATTTTTTCCTCCTCTATCTGAAGCAACCATTGGTTTTCTTCTCTTTTTTAGCATCCCTCTGATTCAGCGCCTTCCTGCAAACACTCCAGAGCGTCCTAGACAAGGAGAACTACACATGCGTTGGCAGGAAGTAGCGTAGCCATTGGCACACGCGGCTGCGGAACGGAAGGATGGTGGTTCGAATCCCATCGTGCACAATGTTTTTGTTTCTGGTCTGACTAGAAAAAGCGGGATACCTATGCTGACAGCCTTCTGTCGCCAACGATGAGGCATTAAAGGCTTTCGCCTTAATATCTGTAACAAATACAAGCGATTTTTACTTTGAACACGAACGCAGTTGGCAATAAAGCGGATGTATCGAACTTGCCACCCCCATGCAGTGCCCACTATAATGACAAGTGGCAGGCTTCGCCGCACTACACATTGGTGGTGGCGCAACAACAATTTACGTGAAGGTTCACACTTCTATCTCGCACTTGCCAACAGTGCCATGGAATGTACAGCGGCGAGCGTGGTTGTTTCTTTGACATCTTGTGCTCATATTGGCTGCCACGGAGGTGGTGAAAGCGGTAATGGCTTTTGTTCTGATGCAGCATTTTCTTTGCGACAAAGCTGCCATGCGAGGAAGCTGAGGAAGCCACCACAATTACAAAACAAGACGGCACAACAGACGAAGACAAAGCAGGCACACAAAACGACAGGACCGGCAACTCCTTTGTCTTTGTAATTCTTAAGTACAAACTAGCCCATACAAGAGCTCTACTTGAAGCCACCAGAATAGGGGATATTCAAAATTCCGCAAGTGCGCTTTCCCACATAACTATGTCGCCCCAAACAAGATGGCCGACGTCGCTATAAAGGAACTACGTGGGCTACAGGACAGGCGCTAAAGGTGTGGATAGAATGTAAGAAGCGTATTTTGGAAGAATCTAACAAAAAACCAGTCTTTCTTGCTTTGCTTCAGCTGGAAATGCATGGTCAGCCATCTTGTTTGGGACAACTTTGTTATGCGGGAAAGCGCACTTGTGGAATTTTGAATATCCCCTATTGGTGCTTGGCCTGCCACAGTTGCGTGCTGTGTGGGGAAGCAAAAACCGAACAAGAGTTCTTTTTTCTGGGGAGGGAGGGGGGGCAGGCCTCCAAAATCACCACGAGTGCCTTCGGAAAAAAAAAAACTAAGACTTAGGAAAAGGTCTCCCTGATTCTCCAGTTCAGATCGCCTGAGTTGTCGTCCCTTTGCTGATTAAATGTGGGTGCGTTTCTCGCAAAATTCTTTATTACAAATTTTGGCTACATTGAACTATTTTGCGATTCTTTTACCAGCTCGCTGCAGTGAGGTTTGACTATTTCATGCACACATAAACAATTTACTTCTGTTTGAGGACACATCACAGAGTATTCAATTCAGGAAGGCCAGCTTTGTTTCCTTGTGCTCCCCAGCAAGAAACACTGGGGCAGAGAGAGTGCCAGGTTCCTATACTCGCCTGTTGAGGGGCGCGCCCGATGAAGGAGGAGGGGTTGAGGAGGGAGTCCAGCTGGTTGTGGATGGGGGCGAAGTAGTCGTCAGCACGGATGCGCTCCACCAGGTCGTTGGCCAGGCCCCGCTCCTTGACCTGGGCGGCCGCCTCGTGGGAAAGCACCCGGATGCGCTCATGGCAGTCCTGTAAGCAAAAGAGGGGAGCGGACCGCAAACACTTAACTCAAAGTCTAGAAAACATCTCAAAACTTCTAGACAAACGAAGCTTCGAGACAAGCAAAGTGGCGAAATTTTCAGTGCATTAGTTGTGCTTTGCAAAATCTCCAGCCTTCTACTGATCTTTAATTTTGCAATCTAAACCCCACTACACATAAGTGGTCGCATGCAGCATCTCCGCTGTTGGGCTCAGATGATGCTGTTAGTTATTATCCACAGAGAAAGGGAATGAGGTGAAGTGGCAGGGCGGGGAGTGGGGGGGGTTGTGGATTAGAAGTTTCTGATGCACACGTCTTCTCACAGCCTATACAACTGTTACTGCACCGGGAAACACACTCTGACTTTGCCTCGCATCATCAGAGAACAGAGCGAGGGTCGCACGCATTGGCGACCTTTCGAAATATCCTCATTTTTTTGCAAGACATTTTGAAATGAGCAGCAACAAACACGGTGCCGTTTGCATGACATGAAAAATTTTCAACTTTACCAATATTCTGAGATACATATGCGACTTTGGATTAAAGAGAGTTTACTATATTCAAGGCACGCTCAGTGTGAAGATGGATATAAAATATGAGCTCAAGACATCAGAGTAAACCTCAGAAGCATTCTGATAACCCTTTTGATTAACAGGAGATGCAATGCAACTGGCTAGTTTTTGGCGTCAGAAGCCTCCAAAATTTGCTAGGCCTAGGTAGAAGAGTTTTCTCAGGGTATCCAGACACAGGTGAGACATGGCATGGAGTTCAAGGCTGGAACCACCTAGAGAGGCACAGCCGGCATGGCGCATACCTGTCTATTGCCGCCAGCCTTGACCATGGCCATGATGACGTTCTCGGTGGCCATGAAGGGCAGCTCCTGGCGGATGTGGGCCCGGATAACCTCCGGGTACACCACCAGGCCCTCGCAGATGTTCTGCAGCGTGTTGAGCACCACGTCCGCCGTCAGGAAACCCTCGCCCAGGCTGATGCGCCTGCATACGAGGAAACAATGCACAACGTTTGCACCAGTCTCACACTCTTTGCTGCAGGCATCGTCATCATCAGCCTGACTACGCCCACTGCAGGGCAGAGGCCTCTCCCATATCTCTCCAATTAACGCTGTCCTTTGCCAGTTGCAGCCACCGTATCCCCGCAGACTTCTTAATCTCGTCCGCCCACCTAACTTTCTGCTGCCCCCTGCTACGCTTCCCTTCTCCTGGAATCCACTCCATTAACCTGCAGGCAGCCAGTTCCTAGCAAGCTTGGTACACAATCAGTTTTTAGACACGTGATGCATATACAATGCAGCTATGCAAAAGCTGCACTACAGTTTCTCACGCAGCAACCTTTTGTTTTCCAGCAATTACGTTTGTTGTTCAGACACAACTTGCCAATACCACAGCTGCATTTGCTGCCAATTATCACTATGCTGTAAGAGGAAGTCTCTGGATATCACCAGCATCAGTCATGTTGACTCCGCTGCTGCACAAATACGCCCCCCCCCCCCCCCCCCCCCCGTTTATTCATCGTCATCATCCCCATTTATTCCTTTTCGGAGTCAGTCACAGCCACGCTATTCCAGCAAATTCCCTTCGCTTCACCTGGCTTTTGTTTGCCCTCGAGTACATTTTCCAGCTTTTTGAAATCCACCCTCATGCTCTAACAGACGACTTGCCATCTCTGCAAATAACACGTCCTGCCCACGTCCATTTCTTTGTTTTATAAACAGAGACACCTCTAACTTGCATTCATTCCCTAATCCAAACTGCTGTCTTGATGTTGCAGCTATAATGAAACAGATGGGCATCGGCGAACACAGCACAGCAGAGAACTATGATGAAGATCAGCTGGGAGCTCCAACAACATCGCAGAGAATTCAGCGCAGACCCACTTTTCCAGCTTTCTATCAACAAGACCTCTGGATAAACACCACTTTCGCACACCTATCGTTTCGCAGGAACAGGACGTTTCCCAGCACTGCAGCGTAGGTGGCGTCACGCAAAGGACGAGTGACCAGGAAAGAGGAGTGACACTTCGCTGTCTGTCACAAAACAAATCTGTGGCGCCCTCTTTGTACAGTGGTGGAAACTAGCGCTTGTGCCCTCCAAACAGAGAGGGCAGCACTGTGTAGTGCAGCAAACAGCACATTCACCAGTGCAGACAATTGTTGCAGAATGTTGCGTTACACAGGCATAGGTCTTTTTTTACTTTTCAATCACTCGCTGCTTTTTTCCTAGCCTCATAGCCTTTTTATTAGCCTCCAAGATCCGGCCCCCCCAGGCACATATTACCAGCAAAGCACATCACTCATACATACTCCTTTTGGGGAATGTAGCAAGGCTCCCACCAATAACTTGGGAGTGAATGCCAAACACATTCCACCCCACTGACATTCATACCGCTGGCTTCTTTCTCGCGATTTGTATCTGCCCTGATTACTCTACATATTACCAATGATTCTCAAACAGGGACAGACCCTAATAGGTCATTGAAATCACTGCTGGGATTCAGAAACTTCCCTTGCTGGGTTGCAAAGCAAAATGCAGCCCCATGCACTTTTTCAAATACACATGATAAGAATTGCAGTGTCCCTAATCAGCAGGCCACATGTACCGAGAGCTGCTATAGTCCAGTGTCCATAAACTAGTGCCACAAAAAATGGGGTAACTAGTATGTACAACTCATTGATGCATTTCTTCCACAATTGTTCCGCTCCAGTGCTCTCAGAGGTCCACAACCTATTCATAGCCGTGAATATCTACTATCACAGTCAGAAGTTTACAGGATGCCTGGTCTCGGGGGAAAAACTTTATTGTAGCCCTGCCTTGCGATGCAATTGTGTGGTAGTTTGTTTGTTTGTTAATTTCATTTTGACAGAACTAGGTGCACAATACAGGACCGAGTATCACACATGGGTATAAAGCACTGCCAAGGTCGACGAGGCAAAAGGCGTTTAATGCACACCTGACGAGGCCTCGTGTCCGGAATATTGCATCAGGGCAGACAAGTGGCTGGTCGCGCCAAGATCAAGAAAAAATAATGAGGCAGCAATAACTGTACAGTTACAAAGAAATCAGAAAGATGCTGTACAAGACGCCATTATTAGAAACATCAATCACTGAGCAGGTAGAATACAATACAAAGGCACAATACGAGATAGGGGATTGAGCATGCACACCCCTTCATACCTTGACACTTTTCAGGCAAATGAGTTGAGCAACTGCACCTAAATAGATACCAGCCAATGGCAAGTAAGCGTACGCCATCGGATGATAGGCAGTGGTTTGGGAGCCACCGCCGGCAGTGTTGCAGCCCTTTTTTCGCATCTCGTACACTTCTGATTGTGACAGTACTATCACAATGGAAAGAAACTCTAACAGAGCAGAGCCTATGCGCTCTGCTGTTCGCATTTATTTAAACACATTTTTACTTCCGTGGCAGTAAAAAGATGCTAGAGTCATCCATGATGCATTCTAGGGCAACTCTAACGTCTTTTTCTTACCACCCAGGTAAAAGCGCCATCACAAGAAATTCGAACAGCGGAGCACGTAAGCGCCGTGCTGTTTGCATTTCTACCCACCGTGATAGTAAATTAAATGCATTGCCGCATATAAGGGGGGAGCCTGGTCTTGAAAAAAAAATTTTTACTAATGAAGTCACAGTTAAGAAATCTTCAGGAAATATGTATTTTTGTGTGCTGATTCTAAATACGTCATTTAATTTGACGTAAAACAGTTCCTTGAGTACTTATGTAAAATGTATTTTGTGAAGAGCTTTTAAAAAAATTTCTTGTGGGAAACTCGCTTAAATGTATGCCATTGGGTTCTCTTGATACCAAGGAATGCAATAAGGGTAAAATTATCATCCCACCTATCACAGAACTTAAGTTATAGGGTTTTGAAGTTGTTGCTCCAGAAATGAGAAGAAAAGTGTGTATTCCTGTTTCTGAAGTGGCAGCTTCAGTACCCTATAACTCAAGCTTGATGATAGCCAGGATGACAATTTTGCCCTTATTGCATTCCTTGGTGTCAAGAGAACTTGATGGCATACATTCCAGCGAGTTTCCCGCAGCAAACTTTCTTCAAAACTCTTCACAAGATACTTGCATAAAAACTGCATAAGTGGTCAAGGAATTGTTTTGCATGAAATTAAGTGACATATCTAGAATCGGTGCACAAAAATACATGTTCTGTAAAAATTTCATAACTATGACTAGATTAATAAAATTTTCTTTTCAAGACGAGGCTCCCCCTTAAAGGTGCACTGAAGAGGAATCTGAACTTGTCTTTTTGCCGCGGGAACTCGATCTACACGTTCCGAACTTTCTTAGAAACTTCGATTTATTGCCCTGTGTGGCCGATTTCCATAATTAAATCGAATTAACGTGCGGCTCCCGCCTTTTCTTTTTAAGTCTCCCGCGTACGATGGGCGGAGTCGACCAACGCGTGGAGTGCCTTTCACTCAGTCCCGTGGAGGCTTGACGCTCTGCCATCGGCGGAGTAATACGTAGTAGTCCGTAGTAGCAAATAGTCCGCGTGTATTTTTATTTCTGCGGGCTTATTTTGCGGCTATATTATCTGCGAATGAAACTATTTATTCACGGAAACCTAAAAAACAAAATAAAGCGAAAGCAAAGCTTCCACGGAGCTGGCTGAAAGGCACTTCATGCATTGGTCGACTCCGCCCACCGTACGAGGGAGAATTAAAAAAATAAAGGTGGGAGCCGGACGTTAATTCGATTTAATTAGGGAAATCGGCCACAGAGGGCAATAAGTCGCAGTTTCTAAGAATGCTCGGAACGTGTAGATCGAGCTCCCGTGGCAAAAAGAAAAGTTCAGAATCCTCTTCAGTGCACCTTTAAGAAGAAAGCCAACTGCCACGTTAGCAGGCCACTCGTCCTCACCGGTTGGCGCTGTCGTCGAGCGTGCGCTCCATCCACTGGGTGGCCTGGGTGGCCAGGGGGTCGGCGATGAGGGCCATCAGGTGCCGGGAGAGGGCACAGCAGCGCTCACTGCGCATGGGGTTGCGCTTGTACGGCATGGCCGAGGAGCCGATCTGGGTCTTCTCAAAGGGCTCCTCCACCTCCTTCATGTGCGCCAGCAGCCGGAGGTCCGTGCAGATCTGCGGGCGAAAAAAACCTCTGCACACCCTTGTCACACGGGCGTGCTTAACCTCGGTTAAGGTAACCGCGGTTGTTGCTAACTGTGGTTACTGCTGCTCACACGGCGGACTTGACCAAGGTTACGTCGCTAACCTCGGTTATCGCGAACCAAGCTTGGCAACCTCTGTTTGCGTCGTTAACCGAGAAGATGGTGGCGTCTGTTGACAGAAAGTGCCCTTAGGTGTCCAAGTGTGAAAAACGCACGAGCTGGCCCGCTTCAAGAACATACTTTTTTCACACTAAATCATGTTTAAAGAGCAACGTATTAAAATAGGCAGAGTGTATAGTGCCCTCCGACGACACTTTTATGCAGCCTTCGAGAATCGTCCAACGGCGGAGCAACACCATACTGCAACAACGTCCCGCGGTGCGAAGCTACGCGTTCCACCGCTGTTACGTTGAAAAAAGTCCAGTCCCTGCTGCATCGTTAAAGTAGGCGACAAGTTCGCAACACTCGCAGCACCGGATTCCGTTAGCTTACCCCAACAGTGCCGCCCGCGAGCGTGGCGGATGATGGCACTATGGTGTGCTCTCCATAGACATCGCTAGGCCTAATTTGTTTCGCATCGAAGCCACAGCGAACTGCGCTTTTGCATTGATCAGCGTTACAGTAAATTCCTCATGGCACTGCCTTACTGACAACCTCACTGTCTCATATTAAAAGTAAAATGTAGGATCGATTTCAGTGACGCCTTAGCAGTGGAGCTGGCCTGCAAGCGGGTCAGGTCAACCGCGCTGCAACGGCGGCAGCTGCTACGTGGCTGTGAATGTAAAACTAGCTTGTATCTCAGTTGTTACTCCTGCCAGTAACTCGGTAAAGGTCAGTGATCCTCAAAGAGGATTCATTTTTTACATTCCCTTATCCTAGGGCTTATTGACGAGAATAAGAAAGTTTTGCAAGGTTTTCTGACGCTCGCACCATGGGATACGGCGTAGAGATATTGCCCTGGCACACACTGCTTGCGGGAGGTGTGTCGATGTATACGGCGGTGGAGGCAGTGTTGCCACCTGACGGCACTGTCAGACGGCACTCTAGACACTGCGTTGCAAGATATTTACAACTGTCGCTTTACTCCGGATCACCGCGTTGCTTCGTTTGTTGCACCATAACCCAGAACGGTGGTGAGCTGTCTGACAATGGTGAACTATGATTCGAGATAACTGCAGTTAAGTTCGGTAACTCCGATTAGATAGCCCGTGTGACTAGGGTATTGGTGTGCTGGCTGAACTAGCCACCTTTACTCAATGATGATTAATTTTTAAGGAGCAAGGACATCTGCGGGCAAAAAGCACAGAACACACAATGACTGGTTGACTCAGGTCCTGACATATACTATGGTTTGTTTTTTTTTTTCTAAAGGTGTAGTAAGCAAAGGTGGCGTATGAGGCTTAAAAGCTGAGTATGATTCACAGTGTATGGTGATGATGGTGAGCGTGACAAAAAAAGAAGGCAGAAAACTGTGGCCGTCCTTATCTGTGCAAGAACCATGAGGGCCCCCGACAGATACACCAAACAGCAATGAGAGAGGGCCTGAGGCAAGTGGTGTAAGAAATTCCATGTAGGAACTCTACACCAGCCAAAAACCTAACAACGTCTTTGCACTTCAGTGTACGATATAGCAATTTTGAACATACATAGGCGGTGTCACATGTGACGGTCACACTCACCAAAGACGTTTCAAACATGAACGCACTGCACGCCTTCTCTTTCTTAAAGGCACTGGTGTTGCATTAACATGATTCCACTTACACAGACATGGAACGGTGTCAACTATGAAAATGCTAACCAATTTCAAACAGGGTAGCCTGCATTGCAAACAGTGCACTCTTGTTTGCAGAACAAAAGACGCTGCCACAAGAAACTGCGAGAAGGACGGAATACAACTCACTATCCCATTCTGTGCATGTTCTCAATAGGCAATGCAGGGGAAAGCAGCACATGCTACTATGATAAACTCAAAGCAGTCTGCTAGTTATCAAACTGCATGTAGAGGTTAGTAAGTGGAATCCCTTTTTTTTTAATCCCAACACATAAAAAGTCGTCTTGCTTGTGCTGGTACCTGCCAGCAAGTATTTCACATTCAGACCATTCAATTCCCTCAGCGTCCTGATTTAATTGAACAAATGTATGGAAATGTATTCATCTTAAGGTAGACTACTATGTAATTAGAGAAACTAGGATGAGGCAAACAACCACAGCAACGAGTCAAGGGATAGGGGGGCGGCTGTCACATTCCAAGTGATGTGAAAAATCTCACGGTGGCTAGTAACATGAAGGAGATTATAAAGGAAACATCACACATGCTCACACTTCACCCAATCTTACAGCTTTTCAGCTTTGACGTGAAAGGTACAAACACGAGGCAATGGCTTCCACAACTGTGCTCACAAGTTTGCCACGCAGGTATGGAAGCACTTAACTCGCGCTTCGAGCCTTCACTGCAGTGCGAAGAAATTCTGACAGGGTATATGCACAGTCAAGCAAGACAGCAATGTGGGCTTTGGTTGCATATTTGAGGAAAATAACGCGCTACACGCAGACCAAAAACGACAACTGAAATGACGGACACATTTATTCTGGTACGAGGGCACATAATACATTTCATGCATGTGCTCAAAACAATCAATTCATTGCCACTAGCTGTGTCGCACGCTCCTTCGTTTCTTGATTAGTTCTAACTCCTCACTTGATAACAACACCGAGGATGTGCTTACGCACTCGTCGTCACCTGGAAACCTTGCCCCCCCTCCCCCCCCCCTTGCATAAGTCACAAATGTTCACCTTACTTTGAATGGAATACAGTTTTAGCTCGTGGAAGGAAGAAGAAAGAATGAGAAATAAAAGAAGCCTTTGAGATATGGGAGGCCAGTGAAGACGAGTGCATAAGCACACACTCAGTGCTGTTATCAAGTGAGGAGTTAGAACTAATCAAGAAACGAAAAAGCATGCGACACAGCCAGTGGCAATGAATTGATTGTTTTGAGCATGTGCATAAAATGTATTTATGTACCCTCGTACCAGAATAAATCTCAGTTGTTAGTGCACGCTTGTCCTGTGTCCGTCGTTTAAGTTGTCATTTTTGTCCGTGTGTAGTGCGTTATTGCCCTCAAGTATGCACAGTGTTTACTTCCAATTTTTTCCAGCGCTATTTTTCAAACTGAAAGTCTTTCATTTTCAATGCTCCCTTCAATACTGATGTTCCGCTGCTCCTAGCTTTATTGCAGCAACTACTGGCCCCATTGACTCACACTTGTCGCGCCTTTTTTCCCCCTATACTTTCAATTTAGAATGATGTTGCTTGCTTTGCCTGTCTGTTCTTAACAGCCATTACACAGTAATCAAACAAAACACGTAGGTTGACAGGTAAGACAACCCTCCTGTTGACAACCTTGGCTTCCTCTTAGGCAGTAACGCATGTTCTAGGTACAGACGGGATAATTCCAACAGCTATCTCGTACAGATGAAATATGCACACAGAGATATACGATCTACAAGGGTGGCTGTCGCAAATGTGCACTCTTTTCACATTCCGGAGCACCCACCTTGTGAACCGAGGCACCAAGGCTGGCCAGTGCTGCCAGGCAGTCAATGTCAACCTTGCGAGTGTAGGTCTGGCCACAGACAATGTAGGCCCTGAAAAAGGTCAACGACATACATCAGCTGCGTACCTCCACTAGCCTACAGCCGCAAACGCAAAGTGTAAATGCAGAAATTTCGTTCAGAACTGTGCTAAACAGTGAATCCAGAACTCTTATGAATTCACTCTGACTGCACAAACAATGCAAGGCCCACTGATAACAAACAACAGAGAATAGGAAGCAAGCCACGTATGCCTTGAAATTAGCAGCCGGCAAATTCTTCAATGGTACAGTAGTGCACAAACTATGAATGAGAGTGAAATGTGCATATCTACAAAAATGGCTAAGCAGGAGAAACTGTGCAAAAGCACTTTTTTGTTGTTTTTTTTTGCAGGTGGACACCACTGCAAAGCAGGATTGAGGTGTCCGCTGACCCAGGGAGCCAGTTATGCGGCTTTCCTTTTGTCTTTCCTTTCTCAAAATCAACCTACCACTGATGTTTTGAGAAATGGAAACGCACATAACTGCCTCAATTTGTAGGTGGACACCACCACCCACTCACAGCGTGATTGAGGTGTCCACTGACCATGTGAGCCAGTTACACTTTCTACTCAGAGGCTTCACACAGACACATATTGCTGAAACCGGGGGAGTAGGGCTAAAAGTGCTTTCGCACTAAAAACCTTAGTAAAATTAGAAGACATGCATGCATTAAACAATGGCGAATGTGGACGGTATGCATGCATACCGCATGCACGCATCAAACCTTGACAAGAGTCAAATGTGCACGTGCACCAAACCTTGGCAAGAGCGCAGGGTGGACATCGAAGGGGGATGAAAAAAAAAAACAGGAAGTGTGAGAGAGAGAGAGACGGGACCCACTTCTCGAAGCCGGCCATCTTGGTGACCAGCCGGTCGAGCTCCTGCACCTTGGCGTGGTCGCCCTCGAAGAGCTGCAGGAAGCTGGCCTGGGTGCCCGTGGTGCCCTTGACCCCCCGGAAGCGCAGGTCCCCCTGCACCCGCTGCAGGTTGCGCAGGTCCATGAGCAGGTCCTGCATCCACAGGCAGGCACGCTTGCCCACCGTCGTCAGCTGCGCAGGCCTGCACAGGGACACAGCCAACAGTGAGGGAAAGAAGGAGGGCCGCCTCCAATCCACAAGTCAGTGTAGAGTGGCTTTTTAGCTTTAGTGTTGCCAGTATGCACTAACACTGTTAGTATTCCTACTGGTAATATGCTTTACTAGCTGTGCTTTTTTATATTCAGGAATACAGCCAAGTTACCTGGAACACTCAAATGGACCAAAATTATTGTTCCTAAATTTTTGGAGGCTTGCACTTAACTCTGGCAGGCACCGCAAACTAACCACACCAGCCCACAAAGATAGCAATACGTGTGTAATATGTATGATGTATCATCACACGTACGTAAATAGTATCATCATACGTATGTAAATACAACCATGAAGCCTCCTCTGTGGCAGACGGCCCTTCTGCCCAACGGATTGTAGGCGAACTGGCAAGCCTTCACTTGGGTGAAGCCCCAGGTGAAGGGCACACCTGGGCAAAGGCCGTCAAGGTAAATGTGTTCAGGATAAAGGAGTTTAGGTCAAAGACCCTGGGGTAAACACCTTATAACTTTAGGTTGAAGGCCTTTAAGTCAAATGCCTTACAGGTAAAGGTCTTTACGGCTTGTGGAAAGGCTTACAGAAGGCCTTTAGGTCAAAGGCCTTTGCAGTTAAGGCTGTTAGGTTAAAGTACGCTTTCGCATTCACAGCACAAAAGGACCTTAGGTGCCCACTGTAGCTATGCTAAACCATCTGCTATTTTTTTTAATGAGCTGCCATTTTTTTTTTACTGTTCGTATACTGCTTCTGCCTTCAATCAGAGTTGTTGCCCAGAATTAAGAGAGGTCAGTGTTCATTTGAGCTATACAGTGAACTGCGAATTAAATTCGCCACGACCCGTTTTGTACCACGACTTACTGGAAGTGGGTGAACCCGAGCGTCGGCAGCGTGGCAAACTCCGTCGCAAACCTGCAGAGCCGATGGATGCAACGGGCAAGCTGGGAGAGGAGGGAACGACAATCAGGCAACACTTTAGCGCACGTTCATGCAAGCCCAAAAAGGCTTAACAAGCCAGATTGGACAAGCAACACACATTCATCAACTCCAAATGCATATCTTGCTAGAGCCAGTTATTAGCCATCAATAGTGGAGTAATACAACAATGCATACCGCATGTACAGTCTTTGCCAAAAGTAACCAGGCTCCCTGGTTTGCTTCTCATCCGTGTAGTAGAGCCCTTACGGCTTTCCTAAAGATAAGAAAAGTACTTTGAAAGTGAGGACAGGGGTTCTCCTTACCATACAGACATTTAGAGCTTGAGGGCTGGCATAATAGCTTTAATGTACGACTGAGAAGTAAACCGTGCAGCCTGGTTACTTTTGGCAAAGACGGTACATCAAGTGCGAAGTCGCAATACATATGACACTGCCGGTGCTATTTCTTCATCTTTGTCCTTCATCACATATACGCTGTAGCAAGCCATGGAACACTGCCAACTTGTCCAACTTACAATTATTTCTAGGCCTCAGTCTGGGTCACCTCGGCTGCTGTCACCTTCAATTTCCCTTATGCTGCCCACAACCTTGGTATTGCTCATTACACAGTTTCTACTAGAGCTTTTTATTCTATGCGTGATTAATGAAATTCTCTCTCTGAAGCCTTTCGCACACTCAACATCAGCTGTAGCCTTTACAAAGTGTATTAGCAGTATTCCTTCATATTAGCTTGTTTTCCAGAGCTAATAAGTCACCAGCAGCAAAAGCCGCTTTATACCCACCACTGAACAAAGGCCTCTCCTAAGACTTTCCAAACAACTTAGCTATGTTGGAGACCTTAATAAATTTTCCAGTTTTGTAGGCCTCCAGTGTTGCACTTCTATTAATCCTCTCCATTGTTCATCAACTGTAAATGTGCCTGTAAATGTTGTGAATTTGTGTGTGTTTATATGCTTGTATTTTGTTTTGTCCCACCCTGCTATGATCTGTACAAGATCGCAGTATCTATAAATAAATAATAAATAAATAAAATAAACTTCATTATTTATTCATTACTTTTTTTTTACCTCACACAAAAATTCTGCACTGCAAGGCCACACATCATTTTATTTTGAGTGCCAAGAGCTGTGCACAGGCCTTCCGACATTAATAAACAAGTGAACAGATACATGGCCTGAGCAGTGCAACTGATACAACTTGAGAGTAGTGTGTACAAGTGTATTACCTTGGGCATAAGGATTCCAAGGGCCTCCTTGAGCTGAATCAAGTCCTGCAAGAGAGATGAGCAGAACACAGCCATCAGCAACCTGCACAATGCTGAGAGTAACACTGCTAGAAGAGTGTCACCACGATCTGACATTTCCACACAAAACAGAAGAAGAAGGGACCCACCACAAAAGCCAGCCACAGAGATGTACACACTATTATCATCATCAGCAGCAAGACTACGTCCACTGTCCCATGAGCACCCCCTCCTTTCTAGAAAGTTTCATTTTAATCTATGGGCAGAATCTTTAAACGAGCACAGGCTAATGTACTCTGCATTGTTACTCACATCCACTACATCATGCTTTAGGAAACAACTTAAAAAAAAAAACAGAAGTTTTATAACAGTTCCTGTATAACTCCACTGGCCGATCACAACAGTAAATGAAATCATCTTTTTAATGTTTGACTACATCAAACAACCCAGAGACATCAAAATACTTGAGCTTATAATTTTGTATAGCGCTTAGCTTTTCATTTTGGCAATAAAGAAAAGATTTACCGGCAGACTACTTTTCAACATAGAGGAATTCTGTGTGGCAGTCGCTGTAGACTTAAGTTGCATCTGAACATAGGCAGTGAAGAGGTACTTCTAGAAAATGAGTAAGAAAATGACCCTTATGGTTATGCTTTCACATTAATGTGTTTTGCCTGCGCAGCTGTTGCATGCTTCTATGGTTTGCAATTTTCCAGTGCGAACTGCGTGACATAATTCTAGCATCCATTGCGCCCCATGACCCCTTTAGCCTCTTCCGACCACCTCTTTGTTCATCAACGCGACTAACTTCAATGAGAGCGCCCGCTGTTCAACCAATCAGAAGCATCGAGTAGTCATGTGATCCCTTAGTTCAACCAATCAGAAGCATCGAGTAGTCATGTGATCCCTTAGTTCAACCAATCAGAAGCATCGAGTAGTCATGTGATCAGCAAGTAGGGACGTGCTCGGACAGCTGCATGCTCCGCGTTATGCTCCGCGTTGACGTCAGGGTGCAAAACTCACATGGCTGGCACTGATCACGTGGGGACGTTGACTGTAACATCATGCCATGTCACATGACCACAAGATAGTCATGTGATGTGTTACACCACCATCGGATACCGCTCAAGCTAGGAATGGGCACTTAAAGGACGAGGGTCTTAAAACTGACATTTTTATTTGTGGCTAGAATGTTATGAAATTTTGCACACGGATGTGTTTTTCTCTTCTGATTCAAAAATTTAGCCATAATTGAGCTGGTGGTCTTAGATCAAAAGTTATCTTAAATTCTAGAGTATAATTAGGTAATTTCTTATGCAGCTTTAATGAACTTTCTCATTGCATTTTGTTGCTTTTAATTACATGAATTGATAGCTAGCAAATTCCCATACCCGATGACATTCTTACTTTTTTTGTTTAGGCCACAGAAAAATAGCAATTTACAATTAGCTTAACGACTTGCAGTGTAAAATACTGCAACCTTTTACTCTCAACATAGTATGTCAGAATGACATGCCTTTAGAGAAAAATGAAGAATGTCATCGGGTATGCGAACTCTCTGGCTATGAATTCATGAAAATAAAAGCGACAAAATGCAATGAGAAAGCTCATTAAAGCTGCGTAAGAAATTACCTAATTATATCCTGACTTTGTAAGATCTAAGACTATCAGCCGAATTATGATTACATATTCGGAATCAGAAGAGAAAAATACATCTGTGTGCAAAATTTCACGAGATTCTAGCCAAAAATAAAAAAGTTAGTTTTAAGACCCTCATCCCCCCTTAACAGATGTGCTGTATCATAAGAGGGAATAGCTGTCAACTTCCCACAGATCCTGCTCTGTCCAAGAGTGTGACATAATGCTGTGGGAACAGCACAAGTCGTACATTACACTGTGCCAGTTTAAAGATACTGTTCACGCAGACCCTTTGTGCTTGTTGAGGATTTTCGGGGTCGCAGCGGAGCACCAGAGAGAGACGACCAGCATGGCAGGCTTCCAGTTCCGAACTGCCCGTGCCGGGCGTGCGCCCCCAGCACGCGCTGTTCATCTTTATTTTCATCTAGCGCGCGCTGTTACCGCCGATCTCAGCGCCGGCGCTTTATAGCGTCGCCGGGCGCTATATGCTCTTTCCCGTCAGCAGTGCCATGTGCTATGGGGAAAACGAAATGTTAACTATGCTCAGTTCACCATTCCTTTCAACATTTAACATCAATCTTGAAGTCTAATGCTCTCTGGACTCCCAAAACGGATGAAATGGAACTCAGTTGCCATAACTAACCACTTAGGCACAGTGGGTGGGGGATATGCTGCGAGCACCAAAATACTGTACTACACAACTGAGAAAGCATTCACAATACTCTGCGCTCTGTGCTTTGGTGAAAATTTATCTCCACAAACACAGGCATTCAGACTAAAGCCCCCAAAAACAGCAGCGTTCAAAGCAAATGCTTGAAAGTTGCTCAAGAGGTGTCTTAGCCAAGCACAACCTAAGGCTTGCACATTGCACTTATCAGCCACTCAAGGTCTGCCTTGAGTACCAAACCTGCCTGGTCTCGCATCGATACAAATTACAATAAGTTTCATCAGTCACTTGTAGAGTTACATTCATGTGCCAGTGCATACGTGTATCTTCCTTTGTTTTATTGAACTTGGCTGTTCATCATCACTATCAGCCAGACTACACCCACTGCAAGGCAAAGGCCCATGTCTCTCTCCAATTAACCCTGTCCTTGGCCAGTTGCGGCCACTGTATCCCCGCAAACTTCTTAATCTCATCCGCTCACCTAGCTTTCTTCCGCCCCCTGCTACGTTTGCCTTCTCTTGGAATCCACTCCGTCACCCTTAAGGACCAGCGGTTGTCTTGCCTTGGCTGTCAGATATAGCCAATTTGTTCTTTTTCTGCATTATTCTCACGTCTGCCTGTTTTACTGTACACACTGTTAACACCCCTCAGCAAAGCTGTCATAACCCCCTGGATGACATAAATGAAATGCGGTAACTCAGGACGTTCTACGTCCGCCGCTTATGAACGTGGGTGGCGCTGTTGAACACTCTCAAGGTTAGGTTACTTGTAAACATAAATACCCCCGAAAGCAGAAGAATTGACAGCCGTCGCCGTAGCTCAGAGGTAGAGCACCGGACGCGTAATTCGGAGGTCGTGGGTTCGGATCCCACCGGCGGCATGTGGTTGTTTTTTCTTCTGCTTTTCTAATCAATTATCTTTAAGCGATACCATATTCAGTAATATTCTAAATTGATCAACACCATAAAATACATAAATTAAAAAAAAAAAATTCCCCTGTGCCCCTTGGTTTCTGTGGCTGTTGGCTTCTGTCATATTTATAACGAGCCCCTCATTACCCTTCCCTTGTTTGCTTAATTGCTTAGCGAGGGCCTCGATTCTGGCAGCCTTGATGCCATAGGAAGCATAAGAGGGTTCTCACGCAGCTTCCACCCTCTCCGTTCGATGACGTTCTACGTCACACCTGCGGTAACTCAGGACGTTCTACGTCCGCCGCTTATGAACGTGGGTGGCGCTGTTGAACACTCTCAAGGTTAGGTTACTTGTAAACATAAATACCCCCGAAAGCAGAAGAATTGACAGCCGTCGCCGTAGCTCAGAGGTAGAGCACCGGACGCGTAATTCGGAGGTCGTGGGTTCGGATCCCACCGGCGGCATGTGGTTGTTTTTTCTTCTGCTTTTCTAATCAATTATCTTTAAGCGATACCATATTCAGTAATATTCTAAATTGATCAACACCATAAAATACATAAATTAAAAAAAAAAAATTCCCCTGTGCCCCTTGGTTTCTGTGGCTGTTGGCTTCTGTCATATTTATAACGAGCCCCTCATTACCCTTCCCTTGTTTGCTTAATTGCTTAGCGAGGGCCTCGATTCTGGCAGCCTTGATGCCATAGGAAGCATAAGAGGGTTCTCACGCAGCTTCCACCCTCTCCGTTCGATGACGTTCTACGTCACACCTGCGGTAACTCAGGACGTTCTACGTCCGCCGCTTATGAACGTGGGTGGCGCTGTTGAACACTCTCAAGGTTAGGTTACTTGTAAACATAAATACCCCCGAAAGCAGAAGAATTGACAGCCGTCGCCGTAGCTCAGAGGTAGAGCACCGGACGCGTAATTCGGAGGTCGTGGGTTCGGATCCCACCGGCGGCATGTGGTTGTTTTTTCTTCTGCTTTTCTAATCAATTATCTTTAAGCGATACCATATTCAGTAATATTCTAAATTGATCAACACCATAAAATACATAAATTAAAAAAAAAAATTCCCCTGTGCCCCTTGGTTTCTGTGGCTGTTGGCTTCTGTCATATTTATAACGAGCCCCTCATTACCCTTCCCTTGTTTGCTTAATTGCTTAGCGAGGGCCTCGATTCTGGCAGCCTTGATGCCATAGGAAGCATAAGAGGGTTCTCACGCAGCTTCCACCCTCTCCGTTCGATGACGTTCTACGTCACACCTGCGGTAACTCAGGACGTTCTACGTCCGCCGCTTATGAACGTGGGTGGCGCTGTTGAACACTCTCAAGGTTAGGTTACTTGTAAACATAAATACCCCCGAAAGCAGAAGAATTGACAGCCGTCGCCGTAGCTCAGAGGTAGAGCACCGGACGCGTAATTCGGAGGTCGTGGGTTCGGATCCCACCGGCGGCATGTGGTTGTTTTTTCTTCTGCTTTTCTAATCAATTATCTTTAAGCGATACCATATTCAGTAATATTCTAAATTGATCAACACCATAAAATACATAAATTAAAAAAAAAAATTCCCCTGTGCCCCTTGGTTTCTGTGGCTGTTGGCTTCTGTCATAAATGAATAACATGGTGTATGCAAGGAGTTCCTTAGACACCCTAGGCAAGCAGTTGCGTGGGGTTGTCTAGATAAGCCCTATGTGTGCAGGGCTTGTTAAGCATCTTGCACAAGCCCTAGTCAGGACTTTTTTGAGGTGCTATAGGATTTATTTATTTATTTATTACACATACCTCAAGGACCCTCGGGTGAGGGCTTTACATGAGGATTCCCTAGATAAGCCCTTGAAGAGGCTTTCCCAGGGCTGTACTTTGACAGTGCACATTTTAAGGCGAAAGCCTTTCATGCCTCATCATTGTTGACAGAAGGTTGTCAGCAGAAGCTTGACTTTGTCGGAGATATGTGAGACAGTTACTGCATAATTTCCTTTCCTCAAATACAATTTTCATTTTTTTCATTGCGGCCCCTCTTTCTTTTTTCACTCCTACTTCCTCCCTTCCTGTCCAACGAGATGACAGAGAATTACTGCGCCATTTCCTTTCCTCAAAAAAGCATTGTGTTCAAGGTTCAAAGGGCAAGGCATCGCGCCGAACGGGTGGTGGCGTTCCCTGGACTCCCTGGCAGCACAACAACACAGTGTCGTGTTCCACTCCTAAAGTTGAAGCTTAATCGTCATTAATTGGCAGTTAATTAGTTCTTGTAATTAGTCCATAATTAGTCATTAATTAGTAATTTATAATCACTTAAAGATTAGTACTTAATTGTGTGTGATGTCATCCAGTGGTGACGTCACCAGTGCCACAGAGGCAGTCAAAGTGGTGCGGAAAATGCTTTCGCCTCTGCGCACTTTAGAGTCAAAGTGCCCCCTGAATTTTTTTTATGTATCGTCCTCGTAAAACGCACTGTCGAAGACTGCAAAGGCAACACAGCAACCGAAGTGCAGGCAATGTGAACGCACCGTGTTGTCGCCCACATAGCAGGAGGTTGCGCCCAGGTGGATAATGGGGGCCGCCTTGGGGCACTGCTTGGCAAAGACGTGCACGTGTGCCATCACGTCGTGGCGCGTCAGTCGCTCCTCCTCGGATGCGGCCGCAAAGTCCACGTCGTTCACGTGCTCCTCCATCTCCTTGATCTGCTCATCCGTGATGGGGAGACCCAGGGACTGCGTGTGTGGTTAGAACTCTGTTAGCCGCTCTGTTTCAAAGAGAACACGTGTACCAACTGGTACAGCAAGCCCATGCACTGTATTTACTCAAATAATTAACTCGCTCACATAATACTACTAGGTGCCCTTTTTTTAACACCGAAAGAACTATGCAATACTGAACAAGTACTGTGTCGAATGGCAAGGCTGCTATGCATATATAGCTCACTCTGTGGGATGAAGAGCCAACAAGAATGTTCCACACAGGATTCAGGAACCAAGAAAAACCACGCCTGGTCACTGAGGGTTCTCAGTTCAATATATCATGTTAAGAATTGTTGCAACTTGTTGAAGCTGGATTTTGCACTCAATGCTACCACTTAACTAGAATGAACTCGTTATGCCTTTTTTTTAACAGTATCATGGGCTGCCACACAAACTGTACATATGGTTTTAGTTTGGTTTTTACAGTGTTTAACAGCCTAAAGTGACTCAGGCTATGAGGGACATCATAGTGGAGGACTCTGAATAATTTTGACCACCTTGGGTTCTTTAATGTGCACCTACATAACACAGTACACAGGCCTCTGGCATTTTGCCTCCATTGAGACGCAAGCACCGTGGCCGGGATCGAACCCACATCTTTCAGGTCAGCAGCCAAGCACCATAACTTATAAGCCACCGTCACGGCTGAATTGTACCTGTGGGGTTAAGATAAAAGTTGCTGACCAAGTTCTCAAGTACTGAAACCATGCTGAGTCGTGAGCTTTCTTTTATTTAGAAGGTGAGTCATATCGGATTAAGCATTTATTCGACGTCTAATTTTTGTCCCGTTTTTACTGTTTCAATTATTTTCTCGATACTTTACCCCGTCTAATGAATATACAGCCTTTGTCAAAAGTCTGGAGCCCAGAGGGTTTGCTTCTGAACCACACTGTGTGGTTCGTAATGCATCTCCAGTGCTGCTAATCTGCTGAAGGTAAGAAGACTTCTGATCCTGCCTCCTCCAATGGGTAGGGCTGGCATGAATGCTTCAGTAGTCTTAATGCGGGGCTTAGAAGCGAACCCCCTGGGCTCTAAACTTTTGGCAAAGACTGTACCTCCCCAAATTTTCCGAACCTCGTTCGAAAAAAAAAGCGGGTCCATCAGGTGAGTAAGTACGTTATATTAATTCTTTATGATATGTTGTCTTGCATTGCAGAATATCTAGTTATGCAACACTGTAAATGTTGAGTTCTCTGCAATACTTTCACATAGGCACTATTAATACCTGTACCTTAGTTTCCTCTTACCACTTCATGAACATGTTCGCTTGTTGTTGAACTTGTTGGCACTAGTTCTCCCATCATGGAACACCAACGGCGTCTACACCTTTGGTCAACTTTCACAGGATTGTGTTCTTTGCCGATGAGCCAAACTTCACCTGAGATGTCAACTATTTTTGGCCCTTTTTTTTGCCATCCATGTTTATTCGGAAGGGCTTCTTGATGCTGGTGGTTCTGAATGTTTGGCTGTTGATGATTTTGCGCCCAAGAACAAACTCTACGTACGATGTTTCAGAATTACCGCTCAATATTCGTTTGTTAAATGTCCGACTATTTTCGGCATGGTAAAAAAAAAAGGGCTTTCCTCTTATTACTTATCCCCTCAAATTTTCGGAACATGTGCATGTTGTAGTCTAGAGTTGTTCCTCTCACTGCTGAAAAAAGGAATCACTAACCGGGCATTTTGATTTTGTTTTTTTTGCCGGATCGAATGTAGCCAAAAACTTGCAGCATAGCCAGAAAAAAGAACGACATTTCAAGGTCTTGACTCACTACTTCATCTAGTGGACGCGGCTGAAACTATTTTTAAACAAATCGCTGAAACCTTAAGGTAGGTGGGAGCACAGCTCAAGTGGGGACTTCCGCTGCCTCTCGCGGGCCCTTTAGTATGGGGTACAAAGTGTGAAGAACATGTCCCATTGTCCCACAACGGGTTAAGCTCATCAAAGGTGTGCATTTACCTGCAAATAAAGCGCTGCCTTCAAACCTGCTATCTTCGTCAAATTGCAAAAGATATGTTCTTGATAGTTTTAGCACAAAGTACTTAGCTTCCACACTGAGAGCAATGACACACACAAGCTTCTTACTTGTCGAGCCTCCTCAAATTTGCCAAGCACTCGCGAGGTTCAGCGGACCAAACGAAACTGCTCGTTACGCAAGGAGTTTTATTTGTACAAATTCACGCCTTGGCTTGCATTCTGGCGCTGAATTTGCGTTCGCCGACCAGAGGAACACCTCTATCATCCGTGGGATACAACATTCGATGCGCAATCTTATCTTTCCGTCTAGACAGTCGGCAGACAGCGGTCTTACTCTTAACGAGCTTCGTTTTGCAGCGGCTAGAGTCGGCAGCATGCGTTAACGCACGCGCCCGTTAGAGTCGGCAGCTGCACATGAAGTAGCATATACCTTCTCGGCAGTGGCCAAGTAGATCCACAGTTTCCTCCAGGTGGAGAATTTCTTCTGGTCGCTCCACACGAACGACATCTCCGGGCTCGCGTAGCGCGACGATAGCGGAGTCTGGTACTTGGTGTGCACGCTCATGTTGGCACGATCGAGAGGGGCGGTAGACAAAAATTAACGAAGTCGTAAGTGGCCCGCCGATACACAGCCAAGAGCGCGATGGGCGACGAACGGCGACTGCTTCTTCTTTACGACAGCTCGAAATGACCTTCCGAGGTTACCGCGCGCCTACGTCTTCCTCCTCGCCGTACCGGGGTAGCGTGTATATCAATGCGTGTGTATCTTATCTTTGCGACATCGCGGGTCTCCCGACGGGCTGCGTACGCGTCGGGTGAGACTGCAGCGATCGTCGTCACCGGCAGCTGTTCCCGGCGTTGCGGCGGCTGCGACAGGTAGTCGCTGGCAGAGTAATTGCAATGCCAATGAACTAACCGAGCCGGCAACGCGGGTAACGCGTCGCTGGCGGATACTTTCGCTATGTGTAGTACGTGACAAAAATTATTAAGCGCCGCCGGCGGCCGGAGCTCACGTGCGAATCGAAATAGGAACCTGTGAATAACAGTTAGATATATGAGCTCTACAACGTACTACTATATAGTACAACTGGAGCGCTCACGTTTTTCAAGAATTCTTGATTCAGCGTTACTACTAAAACGTAAACGTTCATCTTTTGTCCAATTTGAAATAGCGAGAATATTTTTACGGGACTCACATTTGTTTGTGCTTATATTATTGAGGTTGAATTCACCGGTATAAGATATAAAATTTTAGAACAAGCTTACAACACGACTAGTTTTCACACGTTTAATTTTAAATAAAATTTAATTTTTATCTTTTTTTAGAGTTAAATTATTGCGAACAATGCAGGATTTTTGGGCTTTTTTTTTCTACACCAACGTGAAAGCAACAAAATCCGCCAGGGTGCGCGCGCGCTCCCACCCGTCCTTCAACATGGCGAATCTCGATTAGTTTCGAAGCGGTGGGAGTGTGTCCTCGCCGATCAAATTCCGCCGTTCCGTTCTTCTCTTGGCGTCCGGTCGCCGTCGCACCGCGGGTCGACATGACGCTAACGGACGGCTCGTAAGTGACGCGGACGCCGTGCTGTAATCGCGGTGGTCTGTGTCCGTTGAACGCGGTGGAGTTAGCGCACGCTGTGTGCCCGTCGATTGCTCGGTTGCACGTCACGTTGTTGCGCTCGTGCCAAAGTGCTCTGTTTCCGACGCTCGTATCGAAACCGTCACTTGCTCAAAACGACGCGGACTAGCCGATTATGATGGAGTATGCGTGTGAAGCGGGTCCTTCATTCTTTTTTTTTTTCATGCAAATCTACCTCGCCACTTATCGAGAAAACCCTGAGCTCAGAAAACGTCATCTCGAGCCGTGCTCGCAGCAGCTGACAGTTCGTCATGGAGCGTCGCGACCTTGCGTTAAAGGGCTCGGATGCCGCGAGTGAAAGCTGACAGTCGTCGAAAACTGACGCCTCGTTCAGGCCCGGTCTTGCTACATATCTGGCCGGTATTAGAAGGCGAACATCGGAATCTGGCCGATTTGGTTAGCCTAGTTTCTGGGGCTGGCTTCAACGTGAGAGGCACACGGCGAGCTCTTTTGCTCTTTTTTGTTTTGCTTTACGTGGGCGAGCCGCTCGGAGGGCTTCGGCGTGCCGTGAGCAGCTGCCGGTGGGGGGGATGCACGTTTGAGACGCAGTTCTTTCGGCGAATTCTCGAATTCGTGAAAGTTAGTCCGAGTCGCTGTCCGTACGACGGGTACCACCGCGCACGTTAAAAACACGCTGCGCAAGCGGTCAGGAAACGCCTAATCGGGAGTATCTCCACTCCGGATGTGCATTTCGGACACTTCTTTAGAGGTGCTGGTCGAGTCTACTCGTAGTTAGCGCTGTAAACAATGAAGACGAATTTTCTATATTCGTTTGGGGCTGGGCTTTCGCGACTGCTGAGTGGTGACAATTGCACGTCATTTTTATCGAACTGTTTATCTGCCTTCGCAGTTAGGTAGGTTGGTTTACGGGGTTTAACGTCCCAAAGCGACTCAGGCTATCAAAGACGCCGTAGTGAAGGGCTCCGGAAATTTATACCACCTGGAGTTCTTTTACGTGTACTGACATCGCACAGTACGCGGGCCTCGAATTCCGCGGCGGCCCCATCGCAGTTTGCTGGAAATAAATTGTGCGTTCTAGGTTGCATGAATGAGTCCCTTAAACGCTGCATTGTGCCATTGAATTGTAATTCACATTCTTTAGTTGTTAATTTCCGCGTCACTTATGAATTAGGGTCACATTTTACTGAAGCTGCGTTAGTGGGTTAGTGGAATGCATAAACATAAAGACAAAAAATACTTTCCTTCCATCTTTCTTACCCTTGTTATAAATATTTGAAGCTGTCATCCGTGAGCCCATGGACCAAAAGCAGCTGGAGTAAGAGACCCCCACTGTGGCTAAAGAGTGCATCCAACCATATACTTACCATGTGTTCTGAGTTTTGAGCATTTTTGCTTCAGCAGAAAGTTTCATTGCATGTGCAGTTGGAAGAATATCTTTTGCACCATGTAAACTATTTCCTCTGCGAACACAATAGCTTCTCTGCTTTTGTTGCATTGAATGGGAGCGTAATTGTCTGCTTTAACTAGGAACAGAATGAAAAAAACTGCATTTGTCGGCACTTCATCCCAACTGAGGATGTGAAGCACTCACTAAGTAATTTGCATTGTTTGGAACTTGAGAGTAGCAAGAGACAAATAACCCCTGCAAATAATCGTTCTTGTGGCAGTTAGGAATGTTTATTTCGGCAAGCTGATAAATGCAGATTTCTCTGCTCCACCTCTGACGAAGAATGAAGGGGCTGGAATGTTGGTTGGTGGTTGCTCAGAAACTTATTCGGAACAGAAGAGATCCTGCTGCTGTTACAGAGCATTTTCACTGCTTTCGCTTGCATGAGAGCACAGTTCCATCACCTGCTCAGGTGGCGTTACACTTGGGAGAAGCATATTTGGCTGGCTTCGTATTGCTGTGTTCTCTTAATGCCTTTAGCTGCACTTTATGCCTTGGTTTAATTCCACAAGACAGGCAGGTATCTCAATGTTGTTCAGGTTATTTACACTGCCTAGGTGTGAACAGCATTTTTTTTTGTTCTTTTTCATTTCGAAAACTTCGTATGAGCTTGTCAGTTGCAAAGCAGCACAGCATTGCAAGGTACACACACTGCTAGGGACTGCTGTGCCTTAGCTAGTTGCATAGCATAGACCCTGCTGTTTCAGCATGCAAGTGCAGTCTGTGCTCCTGAGTGATCATGTGGAGAAAATGCCAAGCAACGAAACACAAACGGCGAACGGAGTTTTTGAGTTTGGCATCCTGTCACAAACTTATACTTACAAAATAGTGGCTCATGTTTTCTTGCGCTGTTTCCCCAAGCGTGAATATGTACCAACATTCCAAACTCATTGTTCTTATCCTGTTTTAACCCTCTAAGTCTTTTGTGCGGTCTTCAGTTCACCGACCTTTTTAAACTACTTGCCTTTCAGCCGCAAGCGTCCTCGCTCCTGCGACGACGAGAGCTGCGAGTTTATGCCCATCTCAAAGAAGATCAACAACCTCAGGATACAGTACGTATGTTTTGCCCCTTGTTCACATTTTCCTGTGGTGCGGTGGCTTTTTTTTTTTTTTTTGACAAGACTTCATGCACCTAAGTTTACGTCAAGAACACTGTTTGCTCTCCCCATTACCCCTGCTTGCTTGTATCCGTGCCTGCTTTGTTTGAAATGTGCATAGCATTATATGTGTGGAGTCACTGAGGCAGGGCTGTGCTCCACTCAAATCTCTAGTTGCACGTAGGAAAACAGGTGGTCGAAATTTCAGGAGCCCTCCACTACGGCGTCTCTCATAGCCTTAGTCGCTTTGGGACGTTAAACCCCATAAACCAAACCAAACCAAAACAGTACAAAAACCCGCTCAAGAAAAGACGATGACACAAGTGCCAACAGTTATCCTATCTCATTTTGTCATGTCCGGGGTTATTAATACGAGAGCATTACTTGGCTCACTGTTCGAAAACCCCACCATCCTCAAGTCCTTAGAAACCTAAATGTGGCACACAAATGTGGTCATCGCCCCACCTAGAACAAGTTGCCACATCCTGTGGGCTGACCCAGGAAACTAGCTTTGCCTTTCCTGCTCTCTTTCTTCTTTCACTCCCACCTTCCTCCCTGCGCCCATTTTCTTTCCTCAAAAACCAATTTACCAACCAGTTTGCCAAATCAGCCTGCCACAGTCTAAACCTGCCCCTGGTTTTGAGAAAAGGAAAGGCACTGCCTTGATTTTTAATCTACCCTCTACTCACAGTGTGCTTGAGGTGTCCATGGACCCAGGGAGAGAGTTATGCCTTCCCTTTCCTCAAAGTCAATGGAGTCTAAACCTTCCAATGATTTTAAAGAAGTAAAGGCACTTAACTGCCCCAATTTATGGGTGGACACCACTCTGTTAAGGGGGAGCCTGGTCTTGAAAAAAAAAAATGAAGTCGCAGTAAAGAAATCTTCAGGGAATATGTATTTTTGTGTGGCAATTCTAAATATTTCATTTGATTTCATGTAAAACAATTCCATTCCTTGAGCACTTATGTAATTTTTCTGCATGAATTTTGTGAAGAGCTTTGAAAAAAAATTTTCTTGTGGGAAACTTGCTGAAATGTATGCCATTGGATTCTCTTGACACCAGGGAATGCAATAAGGGTAA
The DNA here is from genome assembly GCF_055824585.1 of Amblyomma mixtum. Lineage (NCBI taxonomy): Eukaryota > Metazoa > Arthropoda > Arachnida > Ixodida > Ixodidae > Amblyomma > Amblyomma mixtum. The sequence continues at coordinate 35,760,056 of NC_143015.1, forward strand.
AATTATCATCCTGGCTATCATAGAACTTGAGTTATAGGGTACTGAAGCTGCCACTTCAGAAACAGGAATGCACACTTTTCCTCTCAAACCCAGTGGCATGCATTTCAGCGAGTTTCTGGCAGCAGATTTTCATCAGAACTCTTCGCAAAATACTTTGCATAAAGATTGCATAAGCGCTCAAGGAATTGTTTTGCGTGAAAGTAAATGACATATCTAGAATTGACACACAAAAATACATGTGCCCTGAAAATTTCATTACTATGACTAGATTAATAAAATTTTCTTTTCAAGACCAGGCTCCCCCCTTAAAGGGGCTGCGAAACACTGCCTGGGGGAATACCGGCTATACTTCAGGTGGGTTCTTTATGTCACACAGATGCTGACTTAAAAAGAATTACAGGAATCGATGCAGAGGAACCGGAGTTATTGAGTGAAGAAATTTCAAAATACAAGCAAACAAAACGCTGCCCTCAACTCGATTTTGGCGGGGCTTCCCACTCCTATTTCGCTCTCCCAATGACGGCACCTGGCGCAACCAATCAAAACAGCCAGCCAGAGCACGTCGCGGAAGTTTGTACTCCATGGTTGCCTGCTCTCTGAGAGACTGGCAGCGTTGTTTCCATGCCAGAGCGCCCCTGGTGGTGTATTTTTATTTTACTTGCTTTGCACGGCTTTTATCTAAGACAAACAAATTGTTTTTGTTGATCTAATATAAAACGCAGACAGGTGACAAAATGTGTCTTTATTTATTCACACAATTTGCAGTATATTTACTGTTTTTCCGCTCATCAAGCTCGCGCCAGGTGATGTCATATCCATTAAAACTTCCTGTTGGGCGAGTTGGTAGTTCTTGTGTGTGTGTTTCCTCTCTTTTTTGTCCGTGTCTTTGTTTGCGCTATAATATTTCTGATGTCATATCCGCTGCTAAAAACCCGCCACTGTGTGGCGACACCATCAGAGCCATGAAGTTGTTTTTGGGAGGACATTAAAATATTAAAAAACGGAATGTACGCGGTATTACCGACGCTAATAGCACCATTATAACTCACTGTATGCAATCAACAGGCAAAACAGTTAACTAAGATTGTGTTTCTGGGCCCCTTTAAAGGTGTCCAGTGACACAGGGAGCCTCTTATATACCTTTCCTTTTCTCAAAATTCACTGGTTTTTTGAGAAAATGAAAGGCATATAGCTGCCTCCATTTGTAGGTGGACACCTCTGCCTACTCACAGCGTGGTTTAGATGCCCACTAACACAAGGAGCCAGTTACACTTGCTCTAACATGTGCACATAAGAATTGCTTAGGTGCCCTCATAAATTTTTTTTGTACTGTTTTTCTTCACTAGCCCAGGAACCAACCAGCCTGCTAAAATGCATTCTTGGAGTTTAAATAGGTACACCTGGGGGGTGGTCCGAGTGTTTATCATTTTCCAGCTTGGGGGTTTAATGTCCCAAAGCAACTCAGGCTATGAGGGACGCCGTAGTGAAGGGCTCTGGAAATTTCGACCACCTGGGGTTCTGTAAAGGAGTATAGACACCTAATTTTGGTGGAATTATTTCTGTATAATGATGCGGAAGACACTACTATGCATGAATCACCGTGTGGTATTCACCTGCGACTGGTAGATAATTTATAATAGAATTTTTCTGTCAGGCTGTTTTGGTTTCAGTTTCAACAGTTGAATGATGGTTGTGACATCACAGAGAGGTTATAGGTTACGTGGGGCATGGAAGAACTGCGATATAATCACTGCTTCATCGTTTTAATTCACTACAGTGCCTTCCTCTAGTGCCAGCCTTCCTCTAGAGCCGGAATGGTAACGACTGTAGAAGCAGCAATTGTATTGCAGCTTTTTTCATGCCTCACATGACCTATAACTATAACCTCTCTTTGACATCACAGCCATCGTTTGGCTGTTGAAACTGAACCAGCATGAGAAAGAAATTCGATTATAAATTATTTAGCAGTCTTAGAAAGATACCAAGTAATCTGTGTATAATGCCTTATGCCTCATTACAAAGAAGAAAACACTCACCCACAAGTTAGGTGTCTATACTCCTTTAATGTGCACCTACATCACACAGTACATGGGCTTCTTGCATTTCGCCTCTATCGAAATGTGACCGCTGCAGCCGGTATCGAACCTGCGTCTTTCAGGTCAGCAGCTGAGCACCATAACCACTGAGCCACCGCGGCGGCTTCAGCTTGTTTAGTTTTGAGTTTTCATGCCCTTGCTTGAATAATAAATGTGTTGGTTATATTGACCAGCTTAATTAGCCGCTTAATACAAATTAGAACTGCACACTTTTGCATGAAAGTTTGCAGTGTCCAAAAATATAGTAGCTGCATTCAGGGTGCCCTCTGATAGAAGGGGGCCTGCTTCAACAGCGATGTTAGCCTTAAATAATTGCTTGTGCCGTTAGAAGGGAAAACCTCGCCTGTTAAAGGCTCTTGATTTCAATGAAGAACTGAAATGTAAGTAAGACACCAAGTAATTTATCAGACTGTTGAATCTATAAATTAGTAGCTGTGCTCTGAATATGAGATTTTGACAAAAAATCGTGGCCATCCATGTTGTCACTGGAGTGGGGGAGGATGGGAACAGTCTACTGTGTTATTTGGCGCTGTTCGTTACGGTGATCAATTAGCCACATCAATGTATCTCAGTGTTATTGATGTCCTGTGTGACCTCAGGAGAAGCATGGATACATCGCAGTGTTGTCAAGTCTACTGGGTTATCAGTAGGCCTGCGAATTCTCTTCACGACCTCCTGCTTTGTCTTCAAAAAAACTGCCGGTTTTCTTTTCTGAAGGGCTCGTAATTCTAGCATTATGATATTTTTCACTTCCACTTTATTGTAATCTCAAACTGCACGATGCAAACATCCATCGAATGTACAGATGAGGGTCTCCCAGAGTTCTAAACTAAAAGAGCCTGTGACCGAAAGTCAGAATGAAAGCCCAGAGGCATAGACTGCCCTGTAAATACAGTTTTCGCATTGAAAGAAAAGAAGTGGCTAGTGGGTGCAAGTATCTGTCTTATTTATTTATTTATTCACATACCCTAAAGGCCCTTTTTGGGCATTACATAGGGGGGGGGTGTACAGTTACAAATAAACAGTACTCCACACATAGTTGTACAAGCAACACAAATCCAAAACCACAGGCAAAACCGGAAAAAAAAGTACAGAAAATTCGAAGTTTAGTGGACGCAGGAATGGAGGCTTCCTAATCAGAATTTATTTGTTAAAAACACTTTAGTTTTTGCACAAAGGCGTTATGATTTAAGGTGAACACAATATCACCTGGTAACTTGTTCCAATGATGGACGGCAAGAAGCAATGGTGAATGACTAAAGAGATGGGTGCGTGCAAACATGGGTTTGACTTTGAGAGCATGATCTAAGCGTGGAAAGATACGGTGGGCAGGTCTAATATAGTATGAAGCGAAAGAAGAGTGACTGTGATACAATCTGCTGTACTTATTGTCTGTTAATCGAATGACCCTGGCATCCATATTGAAGAAATACCAGCGCACAAAACGGCACGAAGAAGTGACACACACAGCGCTGAGCTCACGACTGACCTTTATTCAGAGAAGTGCAAAGAAGGAAAGCGCTGCGCATGTCACAAGATACAGAGGCAGGCAAAGAAAGATACAATGCACCCAAGTGCCAGCGCTTCTGGCAGCCAAGACGAGAGAATAGATTACAGCGAGACTGCCTAATGTTTACAAAAATTATCTGTTTACGAAACTAATCTCTTTTGAGTGAAGGTTTGCTGACTCCAGAAAGAGCAGCCTTGCCGATATGATATGCCTCGACAAGCTAACGCTTGCGCTTGGTGCAATGCTTAAATGGCAAAGACATGTCCTTAAACCAGGGAGTACAGCCTTGACATGAGGCATAGTTAATCGCTAGAGGTTTTTCTACGGTGCGGATCCATACCGACTAGCCTAGTTCACCATTCTTCTAGAGACCATGACGTAGCTCACAGTCATCTGAACTGTGCCAAACATTTGACTGTCTCTACCCCCCTCCCCCCCAAATCGACGTAATTTCCTTTTCGTGACAATTGATGGTTTTCTCTGTGCTGGTGCTTTGATGAGAAGCTGGACTTCCCCAGACCATGTTGAAATTTATACCGATACCTTTCAGCACTTGTAATTGCATGAACCACCCAATGTGGTTGCACAGACGTGTGGGCTTTCTCAAAAGTGTCAGTCCTGGGAGGTTTACTTTTGAGCCTTGCTTTGTGGGGCTCATTGGGCATCGCCAGCGCTCAAAACTTCTTGAACGCAAGCAGAACAACTCCTCCTCACATCTCTGAAAGTTAGGACTTCGACGGATGTTATAAAAGCCCTGCTACGGGGCTTATAAGAAGCATACCTGTTGAGCTCCTTGCTCTTGGACAAAGGCATTTCACCTTTACATGCATTTCACCTGCCTATGGATGTCCTTGCCGTCACAAACGTGCTGCCTTCCATTCTTGCGTCGGAGTGCTTGTGAAGACTTGTGTGCCATAAAGCTAAACATGGCCGCCTTAAAAACTTATGCTTAATTGTGACTTTCTTTCATGCAGTCTTGAAGAATATTGTGTATCCCAAATCTTCTTATCTTTGTTTAAGGCAGTGATCTCAAATTTGTATCGCAGTGTTAACACATTCATGGTGGCAGCGATTTCCGGCGTCCTAATCTTCCCATGCGTCGAGACCCATTGGGAGGCCACCCTTAGATTTTCTTGTTTGCAATATGACCCACCAATGAGCTGCTGGTGATATCAGCTTCTTTTAGCTGCCAAAAGATGGCAGTAGCGACCTTCCATGTGACTTAGAATGCGCAGCTACAAAAAGAAATTTAACCAAGGATATGACACGTGTGCGGTGTGCAGTAAATCTATAGAAACAATTCACTATCTCTCATACTCGAATGTGATGGTATCCATCTGGATGTTGATGCAGGCACAGCCACTCTCTCTTAGGGCCTAGGGTTTAGAGATAAGAATGATCATGTAAATAAATCTATGGTAGAAGTTAGCAAAAAGCGATTGGAAGATTGTTGTCTCAAAAGCTAATAAATGACATGAGGTTTGGTTTGGTTTATGAGGTTTAACATTCCAAAGTGACTCAGGCTATGTGGGACGCCGTAGTGGAGGGATCCGGAAATTTCGACCACCTGGGGTTCTTTAGCGTACGTTGACATCGCACAGTACACAGACCTCTAGAATTTCGCCTCCATCGAAATTTGACTGCCGTGGCTGGGATCGAACCCGCGTCTTTCCAGTCGGCAGCCGGGCACCATAACCACTGAGCCACCGCGGTTAGAAATGTAGGGTTAAAATTGTATTTATAGAGGTAGCAAATTTATAGACCGATTTGTAACACCTTTAAAGAAATATAAAGAAAAAACACCGGGCATGGTGGCGACTGCCACCACCCCATTTCAAAGGGGACACTCCTATCTTCCATCCGTTCCTTGTGCTTATGCTTTTTGCAGGCTCTTTGAAACTAACTGTTGACAGATTGTGACCGTGTTTCTCGATCCTTCTCTCTTCCCTCTTTAATCCCCTCATTCCCTTCCCCAGTGCAGGGTAGCCAATCGAAAGCCTTTCTGGTTAACATCCCTGCCTTTCCCCCTCTCTGTATCTATCTCTATCTTAAAACTTATTGAGCTATCCCACAGTTTAATTGTGTGGCTTGCTATTTGGGTCGCACACCTTGCATACACAAGGTGTATGCAAGGTGTACTGAATCCTTGTTGAAAATTAACGCTACCAAAACTAAAGCTGTACTCTTTAGACCTAAGAACAAACCACTAGAACATTTACCTGCACTAACGCTTGGTTCTCAAAACATTGAAATAGCGCCGTCAGTAAAGTGTCTAGGTGTGACACTGCAGTGCAATCTTTCATGGGACATACACACTGACAATCTGGTTAAGAAACTTGCAAAATGCACAGGCATGTTATACAAAGTCCGCTCTTTACTACCGCTGAGTGTCAGACTGTTAGTTTATAATGCACTATTTCTATCTAACCTTTCACATTGTCATCTGGTGTGGGGTACAACAACATGGTCAAATACATATAGGCTACAGAAAATACAGAAAAAGGTCATTCGTATCATTGCAAATGCCCCGTTTACTGCTCACACTCAACCTCTTTTCGCATCATTAAAAGTAACTCCTATTAACGACCTATATAATCTATTGCTAAGTAAACGATATGAAAGAAAACGGAAAAATCAAGACGCATTCTTTGATATCACAGCTAACTTACGGCCCAAAGCTAATTACTACCCAACGCGTAACAATGACGTCTGGTATGTGCCATCCTTCCGTACTAATTATGGTCGTCAAATGCTGCGACATATAATTCCAATTCTTCTTAATCGGCGCAGTGAGCCCTGAGGACCTAACGGTACGGTTTTTTTCCTACTGCAAGTTTTTTTTTCCTCCTTTATCCCGTTTTCTTTTGTGATTGTTATCCTTAGTTCATTTTTAGTGTCTTTGAGCGTTGCGTGTTAATCTTGCCGACTTCAACTATCTATAATTTCAAGAGGATGTTCACTAATCTTTATTGAATGATATTTACCTATGCACTGTAGTCTTTTTTATTGTTCTGTCCGTGTTCTGTTGCTGCCGGTTTTTATGTACGGGGGTGTGCCCCTCTGTCAAGCCAGTCATAGGCTTTTTGGGTGTACCCCCTAACATCCCTGATGTTTAAATAAAGGTATTTGTATAACATGGCTTATCAGTGACCCTGCTGTGGAGTAAGCATAGAGGAAAAGTAACACTTATACTGCAATTTCTCATTGCAGTTCTCAAAGGTTATTTGCCAATTGAATCTGATAGCTGTGGGGGAGCTGTCGGTTTGGCTCATCTTGAGGGGAAGTCAGTGCCCCCTTGAGTGGTTTCAATGCATACCAAGTCAGTGGTCTGACTGCACTGAGCCCTCTGCTGTTCCCTTTCCCAAAATGGTTGTAGCATAGGGCTGCCTCACATCCACAAAACTGAAGTACTTCCTAGCAGGCACCCAAGAGAGCTGTGGGGTTTTATATTGGGGAGATAAATACATTCTCCTCGTTTAACCATGGCTGACCAAGTTCAAAACTTCAAAACGTACACTACCAAGCCCATGCCGACCACGGCGGGCCTTGCTCTGCGGGAACAAAGGAACGACACACTGGCTGACACAAACAAGACATTTATTGCTGCAACAACAATAACGCCAGCTAGCAACAAAATACACTGAGGAATCGAGGATGTCCGACTCACCAGCACGGCCCACGCTAGGGCAAAGGGGAAAGCTCCGAGGCCGGACAGGACAAGCTGACAGGAACATGTTCCCACCACGAGGTCGCCCGCCGGCGAAGAGTGAATCGGTGCGCGACACGTCCGCGCGCTTTCCCCGGTGCTGAGCAGCAGAGGGCCGTCTCTCCCCCGCGCGTGCGCAGCAAACATGCCATCCGTGGCTCTCGTGTCGCTGCAATGCCAGCGCCCTCCCCTGTTAGTTAAAGTAACACAACTAAGGAGGATTCATCACGGGGAAGCGAACCACAGGGGGCGAGTAAAGCGTGTCTTCTCAGAGCCTGGCAGAAATCTGTGTCTTCTGTTAGCAGAAGTATTTGCAGACGTCGTAAAAAAAATAGTCTGTATCAATAATGTTCATTAAGGAAGCAATGTGCACAACTCCATCCATTTGTAGTTCTCAGTAGAAACTGATGCTCTGGCTATTTTTATTTATGTTCACGTTTGTCCTGCCGCAAACAGGCGCATTCATTGGTGAAAAAATTTTAATTTAAAAATCTTCCCACCAGTTGATTTAATTTTGTGACATCATTACCGAAAAAGACGGGTTGTTGCCATTTTGGAGTCGATGACAGTATAGTGTAGCCTCTGGGATCAGCGTCAAACATCAATGTTGATGCATGCATTTTACATGCACAATCAGCCAGTGATGGCGACATCTGTATTTCTGTTTTTTTTATTCTTATTTCATTTCATTTATTGTTTCCTAAAGGCCCGAAGGCATTACATAAGGGGGGACGTATTGGTTTAGAACGGCAAAAGTGATGTGAACATGCATAACAAACAAACAAACATAACAGGGACCGTAATCATGTCAGGGTTCACCAGCAGGTGATAAACCACTCTTCAAAGATATATGCTACGAAGTGCGCAGAAGCGATCAAAATTTATACAAGGTGAATTTTGATTTTCTCGCGGAATGTTTTGTGATGAGTGCATGAAGCGATGTTGTTATGCAGTGAATTCCAGAGTGCTATTGCGTGCTAGTTTATAACGGCTAGCTTATAATGGCTCCGTTTTCGGTAAAAGTGAACAGTCACTTTATGATTGGAACATGCGCCATATTGATACAGGCCCATATCCATTTTCCCTCAGTAACCCTTTAATAATTGTGCTAAAAGATAGAACTTGTAGGGTGGAGGGGGGGCGACAAAGTTTCACCACCATGCAGCCACGCAGTGAAGTGGACTGGCAGTTGCAATATGCCGGGGATGGCTGTGACACTGCATGAACTGAAAGAAGTAGAGACAGCACTGGGCAAGCGTCGGCTGCCTGCTGCTGTTGCTCGATTGCCAACATATGTCCCAACCCACGAAGTCACAGGTGCGCTGGGTTAGAGAAAAAATATGGGAACAGCTGGTCCCGTTGGGAGCACATTTATTCCTTATTTGTTTATTCCCGGAGTATTTTAATGGCACTCGGTAGGTAGACATTCTCGCTCTGAGAAAAAAAATCATACGGAGGCATATGGTATTTACACGCAGCCTACAAGTGCGGGAGGGGGGGGGGGGGGGGAGACGCGGAGGGAAGGCAAGGCAAGCCAAAAGAGAAATAGGAATAGAAAGTCAGCGGGCTGACTTGACGAAAAACTTATTGGTGTCTTTTATAATGTGTTCCAAAAATAAGGCACACTTTGTATTTTAGAAAGTGAGGTTGCACGCAAATTGTTAAAAAGAAAATAAAAAAGCCAGGACACTGTGGGGTGTCTGAGCTCACTTCCTTGCCACAAAGCAATGTGCATGTGTCAGCAGGAGGTGAGGCAGTTTGAATTTTCACCCATTTCTTCTTCACACCCCTGTGAAAACACAGACGGGTTGGCTCCTCACACTAACAGGGCAGAGGAAGCTACATTTAGTCGGGGGAGAAAGGTCGACTACTGCCCCAGTCAACAGTGACAAGTGGGAAATGGTCTGTTGCTGTGCGGGGAGGCACTTTTCCTTTCACCTTTAAGGTAGAAAGGGTGCATTCCTAGGTAGTACACAAAGGTACTACCTACTATTGTACCTACTACTAAGGTAGTTAGTGTACTACCTAAGAATGCGCCCTTTCTGTCTTAAAGGTGAAAGGAAAAGTGCCTCCCCGCACAGCAACAGACCATTTCCCAGTTGTCACTGTTGACTGGGGCAGTAGTCGACCTTTCTTCGATCACCCCATTTCAGTGGAAATGCTCTTACCCATCCGTACATGAAGAGCCGCCTGTATTAATTGCACGGATTAATGGAGCTTCCTGAAAATCAGACCCATTACAAGTCACATGCTCATTGGAAACTCCAGCTCGTTTCAAGTGAAGTATTTCTGAGGTGCTGGTCATTTTTGTTTGCTTTCTCCTAACAGCTTTCTCCTAACACTGCTGTTACCATCATGGCGAAATGCACGAGATGCCTATGTGCTCTGCAGTGGCACTGCCATTACCATCATGGTGAAATGCGCTAGATGCCCGTGTGCAGTGGCACTGCCATTACCGACATGCGTGAGATGCTTGTGAGTTGCGCATTGGCACTGCTGATACCATCATGGTGAGATGCACAAGATGCCCATGTGCTATGCAGTGCCAACCATCATGGAAAAATGCTCAAGATGTCCATGTGCTGTGTGGTGGCACTGCCATTACCATCACGGCAAAATGTGCTAGATGCCTGAGTGCAGTAGCACTGCCATTACCGTCATGTGCGTTATGCTTGGGAGCTGCACATTGTCATTGCCGTTACCAGCATGGCAAAAAGGGCGAGATGCTTGTGGGCTGCGCATTGTCACTGCCATTACCATCATGGCAAAATGCGTGAAATGCCCATGTGCTGTGCAGTGGCACTGCCATTACCACCGTCAGCATAACTGCTTCCTCTGCAGTACAAAGGCCTCTCCCATATCCCTTCATTTAGCCCTTTCCTGCAGCTGCTGCTGCCCCTTGGTTTATGTGGCTGTTGGCTTCTTTCATATTTATAACGAGCCCCTCATTCCCCTTCTCTTGTTTGCTTAATTGCTTAGCGAGGGCCTCGGTTCTGGCAGCCTTGACGCCATAGGAAGCATAAGAGGGTTCTCACACAGCTTCCACCCTCTCCGTTCGATGGCGTTCTACGTCACACCTGCGGTAACTCAGGACGTTCTACGTCCGCCGCTTATGAACGTGGGTGGCGCTGATGAACACTCTCAAGGTTAGGTTGCTTGTAAACATAAATACCCCCGAAAGCAGAAGGTTTGACAGCCGTCGCCGTAGCTCAGCGGTGGAGCACCGGACGCGTAATTCGGAGGTCGTGGGTTCGGATCCCACCGGCGGCATGTGGTTGTTTTTTCTTCTGCTTTTCTAATCAATTAGCTTTAAGCGGTAACATGTTCAGTAATATTCTAAATTGATCAACACCACAAAATAAATAAATAAATTAAAAATCCCCTCTGCCCCTTGGTTTCTGTGGCTGCTGGCCGTCTTATCCCCACAGGAAATGTCATCCCTCACTCTCTGATGCCCTCTGCTACACTTTGCCTTCTCGTACCTGTACTGTGCGATGTCAGTGCACGTTAGAGAACCAGAAGTTGTCTTGTCTGGGGGATTCCACTACTGCCGCTCTCTTAGCCCCATGTGTTGCTTCAGGTCATTGAACCCTGCGTAGGACTGCCAACTGCTGTGCATAGTTCTGTGATTAGTGACTGACATAAGTGCTCAGGGCTTGCAGCACAAAAAGTATTGGTGATTATGTGTGCATAATTCAGCACATACTGTGCATGTGGTTTGAGCCTGTTAGTCTTTGTTTTACTTGTGAGTGTAGTATAGGCCATGCGCTCTTTGTTATGACATTCATTTGTGCACCTTGTTCAACTTGGTAGTGTGTACAGTGTGGTGCTAACGCCATCTTATTTCTTTCATTTCCTTCCCAAACAGAGCCAGCTCCAGTGAAACCGTGGACGATGACGTAAGTTGGTGCTGTTGTTGCTGCTGTTGCTGATGTTGCATTGGGCACAATCAGTTTTTGGCAGGATTGCAAGATTGCAGTGTGTATCTGCCCGAAGGCAGACAGGACTTTTTCATTTGTGTATTTAGTGGCCAGTCAGCATAAAAAAAAAATGTTCTTTTTTCCAGTCTTGCTGGATGTGAAGAAACAAGCTCTCACCAAGATCATTTGCAGTCGAGTAGTCGGTGCAAATTTTTTTTGCCAACGGTGTGCAAAGTTATCCACATGCAGTGCCTTTGGTAGGTCAAAGCCCGTACATTCAGCAGTCCTCAGCTGGGATGATGTAACTATTTTGTTGTAATCCTATCCTGTTCAACTTTTTATCAGAGGAAGTGTTGGCATGGTCTTGTTAGCACTGAGGCAGAGCAGTCACCACCAAAGGTGCTAAGAACGAAAAGGAAGGTCTCCACAACATTTGGCAACTGGCACTTTGTCCCTTTCTTGCTACACAGTCCACGGTCTTGCCTCTTAACCCTTTCAGGTGCCATTTCTTGTTTCAAATGGAATCAATTGTTTTTCTCACGTAAGTGGTATATTCAGGCCCCAAGAAAGAGAATTTGTTAGTTTTCAAACGTGAATGACCAACAGGTAAGTTTTTTACAACGATGTGGAGAATTCCGTAAAAAGTGTCAGATTCGTTAGAAATAGTAACATCGGAGTGTTTTCATGTGTCAGGTAAGCACCCTAAGAATCATGGAATCACTCTGTGTTTTGAAGATGCAAATTATGCTTGAAATTGAGCAAAAACAATCGATGTGTTCACTCGCAGAAAAATCTGTCTGCACAAAAATGGCGGACAAAGTGCTATCCGGCTCACTGTTATGTGAAATACTACTTACGGCCTTCGCTACATGGTACAAAAAAGCAACTTATTTGCAACAAGAAGGGCGCTCAATTTGACTGAAATGATGAAATCACTGCTAAGTGCACCAGCTTCTCAGGAAAAGCTGCAAGTTTGCCTCATATGCAATTGTGTACAAAGCGCCTGAAAGGGTTAAGCGCAGAAACTGTCTTCTCTGTTCTTCTCAGAAGACTTTCGAAGAAATTAAACAGCTTCTGGAAGCTCATTTCAGCCCAGCTCATTCAATTATCGCAGAGCGTTGTAAATTTAATCGCCGAATGCAGCAAGAAAATGAAAGCGTCAAAGATTTCATCACTGAACTGAAGCATCTTGCAAGAGATTGCAATTTCGGCACGTTTTTAAATGATGCCTTAAGGGACAGGCTTGTAGCTGTTTTGCGTGACGAGGAAACGCAACGGGCTCTTTTTGCACAGCCTGACTTGACGTTCGAACATTGACCTGAACATTGAAGGGAAGACTGTTTCGATGATAATTGACACAGGTGCAGCGGTCACGATCGTACCAGAGCAGTTCTATAAGCAGTGTTTCCCGCATGTTAAATGTGTGGAATCCAATGTGTGGAATCCAATGTGTTGTTGCGCACTTACACCGGAGAAAAGCTGAAGGTAATTGGAAAAGCAAACGTCTTAGTCAAGCAGGACGCAAGTGAAATCTCTTTGCCTGTAGTGGTAGTGAAGGGAAACAGAACGCCGATGCCTGCTCTCATGGGAAGAGACTGGCTGGAAAAACTGCAGATAAACTGGAAAGCAGTATACAGCCTGTCCACGGATAAGTCAGTGGAGCAGAGGGTAGAAGACTTACGGAAAAGGTATCCCAAGTTTGTCAAGACAACCCAGGGAGTCGTCAAAAACTTCGAAGCTCGCATCTTTGTAAAGGAAGGGGCTCAACCAGTGTTCTCAAGAGCACGGCCAATACCAATTGCCATCAAAGAGGAAGTAGCAAAAGAGCTGGAAAAGCTCGAGCAAGCCGGAATACTAAAGAGGGTCACGAAAAGTGACTGGGCAACGCCTCTGGTGGTGGTCGCGAAGAAAGGCGGCGCAGGATTAAGGTTATGCGGCGACTACAAAGTCACGGTTAATCCTGTTCTAAAAACTGACCATTACCCTTTGCCATTGCCGGAAGATTTGTATTCCATGCTCGCAGGAGGTGAAATCTTTTGCGTTCTGGATCTATCACAAGCCTATCAGCAAGTGCCGCTTGCTGAGGAAAGCAAAGCGCTGTTAACCGTAAACACTCATCTCGCATTATTCCAGTTTCAGCGCCTACCATTCGGCATCTCTAGCGCACCCGCTATCTTTCAGTCGTTAATGGACGAAGTCTTAAAAAGGATTCCAAAAGTGTGGGTTGCTATATCGACGACGTCATCGTCGTAGGCGACAATATAGACGACTGTCAAGAAACTCTGGAAAAGGTACTTCAACGACTGGCAAAGCACAATATCACTGTAAAAGAACAGAAATGTGAATTTTTCAAGCAGTCCGTCGTTTATCTTGGACACAAAGTGACAGCTGATGGCATTTTTCCAACATCAAGAAAGATAAAAGCCACCACGGAAGCACCTCAGCCAAGCAACGTAACTGAATTACGAGCCTTCTTGGGTCTGCTGAATTTCTACGCCAAATTCATCAAAGATTTAGCCACAGTAGCTGCACCAATGTACGATCTGCTAAAAAAAGACACGAGTTGGGCGTGGACGGACAAATGTTCAAGATCATTCGTGGAAGCCAAGCAGCGTCTCGTAGACAGTCAAGTTCTGACTTTTTACGACGTGAAAAAGCCAATCAGTTTAAGCTGCGACGCGTCGGCCTACGGTCTTGGGGCAGTAATTTTTCACGTCATGCCTGATGGTTCGGAAAGACCCATTTCATTTGCCTCCAGAACATTGAGTGTCGCGGAGCGCAACTATGCACAAGGCGAGAAGGAAGCCCTAGCATTAATTTTTGGTCTGAGCAGGTTTCATAGATACCTGTACGGGCGCAAATTCATGCTGTATACAGACCACCAACCACTGTTGGGGATCTTGGCATCAGCTAAACCAATTCCTTCTTTGGCTGCAGCTAGGATTCAGCGTTGGGCTATCACCTTAGCAGCTTATCAGTACACACTGCGCTACAGGAACGGCAAAAACATGGAAGTTGCCGACGCTCTTTCAAGGCTTCCACTTCTGGCCAAGCATAAAGAGGACACTGAAGAATGTCTTGCAGTGTTTAGTCAACGCCTCTCACTGTGAGCCAGGTTGCTGCTGCGACTAAAAGGGATCGCCTTCTTTCCAAAGTCGTGCAGTTCACCTTATCTGGCTGGCCCGCGCACCACAATGATATTTTTCAGCCCTTTTACGTACGTCGAAACGAACTATCGTATGAGCAAGGCTGCATCACGTGGGGCCAGCGAGTGATCATTCCGGACGAACTTAGAGAAGCAGTATTAACATTGCTACATGAAGAACACCCTGGAATGCAAAGAATGAAAATGCTTGCTAGGTCGTTTGTTTGGTGGCCGTTGATTGACAAGAACATAGAAGACACTGTCCGTCAATGTACAGTGTGCCAAACGACCATGCCTGCGAAGGCACCAGGGCCATTGCATCTATGCACTTATCCAACTCGTGTTTGGCAGAGAGTCCATGTCGATTTCACCATGAAGGATGGCTCGAACTTGTTCCTTCTAGTAGACTCTTACTCAAAGTGGATAGAAGTAAAATGCCTCCGCACTACGACGACGTCGAAAACAATCGACTGTCTCATGGAGATATTTGCAGCGTATGGCTACCCGGAGGAACTGATCAGTGATAATGGACCTCAATTTACTGCGCAGGAGTTCTCCAATTTCACCTCTTCTCACGGGATTCGCCACACGCGTACGCCACCCTACCACGCTTCATAGAACGGGGCAGCAGAAAGGCTAGTTCAGACGACAAAGGCCACTCTACTCAAGCAAGTGCTTCACGATAACCTAACAGGGCAGAACAGAACTCTTCACCAACGACTTAGCGACTTCTTGCTTGCTTACAGGAGCACCCCGAACTCCGTAACAGGAAGAACGCCGGCTGAGCTGTTCCTGAAACGACAACCCCGAGTGAAGCTTTCGCTCCTGAAGCCAAGTTTTGTGCAGCCGCCAAGCCAGAGACGCCACTCATCGCAACGGGGGCCGAGGAAGGGACCCGCAGATGGAAGCCGGTGACGCAGCTCTCGTCAAGACTACGAGAGGGGAAACCCTGTCATGGGAGGAAGCGGTCGTAGTGCAACGTGTAAGCGACTCTACGTTTGTAGTCAAAGTCGGTGACCAGTTTCGTTTTGTGCATATCGAGCACTTGAGACCCAGCTGGATATCGGGTGCAAAGTCATCACTCCATCCCAACGTCGCAAAAGAAGCGCATCCTGAGTCCACTCCAAGTGCCGCTGTTCAGCGAGACTTGCCATCAGCTCCCTCGAAAAAAAGATTCCCCTGCTGGCTCCGTGATTAGTGGTCCCACTGCGGACAAGCTTGAGGATGTTCGCTTATATGACGCCACTTCAAATGAGGAACCGGCATCGCAGCCTGAGGCAAGACACATGGCAGCGCAGCCTTCAAGTTCCACCGCATCAACCATGGCTACACCCGAGGAGGCCCATTTGCAAAGAAGTAATCGCACAAGACGTCCTCCTGATCGCTATCAAGCCCCCAGTTAAGAACGCGGAAAGAAACGCGTGTAGCTTTGGTTAAGGAGGAAGGAATGTTCTGTATCAGCCAGTCGGTCTGATAACATTGCAACGGAAATGACGTGTGCCTGACCGGCATGCAGCGTTACCTATAAAAGGACGCTGCTGCCTCGAATAAAGAGCTTTTTGCGTTGCTGCCACTGAAGTGTCTGTCTGCTGCTTAGAACAGAACATTCTCCACTTTCATTTTATACACGGTGTTTCATCTACTGGGAGTCATGCTTTGGGAACGCCTTACGAGAGAAACATACTGGGTGCCTTCTCATATGCAACCATTTGTTCAGCCTTTCACCGTGTTGCTCGCCATTTCAGTTCAGAACATTTTTTTCCATTTAAATAGTTTATGCAAGACTCACAAAAGATGTAAAGTTGGGTTTGCCACAGAAAAGGCCCATGATAGTTGTTTTTAATGGGCACATGCAAAATTTCTTACAAAGTGTCACAATGGTTGAAAATCATTACTTCAGAGCAGCATGATTTTAAAGGAAGAAACAGCGCAACGAAACACGGACACACGAAGAAACGACACACACACACCAGCGCTGACTCACAACTGAAAGTTTATTCTGGTGGAAAGACTCTTAAATAGAAAACATGAGGGGATGGCTAACAGGGCTGCTCCAGCGATAACCGGCAATCAGTGTGGTCGCGTCACAAGATGACACAAAAACACAACAGGGAACAAAAGAAAGTTATAAGCGATAAAAAGACGGTGTAAACGGCCGCGTAACGGTGGTCAGGTAGGTAACATTAACAAAAACTATGAAAAAATACCCAAAATGGCGGGGAAAGGTAAAAACTATGGGACACAGATGAAAATTATACATGTGAAATATAAAAATATAAAAAATGTAAAAACGTGAAGAAGGTAAAAGTTTTAAAAACATGCCCAAAAAGGGGTGTGGAACTAAAAGCAAGATAAAAGCGGTAGCAACGAGGATTCCATGAATTAATCAGTTGTGTGGGGCGCACCAGAAATGTTGGGCGTTAGTCAACGCACCCAGAAAATCTAGCTCTTTTTTTGACAAGGAGAGGGACGGAGTACTGACGCAGTCTTGACCGGCATAATGGATTTGGAGAGCTTCAACGATTTCCCTTGTCAACCTAATCAACCACGGAATCCTCGTTGCTACCGCTTTTATCTTGCTTTTTAGTTCCACACCCCCTTTTGGACATGTTTTTAAAACTTTTACCTTCTTCACATTTTTACATTTTTTATATTTTTATGTTTCACGTGTATAATTTTCATCTGTGTCGCATAGTTTTTACCTTTCCCCGCCCTTTTGGGTACTTTTTCATAGTTTTTGTTAATGTTACCTACCTGACCACCGTTACGCGGCCCTTTACACCATCTTTTTATCGCTTATAACTTTCTTTTTTTCCCTGTTGTGTTTTTGTGTCATCTTGTGATGCGACCACACTGATTGCCGGTAATCGCTGGAGCAGCCCTGTTAGCCATCCCCTCATGTTTTCTATTTAAGGGTCTTTCTACCAGAATAAACTTTCAGTTGTGAGTCAGCGCTCATGTGTCCGTGTTTCGTCGCGCTGTTTCTTCCTTTAAATGCATTACCAACTAGCCCGGAACCTTGCTCTTCTGAACACCATGATTTGTTTAATGTGTACTGGAGGGATCATAAGATCGACATTTTTTTTTTTTTTTCATTCCGGAAATGCTGCTGACGGTAGAAATGCAGGAAGGCATAGTATGGCTGTCAAATGTCTGCATGAAATGATGCTTGAGCGCACTTGTTATGAAAAGGCTGTAGAAAAGAAACAGCCATGATGGATGTCACGCAAAACCTGCATTCACTTCCTCAGGCTCGCTCATGCTTCGCTTTGAAGTACGAGGTTTATTTCTAAAATGCACGGAACAGTATAAATACATATTCTATTACAGAAAGGGGTCCCATAGTAGGGGAGCCTCTTGTAACAAAATGTGCGAACTAATAAAAAAAATGACAGAGCAGTGATTATGAGAAGAGGGATAATGTGCTTTCACACTGAGCCCTCCCCATTTCTTTGCTCAGTTGTCTATGGAGGGGCCAGTAAGGGCACTTCAATCAGCCTTCCTTGCTGCTGTGTCATTGCATTGCTGTGTCATTGTCTCGTATCCGCCACTGCCTTGGTGGTTTTCATCATGACTAATAGAGGCTCTGTGGTCATGCACGTAATGCGAAAGCAAGATAACCGCTGGTCCTTAGGGGTAACGGAGTGGATTCCAAGAGGAGGCAAGCGTAGCAGGGGGCGGCAGAAGGTTAGGTGGGTGGATGAGGCTAAGAAGGTTGCGGATACATGGTGGCCGCTACTGGCGAAGGGCAGGATTAATTGGAGAGACATGGGCAGAGGCCTTTGACCTGCAGTGGGCACAGTCAGGCTGATGATGATGATGGTTATGCACGGACATGCCTGATCCAAAAACTCCAGATGTGTAGTCCATATGGCTGGCACTACAATAAATGCAAGCACCGTTCAATGTCTTCTGAGAGGAGAGGTGGTAAAATGTTAGAAGATATAATTAACCATGCATGTATATTTGACATCAGTGTTCTAATCCTTCTAATCTTGTAACTGTGGTGGCTCAGTGGTTATGGCGCTAGGCTGATGGCCTGAAAAACACGGTTTCGATCCCGGTCGCGGCGGTCGAATTTGGATAGAGGCGAAATGCTAGAGGTAGTGCACTGTGCGATGCCAGTGCACGTTAGAGAACCCCAGGTGGTTGAAATTCCCGGAGCCCTCCACTGCGGTGCCCCTCATAGCCTGAGTCGCTTTGGGACATTAAACCCCAATAAACCAGGCAACCTTCCAATCTTGATGTGTGAGTTGCCCCCTCTGCGTTTCATTATGCACTACTAGTTCAAAATTTCATGCAATGGGGAAGCGTGTCCAAGGCCCCCTCGACACTGTGCAGATAACATAGTTGTACACTTTTCACTATGCAGCTAAAATAATTATACGCTCTTTTGATATTTGTTAAGCGATGATGTGTAATAGTGCATTCAGTACAGGTTGTACAGTAAGTAGTTTAGAAATGTTTGTTTGTTCTTTATTAGGGGTTGCTTTGGTTTGGTTTATGGGGTTTAACATCCCAAAGCGACTCAGGCTATGAGGGACGTCGTAGTGGAGGGCTCCGGAAATTTCAACCACCTGGGGTTCTTTAACATGCACTGACACCGCACAGTACACGGGCCTCTAGCATTTCGCCTCCATCGAAATTCGACCGCCGCGGCCGGGATCGAACCCGCGTCTTTCGGGTCAGCAGCCGAACGCCGTAACCACTGAGCCACCATGGTGGGGCAGTTTAAAAATGAATCTTCTTTTTTTCTTGCTACGCTTGCCATAACCTGGAGGATGCTTAGTGGTATAGATTGCTGAAACTTGCTGACAGGAAGAGCACTTCCACTCGCTAGACGTTATGAATTGCCATTTCTGCCCATTCCTTTTGGACAGACGAGCTCGTCGGGTGGTTCCTGCCCCGACCGCACTCCGCTGGTGCCCGCGGTCGCCAACGGCATCGACAACCCGCACTACGGTGTCATCAACCGGCTTCTCTATGAGGCTCACCTGCAGAGGCAGCAGCGGATGCTCAGCGCCTCTCGGCACCTGCCAGAGCACTGTCCGGGACCAAGTCAGCTGTGATGGTGACCGCACCTTCCAGGACATTTTTCAAATGCTCGACGTTGACGTGTTTCTCCGCGGCTGAAATGGCAGCCTTTTTTTTCTGTGGCTACTTTGTCACGAACTGTGCTCTACTGAAAGACACTAGCAGAAATGACCATGGTGCGGGATCTGGACGAGGCCTGCTTGCACGTGCAAGTCGCTTGTTTGTCTCTGGAACATCTCTACATTGTTCTTGTCGCGGTGAAAGCAAAAGTCGAAAGACGTTTATCATAGCTGCGACAACAATGACAAAGACAGTTCTAGAACAAGCAGTCGCCTTGCATGTGTGCTAGACACAGCAGTGTCTGGTTGGTGCAGTGCTTGCCTCGTTTCAAAGGCAGGTCACCGGTTGGTTCTGCTCCAGCCGTCATATACCTGCAACTCTCTCAGGTGTTTTCTTCCCGTGGCCATTGAAGCAGTTGTACTTTGCAACAACTCGTGATATTCCTTGAGGAGGGAAAACAGTTCTGCTGTGGTTGTAATGCTCGTCGGGGGTTGCTTTACACTGCAGTGACAATGAGTCCTCACGTTTCTGCTAGGACTCTGGCCACATTCTATAGGCTGTTTGTGTGAGCGAGCTGGCACTGAGGTGCAGCGCTGAATCTTCTGTGCTAGGGCCAAGTTTGGACGTATCGACCTTGTATTAGTGCGGTGACGTCGTACGGGACTTTGTGATTTCAGCTAGCGATTTACAAGTGGCGTGCAGTGTGCCGTGGCTTGCTTAGCCAGGTCTTCTCCGCCAGATGATGTGTGGTTATTGTTAGAAGCGAGTGTGATCGCCAGTGGAGAAATGCTGCCGTGTCTTCTGACATTCGTCGTCGTGTGTGTGGGTTTCTCCATGTGTGCTCCATGACTGGTGGAATTTGCAGAGTGGACATCGTGCGAAAAAAATGCAACTAAGATGTGTATCTATGCGCCACATGACACTGTGTAATGTTGAAGCACTCTAGAATCTGTATGAGAACTTCAACAGTTATTGTCATCCATGTATGGCTGATGTGGGTTTTGGATGTTGCCAGTTCGTGCTGGCACACAGAAATAGTCGATGAATAATGTTTACAGTCCGTCAGTAATGGCTCATGGCTGTGATGAAAGATGTTGCGACAGAGTTGCATTGCATATTGTAACGCATTACAACGCTGAGTGCTGCTATCGATTCTCTGAATTCGAGATATGCAAGCCTTTAGTTTGATGGCAATACGGTTTGTCAGTACATGGGTAAACAGAAATTTAAGGCAATTCACTGCAGCTTTGTAACAAAACTGACAGTCAAATGAAGATGCTTATCTAAATTTTAATGGGAAAAACCGTGTCTTGCATAAGTGCAGTGTACTGTGAACTTTTTCAATGGACGGTACAGCTTCTGCAAGGACTGGTTGTCCGTCAGCATTACTCTATCACTTTTCAGCGTACTATAAGTATTTATTCAACTATATAGGCTTGAACATGTTCCACAAATAAATGTATCAAGAAATTACATAAAGCTACTACTTCATTATCAGAGTCGTTACTAAAACCATGAATCCTGAGAAGCGTGGCTCGTAGGACATGCTTGGTGTTTTTGCCAACACCTGCATACATTTGACCGCATTGGGTGTGCTTTTTAGTGTCATTATAACACTGTTCAAGCACCACTTCCTGAGCTTGTTGCAAACCATTCATGTGGTGCACTTTTTGAGGGTCTAAGCTAAATAATTTGTTTCAGAAGGAAAAGCAGATGTTTGCTAAAGTCTGCACATGCATGTATGGAACTTTGAGCAGGTAATGCTGTTGTGTATGATATGCTTTAGTGTTAAGACACTGCTTTGGATGAAAGCTTAACTAGGACATTTTCAATTGCCCCCACATATTGTGCGAGGTCACTTTTGTGACAGTGCAACTTTTTCAAGCTGTGACAAGACTTTAGGTAACATATGGGTCACCTAATACGTGGGCTCCCAGCTGACTCCTGGAATTTGGAAGCAGTAGTTAGCTGCGGCACCTCCTGAGAGTTGTGTGTGTCCATTTGGTACTAACAATCTGAAGCCCAAATCTTCACAACCAGGCCAGGTGTGTTGAGTGGGCCTGCGGAGAGTCTTGTCACAACTATGACTGCTGAAGTGTGATTGCACAAGCTCTGCTTTTCAGAGTGCGCATACAGTTGTACATATACAGCTTTAGACTAGTAGCAAGCTTCCCTTGTGTCTTGACATCTTGTAGAATATCTTACCAGCTGCAGCGAATGTTTTCAAGGTGTAGCTTTGAGTGCATGGGATGACGCCGGTGTGTACGAGTTTGAGGCCTTGTATAATAATTTTCACTCATTTGGCTGACCTTTCCGGCCAGCAAACTCCTTCACGAAGCATGTTGTCATGAGCTGTCAAGCATGACCATTTTTGTTCACAGTAAAAACTATCACCTCTGTTGACTTGCTTTTTGTGTCTCGTTGCACTATCTTGAGTAAAAGCTCGTTAATTCGACCCCCGTTAGTTCGGAAAACCGGATAATTCGAACTGCTGGCTCGGTTTCAGCCAACGCCTATGCAAGTCTATGGTGTCGGACGCTCGCTAATTTGGGCGCTGTACGGCTCTTACATCGGTTAATTCGCACAGGCTCCCAAGAGCGAGGGGAACCGCATCCAGGCATGGCCAGCACGGCAAGAGATCGTCGTAATAGCCCTACTCAGAACCTGAATTTCATGCTGCGTAGTCACTTGCGCATTTCTTTCTTCCCATTTTTTGTTTGTGCTCAACGTCTAGGAAGTTCCTTTACCATTTGTTTTAAACATTTCGGGAACGTTAGAAAATTAAAGGATATTGAACAAATGGTTTATCTAAACAGGGCTGAATGTAATGTTTCGGGGCTGCTATGGAAGCTAATGGATTCAGCAACTGCTGGGGATGTGCTATTAATCAGTACTGGTGGGAGCATCAGATTCTAAGCAAGAAATTTTTATCTGGGCCACACTCGCGACAGCAGGCATGATGACGAACGGGTGGCCCCGTATCCGAGAGTACTTAGACTACTTAGTCTGGGTTTCGCCTTTTTTTCCACTCCAGCCCACAGCAACGATGACCTTGACCATCCAGCATCAGCCAACTAACCTAACCGAGCTGGGCACCATTTCAAACGGCTGATAGGCACCCCCCCAACTTTCCTTTTTTTGTTATTGTTTTTTTCTTCATTTGCGTCCACGTGGTTTTGTTCTTGTAGTACGCCGAAACCAAGTGCTCGTTACGTGCCATTTGTGCGGTGAAGCCACCTCACAGAGCAGTGGAGCTCTACCTCATCATGCTGTGACAGGTGCAGGAGGCTGTTACGATTTTGCAGCAGTTCTGCGTTGATGAACCCGAGAGTATGCGCACAATAAAGCACTGATGAAAACATGAAAATAGTCAATGCCGTGCTATTCTCATCTTAAAATCTGGGAACCATTTTAAAAGCTGGGAACCATTGCCCAGTCTTTCAGTGAATAAATTACCGTGCTGCCAGCAACACTTGAGTTTTTTCGGGGTCATTCAATAATTTGAACATTTTCACTGGTCCTTAGAAGTTCAGATTAACGAGCTTTTACTGTATTACGCTCATCATAGTGGTTTTATACTGCCTTGTGCATTCGTTCTATTTGTTTGACTGCTCCCGTCAACCGGTCTGGCAGCTTGGTGCACAGCTTTTTGAAGTGATCGAAGCTTGTTCCGTTCATGACCATGCTTCTTGAAGAGCCATGCTTCAGTGCCATTGTAGTGCTTCTGTTGCAACAGGAGCATTGTTTTATTTTTTGTTTGTCATGTTCACTTCACTGCACTGTGGAGACTCGCAAGAGATACTATCCTCTGGCGGCACTTGTCACAAGTTCCACGCGAGTTAGGTAGGAACGGTGTGTTACACTGCAACTTTGCAAAGACAAGCACATTGTAGGTCAGCAGTCGCAACCAGTATTGGAAAGTGTCACCTAATGATCAGTACATCGTCATAAAATGCGCACTGCTTAATTGTACCATCAGCATCAAATGAAGCACGAACAAAATTGAGACATGAGTGCAAACAATAAAAATATTAGCAGCTGCACAGGAAATAGAGATGTGGCAGTCTGTACTCCTTCGATGCAAAAAATCAACCGCTCTAGTATTCTTCCTTCCTAGTGTAATATCTTCCATTTTTGAAGTTCTCTCGTTTGCGTTTCACTTGACGCCGATAGTACCACTAGCATGAAATTAATTTCGAGCAGTGCGGCTCAAATAGGATAGTAAAAACAATTAGCCACTGCTTACAAAATGCATGTGGTCTTCATTAACGCTTCCAAAGGATAGTCATCTTGCCTCTTGAATGAACATCAACTGCATTTCATTTTTTTTTATGTGCTTCATTTGACAGTGACAGTACCTCCTAACAATGGCAGTGAGTACAGCCATACCATAATATGGATACCACCGTATAGATGGGAGTTGCCTTAGTTTCACTGTATTTCATGCACATTTCTTACAGCAGGTCTGCAAGCTGCACATTTGCGCACATTTCTGTCTGAACTAATTTGTTTATGCACACACTTGCACTTTTATAAATAGGCCTGGTCCTTTGCAGACAATTTTCGGGGACGGTCTCTGCATGCACCGTCACCAGAAAATAGTCCCGGGAAAGGAGAGGAACGCAGGTGTAGCTAGTTTTTCACCTTTAACAAGACAACCTTTTGCCTGAAGGGATGCTTGCTGCTCCATCCTGTTAATACGCGTGTCCACGTCTTGTTCTGTATGCGGCCTTTCTTGGCTGCATTTGAAGTGTATTGTAATATACCACCCCTGTGGGCATATTGTTTTCGCACTAGGAACTGTACATAACTAAGAATTAACGCCTTGGCCAGCCTTCGATGAGGCCTTTGTAAAAAGTCTTCATATAGCTATAGTTTCTCCTTGGAACACTTTTATATTTATTGTGTTGCATAGTATTCAACTTGGATCAGAGTGTCCCATGAAACATGAACCAAGGGTTTAAAAAAGCTGGTACACATTTTGGAGCAAGGTTAAGTATCTTTAATTCATGCCATTGAATAAGGATTGAAACCTCTGTGGCCATACAAGTTTTCTTTATAGAAATTCATGTTCCATGAAAACTAAGTGGCACCATTGTTTTGGTGCTATCTGAGCAGTGCAACTTCTTTTCACCGTTCTAATGAAGACTCGTAAATCTGGAATTGGATTGCAAAACATTTATTTCGTCAGAAAAGGCAAAATGCAGATAATCCATGCTGGGTGGCTATCAGTCCACAGCTGACAGTGACCTGAGTAGCCCATTCAATGGCCCGAGTTTGAATGTCGAGGTCTGAGCTGACCAACAAGCCCTCCCATTTTTCTCGAGAGTAGGACCATGCATTAGAGATTCCGGTCGCGGCTCCTTTTTACAGTTCCACAATATGTGATCGTAAGTGGCTATTTCGCCGCATAGTGTACATTCCAGGTCGTAATTACCGGGACATAATTTTGATAGTGAGTAGTCACGAAGGATCACGTCTGGAGTCACCTCCAGGTTTGGTTTGGTTAACGGTTTGGTTTGGTTTATAGGGGTTTAACGTCCCAAAGCAACTCAGGCTATGAGAGATGCCATAGTGAAGGGCTCCGGAATTTTCGACGACGTGGGGTTCTTTAACGTGCACTGACATCGGTTTGGTTTATGGCGGTTTAACGTCCCATAGCGACTGAGGCTACGAGGGACGCCGTAGTGAAGGGCTCCGGAAATTTCGACCGCTTGGGGTTCTTTAACGTGCACTGACATCGCACAGTACACGGGCCTCTGGAATTTCGCCTCCATCGAAATTCGACCGCCGCGGCCGAGATCGAACCGGCGTCTTTCGGGTAAGCGCCGAGTGCCATAACCACTGAGCCACCGCGGCGGCCTGGTGTCGCCTTTAGGTGGTCGCCTGTTCCTTATCTGAGGTCTCGTCTGAAGGGGGGAAGTTCCTCCTGTCTAGTTTAAAATGATTAGTAATGTGGAATATTCCGAATAGATGCGCGCTTTAAATATCCCGCGCCTGCGAACGTTCCGCGCGGTTCTTGCAAGGCTTAGAAATAGCCGAAACTCGGATTCAGTGAAGTAAATTTTATAGAAATTGCGTTATTTATGCCTTTTATTGGCGCTTTGCGTATCATCTGGACATACGCTACTAGTTCGCACTGCTGCATCGGGTGGCGCTGAGCACTCAAAATCGCCGCGGGAATTTCGAAAAATCAGTACATCCCATTGATTTTGTGTGGCCGTTGGAGATAACTCGTGCGAGCGCCGGAAACATTTTATAGGTCTCTGATTTTGCATTTACGTTCGCGCAGGATCTCGGGACATTTTTTTTTTTTCCTAAATTGCAAGTTAAAAACATCGCCAGGGTGTTGCGCAGCGTTGCCTATTGGCGGCAGACAGATAACTCTAGTTGCTGATGTCCAGGAAAGCCACAGGCATGTAGCAGTAATAGTAATTCGTCTCATTAGTCTGAAGTAGACCAGCAAGAACCTGGATCATCCAGCTAGTCCGCAAGTCAGCTGCTACCTGGACTAGTGGCCCTGACCACCCGGCTCCTGCAAATTAATCTCTGCTAATTAAAAGTTTTCTCTCCCTCTCTCTTTCGGAAGTGAGAAGTTTTCCTTTTGCTGTTGGAGACTGAAGGCCGTTATTGAGTTTGGTTTTCTCAGCGCGTGCCAGTTTTTTTAAAACGCATGGCTCACGCTACATGGGACGTTCTGTAGAGACTACTTGTACAAACGCGACTTTTCTGTAGTTGTAAAATAAAGAAAATGTGTATGTCCAACCGAGTTTTCTGCGCTGTTTGGCTTTTTCCCAAGTGCATACGTCTCTTAAAGGGTCCCTGAAAAGGGTGCTTGAGGTCGGCCATAAAATGCTTGTATGATGTAGAGTACAGGCCATCGAGCGTTCATGCCGCGTAAAAGACCGCAAAAAGCGAGCCGATAATTTACAATACAATTTTAAGAACTTCCGCGCATCGGGGCGACCAGCGGTGCAGAGCTTTCGGCCGAATCAGCGCACATTGCGTCATATAGTGCTCGTTACGTCAGCAGCGGACTGCTGTCATTGGTTCGCCGTGCCAGCTCCGTCAACGCCAAACCAGTTTAGGAGGTGTTGGCTCCGCCCCCTGGGGAATTCCCGCACGTGTCGGCGGAGGGTCCGAGTGCGTGGAGCCGGCGGACCGACATTTCAGCGCGCAAAAAGTGTCGAGAGGGAAAGGTGCAGAAATTCAAATTTTGACTACAAATAACTAAGCTTCCACAAAACGCATAAAAAAATTACGCAGTGGCTTAGTTCTGGTTAAGCCTGGATATACAAGCAAAAAGCTGCAGTTATGCTTGGTTTGACGTCATGGCTGTCGCAGTTCGCGCACAATGCACTGGGAGCACCTCGATACGGTGGAGGCGTTCGGCCGTCCACGCAATGCCTGTACGGAGGAGGAGACTTTGTCCTGTCCCTGCGCACTGTTTTAAGTAGAAGGCTTCCTTTATCGCAAAAAAAATGGAATGGGGGTTTCTGAAGGTGCTCTCCAACTTTGCTATTCATATCTTAAAGTCAATATTTACGCATTTAGAAAAATTACTTTAATTTGTAATTAATTAATTCGAAAACAAAAAAATGCCTAGATGCGAAAGCCGGCTGGTAGGTGTATGTAAGTGGTTTCCCTGTCCTACCTCAAATATCTTATTTTTTAACCCTTGGCTAAAGTTAGCCTGAACACCCCGTATACGTAGTCCGTATAGCAGCTCCAAGTCCAGTGCCGCCGAGCAAGCACGTCAATCCCTCATTGGCTTTCCTTTCTTGAGAATTCTTAGCGGAGAGGTCATCCGCACTTATTCCGGTATTCTCATCTGATCTTTTTATGGCGTTCGATTTGACACTGAAATACAACAGCATGGGGATACCTGCTTTGCCGCGTGTTGAACCCTTACCAGCTGGAGTATGGGAGTTAATCTTCACGCTTCTAGACGGAGCGTCTTTGTTGGCTATAGCTGAAGCCGCCCTGAACTTGAAGACCGTCGCCTTGAAGTCTCGTATGGTCAGCACCGTAGCCTTCACGCTGACGCCGACGAACTCGCCGTGCGCAGCTTTCGTGAGGCCAACTTTTGCCCCGGCGTCGAAGAACTGCACCAACTTCCTCGGACTCCATTCACGTCTCCTGATTGGCGTCGTTGCGAGCTGCGAAAACATCCGGATGCTGCACTGTGTGAACTGAGAGCTGCTCTACCTTCTGGCCGTCAAGCTTCCAAGTGTGACGATGTAGAAATAGTCCTTGCAAGCCGGACAATTCTACGACCATGGTTTGAATGACGTCGCTCCACCGGTGGGGACAATTCCGAGCCTCGGTATGGAAGGTAGTTTTGGAAAGTTTGGAAGGTCACGTGTGGGTGACGGCTATTTTGGACCAGCGTCCTGCACTTCAACACTTCCACTTACATCATGTCCACGAGGAAGGGGTGCGTTTGCCGATTCACTGCGACCCCGAGAGGGTCTAACCACCTTCACCTTCACGAGTGAGCTTGTACCGGCTTCTGGGCGACAGTAAACCGCTCTTCTGCAACGCCGTCTTTTATCTAAAGTTGATGATCTCTTCGTTGCTGTCACCACTTCGCGCACTTTAGCGTGCGTTCCCAGACACACTTAGAGCGTGGGGGGGTAGCGGTCTCGGACTCAAAGGAGATGCCCTCGACTCAGCGTGACAAGCTCAGCGGAGACCAGCTAGCTACCAAGTGTCAAGAAGTTTTTGGTCGTTTGGTGTCCGGCTGTCGCCGGTCGCAAGCCCGAGAATGGGTCGGAGCCAAAGGTTCACAAACAAAACAATGTTTATGCAGCAATGAGACGATACAGAGGATATCACAATCACACACTAGTACAAACACATACAAAGTGATTAACCAAATAATGCAATTCGTGCAGAGTTACACATGAGAGAGACTACGATGCAAAAGGATTATTGCACTTCAAGTGCACTAACCCAAGACAGAGGCAAAAAAAAATAATTTGTTCACCGGTCACTGCGACAGGCCGACGACCAGAGGTTCATCACGATGCCGCCCCGCAGACTGGCG
Organism: Amblyomma mixtum; assembly: GCF_055824585.1. Lineage (NCBI taxonomy): Eukaryota > Metazoa > Arthropoda > Arachnida > Ixodida > Ixodidae > Amblyomma > Amblyomma mixtum. The sequence continues at coordinate 35,788,576 of NC_143015.1, forward strand.
CGCGCTGCCTCGTTGAACCGCGGCTGGGCGAGTGATCAAGATGGTGGCGCTTACTTTCTTGCGCTAGGGTCGCGTCACCGAACTCAGCCTGGCGAGTCTCGCGGCCGAGATGACGGAGGTGACCAGCTTCTACGTCAGCGTGAACACTATTTTGAGCTTCAACCACAGGCTCTCTGACGATAGAGGCCCGCAACATGCCGCTTGGTTGGAATGTGTTCGCCACGGGACTGGCTACTACCACTACCCTGCGGCAGCTGTGTGTGTTTACCGAGGCTCCGATCACCACAGTCTGCAGAGTCCTTGTTCGGGTTGATGCAGCTCGAACTATCGAATCTGCAGACGCTGTATGGGCACCACATGGACGAGCAGAGTACGGACCAGTAGGCGATGAGGCTTGGCAGTGCATCCGGTTAGGACGCGCCTCATCAACCACAAACAGCGATGATCGGAAGGCCCGTTCAACGATAACCAGCCCTGCGTTAGGTGCTGACGTACAGCCTGTGTCAAAAGTTTGGAGCCCAGGGGATTCTCTTTCGAGCCATACTGTGTCGTTCTTAATGGATCTCTAGCGCTCCAAATTTCCTGGACATGAGGAGATTTCCAGTACTTCCTCTTGCAATGGGTAGGACTTCCATGAATGCTCCTGGAGTCCCAATATAAAGCTTAGAAGTGAACCCCCTGGGCTCTAAACTTTTGAAAAAGACTGTAGCTCATTCATCGGCTTCGTGCGACCATGGAACCGAAGCTGAAATGATACCGATGGAACTCGTTTCATTCCTGGAACAACATTATTCAGCGTCATCTACTCCTGCCATCCTGTAAATTACGGGCTCAGTGTTTAGAGCAATAACTAAAATTTGTAGTCATTTTTTGCGAAATCTGTGCCTTTCACGCACTATGAATTTTTTACTATTACAGATTATGACGAAAAAGCATGCACACGAAATCTGGCGCCCAAAAATCTGTGTCGACGCAAGTATTTTACACGCGAAATCGGCCGACAGTGGTGACACCTGTATTTAGTTTTTTTTTTCGTCTTCTCTAGCTTATGAAAGCTCCAATTTCGATCAGGATTCGATCTCTTTGTGATCAGAACGCGGTGCTCTATTCATACAGGGCAACTTCTATTTCTCCTCAGTGTGTCCCTTTAAAGAGCATCTCCCTGTCTCATTTCCATTAGAGTATGCAATGGAGGGCGACTGACGCACCTCCTCTAGCGCTAACTCCTTTAAGGGCAGAACAGGAAGTACAAGCACTGTCTTTAGACAAGGGTTATTGTTTGGAAAATCATCATTATCATCATCAGCCTGACTGCGCCCACTGCAGGGCAAACGCCTCTCCCATGTCTCTCCAGTTAACCCCGTCCTTTGCCAGTTGCAGCCACCCCATCCGCGCAAACTTCTTAATCTCATCCGACCACCTAACTTTCTGCCACCCCCTGCTACGCTTGCCTTCTCTAGGAACCGACTCTGTTACCCTGAAGGACCAGCGGTTATCTTGCCTTCGTATTACATGCCCTGCCCAAGCCCATTTCTTCCTCTTGAATTCGACTAGGATGTTACTAACCCGCGTTTGTTCCCTGTGACCCACTCCGCCCGCTTCCGATCTCTTAACGTTGCAACTTTAATTTCCATAGCTCGCTGCCTAGTCCTCCTGTATCCTCCTGTAAGCATCCTCCTGTAAACTAGACAGCCTCTGCGTCATTTTGCAAGTTCTCATTTGGAAGCTGTCGGACCACGCGCGCCCCACGAGGCGACCGCACCGCCAACACGTGGAGGCAGCCCGTAGAACACGTGATTCCTTCGTATCATCGTCTGTAAGCATCCACACAGGATGTTGCCGTGGATCAACGGCTGGAGCTTCACAAGAAACCTGCAGCATATGGGGCGAATTTGGGCTTCTACACAAGGTAGTGCCAACGCTCTAAGCCAGAAGTCTTCACCTGTCGGCGGCCAGACAACAAGAAGCTTGCTAGGAATATGTCATGAATCACGTCACCCTGAAGACAGCGGGCACGTACCCTTTTCCAGAGGTGTCAGTGTAAGAAGGGGCGGGGCTTCGTGTTCCAGTGCTCAGTGCGACGTGATTTTTAGATATGGCGCACTTTTCCCTCTAGGAAATCATGGTCTTACCTATAGGTGTCGTGAAAAGCGAAACAAAAACACGTGTCCAGCCCTATGCAGAGCACTAACGGGTGCTGTGCGATGAGAGTGAACAGTTCAAGTTTTCTCATCCTCGGCCTGAGAGATCACCTCTCTTGTGTCCGAGTCCTGAAGACTACATGTCTCAACGGGACAGCGCTAACCCTTGGGTCGATGGCCGCAGTAGGTCCAACGCAGTAATATGCTAATTGACAGCTGTGGAATACTCGAAACAGCGCTGAAACTGGAACGGGCTTCGATAAAAGGGGCCCCACAGCAGTGATTCCGTCGTGAACACCCACTTTGGATGAATTTCGACGCAGTACCCTCTTTGGACGCAAAAGGCGCCAGTAACGTTGTCCGCGATCTTCACGGTTGCAGTGAGCTCGCGATGTTGCGGCCAAGGTGATCTACGTCTATAACGAAGCAATAGTTGTAACGAAGTAATGACAGGACCTATTTGACTTAAGTTACAACAAGGTTCAACGGATTTTGTAAAGCAGTATAACCTCTCTGTTCAAAATGGTTTATAGCGAAATGACGCATACAAGTAAGCATTTCGCATTCCCTTTGAAAACGCTCATAAAAGCCCGTATATTTGATATTTCGTTCGTGCGAGTGATAGTATAGTAAACTGAATATAACGAACCTCCAATGAACCCCATTGTTCATTTCTCATTAAAATGTGCCCAACTCTTGCCGACCGATTCAAAGTGGTAAATTAAACAGATCGCTCATAACGTGCCCGAGCGTAACGGAGTATAACCCTGTGTGCATAACAACACGAAACGTGCGGAAAACTTGTCCCTGCGTGGACTGTTTGTGGCGAGAATCCGTCAGCTTCGGCGTGTGCTTTCACTCCAGCGTTCCCTTCTTCTCCCGAAATTGAGTACGCGGCCTCTTGAACAGTGTCAGTCTGCTAGATACGCACGGCCCGCTGTGCTATGCTGCGTTTCGACAGAGTTGCCACGGTAATTGGAGTTCCCTCGTTCTCCAACCTCCTCTCTTCGTACGGTTTGCTGTGACCGCACTCCGTTTCTCTACATCTGTGCGCAGTTTAGTTTCCGTCATCGCAGCCAATGCGCTTGGCGTGCTGAACAGTATCGACGTCCAGCTGTTTTCACAAGTCTAAGCGGCGAAAAACCAAAGCGCAAAAGAATTCCCGTTTACCAGGAAGGCGGCCATCATAAAGGCCTTCGGTCTGGCGTATGCTTTCTCCACAAAGACGTTCCTGTCATGTGTTAAAGTGTTTTCGCCCACGTGCTGGTAAGCTCTGCGGTGAAGCCAACCAAAACGAGCACTCGCGACGAAATTTTTGGCGCGCTCTCTATAGCAGCTGCTAATATTGTCTTCGGCACCTATGAACCGGATATACATATTCCGAATACGTCACTTCCTGTACTCTACGGCTTTGTTCCTCCCAATGTTTGTTTTGCAGGCGCTAAAGCTCGTATGAGCCGTGGATGAAACGGCCGCGCGGTGGCAAGGCTGACATATTCGGTAGGTTTGGTTCATGGTTTATTGGGGTTTAACGTCCCCAAGCGACTCAGGCTATGAGGGACGCTGTAGCGAAGGGCTCTAGAAACTTCTACAACCTTAGGTTCTTTAACGTGCACTGACATCGCATAGTACACGGGCCTCTAGAATTTCGCCTGCATCGAAATTCGACCGCCGCGGCCGGGATCGAACCCGCGGCTTTCAGGTCAGCAGCCGAACGCCATAACCACTGATCCACCGCGGCGACTACATTCGGTAGGTGTACGCATTCACCACGTGGTGGGCTCTCGGTGCGCCTGTAGATGCTCCCACTACACACATCGGCAGCACACTTAACTCCAGCCACGCTGTCCTCGGTAAAGGCCGTTAAAGTTAGGCGCGTTGCCTGACGACAGTTGCAACCAATTTCACGTACCGCTGTAACGAAGCAGTGCCTATAACGAAGAAATCGCACTGCTCCTTCGAATTCGTTACAGCGAGGTTCAGCTCTAAATGAATAAATATGTAATGAATAAATAGGTCTACGTCTTCGGAGATATTGCTAGTGCAATCTGATGACAGCAGTTCATAGGAGCACGCGTGGGTGTGGTGCTGTACAAATTGAGGCAGTGTAGCGATCCTGAGCGCGAACATCGGGCGACGGGGAGGCGCATTCCGCGAGCACAGAGCATTTCTGCGAAAGTGACGGCTTTACTCCACTTCGTGCTGTGTTTCTAGCTGTCTACCTGCCACCGGTTTAGGACAATGCGAGTGAAAACGTCTGCCCGCTGGCGATTTCTCGGCCTTGCATGCTTTGCCGGCCGGTACGGCGCAGCTGACAAAAAGGCCGCTTTTTCAACATAACACGCCAAATTTATTCCCCGGCTGGCTATAGACAATCCATAGACTTCTTATAGACTCTATTGCCTTCCTATAGATATTTCCTTTTGCCTATTCTTAGGCTATAGACTGTCTATAGACAAAAGTCTACTGAAGACCTCGTTGATACGTTCCCGGTTGATACGATTTACCGGTTCGTACACTCAAATTCGCAGACATTTAGAATGTCCCCTAGAGTTACACTATATTTCCGCGGTTAATAGGTTCCCGGATAACACGACTTCCTGGTTACTACGCTTAAAATTTCGACAAATTGTGGTCGTATAATAGGTTTGTTGTCCAGCCGCACTTGTTAAAAGCATTCAAGTGGGCCAAACGTGAAGGCACGCGTTATGGAAAGCTGAAATGCAGCAGCAGTCACCCGCTGTGGTGACTTCACTGCAGTGCCTAAATGCAAAAAGGCGAAGCACTATTACCAACAACAAAAATAAAAACGGCGGGCTAGCATTCGAGACAGCCGTTTTCGCGGGAACGCGATATGGAGAGGAGAAATTTTACGGTTTCTTCGCGGGCACCTAAGGTCAAGGGGCGAATAATCTACAAACTACAGCGATGCGCTTAGAAACGTTGCGACAATCAGCCGCCGCGGTTCCTTCCCCGTAATGCCTAAATGCAAAGAGGAGAAGCATCTAGAAAGAAAGAGGCAGATATTTTAGTTACTGTCGTCATTGCCGTCGACGGATCGGATGCGCTATGAAGTTTCTACCGCTCTGAAGACAGCGAAAACGTGGACCGAATTCTGCGAGCACTAGAAAAGGATCTGTTGAGATTCTCTGCTAAGAATTGGTAATCTACATTTTTATGAAGAGAAATTGTCGGTAAATCTCTTTGTACCTCGTTCAACAGTCACATTTCTCAAAATTAGGTGGTTTGGATTATACGTTTTCCCTGATAATACGTCCCCCCCCCCCCTCACAGTTTCTTAAAGAACGTATCAACGAGGTTTTACTGCATATGCCCACAAATTTACATATTGTCTATAGACTGTCATAGAATTTCTATTGCCTATGACTGTTCTTTATGATTTTTTGGCGGACAGTCTGTAGACTTTACAGACAGAAATCTCTGGACAGTCCGTAGACTATCTAAAGAAGTTTTTGTAAGGGTAGTCACGCCCTAAGCGTTTGGGTGTGCACGCGGGCACGCAGCATTAACGCGTACTTGCTAGTCGGCAAAGTTCTAATGTGGAACTTAGCCCAATGCCGGACTTAGGGTGGAAATGTCAAATAAAATCAGTCCTGAATGAAAAGCTTCATCGAAATATCAGCGAGTCATTATGTTATGCGTCACGCTGCATTCTTTGTAGACCAGTTATGTGAGCAAAAGTTTATCATCAAAATTTTATCACATATATGCGTTCTTACATATATTTCTCGTTTTTCTGAGCACGAATTCCTTGGCGCTTCAATACTTTTGTGAAGAAAAAAATGCGCAGTACTTCCTGTTAACTGACAATGCTTTGGGAAGTAATGCGATTCCCCCTGTAAAAAAAACTGAAATAAGGCATATTTTTGCATTTTTAGGCCCTGATATAAAGCATTATAACTAGAAAGCTTGTTTATGCACTCAGAAAATAAAAAAAGTTGTGCACTTATATGTTGCGCAGGCCAAAATTGGCAGTTCTCTGAGATGAGATACTTTTTATGTACCTCTTTATGATACCCAATTTTATGCACGCCTCCAAATTGCATTTCGTAGTCATATATCACCTAAAATGTTCGCAGCTAATATATTTTTGCGTATACCCTCGGTGAAGAATTAGAAATTCGCTGAGCTTTTGTGAAAACAAAAAATGACATCCCAAAAATCGAGGCGCATTTGGCATCCGTGATGACGGAAAACTGAGCAAAAAATGGAAAGGCATGCGGACGTTAGGTCGTCTAAATTAGGCGTGTGACAAGTACTGCATGACTTGCCGTCCTCTGCGCGAGATAGATTGCTTTGTTGGACGGGGGCTTAGGCAATAAGCTTGCGTGACTTGGCAGGATAATCCGCATTCGTTGCATTGTTTTCACCTGAGAGCACCCTTATCACTGCGGACGCAGATGCCCCGCTTGAGTGGAGAGATAAGCGTGCTAATAGTGGCTGAAAAGAGATAGCAGAACAATCGACAGGCTATAAGGACTTGTGACTCAAAATCCACTCGAGACTATAAACAGTATATGAGTTTTCTGTTGACCTAGTTGCTTGGTGCAATATGAGTTTAAGAAAGGAATGGGGCGACAGTGCATGAGAAGTACTGTCACCGACTTAAAAATTAAAAAAAAGCCGGCAACATGCGTCGCAAAATACCCCAGGAACCGTTAAATTCAACTGTTTTAATTGGACAGCTTTTCTTGAGATCTTAGTCCTTGATCAGGGTAGCTTTGTAGACAAATCATTTGTATACAAATATCTTTGATTAGGCTACAGACAATGAAATTCCTACAGACAGTTTTCGGACAATTGGTAGATTTTGGCCATGCACTTACCCAACAAACACAAAACCTCCTCACAAACTTCAAAAAAGGATGGAATGTCCCAGTCCCAGTACAGCATTTATCAAACGTTTCCAGACTATAGAGGCAAGACATAGAAACACAAGCAAAAAGGCAGTGCTCCCACTGAAGGTCTAGACACGTTTTTTCGAGAGTTTTAAGCAGCAACAAAAACGAATAAATGCATTTTGGTCCCAAAAAGGTAACTGGGTATAACGTTTTCGGGACCAATGGTTTTCAACAAGAAATAAAAATCGACTCCTCGCTCTCTTTTCTCTCTCCCTCTCGCCACAAGCTGCGGGGAGAGAAGGTTTTGCTCTTGCACTCGTCGCTTTGAGAGATGAAACAGCAGTTTCATTCGAACAGCCGAAGGAAACGGTAAACCATAGAGTAATATAGAAGTAAAGAGCGGACACTCCCGTAGGCCCCAGCGGCCGACTTTTGTGCACAGCGCACCTAGCGGACCCGGGGAAACGCACTGGCCTCAGAGATGATAGGCATAAACAGGAATCTTGGAGGCTTTACTGTCAAAACCTGGTGGTGGGCATCTGCCCTTGACGCAGCTTTGTTGCCTCTTTGGAAGTGCTTAGGAAGAGCCGCCGCCGCCGCCTTTAAGGCCGACAGCTGCAGCTTCTTGTTGGACAGTTCACGGGGTGGAAGAAACAACCGTCGCAGCACCACAGCAGTACACAAAACGGACGTGCCCACGAAGCTTGCAGACGCCGCAAAAAAATACAGCCGCTCACACCGTCGGTCCGTCGCACACTGCCGCCTGGGCGTGCTTGCCCGTTGGCTTGACGCACTTAAAAGACGCCGCTGTTGCTGACGTAACTGCGGCCGTAGGCGCGCAGCGCACGTCACTGCAAGCCAAGATATGCCAAGACCATACTCTTTTTCTTTTTTTATTTGCACGTTCAGTGCCATCTGGCGGAAACGGGGAAGCGCCGAACTCGGCCGCGAAAGGGCCCGAGTGTCCGCTCTTTACTTTTATGTTACTCTATGGGTAAACCCCGCATCTCTCTCGGCGCATGCGTTTCTCGCACGTGGCCGTCGGCTCCATGCTGCAGGCAGGCGACGGTGGTCTGCATTTTCACCGCGCCGCCGGCAGCGGCGGTCACCAGCTTTCCCGTCTTCTAGCGTTTTCTCAGCTTCGGCCCAACTTCAACATTGTGGGGTGGTCCCTCCAGGCGTCTCCGACTATCGGCACTCCTCGCTGCGCCGCTGTCTACCAGAAGTGCAGTAATGGCCTCCCGTCGCTAGCCCGGCTTCCTCGCGCGCGCTTATTCGCGCTGCCCCAGACGTTCGAGCACAAGCCCCAGCGCGCGACAGTTCTTGCTCTCGTCACTGCGCCAACTGGGCTGTCGTGGACATCGTAGCTATGGATTCACGGCAGTTTTCCCGCGCACCTCGGCGTACCCATACCATTCCTTTTGGAACTGGTCCCGCGGCGGCGCATCGCAAGTCCTTTGCGCAGCTTCACGACCCTACTGATGCCGCTTTTCGAGGTGGCGTTCGCGGCGGCGGAGTTCGTGGCAATAGGCGACTCCTCGCTCGCACACTACATATTCCTCAGCGCCTCCGACGACTGCAGCGCGTTGGTGGTGGCAGCGTGGCCGTCTACTACGGTTTGAGGCGGAAAGGACCTTCGGAGACCCACCCCTCTCTTTCTGTGAGTGCCCATGGATTAGCCTGCTCTACCTACTTCGCTACCGCCCAGCCACCGTGTTGCAGCACTATAGTTTGTGCAGTGTTCGCGGGGTTGTATTGACTCTCCCCCGCCGGATTAATCGTGCCTTGATCTCGACTCCCATCGCTGGACTGTGCCGCATGCGCGGTCTGCCGCACCATGGATGCAGCGCGCCACCGCACGTACCTCAACACGTTCACCTTCCCTCCTGGTTCCAAGCAGTCTTATCCCCACACTTAGTCACAAGAAAATAAAGCTCCCAGGATCGTTACGGGGGTGTAACGCGTATGTTTGAGCGTTTGCTATGCTGTGAGAAGGAGCAGGACAGAAGGCTGCGTTTAATTTATGGTTAAAGCTGTTGCAGCCTTCTGTTTCATCCCTGCCTTTCCGTAGGCAACGTCGTCAAGGTATGTTGGTTTATTTTATTTATTTATTTTATTTATTTATTTAAGCATACTGCAGGCCCTTTTCGCACTTTTTTTATTTTCGCCTAGTAGAACTAATATTTTTTTCTGTTTTGATAATACGGCGCTGAAGCTTGCTCCGAGTCTAATAAGCTTGAGGGGGGTTTCAACTTGAAGAAAATCCGTGACCTGAAACTGCGTGTCTGCAGCGTATGCCCATCTCGTCTTTTCTTTTGTCACCCAAGTTGCTCTTTACATGCGGTTGCTTTTGCGTGTGCATATCTGTTTTTGTAGCCCTTAGATTGCTCGTTGAAGGTGCATCAACTTTCAGCCTGTATTCTGTTTTACTTGCTTCATTTCGCAGATTTCTCAAAGCTGGAGAAAAAAGTGTACAAAGTGTAAACAGTGTACATGGCGCCGTAGTGCTATGTACACTGTGTATTAAATGGTGCATACGTTTGCGTCCGCTGTTTGTATTTATTCAGATTTGCACCGTTACGCGTAAGTTTTGTTCGGCACGGACTTTCAATTCGGTCTGTATTGCTTTTCTTTGACTGAAACATGACTGCATTTTGATTGTGGTCGTGTATGGTGCGGTAGCCGGCATGGACGACAGGATGCAATTCGTGCTAAGAGCAGCTAGTAAACTGATATGACTTCTGTATGGCGCTGCTACTTGCTCTTATATGGGCCAAATCGGGTGACTTTTTGAATTCATATTTCCTTTGTGTGTAAAATGCTAGGACATTTCACGTAAACGGATAAGTGCGGAACGGCCGAGCCAGCACGCATTCACACGAGTGGAATGGTGTATTACACCACCTGTAACGTAAGTATGCGCCTGAAATTTGGCACATATATCTGCGCTTGGATGCCTGCAGGCTGTATGAAAAAGGAGGAATAATTTTACTGAACCAGAGCCGAGAAATCGAGCATTCACCTTTTGGGGCTTTCCATGGGACGCACAACTTTTTGGACATTGCTAGTTGTGGGGACGTTTTTTAGATGTGTTCGGGAAAAATTAGCACCTCCTGGGGAGATTCCAGATGTCCCGATGGGTCATTTTTGGGAGATTTTGAGGAGGTTTTGTGTTTGTTGGGTATAGTATACTTTTCTCTATAGACGGTTTATAGACTGGCCAAAAAAGGAAATGTCTTCAGGAAGGTAGTAAAGTAGATCATTTTTTATCACGGGTAACCCAAGCACGCTGAAAGAAGTAGACACTAAATACGATTGGTTTGAAGTGATTTTTATTCACTATACGAGGAGGTTTTTTTATACACTTCGAAGCGTATGAACATAGCTTCACACAATCCTACCATGCAGCAAGTCACTTTCCGCCACATCTACGTTTTGTTCGCGCCATCAAGAAAAACCACCTCCTTCATTGATAGCGATAGAGCAGGGTTGCTCACACAATCATCTTTCTATTTTTTTTTATTTCTCTAGGTTCCATGATCTCCCGTGTCAGTTATTTTTTTTCTATTAGTGCTGATGGTTTTGCATTAATCAAAAAATCGCACTGCATACACCTGGCTTGCACTCCTGACAGTGCTCTGCGATGTTTCCGTTAATATTTTCATGGCTTTTGTTGTGTTCATTTAGCCTCTAATTTAAGCGCATCTGGGTTTCGCCTGCGTGTATAAAACCTTTACGGCAGTTAGCACATGTGGTGTCTTCCGCGTCTGGTCCTTGTTCTGCGCGTGCTATCCTGGGCCTATAGTTGCTCGCGCATGACACTTGTGACGCGCTGTGCATTTTGCGGCATAGATACGGAAAGAAGGAGACTGACAAACAGAGCGCTAGCTGACGTCTGTTTACTAAGTCAGGCGGGCTTTTCATTTTTTTACATAGAGACACGGGGTCAGAACCAAGGTTGTGAAAGCAAAACAAAACAAAAAAAAGAACTAATCGTGTTTTCATTTTACAGTATTTCGTTGTTTTTTTTTTTTTTTTGGCTCGCACCGACAGTGGCGAGGGACGCTGAGAGCTCTGCCTTGCTGGAAGATAACCCTTATAGAAATGGTCTGTACTCAGTATACCCGTGCCACACGGACAGATTTAATGCCATTAAGTGCTTACTGCCTTAAGTTTTAATGGCATTTGTGCGGTGCCACACGCATAAATTTAATGGCATTAGCCTTACTGCCATTCCCGACCTACTGAGTTCGCCACAACTCATTCGCCCATGCAATGCGTACTCTTGTTCCCATTCCACACGCTGAAAAGCATGCAGCTTTGTTAGTAACAACTTCCTAACCAGTAGGAAATTATTAATTCTTTACATGAGGCATCTATACCGCATTTTCGGTGCGAAGAGCGCCTTTTTAACCAGCCTTATTGACAGGTACTCTCGGCTTGTGTGCTGACATGCGAGTTTATGGCTACTTTTTCGACTTGTAAAGCAGGAACAGGTGCATTTTCTAGAAAAGCATTTTTAGATTACATTTGAGCAACGTTCCCGATATAATGTGGTCATTAGGAATGTTTATATTCAGATGAAACTTTTGACTACCTTACAGGCGTTATCGTCATCGCCACTTTCGATAATGGCATTAAATGTGGACGTGTAGCACCAACTCCGAAAATAATGACATTAACAAATTTAAGGCCTTAAGCATTTACTGCCATTTCTTGTGCGCGTGTGGCACGGGTATAATTCACTATGGCACACACTCCTTATACGCATGTACGGCGGGAATTGTAGGATAAGAAAGGGAAGGAAAAGTTTACAAATATACGAGAATAAATATGGCAAACAGTCCGCTGCGAAATAAACTTGTTTCGAGGATTGCAACCTCATTACCTGCCAGCCTTTTGGCAGGGTTCATTTCGCACGTGTCCTAGTTTTTGGTGATATTATATGCTACCTATGCAGCCGTCCTCTTTGTCGTTTTCGCTAGAAATCTGGTTCAATAGTCTTATAAAGATTGATTTTCTCACCTTTCATTGTTCCTGCTGTTGCTTTCACTCAGCAATGAAAACCGAATGATTCTTACTTTTGCGCCTATGTTTTGAGACACTGTAGAGTTCAATAAAGATTTATTTTGTTGTATTTTGCAGCAATAGTTCGTGAAATGTATTTTCGTAAAAAGAATTTTCATGTAAATCTGAATGGTTATTGCCAACTTTTATTATTATAGTAACTGAGCTTTCGAAATGAAGCTAATAGCTTTACTGAACAGCGTAAGGCTTTGAGAAGACGTTGACAACCAAGAACGCCTGCACTTACCTTTTAAATAATTAAATGCAAAATGATTGCTGTTCTGTAACCACCATAAGAAGCTACAATATCAAATTGCGTAACGTTTCAGACATAAAATAATTAAAGGCAGCTTTCCCCTTAAAACAGGAACAGTCTGTGTGCAGTTTGGACGGAAATTTAAGGTAGTTCAAGTTTTTGGCTGTACGTAATAAGGACTCTTGAAATGTCACAGTATGCGCACGTTGAGACTAAACGGCGTAGGTATGGCAGCGCTGTGAAAGGCATTGCGCTGGTCCGAGACGTGGCTGTTCGCGGAAAGGCTATGAAAAAATTGGTGATAAAGGCAGAGGTGTGATAACTTCCGGTATGAGGCCAGGGTAGGATGAGAGACACCTCGCATTCTCATGTAACTGGGCAACATTCTACGCGTTAATTCCTTCACTATTTTGACGGAACTTGCTCGTCGAAATTGTGTTAGAAGGAAGCTGTGAACCAGTCGAAGAACGCGTGTGACTAGGCGCACTTACAGAAATTCCCGCCTGGGACATCGCGTTGTGCCCTTCGCAAGTGGATGATTTATAATTACCTTGCCAAAGCACCGTTTTCAGTGATGATGGCACATCTGCTGCCCGGCAACACTGATTTATCCATCTGTAGCTTAGTGTTTCCCTTCCCTGCATTATTAATGCGAGATCATTATATGGCTCTGTCGCGTCAGCAAATTGTGTTCGCAAATTTCGTCCGCGCAATTACGTCGTTTTCTTGAGGATAAATGTGTGAAAGTGTGATTGTGACAGATTGTGTGTGATAAAATGTTGCCGTGTGAAAAATTTAGTTGATGAGGTGTAATTAGTTCATTAGTTAAACGCGAAAAGTAAACTTAGACGTCATAATAGCCATGCGCGTCGATATAATACATGGACGTCAGAACAGCCACAGACGTCGATATAGTATGTGGACGTTTCGCTTTCGCACTACTCCAATGCTAGCCGCCGCAGTGATCTCAAAGTTTTTCACACCTTACTTATCACCTTATTCAACAAGCGCGTGCTCAAATGTAACCCTTCTCTTGCATCATTAAATGTGACGGGCGCCGCGTATGATTTATTGCTGTTATTTCACCTTGCCCGTTTGTTAAACGGCCAGAGATACACCGTAATCACCTCATGTATCAGGCACGCGATCGATTTCTCCCTTGCATAATAGCAACTCCTGGACATCGTGCGCTGTATGCTTTGCGTTTTCGAGGGAGATGTGATCTTACACCAACATATACAGCAAGGAATTCGTTTCGCATTTAACCTTGAGGGATGCTGGGAAAATTGAGGAATTTTCGACAGAACTCTCTGTCAACACTCTTAACAAGAAGGCAGCGTATTGACCTCGACTCGTGAAGAGGAGGTAAGAACGGAGAAATAATGACAAAAAAAAGTCAAAGGAAGGTAAGAGCGGTGAACAGGTTATACGATGAAAAACAATCTCCACCAAATGCAAGCGCTTTGAAGTAAATGTAAATTAAGTAAGTACATGAAGTAAGTACCAAAGTACACGGTGCCAACGTTCTGAGGCGCTGATAATTCTGGCGGCGAAGATGATACAGCCCAGCGTCAGACCGGTCATGCCGTCAGGGAGAAAAATTTACATAGGAAAAGAAAGACGAATCCTTCAAGCTGGTTTGCGATATCGGCTCTTTTCTTGGTTGTTTGTTTGCTTGCCTGTTTATGTTTTCCCCTCGCGCCCAGCTGCAATGCGTAAACGGCCGTCTCCGAAAATGTGAAGGGAGCAAGCAGGTGAACTGGCTGGCGTGGCCAGCGGGTATAGAGAAAGCAAGCGTCGTTATTCCGTGTTTTTAGTCCGAGAAATCGTCGGTGAACTCGGGGCATCCTCTAATGTGCTCCACCCAGAGATGTCATTGTACGCTGTTGGAGATGTGGATGGACCCATTACTCCGAGCTTCCCGGGTGTAATTTCGTTCGGAATCAGTTGGGGCGTTTCTTTTTGTGACCGTTGGGGGCATAGGCGGGGTCGATGACCGCGGAGATGTGCTGGCTACTAGCGCACTAGGTGGCGTTGCGGCCACTCAGGTTTGCCTTCCAGTCAAAAATAACTACATGACATATTGTTTAATATGAGGAACGCTCATTTTGTGCAGAAAGGAAGGTATTGCTTCATAAGAAAAGCTAGGCAAGTCGGAATCGTCATCGAAAAAATATCGGAAGGCAATGATGAGAGAGGAATATGTGTGCCATACATGCACAAGATACGAACTGGTCGAACACGGTTCAAATATTACAGTTAATAGCATTTATGCTGGCGGTTTAGCATTGCTAAGCACGAGTTCGAAAGCAGGTTTTTTTAGGTGGACACCACCGCCACGAACATGAAAGCGCGACTGAGGTGTCCACTGACCCAGGGCGCCAGTTATGCACGTCTTCAACTTTTTCATCGTCAGTGCCAGTTTACCCAATGTACGCCGGCAGCCTATGCTCCAGTGCCGCGTTTCGGCAGCAACGTTGTCAACGCCAACGCGTAGTGCTCTGGTGTTGTGTTTCTGCCATACAGTTGTCCACACCAACGCACGCAGCGCACATTTTCCTGTCACTACCACCACATAGCTCAAAGCACAAATATTAGTCTGATAGCAGTATTAGTTGACGAGAGTCCATAGCAGAGAGAGATTGGGCAGATGGTTCTTGATAATAATTAGAGACCGGATTTTAGGCAAATGCCTATTTTTTCCAACGCTTCGTTGGCGCGCCATTTTTACATATGAGCATGAATTAGGTGTTGACGATATGTTTAATACTCTTTTTATAGTGCCTATAAATGCCTATTTTGGATGTCAGTGCCTATAAATGCCTATTTCCAACGTCGGTGCCTAAAAATGCCCTATTTTACAGAAAAGGAGCCTGAAATACGCTGTGGTTTTGCATTCAGATTCTGTTTGCTTTCGAATCCATTTCGGTTTTGAGTAGAACACACACGTGGCTACAGTAGATGACCTCGTCAGTTGGCTGTGGTGAACACTGCACCTACGCCGGCTGCGTACACAATACCAAACACCTCAGCCGAAAATATTGAAGCAACTTTTTCCTATTTTCTGCCATTTTATTGTGGCATCTTGTTCGCTAACTTCACTTTTCTTGCGAGCATTATAAAAAAATGGAATGGGGGGGTATAATGCTCACTACCAACATTGGACTAATTGAGAATGTGCAGCAACGAATCGCTGTTCTTCCTCATGGAGAAGTTGCCGAGAAAATCCGCGCAAAGTTGCAGTCCGTCTTGAAGAAAAACGAGGGGTTCTGAGTCCTCAAGCAAATTTCAGGAGTATTTACCGGTGAACATTCTATGATACCGAACAGTGTAAAGCCATCAAATGTTCCTAAGTACAAGCACGCTCCTGTAACGTAGATCTTGAGCGTTCCTTTTCAGCATACGAGCTTGTTCTTACTGATAAGAGGCGTAAACATAAATTTGAGTCCATCAACCTGGAGATGGTGCTTTTCTCCTACTGCTTCCACTGCTTTAACAGTGATTTCAAGATGGATGATGTTTATTTTACCATGGATCCTCGTGGATGTACGGAGGCCCGTGCAGAGCAATGATTCTTTTCGGCATATTTCGCATCAAGCAGCACTGTGTGTAACATTTTCTACGATCTCGTATTTATGGTTTCCAGACCCTTCTAATGGCAAGCACCATTTGATAGTCGCGTGGCTCCAGACACGTGAAGCCACAAACTATAAAACACTGTTTACACAAATGACAGCGTATTTATTAGTGTTGAAGCATCGTGTATGCCTGCAATAAATAAGTTCAATTCCTGTGTGAGCGAAGACTGAACTCATTTGTCAGATGCCTTGAATTGACAATGTTTCTATCAATTTCTAAATACATGGCTTCCTGTTAAGGTGTTCATTGTTTCTACTTTTGTACACGACAAGCGAATTGTTTGTTTTGAGGCATACCAAAGTGTTTTAAAAGGGTTGGTAACCGCCCCTTTTGCTCTGCTGAAGCATATGTATTGTACAAAAAGTTGCGCGACAGCCTTAAAAAAAACGGCTTCTAATTTTCGCACCCTGCTTAAGGTCCCAAATCATTCCTGCCATGTTTTTGTTTTATTTTACGGCAGATATTGCGCGCTGAAGTTGGAAACTGTGTGCACTTTTGATAAAGTTTATAGTGCCTATTTTTCTCCGTTAGGTGCCTAAAATGCATTTTTAGCCGCCTATTTATGGCGCCTAAAACGCGCTTTTTAGTGCCTAAAAATCCGGCCTCTGATAATAATAGAGTGACAAGGGAGGGGAAAGCCTAAGGGTGCTTGCCAAAGTTAAGACAGGAGGACTTGTGGTCGTCTGGGCGTTAAGAGAAGCATTATCTGTTCGCATTATCTGTACCCAGACGAAAACAGTTCTTCTTGTCGAAAAGTTGTCAAGAATCTTCCCAGGAACCAATTTTCACCCTGAGGCTTTCCCCTCTCTTGTTCACTCCATGATCATTAATTGATGAAGAAGACGATGCGCAATACAGCGCGAGGGTGTGTTGCAGTTTAACACTAGGCGTGTTCGGCTGCTTTCTTAGTAGATAGCTCATGCACATAAAACATCGCATCATTGTAATAAATACCATACTGAAAAAAGAAAAAGCGCCGATAGCACAGTGCTCTCGAGCATTTGCCAGCGAAGCTGATCAGTTCGCGCCGCTGAGGGTTCGAATCCCAGTTGCATATACTTACTTGATTTCTTTTTATTTATTTGTTTCACTTGGCACACTTGTCTAGCACACTTGTTTCACTTGCCACACACCCGCAAACATCCCAAGATCTTGCTCGGGGTTTACGTATCGGAATACTGCTTTCGCACTAATATTCCTAACTGCACAACCGCAGAGATTCCGATCAAGGTATAGGCAGCAAGGCAACGTTGTTAAAAGCAATAGAAACAGTCATAAAAAATTATCAAATACCGGACAGCTGGCAACAGAGTAAAATGAATTTGATTTATAAATATAAGGGAGATAGGACGAACATAAAACCCTTCATTCCGATTACGATAAGATTTGCTGCATACAGGCTGGCATTGATTTCCTAAATATACCGAGACAATTCAGTTGAAATTGCATGACAGGGGATGAGAAGTACGACGACTGTCGAGGTACGCGAATGATTAAGGCAAGGTTATCTTCTATCACTGCTGCTGTTCATGATTTTCATGGTAAATATGGAAAGAAGGCTAGAAGAAAGTAGTCTCGGTTATAACATATCGTACAGATTAGGCAGACGATATTGTACTATTAGCTGATTGCCAGGAAGAATTACTGACTCTGGTTAATTCTTGTGACGACGAAGGAGGTGCTCTCAGCTTCACATTTAGCACAGTGACGTCTGATGGTTTTCAACGCTGATTAGGTGCTTAGAATACAAGACTGTTCGATACCAAGACTAGCCTAACACAAATATCTTGAGGTATGGGTAAAAAAAAATTGCAGATGTACATGGAAAAGCACGAACAGACTGTTAGGCGAAAGAGCGAATTGAGAGTTTCCGTGATAATGAAATGTAAGGAATTCTGTGGCTAGGGCCTCCAGGTGTAGGTGCAAACACAATACGATATATGAAATACGTGTCCAACATTCTTGGACAAAAATTTTGAATATCGAAAAACTGTAAGCTTCTGGTACAGAAATATTGAAAATAATGGTTCATTCTTTCGATATGTAGCAAAATATTTCTCTTATATCTTTTCCGTCGCTCGCATGTAGCAGTTAAGTCTTTCATAGAAGACCAATGAAATGCTTCTCACGATAGCAAAAACGCTAATAGCAAAGAAATGCTACCCTGGAGTACTTGTATTTGGGCGTGCTGGTTCATAACTTTTCAGGAGGACACAGGGGCGCAATAAAAGACACGGACATAGAAGTAGACAGGGACGAGCGCTTTCCCTGTCTACTTCTATGTCCGTGTCTTTTATTGCGCACCTGTGTCCTCCTGACAAATGCTACCCTGCTCACGGGAGATCTACGGATATACTGATTGTTACAGTGAAATCTTACACTATGTGAAAAAACTGCGCTCATAAACTCTCCTTTTCAAAAATGCTTTCATCCCGAATTATTTGGTCATCGTCATCACCATAATCAGCCTGACTACGCCCACTGCAGGGGAAAGGCCTCCCCCATGTCTCTCCAATTAACCCTGTCCTTTTCTTGCTGCGGCCACCGTATCCCCGCAAATTTCTTAATCTCATCCGCCCACCCAACTTTCTGCCGTCCCCTGCTATGCTTGGCTTCTCTCTTGCCTTCGCATTACATCCCCTGCCCAAGCCCATTTCTTCCTCTTGATTTCCACTAGAATGTCATTAACGCGAGTTTGTTCCCTCACCCACTCCGCCCGCTTTCGATCTCTTAACGTTACACCTATCATTTTCCTTTCCATAGCTCGCTGCGTTGTCCTTAACTTAAGCTGGACCCTCTTTGTTAGCCTCCACGTTTCTGCCCCATAGGTGAGTACCGGTAGGATACAGCTGCTGTATACTTTTCTCTTGAGGGATATTGGTAAGCTGCCATTCATGATCTGAGAGAACCTGCCATATGCGCTCCACCCCATTCTTATTCTTCTAGTTATTTCCCTCTCATGATCCGCTTGCCGCGCTTTACGTTTACTATGGATCACCAACTAGCGCCCAGCCACACCCTACTAGGTTCTAGTGAAGCTAACGGGTTGTCACGATTTGACGGCGAATCAGCTGGAGCCAATGAGCCGAAGAAGGCACGCCAGTGATGTTCTTTAGGGAAGCAGGGCTTATCCATCGCTGAAGAAAAAAACTCCGGAAGGGGCATCATGTGATGAGTCAAGTCTCGTAATAAAACATCGGAGAGATAAAGCCGACCTCAGCGCGTCCTGCGGCGTGTCTTATGGCCAAGCCAAGCCTCAGTCCTAACGTGTGGCCGACTTTGAAATAGCCGAAAAGAGGAGACAGCTTGAAAAGGGCTTGGCTTACGCAGGCTGGCTGCATAATACAACGCAAAGTTCGCCTCCACCCCTGGATATTTTCCCCTTAATGTTATCCTCACACCATGAAAACCTCTGACTGTGCGTGCTTGGCTGTGGCAGGCATTGTTGGTACGTAGCGCTTCACAGGTCACAACTGCCATCTGGAGTGGCCTAGGCAAACCCGTTTAATAACAAATATATAGAGAGGGCCTGGTAGTAGATGTTTTCAGGTCGAGCTAACCGAATATAAAAGCGTTGCCTGTTGTTTTCATTCCTATCTATAAGCTGCAGCATGTAAACTGCGTAGCTACTCGTTAGCCTATAAGCTCAGCTGATAAGAAACGTACCTGTCACAGTGGAAAATTTTAGCACAGCGTTATCGGCGTTAGATTAGGATGGCACTATGCTCAAACTAATCAGCCGGCCTGCAGCGCCCTAGCGGCTATTGCAGCGGTCGTGGTGAATAAAGTAGGGTACAATTTTAAGAAATAGCCTCTGGCCAATCGCAACAGTAGGCGAAATCGAATTTTTAATGTTTGACTGCATAACAAAGAATCCCGAGGAACCAAATTCTTGAACGTAGACAAACTCATCATCATCATTTATTGTCCCTTAAAGGCCCCTGTCGGGGTATTACATAAGGGGGGAGCATATACAAGGTTCGTCTGGTGGTTTGTTTGCTCGTAATAAAAAGAGGCTTCAACATCATACCACTTTTTTGCCGCGGAGAAATTCTGTGTGGCAGGAAGCTTCCCTGCAGGTTTAAGTTGTATCCGACTATGATAATGCGACGGGCTCTCTTGGAACGACCGCGAAAAGATGTGTGAATTGTTCCGATTCGTCAACTTATTTCGGTTTCCTGGCCCGTGCAGCCAGACTCGTTGACCTACTGAGTTCACACTTACTGCCACTCGCACTTACTGCCACAGTACCTGGGAAACTGTGAATGTCATGGTCTGTATGCCGTTCGTATCTCAGCTTAGGTACAGACATGTCCGTCTCTGTTATCTTTCCCTTATCGTTTACCTGTGTCATCCTCATAAAAAATATTACGGTTCCTACCATATCCCGACAATCTAACGCCAAAAACCACAACTTCCGACAAGTTTTATTCCACGAGGTCAGGGCGAATCGTGCCGAGGAACACAAGATTAAGAAACAGAGCTGATCTCACGCCACTCGAATCCCCCGGAGTGACACAAGTCGCCTGTGTGTGACACGACGACAAATAAAGCGCAAGATGCACACAAGAGCAAAATGGCCCTTTTCCACCCGCCAGCATCATGCCAGTCGTACACCGTCTCGCGCATTTACGGCTATAACCGACCCTGGCATGTGGCCCCTATTTATGGCCGCCAAGTGGGTGCATGTTTTCTTGTTCCTAACGATGCGTAAGGCATCATTATGCATGAATTATCTCGTGAAATTCCCCTACAACCGCTATATAATTTATAATCAAATTTATTTCTCGTGCTCTTACAGTATCAACAGTCGAACGAAGGCTGTGACGTCAAAAAGAGGTTATAAGTCATGTCAGGCATGGAAAACTGCAGTATAATCGCTGCTTCCACATTCGTTGTCATTCCGGCTCTTCAGGAAGGCTGGCTTCAGCACTGTAGTGAATTAATGCGATGAAGCAGCGGTTATATCGCAGTTCTTCCATGCCTCACGTGACCCATAACCTCTCTTTGACGTCACAGCCATCGTTCGGCGGTTGAAACCGAAACAGTGCGACAGAAAAATTAGATTATATACGAGGTCTGTTAGAAAAGTATCCGACCTTTTGCCAAAGAAAAAAAAAACTGGCATAACTGGAGCGTTGGAAACCTAACCACCTTCAAAGTAGCCTCCTTGGGACTTCACACATTTCTCCCAGTGGTGCTGCCATTGTTGGAAGTATTCCGAAATGGCCCCTTCGGAGTGGAGTTTAGCTCAGCTGTCGTTGCAGCCATAATGTCCTCTCTTGTCTGAAATCGCGCTCCTTTCAATGGCCTCTTGATTTTGAGAAACAGCCAGAAGTCACAGGAGGCCATATCAGGAGAGTAAGGAGTCTGTTGGACTACAGCAGTCTGGTTTTTCGCGAAAAAAGTGTGAATTTAGTGCGAGGAATGTGCAGGAGTATTGTCATGATGGACGCGCCAATTTCCTGTTGACCTCAACTTCGGCCTCTTGCGCCGCACAGCACCACGCAGGCGACGGAGGACATCCCTGTAGTATTCTTTTGCTCAATGTTTACTTTGTGGGGTGTGTACGCGTGGTGTGCCACACAGAGGGAGTCAAAGAAAGCAATCAGCATCACTCTGACATTGCTGCGCACTTGGCGGGCCTTCTTTGGTCTTGGTGACGTGGAATGCTGCCATTGTGACGACTGGGATTTAGTTTCCGAGTCGTACCTGTACACCCAAGACTCGTCACCAGCGATTATGGTGTTGATGAAATCGGGGTCACTGTTTGTGGAATCCAGCATATCCTGTGAGACTTCAACACGAAGCTGCTTTTACTCCACCGTGAGCAGCTTCGGCGCGAATTTCGCCGCATCTTTCTTCATGGCCAAATTTTCGGTGATAATGGAACGTTCAGAAAAATTGGTGATGTCCACCTCTTCCACAATTTCTCGGATAGTCACACGATGGTCCCGCGTCACCACAGCGTTCACTTCGGCAATGACCTGGTCATTTCGGCATGTTGATGGCCGACCGGAGCGTGGCTCTCTCTGCACCGATGTGCGGCCGTCTTTAAACCAATTGTACCACTGCTTAATCTGTGTGCTGCTCATAGCATTGTCACCGAAAGCCGCCTGAATATTCCGAATGGTTTCCACTTGGCTGTCGCCTAGTTTCTGGCAAAATTTGATGCAGTAGCGCTACTCCTGTCGCACCGCTATTATCCTTGCAATAAAAAACCGACGAGAGCACTGCGCACTGCCTCACTCGAACGCTGCGTACCAGTGACTGACGCTATCGGTAGGCGAGAAAAAATTTGTGCATGCGCACGAAGGTTCAAGGTAGGCTGGTGCAAGCGTGGTTGTTTCAAATCCATCAGGTGTTCGTAAAAAAAAAATAAAGTCGGATACTTTTCTAACAGACCTCGTATTATTTAGCAGTCGTAGGCGAACAACCTATGGCAATTCATGCACAGTAGTGTCTTCCTCATGATTATAGAGAAGAAAACATGCACCCAAAAATTAAGTGTCCATACTCGTCTGAAGCTGTACTGATCCAATGCTGCTACCCGCTATGACGCAACAGCTTTGTGCAAGCAACCTTCCACGACAGCTGTCACTCGGTCGTCTGGTGCCAGCTCACTAGCGACACGTCAGCGGGCAGTGTGACCTCAACTGATGATGTCAGTCAGCAAGGTAACCTCATCAATACCGAGGAAAGCGGATTGCCCAGAGAGCACTTCGCAAGCAAATTAAACAGAGAGGCAATTAACAGACAACCGTGATGGCGCAGGCCTGACCCTTGACTTGTTTTTAAACTTTTCTTAGGCAACATGTTAACCTTCTTGGAGCATTACGGAAAGCGCTTTAATGAAAGTTTCTTGCTAAAGTTAATGCTTCTCTCCAGCCACACTGCGTGGCTAATCTCGGCCTTCACAAAAGCGTCATTGCGGGCGAAGACGCAAGGCATTTCATTTCCAAACCCCTCTTCCCTTTCTATCGCCAACACCAAATCCCAACGATCCCTGACACAGGAATAACCAACCGCTCGCCACTCTTTACAACACCCCAGCGCGAGCCTTGTTCTGCAAGCATCAGGCTCCATGAAGTAATATAAAAAGAGAACAAAGCACACTCAGGTAGATGACGGAGCAGCAGCAGCAGCAGCAGGTTGAGAAAGCCCGAGCTGTTTCGCACGATTTCATCGCGTCAGTGAACCGAGGCAAATTAACGACGTCATCCGCACCAGCAACACATTCGCGAAGTAAGCAAGCAAACCATCAGCGAGTGTCCTCACCTCCCCCCTCCCCCTCCCCCTCCTCCTTTCTTGCTCTCTCCGACAGAAGCGGCCATTAGGCACTATTCCCAGTGTTTCGAAGTATCGCGACCGCTCCAATGAAAACATCACCGGGAAATGGAAGAGGCAATTACAGCGGTGCGGCAGAACTCGAGAGCACGCAGACCGTGGTTCAAACAAACGCAAACAAACATCTCCGCCCCTGACTCGGAGAAGCGTTTGCATAGGTGCACGACCCGCTTCCGAGGTCCTGGAATCACGCCAGCCAGTAGCAGAGTGCGTTGCCGTCTGTCGACACACACACGCGAAGGAAGGACCTCGCCACCGTTCTCCTCTCCACCGCGCGGAGGAGACGGCTGCCAAGTTCCGCGCCCTGCCCTGTGCAGCTATAGCTTAGAGGGGGCTTTAAGCTAGCTATAGCTACAACTCCAGGTGTGTGAAGGGTGGGACACGTTTTGAGGGGGGTGCTTTAAGCTAGCTATAGCTACCGCTCCAGGTGGGTGAAGGGTTGTTCACGTCACAGCCCAGATACGCACCACCACCTGACTGCAGCGGCGGAGTCACGCGACCAAGCAACAAAGGCAAGCCCGACTGGTAACCGGCAGGAACTGGAGCGGACGCCACGCGGCATTGTGACACGAGTCTGCCGCCGCAGACAACCTATCCATCAGCGTCTGGCTACAGCGGAGACAAAAGCAACTGCGTGCTTAATGAAACGGTCGTCGAGTCGACAGACATTAAAGGTGTGCTTAAGTCTCCTTACGTGCGGCATTTCGGGTTCAGCTGCCTCCTCTGTTTCTTCACAATGTAATTATTTTTTGTCAGTAATTAATGAATTAGCAAACGAACTATTAATAAACCGTTAATTAGTACTTGGTGTTAATTGATTAATCACTGCTTCAATAGTTTAATGAATTATTAATCTATTTCAATATTTTTATTGTTCGTTGAATTCTGAATTACTATAGTAGATACAACTTAAAAAAAACAGCAGTTACTAACACTGGGGAGCGGTCCGCGGCGTCTTTTATTACTCCGCTGCCCAATCGCAACAGTAAACGCAATCAGTTTTTTAATGTTTGACTATATCAAAGAATCCACGTATCTAGCTTCTAGAGCTCATAATTTTTTTTATTGTGATAAGCTTCTTGTTTAGGTTAAGCAGCGGTTAAGAAACGGTTAAGCAGCGGACTACTTTTCCGTCGTGGAGGAATTCTGTGCGCGGAGGCTGAATGTGGGCGGAGCTTCACTGCAGACTTAAGTTGTATCCGACTATAGTAATTAGTAATTCGGAGTTTTTAGCGAAATTGCCTCATTTTTAGTAATTCGGTCATTTAAACTTCCCATTCAATCGTTATGAATCACTACAAATCGTAGCTACACTCTTGGTGGATGATCGACAGTTGATGAGGACACGCCCTGTCCACGCTTCCTGGACACAGCTCGTGGTGACACATTCTAAGTCCACGCCACTCAAGAGGCAAGAAATGCGTCCGCATTGAAAGGCAGCAGTCAAGTGCCGAGAACATTTATGTCCGAGCAAAGCATGAAAACTGGACATACAAAAGAACACATAGTTCTGATCGCCGAGGTTGGACAACATGCCCTCATGGTCTGCTTGTTCGAGGTTCTCAGACCGCGCCCGAAACCTACATTAATCAAACACCAGATCTGTAGACATACCTTAATGACAAACCAAGTGAAAGAAAACCTATATTGGCAGCTTCTAAGAAAGCATCGCTCAGACAGAGCCGAAAGAAGCCAAAGACAAACGGTTGTGAGAGCCGCCAGAGATGGAAGAACACTGCCAGCAACGCCTACACGCTGACCAGTGAGTTTCTGTGCAGTATTACAGATCAAGCAGTAGTACAGTATTTCGACCACAAAATAAAAAGAAGACGCGGCGATCGATCTCGACCACGGTGGCCGAATTTCGATGGAGGCGAAATTCCAGAGGCCCGTGTGCTGTGCGATGTCAAGCACGTTAAAGAACCCCAGGTGGTCGAAATTATTCCGGAGACCTCCACCGCGGCGTCTCTCATAGCCTCAGTCGCTTTGGGACGTTAAACCCCAATAAACCTATAAACAAAATAAAAAGAGACTTTCTCCTTGAGAACTCCCTTCCAGTTCTAAAACAAACGCTGAACCCCACGCAACCCGCCATTTTCTGCCGGGCTGGTGGAAAGAACAGCATACATATCCGCAGCGCCTACAGAAACGTCCATGTTCGGCGAATAATTGACGAGCACAGCAACGAAGTCATCTTCTTTGATCAATGACAGCAAAGTCAGTTCCTACAATAACGGTGAAGGAAAAGGGAGGCGAGACGCGGGCGATTTGGTTTCTCGAAGAATACACACGCACACACACAAAAGGCACAGCCGATTGTGGTTTGATTTACGGGGTGTAACGTCCCAAGGCGACTCAGGCTATGAGGGACGCCGTATAGTGAAGGGCTCCGAACATTTCGACCACCTGGGGTTTTTTAACGTGCACTGACATCGCACAGTACACGGGCCTCTAGCATGTCGCCTCAGTCGAAATTCAACCGCCGCGGCCGGTTGTCTTGCCTTCGCATTGCATGCCCTGCCCAAGCCCACTTCTTCCTCTTGATTTCAACTAGGATGTCATTAATCCGCATTTGTTCTCTCACCCACTCCGCCTGCTTCCGATCTCTTAGCGTGACACCTATCATTTTTCTTTCCATAGCTTGCAGCGTTGTCCTTAATTTAAGCTGAACCCCTTTTATTAGCCTTCACGTTCCTGCCCCATATGGGAGTACCGGTAAAATGCAGCTGTTGTATAGTTTTCTCTTGAGGAAACCGTTGCATGCGCGAAAATAGAAGTAATGCACCCCATCAACCTTTCTTTTTTTATTTATTATAGAGGACATCTGCTTCCCTTTATCGTTCGTGTCTCAGTAACTATCCGGAAGGGACTCCTCCCCCCAAAACACCTGGAGTTTTGTCCACTGCTGATAGATGAAAATGCCTGGCTCCAAGTTCCGTCGCTCCTGCCAGAATCCAAGACATTTGTGCAAATTAGTAATGTTACCCGTTTGCCTGCAGAACATTTGACTTACATTTAGGACATCAATTATAATGCTTCTGTTCTCACAAAAGAGTGCCACAGCGTACCATTCAAGTGGCACTTCGCGCGCATCCAGTCTAAAATCCCGGATGCGTTTATAGCATGCAGTTTGAAACCGACCAATTAAAATAGTTTCAATGTATCGCAATAAGTGGCGGGAATGGCGCATGACGGAGGTCCCTGCTGAACAAATGCCCGTAGATAAATTTTCTCCGATGAAACTTTGTTTGCACTGAGACGTGTGGAACACTAAGATAGCCCATTTTACTTCTGTTAACAATATATGAGACATACCAAAATGTTTAGACAGGTAGTACAGCATCTCCCAGGGTACCTTGTCGAATGCTTTACTGAGGTCTATTTGGAGCACAACAACTTTCAGATTTTGTGCATCATAACACTTAGCACAGTGAGCGCTACGTGGATATTATTAAATATTCTGCTTCTTTTTATTGCACCCACAAATCTTTGCAGCCGCCTTGCTAGCACTTTCATAAAATTTTATAGTCAGCATCGGTTAATGTAATCTCTCTGTAACCGGGAACTTATGCTTGGAAGAGTTATCAGCTTTGTGAATTAAGACAATATAGAATCGGAAACGCTGGTGAGAGATAACATTCCGTGAAAAGTTCCTTTAACGTAACAGCCAAGCTATTCTTAAAGATACAACTGGTCCGGTTGACCTAGCAACGTTTAATTGCTTAATATAATTCTCCATTTCATGTAACTCATTCTATTGTCTGGTTTTTTAGAAACATCGCTGCCTATAGTCATAGCATAAGTTCGAAAATGCTGTACCAAAGCCATCGTCACTTGGCATGTTTTATGCAAACAGTTCGCGGTAATACTTCGCGAAAGAACTTTCAATCCTAAACTGTTCATTGCACAGTTCCTTCGGTGATCCCTTACAATTTTTTTTGTCCATAAACCTCTGTCTATAAACTGTGCAGACTCTCTATAGACAAATCCTAGAGAACAGTCTATAGGCAATTTTTATAAGAGACCGCCACAACCTCTCCCGCTGGGTGTTGAAATATACGTAGCAGATACGACGCCACTTTGAGAGCGATTGTAGGTGCTGCGTGAAAGCGAAACTAGTGCCCCGCACAGCATGCAATGACGCGATGTGGAATGCGTATGTTGCCACTGTTGTCGTCATTGCTCATCCATATTCGTTCTGAGCTGCCGCACTGGAATACTCGGCAGTGCTCGGCTGCAGTATAGTGCTACAAACGAATCACGACGCCTGATCAAGCGAGGCGGGAAGCGAAAAAGGGCTCGACTGTGTCGCCAACGGCAGCTTTAAGCGACCGCACACAAATTTATGAAGGCGGCCAGGGCTATTGAATGCGCTGGAAAAAAAAAAACATGCGAACTCTGCGGCGCGTTAATTAGCGAAAGTAGCGCGGGAAGCCGAGCACTCTTCACACACATAAGAGAGAAGCGTCGGAACGCGGTGGCAAGTGAAGCACCGCAAGCGGCGAGGAGAGCCCAGTGAGCTTTCCATCTGGAAAGCAGGAAGCGGCTGCAGTGGGACGGCTCGTCAAGGTGCGAAGGCAGCCAAGGAGACCGAGCGGACGTTTGTTATGATCGGTCACGGCCTTCACAGAAATGGATGTCCGAAGGTAACCCTGGTCAAGGCTCAGCGTCAGTGGAGTCTGCTCAAGGTGGTAGAGAAACACAGTCGCTTCAATAAGTTATGCGTCATGGTGGCATCATCGATATAGCAGCCGGAAGAGCGGGCCCTCGCCACCGGAACCACTGCGAGAGGTCAATGGTGCCGCCCCCTGCGGTGGCACCTGCCACCACAAGGTCATCTGTAGTGACCTTGTGATTAGACTTTCATCAAGTGGAGAGATTTCCTTGTCAGAAATCGCGGTCTGTAAGCACACGGACAGCAGTAGCTTAGTGGTATTCTACTCACGTTCTAGCTTCTCGTCTTTTCTCGCGTACACTCAAGTGCAGAACTTAACTACTGTAAAGATGTAAGCATATTTGTACAGTATTCTCCATCACCCTCCGGCTCTGGCTACTCTCGTCTCTGGCTGCGTCGGTCCTGTCCCGAACTGATGTACGAACATAGGCTGCAACATTGCTCAGCTTGAAAAACAAAAGTCATGGAAGGTGGTGGATTGTCTAACTTCCATAGGATCTTGCCGACAGCCACTCAAGAGGGGTTTTCCTGTATATGCTCCCGCAATATAGTAACATTACTCAAGAAGTGCAACTGGCGCCATCTATGAGCCATCCTAGAATCTGCTACAGGCCGGTCCTGCAATGTGATTCATGCTGACATCTGCTCTTGAAGTTAAAGTATAAGATTATTTTATAAATTTGCGCCAAGTGCTTATCATGTGCGTTTCCTCGCCAACAGATCTTTCCTTTCTAAAGGTCGCCCTGTTCTCAAACAACTCTAAAATTTGGCACCTGTTAATTTCGTGAGCACGAATGACGCCAGGAGATTTGTACTGGGTTGCGTGCGCAAGAGTTTGTAGGAGGGAGGGGCAGATGGTTACGAATAAATTTTAGCTAGGCATGCATGGCGCCTCGGTAGATGTGGTGCGGCCGGACAACACCTTCCCCTCTCCCCCCCCCCCCCCCCCCCCCCGTTCTCTTGGCGCCGTCACTGTTCGTGTGGCCATGTTGGTTTCGCGGAATTTGTTCATATGTAGGCCGTACTAGAGGCGATCTCGTTAAGACAGTCGCGTGCCGTCACCATCTATGAGATAGATACAGAGAGGGGAAAAGGCAGGGATGTTAACCAGAAAGGTTTTCGGTTGGCTACCCTGCACTCGGGAAGGAAATGAGGGGATTAAAAAGGGAAGAGAAAAGGAACGAGAGACACAGTCACAATCTGTCAATCAAAGCAGTGTCTCGGAAAAAAAATTCGCTGTGGCTTAGCTTCGTTAAGCCCGGTAATTGCGAAAGCAATATCCGTACCTATGCCATGGTTCAGCTGGTAGTGTAGCTGGTGGTGGTGCTTGTGGTTGACTTGTGGCGATGCATCTGTTATACAATCCAATCCAATGCAATCCAATACAATGTAATCTAATGTAATCTAATCTAATCTAGTCTAATCTATTCTAATCCAATCCAATCCAGTCCAGTACAATCCAGCCCAGTCAGGCCGCCGTTCATGTGCACCGCCGTCGCCACGGACGGCGCGAGATCGCGAAGCAATGTTAAGCCGCTGGTGGTTGGCACAGCTACTGCTTTCTAGCGACGTGAGTCGAGCCTAATCTCTTCAGCGTAACGCCACAATCGCGCTCCTAGCGGAGAGCGCAGGAGTTAGGCACCGGTGGTGGCACCGCCGCGGCTTGCGACGGCGGGAGTCGGTCGCCCTTTTCTTCGGCGTGATGTCACACATGACGTCACACAGAGGTCAACTAAAGGTCAATGGTGACACCGCCGCGCCACCGCAAAGGCTGAAAGTGGAAGTAGTAAAGCTTTCGCTTTAAAATCAAAACAGTGCCTTGTAAGCCTTGATGGCAGTCGACTGTTGTGGCCACGGATCGAAGATCTTGGCCTCTGTGAAAGGGCGAGGATCAAGGCGGTTGAGAGCACAACACAGCTTACGTCTTTCGTTAACGAAGACAGGGCACTCACACAAGAGATGATACTGGTTGCCGTTGTGTGGGGGAGCCGAATGGAGCACATATGTAAGTTCACGTCGAATGTAGACGACGATTTTGCTGGTTCTGTTGCACGTGGGAGAAGTAAATGCTTCATAACCAGATAATCGTAAAATGTTGGGCAGATTCTGTTCATAGATAACAAGAATGGGGAAGCGGTTGTCATAAACATAGTGTCTAATATCTGAAATCCGGGACTGGAGCCCGCGGGCATTCCGCTGAAAAATAAAAGCTTGCTTGACTCTCTTCGGAAAAGATAGTTCCGGGGTAGCCATGTGTCTTGTAATTTAGAGCTGCAAGAACTGGCTGTAGCGCGTCGAGTACTTGCAATGCGTTGTGTGCTGCAGGAGTGCCCAAGCTGGACAGCAGATAACAAGTAAACTATGGATACCATGCGCCCCCATAAGCTACGCGCTAGCAAGCGTGCACAGCGCGCCAAGCTATGCTGTGCGAGCATCGAGGCTCCCTAGCCATGTGGATGAACTATAGCCACCTGCTGGCCTCGGCGTAAATGGTTTCAGTGCACAACTGCCTTCGCCGCACTGTTGGCCGCAGTAACGAAACGGACCCACGAATCATTCGAGTTTCGATTCGTTTCAGTAATGGACACATCATTCTGTGCATCAACTTTTTACTTCTTCGTTAGAAAGAAGCAGGAAATGGCCAGCAGCTCCAGTCCGCCCCACCCCCAATATAAATGTGGGAATTACAAATAAACATTAATAGGCTGTTGAATCGATGGCAGTTTTCAGTGAATATACGCCCATCACTTTTCAGGGTTTCATCAAATGCCTCTCGTTGCTTACAGGTCAGTTGAAGGACCCTGACCCTCGTTCATCAGCAGACGCGGTGGAAATAGCAACAGCTGGGATAAGCCCCGACCGATTTCGAAGCGCACTTGTCTTTAGGAGGCGAATTCGGGCACCTGCGAAGAAGGATGAAAAGAAAGAATAAGTGCAATTCATTTTAAATTCTGCTTCTTTTCCTCTGTTTAATGACACTTTCTATTAGTAGAAAATATTTTAAAACCAAGACTGGACCCAAAGCATCAATGGCTATAAGCGGATTCAGTTGGCAAATGCACTTCGATTATTTGACATGCACAAATGTATCGCCGTGGAAAAACCTCGACATCTTCAAATCATCATCAGTACTTCAAATCTAAAACTAAGACAGCCGCGACTCGTGACTATTGCCGAATAAACGTTGTATGCTTATTGCTCGAAACAAGCATGACTTGAAGTGAACAGCTCTAGAATGACGAATGCAGTGAATGAGAAACGCAGCGCGGCCCGTCCCTGTCTTGTATTGTTCACTCGAAAGTGCAGTTCACCAGTTAGCCCTTACCGCAACCCTGCTACTAGGCTACTCATTCACTGCTTCAAGGACATTGTGCTCGGGTAACGCAAACCTACTTAAAGAGTGTGATTGAAAGGGAAAAGTTGAGGGTAGTGTACTCGCATGCAGTGGGTCACTGTAATAAGTTATTCTATATAATATGAGCTAAATTTAGTGCATAAAAAAGTGAAACGGAGGTACACGCAATAATTGAAACATGCGGTTAGTATCCTGAAAGAGCGAAACAGTACAACTAAAACAAAGGACCAGGTCCTTTCTCACACGGTCCTTTCTCTGGACCTTTCTTTTGACTTGCGTTGTTTCGTTCTTACAAGACGCAATACCAACTCGCCCGCTGTGCTAGCGTTAACACTTCTTCTTGGGCGAGTTGGTGCATACTCACAACTAATTTTATTGAAACGAGGCAGCGCCTTTATATGGCGAAGTTTCACTGAAAAAGAAGGAGGAAGGCAGGAAAAGTAAAGATATCAAAGCGACCTTCACAGCGAGCACACATGAGCAAGCGGTAACCAAAACAAAAACAAAAAAGTTTACAAAGATTATATAAGGGCGGCATCTAAGAATTCGAACTCGGATGAAAAAAGTGAAACCGATGGGGTGCTGACACACCTGTTGCCAAGTTTTCTTATGTGAAAAGCCTCCAGACATTCACGTGCCTTCTTATCTGCGCTTTTGCCAAGAATCTTAGTCTGACTGAATCGTGCCTCGCATCCGTCGCAACCCATAATATGCGCTACCAAATGTGCATATTTATCCTTTAAATCTGATAAATTTCGGGCATGTTCCCCCAAGCGCTATGCTAGGGCGGTGAGTAGTGTCAATTCTCTCTGAGAAGGCAACGATCTTTATTGCCCGCTTCTATAGCCAGCTCACTGATTATGAATACTTGCGTTACGTATGTGCTACAGCTTGGTTCTATGGCGTAGCTTACGTTACTGTACAGGGTGCTTCAGCTAAGATTTTACGCAATTTTTAAAAATACGCTTTTTTAGTTACAAGTGCGCTTTTTCCGCATAGCATTGCCAGCGGTGTAGTACATCGGAATACTGCCAAGACGTGCTAAGTAGGAGGCGTGAGTTAGCTAATATTGAATAGTTAACGTTTAGCCAACACTGTTAGGCTCCTTAATTACTGAGAGGCGTGTTGCCCACCAAAATAAATATCCATATCACTTTTTAGAACTTGAAAAACGCTGTTTCCGTCGGCGCTGTGGCTCAACAAATTTTGTCTCTTTCGACGAGTTACATGCACTGGAGATAAAGATTTAACTGCGCGAAAGGGTTAGGACACAAGGGAGGCACATTCACGACGCTTAGAAGCGCAGACTGACAACTTTATTTTTCAGGAATACGCAAGCCTTATTTAAACGCTCTCTGTGACAAGCCCGTACATTGCACAAGATAATTTCGAGATTATGCCATCTTCGAATTCAACACAAAAATATGAAAAACACAAATGAAGCTATCACTGGGCCGGCCCTCCCTATCAAACAAGTGAAAAATATTGTTACTAAAAGTGAAACCAAACATGAAACAACTCACGACGAGATGAAGAATCGATTTTTCTAAAATCAACAATGCACAAATCTTTCTACAGCTCTTCATCTATTCTTCATCTCGTCGTGAGTTGTTTCATGTTTGGTTTCACTTTTAGTAACCTTGTATGCATTGCTGAGCATTTTTCCACTTGTTTGATAGGGAGGGCCGGCCCGGTGATAGCTTCATTTGTGTTTTATTGCGAAAGCAATATTACGACTGGTTTCAGCCCTTCGCGTCGGGGCGGCCGCGAGGCACGTTTGACCTTGAACCTCGCCGCGCTCTCGCCAGCTGCGGAGTGTGGAGAGGAGGCTGGAGAACGAGGGGGGGGGGTATAAGATGCGTTCGCTCGCTTGCCGGCTCCGTCGTTATGCCGCCTGATAAACAGAAAGGGAGGCTACGTCGGCTTGACGAAGCTAGGAAATGACAACTGGCTTAGGAGACAGATGAAGAACGCGAACAGCGCCTTGCCAAGCGGCGCGCTCAAGACGCTGCTAGACGGGCGCACCGCGCCTCTATCGAAACCGAATCGTCGACAACCGGTGATGACCCCGAATGGAACGCTATGGATGCTTACGCAACCTACCAGGTTTAACCAAAGCTAAACCTTAGCAACTTTTTATGTACCTCTTAATGACACCGAATTTTATGCACGCCTCCAAACTGAATTTCGTGGTCATATATTGCCTAAAATGTTCGCCAGCGAATATATTTTTGCACAATACCTTCAGTGAAGCATTATAAATGCGGTGACTTTTTGTGAAAACAAAAAACGGCATCCAAAAAATCGAGGCACATTTGGCATCCGTGATGACGGAAAACTGAGCAAAAAATGGAAAGGCATGCGGACGTTAGGTCGTCTAAATTAGGCGTGTGACAAATACTGCATGACTTGCCGTCCTCTGCGCGAGATAGATTGCTTTGTTGGACGGGGGCTTAGGTAATAAGCTTGCGTGACTTGGCAGGATAATCCGCATTGGTTGCATTGTTTTCACCTGAGAGCGCCCTTATCACTGCGCACGCAGATTCTCCGCTTAAGTGGAGAGATAAGCGTGCTAATAGTGGCTGAAAAGAGATAGCAGAACAATCTACAGACAGTGACTACTGCTATAAGGACTTGTGACTCAGAATCCCCTCGAGACTCTAAACAATATGAGTTTTCAGTTGACCTAGTTGGTTGGTGCAATATGAGTTTAAAAAAGGAATGGGGCGACAGTGCATGAGAAGTACTTCCACTGACTTAAAAATTTTTACAAAGCCGGCAACATGTGTCGCGAAATACCCCAGAAGCCGTTAAATTCAACTGTTTTGATTGAACAGCTTTTCTAGAAATCTTAGGCCTTGATCAGGGTAGCTTTGTAGACAAATCCTTTGTACACAAATCCTATAGACTAGACTACAGACAATGAAATTCCTACAGACAGTCTGCAGACAATCGGCAGATTTTGGCCATGCACTTTTAGTATACTTTTCTCTATAGAGAGTCTACAGACCGGCCAAAAAAGGAAATGTCTTTAGAAAGGTAATACAGTCTTTAAGAAGTCTATAGACCATTTTTATCACGAGTAACCCAAGGACGCGGAAAGAAGTAGGCAGCAAATGCGATTAGTTTGAAGTGATTTTTATTCACTGTACGTGGAGGTGTTTTTTATACACTGCGAAGCGCATGAACATAACTTCACACAATCCTACCATGCAGCAAGTCACTTTCCGTCACATGATGATGATATCCTCAGGCTCAATGGCACCACACCTTCTACGGTTTGTTTGCGCCATCAAGAAAAACCACCTCCTTCGTTACTAGCGATAGAGCAGGAGTGCTCACACAATCATCTTTCCAGTTTTATTTTATTTCTCTAGCTTCCATGATCTCCCGTGTTAGTTATTTTTTTCTGTTCCTGCTGATGGCTTTGCATTAATAAAAAATCGGACTGCATGCACCTGGCTTGCACTGCTGTCAGTGTCCTGCGATGTTTCCTTTAATATTTTAAAGCGGGAGCCTTTAAGGCCTCATGGTTGTAAGCAGGGGTTGTCGACAGAAATGTCACGCTTTTCAATTGGTCGAAACGGTCGTGACGTCAAAGTGCGGGAATTTTAAACGGGGTCAAATGTACTTTCGCTAGTAACCAGGCAACCAATTAAACGGTTGGTATAGTCATGCTCCAAGTAAAATAAATATATAAATAAAACTGCGTAGGAAATTGGTCTCGTTGGGCAATCGAACCCCGGTCTTCGGAGTGTGATATGAGAATGCTATCCACTCCGCCATGCCAGCTCGATGGTTTAGAATGAACAAAGGCGCGTCTAGTGAATAGGGAGTGTCGTTCACTCCTATCTTCTTTCCCTTACGGCGAGCTTCAGGTGTCCACCGAGATATACGAGACAGATACATTTCCTTTCCTCAAAAACCAATTTACCGACGAGCGAGGCGTAGAACCAAACGGGCGATGGCGTTCTGTGGACTCCTTGACAGCGTTGCAAGACGCTCTGTTTGACTCCCTGACAGCGTTGCAAGACGCTGTCGCGTTCCACTCTTAGAGGCGAAGCTTAACATCTTAACCACACACGAGTGACACAGGCAGCAACACCGCGCCTAAGGCTTTCGCCTCACCGCACTTTGGGTCAACAAAGCGCCCTCCTGAATTTTTTCATGTTTTTGTGTTGAATTCGAAGATGGCATAATCTCGAAATTATCTTGTGCAATGTACCGGCTTGTCACAGAGAGCGTTTAAATACGGCTTGCGTATTCCTGGAAAATAAAGCTGTCAGTCTGCGCTTCTAAGTGTCGTGAATGTGCCTCCCTTGTGTCCTAACCCTTTCGCGCAGTTAAATCTTTATTTCAGAGATGAACCAACTAGCCCGGCAAATCCTTTTTGCAGTGGAGAGGTTATGTTTTGCCTGCAAGTTTCTCGAACGCGCATGTATTTTGGCGTGATGTAGTCAAAATTTGTTCGGCCACAGCGTCGGGGGTAACCGCAGTTTCGAAATTCTAAAAACTGAGATGAATATTTGTTCCGGTGGGCTAATTTCTTATCAATAATTAAGGAGCCTAACAGTAATAGTTAAGAAGTTAACTATTCAATATCAGTTAACCAGCCTACTAGTTTCCACGTCTGAGCTGTATTCTGTATTTGTAGCTGTATTTCGTCATAGCTGTAATGCTATGACGAAAAAAGAACTCCTCTAACTCAAAAATCCTATTTTTAAAAATTGTGCGAAGTCAGGTGAAAGACCCTGTATGTAAAGTCACCGTCAAAAGTAAATGGAAGGCGACTTTGTCAAAAAAAATTAATTTATTTAAATCTAAAGCATAATATTTCATGTTTGTTGGTGCACTGCGCCATTCGCACAATCACAATTAGTCTGCACATATGTATTCAAGGATGCATGAGTTGAGCTGGAAATGAATAAATTTTTTCGTTAATATTGCCTTCCGTTTACTTTTGGCGGCACCTGTACAAATGGAAAATACGAAATGGGCAAAACAGACGGCCCGAAAGATTCGCACGATTTTCACAAGTCGTGGCCGCAGCGTGCAAGCGCCCTCCGTTCTTAACTATATCAACAACGTTTCTTGAGTATGCCAGGAGCGTAATGTAGCGCTTTTCGCAATGTTAGGAGACGGTTATTTTCATATAAACACGTGGAAAATGTTGCTTATGGAACACGCTTTCTGATAGCCACGATTTCTTATTTATTTATTTATTTATTTATTTATTTATTTATTTATTTATTTATTTATTTATTTATTTACCCTCAGGGCCGTTAGGCGTTACAGAGGGGAGTGGGAATAACATAGAAATACAAAAAAAACAGCAGCTCAAAAAAATTAATATTGTTACAGCACACACTGGTATAAAATCAATAACTGCATTAACAAAAGGCAGCATTGCACAAAACAAAACACAAAGGAAAACAGCAGCTAATAAAATAAAACAAAGTTATAGACACATACTTATATAAAATTAATTACAGCGTTACGAAATGCAGCAGTATCAGTAGTAACAGCAGCTGACAAGTTCTGGGTATGAAAGAATCATGAAAACATCTTGTACGACAAGGATGGATCCAAATTTGGTGCGGTGATCAATGCGTGCTGAAATATACGGGGGTCTTTTTAATAACTTCCCTTTAAGATGAGGATTATGATAAATTTCGTGAAAAGTACATAATGAAGCTATTGACCTGCGATGGGAAAGAAGCGGTAGGGAAAGGTGAGCTTTCATGGCAGTTACACTACTAGTACGAGGATAGTTGGAAAGAATGAAGCGACAACCGCGGTTTGGAACTGATTCTAAGTCATAAATGATAGATTCGACCCCAGGGTTCCACACCGATGAAGCATATTCCAATTTAGAGCGGACCAATGTTTTGTCAAGTAATAGTTTTAATGAACTCGGTGCACATGAAAAATTTCTGCGAAGGTATCCAAGCATGCGGTTGGCGTTATGCGGTTGGCGTTAAGGTATAAGTACTCCGACCGATATTACTTACTTACTTGTTAACTTTGAATAGTCCGTCTTTGCACTCCCACTCTTCGCATGGTGTTTCGAGGGCGACCGTTGCTCCGTGCTCAATAGCTTGATCACTATAAATGCAGCTTGCTGTGAGCAAAACGTGACGATTAGTGCCTTCCCCTTGTGAGGACCAGATTAGCTATACTTTTCATGTTCACGGGTGTAGTTCGAAGCAACATAAAGAGGGACATTTTATTAGCATGTAGCAATCAGCAGTTGCAGTGACAACCCTTATTAAAATGGTCTATAAACAATCTATAGACTTCTTTTGACTCTATTGACTTCCTATAGATATAGCTTTTTGTCTATTCATAGTCTATGGACTGTCCATAGATAAAAGCCTACTAAAAGTGTATGGCCATAAATCTATAGATTGTCTATGGCATTTTTATTGCCTATAGACTGTTCTCTCGAATTTGTCTATAGACAGTCTATAGACTTTATAGACAGAAGTCTATAGACAATCTAAAGACTGTCTAAAACTTTTTTTGTGAGGGAAGTACAGTTTTCTTCTAATGCATCATTTTTACTGCCTTTTGATTTTAGATGCCGGAAGCAGAACTGCAAACCATTCCAAAAAGCGAACTAAACATTGGACGGTGTGAACCAAGACTGAGGACAGTTTGTTAACTCAAGGTCGTTCGCTTTTTTTTTTTTTTGCAAAATACTACCGGCGCCAGAAGAAGCTATCCACTAAAGAAACAATTCTTGACTCTGTGCAAAAATACATTTGTTTTATTCATAGGCACATGATCATCTTCCAATACACTCTGTTCACACCAATGGAAGTTCAGTTTGTACATAGAATGATTTCCATCAGTTTCTTATCATCTGCAGAGTGAACTATAGGGCGCGTAGTTTGTTTAGGAAGTTTTCCCAGTTTAGCATTTCGCTTTTCTGTCACTTCTCAGCTCCGCCTCTGATAATTAAGCGTGCGCAGGCATTGCTTCCTAAGTTTTAGTCTTTACTCTATCGGCTGAAGGTACTGATGATAAAAGGACATATAAATGAATCGATGGCATAATGAATGAATCTCTCTGATAAAAGATGCTTGCCACTCGTGTAAGCTGCGTATACAGAAGCATTCCTTCGCTATTCTGAAAATTCCCCTAATACACAGACTGCGTTAAAATAGCGTTAAAATACACACAGAGGACAGCGAGCAGAAACACACAGGACAGACGCTAGTCCAGCGTCAATGCTACGCAGGACTAGCGTCTGTCCTGTGTCTTTCTGCTCGCTGTCATTTGAGTGTATTTTAGCGCTAGCAATATGTGGACGATATGTGCCCTAAGTGGACGAATTCCTTTACCACTTCGAGTGCCTCGCTACCAATTGTGAATTGCTGTGCCCTTGCGAGACTGTTGAACATTACTTTGGTTTTATGCACGTTAATTTTAAAGCCTACCGTTCTGCTCTGCTTGTATAACTCACTGATCATGCGTTGAAGCTCATATCCTGAGTGACTTAGCAAGGCAATGTCATCAGCCAATCGCAGATTTCTTAAGTATGCGCCGTCAACTCTTATCCTCAGCTGTTCCCAACCAAGTCCTCGGAACACCTCCTGTAAATAGGCTCTAATAGCATTGGCGAGATCGTGTCTCGCTGCTTGGCATCTTCCTTACTGGATTTTTTATTGCTGAATTTATGGGGGCCTACGGTAGCTGCGCAGTCCTTACACCACCGTCAATGGGGTTATCGTTCTCGACAGGAGGGAACATTCTTGGAACACTTTGTATAGCGATAATGCGAAGTGATTTTTATATCTCCTCATACTTATGTCCTTTTTTTGCCCAGGACGCCGTAACGCAGCATTTCCGAAACTCGCAAATAGGTAGGTTACCGATCGATGAAATAAGCGCCTGAGTTTATGATTTTGCAGATACTGGACTCACATTCATTCTGGAGCACTTTTTGTTTAACCTGGCAAAATTTAGAAACCAAAGCTGTCTCACAGGGAAACAGGTGTAATGACGCGCTCAAAGGCAAATAAATGTCTGAAGAAATATAGGAAACTCGCACACGCACACAAGCGGGAACTTTCCCGAGGGAGTCTCACCAGACTGTCACTGCATACACAGGTAGACCGACAGCATTAACTAAGTAATGAGCGCTGACCCGTCTTTCCTTAAACGAAGAGCATACAGGGTATTTCAACTAAGACTACACAATTTTGAAAAATAGGCTTTGGGGGTTAGAAGAGCACTTTTTTCAACGCAGCAATGTTATTCGTTAGTACATCAGAATACAGCTAAGGCGTGCTACTTAGCAGAGTGCAAAAGGGTTGAGAATTGGGTGAGTTGGTATGAATTCATATATATTTTGTTCTTTTAATAAATTTTGTCAGTTGTTAGTGAGCACTTGTGTTGTCGTCACTCTGTCTCCGTCCCTGTCCTCTTGGTGCCTCAGCAGTATGAGTAGCAGAGTGCTCAACTAATATCGAATAGCTAACTTTTTAACTTTTACTGTTACGCTCCTTAATTACTGGGAGACGTGTAGCCCACCGTAAATATTATCCACATCATTTTTTTGTTATAATTCCGAAAACGCGGTTACCCTGGCTGCTGTGGCCCAACAAATTTTGCCTTCATCGCGCCAGAATGCATGCGCTTTCGAGAAGCTTGCAGGCAAAGGAACCTCTCCAGAGCACGGAACTCGTGGAAGTAGTCGAAATTTGTACGGCCACAGTGCTAGGTGCAATCGCGTTTTTGAAATTGTAGAGACATATTACTTACGGTGGGCTACACGCCTCTCAAAAATTAAGGAGGCTAACAGGAATAGCTGCAAACTTAACAACTTAATTCGAACCAGCCTGCTAGCATCTTAGTTGTATTTTGATGTACTACACCGCTGACAATGCTACACCGAAGAAAATACTCTTCTAACTCAGAAATCCCGTTTTTAAAAATTGTTTAAAGTCCTAGGTGAAGCACCCTGTATGTCGTATGAGCTGAACAGCCTTGGCAACTGAAACAACCAAAACGTTACTGGATGTAGTCTACTACTGATGCGCTGCCTATCACGCACACTTACTCTGAGCAGTCGCAGTTAAGGCTGAGTACGATGCAACCAATGCCACTTGGAATAGCAGTGCGATCAGCGTTCTACGCAGCCTTGTCATCTTAGGCTGCTTATGTTTGTGTAGTCTTGCCTGAAAGCAGAGACAAGACTTGCATCATTAATGCGAAAGCTTTAGACGGAGCATCGACAAGAATACCCGGCGTCGCCCAAAAGGTGGCGCCTTTACAAAACTGCCCATTGGTCAAAGCGGTGTGACGTCATCAAAGGCGGGAAAAACAAAATGTTAACCAGTAAGAGACATATTAGAGCTGCACTCAATATAAAGGAATATAGTGGAACAAGCCCTCCACCGTGCTGTCACCACCTGCCACTCCGTAACTCACCTCCTGCGGCGCGTGGTCACTCGGCGCTCAGGTCTCCACGAGGCTCATGCGTGCCGAGTTGCCCACGCGCTGGCTCTCAACAAGGTCTTGTACTTTGCACCCTACGTTTCCTTCAATGAGACTCAACTTAACGCTCTTGAGACTGCCCTTGTGGGCCTCTACAAGGCAGCTCTCAACCTCCCTATCACTACCTCTACTGCAAAGATCTTTGCAACAGGCCTCTTTCATCCTCTCCGTTCTCTGCTCTCTCTCCATCATGACTCGCAGATTGCCCGGCTTTCCCTTACCCGTCAGGGTCAGTGGTTACTGACTCAAGCGGGTATCTCGCCCATTCCCTGCGCCCCGTTTACCTCTCCTATTCCCACCCCGGCTCCCAATCTTCGGATCCTCCCCCTTCCGTCCAACATATCCCCCGTTCTGCACGCCGGCCGTCGTCATGCGGCCGCACAGCACCATTCCCCTCTCTTTGATACCCAGGGTGTAGCTTACATGGATGCCTCCTTCGTGGCTCCTCGAGGTTCCTGCGGCTACGCCCTGTACCACCCTCACCTCCCCGCTCCTGAAACTCACACCAGCGGGCCGTTTCTACGCCCTCCGGAGGCATTGTCCCTCGAGGTCCTCGCCATTGCGCATGCCCTCCAGTCATTTGCCCTCCTTCCCTCTCTTCAAGAGCACACAGTCTATTCAGACTCACAAGCCGCTATACACCACATACAGAAACGCACCCTAACCCCTTCTCTTCAACAGGAGGTCGAACGAGCGGTCTCCGCATTGCAACCTTCCATCGTTTTCCTCCGCTGGGTCCCTGGGCATTCAGGGATTGACGGCAATGAGCTGGCTCATCAGCTCGCCCGTGACACACTTTTCCGGGCACCGTTGATCCCCTGGCCCAAGCCCTCGGAGGACGGTGGGAGACTCACCCTTCGCCGCACCATAAAAGAGGTCTACCTCGAGCTCCGCCTCGACAAACGCCTTTACCCTCCCCCTCATCCATCACTCACAGTGCCGGAGGCTCGCCTTCTTCGGCACGTTCAAATGAATGCAATCATCACCCCGTCTCGCCTCTTTCTCTATCGCTATCGATCGGACCCTTCCTGTCCCAACTGCCCCTGTATCTATGCGGACCTTGCCCATTGCCTCTTCTATTGCCCGGCTGCTCAGCAGTCGGGTTCCTACCCACCACCTTCTTTATCCATCACCACCTGGCTCGACTGGCTTGGCGCTGAAGGGGAGGAAGAACAGCGACTTCTGGTCGCCCAGGCGGTCGAGATGCTCGGCCTGTAAATTTTGGCCGAATAAACGTCTTCTACTACTACTATACTGGAATTAGAACTTGAGTATAATTATAATAAAATTATGATGTAATTGGAATATAATTGGAATAGAATTGCAGTGCTTTCGCAGTACTCGCACGTAAATTCCCTAAGTGCCCACGGTAATGTTTTTTTTTTTTTTGCTGCGCTTCGGTACAATCTATGCACTCTTGTAAGACTGCGTGTGAAACAGAATCTCTGTTTCAGAACTGGAAGTTTTATTTGTGCGGAAAGAATTCCTTGAAATTTCATCAAAAGAGCTGACAATATACAATAACAAACGCTTATAGAAAGAGTTTCCTTTTTTACTTTATGGTGAATTTTAGAATATATTAAAGGATTTTTTCATAAACGGCAGTCATTTTGTGCAGATTATCGGTGCTACTTTCTGTTTCGTCTCGGATGCTGTAAGGCAGCTTGCCGGGACCCTTGCAACTGTAAGGCTTAAAAATAACTAAAACTTTCAGTAGGCAAGAACAGGAAAATGATAAGCAGTTGTGACATACAGGTGCGGACAACAGTAAACGTAGCGTGCTTCCTTCTAGCATTTTTCATGCGTTGCCTAACTGAAATTGCCAGTTATGGTATGGTAATGTTGGCAGTGCGGGCTTGTGGCCTTCTTAAGGCCCCGCAACGTTTCATAATTTCTGGTAGGAAAGGCGTGAGTTCACTTAGAACGGAATAGCGAGCTCAGTTTACTAATGTCCACACCTGTGCGATATACGGAAACGAACAATCATCTAAACCATGGCTAGCATGAGGGAATGTTCTTCTACTGCCTTCTCATCAATTAGTTTTGAGCCATAAAGTGATAATACCAGTAATTTCCCATTACAGAACACCAAAAATAAAAAGAAAATCTTCACACATGCCTGTCTTGGTTGTTGGTCTCCTAAAAATATAGAGTAATTCATTTTCTCTATGGCTATCAGAAAATCTTCACGGCTGGTTCTCAGAAGTACGTTGTGCCGGTCAAATCTATATATATTTACAGGAGTCAATAAATAAACTTGAACATTGATAACGAAACACATTGATAACAGTGTTTAAAAAACACTGCTTTTCAGAATTGCAGGAGGACAATAGCTTTGTACAATTACTTGTGCACGTCAAAATTCTTGCATACTTTACATTACACGATTTAAATTTCTTCAGGTAGTCGTCGTTTTTTGTTGTGTTTAGTTTTTTTAGCGTGAAAGGAATGAATGAATGAAAATACGGTTTATTGCAAATGGTAATGTGCAATAAACCTGGAAACGACCTGGAAACGAACCCGCGACCTTATGCACACCAGCACATCACCATAGTCGCAACGCCGCTGCGATAGCTTGGTTGTAGTCAACAGCAGATACAGTGTCCGACATGCGTCCCGGACGCTGTTCAGAACTTTTTAGGAAGTTACACTCGCACGTCAAATGGCGAGCCATCGTACTGCACGTAACCAACATTATAATCAGCATTGTATGAATGAGCTGTCCAGATAGTACCATTCGATTTGAGCAAGGGAAAAACATCTTATCTCAACATTCAGCGAAAGATTTCTTTTCTGGCGCTGAGTTAAAATATATTATAACCACTAACCGGAATAAGTGTTGGTGTACTTTTTTGCCAGAGGACACTCTATCCAATATATTCATGAAAAATAATAAAATAATTCACTGCCTGAACAAAATTTCACACGCCTTGAACGCCTTTTTTCAGTCTTTTTTTACACATGATAATCGCGTAACGCCGTGGTTTTCTAGCACTTCTCTAATTGCCGATATTGAAGTTTCTTAGGAGGAGGTCTTGAATCTTATATTAGGCTTTGGTACTAACAAATCTGACGACCCTGACGGCATCCTTAATGCATTTCTAACAAAATATTCATTATGAACAGCTCGCGATCTGCACGCAATATCCAATAAATCCTTCACTTCTAGTACATTTAGTACATCTAGGAAGTAGACTAAAGGTCTTCCTTTATTGAAATCAGGAGAAAAACAACTTTTATGTAGCTATAGGCTAATATTTGCTAACAGCCTCGTCATG
Source organism: Amblyomma mixtum (assembly GCF_055824585.1). Lineage (NCBI taxonomy): Eukaryota > Metazoa > Arthropoda > Arachnida > Ixodida > Ixodidae > Amblyomma > Amblyomma mixtum. The sequence continues at coordinate 35,832,700 of NC_143015.1, forward strand.
TAACATGTTAGAACATGTCACTAATGAACACATTACAGAGTTTTTAGAAACAAATAATATCTCATCTAGTTTTCGACATGCCTTTAGACGAGGGTCTACAACAAGAACACAATTATCTGAATACGTCCATGAGATTTTTGTTATAGATTGTGGTAATCAAGTTGATAGGATATTTGTTAAATTCGCTATGGTTTTTGATTCTGTAAGTAATTCTAAAGTTGTGTTCAAGTTAAACTCCACATCAAAAAATCCATGTTTGGTAAACTGGATGCCTAACTTTCTTTCTACCCGCTTTCGGTACGTAAATGCAAATTTGGGTGAATCCTTTGTATTTCCGGTTTCTTCTCGTGTGCCACAAGGCCCTGTTTTAGGACCCTTGCTATTCTTGGTTTACTTTAATGACCTCCTTAGTAATACCACATCCAGGATTCGCATTACGCCGATGATTGTGTTCGGACATCAAACATTCCCTCGAGGATCATTATCGTCTTAACGAATCCTTTTTCTACATTTTGTGAATGGTGCAATAACTGGCAAATTAGCATTACTTTTCGCAAATCTGATGATCGTGATGATACAAAACTTTAGTTTGGGAAAGAATTGTAGTCACGACATTTTCTAACTGTTCCTTGCCCTCTGTTTTCATCTATTCATCTAAAACCCTGTCAATAGAATAGGTGTTTGAATATAAGTACTTGGGTTTCTACTACTAACTTATCTTGGTCGAAACATATTAATTTCATCTGCAGCAGCGCCTTCATAAAATTAGGACATTTAAGACGCGCTTTAGCTCAAGCTCCAAGAGAACTTGAGTTATTGATGCATAAATCATTAATTAATCTGTCTGCTACTTGACTAGGCTTAAGTCATAAGGAACCCTCACAAACTAGCAGGTATTACCAAGACTGAAAGCGTTAAAAAAAAGTCCATTCGCTTCGTTTGTCATCAGTACAGGCGTGATTTTTCGCCACCCTTCCTTCATTGCAGCTAATAACGTTATCATGTCACCGGCATTTAGAATCTTTTTAATTGCTGTATTGTATTGCTCATGTTAAACATCGACTCTCATATTTATTTATTTTTTATTTATTTATTTAAAATACCTTACAGGCCCCATAGGGGCATTGTGTAAGGGGGGTTACAGAGTAAGCAACCTTCTAAAGTGGTAACAAAAGATACACCTCAATACAAGGCTCACCAACATTAGTACCAAGATTAAAACATGAAACAGGAACAACTGTAGTAATGAAAGGCCACAAAGGTACACTTAAGGAAATAACATGAGTAAAACCTAACGTAAGGCATTAATACTAGAAAGTAAAAAAAAAGAAAACGCAAAAAAACACAAAGAATGACCATATCAGGGAGTATAATTCTTGAAGTGATATTCAGGGAAAAAGACGCAAAAAAGCAATAATATATACAGGGCATACAAGTGAACACACGACGCAGCATAAAATAGCAATTCACAAGAGCGAGATAGCAATGAAAAAAGAAAATCACAAGAAGTTCAAAGCAGTTTGCCAAGTGTAAGAGACAAGATAAAGTGATTTGTAAGTGCTATTGTGAAAAATGCTCGTGTAGTAGATGACGAAATTTTTCTTGATCTGACTCGGAAGCAATGTGATCAGGCAGATTGTTCCACAAGCGAATGGCTGTAGGGAGTGCGGAAAAGTTAAAAACATGTGTCGTACCGTACATGCGCGCAAAACTTAAGTGGTTATTTAATCGACGAGACGTGTTCGAGGCTGTCTGGGTATGAAGTGTGGATTGTGTGGCATTATAAACATATTTGTGAAACAAGGATAACAGAGCGATATTACGACGAAGAACTAAAGGCTGTATGGAATGATCGAGTTTCATTTGCGTTACGCTGGAGTGATGGCTATAATTACGTGATATGAAACGGGCAGCTCGGTTCTGGACTGATTCAAGCATGTCGGTTAAGTATGTAGGATGTGGGGACCAAATGGATGATGCATACTCGAGCTGTGGACGAACAAATGTCTGATAGGCCAATTTTCGCATGTTGGAAGGTGAATTACCCAGATTACGACGTAGGTAACCTAATGTCCTTGAAGCTTTTGCGCAAACGGCTGCAATATGGTCTGTCCAGGAGAGGATTTCAGTTAGTTGAACACCCAAATATTCATAGGATACTCTATGTAACAATTCTTTATTATTGACGTTGTATATAAAAAAACAGTTATATTAATATACCAGTTACATTAATCCAGCTCAACCCACGGCCACAGGATATCACCAGGACTTTAACCTCGTACCTTATGACGCTCGAAAAATACGTTTAAATACTTTTCCCTTGTATCATCGAGTTTTGGAAGATGCTCTTTGGCTTATTTCCCTCCCTTGCTTTAAACGAATTTATGATGCAATTAGCCATCGATAATCACGCATTTGATTAACATCAATGAATCATAAGCAAGTTTCTTTGATTTAATTCTTCTGTTTTCTGGCTTGTTTTAATATATGGTACGTTTACCTTGCATTTTTTTGTATACTACATCTCCCACTCCTGCTATGGCTCCAAACGGAGCTGCGGTATTTAAAAATTAAGAAAATAAACATTGTCTTGTAATTCACGTCAGAGATACTGCAATTAAGCATTCTCGGAACCTGTACAACCTTCACTTGAGCCGAACGGTTCCGCGTATTCACTTTTCTATTTGCTTATATCCTAGCCATTCGTAGGCCGCATCTTATCAAATCAAATACGCGCATCACGTCATATCGCCTTCGCCACGCGCAAAGTTCAGCCGACGTTTGCACGCACCAATAAATATCAAAAACGCACCTGTATAGCGTTCTCGATAACCGAGTTAAACGTTCTTATCGCCAATATTGTCGATCTTGCAGATCAAAATTTCGTTCTAGTCATCCCTCTTTCCGTTCCTTATTGCGAATATTCGATGCAATCTCTTTCGCTGGTGTGTTTGCCTGCTTTCCGAGGTTTACACATCCCCACTTTCATCGATGTAAATATGACCTTCTGTACACTGCGTATTTGGAAATTATGCTGCGAATAACTTCATTTTCTGTATCGTATCGCATTAGTAATAAGTTCATACTTTCTGTTCCTACATATCAATAGCGAACTTTTCATGTTATATTCTATTTGTAATCTTTTTTTATTGTTGAGTATTTCCTTGCCATTATATTTTTATCCCGCTTATTAAAATTGTGCTCTCCTTCCTGCTGACATTTCGGCGCAATTGTTTGTTTTTGATATGCCTCTGCAGTGTTACGTATCAATTTGTTCATTATTTTATAAATTGCGCTTCTTGTTTTCCTTCAACCCTTCCCGTTTTAATTTTACGAATTCGTTCAGCGCACTTTCTTTTTTTTTTTCATTTTACACATGGTGTGATTTTATATCTGCCCCTCCTTAGTGCTTCAACGGGCCTTTGTGATATGTGAAGACTATCTGTATATTACCATTCAGCTGTAATGTGGTAGAATAACATAACAAACATTTGGCCGCCGTGGTGGCTCAGTGGTTATGGTGCTCGGCTGCTGACGCGGGTTCGATCCCAGCCGCGGCGATTGAATTTCTTTGGAGGAGAAATTCTAGAGGCCCGTGTAGTTTGCGATGTCAGTGCACGTTAAAGAACCCCAGGTGGTCGAAATTGCCGGAGCCCTCCACTACGGCGTCTCTCATAGCCTTAGTCGCTTTGGGACGTTAAACCCCATAAACCAAACCAAACGATTAACAAACATTTGCCGCGCCCGCGCTTCAGGTGGCAATTTTGGACTGTATTTTATTCTTGGAGATTCTGAAATTGTTTGTTACTGAATAGAGATGTTTTGGCTTCTTTCCCAGAAAAAAATATATGCTCGAAATTGTTTGCCGGTTTCATTGTCGGCTGAAACTTCATATAATTAACATGCCCAGTCATTCTGGACAAGCTCATCTTTGAATGGAAATAGTTTATGAACGCAATTTTTTCACATATCGTAAGATTTCATTGTAACAATCACCATATCTGAGGATCTTCACTCGCCGGCTTGTTTTTTTTTTTGCTATTAAAGTAACGTTCTCCATCCGTTTTTTCATCTTCATCGGCCTGACCACGCCCACCGCAGAACAAAGGCCTCTCCCATGTCTCTCCAATTAACCCTGTCCTTTGCCAGCTGCGGCCACCGTATCCCCGCAAGCTTCTTAATCTCATCCGCCCACCTAGCTTTCTGCCGCCCTCTGCTACGCTTGCCTTCTCTTGGAATCCACTCCGTTACCCTTGAGAACCAGCGGTTATCTTGCCTTCGCATTGCATGCCCTGCCCGAGACCATTTCTTCCTCTTGATTTCGACTAGGATGTTATTAACCCGCGTTTGTTCCCTCGCCCACTCTGCCCGCTTCCGATATCTTAACGTTACACCTATCATTTTCCTTTCCATAGCTCGCTGCGTTGTCGTTAACTTAAGCTGAACCCTCCTTGTTAGCCTCCATGTTTCTGCCCCATAGGCGAGTACCGGTAAGATACAGCTGTTGTATACTTTTCTCTTGGGGGATATTGGTAAACTATTGGTTTTCTATGCCCACTTAGCTACTCGATGGGAACGCTGGAAAGCTTTAAAAGAAAGATTTTGCTACGCATTGGGAGAATCGACCATTACGGTTAATGTTTCCATAACAATACTTTACAATATTCCAAAGTTGCCTGACAACTACAAGTGATGTCCAAGAATCCGAGACTTGAGTTTTATATGTTAAGGAAATTCCGTTTTAAATATGCAGAGTTGTTTGAAAAGGTGCCCGATATAAAGCATTCAATTTTTATCCGCTGCAAAATTTCTCAAATGTGCACTCCACATGTAAACTATGTGTGAACGGGTCGAGCAGCTCTACGCACAAGGCGCGTATCGGTGACGTTGTTCTCTGCAACGCGTCAACATCATGCGCAGTTTTAAGTAAGTTCTTTTGCTCTCGGCGTGAAATTTTGAGACATAAGGAACTGAATAGCGCCACTATTTATCGGTTCCCATCCTACACCAAGCGTTTCGTTTTGAATTTTTCAAATGTCAGTCGCGTTTTTGTTTCTTTTTCTATTTCGATCTAGCCCTTTGACGTGACCCAAAACAAACAAAATCCGTACCTCTTAAACCTTGCTGTCGACTAGGTTCTTGGCAGTCTTCTCACGCTTGTAGCTCCGTACAGGATAAAGGTGCTTCTGTACCGACCAGACGGAGACAACAACCTGAGCTTTTATGGACTCAGCGTTTATTGTTTCTTGGCCGAGTGTTTACTTGAAAATGTCTTACTGGAATGTCGTTTTCACAGAGGCCCCCCAAAGAATCCAACAACTCCGCTCAGACTGCCTGCGTGGTGAATTTCTTATTCCATGTTCCTGTATTATGCGTTCTCATAACGGCGAGACTTAACGACCTTTTCGAAGGCCTGAATTGCGAGTCAGACTGAGGAATACCACACGAGAGACGCCTCCACAGCGGTTGCAGTCAAAACAAAGTGAGCTGTCCGGCACGCACATCGCAATGGAAGGCTGTGTTGACGACGAGGACAATAATGCGGCGACAGTAACGTCAGTTATGTCCTTTTATATAAATATAAAAGCGTCGTTTCTCGACGGAACCTTTGCAGTGTGAGGACAGAGGGAGAAGCTTTGTCATTGCTATATCTCGCTCGGATGAAAGCGCACAGCGATGCTGCAGTTTTATTCCATTTCTCTCGCGGACTGCGCTTCAAGCATACGCGAAAACTAAGAGTGCATATGCATGGGACATAGAAAGCGGACGGATGAAGAGCTTGTTAGTCTGCGCATTTTTGTTACCCCTGCTTTTGCACTTCTGACTCGGAAAGACGACTCGCCAACTAGCTCGACATACTGCGCTACACGACAAGTGATTGGATTTGCAGATTAAAGGTTCAGCTTGCTGGTATGAGTCTCTATGTGTATTTGCCCTCTGCGACACTTTATGCTTTCATATAATAGCGCATTAGCCGACAAGAGAGTGTATTTGCAGGTAGCCGGCAGTCATCACTTTAAAGAAGCTGCTTTCCTTCGCAGATTAAGTTCAGTAGTTGGACAGACTGATGGACCAAACATTTTCATAGGACAATTTATATGTATACCAACGACGTAACCATATGGCGCCATAATTAGTAATTTAGACTTATTATTTCCTATTTACATAAACCTTTTTGCCTTTTTATGACGTGAGGAAGCTGGATAACATTCAAGAAAAACTAAACTGTCTCTGGTCGTCCAGACTGTTCCGACAAGGTTGATGTCGCCTGAGGGACACGATGATAAAAATTTTCACTCAGAGCATGTGATTACTGGCGAAACTTCTCTTCTTTTGGAGGTGACTTTTTGTGCGTTAGCACTGAACCTCGCACTCAATGATTTCGTCGATCTTTGTTGGAATCCTGCTTGACCTTGAAGCAAACTAGTAGCAGGTGGGCCATCTAGGTCATGTGTCCTTGTGACATCATCACAAATGCCATTGGATCATGGGAGGCAGGATCGACAGCATCGCCAATCATGTTCTACACACGACGAGGAGGCACAAAAACACTAAACATAGTATAGTGTGGGTTCCCGGACATGAGGGGATGAGGGGAAACGTGGCAGCAGACGAGTTAGCCCGAGGGTACGACAACCGAGCAGACTCAACACTCTGCACCACAGGCGCCTTCGACCCTGTTTCCCCACGTACTCAGATATACTCGATCATTACAGGGGTCAGCGGAAACGCTACCCAGCCCCACACAAAAGGCTCACCAAAGAGGAGGTGGTAGACTGGCGCAGACTACAAACCGGTACTTACCTGCACCTGCACAAACTACTCAAGATTTTCCCTACGAAATATGCAGACGAATGTCCGTGGTGTCAGGGCAAACCTACACTAGAACATGTCACATGGACCTGCCCTAAGGCAGACTTAGAGCCAAGAATAAACCCGAGTGTGATGCAGTGGGAGCACTTGCTGGCCAGCGAGGACGAGGAAGCGCAACGATTTCTTGTGCGCTGTTATGGCTCGAGGTAGCGTGGCCAGTTGTTGCATCACCAAGGGGGCTCGTCCGGGATGAGGAAACGGTCTGAAGCTTAGATGGTTGGGGAATACGAAAACAAGCAGGTTTAACGGCAAGAAACTAATTTACATAAATTTACAAAAGAAGAGCAAGGAATCAAAAATTAAGAGTTCATAGCGTCGAGCGTCTGGATGAGCCTATTACCCAAGGCTCAGAGCCACTGGATGAACCTATTACCCAAGGTTCAGAGCTCTCGTGCTCACTTTGGTCGCAGGTTAAATAGCCCAAGGCTCCGCCCTTTCACCAGGCAGCAATTCATCGCGACACAAAAGATCGGCACTACACAGCACCGCCAACGAAGACACCTGTTGTAGAGCCCACCCGTGGGAACTGGCGAGGAGGAAGCGTAAGTCCGCATCCCTGTCGCACTGTGTTGGCAGCTCGCGTCCATCGAACACAGGCGTGGCATGATGACGTCACAGCCGCAGCTGCGCTGGCTTCCTCTGATTCGTTCCGGGTTTTTTTTTCAGACGAGGGGCACCATTTCTTTCCCTGTCGTCGGTTGCTTCTCGAAGGTCGTTGGCACCGAGCCGAGCGTGGGAAGAGCTTCCATCGACCATTTCTCAGCTGGTCATTCTTTTTGGTGGGGTCATCTTGGGGGTCAAACGACCTTTCGAAATTTCCGCTGTTGAATCCACCACCGTTTCATCGCGGGTCTCAAGATGGGTCGTAACAGCGCCGACCCACGATGGCAGCGGTCAAGTGCGGCATCCTGGACCAAGGATCGACCACGGCGCCCAGTGACCCGTAAGGGTCAAGAGCACTTTAAATTTATCGACAATAAAGTTTTTTCCATCCATCCATCCATCCATTGGATCATGGGTAACTGCCCACCGTGGCAGGCGGCAGTAAAATCAGTGATTGGTCGCGAGGTCACAAGCCCTATCGGTGGCAGCACCTGACATCGCAGGGCAGTGGCGCATCGCTTAAAAAACCGCTGCACCACTGCGACAGGAGCGGTATGAGGACCCACCGCGATCCATGAATTTAAAGTAGACAATGATCAATTCCTCGCACATGGGCATTAACCATTAACGCTTTCGAGTCATACCCTTAAGTGTCTCCTGCGACGATAGTGCACTAAGACCCTCACTCACCGATTTCGCCCACCTTTGTATGAAGGCTGCTTGACCTTGAAGACCGAGCCTCGAACCGCAGCCGAAGTGAAAACCGAAACACGAGAGCACCTATTTCCCTTTGTCTTGAACGCGCTTAATTGTCGCGCTGAATTTAGCTCTTGCTGCATTCGTTTCCTTTCTGTCCCTCGTGCTCCTTTCGCGCTATTGTTACATCATAAATTGTCCGTCATCTTTTTTTTCGAGAAACTTTTTTTAGAACAGCGCTCCTTAGGTAAGTACCTGACGAATGTCTTACCATTGTTAGAATATCACTGTGTTGCATGGGGCCCTTTTACATGTTCTCTCATAGACGAGTTGGAAACGGCACAAATACTGGCGGTCTAAACCGTGTTTAAACTGGAGCATCCCATTGCTGGAAAGAATAGGTGCTGTGCCGCGCGTCGTTTTCTTGCGCGCACACACACACAACGAGCGCTGTCGTAAAACAAACCTTGACGCCCTCGGTTCGATACGTCAGTAGAAGGCACTCATGTGGCAACAAAGGTGAAGTAGCGAGTGCGTCAGGTCTGCGTAGAGTCCTCACACTCTCACAGTTCAGTTGGTGTCACGTGTTCAGGTAAGACCGGTCTGGAGCGAGAACGTCATGCGTTGGCACGACCGCGGATATTTAGTGCAGGCAACGAGAATTAGAATTAAAAATTTTCCGCAAATTTTACATCTCTAAATAAGACCCCTAGGCTTGCCTAGGGGGCTACGAACCCAAATAGTTCAGTATACTGTTTGATGAAATAAAAGTACGAAAAGCCACAAGGAATGCTTTCAGCCGAGGCACCCTGAGGCCGCTCGATCGTGGCTCCACAAAAAAGAAGGCGACGACCGCGCAGAGACCGTACACTATAACCATCGCGAAAAAAAAAGAATGAGTATCGCGGTCGTGTTTTGCAGCAAGCGCCTTGATGACCACGACACACGAAGGTACTCATACCATTCGAAGCTGCGAGGATGAAGAACCAGGAGCGTCCTATGAGTTCTACATCCATCATCGTCATGATCATCACCAGCCTACTACCATGTGCTAGGATGAAAGACTGTCACATATCCCTCCAATTATCCCTGTCCTGGGGCAACTGCGGCTACCTTAACCCCTCAAACTTGCTAATCTCATCCACCCATCCGACTTTCTGAGGCCTCCTACTTTTGCCTTCCTGTGGAATCCACTCCGTTACCCTTAACGACAGTCGGCTATCTTGCCTTCTTATTACATGTCCTGCCCAAGCCGACTTATACTTATTACTATTTATTTATTTATTTATTTATTTATTTATTTATTTATTTATTTATTTATTTATTTATTTATTTATTTATTTATTTATTTATATAGCAAATACTGCCGGCCCGTGTCACAGGTCATAGGCAGGAGTGGGGTACAGAATTGATAAAAATGACAAGTAGATTGCAAAAGAAGCAGTTAGCGAACAGAGTAAATTAGCAGAACATACAACAAAAAATCGATTACAAAGGCAGAGAACATGTAATGACATCGAACTTGGCAGCAAACGAAGGCATCGGACTTGGTCCAAAATAAGGATACATAAGAGCCCTATGCTTCATTCAGAGCTTGTAAAAATAAATTTACCGATACGCAATTGACAACGTCAGCAGGTAAACCATTCCACTTAGTGATAGTATGAAGGAAAAATGAGTACTTAAAAACTTATGTTTTACATGAAAACGCGGCAACTTTTTTAGTATGGTAGGAGCGTGTAGGGCGTCGAGATGTGGGCTCAACTAAAATTCCTTCCTGTATTGTTAGTTTATTGTGATAATACAGGTAGAATAACTTTAATTTTTCACGATGACGACGCATGGCCAGCTGTTCAAGTCCTGCGGTTTGCAGTAGGGCTGTTGGCGAAATATTCCAATTGTAACAATTAAAGATAAACCTTGCTGCTTTGCGTTGGACATTTTCTATTTTATATTTGTTATTTTCGATCCAGGGATCCCACACTGCCGCAGCATATTCCAACATTGGCCGAACAAATGTTTTATAACCTAAAAACTTCATTTCTTGTGTGGATTGTGCCAGCGTTCTTCTCAAAGAGTGCAGTTGTCTTAGAGCTTTTTTTTTCTATATACGATATGTCCTCGTTCCATCGAAGGTCAGAGGCTATCTGAATTCCTACGTATTTAAAAGCGTTGACAACTAAGAGGGGCTCACTGGCTATACGGCATGTAAAACTTAAATGGATTCTTTTTGCGTGTCACAGTCATTGCGACTGTCTTGTTGGAATTCAAAGTCATTTGCCACGTGGAGCACCATTTTTCTACTGCAGACAGTGAACCGCTTAAAAAGAGCTGATCTTCAGGGCTCGAAATTTCTTGATAAATTATGCAATTGTCTGCGAAAAGTCGTATTTTAACATGTACGTTGTGAGCTATGTCATTAATAAATACTAGAAATTGATTTCGACTATGATGTCGCTAACCCGCGTTTGTTCCCTCACCCACTCTGCCCTCTTCCTGCCCCTTAACTTTACATCAATCATTTCCCTCTCCATATCTGGCTGTGTTGACAGCTTAGGGTCAAGCCTTTCCGTTGGCCTGCACGTTTCTGCCCTATATGTGAGCACTTGCAAGACACAACTATTTTGAACTTTCCTCCTGACGGAAACTGGCAAACTGCTATCTATCTGCATCGATAGCCGTACATGATGCTGTCTTCTCCTAGAACGGCGTCGCTATCGGCGTTGTATGTCGCAACGTAAAACGCCTGCTTCTTCCTTCTTTCCAATTGGAATGCTGCCTTGAGAGAGGAAAGATGTTCGGAAGCACCCTCAAGATTTTCTTTGTGCGGCCATGAGACCAAGGCAGCCCGCTATCAAACCTGTCGACAGCCTTCCGAAGGTAGTCAGTATCTAGACTGGCTCGTTTACATACACTGTGAAGCGTCTGAAAGGAGTCCCTGGTACGCGTTACAAACAGAGGCTTCAGATGTAAGTAGTTTGAGTCTACTGGAGGCCGGGGCTTTATCAGCCTCACTCCCGCCACTTGGCTCTAACAACCTGCTCGAGCACCTTCTTAACCTACAACCCCACCGGCTCGAATGCCTGCTATCTTGCCTCCGCTCTCTCCTGCTCACGAAGAAGTTTCTTTTTTTTCCTCCGGGACATGCGCGCAATGACCCTGCCACATGTCTGCTCTCTTTCCCATATTTTTATTTATTTTATTATTTACAAAATACTGCGGACACTAAGTCAAGGCAAGTTGGGCGAACAAGTCAATCAAGCCACAAAAAAAAACGCAATACTTCAAATAAGAACAACAGCAATAATTGGTTAAAACTCACGGGCAATGGTTTAACTAGCTGATTCCAATCTGTTATTGTGCGTGGAAAGAACAAAAACTTGTAAGTGTCTGTTCTAGCGAATATAGGGGTTAGAAAACTGGGATGGTGTTGACGAGTTTGTCTGGTTGGTGCCGGTGTCAAGTATGATGTGGGATCCAAACAAAATTTATTATGTAATAGGAGAGAAATAAATTCTAACCTCAGCTTTCTTCTCCGATGTTTAACTAGTTCAATTTTATTGATCTCCATTAAAGTGGTTGGGGAGTCAGTCCTTGAATATTTATTAAAAATAAACCTGGCGGCTCTTCTCTGTATTCTTTGCAGATTTTTTACGTTGGATTTAGTACATAGGGAACAGGGAAATGAACTTTATTTCGGGTAACCTGACTGAATTACACGAGGCTTAAAACAAAGTGAACAAGAATATAGTCTATGTCTATGCACAATACCAGAGAATGAAACTTTATTGGATTTTTGGTGGCCACAGTGTACTTGGACACAATACCACATCAGATGTCCTTCGACACACCATAGAAGTTGAATTTGTTGCGTTCCAGGACCCGAAACCGTAAATAAGAAACATACCCAGGATGCAGTGAATGGACGGGTAAGAAAAACAGAAAACAATCTCCACGTCGTCCAACACACATAAAAAGCGAATGCACTGAAAATAAAAGCAGGAACAAGCGGACACTGCAGACTGAGAATAGGACATACATATTCCACGCACGTACAAATCTTTCCAAGCATGCAAGGCCCGTAAAGTTATTAGTGTGGAGGTTCTCTTTCGGTGCTTTGCGTGGTCCCCAATTTCCTCAAGCTCGACAGCGCTGGATGAGGACATTTCCACGAAAAGCACAACTGCCATGATCTAGAGCATCGGTCTATTCGCTTGTTAAATGATTACCCTATGTTTGGCTTTGTTCCTGTCCTATCCTTTTATTGGGTGCTCATTTTTAACTCGTATCTCTTACATACCTTAGTCAATTCTCTATCCGCATATAACTCACTGTTATTAAGATTATTAGAACGTCTTTCTCCTCTGAGGCCTTGACTGAGCCTTATATGCGTTCTCAGTCGCCTTGCCTAATAAAGGGTGTGCATTGGAGCTGCTAAGAAAGCAGCCTGACAATTTAAGCTTTAACACTCATGTGCTTTTAACAAATTTAAACCCTATAAGCCTCACTCACCTTTGTTGAAGGTTTCGGACGCGGACTCTTTTGTAGAGTATCTGAATAGATCTGTGCTAACCATGAACCTTGTTCCCGACACTATTCGGCCAAAAGTGTCCTTGTATCATTATAATACACGAGTCCTACACTAAGTGCCTAGGCTAAGGCGCCGGACCGATAGTACCTACAGAGCCGACTTCAGACAGTACTACCTTTTTCGTTAATAAAGACAGTTTCATGCAGATTAGCTCTCGGAGGCATAACAAAAGACCCCCGAAAGTTCCTGACGCGGCTATGCCGCTCAGACAGCAGAGGCGGCATACTGCGCAATCGTTTTGCAATAGAAACGCAAACCATGCCTGTCGCAAAATTGCAATTGCAACAGAAGCACTAACCTGCACAGAAGTTCTATTGCAAGGAAAATGAAAGTGCTGCTAAACAATGCAATACGCGATAACAAAGTTCCGTTGTTGGTAAGGCGTTCTGCTTCCGTAAGTTTAGATTGTGAAAATATTCGTAAATGAAAGCATGTAACGGTCAGCATAATCGGTAAAATCTCTAATTTGCACCTAATCGGTGTATAATAATTAAACAACAAATGCATGAAGAGTTTTTGAATTTCACAAAAGCCTCAGCTACAGTTCCCCACATTAAACTCACAGAAAAGATTTACGATGCCGGAATCATTTCTAACATTCTACATCTTATTAGAGCTTACCTAGACGACAGATTTCAATACTTTCAGGCTGACAGCACAGTGTTAAGATGCCCTTCCTGCCTCATCTGGTGTCCCGCGAGGATCATTTTAGGGCCCTATTCTATTTTAATCCATATAAATGACATAGTTTGACTCATACTGAAGTAAAAAATAAGCAATTTGCAGACGACAGTGTTCTGTATGCAATAGTTAACTGCATAGCGGGTCATATTAAATTAACAACAATCTATATACAACTGGCTTGGTTTGGTTTGGCTTATGGGGTTTAACGTCCCAAAGCGACTAAGGCTATGAGAGACGCCGTAGTGAAGGGCTCCGGAAATTTCAACCACCTGGGTTTCTTTAACGTGCACTGACATCGCACAGTACACGGGCCTCTAAAATTTATCCTCCAAAGATATTCAACCGCCGCGGAGGAGAAATTCTAGAGGCCCGTGTACTGTGCGATGTCAGTGCACATTAAAGAACCCCATGTGGTCGAAATTTCCGGAGCCCTTCACTACGGCGTCTCTCATAGCCTTAGTCGCTTTGGGACGTTAAACCCCATAAGCCAAACCAAACCAAACCAGTTGTATATAGATTGTGGTTAATTTAATTTGACCCGCTACGCAGTTAACTATTGCATACAGAACAGTCGTCTGCAAATTGCTTATTTTGTACTTCAGGATGAGTCAAACTATGCCATTTATATGGATTAAAATAGAATAGGCCCCTAATGATCCTCGCAGGACACCAGATGAGGCAGGAAGGGCTTCATCTGGTGTCCCGCGAGGATCAGTTTAGGGGCCTTCTAACTGGTACACTGAATGGGGCATGTTTGGTACAATCCGAATCTGAAAAGAGAAAACTGTTCTCCAACATCCATACTCTGTATATAGAGTGACGCTCAGAGAATAAACAACTGTAAATACCTTGGTGTTCAAATCAGTGATAAACTGAACTCGGATACGCATGTTTACACTATTTGCATGGATGCCGCTAAGTTTATCTGATGAGTCGTAAATTGCCACTGGCTGCAGTTCTATAGTGAGGTTGGCAACATAAAATTCTTTGGGGCGGCCTTGTTCCGAATTCGCTTCTTGTTTATGGGAGCCATTTGCACAGTACAAGCTGAAACAGTACATAGAACCGCAGCCCCATTTATTTGCAGTCGATATGAAAGAACGGTAATACAACAAAAATGATCAATTATCTTGATTCAGAATCACCAGGCAGGACGTAAAGAAACAAGGCTGAAATATTTTCTCTTGAACATGCAATAATTTAGTCAAAATAAATAATCATGACTACATTACTCCTGTTTCCTACGCAAATACACGTTATAATAATGAAAAATGAACATAATCAACATTATAGTAATAGTTTTAAAAAAATTGAAATGCTTGCCGAATAGAATTTATTGCCGAAGTGTGTAGTGGATAGGCCCAATGTTCCAATATTTGTTGGTGATTTGAAGGCCTCGCGTGTACGATCTTTGGTCAGTCGGTCGGTCCTCAAGGTTCTCACTTGAGTATTTGCTACTACCACCAAGATCTGCACCACCGGCGGCTCCAGGCGGGCCCGACACTTTCACCGCCCACCTCTGCGGCCTTCCTGCTCGTCGTGGCTTAGCACCCCCACTGTTCGTGCTACTCTGCCAGCGACGGCCGAAGAAAGGCGCGACACTAGGGCGCCATCCATTTTCGGGGTTGGTTGCTTCGGCAGGTGAGTTGTTACACACTCCTTAGCGGATTCCGACTTCCATGGCCACCGTCCTGCTGTCTTAAGTAACCAACACCCTTCATGGGTTCTCATGACTACCCGATTCGGGTGCCTTACCCCGGAGTTTCGTTCATCGCACAACGCCAATTCTGCTTACCAAAAAGTGGCCCACTTGGCACTCTCATTGCAGCGGAAGACCTCAACCCAGAAGTCCTCCTGTGCACCCGTTGAAAGTTTGAGAACAGGTTAACGACGTCTCGACCCCAATGCCTCTAATCATTCGCTTTACCAGGTGTGACTGCTCTCCCACAGAGCGCCAGCTATCCTGAGGGAAACTTCGGAGGGAACCAGCTACTAGATGGTTCGATTGGTCATTCGCCCCTATACCCTCATCGGACGATCGATTTGCACGTCAAAATCGCTTCGGACCTCCACCAGAGCTTCCTTTGGCCTCGTCTTGCTTGGGCATAGTCGCCATCTTTCGGATGCCAACGTGTGCGCTCTCGCTCCGCCCCGGCGACGAGTGAGGCCGTTGCTGCGCCCGAAGCCCTGTGCAGTCTGGGATCGCAACGCGGCCCGCGAAGGACATTCACGTTTCATTGCGCCATTGGGTTTCGAGAGACCCATTGACTCGTGCACATGTTACACTTCTCGGTCCGTGTTGGTCGGTCGAGTGGAAGGCTCCGAATAATTTCGACTACCTGCGGTTCTTTAACGTACTCTGATATCGCACATTACACGGTCCCCTATAGAATTTCGCCTCCATCAAAAAGAGCTAAGGCAGTGGCTTAGCTCTGGTTAAGCCTGGATATAGAAGCAAAAAGCTGCAGTTATGCTTGGTTTGATGTCATGGCTGTCGCAGTTCGCGCACTATGCACTGGGAGCAACACGATAACGGTGGGGGCGTTCGGCCGTCGACACACTGCCTGTACGCAGGCGGAGGAGGAGGCGGAAATCGGCGTGGTTAAAATTCAGGGGGCACTTTGGCTCTCTAAAGTGTTGCAAGGCGAAAGCGTTTCCTGGCGCACTGTTTGTTTTTCTTTTTATTTTTCATATTTTATTTCCCATTTTATTATCTTTACTTCTATTAGTTTTTATTTTTATTTTTCATATTCTCTTTTTTCATTTTATTTTTGTTTGTTTTTTTTAATTATTTTTCTTTTTATTTCTCATATTTTATTTTATTTTTCATTTTATTTTTATGTTTGTTTATTTTCTTATTTTTATTGTTTTTAATCATTATTTACTTATTGTTATTGTTTTTATTTCTTTCTCATTTATTTTCTCATTCCTTTTATTTTATTTATGAAACCCATGCATTCACTAGATGCGCCTTTATTCATGCTCAAACCTTGAGCCTTCGTGGTGGAGTGGTAGCGTCTCTGCTTCAAATACCAAAGGCCCTGGTTCTATTCCCAGCCTTTTTAAGTAGTGACGAGTCGGCGGACGTCACTCGGTATCGCGCATGCTCAGAGCTGCCAAATCTGTGCACCGGCTCACGCGAAGCTCGGCTCCGACCCTCGTAGTGAAGCTTTTCGCTTCAAAATTCCAGCACCACAGCCGGGATAGAAGCTGCGTCTTTCGGCTCAGCAGCCGAACGCCATAACCAGTGAGCCACGCAGCGGCTGTTTGTGATCTCTCTAATTATGTTCTTATCATGTGTATGCGTCCTATGAAATTTGTGTATAATGCCCTGGCATAGAGAACACCTTACAGGAAGCAGCCACACTCACCCAAAATTATGCACGGACCATCGGACTGTCTTGCTCCCCAGAGAAGTCCGAACTGCTCCTCATCCGTCCTAAGAACCACCGCTGTCCCCGCTCCCCCATTGTCATTGAACTGAATGGCGACCCGGTACCTGAGGTTGGCACCCTCCGTGTATTGGGCCTGCACATCCAGAACGATGGCAAAAACACCGCCACCCTCCAGAAACTCAAGCAGGTTGTAGGCGCGATATCGCACCTCATCCGAAGGGTTTCGGGACATCACAGAGGCATGAAGGAGCGCGACCTATGTCGCCTCATTCATGCCTTTGTCCTCAGCCGTGTGCTGTACACTACCCCATACTTACAACTATCCAAACATGTCATAAACGCTTTGGATGCTTTGATTCGCAAGGCATTCAAAGTAGCACTTCATCTTCCTCTCAACACACCCACTGACAGATTACTAGGCTTGGGCCTCCACAACACGATCGGGGAACTGGTGGAGGCCCACCGAGAGGCCCAATACATCAGGCTCACAAAACCCTCCACAGGTCGGTATATCCTGGACTCCCTCGGCATCAGAATACCGGCCAACGACCCAACCCTCCTCGTCATCCCACGACCCCTTCACCAGGAGGTTCTCATTAAGCCGCTCCCGAGGAATATGCACCCGTCCCACCATGAGCAGCGCCGCAGAGCCCGTGCGAAGGCACTCCATCGAGCGCACGGCCCCGAGCCGGACGCCGTATGGGTGGACGCTGCCTGCACGGGTGATGAAGCGACAGCAGCTGTGGTGGACTCCTCTTTATCCGGAACGCCGACTGCGCTCGGAGCGAGCGGACGCATCTTATATGCGGTCTGCGATTTTCCGGCGATTTCACCAGTTTCCGGCTATTTACAGCCACCAATTTTTTACAGGACGGCCCGCCACCCATCCGGGGTCACCTGTGGGACTTTTAACTACTTTCAGGCGAGTGTCTTCAACTTTACGGCCGATTTGCGGCCACGCCCGACCGCGGGAGCTAGGCCTAACGGCTCAGCACGCCTAGTGCGTGCTCTGCTCCCACCTGCGGCGGCGACGGCCGCTTCGCCTCGACGGCGCTTCCCTGCATTTAAAGATGCAGTACACAGTCACCGGCACGGATGTTACCGCCGCGGAGCTGGCCGATGGCACTTGGACGGCGCTCGAAATGCAACGCCGCTACAGACGCCCGCCACCACCGGCAACGCCGCCGGCCAACACCCAAACGCCTGCAGCCACCACTGTCCTGTCAGACCAACGACCCCGCGGCCGTCCACCACCGCCGACTAAAAGACGACCACTTCCTCGCCTGCCTACAGAGGACTACAAAATCGTCTTCCGACCGCAAGGTACCGTCGACCTCAACGCAGTCGGCCCGGCCAAATTGGCGATGGCCATCTACAACGCCGCCAAGATCGACGGCCGCCTTGCAATCACCGCCGACCAAGTCCGCATCCACCCCACAAACAACACTGTCACCATCAGCACACCGGAAAAAGAACGGGCGTTCCTGTATGCTAAAATACAAACTTTAACCATTGACTCCAATGCCATCCGGGTAGCCACGTACGCCCCAGCCCCCGATGACTCCGTTCGAGGAATCATATACAGAGCCTACAGTCACAAGACCGACGCTGAGATCCTCGCTGAGCTCCAAGCTCGAAACCCCGATCTCCCCGTAGTCGCCGCACGCCGCATGGGCCGCACACGACATTTCGTGGTGACTATCGCCAATGCCAAGCTACCCCGCTACGTGAGGTATCTAGGCTTCACTTTTGAGGTGTTTCCCTACAAAAGCCGTCCGGAGGCATGCTTCAACTGCCGGAAGCTAGGCCACAGGGCGGATGTGTGCCCCACCCGCGACAACCAACCTGCCGACGCTGTGGCGCAGACCATGACCCTCCTCCAGCTGGCCAACCGCCCACGTGCCAAGCCTCATGCATCGTCTGCAAAGGTGCCCACCCTACAGGCAGCAGAAGCTGCAAATACCGGTTCACGTCCTCCACTCGGCCCAAGTCTTCCCCGTCGGTCACTGACACCGATACCGGCTCCAACTCGGCAAACCCCGGACGCCAGTCCCGGTCCCGAGACCGCAAACGCGGCGACCACAACCTACCGCGGGACGGCTCCTTCCCCCCGCTTGGCAGCGACAGCCTTCCAGCCGCACTCGTAGCCGTTCCACATCCGCCTCACCCAGCTCTCGGGCCAGCTCTCAAGCCCGGCCGGAGACCAAAGCAGCCAAACAAGTTGGATGGAAGACTCCTGCACAAGTCACCGCTTCTCCACCAGATTCACTGGTAAGGGAGCTGGCAGATATGGTCAAGGAACTACAGCTACAATTGGCCAAAGCAAACGATAAAATTCATAGCCTAGAATCAGCACAGGCAAACCCCAAATTGCAACCGCAGCAGGTGGCTCACGCTCCCACATCCGACCCTGTAGGTGATCCACGCATGGACACTGAGCAGCCTAAGCGCACGAAGCGTAAAGCACCTCCCCCCTCCTCACAAGCAGACATAGATGCCAAATTCGAGGCAGCTGATGCGCGAATGGCCCAATTCGAGGGCGCCCTCCTTCGACTCGCCCCCACCATTGACCGTCTAGTAGAAAGCTGCGCCACAATGGCAGCCAACATCCAAACCCTTCATGCCAGGCTCGATACCCTCACGAATCCCCCGACATCAGCAACCCCCTTGAAGTCGACAACCCCTCCTAACTACCCAGCACCCATTATTGTCGCCACATCGGAGAGTGCAACCGCGCGCTCACGTGCAGGCGGCATTCTTAAATCACCCGTCGCGCTATCACAGCGCCCCGAACCCTACGGGAAACGCGATGGCTAGCTCCCCCTTCACAGTTTGGCAATGGAACTGCAGGGGCTTCAAGGCGTAGCGGCGAGCCTTGGAGCACACCCTGCAGGCCCAGCCGCACACCCCCCACATCATCGCACTTCAGGAAACATACATGGACACGAAACTTACCAGCTACGCCGCATATAACCAACAAACGACACCAGACCACCGGCCCAACACCGCCATCCTGGTCCACCGAAATTTAGCAGCTAATCATATAGACCTTAGTTACCCCGAGGTTCCGCACACTTTCGTACAGGTCCTACCGAACAGTCGCTCACAAGCCCCGCTCCACATCCTCAACGTCTACAGCCCCCCTAGCGACAAAAGCACACGAGTGGCAACCCTCGTTCGTAAGGCCTGCGCGACTGCACAAACAGGGATGCTACTCATCTTAGGTGACTTCAACGCGCCGCATACCGAGTGGGGCTACCCCCGCAAAGCATGCGGTCGTAAGGGAGCCAAAGTGTGGGAGACAGCCCAAACACTGGGCCTGACACTACTCCTAGACCCCGACAGGCCTACTCGCATTGGAAACAGTGTCACACAGGACAGCTGCCCAGATCTCACTTGCGCCCGCAACATCCCCGACGCACGCTGGGAAAACCTCGGCATGAACATAGGTAGCGACCACTATGTTCTTAGCACAACCTTCACGGCTACACACATCAAAGCCCCCAACCGAACAATCAGGCACACTAACTGGGACGCCTTCCGATACGTGCGCGCCAAACGCACTTCGGCCCCCATAGACGACCTGGACGCATGGACAAACGCGCTTCTCGAAGACACCGCCAATGCCACCTCCACGACTACCCAGAACGAGGATGGCCCCTCTCCCGACGCCAAACTCATACACATGTGGGAGGCCCAGCGCAGTCTTAGGGCTCGCTGGCTCCGCCAAAAACACAATCGACCCCTCAAGCTCCGTCTCGTTCGCCTCGAGCGAGAGATCGAAGCTTACTCCGTCAAACTGAGTTAGGAGCAATGGTATCAAACCTGCGACCGTCTTAACGGCCAGTTAGGATGCAAAAACTCGTGGTTCTTGCTCAGACATCTACTGGACCCAACTCGCACCAAATCCACATCTCACAAGAACCTCACCCGTGTCATACACGCTTTTCAGGGAACAAATGAGGAACTCCTCGCTACCCTGAAAGACAAATACATCAATACTTCCACTGAAATTCCCATCCCTTCAGGATACACGGGTGCTCAGAACACCAACATGGACGCCGACATCACGGCAGGAGAAGTCCGCGCCGCCCTCAACCAGATTAAAACCACCGCGGCCGCTGGCGACGACCACATAACCAACAAGATGCTTCGTAACCTCGAAGATCAGTCCGTCGAGGCACTCACGGACCTCTTCAACCAACACTGGCATGAGGGTCGCCTTCCAGACACTTGGAAGCATGCCAAAGTGATTTTCATACCTAAGCCAGGCAAACGACTCGAGCTGGGCAACCTTCGGCCCATCTTGCGCACGTCCTGCCTGGGAAAGGTCATGGAACACGTCATACTCAATAGACTCCACACTCACGTAGAACAAGAGGACCTTTTCCCCCCCACTATGATCGGCTTCAGAACCGGTCTCTCCACTCAAGACATTATGTGGCAAATCCAACTCGACATCCTCGATCCGAGACCCATCCGAGCTACACGAACCATCCTAAGCCTAGATGTCAGCAAGGCTTTCGACAACGTGTCACATGCTTCCATCCTGGAAAATCTCTCACAAATGAATGTAGGCACTCGCACTTACAACTACATCGCCGACTTTCTTCATAACCGTACAGCAGAACTTCACATTGCAGACCTCCACAGCGAGAAGATCACACTAGGCACCCGAGGAACACCACAAGGAGCAGTCCTATCTCCGTTCCTTTTCAACACTACAATGAGAGGCCTCCCTCCGCTCCTGGAAAAGATACCTCACATTAAACACTCAATATATGCCGACGACATTACCCTGTGGACCAACTCTGGCTCTGACGGGGAAATCCAAAACTCCCTCCAAACAGCAATCGATAAAGTACACTCCTTTGTACAGGCGAACGGGCTCACATGCTCCTCCACGAAGTCCGAATTACTAGTCATCAGGGACAGACGAGCTCGCCTGCCCGTCCCCGACCCGCAAGAACCTATTGTGCTTCAAGTCGACACACATCCCATACCTCCGGTCCGCACTATCCGCGTTCTGGGTATGTTAATACAGAACAACACGCAAAACTGGGAGGCCAGTCAGCGCCTCCGCACCACAGCCAATCAGATCAACGGCCTTATCCGCCGCATCAGCACCCGCCGCAGAGGTATGAAGGAGGATGACCTCTGTCGGCTCATGCAAGCTTTCCTCATTAGCAGGATAGTCTACTCCTACCCCTACTATCACCTCCATCGGAAGG
This sequence comes from Amblyomma mixtum, assembly GCF_055824585.1. Classification (NCBI taxonomy): domain Eukaryota; kingdom Metazoa; phylum Arthropoda; class Arachnida; order Ixodida; family Ixodidae; genus Amblyomma; species Amblyomma mixtum. Next base: position 35,854,773 of record NC_143015.1, read on the forward strand.
ACGAGGAAGCTGTGAACAGCATTATACGTTCAGCGTACAAAGCGGCACTGGGGCTACCTCAGTACGCCAGCACACAGCACCTCCTCCAACTCGGCATCTACAACACGCTCACAGAACTCATAGAGGCACACAAGACCGCCCAAATCCACCGCCTCTCCCGCACTAAACACGGGCGGCTCATACTTGACCGTCTCAACATCAACCCCATAGGCGACGTCCACCCCACGACGCCCATTCCGATAGGGGTCTATAGCCGCCTAGTTATAAAACCAATCCCCAAAAACATGCTACCTGGCCGCCATGATACGCGCCGTCAGCTGAAAGCCCAAGCACTAGATGCCACATACCTTGCCGAAGAACACGCAATATACGTAGATGCTGCACGGCAAAGTGCAAACACATACGTGGCTTGTGCAGCCACGCCACAGTCTACTCTCGTCACCGCCGCCACAGTAGTAGCTCACTCTCCGACAGCGGCAGAAGAAACCGCCATCGCGCTGGCCATCGCTGACCCACGTACGCGCACAGTCCTCAGCGACTCCAAAAGAGCAATACAAAATTACTCGGCAGGTTTCATCTGCCACCCCGCTGCACGCATCCTTCGCGGCTGCACTCCCGACCATAAGATCAACCTGGTCTGGGTGCCCGCCCACGCGGGAAACTCTGGAAACGAAGGGGTCGACCGACTAGCCCGAGGACTAACCAACCGAGCGGCCGGCCCCACGGACCCAGACGCTCTCGACGAGGCTCCCCAGACCTTTGCCGAAATTACCAACCTCTACAGAGAGATGAGACGCCAGTTCCCGCCTCCACACCCCGACTTGAATCGAGCGCAAGCCACCTTGCTCCGCAGGTTGCAAACACACTCTATCCTTAGCCATTCTAGACTTTCACTCATCACAGACGGGGAATACGACCCCGTCTGCCAAAATTGTTACCAGGGAGAAATCGCCACCCAGGCTCACATCCTCTGGGGTTGCGCGGGAAATCCGCCCCCTCGAACCTTCCTGCCAGCTCCCTCCGAAGACGGATGGAACGAACTCCTCAAAAGGCCAGACAAGAGCATCCAACTGGCACTCATTTCGTGGGCCCAGGAAGTCGCCCCCACCTGGGGGCCACACCAAGCCCACCTGCCCTAAATCCCGCCAATCTATGGCAATAAAGTTGTTTCTCTCTCTCTCTCCTCTTTATCCGCCCTTCTCACACTACCTCTCCCTCCAGACACCTCCTCAGAAGCTGCAGAGGAAGTCGCCATTGCACTTGCTATCACCCGCACGGAAGCCCGGTACATTTTAAGTGATTCTAAAACTACGATTCTAAATTTTGCTCGAGGCCGAGTCCATGTCCCTGCTTTCGGCATACTAGACTCGCCCGATGCACCCCCGCCCCGCCAAGTGGAGCTGATATGGGTGCCCGTGTGAAGGTCTGTGTACGGGAGGGCGAATGGCCCAAAAGAACTCTCTCCATCGACTAACACCAGAGACACTGTGTCTGGTTCAAAATTGTCGCTCTGCCCCGTCAGCGAAGGCGGTTGTGTGGAATGCGGCGGGCGCAACACAAAGACGTGCGAAGCAGCCAGAGGGCTAAGGAGGAGAGGCCGCGCGGGGCGCCCAGCGCGACCACACGCATCCCTGCGGCCCGTTTTGCAGCGCGTCCCCAACTTCCCCCCCTTTGGCGCAGAGACAGGCACGTTTGTGCGTTTGTGTGAGCGCGCATGCGCGCCTGCAGACGGCCTTGTTGCGAGGTACGGGCTGTGGACTCGGAGAAGGCTAGGAGTTGGGTCTTTATTAAGGGAAGTTAACCCAAAAGAATAGAGGGCCCCAGGCCCATGGAAAACAGACTGTCTCTCCGGGCAGCTGCTCTCTTCCGCTGCTAAAGGAGGACTCCCTTTGTCCGTTGACGGCCAAGTTTTCGAATGCCGTGGTCGCGTGACCAAGCCGCGGTTCTTGGAAGAGACCACCCAGGGTTCCGATGCGAGGAGAGGACAGCCGTGACCCTCATAAATATGTCAAATTCGAGAGGAGTGCGTCTTCGATGTAACATGAGCCCCGCGTTCGCGAAGAGGCCGGCACCCTGCGGCGCCGAGGGTAGGCCGGAACGCTCGCGGCACAAACAGTTTCCCGGAGTTCGTGGGCCCACAGGCCAGCAGTGTCTTGCAACGCAACGGCCTTACTAACGGCTCGAGGTGGCGGGGGAGGCCGGCAAGTTAGCACCAAGAGGGCTCCCAGCAGAGGAGGCGAGGAGGACACCGAAGGAAAGAAAAGGAGTCCTCAGAGAGACGCGTTGGGGACAGGGAGACAAAGGAGAGAACGGGCAGGGACGGGCGAAGTGGACGGAAGGAGATCGCGCTGGTCGGTAGTCGGTGAGGCCGGACCCGAGGGCATCCGTTGCAAACTGACCGCCAGCCGAGACGCCCAAGAAGCCGGACGCCACAACCCGTCAGAGTACCGCCAGCTGAGACGGCCAAGAAGCCTGACGCCACCACCCGTCATAGTCACCGAAACGTGGGACCGCCACCAGGTTAAGCGCCACCCCCGCCAGAGCAGCCAAGCAGCGAGGCACCTGTTGGCCGGACCGCACCGACGCCTGATACAAGACAGCGGTGAGCGGAACTCCCAGTTACACCTTCAGGCAGAGAGTGTAAATAAATTAGGTTGACTCGGAGGCGTTGTGTGTTGGCTCATTTCTCTTCGCTTCAGCAGAACCCGTAGATGGCAACAAATATTGTGTTGCATTGTGACTGACCCCCGACAGGCGGGAACGTCACAAGTGGTGGCAGCGGTGGGATCTTGCTGAAGTTGTGGTGCGAGACATTCACCCTCGTACCCGAGGAGAAAGGAGCCAACATGTCGCTGCAGGAATCACCGAGTCTTCAGGAAGGGGTGATGGGAGCAAATGAAAAGCTGTTGGGAGCTGTGATTCCATCATTCACGGGGGATGACAACGGTCCCAAAATAAGCGACTTTCTGAAAATTTTAGAGCAGGTCGGTAATCTGGGCGGATGGCAGGAGAAACAGTTAGTCGGGATGGCGAGATGTAAGATGGTCGGGGCTGCTCTGGACTTTGCATGGTTGGATGAGGAGGTGGCAGGCGTGACTTCGTATAAATCGTTTAAAGCGCTCGCGCTGAAACGATATGATACCGAGCCGGCGTGCAGGAAGTTTGAGAAGTTTCTGAGAGCAAGGCAGAACATTGGTGAGAATGTACGCTCGTTCGCGAGCCGGCTGCGTACGCTCGGAACAGAGGCTTTTGAGGACGTTGATGGCGATGACACGTCGAAGAGAGAAGCGAGGCGCGAAATCCTTAGGGAGCAGCTGGCCTCTATTTTTCTGAATGGGCTCCGCGATCCGGTAAGGAGATTTGCTCTGTCACACGATCCCAAGACATTCGAAGAGGTAGTGGAGGTAGCGTCTAGAGAAGAGCAGTTAGAGGAAGTGACGAGCACGAGAACCGCGACTGTCCGACTTGTAGAAAGCAGAGGGGAGACGGGTGATTTCCGTGAACGTCTGGATCGGCTGGAGAAGCTGCTCGAAGAGGTCCTTCGGATACGTGAGGGCCCTCCATCTGGGCAGGCGCGAGAATTGAATCGACGCGTCAAATCAATCGCCTGTTTCTCGTGCGGCAGGTTAGGGCACATCTCACGTTTTTGTCGTCTGCGTCAGATATCGCACGGGCACATTTCAGGGCGCTTGGACCACTCCGAGCAGCGTAAGAAGGAAGGCGAGGGTAGCCCTGAAGGTATCAAGGAGCTAAATAAAACATCTACTGAGAGCCGTCACGAGCGAGGGTGTTCAGAAGCGGTGGTGAGCCTATGCACGGGCAAAGCAGGAGTGCGCGAGCCAAGGGAAACCAGTCGCCATTCAGACGCGCGGCGGACACAAGGCCAACCGAGGTTCCCCCTGTGATTGAGCAAACCCGCCTGTACGAGGAGCAGAGGAAAGATTTGTCTGTGCTAAAATGATAAACGAGTGTGACAGCTCAGAGGGAAAAAAGTCAAGATTGTATCATTTGGACTCTTTTGGTATACTCCGTTTCAGAGACAAAGCGCACGGTACCGCAGATCGAGTAGTTGTCCCTTTGCTAATGAGGAGTGAAGTTGTGAGGTTATGCCGCGAAATGGAAGGCGGAGGACATTTAGGATATCAAAAGACCCGCCGGGCGGTTAGCAAAGGCTATTTCTGGCATGGACTGAGACAGGATGTTACCGAACACTGCAGAAACTGCCAGTGGAGAAAGACACCGAGGTTGAGAGAGTTGCATGGACCACCTCCTGATCTTAGTGTGACTTAACGGAAGTCTTTGAGTTGCCACGACCATTGAATTGCACTCATGACTTTTCTGCGGTTGCGTGTTTTACATAGAGGGCGGAGTTGTCCGCCGTGTTAAATTTACTCCTCTGCCTGGGGGGACTGAGGGACCGCCCACATTGTGCCGTGTTGTGAAACCAGTGCTTGTGCGCGACGACGATGTTTGGCAGCTTTGTTGTGCTCGAAATATGACTGCTGCCATAAGATTGAGTTGCGAACTTTGCGACGTACTGTTGGTTGTGAAAGTGCGGTGATCACAAAATTTTCATAGAAAATTTCTTTATAAGAAGAGGGGGTTGTGAAGGTCTGTGTACGGGAGGGCGCATGGCCCAAAAGAACTCTCTCCATCGACTAACACCAGAGACACTGTGTCTGGTTCAAAATTGTCGCTCTGCCCCGTCAGCGAAGGCGGTTGTGTGGAATGCGGCCGGCGCAACACAAAGACGTGCGAAGCAGCCAGAGGGCTAAGGAGGAGAGGCCGCGCGGGGCGCCCAGCGCGACCACACGCATCCCTGCGGCCCGTTTTGCAGCGCGTCCCCAACTTCCCCCCCTTTGGCGTAGAGACAGGCACGTTTGTGCGTTTGTGTGTGCGCGCATGCGCGCCTGCAGACGGCCTTGTTGCGAGGTACGGGCTGTGGACTCGGAGAAGGCTAGGAGTTGGGTCTTTATTAGGGGAATTTAACCAAAAAGAAAAGAGGGCCCCAGGCCCATGGAAAACAGACTGTCTCTCCGGGCAGCTGCTCTTTTCCGCTGCTAAAGGAGGACTCCCTTTGTCCGTTGACGGCCAAGTTTTCGAATGCCGTGGTCGCGTGACCAAGCCGCGGTTCTTGGAAGAGACCACCCCGGGTTCCGATGCGAGAAGAGAGAGGACAGCCGTGACCCTCATAAATATGTCAAATTCGAGAGGAGTGCGTCTTCGATGGAACATGAGCCCCGCGTTCGCGAAGAGGCCGGCACCCTACGGCGCCGAGGGTAGGCCGGAACGCTCGCGGCACAAACAGTTTCCCGGAGTTCGTGGGCCCACAGGCCAGCAGTGTCTTGCAACGCAACGGCCTTACTAACGGCTCGAGGTGGCGGGGGAGGCCGGCAAGTTAGCACCAAGAGGGCTCCCAGCAGAGGAGGCGAGGAGGACACCGAAGGAAAGAAAAGGAGTCCTCAGAGAGACGCGTTGGGGACAGGGAGACAAAGGAGAGAACGGGCAGGGACGGGCGAAGTGGACGGAAGGAGATCGCGCTGGTCGGTAGTCGGTGAGGCCGGACCCGAGGGCATCCGTTGCAAACTGACCGCCAGCCGAGACGCCCAAGAAGCCGGACGCCACAACCCGTCAGAGTACCGCCAGCTGAGACGGCCAAGAAGCCTGACGCCACCACCCGTCATAGTCACCGAAACGTGGGACCGCCACCAGGCTGAGCGCCACCCCCGCCAGAGCAGCCAAGCAGCGAGGCACCTGTTGGCCGGACCGCACCGACGCCTGATACAAGACAGCGGTGAGCGGAACTCCCAGTTACACCTTCAGGCAGAGAGTGTAAATAAATTAGGTTGACTCGGAGGCGTTGTGTGTTGGCTCATTTCTCCTCGCTTCAGCAGAACCCGTAGATGGCAACAAATATTGTGTTGCATTGTGACTGACCCCCGACAGGCGGGAACGTCACACCCGCGCACTCCGGGAATCCCGGAAACGAGGCCGCCAACCTTTTAGCCCGAGGTTCTTTAAACCGGGCTCAGGTGCCCTCGGATCGGGGATTCACGAAGGAGCGCATGCACTCATTCAGCGAGCTGACGCAGGCCTACAGAGCCTCACGCCAGCTCTACCCCCCGCCCCACCCCTCCTTAGATAACAAACACGCAACGCTCTGGCGCAGACTACAGACCCACTCTCTTCCCTCACCCCTTACCCTAGCCCACTATCATCCCTCCTTCCCCACTCCAGCATGCGCCCTATGCCCAGAACCCTTCGCCTCTTCCCTCCACGTCCTTTCCCTCTGCCCGGCGGACCCTCCCCCGCGGGACCTAGAGAACCTCAAGACCGGGGAGGACTGGGAGACCCTGCTGCGCTCGGAGGATCCGGCCGTGCAGACCATCGCCACCGGCCGTGCTGCCAGTGTTATGGACCTTCGGAACATAAACACTTGAGTGCAGTGGGGTCGTGCGGGGACCCTGGGGCGTGCCCCGAATTCCTTGTAGAATAAAGTTTTCTCTCTCTCTCTCCTTGCTTATTATGCTATTTTATTTGGTACTTCGCACTGACCCCAGCTTGGAGTTAAGTGACTGCGCAGTGTCAATAAATAAACAAAATCTGCCTTAGTTCACAAGGAGTGTGGATGTTTTTCAGAAACACCGTTTTGTTTGTTTTATATTGTCTTAGAGCCTCCAGAAAAATTCAGGACGCCTTTCGACTGTCTAAAGTGCGCAGAGGCGAAAGCGTTTTCCGTACCACTTTGACTGCCGCTGTGGCACAGGTGACGTCACCACTGGGTGACGTCACACATAATTAGGGACTAATTACTAAGTAATGGAAATTACTAATTAATAGCTAATTACTGATTAATGACTAAATACTAATTACCTGCTAATTAATGTCGCTTAAGCTTCGCCCTTAGGAGTAGAACGCAACAGCGTGTTGTAGCGCTGCCAGGAGTCCACGGGAAAGCCACCACCCGTTCGGCGCGATGCGTTGCCCTCTGAACGCAACGCTTTTTGAGGAAAGGAAATGGCGCAGTACTTCTGTGTCATCTCGACACCCGAACCGCACCGTACAGGAAGGGAGGAAGGGATAGTTAAAGAAGAAAGAGAAAGAGGGGCCTTAATGAATAAAATGAAAATTGCATTAGAGGAAAGGAAATTACGCAGTACCTGTCGCACTCGCTCCTCGCGCATGCGCAGTTGGGGCTCTCTGGGGCTACGTTGCTCAAAACTTCGTACTAACGCAGTCGCGAAATCAGGTGCCACAAGAAGGCCAGCCAGTGTGGGGGAATACATGCAGTGTGGGGGAATAATGTTTTCGACGGTCTCAAGCGGCAGTCCTCGAGTTGCTGTGTGCTTCCTACGGCCGGTTGATGACGTCACCATGTTTATCTGGCAATCGATGGGATACATGCACTAACACACGCCTGCAGCTTTTCTTGTAGCAGAATGTTCCGCCATCCAGGGTGTACTTAAAACCCAAAAGAATGCATAGTTTCGATGAAGTACAATGGCAAAGAGGCCGAGGCTGACAAGAATTACGGGACTGACGCAACTCAGCTGGGGTGCCAAAGAACGTGGCGCATTTTTTTTGACGACGCCACACTGCTCGAAGGGCAAGTACTGTGAACGGCGAGCTACCATCGCCGGAGCCAACTACCTCTCTCTGACGCCTGAATGCAGAGATCAAAAACTTGCTTAGGCGAACAAAGTAAAACTGCAACTACGGTCTCTATGACGAATATTCTTGCGCTCTAAGGGCACAAATTACAAATATTCACAGTTAGTTCCACTGACCATGCAAAGCTGTTATCCTGAATAGCTGCAAATCATGTAATTGCTCCAACTGTGCCGATGTAGCCTTTTTTAGAGCGCAGCTCTTTGGCGTCCGTTCCTGGGTTTCGCGTCGGAGTCGGCCTCGTAACCAGCTCCGCCCCCAATGTCACGCTTTTCAATTGGTCGAAATGCTCGTGACGTCACAGTGCGCGAATTTCAAATGGGGCCAATTGTACTTTGGCTAGTAACCATGCAACCAATCAAAGGGATCGTATAGTGATGCTGCAACTAAGTTGGACTGAGTTTAGTTAATTGCTTAATTAATCAATTAGCCTAATTAATATAGAGGAGAATGAAGAGGTCAGAAGAAAAGAAAAGAAAGACGCGCGCCGCAGCGACAACAGCGTCCGCGGAAGGAGACGCTGCTGAAAAAAACATAAGTACGAAGCCGCGTTCCCTCCACCACCACGCACTTCACCACTCAGTAAGACGTTGCTCGTTTCATATACGTTGTGTCGAACATCCTAGACAGTTCCAACAATTGACAGGTTAATGACAGAACACGATGGATAGAAATACAATAATATAAATATGAAATAGCCTAATTAACCTTTCTAGTTAGACCGCATAAATCAATAAAACCGAGAACGAAATTGGTCGAGTTGGGGAATCGAACCAGGGTCTCCGGAGTGCGATACGAGCACGCTAGCCACTCCGTAATGCCAGCTGAATGGTTTGGAATGAACAAAGGCGCGTCTAGCTAATACGGCGTCTTCGTTCACTCCCATCTTCCCCCTTTCGCTTACGGCGAGGTGCAGGTGTCCACCCAGATATGCGAGAGAGATACATTTCCTTTCCTCAAAAAATAAATTTACCGTCCAGCAAGGCGTACAGCCGAATTGGCGATGGCGTTCTGTGGACTCCCTGGCAGCGTTGCAAGACGCTGTCGCGTTCCACTCTTACAGGCGAAGCTTAACATGTTAACCACACATCAGTAACACACGCAGACAGCCAATGGACGCGTCATTCGCTGGCAGCACTTGATTCATCATTCACAACCACATTCTTAACGTACGCTCCCTTGCCGCACATGCCAAGGACGTCACCACGATCACATTCTGCGCCATTCCTCTGTACTTTGCTTTGCTGAAACCTGGATGGATCCCGAAGAGCCTCTCGAAATCATAGATTTCCTATACTGCTGTGGTGCTCGCAGAGACCACAACAGAGCGGCGGGAGTCGCTATCTACTTGCGCACAGGTCTCTCTGCAATACCAGTCGAAATGTTTGGCACGTCACATGAAGTTGGCGAACTGTGCGCCGCAAAGTTGCCCAACGGCTTGCTGGTAGTTGCTGCCTACTTCGCCCCTACCGCACTCACGAAAGACGTCGTGCACTTCCTGCAACTCCCATTAACCGTCCATCGATCCACACCGATGTTAGTAGTGGGGGACTTTAATGTTGACATAAAGACAAACAGCAATTTCTTAACACTTATGCGGGAGAACATCCCGTTCCTCTCGCTCGTAACGCGTCCCACGGCTGTGACAACCTCGCGAGGCACTTGTATAGATCTCGTCTTTGAGAATCAAGCATTGGTGTACCAAGTCGAACATATATCAGTCTATTTCTCCGACCACAAAGCTTCCTTCATGACTGTCAAGAACTGTTAGTGGAGTCTTTGTTAAAGGAATACGTGTGAAAAATAAAAAAAAAATTCTGTGATAGCGCATACATGTGTTGCTCGATTTCTTTGCCTCAATCTATCGAAAAGGTGAAACACCTTATTTGCTGCGCTCAAATTTCGCATTAGGAAGTAACGTAATCGTCGGTAATTTTTTTTGTCCGTGAACAGGAAGTAGCGGGGAAAAAATTAGGCAGTGGCTTAGCTCTGGTTAAGCCTGGATATATAAGCGAAAAGCTGCAGTTATGCTTTGTTTGACGTCATGGCTGTCGCAGTTGGCGCACAATGCCCTGGGAGCACCACGATAACGGTGGAGGCGTTCGGCCGTCCACACACTACCTGTACGGAGGCGGAGGAGGAGACGCGCGTGTAGTGAATACGGTGCTGTCTTAGAAGGTTGTTTTAGAGACAGGCACTGTGTGTGTCCATTCCTTTCGGGTGTACACGAAAACATGAGAGATAGGCATTTCCTTTCCTTAAAATCAATTTTCATTTCTTTTTCCTTAAGGCCCTTACGGCGCGGTTCGGGTATGCACCGAGATATGAGACAGGCGTCGTTTCCTTTCCTTAAAACCGATTTTCTTTTCATTTTCCTTCCCTTACGGCGCGGTTCGGGTGTCCACCGAGATATGAGAGTTTCCTGGCGCACTGTCTGTCTTTTATTTATTTTTTTATTTGTGCCGCGTGTGACGTCACTCGGTTTTGCGCATGCGCAGCTGTGGCAAATTTTGGCCCCGACGACTCACGCGAAGCGCGGCTGTGGTGCGGGTAGTGAAGCTTCTCGCTTCGAAATTGGCAGTGGCTTAGCTGAGCCAACACCACCTAGACGAAGTTCGTCTAGGTGGTGTTGGCTGAGCCATGCCAGGATATACGTAGCGAGAGCTACAGTTGCCCCCTGGTTACGCATGTTGTCGAGCTTGTTGTTGTGGCTATAATTTTAAGCAATGAAGAAGTATTCGGTGACACACATTCACCCGCTGTGCCGGCGGGCGTAGTCAGGCCGGCACGGCTGCTCGCACAGCGGCGACGTACTCTGACGTCATGCGCCGCGCACCTGCTGCTCCTTTCTGGTTTCGCGCATGCGCACTATGGGCCTCCCAGGATCAGGCGAAATGCTCGACTGGGTTGCGTAGTGCAGCTCTCGATAGAAAAAAAATTGGCTGTGGTTTGACCAATGGCCATCCCGAGTAGAAATGCGGAAGCAACGGCGGTGGTGGTGGTGAAAAGCATTTATTACAAGTTACACATAGAGAGGTAGTTTGGGAGGTGGCCCCTAGTGCGCCACCCCCCTCACAATACTAGGTGGGGTCCCTATTCCGGTACCGCATTTGACTCTACCGCCGCTCGGGCACGCCGGACCATGGCCTGTTGGGCCGGAGGGTCGTGGCAGCCGAGCAGAGCCGCCTCCCAGTCCTCTCGGGTTGGGTTGGGGTGGGGGGTGAGGGAAGGATTTTTCTGGCATGCCCACACCATATGGTAGGTATCAGCTAAAGTCCCTTTATGAGCTTTTCTAAAAAAAGCTTATCTAGGGACTTTAGTATCAGCCACCCCCAGTATGGGCAGACGCCAGAAAAGGAGGGGTCGAAGTGTTTCATGACTGCCGGGCACAGCAATGTATTTGTAAAAAGTCTTATCAGAAGACGCTCACCTGCGTTTCCCAGCCCCTTGAGGGGGGTCGGGTACTTGCGGTTAGAGTCTTGGTAGTGATTGACTATATCTTTAAATTTTAAAAGGGGTTCGTTGTCCAGATCCGAATCGGTAAGGTCATCGCCAGGGGCCCGGGAAGTGAGTGCGCGGGCGGCTGCGTCTGCAGCCTCGTTACCTGGCAACGGCGCGGCAATCGCAGCGGCGGCGGCATCTCGGGGGGGGGGGCACTTTGTCGAAAGTGCGTAGAGGCGAAAGCGTTTTCCGCACCACTTTGACTGCCTCTGTAGCACTGAATGACGTCACACATAAGTACTGACTAATTACTAAGTAAATACAACTTAATAATTAATAGCTAATTAATGATTAATGACTAGACACTGATTAACTGCTAATTAATGCCGCTTAAGCTTCGCCTTTAGTAGTGGAACGCGACAGCGTGTTGTAGCGCTAAGGGAGTCCACGGAACGCCACCAACCGTTCGGCGCGGTGCCTTGCCCTTTGAACGCAGCACTTTTTGAGGAAAGGAAATGGCACAGCACTTCTCTGTCCTCTCGGTGGACACCTGAACCGCACCGTACAGAAAGGGAGGAAGTGGGAGTGAGAGAAGAAAGAGAAAGAGGGGCCGTAATGAAGAAAATGAAAATTGTATTTGAAGAAAGGAAATTACGCAGTAACTGCCTCACATATCTCGGTGGACCCCCCCCCCCCCCCCCCCCCCTCCGTCATCCGTTTGTAGAGGAAGGGAGGAAGTTGGAGTGAAAGAAGAAAGAGGGGGCCGTAATGAAAAAAAGAAAAATTGTATTTAAAGAAAGGAAATTACGCAGTAACTGCCTCACATATCTCTGTGGACACCCGTCAAAAGCGTGACACCTCTGCTGACAAGCTTCTGCTGACAACCTTCTGTCGACAACGATGAGGCATTAAAGGCTTTCGCCTTAAAAGTGTTTCTATAGCTCCTTCATGTGCGTGTTTACGCATGTTGTTGTTTTTGCGACTGAGAGAAGAATGAAAAGGGGAGTGCACGGGCCTGCCAACTGGCTCCAGCCGAGCCACCACCGCTGCCTCGTGCAGACAGAGGAGAGTTAAAAGATCAGAGCAAAGAGAAAAAAATGGCCTGGCTTAGCTTATGGTTAAGCCTAGGATGCGAAGCATACCGCCAGCGGAGGCTGCGCCCCCAGATTTCACAGCTGTTGTGATGTCAGCGCCCCTAGCGGAAGGAGCGGGAGTTAGGCCGCCGGTAGAGGCTGCGCGTCCGCAAGCGAGCGCACGAGTTGAGCCCCAGCTTTCACAGCTGTTGTGACGTCATATCACGTGGTGCGCCGATGTAGGTCAAGTGGTAGCTACGCGGCCGCGCGCGGCGCAGCAAGGAAGAGCTCGGTTGTGCGGCTAGTACGCTTCGCATAAAAGGAAAGAAGAGACGCGCGTCGCAGCAACAACCGCGTCCGCCGAAGCGAACGCTGGCTGAAAAAACAGATAAGCGGCCGTAGCCGCGCTTCGTCAACACCTCTTACGCATGATAGCCTTAGCTGAGTATATGCCTTAAAACCCAACACAACCAACAAGCAATCCTTTATCGGCTGTGTTTTGTAAATTTTAAAGTGTCCGCAAAGTTTTTTCAGTGATTGCAACATTTCAAATTTCCCGTATTGCATGCGTTCGTAAGGTTCACATCGGGTCCAGTGACCTCGCCGGAGGGAAGTAAGTCCAATGTAAATTCAGAAACGCATAATTATTGACCGCTAAGTGCTTGAGGGGAGGAAGTGTCTCAGGCTATTTAATGTGACAGTGGATCCATAAACACCACTTTCTGATGTGCAATTGTTTGGTGGTTGGACAGTATCCTGAAAAGGGCACCTAAAAACTGGGCCGCTTCCTGTTCATCGCAACTCCTTTCGGTACAAGCAAGAAGGATTTGGTTTGGTTTGGTTTATGGGGTTTAACGTCCCAAAGCGACTAAGGCTATGAGAGACGCCGTAGTGGAGGGCTCCGGAAATTTCGACCACCTGGGGTTCTTTAACGTGCACTGACATCGCACGCAAGAAGGATTTGGTTTTACGTACATTTAATTTAAGTTCACGGTAGTATTTCAAATCTTTAGTCATTTTCAAGCGATGTCATGCGTACTAACTCTTGAAAAAAAAAAAACGAACAGACATTTGTGTCATTTCCATATTGCACCATAGTTTTTCACGGCTGAGTGTTACGGTATTGTTTATGCAGAGCAAGAAAGTAATGCAGCAAACAAAAATTCTGGCGGAATACTTGGCATAGAATTCATTTTGTGCGCGATTGAAATTTATTTATTACGCAGTACGGTGATCTGGAAGTTGATATTTTTTTATCACCATTAAACGCCAGAGAACAGCGCGTATGAACAAAATGTATGTAGCGTTTCCGTGAAATCACACCTCATGCTGCCTTTCTGCGCTTGAGAAAGTCTGTTTTTCATGTTATCCAGAATATTTTTTTTTCATCCGAAGAAAGTCCGTTTCACTATATTTTCTTTTACAAAATCAGTGCTGCTAGTTTGCGATTCATCATCATCAGCGTGACTACACCCACTGCAGGGCAAAGGCCTCTCCCATGTCTCTCCAATTAACCCTGTCCTTTGCCAGTTGCGACCACTGTATCCCCGCAAACTTCTTAATCTCATCCGCCCACCTAACTTTCTGCCGCCCCCTGCTACGTTTGCCTTCTCTTGGAATCCACTCCGTTACCCTCAAGGACCAGCGGTTTTCTTGCCTTCGCATTACATGCCCTGCCCAAGCCCACTTCTTCCTCTTGATTTCAACTAGGATATCATTAACCCGCGTTTGATCCCTCATCCACTCCGCCCTCTTCCGATCTCTTAACGTTACACCCATCATTTTTCTTTCCACAGCTCGCTGCGTTGTCCTTAACTTAAGCTGAACCCTCTTCGTTAGCCTCCACGTTTCTGCCCCATAGGTGAGTACCAGTAATATACAGCTGTTGTATACTTTTCTCTTGAGGGATATTGGTAAGCTACCATTCATGACCTGAGAGAACCTGCCATATGCGCTCCACCCCATTCTTATTCTTCTAGTTATTTCCCTCTCATGATCCGGATCAGCGGTCACTACCTGACCTAAGTAGACATATTCTCTTAGTATTTCCAGCACCTCACTACCAACTGCGATTATGCTCGTTTGCGATTATACTGTGACGAATCACACCCGCCAGCATTCACACAGTCTCACCAGTGTATACTCCGTTTCATACATCATGTGCAACGCTGTGAAGGCTACGGAAGTAGTCCGCAGAAAAAAATAAAGAGAAATGTATCACTCCGCGCTGTTTTGTGGCCGCGCGGTCTCCGGACGGAAAGAGTAAACACGGCGGCCAGCGGGGACAGCGAAAACGTGAAATGGAAAAAGACGACAAACGCAAAATACAGAATCACAGATCTCGACCGATTCGCTCGCAATAACATCGTTTTTTGTAACGCTGATGACAAATGTATTATCCACGAAGCCTATCGGCAATGCATTTGTTATTTTTCGCTCACCACAAGCAGCGCACTATTTTCTGTCACGGATGCAGGCTGCGCAAAAAAGAGCGCTAGCTTTGACAGCGTTGCACCTGATGTATGAAATGGAGTATAGTGATTGATGGCGACCGGGTGTGCGGATGAAGGTTGACGCTGCTTTCCCTGGCGCAACGACATGGCTGTAGCGCAGCCTCTTTGAGAAAGGGGTTGGGGAAGGGGAGCCGAAAGCACTGCTGACTCTGTCACCGCTTCTGTTGGCAGCCCCAAAAGAATGCGACTCCACTCCTACGGGGGCGAAACAGGGGTTAGCGACGAGGGGCAACGACCAGAGGGAGCAGGTCGGGGTTTGTTTTTCTAAAAACAAGCAGTCTAGCGCTCCCGACGAAAGAAATACGCAGGCACGACGCGAGCTGCTGCCGTGCTCCATGTCCGTCCGCGCATAGTTGAATTCTTTTCGTATGATCATCGTAACAAATAGCCCGTGGGTCAGCGTTTCTTCCCACTGTGCTTGGAATGTTTAGTTTCCTGGTTGCTCTAAGCTACCCTTCCTGCATTTGCTTTAATTCTGTCGTTTTTTTTTTGCCTGCTTTTCTCTTTGTGCGGGCAGTTGAGAACTGGCGCTCAGGAAAAGAGCCAAACAGGGAACTGGTCCGTTTTGTGTGTTTTTTTTTCAAGCAGAATTTCTTTGGAGGAGAAATTCTAGAGGCCCGTGTACTGTGCGATGTCAGTGCACGTTAAAGAACCCCAGGTGGTCGACATTTCCGGAGCCCTCCACTACGGCGTCTCTCATAGCCTTAGTCGCTTTGGGACGTTAAACCCCACAAAACCAAACCAAACCATTTTTCAAGAATACCGAAGCCGTGGTGATGCTCGGCAAACAAGTAGCATTTGCGGACAGAACTAGCGGTGATTGATTACGACCAAAGAACACTGATGAATGAAATGAGCACAAAACAGGTTAGAGGCAATATTTAGCTGGCGTTAACCCGACTGCCGTTCAAGTCTGGGCCCTGAGCGAGGCATTCACTTCGGCTGGCGCCTTTTCCAGCCGCTGTGTTCTTCATCAATAAGCACTGCCATCATCAACAACGGTGGCACAAAAGTCCACTGGTTACGAAACAACTTCAATACGCTTAGAGGCGACAGATGAACAAGTACGAGTGTTGGCAGAAAATAATGGATCGTAGTGATCGAACCTATCAAATGACTGCTCTTAAATGTACTATTCGTCTAATAGCTCACATGCCACTTTTTTCTTTAAATAATTTCTTTTTCTCGTTGCCACGTATCGCTATCGTGTCTTTTTGTTCGTCCTTGATAAATTGATAAATTATGCTATTTTAGAAAAATTTATTTTAGAAAGATTTTTTTAGATTAGAAAATAAAAATTCACCTCGTATAGATTTTGATCGCTCCTGCGCACTTTGTAGCGAATATTCTTTATGTAATGGGCTTTTCGGGTACAACGCACAAAGCACAGCTCGACACAAAGCACAAAGCGCGGAACGGCGTTCACCGACAGGCACTGGTTCCAACGGCACCAACAGGAAGCGCGCGCTCGCCGAGAGCAGTCCCGCTGCCGCGCGAGCACTTCTTCTTCATCACAATGGCCCCCGGCGAAGGAGGAGCCAGCCTGGCTACTCACGGCGTGGTACACATCACGGGTTCGTGGTAGGGCTTGAGGCGGCTGATGTGAACGGTTTCACGGCCACGGCGGCGGTGGTCAGAGGAGGGTGTCAAAGGTTCCACAACGTAGTTCACGGGGGAACTCTGACAGACAACACGGTAGGGGCCGTGATATTTTGTGAGGAACTTCGACGACAGGCCAGGAGGACCAGAAGGGACCCAGAGCCAAACAAGGGAGCCGGCGGGTAGGTGGGCAAAGGATTGACCAGAATCACGCCGTTCTTTCTGACGATGTTGGTCGTCAGACGTGAGGGATCGGGCTAGTTGGCGGCATTCTTCGGCGTACTTGGCGATTTCAGAAGCAGGCGAGCAGTCAGATGCGTCAGGATGGTAGGGGAGAATGGTGTCAATCAAGCAGGTAGGTTCGCGTCCATAAAGGAGGAAGAATGGCGAAAACCCTGTAGTAGACTGGACGGCGGTATTGTAGGCGTACGTCACAAATGGGAGTACGAGGTCCCAGTTAGAGTGGTCGGGAGTGACATACATAGTGAGCATGTCACCGAGCGTCCGATTAAACCTTTCGGTCAGCCCGTTCGTCTGAGGATGGTACGCTGTGCTTGTTCTGTGAACTACGCGACCTTCTTGTAGAAGCTCCTGAACAACGTCGGATAAAAACACGCGGCCGCGATCGCTGAGAAGCTCGCGGGGAGCACCGTGGCGAACAACGAGGTTGCGAAGAATGAAGAAAGCGACTTCTCTGGCTGTAGCCGTCGAAAGAGCGGACGTCTCGGCATAGCGCGTAAGATGGTCGACAGCGACAACACTCCAGCGGTGACCAGAAGTAGAAGGCGGCAGAGGCCCATAAAGGTCGATGCCCACACGATCAAACGGACGGGCAGGACAAGGTAAAGGCTGCAATGGCCCGGAAAGGCGCTGCGGTGGTGACTTGCGGCGTTGGCAGTCAAGGCATGAACGAATATACTTTCGTAGAAAGGTATACATGCCGCGCCAGTAGTACCGGTGCCGAAGGCGCGTGTATGTTTTTAAGAGACCAGCATGGGCGTTCTGGGGTTCGGCATGAAAAGATGCGCAGACTTCAGCACGTAAGTGGCGAGGTATGACAAGCAACCATTTTCGACCATCTGGCATGTAATTCCGGCGATAAAGAATACCGTCTTGCAAAGTGAAATGGCGGGCTTGACGTCGAAGCGAGCGGGAGGGCGCTGACGTAGTGCGGCCGGAGAGGAGGTGCACGAGAGAGGTTATCCAGGCATCTTTGCGCTGCTCCAGATGCATGTTTGGAGGGCGTAACGAAGAGAGCACGGGGTCAATGCTAGAGATTGTCGCATCGTTTGCAAGTAGCGGTGAGCGGGAGAGGGCATCGGCGTCAGAGTGCTTGCGTCCGGAACGGTAGATGACTCGAATGTCGTACTCCTGAAGTCGCAGTGCCCAACGACCAAGTCGGCCGGATGGATCCTTCACGGACGACAGCCAGCATAAAGCATGGTGGTCGGTGACTACGTCGAAGGGGCGGCCGTAGAGATATGGTCGAAATTTGGTTATTGCCCACAAAATGGCCAAACATTCTTTTTCGGACACGGAGTAATTGATCTCGGCTTTAGAAAGTGTGCGGCTGGCATAGGCGACGACATATTCATGAAACCCAGGCTTCCGTTGTGCCAGCACAGCACCAATGCCAATGCCACTAGCATCCGTGTGGATCTCGGTCGGAGCGTCCGGGTCGTAATGGCGAAGTATGGGTGGTGAAGTAAGGAGCCGGCGCATTGTAGCGAAAGCATCATCACATTTGGAGCACCACGACGACAAGGAATTTTGGGCTTGAAGTCGCGTCAAAGGTGAAATGATGGTGGCGAAATTCCGGATGAAGCGGCGAAAATATGAGCATAGACCGATGAAACTCCGCAGTTCTTTGGGCGTGGACGGCTTCGGAAATTCGGCGACCGCACGAAGTTTTGCGGGATCCGGAAGGATGCCGTGTTTAGAGACGACGTGACCGAGGATGGTCAGTTGGCGAGCTCCGAAATGGCACTTTTTCAAATTTAATTGCAGCCCTGCGGTGGTGAGACAAGTGAGCACTTGGCGCAGGCGAGTCAGATGCGTCGAAAAGTCGGCCGAAAACACGACGACGTCGTCAAGGTAGCAGAGGCACGTCTTCCAGCGTAGGCCCCGCAGGACATTGTCCATCATTCTTTCGAATGTAGCAGGGGCATTGCAAAGCCCAAATGGCATGACGTTAAACTCATATAACCCATCAGGCGTGACGAATGCTGTTTTTGCGCGATCATCGTCGGCCATGGGTATATGCCAATAACCAGATCTCAGATCGAGTGACGAAAAAAATTCTGCTCCTTGTAGGCAATCGAGGGCGTCATCTATGCGCGGCAGAGGATAAACGTCTTTCCGGGTTGCAGTGTTCAGCCGTCGATAATCCACGCAAAATCGGATAGAGCCGTCTTTCTTGCGAACGAGAACGACAGGGGAAGACCATGGGCTCTTCGAGGGCTGTATAATCCCGCGCTCCAGCATGTCGTCGACTTGCTCGGTGATGACGCGACGCTCCGAAGCTGACACGCGATATGGTCGCTGGCGCAGAGGAGGATGGGTGCCAGTATCGATGGTATGGGTGACAGCGGAAGCACGGCCGAGTGGAGTTTGGCACGCATCAAAAGACGAACGAAATTCGCACAAAAGAGCGAACAGCTGGTCACGGCACGCCGAATGAAGGTCTCCATCGATAGCACTGTACAGAACGTCAGAGGGTGGTCGGTGGGACAGGGGAGCCGGAGTGAGAGCATCGAGCGACGGTGTAGGAGCGGCCTGGGCGTCGTCAACGACTTGTAGAAGTTCAGCCGATGCTACGTAACCAATGCATTCACCACGAAGCAGAGTCAAAGGAGTGGGCAGATGATTGCTGATGAGCATGGTTGCGGTGCCAGAAGTCATTGTGAGGACAGCGAAGGGAAGCGGTAGGTTCCTGCGGCGAACGAACAATTCCGAGGGAGTAAAGAGTACAGCTGTGTCGGGTGGGTCGGCTGGAGAGATACAGGACAGGGAGACTACAACGGACGAGGAAGCAGGAAGTTCGACATCATGGGAAAGGAGAAGTTTGTCCGGATACTCAGCGGTTTCGGCAGTGGAGTCGTCGGGTAGGACAGAGAGTGTGACTTCAGCACGGGCGCAGTCGACGACAGCAGAGTGGTCCGACAGAAAGTCCCACCCAAGAATGACGTCATGCGAGCAGGAGGAGAGTACCACAAACTCAATTGCGTAGATGACGTCTTGGATAGCAACTCGTGCAGTGCAAGCGGCGAGCGGCTGAATTTGCTGGGCGTCAGCAGTACGCAGTAAAATACCAGGGAATGGCGTCAAAACTTTCTTGATGCGGCGGCAAAATTTCGCGTCTATAACTGATACGGCTGCTCCGGTGTCTATCAAGGCACACGTCGCAACACCGTCTACTACTACATCAACGACATTGGCGGGGGACGTCAGAGGCCTTGTAAAGTTCGGCGAAGGCGCAGCTCTTGCCTCGTGAACTGCGCTCACTAGTTTTCCGCTTCACTGGGGCTGGCGCGGCGGCGCATCGGAGAGATGGAACGGCGCCGCGGAGAATGGGAGCGGTGCGGCGGTGCGGACTGGTTGTCAGTGGTGAATGCAGATGGTGGCGAACTAGGCTGCATGCGGTACCGCTGCGTGTGAGGTCCGTATGCTGAGTGCGTCATGACGTCAGTAGGCGGATAATAAGAGTGATTGCGGCAGTAGCGAGCGACATGTCCGGCAATGCCACAGGCAAAACAAATGGGCCTGTTGTCCCGAGTGCGCCATGGGCGACCGAGGGGAGGGGGGCCGACGCCATGTGCGGCAACGATGGTGGGGCGGGAACCCGATACGGCCGGCCAGGTCGTGGTGCCAAGGGCGGCGGAGCTGCTGTGGCGTCGGAGAAATTGCCCGTGGTATGAGGAGCCGGGCGGGACAGGACGGCGGCGTAGGTAAGCGGGGCAGCCACTGCCTGCTGGGGGACTGGTGGCACGGCATCCGCGATCTGCAGGGCGTCTGCGACCTGTGCCTGGATGGTCTGCTGAAAGGCCGGCGGAAGTGCTGGAGACGGAGCTGGGGGCGCATGCACGAGCGCGAGTTGACGTGCAACTTCTTCACGGATAAACCGCTTCACCTCTTGCATGAACTGGGGTTCTCCAGCGACCATGGCATCCGCAGATAGTACCTCGGCCTGCCGCAAAGGGCGACGAGCGAGGACGCGTTGCTTGCGCAGCTCCTCGTAGCTCTGGCACAAGCTGATGACGGAGGCAACGGTGTCCGGCTGCCTGGCAAGAAGCATCTGAAAGGCGTCCTCGTCGATGCCTTTCATAATGTGCTGGATCTTATCGGCTTCAGTCATCTCAGAATTGACGCGCTTGCACAGGTCTACGACGTCTTCCACGTAGCTGGTGAACGTCTCACCTGGCTTCTGCGCCCGCTCACGCAAGCGCTGTTCAGCGCGAAGCTTGCGCACACCAGGACGGCCAAATACCTCGGCAAAGCTCGTTTTGAAAGCCGACCAGGTGGTTATGTCTGCTTCATGGTTGCGGAACCACAGGTTGGCGACGTCAGCAAGGTAGAAAATAACGTTGTTAAGCTTCATGGTATCGTCCCAGCGGTTGTGCGTGCTTACCCGCTCGTAGGACGCCAGCCAATCTTCGACATCACTGTCACCTGTGCCGCTGAAGACAGCTGGGTCTCGCTGCCGAGGCATGCCAGCGCAGATAACAGGTGCTGGCGGAACCGATGACGGCGGCGGGGATGTGTTTCTCGGCATTTGGGTGGTAACGGTGCCGTTTCTCAGCTCCAGGACGGGATCAGAGTCCACCTCCACCACTTGTAATGGGCTTTTCGGGTACAACGCACAAAGCACAGCTCGACACAAAGCACAAAGCGCGGAACGGCGTTCACCGACAGGCACTGGTTCCAACGGCACCAACAGGAAGCGCGCGCTCGCCGAGAGCAGTCCCGCTGCCGCGCGAGCACTTCTTCTTCATCACATTTAATATATCTTAGAACAGTGATGTATCAATTCCTGTTGAACCCTGACACCCCTTCCGAAGAATGTCCACCCTGAATACCATCAATCCCGCCCAGTCGCGCGAGCCAAAGCTCTCCATAAAGAATATGGCACTTCAGAGGACGTGCGCTGGGTGGACGCCGCGTGTAGTCCAGACCGTTCAGTAGCTGTGGCTTACCATCCAGCAGCCCCCCCCACTTACCCATTTCATAGACCCCCCTTGTACCCCGGAAGAAGCAGAGGAAGCAGCTATAGCAATAGCCATCGCCGAAACCAATGCGGCTTATATAGTTAGCGATTCAAAAACAGCCATTCTTAGCTTCGCCCGCGGCCGCGTCTATCCCCCCGCGTGGCAGATATTGAGAATGTGCACCCTAAATTCCGATAGGAGTATTGAGCTCGTGTGGGTGCCGGCTCACTCTGGCAATCCTGGAAATGAGGCCGCCGATAACATAGCCCGAGGACTTATTTGCCGGGCAAATGGCGACCACAGCCGGAATTTCTCGAGGGAGAGGGCACACACGTTCTCAGAACTGACTCAGCAAGCACGCCTTGCCCGTCGACTCTATCCCCCTCCTCACCCCCGCCTATCCCACTCCCAACAAATCCTCTGGAGGCGACTGCAGACCCGAACTCTTCCTACCCCTCAGCGTCTATCCTACTTCCGCCATGTTTCCCCGGAGTGCACTCTCTGCGGAGAATCGCACGCCACCCTGGACCACATCCTCTTCGGCTGCCCTGCCGATCCTCCCCCGCAGGGACAGCCCGCCATCGGTACATGGGAGGAATGGGAGGCCCTCCTTGCGTCGCAGGACCCGGACACGCAACTTCGCTGTGTGAACCGGGGTGCCAGTGCCATGGCCCTACGTGGCCTGGACACATGCGCGTAATGTGAGGGCTGTGCGGTGGCCCTGAGACCTTGCACGGTCCAAACTCGCTCGCATAATAAAGTTTTCCATCCATCCATCCATGATTACAGCTCCTGTTATGTTTGTTTGTTTGGTTTTTTAATATGCATGTTCACATCATTTTCGCCGTAGCAAACCAATATGTCCCTATTATGTAATGCCTTCGGGCCTTTAAGGAAATAATAAATGAAATGAATTTTGTCTGGTTGTTGTAACTGCTGCTGCGGCTTCCTTGTAGGCTTCTGCACAAGTGAAATTCTATGAAGTAGCGATAAGACCTGTAAAGTGGGCCACATACTAGAGACATCTGCCTGTGCGTTAATTTGATCCAGGAAGGCTTTTCCAAGCTCGAGCAGCAAATCACGCCCATGCGAAAGCGCACGGCCTGGGCTATATTGTTTCGCGCCATTATTGAATGACGCCAACGTTCTACGCAATGCATTGTCCGTGTGTTGTACTGACAAGTGTGTGCGCTACCTTGGATGATGTAGAGCTGGACGCCCCCACTCCAGTTGTTTTGTACTTTGTGTGGTGCGCGTGTGTTTGTACTGTGCTCTGCATAAACTTCACGCGCGTGCGACCTGTATATATGCTTATATTTATCATGTATATACGTAAATAGATTTATTGTCAGTGTACTCCTCCCCCTGTCCTTTCTACTATCCCCTCACCTCTGTCTTTTCACTCCTACACGCTGCCTGCTATCCTTCATTTCCGCTGCCCCAGCTCAGGTGCTTCCAGCAGCGATAGCAGATGCCGGGGCTAGCAACAATTCTTTTACCTTCCATATTCAATGCAAAATAAAAACCACTACTACTACTACGTTCAGAAACAGGAAGAGAGCAGAGTGGGTCAATGAAAAAACGCGGGTTAACGACACCCTGAAGTCGAATACAACTCAAAAACGATACGGCAGAAAACTCCTCGAAGGAGTCCCTCCAGCCAATGGCGTCGGACGATTTCCCCCTTTGGCCTGCTCTCCCCACTCTCCCCCTTGACCGATCCCCCTTGTACCTGCAAGCGTGAAATCGCAGTGGGCGGCATATGAACGGGGAATAACAAGGGCCTAATCGGATTAACCACGGCGTCATAAAAATTGGTCTACGCCATTGGCTGGAGGGCCTCCTTGGAGGGGCATATGCCGCTTCATTCTTGAGTTGTATCCGAGCATAGTCGAAATCAAGAGGAAGAAGTGGGCTTGGGCAGGGCATGTAATGCGTAGGCAAGATAATCCACTGGTCCTTAAGGGTAACGGAGTGGATTCCAAGAGAAGGCAAGCGTAGCAGGGGACGGCAGAAAGTTAGGTGGGCGGATGAGATTAATAAGTCTGCGGGGATACGGAGGCCGCAACTGGCGAAGGACAGGGTCAGTTGGAGAGACACGGGAGATGGCTTTGCCCTGCAGTGAGCGTAGTCATGCTGATGATGATCAACAGAAGGTACCTCCACACCGCTTCAAACGGCACTTGTGCCGCTCCTAGCAAAGTTGTTGTGATTGGCTATTATCCCTTATAAAAATGGTCTATAGACTTTCTATAGACTTTTTATAGACTCTATAGCCATCCTATAGACTTTTCCTTTTGTCTATAGACAGTCTATAGAAAATCTATGGACTAAAGTCTATAGCTGCTTCAATTTCCTTTTGTCTATAGACGGTCTATAGACTCTCTATAGACAAAGGTCTATAGCCGCCTCAATTTCCTTTCGTCTATAGACTGTCTATAGACCATCTATAGACTAAGGTCTATAGCTGCCTCATTTTCCTTTTGTCTATAGACTGTCTATAGACTCTCTATAGACTAAGGTCTATAGCTGCCTCAATTTCCTTTTGTCTATAGACACTTTATAGACTAAAGTCTATAGCTGGCTCAAATTTCTTTTTGTCTATAGACTGTCTATAGACACTTTATCGACTAAAGTCTATAGATGGCTCAATTTCCTTTGGTCTATAGACGGTCTATAGACTCGCTATAGACTGAAGTCTATAACTACCTCCATTTCCTTTCGTCTATAGACGGTCTATAGACTCGCTATAGCCTTAGGTCTATAGCCGCCTCAATTTCCTTTTGTCTATAGACTGTCTATAGACTAAGGTCTATAATTGCTTCAATTTCCTTTCGTCTATAGACGGTCTATAGACTCGCTATAGACTAAGGTCTATAGCCGCCTCAATTTCCTTTTGTCTATAGACTGTCTATAGACTAAAGTCTATAATTGCTTCAATTTCCTTTCGTCTATAGACGGTCTATAGACTCGCTATAGACTAAGGTCTATAGCTGCCTCAATTTCCTTTTGTCTATAGACTGTCTATAGACTAAAGTCTATAACTACTTCAATTTTCTTTCGTCTATAGACGGTCTATAGACTAAGGTCTATAGCTTCCACAATATCCTTTCGACTATAGACGGTCTATAGACTCTCTATAGACCAAGGTCTATAGCTGCTTCGATTTACTTTTGTCTATAGACGGTCTATAGACTCTCTATAGACTACAGTCTACAACTACCTCAATTTTCTTTCGTCTATAGACTGTACACTATAGATAGTCTACTGCCTATAGACCAGTCTATAACAATCGTAATTTTATCCAACAATATTCGATACAATGACTTTCGACTAAGTGCAGAACAATGTGAATTCATTTTTGCACTGCATGTTGAGGGGACCTGCATGTAGTGACCGCAACTATGTCGGGAGTCCCCCACCTCCTTCGCTATTACGGAAATTAAAAAGTATTGCGTAAGGCCATTACAACACCCTCCTGTATATTGTTTTCAGGAGCATTGACAAGCTCCTTTTCGTTATACCGTGACGTATATTGTCAATACAATTAAATATTTAATGCTAACAAGTAAGCCGAGGAAAGGCAGCCGTTCTTGAACTAAGGGCGCCCGCAAACCGTACTACATCGAACGAATACGCTGTCCCTTAAAGGAATCGCTCTACACAATTCCATTCCATCTTTCGATCGTTACTGTCCAACGCGCTGAAATTAGAAACATTTCATCAAAGGTTCTACATTTCTCTTTAAAACGTCCTGAAGATAAAGGGGGAAATACGGGTGTGAGAATTCAAGGAAGCGCCCATGCCTTAGAAACACTTTAGATTAATCTCAAAGAGCCTGGTCCTCTGTGCGATTAACATCTGCCATTTCTACCTTTGCAGTTTTTATTCACGTGAATAAGTGCTGCGACGCAACAGTCACAAAGCCAGCATTTTTTCGTTCCTACCCTTGCACCTGTTGCTTCGGA
Organism: Amblyomma mixtum; assembly: GCF_055824585.1. Taxonomy (NCBI): domain Eukaryota; kingdom Metazoa; phylum Arthropoda; class Arachnida; order Ixodida; family Ixodidae; genus Amblyomma; species Amblyomma mixtum. Next base: position 35,880,239 of record NC_143015.1, read on the forward strand.
GCCGATGACACGCTGATGTGGCGCATATCAGTTTTCTAAACACGAACACATGCAAAAAAGACGTTGTGCTATGCAACCTTATAATTATTATTTGAGAATTGTACAGCATACTATTCGGTGAGAGATGCGGCGCGTATACCGACAAGAAGTTAGATTTCGGTTCTGTTTTCACGAAAACAGTAAGATTTTTAGAGGGTAAGCGAAGAATTTAAGCTTGTAAACCAATTGCCTTCTGTGGTCTTGGATATCAGATCAAGCTGCACACGGCAAGAGTACGAGCGATAAAGATACGACCGTGAAATGGGTTTCTGTTTCACGTTTTACCCATTTTACCGCTAGACGGCGGAAAATCATTCGGGCTGCTAACAACCCTGTGCGTGGCTGCATCAATGGCGTTGGAGTGTTTTTCGCGGATTACGTTTTCTTCAAAATCCAGCTTCATCGTCCGCTTACGGTAAGTCTACACGTTTATATTGTATTCATTTGGTCTCCTAAACCACTCTAAGCAGAGCTGTGTGTGCAGAACAGATTATGTGCGCAGTTACAAACGTCCTATCTTGTCCTATCTTCGTTTCTAAGGCGGAAGCCATCGGGTTCTCGACTAATGCCGCTTATCTCTGTCCCGCTGTCTTTACTAACGCGCGGAAAGGCAGTCTGTGCGATGCCCTTGATGATAAGCCGCTCCTCGCGAGCTGTCTACTAGATTTTTCGTGTTTCAAGGTAGATGCGCGGCCAGAAATGTCGTTTAGCCTGTGAATGACGGCCGAAATGGAACTTTGTGTTAGTTAGCGCCGTGTGAGCTCAATTTACTTTGCACCTCCGAAAACGTACTTACATACAGTCTCGCTCAGTGGTGGATTACATTTGTTTTCTTATCTTTGTGTTATCGCCTCTCTGGACCATGGAGTGCTGTTCTTTTTGAGGTGTGCATTGCTTGCTACGTATGGACGCTCGCTCGGTGCGCGTCGTGGACGCCGACGTTTCAGCAAAGGTGTCTTGTAACGCTATAGACTGGAGCGCGAGACGTTTGTCAAAGTTGTATTCAAGCGGCGCTGGAGGAATGCTTATAGTGTGATGGGTGAATAAAATTCGTTGCCGGCGCGAATGGCCGTCGTGCTCAAACACCGCGAAGAACCCACGAGCTTCATCCCATCTCCCCTTCGTTGCACACGTATGGATTCGTCCGTGTCTGTCATCGGAGCCGTTGGCCGCCGCCGCTGGCTTGCGGGCACTTGATTTTGAAAGCTGGGTAAAGGTCGGCTCGACAAGAGGTGGCTTACATTTCGTTCCGAGTGGTTCGTTCATGAATCCCGCTCACGCGTGCACAGATATCTAGAATACCATTTGCGCGAGAGGCAAAGTATGTGTTTCTGATTTCAGACTGCTACGTTACGAAAGCGCCGATGTGACTCGCCGCTTATTTGCGCCTAAAATTAAATTAAGCTCTCGTGTTATTATGGCTGCGCCTGTTGAAGGCGTTAATTGTTTCATTGAAGTACTTCCTACTTTGAGCACGTTCAATGCTTTCGCTGATTTTTCTAGCAGCGTTGGGTTAGCTGCCTCCATGCAAGAAACACACCTCTTTACTGCGCTGTTGGAGCTGCACTTGAAGGAAAAACTAAGTGAATTTCAGGCGGTATTTTATCGTGACAGTCAGTAATTTGCTGTCTCAACCTCGCGACTGCTTTTGAAACGGCGCAGCTGCAGCCTCTGTGTACTGTATTAGTTTTCTGAATAATGAGCGCGGCATGGAAGCGCTGCAACCCGCTTGTTTCTAAGAGCGCGCGCAGATGTACGAGTATGCTGTTCCGTCTTTCTGCTTCAAGTTATAGGCGCAAATCTGTGGTGTACTGGTTGCTTCTACCTACTGGTTTTGTATAGCTTGTGCCCGTTTGAGTATCGGCTTACGTACACTCGGCCAAATCTTGAACTGGCTTAGGTGTTGCATCGCTAAATGCACCTGTAAAAAGGTGCCTTTTGGCTACACTGCTGGCATATTCATGTTGTAATTTGATGCGTGAGATGGCATTTCATAGTTTCTTTTTGTTAATATAATGTTTGAGTGGAGTACTTGCATGTTTAGATCAAAGTTATCAGAAATATTCATCGTCTGCCGCTACGATGAGCCGAAACAAGCGGAATACGCAGCAATGGTTATGGTGGCGTATTTGCACTAATCTGGGTAAACGCCTTGTCCGCCATGAAAGGAGTGGTACTTTACCCAGAGGATGAGGCCATATGGACAAGATCCATTGCTGCGTATGCCGCTTGTTTCAGCTGTTCGTAGTGGCAGACGAATGTTTCTGATAACGTTGATCTAAATACGCAAGTACTGCACTCAAACATTATATGAACAAAAAGGAACCACGAAATGACATTTCACTCGTTAAATTACAGCATGAATATGCCAGCAGTGTAGCCGAAAGGCACCTTTTTTACAAGGTGCATTTAGCGATGCAACACCCGAGCCAGTTAAAAAGTTGGCCGAGTGTACCAGGCTTAATTCACGCAAGGTACTCTGAAGCGCTTCTTCTATAGCGGTTATAAGAATAAATGCTGCAATATTCTCCTTTTTGCATCCCTCTATAAGGTGCACTGAATCTGTATTTTATTGAGGTGGCATTCTTAACAGCTCCTTGCGAGTCAATGCAGATATGTGGCACAATGGTTCGAAGTCTTCTGTTACAAATAGTGTAAAAGGATTGCCATAAAGAGATCAGTATTGGCTGTAACAGTATTGCCATACAGAAATCAATATTAGTACTGGATTCAGAGTAGAGTGCTCCAGGGATTAGGGGTCTTTGTTATAATGTTTTATGACGACACTTATAATCTGTAGTGTATTTACTGAAATGATTGAGCCGGCATGATAGCTCAGTGGCTATCATGTTCGTATGGCGACCTGAAAGATGCAGGTTCGATTCCGGCCTAGGCGGTCGCATTTTAATAGAGGCAAAATGCTAAAGGCCTGTGTACTCTGCACAGGTGACCGAAATTATTCCCCAGCCTTTCACTTTAGCGTCTCGTAGCGTGTGTCGCCTTGGGTCTTTGAACCCCATAAAACCACACCAAAAGATCAAGATTGCCTATCTAGAATGGCATAGCCAGGATATGCCTTGCATTGTAAAGCACATGTGTAGAGATGGAATGGAAATTTTTTTTTCAGTTCCTCTTATATTATTTTTTTTCCTTCGTGCTGTACAGGTGAACATGTCCGGATGATTTACTGCAGACAACAGGCCACAAGAATGCTTCTGAGGAAACTAGCCGGACTGTTACTTTCAACTTTTATGTTACTGTGGTGCATTCTTATGGTGCATGTATTGCATATTCCCAGCCTGGATAGCTTGGAAATAAACTAAATTTGTAAGTATATTGATTGTTTCATGCGTGAACTCTGTCTGGTAACCTTTTTCAATGATTGTGGACAGTCTATAGGCAGTCTATAGATAATGATCTACTAATAGTTTAGTAGACAGAGGTCTATAGACTGTCTATAGACAAATGTCTTAGCACTGCCTGGCCACACACCTATGGAATGTCTATAGACAGTCTATAGACATATGTCTACTGGACCAGTAGACTTTTGTCTGTAGACTGTCTATAGACAGTAATCTACAGGAAGTCGATGGCCATAAGTCTATAGGTCGTCTATAGTCCGTCTATAGACAAGTGTCTATAGACGGTCTATAGACAGCTCTATAGGAAATGTATGACCATAAGTCTATAGATCGTCTATAGACTGTCTATAGACCTGTGTCTATAGACTTCCTATAGACCTATAGACTTTCAGTAGACATTTGTCTATAGACTGTCTATAGACAAAAGTCTACTAAAAGTGTATGGCCATAAATCTATAGACTGTCTATAGACCAGTCTAAAGGATTTGTCTATAGACAGTCTATAGACTTCATAGACTAAAGTCTATAGACAGTCTATGGACTGTCTATAGAAATTTTTATAAGGGATGCCTCGTCCTTATCTGTGTTTTATGCGAAGCATATTACTAGAGCTACACAACAGCCCGTCGAGCGCGGCGGTGGAGCTACCATTGACCTTTAGCGTGACCACGTGACACCACGCGACAACATGACTTCACAGCAGAGGAGAGATGGGCTGCCGGCTCGCGCGGTCGGCCGCGGCGGTGGAGGCTCCACATCAGGGGCGCTACCTGCTGCTGCTGGGGGTACATCAATACAGTCTATAGGGAATGGTGGCGGTGGTGGAATAACTAAGGGTGTTTCCAATGTACTTTCCATGGGTGCCAAGAATGCTGTTGTAGCCGGTGCTGGGGCAGCGGTTGTACACTATGCATTGAATTCACCGATGATCCCGTATATAGCTGCCACGGCAATCCTTCCTACATTTCTAGTGGTTGTATTAAAATGACCAAGTATTCAACCAAGGAAAGCCATGTATTACCAAGCCTAGCCATCAATATGCTTCGCATCTGACTAGGCTTAACCTTAGCTAAGCCTCAGCCATTTTTTATAGATAAAAGAAGCTACATAGATTTTTAAAAAAAAAACCTTGTAGCGGCTGCTGCGAGGCACGGCTGTATAATTCGAGGTCAAAGGAAGTTGGCTTTGACTTATCACTTTTAGACGTAACCGCGGGGATAATGGTGAATGTGCGTGACAGAGTTCAGTTAATTAACAGCCAAGAATAATCAACGCGACAGTTGTCGTACGTGACATTAAGGAAGCGGACATAACTGAGCACGGGCTAGTCAGCTGGTATCAATGTGGCCGCCATAACGGCCGGGAGGAGGTGGTGGAGTAGAGAGAGGAAAATAAAAATACAGAATAAAATTTCTAAAATAAAAATCGTAGAATAGCCGAAGTAAGACCCACATCGTAGCGAAAATTCACACGCGAAAACACACCGTTGCTCGATAAAAACCGTACGCACAATGGACATATGGGCTGTAAGGGCAGTTCGAGATGGCCCGGGGACGGAATGAATAGTACCGCAATTTCACTCTCGGGTGCACAGTCGTGGGAAATATGATAGGCAACAAACAATTTCCACAAAATTGTGAATTTCTTGGTTATCTCTTTTATAAATTTGGGAGTCAACTTTTAATACCCGCCGCGGTTGCCCAGTGGTTACGGCGCTCGGCTGCTGACACGAAAGACGTGGGTTCGATCCTGGCCGTGGTGGTCTAATTTCGGTGGAGGTTGAATTCTATGCAGAAGGGTTGAAATGCGGGCCAGTTGGTACATTGTAAACTGAGAAAAAAACCAGTCACACAAGACGACGTTGTGGTGTGTACTCTCTTCTTGTCCGTCGTCTTGTGTGACTGGTTTTTTTTCTCAGTTGAATTCTAGAGGCCACTGTACTGTGCGATGTCAGTGCACGTTAAAGAACCCCAGGTGGTAAGTTCCGGAGCCCTTCACTACAGCGTCCCTCATAACCTGAGTCACTTTGGGACGTTAAACCCCCATAAACCATAAACTCAGCTTTGAATAATATGCGCGAACAGGAAAAATAGCTAGAAAACAAAAAAACTGTGTTTCTCACACATAACTGCGGAGTATGAAATAAATTAACGCTCAAAGTTTGTTCCCTCTTATATTTATCATGACTCTCCATGGGCAAGGAAGAAAAAAATATAGAAGAGGCTATAGCTAAATCCGCTGCGTGCCCATTACTCACCAGCCCAGACAAGCAAACGCACGTGCTAAGCTGCTGTTGTTTCGCACTGTCCGCCTGTTTTCCAACAATCATCTCCGCCTCGCATGTACTGTGGACGCTCCGTTGTTCAGGGCAGCGTTCGCGAGAAACCCTATCGCCTGCCGTTCGCTCGGCGGTCGATCGCCCCGGCCAAAACAACGTCTCGCGGTGAACAAACGAAAGTTCGCTTACTTGCGTTCCCTTCCTAGCCTCTCACCGTCACGTGCGGCCTGACGCACGTCACTCACGTCAGCGCCGACGCCCCGTTGCCGTGGGAGGAGCGCTGCTCGGAGTTGGGCAACACAGAGGCGGCGATAGTGGAGACGTGCCCTCCACGTGCGGCCTCTTCCAGCAAACATGTCACACGAAGACCATAATGGTCGGACAGTGAATTTAGTGAACTCAACCTATTAAGTTCCCATAAAGCAGCGTTCGCAAGAGTCAACAGGTTATTTGCGCAACCGGATGTAAAAAGCAAAGTGGTGTCTTCAGCTTATATAATGAATTTCGCGTTGGTGTCAATATTTATTGTCATTAATGTAAATAGAAAATTACAAGGGTTCAAGAATGCTTCTTTGAGGTACACCAGAGTGAATGGGTAAATTATTTCAAAAGAGTTATTTGCGGAAATCCTCTGACACCTGAACTGCAGATAGATTTTGATTAAGCTACGAAATAGTCACCTAAAACCACATATTTCGAGTTTTGTGAGCAGAGTGCTATAGTTAATTGTATCAAATGCTCTACACAAATCGATGAAAAGGTTTAGTGTTATTATACTTTGTTCAAATTCTTGTAGTATTAGTTCATTTTGTGTTAGTAGAGCCAACTCTGTCGAGCAGTTGTTTCAGAAACCGAACTGACAGTCAGTAATAGTATTGTGCTTTTCACAGAAAGTAGTCGTTCTCAGGGTTATTAACTTTTCTAGACGTTTTGAATAAACAGACAAAACGGATATTGGTCTGTAGTTAGATTTTTATCACCACATTTGAAACGAACTGTTACCATTGGGAGCTGCATGCGCTTAGGAATCGTGCCTTTTATAAACCACGAGCTATCCACACTAGTGCATTGCACGGGCTCGGGCCAGCCCGAAAGCCCGGGCTGGGCCGGGCCCGGGCCTGAAGTTGCGGGCCCGGGCCGGGCTCGGGCTTAAAGCTGCGGGCCCGAGCCAGGCTTCGGTCCGTACAGAAACGGCTGGTGTCCGACTTTTCATTCAATATTGCAGAGTGAAGTGCAGAACTGCGGCATTGAAGCAGCGACACGTTTGAGCTATGAGTTATAGTACGCGCTGAGAAAAAAACTAAGCTTTATTCATTGACTTACTTATTTCTTTCTTTCCACGCCGCGGTGCAGTAAGAGCAAAATTCAACCGGCCTTAATTGGCCATTGATCATTCGCGTTCCCAAAACATACCTATACACTATTAGAAATGCATTAGGGAAGAACATATTAGTTTAGGACGCTTATGGTCTTCAAGCACATACCATGAAATACTCAAGCCTTTTAGCTTTTCGTTTCTACTGAAAGGTGACCAGTTCGGCTATGAGCTCAACCTGTGAGATCGCGTTCAGTAAAAAAAATGTCATCCTACTGCTTGCCAGGTAGCTTTAATATTCATACTTCGCAGGCGGCAGAATATAACTGATTACAATCATGGGGGAACGCATAGTAGGCTAATACGCGTGTATGCAGCCCTTTTTATTTGGCTGTCGGAACTTCCGAGTTTATCTTTGCCCACCTACACGAGATCAGTCTCCAAAAGACGGGCCTGGCGAGAACTACTCTTCATCACTTCCTTCTGGGTTAAAAAGAACCAACTTTCTCTAAGCCAAACTGCGGTTTCAGAACCTTTGTCGGCCAGTTCCTTATCGGTGTAGTAGCAGTCTACTTGTTCAGTTACTGTAAAACGGGCCGGGCCGGGCCCGGGCTGGGCTTCGCTCCGGGATTCACGGGCCGGGCCGGGCTCACTAGAGCGATAATTTAGCGGGCCCGGGCCGGGCCCGGGCTTCAAGCCGCGGGCCTGGGCCCGGCTCGGGCTTCAGGTCGCGGGCCCGGGCCGGGCTCGGGCCTCAAAGTCAGGCCCGTGCAGTGCTCTAATCCACACGCTCAAGAACTGAGCATATCACATCTAAAACTTGTCTTACGTAGCGGATTTGCAGGTTATTAATATCGCAGCTCTTACTGTTTCGCAGAGCGGAGAACGTAAGATAAATCTCTTCGGAGCTAGTGGGATGTAGAAATGCACTATCACAATTTCTGGTATTCAGGTGCTCTGCGGAGAATAGATCGTGCGAACTATTCACCAGGGAGACGAAATAATTGTTAAAAGCGTTTTCTGAACGCGTGGCCGGAAAAGGTTGACCATTAAGCATCAATTCTCGTACGCCCGCTGAATGCCGACGCCCAATGTTAACCCCTGTGCTAAGGTTACTCCCTGTTGTGTCCGTTCGCATTATTGCTTCGGGATGAAACAACCCAAGAAGGTAATCTTTCTTGGCTTGTCTGAGAGCTGCCGTTACCTTGTTTCGGAACTTCTTAAATTCGAATAGATGGCACGCGTTTCTTGTGTCCAAAAAGCGTTTAAACTCGGCATCTTTTTGTTTCATTAGCAGTGCACGTTAAAGAACCCAAGGTGGTCGAAATTTCCGGAGCCCTCCACTACGGCGTCCCTCATAGCCTGAGTCGCTTTGGGACGTTAAACCCCATAAACCAAACCAACCAGTTTCAAAAGTGTATCGGTGACCCAAGGTTTTCTAGCTTTTTAGGCTTCAGCTCTTCGGGGGGGGGGGGGGGGGGGGGGGGGGGTGGAGGCTCGTATTCCGTGTCTACGTCAGACTGATTGTAGATGTCAGGCCAATTTGTTTTTGACATTCTGATGCGAAACTCGTGTGTGGCCGGATTAAATCTTCAAATCTCAGTGGAGGGCAGTATTTTTCTTTATGCGAGGTATATGGTTCCACGAAAAGAAATACTGGCAAATGATCGCTAACATGAGCGCAAATTACTTCGCAGTTAATTGTCCGCCAGTCAATGTTTGTAATGAAAACATCAAGTAAATTTCACATTCCTTGTTTATGCGAGTTGGACTAGCAGTTGTGTTGAAACATGCATTGGCTTCTAATAGTGGAGTTAAATAGGTACGAAAGCCCCGCCGCGGTGGCTCAGTGGTTACGGCGCTCGGCTACTGACCCGAAAGACGCGGGTTCGATCCCGGCCGCGGGGGTCGAACTTCGATGGAAGCGAAATTCTAGAGGCCCGTGTGCTGTGCGATGTCAGAGCAGGTTAAAGATTTCCAGGTGTTCGAAATTTCCGGAGCCCTTCACTGCGGCGCCCCTCATAGCCTGCGTTACTTTTGGACGTTAAACCCCAATAAACCAGGTTTTCCCAAATAGATACGAAATTTTATTTCGTTCAGCATGCTAATATTTATACCGTAACCCAAGACGAACTCATACCTATTTGCATTAATCCTGGATAAAAATGTTTCTATATACGTAAAAAACAATGCTACGTTCCCGCTTGGAAGGCGGTATAAAACAAAAAATATGCTTTTGTTATGAATCCGAGTCAGAATTTTGAAGTCCATAGTTATCATCGTAAAGCAGTAAACTATATCACACTAAAATGGCCATCAAAAATTTTCCTCCGCCTTTTTTGTCTGAACGATTTCGGTATTGGGTAGTGTAACCTTGGGATCTGTATTCGTGTTCGTGTCGGTACCATGCTCCACAGAGCATAATAATATCGACTGAAAAGTCAAACATGAAAATAATGCGCACAGCTATCAGACTTATTGCGCATTGACTGAGTGTTTAACAGAAAAAAAGAACGTGCACTTTTTGTGTTAAATTTTATTCACATCCGCAGGGGTCAGATATTCAACAGCTATGTGTGAAAGGCTAATCCTCATTCCCCCCACCATCCAATATGGGGGGGGGGACACTAATTATCTACCCATTTTAACTTGGAACTGCCGCGGCTTCCGGGCAAAGCGCGCACCTCTGCAACTTCTCCTTCCCACCATCACACCCACGCCCCACATACTACTTCTCCAGGAGACTGCACACCGGGCAACCCTCCCCTGCTACACATCTACACATTCGGATACCACTAACATACCCAGGGCGTCCACACTGATCCACCGCAGCCTCATCTACAAAACTCATCACATCACGTCTGAGACGCCCTGCGTGGTCACAGAACTTATACATCACACACATTCACTTCCTTCTATATTTATAGCAAACATATACCACCCCCCGTCCCTGCCGATGGCCCCGCTAGAATCACTTCTGCGAAAGCTACACCATCTAGCAGGGAAACATCTCCTAATCATCGGTGGGCACTTCAACGGTCAGCGTACTGACTGGGGATACACAACCACGACACATCGAGGTCATGACCTGACGCTGAGCCGCTGTATCCGCGGCGTTACCTGGAGCAGAACACAACATACATTGGGCAGTGATCATTACATTATACAAATCACTGTCCCGTACAAACCACCCCGTCACGAAAATACAATACACAAACTCATTAACTGGGATGCATTTCGCGCTGCACGCACCGCCCTCCCCAGTCACTCCCATCGCAGACATCGACGAATGGGTGCAGTCACTCAAGCATGACGTTCACCACAACACGCGAGACATTGAAACTACAACCGAAACACCTACACTCGACACACGCCTAGCCCACCTCTAGGAGGCTTATCACAGCATCCTGGAACGCTGGAAAGGCAACAAACACAACAGAACGCATAAGAAGCGGCTGGCCGCGCTGCAGACACAAATCCAACAACACTCTGAGGAGCTCTGCCGGTCCAACTGGGGACAGATATGTGACGGCATCGCAGGAAACCTGTCCAGCAAACGCGCATGGAAACTCCTCCGACACCTCATTGACCCCACGCGCACCAAATCAGCAACACAGCACCACGTGACACGCCTCACACATGAACACATTGACGATCCCGACACCCTTCTACACACACTTCAAACCATGTACACATCTCCAGGCGGCCCCATACCTCTACCGCACTACACAGGACAAGCAAATCCAACACTCGACACCGACATCACGGAGACGGAAGTCAGAGCGGCCCTCCTGACTCTCCGCGCCAACTGCGCACCTGGTGCAGACCAAATCACAAACTCCATGCTCCGTAATCTGGATGACCAATCGATCACCCACATTACGAAATACTTCAACCAGTGCTGGAGGGAGGGTAGCCTCCCGCAGTCCTGGCGCCACGCGAAGGTAATATTCATACCTAAACCCAACAAACCACTTACACTTCAAAACCTTCGCCCGATTTCGCTAACCTCATGCCTCGAGAAGCTCCTAGAGCATGTTGTGTTAGCGAGACTCACCAGTCACATGGCGGACAGCAATCTTTACCCGCATAGCATGGTAGGATTTCGCCCCCATCTATCCGCACAGGACGCCTTGCTGCACCTCACACAAGACATTTTCGACCCGCTTCTTCCATGTCACACCAAGGCAGTCTTAGCTTTGGATCTCTGCAAAGCTTTTGATCCCATTGAACATCAGGCGATCATGACTGCTCTATCCCCCTTGAATATGGGTGCGCGCACTTATGCCTACATTCAAGCATTCCTCACTGACCGCACAGCTGAGATACACTTCGGCCCTCTGTCTTCCCCCTCCTACACTCTTCAGAGATTCGGCACCCTTCAAGGGTCCGTCCTTTCCCCCTTTCTCTTTAACATTACCCTCATCCCCCTCGCCCGAAAATTGGCCATTATTCCCCACCTGAAGCACACTCTTTATGCCGACGATATCACCCTGTGGACCACCCACGGCAGTGACGGAGACGTAGAGAACACCTTACAGGAAGCAGCCACCCTCACCCAAAATTACGCACGGACCATCGGACTGTCTTGCTCCCCAGAGAAGTACGAACTCTTCCTCATCCGGCCTAAGAACCACCGCTGTCCCCGCTCCCCCATTGCTATTGAACTGAATGGTGACCCGGTACCTGAGGTTGGCACCCTCCGTGTATTGGGCCTGTACATCCAGAACGATGGCGAAAACACCACCACCCTCAAGAAACTCAAGCAGGTTGTAGGCGCGATATCGCACCTCATCCGCAGGGTTTCGGGACGTCATAGAGGCATGAAGGAGCGCGACCTATGTCGCCTCATTCACGCCTTTGTCCTCAGCCGTGTGCTGTACATTACCCCATACTTACCACTATCCAAACATGAGATAAACGTTTTGGATGCTTTGATTCGCAAGGCATTCAAGGTAGCACTTCACCTTCCCCTCAACACACCCACACACAGATTACTAGGCCTGGGCATCCACAATACGATCGGGGAAATGGTGGAGGCCCACCGACAGGCCCAATACATCAGGCTCACACAAACCTCCACAGGTCGGTATATCCTGGACACCCTGGGAATCAAAATACCGGCCAACGACCCAACCCTCCTCGCCATCCCACGATCCTTTCACCGAGAGCTCCTCATCAGGCCGCTCCCGAGGAATATGCACCCATCCCACCATGAGCAGCGCCGCAGAGCCCGTGCGAAGGCACTCCATCGAACGTACGGACCCGAGCCGGACGCCGTATGGGTGGACGCTGCCAGCACGGGTGATGAAGCGACAGCAGCTGTGGTCGACTCCTCTTTTTCCGCCCTCCTCACACTACCTCTCCCTCCAGACACGTCCCCAGAGGCTGCAGAGGAAGCCGCCATTGCCCTTGCTATAACCCGCACGGAAGCCCGGTGCATTTTAAGTGATTCTAAAACTGCGATACTAAATTTTTCTCGAGGCCGAGTCCATGCCCCTGCTTTTGACATACTGGACTCGCCCGATGCACCCCCGCCCCGCCAAGTGGAGCTGATATGGGTGCCTGCGCACTCCGGGAATCCCGGAAACGAGGCCACCAACCTTTTAGCCCGAGGTTCTTTAAACCGGGCTCAGGTGGCCTCTGATAGGGGATTCACGAAGGAGCGCATGCACACATTCAGTGAGCTGACCCAGGCGTACAGAGCCTTACGCCAGCTCTACCCCCCGCCCCACCCCTCCCTAGATAACAAACACGCAACACTCTGGCGCAGACTACAGACACACACTCTCCCTTCACCCCTTAACCTAGCCCACTATCATCCCTCCTTTCCCACTCCGGTATGCACTCTATGCCCAGAACCCTTCGCCTCTTCCCTCCACGTCATTTCGCTCTGCCCGGCGGACCCTCCCCCGCGGGACCTAGAGAACCTCAAGACCTGGGAGGACTGGGAGACCCTGCTGCGCTCGGAGGACCCGGCCATGCAGACCATCGCCACCGGCCGTGCTGCCAGTGTTATGGACCTTCGGAACATAAACACTTGAGTGCAGTGGGGTCGTGCGGGGACCTTGGGGCGTGCCCCGAATTCCTGTGTAAAAAAAGTTTTTCCTCTCTCTCTCTTCGGGAAAATGCTCGACGTGTCTGTTTTGCGAGCGAAAATTTTGCCTCCCTTTGTCCACTTATAATTCCATTCTTTTTCTTTCTTTCGCTCAACTGCTTGGTTACGGCATACTACACCACTCTTCTTTATATCCGGCGTTTTCCTTATATCCGTGTTTACGATGATGGCAGGCTACACCGTTCTCTTTGTTATATCCGTATTTTCGATAGCGACATACTACACTACCTCTGATTATATCCGGTGCTTTCGTTATACCGTATTTTTGTCACAATATACTGCGCCACCTACCTTATATCCGCTACTGTCATTATATTGTTGCGAAAGCAACACTACGCTGGTGATTCAGCAATTTCGCGGAGCTCTGGAAAGGCGAAGCTGCGCAGGCGCGAGCAGCGGGTCACGTCACACGGCGCACAGTGGCGCGCCGGGGCCGCCGCCGGAGCCGCCGCCGCCGTCACGCGCTCTCCATCGCCTCGCCGACAGTCTCTCTCTCTCTCTCTCTCTTCCTCTTCCTTTCCTGAAATACAATTTTCAGTTTCTTCGTTACGGCCCCTCTTTCTTCTTTCACTGTCACTTCCTCCCTTCCTGTACGGTGCGGTTCGGGTGTCCGCCGAGATAACAGAGAATTACTGCGGCGTTCCGTGGACTGCTTGGCAGCGCTACAACACGCTGTCGTGTTCCCCTCCTAAAGGCGAAGCTTAAGCGTTATTAATTAGCAGTAAATTATTTTTTAGCCATTAATCTGCAATTAGGCATTAGTAGTGTGACGTCATGCAGTGCTGGCGTAACTATAGTGCCATTAAGTGTTGCGGAGTAAGCTTTTGCCGCTATGCACCTTAGACAAGGTGACGACATTAGACACCACATCCGTTACATCCACATTTTCGATCCCGACATATTATAAGCGCTGGTCCACTCAGCTGGAGGACCGCGTGCTTCGAGCCGGCACATCAGTGCACTGGTATCTCTAAGCCATGTTAAGGAACACGCATAGGGCTGCTGCAGGAGTTAGAAATTTCTGTCCGTGCAGTTTTCAAGCCTTCGCACCTGCGAAAGTTGGCTTTATTCCTGACAATCTGTTCATGACAGCACAATGAATTGTAATCCGAGATCACCTCATAAGCAGCATACAAGGCCTCCATAATTCCGATACGTTGCTGAGTTGTTCTGCAGTTTTTCGTCACGGCGACGTCTTTTCAAGAGAGAGAGAGAGAGAAAACTTTACTTGAAGAGGAATTCGGGGCACGCCCCAGGGTCCCCGCACGACCCCACTGCACTCAAGTGTTTATGTTCCTAAGGTCCATAACACTGGCAGCCCGGCCGGTGGCAATGGTCTGCACGGCCGGGTCTTCCAAGCGCAGCAGGGGCTCCCAGTCCTCCCAGGTCTTGATGGATGGATGGAAAAACTTTATTTTCGTCAGAGAGCATGTGTGGACGATTCCGTGTTAGATGGCCATCAACCCATGGCTGACGGCGACCTGGGTGGCCCACTCCACGGCCCTGGTCTGAACGACCGGGTCTGAGCTGGCCAACACGGCCTCCCACTGCTCGAGGTAAGGATCACGCATAATGTCCGCCGGTGGCGGTGCTATGCTGCAGCTCCATAATATGTGGTCATAGGTTGCCAATTCGTGACACCATTTGCACTCCGGCTGAATGTCCGGGTAGATTTTGCTCAACACGTATGGGTTCAAGAAACATCTAGTCTGCAATCGTCGCCAGACTCATTCCTGCGCTTTCACCAATTGCTTGTCCGGGGGTGGATAAATCCTCCGCTCAAGTCTGAAATGATTAGTAATGTCATGAAAGGATACCAGCCCATCTCTCGTGGACCTTCCCGGGACGTCCGGCTCGAATAACACCATCTGTCGGGCTAGTTGGTTGCGATCCATTGGTTGGTTGCTCAGCGCTCTTTACCTTCTTCTCCTTCTTCTTCCTGTGTGGTGTTCGCGCTGCTGATATGGACGTCCGGCTCACCTACTCGGCTGACGAAACCTCGAGCATCCATGTGAGCCGTCTCGTTCCCAGGGTTCCCAGAGTGTGCAGGTACCCAGACAATTTCCTGAGCCCAGTTTAAACCTCGGCCCCCTCGGGGGCCCAGTGGTACCGAGACAGACGCCACCGAGCCACGGGCCTGTACCTCGAAAGCCAGTGATTGCGCAGCCCACATCCAGGAGACCCAGGAGACGCAGTCACTCCGGAACGCTACACCCGAGAAAGAAGCCGGCCCTGCTAAAAAGGGTGAGTTGTCCGTCCAAGCAGCCTCCACTCCTACCTCTTTTCGAAACCCTGACCCCCCTATTACACCTCAAGAAGCGGTTAAACAGTACATACGTTCCGCTGAATTTCGCTCAGAAATCACTACCATAATAAACACTATAGTTGCTGAACAACTTGGAGCGATGCAGCAACAGCTCATACTAGCCCAGGCACAGTTGATACAGTCCATGGCTGACAGGATAGAAGCTACGATTAACACACGCTTGGAAAAACATGAAGCCGGCATCAACAAGCTTTACGAACTTGTACCGCATCAGGAATTACCTCGCAAGCAGCGCGCAGTTCAACCCGCTGCTTCACTATCTCCAGACCAGCAACATGGCGCAGAACAATAGCACGCGAAAAGGTCGGCGGCGACGACAGTCCACTACATCAACAGAAACAATTATATGGCAATGGAACTGTCGCAGCATACGCCGAAAACAAGCACAACTAGCCGCATATATAGCAAACTCCCCTAATCCCCCCCATGTCATCGCTCTGCAAGAGACGGAAACAAATCACATTCATATCCGCGGTTATCACACGACAGCCCTTACACCACGTACGGCAATCCTGACACTCGCATCCATGCCGGTACTAGACCGCGCACCGACAAACATCCCAGACAGCAAGGGCACTCAATATACCGCGATACAGCTCAGCTCACCAGGACACACATATGGCCTCACCATTATTAGCATATACAGCAATCCTAAAGATAAAGGCAGAGTTATTCCGGGCATCCTGGGCTCCTTCCGTTCCTCAAAGCTCCTTGTGGTGGGTGATTTTAATGCACGTCACACGCACTGGGGATACACCTCGGATACCCCCAAAGGTAACCTGATTTCTACCGCAATGGCTGATTACAACCTTAGCTTGATCACAAACCCCACCGTACCCACTCGCATTGGCACAAGCGTCACCCGCGACACCACACCCGATCTCACATGGGCCACACCGAACATAACCGTTAACTCTCACACGGTGCTCCAAGACAGCCTTGGAAGTGACCACTTTCCAGTCTGCACTATTATAGCTTATGATTCCAAAATTTTCAACCCTCGTTTGCAGCTTCTCACTGACTGGGATAAATTGCGCTCATATTTGGCAGCTGATTCTACAGAACCCCGTACTGTTACTGACTGGACTGACCGTCTGGTGAAGGCCATCCAGGCGAACAGCAAAAGCATTAAAAATACCCCTAAGGCACCGCAGATTGATCCGCATCTTGCTCATCTATGGGAGGCCCGACAGGGACTTCTCAAGCGCTAGCGTCACCAGCGACACAATCGGAAATTGAGACTCCGCATAGCCGCTCTCACTCGCGAGGCAAAAGAATATGCGAACACGTTAGCCCGCTCAAACTGCGCAACATTTTGTAACGGCCTCAAGGGTACATTAAGCACTAAACGCACGTGGTCCCTCCTACGTGCTCTCTTGGATCCAACAACCACTAAATCTCAGACACAAGTAAACATACAACGTCTAATACAACTAGAGCTCCAAAAGGGCACCGACGTAATTGGCCAACTACGGGACACTTATATACCCACATCTCTTCAGTCGGCAGATCCACCTAATCTACCTCCACCTAACCCAGAACTTGATGCCGACATCACCTTAAACGAAGTCCGCCGAGCACTCTTCAGTATTCGCCGCTCTACGGCGCCGGGGCCGGATGGCATAACGTACAAGGCACTACTCAATCTGGACGATGTCTCCCTCCAGGAACTCACGGAGCTCTTTAATAACCACTGGCAAGCTGGGACGCTCCCATCAGCCTGGACCCATGCCAGCATGCGATTTATACCCAAACCGGGCAAAGCCCTCACTCTTCAAAATTTGCGCCCAATCTCCTTAACGAGCTGTGTCGGCAAGCTCTTCGAGCATGTCATTCTCAATCGTCTGCAACCGTTTCTAGAAACAACAGGCTTTCTATCCAACGTTCAATTCGGCATCCGCCCAAACATCTCGGCGCAAGACGTACTTCTTGCCCTTAAAGAGTCCCTCTTTTGCACCAGGGGCCGTACACCCAGTACGCGAGCCATACTGGCCCTGGCTATTCATAAGGCTTTCGACACAATAACCCATGACCATATCCTCACGACATTAGCCACCACGGGATGCGGCACCCGCATATGGCAATATATTCGGGCCTTCCTTCAGGGACGCACGGCAGAACTCCACCTTGGGGATATTGCCTCCCAGCCTTTCCCCCTGCCTAACCGGGGTACCCCACAAGGGGCGGTTCTGTCACCTTTACTTTTTAACATTGCCCTAGCGCCACTGGCAAAGGCCCTTGCTGCTATCCCAGGGCTGCACACAGCCATATACGCAGATGATATAACCCTCTGGACAACGGGAGGATCCCTTGGAACAGCCCAGGATATCCTGCAATCTGCCATAGACATCACCACCACTCATTTAGCTAACACAGGCCTCCGTTGCTCTCCAAATAAATCGTAACTCCTGCAACTGAAGCCCCTCCCCAGTGACCCTCAGATCGAACTACACATGTACGGCAATCCAGTGCCCATTGTGCCTCAGGTGAAGATTCTCGGCCTTCTCATCAGCAACACACTCGATGCAACCACCACCCTTCAGCTCTTGCAAAAACAGACCAAACAGGTCGCTGCACTTATCAGGCGGGTGGCAGCACGCAATCATGGGCTGTCTGAACGCGAGACCCTCAATATGACAAATGCACTAATCATTAGCCGCATTATATACCACCTCCCATACCACATACTCACTCAGCGGCAAACACAACAGGCAGACATCCTAATACGCACGGCTGTCACCTCCGCCCTACGGGTTCCACGGACGGTTAGCACGAAACGTCTCCTGGCCACTGGTACCCACAATGCAGTGACCGAATTAATAGAGGCTCAACGCACCAACCAATTAGTCCGCCTGAGTCGCACAGAAACAGGACAACGCCTACTGCGACAGCTACGTCTCAATCCACCCATTCCCACCCCAACAAGTCCTACACCTTACATGATCTCTCTGCGCACTCAGGATCACATATATCAGAAGCCCCTACCGCGCAATATGAGCTCTAGTTTCCATCAGGGTAGGCGTCAGGCACGAGCGAGCTATTACACGAAAACATACAGCAACCGCTCCGATATCCTTTATGTCGACGGGGCACAAAATTCGAAACCAGGATATTTCACGGCAGTCGCAGCCTATGAAGACGGCACAGTGGGGGCCGCCGCCACTATCCGGACTAATTCGCCTGCAGAAGCGGAAGGAGCCGCCATCGCACTTGCTTTGGCCCACTCCACCATTGACAAAAACGTAACCGAAATTTGCACAGATTCCCAGGCCGCGTACCGCCACTACCTAAAGGGCGTGGCGACGCCGGCAACACATCGTATTCTTGCCACAGTCACCTCTCTCGACCGAACGGTTACTCTGTCGTGGGTCCCTGGGCATGCCACGATCCCCGGTAATGAGCGCGTTCATGCGCTGGCCCGAGAACTCTCCTCCCGGACCCCGGATGATCAGGCACCCAATCCTGCCAACGAGGCTACATCGGTCCTGTATACATATCATCAAATTACAACATTCTACAAACTCAGCCGCATGACACTGCCACCACCCCACAGTACCTTGTCGCCCTCATTCAGCGCCACATGGCGGCAATTACAGACAGGCTGTTTTATTTCCCCCCACCGTCTCTCATGCTTTCACCCCACCTTTCCTCCTGATTGTACCACCTGTGGCGTGCCCAGATCTACACTTTTCCACTACCTTTGGGAATGTCCTTCCCCAAAGGCAGTACTCCCCATCCCCAATCCCACTCATTCTTCCTGGGAGGCTGCTTTACGGACCGCTCAGCCCGCGGGCCAGAAATGGCTAGTGGATCGGGCTTTACGTGAAGCGCAAGCCCGTGGACTCCTGGACCAGTAGGGGACCACCCTGGAAGATTTTTTATTTTTTTTGGTGTAATAAAGTTGTTTCCATCCATCCAACCTCGGACTAAAAGGTTGGCGGCCTCGTTTCCGGGATTCCCGCAGTGCGCAGGCACCCATATCAGCTCCACTTGGCGGGCGGGGGTGCATCGGGCGAGTCCAGTATGTCAAAAGCAGAGACATGAACTCGGCCTCGTGCAAAATTTAAAATCGCAGTTTTAGAGTCACTTAAAATATACCGGGCTTCCGTGCGAGTGATAGCAAGTGAAATGGCGGCTTCCTCTGCAGCCTCTGGGGACGTGTCTGGAGGGAGAGGTAGTGTGAGGAGTTTGGATGAACAGGAGTCCACCGCAGCTGCTGTCGCTTCATCATCCGTGCAGGCAGCGTCCACCCATACGGCGTCCGGCTCGGAGCCGTACGCACGATGGAGTGCCTTCGCACGGGCTTTTCGACCGAACTACTTGTTACGCTATCGCGCAAAGTGGATGTCCAAGAATCCTGGGCTTGTGTTATTAAGGCGAAGACCTTTAATGTCCTATCGTTGTCGACAGAAGGTCGTCAGCAGAAGCCTGTCAGCCGGGGTGTCACGCTTTTGACGGGTGTCCATCGAGATATGTGAGACAGTTACCGCTTAATTTCCTTTCCTCGAATACAATTTTCATTTTCTTCTTTACGGCCCCTCTTTCTTTCACTCCCACTTCCTCCCTTCCTGTACGGTGCAGTTCAGGTGTCCACCGAGATGACAGCAAATTACTGCGCCATTTCCTCAAATACAGTTTTCATTTTCTTCTTTACGGGCACTCTTTCTTTCACTCCCACTTCCTCCCTTCCTGTACGGTGCAGTTCAGGTGTCCACCGAGATGACAGCTAATTACTGCGCCATTTCCTTTCCTCAAATACAATTTTCATTTTCTTCTTTACGGGCTCCCTTTCTTTCACTTCCTCCCTTCCTGTAAGGTGCAGTTCAGGTGTCCACCGAGATGACAGCGAATTACTGCGCCATTTCCTTTCCTCAAATACAATTTTCATTTTCTTCTTTACGGGCCCTCTTTCTTTCACTCCCACTTCCTCCCTTCTTGTACGGTGCAGTTCAGGTGTCCACCGAGATGACAGCGAATTACTGCGCCATTTCCTTTCCTCAAATACAATTTTCATTTTCTTCTTTACGGGCACTCTTTCTTTCACTCCCACTTCCTCCCTTCCTGTACGGTGCAGTTCAGGTGTCCACCGAGACGACAGCGAATTACTGCGCCATTTCCTTTCCTCAAATACAATTTTCATTTTCTTCTTTACGGGCTCCCTTTCTTTCACTTCCTCCCTTCCTGTAAGGTGCAGTTCAGGTGTCCACCGAGATGACAGCGAATTACTGCGCCATTTCCTTTCCTCAAATACAATTTTCATTTTCTTCTTTACGGGCCCTCTTTCTTTCACTCCCACTTCCTCCCTTCTTGTACGGTGCAGTTCAGGTGTCCACCGAGATGACAGCGAATTACTGCGCCATTTCCTTTCCTGAAATACAATTTTCATTTTCTTCTTTACGGGCCCTCTTTCTTTCAATCCCACTTCCTCCCTTCCTGTACGGTGCAGTTCAGGTGTCCACCGAGATGACAGCGAATTACTGCGCAATTTGCTTTCCTCAAATACAATTTTCATTTTCTTCTTTAGGGGGGGGTCTCTTTCACTCCCACTTCCTCCCTTCCTGTACGGTGCAGTTCAGGTGTCCACCGAGATGAAAAAGAATTACTGCGCAATTTCCTTTCCTCAAATACAATTTTCATTTTCGCTGTGCGACACCTGCGCACGTTAAAGAACCCCAGGTAAATTACTTCCGGAACTATCCAATATATACGTCGTCCCTCATGGTGTGTCTTTTCGGGACTCTAAACCGCACATACATATTCTGTTCTGAAAATAGTAGGACTCATTTTTTTTCAACAAAATTTATTCAATAGAATAGTACAAATTATTACAATTTTTCAAGGTAGCACCCTTCCGCACCTACACGCTGCTGCCAATGAGTTTTACCGTTTTCGTACGCCTCCAGGAACGCCTGGACCGGAAGGCTGTTTAGCTCCCTCGTCACGACCTGTTGAACCGCCTCTACCGATCCGTGATGTTTCCCCTCGAGCGTCGATTTTATTCTCGGGAATAGAAAAAAGTCTGCCGGGGCCAAGTCGAGGCTGTACGGGGGCTGAGGCAGCGTTGCCGCCTTGTGCTGGGCAAAAAATCGGGGTCCTCATTCACATGATGAAGAAGATCCTACCGATTGGCCTTTTCCTCCTCTTACAACACTCCAGGCACCAACTTTGCGCACGCTTTCCTCATGGATAAGTTTTCTGTCGCGATCTCAAAAACTTGGGCTTGAGGGATGCTCAAGTCATCATCAATCATTCTGATACTCATTCTACGATCACTGTTAAGTAAATGTTTCACTCGCTACACATTTTCGTTTGTCTTGCTGGTCGAAGGGCGTCTGGAGCGGTCGTCTTCCTCCACTATTTCCTTACCTTCTCGGAAAAGCTTGTGCCACTCAAAACACACCTGATCTACCCATGTAAGCGTCACCGTAGGCCTCCTTAATCATGTTGTGAGTCTCTTTTTTTATTTATTGATACTCTCAGGGTGGGAACATTACAGAGGGGAGTGGGTTATTACAACGATATATACGAACACAGCGAAAATTTCATAATATAAGTAACAAATAACGGGAATGTCTGGAATATAACTGGAACAGTGTTAAGTGTGTGGGCATACAACAGGATGAATGATTACAACCTAAGAGGCAGTTTCTAATTGTAATATCACATGTCAGTTTACAAAAAACAGCGAAAATACAAATGAAAGAAACTAGGAAGGTGATCTCTTATACAGTACAAAACTTGTTAGTAGCTACATATTGCGTATGGCTGACTGAAATAATGAAGGTTGGGTGATTATTGCAACAGAGGAGGGAAGGCGATTCCAGTCTACTGATGTGCGGGGAAGGAATGAATCGGAAAATGTTTTAGTATTTCATATAAATGTGCCAACTTTGTGGATGTGGTCTAAACGTGATGATACATATGAAGGTGGAATCAATAATTGATCATGCAGAATATTGTGGTAAAAGATCTTATGAAACATAGATAGCCGTGCAAGATTACGCCAGGATGCCAGTGATAAGAGGTTTAGGTTAGATTTCATGGTAGATATGCTGGATGTGCGATTATACTTAGAAAAGATGAAGCGAGCTGCATTGTTTTGGATCATTTCGGTCTGGTTAATCAAGATTTTAATACCTGGGTCCCAAATTGACGATCCATACTCGAGTTGTGAACGAACAAGTGTTTTATAGAATAGAAGCTTAGTGTCAGTAGGCGCTGCATGAAAGTTCCGTTTTAAGTACCCTAGCATGCGATTAGCTTTGCGAATGATGAAATCGACATGAGTTTTCCAGCTGAGGTTGCAAGTGATATGAATGCCCAGATATTTATATGTCGTGACAGATTCAAGAGCAATATTGTTGACGTGATACGTAGGTAAGTCGCAAGTTGTTCGAGATATGCGCATGAATTTACATTTCTTTACGTTAAGCGTCATTTTCCATGTCTCGCACCAAGAGGAAATGTTGTTAATATCAGCTTAAATTGCCTGTATGTCGTCATCAGTTATTATTTCGCGATAAAGAACACAGTCATCTGCAAATAGGTGAATGGATGAGGTAACGCAGTTAGGTAGATCGTTAATGAAGATTAAGAAAAGCCCGTTTTACTAAGATTTACTCAAAATTTGATCGCGTATCGCTGACCGAGTAAACGCTCGACGATTCTGCGTGACGAGACGTTTCAACAGGGGTTCACAGTACAAGCAACCTCCTCTCTTCAACGACCGAGAGCCTACTGCCGATTTTCCCCAGCATTCCCAATATCCCCCTTCAACGATCCTGCACGCGCAGACCACCTCTCGTCCGCCCGGTCGCCCAGGAAAAAACCAGTCCTACTATTTTCAGAACAGACCCTGTATACCACCATCTGGTTTAGAAATACAGAGGACCTCTACTAGCTTGCGATGCCGCCGCGGTGGCTCAGTGGTTATGGTGCTCGGCTGCTGACCCGAAAGACGCGGGTTCGATCCCGACCGCGGCGGTTGAATTTCTTTGGAGGAGAAATTCGAGGCCCGTGTACTGTGCGATGTCAGTGCACGTTAAAGAACCCCAGGTGGTCGAAATTTCCGGAGCCCTCCGCTACGGCGTCTCTCATAGCCTTAGTCGCTTTGGGACGTTAAACCCCATAAAACCAAAACCAAACCAAACTAGCTTTCTGTTTGATTATCGTCCATGAAGGTAGCTTCACTGTCGTCTAGGAAATGGTTATAGGCTACAAAAAGAAAAGAGTAAAAAGATTGGTTTGGTTTATTGGGGTTAACATTCCAAAGCAACTCAGGCTATGAGAGACGCCGTAATGAAGGGCTCCGGAAATTCCGACCACCTGGGGTTCTTTAACGTGCACTGACATCGTACAGTACACGGGTCTGTAGAATTTCTCCTTCAAAGAAATTCAACCGCCGCGGCCGGGATCGAGCCCGCGTTTTTCGGGTCAGCAGCCGAGCACCATAACCACTGAGCCACCGCGGAACTGACTGTCCCTGGCGCACTCCCTTTTATGAAGGAGAGTGCGCTAGAGGTGAGCTTACTCTCTCTTAGGTTATCTTAGGTCACATTTAAACAACGCCCTACTTCCGTAAGGCAGGACTAAGATGGACCCATAGTCATCAGTAGGTCTAGGCACACACAGGCATCTCCACATCCCTGAAATCATGGGGTAAGGAAAGAAGTTAGGAGAGGCCGTTACGTCACATTTTGAAGCGAAAAGCTTCACTAAGAGGGTCGGAGCCGAGCTTTGCGTATGCCGTACGCCATGACCGAGTGACGTCTCGCGCAGCGCAGGTGGCGACGCAGCCGCGCGCTACTGCGCATGTGCGCCGCCTTCTCACCGCCGCTACTACTGCCTCTCCTCCCTGCCGTTTGACCTTTCGTTGCAGCCGGCAACTCTCCTCTCCGCAATCCTGCGGGCCGTTCTAACCGCGCCGATTTCCGTCTCCTCTTCCGCCTCCATACAGGCAGTGTGTGGACGGCCGTCAAACTAAGCATAACTGAAGCTTTTCGCTTGTATATCCAGGCGCAACCGGAACTAAGCCACTGCCTAATTTTTTTTTGAAGCCGGACGTTAGGGCTCCCCCTCGCTCGTTGGCCGCCGTCTCAGCGTGCTTGCGCATGCGCAGCAGACAATGCAGACGACGCCGCTGCGTTACTCCTGGCTGCGCCGTCGGCAACATTTTGTAGCGAGAGCTGCACTACGCCAGCTCTTCGAGCCTTCAGCGTGGCATCCCCTGAGCTCCGTGGCCTTGAGCCGGCTGGTCACGTGGTGCGGAGCTGCTGCTGCTGCTGCCCGCGGTGGGGCGCGCCGGCGAAACCGAGTTCCAACAGCTGTGCGCATGCGCCGTATCGAGTGAGGTGGGATGGGGGAAGTGGAGAGAGAAGAGGTGTCGCAGCTGTAAAAATAGGCAAAAAAGGCCAAAAGAGAGAGAGAGAGAAAACTTTATTACAACAGGAATTCGGGGCACGCCCCAGGGTCCCCGCACGACCCCACTCCACTCAAGTGTTTATGTTCCTGAGGTCCATAACACTGGCAGCCCGGCCGGTGGCGATGGTCTGCACGGCCGGGTCCTCCGAGCGCAGCAGGGTCTCCCAGTCCTCCCAGGTCTTCAGGTTCTCTAGGGCCCGCGGTGGAGGGTCCGCCGGGCAGAGGGAAGGGATGTGGAGGGTAGAAGCGAAGGGTTCTGGGCATAGGGCGCATGCCGGAGTAGGGAAGGAGGGATGATAGTGGGCTAGGGTAAGGGGAGCGGGGAGAGTGTGTGTCTGTAATCTGCGCCAGAGTGTTGCGTGTCTGTTATCTAGGGAGGGGTGGGGCGGAGGGTAGAGCTGGCGTGAGGCTCTGTATACCTGGGTCAGCTCACTGAGTGAGTGCATGCGCTCCTTCGTGAATCCCCTATCAGAGGCCACCTGAGCCCGGTTTAAAGAACCTCGGGCTAAAAGGTTGGTGGCCTCGTTTCCGGGATTCCCGGAGTGCGCAGGCACCCATATCAGCTCCACTTGGCGGGCGGGGGTGCATCGGGCGAGTCCAGTATGTCAAAAGCAGAGACATGAACTCGGCCTCGTGCAAAATTTAAAATCGCAGTTTTAGAGTCACTTAAAATATACCGGGCTTCCGTGCGAGTGATAGCAAGTGAAATGGCGGCTTCCTCTGCAGCCTCTGGGGACGTGTCTGGAGGGAGAGGTAGTGTGAGGAGTTTGGATGAACAGGAGTCCACCGCAGCTGCTGTCGCTTCATCATCCGTGCAGGCAGCGTCCACCCATACGGCGTCCGGCTCGGAGCCGTACGCACGATGGAGTGCCTTCGCACGGGCTTTTCGACCGAACTACTTGTTACGCTATCGCGCAAAGTGGATGTCCAAGAATCCTGGGCTTGTGTTATTAAGGCGAAGACCTTTAATGTCCTATCGTTGTCGACAGAAGGTCGTCAGCAGAAGCCTGTCAGCCGGGGTGTCACGCTTTTGACGGGTGTCCACCGAGATATGTGAGACAGTTACCGCTTAATTTCCTTTCCTCGAATACAATTTTCATTTTCTTCTTTACGGCCCCTCTTTCTTTCACTCCCACTTCCTCCCTTCCTGTACGGTGCAGTTCAGGTGTCCACCGAGATGACAGCAAATTACTGCGCCATTTCCTCAAATACAGTTTTCATTTTCTTCTTTACGGGCACTCTTTCTTTCACTCCCACTTCCTCCCTTCCTGTACGGTGCAGTTCAGGTGTCCACCGAGATGACAGCTAATTACTGCGCCATTTCCTTTCCTCAAATACAATTTTCATTTTCTTCTTTACGGGCTCCCTTTCTTTCACTTCCTCCCTTCCTGTAAGGTGCAGTTCAGGTGTCCACCGAGATGACAGCGAATTACTGCGCCATTTCCTTTCCTCAAATACAATTTTCATTTTCTTCTTAACGGGCCCTCTTTCTTTCACTCCCACTTCCTCCCTTCTTGTACGGTGCAGTTCAGGTGTCCACCGAGATGACAGCGAATTACTGCGCCATTTCCTTTCCTCAAATACAATTTTCATTTTCTTCTTTACGGGCACTCTTTCTTTCACTCCCACTTCCTCCCTTCCTGTACGGTGCAGTTCAGGTGTCCACCGAGACGACAGCGAATTACTGCGCCATTTCCTTTCCTCAAATATAATTTTCATTTTCTTCTTTACGGGCTCCCTTTCTTTCACTTCCTCCCTTCCTGTAAGGTGCAGTTCAGGTGTCCACCGAGATGACAGCGAATTACTGCGCCATTTCCTTTCCTCAAATACAATTTTCATTTTCTTCTTTACGGGCCCTCTTTCTTTCACTCCCACTTCCTCCCTTCTTGTACGGTGCAGTTCAGGTGTCCACCGAGATGACAGCGAATTACTGCGCCATTTCCTTTCCTGAAATACAATTTTCATTTTCTTCTTTACGGGCCCTCTTTCTTTCAATCCCACTTCCTCCCTTCCTGTACGGTGCAGTTCAGGTGTCCACCGAGATGACAGCGAATTACTGCGCAATTTGCTTTCCTCAAATACAATTTTCATTTTCTTCTTTAGGGGGGGGTCTCTTTCACTCCCACTTCCTCCCTTCCTGTACGGTGCAGTTCAGGTGTCCACCGAGATGAAAAAGAATTACTGCGCAATTTCCTTTCCTCAAATACAATTTTCATTTTCGCTGTGCGACACCTGCGCACGTTAAAGAACCCCAGGTAAATTACTTCCGGAACTATCCAATATATACGTCGTCCCTCATGGTGTGTCTTTTCGGGACTCTAAACCGCACATACATATTCTGTTCTGAAAATAGTAGGACTCATTTTTTTTCAACAAAATTTATTCAATAGAATAGTACAAATTATTACAATTTTTCAAGGTAGCACCCTTCCGCACCTACACGCTGCTGCCAATGAGTTTTACCGTTTTCGTACGCCTCCAGGAACGCCTGGACCGGAAGGCTGTTTAGCTCCCTCGTCACGACCTGTTGAACCGCCTCTACCGATCCGTGATGTTTCCCCTCGAGCGTCGATTTTATTCTCGGGAATAGAAAAAAGTCTGCCGGGGCCAAGTCGAGGCTGTAGGGGGGCTGAGGCAGCGTTGCCGCCTTGTGCTGGGCAAAAAATCGGGGTCCTCATTCACATGATGAAGAAGATCCTACCGATTGGCCTTTTCCTCCTCTTACAACACTCCAGGCACCAACTTTGCGCACGCTTTCCTCATGGATAAGTTTTCTGTCGCGATCTCAAAAACTTGGGCTTGAGGGATGCTCAAGTCATCATCAATCATTCTGATACTCATTCTACGATCACTGTTAAGTAAATGTTTCACTCGCTACACATTCTCGTTTGTCTTGCTGGTCGAAGGGCGTCTGGAGCGGTCGTCTTCCTCCACTATTTCCTTACCTTCTCGGAAAAGCTTGTGCCACTCAAAACACACCTGATCTACCCATGTAAGCGTCACCGTAGGCCTCCTTAATCATGTTGTGAGTCTCTTTTTTTATTTATTGATACTCTCAGGGTGGGAACATTACAGAGGGGAGTGGGTTATTACAACGATATATACGAACACAGCGAAAATTTCATAATATAAGTAACAAATAACGGGAATGTCTGGAATATAACTGGAACAGTGTTAAGTGTGTGGGCATACAACAGGATGAATGATTACAACCTAAGAGGCAGTTTCTAATTGTAATATCACATGTCAGTTTACAAAAAACAGCGAAAATACAAATGAAAGAAACTAGGTAGGTGATCTCTTATACAGTACAAAACTTGTTAGTAGCTACATATTGCGTATGGCTGACTGAAATAATGAAGGTTGGGTGATTATTGCAACAGAGGAGGGAAGGCGATTCCAGTCTACTGATGTGCGGGGAAGGAATGAATCGGAAAATGTTTTAGTATTTCATATAAATGTGCCAACTTTGTGGATGTGGTCTAAACGTGATGATACATATGAAGGTGGAATCAATAATTGATCATGCAGAATATTGTGGTAAAAGATCTTATGAAACATAGATAGCCGTGCAAGATTACGCCAGGATGCCAGTGATAAGAGGTTTAGGTTAGATTTCATGGTAGATATGCTGGATGTGCGATTATACTTAGAAAAGATGAAGCGAGCTGCATTGTTTTGGATCATTTCGGTCTGGTTAATCAAGATTTTAATACCTGGGTCCCAAATTGACGATCCATACTCGAGTTGTGAACGAACAAGTGTTTTATAGAATAGAAGCTTAGTGTCAGTAGGCGCTGCATGAAAGTTCCGTTTTAAGTACCCTAGCATGCGATTAGCTTTGCGAATGATGAAATCGACATGAGTTTTCCAGCTGAGGTTGCAAGTGATATGAATGCCCAGATATTTATATGTCGTGACAGATTCAAGAGCAATATTGTTGACGTGATACGTAGGTAAGTCGCAAGTTGTTCGAGATATGCGCATGAATTTACATTTCTTTACGTTAAGCGTCATTTTCCATGTCTCGCACCAAGAGGAAATGTTGTTAATATCAGCTTAAATTGCCTGTATGTCGTCATCAGTTATTATTTCGCGATAAAGAACACAGTCATCTGCAAATAGGTGAATGGATGAGGTAACGCAGTTAGGTAGATCGTTAATGAAGATTAAGAAAAGCCCGTTTTACTAAGATTTACTCAAAATTTGATCGCGTATCGCTGACCGAGTAAACGCTCGACGATTCTGCGTGACGAGACGTTTCAACAGGGGTTCACAGTACAAGCAACCTCCTCTCTTCAACGACCGAGAGCCTACTGCCGATTTTCCCCAGCATTCCCAATATCCCCCTTCAACGATCCTGCACGCGCAGACCACCTCTCGTCCGCCCGGTCGCCCAGGAAAAAACCAGTCCTACTATTTTCAGAACAGACCCTGTATACCACCATCTGGTTTAGAAATACAGAGGACCTCTACTAGCTTGCGATGCCGCCGCGGTGGCTCAGTGGTTATGGTGCTCGGCTGCTGACCCGAAAGACGCGGGTTCGATCCCGACCGCGGCGGTTGAATTTCTTTGGAGGAGAAATTCGAGGCCCGTGTACTGTGCGATGTCAGTGCACGTTAAAGAACCCCAGGTGGTCGAAATTTCCGGAGCCCTCCGCTACGGCGTCTCTCATAGCCTTAGTCGCTTTGGGACGTTAAACCCCATAAAACCAAAACCAAACCAAACTAGCTTTCTGTTTGATTATCGTCCACGAAGGTAGCTTCACTGTCGTCTAGGAAATGGTTATAGGCTACAAAAAGAAAAGAGTAAAAAGATTGGTTTGGTTTATTGGGGTTAACATTCCAAAGCAACTCAGGCTATGAGAGACGCCGTAATGAAGGGCTCCGGAAATTCCGACCACCTGGGGTTCTTTAACGTGCACTGACATCGTACAGTACACGGGTCTGTAGAATTTCTCCTTCAAAGAAATTCAACCGCCGCGGCCGGGATCGAGCCCGCGTTTTTCGGGTCAGCAGCCGAGCACCATAACCACTGAGCCACCGCGGAACTGACTGTCCCTGGCGCACTCCCTTTTATGAAGGAGAGTGCGCTAGAGGTGAGCTTACTCTCTCTTAGGTTATCTTAGGTCACATTTAAACAACGCCCTACTTCCGTAAGGCAGGACTAAGATGGACCCATAGTCATCAGTAGGTCTAGGCACACACAGGCATCTCCACATCCCTGAAATCATGGGGTAAGGAAAGAAGTTAGGAGAGGCCGTTACGTCACATTTTGAAGCGAAAAGCATCACTAAGAGGGTCGGAGCCGAGCTTTGCGTATGCCGTACGCCATGACCGAGTGACGTCTCGCGCAGCGCAGGTGGCGACGCAGCCGCGCGCTACTGCGCATGTGCGCCGCCTTCTCACCGCCGCTACTACTGCCTCTCCTCCCTGCCGTTTGACCTTTCGTTGCAGCCGGCAACTCTCCTCTCCGCAATCCTGCGGGCCGTTCTAACCGCGCCGATTTCCGTCTCCTCTTCCGCCTCCATACAGGCAGTGTGTGGACGGCCGTCAAACTAAGCATAACTGAAGCTTTTCGCTTGTATATCCAGGCGCAACCGGAACTAAGCCACTGCCTAATTTTTTTTTGAAGCCGGACGTTAGGGCTCCCCCTCGCTCGTTGGCCGCCGTCTCAGCGTGCTTGCGCATGCGCAGCAGACAATGCAGACGACGCCGCTGCGTTACTCCTGGCTGCGCCGTCGGCAACATTTTGTAGCGAGAGCTGCACTACGCCAGCTCTTCGAGCCTTCAGCGTGGCATCCCCTGAGCTCCGTGGCCTTGAGCCGGCTGGTCACGTGGTGCGGAGCTGCTGCTGCTGCTGCCCGCGGTGGGGCGCGCCGGCGAAACCGAGTTCCAACAGCTGTGCGCATGCGCCGTATCGAGTGAGGTGGGATGGGGGAAGTGGAGAGAGAAGAGGTGTCGCAGCTGTAAAAATAGGCAAAAAAGGCCAAAAGAGAGAGAGAGAGAGAAAACTTTATTACAACAGGAATTCGGGGCACGCCCCAGGGTCCCCGCACGACCCCACTCCACTCAAGTGTTTATGTTCCTGAGGTCCATAACACTGGCAGCCCGGCCGGTGGTGATGGTCTGCACGGCCGGGTCCTCCGAGCGCAGCAGGGTCTCCCAGTCCTCCCAGGTCTTCAGGTTCTCTAGGGCCCGCGGTGGAGGGTCCGCCGGGCAGAGGGAAGGGATGTGGAGGGTAGAAGCGAAGGGTTCTGGGCATAGGGCGCATGCCGGAGTAGGGAAGGAGGGATGATAGTGGGCTAGGGTAAGGGGAGCGGGGAGAGTGTGTGTCTGTAATCTGCGCCAGAGTGTTGCGTGTCTGTTATCTAGGGAGGGGTGGGGCGGAGGGTAGAGCTGGCGTGAGGCTCTGTATACCTGGGTCAGCTCACTGAGTGAGTGCATGCGCTCCTTCGTGAATCCCCTATCAGAGGCCACCTGAGCTCGGTTTAAAGAACCTCGGGCTAAAAGGTTGGTGGCCTCGTTTCCGGGATTCCCGGAGTGCGCAGGCACCCATATCAGCTCCACTTGGCTGGGCGGGGGTGCATCGGGCGAGTCCAGTATGCCAAAAGCAGGGACATGGATTCGGCCTCGAGCAAAATTTAGAATCGCAGTTTTTGAATCACTGAAAATGTACCGGGCTTCCGTGCGGGTGATTCCGAGTGCAATGGCGGCTTCCTCTGCAGCCTCTGGGGAGGTGTTGGGAGGGAGAGGTAGTGTGATGAGGGCAGATAAAGAGGAGTCCACCATAGCTGCTGTCGCTTCATCACCCGTGCAGGCAGCGTCCACCCATACGGCGTCCGGCTCGGAGCCGTACGCTCGATGGAGTGCCTTCGGACGGGCTCTGCGGCGCTGCTCATGGTGGGACGGGTGCATGTTCCTCGGGAGCGGCCTGATGAGGAGCTCCTGGTGAAGGGATCGTGGGATGGCGAGGAGGGTTGGGTCGTTGGCAGGTATTCTGATTCCGAGGGAGTCCAGGATATACCGACCTGTGGAGGGTTTTGTGAGCCTGATGTATTGGGCCTCTCGGTGGGCCTCCCCCAGTTCCCCGATCGTGTTGTGGAGGCCCAAGCCTAGTAATCTGTCAGTGGGTGTGTTGAGAGGAAGATGAAGTGCTACTTTGAATGCCTTGCGAATCAAAGCATCCAAAGCGTTTATGACATGTTTGGATAGTTGTAAGTATGGGGTTGTGTACAGCACACGGCTGAGGACAAAGGCATGAATGAGGCGACATAGGTCACGCTCCTTCATGCCTCTATGATGTC
The DNA here is from genome assembly GCF_055824585.1 of Amblyomma mixtum. Taxonomy (NCBI): domain Eukaryota; kingdom Metazoa; phylum Arthropoda; class Arachnida; order Ixodida; family Ixodidae; genus Amblyomma; species Amblyomma mixtum. The sequence goes on from NC_143015.1 coordinate 35,912,404, forward strand.
CCGAAACCCTGCGGATGAGGTGCGATATCGCGCCTACAACCTGCTTGAGTTTCTTCAGAGTGGTGGTGTTTTTGCCATCGTTCTGGATGTGCAGGCCCAATACACGGAGGGTGCCAACCTCAGGCACCGGGTCACCATTCAGTTTATTTATTTATTTATTTATTTATTTATTTATTTATTTATTTATTACATACTGTTGGCCTCTCTTTGAGGCCGTAACAGGATTGGGTGCACATATGCATGAAAAAGTACACAATAAAAGACTGCAGAGAAGGAACTTTTCACTCTCATATGGTGAATTCCAATGGCAGATCGGGATCAAGTTTTTCTGCTCGGTTTGGATCAGTCGTATTCCAATGGTAAAATGGGAGCGCGAGTTGTATGTTCCAATGGCAGATCGGGATCAGGCGGAAATCCCGGATCGCTCCGTGGAGCAGCGATTCTTGATCTGCCGAAATCGGCGGATTTGACCGGAACCTCGCGTGACGTTTTCTTTTCCGCCGCGTCTGCTTCCGGTCGCGACCGGCAGCAGCCGCTTCGTTCCTGTCGTCGCTACGTGGTGAGCCGGGCGAGCCGGGACAGACGGGCACTTTCCAGTCAACAGTGGACGGCAATGATCTTGCTTCGAGCCGTGCGGCACTAATTTTGCTTCATGGAAGTGACAGTTCCGACTCGGGCACTGAAAGCTCAGAGTCCAGCAGTGAAGATTCGTCTGAAACGGACAGCGAGTGTGAAGCTGCCGGCCTGTATATGCCTGCCGCCGGCGTCAGAAAAATGCGCTAATATTCTTTGTTCGCGTTCATAACAAGCCCTGGAGTAGAGGAATGTAACAAATGAATCATTTTTGAGGATCGTTGGCCAATACCGAGTTGCTGGTAGAAGTGATAACTGCGATACAAGCAAATTTCTTCCTGATGCCCAGTGCGGCTGGCCTGCTGTCTGCTAGCTCCGCTGTTGGAGGCGTCGCAGAAATCGATCATGTCTTTATTTTATTATGAGACGAGGAACACAGTAAAACGGTGACGCGAGTAGCACCTTTACTACAGCGCTGGCCAATTCCGAAGCGCCCTCAGCTGCGGCATCGATGAAAAACAGTTAGGCTTAGCGACGACTACGGCAGCCAGGGAGAAACGTTGGCCGGGGGGCAGCGCAGTTAGTCGCTCGGCGTGTCCGCGGGCGGCGTCGTTGCCGAAAGCTCGACTGTCTCGCTGATTGGTTCAGCGGCTTGCGTCTCGCAGTCGCAAGGCTGGAACATCGAGCAGCGAGCAAATTGCCTGCGCGTCGTCCGCCACTTCTTTCGTGAACGGTAGGGACAGGCTCACCGGCTCTCCGAAGACCGCGGCCGCATACTCGCGTGTTCACGGAGAGTGGACCATCCTGTACATACGCTTTGGTTTTGGTTTTACATTACGGCCTTCGTACTACCTCCTTTTTGTTTCGCCGAGACGGCGTCTGTCAACGCAGAGATCGCGCCTCGCGCAACTCCTGTCGCACTCGAACACGAAGCTAGCAGGGCGTCCGCTCCGCCGGCGCGCCTAGTTTCCGCGGTCGCCGCTGCGGCGCTGGCGTCGCGCTCCCGAGGGATCACTGGCATTCCAATCGCAAACTGGGAGGTGGCAAATCTACGCGCTCCGACGCGCTCCGTACGCGATCCGACGGAGCGGTCTCGATCTGCCATTGGAATTCAGCAATAGAAAGAAACATGGTAAATGACACATGGCGACAATGTTAACCGTTTTGAAAGTGGTTTGCTACCTTCGACACTAATGCTTCAGGAGTGAGCTGGCTTACAATTTCAGAAGGCAACATATTCCACTCACGGATTACATGCGGGAAGTATGAAAATTTGAATGCATCACTGTGGTATCTATATTCAGATAGATGTTTTTCATGTTTTGTTATTGTGACACGTGTATTAGGCGTAAGCAGGTATCTAGTTTTATCAAGTTTTGTGTCGTTATTCAAGAGGAGGAACAAGAACTTTCAATGGCAATGGGGGAGCGGGGACAGCGGTGGCTCTTAGGACGGATGAGGAGCAGTTCGGACTTCTCTGGGGAGCAAGACAGTCCGATGGTCCGTGCGTAATTTTGGGTGAGGGTGGCTGCTTCCTGTAAGGTGTTCTCTATGTCGCAGTCACTGCCGTGGGTTGTCCACAGGGTGATATCGTCGGCATAAAGAGTGTGCTTCAGATGGGGAATGGTTGCCAATTTTCGGGCGAGGGGGATGAGGGTAATGTTAAAGAGAAAGGGGGAAAGGACGGACCCTTGTGGGGTGCCGATACTCTGAAGCGTGTAGGAGGGGGAAGACAAAGGTCCGAAGTGTATCTCAGCCGTGCGGTCAGTGAGAAATGCTTGAATGTAGGCATACGTGCGCACACCCACATTCAATGGGGATAGGGCAGTCATGATCGCCTGATGTTCAATGCGATCAAAAGCTTTGGAAAAATCCAAAGCTAAGACTGCCTTGGTGTGACCTGGAAGAAGCGGGTCAAAAAGGTCGTGTGTGAGTTGCAGCATGGCGTCCTGTGCGGATAGATGGGGGCGGAATCCCACCATGCTATGCGGGTAAAGATTGTTGTCCGCCATGTGACTTGTGAGTCTCGCTAACACAACATGCTCGAGGAGCTACCCGAGGCATGAGGTTATCGAAATCGGGCGAAAGTTTTGAATGGTAAGTGGTTTGTTGGGTTTGGGTATGAATATTACCTTCTCGTGGCGCCACGACTGCGGGAGGCTACCCTCCCTCCAGCACTGGTTGAAGTATTTCGTAATCTGGGTGATCGATCAGTCGTCCAGATTACGGAGCATGGAGTTTGTGATTTGGTCTGCACCAGGTGCGGAGTTGGCGCGGAGAATCAGGAGGGCCGCTCTGACTTCCGTCTCCGTGATGTCGGTGTCGAGTGTGGGATTTGCTTGTCCTGTGTAGTGGGGTAGAGCTGTGGGTGCACCTGGAGAGGTGTACATGGTTTGAAGTGTGTCTAGGAGGGTGTCGGGATCGTCAGTGTGTTCGTGTGTGAGGCGTGTAACGTGGTGCTGTGTTGCTGATTTGGTGCGTGTGGGGTCAATGAGGTGTCGGAGGAGTTGCCATGCGCGTTTGCTGGACAGGTTTCCTGTGATGCCGTCACATATCTGTCCCCAGTTGTACCGGCAGAGCTCCTCAGAGTGTTGTTGGATTTGTGTCTGCAGCGCGGCCAGCCGCTTTTTAAGTGTCCTGTTAAGTTTGTTGCCTTTCCAGCGTTCCAGGAGGCTGTGATAAGCTTCCCAGAGGTGGGCTAGGCGTGTGTCGAGTGTAGGGGTTTCAGTTGGAGTTTCAATGTGTCGCGTGTTGTGGTGAACGTCATGCCTGAGTGATTGCACCCATGCGTCGATGTCCGCGATGGGAGTGTCTGGGAGGGCGGTGCGTACAGCGCGAAAGACATCCCAGTTAATGAGTTTGTGTGTTGTATTTGCGTGACGGGGTGGTTTGTACGGGACAGTGATTTGTATAATGTAATGATCACTGCCCAGTGTATGTTGTGTTCTGTTCCAGGTAACGCCGCGGATACAGCTGCTCAGCTTCAGGTCCGGACTGGTGTCCATGCTGACACTGTTGCCGATCCTCGTAGGCGTCTGAAACGTGTTGTGCACAGTGAGTTGGAGGTTCTGCAGGAGCAGCCAGAGCCTGCGACCTCGATGTGTCGTGGTTGTGTATCCCCAGTCAGTATGCTGACTGCTGAAGTCCCCGCCGATGAGTAGGGGATGTTTCCCTGCTAGATGATGTAGGTCTCGCAGAAGTGATTCTAGCGAGGCCATCGGCTGGGACGGGAAGTGGTATATGTTTGCTATAAATATAGAAGGAAGTGAATGTGTGTGATGTATAAGTTCAGTGATCACGCAGGGCGTCTCAGACGTGATGTGATGAGTTTTGTAGGTGAGGCTGCGGTGGACAAGTGTGGACGCCCTGGGTGTGTTAGTGGTATCTGAATGTGTAGATGTGTAGCTGGGGTGCGCAGTCTCCTGGAGCAGAAGTATGTGGGGCGTTGGTGTGATGGTAGGAAGTTGTTGCAGAGGTGCGCGCTTGGCCCGGAAGCCGCGGCAGTTCCAAGTTAAAATGGGGAGATAATTAGAGCTCCCCCCCGCCATATTGGATAGTAGGGGGATTGAGGATGCTAGTAAGACGGGTGTCAATTGGTGTGTGTTGCTCAGGAAAGGTGGCTTGTGCTTGCGGAGGTAGGATGGGGGTAGTGGAGGGGGTTTGAAGTTGGGTGAACCGATGGGTAAGATTATTTTCCAAGAGTTCCATCATCTTGGTAAGCATAGCGTCCATACGCTGCTCAAGTTTTTCGGTGAGGGTGGCGGCAAGGTGATTGAATTTGGCCTCGAGTCGGGCGTCTAGCTCTTTGAGTTTGTGGTCAAATTTGGCTTCGAGGGCTGCTAATTTAGCGTCTATTTCTGAGGGCACGGGAGGGGGTGTGGCGTCTGAGGTGCGCTGCTTCTTTGCAGGAGGGGTGCTCGAAGTGTCTGTTGATGATGAAGTCGGGTTAATGACAGGGGGTGCGGGTTGAGAAGTATTTCTAGGAGGTATTGGTTGAGTGGGCATGCAAAAGAGAATACCTTAGCAATCTCCGCTTTGCTGATGACGCCGCCTTGCTCGGTACCTCAGGCACCGAACTGCAAACCATGATCGAGGACCTTGACAGGTAAAGCCGAACAGTGGGTCTAAATATGAACATGAAGAAATCTAAAGTGGTGTTCAACATTGTCGGAAGGTATCAAACAGCAGTTTACGATAGGCATCGAAGCACCTGAAGTGGTAAAGGAACGCATACGAGGTCTGTTAGAAAAGTATCCGACTTTATTTTTTTTTGCGAACACCTGACGACACCTGACGGATATGAAACAAGCGCGCTTGCATCACGTGACCTTGAACCTTCATGCGCATGCACGAATTTTTTCCCGCCTGCCGATAGCGTCAGTCACTGGCACGCAGCATTTGTATGAGGCGGTGCGCAGTGCTCTCGTCGGTATTTTATTGCAAGGAAAATGGCGGAGTGACAGGAGCAGCGCTACTGCATCAAATTTTGCCATAAACTGGGCAACAGCCAAGTGAAAACCATTCGGAATATTCAGACGGCTTTCGGTGACGATGCTATGAGCAGCACACAGATTAAGCAGTGGTACAATTGATTTAAAGATGGCGAGATCGGTGGAGAGCGAGCCACTCTCCAATCGGCCATCAACATGCCGAAATGACCAGGTCATTGCCGAACTGAACGCTGTGATGATGCGGGACCGTCGCGTGACTATCCGAGAAATTGAGGAAGAGGTGGGCATGAGCAATTTTTCCGCACATTCCATAATCACCGAAGATTTGGCCATGGAGAGAGTTGCGGCGAAATTCGTGCCGAAGCTGCTCACGGTGGAGCAAAAGCAGCTTCGTGTTGAAGTCTCGCAGGACATGCTGGATTCCGCAAACAGTGACCCCGACTTCATCAACATCATAATAACTGGTGACAAGTCTTGGGTGTACAGGTACGACCCGGAAACCATATCCCAGTCGTCACAGTGGAAGCATTACACGACACCAAGACTTCAGAAGGCCCGCCAAGTGCGCAGCAATGTGAAAGTGATGCTGACTGCTTTCTTTGACACCCTCTGTGTGGCAGACCACGAGTACGCACTCCACAGGGTCAAACAATGACCAAAGAGTACTACAGGGATGTCCTCCGTCGCCTGCGTGGTGCTGTGCAGCGCAAGAGACCGGAGTTGAGGTCAACAGGAAAGTGGCGCATCAATCACGACAATGCTCCTGCACATTCCTCGCACTAAATTCACACTTTTTTCGCGAAAAACCAGACTGCTGTAGTTCAGCACAGTCCTTACTCTGATATGGCCTCCTGTGACTTCTGAATGTTTCCCAAAATCAAGAGGCCATTGAAAGGAGCGCGATTTCAGACAAGAGAAGACATTATAGCAGCAATGACAGCTGAGCTAAACTCCATTCCGAAAGGGGCCTTTTCGGAATACTTCCCAAAATGGCAGCACCGCTGGGAGAAGTGTGTGGAGTCCCAAGTAGACTACTTTGAAGGTGACTAGGTTTGGAACGTTCCAGTTATGCAAGTTTTTTTTCTACGGCCAAAGGTCGGATACTTTTCTAACAGACCTCGTATATTCAAGACAGGTAGTGACCACAGATACGGAGCACGAGGTGAAATAACCAGATGAATAAGAATGGGGTGGAGCGAATTCGGCAGGCAACGTCAGGTGATGAATAGGAGTTTAGCCATATTCCCAAGAGGAAAGTATAAAACAGCTGTGCCCTGCCGATACTCACCTGTAAGGCCTAAACGTGGAGGGTCGCAAAAATGGTTGAACTTACAATTAAGGACAGCCCAATGAGCCCACGGAAACAGGCGTAACGCTAAGAGACAGGAAAAGGGTACAGTGGGTGAGAGAACAAACAAGAGCAAATGATGTCCTAGTCAAAATCAAGGATCAAAGCGAAGAAATTGGCTTTGGTAGGGCATGTAATGCGAATGCAAGAAAACCAAAACTCGTTAAGGATAACGAACTGGATTCCAAGAGAAAGCAAGCGCATCGGGGGGGGGGCTGAAAGTTAGATGGGCGGATGAGAATAAGACATTTGCGCGAATACGGTGGCCGCAACGGGCAAAGGACAGGGTTAATTGGAGAGACATGGGAGAGGCCTTTGCCCTGCAGTGGACGTTGTCAGGCTGATGATGTGATCTGCTTAGCCAGGTCACCCAAAGCGAGGAAGCGATTCTGAATGCCTGTTTAAACTGCTAGAATGGAACTCGGGCATCGGCTGGATGAGTTGCGACACACACTATTCGTTACTTGAATCACATTTGAATGAATTCACGTCGCCGTGAATAAACGCAGTAGTAGTAGTAGTAGTATGTGGTTATTTATTAAACAAAACAAAAATGGAAGGAAAGGATTTCTGCCGGCTGCGTCACGTGCTGTTGGATACTGAATCAGATGAGTTGCGGTCGACGGAAATAAAGGGACATCGAGTAGACAGAGATGAAATAAAAGAGAGAAGCGATAGGGAGGAAAGGCGGGGTTAGGTGTACGTATACGTACACCCCCCGTCAAAAGTGTACGGCCTAAGGGGTTTGCTTGGAAAGCCTGCTGCATGCCTCGTTATGCATCCTCAGCGATCATAACCTCTCGAATGAGGAATGGCATCGCGTCCACAATCCTGCCAAACTTTGGATGCTAGATATGGTAGGGAGCCCCGCTAAGCAGCTTAGAATCAAACCCCTTGGGCTGTATACTTTTGACGGAGGCTGTACGTATGCAGGGTTAGGTATACGCATACCTAACCCTGCCCTTAATCCCTATCGCTTAGTATACATACTAAATAAAACTATTATCAATGAAGCAGCTCTACATGAGCCCGACACGTGCCCGGGATTGTCTCAACACTGCACTGCTTGTCACTGCGGGCGGGCGTCCGCTTGTGTCATAGTGACCGCATGGCGGCAGCAAACGCGATGAGTATCTGCCCTCTCCCATGCGAAGGCGCAGAGCAGAGCTTCTGAAGCCGGGCGTAGGGGGTTCGCGAAGCAAATATGCATCGCTGGGCGCGGCGCTGGCACAGAAGAGGAATGTGTATGTAGTACAAACCGCGCGCGCGGAGTCTTCTCTCACTAAAAATAAATCACACGTGCGCGGTACACTGCGTAGAACAGCCGGTGTGGTCGCCGACCTGTAATCGTCAGCACACGCGGAGCGTCCTGTTACTGCGCATAGCTACCTGGCGATAAACAGGAGAGGCTTCAATCCCGTCTGTTCAAAAAACACATTCATGAAAACACCAGTCAAAATATGGAACACAGCGAAGAGACGAGGCACGCACACGACGACTGGGAAGAGCTTTTGAGGGCGATGGCAGAAACGGTGTTGCAAATGATTAAAGTTCGAGACGTGAAAAGGGTTGACCCAAAGACAGTTGAAAAAAAATTGGCAGTGGTTTAGCTCTGGTTAAACCTGGAAGATTGCGAAAGCAACGAGGAGAGAGAGAGGCGATGGAGAGCGCGCGGCAGTGGCGGCGGCCCCGGCACGCTAGCTATGCGCCGCTACTGCGCATGCGCAACTGGCCAGCGCGGCGGAGGCACCTCTGAGTCACCCGCGCAGCAACGGCGGCGGCGCGCCAGCTGTGCGCCGTGGGACGTCACTGCTCCTAGCGCATCCTTAGTATGGCCTTTCGTCAGCTCTGCGAAATGGCTCGGCGACTTGCGTAGTGTTGCTTTTTCAACAAAAGAAAATTTTCAGTGATGCCTTATGTATATAAAATATCCCACACCATCAAAAAGGTCGCTGGAAGGCAGGGCGTCAATGTTGCGTTTTCCGCTCTCCGCAAGCTTTCTCGCCTGTGCTCACGTGTTGCACGTGGCAGGACCTCTCATCCGGTCTGTTCTACGCAGCATGAAAACCGCTGCGTCTCCTGTGCCACAGGTGTGGTACACAGGATTCCGCTGACCTGAGAAAAAGTGTACATCGGCCAAACAGGCCGGTGTATTAATGAGGGACTGAAAGAGCACCACAAATCTCTGTCCCCTACGGACGGTGCTAACTTGCCTAGACATTGCCTGGAATGCGGCTACTGTCCGCTGTTTTCAAATGTCAGTATTGTTGGCAGAGGCAAAGAAAAAGTCGAGCACGAAATCCTCGAGGCGTTCCTGATTAGTTTGCAAGAGGATGATTGCATCAGCAATCCTTCTATCTCCCTTATGCAGAAGGAACTAAGCTTTATTTCGCAACGGCGCTAGAGCAAGGCATATCTTTAGAATGCAGTTTTTTGAAGAATTGAGCTGCGCATGCCCTGCCACCCTTAGCCCTTACAAAACAAGTTTTAAACAGTCTATAGATTGTCTATGGACTTCTGTCTATAAAGTCTATAGACTGTATACAGACAAATCCTAGAGAACAGTCTATAGGCATTACAAATGCCATAAACAGTCTATTGACAATCTATAGATTTATGACCATGCACTTTTAGTAGACTTTTTTCTGTAGACAGTCTGTAGACTATGAATAGACAAAAAGCAATATCTATAGGAAGTCAATAGAGTCAATAGAAGTCTATAGACTGTCTACAGACCATTTTTATAACTTGGAGGGCTATCCGCTTCAAGGCGTCGGTAATTGTCCGGCGCTAGTCAGCAGCAGCGGAGCTGGCCAGGAGAGTCTCCCCGTATGACTCCGCCGTGGTTGGGGATGGAGGTTATGGGAAGGTAGGGCATTTGAGAAGGATACGGATAAAGTCTCCCGGTTTCCCGCGGAGCTTACAGGAGTAGTAGTAGTAGTATAAAACTTTATTCCGGAAAATGGGTTGGGGTTTAGGGGTTGGGGTCTTGAGCAGCAGATGGTGTTCCTAGGTACAGGATCCCATTGGTTCTTGCTGCCTCCTCGGCCCGCTCAACCAGCGCAAGCTGATCTTGCAGGTCGGAGCTGGACAGAAGCTCCTCCCACTGCTCGTCTGACGGGTTTGTAATTTTGGGCTCTATCGGGCTCGCCCGACAGCCCCATGTGGAGTAGGAGAGGGTGGCTATCTCTCCGCACCACACGAAATCTGCATTGTATTGCGTAGGCCATATCCTACTGTATGTGTAGCGACTTGGGTATGAGTTTGTAGCCGTCTCCATGTAGTTGCCTGATGTCTTGTGAGGGTCTTGTCGGGAAGCGGGTGTTTACGGCGTCCTAACTTCCAAAACATGGTGAGCTCGCCGGAGCTGTTCGGAGTAGTGTTGGTTTCCCCCTTGCCGTTGTTCACTCGGTTTGCGTAACCTCGAACTATCGCATCGACTTTAAGGTTTCCCTCCACTCCTCCGTGCCCAGGTGCCCATACCACACTCTGCTTGTTTTTGAGTTTTGTCGCCTCTAAGAGGAGGGTGCCGGCTTGCTTGCTTATGGAGAATAGGGTAGGGAGCAGTACGGGTCTGGAGTCGGCGCCAGTGGGAGGCCTGGGTTAGGGTTAGAGTAGGAGCCGGCGGTGCGTATGGACATGAACTCATTGAGCCATCGCGTCAGAGCCTTAAAGGGCAACAGACTACACTCTGGTCGAAAGCATAGTTACAGCCATCGCAATCAACAACTTCGCAATGCTCCCCTCCTTCCGTTCCCTCCTCGAGATTTGTAGGCTCCGAAAGGGAAAATCTCCCTTCCTCCTCCTATGCTAGCGGGAGGCGTGGTGTCTGGTGGAGTGCGTCACATGTCTACGTCATTCTCTCTCAGTTTTACTATTTTTTACTTTTTATGACTAGGGTTCAAGGCTGTCGCCGGATGCTTCCTCCTTAGTTTTTTTTTCTTCCTTAATGCGGGTTTGTAGGCATGTGCCAAAACGGAAGGCGCTGCGGAAAGCGTTGCGCAGACGACGCAACGCCCCGGCTACACCCAACCTTCTCCTGTCAGTCAGAACGACGCACCAATGAATGAATGCCTCTAGCGAAAGTGTTCGTATGACGTGAAACGATCCACAGTAGAGGGCGTGGACGTTTGCTTGTGGAAGAAAAGAACGAGCGGGCTTTGATTTGAATTTTTACAGCTTTTCGGGGCGCGCATGGCTCTAGTATTTTGCAGAGGTCATCTTCGATGCCTCATCTATGCAGTGGGCTTGTTTTTTAAAAAAATGTCCTGACTCTGGGCAGGTGCCCTTTAAGGCGGACCTTGCATGTCATCGCCAATTTTTAACGTTCAAGTCATAACTACAAAACATTACGAGTTCCAGTGTTATTGTAATATGAAAATCATATCAATAAAACATTCCTAATTTTATCAAGCATCGTGCCCCCTCGTTTCCGCAGTAATGATGTTTTCCGACCAATAGAACTTTGCAGATTGGATTGGATTGGAGTAAACTTTATTTGTGCCTGCAGTTGGACGCTCGCGCGCCCCGACGAGGGCCTACGTCGTCTACGAGGCTGCCGTTACTCGGCGCGGGTCTCCGCTCGCCGTTGCCGGCTCGCTGGATCCCTGCCTTTCGAGCGCCCCGAGGACCTGCTGGACGGCCCATAGCTGTTGGTCATGGTCGTTGCTCTTCGCGGCTGCCTCCAGCCGCGGCGGGATTGTTCCTGATCTTGCTTCCTTTGGATTTTTGATGCAGTCCCACAGGATGTGCGTGTGATCTGCCGGCTCCCTCCGGCAGACTCTACACGTATCGGTCGGGTAGGTCTCGGGGTACATGCGATGCATCAGTCTCGGGCTCGGTAGCGATCCGGTCTGGAGCTGTCTCAGTAGTACCGCCTCCGCTCGACTCAGCCTCGGGTGCGGGGGTGGGAGAGTCCTGCGAGCCAGGCGGTAGGCCTTCGTGATTTCGCTGTAGTCGGTCATGCGGTCCTTGGCTCCGAACCACGTCGGACGGTGTGTTGCCGGGGCGCGGTTGGTTAGCGCTCGCGCCGCTGCGTGTGCCGTCTCATTGTGGTTCGCACTGCGTTCCGACGCGTCGCCCGCGTGCGCCGGAAACCACTTGATTCTTACTCTTCTGTCTTGCAGTCTAGTCGCTCGTAGTACGCGCTCGGCCTCCCTGCAGACTTGGCCTTTGGCGAAGTTTCGCACCGCCTGTCTCGAGTCACTCAGCACCGTGTAGCAGTCTGCGTCGGCAATGGCCAGGGCGATGGCCACCTCCTCCGCTTGTTCCGCTCCGGCGCCTCTCACGCTCGCTGCCGTCCTCGTGGCGCCGGTCGACGCCTCTATGACGACCGCTGCGAAGGCGTTCCGTTGGTATTCGGCCGCGTCCACGTACCGCGCGTGCTCGTCGTTGGCGTGCAGGTCGATGAGAGCCTTGGCCCTCGCCGCTCTTCTTTCCTTGTTATACTCGGGGTTCATGTTCTTGGGTATGGGGTCGATTCTGGTCTGGCGTCGGACCTCTTCGGGGACGGGGAGCTTCGTCTGCGCGTCGTTCGAGTGTCCTATTCCCAGGTCGTCCAGTATCTTCCTCCCGGCTTTGGTCGTGGACAGCCGCTCCAGTTGAGAGGTCCGTTGCGCTTCGGCTATTTCTTCGAGCGTGTTGTGGATCCCGAGTTGTAAGAGGCGGGTCGTGCTCGTGGACTCGAACAGGCCCAGCGCCGCCTTGTACGCTCTCCTGATGATTACATTAATTTTGTTGCGTTCGTGTTGCAGCCATCTATGGTAGGCTGCAACGTACGCGACGTGGCTGATGACGAAGGATTGGACGAGCCTGATTAGGCTGTCCTCTCTCATGCCAGCCTTCCGGGAAGTGACTCTTTTGAGGAGTCGCATAGCGTTGGCCGCTTTTGCCGTGAGACGGGCGATGGTTTCGCCGTTTCTTCCATGCTTTTCGATGACCATGCCTAGGATCCTGATTTTTCTGACCTCGGGGATCACGTTGCCGGATTTGGTTACGATTCTGATTTTTTCGCATTCGCGTTGTCTGGTCTTGCATCTGCCATTGTTGGTAGGTGGGAGTATGAGGAGCTCCGATTTGCTCGGCGAACATCTCAAGCCGGTGCCTTCCAGGTGGTCTTCTATCGCGTCGACGGCTGCTTGCAGAGCGCCCTCGATGTGGGCGTCACTGCCGCCGGTCACCCACAGTGTGATATCGTCCGCGTAGATGGTGTGCCTGACGTCTTCGATGTCCGCGAGCTTCTCGGCCACTCCGATCATTGCCAGGTTGAACAGCATCGGCGAAATGACCGATCCCTGCGGTGTGCCGGTGCTCCCGAGCTTCTTCTCTTGCGTTTGTAGGTCGCCTGCTCGTAGCTGGGCGGTCCTGTCCGTGAGGAAGTCCTTGATGTAGTTGTAGGATCTTTCGCCCATGTTGAGCTTAGAGACTTGGGACAGAATCGCCGAGTGTTTCACATTATCAAAGGCGCTCTTTAGGTCGAGACCCAGGATTGCCTTGTTGTCGCGGGCGCTGCCGCAATTGTCTATGATTTGGTATTTGAGCTGCAGCATCGCGTCCTGCGTGCTGAGGTGCTGTCTAAAGCCGATCACCGTGGCCGGATACAGCCCCTCTCGTTCCAGGTAGTCTTGCCACCTGTTGAGCAGGACGTGCTCCAGCACCTTGCCCACGCAGGACGTGAGCGAGATGGGCCGAAGGTTGTCCGTGTCCGGTGGCTTCCCCGGCTTGGGTATCAGGATAGTCTTGGCTGTCTTCCACTGCTTTGGTAGCGCGGCCGCTCTCCAGCACTTGTTGAAGTATTTTGCGAGGTTCTCAATCGAGCCGTCGTCGAGGTTCTTGAGCGCCTTGTTCGTGACGAGGTCCGGGCCAGCTGCCGACCGGCTGTTGAGGGCGTGCAGGGCCGCGCGGACCTCCTCGACGTCGATGTCACGATCGAGCTTCGCGTTGGGTAGGCCGTCGTACGGCGCGTGTTGTTCGGTGGGCGTAGTGGGCAGGTATTTGTCATTGATGCGCCTGGTGACTGCATCAGCACCCAGTACCGAGACAGCCCGATGTATGAGCTTGGCGAGTCTATCCCTTTGGTGCGACTTGGTCTTCGTTTCGTCGAGCAGGTGCCGCAGCAGGTTCCACGTCTTCCCGCTGTGCATCTGCCCGTCTGCCGCGTTGCAGATCTCGTTCCACTGTTGCGTGCATAGAGCGCGGCAGTGCTCCTCGATCGCTCGGTTGACCTCCGCCACCTTCTTTCTGAGTCTGCGGTTGAGCCGTTGGTTCTTCCAGCGACTGAGTATCGACTGCTTGGCTTCGATGAGATGCGCCAGCCGGCTGTCTACTTTATCAATCGCAGCGTCCGTTTCAATTTCTTTGGTCGCGTCGCGTACGCTCTTGGTGATTTCGGCCGTCCACGTCTCTATGTCTTCGATCTCGCCGTCAGCGTCTGTCTTCTGGCTTCTGGCGTCTCGGAAGGCATCCCAGTCTACCCATCTGTGTGTTTTGATGCTGGTGTCGTTGTGTTCCGGTATGCTGATTTCCACGATGGTGTGGTCGCTGCCGAGGTCGGTTCCCGTGTTTCGCCAGGTGATCGCGCCCCGGACGTCGTTCTTGACGAACGTGAGGTCCGGAGTGGTGTCCCGGGACACAGAGTTACCGATTCTCGTCGGGTGCGTCGGGTCCGTGATGAGGGTGAAGTCGAGTTCCATGGCGTCTTGGTACAGGTCGCGGCCCTTTGCTGTGTACTTGTTGTAGCCCCAGGCTGGGTTCATCGCGTTGAAGTCGCCGCAGACGATTAGCGTGTTGCGGCCTGCCGCGGTGCTAGCTCTGTGTAGTATTGTTTTGAATCTCTGTTTTCTCTGCGATGGGTTGCTGTATATGTTGAGCAGAAAAATGCTTCCTTTTCTCTTCTTGCCCGGGATGATTTCGGTGAGTGTGTGCTCGATCTTGATATTGCTTTGCAGCTCGTGCTCAACGAACGTGATTCCTTTCCTGACCAGGGTGCACAGGCCTCTCCCGTCGGGCTGGCCCTTGTGCACTCTGTAGCCGGGCAGGGACGGTGCGTCGGTGAGCGTTTCTTGTAATAGGATCACGTCTGGTTTGCGCGCGGCATGTGCGATGTGCTGTTGGATGACTGCCTTCTTCCTTCCGAGGCCGCGACAGTTCCACTGCCACGCTGTTACGGCTGCTGCTGTTGTTGCGTTGGCAGCCATGGTTGCGTTGGTGTGTACGCGGTTCCCTGGTTGGGTGGGTGTTGCGCGAAGAGGGGCGCAAACGTCGGGTGGCTCACTATCGGCTGTAGGGTCCTTTCGATGTAGGCGAATCTGTTCGTGTTCTCGGCTTGGTAGATCTCCATTGTTTGTTTCATTGCTGTCACTGCTGCGATGTTCGCCGTGATTAATTGTTCGAGTTTGGTGAACGTCGCTTCGAATTTGGCCTCGGGGTTGTCGATTCGATTGTTCTCTGTTTGCTTGCGCGTGGCCTCGACGGCTCCCTTCTTAGGTGCCGGTTCCTCTACGGCTGTCTCCTGGGTGTTCATGGTTGTTTCGTCGGTCGTGCTTGTGCTTGGCGTGAGTCTCTGTGGAGGCTCGTTGTTGCATTGCAGCAACTTACGGATCTCGGCGATCTCTCTCGAGAGGCTGTTGATGGTCGTGCGCAGCGCCGCGTTCTCTTGTCTTAATGTCTCGTTGGCTTCTCGCATCTTGTTTATATCGTCTTTCTTCGTGGCTTCGGTGATTTTATGCGCGTTCCTTATATTGTTCCCTTTAGCTGCGTCAGCCCAGCTGACTCGCTCACGTGATGGTGACCTTTTCCTACTGAGGCTTCTCTTGCAGCTGCTGTCTCTGGAATTTGGCGCGCGGTTCTCAGATGGAGTCCTTGACTTTCCCGCAGCTGGCGGCTTGTCGAGTGGCGGGAAATCGCTCTCCGACAGCAGCTGGCGTTCGCCCTGTCGGCGCTCCCATTGTCGCTTGCGCACTACGTAGGGGATCTTGTATTTCGCCTTGCACGTTCGGTCTCCGGTCGGGTGTTCGTCCCCGCACAGCTTACATTTAGGGGTACAGCGATGGTCTTCTTTGGGGTTGGCGAGTCCGCAGGCCAGGCACGTCTTGATATTGGGGGTCGGGCACACGTCCTTTCGGTGTCCCACTCGGCCGCACTGCTTGCAAACGTCGATCTGTTTCCTGTAGAGGCGGCACGGTATCAGGGTGACTCCGTATCGGACGAAGTTCGGTACCTTAGGTCCCTGGAACACCACGATCGCGGTGGTCGTGCTGCCGATCCTCTTTGCGCCCACTGCTAGCGGGTTTCTCTCGTTGACGATGTTCCTATCTATCTCTTCGGTGCTCGCATCGATGGGGATGCCTCTGATGATGCCCTTTACGGTGTCGTGAGGCGAATATCTGAGGTAGAGCCTGCCGTAAACTGCACGCACAGCCCAAAAATTACGTGGGGAAACTTTGACTGTTAATCAGCCATCACTGCCACTTATGGTGCCCTTCAGACAAGCTGCAGGACATGTGATCCTTCAGAAGGTGACATCAGTTGCATTACATAATAAGGGAGTACTTACTCATTGACGTCCACCCATTGACTCCACCTTGGGGGATTCCCCTAAACATTTGGTCAGTTGCATTACATATTGGTTGCGGTGTCTTGCAGTGCATGTCACATCATGGCACTATGCTTCTTGCAGAGAGTGTTTATTGAAGTTGTGGCGAATCCCGTTTGTCGGACCTGGTCTTGCGGGATTGCTTTAATTTAAGCGAAAGTTGCGCGAATGTTTTTTTTTAGTTAGGTTAAGGCAAGGAATTTGTTATTTCAAAGTTCATTTGTAACTTCACAAAGGCTAAAAAACGAGGACATTAAAACACAGTATCCACTTTTCAAGTCAAGTTGAAGTCAAGTTTATTGAACAACAATACTACAAGGAAAATTATTAGTTGAAGTTAGCACTCTAGGAGGTCCCATGGTTAAAAAAATTTGCTGTGGCTTAGCTTGGTTAAGCCCGGTAATTGCGAAAGCAATATCCGCACCTACGCCATGGTTCAGCTGGTAGTGTAGCTGGTGGTGGTGCTTGTGGTTAGACTTGTGGTGATGCATCGGTTATACAATCCAATCCATTCCAATTCAATCCAATCCAATGTAACCTAATCGAATCTAATCTAATCTAATTTAATCTAGTCCAATCCAGTCCAATCCAATCCAATCTAATGCAATCAAGGTCAAATGAAGGTCAATGGTGGTCACCGCCGCGGCACGGCAAAGGCGTGAAAGTGCAAGTAGTATTGCTTTCGCAATAAAACCATCAGGGGGACCTCCTAACACAAAATAGGTAGTTTAAACTGATACTAAGACAGTGGTTGCTAGTTACAAACAACGATAAAAGAAAATCATAAAATCGCGTATGCACAAACGAAGGCAAGAAGCATTAAACAACAAAAATGGAACAAGAAAAGGAAAAAATGCATTAGGATACAAAGAGTTAGTCCATAATTTGCAATTCTAAAAAGTTTTTAATACGATGCGAAAAAATAAAACTGTTGTATGATGATTTAACTTCGTGTGGTAAAGCATTCCGTATTGTAATAGCAGCGAATATTGAGGAGAATTTTCCATAATTAGTTCGAGCTTTCGGTAGGAGAACGTTAAGACGCTCAGAAAACCTAGTTTCATTAGCATTCAAAAAATAGTTGTTGGGAAAGTCTTCTAGTTCTAAGTCATGATGAATAATCCGATAAACAATAACTGGTAATTTTAATTTATGTAATTGGTTAAGTGGTAGAATATGTAGAATGGAGTAAAGCGGCAAGGAATGGCAGCAAAATGTGCTATATGTCATTAATCGAAGTGCTTGATTTTGGAGACGTTCGAGGGGATACAGATGAGTTGAATATGTGTTGCCCCAGGAGGAAATACAGTAAGAAATGTGGCTACGGATATAGGTATATTAGGTTTGGTTTATGGGGTTTAACGTCTCAAAGCGACTAAGGCTATGAGAGACGCCGTAGTGGAGGGCTCCGGAAATTTCGACCACACCTGGGGTTCTTTAACGTGCACTGACATCGCACAGTACACGAGCCTCTAGAATTTCTCCTCCAAAGAAATTCTAGCCGCCGCGGCCGGGATCGAACCCACGTCTTTTGGGTCAGCAGCCGAGCACCATAACCGCTGAGCCACCGCGGCGGCGATATAGGTATATTAGAATGAGCGTAACATGTGTGGCTGAAAATATGGGCGAGTCTTGATTAAAACATGAATGCCAAATGATATCTTTCGGAGAAGGGACTGCACATGAAGGTAACATTTAAGGTGCTTATGTAATACTACACCAAGAAAATTAACGCTCTTAAAAAATTGGTACTAAGTGGTTACCGATTTTTACTGACGAAGACGCATTAATGCTACTTTGCGGTGAGTGAAATATTACGTACGTTGTTTTCAACGGATTAATGCGCAGTAGGTTAGTAGTGCACCATGCTTGAACATTTTTTATATCAGTGTTAAGTTGGTTTTGAAGTCCGTCAACAACCGTAACAAGAAAAGTGACGTTGTTGTAACGTTTGAATTAATCCTTAACCTGTGCCTCCCTTCGACCCCGCGTTCACCCCTTCGCTCGAGCCGCGGTTCAGGGGTGCACCGTCAGTGAGACCTTACCGCACGCTTCCCATTCACGTCGCCAATTTGCAGTAACGAAAAACATTAGATGGACTCATTCAGCGAGCTAACGCAGGCATACAGAGCCTCACACCAGCTCTACCCCCCGCCCCACCCCTCCCTAGATAACAAACAAGCAACACTCTGGCGCAGACTACAGACACACTCTCACCCCTTACCCTAGCCCACTATCATCCCTCCTTCCCCACTCCGGCATGCGCCCTATACCCAGATCCCTTCGCTTCTTCCCTCCACATCTTTTCTCTCTGCCCGGCGGACCCTCCCCTGCTGGACCTAGAGAACCTCAGGACCTCAGAGGACTGGGAGACCCTGCTGCGCTCGGAGGACCCGGCCGTGCAGACCATCGCCACCGGCCGGGCTGTCAGTGTTATGGAGCTTAGGAACGTAAACACTTGAGTGCAGTGGGGTCGTACGGGGACCCTGGGGCGTGCCCGGAATTCCTCTTCAAATAAAGTTTTTCTCTCTCTCTCATCAACACGAAAAACCGGTAAATTGGTTTTTGCAGGAAGGAAATGGCGCAGTATCTGTCTTACATATCTGTGCGGACACCTGAACCGCACCGTAAGGGAGGGAGGAAGGTAGGAGTGAAATAAGAGAGAAAGAGGTTCTGTAGTGGAGGTCTCCGGAATAATTTCGACCACATGTTGGAGAAGAAACAGCCATTGCTCTAGCCATTGCGGGATCCTCGGCAGAAACCATTGTCAGTGACTCAAAATTGGAGATACGTAACTACACGTTTGGAAGAATCTCTCCACCAGCAGCACGGATTCTGCTAAATTATCAGCCCACGCGGCGCATTCGCCTAATCTGGACGCCTGCTCATGCCTCGCTTGCTGGTAATGAGGCGGCTCATAACCTAGCTCGAGAACTGTCCCGCCGAGCTGGGTCGTGCAGTCCACCCGCCCTATACTCCGGCAAGGACAGGTTGTTTTCTTACAGAGAAATCCTGCAGCACTACAGGCTTGCAAGACTCAGATTCCCCCCAGCAGATAAAACGCTCTCCAAGCAACAGGCCAAAGCCTGGCGTAAACTTCAAACTAACACCTATCCAAATCCCCTATTGTGTAGCTTCTATTCGGATGGACTCTACTCAGACAAATGCAAAAATTGTGATGCGAAAGCCGATCTAAATCATATGATCTGGAACTGCCCGCAGTCCCTACCCGCGAGTCGATTCATTACCGACTCTCATCATTGGGAGGCTCTATTGCTCAGCCCCGACCCGGGAACACAGATCAAGCTCCTCCAGCTGGCTGAAGACGCCGCCGCGGCCCAAGGGGTAGCGGCCGCCGTTTAAGCGGGGGGCGACTTCGGGTCGCTCCTCTATATCCGCTGGAAATAAAGTTCCACCACCACCACCTGGGGATCTTTAACGTGCACTGACATCGCACAGCACACGGGCGCCTCTTGCGTTTCGCCTGCATCGAAACGCAGCCTCCTCCACCAAAAAAGTTGCACCTTTACAGACTTGCGATTGGTCAGAACGAGGTGACGTCATCAAAGCCGGGAAAATACGAAATGTTAACCAGTAATAACACTACTAATTACAAATGCCCCAACTACAAACGAATACAATAAAATTCGAATAGAGTTTGAATAGAGTCGAAATATAATTGAAATAGAATTGCAATGTTTTCGCACTACTCGCACGTAAGCCTCCCTAAGTGCCTCCGCTTTTTTGTGTTAATATTTCAAGGTGCACCTCACTGGTGCTTCGGAAAGGCGCTGGCACTTATTTCCCACCTGGCGCACGTGTGCGCGCGCACGACAGCCCGGAGACGTGCATAGAGCCCCCCTTCTGCAGAAGTGTGTGGTTTGGCTACTTGTCTGCATCAGACGAAAAAAAGAGAAGCAGCGAGGAACCAAAACGCCATGGGAAGTAGGGCTCTGTGCACGCAGATAAGAGCTTCTTTTCTCGGCGTCTCTCAAAAGAGCAGTCCTCAGAAGCGAGCGAGCCAAAAAACAAATAGAAGCAAACCACCCCTTTCCCCCGACGCGCATCGGCCTGCTCTCCTCAGTCCCGCGTGCGTAAGCCAAAAGCCCCCCGAAGTACCCCAAGTGCGTTGGGTTTCAGTACGTGACGAACGCCACGCGACGCGGGCAGCCTGTGCCATGCTGCACGCGACCACCGCGCTGCTCGGGCCGTCCGCGAGGCGTAAGGAGAGGAGGAGAGTAATTACTCCTCCTCCCTCACAACCTCCTTTCTGCACAGCTTTTACCGCTACAGGAGTAGCGAGTCCACCTTGCATAAAGGCTGAGTTGCATGCACGGTGTGGTTGCATGTAAGCGAAAACTCACGCGAACGCGACGGCGACACGCGTCGCGCGAAGACTTCGCGCGAACAGAAATGTATGTGTCGCTTGGCTCGTCGCTTGGATCTGCCGAAATAGAAAATTTCGCTCGTTCGCCCGGAAGTGCATGCGCGATCAGCCAATAGCATGAACGCTCAGCGTACGTCACTGCCGGTCATTTCGCGTGCTTTTTTGTTTTGTTTTGAAGCATTGCATTGCGATCGCCGCGTATTCGCGCTTCCTACAGAATGATGGCCAACCAAAACTTCAGTGAGCGCCTTATTGACGCCGTCGAATGTGAGCAGGTCCTTTGGGACCTGCAGCACAAGTACTATAAACATCGCGGCCATTCTGATGCGGCTTCGCCGAGTTGCAGGCGCCGTCGGTGCACATGAGCAGTTTTGTAAACAATTTCATTGAGTTGGTTTCATTGACTGCTAACTGCTTCCGTACGCAGACTAGATACGAGGGGGTACCCAAAAGAAACCGGACTTATTTTTGTTTGAACTTATTTGTTCACATTTTAAGCACAGACCTTCAACCTCCTTCAAAGTATTCCCCACTTGCAATGATACGCTTTTCGAATCTTTCATTCCATTTTTCAAAACATTGTTTAAATTCATCTTTTGTGATGCTTGACAGTGCCTCCGTCGTTTTTTTCTTCACCTCAGTAACATCTGCGAAACGCTTTCCAGTCACCTATTTTTTCATTCTAGGAAACAAAGAAAGTAGCACGGGGCAAGGTCGGGAGAGTATGAGGGTTGAGAAATAGGGGTCATGCCATTTTTGGTCCAAAATTGTCGTACAGACAGAACTGTGTGAGCAGGGGCATTGCCATGATGGAAAAACCAGTCACCCGACCACCACAAATCTGGCCGCTTCCACCGCACACTGTTGCCCAATCTTTTCAAAACATCCAAGTAGAAAGCCTGGCTAACTGTCTGACCCTGCGGAACAAATTCTCAGTGGACGACTCCTCTCACGTTGTCGAAAAAACAAATCAGCATTGTTTTGAGGTTTGGTTTCACCTGACGAGCTTTCTTGAGGCGAGGTGAATTTGAAGTTTTCCATTGGCATGATTGTTGCTTTGATTCAGGATTCGATTCAGGAACACTTGAGTTGTCCCCATAGCATCGTCCTTGTACGTCTTTCTTAATATTTCAAGAGTTTCCATTCAACTTTTTCCGGGCAAAAATCAAAATTTCACCGGCGCACGCTGTTCACGAAAATCAGCCATTGCAAAAACGACATTCACACAAAACAGTCGTCACTCCAAAACTCTGCCTAAACTAGTCTGACATCCTTCAACGATGGCACTCGGCTTACTGAATCTGGAATGTTCGTTCTATGCGCTCCTAGTGGCAAAACGCGGTACCACAGAAGCTTGCCAACCAAAAAATTTAGTCCGGTTTCTTTTGGGTACCCCCTCGTATTTACGTAGTGAAAGCGCTCATTTTTGTTTCATGCATGTGGTCTTAGGTGTCGTCGAGCGATCGTTATCGTTCGCTAGAAAATGCGCGTTGCAGCGTAGCAGATTTGCCTGACAAGGAAAGCATGCATACAGAACTAGAAATTCTTGCATTTTTTTTTACTGTTGTTGCAATTGCGAATACCTTTGCGGTGTGCTATGCCAGCAACACTGATCGCTGTCGCCGTTTCGCTTGCCGTCGCTTTCGCGCTGTCGCGTGCATGCGTCTTCCACAGTACGCGACAGAGCGAACCATGATCGCCTTCGTCGCGCCGCCTTGTCGCGTCGCTCTCTTTTTCGCTTACTTGCGACTCCCGCTTAACTTCTCTGTAAATGGTTTCTCATTTGCTGCTAAGACACTCCAACGAAATATATAAAGAGAAGTTCATTGAACAGTGCAAACAAACGAAACGTTGCATACACACTAATGACTGAGGGCGAAACAAATGCATACAAAGTAGAAACACCACGGTCTTATTTCTACCATACTGTGCATACAGAGCTTCCTTTCAAGCGACCGTCCGCAATATATCGCTGAAAGTTGTTGTTGTGACTGAGAAAAGGATGAAAAGGAAATTGCACGGGCCTGCCTACTGGCTCGAGCCAAGCCACCACCGCTGCCACGTGCAGATAGAGGAGAGTTAAAAGATAAGAGGAAAGAAAAAAAAGTTGGAGGCTTAACAAGGTTAAGCCCCGTGGATGCGAAGCAGCCTTCGTTTTGCATTCTTATTATTAACGTCCTTAGCGTTTGGAGGCATCTTGACCGAATAAACGCCCGGCGCAAAGACGCTGGCGCGGTTGCGGGCACAGACTGACGCGACGGCGGGCGCGCGCCGCTTCATCCCTGGCGTGACGTCACATATCACGTGATGCAGCGATGGTGGCGCCGCCGCCGCGTCGCGCGCGACGGCGCGAACCGAAGCATGGAGGTCTCCGCCGGGCGACGTCCGACGGCGCGATATGAGGCCCCATCTGCAGCCGGTGTGACGTCATCACGTGACATCACATCATGTGATCTCACTTCAAGGTCAATGGTGGCCACCGCCGGGCGTCGCGCGAAGGCCCGAAACCTACGTTAATATGCTTCGCATAAAAAAAGGAAGGAAAAGACGCGCGTCGCAGCAACAACTGCGTCCGCCGGAGCGGACGCTGCTGAAAAAACATAAGCGGCCGAAGCGCGGGACAGATCGCTGAAAGGTTGTTGTTGTTGTTGTGACTGAGAGAAGGATGAAAAGGAAATTTGCACGGGCCTGCTACTGGCTCAAGCTGAGCCACCACCGCTGCCTCGTGCAGGTAGAGGAGAGTCAAAGATCAGAGGAAAGAGAAAAAGGAAAGACGCGCGTCGCAGCAACAACTGCGTCCGCCGGAACGGACGCTGCTCAAAAAAATTACCAACGATTACGTTACTTCCTAATGCGAAATTTGAGCGCAGCAAATAAGCTGTTTCACCTTTTCGATAGTGAGTCAACCCCAGCTGCGGAGTTGGTTTCAGGGACAACGCCGCCGATGCCGACACAAACAATATGATACCCTCGCTTCCGCAGCGCTAAGAACCAGGTCTAGCCGTGGGAAGGTGGTCACGTATTCGTCGACGTGCCGGGGCCTACGTGAAATAACCGGCGCGTCGGCAACTGAAGAGCACCCTATCCGCCACACAAGAACAGGGGGGGGGGGACCCTTTCCTCCTCTTTCTGCATGGCGGCGACGGTGTTCTATGCAGTCACGTTATCTTGACTCTCTAGCGGCGTCAGCGGCATCCAGCGGTATCAGTCGGTCGCTGCTAGCGCTGGGGGGATGAAAGGGGGGCGGAGCTGGTTACGAGGCCGACGACAACGCCGACGACGACGACGCGAAACCCAGGAACGGACGCCAAAGAGCTGCGCTCTAAAACAGATAAGCGACCGAAGCCACGCTCGCCGAAGCGAGAACAGATACTCTTATCGCTGAAAGGCAACTGGAGGAACCGACACACTTGAGAGAGCGCGCCTTATCACGACGCGCATAGAGCGGCAGTGCTATGGATTTCACAAGTATTAGAGGCCAAACAAATCGTAACACATTGGAAGCGTAATCTGCCTTCAGTTTACTTTTATTTTTTATAAGCGGTAAGTTTCAGACGAATCTCTAGAAATAAGATGGCAATTACTGATTCCGGAAATTATTCCGGAGCTCTTCGCTGCGGCACTTCTTACTTTCTTCTTTCACGACCGCCTTCCCCTTCCCTCGGCGCGGTTCGTGTGTACACCGAGATGTGAGGGAATTATAGCATCATTTGCTTTTCTCGAAGCCAATTTTCATTTTTTTTTCTTAG
Source organism: Amblyomma mixtum (assembly GCF_055824585.1). Classification (NCBI taxonomy): domain Eukaryota; kingdom Metazoa; phylum Arthropoda; class Arachnida; order Ixodida; family Ixodidae; genus Amblyomma; species Amblyomma mixtum. The sequence continues at coordinate 35,936,504 of NC_143015.1, forward strand.
AGTGCAGCTTTTTGGCGCCCGTTTCTGCGTTTCGCGGCATCGCCGTCGTCGTTGTCTGATTGTAACCAGCTGCTACCAGCAGTGGACTGTAACCAGCAGTGGACACCTTAGTCGTGCTTTAACCTGCGAAACCAATGGAGCGGGAGCTTGGAAAGCAGAGGGAAGGCTATAAAATGGTAATTTTTATTTTGAGGAAAGGAAATTGCGCAGTGTCTGTCTCACATATCTCGGTAGACGTCTGAACCATGCCGTATGGGAAGGGAGGAAGGTGGGAGTGAAAGAAGAAAGGGATAACTGCCCTCTTGGAACAGTGGACACCTCAATCGTTATTTAAGCTACGCGGTGGTGACGAGCCAGCGTCCGCTTCGGCGGAAGCGGTTGTTGCGACGCGTCTTTACCCTCTCTTTTTCTCTTTCCTCATATCTTTCAACTCTCTTCTATCTGCACGTGGCAGTGGTGGTGGCTCGGCTGGAGCCAGTAGTGTGACGACCCCGCATAATGCGCAGGTCCACACGGGACGGAGAGGCAAGAAGACACCGTATGGCTCAGTTTAAACAAAATGATGTCATCAATAATTATACATGGTACATCAGAGGCTGGGGTGTCCGAGCTTACGTGGCGACGCCGTCATAGGGGCGATGGAGGGGCTCCGGAGTTGCGATCCGTCGGTTGCTGGCAGTAGCTGCGCGCCGTCCGGCTTCGGCGCTGAAGGACCGTTTTCGTGAACGATGTCGTCCTCAGCGTGCCTTTCGTCCCCACTCCCCAGCTATATCGGCTCCGCCGGCCACGCCCGATCTCCTGTCTTCCCGACTGGAATGTTTCTTTCTTCCTCCTTTCCACGGCGGCGCCTGCGGCCCCCCGACCTCCCTCGTTGGAATGTCGTTTGTCTCCCGCCGGCAGCTTTCTTCTCTTATCGGGTTGTCAGCCTCTCCTGTGTCCTTGTACGGCCAGGCAGCCTAATTGGGCTGGCTTTCCCTCCCGCCGGCGCCTTTGTACCATTGTACCCCTTCAGTGGCTTACCGCCGCTGGGGCTCCGTCAACGCGGCGCCGCCGAACGCGGACCGTTTAAGGGGAGACAAGGGAGTAGGACAGTTGAGCACAGAGAAGATTCCGCCGAAGATATGGGCCCTGGTAGCTCACGCACGGAACGTCACACTCGCTCACCCTCCAGAAGAATGTTCTCCGAACATTTGAGTCCAGGCAGCTCCCCTTCTTTTTCTGAATCGCCTCGCACATTCCGTCCGACAAAACACTTTTCGCTGCACACAACACCACTGCACTGCACCATATGCCGCAGCTGTCATAACTGGCGTCTCCAGGGGCAGCACTGATCTTCTTTCACAGACAAACATGAAACTCAGCACCCAAGCCTCTCCTTGCTAGTCCAAACTGGACGAAATAAATTTACCACAGTTACAAAGGAGAGAGAGAGAGAGAAAACTTTTATTGCTCTTTCAAGAGATTCGCGGAGATGAAGACTTCTTGGTCGTCCTGCTTGGGCGCTGGCGACTTGAGTCTTCGAGCAAGGGTGGGCCCTCAGTCCAGGGCTCCACTGAGTCGTGCCGCTTCAACAGCGTGCTGTACCAAGGCCCTCTGGACCTCGAGCTCGCTGCTGGAGAGACAGCTCTCCCATTGCTCCTCACTCGGTGGTTGATAATTGTGGAATGCTATGTTTCTTTCGCACTCCCAGGTAATGTGATAGAGTGTAGGTGTACCGCCGCACCAGGGACAGTCTGATCTGAATTGCGTTGGTGACATTTTGCTGTATATGTACAGGTTAGGAAAAGTGTTCGTCTGTAGCCTACGCCATCCTACAGCCTCTTCCCTAGTCAGTGCTCTGTGTGGTGGTGGATACCTCAATCTAGTTCCCCTATAAAGTTGTAGGGTCTCTGCGTAGCCTCCCTCGCACGTGAGTAGCCGTAAAGGAGCTCCCACTTCCAGCACAATCACGGCACAGACAAAAAAAAAGATAACGAAAGGAAGTCGGGCATGTTCTGCATCCTGTAAAAGTGTTACTTAATGACAGAAAGGCTTAACTAGCAACTCCGATATCTTAACACATAAGCACATAGCAATGTTATGAGCTGCAGCATTACACAGTCTTAACCAGTCCCCAACTCCGCTCTCTTTACGCCATTAGTCCGACTTAGCTTTCCGATTTCGAAGCGGATATCGGCGTTCATGAGTCGTACCAAGTAATTCTGTGACCCCTTGTCTGCTTTGAGACTCGCGAGGGCTCGTGGCAGGAGCCTCTCTTGGCGTTATCTGCGCGGCAACATCGCGCGCTTCTTCCTCCAGCAATGCATGAAGTAAATCCGGTGGCATTCCTGCCGTAACCTCTGGCGCTTGCCGAACAAATGCAGGAGAGGGCGTTTCTTGCGAACTATCTGCGCGCTCCGCTTCACTTCGGTCCCCATCAAAATCTGCGCTTTCCCCCTCCTCCTTTCGTGAATACTGAACCGGTGCCGACTTGAGGCGATTTGCGTGTATCCTTATCAAGCGGCGGTTCACGTCTCGGACCCTGAAGTTTACCGGAGAAAGCTTCTCGACAACCTCGCACGGTCCTCTCCACCTCGTCTGGAACTTACGAGCCAACCCGATCTGTCTTTGGCAGTTTTCGATGTACACGCTGTCCCCCACATCAAACGGCGCGTCTCTAGCACCGCGATCGTGCACCTCCTTCCTGCGCTTCGCCGCTTTCTTTAAGGCCTCCTTTGCGATGTCCCTCGCCACTTGCAAGCGTGATTCTAGCTCAACCTTATAGTCGTCCAGTGAAGCGTATGGGACACGACGGGGGCCCTCTGGCACTTCACTAGGCTGGTCCGGGTCTCGGCCGTAGAGAAGAAAGAATGGCGATTCGCCCGTGCTCTCGTGTGCTGCGGAATTGTAGGCAAACATTGCATACGGGAGCCACAAGTCCCAGTCCCGCTGGTCGCGCGAAACAAAATGCGACAGGAACCCGGCCACGGTTTGGTTCAGTCGCTCCACCGCGCCGTTGCAAGCCGGATGGTACGGTGTTGTCTGCTTCTTAGTGATCTTAAGCAGCTCGCAAACTCTCTTCATTAGCTGCGACACGAAGTTTGTTCCCCGATCTGTCAAGAGTTGCCTCGGAGATCCATGTCGGAGCACGATCTGTTCGACAAATGCTCTTGCAACCGTGTCTGCTTTCTGATCTGGGAGTGCTACCACTTCCGCGTATTTTGAAAGGTGATCGACAAATACTAAAATGTACCTGTTTCCAGAAGTGGTCGTGGGCAATGGGCCCATTATATCCATACCTGTCCGCTCGAAAGGAGCCGAAACCTCAGGGAACGGCTGAATTGGTGCTGGCCTGCGTCCCTTGGGTGTTTTTCTTTCGAGACAGGAATGACACTTCGCACAGTAGTCTCTAACATCCTGTCGCATGCCACTCCAAAAGTACAAACGCTCGACGCGCCTGCGTGTCTTCGCTACGCCAAAATGACCGGCGCACGGCGCATCGTGGAACGCGCGAAGAACCCTTTCTGTCCACGACCGAGGTATGACGACTCTCTCCCAAGCGGTTTTCTCTGGTCTCCCTTTCCTGGTTGGCCTGGTGCGCCGACACAGGGTGCCGTCTTTGCCAATGAAATAACCTAGCTGTTCGGGGTGAGATGGTGCGCCCTCTAAGCTTTCGATTATTCGCTTCAGGTCAGAATCTTTGCACTGCTCTGTGCGTAATTCGGCGGGGTCGACTACGGGGACAAACTCATCTATAGCTGACACGGCAGCTGTACGGCTGAGCGCATCAGCATTCAGATGTGTCTTTCCTGACTTGTGCTCCACCTCAAAGCAGTATTCCTGCAGCTGTAGATTCCATCTAGCGAGTCGCGAGCTAGGGTCCCTGACACTCATCACCCATTTCAGAGGATGGCAGTCTGTGACTAGCTTGAATTGGCGGCCGTAAAGGTAGCATCTGAAGTGCTTTACTGCCCAGACAAAGGCGAGGCACTAGTCCTTTCTGTAGCTCCGTACTTCTGCTCTGTGGGGCTCAGCTGTCGGCTATCAAAAGCCACGGGATGTTCTTTGCCCTCGATAACCTGAGATAACACAGCACCAACTGCGAACTTTGACGCATCTGTGGCCAAAACGAAGGGCAAATTAAAATCCGGGTGGCGCAACAGCGGTGCACTCATTAGCTTCCTCTTCAGGGCCCCAAAAGCATCCTCCTCGTTTTTGCACCAGCGAAAGGCGACATTTTTGGCTGTTAAGGCAGTGAGCGGCTTAGCGAGCTTGGCGAACTCCTCTATGTGCCTTCGGTAGTAACCGATCAGGCCGAGAAACTGCCGGACCTGGCGGACACTAGTCGGGGATGGAAAATCCGAGACACATAGTTTCTCAGGGTCCGGTCGCACGCCGTCAGCTGAAACAACGTGCCCGAGGTATTTCACCTCGTTTTTGAGGAATTGGCACTTACAAGGCTTCAGCTTGAGACCAGCTCCTCTTAGTCGCACCAAAACCTGCTCAATATCGCGCAAGTGTTTCTCAAAACTGTCACTGTATATGATTATGTCATCCATATACACGAAGCACAGCATCCCCAGAAGACCCGCCAGGATAACATCAGCGGTTCTCTGCCAGACAGCAGGGCTGTTGACCAGACCCATCGGCATTCTTTTCCATTCATAGTGCCCTGAGGGCGTGTTGAATGCCGTTTTCTCAGCATCTGCCGGATCCATTGCTATCTGCCAGAATCCCGCCTCCATGTCCACTACCGTGAAGTACCTGGCAGAGCCCAGCTGTAAAAGCGTCTCCTGTATATTAGGAATGGGGTATGGATCGATGCGAGTTACGGCATTTAGTTTGCGGTAGTCCACCACCAATCGATACGAGCCATCTGACTTTTCCACCAATAGTGCCGGTGCTCCCCATGGTGACTTTGAGTGTTCGACAATGCCGCGATCAATAAGGTCCTGCACCTGCCGCTCCATCTCCTCACGTTGGGAGTAAGGAATCCTGTACGCACGTTGGTAAACGGGCGATGAAGTGCCGGTTTCTATCCTGTGCTTTATAACGCCACAGCAGCCCAAATCCAGGTTGGACGCGGCGAATACCTCTGAGTAGTCGTTCAGCAAACCAGCCAGAGCCTCCCTCTCCCTGGATTTTACGTGGGAAAGATCGAACAAGGCATTTGGAGGAGCCGAAGGACTATCATGCTCTACAGTTGCGAGTACCGTATCGGTGGGCTCATGTTTCTCTATCGCAGAGGTGAAGAAAGCCAATGTTTTGTTCCTGGGAAGGCTCAGTGGCTGCTGGCTACAGTTAACCACCCGTAGAGGCACTCTGTGGGCGTCATTAACAGTCACGAGGCACGCGGCTGCCTTCAGGCCATTACTAATGGTGTCTTCGACTGGTCGCTCCCATGATCCGGTTCGGATTTGGCAAAGTGAGAGCCGCTCTAGCTCCGAGCGCGTAGCGAGACCGGTCAAGCCGAATGGTCAGCAAGTTTTCAGAGCGAAAGCGCAGGAAGCAGAAAAAGGACGTAACTTCCGTGACGGCGTACCCAGCGTAATGATTCATCTTTTTTTTTCGACATTTTGCCTCACAGAGCCACACAGCAGGGACGTTTTAACTGCCTCTAATACCTAAAGCGCCTAAACTTGCTTCATGATGTAAGAAATAGCGCACAGGGAACACAAGGGACGGAAAGTAAACGACGTAGACAATTTTTTACATCATGAACGTTATCCAACTTGCCCAACTTTCCGCTTTGCTAAACTTGCTTCTACGGATGCGTAAAAACTGACGCGTTAGGCCTCGCCAGACCGGTCGTGGTGTGCCGTGGCTACCCTGGCTTCGCATCTGTCTCCGCGAAACGGCGGAAGTGGCTCTGTCACGTGAACAGATCTCGGGTGCTCGGGGCCGCTCCGACTTTTTTCTCGGAGCGCCTCAGAGCGCTCTGAGCTGGAGGCGGGCGCTCTGAAAGAACCAGCCGAATGTAGTCAGAGCGCTTGATTTCGACCAGCCGAACGTGCGGCTGCATCTCAGAGCGCTCTAGAGCGATCTGAAACGACCAGTCGAAGACACCATAAGAGAGTCGACCGGTTCAAGCACTCCCACGGCGCCGCTCTCTACATCTGCAGGCACATAAGCGTACAAAATGTGCTCCGACCACGGAAGGACGACCGCCTCATCGACCTGCTTCACGGCAACCCGCGAATATACCTTCTCTAATGATCCCACTGTTGGACGTGTGTCGATATCGGTACTGCTAATCTCAGCCCTGCTCCTGTTCAAAAACGGAACTTTTGAGCCCCCCGCATTAACTTCTTCCTCAGAGAATGAGACTACTACCTTCCCTTTTCTCAAAAAATCCTGCCCTAATATACCTGACACTCCGTTTGGCAGAGACACGGTGTCCGGGAATACGTAGCAGGGGTGCTCCAATGCAATTCCGCCGAGAGTGAAGTGTAACCGGTAGAGCCCACTTATGCCAAGAGGATCCCCCGTTATGCCTACAAATTTGGTTGCCATACCACCAGACGCTTCCAACACCTCGCGATCCCCTTTCCTTCGAAGCGTGTTAAAGCTGCTTTCCTTAAGCAAGGTCACCTTTGACCCCGTGTCTATCTACAATTCCATGCAACAACCATTTAACTTGCAACGCACAACAGGGCATGCCTCGTCGGCCACACAAACCACCACCACCTCATTACCCACTGCTCCCTCCCCACACTCATCAGGATGGGGAGGACAACCTAGTTTTTTGTCCCTGTATCTGGAGCCTCGCTGTAGGCTTGCTTAGGGCGTGTCTCGCCTGCTTCTCTTTGTGGCTCCCCACGGCGCACGTTTGGGCAGAACCTTGCGATGTGTCCGCGACCCTGGCACGCGAAGCACACGATTTCTTCAAAATCTCGCATACCGCGCCAGTAGCTTTGTGGCGGTCTCCGGTTTCCAGCGAATGGGCGCCGTTGAGCGCCCGCTTCAACCTGGCGTTCCACCTGCTGAGATAGCAGCTGCTCTAAGCGATCTAACCGCTCTGTCAAGAGAGCAACCTCAGGGTTGGGCACCGCTCTCTCTATGACGCGTACTCTCGCTGCGGCCGCCGTTAGCGCCTCATTTCGTTCCTCATCCAATGCGGCCGCCACGGCTTGGTCGAAATTGCTCGGCTTGCGCGAGAGCACGAACCGGCGCGTGGGGTCTTGCAGACCAGCCACAAACAAAGCGGTCATTTCCTCTTTAAGTAGATCCTCCGCATATTTCTTCTTTAGCTGGTCTCCTTCCTCCTCCCTACTCAACGTATCGCGCGCTAGGCGCTGAAGCCGCGACGCAAACGTTCGCACGTCCTCCCCTACCATCTGTCCGGCGTCACGGAACCTCTGTACCCGCACATGACGTGGTTCAGTGTCGAAATGCTCGAACGCGAGCGTCTTAAATTCCGCAAATGATTTTGTGGATTTTACTTTTTCGTCTCGCCATGCAAATTCATGAGCAGCTCCTGCCATCTTACACCTCGCCATTCCCAGCATTTGAGCATCGGACCATCCCCCCATTTTCCCAATCTCTTCTAGCATGGAAAAGAAACCGCAGGTTGGAACCCCTGTCTTATTCCCCGTAAACGTCGGAATGACGCTTGCTAATGCCAGCATGCTTGCCCCGAGCGACGGCTGTGGAGTGGGAGCTCCGTAAGTTACACACATTTTTCCGCTCCAGCCCTCCGGTGCCTCAAGCCTCTCAAATGGGGGTCAAAGTCCCACAGTCAGTCCCGTGATTCCCCTTTCATTACAATTTTGAAGTCATGAATGTCGCAGCATTCAGAGGACATTTGCTTTTGAGACCCCACTTCTGACACCAGTGTGACGACCCCACATAATGCGCAGGTCCACACGGGACGGAGAGGCAAGAAGACACCGTATGGCTCAGTTTAAACAAAATGATGTAATCAATAATTATACATGGTACATCAGAGGCTGGGGTGTCCGAGCTTACGTGGCGACGCCGTCATGGGGGCGATGGAGGGGCTCCGGAGTTGCGATCCGTCGGTTGCTGGCAGAAGCTGCGCGCCGTCCGGCTTCGGCGCTGAAGGACCCTTTTCGTGAACGATGTCGTCCTCAGCGTGCCTTTCGTCCCCACTCCCCAGCTATATCTGCTCCGCCGGCCACGCCCGATCTCCTGTCTTCCCGACTGGAATGTTTCTTTCTTCCTCCTTTCCACGGCGGCGCCTGCGGCCCCCCGACCTCCCTCGTTGGAATGTCGTTTGTCTCCCGCCGGCAGCTTTCTTCTCTTGTCGGGTTGTCAGCCTCTCCTGTGTCCTTGTACGGCCAGGCAGCCTAATTGGGCTGGCTTTCCCTCCCGCCGGCGCCTTTGTACCATTGTAGCCCTTCAGTGGCTTGCCGCCGCTGGGGCTCCGTCAACGCGGCTCCGCCGAACGCGGACCGTTTAAGGGGAGACAAGGGAGTAGGACGGTTGAGCACAGAGAAGATTCCGCCAAAGATATGGGCCCTGGTAGCTCACGCACGGAACGTCACAAGTAGGCAGGCCCGTACACTTTTCCTTTTCATCCTTCTCTCAGTCGCAACCAACCATGTGCGCTGCATGCGTTGGCATTGACAACGTTGTGCCAAAAACGCGGCGCTGAAGCCATAGGCCGTCGGCGTTTATTGCGTTCATCGGTGTTGGCGTTGACAAAGTTTTACACTCCAATCATTTTAAGGAAAGGAAGTGCGCATAACTGGCTCCCTGGGTCAGTGGACGCCTGAATCGCACTTATAGGTACGGGGGGTGGTAGGTACGTGGCAGAGAGAAAGAGAGATGTGGGCTCCGTATGCGCTAGTGCTGACAACGGTGAGCGAACCATCGCGATCAACCATTAACTGCACCTGCCAGGGCGGCAGGGTGGGTGGGGACTTTAATGTAGATATTAAGACAAACAAACAGGAATTCCTTACCACTCATGTGGAAGAACATCCCGCTCCTCTCGCTCGTAACGCCTCCCACGGCTGCGACAACCTCGCGAGAAACTTGCATAGACCTCTTCTTTGAGAACCACGCATTGGAAGTCGAGCACATATTTATTTCTCCCACCACAAAGCTTCCTTCATGACAATCAAGAACTGTTAGTGGAGTGTGTCTTGAGAAAGGAATATGTGTGAAAAATAACAAGTTATCTGTAATTGTACACAGATGTCTTGCTCGCATTCTTTGCCTCAATCCACCGAAAAGCTGAAACAGCTGATGTACTGCGCTAAAATTTCGCAGTAGGAAGTAACGTAATCGTCGGCAGTTTTTTTTAGAGCGCAGCTCTTTGGCGTCCGTTCCTGGGTTTCGCGTCGTCCTCGGCGTTGTCGTCGGCCTCGTAACCAGCTCCGCCCCCCTTTCATCCCCCCAGCGCTAGCAGCGACCGACTGGATGCCGCTGACGCCGCTAGAGAGTCAAGATAACGTGACTGCATAGAACACCGTCGCCGCCATGCAGAAAGAGGAGGAAAGGGTCCCCCCCCCTGTTCTTGTGTGGCGGATAGGGTGCTCTTCAGTTGCCGACGCGCCGGTTATTTCACGTAGGCCCCGGCACGTCGACGAATACGTGACCACCTTCCCACGGCTGGACCTGGTTCTTAGCGCTGCGGAAGCGAGGGTATCATATTGTTTGTGTCGGCATCGGCGGCGTTGTCCCTGAAACCAACTCCGCAGCTGGGGTTGACTCACTATCGAAAAGGTGAAACAGCTTATTTGCTGCGCTCAAATTTCGCATTAGGAAGTAACGTAATCGTCGGTAATTTTTTCTCCCATTGCTTCCGGTCCACGGTTCAAAAAGAAAATTACATCAGCAGGGTTATTGCAATTGTGTGATTTGCGCTATTCAGGATAACAGCTTTGCATGCTCAATGGAACTAACTGTGACTGTTTATAATTTGTGCCCTTAGAGCGAAACAATGTTGCTCATAAAGACCGCAAATGAAATTCTGCTTTGTTCGCCTAAGCCCGTTTTCGATCCCTTCATTCAGGTGCCAGAGCGTGGTTGCTGGCTCCGTCGATTGGTATCTCGCCGTACTCACTGAGCGACACTAGTCGCTGCCTTGGTGTTTTTGTCTTTGTGAGGGACTATGGTCCCTTTGTATGAATAATCAGTCCAATAAACTTCTCTGCAAGGGAACTCTATTCAGCCTTGTTTTGACGTATAGCTTCCCGTTTTAAAGCGCAGCTCTTTGGCGCCCGTTTCGCGGCGTGTCTTTGCCATTGTCCTTACACATTAGTCGCGTTTTAAGCTGCGAAACTAACGAGGAGGAGGAGGAGGATAAACTTTATTTTCGTCGACAAATGTATCTGACGGTGTGGGGTTATATAGCCCCATCAAGTGGCCATGAGCCCGTGGCGTTCGGCGACTTCTCTAGGGCTTTTGTCACAACCCGGATCTGTGTGTCCGAGTCGTATAACTGCCCTCACCGCCACGTGGCTGAAAACACGACTGAGGTGTCCACGATCGTGGACACCTCAGTCGTGTTTTGAGCCACGTGGCGGTGGACACCTCAGTCGTGTTTTGAGCCACGTGGCGGTGGTGACAGTTGTGCGCTGCATGCGTTGGCATTGACAACACTGTGCCAGAAACGCGAAGCTGAAGGCATTGGCCGTCGGCGTTCGTAGTGTTCTTTGGCGTTGATAACGCTTTACACGCGGATCATTTTGAGGAAAGGTTGGTTGGTTGGTTGGTTGGTTTATGGGGTTTAACGTCCCAAAGAACTCAGGCTATGAGAGACGCCGTAGTGAAGGGCTCCGGAAGTTTCGACCACCTGGGGTTCTTTAACGTGCACTGACATCGCACAGTGCACGGGCCTCTAGAATTTCTCCTCCCAAGAAATTCGACCGCCGCGGCCGGGATCGAACCCGCGTCTTTCGGGTCAGCAGCCGAGCACCATAACCACGGAGCCACCGCGGCGGCTCATTTCAAGGAAAGGAAGTGCGCATGACTGGCTCCCTGGGTGAGTGGACACCTGAATCGCGTTTTGAGGTACGTGGGGTGCTGAGAGAGAGAGAGATGTGGGCTGCGTGCGTTAACGCTGACAACGTTGTGGCAGACACGCGGTACTGTAGCAATAGGCCGCAGCGTTCATTTCATTAACTGCCACCTGCCAGGATGGCAGGGTGGGCGCACTGCCTATCCACTGTCCGGAACGCGCTTAACGTTACAGACGCCAAGCCGCGTACAGTTAGTTGCCCGGCACTTCGCTCTCTAACCAGGTTCAGTAGTAGTTGAACCGCAGCTATATTTTTTATTTCGGGGGCTTGCGATGTGCCGTAAGAAGGGGCTGTCGATACGGTGGTTGAGGCTGTTATTGCGAAAGCAATACTATGCCAGGTCTAACCGCTCGTCGCGTGGACCCTCCTGCTCCTCGAGGAGCCGCCGCCGCGCCTAACAGATGGTGTGACGTCAGCCTCTCTGTTGCTATGGCGACCAGTGACGTCAGCTTGCTCTCTCCACCGCAGCCAGGAGGAGGAGCCGGTCGTGCCGCGCTCCTCGAGGAGTCTCGCCATGGATAGGATAGGATAGGAAAACTTTTAATGTCCAACAGAAAGAGGGTAGCCAGAGGGCTACCCGCCTAGACGACGGCCGAAAGGTCTTGACTCTCGGCGGCGGCGGCTTCGGCCAGTCGGACGAGTTGTAACTGAGTCGCCGGGTCGGAGCTCAGTAGTAAGGTCTCCCATTGATCTTTTGTGTTTATACCTCGTCCCTCCCGGGGAGCATGAGGACACTCCCATAGTATGTGGTCCAAGGTAGTCACCGTCGAAGAGTCTATATCTGAATCTAGTTGCTCTACTGCTTCTGAACCGTTTAACTCTAGGGCGACAGCCAAGCAAGCTAGGAAGAATGCAAGAAAGAGGTTACAACGTGCCCAAGAAACGGAAGAAAAACGAGGATAACGACTGCGGAAACGGCGAGAAGCCGAAGCAGTTAAACGAGCTGTATCGAGCTCAGAAGCTGGGATTAGGCAAGCTAAACGGAATGAAGCCAAGCGGCAACAACGTGCCCAGGAAACAGAGGAACAACGAGAAGAACGTTTGCGAAAACGTTTGGAAATTTGGAAATTGTAAAATTTCAGATACGGAAATATTGAACGTAATGGTCCATTCTTCTGATATGTTGCAAAACCATCCTTTTGAAGTGTTCCCATCGATCGCATCGAACAATTTACTGTCATAAAAAACCAATATGGAACACTTTTAACGCTAGCAAATACATTATTAGAAAAAACAAATACAAGACTGCCTTTGGGTGACCTGCGGATATGTTGACTGTTGTAGCGAAATCGTACATTACATGAAAAAAATTGGCTATGGTTTAGCTCCGGTTAAACCTGGTAGAGTAGCGAGAGGTACGTACCCCTGGCTACGCTTAGGCTTCGCTTGAAAGTGAGGCACACGATTTACGTAATGGCTTGAGTTTTATTGTTTATACTATAATGAAGGCGCTCCGGTGGTCAGTAAAAGTGAAACTTGCGCACAACCGACGAGGCAGGCGGCGTCTACTCCACCGTCGGCGCCGCGGTGAGGCGCGCACACCAGCTGCGTGCTCTGACGTCACTCCGCGCATGCGCACAAATGGCGGAGCGTGGTGCAATGGCTAAAGCGCCGCCACGCTGACCTCGCAAAGTGGCTGGCGTAGTGTAGCTCTCGCTACAAAAAAAAAATCTGTTCATAAAAGTCTTACCGCTGAACAATGTTTTTGTCCAGAATTGTTGGGTACGAACATGCTCTTGAGCGGTATGCGTGTAACATCTCTGGGATGTTCTGGGTTCTGCTTCTTCTTGAGAGCCCCATCAACGCGTCATCGACGAGCTATTTTCTCCAGAAGTCACATTTATATGTAGATGGTATGCAAGAACACATGAAATCATAATTTTGGTGCACTGAAAGGAATCCCTCGATGTTAAGAAATTTGATCTAAAGTGGATCCTTTCCAACAGCGTGACTCATAATCAATCCATGGCATGCCTTTGGCAAGTGAAAAAATCAGGTATAAAAAATCGATTACTGTGTGTAAAAACCATGTCAATATTCCATGAGTGCAAATCAAGCTGTTCGTTACCCAACAGAATCATTACTGTTGCTGTTGAAGGATATCATTGCCCTTTAGTATATCTCATATGGAAATAAATTTCATTGTAACGAGTGCCTCCCTTAAGTATGCAAAAGCGAGAAATGGCTCATGAGGCTGAAAACTCGGCGTTGTCGTAGTATTTCACGCCAGGTGGTCAGTAAACCCACGTGACCTCTACATCATGAGGGAAGAAAAGAAAAAATTGAAGACGATTACGTTACTTCTGAATGCGAAATTTCAGCGCAGCTCATCAGCTGTTCCAGCTTTTTGATAGACTGAGGCAAAGAATTCGAGCAAGGCATGCATGTACAATTACAAACAACTTGTTATTAAGGCGGAAGCCTTTAATGCCTCATCGTTGTAAGCAAGAGTTGTCGACACAAATGTCACGCTTTTCAATTGTCCGAACGGTCGTGACGTCACAGTGCGCGAATTTCAAACGGGGCCAATTATACTTTGGCTACTAACCATGCAACCAATTAAAAGGATCGTATAGTGAGGCTCCAAGTAAGTGGGACTGAGATTAGTTACTTGCTTACTCCACCAATTAGCCTAATTAACCTTTATAGTCAGACCACATAAATAAATAAAACCGAGTAAGAAGTCGGTTGTGCTCGGGAATCGAACCCCGGTCTCCGCAGTGCGAGACGAGCACGCACCACACCGCCATGCCAGCTTTTTTTTTTTCTTTATTGACACCGCCATGCCAGCTCGATGGTTTGGAATGAGCAAAGGCGCGTTCAGTGAATACGATGTCTTCGTTCACTCCCTTCCCGTTACGGCGAGGTTTAGGTGTCCACCGAGATATGAGAGACAGATGCATTTCCTTTCCTCTAAAACCAATTTACCGACGAGCAAGGCGTAGAACCGAACGGGCGATGGCGTTCTATGGACTCCCTGGCAGCGTTGCAAGACGCTGTCGCGTTCCGCTCTTAGAGGCGAAGCTTAACATCTTAACCACACATCAGTGACACAAGCAGCAACACCGGCTTTCGCCTCACCGCACTTTAGGTCAACAAAGTGCCCCCCTGTCTTTTCTTCTTGTTATACTTCGGTTTTTAACTATCTCATCAAGAATTGCTTCATTTGGTACTCACCTGCATTTCAATCTTGCCTGCAAAGCCGAGCAGGTGATCCCAAGGTTCCTCCGACTGAGACGTCCCGTCAACTCAGCTTTTGGCCACCATGTGATTGCAAGGGCGGAGAGGCAACTACTTCAAGCACGCATTGAAGAATGCCGGACGATGGTGAAGCGCCTTGAACACGAAGCCTTCTTCGCAAAAAGACAGTTGGAATTGCAAATTCCTGAACTCGATCATGCCCAGCAAAATCATTACGTCGACTGGTCAAAGCCACATAAGCTACATCTTAATCGGCCGGTTATTCATTGTTAACAAGGAACCCGTAGCGGTTCCGAAACGTCAACTAACCCCCATTTTTGACGTGGTCAGTGACCCAAGTTTACTTATTACTATGCCACTACCTGACCAGACGGGATTCCGTCAAACCCTGGATTACATACCTGAAATTTACCTGCACAGTTTATGCGTTTATAGGTTCATCAGGGTTCAACGACCCGAAGAGACACATTTATATACTATTTATTTTTGTTAACCGTTACTGCCGTTCCTAGCAGACTTGTTAAAGAGTGGTCGATGTCGTATTTGACTAGAATAACTTGCCAACTAGATTTGTTTTGTGTTCGCGACTATGCATCCTTTGCAAACACATTTCCTTTAATAATTATGGACACCAAGTATTAGCGATGTCATTTGCATTAATGTCTTCTACTTATGAAAGCAGAAACATTTCATGGTGAGTTATTTTGAGAAACCCAGGGTCGATGCTAAAAAGAAACTGAAGTCGAGTGCCGTATGGCTGCGCTTGGGTGGATGCCAATGAGTAATTACTTCCTTCTTACAAATCTATTCCACCTTGGGGGATTCCCCTAAACATTTGACCAACAATGTTCCCCCTTCGAGTTATTAGCCAATTCGCTCTCGCCCTACCATAAGCTTGCCGTCCCGGTTAGCTCAGTTGGTAGAGCGACTGCTCCGGTGAAGCGGTGGTCCCGGGTTCGAACCCCGGACCAGGACAAATTTTTCTTTAACTCTTTAACTACGAAGTTTCTGAGTAAGCTGTATAGCTTTCCTTTGTAGCCGTATGGCTGCGCTCGGGTGGATGCTAATGAGTAATTACTCCCTTATTACAAATCTACTCCACTTTGGGGGATTCCCCTAAACATTTGACCGACCAGTGCCAAGCGTCTTTGCACTTCGAAAACCAAAGACTCCACGGAAGGCACCTTATCCTCGCCCCTACGGTTTGCCGGCAGGCCACACGGCCTTTTTTGCTTTCCACGGCCAGTCACTTGTAAACACCATCCCAAGTAGAAGACGAGGCGATTGAAACAAGGATGTGCGAGTATAGGCGCCTTGCAGTTTTCGCTGCTTCACCACCACACTTTCTCACATTCCGCTCACCATATGATAACTGCTGGTACTGTCCAGATAATAAATTAGGAAATCTTCCAGTTTAGCTGTACTTAAAACTAGTTCCAAGCCGACGGCGGCGGCCACTTGCAATTACGACGGCGCCGGTCCGGCGGCCTGGAAGGAAAATGGCGCCTGCCGGCTGTTGTTGCCAGCCGAACTAGCGCCTTTGCGGTACTCTTGTGGGTGGTAAAGCCCCTGAGGGGCTTTAGTGGGTGGTACTGAAATAAACACTTGTACAGTCGGGGACAAAAGTCTCCGGACCACGTGTTTCTCTAACGAAGCCGATAGCTCTGCTATTAGTCGGCGGCTGGAGACCACACTTGTGGAGGTAAAAGTTAAATTTTTGTTCTTTCATCTGCACAAGTGCGGTGTCCAGCCGCTGTCTGATACACGTGGTCCGGAGACTTTTGTCCCCGACTGTACGTACTGATGACTGAGTGTTCCTAGATCTTCAAGGGGGGGGGGGACTATAGCCGACAACAGATAGAAATGACGAGTATAGACCAGAATCCAGAGCCGCTCCTGGGCGCGGCCATTTTCCGCCGACTAGTGCGCCTCGGTGCGAGCGTTTCTTAGAGGACTGCGGGGCTGCGGCAGCTCCGCGGGCGCGCCTGCATATAGCCACGCTTCGGGCGCTAAAAAAACATTGCCGAGCGTACTTCCGCAGCGTGGCTGTGTTGCAGGAAGTATTCACGTTATTAAAGGGAGCACATTGATGCTTTTTAATGACATTTAGTTTGACATTCACGTGAATTGTGCTGACGCTTAGAACGCGCTCGTGCTTATATCGCTATCGTCTTGGTGCTCCACTGCAAAAAAAAACTTTTTGTTCAATATCAAGTATTAGGTGAGCGGCTAGCATGCAGGTCCAATTCACATGCACTCTTAATCCTTCGGCCATAAAGTACCACCCACAAACAGGGCTTTCTTGTCGCATGCGTGGTGCGCCAGTTTATCAACAAATTACCGCTGCGAGCTTAACTGAGTCGCAGGGCCAACAAAAAACAAAATTTGTCATGGTTTATGCAACCTGGTGCATAAAAACGTACTTTTGCTCAAATTATCAAAGCCTGAATAGATATTAGCAGCGAATCCAGCTTTCACGAATTCTGAGGTCCGAAGTCGCGTTCATTTTATTCGGTAGCTCTCGCCGCGTGTGACAGCGTTGCGTAGGCGTTTGGCTAAGTGTGAATGAATGTATTAATATCGCGCATATTTTCCTATGATTGAGGTAGACAGCAAAAGCAGAAAGACACTACGGTAAACCCTTTACCCCCCCCCCCCCCCCCCCCCTATGATCCCTATGACATGCGTGCGGAAAGAGCATCTGAAATCGGTAGCGGTCGTGCTTACAATCCTGTGCATGAAATGTGTTTAATGGGAACTAGAGCAAGCTCAGCGCAAGGAGGTGATCAAAAACACGCGCTTCGTCGGGACAAGTCTGCAGCTCACCTATCCAGTTACTACACCCCTGAATCAAATCAATAAATGCACATTCCTGTGCCTAAAATTATCATTGATGATAGCGGACGTAAAAGACGGCAACAAACGACACGCCAGCGCAGAACTCTGCTTAGAAGTGCCGGTTTCCAGTCCGTGCGCTACCTGGCCGACTACTCCTCGGGAAAAATCCTTGCTGTTTGCAATACTATTCCAGAATTTTCCTGAGCAGCGCCGCCGCACCAGCGGCTTGGTGGAGCAGCGTCGCCGCTGCTGTGCCAGCGTTTAGAATCCTGAGCCAGCAGAATATCATCATTGCAAAACGTAGCGCGAAAAACGGGACACAGGAAAGGTGAAGACAGGACACGAGCGCTAATCATCAATATCAATATCATCATGGTGGGCACAAACAACGAGACAGACGCGCACTGCCTCGGCGCACTTACTCACATACAAATGAACGGAAAAAAACTCGGAGACGTCACGTTAACGACTAACTGCGCGCAAGATAACCGCAGTACTGTCTGGTAGAGGGAAAATGTGAGTAGTGACGCACAGCACACACCCTCATACGTTATGATGAAGCACTACAACGACAGAAGCGAACACGTAAACACGCATTCAACGCGCGGTGCCGGCGCGACCCGCAGTCCATCGGGCCGCGCGCGCCGATAGATGGCGACTGGTGTCGAGAGTAGGGGCGCGCCAGCAGCCTGCGTGTGAGGGTAAAAGAATCTGGTCTATAATCACGGTTAACTTAGTCGAACTAAACTCAAACAGCATCGCTGTGTCACCAGTCATACACGAGAGTGTAATCTGCCCTACAATTTTTTTAAACATCATCCAATCCACTCAACATTAAATGCCGCAAATTATTTATTTATTTATTTGAAAATACTGTTGGCCGTGGGGCCGTTACAGTGGTGGGGCGTGACACTTGGAAAGCAAAAAGGTTTCGTCGATTATACAATAATACAAAGGGAATCTTCAGCTATACAATCATTTCTTACGGCGTAATGTTTACTTTTTATACAGAAGCAGTGTTAGTAAATATTCACTTGAAAAACAGTTATTTCGCACAAAAAAGGAAAAAATAACAAAAAATTTCTACATTCCCGGCCTTCACCTTAGGCGAGTTGATTAGGCGTATGACACAAAAAAAACTTTTTTAGTGCGAAATGGATATAGCTTTTTCGAAAGTTGTTAATGTACTGGACTGTAAGAGTCAGAGATCTGACAATTCGGATCGTCTAATCACGTTTGTGTCGCTGTGTTGCCTCGATTTCGAACGTTTGAGTCGCCGGGAGTATCCACGGTTCACTAAGCCCATTAGTGTGGTGTCTCTTTCTCGGGGCTGTTTTAGCAATTTCGTGAAGACAGCTGATGTAGCGTCAGGTAAGGTGGAGGACACCCTGCTATAGTAACTCTAAAACACTTACAGCCCCGCCCTTAAAAAGCTAAGCGCGGTTGCAAAAGCTCTACGTGACTCGGAAGAGCTTTTGTGTTGGGTCGTCTGATGTAATTACATTGCAACGCGGAGCTCGCACTACCACTCCAGCGTAGCGGCGAGGGAGCGTGGCAGCTGTTTTGCGTTGACGAGCTGCGTTTACAGAAAGATAACTTCCGGCGCCAACACAACAGCAGATGCCGGAGCAAATTCTGGGTCTCCGGTATAGAGTCAGCAGCCGTGTGCCTCCGTGCTTCAGAACACGTCCCTCTTCCGTACACATCGCGTGCAGTGCTGGCACACAGTCGGCGCTCGGTGCAATGTTTGGAGACTGCAGGGCGATAGGTAAATGAGATAACAAAAAAGCGCAGCGCGGCAACAACGGCACATATGTGTTTCTCCACTTATCGGAAGTTTACGGGTGGGCACTCATGAACGCTTGTTGCGCGGCCGCACGAATCGTGTATGTTTATTTGGAACCCTGTTATCTTGGGGGAGGCTTATCTCGCCTTCCGCGACACGTATCAGTCTTAGCGCGGTGGGCGGCGGGTCTCTCATGCGACGCCCTGATAGTTCGTCAAACGCGATGGCTCTATTTCGGGCTAGTGGCCCTCCAAGGGCTCGCTGATAGCGCTGTTTTGCGTTGCGAATGGCGGCCAGCAGGCACTGAGAACGTGCACGACGCACTAATAGCAGCAAGTGAGGCGTCAACGCACGATTTCACTATTTTGACTACGTGCGGAATTCTTTCAGTATCTTCACGACTGATGGCGACGAAAACTGTTTTTGTATTCGACATGTTGTGAACGGACTTCGAACAGCTGTAACGATGTTTTTGAGTAGCTCCTTCCTGAAGCGAAGATACACCGTCCCGATAAAGGCTTCACTTTGGAACGGCGCTGTCTTGTTGTTGCGATTGAAAGAAGGTTTGCTCTGGTTTATGGCGTTTATTGTCCCAGAGTGACTCAGGCTATGAGGGACGCCGTAGTGAAGGACTCCGGAAATTTCGACCACCTGGGGTTCTTTAACGTGAACTGACGTCGCTCAGTACACGGGTCTCTAGAAGAATGATGGAAAGGAAATTGCACGGACTTGCCGACTGACTCGAGCTGAGTCACAACTGCTGCCATGTGCAGATAGAGGAGAGTTGAAAGATATGAGAGGAAAGAGTGAAGGAACAGACGCACGTCGCAACAACCGCGTCCGCCGAAACATACTACGCTAGTGGCGTTTGAAATGGCGCGCCAAACTGGGAGCGCAAAGCCATACTACTACTATGCGCTGGAGAGATGAAAGCACGTGTCTAGTACTTTTATTTTACATTTTATAAAGTTATTTCTACGCTTGCCACCGCAAGCTTCTAAAATTTCAGTGTTATTTTTATTGTTTCTAGTCGATTTCAGCCTTTCCTAGTTTTACGAACGCCGTTTTTGAGGCCGCTAGCCTTTCAAGCACAATGTTGAATTGTGTGGTAGCCAGCGCCATCGCTAGCCACCCAGCGGCGGAGACAGCCGCGGAGCGGCGCCACCGTTTCCAAAACAAACCGTGACGTAGCTCGTGGGGTGATTTCTCGGCCCTCGCGCAGCTCTCGTTCAAAAGACGCCGTCGCCGTTCACGCGCCATCGAAGTGCGCGTGTGCTTTGCTGCTTTTGTTTGCTTGCTGTCGTCGTTGGCCGCCAACCCGCGCACGCTGCGGTGGCCCTCTTTTGCGTTTAGACGGCTGTTTTCTTTTCTGGGAAAGGGGGAACGAACGATCGGGCCAGCAGCGCTCTCCAAGGTCCTCGGCCTGCGAGACGACGAACGTGACACAGCGCACAACAGAACCGGAGCGCGCGCTCGCTCGCGACGACGCTGGACCCGTGCACAAAAAGACGACCATTCCTGCGAGCTGCCTCGACCTGTGACTAGTTGGACCGCTCCGTCGTGAAACGCTGTTCGACGTGATCGGACTTGGCCGCCCGACGCCGCCGCCTTGCCGAGTCGCCAGCCACAACAACACAAGGGAGAGAACCAACCGTTCGTCGTCTGCTTCACGGCAGTGCTACGTGCCCGATCGGTCGTCGATTATGTCGCTCACCCCGCCACACCAGCCGCCCGTCAACGACGACTCCCTGAACGGTAAGACGCTGCCCGAATTTGCTATTTCTTTCGACGCATCGTCGTTGAAAAGGGACTTCGGAACGAACACGGCGGCGGGGAAACGCGGGAGCCAGAAGTCCGCGACGCGTTGTTATCGTTCCCGCGCAGCCGCTGGCAACGTTCCTCCATCTGTCTCGGCTCCTCGTAGCGATGGCCGCTTCGCGCTCGGCGGCCGCTCAGCTGTTACCGCGTTCGCGTGGGGCGCGCAATATTCCGTCCTCTCACGGCCTAATCGCTGACGCAACTTCAGCCTTGAGCAGTCGCGCGACACTTAACACCGAACGTTGCGGCGTTTGCATTTGTGCGTTCTGTTTCTGTGCGCGTTCTACCTGTGAGCGCGAGATTCCTATTCCTCGTATCATCGCCGCGCATTTGGCAGCCGCCGAGGCTTTCAGCCTTCGAGAAAGCAGCGGCTGCGAGCAAATCTCAACATTTCGCTGCCATGGAGGTGCGATGCGGTTTTTCCTAGTGGCTAACGAACGTCGCTAGCTGTTCTTGTTTTCTTTTTTTTTTACCTGGCGAAAGCGCGTCTATTTTTCGCTCTGGCCAGCTGTTCGAACTTGCGCGTGTTTGTTCGGACGTGACATTTGACGGAGCCTGCGGTGTCGACGCTCTCGGCGAGGCCTTTCAATGAAAAGATGGGGAATGAAACGAACAAACGAAAAAACTACAGCGTAGCAGAATGGCTCGGTCGGACGACGCAGAATCTGCTCGTGCTTCGCTGCGCAGCAGACTCCGTTCGCTCGCCATTTTGCGACTGGTTTGTTTATTGCTTGCTAACAACTATAGTGCGCGTTTGTTAACCAGTTTCCCCGGACTCGTTCCCGTGCTCGGGCTCGTTAGTTACACATTATACAACATCGCAGCAAACCATTATGTTCGCTCGGCCAACCCCGTGTGCGCATCGTACGCGTCTGGGAAGTTGTGCAATTATAATAGCGAAATAGTTAAGTGCACGCAGTACAGGCCGCGTAGTTCGTGCAAAGCGCTGTTTAAGGAAGTTGCAAGTCCCTCTGCAAAAGCGTACTCGAAGATTTGTTGACTTAGACGCGAACTTGGGCACCCGTTCCGGAAGCGTACCCGGGACTCCCGAGGTCGACGCGCCGCGTATTTGCATCCCTGGCTGCGTGTTGGCTTCAGTGCGCGGTTGTTGTTGGCGCAGACGGTATTCGTCGTATCTGCGCTGCTGACGGAAGTTGTTTGCTGGGCGTACCCTATTTTCGTCTGCTGCGCATTTGGATATTTGCGTATGCACGCTAACGGGCGCGATGCAGGGATATTACGGATGATGCGCGGGAAAAAGTAAATGGGAGATTAATTCGTTGCTTGTGACCGCTGTTCCTCGCATTATAATATAGTTGTACTTACTTGAAGTTTAGGTCTATCCAGCAAGTATGTTGGATCCAGTGTCACCTTTTCCCTGTCATTTACATAACTAGCTTACTCTGAGTGCAGCTGCACCATCCTTTTCGCGTATGTGTGAATTTAATCGTAATTAGGTGGGAAAGCCACGTTGCCTTAATGTACAGTAGACATTTGTATAATTCTCGTCCGGCGTGTACCGGTGCCGTAGATGAGCGAGACAGTATTGTTTTTGGTCAAACTTTGCCGTTTAATTTGTTGAGCAGTTCAGTTGTGAGCAATATTTCATTGTGGTTAGTCTTCGTGCCACGAAGGGCAAGGTAGCGCTTTTTTCTCTGTTTCCGCAGAACGCAGATATCAGTTTTGTAAGTTTCAGGCGTTTAAGCAACAGATTGTCAAAATTTTGGTCTGTGCTCTCAGTTCAGGTCTGGCTACTAAAGAGAAACAGGAGGAAAGGAGTATCGTTCGGTATAAGACTGCCTAGAAATTCGCAATAAGACCTTGCTTCAGCATCATGAGGAAAGCCTACATTATTTTAACCGGTGTGGAGCATATTAACCGAGGTGCCGTCAGCGGTGGAGCGTACAGCATCCTAAAGGCGCAATTTGTTGGTTACAACCCACATTTCGCTATAAACGTTAAATACACTGATAGCTTGTAGTACTCGTCCATGCTCTGTACGTCTGCGTGTATTTTTTTAATTTTTTTTTTCACATAAGCATGGTTTGTAGCGGCGAAAACGCCACTTTTGGCTGCTGCAGTGTGAAAACTCTCTCTGACATGGATAGCCAGGCCAATCTGTGTGCGTCAAAGCTGGAAAGTTTTAAGTGACACAGGGGAGGGCGTGAGGCATGTTCTGTTGACACTTGCCCGACAAGAGCATTTGCATGAATAGCTCAACTGTGTGCTACGCTAGAGGGCTCGGCACCACGCAGAAAGTAGAATCAAATCCTGGAACCGGGAGGGGCACGGGTAATTATTGTTTGCATAGCAGATTAATTCTTGCAGTCTTCAGGCCCTCGGCGACAACCGAACCCGCGACGCTGTGCTTTGTACTCTAGAAGGAGCGCGAAGTCTCCTGCCCTCCACCACTTCCGCTATAGTTCGTATATACCGGGAAACTATGCAGGTTGTTAAACACCGGATTTGGTGCTCTAAAAACGTTCCCGGCATTTCCGTTCCGGATGTCCCCGCGCAGAAGGTGCCGAACGTCGTTTGGGTTGTTTCACTTATGTTGTTTACCTGCTATAATTTGAGTGCTAAGGATCTTGTATAAAATCTTTAATTATTGTTGCAAATCAGCGGTAACATGTCTGTTTTAAATATATTGTGATGTTACTGACACTCCTATGTAACGGTCTTCTTGGCCTTAGTCAAGCTGCATGAGCGGCTTTTAGCCAAGAAGACCCTCCAGGCACTTTCTGGAAAATAAACATTGAATTGAATTGAAATCGAATTGAATTGAATGATTGTCCCCCGCGACGACTACATTAGCCTAATGATACAAGCGGGCATGTACTAGCTTTGGCCCACTGAAGCTAAGAAAAAAAAAAAGAAAATGATGGAAGTAATGAAGGGTAAATGGTGACGGGACGTCAGCCTTCATATCCGCGTGTTCGAAGCGAGTCGGTGCTGCGGCGACCGTTGTAGTCGGGCCGCTCCGTCTTCCTTTATTCGACCGGGGGGCGGAGGGTCGTTTGTCTTCCGGCATGCACTTTCTGACCCGCTGCATGGACGGAGGCTCTCTGAGCTCGCGCGCGCGCGCACCCAAGCCGCTGAAAGAGCAGGAGGGAGGGGGGGAGGCGATAAAGAAGGTGACGAGACAGCCAGGGAAGTAGCGGGCCCTCTTCCAACGGGACTTGGCTGCGGCAGCTCGGCGTGTCTGGCCGACCATCACTCGCGTGGGCGTCGCCAGCGGAGACACGCTGGATCGGCGACGTCAGCACTGCTGGGGAGTGTGCGGAGCCGGAAGTCGCTACTCCAGAGGAAGAGTTGGGTGGGGGTGGCGGACGTCAATGAAGCGCCCGTCTTCCCATAAGCGCCCGTCGCTTTAGCATCGGTGTGATCGCGGCGAACGGTTACTCCTCATCGGCGTGTGAAAGAGCCCGTAGGTATTAAGCCGAAAGCCGTTAATGCCTCATACTGTCGTGACCAAGACGTGTTCGCAGATTTGTCTGCGTTTCGGCGTCACTACTTAAAAAGAAACTGCGTCGAGGCTGGGAATCTAACCAGGGCCTTTGGCGTTTGAAGCGGAGACGCTACCACTCCGCCACGAAGGCTCAGGATTTGGGCATGAATAAAGGCGCATCTATTCAATGCATCAGTTTCATGAACAAAATAAAAGGGATGAAAGAGTAAAAGTAAGAAAAGAAAAATACAAAATAATAAAATAAAAGAAACGACACAGGAATAAAAATAAAACACGAAAAATAAAAAACAATAAAAAAGAAAAGAAACAAAAATAAAAAATGGGATGCATTTTTGTTTGTACGCAACCTATGGCCGCTAACGGCTTCGAACGTGCGACCTTCGGAATTTCACCAGCGGCGGAGTCTAGGCAAGCTTCGCTGTGAGGCTACTTTCTTTGCGAGACCCGGTAGATTTACGACTCCGGCCGGCGTTGACCGCTCACGCGACATTTTAGTGTCGCGACGTTGCACAAAGGCAGTTTCGCTTTCCACGGGGTAACTATACTGCCGGTGTGCTGTGTCTCCTCCTGCGCAGCGCCGCACGTTTCTGGGTGGAAACACGCCGCTAATAATAATACTAAAAAAAAAAAAGTCCTGGCGGCAGTCCAGTCGAGCGGCGGCGGCCTGACACAGCGAAGCGTGATTAGCATGGTCAACCGGCTGGCCGCGGGCGCCCGCTGCCCTCGCTTCGTCCTGCGTCCGCGCAGTGTCGCCTCGGATGTTTCTCGGGACGCGTCCGGGCAGAGCCCGGGCAACGCCAGACACGTTACTTCTGCGGTCACAGGAAGCACGTCCGTTCGAAGGGACGCGCGTGGAAGTTGGTCTTGATGGATGTTAGGCTGCCGTTTTTGAATATTCTGTATTTAGTTCGGTACCTTTTCTCGTATGCACTTTGTTTTATTTATGCCCTTCTGCCATCGTACCCAGTTGCTCGTTCAATGTTTCTACATATAAAGGGAACCAGCGAAAATAGACGCAAGACAAGAACAAAGAAGGCACACACCACAACGCTGGTATAAAACGCCAGCGTTGTGGTGTGTGCCTTCTGTGTTCTTGTCTTGCGTCTATTTTCGCTGGTTCCCTTTATATGCAATATGAACCAACTAGCCCAGCAGTTTGCACTCCTCAACTAATGTTTCTACAAATGGTGACGTTCTAGTACATACCTTTGTGTTTACTTGCAACGTTTTGCGACTGTTTTCGTGAATTTATTCGTTCTGTTGTTGGCATCCCTAATTATTGTGTTGTTTCGCTTTTTCGAATCATGTATTTTCTTGCAGCTCGTTTTCTTTTTGCAATCATGCGTGTCATTTTTTGTAGGCATGTCTATGCATGCGTTAATCCCCTTATTGTAACAGCTTCGTTTTATATCTACGTACCACTCCCCTCAATAATGCCCTGTGGGCCATGAGGGTATCAGAAATAAATACAAGAATTCCTCTGAGCGCGTGTGATTGCTGCGGGGCTTTGCTGGGAGGAGTGCCGGCATTGCGGCCTCTTTTTCTGTCTTCTCTCTTTCCCTCCGAACTTCCTCACTTCCCTCACGGCGTGGTTTAGGTGTCCACCGATATGTGGCCAGTTACTGCGCCTTTTGTTTTCCCTAAAATCACAATGACCGTATGCTTTTCCCCCACTTTGTTGTTGTTGGCTATTTATTGGTGATACAAATAAAAACGGAAGCCAAAAATGTTGCTAGCCGCGGCATCTGCCATCGAAACCTGAAGCACCTGAGCTGCGGCTAGCGGGAATAAAAGGACAGGTAGAGGGAAAGAAAGGGGGGGGGGGTGAGCGATAGAAGAAAGGACAGGGGTAGGGCGGCAATATACACTATGTATACAAATATAGGACATTTCCCCACTACGGTGGATGACGATTTTGTTAAGAAGGTTGTGCACTGAATTGTTGGCGGTGCAGGCAAGGGGTCTGCGGTATAGTAGGTAGGGCAGGGGGTTTCGCCAGGCATTGAAATAGGGTGGCGTCTAAATTTCTGAGGGGGCGGGGAGAGAAGCGGTAGTCAGTTTTAGTTTTTTTTATATGTGTCGTTCATGTCTCGCACAGGACTGGCAACGTTTATGACCTCGACACTCTTGACAGAGATCACAAGAATTCCCAGTCATGTGTAAAGAAAAAAAATGATGCGAATTAAGGGGGTGTCTTCAGAAAAACAAGGGACGATGTGTTGGGATATGACAGCGGTAGGGTCACACTTAGGCTCGGACTGCTGTTCAGACTTTTCATTATTTAGTATCGCAGCTACTAAAATTTCAGGATAGCAGACTTCAGCCGCTATATTCCCTGGTGAAATCCAGTGACAGTGACGTCTGCGCCGTTTCCCAAATCAGCCTGTCCCTA
This sequence comes from Amblyomma mixtum, assembly GCF_055824585.1. Lineage (NCBI taxonomy): Eukaryota > Metazoa > Arthropoda > Arachnida > Ixodida > Ixodidae > Amblyomma > Amblyomma mixtum. Next base: position 35,962,978 of record NC_143015.1, read on the forward strand.
TCGACTTGGGAGCTCCGAATCGCATGGACTATGTCGGACGATGTCGTCCACGCTCAGCTGTATAATGCTGTCATTGGCCACGACGGGGTAATTTTCGGTTTCTGCACGCGGTCATGTGGCACTATGATGGTGGCGTTCTGGCTAGAAGATTGTAATGTTGCCCTGATGAGGTTATCAGGATACAATGGACAACTCGTTGGTGCTGTCGAGATTGTGTCATCCACGCTGGCGTGATTCAGGTTTGCTTTCGAATGACCGCAATGTTTAGCTGTTTGGTGCAGCTTCCTATGTCGGGTTCCCGGGGCGGGGGACGGCGAGGTATTTTGCGGTTCCCGTCCATTTCCTTCGCGAGTTGCGCAAGTCTCGGGTGATAGTATATGTGCGGTAGAGGCAGCAACTGCCAACGCCCAGGACTGGCGCCACGGCACCCTGGCCGTCGAATCGTGTCGGCCGCGCTCCCCTTTTTGAATGTTCTTCCCCCCCCCCCCCCCCACCCCCCCGCGTGTCTACGTGTCCGTATGCACGCGCCTCGAAGGAGATCGACCCGGTTGTGGTGTTCGCGCGCCTTTTCTCTGTCTGCTCCTGTCTCGATTGGTGGGGGGGAGAGAAATATTGGAAGCAGCGACGGCGGGGGCGTCTGCCGACTCTGCGCGCGCGCTGGCAGCAACAGCTGCACGTTGCCCCTTCCGCGGCGGCCCCTCTGCAACCTCCTCCTCCGTGAGGTTATGGAGTTTCGCCTCCTGCCGACTTCGCGCTCGCAGTAGATGGAAGGGAAGGGGGGGGGGGGGGGTGACAAGCGCGAGGTCCGCGCCTCCTCCTTCTCTCCTCTGGCTCTGCTCTTTTCGTTGTTTTTGCTTTGTTTCGCGCCTGTCCGTTCGTTCCGTTTGCCGTTCATCCCCCTTTCTTGTTCTGGTTAAAGTATCATGCAGGGCTTTAGTTCTGCCTGCTTCGTCACCCCCTCCCTCCCATCCGTGTTATGCTCTATTTTCCTTTCTATTTTCCATAGCAACTAGTCGGCGACATTGTCTAGAGCACCTCCCTTTGAGACATTCGCCGCTGCGTTCTTCAGTTGTATCCGACTATCCAACAATGCAGGGGAGCAAGTAAGAAACAGAAAGAACGCGGAGTTTGTCCGCACATCTTCAGGTCGGGAATTATTGGGCCACACTATTCAAAAAAGAAGGTCCGCGGTGACTGTGTTCCGTCATCATCTCCCGAGTGTCGTATCCCTTCCTCGCCTCCGCTGTCGCGTCTCCTCTTCCTTCTGTTCTTCTGTTGCGTACTCTCTCTCTCCAGCGGCTCCCCCCGTCTGGGCGCATTGGGCGGACGCTGCCCCCTCCCTCCCCATCCCATGGCGGCGCAATGTCTTCGCGATGCAGAGGTCGTGGCCTCGGGCGCGGTCGTTGGCTGAGAGCGGGCCGCGCGTGCGTTGTTGTTGCGACCCCGCGCAGCGTTGGCCGCCGCCCCGCGTGCGTTGCGGATTAGCTGCCATGCGCCAACAGCGCTGGGTGGTCGGCAGGCGAAGGAGCTGATGTAAAGGACAGTACGAAAGGCCAAAGAGAGACGGGATTGAAGGCGCCTGGCAACGGATGTCAAAAGGTCTCTTGCGTTGGGTGGAGAGGTGATGCATCGTCCTCCCCTCCATTTTTCTTTTTCCGTTCTCAGGCAAGTTTTCATTACTGCACATGACGTTGTGGTCACGGCATACTCGTCGCCTTCGAAAAAAAAAAAAAGAAAGTTGAATTAGTCCATTGTTTTCATTTCATTTTTACTGTCAGCCCTGATCACGGGCTATAACAGGAATGGGTAATGTGGTATAAAAAATAGCAATTACACAAACATTTAAACGGTCACAAAATTCGGTACATAAAGCGTTCGCCACTTAGACAAAAAATTCTGGCAACCTTCCCCAACACCCGCTAAAAAATAGCAACAGCGCTCGCGAAGAGGCGCTTGAGAGGCGGCCAGCCTAAGCCAGGATAGTCAGGCAGAACAAAGAATAGAAGCGTTTCCCTGTCAGTATAAGTCAGCGTAGGCCAGACGGTTCGACATTTCTGTTGCCGCACGCTGGTGAAATTTTCTTAATAGGAAAAAAATAATTGTAAAATTAAACCACGATCAATTGTCTTCTTTAATCAAGTTCCATCAGTTGCCCGTCTGAGTTTTCAAAAACTTCGAGCCAAGCTTCGTTTTCAAATTTGGCGCCGCGCGTCGGCTCTGCCCACACTTCCGGTCGCGTGGCGCCACACTTCCGGCGTTTCCGAATTTGGCGCTACTTTTACTCCGGCCCCGCCCACTTTTTGGGCATTTTTGGCTCTAATTAATTAGCCAATTAACCCACCTCAACCCCCTGATTTCCCATACGAGATTTTTTTTTATGCTCTATCCGATGGTGCTATTATTTTTCGCATAAACCCATTCGTTCGGACGTAATCGTGCGGACAAGCTCGTGATGACACGAAACCGCAAATGCAGGCATACAATGCTTACGATTAAAAAAAATACAGGCGGAAAGCATATTGCAAGAAGAGTAGGCTCACGTATACTTTGCACATTGTGTTAAGTAGCGGTGTGCCAATATCAAATTTTTCGAATACGAATACTTGGTTCCGAATATCGAATCGAATATCGAATAATCAAGGACAGACGCATTTAACCACTACAAAACATTTATTTTAGCACCCAAGAACATCACAGTTCAACTATCAGTGATGAAATGAGCACAAAAGGTGTGTGTACTCGAAGATGGCTAGTACACAGCATTGATCAAGGCTAGCTTGCCATAAGCACAAAGGGCCTTGCTGGGATGAACATAAAAGGTTGTCGTGAAGGAAAACCGGCTGCTCCACATGGTCAGGCAGAAGTAGTTCCCTTCTAGCTGGAACGACTTCTCCGGCCACAGAAAATGCCCTCTCAATTGGCACTGAACTGGCTCATATTGCGAGGTATTTCGTGCACAGCTCTGACTATACCAGCTTCGCAGGTATAGCCACAAAGAAGCTCACCAGTGCAGTCAGCTACTGCATGGCCCAACGTTACGCATTGCTCTGGGCGCCGGCTTGTTATGTCTCTGTCGATAGGACTTGCGGTCCGAAATGAACGCCGGTGCTCGCAATAGAATATGCGGCTGGATACGAATATTCGCGTCGTGTCGAATATTCGAAACAACACGAATACTTGGACTTCGAATCGAATACGAATACTAAAAATATAATATTCGAATTATATTCGAAAATTTCGAATATTCGCACACCCCTAGTGTTAAGGCATTGATGGCGTAGTCCACTGTAGTCGAATCGGGAACGCAGCGGGAAGTGCCCCTCAAAGGGGAAGCCCTCCAGCCAATGGGATCGACGGATTGTCGTGACGTCGTGGTCAATCCCATTTCATGGAAGCCGACCGACATCTTGCAGTCACCCGCAATTCCACCGTTGAACCTTGGCGTCATGAGAACTATTCGGGGACATTGTCCGGAGGACCTCGATCCCTTTGAGACGTCATAAGAACTTCGCCGTTAAGTTGTATCCGATTGCAGGGGAGTAAGTAAGAACAGAAACAAAGCGAACGAAGTTGTCCACACATCATCAGGTCGCGAATTGGGCCACACTATTCTAAAGAAGACCCACGGAAAGCGGAACTAGCCGCTGCGGTGGCTCAGTGGTTATGGTGTTCGGCTGCTGGCCCGAAAGACGCGGGTTCGAACCCGGCCGCGGCGGCTAGAATTTCTTTGGAGGAGAAGTTCCAGAGGCCCGTGTACTGTGCGATGTGAGTGCAGCTTAAAGAACCCCGGGTGGTCGAAATTATCCGGTGCCCTTCGCTACGGCGTCCCTCATAGCCTGAGTCGCATTGGGACGTTAAACCCCGCAAAACCAAACCAAACCGAAAGCGGAACTAGTGATATAAAAATGCTGCGGCCGAGCGAAGGTTGTTACGACAGAGAGCTGGCGCGCCCGAGCGATCGTCTATCGCGATGTTTTCTTTCCCCTGGGCTGCCGACCTTGCCGGAATGCGTGCCTAGCTAGCTCGATCCTCTCGCGAGGCGTGTTTACATTCAGGGGCGGCTGCTGCCTTCCCTCTCCCTACATGGCCGCCCCGTTCTTGGAGCGGGTGTTTTGGCGGTTTCGGATCGGCGCCTCTTCCCCTCGTTTCCTCCGTGTGGCGAGGAGGTGTTTCCTTCAGCTTCACCACCCACGCGAAAGCGGCTCTTTTCGAGACTTGTCCCGCCAACTTAGTTTCCGTCCGCGCCGCACGAGCGTTGGCCCTCTCGTGAACTCTTCGCGCGTCGCCGCGCTACTCTGTGTCACTTTGTCAAGCGCCGTATAGGCGTAAACGACTTCGTCGAAAGGCGCGGTTCGCTTTGGAAGGAGTCTGCTGGGGCTGTTCGGCCATTCTTTTCGGAGCTACTAAGGCCGTACCATAACCGCACGAAAGAAGACTGGACGAAACGAATAGGCATGCGTGGATATATTGGTGTACTATACTGTACTTTGGTTCGATTTAAGGGGTTTAACGTCCCAAAGCGACTCAGGCTATGAGAGACGCTGTAGTGAAGGGCTCTGGAAATTCCGACCACCTGGGGTTCTTTAACGTGCACTGACATCGCACAGTACACGAGCTTCTAGAATTTCTCCTCCAAAGAAATTCAACCACCGCGGCCGGGATGGAACCCGCGTCTTTCGGGTCACCAGCCGAGCACCATAACCACTGAGCCACCGCGGCGGCTTATATAGTGTACTTTAGTGTACTGTACTGGAGATGCAGGTTTGTATTGGCTCGTCTGTCGTACTCTCAACGAGGGGCGGCTTACCTATTTATTCAGTGTATTGCTGTTTGCGTACTTTTTTGTATTCATCGTTAAGCGGATCTCCGTCTACGGCAGTGATCTCGTATGCGCACACTCGGTACTCTCACGCCTGTGTTGTGGGCGCCCGTGCGCGCTTTATCCGTTAGCCGTGGGCCGCTTTACCGTGTTGTCCCGGCAGACTTATTTAAACGGAACAAGCTAGACATCTGCCGAAATTCATAAGTTGTCACTTGTCGTTCTTTGGGCCCCCTTCGTTCTTGCCATGCTGGAAGGTTACGGGTTCCGCATGTTGCTTGGGCTCGGCTAGTTATGCGGCGTTCTGCTGCCGAGGTCGTGGGTTCGATATCTGGTCGCATTTCACCGGAGGCGAGACGCAGACGCGCCTTTTTCAGTGGGCTGTCGGCGCTCGTTGGAGAGGGGATATGCCAGTTGATCAAGAAGTCCAAGAACCCCGCTTGCAGGGTAGCGTCGCTTTCAGGATTCGCGCGCGCGGTCGAGCAAAAAAAAAAAAAAATGAAACAAGCAAAGGCGTCTTGTAGTACAGTCGTCGTTGAAACCCGGCCAGGGTTAGGCTGCGTACCGACGGGAGCGATGAAGTCGGCTTCTCTTTTGAAATGGTCGCGATGATTTTAAAATCATGTCACACCTAATGTCTATCTTACCCCTGATATTCCCCGATCAACCAGGAGCCATCACAGCCTTAATGTTAAGCCATACTTCGCCCATACTAATAATTTCAAACACAGCTTTTTTCCTCTCACTATTTAACATTGGAACTTAATTCCTGGCATAACGCGGTCTCTTCCAGTAAATTAATTTTTAGCAGCTATCGGTGCCACATGATGTTTTCTTTGTGTTGTGTTCATTGTACATTGCTTCAATTTATTACTTACTGCCTATCACATTGTTCGCGCTATGTATTCAACCATGTTAGATGTAATCTTTTTGTGTGTGTATTGTGCATTGCCATTTTTTTTTCTAAATTGTTAACCCCACTCCTGCAATAGCCCCAGTAGGGGCTGCAGTATGTTAAAATAAATAAATAAATAAACAAAAGTTGCGCGATGTTTGGCTTCGCGTCGTGACACCCTGTACGGGATTGACGTGTCCGGGAACCCCGCCCGCGCGGCGACGTCCGCGTGAGCGTGACGGTGTCGACGTCGTAGGGGCGTCTCTGTCGCTCCCACTGCGGCGTCTCCTGGGGAGGTGGCGTGACTGGGCGTTTCCACAGCGACCCTTCCGGACGTTTACAACACACTCGCGGCGCTTGCTTCAGAAGAGCACGCGCGCTTGGCTCGCGCCCAGCGCCCGCCGGCCGGCCGGCTTAATCGGATTGCCCAAGTCGCTGTTCGCTCTTGGTGAGGCGCTCGGAACGACACGTCACGCGGACCGTTTCGGATCCACTCTTCTTTCAATACAGATGAAGAGCGCGTGGGGACGCCGAGGTCGCCGCTGTGCGACGTACTGCCTGCGCTCGAATCGAGACCGCGCGGTTGTCAGGCTGAGTGACCGTTCGCGCGGTGACCGCATTTGCGCTACGCAGTGTGTGTGCGTCCTGCGGGTGAATGCGTTGGTAGCACTTCTGTGAAGCACACTTTCGTGGGGGTCACTGGCACGTCGTGTGCGTTGGGCGGCGAAGACGAGGTGTGTACGTTACGCAATGAAGTGCAAGTCAACACTGCGTAGGGCTGTTCCGCCGGTGCTCCTTCAGACCTCGCGCTAGTTGTCTCCGCGGTGTAGCAGTGAGGTCACGTGGTAAAGATACTGACTTCGTGCTCTCTGTTCGCTTGTTCACGTTCTCGACGAGCCGTGCGGTGCGAACAGCGAGGTGGTTGCAGATTGTTCTTCAGTGTCGTCGGGGTACACCGCTCTAGCTCTGGGGAACTGACTGGTCCAGGAACACAACGTTGACTCGCTGCCCAGCGCCAACAGCTCGGTGCTCGAACCCGTGGTTTCATGGCTTCAGGGAGGTCGCGGGACACCGGTCAAGGGTTCGTTGCGAACTTTGGGTACTGCTCCGACGCGTGCAGGTCCTTCGAGCTTGAAAGGGAAATGAATTAGAGCTTTCAGTGCGTGATTAGTTCGTAAATTTGTGTCGCAAGCCTAATTTATCCTGTTCTCTGTTTACTTTTCATCGTGGCGTACGATATCTAAAAATGATTTCAACTTTACTTCAGGAGTGACCCAAAAAAAGTTGGCAGTGGCTTAGCTCTGCTATGCCAGGATATACGTGACGTGAGCAGTGACGTCACATGGCTCTGCGACGCGCGCCAGCTGTGCGCAGTATGGTCGACGGAGGGAGCACGCGTAACGGCGAGACTGTGGCCAGTGTAGTTCACGCCACAAAAACTTGTCTTCCGTGGTCGGATGCAGCTGGAGAACTGAGCGGCAAGTGCCCCTCAAAGGAGGCCCCCTCCATACCATTATCGTCGACCGGCTCTCGTGACGTCGTGGTTAATTCTTTTGAACCTTGCTAGCGTGACAACGCAGCGGGTGGCTGATGAAAGGCGATTAACGGCGGTTTAATCGGAAAAATGACAAGGTTAATTGGATAAATATGGCGGAGGCCTTATCCCTGCAGTGGGAATGAATTGGAATAACCGCAGCGTCCATGAAAATCCGCGCTTCCGCTGCCTTCCGTAGGATTCCGTATTTTTTACGGATGAAAATCTACTCCCGGGCTTGGGCAGTGTGCACTCTAAACACGAATAGGTCTATATGGGAGTAAATAGGTGGTAAGCTGCTATCTAGCGCACGCCGTTTAGAAAGGAGTGGGCTGGAGAACAGCTTACTCCCATTTTTACTCCTTTCCGCTTCGAGTGTATACCCCGCCTGTAAAACGGAGTGCGCAGCAGAACAGTTTGCCCCCTTTATACTCTCTAACGGGGTAACTAGTTGAAAACTTTAAAAGGGCGCAAACACACACGACCACAAAGTACAAGAGACGAGACACAAGCGCCGACTGTCAACTGATTTTTATTGGAGCAAGGGAACACCTTATATACACAGCAGCATACACAAGATAAGAAGTTGCAGAACGCACGTGCGAGCAAGAGTCACTTCGGAAAAAAAGATACGAAAAACCAAGCAAGGCGCTCAAGGGGTGAACAGATTAGTCGCATCTAAAAAACAGGCCTCAGCGTTTAAGAGAGATATCGAAGGCTTGCTAATGCAACTGTTGCCATATTTCATGATATGAAAGGCTTCCAAGCTGAGACGTGCCGTCTTATCAATGCTTCTGCCGAGAATCTTCGTCTCATGAAATCGGGCCACGCAACCACTGCAATTACTAATATGCGCAACTAAATGTGCCTACTTGTCTTTCAAATTCTTAACATTTCTTGAATGGTCCCCTAATCGATCATTGATGCAACGGCCGGTTTGGCCGACATACACCTTCCCGCACGTCAAGGGAATAGCGTAGACCACTCCCGTGGAACATGTCGCAAACCGATGCTTGTGATTAATTTGGCACCCACTCTTTTTCTGCAACTTCTTATCTTGTGTATGCTGCTGTGTATATAAGGTGTTCCCTTGCTCCAATAAAAATCAGTTGACAGTCGGCGCTTGTGTCTCGTCTCTTGTACTTTGTGGTCGTGTGTGTTTGCGCCCTTTTAAAGTTTTCAAATATGAACCAACTTGCCCAAAAAGAAGTGTTAATGGGGTAACTAGTGTTTGCAGTCAGCTTCCCCCGGTGGTCGGCCGCTACTTCGCACATGCTCCCTCTCGGACAGGACGACTGTTTCGTCCTCCCCTCCTCCTCCTCATTTCTCGCGAGTGCGGAGGTCGTCTGCCGACGTGCGTTGCGCGTTCGCTTCCGCCTTTGCGAAAGCGAGCCGCGGCGGGGAAGAGGGTGAGGATGTAATCCAGCTGGAGCACGGGGCGCGCTGCCGGCGTCCGCCGCGAACGGGTTCCCGTCCCGGCTGATCCGGCCGGAAGGCGAAGACGACGACGACCGGCTTGGCGCGTTGTTGTTACTCGCTCCAAGCTGGGGATGGCGACCCCTACGTGTGTTCGCTCCGCGTCTCGCTGTCTGTACGGGTGACCTCCGAGCTGTGTAGTACGTGCCGAGACGACCCGGTCTCAGGAGCGACGGCTCGCCTGTGTTGTAACGCAGGTTTAAGCGCCTCACCCTTCCCTTCTTGTTGCGATGGCGCGCAGCCAACGGCTGCTCCTAGAGAGCGAGTCTTTCCTGCATTCACGGCGAACACGGTGTTTACACACGTTTCATCTTTTTCGTACTGCTCGCCACGTGGCACGTGTTGTTCGGAGTACGGGAGCGGACATAAGTAATCGGAGCACGCTATTCCGTTCGAAGGGCAATCGCGCCTTCTCCATTGGAAATGAAGAAGCGTTGTTTGTCTACAAGAAAGCCCACCAACCTCCGCTACCAGCATGCGCGTACCACTGCTGGAAATTTCGATTAGGTGACGAGTGAAAAATATTCAAAGACAGTTTCCTGCTCCGTTTACTTTTGTCTGCGCCTGTACATGCTACCGGGTTCTTGTTGGCGCCTGTTGTCATGGAGGAACCTGAGGAGCCGCCGCAGTGGCTCGGTGGTTATGGCGTTCGGCTTCTGACCCGAAAGACGCGGGTTCGATCCCGGCCTTGGCGGCCGAATTTCGATGGAGGCGAAATTCTAGAGGCGCGTGTGGTCGAAATTTCCGGAGTCCTTCACTACGGCGTCCCTGATCGCCTGAGTCGCTTTGGGATGTTAAACCCCCGTGAACAAGGAACCTGAGCGAGGAGGAGGAAAAGGGAAACATGCTTATTGTGCACAGTGTGCTCGTCTTTCTGAGTGCAGCCATCAGTCCAGAGTTCCTTGTGCCGCATTCTGCTGGCCCTCTAGAGCAGCCGTCGCTGGTCTTGCGGATTTGTGCTTGTCACAGCGGTGGAACCTGAGGGAGGCTCTTGGTATTGTCTCAATCAGCCACTTAAAGAGGTCTTTCTCCATGCTGTTCGCGAGTCCAAATTCATAGCCTCGGAACATGATGACGATGGGTATGGAGGCAAACAGTTCCAGGAACAGAGCAGGCGGTACTGACGGTTGTGCATTACGTACGGTGAACTGGACAATCATATCAAATGCTTCGCATATAGTGTACAACGAGGCTGATAACATAGTCAGGTCTGTGACTGCGCGAAGTCGACAAGGACTTGGGAAAACTAACCGTCCTATACCAACACGGGCAGCCTGCAGGCATCGAGGTGGAGTGCTTTTCCATAGCGGCGTTTTCCATGCGACTTAAGAGCTCGGCGACATTTAGAGTCTGTGAGGCGAGCGAAGATCCGTGTCGCCTCCGGGAGCGGAAGGAAAGAGGAGGCAGATAAGCGATAAAGCGATGGCCAGATTTACGGGCGCACCGTGTATAAGAGATCGATTGTCCGCGTTGTTCTGCGTAAATCTGCCGCGTGACCGGCGTCCAGATTGCGAGCAGATTATGCGCCTAGCAGCGCCGCCGGACACCTTGTACAGAGAAGGTGGGATGTGTGTGTACAAGAGATGACTGGGGTGATAAGCGCTTGTGTATAGTGGGGGAGGGTGATCTTGCGATAAGGACGCTCGCTGATTAATGGCGCCCTGGCGTGAGCGAACAAGCACGTATACCTGTTTCGGATGTAGATTTTTTTTTTGTTTTGATGGAAGGCGCCTATTCGGCAGGGCTGACCTGCACCACGCTCTTAATGCTCAATAAGCCTTTCTCTTTTGTCCGTCGATACTCTTCAGATGTCGAAAGGCTGCGGTGACAGATGTCTTGATTTTCTGATTACTCTCGCAACGTGTATCCTCCGCGGATGTACTCGATATGCAAACAAACGGTGTAGTCGTGTGAGGTGCCAGATTGAGGTAGCAAGTGCGACGTTTACGCTCGATTTATGTAACGAAACGTATACCTAACCGCTTAGCGGCGGGCAGAGGCGGCCGGCACGCAGTGGAAAGCACGAGAGCTGCAGAAAGAGCAACGTTGAACAAAGTTTATTCCCGGCGTATTCTTTCTGCAGCCCCCGGCAGCTGTATACGTGTACATAGATCACGTGTCCTGATACGGTGTCGGCGCTCCCGACAAAACATCAACATGCCCAGCTGTTGCCTGCGTCGTTATCATTTTAGAACTCATGCTGGGGCGAGTTGGTACGCCGTTTCAAAAAGAAACATCGCGAGTTCTGACGGGGAGGAAAGGATAGACACGCGAGAACAGGCGCTAACTACAGCAGCAAAACTCCAGTCAAAAGTCCCTGTCAGAAGTCGTGCGGTTCTTTCTTAACTAGCGTCATACCGCACTTTACGAAAATGAGCGTTACGGGTGAAATTTTCCCCTCGCATGCTGTTTGTTTTCTTTCTCGTGGTTATAAATGCGAAATGAACTTGACTGTGGACAACATTGTAACGCTGTAGAAGAATCGTGTTGGGACGAATTCATGGCAGCATGCCCTCTTAATTTTTTGGAGAGTTGGGTTACAAGTGGTTGAAAGGGTCCGTACGCCGTGAGCTGCGCGTCGTGTTGCTTCTCCCTCGCCAGTATGTTCTAACATGGTTGCCAGCTGGCTCTGATTCTCGCACTAGCCCGTTATCGCGCCGTTCTCAATGGTGGCCTTCCGTTTGTTAGTTTACCTCTTACCGAAGTGTACCATCGTGTACAGTGATGGACAGTTGGCTTTCTTCGAAGTCCGAAAAGAATCTTTAACTTCTCGTAATCTTCCCTCTCGAAGCCTACCTTAGCAGCCTGTTGCTTGTTAAACTGTGCCATCATATTGCTAGTAACTAATACAGCTTTGTGCTTATGGCTGACGAATGCATGATTCATTTTGCATGGGCCCGGTTACTTGGTCACATCCCATATTTGGCGATGCGCTCAAAGGTGCCGTGGCGGTTGAACCGGCCTCGTGCTGTCGGTTCGTTTCCGTTTGCTTCTGGGTTGGCGTGCGCCCTGCTCGTCACGCTGGGAATCCGCCGTATGCATAAAAATATGCTACAGCTACCTTCAGGCAGCATATTTACCTGCTGATCACTGCATGCGACGTTCGTATTTTGTATACGGCTGGCCAGCCCGTGGTTACACACTTTTTGGTAACGTTGAGAATTACTATAGCGATATAGTACGGAGGATAAACCCTGTTCCCGCTTTGCCGGCTGAAAGAAGTTTTCACAAACCGCGCGAGATATACTCTCCGAAAATTTTTTGCACCCTTAAAGGTGTAAAAAATGCGTCATGATCACAAATACCATTATGATCGGTCTGTGAACACCCCAACGAACATACAGTGTGGGTGAACGCCTTCATATGATGTTACAAGAGCGCTACATCTTTAAGGTGTAAAGGAGGGGTAAAGTAGGGGTCTAGAATAGGGGTGTAAAGGAGGAGTGTAAGGGAGGGGTAAAGTAGGGGTCTAAAATAGGGGTGTAAAGTATGGGTGTAAAGTAGGCGTGTAAAGGAGGGGTAAAGTAGGCGTGTAAAAAAGGTGTAAAGGAGGAGTGTGAAAAGGACATAGATAGAATGTGGGGGCAAGGAAGCCCAGCAGAGGGTCTCGCTTTCAAAACAATGCCCCAGCGCGTTAACTATAAGTGGGGCGTCCCGCGGGTTCTTTGGTTTCTGCAACCATGGGTTTGCCTCACCCACACCCCTGTGAGCGCATCGCTGTTGCGTCCGCCGTCTCGGCTAGACGCACACCTTGTTTCTTGGCGAGATGTCTCCGCCGTTGCCATGGCGGGTGCTCCGTTTCGTCTCGACGGTGCTTCTCGCGTATGCTGCGACACGGGCTTGTGAGGTAGTGCCGCGACTTGTATACCTGGGGTGGCGTGGGCTTTCGTGTCAACCGTTGCCGTTCGTGTGTGCAGGGCCAGTATTAGCGGGGATTATGTTGACGCAATAACTGCGCTGCTTATTGTCGGAGAGTCGAAATATGTGAGGCGTCATGGTTGTTTCACTTGTGTTGTTTACCTGCTATAATTTCAGTGCTAAGGATCTTGTGTGAAATCTTTAATTATTGTTGTAAATTAGCGGTAACATGTCTGTTTTAAATATATTACGATGTTACTGACACTGCTATGTATCGGTCTTCTTGGCCTTAGTCACGCTGCATGAGCGGCTTTTAGCCAAGAAGGCCCTCCAGGCACTTTCTGGAAAATAAACACTGAATTGAATTTATTTGAATACTGGTGCAGCAGGCTGGACAAGATGAATTCCGACATCTCTGACAAGCTCCTAATGGGCTGATGAATGAAGTTTTGCATTCCATTCTGCGTCGCATTCGTCACTACCCGGTGGTCAGGTTGTGATGACGCCGGAAGGTCACATGACCTAGGTGGCCCCACCTGCCTCCTATCGGTTGCTCTCTGGGCGCCGCCTGCCGGTCATGCTCGTGATTCTCCGCTCACAACGCCGGATTTTCTGGGTGACCGGGCCATCAACTCTATCGCGTTAAAAGTAAAATAGAAACCTAGAGATTTGCGCATTGCGTCGGGAAGCATCGCGCGGCATAATTCAGTGACCAAAAGGTTATACCGGTTCGGAGCCACGGAACAGGCAGCGCGGAATCGATTTCACACGCACGAAAACACACCACCAGCGTCGTTTCTTTTCTTTTCCTCCCACTGTTGTCATGCGCGACAAATGTCTCCGCGCCTCCATTAGGCGTCGTCGTGCGTTGTGCGCGCCCCAGACGGCTTGGCCGTTGCGCCACGCTGTTGGCGATCCTTCTGTGCAGCGGCTATTGGATTCAGCAACGCAATGCGGTGCATGCATACATTTTCGTTTCCGCATTTATTGCTTTAGAGTTACGGAAGAAGACACCCCGTATGTAATACTAACCTGCCCGGGGGAGTACAACCGGTGGCGTCATCGGCGGATGCGTGGCGACAGGCTTTCTTCTCGGAACGGAGATAAAATAATGCCCTCCCCCCGAGGCAGGCGGATGCGCACAAAAGAAGAAAACAGAGAGACGCGGCTTTCCCGCGGCCTCCTTTCCCGGGAATCGCGCCGTCGTAGCAGGTGGAGCGTGTGAGCGCCGTCACGTAGTGCAGTGAGTTGCGCGTGTCCGAGGGCGCGACGGTGGCGCCCTCTCAGTCCTCCTCCCGTGCATCATCACCATCATCGTTGTGGGGGCCATTAGCTGCGGACGCTCGGCCCGCTAGTTGGGTGCAGCTATAGTGAACTAGAATACTATCCTAGTTCACTATAGGTGCAGCACTGCTGGACGCCAGCGAACAGGCAGCACCGCGCGCGCTGGAGCAGCTGTGGCGTCTCTTTATGTACCTTTTTGTTCTATAGTGCGGTTGTACTCAAGTCCACGTTTCGCGGAAGACAAAGCCGTTTGTCGTTCTGGTCCTCCGGTCAACTCTGCCACCTGCCGCGATGGGCAGGTTGTGATGACGTTGCTAGGTCACATGACCTGTATAGTGCTGTAAAAGCATTTGCCAATGTCACACAGTTCAGCGTAGCCATGTTGCAGTGTCACACAGTTCAGCAGACAGGGGAATGGAAAGAGGTTTCGGTTATGACACACGTGACGGAAGCCAACAGTCACTGAAACCAAGGGGCATAGGAGGTGTGCGTTCTTTTTTTTTTTAAGTTTGTAGTTTTCATCCATGGGAGATTTATAAAAGCAGAGGAAAAAAACAAGCACATGCCGCTCGGTGGGATCCGAGCCCGCGACCTCTGAATTTCGCGTCCGGTGCTCTACCAACTGAGCTACGTGGAGACGACTGTACGATCTTCTGCTTTCAGGGGTATTAATGCGTAGTGTCCGCCGCCACCCTGTCATAGTTGACAACACTGGGACGCCTCGGTCCGCGGCTTCTTGTATTACTCGGCTAGCAAACCACAGAAGTAAATGAAATATGTTTTTTTAATGATGTTTGACTTTATTAAACAAGCCAGGTGTCAAAATACTAGAACTTATAATTATTTTCTTATGATTAGCTTCCGGTTTTGGTCACTAACAACGGACTAATTTTTCGTCGTGGAGGAATTCTGTGCGGCGGTCTGAATGTGGGCGGAGCTTCACTGCAGGCGTATATAGCACTTGGCTATGTTACAAAACCAAAAATATACAATGATGAATTCTGGATAATTCCATAGAAAGCGTAAAACAACGAAGGTAAAGAAAATTCATCAAATCGAGAATAAACCATACACTATCGCTTGAAGAAATATTCGTGGACAGTTTTTTTTTTTTGTATCTATCATCAGCCATATTTTGTAGTGACAATTCAGTTAGGTCATTCTAATTGTGCAACGCACGGGACACTATTTGCGTTAGTTTTTGGAAGCCGTTGTCGTGTACGAGATTTGGATGCATGGTATTGAAGGTGCCTAAAACTGTGTACAGTTGGGGAAGTTAAATACGTGGTCTCAAAAATGCGCATAATTTTGTTTTCATAAGGCTTCTCACATAAATAGCTCAAAACGGCACGGTTCTCTAAACTCGTCCCCCAGTACGCGGAACCCGGTTCATCCCTCTCTGGGGCGCTGGCCAAGCTTCAAGGAAGCTTCCGCGGGTTAAGTCTGGGCAAGGAGGAATTTGAGGCCAGTAAAGAAAGTCGGGCAGGCTTGTGCACCCTAATTAGTCCCCCCTCCCTTCTGGTATACCTCTGCGCGCAAACTATCCAAAGTGCGGAGAGGTGTCACAGCGCGGTCCGCGTGTACTTAGTCCATATATCAGTGGCTGCACTGACTTGTCTTTGAGTTGTTGCCAAATGCGCTCAGTGCGAAAGCAGAGCTGGTCGCGGGCGTCGTGCTTTATCTTGTGTCACTTTTAGTTTTTTGTTTTTTTTTTTTAGCCTGAAGAGAGAAGATAAAATTTCATTTCGAAAGACGAAAGGGTGTTCTCTCGTGTCTCCAGTTTACCCGTTGCCTTGACGTCGCTTTGAGCGTGGGCTTCGGTTACCATTTTTTTCAGCTTCGTCCTCTCCTATTCACAACGTACATGGAAAGTAGCCAGCTCCGGAGGTCGGATGAGTTCAGAGGCTTGCGAGTTGGGGCGAGATTAGAGGCTTATCGGGAGTTATTTTGTGAAACGAACACGGGAAGGGCATGCCTTACCGTCGCGTAGGTCGCGCTTGGCCTTGAGTTCCCGGTCCCCGTTTCAAACTTCCGTTGTGCCTAGAGGAACGACAGTGCTGCCACGGTAGTAAGAATTGGGTACCATTTCCCAAGATCCTTTGCGTCCACTGGACTGTGCGTAGTTGTATTCCGTATCACTTTCCGGCATAGGGAAGAACGAATACGAAAGCAACTTTCTTGACTTGTTCCCTGCTGCCCCCCCCCCGCCCCCCCCCCCAAAAAAAAAAGAAAAAAGAAAATGAAAAATTCAGGGAGGCACTTTGCTGACCTAAAGTGCGCTAAGGCGAAAGCCTTTAGCATGGTGTTGCTGCTTTTTTGGCACTGGTGTGTGGTTAAGATTAGGTTCACAATTGTTTGGGAATATCAAATGTGGTAGACACACTGGAGGGCGTTTGGGAGGCATCCGTCTGATTCGACGCCTTTCTGCAAACACTCTCCACCTAGACAAGGAGAACTACATATGCATTGGCAGGAAGTAGCGTAAAATAAAGAAAAAAAGGCAGGAAGTAGCGTAGCCATTAGCACGCTCGGCTGCGGAACGGGAGGATGGTGGTTCGAGTCCCATCGTGCGCAAAGTTTTTTTTCTGGTCTGACTAGAAAAAGCGTGACAACCTTCTGTCGACAACGATGAGGCATTAAAGGCTTTTCGCCTTAAAAAAAAAAAATTCTGGTGACCCCTCTTATTTTGTTACCTTGACAGCGATCATGGCTGTGAAGGCTCGAACATTGGGAATGCCTACCGGAGCACACAGACGGAGATGGGTTCTGAGGACTAACTCTATAGAAGTATAGCCACTCTTTGGCACATCTGCATGAGCCATATTTTGCAACGGTTCATATTTGGCCGATTCAACTCCTCACTCCTTCTATACCATTGGTAGTTATTGCCAGTGACGTCATGACTGGCTGTTAAAGCTGAACGAGCAGCGTCACTCGGCGGCTCCGGTGTCGGAGTGTTGGGCTGACCATGTGGTGAGGAGGGAATAAGAAGAACCTGAAGCGCGGAAGGAGCCGTTAGAGAATACGGTTCCCCGTATCGCGTTCTCACTGGCAGTGGGCAGTGAAAAGAAAGAGAAAGAAAGAAAGGAAGAGAAAAGATAGAAAGAAAGAAATAGGAAAGGTAGAAAGAAACAGAAAAGGTAGAGAGAGAAGAGATAGAAAGAAAGAAAGAGAAAAGATAGCAAAATAAAGTAGGGGACGGAGAGACGTACCATAGGAAATATTGAACTTGTTGAAATGGTGTTTTCGAGCAAGGTAGAGGCGGCGTGTGTCCGTGTTCATTAGGGACCTTGGTGGGTGGGGTGTGTTTGGGGAGGGGGGGGGGGGGGGGGAGGGGGGAGGTTGATTGCGATCTCTCATCTTAGAACGGATGTCTTTAAACCTCGCACTCTGTAGTACTGCACTGCGCTGGTCGACGGAGGGATCGATATTTCAAGTGAACAAGGTGGCGACGGAGATGTCTCGCGTTCGAACGGAAGGTGGGGGCTACGGTTTCTGCGAAGAAAGTACAGGCGCAGTCGAAAGTATGCAATAAAATTGGCGGGAAGGGGCATGTATTGTGCAGGAAAAAAAAAAAAAAGCTATGGTTGGCGTATGCTGCCGTTTTGATTGTGTCATTATTGCGTAACCTAGAAAGGGCTATTGGAGTCGTTCCAATAATAATTACAGTAACCGGTATATTGGGCGGCTCCGAGATCTGTTTGGCAACGCAGTCGAAGTGAGCACCAGCACTGCGCAAGAAATGCTCTGCATCATTGCCGAACTGGAACGAGGGATCCATGTACCTATAGGCGGAGAAGACGCATCTGTTGTTTCCCTGGAGACATAATGGCGCGCACCCACTAGGGGGATTCGCCATGACCAGGTGGAGACTACCAGTTCTATTTTTTTTTTTAAGGATTGAATGCAGGGATAATCAGATGAGATCAGGTAAGGACAACTTGTATTCAGTGGCACATGTGGTTGACGGTGGAGAATGGTCCTAATAGCTTTAATTTGGGAGGGGGGAAAAAATCGTGACGGTGGGCGTTTTGATTCGAGAAAATTTTGTTGACGCCTCCGAACGTAGAAACGACAAGGGATATAACAACCACAGAAGAGAAGAAGATTATCTATTGTTTCTTTCTCAGCACATTATGGGCAGAAAGGGAAGATAGCCAGAGATAGACAGCGTATGCGTGCGTGAAAGAAACTTCAAAGATTGCGAGATCGTCGAACTTTACTGCCCCGTGGGAACAGAAGATTCTGATAATTCCGTAAAGAAATAAGCGTTGAGGCTTCAAATTCTAGCATTATAGTAGACGTACGAAGCCTAGCCGCTGTAATGTACGCTCAGATCGGTAGGAGATTTACTATTAGACCACTCAACGGTGCCTTTGCTGAAGCGTCAGCAACATCATTACAGTGTATAGTCCCCTATACCCAGAAACCAAACAAACGTCCCCGCCGCGGTGGCTCATTGGTTACGGCGCTCGGCTGCTGACCCGAAAGTCGCGGGTTCGATCCCGGCCGCGGCGGATGAATTTCGATGGAGGCGAAATTCTAGAGGCCCGTGTGCTGTGCGATGTCAGTGCACGTTAAAGAACCCCGGGTGGTCGAAATTTCCGGAGCCCTTCACTACGGCGTCCCTCATAGCCCGAGTCGCTTTGGGACGTTAAACCCCAATAAATCAACCAAACCAACCAACCAGAAACCAAGCGAAACGTAGTTTTTGCTCGTGTGCAACAATCAGCAACTTGAGCGTACGTAATATCTTCGATTTGCTACACGCGGATACAGGAGAGCTTACAAATAATGAGTCCGCAATTATTATTACTGCAGAAAGCCACCGACCAACTTCATTCTTCATTTCAAAGCACCATGTAATGAACCAAAAGCTCTGCTCATCAATTTTGAGGTCCGCTTTAGAAACTACGCGGGCTGCGCTGCATTCCCCGTCAGTCCGGCGGAATACCGACGCCCAGCGGGGAGCACAATGCCGAGGTCGCCGAGTTTTGAAAACAAATGTGACGCCGCGTATCTCCCTTCTTTGTCTCCGAGCTTTGGGCTCGTTTAATTTTCCCGGACCTTTCTTTCGCGGTCTCCCCCAGCGGCGTCACAACAGCGTCGCCCCACTGCGTTATACCAGCAGGCAAGGATGGCATATGTGTATACGGCGGGAGTCGCCGGAGCGCATCGTCCCTGTTGTGCGCGCGGCGAGTGGGTGTCGTCCTTGCAGTTCGCGCACCATTCTCTCTCCCTTCTCCTCCTCCTCCCCCTCTTAGTCTGCGTTCCCCCAGAGCGACGCATTTACACGCATGACAGATCTCGCCGAGTGGCGCGGCCGTGGCGACGCACACTGCGTCCCGCGGTATTATGCTGCTCGCTGGGCCTGGGAACGGAGGCACGCAGTGCGTAATGGCAATGACGCGAATGAGTCCGACGTGACTGAAACAAACAAAATATAAATGCAAACAAAGGGAATGAAGAGAGAGAGAGAGCTACGCACGCGCCTGCACTGCGTAATAAGCGCGCCCACTCCTTGTTCTTTCTTTTTTTTTAAGGCGAAAGCCTTTAATGCCTCATACGGTCGTGACCAAGGAATGTTAGCAAAAGTGTCCGCGTTTCGGCGTCATTACTTAAAGAAAAAAACTGTCGAGGCTGGGAATCGAACCACGGCCTTAATTTCGCATTTGAAGTGGAGACGCTACCACTCCGCCACGGAGGCTTTTTTTTTCTTTCATGGTTTTTATTTACATGATTTTGTACAGAAATGATATCTATACATATGTGTGTGTGTATACACACACAAAAAAACTATTTACATAGAGCCTAGGTAGGCGCTACATGACACAAACATGATAGTAAACGTATTAGAACTAACTATGAAATAAACTTGATTTCAAAAGGCCGGTAAGGATATACAGCGCATCAGGACAGGAAATCAGTCCGGTAAAAAGGCCAATTCTGAAATGTCCGTCAACTGCAGCAACATTCGGCTCGAAGGCTCAGGGTTTGAGCATGAATAAAGGCGCATTTAGTGAATGCGTGGGTTTCACGAATAAAATAAAGAAAAACCAAAAATAAGAAAATAAACGAAAATAAAAATAAAACAAAAACAAAACAAAAAAACTGCGCCAGGAAAAGCTTACGCCTTGCAGCACTTTAGAGAGCCAAATTTTTTCTTTCTTCAGTGAGCTCTCTCGCCGCCTTTGCTTTTGCGCTCTCCGAGGAGCGTATGAGGAAAGCGACTGTGTGTGGCGACTGTCGACGGTTGCGGGGGACCGTTCAAATCGGCGCTATATACACGCTGCTGTTTTGTAAGCACACTCGCCTGCATGGTAATGCGTAGCGGCTCTTAATAAAGTGTTCGCCGGTTTTCCTCATGCGAGGCGCGCGTTAATGAACGGCCGTCCCAGATCTGAATTGCTGCTGCTGTTGCGTGATTGGGAGGCCCGCGTTATACGCTTCGCCCGTGAATGGCGTCCGTCTGCGCTCCGGCTTGGGTTTTCCCCGTGCTGAGCGCTGCTTTAGCTTAGCCTAAGGCCGGAGACGTAATAGCGGAGGACGGTGAAAATGCGCGTGTATACAGGGTGTTTCACCTTTTTGAATTTCTATGGAGGTGAAATTCCAGAGGCCCGTGTGCTGTGCGATGTCAGTGCACGTTGAAGAACCCCAGGTGGTCGAAATCTCCGGAGCCCTCCACTACGGCGTCCCTCATAGCCTGGGTCGCTTCGGGACGTTAAACCCCAATAAACCAAACCAAACCTCTTTACAAAGTCTTTAAAATAGGGTTTTCGAGTTGAAAAAGCCCTTCTTTCGGTATAACAAAGTCAGCGGTGTATAGTACAAGTTGGATTCCCCCTCTTGATCTCGTAGAGGGAAATTTAGTTAATGATGATTGTTGTAGGATTCTTGACGTCTTGCAGATTCGTTTTGCTCAATGACATTGCAAGAGGACACTTCTGGAGAGGTTAAACTTTTATAACAATCAAAAGCACAAAGGAGGATACAAGCAAGGAGAAAACATATTTACACTTGACTGGCTCGCAGTTCTAGGTGACGAAACCAGCCCTCGGTCCTGCCGAAGCAGCGGGTTTTAAATCCCATGTCCCCGCCCTCGGTGGGAGAATAACCAATCAAGTACTATACAAACATCCAGCCAATAACTTATTGGGGAAAGGAAAATACCACCAATCAGCAATTGGGGAAAGAATAACACAACCAATGAATGATTGGGAAAAGAAGGTAACTCATCGCGACACTGTACACATATGCACACTTTCCACCATCACGATTTCGGATAATTATGCTTTCCCGCTGCGAGCTTCGCGAACACTCGCTTTCCCAACGTCCGGTTGCCGCCAAGTTCGAGGAACGCCATTTCAACTCATCTGTTTCTCGTCGTCGCTCCTCATGCCTGCAGCTAGCGTGACAATATGTCAAAGCATGCCGCTGCAGACATGGTACAAAGAGCCACGCACTGTGGCACGGGTCAGCCTCGCCGTACACACGTACACACAGGATGCCGCCTAACGACTGAGTCCATGAGGGGAGTTTGACGTCTCCTGTAATCCCCCGCCATTCGGCGCCTCCGTTCTCCCGCTGGGTTCACTGACCCCTTTCTGTGCGGAGGGCCCAAGAAAAGGGATTTAATGGGCATTCCCATAAAGCGACCGGATGCAGCAAACAAAACACGGCACCGCGAACTTCACTCCTCCCAACCAAGAATGTCACACAGACACTTGTTGTCAGTGGGACATTAAAGTTCAGCCACAGTGTCCAACAACAAAAGTACATACGCACGCACACACACGTACGTCGGCTGTCCGGTCAGTCCACCAACACGCACACATGCGCCGGCTGTCCGGTCAGTACACCAGCACGCACACATGCGCGCACACAGCGGATATTTCAACCCGCACACACAAGGCTGGAGACCAATCTGCACATTCCAGAATTCACCATGTCAGATCGTTGCCCCAAACTGGCAGAAATTACTTCTAGCCGCCTACATCTCGAAACAAAACTTGTTTCTTTTGGGCTTTGTCCAGAAGACTGGTCCAAAATTCCGAATTATCCGGGACAACGCCGGTTCCAAAGGCTGCCGCCGCTATCAGATTAGTAGAGCGGACTGGCTCCCCGCGGGCTACGAAGATTGCTGCTGGCCTCGCGTCTACATTCTCCACTTCTTTCAATTTTACATTTCGTTCAGGCCTCTCATCGGCTACTTCACGTGCAGTTTTGCATCGAGATTCCAGTAGCGCTACCTCTTCGTACAACTGCCCACCGATGTACGCTTCAAAGAAAATCGTTCCTTCGAGCCTTCTTTTCTCACAATTGACTCCATCAGCTTGCTTGCGCACTTCTGGCAATGAAACACACTGTCTCTCCTCCACGCTGATACCCACAGGGACAGATGCATTATCCCAATCCTGCAGTTCCTTATCAGCTTCGAAAACCATTGCAATGATCAAACGCGCGTTCCTTCCTTCCTCGGCATCAAATGCAGCCTCATCGCTCGTTGTTAACTCACAATCTGCTGCCAAAACTTCTGCAGCTATCGGACTGGCCTCAAGCTCTACCGGCGTTTTAGGTTCGTCTCGAATTTTCAAATGTTCTTCAAAATCAGCTCTCTCATTTTTATCATGTAGCCGCTCTCTTTCTGTCTGCTCTAACAGCGAGTGCGTCTCAAGTGTTACCAACTTCGCTACACCATCAGCTACATCTGCTGTCACTGCGCAGAGTGTAAGCTCCGGCTGGCTAACCGATTCATCTTTGGCAGCCAGCTTACCTTCGCCTGCAAAGGGTGTTCCCGTTATGCGTGCCTGCTCTAGCTCTTCGTCGAGCGTTACAGCTGCGCCGGAGTTTGCGCCAACCTGTTCTTGCTCAATGCTGAACTCCTGTTCACAAACAAAACACTCATGAGCCTCCTGGGTCTCCTCTATCTCGGCTTGCTCTGACAAGCAGCGCTTCAAAGGCATGACTAACGCCCCTATGCCCTCGGCCATCTCTCCTGGCACGGCACACACGGTTGGGCCCTGCTGCCTAAACGCTGCAGCTTTCACACCTATAGCCATTGGCCCACAGGTCACTCTCAATACGGGAACATGCTGTTCTCGCTTCGATTTCGGACAGTCAATCATTAGATGCCCAAATTCCATGCAGTCAAAACATTGAACTGCTGCAAATAACATCCCGCTATCGGCTTTCGTTCCCTGCCCTACTTTCAACTGCATCTGTGCAAGTTTTGTTTTTTCTTGCTCAATTTGAAGTTTCAACTTCTCAATCTCAAGCAGCTTTTCTGCCTCCTCAATCTCCAAACGTAGCATCTTGCCCTCCCAATTATACCGAACGGCAGCCATCTCCAATTTCCGTGCTATCATTTATAGCACGAAAACACTACACCGACATGGTGAATTCGGAGGAAGCAGAAAGGTCTCCTATCTCGCAGGTTGCTTTCCTCTGCCACGGTAATCTCGTCGCCCTGAGTGACGACAGCGGGCTCCTTGATGCGGATGAGTTGAGTTGAGCACCGGCTCTCACAGCAGCTCGCTGACTTGTCCTGCCTCGTTTGACTTGCTGGTCACCTGGTTCTTCTCTTGAACCTCAACGCGGACGCCTGGTTCCTTCCGCAGCTCACGGACTTGGCACCTCCACGACACGTCGGTCGCCTGGCTCCTTCAGCTCCTCTCTAACTTGAGCCTCCTACGTCCCGTTGACAATGACCAGCAGTCTTCGAAGCTTCCAACGTCACTCTGTGACGCTGACGTTCCTCCTTTAGGACGTACCGCTCTGCAGCTTGTCCACCGACTTGATCCTCCGCCCCTCCGTCAGATACCTCGAGCAGGAAGACGTAGCAAATCCTGTCTCGACTGCGCCAGTTGGATTCCCCCTCTTGATCTCGTAGAGGGAAATTTAGTTAATGATGATTGTTGTAGGATTCTTGACGTCTTGCAGATTCGTTTTGCTCAATCACATTGCAAGAGGACACTTCTGGAGAGGTTAAACTTTTATAACAATCAAAAGCACAAAGGAGGATACAAGCAAGGAGAAAACATATTTACACTTGACTGGCTCGCAGTTCTAGGTGACGAAACCAGCCCTCGGTCCTGCCGAAGCAGCGGGTTTTAAATCCCATGTCCCCGCCCTCGGTGGGAGAATAACCAATCAAGTACTATACAAACATCCACCCAATAACTTATTGGGGAAAGGAAAATACCACCAATCAGCAATTGGGGAAAGAATAACACAACCAATGAATGATTGGGAAAAGAAGGTAACTCATCGCGACACTGTACACATATGCACACTTTCCACCATCACGATTTCGGATAATTATGCTTTCCCGCTGCGAGCTTCGCGAACACTCGCTTTCCCAACGTCCGGTTGCCGCCAAGTTCGCCATTTCAACTCATCTGTTTCTCGTCGTCGCTCCTCATGCCTGCAGCTAGCGTGACAATATGTCAAAGCATGCCGCTGCAGACATGGTACAAAGAGCCACGCACTGTGGCACGGGTCAGCCTCGCCGTACACACGTACACACAGGATGCCGCCTAACGACTGAGTCCATGAGGGGAGTTTGACGTCTCCTGTAATCCCCCGCCATTCGGCGCCTCCGTTCTCCCGCTGGGTTCACTGACCCCTTTCTGTGCGGAGGGCCCAAGAAAAGGGACTTAATGGGCATTCCCATAAAGCGACCGGATGCAGCAAACAAAACACGGCACCGCGAACTTCACTGTACATCAGAATACAGCTATGACTTTGTAACTAACAGGTTGCTTAAATAATATTGATTAGCTAGCTTTTTTAATTAATACTGTTAGGCTTCTTAATTACTGATAGCCGTGTAGCCCAGCGTAAGAAATATCCATATCAGTTTTTAGAATTTCGAAACTGCGGTTACCCTCGGCGCTGTTGCCTAACTAGTTCTGGCTACGTCGCGGTAAAGTGCGCTTTCGAAAAGCTTGCAGGCAAAGCAACCTCTCCAGTTTACGCAACTCGTCGAAATAGCCAAAATTGGTTTGGCCACAGCGCCGAGGGTAACCGCGTATGCGAAATTCTTACAACTGATGTGGATATTACTTACGCTGTGCTACACGCCTCTTAATAAACAGGGAGCTTAACAGATAGTAGGTGAGTCCTTTAGAGATGACTTCCCGCTGCACATAAGTACCGCGGGTAGAGTAATATCTGAAAAGTTAACTGTTCAGTACTAGTTAACCAGCCTGCCAGTATGCGCGTCTTAGCTGCATTCTGATCTACTACACCGCCGGCAATGCTATGCCGAAAAAAGTGCTCTTGGAATCCAAAACCCATGTTTAAAAAACTATGTGAAGTCTTAGGTGAAACGCCCTGAATGACGGTTCACGTGCCCGCAGAGCTATACATACAGCTAAAAAAGAAAACTTTTTATTGCGCACTAATCACGCAAAAGCAGAACCGATGTGGCATGTGGATTTTTTTTTTCTGCATAAATTTTGCCCGGTAACATCAGGCCTTGAATTCTTCCTTGTATGGCCAGTCGCCCTCGTCGGTGAGTGACATCCTCCGAGGGCACAGCACCATCATCTTTCGTTGATGGGGTTGACAGTCCAGTTGGCCTTGAAGGGGACCGCGTGTGGATGTTATTCCTTCGGGGATGCTTGTCGTTTGCGCTGCCGCCTCTGTGTTTATTGTTGCGATACCGGAACAAGACGTGTCCTCAAGTCGCCGGACGAGCCGCGCTAAGCGAGCTTTGAAGGAGAAACTGTACCGAAGGCCACGTGGTGCGTCTGTCGCGTCACGTGTAACCTGGAATAAACGGGTGTCGTTTGTACTCTCAGTTGAATTTATGATCTTGTTCGTTACTTCAGGGAAGGTTTCCAAACCCTTCCTCCAGTGAGTTCGCCGTGGAGGAAGAACAGGAGGCGTTCTTGTAGATGATGATGATGATACAATAGCATATATTTACAGCATCCATGTACATGGGCGTCCGGAAGGGGGGGGGGGGGCAAATTCTAGACGCCCGTGTACTGTGCGATGTCAGTGCACGTTAAAGAACCCCAGGCGGTCGAAACTTCCGGAGCCCTTCACTATAGCGTCCCTCATAACCTGAGTCTCTTTGGGCCGTTACACCGTCATAAACCAAACCTAAACCTATGACCTTCCAACGCGCCGCTCCTGTTCGCCGGTTGTTATGCGTGGCGTTCGACTTTCGCCTAAGAAGATGGCGGTTCAGGTCGCGGTGGTCGCATCTCTGTAGATGGGGAGGAGCGGCTAAAAGGGATAGATGGGCTGCAAACCGGACAGTCGCGTTTTGGGCTCGTGATAACCATTGACCGCGATGTCGTCCTCGCGAGTTGGGCTGCCTAACCGCAATTCGCGTGCCAACGCTTCCCCACTGGCGCCTGTTGCTGAATAAATAGAGAAAAGAAAAAGTAGTCTGATATGGCGGTTTCGTAACCATCGCCATGGTCCCATTGCTTTCTATAACGTTGCGCGCAGTTCTAGCCGCTTTTTCCTTTCTTTTTCGTGCGATGTCAGTGCACGTTAAAGAACCCCAGGTGGTCGAAATTTCCGGAGCCCTCCACTACGGCGTCTCTCATAGCCTCAGTCGCTTTGGGACGTTAAACCCCATAAACTAAACCAAACCAAACCTTTCTTTTTTCGAAAACGGGACAGTGATACGTGGTTTTCGCGAGGACACGCACTCACGAAAAAGCAGGCAGTGTAATAAACCGGTCCTTATTGACAGCGTGCGCGGAAGCTAAACTGGCCTCTCTTAACCCACGTTCCTCTTTTTTTTTTTTTTTTCACGTTGCTATTAGGTAGCAATTTCTCGAGGCCAGGAAAACGGCCGACGTGTCACTCCACAGGGCCCGATTTCTCGAGCGCCGTTTCGCGTTCCGCTCGCGGCGCGCGGAGCCACGGTTGCGCGCGTTGGCGTGATCGGCGGCCTATGTTTCGCGCGCGTGCGCCCTTCTGACGCTATAGACCGTTTACAGCGCGCAGTTCTTCCGTTTGAGACCAGATGGCGCCACACGTGCGCTCCGAACACGGCACCATTACTTGCCTCGTAAGTCGCCGGCGTGTACGCCTCGACGCAGCAGTGGAAATTTCGCGGGTGGTTGCCGAATGTGTTCTTTCTACGATGTGAAAAGGCAGAGGAAACACATGCTCTGTTGTGGATTGCAAGAATTGCGACAGAGAGTTAAAGGTTCAGGATGTGATCGTTTGCGAGCTTCACGAAACCGAACTGCACAAGAAGGTAATGCCAATGTTCGCGCCCGTTCGCCACGCACCCTTTCCGAACTGGCGAATGCAACAAACACGTTCGCCAGCGCTAGATAGCTAATAAAGAAAGGTTTCGATCTTGGAAAATCGTCGAGGGTAAGTGCACAACACAGCCGCATGAAGAAGCTGTTCCGCCACCGAAACCATGACGGCGTGCTTTCAGTTATTGTGCACTGTGCTCAGACCGCATTGATCGTAAGTTGTGGTCTGTGACCATTAGTAAAACGAGCGCCCGAGGCCGAATTAGAAACGAAAAAAAATAAGACTACTTACGCTCCTTCATACGCCTGCTGTTTGTTATGCACTGCACAGCCGTGCGAGCCGACAACGCTTACCGTCAGTCCGTTTATTACACGCAGTCTTGGTGCTACTGTTCAATTTCGCTCCAAGTAGCGCGGTTTTCGTGGACCGTGTTCGGATTACAGCATTTGGTTTACGGCTGCTGTGCCGGACGGTTGTCACTTGCTCGCGGTCCATGCGAGACAGTCACTAAAAGTGACTCCGTACGCTCAGAGTGAAGCTGATTAATTACAACCAACGAGACCACGAGCATTTCCATGTCCGCATATCGAGCGTCGAGCGTACCAAAATTTTTTATATGAGGCTGACGTTACTGTAAAATTCGTCCAGCATGAACGCGTGGCCATGCGCGCGTTATAACAATTATATCGCGGAATCCTTCGAAACGATTGCACGCCAGCTTGTGAAGGCTGCTTGATGCATGGTACTGCTACCATGATAGTCAACCTTTGTGTGTCTTTTTATTTTTGTCGCTTTTCTATGTTTAGTCAACCAGTAAGAAATATTTCAGGTTTCCTAAGCACCGTTAACAGGGTGTAAACAAATGCATACGATGTGCATGTGAGCGTTTCAGACCAGTGTCTGCATGCATGTACAGAATAGGACAACAACCTGTAAGGCCGCAAGAACATTAAACATTGCCGTTTTATATATTAACAATAAAAAAACATTAAGCAGAGTCTTCAGCGCATGCAAAGACAAGCATTCAGGCGATCCGTCCGTTGCCTCGAACAGGCGGAGAGCTCAGCGGCTCTCCGCGACATGAAGTCCGATCGTGTTTTCACGCGTGAAGTGATCAAATTAGGGTTCTCACATGTCCTTCCAAGCTTTGGCCAAACCATAGTTTCATCTTCCCACTCCTTTACAACCGTATCAGCCGGAACACTGCCTGCCGGAACCGAACCGTCGGACGCAGCAGCCTTCCCGACGAGGCGCACGCCGAGCGGTCAGGAGGCGAGTAATGGCGGCGTGATCACGTGATCAAAGATGGCAGCCCCCATGATACGCCGCTGTAAAGCGTCTATAGCGTAGAGGAACTCTTTCAGCGGAGTACCCGGCGTAGTTGGCGTCGTCGCCGGTGCGTGCTTAAAAGCCGGATTGGTCGAGAGGGTGATGACGTCACACGTGGAACTGTGAAGTCAAAAATGATTAAAACATGTCAAAACTGGTGTTTAGAAGGTCGCAACAAAACTCAAACGTCATTAGGCCGTGTAAGTGTATAAAGGCCCCGTGCCCACCCCAGCGCAAGAGACACTCTCTACCTTTCTTTGAGCGAGCCTCCTCTCCTTCCATTCCCTCCTCGAAATTCTTCTCTCCCGCTCCTCGTCGAGTAGGCTCGGCAAGGCAAAATCACCCCTTCCTTCTCCGGTGTAAGCCGGAGGCGTGGTGTCTGTGGAGTGCGTCACAGGGCGACGTCATGGCCCCGCCTTCAATAGAATTCTTTTCTTGGTTTTTGCATTTTCTCCGCACACTGAACGATCGAGAGGCGCGATCGGCTCGACCACCTAGACTTGTTAGCGAGCGCATCCTTTCATACATCTGTTTGTCATTCCCAGTTAACGAGCCACCTTTTCATTTTCTTTTAGGCCTCCCCACCGTTTCACGAGCGGAGGGGCGGAAGTCGGTTGTGTTCGAAACACACGGCGAAGCGCGGACCCGGCAACCGCCCGTTTGCTTTTCTCCATGCGAGTTTGTGTTCTGTGTGTTTGTGTCTTTTCTCCGCTCCAAAGCATATGTCATTCATTGGAGTCAAGGCGTACGCAAGATGCACGAAAGATAAGCGGTGTGTGTGCGGAGCGAAGGAAATGCTCTGCTGCACTACTAATTAAAACCTTCTTTTGGGGGGCTCGCATAGAAGAAAAGAAACTGAGAAGGGAGCGCGCACGCAGAGCGTCTCGTGACGTGATCACGGCGGGGGGGGGGGGGGGGGGGGGGCGAACCAACTCCCTCAGTTTTACTATTTTTTTACTTTTTATGGCTAGGGTTCAAGGCTGTCGCCGCACGCTCCCTCCGCAGTTTTTTTTTTTGTTCCTTCATGCGGGTTTGTAGGCATGAGCCAGAACAGAAGGCGCTGCGGAAAGCCTTGTGCAGACGACGCGACGCCAAGGCTACGCCCAACCTTCTCCCGTCAGTCAGAACGATGCACCAATGGAGTGCCTTTAGCGAAAGTAGCCCCCCTTGACGTCAGCGGGGTGCAGAGTAGTGGGCCGGGCCCGTTTTTGAAGGAAGGAAAGAACGAACGGGCTTTGATTTGAATTTTCGCAGCTTTTCGGGGCGCGCATGGCTCTAGTATTTTGCAGAGGTTATCTTCGATGCCTCATCTATGCAGTGGGCTTGTTTTTCAAAAATGTCCGGACCCTGGGCAGTGGCCCTTTAAGTAAATGAATTACGCTGAGAATGAAATTGTGGAAATTAGTTGGGAATCGAACGCCCGACCCTTGGGTTGTGGGTCAGACTGCTGGCCTTAGGCAATTGACCTAGGCACTTTTTCTTTTCTGTATTGCGTGGAAATCAGTCGCTCTGATCTGCCAAATGCCCTAAACACACGAGTAGAATTTCGCGATGCCGACACTTATTCGCACGCGTTCGTGCACTTCGCTCCCCCGCATATCGAAATTGCGGGAGACATATGCAGTTTAACCTCGTTATATCGAATTTGAAAGGGCCCGGTGATTACTTCGTTATAGCCGTAGCTTCGTTATAGCCCATGTTGACCAAGCTTACAAGGGGAATGAATATAACTTTGTTATATCCAAATTTCTTTATAAACCGTTTCGCTATACCGAGGTTAGACTGTACAAGCGTCGAGAACCGGCAGCCATTCACGAGGATGATCCTGCGCAGCATACCGCCCCCTCGCCCCTCCTGCACCAAGGCGCACTGCTCTGAACAGAAGCTTAACTGAACGAGGCGGTTCTACTCGGCGGTCTATCATGCGGCTCTTCCACAAGACACGTTCGTACGATTCGGCTAAAGCGAGGGGAGCTTTACCTTACGTATGGGGTGTGTTGTTTTACATGGTATGGAAAGAGAGTCCGTTTAAGCGGCAAGAGGAGCTGCTGACGGGATCCATTGACGCTGTGGCGTCATACCCTTACCGGCTGAGCTTAAGTATCCGCCCCCATTTGTTTATTCGCTCTAAGTGAGCTCGCCGCGAACATTTTAATGGTCACCCGTGCTATACGCTTGCCTTGGGAGCAATTCGCGCAACCTCTCTACTGCGTGTTCACGGTTGGACGCGACAGGAGGAACTGGTTGAAGCTCCGAGGAGAAGGCGGTTTGTTTTCGTCTTCGTGCGCGGCTAATGTTTTCCGGTGGGACATCTCGCTTGGAGTCCGGTTTTTGAAAGAGACTTCCTGTACCTTTCAGGAAGAAGTCCTTTCTAATGAGAAGGAGGGGCCTGACGTCAGTATGTACGGTTTCGCTGTGGTTGGTTGATGAGGCCCGTCGGGCTGACGATGTCGCGACGAACATCACGATCCTAACGATGATTGCGCTGGCAGCTCTCCCTCCGTACAGGCAGCGATAGACAAGGGCCGATAGGCGGTCGTCGGAATCACGTGATCATCTATTGTCCTTTTGTGTGCCGTATATTATATATAGCTGGCGCAGCGCAATATAGGCGGCAGCGCTATCTCTCCTCGCCGCCGCCACGGGGTGTTTCGTGTCATCCCTCCGCGGAGCTCCACGGCGCCACGGCTGCGACAGTGACGGCGGCGTCAGCTGTTCACTGAAGTAATACCCGAGTGTGGCCACGTACAGAGGGCAAAAGGCTTGCCTAGAACACGTTCTGAGCATGTTTCAGGCTGAACACGCGGTATATATCGATAACATTTGGTTAGAAATGATATGGGCTTAAGCAGGCGCAGTTAAAATCTTAGGATTTAATCATAAAAAAGCCTTCCTGGCCGCAGCGGCTCTGGGAGCTGTTGGGCACAGGGGTCGGTCGTTCTAGACGTGTGTTTTGCCCTCTGCACGTGTCTTAATAATCGCTCCCTCAAAAAAAAAAAAAAGAA
Source organism: Amblyomma mixtum (assembly GCF_055824585.1). Classification (NCBI taxonomy): domain Eukaryota; kingdom Metazoa; phylum Arthropoda; class Arachnida; order Ixodida; family Ixodidae; genus Amblyomma; species Amblyomma mixtum. Next base: position 35,994,414 of record NC_143015.1, read on the forward strand.
ACAGTGCAGACAGCTCAGGACAAATTTTTCTTTTCACATGGACCTCGTTCATGAGGGTCGTTTTTTTTTAATTTTTCTCCGAGAGCTTTTATCCACGCCAGCGAGGCCAATAGGTCGAGCGTAGCAAAGTGGCAGCGGCAGCGTGTCGGCCGTGTTCGACACGTTGCAAGGAATGCATCCAGCGGCACGCTCCAGTGGAAGGCTGCAGTGCACTCTGCGCGCGCACGGGACCGTTTTAGTGGTGCGCCCCGCGTTGCGAGTCGAACGGCGGGGCTCTGCTGCGCGGCACATGTGCGGTGGTCATGCGTGGAACGCGTTATGAGACATATTTAGCATACCGGAGACGTATTAGCCCCGGTGCCTCAGTGGTTATGGTGCTCGGCTGCTGACCCGAAAGACGCGGGTTCGATCCCGGCCGCGGCGGTCGAATTTCTTTGGAGGAGAAATTCTAGAGGCCCGTGTAATGAGTGCATGTTGAAGAGCCCCAGGTGGTCGAAATTTACGGAGCCCTTCACTAAGGCGTCCCTCATAGCCTGAGTCGATTTGGGACGTTAAACCGCCATAAACTAAACTAAATGAACTATTAGCCGAGTGTATACCTGCTTACCGGACGCCTTCTGTCTCCTGCACACCGGTTTACCTGTCTGTCTGCCATTGAGTCACATTCTATATGTCATTGAGACACAGGCAGTCAGTCAGCCACAGCCAGTCAGCCACAGCCAGTCAGCCACAGCCAGTCAGTCACAGCGAGTCAGTCACAGGCAGTCAGTCAGTCAGTTTTATTAGTTATTCGGTAACCGATCAATGTTACGTGAGAACGTTTATCCGACGACGTCCGTATCCATGCGAGACAGATGCGGCGTCCGTTTAATATCGCTCATTAATTATTAGCCATTACATCAGTCAGTTGTATCAGTCAGTCGATCAACAACCTGTTAGCAGTCCATCCAAATTGTAAATGAAGGAATCCACTACCCTTCGCCGCAATGCATGTCTAAAGAACGCGCGTCGAACTTTCACGCAGCAGTGGAGGCAGCGAGCTAGCACGGAGCGAATTCCTAATCGAAATAATAGTTTTTCGTGCAGTTCTTGGAACTAAGACGGGCGCCGTAAAACTGTGCACCAGTGGCGGGCTGAGGACGGCCAGAATTTGCGAGAACGGACTTTCCGTTATGCGCCTCTCCTTCTCCTTCCCAGCTTCCCTCTTTTGTCTTTCTTCCCTTTCCCTTTCGCCAGCCTCTCAAGTTTTCCTTTAACACGTCTCAGTGCACGTTAAAGATCCAAAGGTGGTCTAAATTATTGCGGAGCCCTCCACTACGGCGTCTATTTCTTTGCTTATTCTTTCATTACGACCTTCTTCCCTTCCCTTACGGCGCGGTTGAGGTGTCCACCAAGAATTGGTACAGTTCCGGGCCTTTGATTTCTAGGCAAGCCATCATTCTCTCTCTCGTGTTTAGAAGCAGTCTACCCGGTGTAACGCGCAGGGAGGCCCATTTAGTGTGTACTCTTTGGTTGGGTTGGGTTGTGGGGTTTAGCGTCCCAAAGCGGCTCAGGCTATGGGGGACGCCGTAGTGGAGGGCTCCGGAAATTTCGACCACCTGGTGTTCTTCAACATGCACTGACATCGCACAGCACACGGGCCTCTAGAATTCCGCCTCCATCGGAATTCGGCCGCCGTGGCCGGGATCGAACCCTCGTCTTTCGGGTCAGCAGCCGAGCGCCGTAACCACTGAGCCACCGCGGCTTTGAAAGGAGACCGATTCTGGTGCAGGGATTGCAGGACGACCTGTTTCGGAGCGCGGCGTACGGGTGTCGTCGAGGCGGCTTGAACTCCGTGGGGTGAACTTGGAAGGCTCCCATTCCTCTCCTCCTCCTCCTTTCCGGGGAGAGGGAGCGCGGAAAAAATCGAACAGTCGGCCCTGTGCGCTCGGCTCCCGCCGCCGGTAGCAACACCTTCCCGGGTCGTGTGTTGCCTCACCGCTCACGCACGCACGCGTCGGCGGCACGGAGACAACCTTGGCGTGACCACCACGGCCACGCGCCACAAAACTTGAGAGAGGAGGAGGGAGGGTTTGTCTCTCTTTCTTTCCCCTCTCCCCCCACCCGGCGTCGGATCGAAGGGTTGCCGAACCGCGCAGGGGTCCCGACCGTGGAGCGGGCGTCGCCACCGCCGTGGGGAGTAATCAACCTCAGGTGCCCGTTTCGAGGAATTCGTGTGGATGGCGAGACGAAAGGTCTCGCCTACGAATGGTTGCCATCCGCATGCACCGTCATTATTAGGGTTTGTGTCTGCGCGCGGAAAAAGTGTCATTATCTGCGAAATGATTGCGTAGTTATACGGGTGCCGAGTTTCCAACGACGCCAATCAATGAAACAATCAATCACGCGTAAGTACAGCGAACTATAGGAGGAGCTGAAGAGGGGCTACGGACGGGGTGAGACCAGTGCGCTTATAGCGTAACGGGCGAACACTGGCTGAAACCGAGGCTAGCGAAGGTGCTGAGCTTGACTGCAGAACGCGGCTTGTGCAAAGTGCGCTCTTTTCAGTGAGCCTGTACACTGTCGGCGCGTGCTTTTTTGATGGTCCGTGTGTCTTTCGCAACGCATTCGCGCGTGTCTTTTTTTTTTCGGTACTGAAGAGGTGTGCGTCTCGGTCGCACTGTTGCGATGCAGTTCTTGCGCCCGTCGCAACCGCACGGCGGAAGAGGCGGCGTTCGTGGCGCAAGCGGTTGTTAATTGGAGGAGCTAGGCTGAGCGGAGCCGAGCGAAGCGACGACGGGAGCCAGCCGTTGACACGTGTAGCGGGTAGGGTGCCTCGATGCGCGCGCCCTCTAGGAAAGGGGGGGGGGGGTTCTGCCGACGGAGCGACGCTGTCTGCGGTTGCCGGGCGCCTCCGCAGTCCTAGTGCCGTGCGCTCTGTAGACGTACTGGGGACGTGGAATGCTTCCGGGTGTCTCTGGATTGCCTAGTGGCAGAGGTGGGAGAGAGCAGGGAGCACGGCTCTTCATTCAAGAGCGTGGTTCTATCGGGCGCGCCGCGTGCGATGGCTGCCTGTAAATGCCTCTCGAGAGAGGTAATGAGAGAAGCGCAGCGCTGGAACATTTGAGGCAAAGTATGTTACCCGTTCGGCGCTTTGTATTTCCTTCTTTCGTTCCGTTCTTTCTCCACATTTTTTACTTTTTCAAACACCGACAGCCGCCGAGTTAAAGTACACCCGAGCAGCGTGTTGTAACCGCAAACACTACCGTTCACTGCCGCCGCAAGGAATGTTTAGTAGGGAGTAGGGACCTTTAGAATAGGGTGACCCTATCGGTTAAGGGCATAACCATATCGAGGCGCGAGTGCGCATGCGCAGGACGGTAACCGGAGGGGCGTTATTGTCCTGCGCTTGCGCACTAGCGGCCCGGTATTTGGCTACGCTCCTAACTGATAGGATCACCCTATTCTAAATGTCCCTAGTCTCGCATTATATCCAGGCGAATGGCGGAGTGGGCGCACTTACAGGGGCTGGTGCACAACTTGTGCGGTCGTTTGTTTGCACCGGTGGTGCACCGACAGTCCGGGCTTTTTTTTTTTAATTCTGATTGAGCATGCAGCAACTCGCCGCAGTCGGCATACCGTGGTCCCTCTCCTCCAGAGATGGCGAATACCGGTCCCGCGACTTGATTCCGCTTGAAATGAGAGGAGGTAGGCGTGTACGGGCTAAATATACTTACGAAAAAGCAAGGCACGGAGAAAAGCGCATGGTGATTGCCGACATAGGTAGGCGCGATGAGGAATCGGGGCGACTTTTGACTTGGTCCGTTGAGAACCCTAGGGGGGTGGTGTATACTGTGAGTATGGAATTTTTCGCTTCCTTGTTTGTCTTTGGCCAGCCCCGCCTGCGTGTTTGTCTTTGGCGAGCCCCGCCTGCGATTCCGGAAATAGGTAATTAACGCTGTTCGTTTACCTGTAAGTCGTGACGTCAGGGATAAAATAACCCGTATAAACAAACGGCCCCTGGTGATACGGACTGTTTGCTTTCCCGAAATACTTGTAGTCTTCTGAGTCCGCCGACTGTAAGCAGCGGGTGGATTTTGAGTTCATCCTATTGTTGAGATGAGTCTCGTCGCCGACACGCGTGAGGTCGGCAGAGGCACTTTAGAAGGTGCTTCCTCAGAGCAGATGCACGGGGGTATACGAGTTCGCGCGCAGAATGGAAAATGGAGCAGCATTGCGAAGCTGGAACTGTGGCGTTGCATGGCCAGGGTCTGCGGCCCATGGCGTCACTGAGGGGCGACGCGGGTGGCGAGGAGTTGGGTGCAGCTAGGTTACCAGTCCCCGATCGGTGACCCTGCGTACTTCGTCGGCCAGCGGTGGTCGACACTATTGTGGCCAGAATTATTTCCGCTGGCGGTGTCCGACCAGGAAACCTGCGGCAGCGAAAGCGCGTTTCTTTGCCAGCGACATGGTCGCACTGACGTCGCCGCGTGCCCACTCGGCCCTTTGCGTCTCGTGTGCGTGTGTCGTGCTGACCAGTGTGGAAGCACTGGTTTCAAACGTAGACACATTGTTGGGGTGTCCCTGCCGCGGTTGGAGGAGCTGCTGGCTCAAAGAGGAGAAACAGGAAAATTTCCCTGTCGTTGAGCGTTCGTTCATTATAGCGTTTTTTTTTCTTTTTCAGTCGTGCAAGGGATATCCCGACATTATCTATAGGTGAAGATGTCAAGTTGATGTCCCTCCGTCTACCAAAGACGTGCAATACCTTAGCCTTGAGCCTTCGGTGTTTTTAGGTGTATGAATTCTATTTTTCGCGTTGCTTCGTCCTGTATCTACATGATGCTCTGCGTGCCAGGTAAAAATAAGACTGATTGTCGACATGCGTAGTTAGTCCAAATGCGAATTACAGGTGTGCTAGCTGCTCGGTTTTCCCTTCGGTTCCGGTGTTCAGATCCTGTGTTCACGGATGGCAGTTGTTCGGATAGCGATAATGGGTTAATGTCCGTACATGCGGAATTGGTCATCCTCTCCATTTATATATTCCTGACAGTCTTCCTACTATTCCCGGCGCAGCGGTCAAGTTAAGGTACGCCATTGCTTTTCTGTGGCAGGTGCTGCCATCGGTGGCAATTGGGGTGCTTGGGTTCGGGTGCGACCCACAGGTTGCTCTTTCCGAGCGGCCTCTCACGATTAATTGAGCTACCACCTGACACGGTGGGCAGGCTGCTCATGCTCACCTGCCCACAGCTCCTGCCATGAAACCGACTTCAGACAAACAAACAAAAAAAGCAAGCAACGGCTAAATGCGGGGATGGCCGCTGTAAGTGATAGCGCTGTAAAAGAAATGGCAGACAGTCTTAACATGGTATCGCTGTCAGCAGGCATTTACTGACGAATGCATTAATGCGGTAGTGCAGTTTGTTGTCTTGGCAGTTTGTTCAGACGAACAGTCTCGACGGCTGTTGGGATATACTCCGCGAGAGCATACGCTACACCGCCACCGGGACGCGTTTAGTCCCACGTGGTGACCACGTGTCTCGCGCAGTGCTTCTTCCGCACCAGGCCCGCCGTGCCTGTTCGTCGGTGGCGAAGCACCGAACAGCCCGGCCCCGTAAACAAAAGGGGGGAATCTTCCGGGGGGACACAAAGGAGAGAATTGCGGCACCGCTGGCGCGCTTCCACGGCCGAGCTTGTTCTTCTGCGAAGAATTAACGAGCCGTATCTGTTCGCCGTTGTGCACTGGCGTCCGCGTTTGTTGCCAAACCCGCCCGCGCACCACTCACGGGCTCTTCCGCTGCCAATACAGTATATAGACACACTCTCGCGGCCGCCGCCGCAACGGTGAGCGCGCACGACAAACAGCGCAGCCAGCAGCAACCCTGCCTCGGCGGCCATCTTGGCGATCGGCCCTGGCTTCCCCCTCCCCCTCCTCCGCAGCGCCGGCCGCTGCTCCCGTTGTAACGCGGCGGTAAACAACGCGCTAAGCTGGCCTTGCGGCCGCGTGCGGACAAGGCCCCCCCATTCCTTGCTGCCCGTGTTGTTGGTGCTGTTTTGGGCTGAGCGAGAGCGCCTTGTGTACACGCTCTGGTTTTTCGCGCGCTCTTGGTCGGAAGGCGGGGGGAAGGAGGGAGGGGGTTCGCAGCAGATAGCGCGCGTTTATAGTCGCGAGCAACATGAGAGGGAACGAAGTTTGAGCATTATTCGCCGCAGTGGCTCAGTGGTTATGCATGGTGCTCGGCTGCTGACCCGAAAGACGCGGCGGTCGAATTTCAATGGAGGCGAAATTCTAGAGGCCCGTGTGCTGTGCGATGTCAGTGCACGTTAAAGAACCCCAGGTGGTCGAAGTTATTCCGGAGCCCTTCACTACGGCGTCCTTCATAGCCAGAGTCGCTTTGGGACGTTAAACCCCGCAAAACCAAGCCAAGCTAAGTTTGAACATCCATTTTTAATGCGAGAGCATTATCCGGCTATGTCGCGTCAGCACAAAGTGTCCGCAAATTTTTTTCCGCACGATTACGCCGTTCTGTGGAGATACATGTGTGAAGGTGATTGCGATAGTCTGCGGGATAAAATGTTGCCGTTGGAAAAGTCTGGTCGATGAGGTGTAATTAGTGTATTAATTAAACGCAGAAAATACACTTGGACGTCAAAATAGCCATGGACGTCGATAGTATGTGGACGTGAGAGCAGCCACAGATGCCGACATAGTATGTGGACATTTTGCTTTAGCACTGCTCCAGTTCGGGTCGCCACAGTGATCTCGACGTTTTTTTGATTACCCCGTAACTATAAGCGACGGGCACAGTTTGTTGCGCGATAGCTTAAGGGCCCGGTGTCACGGAAAAGCCTGTGTCGGCGTTGCCGTTGGCGTGACGGAAAAATCTGGACTGGTCAAAAAAGGTGGCTGTTTACAAGAGGCTGCCTTAGCCACACCAGCGGCGCATCGGAACCCTCGGGTTGCGAGTCAGACACGCTACCGCTACAGGCACGTTCGTATACGGCTTGATCAAAGCTGGGCTTGATACATATCTATGTCGTGTAAAAGGCGGACCTTAATTAATTAACCGACCCCACAATTTTTCTGTTTTGCAAAATATATTTTTCTTCTTGAATGTGCAGTATTCATTCTCAAATTTGGTGATGCAAATAACCCGACAAATTGCAATTTTGTGCAGAAAGTTTCATGGTGACACAGAGCGCAAAAGACGAGGAACCAGAGTAAGAAAGGCACAGGGCAAGCGCTGACTCGCAACTAAAGGCTTTATTTGCTAAAACCTTCTTATATGAAGGGAGCCGCCGCGGTGGCTCAGTGGTTAGGGTGCTCGGCTGCTGACCCGAAAGACGCGGGTTCGATCCCGGCCGCGGCGGCTAGAATTTCTTTGGAGGAGAAATTCTTGAGGCCCGTGTACTGTGCGATGTCAGTGCACGTTAAAGAACCCCAGGTGGTCGAAATTTCCGGAGCCCTTCACTACGGCGTCTCTCATAGCCTCAGTCGCTTTGGGACGTTAAACCCCACAAATCACAAATCACAATCTTATATGAAGGAAACAGGGAGAAAGATACAACGCAAAACACACGAAAACCAAAACTAAAAACTAAAAGCACTTTTGAAAATGCGCACGACATTCAAGCGTTCTGAAGAAAATCCATCTCCTTATCAATTAAGGAAACTGATGGTTTGCTCACTCAATTTTGCGTGTCATTTTCAATGTGGAAAGCTTCTACCACTTCCCGTGTAGTCTGATCATTGTGCTTGTACAGCACTCGTGCGCGATGAAGCAAAGCAGTGCACTTTTTCTTTTTCATCTCTTTACATCCTAGGCAATGCTTGACCAGACATGATAGGGTGTCCCTATTTCTTGACTTGTTCCTATGTTCTTGAAGGCGCTTATTTGAGCACCGTCCGGTCTGGCCAATGTAACGGGCCCCGCAGGAGAGAGGAATTGTATACACCACACAGTTCTATACACCACGCAGAAAGTTTGTTCTGTCATATTTCTCACGGCTCAATAGGCGTGGCTGTTTTGCGACCGGAAGGGGAGGCACTGCGTAAACACGCAGTGTGTAAAGCGAATACTGCGATGGGGAAAGGACCGGCGCTGTGGTAAAAGAGGCGCATTCCTTCTCATGCTAGATATGTGGGCCGTGCGCGTCTGTTTGTCGGGACCTTGCCGCCCATGGAGTTCTCAATGTAGGCGAGCTTCGTTCGCGCTGTGTGGGAGGGCTCAGCGGAGTGCTGGCGAGAAAACGGTAGCTCGACGCCGCGTTCGCGCGCCAAGTTGGGTGTGCGGCCCCAATGCGGTAGCTTCGTTCCCGGCGGGTACGACCTGCATGCATAGCGAAGCAGAAAGCCCGGAGGGTTGAACGGGGTTCGTGATTACGCTGTAAGGCGCTATGGAAATCAAACTATGGAAATCAAATGCTGAAATTTCTACTGCCCACACTCCTGAATCGCTTATTAAAAGAAACTAACATTGATAAATCTGGTATATCACCAAAAGAACTGCGTGAAATGTTTGTATAATGATGCCATGCAGTGACTTTTTTTTTTTTGCCTGATGCTTTCCAGTTCCTAGCGATTTTGCTTAACTCATGTATGTGTTTTGTCCAAGTGCATTGTACTTCCTTAGCCGCACGCTTCTATGCGGCCCCGGTGCTAGAGGGTCAGGGCTCCTCAAGCTGTTTCTCACTGCTTTTACCTGCCCTCCTCGCAACTTTTTTTTTTTTGTTGCGGAATAAAATTTGATTTGATTTGATAGCATCGCAAAGACACAACAAGACAAAAAACGGGACCCGTGCTATCATCGCAACTGCCTCTTTTTTAAGGAAGCGGAAGCGAATAATTTGTGCGCGCTATAATTTGTGCGACTGCTCCGGTGAAGCGGTGGTCCCGCGGTTCGAACCCCGGACCAGGACGAATTTTTCTTTAACCAAAAAGCTTCTGAAAAAGCTGGTGCTCGGCTGCTGACCCGAAAGACGCGGGTTCGATCCCGGCCGCGGCGGCTAGAATTTCTTTGGAGGAGAAATTCTTAGAGGCCCGTGTTCTGTGCGGTGTCAGTGCACGTTAAAGAACCCCAGGTGGTCGAAATTTCTGGAGCCCTCCACTACGGCGTCCCTCATAGCATGGAGTCGCTTTGGGACGTTAAACCCCCATAAACCAAGCCAGAAGGAAGCCTTTCATTCGTATATCTTTCGTGTACTGACAGTTTTATGGCTGTCGTGTGTGGTTTCTTTGCGAAGGAAAATGTTCGGATAAGTTTCAAATGAACTGTGAAAGAGTTCGTAAAGCTGCTTTTCTGCGTTCTTGTTGGAAAGCGGACTGTGTAGGGGACTTGAAGCAGTTGTGAGGTATTGCGCGAGTCGTTAGTGTCGCGTCTTTTAAAGGGAGTATCGTTGTTTTTTGAGTACCGGCTCATTCTTCTTGCGCAACGTTCTTGGTGGGATTTAAGCGCCCACAGCTGTGATGCACAACTGCACCCCCGAAATTCACGTGCCCCGCCGTGGTGGCTCAGTGGTTACGGCGCTCGGCTGCCGGCCCGAAAGACGCGGGTTACATCCCGGCCGCGGCGGCTGAATTCCGATGAAGGCGAAATTCTAGAGGCTCGTGTATTGCGCGATGTCAGAGCACGTTAATGAACCTCGGGTGGTCGAAATTTCCGGAGCCACTTTACTATGGCGTCTGTCATAGCTTGAGTCGCTTTGGGACGTTAATGAAATGAAATCAAACCCGTAAATCAAATCTAAATCAAGGTGTGATACAAAAGTGCACCTCCGAAATTTTTCCTTCTTTTCTTTCTTCTTTTTTTCTTAGATTTTTTTTTTGTTGTTTGGTGCTGGTTTCGGCTTAGTAAACAGGACTTTATGCCTTCTTTCCTGAGCCGGCGTGACGGCCTGTCCATCCACGTGACAGCGCGGACTTGGCCGCTTCCTTGAGAATGTGCGCGAGCGAAGCCAGATGCTGTTGCCCGCTCTTCCCGCGCGCATAGCTTCGCTATCAACTGGGCCGCCCAGACTGTAAGGGAACACCGCTTTTAGCTAAAAGCGGATTGATGTCACAGGCGGTGCGGTTCTCCCCCGTCCCCCCCTCCTTTGCTTTCGTTTTCGGGGAGATAAGCGGCAGCCGCGATAAAGGATAAAGGGACACTCCTGGCCTTTCGGTATCGTAGTTGGAGAGCGTCCTCGGTTTAGCGAACCCTTTTTCTTTCTTTTTCTTTGTTTGTTCTGCTAGCTAACTCGATGGCATTGGCAGAGGGAACGGTCACCAGAGCTGACAGTCGTGTGTGCGCGGAAAACTTTTCTCGTTCCATTGTCGCATTCCTTTGAACCTTGTCCGTTCTTTCAGAGTATTGCGGAGAAGTGAGGTAGAGTGGACGTTTCCTAGACTTTACCCCGTGTGCGCGTTCATATGATGGATGTGTGCTTTGGAGGAGTGAAGGTCTGACGGAAGAGGGCATTTAGGGGACAGGCCGAAGGGAGAGGGGGAGCGTATGTCGCTTTCGTGCACTTATGCAGACAGGCCGACAGTGTGGAAAAGGAGCCATCAGCCTGACTATGCCCACTACAGGGCAAAGGCCTCTCCCCTGTCTCTCTCAGTTAACCCTGTCCTTTGCCAGCTGCGGCCGCCGTATCCCCGCAAACTTCTCAATCTCATCCGCCCACCTGACTTACTACCGCCCCCTGCTACGCTTGCCTTCTCTTGGAATCCACTCCGTTACCCTTAAGGACCAGCGGTTATCTTGCCTTCGCATTACATGCCCTGCCCAAGCCCACTTCTTCCTCTTGATTTCAACTAAGATGTCATTAACCCGCGTTTGTTTCCTCACCCACTCTGGCCGCTTCCGATCTCTTAACGTTGCAAGGCTGTTTCAAGCCAGAAATGCTGTCTTGAGCAAAGTTGCTAGTGCCTTGTGCCGTGGCAAATGAAGAACGGCATGTGATTGGCGGAATGCAGCAGAAACTGCTGAAGAAATGTCCAGTAACATACTTGGGGGAAGGAACCGTACGACTGCTGCATTGCTGAGTGTTGTAGCGTTGAAATTTTGTACGCGTTTAACTGCTGCGCTTCGAACTCTTCTAGCTTGAAAATCCTGTTTTATTCTAGATTTTAGATAGGGTAGCGGCATTTAGGCTGCATGGTATCAACACTGTGCCTTTAGAGGCAGACAGTCCCAAGAGGAGCCTGTGGCATGAATACTTTTGGTACAGGCTACATGTCCCCAGGTGTACAGCGTGTAAATCTATACCTCTGCAACGTGTACATCTATACCTATGCAAGCAACCTGCAGACATGCAGCCTGTACCAAAATTATTCATGCCACAGGCTCTAACGTGTATCTTCACGCATATGAGCAGCAGTTCCTCGCAGTAGATTAAACAAAGGCGATGTGTTATGGAGCGTTTAACTACATATCAGTTGAATTTGAATATTTTAAACAAGCGTTTATGGTTGAATAACATTAAGATAAAAATCCGTACTAGAAACTATATACCAGGCGTCCCAGCTAAATGTAACCAAGCTTTTAAAAAACATGGGATGCCCTAGCCGTCTGAAACCAACTGAGGGTTCCTCAGAGTCGCGTGACCTAGTCTGCAGTACTTTTTTTTCGTTCTTCAAGGTTGACTAATTAGTTAAGCTTAATTAACTTTTTAAATACTAACTTGATGAACAAAGTGTCAATGGAAAAGTTGTAGATCGCTTTGAAAAACGGCTGACTGAAACATTTGCAGCAACGTACTATTTATGTAAAGTAGTTACTTTTACCGGCCTTTAACCGTGATTCGGACAATAAGAAAAAGCTTCCACGTGACAACGGTGCCACTAAACGTCCCAAGATGCTCTTTAGGGAATAAAATCTTGTTTTTCCTGAAATCCTCTCCTCGATGAGACTTCGAGTGCACATTGGGACAGAGATGCGAGCGAGCAGCTGGTCACGTGATAACCTTCTTTTAATGCCAATAAATAAAGCTACGTAAATCGTACCGTGATGGAAACAGCACTACTAGCGGTTTTTCGAGGCGATCTAAAACATTCTCATTGGCACTTTTTTCCTGAAGTCAAAAATTAGAAAGTTAGCTAATTAAGCTTAAGTAACTAATCAACTTTGAAGAATGAAAAAACACTCGAGACTAGGCCATGCGACTCTGAACAACCTTCAGTTATTATCACTGCACTAGGACACTTCGCCTTTTTTAAAAGGTTGGTTACATTTAGCTGGGACACCCGGTATAATTAATGCATGTTCTACCACAGAAAGAGGTCCTAGAGTATTGCTGTTGTAGAGGGACCTCTTGACTCTGTAAGCACACACACACACGTAGCCGCGGTTATCTTGGAAATGATGCAAAAGGCCGCATCTGTTTCCTGCCATCTGGGAGGCGATAAGCCCGAGTGACTTCACCGCTAAACACGCGCCGGCTCTGTCTTATCGGTGGAATGGCGCCGACGCGCTTCTTGTTCTGTCGCGGTATCTCTCCGTAGAAAGCTGACGTTTCTCGCACGTCGCGCGTGACTTCGTATAAGGATACGGACGAACTGGTGCGTGGCATGTCTCGGCTTGCTCACCGTGTCGCTTACGCTGTCACTGCCGATGTAGACCTTCCGACCGCCTAGGCTGTCAGCTGTAGGCGCGATGCGCTTGGTTGACGTAACTGTCGCGCGTGCCTTGCCACCTGTGGCATGTTTGGGGGGGGGGGGGGGGTGGCGAGAGTAACTTCCCGCCATTGTTCGCAGTCCCGCTCTTCCTGGCGTGTTGTCACGCCACAATACTTTCTGTTGCTTCCGCGTATCTCTCGCAGATATCTCCCGTTCCTCTATCGAAGGAAGGGGTTTCGGCAGTGCCTTGAGAAGGGTACACGCTTGCCTTCTCCGCTATCACGTAGCTGATATTGCTTATATCTCTGCTATAGCGCAACGCCACCCTTGCCGCTGCTGCTGCGTATCTCTCCTTATCTGTCACGAGAAGCTGACGTGACTCGTGTGGCACGCGCGTGACTGGAGAGGCGCCGCTTGTGACGCCTTTTCCCACGTCCTTCCAGCTGCGTCGTCAGTTGCGGGACATGCTGCTGACAGTCGGGCCCCGTTGTCTAAGCGCTGCTCAAGTTGCGTGCATTGGCACACAAGGGGGGTCCGCTCTGTCGCTGGGTGTAAGGGCTCCGTGGTGTCTTCCTCCTGGAGAGAGCCACGCACGCCGCTTCCTTTCAAGCGCAAGGGTTCCCTCCGCCCGTTATCTCTCCAGGGTGTCTGCAGCTGCTTAGTGATCACTCCTCGGCAACCGCGGCTCGCAGAGCTATCCCGACCATTTCGGTGCTCGTATACTGCGTTAGTGCGGCGACGCTTGCAACACTGGCGGTGGGGACGAGCTTATAGATGGTGATGCAAAGCGAGTTTAATTTAGCCGCCCGCTGGGGCTGCAGCATGCTTTGCATGTCGAGTGCTTCCTGTTGGCTCGCATTCCGGCCTTCCTGAAGCAACGTCGTTTGTGAAATGTGTGGCCCCTTTGTTTGTTTAATTGGCTGCGTCATTTAAAGAGCGCGCGCTGTGTGGCAACGCGCACCTGTATACTGGTAGCACAATGGGGAGAGGCGGTCGCAGGTGACGTGGGTGGATTCCTAACGCAGTTTGTATCTTCTCCCCCTGCGTCGGGTTACTCGCGCGCGCGGAGGAGTCGCCCACAGCAACAGATGAATCAGTAGTAGTTAGTCTGTTCAGTCAGTCGGTTTATTTAGTCTGTTCGGCCAGCCTGTTCAGTTAGTCAGCGTCTGTTCGTTCGCCAGTCAGACGTAGTCAGTCAGTCTTAGGTCTGTCTGTCGTTCTGGGGTGTAGGATATGATCTGTTGCTGAACTAGGGCATGGAGGTCTCACCGGCTGGTCACATTCAGTTGTTCAGCCGCCGCGGTGCCTCAGTGGTTACGGCGCTCGGCTGCTGACCCGAAAGACGCGGGTTCCATTCCGGTCGCGGCGGCCGAATTTCGATGGAGGCGAAATTCTAGAGGCCCGTGTACTGTGCGATGTCGGTGCACGTTAGAGAACCCCACATGGCTGAGATAATGCGGAGCCCTCCACTACGGCGTCCCTCATAGCCTCAGGAGCCTTGGGGCATTAAACGCGATAAACCGTAAACCACATTCGGTTTTTATTTTTTTGGGGTCTGTCTTCTGCGACCACCCATATTCGCCTGCGTCCCGCCTCCTTTTTCCTTCAACGTTATTGTAGGAAGTGACTTTCCTGTCATTGATCAGAGCAGATGGCTTAATTGTTGCGGTCGGCAGTTATTCGCCGAACATGGACATTTGAGCAGGCGCTGCGGATCTGTATGCTGTTCTTTCCACCGTTCCGGTAGAAAATGGCGGGTTGCGTGGGGTTCAGCGTTTTTTTTTTTTTTAACTGGAAGGGAGTTCCCAAGGAGAAAGTTTCTTTTTATTTTATGGTCGAAATACTATGCTACTGCTTGATCTGCAACACTGCGCAGAAACTCACTGCTCAGCGTTGTAGGCGTTGCTGGCAGTGTTCTTCCTGTCTTGGCGACTGTCATCAACCATGTGTCTGACTTCTTTCGGCTGTCTGAGCGATGCTTTCTTAGAAGCTGCCAATATAGGTGTTCTTTCGCTTGGTTTGTCATTAAGGGAAGTCTAGAGCTGTGATGTTTGAATAATACAGGTTTCGGGCGTATAGTCTCAAAACCTCGGAACAAGCAGACCTTGAGGGCACTGATCTGTTGTATCTAACCTCGGAGGTCAGCTTTACTTGTTGTTTTGTATGTCCAGTTTTCACGCTTCGCTCGAACATGGAATGTTCTCGGCACTTGACTGCTGCCTTTCCATGCGAAAGCATTTCTTTCCCCATGATTGGCGTGGACAGGATGTGTCACCATGAGCTGTGGACAGGGAGCGTGGACAGGGAGCGTGTCCTCATGGACCGTCATTCATTAGGGTGCAGTTATGATTTGTAATGATTAATAATGATTGAGTGGGAAATTTCAGTGACCGAATTACTAAAAGTTAGGCAATTAATTTCGTTAAATACTCCAAATTACTAATTGCGAGTGCTTCCTTCAGAATTGAACAAAGAATAAGGATATTGAAATAGATTAATAATTCATGAAACTAATCAATCAAAGATTAATCAGTTAACAGGACGTAGTAATTAATGACTGCTTAATAAGTTCGTTTGCTAATTGATTAATTACTGTCAAATAATAATTACACTGTGTAGCAACAGAGGATGCAACTGAGCCCGAAATGCCGCACGTAAGGAGACTTAAGCGCACCTTTAATGTCTGTCGACTCGACGACCGTTTCATTAAGCACGCAGTTGCTTCTCTCTTCGCTTCAGCCAGACGCTGATGGATAGGCTGTCTGCGGCGGCAGACTCGTGTCACAATGCCGTCCGCGTGCCGTGCGCTCCCGTTCCTGTCGGTTACCAGTCGGGCTTGCCTTTGTTGCTTGGTCGCGTGACTCCGCCGCTGCAGTCAGGTGGTGCTGCGTATCTGGGCTGTGACGTGTACAACCCTTCGCCCACCTGGAGCGGTAGCTATGGCTAGCTTAAAGCACCTCCAAGCTAGTTGGGCGCGCCCTGGAGGGGTAGCTAGCCCCCCCCCCCCCCCCCCCCCCCCCCGCGGAACTTGGCAGCCGTCTCCTCCGCGCGGTGGAGAGGGGGAGAACGGTGGCGAGGTCCTTCCTTCGCGTGTGTGTGTCGACAGACGGCAACGCACTCTTTCTACTGGCTGGCGTGATTCCAGGACCTCGGGGAGCGCACCGCGGGCCTTGCACCTACAAAGTCAGGGGCGGAGATGTGTGTTTGCGTTTGCTTGAACCACGGTCTGGGTGCTCTCTCGAGTTCTGCCGCGCCGCTGTAATTGCCTCTTCCATTTGCCGGTGGTGTTTTCATTGGAGCGGTCGCGATACTTCGAAACACTGGGAGTAGTGCCTAATGGCCGCTTCTGTGTCGGAGAGAGCAAGAAAGGAGGAAGGGAAGGGGGGGGGGGGGGGGGGGCTGGCTGATGGTTCGCTTGCTTCGCGAATGTGTTGCTGGCGCGCATGACGTCGTTAATTTGCCTCGGTTCACTGACGCGATGAAATCGTGCGAAACAGCTCGGGCTTTCTCAACCTGCTGCTACTGCTGCTCCGTCATGTACCTGAGTGTGCTTTCTTCTTTTTTGATATTACTTCATGGAGCCTGATGCTTGCGGAACGAGGCTCGCTGGGGTGTTGTAAAAACTGGCGAGCGGTTGGCTATTCCTGTGTCAGGGATCGTTGGGATCGGGTGTTGGCGATAGAAAGGGAAGAGTGGTTTGGAAATGAAATGCCGTGCGTCTTCGCCGGCAATGACGCTTTTGTGAAGGCCGAGATTAGACACGCAGTGTGGGCTGGAGTGCGCTGGGAAGTGCGCTTTCTTCGCTATTGATGAGGTTACCTTGCTGACTGGCTGACTGACATCATCAGTTGAGGTCACGCTGTCCGGTGACGTGTCACTAGTGAGCTGGCACGAGACAACCGAGTGACAGCTGTCGTGGAAGGTTGCTTGCACAAGGGCATTGTGCCCTGGCTGATAGCAGCATTGGAGCAGTACAGACACCTAACTTTTGGGGCGTGTTTTCTTGTCTGTAATCGTGCGGAAGACACTACTGTGCATGAATCACCATGTGATATTCGTATACGGCCGCTAGATAATTTAAAATCTAATCTTTCTGTCGTGCTGTTTCGGTTTCAACCGCCGAACAATGGCTGTGACGTCAGAGAGAGGTTATTTGTCACGTGATGCATGTAAGAACTGCGGCATAACCGCTGCTTCATTGTTTTAATTTACTACACTGCTGAAGACGGCCTTCCCCAAGCAGCGGTTATATTGTAGTTTTTTCATGCCTCATGTCACCTCTAATCGCACTTTGACGTCACAGTATTCAGTCGGCTGTTGAAACCGAAGCAGCACGAGAAAGAAATTCTGTCATAAATTATTTAGTGCCAGTAGGAGAATTCCACGTGATAATGCATGCATAATAATGCCTTACGCATCATTACGAACAAAAAAAGATGCACCCACCTGGCGGTCATCATAACTAGGGGCCACATATGACAAGGCCGGTTATAACCGTGAATGCGCGAGATGGTGTACGACTGGCATAATACGGTGCCACTGGACAAGAGCCATTTTGCTATTGTGTGGGTCTTGCCCTTTATTTATCGTCGTGTCAAGCACATGCCACTCCGGGGGACTCGAGTGGCTTGAGGTCAGCTCTGTTTAATAATCTTGTGTTCCTCTGACCGATTCGCCCTGACCTCGTGGAATAAAACTTGTCGGATGTTGTGGTTTTTGGCGTTATATTGCCGAGATATGGAAGGAACCGTAATATTTTTTTATGGGGATGAAACAGGTAAACGATAAGGGAAAGATAAGAGAGACGGACATGTGTGTACCTAAGCTGAGATACGAACGACATGCAGACCATGACATTCACAGTTTCCCAGGTACTGTGGCAGTAAGTGCAAACTGAGTAGTTCAACGAGTCTGTCTGCACGGGTCGTGGAAACCAAATAAGGTGCCGAATCGGAACAGTTCATACGTCTTTTCCCTTCGTTCCAAGAAAGAGTGCCCGCCACATTATTATAGTCGGATACAACTTAAGTCTGCAGTTAAGCTTCGCCCGTATTCAGAGCCGCCGCACAGAATTCCGCCGCGGCAAAAAGTGGCACGTTGTTAAAGCTTTTCTTTTTGTTACCTTAACAAGAAACTAACCTGCTGGTGAAATTATAAGTTCAACAATTTTGTTTCTTCGGGCTTGGTTTATATAATCATAACATTAAAAATTCATTTTCTCTTACTGTTGCTCTTGGGAGAGGAGTGATAAAACGGCGCTGTTTTTTAAAGTTATATTCACCACAACAGCAGCGGCAGCCGCCAGGGCTTCTAGCAGCGCTGCAGGCCAGCTGATAATTAGTTTTAGCATGTACGCGAAAACTCACGCGAACGCGACAGCGGCGAGCGACGCCGTCGCGCGAAGCGAAATGCCCGTGTCGCTTGTCGTGTCGCTCGGATCTGCACTCACAGAAAATTTCGCTCGTCGCCCGGAAGTTGCCTACGCGATTAGCCAATAGCAGCTAATCCGGCAGCGTACGTCACTACCGAGCCTATTGCCGGGCCTCTTGCTTCACCACCGATTCGTCGTTGTCGCTACGCTGTGCCCCACGTTCACGGCAAACTAAATGCGCACGAAGCTTTCGCTTTGTCTGAACTTGCCTCCACCACAAAATTTTAGCGATAAAACACCCCAGATTTTCAGATTGCTTCTGTGTTTACAGTGCTGCTAGGCTTAGCGAGTATTCGTCGTTTGACGTCAGAAAGCGCGCGAGGTTCAGGTGTGCACCCCACGTTCACGCAACATGGCGGCGCCCGTGACAATGACATGCAATGACAAAGCGGTAAACACATTTTATTTGGCATTTTTCTGCCAAAAATTTTAATCCTTGGAAATAATGTGACTCTTATTATAGGCGCAAACAGCGTTGCGGTGGTGTATTCTGCCAGCAACACTGATCGTCGTCTCTATTTCGCGTTCGCGTTGTCGCAACGCATGGAGCTTGGCCGGTGGGCGACGGAGCGACAGCCAGCCGTCGTCGCCGCGCCGCTTACTTTTTCGCGTACATGGAGCTCAGTCTTTAATTAGGTTTTTTTTTTACTGCAGTTGATGGTTTGTGGTTTCCGGGAATACGTCCCAAAGCGACTCGGGTTATGAGGGACGCCGTAGTTGAGGGCTCCGGAATAATTTCGACCACGGTGTGACGACCCCACATAATGCGCAGGTCCACACGGGACGGAGAGGCAAAGAGACACCGTATGGCTCAGTTTAAACGAACAGATGTATTCAATAATTATACATCGTACATCAGAGGCTGGGATGTCCGAGCTTACGTGCCGACGCCTTCATGGGGACGATGGAGGGGCTCCGGAGTTGCGCTCGGTCGGTTGCTGGCCGAAGCTGCGCGCCGTCGGGCTTCGGTGCTGAAGGACCTGAGCGTGCTTTCGTCTGCCCTTCCCAGCTATCCCTGCTCCGCCGCCCACGCCCGATCTCCTTTCTTCCAGGCTGAATTGTTTCCCTCGTCCTCCTCTCCACGGCGGCGCCTGCGGCACCCCCGACCTCCCCCGCGTTGGGATGTCGTTTTTCTCCCGCCGGCAGCTTTCTTCTCTTGTCGGGTTTTCAGCCTCTCCTGCGTCCTTGTGCTGGCTTTTCCTATGCGGCGGAGGCGCACGTGGCGCTGGGGGGCCGTTTCCCTCCCGCCGGCGTCTTTGTACCATTGTACCCCTTCAGTGGTTTTGCTGACTCTGGGGGCTCCGTCTACGCGGCGCCGTCGAACGCGGACCGTTTAAGGAGAGAGGAGACAAGGGAGCAGAACGAAACGAGCTGCGTGTTTTTTTTTGCTTTTCTGCGAGCTCTCTGAATGGGCCAGTCGGCTTCAAACAGCCGACCGCCCGCGTCCTTTGCCGGGGTGCATCCGGGTTTGAGCACAGAGAAGATGCCGCCGAAGATATATGGGCCCTCGTAGCATACGCACGGAACGTCACACTGGTTTGTGCAATGACATCGCACACTGCAGAATTTGTCCTTCATCAAAATTCGGCCGCCACGGCCAAGATCGAACCCGCGTTTTTCGGGTCAGCAGCCGAGCGCCATAACCGCTGAGCCACCGCGGCGAGGACTTGACTGCAGTTGAACCTCGATGGTACGATCACGGCTCATGCCAATTTTAGATAATTTCTTGGCCGGAGTGCATTGCGCAAATTGTGCGGAATTTCGGATGTTCCAAACGGACTGTCGCGCCGTTACGGATGATACGAATGCAGGAGCCGCCGTCGCATCCTCGAGCTAAGCGGCGATCGTCAGTCGTACGGTACGCACCGGAAGCGATGTGCGGCGCCGCGCGGCCCGCACATCGCTGGCGTCGCCAGTGCACGGTGGCGCGCGGCCTGTACATCACCGATGTCGCGATTGCCAGTCACCCCTATCATATCTGATTGAATGCATCTCACGTGCTTCCGCATGCAAATTTTATTCGTTTCCGGCGGTACGAATATTTTTCGCGACCCCGTGGGCTTCGTATCACGTAGTTGTTTTATATATCCTCCTGAGACCCGTGTATGGCAATTTGTCCAATATATTGGACATTAGCTTTTAAGCCAGTACTGCCGCGCCGAAAGATTCATCTTCATAAAACCCACTTGTCCAATACATTGGACAACTGGTGGCGCCATCTGTGCACCTTTTTTGAAATTAAACTGCTCACTTTCCCGCCAAAACACTTTGAAAACGGCGGCGTTCAGCGGCGCGGCGTTCTATGGCACCTGCCGGAGAAGTAAGTGTTGTTTCTGCGATTTTATCTACTTTGAACGAGTAAATTTTGTTGGATATCAACAAAAATAGAACAGAAAGCATGTAGATATCATAATTGTAACTGTACAAGACCTAACTTTTCTGTGCTTTCAATCTGATTTCACGTGTCCAATACGTTGGACGCTGGGACTCAGCCCGGTTATTTTGACCGCGCTTTTGAGATGGCTTTCGCAATACCTGTAAACGAATACTGCTGGTATTTAACGACTGGTGACGAAATAACGTCTTTTTTTATTGTAGTAGACAGGCCTCGCGTTCCTGATGAGACGGCCGAAGCAGTTTTACAAAGAATTGCACAAGCCAACACACCAGTTGGTTGGTTTAGTAGGTTTATGGGGTTTAACGTCCCAAAGCAACTAATGCTATGAGAGACGCCGTAGTGAAGGGCTCCGGAAATGTCGACCACCTGGGGTTCTTTAACGTGCACTGACATCGCACAGTACACGGGCCTCTAGTATTTCTCCTCCAAAGAAATTCCAGCCGCCGCGGCCGGGATCGAACCCGCGTCTTTTGGGTCAGCAGCCGAGCACCTTAACCACTGAGCCACCGCGGCGGCCTCCAACACATCAGACATTGACCTATCGGACAGCGACGACGACACTATTGTCGATCCAAAAACAGCAAGAAACCCAAGAAACGTAAAGGAAAAAAACAACAAGAAACAGAGAGTGACAGTGAAGTTGAGTGGAGCCCACCATCAAAGCAAGCTCGACGAGGAGAGACCAACAAAAGTGCCTACCACTTCCCAAGGCTGTCTGACGCAGCTAACGCTGCGCGCTGCAGGTTTGAGGGGTGCACCATGAAAACAAAGTTTTTTTGCACAAAATGTCAGCAGTACTCCATAACAAAAGACAGAAGATGCTTCGAAAAGGCACACAGCAAGTGAGCACAGCGAAACTTTTTTATTCAGTTGACGTATATTTTGCTACTTTGACTTTTGTCATAATAAAGTATTTTTTTCGCACAACTTTCACAGCTTTATCTGAAGTATTTTGTGGCACGCCCACTGGGTGGGAAAATACGGCTATAGTCCTAGTGTCCAATATATTGGACATCGTGCTGAGCTGAAACTATTAGTACTGTTGAGAAAATATCTCTCACTTTTCTCCTTTGTACTCCTACCAGCTTCTTCTGAAACCCTAGAAAGTTTTTGTGCACTCAAATTCACTTCGGGTCTCAGGAGGATATTGAATTAGGAGGCTAGAATGGGTGGCACTGAATTGGATTTGAGAGAGAGAGAAAGGAATTTTAATGAGAGGAACAGGAGGAGAGGTCGGCCGGTGGTAACATGGCCCTGGCCTGCTACTCCACATTGGGTTTGCTAATATATGTGATGGCCTATGAAGTGATCGAGCTGAAAAAAAAAAAGCATTTTTCAGATGTGCATGTTGAAACCAGATTTGGAGATATACACCTTTCCAAAAAGGGCTCCCTAGGCGCTGCCATATTGTTCCCTGGACTGCAGTGGGCACCTTGCGGTAGCACGGTGGAAGCGGCGGCGGAACCGGTTTCCAGCAGTCCAGAGAGGAGGTGTTTCGCCGCTTCCACCGTGCTATACCGCAAGGTGCCCACTGCAGTCCAGGGAACAATATGGCAGCGCCCAGGGAGCCCTTTTTGGAAAGGTGTATATACTGCCAATAATTCTCGAATATTGTGTTTTTGACTGGTTGAACAGTGTTTTGTACACTTCTAAGGTTGGCTGTTCCTCCACTAGGCAAGCAAAACCCTATTTGTGGCTTTCTTGCTTGTACTTCATTAAAATCAAAATTGTTCGGTGCTTCTTTTGCCCAGACGTCTATTAATTTGATTCTTTTTGACGTTCAGTGCTGAGTGCTGGAGTGATGCACTTACGTGCATAAAAATTGGCACCTCATCGTCATTTCTGGCTATGAAAGCCTTTGGTTGTGTGGAAGTAGAGCTACTTAGAAGCAAGATGGGCGTGAGCACCTTGTTTGAAAATGATGGGCTGCTTTCTAATTTCGGTTATTTAGCGCTGCACACAAGAGTGATGTAGACTGCACTGCAGTAGCCCGTACGAAATGGTCAGCTGCAACTCGCTGTGACAGATGGCCCACTAATGAGGGAAGAACTTCCCGGGTGCACTATAGCTGTAGACAAAAAAAAAAAAAAAAACTCCTGTCTCAGGTGCTTGGCCTTGAATCGAAAAGTGGTGCATGCACCTGTGTTTGCAAACACTGATGTGCATGCACACACTCCTGTTTGAGGCTGCAGTGCAGTTTGCTTCTTTTTGTGTCAGAAAGACATATCGTTCATTAATTGTAACTTGAAGTTGGGCTGGTTGATTTTTCATGTGTTACAGAAGTTAGTGTAAAAAACGAGACTGGCTAAAGAGATAAAATGAGCATTCGCGTTGTTGTTCCTGTACATCTGATTCTTCGTGCTAACTTCTGCAAGACATATTGTTCAAGATCACGCATATCATGTCAAAGTACTGTCATGTACCCATACATGCACGACATCATTCTGGTGCTGAAATCTGATTGCTTTGTGAGGCACCCTCTGGGCGAAAATTTTTAATTTCATTCACCAACAAAGCGTTTGTTAATTTTCCATGTGAGATTCATTTATATGCTGCCATTGATGCTTATGCTTGCTGGCAAGGTCTTCCTTCGTCTTGTTCTTCAAAGGAGGCACATTTTTGCCTCTGGAATCAGGCATTGGAAGTTTCTCCTTTTTTTTCCCGGCTGTCAGCTTTATGCAGTTCCTTTGAATTCCCCTGCAGCTGTGTGTATGCAGTTGAATGCTTGTTCCAAGAGCGATTTATGTTTTGACGGCTTCTAGCAGTTTGCGTTCGGGGGATATTCATTTCATTGCCTCAGAGCTCTCTCGCTATTTAAATCGTTCATGCCATCAAGACGTCCCCAGTAGTAGTGTATCTTCATCAGACCTCGCATACATTACAATCCATATTTGTTTTTTACAGTGTTATTAAAAAAAGCTCACAGCTCCGGCAGCCAAAGTGCCATTGGAACTTGGAGAGCACTCACTCTGTCCCGACATAGCATTTCAACAAGCGTGAAACGATAGAGACGCTCTAAGCAGCCTCTCAAGTTGGTTTATTTGTTTAAAACAGACTTTTGCTTCCAGCGGCTGAACAGCTCCCAAGTCTCTCGTGCTTTTCCAGGAGATTTCTTGTAATTTTGGCTGGAATATGCATTCCATCGTGCATGTATATTTAACTAAATATACGCCATAAAACATTGTTGCATGCTGATGTCGGCTGAAAGCCCCCTAGCAAGAGCTTGGAGAAAACTCATAAGGGAATAACTGTCCGGCCTACAGCTGCAGGATTTTGTGTGTAGATTCACAGGGCCACCGAGGCTTGAGATATGCATTTGGATTGTAATGCTCACAGGCGGAACTGCTTGAGTTGAACGAGGATATTTGACGACCTCTTTATTGTTAGCAAAGCCGGGGAGAAGCAAACATGGCACTCTCTTCGCATAGTCACACTCTCTGAGGGCACAGTGAGTTTGGGAGGAGAACGGTATGGAGAGTTGGGAAGGGAACAAACAGGACACCTCGAAACGGACGGCGCGCAGCTGTCTTCGTGACAGTCAGATTGCTCCGAGTGCCATTTGCACCACTCCTGCCTTTCCTGTTTACTCACCCTTCCCCCCCTTCCCCCTTCGTCCCTCATTGATGGCTTGGGTGGGACCAGCTGCGTCTGCTGTTTGTTTTGCGCAGAGTGTTTGGCACTCAGCGGCGTGCTGTTTTTGTTCTTATTCCATACGCTGCCTCTTGTGCGAGTGGGTGAGATAGGCCATGGCCTTTTTAGTTTTCCTAGAGGGCCTTGTCCTATTGACATCTTAGTCTGCTCCCCTCTGCACTTGTTTGTAGTCTTGCCACAGTGTGTGGGGTGTGGTGGACCTAATGGACTTGCATTACAGCTGTTGGCTTTGTTGTTTGCTACGCTGGCCTTGTTTTGCTGTCAAGAGCACTTAGAGACTGTATTGGGTGTCGTTTCTTGCCCACTTGTGGAGCTGGTCGTGTGCAGAGGTAGTCATGTGTGCAACCAGTTGTAGAGGCCATAGCAAGATCAAATTTCGTGCCCTTGGTTGTACACTTTAATGATGCACTACTTGGGTTCCTTGGAACTGGTGGGAAACAGCTGGACAATCTTGAGAAATTACACTGTAGGAGGCAAACATGTGAAAGGAGACACAAGTGCTAGCTGATAGCTGATTTACTGATGCAAATGGCGTGCTTTAAGTATTGGGAAACATGCACATGTGCGTGTGGAAGAATTTGTACAGATTGAAATGTTAAAATTGAAATTCTTTAAATTTGCCCTGTTTGAAATTTCAGCTCATTTTGTTGGTAGGCTTAGCCTATGCTGTGAGTGAGTGTTAAAACAAACCTTTTCGATCTCTAGCAGCTGATGCTGCTTTCATATATATATATTAATGCAGATCTTCAATCTGCTTCAGTGGTCTGCTTTGGCAAGCTGCCACGCATTCGTGCGTTGATAATTGCTTGCAAAGAAATGAACTGGGGTAGCAGATTATAAATGATGAGCAGCTCAAAATGTTGCTGTACATGTGACTTTAAGCAGAGCTGCAATAGTTGGTGACAACTGACCTCACTTGTTTCTACAATCCTGCTGAGGTTTTTCAGAAACTGAACTAAACCAAATGAAACTGATTCATTTTAGGGGTCTAAATACTGGAAATTGCCACTGTATATTGCCTGGACAGGTCTTTCATGTATGTCATGCATGTAAAGCCTCCCTTGCCTTGTGTGTTATACAGTGTACTGGTAAATGAATCATCAGAATGCACGCGCGTGTGTGTTGTGCTTTCCCTCACTCATTTCGCCCTCTCTCTCTTTTCTTCTGGCTGTGGCCTTCACTTGTGCAGAGTCGTGGGTGGAGCTCTACTATGGAGCATCCTCGGCGTCCGAGCGCGCCACGCCCCCGCTTACAGGCAACGTGCACATCCTCGAGAAGCTGCTGCTGGAGGCCCAGAGGGATTCCAACGTGTCCTCCGCACGCGGAAGCGGCAGGTGAGGCTTTCCCGTCATTCTTCAACGATGCGTAGGTGCTCTACGGCTTGCCTGTAGTGTACAAGGGCGTAGTGAGCCTTGTACATCTTATTTAACTGCCTTTCTGCTGCGGCAAAAAACCCAAGATTTTGAGTGATATCGGCTATTTTCTATGGTCAACATTGCGTAGCAGCAAGCTTGAAATGCTCGAAAATGAAGCATGAAATGTGTGAACAGGATGCTCGTTGCTGTTGCATTCCAACTACCCATTGAGATTTCAACTACCTACTGAGATTCGAACTACTCATTGAGATTCCAACTACTCATTAAGATTCCAACTAGTCATTGAGACTCCAACTAGTCAATGAGACTCCATTTAGTCATTGAGATTCCAACTAGTCATTGAGATTCCAACTAGTCATTGAGATTCCAACTAGTCATTGTGATTCCAACTACTCGTTGCATTCCAACTACTCATTGCAACTACACATTGCAGTTCACCTACTCATTGCAACTACACATTACAGTTCACCTACTCATTGAGTGACTGATTGAGATGTATATTGTTCTCTTGCAGTCTGGGCTTGCCCCTGGCTGTGTTGGTGCAATCTGCCATGACAAGCAGACATGGTCATGGACATTCATTAGCCCCAGCTTTTCACTCACACAGGCTCATTTAAGTGTAGTGTTTTTTCATGCACAGTCACGAAATGGAATTCTTTGCTGTTCATGTGGTGCAGGGTTAGCGGCTTCTCTCAGTTGCGTGTTTATTCTTATGAAATTTAAAGCCTGCCGCCATTCGAAATAGTCACGTTGCTTGCTGAAGTCGCTTTTTTGAGTCAGAGTGCTAGAAGCAGCCAGCTTTGTTCTGGTGCCAGTGCTGTAGTATAAGACATAGTGGAACAAGAGTATCCAAACTGTGCTGGCAGCCAGCGGTATGTTCCGGCTTAGTGGGTGCTGCTACCTTAGGGTGCATACATCGTGGACATTTTATAACTGTTAAGAAGAAGGTATAGTTGCTACATAACTGCTCTAATGTCAGGAATTTGACTTCCTGCTCATGGCATGTGGTACCCCAAATTAGTGATGGCTGCCCTCTAGCGGTCATAATGTAGACACTTAACGCAGCTGCTGGATACAGTATGGTCTCAACGATAGCGAAGCTCATGGGGTTGCAGAAGATATTCGTGTCACCTGAAATTCGTGTGATTCAGCCATTCAAGCAGGTCTGTTATGGCTTACGGGAGTTATTTACCAGTGTATGCCACCTCTCACTGCATGCACGCCCTGCATACCGCATTCGTATCATCCGTTGTGGTATAGAGGAGTATTGGGAAGGTCCAAAATTCTGCACATCGTACACAACATACTCCAGCCAGGGATTTTTGCAAATTCCTATCATTACGAAATTCGTCTCAGCTAGCTTGTATCATTGAGATTTTACTGTGATAGCACAGAAATGCTTGGCAAGCCAGTTACAGTGACCATGCAGCTTTTTTTTATGTGAGTCACTGCACTTCTTCATCTTTGGGTCCTTTAACACCACAGGAAGTGTGTACTCCAATGCTGCTTTATTCTGGTCGCATGAAAAATAACTGCAGACTATTTGTATGCCTCAACAGGAAAATGGCGCAAAAGACGTGGACAAAAGAGACAAACACGACAGGACCAGCGCCAACTTACAACTGAATTTTATTTCGCACCAAACCCGCCTTTATGTAGGCCAACACGCCCTAACATCCGTGTAATCACGCACAGGCAGTAGAAAAGATCACAGTAAGATATCTAGCACATGAAGCGCAATAGCAACCACGTAACATACTATCATGGCTAAAAAAACCCAACACAAAAAAAAGAAAAAAAAAGAAAAAAAAGAAAACCCAACAAAAGTAGAGCAAACAACACTAAAACGGTCATGGCCAAGCAACTCTTCAACACCAAAAACGGTACACACTCATGAGTGATACCAGATGACCAACAAGAAACGTGGAAAAAAGGTGAAGAATGAAGCGTTAAGACCAAAGCAGTGTCAAATGAATGATAACCGATGACCAACCAGAAAAAAGATGGACGCGAAGCTGGGACCAAAGTCGGCGTCAAAGGTATAAAAACGAGAAAAAAATTGGAAACGAACAACCAGCAGCCATAAGAATGATAACCGATGACCAACAAGAAACATGAAAAAGGATGAATGCGGAGCTCAGACCAAGGTCAGCGTCAAAGGTGTAAAAAACGAGAACAAAAACCGCGCAAAAACCGCACATCGTCAAAAAAATCGTCAAAAATTGCAACCAATGCCAAAGGAAAGAGCGTGCACAACAAAACAAAACGAAGAGCCTACAGAAAACTTTCTAGAAAAGTGTACTCCTCGTTGCTAAGCGTAATGGATGGCTTGCTGACGCATCTGCTCCCTTCTTTCCTGATGTAAAAGGCTTCGACCACCTCTCTCTCAAATCTGTCCTTGCCACTCCTCAAAAAAATAGTTTTATCGAACTCCGGACGCAATTTTTGACGATTTTTTTGACGTTGTGCGGTTTTTGCGCAGTTTTTGTTCTCGTTTTTTACACCTTTGACGCTGACCTTGGTCTGAGCTCCGCATTCATCCTTTTTCATGTTTCTAGTTGGTCATCGGTTATCATTCTTATGGCTGCTGGTTGTTCGTTTCCAATTTTTTTCTCGTTTTTATACCTTTGACGCCGACTTTGGTCCCAGCTTCGCGTCCATCTTTTTTCTGGTTGGTCATCGGTTATCATTCATTTGACACTGCTTTGGTCTTAACGCTTCATTCTTCACCTTTTTTCCACGTTTCTTGTTGGTCATCTGGTATCACTCATGAGTGTGTATCGTTTTTGGTGTTGAAGAGTTGCTTGGCCATGACCGTTTTAGTGTTGTTTGGTATACTTTTGTTGGTTTTTTCTTTTTTTTTCTTTTTTTTCCTTTTTTTTGTGTTGGGTTTTTTTAGCCATGATAGTATGTTACGTGGTTGCTATTGCGCTTCACGTGCTAGATATCTTACTGTGATCTTTTCTACTGCCTGTGCGTGATTACACGGATGTTAGGGCGTGTTGGCCTACATAAAGGCGGGTTTGGTGCGAAATAAAATTCAGTTGTAAGTTGGCGCTGGTCCTGTCGTGTTTGTCTCTTTTGTCCACGTCTTTTGCGCCATTTTCCTGTTGAATCATGAACCAACTAGCCCAAACTAGAGTTCTATTTGTATGCCATTGCCTTTCCAAAGTAAACTGTTATCTGCAGTAGTGTGTATTTGATATTTTAAATATCATAGTTTGGTGAAACACAGCTTGTTGAATCACTGGGCTTATTCTTGCATTTACCTGCTGTTTCTGTATTTTGAAAACTAAGCCTGGTCCATCGGCATTGAGTAGGGTTCAGACACCTTTGCATTTGTCCAAGTCGCACTGAACAGAATGCTAATGCCTGAAGTTGTGGAAACCTGCCTGGTCACTTAATTTTTTTGGCGTCTTCTTGCCTGCAGTCCCAAGAGCCCACACAGTCCGGCAAACGAAACTGTCCCCTTCATCATAAACAGGGTACGTGCGATTTCCGCTTTCTCTGGGCTTGCACGTTGTTTGCTGCCATCGAGGCGAAGCACGGAAGGCGGCCCAAGGCCGGCGCTCAACAAAGCATGCTTATGATGGGAACTGATAAGCTGCTTCAGGAAGGGAGAGAGTGACAGCATAATTAAGCTGGCTGTGATCATTTGATGTGTGCTTCTATTTGTAGACCTTGGGCTGTCTTTTTTGTGTGTGTGTGTGTTATTAATGTGGAAACATTAGATGTCGCACTTCAGTAAAAACCCGGTGTCACCAAAAATGTGGCCCCGAAAGTGGCATCACAAAACTTGCGATTGGCTTAAACGGTGTGACGTTATCGAAAGCGGGGAAATACAAGATGTCAACCAGTAATGGTTGGTACTATAGTCGGACACAACGTAAGTCTGCAGTGAAGCTCCGCCCATATTTGGGACCGCCGCACAGAATTTCTGCGTGACCAACAAATACTCGTTTGTTAAAGCTTTTTGCTTTACCTGAACAAGGAACTAATCACAATAAAAAAGCTATAAGCTCTAGAATTCTGATGCCTGGCTTGTTTAATAAAGTCACACGTTAAAAACTGATTTTGTTTACTGTCAGGTTGGCCAGCGGACTAACACAAGACGCCCAGGACCGTGGCTCAGCGTTAACAACTGCTGTTTTTTTAAGTTTTATCCTACTATAGTACTTACAACTGTACCAACTACGAAGGGATTGAAGTAGGATAGAATTGGAATAGAGTTAGAATGGAATAGAATTTGAATAGAGTTGCTGTGCTTTCACATTGCACGCATGCAAGTTCCGTAGGTGCTGTGTTCAGGAAAGTAAAAAACAGCGCAAAATTTTTACACAAACCACACAGAAAGACGGACAGGACAGACAGGACGTCCTGTCAGTCTTTCTGTGTGGTTTGTGTAAAATTTTGCGCTGTTTTTTTACTTTCCTGAACACAGTGTCACACCAACTACCCCAGCAAAAGGTACTGTGAAACGAACTTCCGTAGGTGCCCCCAGTAATTTTTTTTTTCTTGCTATACCTGAATGCTGCATTCTGACGTGAAGAAAGTATCTAGATAGCAGAGTAGGAAGAAAACAGCTTTGAGGAGGTGTAGTGAACGGAACCACAATTTCTTTAGAATAGGCTGAGAGCAAAGAAGGTGCAGTTCTTGGCAGCACATACTTGAACAGTCAAAAGGCCTGACTCAGCGGGTGTGTCAGATTTGTTCTGTCAGTTTCCCTGGCAGACACTTTGCACCAGGTAGTGTTCCTGTTGGAAGCAGCAGTGATTACAAGTGAACATAAATACATTGTTGTTTTTCGTACTAAAGGAAGCAGATAAGTGATAAGCAACTGCAGGCACTCTCGATTTGTGCACATTGCACTGTAGTACTTTGAAGCAAGGAATTTATCATTCGCTTGGTCGTCTAGACACACAGAGTGGGTTGCTGAGCTCACCTAGCATATCATGTTGATGGAGGACGCCTGCAGAAATGTGGTTGATAGAAGTGGGTTCCTCTCCCTGCATGGACACATGATGCTAGCTGACAGCCATGCACAAAAGTGATTCCAGAGTGCTGCTTTCAGGTTGGCAGCTAGAGCGAGATTAGTCCCGAGTGCTTCCAGTCTGGAATGGACCCTGAGGAAATACAACGATTTACTAAGCCTCGCGTTCGCCCAGGCGAAAATCGTAACTGGTCAAACTGGTTTAAGGAACAATTCCCAGTTGATTCCGGTTGGTTTCTAGTTGGCCCCCAGTTGACTGCAACTGGAACTCGGCTGGGAGTCAACTGGAATCAACTGGGAACTGTTCCTTGAACCAGTTTGACCAGTTACGATTTTCACTGCTTCTAGTTTTCACTCTTTCTGGACACATATAGAAACCTAGTTATCAAGCTGACCAATCCTTTTGCGGATTGAGATAGTGCAGATCCTAAACGATAAGGTCGACTTTCTACTGTTCGAAGTCCCATTTTAATATGCTTCCTCTCATATGGAACTGTTTAGATGTGAAACCATCACGTGTACTGTTTTGCTGGTTTTAAGGATTGCATTTGGCTAAATAAAGATGAACTTTGCAGCCACACCCAAAACCTGTCGGGTGGTAGTGCTGGCAAACTTTACGCTTTGTACGTTCTGGCACACAGGTTAAGCAGGTGGTGTGTAGGGGGGGGGGGGGGGGGGGGGTAGAAACAGCACGCATGAAATGATTAAGGCTCAGTACAGCTGACGCATTAGATATTTTTGGCAGAATTGATGGAATTATTGATGGAATCTTATTCCTAATATAGCGTGTCAATTCCATAAAGTATGTACAAATATCCCTCGAGAGAAAAGTATACAACAGCTGTATCTTACCGGTACTCACCTATGGGGCAGAAATGTGGAGGCTAACAAAGAGGGTTCAGCTTAAGTTAAGGACAACGCAGCGAGCTATGGGAAGAAAAATGATAGGTGTAGCGTTAAGAGATCGGAAGTGGGTGCAGTGGGTGAGGGAACAAACGGGTATTAATTACATCCTAGTCGAAATCAAGAGGAAGAAATGGGCTTGGGCAGGGCATGTAATGTGAAGGCAAGATAACCGCTGGTCCTTTTAAGGGTGACGGAGTGGATTCCAAGAGAAGGCAAGCGTAGCAGGGGGCGGCAGAAAGTTAGGTGGGCGGATGAGATTCAGAAATTTGCAGGAACACGGTGGCCGCAAGTGGCGAAGGGCAGGGTTAATTGGAGAGACATGAGAGAGGCCTTTGCCCTGCAGTGGGCGTAGTCAGGCTGATGATGATGATGTACAACTGACTAGCCCCCCTTGCTGCCTTGCATTAGATATATCTGGCTAAGCCTTTTCAGGCTTTGCCAGATGACGGTAAGCTAACCTAGGCAAGCATTTAATGCTAGTTTCCTGCTCCTAGCACTAAGAAACTTATCTTTGCCTCTGCTGTAAAAGTGACAAGAGTAACTAGTCAGCTACTGGGCCTCCGTGATTGGCTCATAAGTGATTGAGAGCAGCACTCCATTGGGAGCTGTCACTTGTAGCTCCGACTGATGAGGGCAGAAATTTGCTCTTCGAGTACAGTTCCAACTACACTCTTACCTGCCTCGAATGGATAGCTATAGATTTCAATTTTTAAATTATATTAATTTTTCAGTTTGAGACACTGCAAGCCTATGTCCTGGCTCCAAGTAGGAGGAGTTTTAAGGAAAACATACAAAAAATTACAAGCAAACAACATGAGAAATGATCACAAAGGGAACAATGCAGTTCAGGAAACCAATGTTGCACATTATGACAATGCAGTTCACTTACAAAATTATTGATCATTTACTGCAACAATACATCTTGTAGACGAAAAGAATGTACTTTAGTAATAACCACCTTTGCCAAGGCATGACTTGGGATAACTAATGGTGTAAAATATGGCACTGCAATTCTTCAACAAAATCACCCCATCTAAAAATGCGTGGCGGCAAAAAATTTCATTCCGTGACTGTATGTGAAAAAACACTATACTTAAATGAGTCTGTGTGAGCGAAAACTGAGGCTAGTGAATGTCTATGACCATGTCACGTTGTCCTGTATTGAGTTGCTTAACAGATTTTTGGAAGTTTTGTCAGCCAGTGTGTCGTTCCTTTGTTCCCGCAGAGCAACGCCCGCCGTGGTCGGCGTGCGCTCGGTAGCGTACACGACCACGGGGTGGGGTCCGGCGGTTTTGAACTGTGTCAGCCGTGGTTAAATGGGGAGAACGCATTTATATCCCCCCAATTTAAAACCCCACAAAGTTCAGTTTAGGTTTTCCAGAGACATGAGGGAACGTAAGGCAGCCAACTTTTCTTTAGGCTTCTAATGGAGGCATATTGTTGAGCTTCATTAAAATGAAAGGGGAGTCTAGGCAGTTGTTCTTCCCAAAACACGGGAGGGGTCAAGTTTTTCAGTCACGTTCAAGCAGCTGCAAAAAGCGGAGTGGTGTGCCTAACTGTGCCACCATGGCTAACCTGCATGAAGGGTGTGGCTGGATCGAGAGCTCCATTATGCCTGTGGTGACTTCGATGCAGCCAAGGCAGTGTTTGCCAAGGTGTGGTCGTGATTTCCTTTCTCTTTCCCTCTCGCCCACCCAGGAGGAGAAGCAGATCCCCACTGACTGGATCTGGGACTGGAGCAGCCGCCCTGACCAGCAGCCTCCCAAGTGAGTGGTGCCTCTCGGCTTCGGAACATTGTTCACACTGGCATTACTTCTGTGCGAAAGCAACAGCTGAATTCTTTTGACAGCAGTGCACCAGAGAACAGACAGATGCCACTTCGAGTAAAGCAGAAATTTGGGCAAGTTGGTACGTATTCATTTTTGAAACAGCGCAACAAAGACGGGACGTGGAAACTGAGGGGTAAAGACAAACAGGCGCTGACTAACAACTGGGCTTATTGAAAAAAACACACAAATATATAGACAGAGTTAGGAAAGATTAATCGCCACTCATGCCACATGTGACGCCAGATACCCAATCTCCGGAAGGGGAGATTGAGTATCTGGCGTCACATGTGGCATGATAAGATGAGTGATAAGATGATGCGAGAAGTTATTGAAGCTTTTCTTATACGTGAGAAGTGAGCTAGTTGCCCATCAGTCGCCCTTTCCGAAGGTGAGATTGGTTATCTGGCGTCACATGTGGCATGAGTTGACTATGGTGGTCTATATATATTTGTGTGTTTTTTTCAATAAGCCCAGTTGTTAGTCAGCGCCTGTTTGTCTTTACCCCTCAGTTTCCACGTCTCGTTTTTGTTGCGCTGTTTCAAAAAGAAATAGATGCCACTTCCACACTTTTACCCCCTTGATGCCTAGAGCTCGAAGGCTGCACTTGAATATGGGTTAATATGGGTTTGCGAGGCACTGCTTTGCCCATTGAGTGACACACCACAGGCAGCAGTCAAACCTCGGGTGATTTGTTCCTTGCCAAATAAAAACAGTGGCTCGGAGATGTCCGCACCTCTCTCTGCAGTTGAACCTGCCGCTTGCAGTAGTAGTGTATGTAGCCTTCGGGTGCATTCGCTCGTGGCTCGACTACAGTAAAGTCGCAGGTGTGCCACACAGCCTTGCCTGCAGAGCCACAGAGGGGCTGCGGTTCCTAGGACCTTTACCTTATTGACCTTACGCCTGAAAACTTTGCTTTGCTCCTGCGAGCCACCGCATCAGTTGCAGCCCAGAATTTTGCCAAAACATCCATCTTCTAGCGGCACGCATCCCGCAGCCAATCATGTATTGAGTGGGTCCCATGAGACCTCCTGAGTTCGCAAACCCGTGCATATTCTGCGACCCGCCTTGGGGCCCTAACCTCGTCTTTACCTAGAGTCCTCACTCTGGATGACCTCCTTTTAACAAAAAAAGAACACCTCTGGCGCCGCACACGTGCTGTAATCCCTCCATGTGCGGTAGCCCTTCCCCTCTGTCTTGCCCACGCACAGTAGGTTGCACTTCGGAGGATCCGAGTCGGGGTTGCCCTAACTCCATCCGTGAGTCAAAAGTGGCCGCAATTCCAAGGTATATATCGCCGCCCCGGGAGTTCAGTATGCAAGAACTGAAATAGTGAGGCCGATAATCATCACCTGCTGTGGATCTGTTCGGTGCTGAAGCCGACAAAAATTCCGCACCTGCATGGTGGCAGTGGTTTTCTTGCCGAACAATCCTGATTCATACACCGCTTGGACGCCAGGACCACATCATCGCTCACTCATCAGCTTCATTAGATCAGTGAACCTTTTCTAATTTATTTAAGCATCCTCGTCATCCATCATTACATACCCTTTTATTCCCTCAGGCAATGACATTGCTTTAAATACAAACAAGCAAAAAAGGCTTTAGTCTGTTGTGCTGCTCTTGAGTGGTACTGGTCAATCACACACCTGCATAATGCTGCAGCTTGGTGACCACAACTCACCTTACGCAACTGTATAATGCATTGTTTGAAAGAATACAACACACAAGCAAAATTTGGTGTCTGTACTTTAAGAGCAGCTGAACATCCGTGGCCGTTCTGCAGTGTAGTTGTTTGGAGTAAGCACAACTTGCAGTGTCGCAGGCCTGTGGCACAAAGCTCTTTGGCAGAGCAATTTGGCCAGTCAGTTACAAACCGTGTCAGTGCCAGGTCAGACCGTTCAACACAGAAATTAAAGTTAAGATATGGGCATCTTTTGCAGTTCATAATGGAAGGTAGGTAAGTGTGTAGAAGACATTTATTTGCCAAAGGGAGGGTCGGGTGGGTGCTTGTAGTTTTAAGACTCCAATGCCTTGGCCGTCGAGCTTACGATCCGCATTAGGTGTTCTTGGCCCTCCAGGGTGGTGCTGCTCAGCTGTACCTCCCATTGCTGCAAGGCCGGGTTATCTGGCTTTAAATGTTAGGGTTTGTGTAGACACATCCAGGCGATGTGAGTGTGGGTGGAATCACCACACCAGGGGCAAGTATCTGGGCATTGTGAGGGATGTAGGGGGTGTAAGTGTGCCAGATTTGAGAAGGTAGGTGTTTGAATGCGGCGCAAAGCATAAGCGCCTGCCAGAGAGAGGTGTTTATGCCCTGGAGATTCTTGGATTTTTGATGGAGCAATCTATAGAGCACTGCTTGCTTATTTGATAGCTATATCATACATAAGCAATGTCTGCACTGAGCAAAACCCTCAGCAGGCATAAGACATGAGGTCCTACTTACGAATGAGCATCAAAGTTACCAGCCCTTAGCTAATTTAGCAGACCTGCTTAATCTTGCTTGGGATTGACTTTGCTACGGAAGCATCTCTGATGTACAATGGCAGTTTCACGCAAGCATGGTACATTCATGGTAGCCTGCCAATTCTTCCATGAATGTACCAGAGGAAAATGAGACCATGTCATACTTTCCTCATTGATGTGTCCCAATACGGCTGAACTTCGTTATGATGAAGGGGTTTGCTATAGCATAGATGTTGTATAGATTGCATGGTATAGCAGTGTACAACCTTGG
Source organism: Amblyomma mixtum (assembly GCF_055824585.1). Classification (NCBI taxonomy): domain Eukaryota; kingdom Metazoa; phylum Arthropoda; class Arachnida; order Ixodida; family Ixodidae; genus Amblyomma; species Amblyomma mixtum. The sequence goes on from NC_143015.1 coordinate 36,030,303, forward strand.
CTGCAACTGTTGCATGCCAGGGGGCTTACCAGCCACTGTGCATACTGATGGCAACATAGCTGGCGCTTTAGAGTGCCGCCGATATGCGTGGGAGCCTTGAACATGCGCATGCTCATGTTTTCTACAGCTGGCATCGGCTTCAGAGCTTAGAAAACAGGTGTTGGAGGAATATTGCTATGGACACTATAATGATACCTGGCAATATTGTTGTAGAGGGCAAGGAGAGAGCTATTTGGAATAAATATTTAGCTCCTTTTTCTACGTGTTAATAAAGCCAATATTGATCACCATAAGAGGGGGCGTACGGTTTAACCCTGCGACCATGCTGCAAAAACAGACCCTAAATTGTACATGGAACCAGAGCAACGGAGCACACTTTGGGCGGGCCATGTTCACCAAGGAGGTTGGAGATTTAAAATATTCAGGGGGCACTTTGACTGTCTAAAGTGCGTAGAGGCGAAAGCGTTTTCCGCACCACTTTCACTGCTTCAGTGGCACTGGTGGCGTCACATGTAATTGAATTCTAATTACTAAGTGATGACAAATCACTAATTAATGGTTAATTACTGATTAATGCCTGAAAACGAATTAACTGCTAATTAAGGACGCTTAAGCTTCGCCTTTAGGAGTGGAACGCGACAGCGTGTTGTAGCGCTGCCAGGGAGTCCACGGAACGCCACCACCCGTTCGGCGCGATGCCTTGCCGTTTGAACACAATGGTTTTTGAGGAAAGGAAATGGCGCAGTAAACTGTCATCTCGGTGGACACCTGAACGGCAGCGTAGAGGAACGGAGGAAGTGGGAGTGAAAGAAGAAAGACGAAGATGGTAATGAAGAAAATGAAAATTGTATTTGAGGAAAGAAAATTACGCATAACTGTCTCACATATCTCGGTGGACACCCGTCAAAATTCAGGGGGGGGGGGCACTTTTTTGACCTAAAGTGTGGTCACTGATGTGTGGTTAAGATGTTAAGCTTCGCCTCTAAGAGTGGAACGCGAGAGCGTCTTGCAACGCTGCCAGCGAGTGCATAGAACGCCATCGCCCATTCAGTTCTACGCCTCGCTCGTCGGTAAATTGGTTTTTGAGGAAAGGAAATGTATTTCACCTCATATCTCGGTGGACACCTAAACCTCGCCGGAAGGGAAGGAAGGAGGATGGCAGTGAGCGAAGACACAGTATTCACTAGACGTAAATGTAAATGTAAATGTAAATTGGTTTTTGAGGAAAGGAAATGGCGCAGTAACTGTCTCACATATATCGGCGGACACCTGAACCGCGCCGTAAGGGAAGGGAGGAAGGTGGGAGTGAAAGAAGAGAGAGAGAGAAAGAGGTGCCGTAGTGGAGGTCTCCGGAATAATTTCAACCACCTGGGGATCTTTAACGTGCACTGACATCGCACAGCACACGGGCGCCTGTTGCGTTTCGCCTCCATCGAAACGCGGCCGCCGCGGTCGGGTTCGAACCCGGGTACTCCGGCTCGGTAGACGAGCGCCTTACCACTGAGCCACCGCGGCGGGTTCACTAGACGTGCCTTTGTTCATTCCAAACCATCGAGCTGGCATGGCGGAGTGGATAGCATGCTCGTCTCGCACTCCGAAGACCGGGGTTCGATTCCCGAGCTCGACAAATTTCTTACTAGGTTTTATTTACTTATATGGCCTGACTAGAAAAGTTAATTAGGCTAATTGGGTAATTAAGCAATTAACTAATCTCAGTCCCACTTACTTGGAGCATCACTATATGATCCCTTCAATTGGTTGCATGGTTACTAGCCAAAGTACAATTGGCCCCGTTTGAAATTGGCGCACTGTGACGTCACGACCGTTTCGACCAACTGAAAAGCGTGACATTCTCTGTCGACAACTGCTGCTTACAACGATGAGACATTAAAGGCTTTCGCCTTAAAATGGGGTATCTGCAGTTTGCCACATGGAATTGGTACAGATGTGTTGTACACCATTACAACTAACGTAACCAGCACAAAATGGACAGTGAGGTTCTTTGGAGGCTTGTTACATCTCAGTGTAGGGAAATTTTACTTTGTAGAAATTAGATGTCACATACTTGAGCTTCTAGGGGAGCTCCAAGGGGAGTGGCGATTCCTTTCGTCTATCCATTATTTCCTTAAGTAAGGTTTAACTGTATGTGCATAGCACATGTAATTAGCATAACTGTGTTAAAGCAGCACTAATTGTTGTGATCAGTGTGCACAGCCACCCCTCGCATGCTGTGATGTGTCCAAGCATTAATTTTTTTTCTTTTGAAGTTTGAAGATTCGAGTCCTTGATCTTTGGCGTGTTCTCTCTCCTTCTCCCCTGCAGGGATTGGAACTTCCGTCATCCGGCCAGCGTGACGGGGAGCCGGAAGCGCCCTGTGCTGAGCCTGCGTGGCTCCCGCATCATCCGCCTGGCCGACATCTTCCCCCTGCTGCTGCTGTCCAACATCCTCTCGGTCCTGCTGGGGGCTGGCATCGGGTACGTGCCACACACTGGTGATCGTCAAGCCAGTAGCCCATTGTAGGCCTAGCGATTTTGCTAACACATGCCCCCTAGCTTATTGCTTGGCTGTCCCCCCCTAAAGACTAAGCTACGCATTGAAAAATTCAGGGGGCACTTTGGCTCTCTAAAGTGCTGCAAGGCGAAAGCCTTTCCTGGCGCACTGTTTGGCATTGACTGCGAGACTGTTTGGGCTGTACTAGTGCTTTACTTGACTGCACACTTTGACTACACATTACAACTACACACTTTGACTGCTTCTTCAGCACGACTTTCTCTCTCTCTGCTTCGATTAGTTCGGTGGTATCCATGGCTCTGTCCGCAGTAATGGGGTATGAATGTGGTCACCAACGGACGCCTTACGCCCCCTGTCGGAGCAGACGAGAACTGTTTTTTATTACTTGTTGTCGGCTCCAAAAGGGGACGTCAGGCATCCGTGGGTGACCTCATTACTGCGAATCCGCACACTCTGACCTCATAACCATTTCAACCAACCGAAAAGAGTGACACCTCTGCTGACAACCTTCTGTCGACAGCAATGAGGCATTGCTGGCTTTCGCCTTAAAGGTGCACTGAAGAGGATTCTGAACTTGTCTTTTTGCCGCGGGAACTCGATCTACACGTTCCTAGCATTCTTAGAAACTGCAGCTTATTGCTCTGTATGGCCGATTTCCCTAATTAAATCGAATTAACGTCCGGCTCCCGCCCCTTTTTTTTTAATTCTGCCTCGTACGATGGGCGGAGTCGACCAACGCGTGAAGTTCCTTTCAGCCAGCTCCATGGAGGCTTTGCTTTCGCTTTATTTTGTTTTTTAGGTTTCCATGAATAAATACTTTCATTCGCAGATAATATAGCCGCAAAATAAGCCCGCAGAAATAAAAATACGTGCGGACTATTTGCTACTACGGACTACTACGTATTACTCCGCTGATGGCAGAGCGGCAAGCCGCCACGGGACTGGGTGAAAGGCACTCCACGCATTGGTCGACTCCGCCCACCGTACGAGGCAGAATTAAAAAAAAAGGGCGGGAGCCGGACGTTAATTCGATTTAATTAGGGAAATTGGCCACACAGGGCAATAAGTCGCACTTTCTAAGAATGCTAGGAACGTGTGGATTGAGTTCCCGCGACAAAAAGACAAGTTCAGATTCCTCTTCAGTGCACCTTTAAAAGGTGCCTGCAGCTCTGGGAAGGTAAGTGTGCTTTTACCTGCTGTGTAGTAACACTGCAGTATACGGGGCAGTGCTACGTACAGAGGACAGTGGCAGGTAGCCCCATTCTTGGGCTGGCTTGTCTTTACTTGGTCAAAAAAAAAATCTAAATGCAAAGTCTGTGGACAGTGTAGGGGATTATGGAAGAGAAAATGGTAGGGGCAACATTAAGGCAGATAGAAAGAGGAACTTGAAGGAGAGAACAGCTGTAAGGTTATCTTTCCTTGCACAGGACGCTTAATATGCAGAGCATGTAACCAATGCGTCCACTAGAGTTACAGAGTGAGTACTAAAAGATGGAAAATGAGTTTGGAGGGCAGCAGGGGCTCATGTGGAAGGATGAGAATTCAAAGTTCGCCCATGCAGATTGCTAGCAGCTGGGGCAGGACAGGAGATGATTGAAGGCCAGCGGGATGGGCCTTTGTACTGCAGGGCACTTAATGCTGACAATGCCTCTGTTGAGGATTTTGCGGGGTCGCAGCGGAGCACCAGACAGAGACGACCAGCGTGGCAGGCTTCTAGTTCCGGACTGCGCGTGCCGGGCGTGCGCTCCGAGCACGCGCTGTCGTTCTTTATTTTCTTTTGTCGCGGGAACGCCGATCTCAGCGCCTGCGCTTTATAGCGTTGCCGGGCGCTACAGGGCCCCCCGCCTAGACGGAACGTCGGAATGTACGTGCCGACGGGGCAGAGATGGAGTAGCCACGGCAGGCAAGCAGGCAGCTAGAGTAACAGTGTTCCCACGGGGTCGCTACAAGGTCCGGTAAGTTCAGGTCAGAGGCCGGGAAGAGCAGTCGGGTGGAGTGCGGCGGCTCAGGTGGACGAGCCTGGCTGCTGCGCAACGGGCGAATGAGGCAGGGTGCCGAACTGACAATGGACATGAGGGCAGGGAAGACCATGGTCGGGCCGTCACCGTTTGCAGTGCTGCCCGCGGACACAAGCGTCGTCGGTGCTGGAACATTGCAGCTGATGTCGATGGGGATCCGACGCGCCGTGTACGTGGTCACAAGCACAGGAGCGGCCGAAACGGCTCCAGGGACTGACAGCAGGTGTGGTGGGACCGTCGACATAGCGGCGACAGCTGTGACGATGCCGGAGCAAGTTGCTGGGCTCAATGCCAGGTGCTTGGGTGAAGCGAGAGTGGCAGTCCGGAGAAACTGGCCAGTGCTGATGCGCGTGTGGGCATGATCGGCTGTGGGTGGCTGCAAGAAGGTTGCGCCAGTGACAGGCCGTGGAGCTGAGACGCGTACATCAGACGGCTGGCTGACAGCAACAGACACAGCTGGTGGAAGGACAACTGCCGCGCTACTCGGTGCGGGTAGCTCTACCATTCGTTGCTGAAGGTAGCTCAAGGCAGGCACCAAAGCAGACGCTTGCTGTGGCGGTGTCGAGCTGCCAGGGTCAGAATCCGAGAAGCGGCTGACCGTACTGAGGGATTGGGGTGAGGCCTCTTGGGCAGGCGGTGTGGCCGCCGAGGTAGTGGGGCTGGTATGTGGCATATGCTGCGGTGGCGGCTTCAACCTCACAGCAGAGGCCTGTAGAGCTGTTGGCGGTAGTGACGAGGTAGATGGAGATGCCGGAAGCCTCGGCACGGCTGCTGCCGCAGAGTCGTCCTTGGCTGCAGGAGGCTCTGGCGACAACGCCACTGAAGCGCAAGGAGGCACAGCCAGAGACGCGGGTCGGATAGTAGTGGGAGCAGGACGCGAGGCGGAGCTCGTGCGGATCCCACCTGGTGTGGCGTCGAGAGAGACAGCCAGGCTGGAGACGCTGGACGGGAGTGGCGGCGATGCGGCGAGGGGCTGCGTAGGCGGGCCGGGTTCTGATGAAGGCTGCGTGGGCGCCAGCGAGGCCGGTGCAGGGCCAGAGGCTGGCGGCGGCGAAAACGGGTCCGCTGCGTCGTAGAGCGGCGGCGGAACGGAGTAGGCGCCGAAGTCCGCCAAGACGGCCGCACGCAGCTCATCGTATGGCCGGCCGCCGAAAGCAGAGTAGGTGAGCCGACGCAGGAGGTCGGGGGGGAGGATGTCGCAAAGGACTTCGTGTTTGAACGGCTGGATGGTGATGCCGTTCAGGTACATCGCAGCCTCCAGTTGGGCGAACCACCCGCCGACGCCTGCAGGCCGGAACGCCGGGAGCGGCGGGTCGAAACTTGGGTGCTGCCAGTACGCCATGCTGGAACGCCGCTGGGAAAGAAGGCACGGTTCGCCGGGTCACCACTGTTGAGGATTTTGCGGGGTCGCAGCGGAGCACCAGACAGAGACGACCAGTGTGGCAGGCTTCTAGTTCCGGACTGCGCGTGCCGGGCGTGCGCTCCGAGCACGCGCTGTCGTTCTTTATTTTCTTTTGTCGCGGGAACGCCGATCTCAGCGCCTGCGCTTTATAGCGTCGCCGGGCGCTACACCTCCATGGCAGGGAAACTCTCGAAATGTAACTGACGAAAACGCGATTGCATATTGTCAGATTGAATGGCTTTGGAGTCTTTGGGTCAGCTCAACAGCTGCTTACACCCATCACAGTTCTCACCATCCACATTGGAGTGATTCTAAACTTGTTACAAATGCCTCTGTGAACAAGCAGTTCGATATTGTATCTGTGTTTTTGAGCTGCAGAAAGGAATGTTGCATAATTTGCCTCCTGTGCAGTCAGCGCTGGACACATGCTTACTCATGTGCAGAAATTTAGGGCATTGTATAGCATAGCCCGGCGACTGTGTGTATATGTGTTTCCTCTAGTCCTGCGTCTTTTTTCGCTGTTTTTTTTTTCCTAGTACAGCATTATGCACTGAGAAAGTCCCGAGTGCTGCTGGCCCTGAATTTTAATGTAAAGGGTTTGAGGGACGAAGCCGCATATTTTTGTTTGCCTTGGCTAAGAATTCTGTTGTATGAAAGCACTGCCGTCTAAAGCAGTGCAGTTTTAAGAAGAATTGACAGCATTGGCTTAGAGCATAATTTGTTGCCAGCAGGGCTGTAAGAAAGCTGTGGTATGCTTGGACTGTGACTCTGAACTTGTTAGCATCCTCAGGCAAAGAATCGAGGCCCATCATTATGCGACAGCAACACAAAAGTAGGCGTTACTTTCGCATTTTCAAACTGATCTGCCAAGGCCTTGTACCTCGTCTGTGCAAGCATGCATCCACATGTGTACATGCATGACTATGGTGGCTTGGTGTTGTCAGTGTGCAGAGTCTCTGCACATCACTGAAAAGTGATGTGTCCATGAGCTGGAATGTGTAGTGAAGGTGAGCCTAGACATTATTGCTGAAATCCAACTGTTGAGATCACTTCTTGGTGCAGGGAAACACATACAGTGCAGACTAGCAATGACTTACAAACAGTGAATAGGGAGAACGTGGAAGGTAAGGATGAAGCAGTTGCAGATCTGTGAAGAGGACACCATAGACGCTGCGACGCAGGAGCTTGCCGCCCTGTACACTCATAACCTGGGGATTTCAAACATACTGCAAGCACGGAATACTGACATATATTAATGTCAGTATTGGCACATTGCAGTATTGGCACATTGCAGTATTGGCACATTGGTCAGTGCAGTATTGGCACATTGAAGGCCAGATATTGTGAACACATCACCTTAACGTCTGTTGCTTGCAAGGTGTTCACTAGGGTGCCCATAGAATGGGAAGCTTTAGTCAACCGAAGGATCAGGCTGAAGGGTGCTCAACAATAGACCATATCTGCATGCGTAGTGTCTGCCGAATCTCGCAGGGTTTCGTTTTGACGCAATGTTCAGGTTACCTTCATCATCATCATCAGCATGGCTACGCCCACTGCAGGGCAAAGGCCTCTCCCATGTCTCTCCAACTAACCCTGTCCTTTACCAGCTGCGGCCACCGTATCCCCCCAAACTTCCTTAATCATCTGCCCACCTAACTTTCCACTCCCCCTGCAGCACAAAGCGAAAAACCAAATTCGGGAAATTATTTTTGATGACAGAAGGCCAGAATAGATTATTCCTGTATTTTAATAGAGATACAGTCGCGGCAGGTCAACAATTCCAATGAACTTCAGCATCTCCAAGGGATTCACGTCTTCCCATGAGCCGTCACGCCGAGTGTATGTTTGCCTGTTCAAAATCATCATCCATGCATACTACTTACTAGTGTTCTTGCACACGGTCTTGATCACTTCTGCCGTGAAGAACATAAAAAAAAAAGTCGAGAGGTCGAGCGAATCGCTGCTCCGCTGCGCCGATATGGACACCTGGCTGTCGTCTTGGTTGAAAAACGTGACGCGACCTTCAGCATTTGGGCAAACTGTCTTCGCAATATGTTGTGAATACCCTGAAGCACAGAAATAAAGCACTGTCATCAATTACAAACTGTATTCACCGCAGAAAACACAGAGCAAACGAGAGCAGAACTTATATGCAAGTACGCGCTGACGTTCCAGGCCCCTGATACAAAGCCTCGCTGCCGAAACTGAAATCGACACTTGTGCATCGTTGCCTGACTCATAACCGCTGCTTTCATCGCAAAAATTGAAACCGAAACCGACGGAAGTGCTTGGTGTCGGCTTTCGCTTTTGAGGAGCACGCGACTATGCAGATGCCATTTTCTCCGGCTGACGCTGCTGCGGCCGTTCGAAGTTTTATTTTTCACAGCGCCCCCTCATGTCAAAACACTGAAACTACGACTGCAGTCAAAAGAGCAATCGTTGAGCTCACAAACTAGATGGTGCAGCACGTCCGCAATGCTCCCGATTGCGCAACTTCTGCACGCGATTTCAATCGAACATGGGTGTTCGATGGCCTATGGGACGGTAGCGAAAGAGCTGATGACCATCGGTCATCTTGCCTTCGCAATACACCATGCCCTGCCCAAGAAAGAATTTAAAATTAGTTTTTGAGGAAAGGAAATGGCGCAGTAACTGTCTTGCATATCTTGGTGGAGACAGAAGGAAGAAAGGGATGCCTTAGTGGAGGGCTCTGGAATAATTTCCACCACATGGGGATCTTTAACGTGCACTGACATCGCACAGCACATGGGGGCCTCGAAAAACTCTTCTTTTATAGCGAAAGCTCCATACTTCAGGATCGAAGCTGCAAAAGCTGATTCACCGCTGAAGACTTGACCTTGAATAAATAAATATAATATTGCTGCAACTGAGATTTGAACCTGTGGTGGTGCAAATAGATCAGCTTCGCTAGACACTGCATGAGAATACTTAGCTGACGCTGCAGCTGATTACACCTCATGCTAAACTGCAACACTCTCTTGCACTGCACATTGCACACTGTTATTTTCATCAGTTTCCATCTCCAGTGCGAACAGATCAGATCAGCTTAACCTCCCAAGCAACCACCAGTACCCATTGGCCGTCCGTTTCGGATGTTCCGGACGGCCAACGGACGTCCGCGAACAGCCAGTGGACGTCCGTTGGCCACCCTCTAGGCATCCAAAGGGACATGTTTGTCTGGCCACCAACGGACGTCGATTTTGGACGTGTGTTCCTGGATGTTTCTTAGATGTGCGCATATGTGGCGCATGCATGCTTTTTTCGTGCCCGCAAGGCAATAAAATGGCAATTTAAAGTACACTGAGGATATTTTATTGTGGCTGTACATCAGTACAGGACTGAGTTACTGTGAAGTGTCTAACTCAGTACGACGTAAAACTTCGCGTGCACACCCATCTTCCCACTTTCATGATCAAACGGAAGCGAACAGCTTTCTGAAAAAAAAAAAAAGGTTAGTCCTCAAGCCTACACCAAACCTCAGTAGACCATGATGAATTCAAAAATGCTTGGCTACTTTGTTATTGGTATTCACGTTAATGAAGCCCAAAATAGCACAGAGATGAGAGCCACACCAACATAGTCATCATCCTTGACACGAGGAGGTATTCTATGCTTGCAAGAGGCCAAGAGCTAGGAAATTGAGCATTTCTCATGATGATACCCGCCCTACAGCCCGCTTGTTACATGCAGTCTCGAATTTCAGCCAAGTTTTGCCCTCCTTTCCCTAGACTCAAGCAAAAACAAGTGTCAGGACTGCTGACAAAGAGATTATGCCTACGCCAAATTGCAACAGACCGTGATAACTTCACGAATGCTCGGCAACTTTGTCAATGGTATTCATATTAATGAAGCCCACAACAGCACAAAGAGGCAAGAGATCTACGTAGCACAAGTTTCAACCCACACCACAATATAGTCATACCATAACTCCAACTCTCCCACGAGAGAATGTTATAGATCCTGCTCCATTGTCATAAAAGTAATTCCCAAGCAGTGTATTGTACTCACCTCCGTAGGCAATCACACTAAGCCTTCTTTCATCCGAAGTCGGTGTACGGCATTCCAGGAGAGCTTCAGGCACTTGCTGCATCCTTCGAATTGTTTAGGTTATTCACCAGTTTCATCCACAGACCAAAAAAAGCCATACATTTTAGTAACAGAACTCAAACGGGGCACCACGCTTCACGCCAAATTGACAACTAGAGCACTGGATGACATGGATTGGATTTGGCTGACCACAAGCTGCATTTATGATGATGGTAGTAGCGGGATTCGGTGGTAGTTTTGAATTTACGAATGGTTTCAGTCGCATTTGGCCACAGCACACACGATGTCGCTACTGATTTTTAGAAGTTTTCTAGATGTAAATTAGTAATTGATATACTGTAGAATTGTGCAGCACTCGCTCCTACCCTTAAATAAATTTAATTCTGCGGTGTCCCTTGCACTGCAAGTATATGACTGTGCAATCGCACCAATTTACAAAAGTCCTCAAGTCAAACCCTGTAGCTGATGGAAATAATTTCTCCAAGGCAGATATGCAGATATGAACACAATTCCGCGCACGCTAGCCAATAAAACTGAAAAATTTTTTCTGGAATAAGTCTTTCTCAGTTAAAAAAGTGAACTCCACAGTATACATACTTGAACGGCGCGAATTTTCTGTGTGAAAAATTAAAAAAACTCTATACTCATACCCTGGGAATATACTCACCCGTACATCCCTCGGACGTACACCTTGTCTCTCATGCAGATGTACAAAAGCGGATACTGTTCGTATGTCCGGCAGATGTACGGATATGGACATCCGAAATCGGATTGTGTTCGTACGTCCGACAGATGTCCGATCTTGGCAAAGGACGTCCTGATCTAGCTGTACGTCCGATGGATATCTGTGGTTGCTTGAGCTTGATGAGAACCTTGCCTGAGTCTAATATCATCGCCAGACGTACAGATGGCCCAGCAAAGAAAAACCATGAGCCAGTTATGCTAAACACATGCTTTCGCACGTCTGCTTGGTTTAGATACGTTAAAACCTTACTATTCTATTTATTTCAACTATGATGTCATTAACTCATGTTTGTTCCCTCATCTACTCTGCCCTCTTCTTGTCCCTTAAAGGAATACTGAAACAAAATCTTAAAATTGAACAAAAACGCTGAAAATAGATTTTCGGAATGTGATTACACTGAAATCTAGTCGTCACTGCACATATTTTTCAGCGAATGGTTTTATTTTCGATGTTTTATGATCGCGCGCCGAGCCCTCCCGGCCGGCGCGAGGTGAAGAGCGTGACGTCAGGACACCCTCGATGGTCCGACAGGCAACCGGTCGCGTCACACGAAGCGTGATGTCTCACTGCAGTTTGGGTAGACCAAGTGATAAAGTCTCATTCACACTTGAACACTAGGGTTTTCATATCTGATCTTCACTGAAATAGTTTAAAGTCCATCATTGTCCTATGTTCTAACTGGCACAGCTCTCCACTGTCGCGATAAAACCATTTGGTTTCGGAGGATGTACCAGTGAGCCCAGGCCGAAGTATTGTTGGTATACCGGAGTGGCAGTGGCAATAATTTTTTTTCTTCTTCTCGTTGCTCGCAGGGTGTGCATTGGCCGGCGCATGAGAGTGGCCAACGTTGAATGATCTCGCCTCCCCGTGGATCAGATGACGCGGGTGTGGAGGCTGCGACACAACTTGAAACCTTTGCACCCTGCGTCGCTCAACGCTGCTTCTCTTTTTGTCGAACGCCCGCCTGACCAGTTGTCGACGGCTGTGTTGGGGACCGGCCCACCGAGACGGGTCACCTGACGGCCGCCAGGAAAGGGGCACAGCTATGTGACCTTTTCTCTTATTCGACCCATATTTTCGAACAACCTGGTTTACAGATGCAGCAATCCATGGTAACTTGTGGTACTTTATATGGCATAGCGATGACTTTGACACGTTTTAAATAACCTGCTTGGACACCCGCATTGCATTGCAATTTTTGAAAGGGACGGTTGTGCTTCTGAGGTGCGCAAGTACCAGGTCTTTTTGCCTGTCTTCGCAGAATGAGTGCGTAGCTGGAGTCAGATACTGGTAAGCCCAAGGCCGGGAGCGTAAAAGCAGTACGTAACAATCGGCTGTTTTGTTGCAGCTGAGAAAGCTTTTGGAAAAGGAAATTCGCATTTTTTTTTAAGTTGGCACGTTCAGTATTTATCCGCGACGTGCATCTTGTCTTGTTTACTGCGTAGGCATGCGTCTGCGTGCACTCATTCTGCGAAGAACTCGGGCATTTGAATTCTTCCCATACACACTGTCTTTCAAGATGTACTGGATGGACCTGTTCCCGTGTAGCCATTCTCTTTTTCATGCAGTTTTAAAGAAGAGCTTGTAGCTTAGACTCTGCCTTGCGATTTGGTGCAGTGCGAGGGCTGTAAATTTCTTTACGTGACTATCAAAGGCGCCTTGTAAGCTGTGACCTTGTTTGCGCGCATTTAGAATGCCCTGCCTGCAAGGTGGCACTCCGACCTGCAGGCTGTTATTCTCGAAGATTTGTACCCACCCGTGTTTTACATTGGTTTGTTACAGATGCACACAACGTTTAGTCATCTCTTGGCACTTGGAAGTTATCCAACATTTCACAAAAATAAACATGAGCCGCAATTTGTGATGTAAATATTGACTGGGCCTTCGTTTTACAAGTGGCTATACGTTGCTCTTCTCAAAACAGTGCTGTAATAACTTTTCCTTATGCCGTGACCTTGTTAGCAGCAGCATGTATTCAGCAAAAGGTGTTGCTTTTTGTGCACTGCTGTCGTTGCATTGTTTGAGCTGGCTGTTTAGCATTTGCACGCTGACTTCTTTGGTGCACAGCCACCACTATCACTACTCCTTTGCCTTCAAAGTTGCTCGGCTTCTCCTGGCAGCTTCCACTGTGTTTTTTTTTGGCTCTTTACTTTCAAGGGTTGAATTTTAAGACCGTGTGGTTTTAGTTGACCTCCTGGTTTCTTGGGTTTGAACGCAGAGAGCGATCCAGACCGTTTTGGCTGGCGGTTAAAAAGAAGCTGGTTTAAAGTGCGAGAACTTGGGTTTTAGCCATCTGGTAATAAATGATGTGCGTGGACAGTGGAAGATAGCATCAGACATTTGAGGCAACCATCCCAGCGATCTCTGCCCTCTGAAAGGCTGCTGCAACTTTCTGACATTCACAGGCCGATTATCGTTGTTGAGTGCACCATAGATAGCCACCCATTCAAAGTCAGCCATCAGTTGAATTTCCATGTAACAGGATTATTCGGCATAGGTCTTCCAAACTGTTCTACATACTGATTTCCAATTTTGATGATTGTCCTGAACACCTCTAAGTTTTAAGTAGCGTTGGGTGGTGTTTGAAGTAATTTCACTGAACAAATTTGTGGATGAATGATTTGAATTGTTCATTTGCTGGAATATTAGAGTAAAGGTTCACCAGTGCAAGTATTCAGCTCAGTTCCGAAGTTACTTTAGTGCATTCACGCAGCATTTCGCTTCTGTCGTGCTTGTGTTGGATTCTCCATTTCTGCAGTGATTACATGTAAGTTGCTTGCGAGACACTTCTCCTCTTGGTGGTGCATTAGGCAGTGCTGTGTATGAAATCAAACTAGCTTTGGTGCATTCACAGAGCTTTGGCCAGTGTGACATCCATGCAGTCTGTGTTGTAGGTCCCAGATATGTGCACTGCAGCGAGCAAATTCTCTAGGGTATAGCATGCTGATGCTGTCACTAGAGACTCCGTGAAAAAACAGCAGAAAAACAAGCTCTTCGTTACTTTAGATTTATACTCCCTTGACAGCTCACAAATTTTCAGTGCCATAACTTTCATACTCAGATGTTTTTGTTGTATGTAAACAGAAAGCTTTATCCATTGATCAAAAGAACAACTTAACTTCGGTTGTGCTCCTATACTCTTTTCCATGCAGATGCTGTAAGTGGGACGTATATATTGGTGCTTTTACAGCCATAACCAAGCTGATGTCAGTGGCGATAGGCTAAAACGCCGATTCAACTTGCCAGCTGCATGGCAGTGCAGTGCATACAACCTACTGCGCCTTTGAAGATGTAACTGAAATCTTTTCGAGCGTTTTAGTGTGACGGTGCGCCGCTTATTACCACGGGATGTTACACTTAAAAGTTGCCGAAGGTCTTCATTGTCTGCCGATCAACATTCACACTTGACGTCTGACAGGAGAGATTTATTTTGCTTCTATTTTCTACTGTATTTTTAACACGGTAGGATTAGGGTTTAGCATCCATCATCCACCCTCGTCTTGTGATGATTATCAACTGGTTCTTCACAGCGTATCCAATTTCGATTGGAAGATGTGTGCGTTTTGGCGAAGTGCTTTGTTCTCTACTCTTCGTTTTGAGGCAGGAAGCATGCCTTGGCATAAATGAAGACAGATTTGTGCACTCCAGGTCGACCTGCAGGCTTTGGGCATTGGATGAAAAGTGCAGTGCTATATATTCATAACCATTTTGTAAATTTTGATGCTTTGAGCCTCGTAGCCGTGTAGCGTTCTAAGGTTATGGGCATCGGCAAGGCTGGCGCCCAAGTCTTCTGGTGATGTGACAGGGAACAATGCGAGAGGGGGGTTGGCTTGGGCTTTCTTTTGTCTGTTTAATAATTTGTTTGCACATGACAAGGGGTGTTGTGTGCTAGAAATGAGTGTGTTTGCAGTGGTTGTGGGCGCGGCCGCGTTACACTCTGATGGGCCGGCAGTAACCAAAGCCGTGTTGGTTTGTGCACTATACCAGTGCAGGGGCTTTGACTTTGTAATGACTTAGCAAGTGCTAAATTTGTTTGCTGTTGATGAAGTGGTGATGTGCTTTGTTGTGTATAGTTTAGGACTGTCATAAGTAACCAGCTGTCATGCAGTCAAGCCAGGTTTTTTTTACCGATTGTGTGCCAGGCCAGTTTGGAGAATGCATGGAGTCTCAATGTTACGCAAAATTATCTCAAGTGAACCAGTTTGTTTCGACGGAATCCGTACTGTGGTACCTGGAAATCAATTTGTCAGGCAGTGCTTTTTATTTCATGTTCATGCCTAAACCCATTATTATAAGACCTCTTTGAACTTGGCATTTTAGAGTAAGACTATCACTCCACATTTATGCCTTCCAGGTATGACTGTTTCTGGAGCACTCTACCTTGACTGTATGACGGCTGTTGTAGCCTATGCGTCGTGTACATAACTTGGGGACAGAGAACTTTGTACCATTTCGGATTCTTTCTTGAGTGCACTTTGTATTTACGATACACCTTTTTGTGGGCAGTTTGCCGAGTGTTTTTTTTTTCCTTGATATTTGTTTGTTGGTACACAGGGTTCACTGTCATGTGGCCTTCTTTTTGTTTCTCTTCTTCAGCGTGTGGTATACAGGTGTGTCATACGTGGCCCACTGTTTTTTTTGCTTGTTTGGAGAGGGTGCACTCAAGATTACCCGCAAGAAGTGGGGCTTGTCATTTATTTCTCCTCATCCTCTGGAGGCAGAGAGGATGAGTACGACTGAATGGTGCAGCCCACTGTATGTGTTGATATAAATAAACAAATGACTGTTTACTTATTTCTGGGTGTGTGGCTGAGTTGGATCTCTCTTCAGGCTCGGACAATCGCCTTGCTGCATACTACAAAAACAGTGCGATATGGCAGTAGTACTGCGGGCATTGCCTGCTTGGCATCATTGTGTGAACAAGAAAGCATTGAAACTAGAAAAGAAACAGTCCACCATACTTTGGTCATGGTCAAATGTTTAGGGGAATCCCCCAAGGTGGAATAGATTTGTAATAAGGGAGTAATTACTCACTGGCATCCACCCAAGCGCAGCCATACGGCTACAAAGGAACGCTATGCAGCTTTCTGAGAAACTTCGCAGTTAAAGAAAAACAAAACTCCGAACTGCGAAGTTTCTGAGAAAGCTGTATAGCTTTCCTCTGCAGCCGTATGGCTGCACTTGGGTGGATGTCAATGAGTAATTACTCCCTTATTATACTTTGGTCATGCATGCCATACCAACATTTATGGGGTCACTGCCTTCTTCACCATGCAAGTTGCATTTTGAGCAACCTTGATAAACTGGAGGTTTATAAAACAGCTTAAAGAGACCAAACACTGAATTTAAGCATAGAATTTTTTTTCAGCATAACGGAAAGCTTGCTGTCAAAAGTGCCCGATTCCACAGTGGTTTTGTTAGAAATGCTTTAGAAGAGATTTACCGAGAATTTTTAAATCTGGGCATGTGCCCGTTTTTATGCACCCTGATGCTGGAAATTATGATCAGTAAGTGCGATGGCGATTGTATGTCAGCAAAAGTGCTGTATCAGAAACTACAAATGTCACCCGCCAGACAGTGCTAAGATATTTTTTGCAAAGAGTAGCATCCTTTAGTTTCCACATTAAAAGCTGTTGCGACACAGTGGTGTGTGTCTCAGTGAAGAAAAATTTTAGTAGGCCGTGGTTTCCACGCCATCTAAGGAATTCAAAACACTGTCGCATAACCTAGTGACAAAAGCTCGCAGCACATGGTCAACAGTGCTAAGGGAGCATTGCTTTTTATTTAAGGGCGCACTGGAGAGAGTGTAAACTATGACAAAACATGATGAACACTCCTGAAAGAAAAAAGCACTACATCTATAACAAATATGCGATTTCTTACAGAGTTGTGGTCACATGGTGGGCTACACCGATAACAGCGAGTTTTGCCACAAGATGGCTTTTTGTGACTTTCGATGTCAAAATTATAAATCCTTGCTTAGTGATACTACAGTGCCCATTTCTTACAATACGAGGCATGATCTTTTAATTCCTGCCTAATCTCGTGGCATGTGTTAGCCAGTCGTTGGTCCCTTTAAGTTGACTTCTGAGCGGTTCTTTGCCAACGATGCATACCCAGAGATTTTCACAGTGCAAAAAGACTGTACTCAACGAAGATGCAAATACTGCGACTGGTACGCAACAGACACAAGAAATTCAGTGTGAAATTTCTTGCAGTAAACAGTTCGTACCACTTGAAGTGAAAATAGAGCAAATGGTTTGAGTTTGCAGTTTTCACCATAAAACAATTCGGCTGGCTGTTTTGAATTGGGAGGTATAGCTGAGGCTGAGCTCCGGAGCCTTCCACTACAGCCTCTTTCATAGTCTCGTAGCCCACAATACCCCACTATACCAAAACTGGAGCAACTCGGAGCACTTGCCAAGATGCATACTGAACAGCACTGGAATTTTTGTTACTTCCAGATGCTACCATGACCTCGTCAGTAACATTGGTAACTTTCACGCACTGTGGGAGGCGCTCTTAAATATTCACTGTGGCTTAGAGACCGATCGTGCAGGCAGCTGCTCTAGCCTTGTCTAAAGCTGCATTGTTCAAAAACACGGTAAGATTCTGGCTGGCGAAATTCGTCCTACTGCCAGACTGTGCAACTGCTGTTCCCCGCTGCATGCCATATGTGGTGTCCAAAGGTTCTGTCAGCATTGGAGGCAGTACTGTGAAGTTCAACAGACACAGTGTTGCTGCTGACAGGCATTCCCAGGTTATGTCAAAGATGTTCCACCCTTCCAGTGCGCTTCACAGCTTAAAATGCTGGGACTGCCAGTAAGAGCTTGGCGGCTAAATCGTGGCCATTTTTTTTTCTAGTAGACACACGCAGGCAAACATAGGCATGACCTTGGCTTTGTGGCAACTGACAGTGCTTTTTCTCGCACATTGCAAGTGAATGTTTATAGTGGCAGCGACTCCCAGGCGACTGTGAGGGCCAGTCGCGCGCGTGAGGTCCGATGCCTGAGCGGAGGCAGGCCTGGGTTTACACTCAGGTTGGACCCACGAACGATCTTTTCCAAGATGCCATGCTAAATCCATGCGCAACAGCTTTCATTTTCACTTGTGTATTGCATACGGCAGCATGTTCATCAGCGGAAACAGTGGTGGTTCTCAACTCCTGTGCCTGCAGATTGCTGAGCCCTTGCATGAAGCCAATTTTTTCCATTTGAGGGTTGGTTCTGACCTCCGCAGAAAGGGATGAAAAAAAATGGAGGGGCCACTGAAGCTCTGCCTTAAGGGTATGATGCGATAGCGTAGTGGGTTAACTCCGACATATGCTGAAAGTCATTCTCTGTTTTACATTCGTAGACCCCTGGGGGTCCAGTCCTCATACCCCTCCTGGCGCAGAGGTGCAGCGGTTAAGCAATGTGCCACTGCTCCGCGATGGCAGTTGCTCCCAGCAGTGGGCGTTGCGTAGCCCAGGTTGCTCTTCCCGAGTGACCAATCATTAACTGCCACCTGCCACGGTGGGCAGCTCGCTCAATACCCGGTGGGCAGGTTGCGATGTGTGGGGACGCCTTCGTCCCTTGCGTTCGCTTTCCCTCAGCGCACTAGTTTCCTGTAGTTAGCTCCTCCGCAAAGCACTCCTCTCGGTTCGGTGACTTTCCACTAACAGGGGAGGGCGCTCGCGTCGCAGCGTCACCAGCGCCACGGATGGCGTTTTGCTGCGCGCTTGCGGGGAGCTACGGGGGCTCTTCTGCTCGGCACCGGGAAGCGAAAGGACGTTTCGCTCGCAGCTTCGCTCTTCGTCGGCGGGCGTCCTCGTGTGGAAACGAGTTCCCCTCAGCTCGTCCCGTCCGGCCTCGGAGATATTCCCTTTGCCCTAGCGTGGGCGAACGTTCGCTCGTAGCCGTGCTGGTGAGTCGGACATCCTCGATTCCTCAGTGTATTTTGTTGCTAGCTGGCGTTATTGTTGCTTTAGCAATAAATGCCTTCAAGGGCGTCCGCAGAACTTTTTCCAGGGGGGTGCACCCGATGTCCGGGGATGGGGGAGGCGGTAGGTTTGTAGTTGTTTTCTACTAGGGCATAAATAATGTCCGTAATTCCAAGGGGGGGGGCAACCGCCCCCCCTTGCCCCCCCTTCCGGACGCCCATGAATGCCTTGTTTGTGTCAGCCAGTGTGTCGTTCCTTTGTTCCCATGAGCAAGGCCCGCCGTGGTCGGCGTGCGCTCGGTAGCGTACGCGACCACGGGCTGGGGTCCGCGCGGTTTTGAACTGTGTCAGCCGCGGTAAAACGGGGAGAACGTGTTTATCTCCCCCATTTTTCAACCCCACAGATGATGCCGCAAGGTCACATGACATAGGTGTCCCACCTGCCTCCTTGGTTGCTTTCTGGGGCCACCTACCAGTGCCATGCCCATCATTTCACCAATGCTGTCGCTGATAATGAAAACATGGGATTCTTTAAAGAATGGGGCCTTTAACCCTATCGCATTAAAACCCAGTACCGTTTCAAGTGTGAAAATTTCTAACTGCACAGAGGTAAGTGCACAACATGATGGCCAAGAACAAAAGCTTGTCTTTCCTGCCCAGCTTGGCTGTCTGCTCAGGGGAGTTCGATTGCCTGTCTCCAAATAGCTGCAGGTCACAGCACCTCAAGGCTTCAATAATGGCTCTTCATTCTCCCATTCCTGCCTGTCTTCAACAGACGCCACATGCATCACAATAAATCAGTCCTGCAGCCGAAGTGTCATTTGAAGCTGAACTGTGCTCACTCTACTGCCTCGCAGACACCTTTACAAGAATTGTGGTTGTGGGCTTAACGTTCCAAATTGACACGTGCTATGTGCGATTCTGTAGTAGAGGGCTCCGGATTTGTGTAGACTACCTGGGGTTCATTAATGTGCGCTGACATCGCACACCACATGGGCGCATTCTTGAGTTTCGCCTTCATTGTAACGTGGCATTGGAGTATCCAGTTCACTATAACTGGAGCCTAAGCTGAGGCGCACATTAGGTAAGTTGGCGTTAATGATGAGAAAGTTGAAGACTTGCACAACTGGCTCCCTGGGTCAGTGGAAACCTCAATCGCACTTTCAGAAGATATGTTGCGCGGTGGCGTCCACCTGCAAAAAACTGTGCCTTCGCACGATATTTCGTACTTAGCAATGCTGAACCGCCTGTCATTTTTTTAGCTATAGCACGGGCTACGTATTGAACGGTAGACTTTTACGCGGCAATATACGGCAATCGCAAAGTTTACCCATTTAAGGTGCGTTCTTGCTACGAAACTTTTTTACCTAGTTCCATTTCTTGTTTGCTGTGGTTTGTTAATTCAAAAACACGGTTAATTAGATAATTTTTTGTGGTCCCAATGACTTCCAATCGACGAGGTTTTACTGAATCAAATATGCCTTCCATAATTCATGCTGCACGTTGCCAAAGGAATACAGACCCAACGCACATAGCACGGTGAAAGGTCATTGAGAAAGAACTGTTGGAGATGTGGCAGCAAAAAAATTGTATCTACGTTCATGGGTACAGCCAGGCTTCAGAAATAAATTTAATGTTGACAAACTAAACTTGTGCTAAAAGGAGGCAGGGCACCTGGGACATACACTATTAAAAGAGCACTGTCACCGAATTTTTGCTTGGGTGTTTTCTTTCCATTAATGCATTAGACATTATTTATGGTCTATTGGGGTTTAATGTCCCAAAGCGAATCAAGCTATGAGGGACGCCGCAGTGAAGGGCTCCACAAATTTCAACCACCAGGGGTTCTTTAACGTGCACTGACATCGCACGGTACACGGCCTCTAGAATTTCGCCTCCATCGAAGCTAGACTGCCACGGCCGGGATTGAACACACATCTTTCGAGTTAGCAGCCGAGCGCCATAATCACTGAGCCACCGCAGCAGCTCATTAGACATTAGTATATGTGGATCACCCTTTGGTATTAAGCTATGGCCTCCAAATAGTTTAGAACTAAATTTCTTCTCTCATGCTCTTTCAGCTTCAACAACCGAAGGATGGCGGTGATGTGTAAGACCTGTTCAGGTCACGAGAACTGCAATATAGTCACTAAAGTCTTCATTAACAACAACATTTAATCCAGTACACTGCTTCAGGGCTGGAATAACAACAAACAACGTTTCATATGTTATGCTGTAGTTTTCTTTCCTACCTATGACCTAAACACCTTTCATCTCACAGTCACCAGTCAGTTGTTGAAGCCAGAACGTCACGCGAGACGAAACTTGATTATAAATTATTTTGAGGTTGCACGCGAATACCACATGGCAAACTATGTATTCCAATGTCTTACGCACTACTAGACAGAAGAAAACATCCAACTAAATTGGGTACCTTAGTTTTTTAACCCCATAGTGGACTTGCACGAGCTCTATAAGCCGAATGCCATATGTCAAACTGCAAACCACACGCAAAACGATAGAGGCATATTATATCAAGAAAGCTGGTTCGAAATTTCGAACCAGTTCAGTTTTATTATATCACGCTGAAAAGATGTTTCAAGGTTTCTGAGATAAACATGTAATGGTTTTTTTTTTCTTTCTTTTCCCTTGCTTTCCCCTGTACAGTGTGTGCCTGCGCTGGTCTGGGGGTATTTAAGCTCTGTGGGGGTCTATGAATAAACAGTTTTTTTTTATTCGAGCTGTTTGCCATCAGGCATAATGAAAAAGGAAAGAAAGTTATAAAAAGGAGTGCAAACAAGCCTCGCTTAAAAAGCGGAAAAAGTTCGTGATATAGCGATTATCTAGAGTCCACTTGGTATAGTCGTCTGCAACGTCCCATCGCAGGCCAACCTTTCTTAGTAAACGTCGTCTCACGGAAGCTGTAGCCGGGCAAGTCCACAGCAAGTGTTTTGCGTCACACTGGTCGGGCGCAGCACCACAATGGGGACACTTGTCTGTCACTTCGTAACGTTTGTCACGCCACCGATGACGCACAGAAGGAGTCAGAACCGCTCCTGCCCGAATCCGGCGCACAGATACCCCCTCCTCCCGAGTGAGACTCCGGGGGAGAGGGTACGAACACGGAGGAATTAGAGCGCGTGTTCGCTGACGCAAAGACTGTTTCTCGGAAACATGGGACAGGAACGGGTCTGAGGGAAGAGGGGAAGGTGGCGGGATATCGGATGTGTCAAGGTGTGTCATTGCATCCACATGAATATTATGCGGATCCTGGGCTGCCCGCGAATCCAGTGTATACGCACAGGACAGGGGTATTTTGTGCAAAGTTGGTGAATGGATTGTGTAACTTGGAATGTGCGCCGGACAGCCTTAAGCTGCTTAAGGGCGGCAAGGGAGTCGGTGTAAATGTGTACAATATCGAAAGTAGGTACGAGTGGAAGAGAAGCAATGGCATTGTGTATCGCCTGAAGCTCCAAGGCCAGGGGGGAGCAAGTATCCGTGCTATATGTAGCGCGGGAGTTGAGATGAGGATGTGAGGGACTGTAAACTGCAGCAACTCCCGGCACTGCTGTGTGTGATGCATCGGTGTATAATATGCACCCTGAAGGAAGATGGGCGGCTGATATCGGCGTCGAAGCAGAGGGGCGATTGTCTGTCAGCTGACAGTATGACCATGGAGGAAGAGTCTGTAAACGATGAAGCTGAAGCGACATCTTGCGTGCTCTGTTTGCCTCACTCTGGTCGATAAGTTCACTCAATGTATTAAGTTGAGCGTACTCTTGCAGAATGGGTATGGGTGTGATACGCGGAAGATAAGTTATGGCGTGCATAGCCTCCCGATTGATTGATTCAAGGGAGTCCCACTGTCGGCGGGTGAGGCGATGAAATTGCGCTTGGTACACTATCCGCGGCTGAAGGATGGAGCGCACGAGCTGACGGGCAGTATCAAAACACGATCCGCCAGAGCGCATAGCTATGCGTCGAATCAGACCGAGAGTAGCGTCAGTCAGCACTGTGTCAACAGTTGTCAGTCAGCACTGTGTTCGTCTTCCTTCCCGTACTTCTTTTCCCTTCCTTTGTTTGTCCTTGTGCCTTTGCGCTGTTTGCTGTGCTTCTACTATGAGAAAGTAATTTTTTTCTCAGCGTCACTTAGACGGCAAGATGCGCAGATGTAATTAAACAGTGGCCCGAATAAAAAACTAGATTAAGCCGCTATTGTTGAAGAAATGTTTGTTCCAGAAAAATCCATAAATAAATATGCAATGCAACTCCCTTGTTGTTGCATGCTTTTTGCACACTTCATTGTAAAACTTTGGTCGGAGGACATAGCAGTGGTCTTCATGTGGCTGCATGATGCAAACGTGGAACAGAAGAGATGCGTAATAATACTTGCTGCTAGTACTACCATCCAATCGCCTGGAGGCATACATGGCAGGCTGAATACAAGAAACTGTAACGCATTGCATTTGTCAGTGGTCAAAACAGCAATCTACATGCTAGCTTGACTCTTTCACTTCTCTTACCTCTGCTGTTGTCAGTAATCCCCACGTAGTTGTGGCAAGTGTTTCAGCTGCCACATCATCTTCGATGTCTACAGGAACGGTGACAACTGCTCCAATCTCGAGCTGCTCTTCGACGTCTACAGGAACGATGGCGTCTGTTCCACTTTGGGCTGCAACGAAACAGCCGGCTAACTTTGATAATGCTTTCACGCATGCATATTAGGAACGCAGTCAATGCGCGATACACGATGAGAAGCAGCTGGGCACAGGACAAGACCTGAATTTATTACTGATCGCTCACAAAAGGCACAGGTATACGATGTTCACATGATGCAAAAAAGCTGCTGGAACTTATGGAAATAACCATACAAAGAACAACAAAAAATAACACAAACATTGCAGCAAACATTTCAGATCTCTACATCAGTGAGCTTCCAAGAGTTAGTTCATCTGCACTCGCAGAAGATTTCATGTAGAAAATTGAAAGGGTGAGGAGTCTGAGAGTGATGCTGAGAAAGAGGAAATAAAGTAAACAAAAGTAAGTAAGCTTGACTACAAATTTTGGCAAGGAGGGATTCCGTCAAATTGTTTGGGCGCATGACCTGGCTGCCTGGCCGCCTAATGCGCTGATCTCTCGGTGGTGTCTTGACTCCATCGCTGGCGCCATCTATGGAAGATTTTGCAGCTTGACAAGTCCAGAGAATTTTTTGCAATCAAGAAAACAGTTTTGAAGCGGTAGCTTCACTACTAGAGGTTTCGGCCAGAGATCACCGTGCGTTGCCGATGACCTTTAAAGGTGCACTGAAGAGGAATCTTAAGTTGTATTTTGTGGGGATGCACATGAATCCCCTGCCCCATTGTAACGGCCGCGTGTAATTATCACTCGATGCTATGCGCGCGCCGTTCGGGAGGTTTTGCGAGGGAGGGCACTCTCGCCACCCCCGCTTCCTTTCGCTCCCCGCCGCGACGCCGCCGCGGAGACTTTCCCTCTTTCCCCTCTTAGAACGGAGAGACCTCCTCTCCACGGCCCGGGAGGAGACGCGTTTCTCCCGAGGCTCGCTTGTCTTCTGGCGGGAGCCGTGCACACGCACGGATCAGAGATCTGCCACGGAGACCGCTGCCCTTATTGCCCGGCCACCGCGTGTGACTCGACCGCCGCGGGCCGTGAGCGAGGAACCACGCGAGGTGAGCGGAACCTTCTTCCCCCACATTTTTGCGTGCGTTCTTTCCTTTGTGGTTTTCACCCCCGTACGCGAGCGGAACCCTCTCCATCGTTACGGCGGTTGTATTGTTGCTGCTGCACTGTATTGCTTGGGAGCAATAAACGCTCCTCCGAGTAGCATACTCGTGTTTGTCCCCTCTGGCCCGAACCCGCCGTGGTTGCGACTCACCGCACCGCGGGTTGGGGGTCACAGCTCTGACTGCTAGGGCTGGCACGCTGGTGCTAGAAAGCGACAACTGCTTCTAGCCCTTTGAGCGTTACTACAAGAATAACCCCCATAATTTCTACCTCGGGAACTCAATCTACACGTTCCAAGCGTTCTTGGAAACTTCGAATTATTGCCCTGTGCGGCCGACTTCCCTAATTTAACTCGAATTAACGTTGGGCTCCCACCTGATCTTTTTTTTAATTCCCCGCAAACGGTGGGAGGAGTCGACCAACCTTTCACCCAGTCCCGTGGCGGCTTGCCGCTCTGCCATCGGCGGAGTGATACGTAGTGATTGCCGAAAGCAAAGAGTCCACGCGTATTTTTATTTCCGTGGGCCTAATTTGCAGCTATGTAGTCTCTGACTAGACCTATTTATTCACGGAACCCCAAAAGAAACAAAATAAAAGCGAAGGCAAAGTCGCCAGGCGACTGCGCCTGAAGTCACTCAACGCGTTGGTCGACTCCTCCCACCGTATGCGAGGAATTAAAAAAAAGGCAGGAGCCGGACGTTAATCCGATTTAATTAGGGAAATCGGCAGCACAGGGCAAGAAATCGAAGTTTCTAAGAATGCTCGGAACGTGTAGATCGAGTTCCCGGGGCAAAAAGACGAGTTCAGATTCCTCTTCAGCACACCTCCAAGGCACAGGCAAGGTCAGGTCAAACCTTCAGTTTATAAGTTCGGAGAACTGGTCGATTATCAATGGTCAGAGTAATGGTCAAGCAATTAGAGAGGTCAAAGGCCAAGGTCAAGTCAAGGCCAAGCACCGTTAATTTTTTCCGTAACTTTTTAGCATTGAAACTCGGCAGCTGTGTTACAAATATGCCTTTGGTAACGAAGATTGATTATATGATTAGTTGTAGGAAAAAACTAATAACTTCAACCGGAGATATAGAGAAGAAAGGAGAGTTTCGGCTCCATAGCTTCTACTTCATTGCCAAAAAAAGTGGTCGCAAGTAGAGTACCATACGTTGTGTGGCTCAAAATATGAAAAAAAAATGGCACACAAAAACGAAGTTCCTGTTGTGCTTTAGCCCTGGAAGCAGAAAGGCTCTTGTCCAAGCATAAATGAAGGAGAAAAAAAAGTGTGACTATATGAAGTGAAGTACGGGATTATATAAGTACGGGATTATAAGTACGGGAGATTATACCCAGTGCAGACTGTGCACGAGATACTCGTACCACATATTTGGAGGAATTATTTATTGGCCAGTTTGGATGCTGTCTCAGTCAGCACCTTCGTGAACATGTAAAAGCTTTTGACCGAGTATCCCATAGTAACTTATTGTCAAAAGTACGCAGTCTCCTAAAAAATGACCAGATTACGAACTGGATTCAAGAGTATATCTCACACAACGTCACCAGTATGTTGAGATAAATAATATTCCTTCGCATCTGGCATCAGTTATTTCCGGGGTTCCTCAAGGTTCGGTACTTGGCTCGCTACTCTTTCTTATCTACCTTAATGACCTGCAGTTTAATTCATCAGTTCGCTGTCAATTTTTCGCCGAGCTGCCTAGTGTACCTAAGAACACAGACTACGGCTGACCAGCTCGTCCTGAACAACTTCTTGGACTTAATTAAAAGTTGGTGTGCTACGTGGCACATGAAACCAAATATCTCCAAATGCACACAAATGACCTTAACTCGCAAAAAGAACCCGCTTGCCTATACTTACAAAATAAACCATGTCGCAGTTAAAGCAGTCATTGAGTTCAAATATCTGGGAATACATATTACGTCAACTCTAAACTGCAGAGCCACATTAAGCATATTGTTTCGGCGGCTACTAAGAAGCTGTGGCTGTTGAAACGTCGCCTGAAACATGGCGCATCTGATACCAAGTTAGTGGCCTACACATCACTAATAAGACCTTTATTGGATTATGCGATATTATTTGGGACCCACACACTAAATCAGATGTCAATGCCATTGAAAGTGTCCAGAGAAGAGCGATAAGATTCATCTATAACGCGTATGGCAGGCATATATCTGTTAGTAATCTTAGGGACAGAAACGACATTCCAACACTCGAAACAAGACGTAGGATTCATCGGCTGCAGATGCTTTATAACATAATCAACAATAGAACAAAAATGGATGTTAACACCTAGATACAGTTTAACAGAACCAGACTAACCAGATGGAAACATCAGAAAACAATTGTTATGCCACTAACTAGAACCAACGCGCACCGTTTCTCCTTCTTTCCGCGAACCATAGCAGAATGTAACGCACTTCCACCTGAAATAGTGAACATGCCATCAATCGACTCCTTTTTAACTGCTCTAAAAAATCATGTCACATAACGCCTCATATCGTTGCTTCATTTTTCGCGCACATAAGCATTGCAGAAAGTGCTCCTTCCGATAGCTGGCAAAGCGATGCCTAGCACTCTACTGTACCTTTTGTCTTGTTTTTCGTGCATGTGTTTTCTTCGTGCTTATCACAATTCTTGCTGCTCATATCTGCTCTCCCCACAGCATATCTGCCATGTACTGCTTAACTTCTTTTGATGTTGTTCTTTTGATTGTGAAGTGTTCATTTTGTAACTTCATGTGAACGCCAAGAGTGTATTTTTATTGTCTTTTGTTTGTACCCCCTCCTGACTTGGCCGCCGAAGGGCAGCCGGCAGTATTTGATAAATAAATAAAAATCCATAAAATAGGAACGGCACATGTGCACTTTCATTCGATGAGACGTTGTAGGGGGGGGATTGATACCAGTCTTTTCATCACATCATTGTGTTTATACACTAGTGGGTATGTTTTTTTACATACATCGATATATCTGATATTTTTTATGTTTTATTATTTGCATAATCGCTTGCATAAGTGCGAACAGTTTTTTCTACATGTGAACAGAGGTTTCAAGAGTGTGCGGTTTGAAGTTTATTTTACCACAAAGCAAGAATTGATAGATGAGATGTGGTAGGGAAGGTGGGAAAAAAGCTACACATTAGTAGCTTGATTAGCCCCACCTCCCAATAACTGACAGCGGACGCTTCGAGAAAGGTTAGTAGCACAGATGAACGCAAAAAATATCACGACTGCGAAGCTAGTTTGCAAACAATAGACATCGAATGCAAACAACTCTGTTACATAAGGAATTGGAATAAACAGAGAATTATTAGCAAGCATTATACAAAAAGTCAATACAAGTCAAGTTTAGAAAGTGCGCGCAATTTCTCTACTGTGAGGTGGCATTTAATTAAAATCTGTGGAATGCTAGACTGAACCATCTGCAATCCATAATTTGTGCGAGATCTTGGAACATGCCAGAGTTCTGCGTGCCTCATTGGCTGCATTACCAGCGGTGCGTGGTAATGCAGCTTCCAGGTATACGTCGTTTCCTCTTGCCTCTGCAAAGTCCTATCCAATGCCGAAGGGGAAAATGTGTGGGATTCCGCAAAAGGAGGATTTGATTTCAGAAGATATTCAACGCTTTGCTTGGTCCAAAGAGTCGTTTTTTAGTTTGAGCGGTTTTTCGGAACGACAGCTTTCCTCCTTTTGCGATATAATAGAATTGTGCCAGTACATTGTTCGGACTCATCCCGCTCCGTCCCCTTCGGTTTGCTTCACCGCGGTGTCCTTTCTAGTTACCTTAAGAGAGAGAGAGAGAGACTCTTTAATGAAAAACAGAGAATTTAGCCGGCGTTTCAATATCGCTGGCATGCTACTCTGCGTAGGGAGGGGAATTTGGGAGATAAAGACTGAAGGAGAGCAGCGTGGAAGAGGTGAAAGAAGAAAAAACGAAGATAAAATGCGGCCATGAAATGGGTACTAAGGATGCAATGGCGAGTATTGATGTAACCTATGGAATGATGGAGTGCATAGTCCGACAAATGGGCTAACGAAGTTCACTGCATGAAGAATGCATGAAGGTAACGTGCAAGTGAATTCAGAGCTTATCGAGATGTCCAATGTCTTTTAAATATGCAAAAAGAAAGTTCATTGCAAGTCTCTGTTGCCTGAAGCAGGCTAAGGGACCTAAAACTTTGCCCATTGTCAGGGGCACTGGGCAGAGCTTCTGCATGCAATGTTCATAGTACGCACGCTCGTTAGCATACGCAGGGCACTCAAGCAGGATATGTTCCACAGTTTCTATCGAGGCACAGTTGTCACAATGCGGACTGTTCATTTGTTGAAAACGGTATCGCAAGCCGTTTGTATATGCAGCATTCATACGAAGTCGGTGATAAAGTGTTTCCAGTTGTCGAGGAATTCTGGGTGAGAGTCTTGATCTAAGATGTGGGTCGATTGAGTGAAGAAATTGGTACTGATGTGTCGGCAAACTCCAAAGCCGATACGTTTCTTCGTAAGCAAAACTTTTAGCCATTTGGGACGCATCAGATTTCGTGAAAAAACTTCGAATGTATCTCTGATGTTGATGGCCCTTACGGGCCGCTTCATCTGCTTTTTCATTAGCCAGAATGCCACAGTGAGCAGGTACCCACTGAAATGTTATGCAGTGGCCTGCGGCAATAGCTAAATGATGTATATACCCGATGTCCAGGGAAACTGGCTGGTGATTCGTTTTCTTCAGCAGGTTGGCCAGGATCTGCAGAGATGCATGCTTTTGAATCGGTGAAGATAACCCAACGGCCGGCGGTTCGGCGCAGGATGTAAGAAACAGCTTCCTTAATGCCGTGAAGCTCAGCTGTTATAGAGGATGTCCTCCGCTGCAGCCGGTAAGAAAGGGCATGGCCTGTTGAGGGCATATAAAGGCCACAAGAAGAGGTTTCTTTAATAGTTGAACCATCGGTGAAGATATGGGTGTGCTGCGTATATTCTTCGATTAAGTAGGCGAGAGTAGCTTGCAGAAGCGCTGCCTGTGGCATGCGGCTCTTTGCATTCACACCTGGAACAGACTTCTTTACCTTTAGAGGAGAGAGTGTCAATGGAGGAAAGGCCAGAGGTAGTAGTTTCTGTGGCTGATTAATAGAATGAAGGGGCAGGAGCTGCACTGCCTGGCCAAAGCTAGAGTTGCTGTGAGTTAGGTGGACACGGTGCAGGAAGTGCCTCTTCCCTTGAAGAACATGGCGGAGATGGGTACGCATAGTTTCCTGGGCGGCAATCACCTCTAGTGGGAGACATATCCTGCCTCCGCTACTGTTCCTGATGCTGAGGAACCCTTTGGGAGGCCAAGACATATTCGCAGACAGTTGTTCCGTGCGGCATTGAGAGTCTTATTGCTTGATGTAGATAATCTTTGAAGCACTGGTAGACAGTAGCGCAAGGTTCCTTCAACGTAGGCTTTTTCAAGCAGAAGCATTGATCGGTAGTTGCTACCCTACCTTGTTCCCGCCATGAACCTGAACACTTGCGATGCTGCAGTAATCCTCTCGCGGAGTTTTTTGATCTGAGGTGACCATGACAGATTATAGTCGATTACAACACCCAGGAATCGCTGAGATCGTACAATCGGCAGCGATCGTCCGCCTAGGAGCACTAACAAGAAAGGGCAACGACGTCGCAGCGACACAAACGCTGCGGCGCGTTCGTGTTGCTGCGTGCGCACGCCGGGGCTGGCTCTTCTTCTTCGGCTCGGTTACTCGTAACGTACAGACGTGTCGGCGCGGATCTCCGCTCTCCGCCAGCGGGACGAAGCCATGTGGGAGCGTTCTCCTGCTAGCCCAGCCCTTCCGGCCTTGGAGTCGGACGACCTCGACTCCTTAGCGTATTTGGTTGCTAGCTGGGGTATATTGTTGCTGCAGCAATGTAGGCCTTGTTGGTGTCAGCCAGAGTGTCATTTTTTGGTCTCCTTTAGAGCAAAGCCTGCCGTTGTCGGCCTACGCTCGGTAGCGCGCGTGATCACTGGCTGTGGTCTAGCGGTTTTGTCAGCCGCGGTTAGGCGGGGAGAACGTAGTTACCCCCTATTACTATCCTATATCTGGCGTCCAACGTTGGGCCTCCTGTGCTGGGAGAACACTGGACGACTGTCTGCTTGGTTCAGGGAACGCTCTTTGTCCGGATTTGACAAGTGCTAGGCCTGGCGTGAATTTTGATCGCTAGGACCTGCAGTATGCTTTCTCGAGTGCGAGGTGGATTACTCTGCAGCATGTTTGAACTTTTCGACAGGCTCAGCACAGTTTTCTTCGCAGAAGCTTCGTCACTACGAGAACCACTTGGTCCACATCGAGGCAGCGCGAGGCTTAGCGCCCGCGGAGTTTCCGAGCCCAAAGCGAGTCAGTACAGAAGCCCCATGGGTAGTGCGAGTTTTCTGTACATATTTTTTCCCACTGTCTTTTCTTTTCCCACAGGATTTCTTCCTGAGCACAAAGCTGTCAATGATACTCAGTCGAAGTCCATCACGTTTTAGACGGACGAAGCCGCTCCCCGAACCACGTTTCCGGAATCTCACGCAGTCCTCAGTGCACTTAAAGGGCCACTGACCAGGGTCCGGACATTTTTGAAAAACAAGCCCACTGCATAGATGAGGCATCGAAGATAACCTCTGCAAAATACTAGAGCCATGCGCGCCCCGAAAAGCTGCGAAAATTCAAATCAAAGCCCGTTCGTTCTTTCCTTCCTTCAAAAACGGGCCCGGCCCACTACTCTGCACCCCGCTGACGTCAAGGGGGGCTACTTTCGCTAAAGGCACTCCATTGGTGCATCGTTCTGACTGACGGGAGAAGGTTGGGCGTAGCCTTGGCGTCGCGTCGTCTGCACAACGCTTTCCGCAGCGCCTTCTGTTCTGGCTCATGCCTACAAACCCGCATGAAGGAACAAAAAAAAAAACTGCGGAGGGAGCGTGCGGCGACAGCCTTGAACCCTAGCCATAAAAAGTAAAAAAACAGTAAAACTGAGGGAGTTGGCTCGGCCCCCCCCCCCCCCCCCCCCCCCCCCCCCCCCCCCGCCGTGATCCCGTCACGAGACGCTCTGCGTGCGCGCTCCCTTCTCAGTTTCTTTTCTTCTATGCGAGCCCCCCAAAACAAGGTTTTAATTAGTAGTGCAGCAGAGCCTTTCCCTCGCTCGCCCACTTTACCGCTCCGCACACATACCGCTTATCTTTCGTGCATCTTGCGTACGCCTTGACTCCAATGAATGACATATGCTTTGGAGCGGAGAAAAGACACAAACACACAGAACACAAACACGCATGGAGAAAAGCAAACGGGCGGTTGCCGGGTCCGCGCTTCGCCGTGTGTTTCGAACACAACCGACTTCCGCCCCTCCGCTCGTGAAACGGTGGGGAGGCCTAAAAGAAAATGAAAAGGTGGCTCGTTAACTGGGAATGACAAACAGATGTATGAAAGGATGCGCTCGCTAACAAGTCTAGGTGGTCGAGCCGATCGCGCCTCTCGATCGTTCAGTGTGCGGAGAAAATGCAAAAACCAAGAAAAGAATTCTATTGAAGGCGGGGCCATGACGTCGCCCTGTGACGCACTCCACAGACACCACGCCTCCGGCTTACACCGGAGAAGGAAGGGGTGATTTTGCCTTGCCGAGCCTACTCGACGAGGAGCGGGAGAGAAAAATTTCGAGGAGGGAATGGAAGGAGAGGAGGCTCGCTCAAAGTGAGGTAGAGAGTGTCTGCTGGCCGCGGGTGGGCAGGGGGCCTTTAAGCCGAGCTGACTGTGTGCCCTCTACTATACCGTGTCTGTCGTTGCACCTTGTGGCAAAATTAAGTGCGAAGATGCGCGTGTTCTGTATCAGCGACTGCTGGGAGAAAATGAAAACCCTTCCTGCAAACCGTAAGCATGCGTCCATCCGCTTTTATTAAAATAATTGTGGTCCAGTTACATTACGCGACGCATTTAGGCGAACATGCAGTCAAGACATTGGAGATAAGAAGAAACTAGGCGAACTTCTCGACCGGTTTTATTTACCGAAAAATGAGTGCCAGGATGCATAGGTTCGGAACGTTGCACACGTAATACACGCATATAGCGAAATATAAACACAAGCTGCAAAAAAAAATGGAGCTCGTGAAAACAGAGAGTCACAAGACCAATCACAGAGATCGCGAGTGGTAATAAAATATCGCACTATATATATGTTGATTTTAATCAGAACCAGAGAAGAAAAGAAAGCATAAGTTGCGCTACTACATTTCGCGCTATAGTTACAAGGCACAAACAAAACTGAACATATTTTTTTTTTCACATATATCAGTCGTGTCACCACTGAGCCCAGCATTTTAAGCAAAGGGATCTTCCTGCTTTACGAGGCCATGAAAAGCAGGGTTACGCACAGTGCAGCGCAAAGTCCTCTCTAACGATATCTCCCATGCGATATCATTGATGCCATGAGATAAAATCAGGGCTTCTTTCTACATTGAGCCACATTACTAATAACCGGCAAGCGCCTGCTGGACTTCATTCGGGAATATTTCCCGATTACGTCTCTTAGAATTTTCGATGTATCTACTGGTCGTCAGGATGCAGCGCATGGTCTGCTCAAATTGAATCGCTTGGGATGCATAACACTTCGAATTAAAAAAGAGTTAAAAGGTTGAAACAACTCCAGAATAGTGTTACAAACAAGAAAGTTTCGTCAAATGCACTCGTTCAACATTCCAAAAGCAGGGAGCATGACATAGATTTGAGCAGAGCATGCATTTTAAAAGAAAATAATCGCCAGAGTCGTCTATATCTGGAATCATTAATCATTCAGACGACAGAACATACACTTAATCGCACTGACGGGGCACTTCTAGTGCGTTCTGCCGCTGTCTAGAGCACATTTTAAAGCGCAAATAGCCAGCCTTTTAAGTCTGTACCTCTTTGTCAACAAGGCTGCCGCACGGGAGCCGAAATGTCATTTAAAAGTTAATTTCTTGGTCAGTGTTCTGCCTTCTTCTTCACTTAGAACTTCGAAAATTAAATGGCCACAGCTCATGGGTAATCGTGAAAAAATAAAAAAATGAGAATTGCAATTTTGTCAGCGAATGTTTTTTTAAACAGCTGCAGGAATGCCAGCGCCTCTCTTTTCCTAACTACCTCCCAGGCGTAACCATAAGCTCTCCAAAGCAGAAACGCAACTCCGTCTTTCGTCCGCTATCTTTCTTACCTAAGCTTCCATTGAACCTGTAGCGCCACCATTTCAGCACACGCAAGGACGGTGAAGCAATGAGCACGCACTATAGAGAAAGCTCGGGATGCCCGCACTCTCTACGCATCCCTCTCCTTAGCCGATCCCCCTGTGTGGGTGTGCGCCATTCTACGAGATAAACAACAACCTTGGCCACGGCTGGACGCTGCCGCCGCCGCTCTGTCGCTATTATCTATCCGGTAGCATTCTAATTAATGTCGCCGCGGTCGCCTCCTGGGCGACCTCTACAAACCCTGCACTTTCTCCGAAGCTATTGACATCGTCTGCTACAGCCTCTGCTTAATCTCATACAGGGTGTATATCTAATTCCTTCTGCCTGCCTCTGCCTCTTTCAAGTACGGCTGGATGCCTCTACCATGGCAACTTGTCGCGCTCTTTTCTCATGTCCCTGATACCGCATTGTTCGGGTATTAGCATGCTCGGCTGTCCCTGAGATTCAGCGCACACAAGCGCGCTCCTGCGACAAATGGTAACTGGTTACCTCGGGAGGAAGGGTAATGGTCCGGATCAGAATGCGGGGCAGCTTTGGAGCCTGCATTAATCCAACGTGGAGTACTTACGCTGGCGCCGTGAACACCGCCGCATAGCCTCCCCTCCCCATCGGTCCTTCTCTTCGCACTCTATTTCGGCTGGAAGCAGTCTTATATCGGCTCCTACAGACAGGTACCTTACCATTCCCAGAAAAACGACATGCAAGCCACTCCGCCAACACTCGTCGAAATTTTGCTCAGGTCCCCGGACCCTCTACCACAGTGTCTTGGAATGTGCGGGCATCCCTTTTACCATTTTATTGCTCCTCTAAAAAAAGGTTAAAAAACATGAAAGAAAGAGAGAGGGTGCCCGGACCAGCAACGCTTTGCAAGGCTTAACGCCAATTCAAGATGAATGAAAAAGAAGTAAATGTTCAAAAAAAGAAAAAAAAATTAAAGAGAAAAAAGAGCAGTAAAAAAACTCAAAAGAAGAGGAAACAAAAACATGTCACAGTCAAAGTAAGACATAATGTTGGGCTAGTCGGTTCATGGTTAGAGCGAAATAAAACTGCGCGAAGACGACGGCACAAAAGAAAGGCACGAATATTCGTGCCTTTCTTTTGTCCCGTCGTCTTCGTGCAGTTTTGTTTCGATCACAGTCAAAGTTACAGTCACAGGCAGACAGCCAAAGCACAGCGTGCAGTCTGCGAAATAAATAAAAAAATGAGAAAACCAAAGTCATAGTGTATTCATGGTCACAGTAACAGTCAAAACAAAGCACCGAGTGCCGCGGCCACAACGAAAATCAGAAAAGTAAAAACATAATCAAAACAAAACAAGACAAAACCAAAGTCACAACACAGTCAAGGTCACAGTCACAGTCACAGTCACGCAGTCAAAGCACAGTATACAGGCCACTACGAAAGCGCCTATGCTCAACAAGAGAGCATCGAGCCTTTCTATATGCAGAGCTTAGGAAAGAGAAATGAGAGGAAAGATAGAAATCAGCGTGGATAATTAGGAATTGTATTACTTATGAGGTGAACCATTTGAAGGAGAAGCACAAAAGCAGCAGGGTCTCGGAGAAGGGAGGGGTAAGTAGACAATGTGATGTCGGATGAGCAAGGACATTTTAAAGGGAGGATGGGGAGGAGGAGGTAGAAGAGGAAAGGCAGGGAGGTTAACCGGAAGAATAATCGGTTTGCTACCCTACACGGGGGGAAAGGAGTCAGGGGATAAAAAAACAAAGAGAAAGGAGAGTAACAGAAAATTGAAGTCACTCTAAAAAGTCAGTGTTCGTTGAAGTCACAGCCTATCGTGCAGGCGAGAAGTTCGCAAGAAGTGGAGCAGTGCCTTGGAGGCCTTCACGGCCGATGATCACCGCGGCCAGTGGCCGAGAATCTTCATTTCCGTCATTGGGCGTGAATCTAGGCGCTCCAGCGCACGGCTGAGAGAGTGCCTTTCGGCGCTGTAGGCAGGGCAGTCACAAAGAAGGTGGGTTACAGCCTCGTCATGCCCGCCGATGTCACATGCAGGGCTATCAGCCATACCGATTTAGAATGAGTAACGGTTGGTGAAAGCTACACCAAGCCTCAGGCGACACAGCAGTTTCTTCTCGTCGTGGTAGGCCCGATGGAAGCCGGAGCTTCAGATCTGGGTCCAAGAATTTTTAACGTGAATTTCAAAACTGGCCTGAATTCCACGCGGCAAGCGTGATGTCCCGCGCAAGTGCGCGAAGCCTGCCCGCTGCGTCTGATCTCGAAATAGGGATCGACACAAAATCGCCGTCGTCGTGAGGAGTTCGCGCGACCCCATCCGCGCGGTGATTGCCTGCTATGCCGCTGTGCCCCGGTAGCCATTGGTAGATAATGTCGTGTCCTGAATTGATGGCAGAGTGATGTAGTTGTCGAATTTCTGCGACCAGTTGTTCATGGGCTCCACGGCGAAGAGCAGATTTTAAGCCTTGGAGGGCAGCTTTGGAATCGGTGAAAATAGACCACCGCATCTCTGAGGTCAAGGCTCGACTTTGTGCGTCGGTACCTACGCTCTGCCCTCCGTCGCAGTGATCGCATGCAGGCGCTGCAATTCCATATCGAATCCCGTGTACTGTTTAATTGGGGTGAATAACCGTGTCGCCTTCTCCATGACCTCCCTAATTTTCCTTTCGAAACTAGCGAATGAACCTTCTCTGCAAGCATCTTACATAAGGGCGTGAAACACGGACCGATCGATGTGTCGCATGCGTGTGGCAGAGGTGCATGTGGAAAGGCCAGTAATGATCGGATATGTGAGGGATATGGTCACTGCCGCGGGTTTCAATATCCGAAAACCACCGGACGTTGCTGATAAGGCATCGAGAAACGAAAGCCAAGTGAAGGCAGCTGCTGTAAGTTCTCCCTCGAATATAAACTGGGGAGCCGTCATTTAAACACTGAAGGTCATGGTCAGAGGCGAAGGACACAAGTTAGATTAGAAAATAAAGAAGCAGTAAGGTAACAAGCTCGGAAGTAGTGACGGAGGTCTTCACATATCATTCTACAGGGGCAAGTTGAAGATGGAGACAGGCCAGATTTTTGAAATAGGACGGAAATCTACCACGCCCAGTGAGTAAAGTAATAAGAGGATTCCTGGGTAGATCGAATAGGGGGAATATTAAGTGTATCAGAGATTCAGGGGAATAATTCAGCGCCACCATTGTTCTCGCCCCATTGGTATCGCATGCTAATGAAGTGTAGATTGATATTTAGGCAGGCCGACCTACGGCTGCAGTTCGGCATTTAAAACAAAAAACACAGCGGTGACCAAAAACCGAAAATGTAGAAGTTAGCCACATTCTTGCACTATTACAATGAGAGGACTTAGAACCAAGCTGGCTTCGTTGGTAGCTCAGCAAGAAACATGGCTCCGCGAGCTCTGTCACGAGCAACGTGCAAAGCATCGCAATCAGCGACAGCAATGGTGAGATTCTTCTGCCGATAGTATCGTGTAAGTCTAGCTGTGAATGAGGAATTTACTGCGACGACCGAGAATCAACTCGAAACACAATGTTGCGCTCGAAAAGCACGTTAAAGACACGAAAGCGACGAAGAACGCTGATAATTCGAGCATTTGGGAGATTAGACCCCCTTTATACTGACTGCGCCCAATTGCTGCTGGTTCAGCATTGCACCGCTCCAACTTGTAGTATGGACGCAGTGTTGTCTCGAACAGTCTCTGCAAGAGTTGATCGTAAGCTCGGGCGAGGCGATAGTTCTTGCTCACGGGAGTCGAAGCAAAAGCGAGATTTAACGGTTCTCGTGACTCGACGTACTCTCTAGATGCCCTTTGGGCCTCGCAGTACTCCAGGCCACACAAAAGGCACAAGAATCCAGGCCTACGTGCGCATTTGAGGCACTCGCCATGGAATCCAGAAGGTAGAGCAATTCCTCCATGTTTCCGCCCGAAGGCGCGTCTCAGCTTGGTGTACAACGTGTTGTTACTGTATCGCATCAATTTCAACGAACCATCGACCTCAGCGTGCACGCATCCATCTGCATTGACGCAGATCTTTATCTTTTTCTTGTCGAGCGCCGTCTCAAGCTCTTCGAGTGTGTCTAGAGGGTTTGGTGCGACCGCCACAGCGAGTCGCGATGTCAGCTCGCTTCGGAAGTAAACTGACAACGGCATAATGCCAAGGCTCCACGCAGTCAACGTTATGGTACGCGCTAGCCTACCTGGCCGGTTTCTTTGTTCTGCGTGCCTCGTGTCCATTGGCGCCGAAGATGCGAGGAAGGAAGCAATCAGGAATAGCGCCGTGTCCACCAGTGAGTCTACTCGACAAAGACGCTGGTCGAGGTAGTCACCGAGACTCAGTGCCAGCCACACGGCCACCATGGCAAACGTCAGAGCTAGAAAAGCCACCTCGGAATGTCTCAGTACCCCGAAGAAGGTTATTTCTGCTACGCTGTTGTCTTTCCACACGTAAAAGGTCTCGTACGTGAAGCGAAGCGGACGCGGTAAGAGGACGAATGCCGCAGTTTGTTCGTCCGCCTTGGCGAGTTCCATGTACAGGTCCACGGTGCCGTCGATGAGAGCCCAAAATGCTGCGTCCATTCCTGTGTACTTTTTGATCTCTACGGTTGCATTGAGGGCGATGAGCGCATCCCTAATTGCTTCAAACACACCTGGCGCACAGCTATGTTGAGCCAGATTTCTGTGCGCTCGTGTTGGCGTGCACGCAATTACGATGCGCTGCCCTGCGAACTCTGCCGCAAATGTCTTGTCACGACGTCTGTCGGGAAAGCCATATTTCTTAGACAAGGCTGTCGCGCCAGCCAATGACAAGCGAATGTTTCCTTCTTTCGGTGTGGGTGCGGAGGCAACATGGCTTCCCAATCGGAAGCCTACCTGGGACACTATGGCGTTCCTGTATTTCGGCTCGGTGTCATCGACGGGCAGCACGATCCAGTCCGTAATGTACACCCAAAAAGGATGCTTCCGGATGCGTTTCGCACACAACGCCTGCTGTCCAGGGGTGGTCAGCAGAAAAACTGTCGTTCTCACATTGTTAGCCGTGTTCTCTTTCAGCATCTGGTAAAATCGGTTGCTTGGAAAAGTCCAGAACGTTGTTGCCTTTGGAAAAACTCGAGATATGGGCTGCGCGATTGTTTTCTTCTGGTTAGCGCAAAGCAGAAACGCCACTTCGTCACGAAATGACATCCTATATTCCATCGAGGTAGAAGTGTGTCCAACAGGATGATGCCGAACCGTGATGGAGGTTGTAGACAGTCCGCAGGTCGCTGTTGCTAACAAAGAGAACATGACCGAAATGAGGAGATGCATAGTGAGCATATCTTCGAGGTCGCACTGTCAAGTGCAAAGCGTGTTTTCCTGCCTCTGACGGGTCGCTTCACAGAATTTACAGTCGAAAAGAACCGCGGCCATTCTCCTTTCATCTATTCTAATTGCAGAAATGCAAATCACTTTTTGCTGTGCTAATCGACCCCCGACCTGGCTGTGAAGTAGCGCATTGTGGAGAGGGCATGAGGTTGTGTCGGCGACAATAACGTGCAAAAATAAATGAAAAGAATTGAAAAGAAAACGACATCCGTGCTTTTGTAAGAATGGTGCGCGCACAAAGTAATTACCTTCGCTTTGTCTGGGTTCCACCGGACAGCGAGAAGGCTTTGAAAGGCGAACGTATTTTGAAATGGCAGCCGGCTTTCACTCGCTCATCATTAATTTCCGAGTCAATATGAATGTACGCAATGCAGGCGCTGTAGCCGGATGCAGCTTAAGGCTGTAGTGACCGGCCCACAGAATTCATCCGTGGTACAAATTAGTGCACTTTTTAAAGTTTTTCTTATTACCTAAAAAAAAATCCGACCTCCAGACAAAGTTAAGGTTGCAGAGTGTTGTATGTTTGATATCTTTTTTTCGGCTAAAACGCATAAGCCTGACGTTCCGTTTCGAGCATAGAATTTATAAAGCAAGGTGTGTTGCTGGGCGAGTTGGTTGGGATACATCTTGAGAAAAACAGCGCTTGCAGACAAAGAACCAGAACGAGGAGGACAGTTGTGTGTCCTTCTCGTTCTGGTCCTTTGTCTGCAAGCGCTGTTTTTCTCAAGAATTTATAAAGTTAGTCAATGCATGAAGTGGGGCTAGTTGGTTTTGCATTGCCAAGAATTTAGCGCACAAGACAGGACGAGAAGAGAGATGGCAGCAAGAAAGCTCTTGTTCTCGTCTCTCTTCTCGACCCGTCTTGTCTTCGGCGCTAAATTCTCGAAAATTCATGGCGGATTTTTGAAATTAATTATTTTTTATGCAGCTGGCTACAAACGTCAACAAGTTCTTTTCGTTTATTGTCCTGACGGATCAGCGGAGGAATACAGGACGCCGAGGAAAATGACCCATTGTTCTCAACTGCTGTTCTTTTTACCCTATTATAGGGGATTTGCGCGCTCTTTTGAATGCCGGTTTTCTGCCCAGGTCGGATCGATAGTCAGCTGCGCAGGCGGTAGCCAATGCGTTAGGATTTCTGCATTAAGATTTTCCATCGACGAGTTTTTTCTTGTTTGGCTTCATGTACTCTTTATAAAAAAGAACTCTCGGTTCGATATGTGTCGTCCACATGCATACAGTTGGATGCATTATATACCAGCCAATAACTGCAACGCTTTCTCCAATCGACGCGAAAATGTGATGCACGCGTATTATTTTTCACAAACTGATGACAGGTGCTGGACGTGGTGGACTGCGTCCGGAGATAGGGCGGTTCCTGTCCGCCCTCACTGCAGGGTAGAAGTTGACGTAGTTATGGCAAGGGGCTAGCTCTACTGTTTATTTCCTCCTAGCAAGTGCTTTGAAATACGAGGCCAAAAGGCTTTTTAACTCCTGCTGGGAAAGTGAGCTCTGTTTCAAAATTGCATGAAAGAGCCTCGAGGATGACACTCCACCTAAGTAGAGAATGTAACGCAAGCTGAATATTCAAGATTGTTAAGCTTCTACCACCTTATTGGGCTCGGAATTTTTTCTACAGAAATATAGTTTCCTTGAATTCTCACTCATTAACGTACAGGCATGTCTACAATTGAGTAAAAAATAATTTCCAGAATCTAGTTTGGGAGCGATTCGCGAAGTTAATGTATTCTCTCTCTCTTACTGCTGCCTTGAACTAACTCTTTCTTATGCCTGCTTTTTGTGTCTTTAAATAAATGTATTTCTGAATTAACGAATATGGTCAAGCAAAACTCTAGTTTGGGCGAGTTGGTTCATGCTGAAAGAAAAAAACTGGTAATGGCGCAAGAAACGAGGACACGGAAGGCGCACAAAAGACAGGACTGACGCCAACTTGCAACTTGGGTTTTATTGCGCCATGCCTGGCTTTTTGTACTACAATCAAGCCGTGTCAACTAATGCATCAACGTTCGACCTATCAGCAAATCAGGCGAACACTGGAAACACAGTATCGCTGATTACTACGGAATCTACCCTAAAAAATTAGTACCATAAAGCGTTTTACACGTGAGATACCGATGAGAAGGCAAACACACACACTCACTCTGTATGCCCAATTTCACAATTACCACTCAAAATCATAACGCAGTCTTAGAAAATTGCCCAGAAACAAAAATGCTGCGCAATGCGGTGCGCGTTAGGGCAATGGAACCAGAAAATTGTGTTTTAATCTTGTTTAATAGAAATGGTACGTTGTACGTTAATGTTTGCAGAAGATAATTAGTGCGTGGCCGCGGTACAAACCATTCCTCAGACGACCTGGTTCGATATGTGCCACAAACAATATCAAACAATATCGCGAGGATGACAAACAATATCGCGAGGATGAAGTCTGGGGATGAAGTCTGAAGATACAGTGCCTGGCGTCGAGTGAAAAAACAGTCATCTTAGCATCAGACTCTAAAAATTACAAAACACCAAAAGAAAGAACGAAATAAGAGCACAAAACCACGGTAAAGCTGCGATCTACAAAAAAACCTTCTAGATATGTCGTCTCGGCGCTGCTAAGTATAACGAAGGCCTGCTAACGCATTTCTTTCAAGCTTTCTAGATAAAATATGCTTCAACAATCATTCTCAGTTTTGTCTTTTCCACTCTTCAAAAGTCTAGTTTTCTCGAATTCGGGAGGGCAATTTGAATAGCTGTAGCAGTGATTAA
Source organism: Amblyomma mixtum (assembly GCF_055824585.1). NCBI lineage: Eukaryota > Metazoa > Arthropoda > Arachnida > Ixodida > Ixodidae > Amblyomma > Amblyomma mixtum. The sequence goes on from NC_143015.1 coordinate 36,072,078, forward strand.
CTAGGAAGCTTCTTTCATTGTTGCGAAAGTTTCGGCAATGTTCGCTTGCAATCTTATGCAAACAACGCCCTGTTTGCCCGATGTAAACGAGGCCACAACTAAGCGGTATCTCATAAACCACTTGTATCCTGCATTTCGTGAACTTTCTTTGGTGTTTTATAGTGCGTGCCGGTCGCTTTTCTTGGTTGGTCATGGTACAAAGTTTTGAAAGCTTACAAGGCGCGGAGAATACAACTTAAACATTGTGTCTGCTCGCTATTTTCCTAATATTGTGAGACGCCTTGTGAATATACGGTATTACTGACACTGATGTATGCGATACCGGCTCCCTGATGCGAGTGAATTGCTTAAATTTCTGCAAAAGCATTTCGCAAACTGCCGAAATTAGACTTGGCGGATAGCCTGCCTGTTTTAGTCTTTCAACTTGATTGCGAAAGCTCGTTGACAACATGTGGGAAAGATTTGTTTAAGGAAGATTGCAGGGAGTTAGAGACAATCGCGCGTTTCACAAGCGTTGAATGAGCGCTGTCAAATCCTAGCAAGCCTTTCTTAGAACGCGGGTTGCTCAAGCAACAAAGACCATTCTCCGGAAACATTAACTTTATATCCAAAAACTGGGGTTGGCCGTCCGTAGGGACCTCCTTGGTAAACGTGAGGCCCTGGCCGTGGCTTGAGAAAAGGGACACAGTCCTCGTGACGGCAGCGTCTAAATCCTGAAGACTAGAAGAGTGCGGTGAGGGGCTAGTTGGTACGACATTATTAGAACAAAAAGTAACTGCGCAAAAGGACGGGACAAGAGAAAGAGAACCACACAGGACAAACGCAGGCTGACAACTGATTTATTCCACCAACTCCTCTTTCCTTCAGCAGCAAAGCGCATGCGCACCAACCACAAAAAAACAAAAAACAGAAGCGACACTCATCTCGTGGAATCAAGGAACTCGACCTCCTTGCGGTACAGGTGTACTGAAGCATCGCTAATGCACTTATCAGGCCCTAACCTCGCGATTTCAAAGGCCTCGATGATTTCTCGTTCTTTCTTATCCCTCGAGCGAGAGATAATCTTAGTCCTATCGAAAAGCGGATTACAATCTTTGCCATCATGCTTGCAAGTGTGACAATGCTTAGGCAGATGCTGCCCCCTTGAAACTTCTAAGGAATTTGCGTGCTCTAATAATCTAATGTTGACGCAGCGGCCAGTTTGCCCTATGTAGAACCTACCACAACTCAGGGGAATCTGATAAATTACATTGCATGTACACTGTACGAAATTATTCCTGTGGTTAATGCCACACTCAACCTTCTTTTGCTTATCTTTTCTCGCCAAATTGCACAAACGCGACAACTTGCAAGGTGCAGAAAAAATGACGTCAACGCCGAATTTTCCGGCGACCCTCTTGAGGCCGTGCGAGACCCTGTGAACATAGGGCATAACTTCATACTTCCGCCTCTCCTGTGCATCCGCCCCCGGGGGTTTTGAGTTTGGGCTGAAGGACTTCAACAGGGACTCAGCCACAGCCTGAAGAAGGGCCAGCGGAAAACCAGCAGACCTAAGGCGATCAACCTGAGCCTCAAAGCTAACCTGAACTTTATGTGGACAGGACTTGGTTAATGAAGCTCTGAGGCAAGTTGATACAATACCCCTCTTGACCAGCTTCGAATGGCACGAGTTAAAGGGTAGGAGTGCCTTTTTCGACCTAGGCATGTACGCCCAGCAGAGGTGGTCAGGATCGTTAAAAAATATTTTTAAATCTAAGAATTGCAAACAGGAGTTTTCAGGAAGTTCAATGGTAAAATTAAAACTCGGAAAGGCTGACTTAAAAGATGCTAAAACCTCCATTGCCACCTGGGCCAAGTCGTCGTTGTGGTCAATATTTAAAAGGATTAAAAAGTCGTCCACGTATCGGAACACTCGAACGATACGGTCGTCAGATAGTACCCGCGATAGCGAGCGGTCAATTTCAGCTAAAAGGATTTCCGATAAAACTGGGGCTACACATGACCCGATGCAAATTCCGCGTTTCTGCACGTAAAATTTTTCCTGAAAACTCACAATCGTTGAAGTAAGATAAACCTTAAGCAATTCCAAAAAACCTTTAACAGAAATACCGCACGCATTCTGGAAAGACACAGCACCAGAACGTTCGATACAGTTCCGGACTGCACGGAACAGGTCATCGTGGGGAAGGGAGTAGAATAACTCTTCGATGTCAACCGAGAAGCCCGAGTTAACATCGGAGAGGCTATCCCCTAACATTTCGGCCACTCGGTCTGAGCTGCTGACCTTGTACGGATCGTCGGGCGCCAGACTTCCCAGATGGTGCTGAAGGTAGTGACTGACCACAGCTTGCCAGGATCCAGTTTCTGTAACAATGACTCTAAAAGGGCATTCTATCTTGTGACTCTTGGCACTGAAGAACACAGTGAGCACTAGGACCTTGTTTTTCCCCACTTCACTTTTTAGCCTGTCGAGTTTCAAATCCCTTAACAGTGCAACCGCCTTTGCCTTCGCTTTAGACGGCTTTAGCTCTGTTCTCGTAAAGTTCTTTAAGACAGATGTCATGGCCTTGTCACTAAAAAGCTTCTGAGGCAGAACCACAAAGCCTCCTTCTTTGTCGGCCATCATCAAAGCGAGGTCAGAGTTCCTAAAATAGCTTGCCACAGATCTCACCATGGAGTGTTCTTTCTTCTTGCCTTTGAAAGTGTTGCGGATCGAATCAACACATTCTAAATGGCAACGTTCCTTCTCTTCACCTTGAACTTTGTCAGCAATCCTATGCGCCGCCGCCAAAGCCTCGGGCTTGCTCAGGGGGACTTCCACGCTGAACTTGGGGCCCTTGTTGAGGACACTTTCAACGTTGTGTGGAACCGATGCCCCTCCAAGGTAGACAACCGGAACAACACCAACCTGCTTTTTGGGGACCTTGGGTAGGTTCAGTCTCCGCATGTTCCAAAGGAACTCAGCACTTCCCTCAGCCTAAATCCCTAAATCCTGTTCCGTAAGATCCTTCAGAATCACCAAGAAATCGCCGACATACCTGTGTATGGAAACAACATCAGGATCACTGCTATTTCTGCTGATGTCCGCTCCTACCACTGAAAAAAGAGATGTCGCAAAGGACGGGTGGAACGGAAGAGCCGATACAGATGTCTTTCTTCTGGACGTAGAACTTTCCCTCGTAGGAAATGGTGGTGGATTTCAAGTCGAATTCCAATAGTGTAATGAAATTGTCAGTGCTTATTCCTGCGGCATTCTGGAAGCGGACTTCTCCTCTTGACAGGGTTTTATCCCTGACCGCTCTTAGGAGTCCTTGGTGAGGAACCGAATAGTACAGTTCTTCTATGTCAATTGAGAACGCGGTGTACTTGTGGGTGGGCAAAGCCACAAGATGCTTAATAACGTCCGATGAACTGCGCACAAGAAAAGGGTCATCGCTCAGCGACCCACATGCACCATAAAACACCAAAGAAAGTTCGCGCAGTGCAGGACACAAGTGGTTTATGAGATACCGCTTTGCTGTGGCCTCGTTTACATCGGGCCAACAGGTCATTCTTTCAATGCACGTGCAAGCGAACATTGGCGAAACTTGCGCAACAATGAAAGGAGCTTCCTAGTTGATCACTGTAAAAGCTGTTCAAATTGCCGTCCCGAATTCGAGAAAACCATATTTTTGAAGAGGGGAGAAGATAGAACTGAGAGAGAGATTGTTTAAGCATATTTTATCGAGAAAGCTTGAAACAAATGCGTTAGCAAGCTTTACATTATTCTTAGCAGCGCCGAGACGACATTTCTAGAAGGTTTTTTGTAGATCGCAGATTTACCTTGGTTTCGTGCTCTTATTTCGTCCTTTCTTTTGGTGTTTTGCAATTTTTAGAATCTTTGACGCTAAGACGACTGTTCTTTAGGCATGACCTTCCATTTTTTCACTTGACGCCAGGCGCTGTATCTTTAGACTTCATCCCCGGACTTCATACCCGCGATATTGTTGGTCATGTCTTTTTCGAGTTGCTGTTGGTTATCTCCTTTCATTTTTCACGCGGTTTTATCACTTCGTCGTTCGATTCTTGCTCTATATCGCTTTGACCACGCGTTTCATAATTTGTTGATGTAGACCTGTCTTGCCCGAGTGACTTAATTTTGCTTTCGTTGTTGTTGTTATTGTTTCTGCAGGCCAGAGAAGATGTTGGCATCCTATGCTTTGTTTAGGTTAGATTCCGTAGTAATCAGCGATGCTGTGTTTCCAGTGTTTGCATGAATTTCTGATTGATATGTTCAACGTTGATGCATTAGTTGACACGGGTTGTTTGTAGTACAAAAAGGCAGGCTTGGTGCAATAAAACACCAATTGAAGGTTGGCGTCAGTCCTGTCCTTTGTGTGCCTTCCGTGTCCTCGTTTCTTGCGTCAGCACCAGTTTTTTCTTTTAACGAATATCCAGGCCCAAAGAAAGCCATTTCGCTAGGTTTTAGAAGCAAGAAATGAAGAATACAAACTTCACTGACATGTGCAACTGCATTACCAGTATCACAATGGTTAGAAATGGTAACATTAAAATGAGGCTAAAATAATTGTCCGGGCGATTTCCGGGATGTCTTTTTAAAAACCGCCGTACGAGTTGCTAAAACTATCACATCATATAAAAGCACAATTCGAGCGTATGAGTAACATTGAAATTTTGGGCTAGTTGGTACGTATTTGTTTTTAGCGGACCGAACGGAGACAAAGCCTAGCGCTTAACTCCGGCCCTTGTCAACAGGGAAGACTAACAGGGGTTACGATAGGAACACAGTCCAGTAAAAATTTTTTTCCGGGGCACTTGTCTTTGACTCGTTTCCGTCTCTGTCCTTGATGCGCTGTTGGCACACTGTCAATCCAAGCGTACCCTGAGTGTTTAAAAACAGCAAATCATCACAAATCATAAAATGAACAGAATTTTTACTGCGGCATTTAAAAGTAATAATAATATAGTGTTAATAATATATGTTTATTTACAGGTGATTGTAAATGATGATAACCAGCCCGCTTAAGGAATTAAGACAGTGAGCGCGGCTGTGCAGTACTACCGTCAGCCCGATTAACACGAACGCTCGAGCGCATGCCTGCCACTGACATTAGCGCCGCTGGGCGTCGGCCGCTAGGCCTGAGACAATACTAGGGTGGAAGCAGAGCCCGAGTTGTCTCCAACCGCCGCAAACACACCGTGCAGCATCGTCTCGGACTCAGCGCTCAGGGGCTGTAATATCAGTGCAGGAAGCACAGTGGAGCGTTGGTGTTAAACGTGCTGACGGTGCTACACATTTATTGCATCAGGGCAGAGCCATGCACAAAATAAACATAATATTGGAAGCATAGAGCATTCAAAACAAAAATAAGTACAGATTATGAAGTAGAACACGTGCATGTCTCGAAGCAGCGAGGCTGGAAACATGGTATTAGGACATAAAGACATAGAATATATGAACAAAATTATATTTAAAATATTGTACATAAAAAAGAATAGAGAGCTTTTTTGAATATGAATTATCTTTTTAACACTGCTATGCAACAAGACTACTTTGCCGATTATTTATTTATTCAGTTATTTATTCAAAATACCTTAATTACAGGGCTCAAACGGGCATTGAGTAAGGGAGGCAAAAATGACGGGTTAAATACAATAGGACAGTCAGTTAAATACTACACGCAATACAAGACAAAAAGTAAAATCAATGAAAATTATACGAAGATATCAAGGACCGTCTAAGTCACGAGCGGAACCCTCCCATCTTCGACTTTAGAAGGATGGACTCGACAGAGTCGATCATCATTCTCCTCGAAAAAGACTGGGTGCCTAAGCACATCGATTACTCTTACGTTCTCTATGGGTGCTACTTGTTTAAAAAGAACACTGAGCACTGTCTTAACTGCGGCGCACTCGGCCACCGTGTGGATGTGTGCCCGGACCCCAACCAAGGCCGCTGCTCCGGCTGCGACCAAATAGAACCCCCCGACGACCACTCCTGCACGCCGCAATGCAAGATCTTCGGCAAAGCACAGCTGACGGTGGAAAGAACGCGCCAGGCGCGCTTCCGCCCTTCATACCTCGTCAAAAAGAGGTACTGGGATGCAAACAGAACGACCGAGGCAAACGCCAGCCAGGCTTCCACCAGTAAGGCTAAGGCTCCATCCCAACACCGCAGCCGCTCCACGACCCGCAAGCCCCAGGCCCCGCAGCTCACCCCTGAGTCCTTCCCGGTGCTGCAGCCTGCCGCACCGAAGCAGCCGCCTAGCACTATCAAGCCCAACGCCCGGTCCCGCTCCTGGACGGAACCAGGCCACCACCACCTCCAGTCCCCCCGAGACCACCTGCCCAAACACCCGGCCGCTGCACCACAAATCAGGTGAGGTGGGCAGGCATAGTCTCCCTGAACCCCCTCTATGAAGAGCTGTTGCGTGTCCGCGCGCAGTTCGCCTGCCTCTAAACCACCAACCCCCCCCCCCCCCCCCCCCCCAGCTAAGTGTTCAGCAGCAGGCCCAAACCTCTACCCCGGGCACAGCGGCCCTGGCCGCTCCTACCTTCACTCTTCCAACGCCACCTCTCCCTACTCTTCCACCGCCACTTCTCCCTACCCGCGAACCACCAGCCAAGAAGCGGGCTGCAACTGCACATACCTCCTTGACCACGGCAACATTCGCCGAGATTACCCCAGTCCTACCTCCCGAATTCGAACAATTCATGGAAGCCAGAATTCAGGCCGCTGTGCAGACAGCCATACAGGCCTCCACTAATGAATTCTCCAGGCTCACTACCTGTCTGGACGAATTCGCTCGCCAAATTCACGAATGATTTAAGGAGCAAGAGGCTCGCCACGCGACAGCTTGTGCCGCCGCACGGCCTAAAAAGAAGGCCCAGCTCCGCAACCTATTTAACTCCTGCACGACAAACGATACCTTCAGTGATCGCGAGGCCACCACTAGCGTCACCATTTGGCAGTGGAACTGTCGAGGCTTTGGTTCCAAGCGGGGACTGGTTCACCAGTTCCTAGCTCGCACAGACGGCCGTGACGTGCTCGCGCTGCAAGAGCGCTCCAACCCCCTGACCCTACCCAGCTACCTGCCCATCGTCCCCATTTCTCTTACACCCCGTCGGGATGGTACACTACCATCTCCCACCCCTTTGACGTCCCTGAAATAGATCATCTCCTCATCGAACTCGTACCGCAGCACACTCGGGATAGCAGTCTCTTCATCCTCAACGTATACAGCCACTCGAAGTGCCTGCGGCACGACTTCGACCGACTATTCACGCTTGCGAAGCGCGCCGCACACAAATGCCCCCTCCTAATTGTAGGGGACTTCAACTCCCCACATACGGTCTGGGGCTACACAACCGAAACCCCAAAAGAACGCAGGGTATGGCTGGCAGCTCAACGGGCCGGCTTCTCCCTTATCACAGACCCCACCACCCCTACTCGCATTAGGAACAGCGTCTGCGCAGACACTACTCCCGACCTCACCTTCACCCACCGCCTCCGCCACGCTGCGTGGTGTAACACCCAGGAGAATCTGGGTAGTGATCACTACATTATCGAGATTTTCCTACAATCAGGCCAAACACGCAGACCCCCTCGTGGTGCTACCATCACGAAATGGGACTCATTCCGCACCTCCCGAGCAGCTCGTACTCTAGACACCATATCAGACATAGCTACTTGGACCGACCAACTCCAGCGTGACATACGCGCCGTAACTCGCCCCCTCCCAGAGGACTGCCCTGCAGACGCAATGGATTCCCATCTCATGCACCTATGGGAGGCCAAGGCGGGTCTTGAGCGGAGGTGGCGGCGTCAGCGCTGGAATCGAACACTCAGACACCGGCTCGCCCGGCTCATCAAGGAGATTGAGACGCATGCCGCGACCCTATCTTGCCAAAATTGGGAATCCCTCTACAACAGGTTGGATGGCAACATGAGCCTGCCTAGGACTTGGAACCTATTCCGCCATCTCACTGATTCGACTCAGTCCAAGACACACCAGCAACACAACCTCATGAAGCTCATACACACACCCGAGGCCTCTCCGCAGGAACTCCTCGAGGAGCTTCGTGATCTCTACTTCCCCGCATAAGCCTCCGCAGACCACCCTGACTACACAGGCTCACCCAAAGACCTCCTCGACCGACCGATCACCGAGGCGGAAGCCAGGGCAGAACTTCAGCGCCTGAACACGCCCTCGGCTCCAGGCCCCGACGGAGTGCACAACAAGAAAACCGCAATCCGCAACATCGATTCCCCCTCCGTCAAAGCCCTAACCGACTACTTCAATGAATGCTTTATTATTTCCCGACCGTTCCATGAGCTTGTCGCCATATCTTTCATAAAAATGCCAAGTTATAATTTTGTTTGTTTCTGTATATACCTGTACATTTTGTTCTGTACATTTGTTTCTGGATTGTGTTGCTTCGTTGCTGTCAATGCCAGGGGGGACCAAGATTTTTTTTCAAGCCGTAAAGGAACGGCTTTTCTTCTTGGTCCCTTTCACAATGTGTACGTCATGTTGTGAAAAACAAATAAAATGAATGAATGAATGGTGTAAACTGATGCTTAATAACAACAAAGTTATAACTGTGTGTTCGTTCTACCGCCCGCCTGATTCATCAGTTGATGTGTTTGCGCAGCTGGCGGGGACAGTTGACGCAATTCAAACAGATTTTATGGTGATCGGAGGTGATTTCAATCTACCTAGCATTAAATGGACTCATCAACCTCACTTCCAGCCCTTTACGAGTCGCTCCTGCCAAGAACTGATCAACTTGGTTGAACTTTATGCATTGCGTCAAACGGTTCTGGAACCGACACGTGGGGATCACATCCTAGATTTGTTGTTCACAAATCAACCTGAATTCGTCAATTCCACTCAGGTGCTACCTGGAATAAGCGATCACAGTGCTGTGCTTTGTGAAATGAAAGTTGAACATGTAAGGAGCGCTGGTACAGCACATAGGCGAGTATATAACTATGAAAAAGCAAACGTAAGGGAGATAAACGAAGAGTTGAATAAGTACCGAACGATCTTTGAAACGCATGCCGATAACTCTGGAGTGGTTGAACTATGGTCTAGATTTAAGGATAAGCTGTTTGAACTGAGGCAGTGCTTTGTTCCGGCATGGATATTAACGAAGAGGAGGAGTAAAAGCAAACCATGGTTTACTCGGGAGCTACGTAGTATTACGCGCAAAAGGCAACGTGTTTACGTTAAATTTAAAGGAAATCCGACGCGTGAGAATTGGTTCAAGCTTCAGGAAATTGCCGCAAGAATGAAAGTTGCTGTGGCAGCTGCAAAGAATTCGTTTGACATTTCAACGGAGACGAAATTAAAAGAAAATCGAAAGGAATTTTGGAAACATGTAAAGAGAAATGGAAAAGACTCTGTAACTATACCACCTCTTGTTTCTGGTGACACCTTTGTTGACGATGATGCACAAAAAGCTGAGTTCTTTAATAAATATTTCAGCTCTGTTTTCAGCTCTGAAATCGAACATGCCGATATGAATACCCCGAGTTTCCAGCCAGTGGCGAGTGTTATGGATGATGCTGTGATCAGCATCAACGGTATACAGTCTCTGTTGCAGAATCTGAAGATTGCTAAGGCTGGTTGTCCTGATGACTTGCCAAACAAATTCTACAAACTGTGTGCTGAGTCGGTTGCACCCTACTTAAAGATAATGTTTGAAAAATGGCTTGAAGAATCCTGCCTTCCAGATGACTGGAAAATTGCAAGTGTTGTGCCAATCTACAAATCTGGCCCTCGCAACACTGTATCAAATTATAGACCGGTATCTCTAACTTGAGTTGCGTGCAAGACACTCGAACATATTTTGTTCACCAGTATAGCAGCACATATGGACGCATATTCATTGTTTAATCCTCGTCAGCATGGTTTTCGAAGGGGCCTATCGTGTACTACGCAGCTGACTGAATTTGCGCACGATTTGGCTGAGGCACTGGACAGGCGACTTAGCGTGGACTGCGTGTTTTTGGACTTTAAAAAGGCCTTTGATACCGTGACGCATTCTTTACTAATTCAAAAAATGTCTTTTTACAATATTAGCGCTCAAGTGATATCATGGGTAAAAGATTACCTATGTTTACGGCAGCAGTTTGTGGTTATGAATGGCGCCGAGTCTCAAAGAGTGCAGGTTGTGTCTGGTGTTCCCCAGGGCTCCGTGTTAGGACCACTGTTGTTCCTGCTCTACGTGAATGACATTGGTGACGGAATAGTATCTCAAATGCGGTTATTTGCGGATGACTGCGTTCTTTATAGTGTTGTCACTAGTGATCGAGATGTGGATATGTTCCAAGAAGATTTGAACAGAATCTCAGAGTGGTGCGTTAAATGGAGTATGAATTTGAATTTGTCCAAGACTGTCCATATGAAGTTTACAAGAAAGAAAAACCCTGATGTGTATTCATATGTTATTAGGAACACAATGTTAGAACAGGTATTCGAATTTAAATATCTAGGCGATTATTTTACTCCTGATTTGAGCTGGCGCCGTCACGTCGATTATATCTCTGCTAAAGCATGCAGAAACTTGGGATTTCTTCGCCGAAATGCAAGCACTTTTCCACTGTCATGTCGTGACATTTATTCAAGACTTATGTCAGGTCGGTTCTGGACTACGCGTGCACTGTCTGGGACCCGCCTACTGCTAGAGATAAAGATAAGTTGGAGAGGGTGCAGAACATTGCCTCTCGTTTCGTGTCTGGCACACGCGGGGCTCGTTACAGTGCATCGCGTACGAAGGATGCACTCAACTGGGAATATCTTGACACGCGCCGAAAGAAGTTGCGTCTGAAGCTGTTTCATGCTGTTTATTATTCAACTGTTCGGGTTGAACGCGAAAGGTATGTGCAGGAGCCTTTTTATAGATCCAACCGTGTTGACCATGTTTTTAAAGTCCGCGAATTCGCAGCGATGTTGTGAGTGTGACATCAAATGATGCGTTCTTTCGTTCTTTAATGATGTGATGCGATTGTGATGTGTTCTTTTGAAGTGAGATGTACATGGTGAAAGTTTTATGCTTGTAACTCTGCCTGCGAGCGGAGGTGTCATGTGTGCTTCTTTGTTGTACATTGCACCCCCCCCCCCCCCCCCCCCACTGTAATGCCACGGCGCTGTGGGTTCCTTACTAAATAAATAAATGAATGAATGCTGGATGCGCGGCGCCCTCCCACCTCAGTGGAAAGACGCCAAAGTAGTCTTTATTCCCAAATCCGGCAAACCACTTATTCTCGTTAACCTTCGTCCTATCTCCCTTACTTCGTGTGTGGGCAAGCTTATGGAGCACGATCTCCACACCCGGCTCAGCCAATATCTGGAGAATAACAACCTCATGCCTTCTTGCATGTTTGGTTTCCGCCCAGGCTTAACCACCCAGGACGTCTTTCTACAACTCAAACACCACATCCTTGACTCCCCCGCGGGCGACACCAAGGCTATCCTCGGTGTCGACCTGACAAAAGCTTTCGACAACGTTACGCATGCAGCCGTCCTAGAAGGCCTTCACGCCCTAGGCGTAGGTCCGCGGATGTAGAATTACGTCCGCGACTTCCTCTCCAAACGCACAGCCACACTCACCTTGGGCGATCATGAGCTCCCCGGTGTCTCACTGGGAGCACGGGGAACGCCTCAGGGTGCTGTGCTGTCTTCTATCCTCTTCAACATAGCCCTTCTCCAACTCCCTCACCAACACGCCCAAGTTCCCGACATACATTTCAGCTTCTATGCTGACGACATCACTGTCTGGGCCAATCGAGGCAGGGATGGTGACATGGAACACAACCTCAACATCCTCGACTCATACGTTCGCGCGCGCGGCCTAGCCTGCTCCCCTTCAAAATCGGAACTCTTCCTTTACCGCCCCAGGCCGCAAGACCCCGCCAACCCTCCCATATCACTTAAACTAGGGAATCATCCCTTTCCCCTCGTCTCAAAGATTCGCATCCTGGGCCTTGTCCTTCACTCCCAAGACGAGCACGGCGACACCATCCAAGCTCTGCAGACCCAAACTCAGCAAGTCACCCGTCTAATCCGATGCGTGGCGAACCGGCGCTCAGGTCTGCGAGAGCGGAACACTCTACGCCTCACACATCACGAGCCGCACGGCCTACTCATTTCCCTACCTCCCCCTAAAGCAGAAGGAGCGGGAACGCATCAACGCGCTCCTCAGGAGCTGCACGAAGGTCCCCTTCCGCCTATCCCCCAGCACCTCCACTGCCCGGCTCCTCAACCTCAGTACCCACAACATATTTGAGGAACTGGCAGAAGCCACTCTAACAGCACAGCTGACTCGCCTGTCGGGTACCGCGGCAGGCCGCACTCTGCTCTGTCAGCTAGGCATCGCCCCGATCATCCATCCTACCGAGGAGGCCCCTCTACTTCCAGACCTACGCTCCCATCTAATCATCCATCCCATCCCTAAGAACATGCACCCGGAGCACGAAGGAGAACGCAGGGCAGCCCGCGCCAAACCTCTGCACAAGCTTTACGGCGACAGTTCCGAGGTAGCCTATGTGGACGTGGCAGCGTACGCGTCGGGCTCTCTCATGGTCCTCGCCGTCGCTAACAATCAGGCCCGATTACTTGCATCAGGCTTCATCACAACAGACTCATCAGAAATTGAAGAGGAAGCAGCCATTGCGCTCGCTCTCATCTCCACCTCTGCCACCAAGATTCTCTCCGACTCAAAATACGCCCTGTCCAATTTCGCTAAAGGCTTGATATCCCGCACCGGGGCTCGGCTTCTACGCTTCTGGCACCCACCCGCCCTGTAACCCTTTTCTGGACCCGCGCACACGCAGGCCTCCCTGGTAACGAGGAGGTCCACTCCCTCGGCCGAGGTCTCACTTTCCGGGCTGGAGTTGGACCCCCTCCGCCATCCCAGGATCGTCTGCTTACCTTCAGAGATATCCTTAACCACTACCGAGATACCGGCGCGTATACGCACCACCGGCTCCCTCTCTAACCCTAACCCAGGCCTGCTACTGGCGCCGACTCCAGACCCGTACCCTATAGACCCGTAACCTTACCCTATTCTTCATGTCCGATCAGTTCTTTTCCTCCTGTAAGCTCTGCGGGAAACCGAGAGACTTTATTCATATCCTTCTCACATGCCCCACCTTCCCACACCCTCCATCCCCAACCACGGCGGAGTCGAACTGGGAGACTCTCCTGGCCAGCTCCGCTGCTGCTGACCAGCGCCGGATAATTACCGACGCCTTGAAGCGAATAGCCTTCCAAGGACTGTCCTTTGCCCTTTAAGGGCAACCCCCTAAGGGTTTCCTCGTACCACGTAAGGGGAGGCAGGGTTTGCCCCCTCTGCATTGCTTGGCAATAAATGTTTCAACCACCACGAACACCAGCTGCTGATCTCCTGTGTGCCGTGTTGGGGCACTCCGGGTGCCCGGGCGCCGGCAGCGCCATCTGTCTTGAGGGCTAGGAAGTGGCGAGTGTCCCTGCCGCTGCCGCTGCGCGGTGTCGGTGGGGGCGCTGTCTTCTTCCCGGGAGAAGGTGACGACGTTTTGTGGTCGTTGCTGTGAGCACCGCGCGGTGTTCCGCCACTAGCACCTGAATTTGGATGACTTGGCGACTTGCCAGGTCGCCGGTTTGCTGGAATCTCTGGGCGCTTAGCCTTAGGGCCGGGCACCTAAAGCTAGCGGAATTTTGTTGCGGAAGCAACACTACGCTATATGTGAGTGATTTCGCGGAGCCCCACAGAGCCCCAAATGTGCACGCGCGAGGAGTGAGTGTGAGACAGTTACTGCGTAATTTTCTTTCCTCAAATACAATTTTCATTTTCTTCTTTGCGGCACCTCTTTCTTCTTTCCCTCCCACTTCCTCCCTTCCTCTACAAACGGATGAGGGTTGTCCATAGAGATATGTGAGAATGTTACAGCGTAATTTCTTTTGCTCAAATATAATTTTCATTGTCGTCATTACGGCCACTCTTTCTTTTTTTTTCTTTCGCGCCGACTTCCTCACATCTCCCACGCTTGAAAATGGGAAGCTCTTCTCGCTAGCCCGGACCCGGATGTTCCGTCCAGGGCCACGGCAAGAGCGCAGGAGGTCGCCGACAGACTCAAACTGCCGGCCACCTGGAGCGGCTCAAGTACCCAAGAATATAACCAACGTATTGCTGACAATAAAGTTTTCTCTCTCTCTCTCTCCCTTCCTGTACGGTACGGTTCAGGTGTCCACCGAGATGAGAGAATTACTGCGCCATTTCCTTTCCTCGAAAACGTTGCGTTGAAAGCGCAAGTCATCGCGCCGAACGGGTAGTGCCGTTCCATGGACCCCCTGGCAACGCTGCAACACGCTGTCGCGTTCCACTCCTAAAGGCGAAGCTTAAGCGTCATTAATTAGCAGTTAATCAATGTTTAGTCATTAATCAGTAATTATCCATTAATTAGTATTTTGTCATTACTTAGTGATTAGTACTTCATTATGTGTGAAGTCATTCAGTGGTAGCCGCCGCGGTGGCTCAGTGGCTATGGTGCTCGGCTGCTGGCCCGAAAGACGTGGGTTCGATCCCGGCCGCGGCGGCTGAATTTCTTTGGAGGAGAAATTCGAGGCCCGTGTGCTGTGCGATGTCAGTGCACGTTAAAGAACCCCAGGTGGTCGAAATTTCCGGAGCCCTCCACTACGGAGTCTCTCATAGCCTTAGTCGCTTTGGGACGTTAAAACCCCATAAACCCATAAACCATTCAGTGGTGACGTCACCAGTGTCACAGAGGCAGCCAGTGGTGCGGAAAACGCTTTCGCCTCGGCGCACTTTAGACGCCGTCCTGGGGACTTCATCACAATCACAAAGAAAACTCTTGCTACTGTCACTAATGGCAGCGCCAGTCTGGTCGCAATAACGAAAGCTGCATTATTCTATAGGACGGTATCTGCCGTCGTCCTCCGACAAGGGCAGCCACTTCTCGAGCAACGGCGTGAGCCCACAGCACCGCGTCAACTCCGAGCATCGGCTCCGAAACCGACAAACAAGCTAACGCCGAGGGCCGGGAGACCCGAGGCAGGGACAGACGTAAAGCCGTCGGCACTCTCTCTCGACAGCGAGAGAGAGACTTTACTGCTGCATTTCATGCCGGAACCGCGTATGTGCGCGAGCGTATTCGGCGCGACTTGTACCTTGAGAATAGCGGAGAACGGCGGGCCCTTGGGCGGGCCGAAGTCTGCCTGCCCGAGAAATAGAAGCTTGCGCAGCGCGCCGGAGCGCTCGTTAAACATGTCCGTCCGCCGTGAACGCTCTGGAAGCCACTGCGCCCTTTTTTAAAGGCTCTTTTTCTTCGCCTATTCTCGAGTTCTCCGCTTACAGCATACGCTGAAATAAAGGGTCCGTATGTGTGTATAACGACGAAAGGAATTCCCTTCTATTCTCTTTATGAACTGCAGTTGAAGAGTGACGAGGTCGTGGCCACACGCCGCTTTGAAAAATTCTGAATTCTAGCGACATTCTAAGCGGCCATAAGCAATTTGTACTTCTAGCAAGACCATGAAAACGCCTCTTCACGTCGGTACAGGAGTACCGTACCGTACACGTATAGCGTACAGCGACATTAGTTTAAACGCGCAGTGCCCACCGAATAACCCTTTGATGAAAAGTTTACCTGCAGTTTTCTACAGTGGACCGAAAAAATTGAGTGTAATCTACAGAAGTGTTGAGACGCGGAGCCTTCAGACAACCTCGAGCTCGGTACGCTTTCCGCCAACGATGCAAGACGGGCGCTGCGCTTCTGCACTACATCGGAGCCCGGACGTTCACTAAAAAGCACCGTTGGCTGGCAGTCTGGTAACTGTGGAGGGCCTATTTCTCATGAGTCAGTGCGCAAAAGGGCCCTCGGCAGCGGCGTCAGAGGAGGATGGCTTGCAGAGGCTGAGCGCATGACGTCATGCTCCCTCCTAGTTTTTTCCTTCCTCCATGGTGCGAAGCATATCTGTTCAGGAATATAGCGACAAGAGTGCTCATGGCGAAGATGGGTAAACTGCAGGTTTCAACGTAAGTCAAAGCGAACCTGGAGGTGCTGACGACGAAGATTGTGAACGCGGCTGCAGATCAAGCGGTGGTAACAATACGGACTTCAGCCGCAGCCTGGACGTTCAATTGTTCGAAGAGCACATTTGCGGTGCTATTGCCGAGAAATTCCAAGACTCGCGTATAGTCCTTGCTAAGGCCTGAAGAGTATCGCAGAATTACAGGGATATCACCGAGATCTGATTCCCTGAAGCCTGTAATATCGCTAAGATTCCGACTTCCGAATGCATCAGCGCATTTGACGCAGATGCTCACATGGGTCCGTATTCTATCGGGATCCATTATCTGTTTGCCATTTCAGTTACAGTTAGTAAAATGGAATTAGTCACTGCTTCCCTGTTCATAGCGGCGACTTTCAAGTGCCCGTGGGAAGCCACTGCATTACACTGAAACATCCACAGAGCTTACCGAACGTCAAGTGAGGCACTAATGCTCTAAAAAAACGTGTAATCTCTTACAGCCTTATTGGCTTCTTTCGATTGCTATAGCTGTGTGGAGCGGTGGTAGTGTCCGTATGTCAAGCGCTTTCATCATCATCAGCCTGACTACACCCACTGCAGGGCAAAGGCCTCTCCCATGTCTCTCCAATTAACCCTGTCCTTTGTCAGTTGCCGCCACTGTATCCCCGCAAAGTTCTTAATCTCATCCGCCCACCTAACTTTCTGCCGTCCCCTGCTACGTTTGCTTTCTCTTGGAATCCACTCCGTTACCCTTAAAGGGGCCCAGAAACACAATCTTAGTTAACTGTTTTGCCTGTTGATTGCATACAGTGAGTTATAATGGTGCTATTAGCGTCGGTAATACCGCGTATATTCCGTTTTTTAATATTTTAATGTCCTCCCAAAAACAACTTCATGGCTCTGATGGTGTCGCCACACAGTGGCGGGTTTTTAGCAGCGGATATGACATCACCTGGCGCGAGCTTGATGATCGGACAAACAGTAAATATACTGCAAATTGCGTGAATAAATAGACACATTTTGCATCTGCCTGCGTTTTATATTAGATCAACAAAAACAACTTGTTTGTCTTAGATAAAAGCCCTGCAAAGCAAGTAAAATAAAAATACACCACCAGGGACGCTCTGGCATGGAAACGACGCTGCCAGTCTCAGCAAAAACGAGTTACAGGGAGCAGGCAACCATGGAGTACAAACTTCCGCGACGTGCTCTGGCTGGCTGTTTTGATTAGTTGCGCCAGGTGCTGTCATTGGGAGAGCGAAATAGGAGTGGGAAGCCCCGCCAAAATCGAGTTGAGGGCAGCGTTTTGTTTGCTTGTATTTTGAAATTTCTCCACTGAATAACTCCCGTTCCTCTGCATCGATTCCTGTAATTCTTTTTAAGTCAGCATCTGTGTGACATAAAGAACCTACCTGAAGTATAGCCGGTATCCCCCCAAGCAGTGTTTCGCAGCCCCTTTAAGGACCAGCGGTTATCTTGCCTTCGCATTACATGCCCTGCCCAAGCCCATTTCTTCTTCTTCATTTCAACTAAGATGTCATTAACCCGCGTTTGTTCCCTAACCCACTCCGCCCTCTTCCGATCTCTTAACGTTACACCTATCATTTTCCTTTCCATAGCTCGCTGCCTTGTTCTTAACTTAAGCTGCACCCGCTTTGTTAGCCTCCACGTTTCTGCCCCATAGGTGAGTACCGGTAGGATACAGCTGTTGTATACTTTTCTCTTCAGGGATATTGGTAAGCTACCATTCATGATCTGAGAGAACCAGCCATATGCGCTCCACCCCATTCTTATTCTTCTAGTTATTTCCCTCTCATGATTCGGATCTGCGGTCACTACCTGCCCTAAGTAGACATATTCTCTTACTACTTCCAGCACCTCGCTACCAATTGCGAACTGCTGTTCTTTTGCTAGGCTGTTGAACATTACTTTGGTTTTCTGCATGTTAATTTTTAGCCCCACCGTTCTGCTCTGCCTGTCTAACTGATTGATCATGCTTTGCAGTTCTTGTCCTGAGTGGCTTAGCAAGGCAATGTCATCAGCGAATCGCAAATTACTCAGGTATTCTGCATTAACTCTTATCCCCAACTGTTCCCATTCCTGTCCCCGGAATACCTCCTGCAAGCAGGCAGTGAAGAGCATTGGCGAGATCGTGTCTCCCTGCCTGACACCTTTTCGTATTGGAATTTTACTGCTGACTTTATGGAGAACTATAGTAGCTATGTAATCGTTATAAATATCTTCCAATATTTCCACATAACACTCTTCTACACCCTGATTCCTCAATGCCTGCATGACAGCTGAGGTTTCCACTGAGTCAAATGCTTTCTCGTAATCAATGAAGGCTATATATTGGGGTTGGTTATATTCTGCGCATTTCTCTATCACCTGATTGATCTATTCCCAACTGGTGAGTCTTTACTGTGTGTTTTTTTTTGGGCGGTTGTGCCTCCCGAGCTGATGAGAGCATGTAGAGGTTTCGCCACGTGCTAGCACTCTATTGGATGGCATATATCCCAGAATCGCTTTTTTCTGCAAACAGCGGTAAAGGAAAAATAATTTAAGGGTGATATAACGGTGAACAGCTCCTACTGTGAGCCCTTTAGATTCCTGGCCAGTCATTCTGAGCCTCATACGCAACGAGCCGCTTGTTGAGCGAACCTCAAGAAAAGTTAGCGGTTTACTTTGTAAGCTGCTTTCCTCGTTTGCCTCTTTCTGGGTTGCCTGGTTATCTTGCCAGTCGCACACAGTGTGAGCCGTATATCTCTTGGGCCACATGCACACCCGGCCACCACCTTCTTCTTAAAATTAACAAAAAAAAATTATCAGAAAAGCAACAAGGAAGGCAATTGGGCCACCAAGGTCATGTAAACTTGTGGCGTCATCACAACCTCCCGCCGAAAATTGCACATCGTGGCATGTGCCTCTTAAAAGAATGATTGGTCGCAAGAGGTTGCACACAAGCCCCACACAAACACACAATTCCCACTGGTGGCAGGGCCTGCCATCTCATGCAGCTGCGCATTACTTAACCGCTCCACCACTGCGCCAGGAGTCGTATTCGAACTCCCCGGGATTTGTGACTGTAAGGCAGAAAATAACCAGTTCTGCATTATGTGGACCTTATCCCGTTAAACTGCTGTTTCATACACTTAAGACAGAGCTTGAGTGCCCCATCCAATTTTTTTTTACCTCCGCGTCATCTAAGTGCTAGAGCGACGCGCAGTAACCAGCAGCTCCCAATTTATTGCAGGACTGGTGAACCTGTGCGTAGCCTCGGCTATAAAAGAAAGGCATCGTAGAAGCGGACGACATCCGTGACCCGTGGTGACGAAGCGGTGATGTATGCTTGCGCGAGAGCCGAGAGCGAGTGCCCTTTCGAGGGACGGTGCGCGACCGTATCATTCTGGGCATTGCCTGGCACTAGTCACACTTGCGCGTCACAGTTTCGGCTCAGAGGAAGAAAAACGTGATAAGTATACGTTGCTATATAGTGTAACAAGTTTGTTTTTGCATTTGAGCAATAGTTTTCGCACGATAGTTTCTTTGTTTATGCGGAGCCCAACCATAACACAATGAAGTTATCGATTGTACGTGTCACAGTAGAATTTCTGACGCGGTGGCGGTCGCCGACTTATCCTACTATTGATCCAGTTAGGCTGAAAGCTGCATTCAAATGAGCGCACAGAGCTCCTAGCGCCTGCAGCATATAATCCCGTATCGACTAGCAGAACTGCCGCGAGTTACAGCGGGGTCCGTTTTCTAAATGCGTACGGCTTTCAAAGCTATTCCTTCTCTCCAGCTGAACTCCGACAAAGCGAAGGGTATTTATGCGCTCGTCACTTTGCTGTAAGCATTGATGGCTGGCTTTTTTATACCTTTTTTTTCAGTGCTTTCGGCGCAAGCATTACCGCCGCCCCTCTTCAGAATGCACTTTTTCACAGCCAGGAAAGCACCCGCAAGAACTAGCGGTAAAGCGATTTTATAGGCTTTTTGATTTCATCAGAGCATCCTTGTCTGCAAATATTATTGATGAAAGAAAAACCGCCGATCTTCTCTTCGAGTCCGAATTCTGTGAATGGAATAGAAAGAGGCCAGGCTAGCTAACAGATTCTAATCTCACAGCCGATGTTTTCTTCGAGTGTAAATTCTTTGAAAGCAGCCGTCCTATAAAGCAAACCATTCCTTCCAGCTAACACTTTTTGACCTCGAAGGGATGGGCACTATGCATCTCCTCGTATCGGTCATCTTTTCTCTGCTAGCAACAATGACTTGCGCATTGACTAAAACCTCCATCACGAGCCGGGAAGATCTTGGAGGACGCACTTCAATCTCGATGGAATACTGGATGTCATTTCGTGACGACGTGGTGTTTCTGATTTGACGTCACCAAAAGCAAACATTTCAGCACCCCATATATCGAGTTATTCCTAAGGCAACAATGCTATGGACTTCTCCAAGCAACCGATTTTACCAGATGCTGAAACAAAACACGGCTAACAATGTCAGAACGACCGTTTTTCTCCTTAGCACCCCTGCAGAGCAGGCGTCGTGGGCGAAGTGCATCCCGAAGCACCCTTTCTGGGTGTACATTACTGACTGGATCGTGTTGTCCATCGATGACAACGAGCCTAAATCCAGGAGCACCGTGGTGTCCACGGTAGGCTTCCCACTTGGAAGCCACATCGCCTTCGTTCCGCCGCGGAAAGATGCTAACATCCGCTTGTCGTTAGCTGGAGCGACTGTGGTGTCTATGAAGTACTGTTTTCCCGACCGCTCTTTCGACAAGACGTTTGCGGCGAAGTTCGCTGGGCAGCGCATCTTAATCGCCTGCACCCCTAAGCAAGTACACACAAGTTCGGTGTCCCTGAGTTGTGCGCCAGATGTGCTTGAAGGAATAAGGTATGCGCTAGTTGCTCTAAACGCAACCGTAGAGATCAAGATGTACACAGGAGTAAGCACAGCTGCTCGGGCTCTCATCGACGGCGCAGTCGACCTCTGCATGGTGCTGGCAAAGGCGAACGATGAAACTTCGTCTCTCTTCCTTCTGCATCGCCCGGTTCGCTTCTCATACGAGACATTCTATGTCTGGGAAGACAACAACATAGCAGAAATAACCTTCTTCGAGGTACTGAGACATTCCGAGGTGGCTTTTCTTGCTCTGACGTTTGCCATGGTGGCCGTGTGGCTGGCACTTACTCTCGGTGACTACTTCGACCAGCGTCTTTGTCGAGTAGACTCACTGATGGACACGGCGCTATTCCTGATTTCCTCCTTCCTCGCATCATCGGCTCCAATGGACACGAGATGTGCAGACCACAAAGCCCGCCCAGGTAGGCTAGCGCGTATCATAACGTTGACTGTGTGGAGCCTGGGCATTATGCCATTGTCAGTTTACTTCCGAAGCGAGCTGACATCACGACTCGCTGTGTCCGTCGCACCAAACCCTCTAGACACACTCGAAGAACTTGAGAAGGCTCTCGACAACAAAGAAATTAAGATCTGTGTCAGTGCAGACGGCTGTGTGCACGCTGAGGTCGATGGGGCGCTGAAACTGACGCAATACCGTATCAACACATTGTACGCCAAACTGAGAGACGCCTTCGGGCGGAAAGAGGGAGGCATCGTTACCCTCTCTGGATATTACAACGAGTGCCTGAAGTGTGCACGTAGGGCTGGTTTCTTGTGCTTTTTGTGCAGCCTGGATTATTGCTCCGCCAAAAAAGCAGCTAGACACCACGTCGAGTCACGAGAACCGTTAAATCTCGCTTTTGCTTCGACTCCCGTAGGCAAGAGCTACCGCCTCGCCCGAGCTTACGATCAACTCTTGCAGAGACTGTTCGAGACAACACTGCGTCCGTACTACAAGTTGGAGCGGTGCGATCCTGAACCAGCAACAAGTGCGCGCACTGACGAAAAAGGGGCCCGAATCTCACAAATGCTTGAATTTTCCGCGTTCTTCTTGACATTTGTGAGCTTGACGTGCTTTTCGGGTGTAAGATTTGGTTTGGAGTTGATTTTCGGTTATTACAGTAAGTTGCTCCGTCACGGCCAGAAACATGTGACGCTATCGGCGGGAGGATGAGACCGCGATGAGATGGAAGGTGCATGATGTGGTGTTCACGCCCAAGTGGTCTCCGTAAGGGAAATGTACACCCAAAAGCTTCCTCGTATTCCCGCCGCGCACTCACGGCCCCGAAGGAGCCGGTCTTCGTTGCCCGCAAGCCAGCTCATGAATGAGCTCATGCCCAGAATCAGCTGCGTATCCTGGCATCCAGGGTTTGCGATACCAAGGGGTGGCAGCGACAGGTATACAGGAGACGTTACTGTAGTAATAATAATACTGATTTATTTTGTCTAAATGTTTACAAAGCGTACATTCCCGCACCGCTTAAGCACTGTTGTGCCTGTCTGCGGTGCCGGCAGCCTGCGAAATACATGTTTTCTTGGTACCTTTCGTGGAACTAAACAACTGGCTTGACATTCTTATCGAAGCACAACGTAGAAACAAGCGCGACATGTTACCGTCGTCGCTATGTGGGCAGTGTAAAGGGGTACAATCGTGCTTGAACGACGCAGAGGCTGGCGGAGGGAACGAGACATGAGCTCGGTACGAGATGTAGAGCATGCAGTAGCAGAAGAAGGAGATAGCTGCAGTAGAAAGAGTGTGGTTCTGTGGGAGGCTATGTAAGAAAGAGAGGAGAAGAAAGGCGGATAATCGCTTTGCTCACCGGTGCTCAGTGTTGAGAGCGTGATTTGATGAGAAAGGAGTCGCATTCATTTGTGCAGCAGTCTCACATTCGCTGACAAGATCGAATTTTTTTATTCGATAGTATTAGAAGCACTATAGGGCCAAATGCATCGTCAGTAATAACATTCGACCACTGGCTGAAGGGAAGCGATGATCGCCGTACCAGAAATGACGTCACTTCCGCGAAACGCATGCATACCTCTCAATGCTGTCGCATTGTCGCGTCCTTGGGAACCTTTTATTTTCCGACCAGTGATGAACTGTACCCGTTGCATTTTCAAACTTGAAAGCAGAGTGCATTCGAAGCGGACGCTTAGAAGACTGCTGGAAGTATGTCAATCTCAGCCGACCGTACGCCGCATTGTAATCAGCAGAACATACCTCGAAAACTCGACAAGCAGTCCTCGGGAAATGTTCCTTCGGTGCCGCAAAGCTAGTTGGTTAATAGTACCGTGTTTCACACTTACGGAACGCATTGATTTAATCTCAGCAGATCAATATTTTTTCAAAGGTGATCACTGGAAGGGATGATTTTGCGCTGCAGAGCGCTTAACATCGCCTATAATGGCCCCGCACAGCAGCATGGTCAGTATGCTTCGAATGGCGAACGCAATGGTGACACGAGGAGTACTTCTCTTCGTTCATGTGCGAAATTGTCGCGTCCCGTTTGGCTCCTGTGTTAGCTTATTCGGCTAATATAGAATGAAAGTATATATATATATATACATATGTAGATAGAAAGATGGACTATAAGTTACACTTAAGAATTTGCAAGTTTATATATACACAATGTACAAAGCCCTACTTATACACACTCTAAGAACATCGTTTCGCTCAACGTACCGCTCGCGCACACGCTCGGACACACACTGCCGCACAAAAACCGTCTCGCTCGTTTCCCGCTCTTGTTCTGGGCCGCCCAAAGGGTGATCTGCTCTGTGTGAAAGTTGACACCCTCACTGTCACAAACACACAAATACGCTCAGAAAACACATAAACACACAGGGAAAGGGCGAACACGTCTGAGAGCCTCCCTTCCAAGAAACGCCGGGGATGGGAGTGGTCCCGCGTCCGAGCCTCGGCTGTCCCTCCGAAAACAGGAGCACTGCTTCGGGGCACAGCGCGCACCGCCGCAGCTCTCGCCCACCGATTATCGCACAGGGGGAAAAGACACGCATCACCTCACTCGTAAAAAAAAATGGGGCGGACGGTCCTCACAGAAACAAATGGAAAACATGAAAATGTTGCCCGCTAACACCTGTGAGATGTGACAAAGTATAGATCGAGGCATAATAAATGAATAAGAAAATGAGCCTCTCCCGCACCGCTACTGTATCGCGGGTTTGTGAGATGTGACAGTGTGATTTGTGCTGTCTTTCCTTCATTAATTGTGGTTGCTGTGGACTAGTGTATGGCACGTCATTTTGTTATCATTCGTCGATAGCCATGACTGCTCTAGTCACTCTTTGTTTAGCGTTTCTTTAGCTGTCTTCTTTCTTTCCAATGGTTTATTAGGTTTTATTAATTACCAGTAATATGTGTATCCTAGCAGTGATTTGCAGCAAATAAACACAGGGAAATGTGTGGTCAAAAGATTGTGTTATTTGTAATGTGCGCCTAGCTACCCCTGTCCTGTGCGTATACATTGGATTCGCGGCCATGCCTAGGATCCGCATAATATACATGTGGATGCAATGACACACCTTGACACATAACCGCGATGCGAGTGCCAGCCAGTGTGTGTGTGTGTGTGTGTGTGTGTGTGTGTGTGTGTGTGTGTGTGGGTGTGTGTGTGTGTGTGTGTGTGTGTGTGTGTGTGTGTGTGTGTAGAGACATCCCCCGTGAAACTCATTGTATTATGCCATCATCAGCCTTCATTCGCACTTTCCTTTTCCTCCTCTTCCCTTTCCCCTGTGTGGAGTAGCAGGCCAGGGCCATGTTACCACCGGCCGACCTCTCCACCTTTCCCTCATTAAAATTGCTTTCTCTCTCTCTCTCTCTCTCCGCCACTTTCCCCTCTTCCCCCAGATTCGTTCCTGCCCCATGTTTCCGAGAAACAGGCTTTGCGTCAGCGAACAAGCGTTCTAATTCCTTCGGGTTCGTACCCCCTCCCCCGAAGTCTCACTTGGGGAGAGGACGTATCTGTGCTCCGGATTCGGGCAGGAGCGGCTCTGACTCCTTCTGTGCGTCATCAGTGGCGTGACAAAAGTTTCAAAGTGACTGACAAGTGTCGCCATTGTGGTGCTGCGCCAGACCGGTGTGACGAAAAACACTTGCTGGGGACTTGCCCGGCTACAGCCTCCGTGAGACGACGCTTACTAAAACGTAGTTCTGCGATGGGACGTTGCAGGCGACTATCGCAAGTGGACTCATGATAATCGCTTGATCGAGAACTCTTGCCGCTTTTTAAGCGAGGCTTGTTCATACTCCTTCTTATAACTTTCTTTCCCTTTTTCATTATGCCTAATAGCAAACATCCCGAAAAAAAATATGTGTGGTCTGTTTTTTCTTATTTCCAGTGTGTTGGCTCTACGGTCGCCTTAATGCTTTGTATCTGATATAAATGCGTGACAATTAATGTAATAAAGGCATGGTAGATGTGCGCGCTTGTGGTGTCCAGGAAAGTTTTTTTTCCCGTACACGCGCCTCTGCTCAGTGAAAATTGGCGCACCGTGAAACGGCTTCAACGTCGTAGAGTGCAGGCAATCAGCTCGGTTGATGTACATTAAGGAGTGAGGACTGAGTATATTCTGGGGCCGTGGTTCGAGGAATGGCTTTATCTGCCGAAAGCCTGATTGTCCTCGGCTGAACGTCAATGATACCACGATGCTTAGGAAGGAGTCTGGTCCTAAGGTCACATCTTGGGAACACTCCCGGAGCAATCTTAAGGTCGCAGTACAAGTGTGTACTGCAAGCGTGTGCTGCACCAAAGTGCACACCTGTATTTTGCAAGTCCCGGCCTGCACATTTCGCCCTATGGGAAGCGCTAGAAAAAGAATTGTCTGACCTTGAAAAGAGAGGTGTGATCGAGCGAGTAACTGAGAGTGAATGGGGAACGCCACTCGTAGTGGTCCCAAAAAAATGTAAGGTTCCAAACTAAGGTTGAGCGGCGACTTCAAAGTCACGGTTAATCTGGCTTTAAAAACGATCCACTATCCGTTGCCACTACCTGAAGATTTATTCACTGCAGCTTGTGAGGGAAAAGTGTTTGGCATCCTTGATTTATCATCGGCATACCAGTAAGTGATGCTTAGCCCTCAGTCCAAAGCGGTGGTAACGGTGAACCCCCACCGGGGGCTATATCGATACAACAGACTTCCCTGTGGTATAGTGAGGGCTCCGGCCTTCTTCCAATCCTTAATGAATAAAGTCTTGATGGGCATTAAGAACGTTTGTTGTTACGTTGACCATGTAATTTTGGCCGGCCAGGATAATGATGATTGTGAAAAAACACTTGAGCTAGTTTTACAGCGATTGGATGAGTACAATATTACCGTCAAGAGAGAAAAATGCGTTTTTCGCAAGTTGAGTGTCTTATCTGGTTCACAAGATAAGCGCGGCGGAAGGAATACATCCCACCGAAAGCAAAGTGAAAGCAATAACCTATGCTCCTTAGCCGACGAATGTCAGTGAGTTGAAAGCTTACCTAGGGCTGCTACACTACTACGCCAAGTTTTTAAACACCCTAGCGTCTGTGGCAGAGCCAATGTACAAGCTTCTTCGAAAGGGAAAGCGTTGGATTTCGACGAAGAAATGCAGCGAGGCGTTTGAGGCCACGAAACCCCTACTTATCAGTAGTAGGGCCCGCACGTACTATGATGCATGCAAACCGTTGGGGTTGCAATGCAATGCATCAGCGTACGGCGTTGGAGCGGTTATTTTCGATGTGTTGCCAAACGGTGATGAGCATTCAATTGCTTTTGCTTCGCGTACTTTGACACCTGCAGAAAAGAATTACGCGCAATGCGAAAGAGGGGCCCTTGGTCTTATTTTTGGATTGCAGAAATTCAACAAGTTTTCGTACAGTACGAAGTTTGACTTGTACACAGACCATCAGCCACTGCTGAGAATTTTCGGACACAACAAAGCCACTCCATCGCTAGCAGCTGCCAGGCTGCAGAGGTGGTCTTTAAGGGGGTGGAGGCACAAAATTTTGAAACTCTAAAAAGCCTGCTATGGGATTCCTATGTATGCAAGGGCACTCAAAGCCAGGTGTTGGACACAACAAACGTTTAAAAAATATTTTAATTCGGTTCCAAAAATTACCTGAACGCTCACTCTCACGATCTAGACCCATCGCTAGCGCCATCAACGCTGACGTCACAAGGTCGCTAGAAAAATCAAAGTTTTAGTGACGTCATTCCAAAATACAGTCACGTACGATAAGCGGGGCACAGCCGCAGCCACGTGAGCACAGTTGACGCATAGAGGTTGACGCACCAGCGAGCCGCATTTACTGATGTGCGAAAAGTGAGCGCGATCTGCGGCGCGCCGTTGCGAACAGCGTCGCAACGTCCGATCGCAGCTCGTCGCCTGCAATCGGCCTGCTAGACAACGGCGGGCCGCTCGCTGCAAACGCAACGACGGGAAGCGGCAGCCAATGCGAGCGCGGAGAGCGGCAACGTCAGGATGACATAGGGCGCACTCCTTGGAGCTGGGCGGCCTGCCAGTCTCCGTGCCGACCGCCGGCATCTGAAAAACGCGATAGCATTGTTTGTTCACGTTCACAGCCAGCCCAGGGATATATGAATGTCAAAAATGCATCGTTTCT
The DNA here is from genome assembly GCF_055824585.1 of Amblyomma mixtum. Classification (NCBI taxonomy): domain Eukaryota; kingdom Metazoa; phylum Arthropoda; class Arachnida; order Ixodida; family Ixodidae; genus Amblyomma; species Amblyomma mixtum. Next base: position 36,099,637 of record NC_143015.1, read on the forward strand.
GACGATCGTTGGCAAATACCGAGTTCCTGGTGGTAGTGATGACTGCGATGCAAGCAAATTTCATCCCATAGCCGCTTTTGTTCTGCTGCTACCTGGTGCGGTTTGCCTGACGTCAGCTAGCTCCGTTGCTGAAGGCGTCGTGGAAATCGAACATATCTTTTATTATGGGACGAGTTCACAGTAAAGGGGTGCCGAGCGGAGCACGTTTCTGAGCGCTGGCCAGTCCCGAAGCGCCCTCAGCTTCGGTGTCGATGCGAAACCAGCTAGGCCTAGCGACGACTAGGGCAGTCTTGGATCAGCGCGCAGGTCGTCGCCCGGCGTTGCCGCAGGCAGTGTCGTTGCCGAAAGATCCACTTTTCGCACAGTCATGCTGTCGTAGCTCGAATCTAGGAAGCATCCTTTCTGGTAGCATGTCTGTTTTGTATTTTCTTGTGTGGACGTGAAGTACGCCGAGCCTGCTGGCCGGTCGGCCAGCCTGGATCCCGTCGACGTCGTAAAAACGAGCTAAGGAATGTTCTTGCCGTAAATAATAAACCCTGGGGCAAAAAATGTGAAAAAAGTGTCATTTTTGAGGATCGCTGACCAATACTGTATATGTAACAACTGTGATATGAGCAAATTTCTTGCCACAACCGCCTCGCAGCTGCCGCTGGCCAGACGTTGGGGTCCGGCTCGCCTGGCACCCGCTGGCTCCGCTGCTGAAGGCGTCGAGGAGATTGACCATGCTATTATTTTATTGTGAGATGATGTTGTTGACACTAAAGCTATATGTGAAAAGTAGGCCTTTTGTTATAGTGCAGGCGACTTCCGAAGCGCCGGCCGCTTGCGAAACAGGCTATAGGCCTAGTGACGACCACGGCAGCCAGGCAGCAGCAGAGCTCGTCGCCCGGAGGGCCCGCAAGCGGTGCCGTTGCCGAAGCTCGCAACATAAGCAGGCATGCTTTGTCGCTGCTTGAGTATAGCTGGCAGTTCTGATAACAAGGCGATCTTGCCTTTTCTTGTGATATTTGTACACCATCCCAAGCAGCGTTCAGGTACTGCTGCACGGCGGCGAAGGCGAAGAGTGACACCGGTTCTGGGCGCAGCTTGGGTAGAGCGGCGCAGCGATGCTTACCGGCATTTTGCAAAGTGCTTCGCATCCTCACGCGAACCCGCGAAGGTGATATTAGCGTGCGATCAAAAAAAAAAGTCGATGTCCTCACTCCTTGGAATCAGATCCGTCAGAATCCGAGATGCTGGGACTAGCCATGCCGTTGTTTGTTTTCATGCGCTGGTCAGCACGTGTGTGAGAAAGCAGACGATGCAGCAGTAGGTGCGTCACAAGGTCACAACTTTTGTGGGCCCACGTGACCAACAGAAGTAGTTGATCTTCCCCCCCTCTGTGACGTCACTGTCCAACTCGGCGTTCCGAAACCGAAACCGAAAATCGTTCACATAAAAATGCGATAATAAATTATTTACTGTGAATATATGAATCTTTTAGTGTGTATCATGCTTCCTGGAGCCACAAGAAACGTTTGAAACTAAGAACGCGCCAACCACAAGTTTGGTGTCTCCACCCCTTTAATTATGTCTTCTTACCAGTTCCTTCTCAAGTACTGTAAGGGAACTGAAATTAAAGTGGCTGATACTTCATCACGATTGCCTACTCCGTGTTCATTCAAAGTAGGAACTGCGGAATGTCTGTCTGTTTTCGAATGCACTCCGCTCACAACACGAGATGTGTCAAAAGAGGCTGTACGAGATGTCACACTTCGCAAAGTGCTCGAGTATGTCAGAACGGGATGGCCAACAAACATCGCGGATGAAATGCAACCGTATTACGTCCGTCGTCTGGAACTGTCAATCGAACAAAATTGTCTGACGTGGAGAACCAGAGTAACCTTACCTGAAAATCTCAGGCCCGCAGTTCTATCCCTGCACCAAGAGGACCACCCTGGCTCGAGTCGAATGAAAATATTGGCCAGAAGTTTTGTGTTGTGACCCAGCATGGAGAAAGCTATTGGGGTGTATGTAAGGAAGTGCCGAGTCTGCGAACACGTACAACCGGCAGGTGAGCCTACAACTCTCCATCCGTGGTCATACCCGTCAAGGTGTTGGCAAAGAGTGCATGTTGACTATGCGCAAAAAGGCGCTCAAAAGTTCCTGGTCTTGCTGGATGAATACTCCAAATGGGTCTAAGTGTGGACTATGGCGTCTACTACCACATCTCAGACTACTGGTAAACTTCGCAGCCTTTTCGCAGCGTGCTGTTTTCCCGAAGAGATTGTCAGTGACAACGGCCAAGCTTTTTTTGAAGAGACAACCACGAGTACAGTTGTCTTTTCTCATACCTAGTTTTTGCAAGACATGTGTTTTAAGTAGAGACCGGATTTTAGGCAAATGCCTATTTTTTTCAGCGCTTCGTAGGCGCACCATTTTTACATATGAGCACGAATTAGGTGTTGACAATATGTTTAACACTCATTTTATAGTGCCTATAAATGCCTATTTTGGGTGTCAGTGCCTATAAATGCCTATTTGGTTTGGTTTGGTTTTATGGGGTTTAACGTCCCAAAGCGACTAAGGCTATGAGAGACGCCGTAGTGGAGGGCTCCGGAAATTTCGACCACCTGGGGTTCTTTAACGTGCACTGACATCGCACAGTACACGGGCCTCGAATTTCTCCTCCAAAGAAATTCAACCGCCGCGGCCGGGATCGAACCCGCGTCTTTCGGGACAGCAGCCGAGCACCATAGCCACTGAGCCACCGCGGCGGCACAGCCTCCGACGACGGTGCCTAAAAATGCCCTATTTTACAGAAGTGCATGGTAGAGAGAGGGTGTGGTAGATGGTCCTTGGCGATCACAAAATGAACAAGGGAGGGGAAAACCTCAGGTTGCTTGAGCCAACGTTTTGACAAGGGGACTTATCTTAAGGGGCTTGAAATACGCTGTGGTTTTGCTTCCAGATTCTGTTTGCCTTCGAATCCATTTCGGTTTTGAGTGGAACACACACGTGGCAACATTAGATGACCTCGCCAGTTGGCTGTGGTGAACACTGCACCTACGTCGGCTGTGTACACAATACCAACCACGTCAGCCGAAAATATCGAAGCAACCTTTTTCCTAATTTCTGCCATTTTATCGTGGCAGCTTGTTGACGACTTTGGCTGTTAAAGTGGTAGTTGACCAGATGGCAGCACATTTCGGAAAGTATACGGAGTAAGTTATAGGTTGGTCCAAATAATTCCCAGTTGGTTCCAATTGAAACCAACTGTAAAATGCACCACAAACCTGCTGGAAACCGTTTAACTAATTAAAATTTCCACCTGGGTAACCTGCCTTATTTTTTGCACTCAGTCTTGGACAAAAACGAGGGGTTCTCAGTCCTCAAGCAAATTTCAGGAGTACTTACCGGTGAACACTCTATGATACCGAACAGTGTAACGCCATCAAATGTTCCTAAGTACAAGCACGCTCCTGTAACATCCGTTGATGTTAAGCGTTCCTTTTCAGCATACAAGCTTGTTCTTACTGATAAGAGGCATAAATTTGAGTCCATCAACCTGGAGATGGTGCTTGTCTGCTACTGCTTCCATAGCTTTAACGGTGATTTCTAGATGGATGATGTTTATTTTACCATGGATCTTCGTCGATGTACGTAGGCCCGTGCAGAACTATGATTTTTTTCGGCATATTCGGCATCAAGCAGCACTGTGTGTAACATTTTCTCGCATCTCGTATTTATGTTTTCCAGACCCTTCTAATGGAAAGCGCCATTTGATAGTAGCGTGACTCGAGACACGTGAAGCCACAAACTACAAACACTGTTTACACAAATGACAACATATTGATTAATGTTGAAGTATCGTGTATGCCTGCAATAAATAAGTTCAATTCCTGTGTGAGCGAAGACTGAACTCATTTGTCAGATGCTTTGAACTGACAATGTTTCTATCAATTTATAAATACATGGCCTCCTGTTAAGGTGTTCATTGTTTCTACTTTTGTACACAAGCGAATTGTTTGTTTCGAGGTATATCAAAGTGTTTAAAAGGGCTGGTAACCGTCCCTTTTGCTCTGCTGAGGCATGTGTATTGTAGGAAAATTGCGCGACAGCCCTAAAAAAAAGGGCATCTAATGTTCGCACCTTGCTTAAGGTCCCAAATCATTCCTGATGTGTTTTTGTTTTATTTTACAGCACATATTGCGCGCTGAAGTTTGGAACTGTGTGCACTTTTGATAAAGTTTATAGTGCTTATATTTCTCCGTTAGGTGCCTAAAATGCAATTTTAACCGCTTATTTATGGCGCCTAAAACATGCTTTTTAGTGCCTAAAAATGCGGCCTCTAGTTATAAGCAACGGTGAGTAAGCAGCAAAGAGACAATGACGGCGGCTGTGAAATTGCTTTCGCCGTGGGGGAAAGAGTGTTTGCGAAGTGCTTGCGTGGCGAGGACACCTCTTGGGACGATGGCATAGTAATGCAGGTAGTGAGCACAGTGACCTATGTGATGCGCGTGTCGGGTCAAGTCCGCTTTGTACACGCGGATAACCTCCGCGCCTCTTTTGCACTGCCAGCTTCGAACCGGCAGCAGGAACCTCTGCCTCGGTAGCAGCCTCGAGAGTCATCGGATAATTCGGCAACGGAATCCGTCTGTCAAGGAACCACGCCAACTGTTGGCACAAACGCACCGGCCTCACCCCCTCTGTCGGCAGCCGATTCGGCTGTCCCACCCGATGCTTCCGGTGCACCGCGAGAGTCGTCACTGCCAGTCAGCGACGAAGCTGTAGTGCTTCGAAGCCGTAGCCAACTTGCGCGTCGGCAGCCCAATTAGCTCAGACCATCATGCAGACTTCAAGAATGTGGATGAGATGTGATAGCGCGAGCGACTAACTAGCCGGCGTCGGGACGATGATTCGGCGCTGCTGACAAGCTGCGCACGGCACGCTAGCGTGTGCTATAGGAAGACGATGCTTTGGAAAATAAAGGACTTTTTCTGTTGGACCATGGTCGCTGCTCATCGTAGTTATTAAAAATTCGACTTCCGAGGGCGGGGCCCACGTGTAGCACGTGTGCTTGTGGAATATGCCGCCATGTTACTTACGGGAGACGTAGTGGTAATACCGTAGCCATGTACGTTTGCGTGACCTGTGCCGATGTAGCTCACGGCAGGCGTCGGGGTAATAGGACCGTAACCAGCCATGCGACGTACAACGGATGCGTGCGTAGGTCTGTAATCGAACCGGGGCGGCGCTTTTGGGACAGGAGGTGCCTGCGCAACCTGCCGCACATAGCCCCTGACGACTGCGGTCAGTGCTCCCAGCGGCGCAGGCGCAATCTGGGGCACAGGGATCCGTTGGAGTTCCTCCCGGACAAATGAGCGAATTACTTCCCGCAAGGTGTCTGCACTGCCGCCGAGACAAGACGAAAAGGTGGGCACCAGGCTGTTGATGTCCCGATTATGTTGGCGGGCCCGTTGTTGCCGCATCGCCTCCATGGTGATCGCCTCGGTAATAAATTCCGCTACAGTGAGAGGTGGGCTGTGCACGAGGCCCGCGAACAGCTCCTGCTTCGCCCCACGCATGAGATATGGCGAAGCTTCTTCTCCTCTGTCATGTTGGGGTCGGCGCGCTTGAAAAGCTGGGCCACGTCTTCGGTATACATGCGCACACTTTCGTTCGTGCGCTGATTTCAGGAGTGCTGCGCAGCTTCAGCCTTCTCCCGGTGGTTAGTGTTGGGGAATGTGTCCAGGAGGTTCCGGCAAAGCGTCTCTTAGGCGGGAAGGGTAGCCTCGCGGTTTTCAAACGACGTCCGGGCAGACTCTTCAAGGGCAAAGTAGACGTTATGAGCTTGCGCTAGTTGCTCAAGCCGTTGTAGCGGGCGATCTGGTCGAAGGTCTCCAGCCAATCCTGAGCCTCTTCGAACACGTCACCGTGAAAAGATGGTGGTGTTCGCGGTGAGTGGCAAAGGATCGGCGCCAGGGGCATGGTACCAGTGGCCATGGCAGTTGAACTCGTCGGTCGAGGCTGCGTCGTCCTCGTGGGCAGGGGAAGGGGCCCAAATTAAGGCGACTATCCACAGAGACGGCGGCTGGGTCTCCGGTGAACCGGCGTGTGGTCCGTAGTGACGCTGTACGGGGTGCGCAGGTCGGGAAGCGTACCCAGCCCGGCTCCACCAAACTGTAACATGCAACGCAAAGAACACCGGAGCAGAGACGAAAAACTGCGGCGGACTTCTTCTTCTTCTTCACCATATGAAAAGAAGAAGGAGTCCCTCAGTGGTTCGAGCGCGCGAGCGAGAGGCAACCAACTTCTTCCTCTACTAGTGCGTGCACTACTCCTGCTTCCTCAATGGCATGGGTCAATATTAATGACTTGGACATTGTAATAAATCTTTTTTCAGTTATACACAATTTATGCATTTTCACTCAGACACTCATTGTAGCCTTTTGTGAATATATGTAGATATCTATCAACAGTTTCTCTGAGGCATTTTTGGGTAGTAATTTCTTTTCTAACAGCGCTTCTTTGCGGTTAATAATGTTCCTTTAACATTACGTTTATTCGTTTATGCCTTACTGCATTTTTCTTTCGCTTAAAAATTACTCTTGTTGCTGTTAAATATTCTTAAAAATATTGTCCGATTTTTTATGTTTTGTGCCCTGCAAAATCCCCAGGGGATTGCAGTATGTTTAAATAAATAAACAGTGGCTAAGAAGATTCACATGGTTTTTATCCGTTCGTTGAGATTTGAGATGATTAAAAGCAGCAGAATGCTAGGCCTAGTGCATTGCAATGTATGTTCGTTTGTAAGGGGAAGAATAAGCCTTCCTACTATGCGGTTGAGAGAGAAACGCCGACTAAACGAAGGGCACAATTCTAAAGTTAATATGACAGGCCTATGCACCTTGTGGTTGCCGTTTCTCATGGCTTTTTATGTTTGGAAAAAGGGCCAGCCTTATGCGTTCCGCTTTAATAATCAAGAGGCCACGATCTGAGGAACCTGCGTAAGAGAGAGTTCCTGCATTACAGCCTCGTAGTGCAAAACGCCAGGAGTTATCTTCGCTTTTTCTTTATACACTCTAGGAAAGAAATTTCATTCGACAGTTCTGCGAAAACGCGGGCATGAGCACCAAGCGGGGAAAAAAAAATTAGGGGGCACGCATGCATATATGTCGAGAAGGGAATATACTGTCTAAGCTTAGTAGACTCTTAAGATTAAGCCGACGTATTCAAGCCACGAACTGCTACTGAAGCGGGTTCGCAACGGTAATTTTTATTGCGAATTGAGAGATACCATCCTTTTATACAGAGTAAGCATCTTCTCAGGCATCTGTGCAGCCTATTACAAGATTCTAGACTGCAGGCTGGGGCTCCGAGTCCGCACGACGACCTGAAAGGAAGTCAAGAGCCAACGTAGCTCTCACTTCCGGCACAGTCGCGAGTAGAGCCACTGCAAAAAAGGGCAGTACATGGGTAAAGAGAAATCCGTTGTGTCATACGAATACATGAGCATTTGCATGCACACATCTTTCAAAGTTTGTAATAACAAGTGTTGCATCGCTGAATGCAACGTGTAAAATGCTTCTCTCGGCTACATCGCTTGCTTTTTCGGGTTATAATTTAATGCATGACGTGACATATTGCCCTTTTCTCTAATAACATGTTACTTGTCTCATGCAGTCGGAAATATTTGAAAATAGACATCATCTTCTGCTGCAAAAATTCAAACAAGCAGCATATACTGCATAAAAATTTGCGGCGCATCGATCCTAAAAGAAGTTCACCGCCATTTACGCTTCAGAGCGGTCGCTTAGCGAAAAGAAGCGAGAAGGATCAGAACCACTGCTCTGCATGCTGCTTGATTTTGGCTGTTAGCGGTGCAAAGAATGCCAGTTTTAAATAATTGCGACAGAATCAAGCAAGTATTGCGTCTTTGCACATTATTAGAGAAGAGAGACCATTAACTGCCACGTGATTGCTTTTAATGATTGAAGTTCAGAATGGCGCAAAAGACACACACACAGGAAAAATAGGGGATGACACAAAGAGCGCGTACTACCAACTGAGTTTATTGCGGAAACACCCTCTTTTATACGGCAAGACATATCAACCACGAGCCGGAAGCAGAAAAAACACATATTCATGTTTTGAATTCACATTTCGGAACACCATCGGCAGTAAAGAAAAGCCACAAGAACAAAAAAAAAACAGAATCTAGAACTACACGTGGCCGTCTAAGAAACCCAGCTCCTGGCGGCAGAGTTTAATCGAAGTGCTAATGCACGTGGACCCAGCTTTCTGTATATGATATGCTTCTATAATCTCTCTTTCAAATCGCTCCCTGCCTCTGCCGATAAACATTGCCTGTTCCAGCATCGGTTCGCAATCTCTGCATTCCCTACAGTGATCCGGCATGTTGCCCCTGTCATTGTTTTTAATTGTTCTTCTATGCTCGCTAGCTCTCTCGTTGAAACACCGGCCAGTCTGGCCAATGTAGGCGGCTCCACAGCTGAGCGGTATGCGATATACGACTTCGGACTTGCATTCAGTGAACCGTATCTGATGTTTGATAGCGCATCTTCGGGGTCGTCTGTTCATCAAGGAGCATATTTTTGCAAGCTTGCATGGTGCTGAAAACAACACATTTACGCCATATCGACCCCCTATCTTCTTGATATTGTGCGCTTTCTTATGCATGTACGTTATTACCACCATAGGCCTCTTGTCTTCCTGCTTGCTTTGCGTATCACCGCTAGAAGTGACCTTGATTCTTTGTAGCAGAGTTTCACATATCGCTGTTATCATCAGATACCGGTAGCCAGCGCCACCCAGTCTCACTAGCTGCTTGTCAAAGCCGGCCCGCACACAATGATCGCAGGATTTCAAGAGAGCTGCGTGTAGGCACGTGATGGCAATGCTGCGTTTAACCAGTTTGGAGTGGGCACTGCTGAACGGCATGAGGCATGATCGCAGGATTTCGAGAGAAATCCTGCGATCATGCCTCATGCCGTTCAGCAGTGCCCACTCCAAACTGGTTAAACGCAGCATTGCCATCACGTGCCTACACGCAGCTCTCTTGAAATCCTGCGATCATTGTGTGCGGGCCGGCTTTGACAAGCAGCTAGTGAGACTGGGTAGCGCTTCAATCATGAACCAACTAGCCCCAAAGCAAATTCTTCTGCAACCGATTGCTTTTAATCGCTGCAAGAACAAGCAAGGTACGCAGCCTAGAGAAGAATTTGACACATTGCACTTAGAGGTGCAAAACGTGTAATCAACAAAGAATTGCAAGGGTGTACCATGCGTTTTCAGCACGGTAACAAAGGCGTTTGCGTGTTTGACGCTATTAGTTATACCACAGGAGAAAATTGGTTCTATCAATAGAAGACTGATGGACTCTAGCTTAAAAAGATACTGTTCCGGTAGTGTCCCGGTCATACGTAGTAACGCCCAACACCTGTGCCTTTCGGTTGCCAGCAAACAATGGTCAGTTGGTGGTCTGGAACATTAAGGGCCATGTAGCGCTAATGACGCGTTTATCGCAATGTCGCCACCTCCCCTGGAGCGATCTGGCTGTGCCTCTAAGTGAGTGTGCTCATCGGAGGGTGGATACTTTTTCATATATTAGCTCATAAGAGTACACGTCCTAGAGGCGGCATTTGGGAAGCGAGGGAAGTTTACAGTTGAAAAGCACCAAAACAAAACAGTCATACAAACGAGATATTACAGTTGAACATAAAAAAATGATAGGGAAAAATTTTAAAAAAATTCCAATATCCAAAATAGGGCTCTGAGTATATATGGACGCTTTGATTGGCATCTGCCAATCAAAGTATCCGATCCTGTCATTTCTCTTGATCCTGCCAGTAATGCGGCTCTTTCTTGTCTTTGTTGTTGTCTCACCTGACATTCGGGCTTCATGGAGTCCGAAAAGAATAAAAAAAGCGGCGTACAGGCAATGTTTGCAAAATATATGCAAAGAACTAGAAAATGGAAAACGAGTAGGCCGAAAAACACACACACAGCTCAAGAACGACGTAGGAGGCTTGTCCTACGCTTGTCCTACGTCGAGCGCTTGTCCTACGTCGTTCTTGAGCTGTGTGTGTGTTTTTTGGCGCTACTGTTCTTCCATTTTCGAGTACAATGAACCATCTAGCCCAAATAGAAGTTCTTTTAAACTATTTGCAAAGAGTTACATCGGATGAATTCTCTGGCCACACCGCGCGCCCTCTCAGCGGCTACTAAAGCTTGGGGTCGGCCCACATAGCTCAATGAAGAAGCGATGGCGATTAAATACCGTCTCATGCACATCCTTATCCATGCATAAAAGAAGAATGTATTAACTACGACTTCAAAATGAAATCTATGTGTCAACATGTTTGAGATTTTCTATTTGTCAACGTTGGTCATGATTTCCCGAACCCGCTAATATACCTTGCCTCGGGATTGCACCGCGCAACCAATGACCTCTCCAAGCAGACCGTACATGCACTTGCCGTCTAGACGCATCCGTGGTGTTCGCCGCATTCACCGCTCTCCTGCCCCCCCCCCCCCCCGCCCCCCCCCCGCCCCCCCCGCTTGTCCATGTGATGTTCGCGCCGCTTAATGTCAACGTGCTAATATAAACGACGCTGCACCTTACTCCTCCTTGCCAAGGTTAAATATACATGGACAGATAGATTGAACTACACAAAAGAGGTGAGGCGACCGTGCCATTTAGTGTAAACACACGCATGCAAAATTACTACACAGTGTGAAGGAAAAACAGTTTGCATTGATGGACAGCAGGAGAAAAGGTATAAGTGATTGTTTCGCGCAGTGTTTGTAGTTAGCCTATTAAAAAGAGCAACGTGCTTTAATGACTAAATAGTGATGATTGGTTAATGACTAATTAGTCATGTCTAATTAGTTCCTGACCGGTTAATGACTAGTTAGTCACGACTTGTCACTACTAATGCCTAGTTATGACTTTCACCTCCAGATGTAACAGACGGACGGACAGAGTCATGGCCGCGAGTATGAGCCATTAGACGCTGTCCCTTTCAGACGTGCAAGAAATGAGCGGGAGCTTGGGAAGCGCAGCCTGGGCAGCGGTGCATCGCTAAAATAGCTACGGTGCTATCGCGTTTTAAGTCCTGAAGATATGTTAACCGACGTCCAGTTTTTTCGGCAGCAGCGACAAATTCGCCGGCTCAGGTTAATATGGCAGTTCATTACCCGCCGACAATGCGATCCCTTCAGCTCGCGAATGCAAGTGCTCGACTTTCACTTTGAATTAGCGCTGTACTTAATGGACAGAGAGTGCAGTTGTATGCAAGCCTAGTGGTGTTTCGTATTCTAGTACCTCGCTTCGATTCTCTGCTGTCGTCGGGTTTCGGCGGCACTTTTGAATCGATATTAGCTGCATGACAAAACAGCACAAATCTTAGTTGTTTGGTTTTGCTTTCATTTACGTCACATCCATGCCATGTTTGCTCAGCATGGGCAACATTTAGTCTCTCGGTGCGCCAATTATTGAAACAAGCCTAAATTGTCTTCATCATCACACCCACTGCAGGGCAAACGCCTCTCCCATGTCTCTCCAATTAAGCCTGTCCTTCGCCATTTGCGGCCACCGTATTCCCGCAATTTGATTAATCTCATCCGCCGACCTAACTTTCTTACGCCACCTGCTACGTTTGTCTTCTCATGGAATCCACTCCGTTACCCTGAAGGACCAGCGACTATCTTGCCTTCGGATTACATGCCCTGCCCAAGCACACCTCTTCCTCTTGATTTCAACTAGGATGTCATTAACCCGCGTTTGTTCTCTCACCCACTCCGCCCGCTTCCGATCTCTTAACGTTACACGTATAGTTTTTCTTTCCATAGCTCGCTGCGTTGTCCTTAACTTAAGCTGAACCCTCTTTGTTGGCCTCCACGTTTCTGCCCCATAGGTAAGTACCGGTCAGATACAGCTGATGTATACTTTTCTCTTGAGGGATATTGATAAACTGCCATTCATGATCTTAGAGATCATGAATGAGATCATGATTCATTGATCATGCTTTGCAGTTTATGTCCTGGGTGACATAGCAAGGCAATGTCATCAGCGAATCGCAGAATACTTAGCTATTCTCCATTAACTCTTATCCCCAACTTTTCCCATTTAAGGGCCCGGAATACCTCCTGTATAGAGGCAGTGAATAGCATAGGCGGGATCGTGTCTCCCTGCCGGACACCTTTTCTTATTGTAATTTTATTGCTCACTTTATGGACAACTACAGTAGCTGTGCAATCGTTATAAATATCTTCCAATATTTTCACATTGCACTCTTCTACACCCTGTTTCCGCAATGGCTGCATGAATGCTGAGGTTTCTACTGAGTCGGATGCTTTCTCTTAATCAATGAACGCTATAATAAGGGCTGGTTATATTCTGTGCATTTCTCTATCACCTGATTGATAGCGTGAATATGGTCTATTGTTGAGTATCCTTTACGAAGGCCTGCCTGATCACTTGGTTGATTGAAGTCTAAGGTTGTCCTGACCCTATTAGCGATTACCTTAGCAAATACCTTGTAGGCAACACACAGTAAGCTGATCGGTCTGTAATTTTTCTAGTCCTTGACGTCTCTTTTTTATGAATTAAGATAATGTTAGCGTTTTTCCAAGCTCCAGGTACGCTCGAGGTACTCTAGAGAGTGATCACCACACAAAATTTGACCCGGAATTGTCCAACATAAAAAACAAAACTTGCGGCACGCACGTCTGGTTTCTTGGGGAACCGTTATTAAAATTCAGGGGGCACTTTGGCTCCTTAAAGTGCTGCAGGGTGTCGAACCGGAATTTTTTCGGGTTCGGTTCAGGTTCGGGTTCACGCCTTTCGGGTTCAGTTCCGGGTTCGGCTCCGGAGCGACATTCCGTTCCGGTTCGAACCGCTCCGGATAGCGTCGAACCGGTTCAAACGGGTTCAAACGGGTTCAGACTATAAAAAAATTCTGAACGTAGGTTTTTAATCAACCTTGTTTTGCTGTTTACTTTTCTAAAACAGCACTGCAAAATTTGCTCAATGCGAGATGTTTTACTGTCCGCGGCAAAAAGATTTAAATTTACGCAAGAGCCGCGAAATCAAATGAACTCAGAATTAGTGTACACCGGCTGTGCATATATACTAGACTCTATCTGATGAGATACATAAAAAGAAGAGCTGATGAATTTTTCATCTACAAAACCTTTCAGCTTAAGATATTTCGGAGTCCTCGTCAGGCGAATAATAGGTCTCTCTTGAAGCCTGTGTCAATCGGGAATTTCTCCGGCGAAAAATGCTTAAGCGGGCGCCATCAGGACCGCTGCATGCGCCACTGTGAGCGGAAGTTGTCTTGTATTTGCAGGTATATACAGCCAAGACATCTTTCTGTCACCCCAAAAGCGGCTTGCCAGTCACCCCCCACTCTGGCACACCTGCAGCATACATCTAGAGTGTTTACCAAAAATATTTTATTTTCATCTCCTGCTCTACATCGCCTTTGTAACTCGCATTATATGTCTCGACCACCTATAGCTCAGTTTCTTGAAAAACACAGCTAATCGTGGCTTGTCGCTAGTACAGTGTAAAATTAAGATTTTGTCCTATACTGATGTTGTCTCCGTCTCTTGCTCTGATGAAAAGAATATGACAAAAAGCAGGCTTGCATTGGTTGGGGGCTCTTCGTGTCTGTACCGACACAAACTTGCGACGTCTTCGATGCGACGTTGCGCTGTGAATATGTTGCAATTGGTGCATTGCAAGAAGACGATCGTAAATTCGTTAAATAGAATTTTTGCTACTTTTCTGGGTCGCTTTCAAAGGGAGCCCATGCGTGGCAAGAATTTAATGCTACCTTGATACAGTATGGTGAGTCTTTCGTGCAGTTTTTGTCCAGTAACCTGTTTCACGATTTTTATTTTTCGAAACCGAAAACCACCGTTTCCTGGCAGCTGGACTCATTAGGTGACTAAATGCTATCTGTCGTTTATGTACATAGTCGTGAGGGAATTTTGTGATGATACACTTGATTTCCTAAGTATTCGCTTTTCCTGAGAATACCTGTACGGCTTCTCCAGAAGGCAGCTGACAAAGGTTCTGATCGGTCATTACTTCCTCTACGTGCAGCCTTACCTAGCCTTTCTTGACGGCCTTAGATTACGGCGAGTTCAGATGATGTACATTCAATAGGCCCCAAAAACCTTTCTTAGACTTCAAAAGTCGACCTTACGTGTTAGGACATGCCATCGAGCCAAGCGGACGTATGTCCCATGATCAGTGAATTGCTACGATATCTGCACCACCAGGCAATCGAACAAGATCATGAAATCATCTTCCAGTGGGTACCAGGCCATAGCGGCATTGTTGGTAACGCCTTAGCTGACGATGCTGCTCGATCGGCTCACGAGACAACCAACACTGTCCGCATACCACTGACAAGAGCTGACGCAGCAAGGCACCTTCAACTGCTCGCCCGAAACCTGACTGTAACGTCGTGGTCTGCCCCTGGAGGTTGGTCACCCCGCTCGCATCACTTCAACCTCTTGCTCCAACATCACATACCATTCGGCCTCCCCCGCGGTGATACTACGCTGTTGTGCCGCCTGTGGCTGGGAGTGGCGTTCACAAACGCCTATTCCAATCTGATCACAATGGCTGACTCTCCTGCGTGTGACCAGTGCGGTTGTGACGAAACGATCAGCCACCTCCTCTGTGACTGCCCTCGTTTTGAGCGAGAGCGCGGTGTCCTAAGTGTTTCTCTGCTCCGCTTGGACTCGCGTCCTTTAACAGAGTCTAACGTTCTGGGGCCTTGGACTCAACCTTCCAGACAACGGAAAGCGGTGAAAGCGCTCCTGACTTTCTTAAAAGACTCGGGGTTGCATTCCCGCCTATAATCTTTTAGTTTTCAGTGCGCGCCCTCTGTCCCTGTGACATGGTGGTCGCTGGACACTTAGAAAACTCATTTCCTTGCCGCGCTTTTTCCTTTTTTCCCCTTTGTTCCCCTCCCCAAGTGTAGGGTAGCCAACTGGGCATCGCCTGGTTAACCTCCCTGCCTTTCCGTCCTTTTCTCTCTCTCTCTCTCTACATCTGCAGGCAAGGAGGAACTATTGAACAACGAAATTATTTGTGACGCTATGTTCGCTTGAGACATAGCTCACTTCAGCATTCTCTTAAAAAGGACATTGAGGTCATAGCTTACACTATAAGATTTGTGCCAGTAATGAAGGACACCGGAATTCCGTGTGAACTTTTCCTGTTAATAAGACTGCTTAGCGTGTGAAGAAGCTGTATGCTTGATAAACACGCACAATCGCCACTTTCGGCGAGGCCACTGTTCAGAGAACAGTTCATTTTAGCTCAAAAAGTATATGCTGCGAAAGTTCAACCTCCTGACTGATCGCCCTTTCTTGGCGTGTGCGCCTTCAGGAATTTTTATGTGCGGGTAGAGCAAGGGAGTGATAGTGGCATGAGGCCGTATGCCGAGGTCGCGGAATTCGACCCAGTCAAGTAAGGCAAGACGAGGTCAGGGAGGTTCCTGATATTCCATGCATGCGGCAACAATAAAAAGAATCTTCGAAGATGGCCGAGTAGCCTAAGGCATCAGTAAACCAAGCTTCTCTGTTGCGCCCGCCGCCACTGGCTCGATTCCCACTCAGGGTTAGAGTATTGTAGTAAGTTTCTTTACTGCGTTAGCAGTTTAGTCCCCTTTCTCAAAAATTAAAAAAAATCCGTGGTGTGTGCGTGCGCGCGTGCGTGTGTGTGTGTGTGGGGGGGGGGGTGCGTGCGTGCGTGGGTGCGTGCGTGCGCTTAAGCATGTGTATGCACACGCGTGCATAATCTGATGGGCGCACATCCGGGCACTCACTGTCAAAAAAATTGACAGACAGTTGCAATTGTCGGTAATGCGAAGTTTAAGCGCAACTCATCACACGCTACCTGGCATGTGGCGTATTACGCTGCTATAGCCACTCTTGGGGTCTTCCCGTGGCAGCCACCTTCCAGGTGGCGTTTAATTCGCTCTGCTACTTGGACAACCGGTTACGCCGACTACGACGCGGAACGCTGGAACGGGCGCATAATAGCTTCGATCTAAAATGCCCCATCTACCTGCAGCCGATCTACCTGAGATGGAATGCTGTGAATGATGCACGTGTGCCATTGCAAAGCGTTCCTCAACAGAACGCGAAAACGCTAGCGAATCCTGACGCCGCTTTGCAATAACTTGTATTTGAGTCGTCGCGGTGGTGAACGGCGAGGTTCCAACAAGTTCGAAATTTCGCTTGGACGCGCCGCTCAGTCGCCCATTCGCTTGCATGTGAACCAACCTTTAGCCTCTCGCCTCAGACACAAACAACCCGAAGCGAGGGTTCTCGCACAGCTTCTGCCCTCACCGTTCGACCACGTTTTTCATGTGGCACTCTCTGTAAAAGAAGACGCATTGCGTTCGCTGCTATTGACAACGAGGGTGGCGCTGGTGAACACTCTGATGGTTCGGTTACACTACACCCCGGTTGCACCCCGAAAGCCAAAAAGATTAGACAGTCGTCACCGCAGCGCGGAAGTAGAGGACACCTTAAATTTCCTCTCTGTGCGCTTTTCTTTAGACTACCTGTATAGCCTCTCCAGAAGGCAGACGACTCACGTACTTACAGGGTATTTATGGTGATGGTCCGAGACAACTCGACGCACCGCGAAGCCGCCGCGATCGTTCGCAAGAGACGTGCCCGACGCAAGAGGAAATCCAGACAGGCTGCTGCCAATGACAGCCGCAACGACGCGCTGTTGGCGCCTCCTGCTTAGAGTCACTGGAAAAAACTCCTGCTCACCCTCCTCCACCTCCTGTTCCTCCTCGCCCCAGCGTGCTCCGTCCGCCCTCTGTGGACAAGGGTGGCCAGATGTCATCAGGTTCCGATCCTTGGCCAGCGCTTCCGCCATTATGTCCTCCTGAGGCCCCTCCACGTAAGCTCCCATCGCTGAGCACGTCGGCCGCTGCAGACGGGCTCCCGGAGCAAGACCGCCAAACCCTTGTGATTTTAAAGACCGTGGTCAACGCAATTCGGCCTCTCCTACAGGCTCTGCAATCCCCAACTGCTCGAAGCGTTTTACTAGTGCTGGACTCCCTGGGTTCAGCACTTCAAGGACTTTAATCCATAATGGCTGGCCGCCTTCCCACCTTTCGTGAGGAAGTCAGAGGCGCCACGATCTTCCAATGGAACGCAAGAGGTCTGAGGTCGCGAATGTCAAGTCTTCGTCCTTACGTATTCACTAACTACTTCCCGATATTGGTAATCTGCGAGCCCAAATTATCAGAAGCAATGAGGCTCTCCGGGTACGAATCTTTTTTCGCCCCTACATGCGGGGAGCGCAGCCAAGTCTTGATATACCTCCGCACTGACATGACGTATGTTTGCTGCCCAGTTCCACCTCACAATGACAATCAATACGCGTGTTTCTTAATCAAGACAAAAACGCTAGAATTCACACTGATTGCAGCATATGTGTCACCCTCCTCTCAATTAGACTGCGAAAGGCTGAAGGCCATCATGGAAGAAACCCGTGCTCCTTGGATCATTACTGGCGATTTTAACGCCCACCATTTGCTATGGGGAAGCACCAGAATTAACGCCAAAGGAAGACATCTGGCGTTATTTGCTTCCGACAATGATCTGTATGTTATGAATGACGGCAGTCCGACATACCTGCGCGGCTGTCACTACAGCATCTGCCTGGATCTGACATTAGTTTCAAGGTCGTTGCACCGGAGTGTTCGTTGGTTTTGTGATGTGGAGACCCATGGAAGTGACCACATTCCTACCTACCTCAAAATAAACGGCCTTGGTGCGTCCAGCCCAGCCCAACTCGCGCGAATCGACTGGGCAGTATTTCGAAAACATATGGAGGAGACGAGCAAAGAAGCCCTCACTGGCAGGCTGGAGCACACTATAGCTAATGCTATGAACGTTGCGAGAAGTCACATCACGTCCTCAAGAACACGCAGTGATTTCGATATTGAACTAGAACGCCTGCGTGCTCTTCGGCGGCGAGCAGAAAAGCGATACAGACGAACCAAGTGCTTAAATGATCTACGGGAGGCGAGACGCACGCAGAAAAAAATCAAACGAAGATTGGATCAGCTGGCGAACCAGCGCTGGAGGTCTTTTTGTCAGCACTTGGATCCCCGCAAGCCCATGTCCCTCGTATGGCGTACTGTGCGGGGCCTCCGTACGCTTCCGCAACAAAGACAACCATTCTATGCGTTGGCTGTCTATCAAGATCGACAGCAGTCTGAGGTAGCAACGGACTACTGCAGGGAAATTGCTGGTGTACCAACTGCTTCGAGTTCCCGGCGTGTTCCTCCTGCCTCACGGGTCTCAGCCATGGATGTCCTTTTTTCTCGCGAGGAACTCGACGCTGCTCTTGCAGGATGTCGGCGTTCGTCGTCACCAGGGCCAGATGGAATCACATATGCTGCGCTGTCCCACCTTGGCCACGACGCGCGAGAAGAGCTCCTCAAACGTTACAACGACTCTTGGCTCGACGGTGCTGTTCCTCAAGAATGGAAATCGAGTCGATTGATACCCCTACTAAAACCAGGGAAATCTCCACTCGAGCTCTCATCGTATAGGCCAATAGCTTTGGCCAGTTGCGTAGGAAAGGTCATGGAGAAAATGATTTTGTCGCGCCTTGAGTGGTACCTCGAACACTACAAAATATACCCCGACGCTATGGCCGGCTTCAGGCGGGATCGCTCTTCTATTGACAACGTCGTTGACCTCGTATCCACGGTTCAACAACAGAAGCACTTGAAACGTTTGTCAGTGGCACTCTTTCTGGATGTAAAAGGTGCCTACGACAACGTGACCCATGAGGCCATCCTTGATGCGCTGGAAACTGTGGGCATCGGTGGTCGGATGTTTGCGTGGATAGAGAGCTATCTGTCCAAAAGATCATTTTTTATCCAATGTGATGATGGCCCGACGCCTGCGCATTACACCTACCGTGGCGTGCCCCAGGGCGGTGTCCTTAGCCCTACATTGTTTAATCTGACTCTCATCGCCCTCCCTAAGAACCTCCCCAACACCGTCCAGGTGTGTATGTACGCCGATGATATCTGCATTTGGGCCTGCTCTGTGACGCGTCCCCAGGTGCGGGCAAGACTTCAGCGGGCAGCATCGATCACTTCTTCCTATCTCCAGAAGAAAGGTCTCAGCGTTTCACCGGAAAAGTGCGCGCTAGTGGCATTTACACGTAAATGTATGACTACATATCCGGTACGCATCGACGGTCAAGTCATTTATTACCGCAAATATCATCGTTTCCTAGGGATCCTGATCGACCGCAATTTATCATGGAGCCCGCATTGCACTCTACTGAAAAAAAAGCTAACATCTATCGCTCATTTACTTCGATTTCTGGGAGGAAAATCATGGGGCTCGTCGGTCCAGTCAATTCTGGAGTTGTACAGAGCTCTATTTGTGGGATGCTTGCGGTACAGTACACCTGTGCTCTCAAACACGTGCAAAACTAACATGCGTGCCCTCCAGTCAGTGCAGGGTCAGGCCCTTCGCACATGCCTAGGTCTCCCTCGGAGCGCATCAACACTGGGTAGCATTGCACTCGCCAAAGACCACCCGATCTCTACTTATATTGTCCTAGACTGCTTGCGAATGCACATACGTCATATCTCCAGGATTCCACAGCATCACCTTGCGCCCTTGCCACTGCAGAGACCACATTCTGCATTTGCGAAGGTGATAACGACGCAACAGTCGTCGATCCCACAACAGTTCACCCCGGCAGCACTACCTCCCTCTCCTCTGTGGTGTACGCGGCTCCCATGTGTGCGCCTTGCTATTCCGGGGATAGCGAAGAAGTCAAATCTATCGACGCCAGCCATTAAGCAACTGACACTGTCCATGCTACACTTCGAATATTGGGACCGTACTCACGTCTATACGGATGGATCAGTAACCTCTACTAGTTCTGCTTGCGCTGTGGTCGTTCCTGCTCGACAGACTCAAATTCACCAGCAAATTTCGCATCGGACTACCTCTACTGGAGCAGAGTTGGCCGCACTTCTTGCGGCGGTACAGTATATCTCACAACAATCACCTCAAAAATGGGCTGTTTTCTGTGATTCAAAAGCTGCCCTACAATGTCTTCAATCTGCCTTGAGACATAGCGACCATGAGCAACTTATAGCGGAGATACGATATCTGCATCACCAGGCAATCGAACAAGACCATGAAATCATCTTCCAGTGGGTACCAGGCCATAGCGGCATAGTTGGTAACGCCTTAGCTGACGATGCTGCTCGATCGGCTCACGAGACAACCAACACTGTCCGCATACCACTGACTAGAGCTGACGCAGCAAGGCACCTTCAACTGCTCGCCCGAAACCTTACTGTAACGTCGTGGTCTGCCCCTGGAGGTTGGACACCCCGCTCGCATCACTTCAACCTCTTGCTCCAACATCATATTCCATTCGGCCTCCCCCGCAGTGATACTACGCTGTTGTGCCGCCTGTGGCTGGGAGTGGCGTTCACAAACGCCTATTCCCATCTCATCTCAATGGCCGACTCTCCTGCGTGTGGCCAGTGTGGTTGTGACGAGACGATCAGCCACCTCCTCTGTGACTGCCCTCGTTTTGAGCGAGAGCGCGGTTGCCTAGTTGCTTCTCTGCTCCGCTTGGACTCGCGTCCTTTAACAGAGTCTAACGTTCTGGGGCCTTGGACACAACCTTCCAGACAACGGAAAGCGGTGAAAGCGCTCCTGAATTTCCTAAGGGACTCGGGGTTGCATTCCCGCCTATAATCTAAGTTTTCTGTGCGCGCCCTCTGTCCCTGTGACATAGTGGTCGATGGACACTTGACAGACTCATTTCTTTGCCGCTCTTTTTCCTTTTTTCCCCTTTGTTCCCCTCCCCAAGTGTAGGGTAGCCAACTGGGCATCGCCTGGTTAACCTCCCTGCCTTTCCGTCCTTTTCTCTCTCTCTCTCTCTCTACAGGGTATTTGTTTCCTGTACTGTTGTATCGGCAACCTTTTCTGGAGTTCCTTAACACCAGAGCTTTAAAACGTGTAAAGCAAATGTACATTCATTTCTTCTGCTGCAAAGGCGTTCTTCTCTAAAATTCACACACCGACGCTGCCTGTCAAGGCATTACTTCATGCTGAGAAGATGTTTGTGTCATGGACGGTAAATTGCCGCGTACGCAATGCGCCAAAGACCATTGACCATTGTTTTATTCTGTGCAATGATGCTACATTCTTCTGGGACATAATTACGGCGAACGTGCACTTGAGAAGGACATTGAAATCACACGGAAATCACATTGAAATCACCCGTTTTTTTCCAGGGGAGAAAAACTGTGTTGTGCCGTGTGATCTATTTATGTTGCTGTGACTCTTTAGTGTCAAGAGCCGTATGATGGACCACCGCCGAATCACCGGGGTCATCGAAATCTTTGTTCCGTGAGCAGTGTGCTTTGGTGAGGGGAGTATACGTTGCCCTGGAAGGGCCGCCTTGCTGGCTCCCATATATCTAGATGCTTGGGTGCGCCTCTCAGACTTCTGATGTTTAGGGAGGTGGGGATTTGCAGGGGTATGGTGGGCTCTTATTGCACAGCCTGGTGTTTTGTGGCATGGGCTTACTCAGATTTTTCTTTTCGGCACTATTTCCATGCAATAAAGAAAAAAATCGTCGCCGTAGCTCAGTTGGTAGAGCACCGGACGCAAAATTCGAACAAGGGTTCGGATCCTATTTTCGGAATGTGTTTTTTTTTTAGTTTAATCAATTATCGTTAAAAGTAACTACTCTTTAAGCTCCTATTGATGAACACCACAAATTACTCTTAAAAAGTACATCCCCTATGCTCCTTGGTTTCGGTTATTGTTGGCTTCCCTCATGTGCGGCAGAGAGGGAGATATAAGCCGCTCGTCAGAGAATTCAAGATACAGCAATCTGAGAACAGTGTGACGAAGCTGCCCGCTAGCGAGTGGCATTTTTTTATATAATCAGAACAATTTCAATGCATCGACATAACAGAAAATCACTTCATCGCAGTTACATTTCATTTCAGTAGCACCTTTCTAGGCGTTTTTCACATCTCAGCGAGCGCATGTATTTCCCCATTGCCTCTTTGTGTAATCACTATTTTTTTTTCTAAGTATCGCACCGCTGCTACATGCCCGCCTGTCATTGTTTATTTCCGTCGCGTGCAACAAATAATGTTCGGATTCTTTAAAAAGAAATCACATATGTATATTTCTTTGTTTTGTAATAATATTATTATGTGTATTCTAACGCGTCAAAGCGGCGCGGAGTCTATCAGGAACGCTGTAGTGGAGGACTCCAGATTAGCGTAGACCAGCTGGGGTTCTTCAGAATGCACTCACATCGCACAGCGCACACGCATTTTGGCATTTCGTCGCTATCAAAATGCGACCTCGCCACCGGTATCAAACCCGCGACCTTGGCATTAGCAGCCGAGCACCACAGCCACTGAGCCATCGTGAGGGGTCTTATTCATTATCTGCTATCTCAGACAAGGAATACCTCAGAAAGTAAACGTTGCACAACGTGATTGGGTCATTGCGCCTATGATTCACATATTTATGGTACTCGACCCAAAGAAAAGGAAACCATTCTCACTCTGTGCTTCACGAGTTAACGCAGTGCTAACAATTCCAGTAAAGCGGTACGTAAGCACGTGAAAGGGGGATACTATAAAATCCAACATTTCACGTAAATCTGATCTAAAATACTTTACAATTACCAAAATCACATTGCAGAAACGCCAATTAGCTTTCTTCCTAGACACGAGACTTCTTTCAGTTTTGTTGTTGACCTGGATGCCATTTCGACTGGATGCAAATTTCGCACTCTATAGCGCCGACAGCTTTCGCTGGGTAAATCTAAGCCCTGGCATATGCCATTTGTTCTGAAAAAAAGAAAAAAAGTATGCCGTGTTGCACAAAATGGGCGGCTGAACCGAGTCCCGAACCGGTTCGGAATGGTTCCTTTGAATCGTTCCGGTTCGGGTTCAGTTCCAAGATGGCGAAAAAAATTTGGGTTCGGTTCGGTTCCAGTTCCGGGCAAAAATTCGGGTTCGGTTCCGGTTTCGGGTTCAGGTTCGGTTCCGGTTCGACACCCTGGCTGCAAGGCGAAAGCGTTTCCTGGCGCATTGTTTGTTTTTATTTACTCTTTTATTTTTCATATCTTGTTTTTTTTGCTCTTTTTCTTATTTCTATTGTTTTTTATTTTTATTTTCATATCTTGTTTTTATTTTGTTTTTATGGTTGTTTATTTTCTTACTTTTATTTTTTATTTTTGCTTTTCTCCACTCCATTCCTTTTATTTTATTTATGACACGCATGCATTCACTAGATGCGCCTTTATTCATGCTATAACCTTGAGCCTTCGTGGCTCGATCCCGGCCGCGGCGGTGGAATTTCTTTGGAGGAGAAATTCTAGAGGCCCGTGTACTGTGCGATGTCAGTGCACGTAAAAGAACCCCAGGAGGTCGAAATTTCCGGAGCCCTCCACTACGGCGTCTCTCATAGCCTTAGTCGCTTTGGGACGTTAAACCCCACAAACCAAACACAAACCAAACCTTCGTGGCGGAGTGATAGCGTCTCCGCTTCAAATGACAAAGGCCCTGGTTCCATTCCCACCCTCGGCGCAGTTTCTTTTTAAGCAGTGACGCTGAAAGGCGAACAAATCTGCCGACACGACTGCCGAAGCGTCTGTCGACGCGTCTGTCGACACGGCTGCCGACGCGTCTGCTAACAACAGTATGAGGCATTAAAGGGTTTCGCCTTAATATCGCACTTCATAGATTGCTTGTCCTTGTCCTTGTTCCTGCGCTATTTTTGTTGACATGTGTTAACAACAAACCCAAGCTGCCACCTTCATAGATAGGAAACGTAAGGAAAAATATAAGCTTTCCCTTCCGGTGCCGTCCTCATAAACCTAAGCCTCCCACCTGCACCCGTTGTCTCACTCTAGGCCACCGCGCCCACCAATGCCCCCAGCACAGCGTTCCGACCAAGTGCCGTCGCTGTGCTGCTCCTCTACCCGCTGACCCTTCCGCTCATGTCTGTGCCCAGCCCTGGTGCGTTCATTGCCAGGTGAACACACACCCCTCCCTCGACCCCACTTGCCCCTTCCTCCTTGCTAAACAACGCGAGTGTGCTAAAGCTGCATACCTCCGACGCCTAGCTTTGCGCCGGGTCACTCAACCTACCACCCCCACCACCCCCTCCTCCTCCTCTAATCATGAATCTCCATCAGCTCCGATCACGTCACCACCAGGCTCCTACGCCGCCAAAATTAAAGGATCCTCGGTGCCAGCGTCCCTCTCTTCCACTACACCACCCTCTCCATCCTTGACTGACGAGAGCCGCTCCTTCGACCTCCGGCTCGCAATGCTTGAACGCCAGCAGCGAGAGCAGCAGCGCATTTCCCACGATCTACAACAGCAGATACACGCCTTGACTCAAACCCTCCAGACAACCACCTCCTCTCTTACTTCCCAGCTTAGCAAGCTAAATGAGCACCTTGCCACATTCACCACTCCCTCCTCCAGCGCCCAGGTCGCCCCTTTGGCTGACCTTGTCGAAACCACCACACAGGCACATCACACTTGCTTGGTTCAGCTGGAAACTTGGGTTCTCCAGATTCTTAACACCCTCCAAGCACAATCAAACCAATTGGAATCCTCCACATCTATGCTCCAATCCGTCCATGAGTCACTGCCCCCGGCAAAAAAGAAGGAACGCGTACCATCGCGTTCCTCTCCACTATCATAATGGCGTTTGGCGAGGACCTCGAGATTGTGCAGTGGAACTGCCAAAATCTTTGCCACAATAAGGCCCCCCTCCACCAGTATCTACTCACCCGCCCCTCTCTGCCTCATTTTCTCCTTCTCCAGGAGACCCGGACGGCCCGCAATGTCCCAGGCTGCCACGCCTACCATGCCACTACGGCCACACCACTTGCGTCTATTTATGTACGCAGTGACGTGCTCGTAGAGCGAATTGACATCCCCTCCACCCTCCTTAAATATTTAGTTGGTGTGGTTTATTACCACCCATCTTCCCGCATCTCACTCGTCCTTCTGTCTTTTTACAACCCCCCTGTCACTTCCTCTTTATTCTCTGCTCTGGGCAAATTCCTTCACTCTCTTCCTTCTACCTCCCATCTCCTCTAT
This sequence comes from Amblyomma mixtum, assembly GCF_055824585.1. NCBI lineage: Eukaryota > Metazoa > Arthropoda > Arachnida > Ixodida > Ixodidae > Amblyomma > Amblyomma mixtum. The sequence goes on from NC_143015.1 coordinate 36,124,842, forward strand.
GGTGGTGACTTTAATGCCCCTCACACACTCTGGGGCTACCCACAAACCATAAAACCCGGCAGCCTCCTCCATTGTCTGGCCCAGGAACGCCACCTCACCCTTCTTAATACTCCTGGCTCTCCTACTCGAGCGGGCACTGCCTCACAACGCCCCACGACACCCGACCTCACTTTCTCTCGGGGTTCACTTTCCTTTCACTGGCAGGTGACAGCCGAAACTCTTCTAAGTGACCACTTTCTCATCCATATCACCACCTCTCTTTCCCACATCCCTCGCTGTCATCCGGTTATTCACACTGACTGGCATGCTTTTCACACTAATCTCGCCTCCGACTCCTTTCAATCCTGCGACGACTGGACGTAGCGCATCTCTGCAGCGCTCACGTCCAGTAGCCGTCGCGTTCGCTCTCGTTACCCAATCCAAGACCCAGATCCTCACCTCCGTTTATGGCGTCTCCGTAAACGTCTTCAACGCTCCTTTCGCTCCCAACCACACAATGCCCAACTTTCCTCCCGGATCACTGCTCTGCGGGCCGAGATCGTCGCCCACTGCGCCTCCCTCGAGCACTCTCGTTGGAGTGCTCTTTGTGATGGCCTTGAGTCTGCATTGCACTCGCGATCCGCATGGTCTCTCTTTAAATCCCTCCTTGGCACTAAGACTGCCCTTGCTCACACTCTAGCTAAAGCCCTCACTCAGGGGACTCCCTCCGAAGTTTATGATCAACTCGCCTCTCTCTACCTCCCGTCCCCTCTGGCACCCTCCTACCCGGTGTACTCAGGTGGACCTAACCCCGATCTGGACCAATGCTTCACTCTCCGGGAGCTCGAATCTGCTCTGGCTGCTAATGCTACACGCTCGGCTCCCGGTGAGGATGCCATTACACACACCACACTTCGTAACCTTCCCGACTGCGCCAAAGAATTCCTCCTTCAAACCTACAATGAGGCCTGGGAGAGCGGCTGCTTGCCGAGCTCCTGGACATCCTCCCTTATTTCTATGATTCCAAAGCCAGGCAAACCTCCCTCTCTCTCTAACCTCCGCCCAATCTCCCTGACGTCGTTCGTTGGTAAGACCCTTGAGCGAATGGCTCTGACTCGCCTCTCTCATTTTCTTGAGGCATGGGAGTTCTCCCCCCATTCTCTCATTGGCTTCCGACGCCGCGTCTGTGCACAGGACATGTTTCTGATTCTCCAGCAAACGTTCCTGTCCCCTACACCCACTGAAATTTACGCACTTGGGACCGTCGATGTTCGCAAGGCCTTTGACGGTGTTTGCCACGATAACATCCTTTCTCAACTCGCCTCTTTGGATTGTGGCTCCCGCATGTACTCCTATATCCGCTCATTCCTCTCTAAACGTGTGGCTCGCTTTCGAGTAGATACCCACTTGTCTAACCCACACCACCTCACCCGTGGCACTCCTCAAGGTGCTGTTCTCTCTCCTACCCTTTTCAATCTCGTTACGGCCCCTCTCGCCTCCCAAGTAGCTGAAATTCCCGACCTGCATCATATATTTTACGCCGATGACATCACTCTCTGGTGTTCATCTGGCTCTCCCGGTCACGTACAGGACACCCTGCAACGTGTCCTAGATCTCATCGACTCCTTTCTCACCACCGCTGGCCTCTCTCCTGCTCCTGAGAAATCCGAGCTTCTCCTTCTCAACCATTCCTCCTACCAGCGCTCACACAACCACTTCTTCTCTCTCCACCTTTCTGGCTCTCCCATTCCTGTCGTCACACAGTGCAAAGTTCTTGGCTTCCCTTTGCATGCGGCTAAGAATGTGCAAGCCCTCCACCGCGCTGTCACCACCTGCCACTCTGTAACTCACCTCCTGCGGCGCGTGGTCACTCGACGCTCAGGTCTCCACGAGGCTCACGCGTGCCGAGTTGCCCACGCGCTGGCCCTCAACAAGGTCTTGTACTTTGCACCCTACGCTTCCTTCACTCAGACTCAACTTAACGCTCTCGAGACTGCCCTTGTGGGCCTCTACAAGGCAGCTCTCAACCTCCCTATCACTACCTCTACCACTAAGTTCTTTGCCACAGGCCTCTTCCATCTTCTTCGTTCTCTTCTCAGTCTTCATGAGTCGCAGCTTGCCCGGCTTTCCCTTTCCCGTCAGGGTCAGTGGTTATTGACTCAAGCGGGTATCTCGCCCATTCCAATCTCCCCGTTTACCTCTCCTATTCCCACCCCCGCTCCCAATCTTCGTATCCTTCCCCTCCCGACCAACCTTTTCCCCCGTCCTGCACGCCGGACGTCGTCATGCGGCCGCACAGCACCATTCCCCTCTCTTTGATACCCAGGGTGTAGCTTACACGGATGTCTCCTTCGTGGCTCCTCGAGGTTCCTGCGGCTACGCCCTGTACCATCCACACCTCCCTGCTCCTGAAACCCACACCAGCGGGCCGTATCTACACCCTCCAGACGCATTGTCCCTCGAGGTCCTCGCTATTGCGCATGCCCTCCAGTAATTTGCCCTCGTTCCCTCTCTCCAAGAGTACACAGTCTATTCAGACTCACAAGCCGCTATACACCACATACAAAAACGCACCCTGACCCCTTCTCTCCAACAGGAGGTCGAACGAGCGGTCTCCGCACTGCAGCCTTCCATCGTTTTCTTCCGCTGGGTTCCTGGGCATTCAGGGATTGATGGCAATGAGCTGGCCCACGACACATTTTTCCGTGCACCGTTGATCCCCTGGCCCAAGCCCTCGGAGGACGGTGGGAGACTCACCCTTCGCCGCACCATAAAAGAGGTCTACCTTGAGCTCCGCCTCGACAAACGCCTTTACCCTCCCCCTCATCCATCACTCACGGTGCCGGAATCTCAGCTTCTTCGGCACATTCAGATGAATGCAGTTATCACCCCGTCCCGCCTCTTCCTCTATCGCTATCTATCGGACCCTTCATGTCCCAACTGCCCCTGTATCTATGAGGACCTGGCTCATTGCCTCTTCTATTGCCCGGCTGCTCAGCAGTCAGGTTCCTTCCCCCCACCCTCTCTATCCATCACCACCTGGCTCGACTGGCTTGGCGCTGAAGGGGAAGAAGAACAGCGGCTTCTGGTCGCCCAGGCGGTCGACATGCTCGGCCTATAAATTATGGTCGATTAAAAGTCCTTTACTACTAAGCTTTCAGGTAACTGTTATGAATGGAAGCTTTCAGTCGCATAATGCGGTGAAGGGACGGCAATTGGCAATTATTGATAATGAAGACTGATTGATGTTCTGGAGATTAAAGCTGAAAGAAGTCCTCATTTAGAAAGCTCTGTTTTCAAAACAAAAATCTCCAATAAGCTTGGACGTCGGAAATTACGTGCGTTTATTAAAAGAAAAAAAAAGCAGCGCTTGTGCAGAGATGGAGATCTAATAAACACCAGAAATATCGGGATGGAAAAGAAAGCGCTAGCTCTTGTACTGCCTCTTGGTGCGGTTGTAGATGACTGTTTAAAAAACTTATATGACACTTTCCGTCCCTATGGCATGCAGTTTGTACGAGTGCAGTAGGGGGAGTGCTCATTAAAGAGGTGCATGTGCTGCACAAACATCCACTACCCTTCGCTACGGCGTCCCATATAACAGACGTGCACCTTCTATACATTAGTGACTGCACACAATATTTTGTCATTCAGTTGTTTATTTTTCTTAAATTTTGCTTGTGGTATATGGCGTTAAACTTCCAAAGCTGCACATTGGAAGCTAAGATAGAAGTGCTATTGAAGGGCTACAGGTCAATTTGCACCGTGGCGGGACTCTTTGCCGTATACTGATGTCGCACAGCAGCACACAACCGTGCTTTTCGTTCCGCCTACATAGAAACGCGGCCGCCGCGGCCTCGATTTTATGTCGCCTCCTCGGGCTGAGCAGTCGAACGCCTTCGTTACTGAGCCGCCGTGATTTGTATTGTTCGAATGCATTTTTTTCAGCGCCAAAATAGACAGGATGCAAAGAAGAGGCAAACGCCGGACAAACGCTGACCAAGACATTATTCTGACCATAACAAACCCTGGACATGTTTTACCAAGATCAACTAGCCCGGCTTTCTAACTTTACAAGTTGGCTGACCAACTACAGTCGCATTTATTTGTTTCCCGCTATTGTCAAAAGCTCACTGAAAGTCTTACTAAGGATCATACTTCGTAAAATACCATTATCTGGCTCGAAGTGACGAACTGTTGTGTCTTCAATTAAAGATTTCTGTTATTTAATGCATAAAGTGCCGCGGAAATCACAGACAAAACATGCAGCATTAGCCTTACAGTAGACGGATGCAAAAATTCTGACTCTGACGATCAAAATGTGCTATTCAAGAAGTATACAGGGGAATTTTGTTTAGTGTGCAAACTTCTCTCGAACTAATAATTTAAAAGAAATGGCGCTGCAAGATATTATTCTGATCTTCGCTAGATATCATTAGCAGTGAAATTTTTCATATATAGCCGGAGCCATGGTTGAAATAGGTTGCCACGCTAGTTAGCATCTGCGAAGTTTTTTATTTTCAAATCTGCACAAAATTCTGAACCGAGCAATGTCCGCAATCATTTACAGCGGCGTTAGTTTCTGAGCAAAACCAAAGTATTCGTTTCTTTGCACAGGTGAACAATGCCAATGACCTTCTTTCAAGATGGCCTCCGAAAAAAAGAAAAGATTAGTATTCAGCGTTGCTATGAAAGTATTGTGCTTCGTGAAATGCATGAAAATAATTGCAGAGGTTGCAAATTGATCGATAGTAGCTATAAGCATCGAATACATTAGAGAAAAGGTGTAGTGCTTTCTAGAACAACTCATTTATGGCCACTTCTGAGCTCGGCTACCAGCCGGGTCGTCCTGCTGGTCAACGCGGCCCCACCTCTGCCTGCTTTTATTCTTGGAACTGTGCAACGCGAAAGGTTTCAGTTGCTGCGATCGCGGCTTTCGGAGTCGTCGTCACCAGTCAGTTTGCATAGCTAGACAGAGCACGCAGCTTGCGTCTCCATTTTTGGAGCTTTGTGAAGAGCCATGTTCCGCCATTTAGTTTTTTTTTGTGTGTGTTGGGCAGCGCGCTCAAGGTCTCACGCTTTCTTAACTATCTGACGAGCTTGAGCAGTACTTGATACTCAGTGGTCTTAACCAACATTTCCACGCAAAACGAACGGATGAGTGATGACGACGAAGACTGTTTAAAACGCACAGCACGAGAGGCCACCTGTTAGAACACTCAGCACAGGAAACCGCTACGATGGCTAGTGGTCAAGGTTCTGTGAAAACGTGTCGCCTCTATATTCCCCATCACTGATTATAACCGGGCTTGGTGCTGTCATGGCTCTTTCCTTCTGCTTGATACTAGTCGGTCTGAAAATTTCAAAAGTATACGGAGAAGTTTTGGGCAGGGGTGTACGAATATCAAATTTTTCGAATACGAATCGAATACGAATACTTGGTTCCGAATATCGAATCGAATATCGAATAATCAAGGACAGACGCATTCAACCATGTCAAAACATTTATTTGAGCAGCCAAGAACATCACAGTTCAACTATCAGTGATGAAATGAGCACAAAAGGTGTGTGTGTCTGCTCAAAAAGTGTCAATCTCGAACATTGTTCTTAGAAGAGTGGAAATATCAGAAGATGGCTAGTACACAGCATTGATCAAGGCTAGTTTGCCATAATCACAAAAGCGCGTTGCTGGGATGAACATAAAAGGTTGTCGTGAAGGAAAACCGGCTGCTCCACATGGTCAAGCAGAAGTAGTAGTTCCCTTCTAGCTGAAACGACTTCTCCAGCCACAGATAATGCCCTCTCAATTGGTACTGAACTGGCTCGTATTGCGAGGTATTTCGTGCACAGCTCTGACCATACCAGCTTCGCACAAAGAAGCTCACCAGTGCAGAGCTACTGCATGGCCCAACGTTACGCATTGCTCTGGGCGCCGCCATGTTACGTCTCTGTCGATAGGACTTGCGGACCGAAATGAACGCCGGTGCTCGCAATAGAATATTCGGCTAGATACAAATATTCGCGTCGTATCGAATATTCGAAACAACACGAATACTTAGATTTCGAATCGAATACGAATACTGAAAATACAATATTCGAATTATATTCGAAAATTTCGAATATTCGCACACCCCTAGTTTTGGGCCGTGAGTTGGACCTCATTTTAGGACTAAAGTTCGGCTTCAGGTTCACCTTGGTACCTTGACAATGCTTTAATGCGTTTCATGTAGGAATTTCAGGCAAAACGATTAAAGTACTAGATATCATACTTTGTGCTTCTTACGGGACCAGTGCTAGGCCTTCTGAGATCAAGAAAATATGGTTTTCTGATATTCCAGATGAGTTATTTACGGTGTTCAAAGAATTGTTTTTGTAAAAGCTAAATATCTAATGCTCCTGAAAAGAACACTCTCGAATAATATTGTCACGGCTTGACGTACAGGCCGGCGGCGAGAACGGGTGAAGACAGAGAGCACAGAACAAAACAGGCAGGTCCACCAGCAGCAACGTCGTCGTCGGCGCGCCGCAATCGCTACTCGTTTTTTTCTTCCACTCGCGACACTACCTCCCCCTATAAAGAAGCATCGTCCCGATGCTAGCACGGAAGCAAGAGCACAGGAAGGAAAACCACACACGCGCCCAGCAACTCCTGCTGGCCAGTGTAAAAGGGAGTGGTAAAATCAGTTCGGGTCCAGGCGATCATCGCGCGTAATACGGTTTAAGCCGCACTACGTGCACTATTTCAGGGCGGGGTGAACGACGTGATGACGGTCGGGTTCCTTCGGGCAGCACCTCGTAATTAAGTTCACCGAGGCGGCGAACAACTGTATACGGGCCGAAGTAGCGTTTCATGAGTTTTTCGGAGAGACCTCGACGGCGCACCGGTGTCCACACCCAGACCTTGTCTCCAGGGTAAAAATGGACGTCGCGTCGACGGAGATTGTACCGACGAGCGTCGGCATGTTGTTGATGTTGGGTACGGAGTCTGGCGAGTTGCCGAGCTTCTTCTGCGCGCTCGCAGACTAGTCGGGCATCATCGGCGACGTCGACAGGTGGCTCGTGCGGTAGCATAGCGTCAAGCATCGTGGTGACCTGTCTTCCATGTACCAGCTGGAAAGGGGACATACCTGTCGTCTCCTGGACAGCGGTATTATAAGCGAATGTAACGTAAGGCAGTACCGCGTCCCAACTGCGGTGGGCGACATCCACGTACATGGCGATCATGTCGGCCATGGTCTTGTTCAGCCGCTCCGTCAGCCCATTCGTTTGCGGATGGTACGCAGTAGTTCGGCGGTGGCTGGTGCAGCTGAGACGGAGGATCTCCTGTGTGAGCTTGGCCAGAAACGCGGCACCCCGGTCAGTGATCAAAACGGCAGGGGCACCGTGACGGAGCACAATGCACTCAATAAAAAATTGGGCTGCCTCAACAGCTGTCGCCGACGGAAGTGCTCGGGACTCCGCGTATCGCGTTAGGTAGTCCGTCGCTATGATAACGTACCTGTTGCCCGACTGCGACGTTGGAAATGGACCAAGAAAATCCATTCCGACAGTGTGGAACGGAACAGGCGGTGGTTCGAGTGGTTGGAGAAGGCCAGCTGGTCGTATGGGCGGTGTTTTGCGCCTTTGACACTCTCGACAAGTTCTTATGTAGAGACGGACGTGCTTAGGAAGTGTCGGCCAGTAGTACCGTTCTCGAATACGTGAAAGTGTTCGGCTGTAGCCAAGGTGACCAGCTGTAGGATCGTCATGGCAAGCTTGGGCGACCTCGGCGCGCAGGTCTTCCGGCACAACAAGGAGCCACGACCTCGGGCTGCTGTCGAAGTTCTGCTTGTACAATACACCATGCATTATCTTGAATGTCGGCAGTATGCACTGGAAAATGCGAGGCACCGCAGCTTCGTGGCCTTCCAAGTGCGCCATCAGCTGATCAAGCTGAGGATCACTGCGTTGCCGAGCAGCCATATCTGCCATGTCCAATGCCCCAAGGAAGCCGTCCTCTTCGTCATTTTCGCCTCCCGGTGCCGGCTCCACGGGGGCTCGAGACAAGCAGTCAGCATCATGGTGTTTGCGGCCGGACTTGTAGGTGATGGTGACGTCGTACTCCTGTAGCCGAAGGCTCCACCGAGCAAGGCGGCCTGCTGGACCCTTAATATTGGCGAGCCAGCACAGCGAATGGTGATCGGTGACGACACGAAAAGGGCGACCGTACAGATAGGGCCGGAATTTGGTGATGGCCCAGATGACAGCGAGGCACTCTTTCTCAGTTGTCGAGTAATTGCCCTCCGCCTGCGAAAGAGCTCGGCTGGCATACGCAATAACCCTCTCAGCGCCGTCCTGGAATTGCACCAGCACTGCTCCTAGTCCTTTGTTGCTGGCGTCCGTGTGGAGTTCAGTGTCGGCGTCTTGATCAAAATGGCCTAGTATGGGGGATGTTGCAAGGGCGTGTTTTAATTGGCGGAATGCTGATTGTTGCTCCTCGGTCCACTCAAAGACAACGTTATCCTTCGTCAGGCGGTAAAGTGGCGCCGCGATCTGGGCAAAGTTCCGTACGAAACGTCGGAAGTATGCGCAGAGACCAAGAAAGCTTCTGACGGTCTTCTTGTCCGACGGTGGAGGGAAGGATGCGACGGCGGCCGTTTTCTTGGGGTCTGGCTTCACACCCACTTGGCTGACGATGTGACCAAGGAACTTTAGTTCACTGTATGCGAACCGGCACTTCGAAGGCTTGAGCGTGAGTCCGGCGTTCAGAAGAGCTTGAAGAACCGCTTCAAGACGCACCAGATGGTCTGCGAAAGTGCTTGAGAAGATGACAACGTCATCCAGATACACGAGACATGTCTGCCACTTTAGACCGGCGAGCACAGTATCCATGACTCGTTGAAATGTCGCGGGCGCTGTACACAGGCCAAACGGCATCACCTTAAACTCGTAGAGGCCATCCGGGGTTATAAATGCAGTCTTTTCGCGGTCGCGCTCATCCACTTCAATTTGCCAGTATCCACTCTTCAAGTCGATGGACGAAAAATAGCGGGCATGACGAAGACGGTCTAGGGTGTCGTCGATGCGTGGTAGTGGATACACGTCCTTCTTGGTCACCTTGTTGAGTCGCCGGTAGTCGACGCAAAATCGTAGGGTCCCGTCTTTTTTCTTCACTAGTACTACAGGTGCGGACCACGGACTGTTGGATGGTTGGATGACGTCGTCCTTTATCATTTCGAGCACTTGCTCCTGTATGGTTTCCCTTTCCTTCAAGGAAACGCGGTACGGCGGCTGACGAATCGGGTGCGTTGCGGTGTCGACAGTAATTCGATGCTTGGCGACGGGTGTCTGGCGAACTCGGGATGTCGTCGCGAAACAGTTATTGTACCGATGCAAAAGAGAGAGCAGTTCACGTGTTTGGGAAGGCTCAAGTTTGGGGTCGATATCCAGGGGCAACGTTGCAGGGTCTCGAGACTCGGGCGGGGCCGCCTCTGTAGGCAGCGCAACAGCTTCACGAACGCCGCTAAGTTCTTCCATTTGGGCTATAACTGACCCTTTTGTCAGGTGCTGCGGCTCGTTCCTGAAGTTGGTCACGAAGATGTTGGCACACCCTCGTCGAACATTTGCGACCCCTCGCGCAACACCAATGCCACGCGTAAGTAACAGCTGGACACTGCCTTCCAGAACGCCTTCTCCACATGCTGTTGTATCGGCTCGGACCGGCAGGAAAACTGTCGACAACGACGGCAAGTGGACATGGTCGGCATCAACTTTCATCGCAAAGCCTGTGGCCCGAGGCGGTACTGGCGATGAAGAACGTGCGCGGAGGGTCAACCTTTTCTGCCCTATGTCGATTACGGCGCCATATTCACGGAGAAAATCCATGCCCAGAATAACATCTTTAGAGCAATTCTCCAATATCACGAATGTGGCGGGGCACGTCTCACCGTGGATCTCGACGCGGGCAGTGCACTTGCCAACAGGGTTTACGATGTGGCCTCCCGCGGTACGTATGGGCGGTCCGTCCCACTGGGTGGTAACCTTGCGAAGACGCCGAGAGAAACTTCCGCTGAAGACCGAGTAATCGGCGCCGGTGTCCACAAGAGCCGTTACGTCGCGTCCGTCGATCAGAATGTGCACATTGCTAGAGGTTACAAAACGATTCGCGCTTCAAAGGATGCCATCGGTCGAGCTGGGACATTCCAACGTAGGCGGAGGTTCTTTACTTCGTGCGACTCCGGCAACGCCACCTCCAGGCGTCGCCGTACTCAGTTTTCCCGAAGTGGCGAAAGGCTCTCACGGCGAGACCCGCGAGAAGGGGATGGTGGGCGGCGAGGTGGCGGCGACCGGGAGGTGCGAGGAGAAGCTATAACCGGTGATGGAGAATGTCGAAGGTAGTCTTGTATGTCGCGGGGCTGTTCACCGTAGCGGGGGCACGGATCAGCCCGGTTAAAACCCCTTAGGCCAAGCTCGCGGTATGGACAGGAGCGATACATGTGGTCAGGCTCACCGCAGTGAAAACACAATGGTCGCCGGTCCGCAGTCCTCCAGATGTCGGTCTTCCTGCGTCTCGGCGGTCCCAGGCGGGCATCAGACGGGTGCAGGAACTCGCGGCGTTGAAGGCCAGAATCGGGAGCGCTCTGGACTTGGCGATGGGCGGGAGGCGGACGACGAACTGCGGCGGCGTAGCTCAGAGTTGGTGGGTCGGCTGCAGCTACAATTGGGACGTTTTCTGGCGCCAGCGTGTGTCGCAGTTCCTCGCGAACGGCCGACGCGATGGAGACAGAGGCGGGCTGCTCAGGAGAAGGGAAGAGCTTTTTCAGCTCCTCGCGGATGACGTCGCGAATTATTTCTCGAACATCGGCTAGACCAACTCCGCCCAGGCCAGACGAGGCAAGACTTGAGACGGCAGGAAGGGCGCTCAGTCTCTGAAAGTGACTGGTTCTTGTCGCCAATGCGTGCTCGATATTTGTAGCTTCGGCGACAAATCCGGCTACTGTGGTCGGAGGATTGCGTATGAGGCCTCCAAAGATGTCATTCCGGACACCCCTCATCAACGCCCGTACCTTTTTCTCCTCAGTAGCCCGCGGGTCGGCGCGGGCACTCAGACGCAGCACGTCTTCGACGAAGCTCCTGACGCTTTCGGTGGGCCCCTGGATGCGAGCGTGGAGCAGATCTTCTGCTTGCTGTCGCCGGTGTTGGTTCGCGAACGTGCGCACCAGTTCGCTCTTGCATGTCTCCCATGATGTTAAAGAAGCCTCATGGTTCTCAAACCAATACTTTGCTGTGGCTTCCAGGGAGAAGTACAGATTCTGCAGGCATTGGTCGGGAGTCCACCCGTTATGTCGAGCTACTCTTTCATAGTGCTGGACCCAGTCTTCAACATCGTCGATGCCATCGCCACGGAACGGGACGACAGATCTTGGAGTGACAGGCACGTAGACGATCCTCGACGCAATCGCGGGGTCGGTTTGTTGTGACTGGGACGCCATGGTGACGTTGGCTGTCCTAGATGTCCGCGATCCCTCGGGCAAGAGTCCGAATTCCGGCGCTTGGCCTTGCTGACGTCGGCTAGCGCGAGTCTCAGTTTCTGCCGAGGGCTCCTCCAAGAAAACTCGACGGCCAGGACTTAGGACGGGGCTCGAACTACGAGGCGGGGTGCGCTGCATGAGATGCGTTACCCAGCACCTCCACCAAATGTCACGGCTTGACGTACAGGCCGGCGGCGAGAACGGGTGAAGACAGAGAGCACAGAACAAAACAGGCAGGTCCACCAGCAGCAACGTCGTCGTCGGCGCGCCGCAATCGCTACTCTTCTTTTTCTTCCACTCGCGACAATATTAGCTGTATATCAAGCAATATGCGACCTTTCCGCTCAGTTAATGAAGCTCATCTTGGCCAATAATTAGCTGATGTTATTACCTTCAGTGAAAACCAAACTATAGCGTCGAAACACTGCTCGATATCCAAGCGCAATTGCTACGAAATGTTTTTCTTCAAGGCATGCTATTGCAAATCAGGACTCATTTTTGTCACTGGTTCGCAAAGGTTCAAGGTGACATAGAACTAAATACTGAATAGTAGGCAGTGGTATGTCAGCACACATACTTGCTGCTACAATGGCGTTGATGATGCACGCTGTAAAACGGCTCATTCTCTCACTACCTGAAAAGAGACAGGGAGAGTAAAGTTTGAATGTGTCATCTGAAAGCCCAATTATACAAATACGCAGTCTTTGCGTAAATGGCAAATGGCTACGAGGTCTCTGCCGCTTTGCTTTTCAGAGCAGAGAGTTCCAATTTTATCTGGAGGATTCGAAAAAAATTCCTGTGAGCAAACTTCTGGCCTAATCGAGAGCAAACTTCGCTCTCGGGGTAGCATATTATGGTCTACGTTATTTGAGACGTAACTAAACGTCAGTACTTGACTACATTTCCTGAAATTAAGAAAAAAACTACTGTGAACTTCGAGTAAAGCAGTCGCAGACGCGAGCCAAGCAGCTGATCTGACAGGCCGCGCCATCTGCCGGAAGGCGAGGCAAACGACGTCCCGGATCGGTGGGTGGGAGGGTTGCGCGCTGGCTTCGAAAATGCGGCTCGTCTGCTCGTCGACGACAATAAAAAGTCGTCGTTAATAATACTAAAACCACGGTGAAAATGTGACATCGATAGTACTGCACACAATAATGATTACTTGTCGCTTGTGGTCGCGCGTTCGTTTCAGTGTCGTCTGCTTTCGACAGCTGGTTAGCTGCTTAGCTCGCGTCTGAGACAGCTTTACTCGCAGTTCACAGAAGTTTTTTTTCTTAATTTCGGGAAATGCAGGCAAGTATCGACGTTTAATTACGTCTCAAAGAACGTAGACCATAATATGCTACCCCGTGAGCGAAGTTTGATCTAGATCAGGCGAGTAGTTTCCTCACAGGATTTTTTTTATATCCCCCAGAGAAAAACGGCATTCTCTATATATCGTTAACAAAGCACACCTCGCAGCATTGGCGATAAGTGCTGTGTCCAAAAGTCGAATGCACTCAATAAATGTCCAGTACAGCTCACCATGTTACAGCAAAATAGCAACTCAAAACGCTGATATACCGGATAAGATAGCGGGGATAAAATAGCAACTGCAAAACGTGGGTATACCAGTCCAGGAACTCAACACATCACTCTAAATGTGGCTTCAGGACCAACTGAAAACCTTCTTCCTGCAAAAAATGAGCGACATTATGGACATATGGCCAATTGCATTAAAAAAAAATTCGGCTAGTAGAAAAATGATGTTCAAGCGGTATCCCTAACCTAGCGTAAACACATTGCTGAAAGACAATCCTGATGATTTTTTTAACCACCCTCTTGTTATTCAGACGTGTTGGCCAACAAATATTTCGAGACTATTTTTAGCCATTCGGGCATCAGTAACTGTGCAAAGGCTAGCTGAAAGTCAACTTTTGTGATACATAAAACTCATTGTCGTGTTTAGCCTTTCTCCGCGGAAGTAAATTTGACAGTGCGTGCGGGAAAATGAGACGTCTTCTAAAATTAAAGCAATATCTATCACTTCAATGAGTTCACGCAGTGTCGGCTACCTCGGCGCCAACAAAATCTTTCTGATCCTTCCCCATTATGTACCATGTGTCCACACAAATCTCGGCATTGTTTGTTCCATGACAGGCTTCAGATAGCTGAGTTGTCAGCTACTGGACCGCTAGAGCCAAAGTATTTCTGGTGTCATATTTTGCGAGGGCCCTGAACGCGCGATTTGTTTTCAAATTTCCGTCCTTTTCTGAACCTCTTTTTGTTTTAATCTCACAGCCGTTGGTCTGTCGCTCAGCCCAACGAAATGCTCAAACTTTGAAATGCTCGAACACGAGGCTTCCAGTGTGGTCGTCGATCAGACCGAACAAATTTTCTGCTTTGCCAGCATATATGGTTAACAGCTGCTCTGGTCCGTTGGAAACAGTGCGCCGCTAAGGTTTCACAGAAATCTGGTGCATTTCCTGAGGTCGTTTCATTTTCTTTGGTCTAATGGGGTTGGCGCCTTCATTTGATAGTACCGGCGCTATTTGTTGCTGCTTAGGAGCTTCTGCCGATCCTCTGCGCGCTAGTCGGCAATCCGTGTTTTTTTTTTTTTCGCGCGTTTGTTCTGTCGTGAACAGAGACAAAGGAATAGCATAGCCTTGGAGCAGGCATTACAACGATTATCTCAAAGCTCGGCAGAACACCCCGATGTCGCGGTTTTGCACACCTGCAGGCTTCTGCTATACATATATTCCTCTCCTGAGAACACGAGAGGAAGCCTACATAAAATTTACAGGCCATTAGACGCTTCGTCGCTTGAGCTGCATAGGGGCGAAAAATGCGACCTGAAGGAATTCACGTCTTTTGGCCAACATTCCCTTTCATTAAGGCAACTTTCGGAAATTTTGTCTGTTTGGAAAAACAAGCGCAATCTCGGCAAGCTTAAGCGAAGCTGCAGCAGCGGACAAGTTGTAGGTCATGGTAGCGAAATATCCACTTGATTTCATAATACGTTTAGAAATGAAGGAGCGCGAAATATCAAAATGTTGAAAGTCGCGTTTTGCCCCAGTCTCTTGAGACAAATATTCTGTTGCGTAGCAAGAAGATAACAGTGCTTTTACGGCTCACATTTCAGTACTCCGCTTTCATTGTACAAAACCTGCTTTGTAGTGAGAAAAATGCTATGTACTAACTATGCACCAAGCAGCCCAAAGGTCTGTGCTCTTGAGAAAAATCGGCCTGCTAAGAGCAGTGCGGCTCCGGCTCACCTTCAACGCACGGTTGTCTGGAAAAGGGCGCCAGGTGCTCGGTCTGGGTAGCCCTCGTAGTGCGTGTCCTTATAAATTCATCCTGAACCAAAGTGGAAAGCGTACCTGAAGCGCCATAAGAGGAGAAATGGCAGCACATTGATTGAATTGTTATTGGAGTTGCTGCTTGAAATTGGCCTCACAAAGTGAAGCTGTTCTATTTCATCCGGTACAAACAAACATGACAGGCAATATCTGAGCTTGTCTGAAACAGCACTCGAAATGCACTATGTGACAAGGGACGGCTGCAACATTGGTATTTTAAGCGCTCTCATCGAAGCTGGGGAGGGAGGTGTAAGGCCGCTGCTAAATTCTAGCTGCAACTACTGTGTAGGGCGCTGCCCTCGCGGCGGTGGCTGTCCATTGTGAACGACAGCACCGCCGCTACCTTCAGGGCGCCCCCCACCCCTATCCCCCCTTATGCACACGCTAACGTCGGAAAGGCGCCTGATGGGTCAACGCTCATTTCCAGCTACCACGGTGCAGGGCGCTGCCCCCGCGGGAGGGGCTGTCAATTATGAACGAAAGCCCCTCCAAGCACAGTGCAGTAGGGAGTTCGTCTTTTGACGCACTGCTATCTTCACGGTGTCTCTATCAATTTGTGGGGGAAAACAGGAACCCTGTCGTAGCTGGTATGCCGAGCCGACCGAGAGAGCCCAGGAAAGGACGATTCGAGCATTTTTCTGGCGACGTGGGGAACGACATGCATTCCTCACTTTTATCCGCCCGCTCATCGATCACCCTTGTCCGAGCGCCCCACCGTCTGTGCCGTACCGGCTTCTCTCTCATCTATTGTTTGCATATGACAAGCACTGAGGACAGGGGGTACGCATCTGTACCAAGATCTTGACTTGCAGTGCGAGTGGAGAGGGGGGCGGCGGTGTGCTTGGGACAGGTCGGAAGGAGAGCCCCAACGGGAGAGGATGTACATGCTCTTTCCGACGAGAGAGTGGTGTTGTATTTGTTCTTTATTTTTGTTTTCTTAGCGAGACCCTGGGTTTGAGGCTGAGCTCAACCCACGGGGTAGGTCAATGATTGGAGAATTGATGTTTGGGGCGGGCCACTGAAAATCACCGCCCCATTTCTTTGTTTGTTACGGTTATAAAAACCGAAGTAAACGGATGGAGACCAGCCTGAGCTGGGGCTCCATGCTTAGCATGTAACATTCTGCTACTTAGGCTCTAACCTGCTAGGTAGAAGAGTAAAGTAGCGCAAAGTTTGTTTTTCCCCTTTGTAAATTCATTTCTGTTGTTCCCAGTTTTACTCCTTGTACATGTATATGTTGTAAATATATGCTTCTCTTATATCTGTCATCATCTGCAAGAAACGCCTCCTGGTCTTCTTTCATGCCGAATTAACTAGAGGAAGGGTATTGGGAACCTTCCTGTGAAGAAACGAACAAACTTTACTGGAGGTATAAGCATGCTCTAAAAATTTGACCGATGAAGGGAACTGCAACGACGGTGAATAAATAATTCGGTTGTCAGGAGTAAGACAAAATATTATTTTTTTTTTCTGCCTGCAACAAACGCGCCGAATCTAGTTTGTCGGAAAAACCATCACGTGCCCTATGTCTTCATTATTGCGATTCAGGAAAAGCAACTGCTGGCTATGTGCTTTGTGCATAACATTTGTATGAAGAGCTCGAGCGGCGCATTGCTCTCCTAAAACCACATCCAGGCTCAACTCCGAGCCAGCTGTAGCGCTGAAGTAGGGTCACATTATCGTGCACTGGAGCACCGTGCCGATAGCGACGGGCTTCTGATTAATTTCAGATGTCATTGTGCGATTAGATTGCGCGAGGAAAACGGAGGTAGCACATGGAGTACTCGTCTGTATTCGAAGACTGTTGTCGTGTGTTTTTAGTATTAGAGTTCAACATTACATGAAGAATGGCACTAGCCACAGGTGTAAAATAACTGTGCTCTTGTAGTGAGCATTTTTATTTCGACCAAACTGTTAATAAATTGTGAATAAATATCACATGCGCAGTTAGCCCACGGAGATAAACTCTCCTGTATGGCCAAAGTGAAATTTAGCGAGATCAAAATGAAATTGTGAATAAATATCGCATGCGCAGTTAGCCCTCGGAGACAGTTCCTGGGTTCACGAGAAAAAAAAAACGGCCAATGCCGCTGCTATGTAGGCTTCTAGAGACAATTTTCTATTACCCTCTCTTCGAAATCCAGACCACAGTCAATATAAATGACATCGGAAAGAGAAGTAATGCTTTATTTGACATAGGCTTTGACGGATGACGGCTTTGATGGCTGTGAGATCATACTAAGTTTGACCTATCAGAGCAGCCTCTGACATAAAGTAATTGCGAAGCTGTCATTCAAAACACGGTCAATGTCATTGAAAGCTTCTATAAATAGTAGCAAAGAAGAAATTTGTCATGGCAGTTTAATTCTTTTGAGTCTATATGGAAGTAAACGATACGTTAACAAATGCGGATAAAGTCACTGCGGCCACTTACAGATTGCCGCTCTGTGGAATCGTTTATGGTCTGAAAGCAGACTGATCGAATTCGGCTTATTGTTAGAAGCGTACAGAATATTTCTTTGCTAAATGGTGAAAAAGCAAGCATAATATGGCCACTAAATGGTGGTGCAATGCTCACAACTCTTCGTATCCTTTTCCTCTGACCACAGGTATGCATACTAGTCAGTGCTGATACAGATTTATTCTTTAATAATAAGCAAACTTCAGAGTGGCAGAACCAATCTCTATTTTTGAGAATGTGTAGAATTGACTTAGCGACTTCTTGTAACACACTGTTAGATCTTTGGAAGCTGTGGTACCATTGAATGAGAAACGATATTCTTGCAGAGCCCTTTTCAGGAGGGCTTTAAAGCAGGCATGCAAATTTAAAACCGTTTTTTCTCCACGAAGCATTTATTACAGGTAACGGCTAAATGCAGCCTCTTGCTTTTGGTAGTTTCACACGCATAATCATTTCCGAGGAGAACATAAAAGTTGCCAGGGCTACATATCCTGGTGGCATAAAAGATGACGTCTAATGCCGTTTCCGTCGTGAGTAGGGAGTGCACTGCCAAACGTGGCTATCGAGAAAATTACTTCAGGTAACTGTGGTTGTCTCTCGCCTTCTTGCAAAAGTGGACCCTATTAAAATCGCAACACACCACAGCGCGCATTATGCTACCTAATTTGAGGAGGTAAACCTCAACCCATACCAATGACAGGTTCAGTAGGAGAGAAAGAGAGAAACTCTTTAATGAAAAGCAGAGAATTATGCCGGCGTTGAAAAATCGTCGGCATGCTACGGTGCATGGGGAAGAGAATTTGGGAGACAATTATGGAACAAGAGCAGCGCAGAAAAAGTAAAATAAAAGAAACTGAAAATGGGAGAAGATGAAATGCGGCCACAAAAAGCGTACGATGGTGCATCGGCTAGTAATGACGTTGCGTATGCAATAATGAAGTGCATAGTCTGAAAAATGAGCTAACAAAGTTCACTGCGTGAGTAATGAATGCCGGTAACATGCAAGGTGAAATTAGAGCTTGTCAAGATATCCAATGTCATTTAGATCTGAAAATAAAAAGTTGATTGCATGTCTTTGTTGCCTAAGGCATGCCAAGGGAGCTAAAACACTGTTCATTGTTAGAGGCACTAGGCAGAGCTCCTCCGTGCAATGTAGCTCATAGTGCGCACGTAGTCAGCTTACGCAGGACACTCAAGAAAGATACAGAGGTATAAATGCAACATTCAGAGTGGTCTCTAAAAACTAGCGCTACAGTACCAGACAGCAGGACATCTGTTCTACTTTATAAATTGTTCTATTTGTAAATAAAAAAATATCGCTCCAACTTTTCCCCTGAATAACGTGAGGAAATCACACAAGTTTTCAGCCATAGATTTAATTTATCACGTCTTGTTTTTCCTAGAGTCACGTACCACTGAAATAAATGAAGCAATACACCAACTAAATTAGACCACTTTCTCACCAACCTGGGGGGGGGGGGGGGGGGGCATAAACAATAGCGGGCTGCCACAGAAGACAGATGAACGCTCCGTGACAGGAAATGCCGTCATAAACAGCAAGATATTTCACAGGTCGAAGTTAACATGACCACGAATCAAAATGGAATGGTCATTGCCCATTTACCTGGTAAACTCTTTGACTGTCAGAGTGAGCACACTGATTAGCATAACGTCACCAAAAGGATTTGAAGGACACCAGAAGCAAAATGTCGTTATGCCATTTAACATCGGAAACATTGAAATAACTCGTTAAAATTATCTGATGATTCCTAACTGAAAATAAATGATCATGCAGTTTTGAGAAATAACTTGGAGAAGATGGAGGCCTGTAGAGAGCACACGCAGTGAACAATTGGCTCAGAAGGAGAGAACGCTTTCCAAGTTGGTTACGATCCATAGTGCAAAAGCGCGGAATAAAACGAGGACCAACGAGGAACCACATAACACGAGCACTGTCATTACAATAAAATTTATTACACACTTGCATACATTTATACAGTTGACAGAAAGCTTGGAAAAGAAACTTATGAACACTCCCCAAGGCCTACAACTTCGCAAAGGCGCCCTCGAAAAATTCGATTTCGTCGTTGTCAAGCGATAATGACGGTTTGCTGACACAGAAAGATCCACCCTTACCAATATCTTACGCCTCGACTATTTCCCTTGCTGTTTGATTAAATGACTGATGTTTCATGAAACAAAGGGTTACATGTTGCCTTGCCGACAATGAGATTCGTTCACGTGCCGCAGTCCAAAATTTTGTTGTCTTCCATAAGGCAGATGTGTAAATAACGACCCCCTGTACAACGTAGTAGCTAGCGCAAAGAAAGGCGCATCCGGTGCACCTTCGGCACAATCTGCCATTCTATCACTGTGCTTTAGGGAGCAACTTCTGCCCTCTCTCCTTGCGTCCGGCTTTCGTGGCCCCATACTAAAAGGCAAATACTGGCCATTTTCCGGCCTGAATAAAAATTATTAACGTTGTATTTTCGGCCCACTTTTCCCATTTTGTGCCGCAATGCATGTACAGGTGCCTTCACAAGTATATGGAAGGCAATATTAACGAAAAAATTTAATCATTGCCCCCCCAATTCATGCATCCTTGAATACATATGTGCAGCCTAATTGTGGTTGTTCGCATTGCACTGTGGACCAGTAAATATGGACCATTATGCTCTGGACTAAAAGAAAACAAATTTTTGCGACAAAGTCGCCTTCCATTTAACTTTGATGGCGAGTGTACATACGGAATTGCGGCAACACTTTCTACGGCTAAAAGTAAGTCGGATCAAGTCACGCGCTTAGGCAGAAACCGGTATAAAGGCTGCCTTAATCCCGTATTACATTATATCTGCTCATGCCTTTTGAAAGCATTGCATGGTCTTATTTACTCGGGCCACACTGCAATAAGCCACCTTACTGTGCTGCATGCTGCACTGAAAGGGCGGAATGCATCTATTCAGTATTGGGTATAAGGACTGTATTTTATCTTCTCTGTTAGGTGAACAACTGCCTTACAAAATCTTGGAGCGCCGCCGCGATGACTCAGTGGCTACAGCGTTCGGCTGCTGACCCGAAAGTCGCGAGTTCGATCCCTGCCGTAGGGGTCGAATTTCGATGCATACGCAATTCTAGAGGCCCGTGTACTGTGCGATGTCAGTGCGCGTTAAAGAACCCCAGGTGGTCGAAATTTCCGGAGATCTTCACCATGGCGTCGTTCATAACCTGAGTGGCTTTAGGATGTTAAACCCACATAAACAAACCAAGAAGAGACGCGGAGGCGCCGTAGTGGTGGGCTCCGGATTGATTTCAACCACCTGGGGATCTTTAACCGGCACTGACAAGGCAAAGCTAGCGGTGGCCTTCTGCTGGAACTCCTTATAATGCGTTTAGGAGATCCGCTCGGCTGTGGGGCTGAACGAGCTGTACACGCTGTCGCGTAGAGTAAAGGTGAATGGGAGCAGGAGAATACAGAGCGCAGAGATGATGAGACATCTGCTTCCTGAGGTATTCATATTCGCTTTTCCCGATGCCCCTCGAGGCATTTCATGTTGCTCTCGCTTATCATTGCTCGTGTAAACCAAGCGTAAAACCCCGACTGGCACCACGACCGTGTTCTGTAGTGCAGTGGCAGTACGCCAGAACCATGCTCGAGGTGCCGCACTGAACTTCAAAAATTTTCCGCCACTTGAAAGCAAAAAATGTTTCCATAAAATTCGCTTCAAAAAACTACAATAAACACATAGCTATCAATCGGGCTACAGTTCATATTTTTGCTCCGAATGCCTCTTAAGAAATTAATGGGGCTAAACGTAGTGCGTATATTTATAACTGCAGCCTGAAATGTGGTGGAAAGCGCACCTAAAACGTTATAAAAGGAGAAATGGAAGCGCATTGATTGAAGTGTGGTTGGAGTTGTTGCTTGAAGTTGACCTCATTAAGGAAGGCTGTTCTTCGTCATCCAATACAAAAGTACTTGGCAGTTAATATCTGAGCTTGTCTGAAACAGCACTGGATTGAAATGGACTAGCCTCAGAAGGGGCGGTTGCAAAATTTACAATTTATGCAATCTCATGGGAGCTGGGGAGGGACGTACTAGACTATTATTAAAACCTGTCCCGTGAGGAGGGGAAATAACCGACGTTGACAAAATAATTAGCCCGTCAGGAAGGAATAAAAGCAAAATGTTATCTTTTTCACTCTGTAACAACTGCTCCGAAATCTTCTTTGTCGGAAAAAAACATCGCGTGCCGTATGTCTTCTTTACTGCGACTAAGGAAAAACAGCTGCTGGCTATGTACTTTCTGCGTCAGATTTGTCTAAATGGCTCGAACGGTGCATTGCTGTCCTAAAAGGACACCCGGACACAGCTGCGAGGTTCTAGAGCCAGATATTGCGCTAAAGTAGGGTTACATATTCGTGCACTATAACACTGTAGCGAGAGCTATAGGCTTCTGATTAATTTCAGATTTTACTGTGCGATTATATCGCTCAAGTCTGCTGCGCGAAGGAAACGGAAGTAGTATTTGGAGTACTCGTGTGTATTCGAAGACTTGCTGTGCGTTTTTAGCCTTTGGAGTCAATATTTCATGCAGAATGGCACTGACGTATTGCCTTAACGTTAACGAAAGCGGCTCTCAGGAATTCGCGATTCCCTGAAAACCGCGTTCAGCCGCTGTCATCCGACAGGGTACAGATATGTTTTAGCTAGTTGATAACATCTTCTACCAGCCAATATGCTGTCATAAAAAACGTTTAAACTTCAACAATACCTACTTTATTGAAAATATCACTCTGAACTGCTTTGGGAACTTGACTTCTACACTTGAAGCACATCATACTTCAAGCTTAGAGGTGTAATGCCTTTGATGCACTTATTTTTTTCTAGTCTTTCTTTCAGAAGGAGCCTCCTTTGACGTCATGGCTTTTAACCAGCGATAGCATGACATGCCCGTATGTTGACAGCAAAGCATTTCAAGGCTCCCTCCTTGCTTTTAAGTGTGGCATCTCTATTCTCATTCATTTGGGTATTTCAATTCTGTACCCAAATACAGCGCGGGTTAAGGCACTCTTCTTCTTTTCTACGGGGGCCAAGACGTTGGTGCTCTGTAAATATCGAGAGCTAGCTGCCGAACACTTGGCTCAAATGTTTTGTACCCAATAAAATGTTGTTTGAAATCAATCACTGCAATTCCACCGACGCATTTATCCTAGAGAATGAGCCTTCCATAGGAATACTTCATTTCAAATGGGCTTCCTCATCGAGAAAAAATAATGTAGTCGTCTGGTTATCATAAATGTCAGCTTATAGTAAGGGAAATTGGTTAAAATATTTCCTGTTAAAACTACTTAAACTACTCCTTTCTGATCGCTAATTTACTACAAAATAAACTCTCATCTAGAAGCGGTTACACATTACTCCTTCTAGCACTCCGAAAATACCTCTTCAAACAAAGGAGTAGACGATGCACCCCTTTTCTGAGGAGCATCTAAACCCATTTTCGGGAGTGCGCTACGCGACGAGCCATTAACTCCTATCCAAGAGTTTTTCGGTTTACAGTGTACACTCATTTGTACAGTCCAATGAAAGAACGTATATGCTTTTCCTATCCTGCTCAATTGATAAAATATTAACCTAACCTATTAAAATTACCCTAGCCTAAAATATTAACGCTAACCAACAAATTGACTATATTTTTTGATTTTGCTAAAGCCTTCGACCGCGTTGCAAATCCCCGCTTGTTCTCAAAATTGTCTGCGCTGTGCTTTTATTCTTTGACACTGTCATGGCTTCGTAACTTTCTTTCATTTCGCCACCAGTTCACTATAGTTAACAACTTCACCTCTCCACTCTGTGATGCAGCATCTGGCATGCCTCAAGGCAGTGTCCTTGGCCCATTATTGTTTATAATATACATTAACGACTTCCACGCAGACATTTCTTCGTCCATACGACTCTGCTGACGACTCCATCGTATACCACTTCATTAATTATCTAGATGATCACCTTGCTCTCCAAACTGACCTGAACCTCATTTCAAATTGGTGTAGTAAATGGCAAATGATGCTCAACTCAACTCAATGTAAGGTTATCTCTTTCACCAGTAAGCGTGCAAATTCTAATTTCTCGTACTCCATTGAGAGCCGCCGCGGTGGCTCAGTGGTTATGGTGCTCGGCTGCTGACCCGAAAGACGCGGGTTCTATCGCGGCCGCGGTGGTGGTCGAATTTCTTTGGAGGAGAAATTCTAGAGGCCCGTGTACTGTGCGATGTCAGTGCATGTTAAAGAACCCCAGCTGATCGAAATTTCCGGAGCCCTCCACTACGGCGTCTCATAGCCTTAGTCGCTTCGGGACGTTAAACCCCATAAACCAAACCAAACCGTACTCCATTGATGGTACTTTGGTGTCTCGGGCAACCTCTTTTAAATATTGAGGTATTCGCCTCACGGCTAATCTTTCATGGGCCTCGCACATTCAATCCATTTGTGTCAGAGCTTCAAGATCTTGGGTACCTGCGCCTAAATTTTCGAAACGCCCGTAATAACGTGCAAAAAGTGGCTCAGCAACTGTGCGTCCACAACTCGAATTTGCTTCACCTACGTGGTCCCCTTATCAAAACTACTTAAGAAACATGCCTGAATCCGTACAAAACAGAGCCGCTTGTTTCATCACACAAAAGTACAATCACCATTGGAGCATCAGTAAGATAAAACTTGATATCACCTCGAAACATTAGATATTCGTCGCTCCATTGCTCTTTTATGCTTACTTCATAGGTACCGTCACAGCACCAAGCCATCTCCCTCGTCCCTCGAAGAGCCTTTACGCATTTCATGCCGCCTACATAATCAGTATAGCATGAAACGCATACACGGAAGAACCCAAACCTTCATCTGCACTTCCACGTGCCATTGTTCTTTGGAATGGTCTTCCCTACAGTATCGCATCTATCTGCAACCACCAATCATTCCAAGTCCGGCTGCACAAACATGTTATTTAATGACATTGTGGCTTGTTATAGGATGTTCTGTCCCACAAGTTATTTTTCTCCTTGTTGCTAATGTATTATGTTTTTCTTTCTTGTGCGGTTCCAACAATTAGCATTTTTATTATGGCTACAGCTTTTTCTTTAGACGTGTATTGGGCACATGCGATGCATTCTTACTATTTTTTTACTTTTGCTCGTCGCAATCTATGTTTTGGTGTTAGGATTTGCCCTGTACAATTACAACTGTTATTACTTTTTGCCTTGTATTGCGCGTTGTATTTAACTAGTTGTTCTCATTGTACCTAATCCGTCATTTTGCACCCCTTACTCCGTGCCCGTCTGGGCCCTGTGAAGTATTTTGAATAAATAAATAAATAATCGTTAAAGTACTGTTGTTTCATACCAATGTTAAGAAGATAGTTCAAATTCAAAAATGTCCTTTCATCTTTTTTATGTGCAATACGTTGAAAATATAATTTTCTTCATACACACTATGTCGCTTTGTTCTAATACCTTGTTTCGAGCGTCGCTGCTTCGAGACATGCACGTGTTCTACCTCATAATCTGTATTTATTTCTGTTTTCAGTCCTCTATGCTTCCAATATCATGTTTATTGTGTGCATGGCCCTGCCCTTATGCAATGATTGTGTAGCGCCGTCAGCACGTTTAACACGAACGCTGGACTGTGCTCCCTGCACTGATATTACGGCCCCCGGGCGCTGGGCGCTGAGTCCGAGACGAAGCTGCACGGTGTGTTTGCGGCGGTTGGAGACAACTTGGGCTCTGCTTCCACCCTATAGACCTCCTCCATGTTTGCAAACAAGCGAGGTGGCGCTGCAGTCGCTAGCGGGCCGCGGTAGGCAAGAGGCCAGGGAGTGGTGTCGAGTTGAGGTGGTGCAGCGCCGGTTTTCAAGGCTTGTAGGCGCGTTTTGAGTTTCTGAGAATAGTAGCAATGGTTGATGCTTTCAACTTAGTATTCCTCGAAGTACGCGGGCTCGCGTTGGCCATGTACGGCGTATTTCGCCAGTGTATTGTATTATGGCTAGAAAGCGTTTTTGCCGTTGGTTTCTATCGTAGGCATTGAGTAAAATAACTTATTGACACTCTGCGCTAGCCAGAATGATTATATCTAGGGACGGTGGTGAGGGAAGCACTGGCGTTTTTTCGGCAGAGCCGACGTGCGCTCACCGTCTGTTGACGCACGTGTCGCTCAGTGCGAAAAGTGGGGACAGCGTCGATCGTGTCCCGATCTCATCTGTCTCGCGTAACGGCTGTTTTTAGCCGTCAGATCAGGCACCAACCAGGCCGACTTCTCCACTTCTTAATCTGGTTGATTTGGTGAAAAGTTTGGATTCATGAATTATATTCTTTACTAGCCCAGGGTCTTCTGTTTGGTGACGCAAAATTATAGCAAAATATTCAGCAGAAATTCATAAAATTACGGTTTTTAGATCTGCGGTCGTCAAAAATTGAGAGGTAATGGGGGTTTCTCGTGGTCCTGGTACGTCGCGAACTCTGCGGGTGTCCGACGACGGAGCACCACAATGGTAGCATCACTACGAAGAAGAGGGATCAGAGGTTTCGTTGATTTCAGTGCCGCATTTCTTCGACCAAAGCGAAAGCGAAGAGGCCATAAACGAGGAAAAAACTTAAAGGTTTGTTTTGTGATCTAACACATTTTCTGCGATTTGCATCACTCACCCCTTCGCAAATTTAGAACGAGTGGGGATAGAATGATTCTTTTTGTCGGGAACGATTCCAGAGAGGTTGAGGAGTGCAATAAATCTCTTGATTTTTTTTTCCTACAGGAGCAGTAGTATGTTAGTTATATTGATAAGAAAAGTTTTCATGTGTCTATGCATGCATAAGTCCTGAGAATCTAAAAAAAAGAAGTAATACCGCCATCATAGAGAACAGGGCTTTGGGAATGTGCTGACATAAAAAATTTCCGTACTTTCTACTTAAAGGGTCAGTCTACTTAATTTTATCGACCATATTTTCTTTGCGGCTACCGATAGCTCTTTACTCAAATTACCGTTTAGCCAGCTGTGGTGCCAAGGAGTGCGGTAGAACATTTTAAAATAGAATTTATTAATGTGGGAACACATCTGTATGAGATGGTAGTCTCATCTGGCAACCATCTGGATTTCCGCCGCGCGGCGACAAACATGGCGGCGCCCGTCGAAGCGGGACCTCTCGCTTCGGACTGAATTCTCGTTGTTGCTGCCTTTTTCAGTGCGTTCACTGGCCATAAATGGGGCGCCTGTCTTTCGCTTCGTCTCATCTCGCCAATAAGAAAACCTATAAGAGATAAATTTGCTTTATTTTAATAATTAGAGTGACGATTCTGCCGCTCCTAGGCGGAGAGCATGGAGGAAGAAAAAACTAGGAGGGAGCATGACGTCACAATCTTGAAGCCTAGTCATAAAAAATATAGTGGAAAGCATCATGGGAAAAAGGCCCTCAGGTGACAAGGCAGCGGTAGCTCTTAGACGGATTTCGGTTTCGGTTTCGCTCTCTCGTTCTACGAGCAACTGCGCGACCATTTGCTTGTGTTCACTGACGGCTCCGTGGTGAGCACAAACTGCTCGCTCGCCGCAGCAGCCACCATCCCCGAGCGACGCGTGCGCTGACTGCGGCGCAGTGGAGACCTTGGAGCACATGCTCCTTCGCTGTGCCGCTTCTGCAGTGCCGTGTCGCGAGATGCTCGCGGCCTACAGGGCGCTGGGTATCACCCCGGACGGTCTCGAAGCGCTCCTGTGGGCGCGCGGCAGTGCGCGAATCCGTGACAGAACAATGGTAAGCCTCTGTGCGTTCATCAAGCAGACGGACTTGACTTCCCGCTTGCTCTTTGCCAGGTAGTGCACGCGTGACACGAACGCTCCGTTGGTGCTACCTCGGACGGTATACGCGGCCGGGCGCCCCACCCCGGCCGCTAGTGCAGTGTGCCGAGCGCGCGATTAGTCCGAGACAGGACGGTACGTGCGCGCGGCTATGTAGTACATACAGTTTACTTCTTTTTGTAAGTGATTGTGCGCAGTGGCCGGGAGACCCCGCGCAGGGGCAGACGTAAAGCCGCCGGCACTCTCTCTCGACAGCGAGAGAGAGAGAAACTTCACTGCCGCATTTCACGTCGGAACCGCGTATGTGCGCGAGCGTATTCGGCGCGACTTGTGCCTCGAGATTAG
Source organism: Amblyomma mixtum (assembly GCF_055824585.1). Classification (NCBI taxonomy): domain Eukaryota; kingdom Metazoa; phylum Arthropoda; class Arachnida; order Ixodida; family Ixodidae; genus Amblyomma; species Amblyomma mixtum. The sequence goes on from NC_143015.1 coordinate 36,152,307, forward strand.
CGGAGAACGGCGGGCCCATGGACGGGCCGAAGTCCGCCTGCGCGAGAAATACAATCTTGCGCAGAGCGCCGGAGCGCTCGTTACCGTCCGCCGTGAGCGCTCTGGAAGCCACTGCACCCTTTTTTAGAGGCTCGTTTTCTTCGCCTACTCTCGAGTTCTGCGCTTATAGCATGCGCTGAAATAAACGCTCCGTATGTGTGTATAACGACGAGAGAAATTGCTCTCTATTCTCTATATGAAACACAGTTGAACAGTGACGAGGTCGCGGCCGCACCCTTTGATGAAAAGTTTACCTCCAGTTTTCTACAGTGCTCCCAAAAACTCAAGAGTGTAATCAACAGAAGTGTTGAGACGCGGAGCCTTCAAACAACCTCGAGCTCGGTACGCATTCCGCCAAAGCTGCAACACAGGCGCTGCGCTTCTGCGCTACATCGGAGCACGGACGTTCACTGAAAAGCACCGCTGGTTGGCAGTCTAGTAACTGTGGAGGAGGGCCTATTTCCCAAGAGTCAGTGCGCAAAAGGGCCCTCGGCAGCGGCGTCAGAGGAGGATGGCTTGCGGAGGCTGAGCGCACTCTCTCCTAGTTTTTGTTCCTCCATGGCGGAGAGTCGGTTTGTTTACAGCAATGGTTCCCGTCCTGACGACCAGATGGCGCCACTATAGGCTGGGTTTATTTTTGCGTCTCTGCTAGCATACGCTGAACTAAAAGTGGGAATGCGCCTGCGTTTTGGGTACGTGTAACTATAAATATTCATGTGATTTACAGAAAAAGCGAGCGGTACGCCTTCTACAGTTTACTAGAACAAAACGTGCGTTTCTCTGGCATTGGGCCATACAAATGGTACGTAGTATATTCACTTATGCTTCTACAAAAAAAGACTACCACTTTCTTGAACAAAATGAACGTTTGGGGTCGCCACCATGCTTTTTTACGCGACTTTTAACGCCGAAATAAAATATAAATTCCTGCCTAAACCGGGCGCAGACCCCTGGTTATTGATGTTGTAGGGTGCCAACTACCAGAATATGCCATTATTTATACACTCATCTCGGTGAGTAGACTGACCCTTTAATTATTCAAGACCCGGGGTGACTTGACGAGTGTTTTAATTATATGTACCCAAGAACTGTACTAGCTATAGCTGAAAATAAAACGCATTACTGAAATTAGCAGAGGAATTTCATATTTGCGCCAAATTTGGTTACATATCTCATGCAACAACAAAGAAAACACTTTTCATTGCCTCATCCCCTGTCAATCTCGCTACGTGCCTCTGTTGGTAGCCCGCCTGCGGTTGCTTCTTTCCAAACAGGCTTCGTGATCATGTAATACTTCGTGAAGCAGCTTATGACACGTGCATGATGCAATGTAAATCATGTGGATATTAGCACACTTAAAGTACGCTGTTCGAAGCATGTCAACGTGACCGCGCAAGATTGTCACAACTTACCGGACTTTTTTCTACTGGAATCAAATAATTATGTCGGTCATGTTAAGAAATAGTTTCAAGTATATATTAAACGCCCTAAAACACGCCATTATACGTTCGTATAACTTCTACACACGTTAAAACAAGCTGTGCTATCAACAAAATAACGCACTCCATGGTGGTGAGTGACCCTGCCGGCGCACGTGCACAACAGCTCAGGGTGATAAATGTGTGTGCAGCTACATACATGCTTTATCCTTGCACAATTTTAAGCGTACCATGCTGTTGTTAAGGTGAATGAGCGCAGCAATTTCCCTGCTATGAAGTACGTTGACTGGCAGCGCCGGTCGACACCCAGACTTCGCGCTTTTACCGCGGCCCATTTCCTAATGCGGTGTTTATTTGCGAGAAACCTATTAAGGCTAATCTAATTTTCCGTTTTATGATATCATCATCATCATCATCATCATCATCATCAGCCTGACTACACCCACTGCAGGGCAAAGGCCTCTCCCATGTCTCTCCAATTAACCCTGTCCTTTGCTAGTTGCCGCCACTGTATCCCCGCAAACTTCTTAATCTCATCCGGCCATCTAACTTTCTGCCGTCCCCTGCTACGTTTGCTTTCTCTTGGAATCCACTCCGTTACCCTTAAGGACCAGCGGTTATCTTGCCTTCGCATTACATGTCCTGCCCAAGCCCACTTCTTCCTCTTGATTTCAACTAGGATGTCATTAACCCGCGTTTGTTCCCTCACCCACTCCGCCCTCTTCCGATCTCTTAATGTTACACCTATCATTTTCCTTTCCATAGCTCGCTGCGTTGTTCTTAACTTAAGCTGAACCCTCTTTGTTAGCCTCCACGTTTCTGCCCCATAGGTGAGTACCGGTAGGATACAGCTGTTATATACTTTTCTCTTCATGGATATTGGTAAGCTACCATTCATGACCTGAGAGAACCTGCCATACGCGCTCCACCCCATTCTTATTCTTCTAGTTATTTCCCTCTCATGATCCGGATCTGCGGTCACTACCTGCCCTAAGTAGACATATTCTCTTACTACTTCTAGCACCTCGCTACCAATTGCGAACTGCTGCTCCCTTGCAAGGCTATTGAACATTACTTTGGTTTTCTGCATGTTAATTCTTAGCCCCACCGTTCTATTCTACCTGTCTAGCTGATTGATCATGCTTTGCAGTTCTTGTCCTGAGTGGCTTAGCAAGGCAATGTCATCAGCGAATCGCAAATCACTCAGGTATTCTCCATTAACTCTTATCCCCAACTCTTCCCATTCCAGTCCCCGGAATACCTCCTGTAAGCAGGCAGTGAAGAGCATTGGCGAGATCGTGTCTCCCTGCCTGACACCTTTCCGTATTGGAATTTTATTTCTGACTTTATGGAGAACTATAGTAGCTGTGCAATCGTTATAAATATCTTCCAATATTTTCACATAGCACTCTTCCACACCCTGATTCCGCAATGCCTGCATGACATCTGAGGTTTCCACTGAGTCGAATGCTTTCTCGTAATCAATGAAGGCTATATATAGGGGTTGGTTATATTCTGCGCATTTCTCTATCACCTGACTGATAGTGTGAATGTGGTCTATTGTCGAGTATCCTTTACGAAAGCCTGCCTGATCATTTGTTTGACTAAAGTCCAAGGTTGTCCTGATTCTATTAGCGATTACCTTAGTAAATACCTTGTAGGCAACGGACAATAAGCTGATCGGTCTGTAATTCTTCAAGTCCTTGACGTCTCCTTTCTTATGAATTAAGATAATGTTAGCGTTCTTCCAAGCTTCTGGTACTCTCGAGGTCACAAGGGTTTGCATATACAGGGTGGCTAGTTTTTGTAGCACAATCTCTCCTCCGTCCTTCAGCAAATCTGCTGTTACCTGATCCCCACCAGCTGCTTTCCCTCTTTGCATTGCTCCTAAGGCTTTCTTTACTTCCTCCTTCGTTACTGGCGGGATGTCCCATTGCTGTGCTCGACTGCCTCCCTCAGTAACTTGATGATTACGTTCGCTACTGTATAGATTTGTGTAGAACTCTTCGGCTAATTCAACTATCTTATCCATATTGCTGATGACATTGCCCTGTTTGTCTTTTAGCGCATACATCTGGTTTTTACCTATGCCCAGTTTTCTCCTGACTGATTTTAGGCTACCTCCATTCCTTAGAGCATGCTCGATTTTCTCCATGTTAAACTTTCTTATGTCGGCTACCTTGCGCTTATTTATTAACTTAGATAGCTCTGCTAGTTCTATCCTGTCTGTGGAGTTAAACGTCCTCATGCTTTGACGTTTCTTAATCAGATCTGTAGTCTCCTGAGATAGCTTGTTGGTATCCTGTCGAACCATCCTACCACCTACTTCTGCGGCGCACTCTGTAACGATAGCTGTAAGATTATCATTCATTGTTTCAACACTACGGTCGTCTTCTTCAGTTAAAGCGGAAAATCTGTTTTGCAGCGACATTCTGAATTCCTCTACCTTCCCTCTTAATGCTAACTCGTTAATAGCCTTTCGATTCACCAGTTTCCTCCGTTCCCTCTTCAAATCTAAGCTAATACGAGACCTTACCATTCTGTGGTCGCTGCAACGGACCTTCCCGAGGACATCCACATCCTCTACGATGCAAGGGTGTGCACACAGTATGAAGTCTATTTCATTTTTAGTCTCACCATTGGGGCTCTTCCACGTCCACTTCCTGTTTGCTCGTTTGCGGAAGAAGGTATTCATAATCCGTAAATTATTTCTATCTGCGAACTCTACTAATAACTCTCCCCTACTGTTCCTAGAACCTATGCCATAGTCACCTACCGCCTTGTCTCCAGGCTGCTTTTTACCTATCTTTGCATTAAAGTCGCCCATCAGTACAGTGTACTGTGATTTTACTTTGGTCATTGGTTTTATGATATACACGGATCCAACAGTGACGCAGCTGGTCAGTACATGCTGCTTCTGCAATGCGCAGGCATGATGCAGCCGCCGGTAGCTGCGGCAGCTGCGGTAGGCACGTGCAGGCGGAACCTGTTTTGCCTACCGCGCGAAAGTCGCTACTGACATCAGCGCCACCGCATCTTCGTGACGTCGCGGGGTGAAGGAGGTCTATACTCGGTTTCATACATAGCAGGCAACGCCGCCATAGCAGGCAGCGCGCCTGTTCGCTCAGGCTAAGCCCGCACGCAAAAAGTAGTTCGCCATACAACCAAAGCGAACACAAACGTATTTCGTAGCGACTAATCTTAAGTGCCGTGCCTGGCACCTCCCGGACTTCGTTTTACCTCTTGCAACATTTTCGTCCTGCGACTTGTCGAGATTGCGAGAAGCAAAAGTACACGTGGCGGTATGATACGCGGTTGGTAGGGCGAATCGCTTCTACTAAATCCGCGCCCAAAAAGTAGTTCACTATCCGTGAAAATTATAGCCAGAGAGCCCGAACCCTGAGCGCCTCACAGCTTCGACAGTGATGTCCAATGCTGCCACATCTTTTTATACCGCGCTTTGTATTCATCCAAACAATGACCGGAGTTTCGAGAAGAACGAATGATACGTGGCGGAGTGATATGGTTTCACGGACCACTACTTCAGCAACCTCCGCAGCGTTGCCTGCTATTTATGAAACGGAGTATAGTATTGTCTCAGAGCGGCTAACGCCCAGCGGCGCTAATGTCAGTGGTAGCCACGCGCTCGGGCGTTCGTGTTAATCGTGCTGACGGCGGTACTGCCCAGCCACGTTCACGGTCTTAATTGCTTAAGTGGGCTGGTTATCATCATCTACACTTACCTGTAAATAAACATGTATTATTATTATTATTATTATTATTTTTAAATGCCGCAGTACAAATTGTATACATTTTCTGATTTGTGATGATTTTCAGTTTTTAAACACTCAGGGTGCAATTGGATTTATAGTGGGCCAACAGTGCATCAAGGACGAGACGGAAAGGAGACACAGCAAAGTGCCCCGGAAAAAAAAAATTCTTGACTGGACTGTGTGCCTATCGTGGGCCCTGTTACCTGTTGACAAGGGCCGGAGATCAGCGCTAGGCTTTGTCTCCGTTCGGTCCTGCCTTTGATGCGCTGTTGTCGCTAAAACCAATATCTACCAACTAGCCCAAAATTTCAGTATTCCACATACGCTCGGATTGTACTTTTATCTGATTGGATAATCTTAGCCCTTCGTACGGCGGTCTTTATAAACATGGATCGCATTCTAGCGTTTGAATTCATTTCCCCTGCTTGCTTATGCAGAATTGAGACAGACAGACATAATGAAAATCGCTCAGAGAATTATTTGAGTCTTATTTTAATGTTACCATTTCTAACCATTGTTACAATGGGTAATAAAGTTGCACATGTCTGTGAAATTTGTATTCTTCATGTCTTGCTTTGAAAGCCTAGCAAAATGGCTTGCTTTAGGCCTGCATCTTCGTTAATTTAGAAATATATTTGTTTAAAGCTACAAAAAGCAGGCATAAGAAAGAGTTTGCTCAAGGCAGCCGTAAGAGGGAGAAAATGCATTAACATCGCGAATAGCTCCCTAACTGGATTCTGGAAATTATTTTCTACTGAATTGTAGACATGCCTGTACGTTAATGAGTCAGAATCTATGGAAACTATATTTCTGTAGAATAAATTCAGAGCCGAATAAGTTGGTAGGAGTGTAGAAATCTTGAAAATTGAGCTTGCGTTACATTCGCTACTTAGGTGGCCTGTCAGCCTCGGTGCTCTTCCATGCAATTTTGAAACAAAGCTCACTTTTCCAACAGGAGTTAAAATGCCTTTTGACCTCGTATCTGAGAGGACATGCTGGGTGGAGGAAAAAACAGTTGAGCTAGCCCTCCGCCATAATTACGTTAATTTATGCCCAACAGTAAGACTGGAAAAATTTAAAGTGCGCAGCTATATTCGGCTTTGCAAAATTAAAACTATTAATCTGCGCGAAATGTCTTTGTGAGCCGTCAGAAGTGCGCGCAAAAAATAGTAATAGCAGAGGCGGACTGTAGGCATCGTTGTTTCCAATATTCCGCGACGCGAGGTATGTCAGCGGTTGTCATTGCAAAACAGGTCAGCTTGAGTGTATCCTCCGCTACGACAAAAGCACTGCGTTCCAGCGTGCAGCGTGGAAGAAGATGCTGGGGCAGCCACTGCGCTCGCACCCGACCAAGCAGTGACGTAGAGTCACGTGAGGGGAGAAAGGGACCGCCCTTATCTCCGGACGCTGTCCACCTCGTCCAGCGCCTGTCATCGGTTTGTGAAAAATGTTATATGTGTATCAGACATTTTCGCATCGACGGGAGAAAGCGTTGCAATTATTGTCTGGTATATAACGCGTCCAATTGTACGCACGTGGTTGACACATATTGAACCGCAATTTCCTTTTTTTAATAAAGAGTATATGAAGCCAAATCGCGAAAAAGTCATCGATCGCAAATCACAATGTAGAAATCCCAACGCGTTGGCTGCCGCCTACGCAGCCCACTATCGATCCAATCTGGGCAGAAATCCTTCATTCAAAAGAAAGCGCAAACGCTCCCATAGTAGGATATTAAAAACAGCAGTTCAGAGCAATGGGCCATTTTCCTCGGCGTCTGGTATTCCTACGCCGACCAGCCAGAACAATAAGCGAAATGAACTTTACATTTTTATCCAGGCGCATAAAACAATAATTGGCGTTGCTCGTCACAGACCTCGCGCAGCCATGTTTCCAGCTGAACTTCCAAGAAAGCCAGCTTGGTTCTTCGCAAGCAGCTTCTACATTCTCGATTATTGGTCACCGTTGTGTTTTTCTTTTACATGTAGAACAGCAGCTGTAGGTCGGCCTGCCTAAATATCAATCTGCACTTCATGAGCATGCAATCTATACACGACTACAAATTACACACAGCGCGTATTAGCCGCGTTGTTTGGAAACTATGCTATCCCACCCGTGTGATTGAACTCATCCTCCGCTTTCTGACTTAGCATACTGATAGGTGGAAGAGAATACAAGGTCATCTGGGTGTTCTAAGATTAACAAAGAGGTGAAATCGGAGGATGGGGCTGCCAGTTTTTGGATACACCCAATTCTTGAAATGATAATTTGAGGGTCTCGTGCATCTTGAACTCTTGTCTTAACTGATGATGCAGATCAAGCTAAGAGCTTCGTGTGAGATGGTTTGCCGGTGTTGTGGAAGTAGGTTGAGGACGATGGCAGCATGGGAAAGAAAGTGTTGTACCATCGCGGGCTAGACCACCAGTTGGGGCTAGAGACAGGGTTAGGCAGAACAAACTTTAGTACGATGGATTTTTGCGTTCGAACGTGGGGCTCTTACGTCGAAAGCCCCGCGCTGGCTGGCGTCTCCCACGCACAGTGGACCAGGAGAATCTTGGTGACCGTGCAAGGGCAGGGACAGGCAATGTTCACACAAGGATCTTGTAAGGCCGGATTGTTGGTTGAGGGATGCTCGCAGGAAGCAGTACCAGCGCGGCGTGCCTACGCTGGCGCCGTGAACACTGCCGTATAGACACCCCCCCCCCCCCCCCCCCCCCTACACACACCTCGCTCCTCCTCTTCGCACTCTCTCTCTGCTGGAAGTAGTCATATATCAGTCGCTATAGACAGGTACCTTCCCAATGGCATAAAGCCGACATGCAAGTAACTCCACCAACACTCTTAAAACTTTTGCAAAGTTCTTCGGACTCTCTACCTGTGGTGGGGGGGGGGGGGGGAGGAGTCTATTGGGCAGTATCCATGGCCCCAGCGTAGTTGAAATGCACGCTCCAAAGCTGCCCGGCATTATGAGCCGAACCATTACCTTCCACCCCGAGATAACCAGTTTCCAATGGTCACAAGTGACCTGTTGTGTGTGCTCATTCTCAGGGACAGCCTGACCATGCTGGTACCCGGACAATGAGGTATCAGGGACAAGAGACTAGAGCGCGACGAACTGCCATGGTAGAGGCATCCAATCGTACTTGAATAAGGCAGAGGATGGCAGAGGGAATTAGATATACACCCTGCGAGCGATTAAGGGGCAGTATCAATAACGTCGGAGAAAGTGTAGGCTTCAATGGGAGTTTACGCAAGAAAATTACCGGAGGAAAGACGGTGTAACGTTTCTGCTTGGCAGCGCTTATGGTTTTGTCTGAGAGGTGGTTAGGAGAAAAGAGGCGCTTGCAATCCGGCAGCAGTTTAAAAAAAAACATCATCATCATCATCAGTCTGAGTAAACCCACTGCAGGGCAAAGGCCCCTCCCATTTCTTCATATTAACCCTGTCCTTTTCCAGTGGCGGCCACCGTATCTCCGCAAACTTCTCAATCTCATCCACCCACCTAAAATTCTGCCGCCCATTGCTACGTTTGCGTTCTCTTGGAGTCCACTCCATTACCCTTAAAAACAAGCAGTTATCATGCCTTCGAATTAGATGCCCTGCCCAAGCCCATTTCTTCCGCTTGATTTCGACTAAGATGCCATTAACCCGCGTTTTTTCTCTCACCCACTCCGCCCGCTCCTGATTTCTTAACGTTACAGCAATAATTTTTCTTTCCATAGTCGCTGCGTTGTCCTTAACTTAAGCTGCACCCCCTTTGTTAGCCTCCACGTTTCTGCCCCATAGGTGAGCACCATTAAGACACAGCTGTTGTATACTTTTCCCTTGAGGGATATTGGTAAACTGCCATTCATGATCTGAGAGAACCTGCAATATGCGCTTCGCCCCATTGTTATTCTACCACTTATTCCCCTCTGATGATCCGGATCAGCGGTCACTACCTGCCCTAAGTAGGCATATTCTCTTACTACTTCCAGCACCTCGGTACCAATTGCGAACAGCTGTCCTTTGTTAGATTGTTGTACATTACTTTGGATTTCTGCATGTTAATTTTTAGCCCCACCGTTCTGCTCTGCCTTTCTAACTCATTGATCATGCATTGCAGTTCATGTCCTGAATTACTTACCAAGGTAATGTTATCAGCAAATCGTAAATTAGTTAGGTATTATCCATTAACTCTTGTCCCCAACTATACCCATTGCAGGCCCCGGAATACCACCTGGAAGCAGGCGGTGAATAGCATTGGCGAGATCGTGTCTCCCTGCCTGACACCTTTCCTTATTGGATATTTATTGCTGACTTTATGAAGGACTATGGTAGCTGCGCAATCGTTATAAATGTCTTCCAATATTTTCACATAACACTTTTCTACACCCTGATTCCGCGCTGCCTGCATGAGAGCTGAGGTTTCCACTGAGTCAAACGCTTTCTCGTAATCAGTGAATGATATATATGGGGGTTGGTTATATTCTGCGCATTTTTCTGTCACCTGATTGATAACGCGAACGTCTGATCATCTGAGTCATTCAAGTCTAAGGTTGTCCTGATTCTATTAGGGATTACCTTACTTAATACCTTGTGGGCAACGGACAGTAAGCTGATCAGTCTGCAATTATTCGTCCTTGACGTCTCCTTTCTTATGAATTAATATAATGTTAGCATTCTTCCAAGCTCCCGGTACGCTCGAGGTCACTAGGCATTGCGTATGCAGGATGGCTAGTTTTTCTAGCACTATCTCTCCTCCGTCCTTCAAGAATCTGCTTTTACCTAATCTTCACCAACTGCTTCCTCCCTTTGCGTTGTTCCTAACGCTTTCGTTACTTCCTGCTTCGTTACTGGCGGGATATTCCATTGCCGTGCCTACTGCCTCTCTCATTAACGTTGTGATTGAATTTGTTACTGTATAGATTTGTGTAGAACTCTCCGGCTACTTTAACTGTTTTATCCATAATGACTTTGCACTCTTTGTCTCTTAACGCATACATATGGTTTATACCTGTGCCTAGTTATCTCTTCTCTGCTTTTAGTCTACCTCCGTTCCTGAGAGCGCGCTCGATTTTGTCCGTTTTAAAATGCCTTATGTCGGCTACCTTGCGCTAATTAACTTCGATAGCTCTGCTTGTTCTATTCTGTCTGTAGAGTTATACGTCCTCATGCTTTGGCGTTTCTTAATCAGATCTGTAGTCTCCTGAGATAGCTTGCCGGCATCCTGTCGAACCATCCTACCACCTACTTCTGCGGCGCACTCCGTAGCGATAGGGATGAGATAATCGCTCATTGTTTCAATATTACGGTCGGGTTCTTCGGAAAATATGTTCTGCAGCGAAATCCTAAAATCCTCTACTTTACCTATTAACGCTAACTCGTTATTAGCCTTCCACTTCACTAGTTTACTCCGTTCCCTCTTCAAATCTAAGCTAATACGAGACCTTACCATTCTGTGGTCGCTACAACGAACCTTACCGAGGACCTCCACATCCTCTACGATGCCAGGGTGTGCACACAGTATGAAGTCTATTTCATTTTTAGTCTCACCATTGGGGCTCTTCCACATCTACTTCCTGTTTGCTCGTTTGCGGAAGAAGGTATTTATGATCCGTAAATTATTGCTACCTGCGAACTCTACTAATATCTCTCCCCTGCTATTCCCAGAACCTATGCCATAGCATCACCTACCGCCTGGTTGCAACATGCTGACAATACTGCAATTTTTATTTTATGATTACTGATTAACTGTGACCGTTGAATTTCTGAAGTTCTAAGTGGTACGCCTCCCAAGAAGAGGCCGCTGTAACTGTGTCAATCTGAATCAGCGACTATGTACTGTATTCTTACGATCAATAGACGCCTCAATAATTCTAAGAGAGGTAACGCGGAAATAATCCCCAATAAAGTCCAGTGGGCACTCGCGGGTTCACAGTACTGTGGCTCCCTGTATAAGGAACGCCTCATTTTATCGCATGGCATCAATGATATCGCATGGGAGATAACCGTTAGAGAGGACTTTGCGCTGCGCTGTGCTTATCTTTGCTTTTGATGGCCTCGTATAGCAGCAATGACCCTTTGCTTGAAATGCTGAGAGCAATGGTTACACGACTGGCACGTGTAAAAAAGTATGTTCAGTTCTGCTTGTTCCTGGTAAGGTTAGCGCCCGATGTAGTTGTCTAATTTACGTTTCATTTTCTTCTCTGGTTATGATTATTGTGAACACATATTGCCACCTAGTATTGCCAGGTGGCGCATACGAAGTAGGGCGACGACGACGAAGTAGGGCTCGCGCCGAGTGGAGTCTGTCGCTGTTGTTGCCCCAGCTTGCCTGGCCTTCCCTTTCGTGCCTGCTAATGAAGCCCCCCTTCGTCAGCAAGTACGTTACCGTCTGGTGGAGGCGCTGGGTAAGATCCCTGTATATGTCTAATACTCCTCCGCATACCCTGGGCTCCAGTCCTTCGCTGGTGGACACCCCTGTGCACCGTGCTAGCCGGAGAAACCAAGGCCTACCTCCCGAACACGGGCTTTTGGAGTCTGCAAGAGCACCCACCCATCGACCTGTTATGCCAGCTGCAGCCTACTATACCTTGCAGAATCCGCGACTGCCCAAACCATTCCATGGCAGTCAGCTCGAAGACGTCGAAGACTGGCTGGTCGAGTTTGAACGCGTGGCCTCGTTCAACCAGTGGGACGACGCAGCCAAGCTTCGAAACGTCTTCTTTAGCCTGGAGGATGGGGCACGTACGAGGTACGAGAACCGAGAAGATGCGCTAACATCATGGCATGAGCTCCGCCGACGCCTGCTGGAGACCTACACCAGCACGGATCGCCGAGAACGGGCTGAACGGGCTTTGCAGTCTCGCATTCAAATGCCGAATGAGTCTGTAGCCATGTACGTGGAGGATATGACTCGGCTCTTCCGGCGAGCTGACCCGGCCATGCCCGAAGAGAAAAAGGTGCGCCAACTCATGCGCGGCGTCAAAGAACAGCTCTTTGCAGGCCTCGTGCGCAGCCCACCATCGACCGTCGCTGCATTCCTTGCCGAGGCCGCGACGATGGAAAAGGTTCTTCAACAACGTTCTGCGACTTACAACCGGCCCGTGCATGCTGCTGCAGTCACCGAATCGTTTGCCACCGCCGGGAGCCACCCTGACGATTTGCGCGAACTGATTCGCACCATCGTGCGTGAAGAGGTCCTCAAGTTTTGCAGCCCTTCGCAGTCTGCACTTGGTTCGATTTCCGCTCTTGTTCACGAGGAGGTGCAACAGGCGTTCAGGGGTCCTACCGTCGAAACACCACCTCTGCCGGGAGACTACAGCCGCCCCACCTATGCCGAAGTTGCGAGACGCCCGGCTGCAGCTTCGCCACCGCCGATTCCAGTAACGCCTCCTGCACCGCTGTCCCCAGTTCCACCAGTCCCGTATTTCGACGATCGCCGAGTGCACTTGCGGAAGGCCGATGTCTGGCGCACACCTGACAACCGGCCACTCTGCTTTCACTGCGGAGAACCAGGCCATCTCTACCGCAATTGCTCTTATCGACGCCTCGGTCTGCAGGGCTTTCGAGCCGATTCGCCCAGACCCCGGTTTGGCCACCGGCCTCCAGCCATGAAGACTTCCTCGCGGAACAGCGACTTTCAGCCCGTGCGCCGTATCAGCCGCGCTCATCTTCTCCGCGGCGCTCTTCCCCGAACCCGCACAGCTCCCCGCGAGCAGTACAGGGTGTTGTGAATGTGAATTTCTAACACCGGAACGCTCCCAGTGTTGCGCGTTCGGCCGGTGAGCTACAGAGACGCTCCCCAAGGACGGCGTCCAAGCCGGCGTCTCTCCGAGCCTGCGCGTCGTCATCGTGGAGCGCGTTGTGCGTTCGGGCCGGACAGCTACGGGAACGCTACCCGGGTTGGCGTTCAAGCCTTGCCGGCCAATCAGCCAACAGGACGCTCCTGATTGGACGAAAAGGGGCGGGAGTCTGTGCCGACTCTATTTAAGGGCTCCCGTCTCCTGTGTCTGTGTCTTTTTCCTGTTGGGATACATCGTGCCCTGTATCGTGCTTCTCGCTACTTGTAAATATGTAAATACATATACCTTTTTTTTTCACGCTGCTCCTTAACCCCCCGTCTCTTCATTGCTCCGGCTGGTCGGCGACAGCGGACCCGCGTCCCGACGGCAACTGAGACCCCGCGTCTCAACAACTGGATGGCAGCGCTGGGATCGAAGTCAGCTCTTCGCATCGCCTAGCAGCGTTCGCAGTTGCAAGAGCTCCCACGTTGGTGGACCCCATGATCGTGGCTCTGTGAGTGTCCGACCTTTCTTCCCTGAGGTATTTTGCCAGGCTTTTGAATTTAGCGTCAATGCTGGCAGGCTTTCTTTGGCAGTGCTGTGAGTACTGATTGTTGTACGCATTGCTAAGAAGAGATAGGGGATCGGTCGAGTGTCTGAGCGCATCATGGACCTGAAATCTTTGCAAAAGCCGGATCTAATTTTGATCAGCAAAGAATTAGGGGTTAAACTGGGGAAGGCCAAGCGGAAATCGCAAATCATAGAGGCAATAATATCTTGCGGAGCGGACGATGAAGAGCTTATCGACACATGGGAATTGATCAAGGAAAGGGAAGCGGCTGAGAAAGAACAGCGCGAGCTAGAACAGAAGCAACGCGATCGAGAGCTTCAGCTTCGAGAGAAGGAGCTCGAGTTAGCACGCCGACAGCAGGAAATTGACCTAAAGAAACTGGACGCGGAGTCGAAGAGAGCCGAAGCCGGCGTCGCTCAGCCACCATCCCCCAGCCCAGGAGGAAGGGAAACAATCAAAATTAAACATTTCATGCAACCCTTCCAGCTAGGCGAGGACATTGGTATTTTTTTGGTGAACTTTGAAAGGACATGCCAAAAAAAAAACAATCTTGGGAAAGATGGGTGGCCACAGCAACTATTGAGCCTGTTGCCGTGTAAGGTAGCGGACGCGATCGGGAGATTGAGTGCGGAAGAATCGGAGGACTATGAGACCGTGAAGGCAAGCCTCCTAAAGAAGTACCGCCTGTCTGCCGAGGCTTTTCGCCAGCGTTTCAGAAAAGCCACTAAGTGTAAAGAAGAGTCTTACCTCGAGTTTGGTTATAACTTGAAAACAAACTTAGTGGAGTGGTTAAAGAGCGCAGGCGTTCACGCGGACGCAGGGAAGATCGTGGAATGCATGTGTCTAGAGCAGTTTTATGACACAATTCCGGATCGAATGCGTTGGTGGATTCTCGACAGGGCCGAGGTAAACACTGTTGAGAAGGCTGCTGAACTCGCGGAAGAGTATGCGTCACGCCGCGTGTTGCTTGAAAGTCGTGGTACAAGCAACAGGTACAAGCAACGGTACCCCGCTAGGCATAGAGCAGACGAAACAGGCGCGAAGCCAGTTTTTAAGAATGCCGGAGCAGTAAAAGGGGACGACCGTCCAAAAGGAGAGGCGGACGCTAAAGTCCGAAGTGATGAAAGGGGGCAGCGCTCCCATCTGTGTGTCAGCGACCAGCCTAGGAACCCCACTTGGTCAGCTGAGGACACAACCGTTGCTCAGGGAAGTAACGGCAGGGAAGGTTTAAACCCAGAAGCAGATGCTGCTTTTAACAGTGAGTCAGTTATCTCTCAGGAAGAGAGTAGTGAGCTCACAGGCCAGCGCAGTGAAGGATTCAAAGGAGACGCTCCTTCGATGCGGCTGGTGAGCAACAGTAGCCAATTATTGGAGGCGCTTTGCTGTAATCAGAGTGACTGTGAGTCACCCGAGTGCGTCGTTGAAACGCCAGGCCAGAACGCAACGTTACCCAAAGGGAGTGGTTCAGATAGAGTTGCGGGCCAGGTACTTAGTTTCATGGGGTCGGATAGCAATCCTCAGGAGAGCAAGTTGCTAGGCTCAGCGGAAAGTAAAGTGCAGTCGGAACAATTTGAGGTTACGACGTGCCGTGATTCATCGAAAGCGCGAGCCGATAGTTTAAATTCAGATGGGAAAGGCGGCTCGATGCTTAGTCAAAAAGCAGATATGGAGGATGAAGGCACCACGATAACAGGAGGTGTGCAAGAAAGAACATCTAGAGCAGTTTCCGGAAAGCGGCCTCGCGCAAGGAGAGCCAAGCCAAGTGGTAGTCCACAGAGAAAGGACAAAGGACGGGCCAAAAACGTCATAAGGGTGAAGGCACGTCAACATTGTAATCGTGCAAGACTTTCACCACGGCACTCCAGATTCGATAGGCACCGCACGCAGGCCAAACTGACTAGATGGGTTCAAAGAAAGCGAAAGCCACCTGCCCCATTGTGGCGACACTGCAGAAGTTTTTCCAGGAACGCACCCAGGCCTTTTTTTCATATTCGATCTTTCCCCCTTCGCATTCAACTTTTAAAGTACTGCTCAGGTGTCGGAGACGCGCGGCTGAGGGCGGTACGAATCATTGTTGCGCGGCGTCTGGAGCTCGCAGGGGTCAACGCGCACTTGACCTTCGGGTTTTGTCGTGTACCGCCTGCTAAAGCTACTGTCGGTCTGCGACCGCGCAGGGCGCGGCTGAAGAGTGTCACGCTGCTAAAAAGAAAGGGGTTGTTGTTTTGTCGCTATCAGGACAAGCGTAGGTATCGCGATATAAAGCCCCGAGCTAAGATAGCTCCATTTAGTAGACGCAAAATCAAAAGACCGGATAGGTGCGAACCTCACACCGAGCGAAAAGGAAGGGTGCGCAAGAAATTAAACACTTCTGAAAGGTGTCACTTGCCACCACGAACAAAGAAAAAGAAAGGACGGTTCCACCGGAAGCGTTACGCACGCGAAATGGAAAGTCGCGTCTGGCGCGCAAGGCGTAAGGAAAGGGACAAGACAGCAAGAGAAAGCAAATCGTTCTCGTCTTGTTCCTCCCGTAGAAAATGGAGAGACAATCGCAGGGAGACAGACATGCGTAGCTCTGAGGTAAAGCTGCTCGCCATTTCAACGTGCCCTCCACCGAAAACAAAGGATGATGTGAGAGCCTTTCTCAGTCTTGTAGGGTACTACCCGCAATACATCCCGCGGTACTCGGACATCGCTAGCGCTCTCACCAACGCTTTACGCAAAACTGAACCAGAGCGCGTCGCCTGGAACTGCGTGAAAGAAAAGTCCTTTCTAACTCTAAAGGAATCCCTGAGGAAGGATCCCGTGTTAAAGTCCCCGGATTATACAAAACAGTTCATAATCCAGTGTGACGCGAGCAACAGGGGAATGGGTGCTGTGCTTTGCCAGACCGATGATCAAGGGAACGAACACCCAATCATTTATGTAAGCAGGAAGCTCACTGCCAGGGAAGAAGCATACAGCGCTTCTGAAAATGAATGCGCGTGCCTGGTGTGGGCGATACAAAAACTTGCCTGCTACGTGTCTGGTACGAAGTTCATCGTACAAACGGACCACTGTCCTCTAACCTGGCTAGAACGCATGTCGGGCAAAAATGGTCGCCTCCTGCGCTGGAGCCTTGCTCTGCAGCAATTCAGGTTCGAGGTTCAGTACAAAAAAGGAAAGGCAAACGCCAACGCAGATGGCTTAAGCCGATGCTTCTGAAAAGAGAAAGGTATAGAAGGGATTTGGACGGGCTGCTACTTTCTTTTGCTGTTTTGTGATCTTCTGTTTCTTTTTTTTTCTACTCGCGAATAAAATAGTCTGTGATGCGACGGTGCACTCGCGATTGAACCTGTCGCCTGTCAGCGAAAGTATTGGTAGTATAGAAGCCTGGCAGATCCCTGGGGAGATGGAAGGGCATTTGCTGGCTGCTGTTGTGTCCGGTCCAGACCACCTCCCTTCCAGACCTGAAGAGACCGGTTGGCGAGCAGATGACGGGCGGCGGACAAAGACTAAGCCCCGACCTCGGCACTTCGCGAAGTGGCTGCGGACCTCTTCCCTTCGTGCACGATTTTCCGGGCGGGGGCGAGCTGTTGTGAATGTGAATTTCTAACACCGGAACGCTCCCAGTGTTGCGCGTTCGGCCGGTGAGCTACAGAGACGCTCCCCAAGGACGGCGTCCAAGCCGGCGTCTCTCCGAGCCTGCGCGTCGTCATCGTGGAGCGCGTTGTGCGTTCGGGCCGGACAGCTACGGGAACGCTACCCGGGTTGGCGTTCAAGCCTTGCCGGCCAATCAGCCAACAGGACGCTCCTGATTGGACGAAAAGGGGCGGGAGTCTGTGCCGACTCTATTTAAGGGCTCCCGTCTCCTGTGTCTGTGTCTTTTTCCTGTTGGGATACATCGTGCCCTGTATCGTGCTTCTCGCTACTTGTAAATATGTAAATACATATACCTTTTTTTTTCACGCTGCTCCTTAACCCCCCGTCTCTTCATTGCTTCGGCTGGTCGGCGACAGCGGACCCGCGTCCCGACGGCAACTGAGACCCCGCGTCTCAACAAGGGTCGCTCGCCGAGCCCTCGCCGGGAAAACTGAGACCAGCGACCTTCGGGGGCGAGGTCGCTGGGAGTCGCTGCGCTGAAGACCTCCCGCCGCCGCCGCTACGCTCCGACCGTGAACAGATAGTACCGTCATCTGACCAAGACAGCTGCGTCTCCTTGGACATACCTGTTCTTCTCGACGGTCACAGAGTCAGTGAATTAGTGGACACCGGGGCCGACTATTCAATTATCAGTGATAAATTGGCGACTCTTCTAAAAAAAGTCCTTACGCCTTGTTCTGTAGTGCATCTCCGTACTGCCGGTGGTCATCTCGTTACTCCAAAGGGTATTTGCACGGCTCGCGTTCAGATTCAGGGATCTACGTTCGTCGTCAATTGTGTAGTTCTGTGGAATTGCTCCCGCGATCTCATTATCGGCATTGACTTTCTGCGGGAGTATGGTGCTGTCATCGACCTCCGCCGACGAATCATCACCTTTTCGACCAGTAAAGCGACCCACCTCGCCGAATCTTGCCACCGCAGTGCCGCCCTTCGTGTTTCTGCTGACAGTGTCACGTTGCCGCCACGGAGCAGTGTTTTGGTTGAAGTCACTTGCAACGACTTGCATGACGCAGAAGCAGTCGCCGAGGCTAACCGTTCACTCCTGCTTACTCAAGGCATCTGCGCCGCTCGCAGTCTACTGACGCTTCGTGGTGGCCGGTCTGCGGTCCTGGTCACCAATTTTTCTAATGAGTACCGGCACCTTTTTGCAGGAACGGCTATCGCTTCTGCCGAACCTGTTACCGATATTCCCGTTTGTTTTGCGTCCGCGGCAGCCGGCACTGACGAACCTTCCCTTGAAAACGTCGACATAAACTGCCACCTGTCTCGGGAGCAACGCCTGGCTTTGGAACAGCTGCTGAAGGAATACAAGTCGTGCTTCGCTTTCTCCTCGAAGGTTCGTCAAACACCCATCACGCAGCACCGCATCATCACCTATGACGACGCTCGCCCTATACGACAGCAGCCTTATCGTGTTTCTGCTAAAGAACGGGCGGTTATCCAAACTCAGGTTCAGGAAATGCTTGACGATGGCGTTGTTCAACCTTCCCAAAGCCCGTGGTCTTCACCTGTAGTCCTTGTTAAGAAGAAGGACGGCACTCTCCGGTTTTGTGTCGACTATCGCAAACTGAACAGTGTGAACAAAAAGGACGTCTACCCGTTGCCGCGCATTGACGACTCGCTGGATAGATTACGGTGCGCTAAGTACTTCTCATCAATTGACTTAAAGAGCGGCTATTGGCAAATTGAAGTAGACGAACGGGACCGCGAAAAAAACCGCCTTTGTGACTCCAGATGGCCTCTATGAATTTAAAGTGCTTCCTTTCGGTTTGTGCTCCGCCCCGGCTACGTTCCAACGGATGATGGACACCGTCCTCACAGGCCTCAAGTGGCAAAGCTGTCTTGTTTACTTGGACGACGTCGTAGTTTTTTCGGAAACGTTTGACCAACATCTCCAGCGCCTGCGGGCTGTCCTCGAAGCCCTCCGCTCGGCAGACCTTACCCTGAAGCCCCAGAAGTGTCATTTCGGTTACGAAGAGCTCAAATTTCTGGGTCACGTTGTGAGCGCTGAGGGAGTGCGGCCGGACCCCGAAAAGACTGCCGCCGTCGCACGTTTTCCCGTTCTGACCGACAAGAAAGCTGCCCAGCGCTTCCTGGGTCTCTGTGCGTATTATCGGCGCTTTATTGCGGACTTTTCCACGATTGCTGAGCCGTTGACGCGCCTCGCCAGGAATACCACCTCCTTTGTCTGGACCACTGAGCAACAGACCGCTTTCTCTACGCTCCGCCAGCGCCTTCAAACACCTCCCATTCTTGCGCACTTCGACGAAGATGCCGATACAGAGGTCCACACCGACGCCAGTAACATCGGTCTTGGCGCGGTCCTTGTTCAACACCAAGACGGCCGTGAGAGGGTTATCGCCTATGCTAGCCGTACTCTCTCCCGCGCCGAGAGCAATTACTCCACGTCTGAAAAAGAATGTCTTGCGGTCGTGTGGGCCACCATGAAGTTTCGCCCTTATCTTTACGGCCGCCCATTCAAAGTGGTCACCGATCACCACTGCCTATGCTGGCTGGCAAATTTGCGAGACCCATCTGGACGCCTGGCACGCTGGAGCTTACGGCTCCAGGAATTTGACATTACTATTGTTTACAAGTCCGGCCGCAGACACGAAGACGCCGACACACTGTCGCGTGCACCAGTTGATCCTGCCGACGCAGCGCCCGATGACGACAGCGGCTTCCTTGGTACTCTCACCGCCTCCGACCTACTGACTCGGCAGAGGGCGGACTCGGACCTTCGCCCTCTCATTGACGCCCTTGAAGGTAGTGATACGGTTATACCTCGCCACTTCTCTCGACGTCTTGGCTCCTTCTGTTTGCGGCAAGGTCTCTTGTACAAGAAGAACTCGAGAGGCAACGATAGACCTTACCTTCTCG
Source organism: Amblyomma mixtum (assembly GCF_055824585.1). Classification (NCBI taxonomy): domain Eukaryota; kingdom Metazoa; phylum Arthropoda; class Arachnida; order Ixodida; family Ixodidae; genus Amblyomma; species Amblyomma mixtum. The sequence continues at coordinate 36,172,414 of NC_143015.1, forward strand.
TCATTCCAGCCGACCTCCGATCTGACGTTCTTTTCGCCTGCCACAATGAGCCCACGTCTGGCCACTTGGGCTTTTCACGTACGCTCGCCAGAGTGCGGAACATGTATTACTGGCCTGGACTTTCTGCTGATGTCAAACGATACGTTAAAAGCTGCCGAGAATGCCAGCGCCGGAAAACGCCACCACTTAAGCCGGCGGGTTTTCTCAAGCCCGTTACTGCCCCTCGCGCTCTGTTCGACCAGATCGGCATGGACCTCCTCGGCCCTTTCCCCTTGTCGCAGGGCGGCAATAAGTGGATCATAGTTGCTACCGACTGTTTGACTCGCTACGCCGAGACCAAGGCGATCCCTCGTGGCACAGCTTCAGAAGTCGCAGAGTTTTTCATGCACAACATCGTCCTGCGACATGGCGCTCCTTCGCACGTGATTACAGACAGAGGGATGGCGTTTACAGCGCAACTAATCGACCAAATCTTTCGGCTGAGCTGCACAACACACCGCAAGACCACGGCCTACCATCCGCAGAGCAATGGCTTGACCGAACGATTAAACAGGACCCTTGCGGACATGTTGTCCATGTACGTAGATGTTCAACACAAAACTTGGGATGAGGTCCTGCCGTATGTCACCTTTGCCTACAACACCGCCCTGCAGGAAACTACGCGCTTCTCCCCGTTTCGCCTTGTGTACGGACGCGAAGTCCAGAGCATGCTTGATGCCATGCTCCCGTGCCCAGAGGATGACCAACTCGCCCCAGACGCCCAACAGTTTGCCCAACGTGCTGAAGAAGCCCGTCAGCTGGCCCGCGTGCACATCGGGCAACAGCAGAGCTCGGATGCGCGCCGTTACAACCTTCGCCACCGACAGGTTGACTACAAACCCGGTGACCAAGTCTGGGTGTGGACTCCTGTTCGTCGCCAAGGCTTGTGTGAGAAACTGCTCTCCCGCTATTTTGGCCCTTACAGAGTGGTACGGCGTGTGAGTGAGGTTAACTATGAAGTGGTTCCGGACGGTGCTGCGCAACCGCGACGCCGACAGCCCGACTCTGACACTGTGCACGTTGTGCGGCTTAAGCCGTACTATACACGGTGACGCAACCGTGCTGATGTTTTCGCGCGCTTCAGTTGTGGCAGTTTGCTTGTTTTCTTTGTTTATTTTTTGTTTCACCCTTACGTCGACAGCGACAGCGCTCTTTTTTTTTCTTCATAAGGGGGGAATAATGCCACCTAGTATTGCCAGGTGGCGCATACGAAGTAGGGCGACGACGACGAAGTAGGCTCGCGCCGTGTGGAGTCTGTCGCTGTTGTTGCCCCAGCTTGCCTGGCCTTCCCTTTCGTGCCTGCTAATAAAGCCCCCTTCGTCAGCAAGTACGTTACAATATGTAATGCGATATTTCATTATCACTCGAGGATGTCTTTGATTGGTCTTGCCACTCTATGTTTTCACGATGTGCTGTTGTTCAGGTGACTTTTCTTCCTTTGCAGCTTGTGTTTAGATTTCACTATATGCGTGTATCACGTGTGCAACGTCCCGAAGCTGTGTATCGTGGCATTCATTTTTCGAAAAATACAACTCGTCGAGTAGATCACCTGGTTTCTTTTCTCTAATGTCTCGACTGCATGTTCACCTAAACGCGCCGCGGAATATCTTGTCTCTGCATATTGCCACAAGATGGAACGACAGACAAGGTAGTACAAGGCAGACAGTCACTTTTGCTCAAGTGCACTGAGGACTGCGGGACATTCCGGAGTCGTGGTTCGGGAAATGGCTTCGTCCGTCTAAAAGGTTATGGACCTCTACTGAGTGTCATTGAAAGTTCGATGCTCAGGAAAAAATACTCTCCTAAGGCCACAGCTCTGAAAGACTACCGAAGAGATATGAAGGTCGCAAGACAAGTATCCGATAATCGTTTGTCATGCGGTGCATCATCCTGACGAGAAAACATAGTGGACTCCAGAGCTGCGTATTTTTGGACAACCCGAAATGGTCGTTATTTTTGTAAGCTGGGCCGCGGACGGTCGATTTATGCCTACCTATGCATAAATCCATACAGACATACATGGTCTATTCTGAAAGTAGTAGGACTCATCTTTTTAAAGAAAATTTATTCAAGAGAATAGTACAAACGATTAAAATTTTTCAAAGTAACACCCTTCCGTACCTACACGCTGCTGCCAATGAGTTTTACATTTTTCGTACGCCTCCAGGAACGCCTCGACCGGAATGCTGTCTAGCTCCCTCGTCACGGCCTGTTGAACCACCTCTACCGATCCATGATGTTTCCCCTTGAGCGTCGATTTTATTCTCGGGAATAGAAAAAAGTCTGGCGGGGCCAAGTCGAGACTGTAGGGGGGTAGAGGAAGCGTTGCCGCCTTGTGCTGGGCAAAAAATCGGGGTCCTCATTCACATAATGAAGAAGATCCTACCGGTTGGCCTTTTCCTCCTCTGACAACACTCCCGGCACCAACTTCGCGCACGCTTTCCTCGTAGATAAGTTGTCTGTCACGATCTCGAAAACTTGGGTTTGAGGAATGCTGAAGTCATCAGCAATCATTCTGATACTCATTCTACGATCATTGTTAAGTAAATGTTTCATTCGCTACATATTTTCGTTGGTCTTGTTGGTCGAAGGGCGTCTGGAGCGGTCGTCTTCCTCCACTCATTCCTTACCTTCTCGGAACAGCTTGTGCCACTCAAAAAACACCTGATCTACCCATGGAAGCGTCACCGTAGGCCTCCGTAATCATGTTGTAAGTCTCTTTGACCGTTTTGCCAAGATTTACTCAAATTTTGATCGCGTATCGCTGATCCAGTAAACTCTCGATGATTCTGCGTGACGAGACGTTTCGACAGGGGTTCACAGTACAAGCGACCTCCTCTCTTCAACGGCCGAGAGCCGACTGCCGATTTTCCCCTGCATTCCCAATATCCCCCTTCAACGATCCTGCACGCGCAGACCACCTCTCGCCCGCCCGTTCGCCCAGGAAAAAACCAGTCCTACTACTTTCAGAACAGACCCTGTAAAGGGCCTACGAAAACAGCAAGCTCGCGACCGTCGATAGTGAACTCAGAAGCAGCAATAGGACAGCCTTTGCAAGCTGTGTGTGAGAGGCGCAGGGGCCTGCAATCCAGACAAACCTCTACGACACCCTCGGACACTCGACCGTGGAGGCACCTTTTTATTGGACGAGCTTTCGTTTGGAGTTGTTCTCTCTGGCCCCGTTTCTGGGGGTGGCATGGAACAAATGATAACTTGAAAAAACCTTCTTTTTCTAGCCTTCCTCAAAACAAATGACCTAGCTAAACTTTAAATATTTAAGAAGTATCGGAACAAACTAAATGCGGAATTGTGAAGAGCAACAACCTTTTCAGTACTGCGAGAAAACAGCGTCCGGACAAATATTCAACGAAGCCCTAAATAGACAAACGACCAGAGGAATCCCTTCTGAATTGACTATAGGAGGGAGAAAATTATCTGCAATTGTCCTAGCCGAGTCTTTCCGAGAACACTTCATCAATGTAGCGAAGCCAGCAGTCGACAACTCGACTAGCACTCTGCTTCAATACCAGTGTAAGGACATGCTATTTTTTTGCCTAACTGACGAAATTGGAATGTATCGCAAGTTTATAAGTTTGAAAAACACCAATGTGAGCGATATCGACGGCTTTCAAACAAAGGTGGTCAAATATGCTATCAATATCATCGCGCCGTATCTAGCATACATATTCAATCTGGCTCTTGAATCTGGTTGCTTCCCGGACGGGATGAAAATCGCAAAAGTTGCAGTTCTTTTAAGGATGGCAAAAAATTATGTTAATAACTATTGACCAGAGTCAGTGCATCCTGTATTTAATAAGGGTTTAGAGAAGATTATTATTTTGTGCATGAACAGCTTTTTTCGTTAAACATGCTCCAGTCAGGTGGCCAGCATGGCTTTTGCAATGGCAGGTCCATGAAAACAGCATTATTAACTCAGAAGGAATTCATAATTTCGAATATTTATTAAGGCAAACTTACACTCGCAATTCTCATTCACTACAGCAAAACCGTGAAATATAAATCGTGAAATAATACTAAACAAACTACTCAGTCATGCTGTCCGAAGAGTTGGTTCCGCCTTACTTAAACCTTTACTTTTGAATAGTCAGCAGCGCGTTTCTATCGCTGAAAGTAACTCATACCACAGATTTCTGACTTCCGGCGTGCCACAAAGGAGTATTATAGGGCCCTTTCTTTTCAACATCTATGTCAGCGATATCGTGCAAAAGGAAAACAATGCAATATGCGTGCTTTACGCAGACGACACGAGCATCTTTTTCACCGGTAAAAGTGTAGACGAAGTAGTAGGAGAAGCCAAAAAAAAAGCTTGCAATAATTGGGGATTGTTCAAATGAGAATTGTTTAAAAATAAATAGCAATAAATCAAAGGCCAAGTTATTCATGGCTACCGGCAAGCAGCCACAGATAGAAGAAAGGTTGTTTCTTGGAGATACAACCTTAGAAATTGTTAAGAACAAAATTCATCGCGTGACCTTCGCTGTTAACATGTCATGGACTCATCACATTCAATCATTTTCAAAGAGATTCTCTACATCAGTCGGCGCACTAGCACAGTGCCGCCATTTTCTTCCCCATTCAGCAAATCTTCAAATTTATCATGCATTGTTTTCCTCTCACATAATTTACTGCGCACTTGTTTGGGCCCCAACCACGCAAACAAATATTAAAACACTGCTCCTTCTTCAAAAGAAAGCACGTCGTCGCATTTCAAATGTGTCCTATTTACATTCAACTGCACCTCCAGTCACACGATATAACATGACAATCGTTGAAAAAATTTGAGTTTCGTCTACTGTAGTCATACTTATTTTGTGAAGAAAAGTTGAAGAGCCTAATAAAATTGCTTGCGGAGTTGCAGAAACAGAAAATTGTTGCACCCGTGGATCTGAGACATGGCTGATACCACGCAGACATACAAATTATATCATGCGGCAGTCACTCACACACAACTTGCCATGCTTGCTTAACAAATTTCTGTCTGAAAATTATGACTTAAGCACATGTGACAGACAACAGACGCGTGAAACTTTTTTTCTCACCTCAGTTTTTGTGCACCGAATGGTATTCACTGTAGTTTGATTGCACTTCAGTTTTTCATACTCTATGGTTTCTTGCTGAATTGTACTGACAATATCTTTCGATCAGTCAATTTGTGTGAAAGTGAAACCGTTCACGTGTGTTAAGAATTTTCTGTTGCCTATATGCTGCTGCCTTGTACGGGCATCAGGCACTCTCAAGATGCCAATGGCAGCTTTTTCGCCTCATGACCCCATCGAGCCGTTGCAGATAAAGTTTTCAAGTTAAAGTTTAAATGCGCAACGATGCGAACGCGTTAAGCCGTGCCACTCCCAAAGGTGCGCTTGTATGGCGAGCAAGGAATACGGCCCGAGAGCACAAGAATAGTTGCCGCATGTTTACTAAGGCGGAACACGGATTATTCCGCTATTTTTAAAGCGCTGCTGGGGTGCCATATTCATGTCATCAGTCACAAAGTGTAAGGGTGGTGGTGTGATTCTACCACTGACGTACACCTGTTTTTATTGGGTACAGGCTTTGTTACGAACTCATGCTCAACTTTTTTGGGAATTTACATCAACTTTGTCTGTTCACACGGTGCTGCCACGGTGCTTTTGCGAGTTTTTATTTCGCGGGGACATCGAGCGCACAGTATTCACATTGCGAAAAAACTGAAGTAAGTGTCTAGCAGATGAGTGAGTGTGCAAACATTTTTTGAAGATGGTGGCTGGAGCGCATGTGGGTGAGCCGTGAGTCCAAGCATCTGGAGGCTTGTGCCGAGCTTCTGGCGTTGAAAAGGAGCGTTACCTTGTCGTCGAGGCATGGGCTGGTCAGCTCCACCTCCAACAGCTCCAGAGCAGCATTACGCGGCATTAGATGGTGGAGTTTCCGGGGACACGTCCATGCGATATGTGTTAGTGTTGGGTTGTCTCCGCACCAAGAACATTTGTCTTCGTAAAGTGTTGGGCGTAGGCGATGTAAATACTGTAGTTTTAAAACACGTGTTTGTTTAAAGACGCCGTAGGAGGAAAAAGTGTACAGAGGAGAGAGAGGGATTCGGCAGAAAGTAGAGGAGTCTATGAGGCATTGCATTTCGAGCCTGTTGGAGAAGTGGGAGTTGAAGGGTACAAGGCCGGAGTGTCTGACCTCACTCGGTGAGTATATTCTAGGGCTAATATGTCCGCCCTGAGGTTGCCATGAAAGCCCTCGTGGCCGGGCACCCAGATGATGACGTGGTCTTGATGGAGAGTGTCCCAGATGTGTAGCGCCCTTCTTGGGACGCGGCCACTTGTATACGCTCGACTGGCGGCTTGGGAGTCTGTGAATATGTGAGCGCTGTTGAAGTGGGTGTCACAGATTTTTATGGCGAGGGCGATGGCGATCGCTTCAGCGGCGGTTGCGTCTGGGGCTCGGACCGAGGCTACCAGAAGTGGAATGTTGGTACTGAATACGACATCACAGGCGTACATCTGTGGGTAGGCATAAAAAGCGATGTCAACGTAGACAACGCTAGAATCATGCCCGTATTGCCTTCGCAGATGCCGCAGTCGGACTTGTCTCCTGGCCTTTTGGAGTTCATAGTGCTTTTGTTTGGGGATAAAAGGTAGGTGCGGATGATGGGGGGTAATATTCCTGTGAGGGCGAGTGTTTAGGTTGCTTGGGGATCCCCGATGTTTTGGAGGTTGACCCGTCCCGCAGAGGTAGGGAGTGAGCGCGTGCGTTGGGAGTAGAGGACCGCAACTTGGATTTTATTGAAGGTTTTACGGATGCCCACAATCACCGCGAGTCTGAGAGCGGTTTTGAATAGTGTGCGAATTAGGACCTCAGCCTTGTATTGGTTGGTCTTGGTGAGGTGGAAGTAGCTGATAGCAGGGGCCTTGACGAGCCGGAGAGTGTCCTCTTCGCGCATGCCTTTTCTGTGTCCCGCTATGTGGCGCGTCATGCGGGTAATGTTGAGAACCGAAGGGCGGAGGGTATAAAGGGTGTAGTTGAGTTTGCCGTCGTGTTGAGCCCAGGGGACGTGGACTAGAATAATCAGGTGTTCCGCAATGAGACGTTGATGAATTCGGATGCTTGTAGCGAAGTCCTTGTATTCGAGTGACTGCAGATTTTTCCAGGGCACATTGCATGCCGCAGCTAGTGATGAAATCCTCAATGGTTAGGATGGCTTCTTGAAGATCCTCTTCCTTGGCAGCGAGGGAGCCACGAATAGACCGTAAGGTAATATTGTCAGCATACATGGTGTAGGCATGTCTTCTTGAGCAAATAGTTGGTCAACTCAAAGGGGCCATAGGGATATTAAAAAAGAGAGGAAGTGGACAATGCGGTGGCCTTAAAAGGGGTGTCGAAGGGTTGGGATCTCGTGGCGCCGATGACGATTGTTGCGGTGTGGTTGGAGAGGAAGGTAGTGATATACCGATAGAAGCGGGTGCCACAGTTGATATGACTGATGTCGTTCAGTATGTCTATATGGGCGATGCTGTCTAATGCTGCCTTGGTGTACAGGGTGAGGATAAAGTGTTCGCCTCCGGATGGGATGCCCGTGAGTGCATCATTTTGGAGCAGGCGGAAGGCGTCTTGGGGGAAAAGTCCTGGGTGGAAACCGAGCATGTATGGGAAAAAGAGGTTTTTAGCCTGAGTATAGTTTTTGAGCCAGGTGTGAACAACCCGTTCATAGACTTTGCCAATGCAAGACGTGAGGGAGATGGGGCGAAATGCCTTAATGGAGGGAGGTGATTAATAGATGTGATTTAGAGCGTCGTCGATAAGCGGGATTGTACAAACGTCTTTTTTAAGTGATTGTTTCATTCAGATTGCAGGTACTGGAGTCGGGGCACCATGTTCATAAGCAGCGGTTGATCGCGGCGTTATGTGGTCGCCTCGTAGAGGCGTAGAAAGGTATTGTGCACTGTGTCGTCGAGCAACATCCCACTCAAACGCTGCGGTTTTAACTATTCCTCAGGGGGCTTGACGAACTTACCCCGGGGTGGGGTTGGGGCTTACCGGCGTCTGCTGTCAACGCCCAGCGGTTTTTCCTGTTCAGATGACAAGAACCACGCGTGACATCTGGTCAAGGTGAGGGGAAAATTCTTGTGTCCTCACGCTCGGATTAAACTGGAGAGCCCCGAACTCTGATGAAAGACCTTGTAGCCGTCGTCTGGTTTGATGTATAGGTGTAACCTCAGTCAAGAAGGACCGGCACAGTCTTGACTCTCGACTTACAGGAGATGTCCGAAACATGGGGTGCTGTACGCAGGAACGTCGTTTTTCTTCTCGATCATCTTGCGGCAAAACTCCGCTGAGAAGTTGGCCAAGCCCCGTAAGGAATATTGAAAACAGCTAGCTCTAAGGGGGAGATTGCTTATCGTAAAAGTGGACAAGACCCTCCTACGCCGTTACGAGGTGACCGCCTATAGCCGCGACCCACCGCTCTTCATGAACATGATACCCTCATACCACGTACCTGTCACCAGAAGAAAACGATCACTAAAAATGGCATTTTCTTCCGATCCGCTAATCGGTGATGCTCTAAATCCCCTCTGCCACCCCAAATAGGTTTTTTTGGATTCACCTACTTGGGATATTGGCAAGTCGAGTGGGAGCGCGAAAAAAGAGTGCTTATTACTCTGGATGGGCTTCATGTATTCAAGCTCATTCCGTTTGGAGTGTGCCCTGCAAAGGAGACTTTACAACGACTCGTGGACACCGTACTTATCGACCTAAAGTGGCAGACGTGCTTCGTCAACTTTGCCGATGTTTCCATCTTCGCCCCGACTTCGAGGATCACCTTCGACGACTCCAATCGGTCCAGGAAGGAGAAAAATTCCTCTGCTATCATTCTAAAAATGAGAAATCCCGCTTCACTTGCACGGAACGCAACTTCTTGCAGCACATTGTGAACCACGCCGGATGTCGGCCTGATACCGAGAAAACAAGAGATATCGTCACCTTCCAGCCGGTGCAGGACCAGAAAGCTGTCCGCAGTTTCCTTGCAATGGGCGCTTATTACCCCTGCATTGTGGAAGATTTCGCTATAATCACGAGACTTTGGCACGCCTGGCATAGACAGACACGCCTTTCACTTGAGAGGCACCGCAGCGCAACAAATTTTCAGATTTTCATCGCCTTCTCCAGGCAGCTCCCATTCTGGCTCACTTCGACCAAAATGCCGTCACAGAGCTCCATACTGACGGCAGCGACGTAGGCTAAAGGGCTATTGTGGCTGCAATCAAGGCAAGTCAAGAACGGATCCTCGATTAAGTAGACCGGATTATGTCGAGAGCCGGATCAAAAGACGAATGTCTTGGCATCCTCTGGGAAACATCGAAATTAGAGCCGTATCATCATACGGATCCTTTGAGAGGCGTCACCGATTGTCACGCCTTTCGCTGGCTCGCCAACCTCAAAAACCTGTCCGCTAGGCTACGGCTAAAGGAATACGACATGACCGTACCATGCCAGCACTCTGATGCCGTTTTTCCCCCTCGCGCCGCTAGATTTTCCAAGCGACGACTCTAATAATGACGACGCTCTCTCGAATGCTCTCAGAACCACCTGCCTCGATAACAACGCGCGCCGACAAAAATTTTCGAGACGTCATGAAATGTTTCAACGGTAGGCACCTCCCATTCCCGAGACATTTCTAGCGTGCTCTCTCATCACTAAGCATTTAGAACGCGAATTCCAATTTTGCGAATTAATGCATCATTATCCCCACGGTATACAAGGCACGCTACGCTAAAAAGGTCAGCTCTCCCAAGAGGTGGAAACCTATAAGTCACAAAGTTCGTGCATGAAAACCTGCTGTGCCACAGCGACCCCCAGATCCTAATCCCCGACAGGGGCACTGCATACATGGCTGAGGGTGTGTAACCGATTATTCGTCACAGCCACTCAGACCACCGAAGAACGACATCGTACCATCCCCACACGAACGGTTTGGCGGAAAGAGTGAAAGTAACGTTGCCGACATGCCTTCCATGTGCACCGATATAGAACACGAAGCGTGGGACTAAGTGCTCCTCTACGTGACCTTCACATAATGCCGCCATACATGTCCCCACTCTTTTTCGTTCAGGGCCGAGAAGTGACGACGATCCTCGACGCCATGTTGCCATATCTGACCGTCTCCAGCCCACACACGGGGCCGCATCTTCCTGGCACGGGCCGATGAAGCTCGTCAGCTGATCAAGGCGCAGATTCAGGTAGAGCAACGCCGTGATGCCGAACGCTACAACCTGGACAGCGTGATACTCATTGTGCACCTGGAAACCGTGTGCGTGTGTGGCTTCTGATTCAGCGACGAGGGCTAAGCGAAAAACTCCTCCACCGCAACTTCGAGCCATGCCGAGTGATCAGGCCATTGGGTGACCTCAACAACGAGTGTTCCACGTGACCCGCCTCAAGCCCTATTACGAGTGATAGGGCAGCTCAGTAATCCAGTTCGGTGCAGCCAACTACTACGCTCCGTCATGCATTCCGGATTAAATTTTGGTACGATGTTTATTTTTGCACGTGCGGTAATTACGCGGTTTGGTTGTCGTCGTTAGTATGCTGGGATATCGAATTCGCGGAGTTCGCGAGAAGAAAACGTTGAATGTCTAGCAAATGCGGTCGCTTTTTGGATTGCCGACGGTCACCGCCAACGTCTTGATGTTCTTCCCATTCAGGGGTCCAGTAGCACTCGTGACATCATGAACGATGCGTAACAATATAAACCGCAATACATCATAGCTATGGACCTCGGCGCACGCTCTATCCTTGAACACTTCCTCCAAGATTGCAGCCAGACACGTCCGCGCGATATAAACCGCGGGGATAATGTGAAATAATAAAAGGCTTAAAAGTTATGCCCAGCACAACCTTCGCTTACTCGGAATGATTAATAGAGGACATTGAGCGCAAATTAACTATAAGCCTGAACTTGCATGCAACACGCAGCTTGCCCGGCTTTCCCTTACCCGTCAGGGTCAGTGGTTATTGACTCAAGCGGGTATCTCGCCAGTTCCAATCTCCCGGTTTACTTCTCCTATTCCCACCCCCGCTCCCAATCTTCGTATCCTTCCCCTCCCGACCAACATGTCCCCCGTCCTGCACGCCGGCCGTCGTCATGCGGCCCCGAAGCACCATTTCCCTCTCTTTGATATCCAGGGTGTAGCCTACACGGATGCCTCCTTCGTGGCTCATCGAGGTTCCTGCGGCTACGCCCTGTACCATCCACACCTCTCTGCTCCTGAAACCCACACCAGCGGGCCGTATCTACACCCTCCGGATGCATTGCCTCTCGAGGTCCTCGCCATTGCGCATGCCCTCCAGTCATTTGCCCTCCTTCCCTCTCTCCAAGAGTGCACAGTGTATTCATACTCACAAGCCGCTATACACCACATACAGAAACGCACCCTGACCCGTTCTCTCCAACAGGAGGTCGAACGAGCGGTCTCCGCACTGCAGCCTTCCATCGTTTTCCTCCGCTGGGTCTCTGGGCATTCAGGGATTGACGGCAATGAGCTGGCCCTTTTACCCTTTTATTGGTCCTCTAAAAAAAGGGTAAAATAGCATAAAAGAAAGAGAGGATGCCTGGACCAGCAATGCTTTGCCAGGCTTAACGCCAATTCAAAATAAATGAAAAAGAGCTAAATGTTCCAAAGAAGAAAAAAAATTTTAAGCGAAAAACAGATCAGAAAAAAAAACCAAAAGAAAAGAAAACAAGAGGCTCGTCACAATAAAAGTTAGTCGCAGGCAGATAGCCAAAGCACAGCGTGCAGTCCGCGGAATAAATAATAGTAATAAAAAAAGGGAAAACCCAAGTCACTGCAAAGTCATGGTCACCGTAACAGTCTAAGAAGGCACTGAGCGTCGGCCACAAAATAAAAACAAGAAAAATAAAACATAATCAAGACAGAAAAAAAAACTGAAGTCACAGTCACACAGTCCAGGACACAGTCACAGTCACACAGTCAAGACATAGTCACAGTCACACAGTAAAGAACGCAGTCACAGTCACAATCACGCCACGTCAAAGCCGCCTATGCTCAATAAAGGAGCACGGGGCGCTCCTCTGCGCAAAGCATGGGGGAGAGAAATGAGAGGAAAGAGAGAAATCAGCGTGAATAATTTGGAATTGTACTACTTATGAGGTGAACCATTTGAAGGAGAAGAGCACAAGCAGCAGGGTCTCGGAGAACGGAGGGGTAAACAGATGGCACCGTTGATCCCTTGGCCCAAACCCTCGGAGGACGGTGGGAGACTCACCCTTCGCCGCACCATAAAAGAGGTCTACCTTGAGCTCCGCCTCGACAAACGCCTTTACCCTCCCTCTCATCCATCACTCACGATGCCGGAGACTCGCCTTCTTCGGCACATCCAAATGAATGCAGTTATTTATTTTTTTTTTATGCGAAGCATATTACTAGAGGTACACTACAGCCCTTCGCCGTGGTTACGCGCTGTGCACACCACGTGGTACAGTGACGTCACACCACGTGACATACCTAGTGACACATGACGTCACGACAGAGGAAGACAGTGGTACACTACAGCCCTTCGCCGTGGTTACACGCCGTGCACACCACTTGGTACAGTGACGTCACCCCACGTGACATACCACATGACACATGACGTCACGACAGAGGAAGACGGAGGTACACTACAGCCCTTCGCCGTGGTTACACGCCGTGCACACCACGTGGCACAGTGACGTCACACCACGTGACATACCACGTGACACATGACGCACGACAGAGGAAGATGGGGGAAGCGCGCTGGCAAGAAAATGGCAGCAAAGTCGGTGGAAAGGCAGACAGTCAAGATACCAGACGGAGCTGAAAAAATTATTCTTCGCCCACGGGGTGGGGTTAGCCGCCTCCTTACACACGGCAGCCTAGAATTAGCGGAATTGATCGCTCGCACCGCCGGCGTCGATCTCGCCGAGGCCCAGGAGGACATTTTCTCTGTTAACACAAAACAACAGTCCATTATCATCGCCACAACAAGTGACGAGAGGAAAGGGAAATACGTTGGGCTGCGCGTCCTCCAATTTGGCAGCGACAAAATTGACGTTTCCGCATACGTGGCTATGCCCGAGGACTGCGGGAAGGGTGTCGTGCACGACATTCCCTTACGCTTCACTGAGGAAGAACTTGTGCACCGACTCCGCACCATCAAGGGCAACCCTCCCGTGCTAGGAGTCAGGCGTCTGGGTAAAAATTCAACCACGGTCCTAATCCTATTCGAAAATCCGGAGGCTCCGAGGTGGGTGAAATTCTCGCTTACGTGGCAAAGGTGCGCACTATACCGCAAAAAGTACGAGGTGTGCAATGCATGCGGACGCCTGGGCCACCGCGAAGATGTCTGCCCGGATCCCGACAATGTCAAGTGCCGAAGATGCGGCGCGGAGCGCCCGGCGTCGGGACATACTTGTGACGCGAAGTGTCAGCTGTGCGGCAAAAATCACCCGCTCGGCGACAAGAAGTGCAGGAAAATCTACAGGACTCCCTATCTGATCAAGAAACGGCAGTGGGAGCAAAAAATTAGCCAGCAACGGCAGCAGCTGCAGCAGCAGCAAACATCGGACGCAACACCCGAAGGCGACTGCAGAGGATTGCAGTACCGGAGACTTTCGACTACGGAGCGGGGACTTCCCGCCACTGATGGACACTACCGGTCGAGGCCGTTCGAGCTCCCGTGGCAGAGGGCGATCCGGATCCAGGTCCGGAGCCAGGGCCAGTTCCAGTTCGAGCTCCCGTGGCAGAGGACGATCCGGATCCAGGTCCGGAGCCAGGGCCAGTTCCAGCTCCAGGGACGCGAGGAACCCGTGGGCCCCCCGGAAGAGAAGCCCGAGCGGGGACCGTAAAATCGTAAGTTTCAGCAGCGCGGCCTCCCAGGCGAAAGATGAGAAAGATAGAGAAATAGAAAATTTAAAAAAGGAAGTCGATGAACTTAAGAAGATCATTAAAAAACTCACTCAGGACCTTCACCGACCTCAACCACAAACATGCGCGGGGTCCCTCCCGTCTCAGCAAGCGTTTCCTTCAGGACAAGTAGCTAAATCGGCTCCCCCACCTCCGGCGTCAAACGTACTCACACCAAACGCGCCGCCGGCGACGGAGGAGGAAAAGATGGTCACTGAGCCGATTAGACCTCCCCCGCAGAAACGGAGGGGTGGGGAGACAGATCCGATGGTGGCATTAGAACAAAGGTTAGACGCGAAGTACCAGGCGAGATTCGAGAGGATCGAGACTGGCATGATCGAAATTATGGGTCTCCTAAATAAGATTCAGGAACAACTTACAGTTGCTGCCGGGAACGCAGCCTCTGGCGCTCTCACGGGGACGCAGCCAGTACTTCACCATTCCGAATATGGCCAGAACTCTATCAAAGAATGATTCGACTGTGTGGCAGTGGAACTGCCGAGGGTTCCCGCGTAAGCGAGCGCTCGTGCAACAGTACCTCGAGCAGGAAAATGAGAAACCTTTAGCCATAGCGCTGCAAGAAACGGGCAAGGGCGCGGTTAAACTTACGGGATATCAAGCGTTTGCTAGCGACCGCGGGGAAAAATCTCGGGTTACTACATTCGTCAAAAGGAACGTAGCGGCAATCGCACACGAAATCGGTTCTCGTGACATTGAGGCGGTTCTCGTTGAAATTCTCACGGGTAGGAAGGTGGAGACCAGTATTTTCCTCTTAAACATTTACAGCACCCCCAAGCAGCGTAAAGTTAGGTTCAGGGCCCTCTTTCGTAAAGCCATCAAGGCGGCAGGAACAAACCCGCTAATAATTGTAGGGGACTTTAACGCGGCCCATCAAGAGTGGGGATACAATAGGCACGACCCGAAGGGAAGGCAGCTGTGGGAAGACTTTCACGAATTGGGCCTCACACTGCAAACGGACCCGGGCTGTCCGACCAGGGTGGGAAACAGCGTGAGCGTCGACACTACCCCAGATCTAACCTTCACCAGAAACGTTGCAGAGATTACCTGGAGAAACACCGACATCAACTTTGGGAGCGATCACTACGTCCTCGCAGTAACCCTTAAACGGGGAGCCAAAGTAAGAAGCAGCAGAAAACCCAGTGTAACTCAATGGGATAAATTCAGACAACTCAGAGAAAGCTCCGACGTAGAGCAGAACATCCAGGATATCGACGAATGGGTGGAAGCCCTCATGCGCCAAGTTAAGGCCTCTACCACGACCCTACAGGAGGAAGACACACCGACAACCGCCGACAGCAAACTCTTGCACATGTGGGAAGCTAAACGAGGCATGGAAAAGCGTCTCCGCACACAGAGATGGAACAGAAATTTGAGGCGAAGAATAGCCAGGCATAATAAGGAAATTGGGGAATACGCAATTAAACTTTCTGAGCAAAACTGGTGTAGTAGATGTGATGAAATGGAAGGCAATATGAGCCTTTCCAAGACGTGGGGCCTGCTGCGACATCTCCTGGACCCTGATAGCTCAATTACACAATCGGGCACTAGATTGGCGAAGGCCAGGCACGCGTTCGAGGGGACGGACGCGGAGCTCGTGGCAAAATTAGTAAACACCTACATCGGCGACACAGAATCCCTCCCCCTCCCGCAGTACAAAGGCCCTCCTAACGAGACTCTCGATGCGCCCATAACAGAGGCGGAGGTTAGGGCCGAAATTTTGACTTTAAAGACGCGATCGGCCCCCGGCCCAGACGGGGTTACGAACAAATTATTAAGGAATCTGGACGACATGTCCATAACGGCGCTCACGAAATACATGCAGGAGGTATGGAGTAGCGGCCGTCTCCCTCAGCAATGGAAAACTGCAAACGTGGTGCTAATCCCTAAGCCGGGTAAACCGCCCGGATTAGAAAATCTCAGACCAATTTCCCTAACCTCGTGCGTAGGAAAGCTTATGGAACGCGTCATCCAGGCTAGACTGACACACTTCATGGAGCAGAACGACCTGTGGCCGCACGAGATGGTCGGGTTCCGGCCGGGCTTGTGTACGCAGGACGTGATGCTTCGCTTGCAACATGACATTATAAATTCGAGATCCAAAGACGCGAAGGTGATTTTAGGTTTAGATCTAACCAAAGCCTTCGACAATGTTAAGCATGCGGCCGTCCTTGCGGGGCTTCAGGACATAGGTGTCGGCGAAAGGACGTATAATTACATCAAGGATTTCCTGTTGCACAGGACGATAAAACTAAAATTTCAGGACTTAGAATTCCCCAAGGTTTACCTGGGAAGTAAGGGAACGCCACAGGGATCGGTGCTCTCCCCCTTCCTTTTTAACGTGGCAATGAGGGGCCTTCCCGCCGCACTCAGGAATATAGACGGCATAAAATTTAGCTTGTACGCAGATGACATCAACATATGGTTGAACAGTGGTAGTGACGGTAGCATAGAAGAGCGGCTGCAGGCAGCGGCAGACGCTGTAGTGTCCTACGCGGCCGAAAGGGGCCTTGTGTGTTCGGACTTTTTATCCAAGAGGACGGTTACAATGAAGGAACGATCAAGAAGCTCAGCAACTACGCTGCGCAAGTAACAGGGATCTTCAGGAGGGTCGCGCTGAAGAGCAGGGGCCTCAAAGAAAGTAGCCTCTTGAAACTGACGCAGGCGTATATTATTAGCCGAATATGCTATGCCACGCCATTCCTCGATATTAGGGTAAACGAGAGAGAGAAGATCGACGCAATTATTCGGCGTTGCGTCAAGAGGGCGCTGGGCGTACCTATCTCCACCTCTACAGATCGCCTGTTGGAAATGGGGGTGCATAATACTTGGATTGAACTAGCCGAGGCGGTGCGAATCGCCCAGCTCGAAAGACTGAGTACAACGAATACGGGCCGGACCATCTTAGAGTGGGTCGGCCGAAAAGTAGATAGGGGCATATGCGACAAGGTCGCCCTACCGCCACAATGTCGCGAGAATATCATCGTTCCCCCCCTACCCCGCAACATGCACCCAGAACATCACAGGGAAAGACGGGAGAAGAGGGCGGAGGCGCTGGTTAAAAGGGCCGGGAACTTCAGGGCAAATGAGGTTGCCTACGTGGACGCAGCGAGTGGCAGGTCGGGGGCGGCGGTCACCTCAGTAGTCGACGGCAGAGGTGCACCAGTCGCCGCCGCCTCTATTAGGAGTAGAAACATAGATACGGCCGAGGAGGTCGCAATAGCGCTTGCGTGCGCCGGAACCAAGGCTAGTTTGATTCTTAGTGACAGCAAAACAGCAATCTGCAACATCGGAAAGGGCAGGGTCTCGCCAGAAACGGCTCGAATTCTGTCCGCAGCCAAAATTGATCGCAAGATCACCTTAATTTCGGTCCCAGCACACACATCCGTCCCCGGTAACGAGGCGGCCCACATGTTAGCCCGAGATCTCTACTTCCGGGTAACTGTAGAGCCACCCGACCCCCAGGGGATGGACGAACGTTTGCAAACATACGCGGAAATCGCCGTGCACTACAGGTTAGGCAGGCGTCTAATGCCACCACCAGATCCAAACTTAACCAATACAGAGGCCATCGCCTGGCGACGATTACAGGCCGGAAATTTCGTTAACCCTGTCTGGTTATTTCAAACCACGTTAGACGATAAAAAAGGTGACAAATGTAAGACCTGCGGAGCGAGGGGGACCCTCGATCATATAATTTGGCAATGCCCTGGATCCCCGGGTGCTGAGGACAATATTAAGAGTAGAGAAGCCTGGGAGGCCCTTCTGCGAAGCGAGGTCCCCGCCGACCAGAAACGAGCTGTCCGCCTGGCGGCTGAAGCCGCGAAGAGACAATGTATCTTCGCCAGTCTTTAGTCGCGGAGGTCCCGTCCCCTAGGCCTGCGTGCCAGGGACGGGGAGTAGGGGGCCTCCTACATCGGTGGAAATAAAAGTTGTTATCAATCAATCAGATGGGGGTCCACCTCGCGCCGTCGCTGCGGTTGCACGCCGTGCAGACCACGTGGTACAGTGACGTCACACCACGTGACATACCACATGGCACATGACATCACGACAGATCGCCGTCACGCGCTGGGAGAGGGAGAACGATGCCATCGCACAGACGCCGGAATGTCCTCGAGCGGCATTCCCGCGCATTTCGAACGCGCGTTCACACTCGGTGTAGGTGAAACGCTCGCTCCACCGGGCAGGCGGACGCGGCTTCCGTGGCAATCCAGGCGCCCACCCAACGCGCGTCTCGGGGTTAGTCGGCGTTCCGCTGTAGCCATGCCGTTGTCTTCACCCACGACGAAGGCTTCTAGTGGTTGTATTAAAATGACCAAGTATTCAACCAAGGAAAGCCATGTATTACCAAGCCTAGCCATCAATATGCTTCGCATCTGACCAGGGTTAACCAATTTAGCCTCAGCCATTTTTTTCATTTTATTTTCTTAGAAAAGGAGGAGTACGGGACTAAAAGCTCGAACAGCTTGACGAGGTCCCGACCCCTTGTTAGTTGGCATGACAGCAGGATGACGGCCAGTCTTACACAAAAAAATGAAAAAAATATCACAAAGCAACGGGTAATACAGAATGAAACAAGACAGCAATCAATCGGAGAAGCAACAAAAGGTAATACAGATAAATCAACACACATAAGCAACAGTGGTGAACAAAATTAGGCGAATAGGAAGGCATGGTTTAGTCTTGCAAATGAAGAAGTTGACAAAAATGTTTAATGCGACAGTTTCGGTTTCTGGAGGGATCAAAATTTTGTCCGTCTAGTAAGTTTAACAGCGAAGGTAATGTATAAGATAGAGATTGTTCATCATAGGAGGTTCTCGGGGTGTGTACAAACCACATTTCTTTATGTCGGGTCTGACGAATATTTGTGTTTTTTTTTTAGTTTTGCCAGATGAATTGTGTAATCGATGCCAAACTTTACAAAACCTTTGTAGCACAACATCAACCTGTAATTATAAAAACAAAACACAGGAAGAATTTCATAGTTTGGAAAAAGTGGTTTTGTGGAGTATGTATAGTGGACATCAGCTATGTAGCGTACAGCTCTTTTTTGTAGCAAATGTAGTTTCTGCAAGTTTGTCACGCCAGTTGTGCCCCACACCATGATGCAATACTGCATGACAGATACCACCAGTGCATTGTACAACATTAATTTTACCTTGGTCGGGAGAATGCGACGCAGACGAGCAATGACACCAATGGCAGATGACAATTTTGATTGTAGGTGATCAACATGCTCATTCCAGGTAAGGTGCTTTGAAAAATGCACCCCAAGGATGTTAACGGAGTCCACTATCTCTAACTGCTCACTGCCCAGACACAAATTCATATTAGTTGTCAACATCTTACCTCTAGGCGTGTACAAGATTACTTTTCTTTTCATCGGGTTGATTTTTAAGCAGATACAGGGGCAGTTATCACTCCGTCCCCGCTCTTTCTCTATCGCTATCGATCGGACCCTTCCTGTCCCAACTGCCCCTGTATCTGTGCGGACCTGGCCCATTGCCTCTTCTATTGCCCGGCTGCTCAGCAGTCGGCCTATAAATTATGGTCGAATATAAGTCTTTTACTACTACTACTACAGAAATAGCAGCTCGAAGGCGCAAAAGGTATTCATGTTTGGCCTATAGGGATACCAGCAGCTCTTTTGGAAGCAATCTTCCCATTGAAAGAGTTGAAGCAGGATATGAAAAGTAATGAAGCATCATCATAAAACGATATAAAGCCGATATAAAATTACATTCTCTGCAAAGCAGTGTCATTGCCTGTGTGATCTGGTCCGGTGACACATCCACACCGAGTTGTCGTCAAATGCTTTTCAATCATTTAAGTAACTACCAGTTCGATCTTCGCACAGTTATTTTGGGAAGTGACAAGACACGCAGTGAATTGTGATAATAAAGCCCTCAAACGATTCGCGGCTGCAAAGAAAGCCTCAATCTCGGTTTCGGTGAACTGCTCTTCCTATGAAAATCAGCGTTTTGAATCCACATTATTATCCTGGAGTTTGCAATGAGCACCTCGCCTCGAAGGTCGACTTACTGCAGCGATTCTACTGTGTATAAGGCTGCACATATCCGCCATGTGCCAGACCAGGGAGAAAACGGAGCGCGAACAACGCAGTGTCCGTGTATATGAGGAGCTCTGCAACCAGTGCCGCACATGATGCCGCGCAGCCAACGAGGTACACAGCGTAGTAGAGATGAAACTGCTCCTCTCCCCCTTCTTGATCGTAGCTCCGATGAAGGACACGTTGTCGGAAGCGTCCACCAAGACCATGTTCTGCGATGATCAGAAGAAGTCGACGGTGTTGGTATCTGCGAGGAAACAGAGATATTTAGGTGGAGGCAAGTTTCAGAGTCCTTGGGTATGCAATAAAATCTCCTCTTTGACGAGAGGCTACACAAGAGCTTGAACACAGGTAACTGTACAGGAAGTATTGCGGAAAGAAAGATATTTCTACACAGAATTAACGATATTGTTACGGGCTTGAAGAAGCGGTAGGAAGAGCAAGGCAGAGAAAGAAAGAAGAGCAAGTTGTAGTGTTGTGCCCCGTTGCACGCTTCTTCCTGCTCGCCGTTTGAACCGCTCGCCGCTGGCCTGTTGAACCGGCTAGAACGCCTCGGCGTTGAGATTATAGCCGTAACATTGTGATGGAGGAGCCGGGTAACGATCCCAGCTACAAAACGGCGCAGCCGCAACTGGAGCCCCGCCGGCGTCGTCGCCTTGCGGGGCTCCTGAACTACGAGGTCGTCCCTAATGGCTTTCAAAAGTCCCGACGATCCGTTCTCCCGGAGGTGCTTCACGTGGTCCGCCTCAAACCTTGTTACGACCGGTAGAGCTCGGCTTTTCTTTTTTGCGCGCAGAGCTATTCGTTTCCCTGCCAGTTTGTTTTAAGGCGCATCTTTAAAAGCATCGGGACGATGCTTAATTTGAACTGAGGCCGTTGACACATTGCATTCTTTGTCTTTCCGTTGTTCTGGAGCGCGCGTGTCCTCGCGGCGACGCCGCTGATGTAAAGGGTTGAGCAGCTGACGTTCAGCCGTTCGCTTTGCCACACTCTGTGGGAATGCGTCCTTTCTGGTCCTTCCTGGTTCCGTGACAATATTCATTATTTGACTGAGGATGCTCCACTCAGTGTTACCAACTAGCTTTTCCGAACTTCTCTCCCTGCGCTACAGACATGGCTACAAGCATTGGGAAGAGCCAAGCTTGAAAATTAAATTAGAAGTTAAGACGTCTATACCATTGGCTACGTTCTGTGGGGAAAAGAGCGTGCGGGAAAAATTGATAGAGTGAAATATCGAATGTTGCGCACTTTCTTCATCCTCCATTGAACACAAACACATGAGACCGCGAATATTCTGGGCTAAGATTGAAAATCCCAACCTACAAGCCATCAAAATTTCATTTATCATAAATGAGGACGAGAAATTATGAAGCAATTCAACGAACGGATCGCTGAACTTGAGATATTTAACACGTGATGAAACATCCGTCATAGAATATTACCCTGTAAAAAGGTCCATATACATAGTATGTTTTCAGTCGGAGGAAGTTGATAATAACCCTCATGTTAGAGCGTATTAGTCGGCATGTGTAATCTTCCGACATAGTTCCTGTCGTTCTGTGCTCTGCCAATATAGTGAGCTAATGCCACATTATAAACTTCGGGAAGATTAAAGAGCACCAGCCAATCTTTAGGGGTCAGCGGAATCAAAAATTGCCGACGATTACGTTACTTCCTAATGCAAAATTCGAGTTTAGCTCATCAGCTGCTTGAGCTTTTCGATATATTGAGGCAAATAATTCGCCCAAGGCAAGTCTGTACACTCATAGACAACTTTCTATTTTCCCACATATTCTTTCTTCAAGAAACGCTCCACTAAACCCTCTTGATTGTCATGAATGAAGCTTTGTGGACGGAGATGGATACAGATGGATATATGGAATAGATGAATATATGATGGATATGCTATATGGAATAGATGGATGTATAGATGGAATAGATGGATATATGCTCGACTTGCTGCACCAATGCCTGGTTCTCAAAGACGAGGTCTGCGCAAGTATTTCGCGAGCTTGTCACAGCTGTGGGAGCCATTACGAGCGAGAGGAACGGGATGTTCTCCCGCCTAAGTGGTAAGAAATTCCCGCTTGTCTCTATATTACATTGAAGTCCCCACCCACTCTGCCACCCTGGCAGGCGACAGCGCACAGCATGCAGCGCACATCTATCAGTACCGCCACGTAGCTTAAAAGATTGAGGTGTCGACTCTTCCAACAGGGCAGCTATGCGCCTTCCCTCTGGTTTATTTTTCCAAACGTGTAGTTATGTATCGTGGAATAATCTCCCTACAAGCAGCACGGATTCTGCTAAATTATCAGCCCACGCGGCGCATTCGCCTAATCTGGACGCCTGCTCATGCCTCCCTTGCTGGCAATGAGGCTGCTCATAACCTAGCTCGAGAACTGTCCCGCCGAGCTGGGTCGTGCAGCCCACCCGCCCTATACTCCGGCAAGGACAGGTTGTTTTCTTACAGAGAAATCCTGCAGCACTACAGGCTTGCAAGACACAGGTTCCCCCCAGCAGATAAAACGCTCTCCAAGCAACAGGCCAAAGCCTGGCGTAAACTTTAAACTAACACCTATTCAAATCCCCAATTGTGTAGATTCTATTCGGAAGTACTCTACTCAGGCAAATGCAAAAATTGTGATAGCAAAGCCGATCTAAATCGTATGATCTGGAACCGCCCTCAGTCCCTACCCGCGAGTCAGTTCATTACTGACTCTGCTCATTGGGGGGCTCTATTGCTCAGCCCCGACCCGCGGACACAGATCAAGCTCCTCCAGCTGGCTGAAGACGCCCCCGCTGCCCAAGGGATAGCGGCCGCCGTTTAAGCGGGCGGCGACTTCGAGTCGCTCCTCTACATCCGCAGAAAATAAAGTTTCACCACCACCACCACCCTCTGGTTCAGGTGTCCACCAAGACGTATGAGACAAATACTACGCATTTCCTTTCCTCAAAAACCAATATACAAATTTTACCCTTTGCTTTCCAAGCTCCGCTCTATTGGTTTCGCAGCTCTGGGAGGCAGATACTGCGCATTTCCTTTCCTCATAAAAATACCGAAGACACTTTGGAAATTCTAAAGTGTGCTTGGCGAAAGAATTGTGGTCCACCCACTGCTGAATCCCCGAACCGCTTAGCACGGAATCACTGGGCCGCTTCAGAGCCATGCGTGTCACTCTCTCGACTGCAACGAGACGTCTGGCGAAGAAGCGGTGGTGCAACTGCCACCGCCGACGCCCGCACGCTCGTTCTACTGCGACTTTGTGACGTCACGGTTGCTACGCACAGCTACGCCGGTTGCCGGGCGCGCACGTGGACGCAGCGGAATACCGACAAACCCCGAGAAAACCGTTTGCAGTGGTCGCGGTGAACGGGAACGGCGCCCCGTTGGCTGCCGCGTCAATAGAAACCACCTCCTCCGAGACGGCGGAGGGAGCGGCAATAGTCTTAGCTATAGCGAACACGCCTGCTGATATTATATTCAGCGTCTCCAAAACAGCCATTCGCAATTTAGTGAGGGGCCGTATCACATCTGCCTCACTCTGCATCCTTCAAAACACCCCCCTTCCGATTAGAGAAGTTGAATTGATTGGGTCCCGGCCCACTCGTCTAATCCGGGGAACGAGGCGGCTCACGCGCAAGCCCGAGGTTTCGTCGACCGGACAGTGAGCGCGCCCTCCGACCCGAATTTCACGAGTGACGGGTTAATCTAATTTCATGGCATCACCCATCACTTTAGGCTGGGGAGGAGCGCATATCCCCCTCCCCACAAATCGTTAACAAAAGCGCAGGAAGTTACCTGGCGCCGTCTGCAAACACGCTCTCTTCTCAATCTGGCACTGCTTGTCCTCATGTACCCTGGCCAGTACAACCCAGTATGCCATAAATGTGGTGAAAGGCCCACATAAGACCACATTCTGTGGAATTGCGCCAAAGATCCGCCTCCGGCGGAGTTGATACAGCTCCCTTCTCCCGAGCGGTGGGAGGCCTTGCTGGTCAGCGCGGACCCCAAGATCCAAGTGCGGGCATTAGAGCGGGCCAACGAGGTCGCCGCTAGCCATGGTCTAGCGGCCATCTAGCACGTGTCTCCGCGACCTGCTCTGTACGCAGTAAATGTTTTACAATCCAATCTCCTTTCCAAGCTCCCGCTCCATCGATTTCGCAGCTTAAAGGGTGTCTGCTGGATACAACGGACGACAGCGACGCCGTGAAACGCAGAAACGGGCGCCTAAGAGCTGCGCTTTAAAACGACAGAAAATAGGCATTTGGCCTGGAGAAAACGCGTGCACAGAGCGCCTGAGGTGAAGATATGGCAGTGAGTTTGGGCTCAAATAATTTAAGACCTATAAAGGGTGACATGCGCAACAGGCAGGTTATTCACCGGCTGCAACAAGACCCATGAGTAGGCCGACTGCTGTAACATTATTCTGGGAAATTTTCGCCTCGTACTCACGGGATTGAACGTTGGAACTTTAATGGACACGAACTAAAGAATTCCAAAGTAGCTTTTATGAGCGCGTTCGTTTCGGGACTAAGGGTAATACCCTTGTTCTTACGATGAGGAGTTACAAAAAAGAGCCAGGTGGACTCAAAGTGTCCTGCAGAAAACTACGGCATAGGTTTTTGGAAAAGGCTGGCATTGCACAATTTCTGATATACAGAAAAGGAATGCTGATGAATATCGTTACACAACGGTGTTCGTACGAAGTTCTAAGAATCTGACGTAACTGGGGTTCAGCAAAAGACTGGAGGGCGTCACGCTTCGCTGTGAAAATTCCCTCAGTCCAAAGGTGTTTGGTCAGGCTTTAAGCTTGAAAACTTACAAGTGGCACAAGCTTTCCATGACTTTTAATCGTGTTATTTAAAAATGATCTCTTATACAGAGCACATTTTATTCACTACTGAGTGCAGTAATGACTCGGTTCATTCGATGAAACATGTCACGCGTACTTCCTCACCGTATATTAAATTTATTATGCCTCTTGAAGCGTAATGTGTCCAATATGTCATAATATTTACCTAATATGCCTAAACTCAATGTAGCCCCGGTTGCTATTCATTAGTTTATCCAGTTTGTTAAAGGAGGTCCCATTACAGTTTATGCACTGGGACCTCTTTTCTTATGATCAATCAGTGTATGCAGGTAAGTTTCATGTATTGCAAGCAATAAACATTCAACCTTAAAAAAGTGTGCAGAGAAGTGCTATATATTGGTTTATTTATTTAGAATGCCTCAGTGCCCAACGGCATTAGAGAAGGAAGCACTTACACACAGGAAAGAAAATAGGAAAACGCAATGAAGAAAAAATATTGAAATAGAACAATGGCTCCTAGATTCTACAAGGATACTCCGTAAAAGTTTCAATGCCCTATTATTTTTATATACACCTGGAACTGCGCTTGACAGCTCCGCTTCGCCACGCAGACACTTACGACTACAAAATGTGGAATGCGTGAATAAAGACAAGGTTAATGTGGGCCATATATCTGTACAGTCCCGACAGGTCTAGTTTTCTTACGCAGCAGCGGTAAGGCTCCCGCTGAGCCTAAAACCGGCATCGTCGTAGGCAATGGCGGCGGGGCAGTGTAATTGTGAAATGCCCACATAAGCAACGAAAGTGGGTCACCTAGGTCATGTGACCTTGTGACGAGACCGTAGCCTGCCTACCGGTAGTTTTGCGTCTACATCGCAAAACTACCGGTAGTTTTACGCTGTTTTTTTTTCCAAGCTTCCTACTGGAATTTAGGCAAACTTACCGCTATAGCACGCGGCAGTTAAATTATGATCGGTCACGAGAAGCTGCTCGCGAAGAGCAACTGGGGTTTCTCCAGCCCCACGGGTGGCTCTGTTTGAAACACCCAAGTTGCGGTGGCAGTGGTGCATCGCTTACCCGTTGCACCACTGTGCCAGGAGTGGCGTGAGGGATTCCAGCGATCAATAATTTTAGAGTAGAGAACGAGCAATTCCGCGCATAATTGCATCAACCCATTAACGCTATTGCAACATACCCTTCGGGTGCACCTTAAATGTCCCATACTGTTTTTTCAAAACAAGTGCTCGATTTGTTCACGACTGTGAGTGCGTAAACATTCGGGCATGCATGGCCAATCTGAGAGGTGGATGACATCCTCACTGAGCACATACAGAGATAGAGAGGAAGAGAGAAAGCAGGAATATCAGCCTGAAGGCTGTTCCGGTTGGCTGCCCTGCAGTGGCCAGGAGAGCTCACAAGAGAAGGGGGGAGGAGCACAGTCACACATTGCCACATGAGGTAAAAAACCAGTACGTACCTCAGCGGATGCAAAATATGAATGGGGGCAACTTGAGCAATGCTGCAGAGATTGTCGCTTGCAACGAGGTCCCATTCGGCGGCAAGTGAGACCTCTTCATCGGTGCACGCAGTAGAAAATACGACATGTGTCCCTCGTTTTGCTTGTTCGTAGCAGTACTGCGCCTCGTCGGAAGTAGCAACTGTTCCATTGCAACGTGTGAAAGTGCCTATGATTGACCTGATGTACCTTAGGAGCTCTCCATCTGTCTATGGATAGCACAGAAAGTGACGAAGGATCGATCACACAAGGCGCCAGAGAACAGCTCTTCATATAGGGCTCCAGTGCCGAAAAAGTCCTAATGGGGTGGGATGTGGCTGGTACAGTGCGAATGGCGGTGATGCTTGTCTGTACGTAATTGGACAGATACATCATACCGAGGGTCCAGAACGCTACGGCGACACTGCGGTAGGCAGTCGCATTAGATACAGGGATTGTCGGGCTCCTCCCCAGAAACGTGCACAGAAAGAAAAAAATAAGTTCTAGTGGGTGTGGATAAACCGCTCGGTTTGGCATCAGGTGCCACCGAGTGCGCAGAAAGAAAACCACTACAGTTGCGCAAGCCACGAGAGACAGCAGGAGCCAGAGCAGCGATTGCCAGGAGTCAATAAATGTTATTTTTACGGCGGTGTAGCGGCGTGTGAAAAAACAGAAATGTGAGGGAGAATAGTACGCGTATTGAAAAGTGAAGCCGTAACGTAGGGAAATACTTTTCACAGGAAGAACTACAAAATCTAAAGTCTTCGCTTACACTGCTCCCAAGGACTCTGGTTTTAGGAACTCGATTGTATTGTTCAAAGTTCTGTAAGCATCTATCAGCGCCATCGCGTCAACGTTTTTGGCTAGCTCTTTGTATTCAAGTGGCAGCGTTTCAACGCCAGAAATGCATGCTCGATACGTGTGCCCTTTCGGCAATTTCTTTTCTGAGGCCCGATCACGGGGGAGAAGCGTTAAAGCAGGAACTACATTACGGGACGCGCACCTCCGAAACTGGTCTTGGGGCGCGCTAATGTTCTGCGGACCAACGCTGAAAACCTGACACAGACGAGTTGAAAACAGACGCAGAGTTTCTTCATGCTGCGACTCTGGAGAAATGAACAAGTTGATGTCTGGTCGTTCAGATAATTGAATAATCCATTGTTGGTGGTCTTTGCGCATTTTGGCAAAGTACGGTACAAATAACAGTACCTGGGGGGCTAATAAAGGAAGCTCCTTTATTACTGAATTCTCGCACGTGTCACCGTAGGACAAGTAACGCTCACACTCTATTTGGTGGTTTTTCAAAGCTAGGAACTTAAGGAGAACTGGCAACTCATTCATTTTCGTCTGAAGCGATTCAACGTGTTCGACAGAGTATAACAAGATTGGCCGGGACCAGGATAAGTTTGACACCGCCATGGAATTCAGCATTAGTGGATATTGTTGAGCGAATGTAGAGCAGAATAAAGAGGATATGACAGGGATATGAGCAGTCAACCAAAGCTGCCAAAACGCGCTCTTCCAAGCGATCACTTCAAAAGTGCCTTCATTGCACACTCCCAGCCGACTCAACAGCATTTTCAGTGGAAGAGAATATATTTTCTGTGGACTTGCAGATGATAGCGAATTTGAGGAACGTATATATTCTGGAGGGAAAGGAAATGCCGAATAACTCGCCTATGCAGTACCATATATCGTGGCGTTCTGTTCTGGTGAGAAAAAAAAATATTTAGCCTTCCTTTCTTAACTCGCAGTTCTTAATTGAGATAGTAATAGCCTTCTTTGATAACTCCTTGTTTTGCGTTAAGTTGGACGGTCACTCACAGCGAAGTTCCGGGTTGAGCGCCGCCGAACGAACTGAGTGAAAGATTTTGTGGGATCTCTCTGATCTGCACTTTCTGCAACTTCGGTTGAAAAGTGCTAAAATATATCGATCATTTGATGCTACTTAATAAACAGCATGTTTCGTCGAGTACTTTGACGACGCATGCCCAGGTGTTGATATGAAAGAAAGGAATAGAAATACCAGTCCTTTCCTAGGTGACATGAAATATTGCTCCACTGTAGGAGTACCGTTTCTGGATTTCTAATTTGCATTTTTCGTCGGAATTAATAAATTGGCGCCGGACTAGGGTAGCTGTGGCCCATACACAATTCCGCCTCCAAATGGACCCGCTAAGTGCACAGCGAGGGATGGCGCAAATAAAACGCCGTCAGCGCACTCGCTGCCTGTACGCGGAATCAATGCACAGCAACGGGATATTCCCGTGGGCAGAGTGTTTTTCTCCCCTTGTGCCGTGTAGGCGATGAAAAATGAGGCTCAGAATTCAAGATCGAAACACGCTCGCTGTCGCGTGATGGAAGGCTTTATTGCTGGCGCCTTGGATTTTTCGCGGCAGCATTATTGCAGATGAATTATTTTTAATTGCCTTTCTTCTTTCGAATGATTTGGTGTTTTCGTCTGTACGCTTTTAATTTGAATTCCGTTCAATGGCCCGAAGAGAACTTCATTAGGGGTTTAACGGATCTCCGCCCAACGAACCAGCACACATGATCATTTTGCTGAAAGATGACCATGTCGCTGGCAGGTACGGCATCGACCGCGTATTTTCAGCACCTAGAAAGCACGATGTGTACGCAAGTTACGCAGATCCAAGAAGGAGAGAAGGATGGGTGCCAGGTACGACATGTTTCCCGAGCGATTCCTTGCTATGTAGGCGGGGTATATCAGATCCCGTTTTCTTGTGGCGCCGTGTATTTTGGCCAGACTGGGCGATGTCTTTACAAGCGGCTCATGGAGCATGAAAACACCAGAAAAAATTATTCTCTTTCGAATAGAGCTATTTATTGCACGAAATAGAAATGTCAGCACGAAGAGTAGTACGAAAGATAGAGCAAAAAAAAAAAAGGTGTAACGCCTTCCCACATAACATTCGTTTGAAAAAAAAAACTGTCAATGCACACAAGCTATCAGGTACCCACGCATTCTGTTCGAAGAAAAAGATAGGCTGGTACGGGTGCCCACAAAAGTTTTCAGAACGTCGAAATCTGAAAAATTCTCAATTTTCTCGCCACGTAGAAACGCAGGCAGGCATTAAGGAGTGCAAAAACCGCATTGTTCGCAGAGGAAAGTACGGGGATAATATGTGAGTTGGCGGATGCATGGTGAAACTGCTAAGAAATTAAATTTTGTTGTAATTTTCGTGTTCCGAAAACATGTGGGAGCACCTGGCTGTCGTTCCGAGGTCTTTTCAGATAAGGAAAGGGATATCTCGCTCCTCACGTATAATATACATTTTTGTATCAGTTTTGTTTGCTTTATATATACGTATATTTGACTCGACGCTTCAATAGGAAAAGCGATATATATATATATACACACACACACACACACACACACACACACACACACACACACACACACAGGGTGTCGCAGCTAACTTGGACCAAGGTTTATAAAAAAATTCAGGGGGCACTTTGACTGTCTAAAGTGCGTAGAGGCGAAAGCGTTTTCCGCACCACTTTCACTGCTTCAGTGGCACTGGTGGCGTCACATGTAATTGAATTCTAATTACTAAGTGATGACAAATCACTAATTAATGGTTAATTACTGATTAATGCCTGAAAACGAATTAACTGCTAATTAAGGGCGCTTAAGCTTCGCCTTTAGGAGTGGAACGCGACAGCGTGTTGTAGCGCTGCCAGGGAGTCCACGGAACGCCACCACCCGTTCGGCGCGATGCCTTGCCGTTTGAACGCAATGGTTTTTGAGGAAAGGAAATGGCGCAGTAACTGTCTCACATATATCGGCGGACACCTGAACCGCGCCGTAAGGGAAAGGAGGAAGGTGGGAGTGAAAGAAGAGAGAGAGAAAGAGGTGCCGTAGTGGAGGTCTCCGGAATAATTTCGACCACCTGGGGATCTTTAACGTGCACTGACATCGCACAGCACACGGGCGCCTGTTGCGTTTCGCCTCCATCGAAACGCGGCCGCCGCGGTGGGGTTCGAACCCGGGTACTCCGGCTCGGTAGACGAGCGCCTTATCACTGAGCCACCGCTGCGGGTTCACTAGACGTGCCTTTGTTCATTCCAAACCATCGAGCTGGCATGGCGGAGTGAATAGCATGCTCGTCTCGCACTCCGAAGACCGGGGTTCGAAGGCCGCTCGACAAATTTCTTACTAGGTTTTATTTACTTATATGGCCTGACTAGAAAAGTTAATTAGGCTAATTGGGTAATTAAGCAATTAACTAATCTCAGTCCCACTAACTTGGAGCATCACTATATGATCCCTTCAATGGGTTGCATGGTTACTAGCCAAAGTACAATTGGCACCGTTTGAAATTGGCGCACTGTGACGTCACGACCGTTTCGACCAACTGAAAAGCGTGACATTCTCTGTCGACAACTGCTGCTTACAACGATGAGACATTAAAGGCTTTCGCCTTAAAAACTAAGCGTTCTTCAGAACTGAAATCGCGTGGATATTGTTGAGGTTTATTTAAAGTTACTGTAGCATTTTTTCGCTTCTCCTATTTGAATAATTAGTCGTGATAAAAAAATTACCTTTTTAAATATAGCTTGAAACGCTCAGGCGTCAATAGGAAAGTTGTGGAACTCCACAAATATCGTCCAACCCAGGCACTTCCAACGAGATAGACTTAGCGTGGCCGCTTTTATTCGGGAAAAACGAAAGCCCGCGGAGTTTAAAAAATACCACGTGACAGCGCGCTCCGTGCGCCCGGATGCGCCGCGATTACAGCGCTCTCATCCGTGCTTCGTAAGAAACATCACCCGCTTCGGGCCTTTCGTGCTGCCCAAGACAGGGCTTCGCGATGTGCTTGGTTCCAAGATAAGCGCCAGTAGGTTCGGACGGGAGTTGAAAGAAAGCGCCGCTCCCGTTTCTGCGGCAATAACTGCACACTCACGTTAGCAGAATGCATGCGGAGGAACGATGACAATCTCACGATTTTGAATTTGGCAGCAAGATCCTAACAAGCAAAGACGCATATAACAAGCCTGATAACGTCGTGTGAATTACGCTGAAAAACAGGAGCCGCGCTTTCTTTCCATTGCCGCCCGTACCCACTGGCGCTTATCTTGGAACAAAGTGCAACGCGAAGACCTGTCTTAGGCAGCACGAAAGGCCCGAAGCGGGTGATGTTTCTTATGAAGCACGGATGAAAGCGCTGTAATCGCGGCGCATCCGGGCGCACGGAGCGCGCTGTCACGTGGTATTTTTTATACTCGCGAGCTTTCGTTTTTTCCCGAATAAAAGTGGCCACGCTAGGTCTATATCGTTGGAAGTGTCTGGGTTGGACGATATTTGTGGAGCTCCACAACTTTCCTATTGACGCCTGAACGTTTCAAGCTATATTTAAAAAGTTAATTTATTTATCTCGACTAATTACTCAAACAGGAGGAGCGAAAAAATGGTACTGGAACTTTAGACAAACCTTAACAACATCCACGCGATTTCAGTTCTGAAGAACGCTTAGTTTTTTGATAAATCTTGGTCCAAGTTAGCTGGGACACCCTGTATATATATATTGTAGCGTGCAACGCCAAAAAGAACACCCGCGCAGAGACGAAAAACCTGCGGCGGTCCCCTAGTGGTTCGAGCGCGCGCGAGAGAGCCAACTAACTTCTTCCTCTTCTAGCGCATGCGCTACTTCTGTCTCTTCTTCGAATGCATGTATCACTGCCCCCCTCTTCTGCAGCATCGACACGATGCGGCTGGGAGTGAAAAGTCAGCGAAAGGGTAGAACACAGCTGCAGTGGACCGCAGTTCAGTCAGGTAGCCGGTCGTGGTAAGGCTTCATGCGAACAACGTGTACGACTTCAGTTCGGTGCGACCGGCGCGATGAACAAGCTGTCGGGGCGGGAGCAACTGCATAAGTCACATCACTGATGCGGCGCACTACTTCGTAAGGGCCGAAGTATCGGCGCAGCAGCTTTTCAGAGAGCCCGCGGCGACGAACAGGTATCCAAATCCACACAAGGTCGCCGGGAGCATAACTGACGAAACGGCGTCCACAGTTGTACTTAGTGGTGTCAGCCTCCTGTTGACGGTGGATGCGCAGGCGGGCCAGTTGACGCGCTTCCTCAGCACGCTGAACGAAGGTATCTACGTCGATGTCAGCGTCAGAGTCGCAGTAAGGGTCGACGGGCAACATAGCATCCAACGGAGTGGTCACCTGGCGACCGAAGACAAGCTGAAAGGGGGTCAGTCGGGTTGTTTCCTGCAGGGCGGTGTTGTACGCAAACGTTACGTACGGCAGAATGGCGTCCCAAGTTCGATGCTCGACGTCAACGTACATTGATAGCATGTCGGCTAGTGTGCGGTTGAGTCGCTCTACCAACCCGTTTGTCTGCGGGTGATACGCCGTAGCACGTCGGTGGCTCGTGTGCGTCAGAGTCATCACGGACTGGGTTAAGCGGGCCGTGAAAGCAGTTCCCCGGTCAGTAATAACAACGGCGGGTGCTCCATGACGCAAGACAATGTTGTGGACGAAGAACTGCGCCACTTCAGCAGCAGTGCCCTTGGCAAGAGACGTGGTCTCAGCGTACCGTGTGAGGTAGTCAGTCGCAACGACTATCCAACGCTTTCCAGACGAAGACTTCGGAAATGGGCCAAGGAGGTCCATGCCCACTTGATGGAAAGGGGTCTTCGGTGGATCGACGGGGTGAAGAAATCCGGCCGGTTTCAATGGAGGAGTCTTCCGACGTTGGCATTCACGGCATGTTTTGACGTAGGCCCGCACCGATGGGAGTAACCTGGGCCAATAATACTTTTGTCTAATCCGCGCGAGTGTACGGCTGACTCCAAGGTGGCCGGCGGATGGTGCATCATGACAGGCACTCAAGATCTCAGACCGCAGCTGTGATGGTACGACGAGTAGGAACACTTCTTCGCTGTTGGCAAAGTTGCGTTTGTAGAGAACACCAGACCGTAAAGTGAAGGTGTGAAGCCCTCGAAGAAAAACACGCGGAATGGGAGCTTCACTGCCTTCGAGGTAATCGATGAGCGGCGCCAACTCCGTGTCCGCCCTCTGAAGCTGCGCCATTTGGGTGGTACTAACAGAGCCCAGGAAAGGAAAATCATCGGTGGTTTCTTCGGTATTGATTGGGATAGGCGCGCGCGACAGACAATCCGCATCCTGATGCTTGCGGCCAGACTTGTAAACTACTGTTAAGTCGTATTCTTGCAAGCGTAAGCTCCATCTAGCCAAGCGTCCTGAGGGGTCTTTGAGGCTCGCCAGCCAGCATAAGGAGTGGTGGTCGCTTACCACACGGAAGGGTCGTCCGTAGAGGTACGGTCGGAACTTGCAGATGGCCCATATCACTGCAAGACATTCTTTCTCCGTCGTTAAATAATTGGTCTCGGAGCGCGTAAGTGTCCGACTAGCATAACTGATGACCCGTTCTGCACCGTCTTGCCACTGGATCAGTACTGCACCAAGGCCAACATTGCTGGCGTCAGTGTGGATGTCCGTGGCAGCATGCTCGTCGAAATGGCCGAGTATCGGAGTGCTTTGCAGACGGCTGCGAAGCTCGACAAATGCAGCCTCTTCGTCGGTCCCCCAGAGGAAGGGCGTGTCGTCACGGGTCAGTGCGTTCAGCGGTTCCGCGATTTTCGAGAAATCTTGAATAAAGCGCCTATAATAGGAGCACAGGCCTAAAAACCGGCGAACGGCCTTCTTGTCAGTTGGGCGTGGAAAACCTGAGACGGCAGCAGTCTTGTCAGGGTCCGGGCGAACACCTTGTGCGCTGACAACGTGACCAAGAAAGCGAAGTTCCTCAAAGCCAAAATGGCATTTCTCGGCTTTGATGGTGAGTTGCGCGGATTTGAGCGCTTGTAGCACAATGCGCAACCGCTCCAAGTGTTGGTCAAAGGTGGGCGAAAATATAACGACATCGTCCAGGTACACCAGGCAGGACTGCCATTTCAAGCCGGAGAGGACAGTGTCCATCATGCGTTGGAAAGTGGCCGGTGCTGAGCACAGACCAAATGGGAGCACTTTAAACTCATAGAGGCCGTCAGGCGTCACGAAAGCCGTCTTCTCCCGGTCTCTCTCGTCCACTTCGATTTGCCAGTACCCGCTTTTAAGATCCAATGACGAGAAGTATCTGGCGTTCCGCAATCGGTCGAGCGCGTCATCTATCCTGGGCAGCGGGTAAACGTCCTTTTTGGTCACGCTGTTAAGTTTCCTGTAGTCCACGCAGAAACGCAGAGTATTGTCCTTCTTTTTGACAAGAACCACAGGCGATGCCCACGGACTAGTGGACGGCTGGATGACATCGTCTGCAAGCATCTCGGCAACCTGATTCTGAATGGCTTCTCTCTCCACCGGGGAAACACGATATGGGCGCTGGCAGACGGGTCGCGTAGTCTCGTCAGTGATGATACGATGCTTGGCGAGTGGAGTTCGGCCGACCTTCGAGCACGTAGCGAAACAGTCCGCAAATTCTGCCAAGAGGGCCGACAGAAGATCCCTCTGAACCGACGGCAAGGCAGGATTTATTCTGACTGACTGAAGAACGTGATGTGGGCCAGCATACTCCGGAGAGGGTCCTCCCACGGTGCACAAACCTGGAACCTCAGCAACGTCGTGGAGGAAGGCAATAGCCATGCCTTTGGCCAGGTGCTGATATTCGTTGGCAAAGTTAGTCAGGAGGACGTGGGTGCGGCCGTCACGTAGTTGGACGAGACCTCTTGCAACGGCAAGTCCCCGCTTAAGCAGCAGTGGACTATGGCTGTCCGCTAGGCCCTCGTAGTCATGAAAGAGGTCGTTCCGCACGAGCACCAGAACACTGCACCGCGGCGGCACCGTAACGTCGTTCTCGACAATGCGCAGAGCGTTGCTGCAGGGATCGCGGGAGTCAAAGCGCGCCACGGCCTGTTTGGTCGAGAACGTGACACGTGCCTCCTGAAAGTCAATCACAGCGCCGTTCGACTGCAGGAAGTCGATCCCCAGAATCAAGTCTCTGGAACACTCGGGGAGTACGACAAATTCACCAACGTACGTAAAACCACTAATCCCAACTCTAGCCGTGCACTTGCCCACAGGGGAAATTAGGTGGCCACCAGCGGTGCGAATGGGGGTCCCCGTCCACGGTGTCAGAACCTTCTTAAGTCCTCCAGCGAAGGCACGGCTCATAACAGAGTAATCAGCACCGGTATCGAGCAGCGCGGTAATGTCAGTGCCATCAATTGTCACACGCAAATCGGATGCAGCGTATCTGATACTGTCGCTGCCTCTCTCTGTTCGGGTATCGTCGGCTCGAGGGTTCCGCGATGGAGGATCTTGACACGTCCCGACGTCAGCGGCCTTGCCTCCAGAGGTCGCTGGTGTTAGTTTTCCCGACGCGGACTCGGCGAGCGACGGCCAGCAGAGCTACTCTGGCGGCCAGGGCTGGAAGAGCGATAACGGAGAGGCGAAGGGGAACGGGACTCGCGCCTTCCAGAGTAGGCAGGGTTCTGGCGTGCCCAGAGATGCTGTGCAATCTCATGCGGTCGTTCGCCGTTCTGAGGGCAGGGTGCGTCGGGATGGAAACCGCGAAGGCCCACTTGGCGGTACGGACAGGCGCGGTAGAGGTGACCAGGCTCCCCACAGTGGTAGCAGAGAGGCCTGCGGTCCGGTGTACGCCACAAATTCGACTTGCGAGGGCGTGGCCCAGCTGTAGCAGATGCGGTTGCAGAATACGTGGCGATGTTACTCACGGAGGTCGACGGGGTCACACCGTAGCCAGGCACGCTTGCGTGACATGTGCCGATGTTGCTCACGCCAGGCGTTGGGGTAATGGGACCGTAGCCTGTCGTGCGACGTACAACAGATGCGTACGTGGGTCGGTCATCGAACCGGGATGGCGCTTCGGGGACAGGAGGTGCCTGCGCAGCCTGTCGCACCTCGTCCCTGACAACTTCGGACAGCGCTGCCAGCGGCGCAGGTGCAACCTGAGGCAGATGGATCCGTTGCAGTTCCTCCCGGACAACGGAGCGAATTAGTTCACGCAAGGTGTCTGCACTGCCGCCGAGACACGACGAAAAGCCTTCGGGCACCATGCAGTTGATGTCGCGGTTGTACTGGCGGGCCCGTTGTTGCAGCGTCGTCTCCATCGTGGTCGCCTCGGTTAGAAATTCCGCCACCGTGCGGGGTGGGCTGCGCACGAGGCCCGCGAACAGCTCCTGCTTAACCCCACGCATGAGATGGCGCAGCTTCTTCTCCTCTGTCATGTTTGGGTCGGCGCGCTTGAAAAGACGGGTCATGTCTTCGGTGTACATGCGCACGCTTTCGTTCGTGCGCTGATTTCGGGAGTGCAGCGCAGCTTCGGCCTTCTCCCGGCGGTCAGCGTTGGGGAACGTAGCCAGGAGACTCCGGCAAAACGTCTCCCAGGTGGGAAGTGTAGCCTCGTGGTTTTCAAACCACGTCCGAGCAGACTCTTCCAGGGCAAAGTAGACGTTATTCAGCTTGCGCTCGTCGCACCAGCCGTTGTAGCGTGCGACCCGCTCGAACGTCTCCAGCCAGTCCTCAGCGTCTTCGAACACGTCACCGTGAAAAGATGGCGGTGTTCGCGGTGGGTGGCAAAGGATCGGCGCCAGGGGCCTGGTGTCAGCGGCCATGGCAGTTGGACTCGACGGTAGAGGCTGGATCGGCGGCTGGGTCCTGGTGTCAGTGGCCATGTCAGTTGGACTTTGCGGTCGAGGCTGCGTCGTCCTTGTTGGCGGGGGAAGGGGCCCAAATTCAGGCGACTCTCCGCGGAGACGGCGGCTGGGTCGCTGGTGAACCGGTGTGAGGTCCGTAGTGACGCTGTACGGAGTTTGCAGGTTGGGAAGCCTACCCCGCACCTCCACCAAACTGTAGCGTGCAACGCCAAAAAGAACACCCGCGCAGAGACGAAAAACCTGCGGCGGTCCCCTAGTGGTTCGAGCGCGCGCGAGAGAGCCAACTAACTTCTTCCTCTTCTAGCGCATGCGCTACTTCTGTCTCTTCTTCGAATGCATGTATCAATATATATATATATATATATTGTCACAAAATTCGGCGCATTTTAGGAACAAAGAAAAACCGCCGCGCGCACGGCGTCTCGCCGGCGCGAGCCCAACGGGAGAGAGGGAAAGCCCCCGCCGAGCGCGTGCCTCTCTCTCCACCGCCGCGGCGTGCGCCGAGGAAATGAGTCATCCCCGCCGATTGCTCTAGAACATGCGAGTCGTTTCTTCTGTTAACCGGGGGAAGAGGGGGAAGCCTTGCGTGCGCTAAGACATGTCCCCCTCCTCTGCACTCGGACGTCAGCTACGCCGCCACGACGGCGCCACGCTAGAACACGCTGGAACCTTCGCGAAACGACTCCTGACTTTAACCAATGAGGACGCGCGACCGGCGAGAGAAAGGAAGGGAGACAGGACGGGAGATGCTAAGCGTATGTGCGCGCCTACTTTGGCGCGTAGAACAAACAGACGCGGAAGCGAGCCTATAAAAGAAGGCGTTGACCGCTACCCAACTGAAAAAACGACCTCGGCCCTATGTTGGGCCAAAGTCGGTAGCCAGCCTGGCCGACCTTGGCCCTAGCTTGGCAAACTAGGTTGGGCCGAGGTCGGGATTGGTTATTGGCCTCACACCGGCCGACCTTTGGCTGCCAACATAGGGCCGAGGCCGTATGCCGACCTTGGCCCTAGCTTGGCAAACTAGGTTGGGCCGAGGTCGGGATTGGTTATTGGCCTCACACCGGCCGACCTTTGGCTGCCAACATAGGGCCGAGGCCGTATGCCGACCATGCCGTCGCCAGCCAGTGCCCTGCTAGATTGTGAATCAATGACAAATCGTGGTTACCTTATCTCTATATGACGTTTGAAAACTAAATTTTGGCCATGAGGAATCCGACCTGTATGCACAGGCATCTTGAGGAGACACAAACAATGAAGACGAACTTGCAGCAATTATTAATGGGTTACTTTATGCAGACATCAGTATACAAGCAGTTCCACTTGCAGTAAACGCACGCACACTGTGCAATCTTACAAAATACTGTAAAACACCAAACACATTTCAGCCATATATCTTTTATTAATATTCTATTCACAATCACTTTCAACAGGAATGCTACCGGATGACTGGAAGGTGGGCAGGGTCATTCCGGTCCACAAATAAGGTGTAAATGACACTCCATTGAATTATCGCCCCATCTCCTTAACCAGTGTGCCTTGCAAAATCACGACACATGTCATATATCTATTCCCATGTCGTAAACCTCCTAGATTCTAACAACTTTCTTCATCCGGTTCAGCACGGGTTTCGTAGGGGACTTTCCAGCGATACCCAATTGGCAATCTTCACTTTCGACCTGCTTGCTAACCTCGACCTTAACATACAGACCGACGCATTATTTTTAGATTTCGCGAGGCTTTTGACAAGGTACCACACCACTGCCTGTCACTGAAACTAGCCTTTTTAAATTTGCACCCTAATATTCTAGACTGAATTAAAGTATTCCTAGCTAACCGTTCTCAGTTTGTTTCTATTAACAATCACAACTCAGGCACTCTCCCCATAACATCCGGTGTTCCGCAAGGATCTGTGCTCGGCCCGCTATTATTCCCAATATATATTAACAATCTGGCGCCACAAGTATCGTGTAAAACTTGCATATTCGCCGACGACTGTGTAATTTATTGTACTGTTACTAACATTTCTGAACAAGTGGCTCTTCAAAATGAGCTCAACCGCATCCATGAATGGTGTGACCTCTGGCTAATGACACTAATGCAAAAAAACAGCGCGAACAAACGGGGACTAGACGAAGAATACACAGGAACAAGCGCTGACTCTCAACTAAAGTTTAATCACAGGAAATACGCTTATAAAAGGAAACAGAAAACAAAAAAAACGCCAAAATCAGAACGCATGTGTTACTGTGTGATGTCCAGATATGCAACCTCACAGTCACGCAGGAGCAGGGATGGTTTGCTGACACACAATCTTGCTTTCTTTGCCATGTACGCCTCGAAAATTTCCCTGGTCAACTGGTCGGGGTGTTTGTACAAAATGTCAGTAAAATGAAAGGACGGAAAACATGATTCACACTCTCGGCAATGATCAACTAGATTAGTGGAGTGATTAGATTCTAATGAATTGAGATGTTCTCCGAGTCGTGTGTTGATACAATGTCCCGTTTGCCCAATGTATATCTGACCACAGGATAGTGGGATTTTATAAACTACCCCTTTGGAGCACGGCACAAAACTTTTAGCGTGCTTAACACCACAGGACGCTACAGATTTCTTGGGGTTGCGGGACTTATTTTCTAATGCTGAACAAATTTTACTGAGCTTATTCGGGGCCGAAAAAACCACATCAACTTTATACCTATGGGCCACATTTTTAAGACCATGAGAAAGGCGATGCACATAGGGAAGGACTGCGAACTTTTTCCGTTTCTGTTTTTTCTGTGAAGACGGCAGCAATGTCGGCGCTTTAAGCCTTTTAATTATTTTATTGCAACCCAAAGTGATAAGCTCAGCTGGATATCCTGCTTCCTTAAGTCTCTTAGCCTGATTATCAAAGCTTTCTTGCATAGCATGGTGACAAGATTGTGACAACGCAGATGACAAGGATGAAACAACAATTCCACATTTCACTACCTTAGAATGATGTGACTTATAGTTCAGCAGCGGTTTGTTGGCCCGTGGCGCGTAATTCCAACACATGTGTCCCTTCCCTTCAGTCAAACATAAATCTAAAAATTGTATCTGGTTATCGACCGGTACCTCAGTGGTGAACTGCAAACCCCATGCATTAGCTTTGAATACTTCTAACACTGTAGACATGTGCTTAGCATAGTCCGTTTTTTCAATGAGGATCAAAAAATCATCGACGTATCTGAAAATTCGGTACGGCATCCCACACAAATCTTTCTGGATAGCTCCATCCACGAATGACAGAAAAATATCACTAAGCGCAGGCGCTACTCTAGACCCAATACAAACACCCGCTTTCTGGGTATAGAGTGTGCCTTCCCATTCAACACAGGTAGATTTAACATAAAAAGACAACAGCTCAAGGAACCCAGACACAGAAATACCACAAGCACTTATGAATTGTTCTTCATCATTGTCCGAAGTGATGCAATCAAAAACAGCAGTCATCATATCCTTGTGCGGCAGAGAGTAGTATAAATCTACCACATAAATGCTGAAAGCCGAGCATGAACCTGGGTTTTGCGCCTGTAAAAACTTGACGACACACTCAGAGTTTGGTACCTTAAAAGGATCATTAATAGATAAAGCTGCCAAATGTTTCTGTAAATATCCAGAAATTTTGTGTTGCCAGGTGCTCTTTTCCGTCACAATGGCCCTAAATGGTAATCCCATTCTATGTGTCTTAGCAGAGAAGAAAATCTTTAAACAGCTGCTTTTTGCCTTAACTACACTGCCTTTAAGTCGCTCCAGATTCAATTGTTCAAGCAGTTGCACCGCTCTGCTTTTTACCTTCTGTAACTTCGCCGAGACCGGCTGAAAGTTCTTCTCGATGGCTACTAATGCTTTATCCGAAAACAATGATTCAGGTAGGACTACAAAACACCCTTCTTTATCCGCAGTTACCAGTCGCAATCTCTGCAGCACAAGGAAATGATGACTGCTGTTTTTGATTGCATCACTTCGGACAATGATGAAGAACAATTCATAAGTGCTTGTGGTATTTCTGTGTCTGGGTTCCTTGAGCTGTTGTCTTTTTATGTTAAATCTACCTGTGTTGAATGGGAAGGCACACTCTATACCCAGAAAGCGGGTGTTTGTATTGGGTCTAGAGTAGCGCCTGCGCTTAGTGATATTTTTCTGTCATTCGTGAATAGAGCTATCCAGAAAGATTTGTGTGGGATGTCGCACCGAACTTTCAGATACGTCGATGATTTTTTGATCCTCATTGAAAAAACGGACTATGCTAAGCACATGTCTACATTGTTAGAAGTATTCAAAGCTAATGCATGGGGTTTGCAGTTCACCACTGAGGTACCGGTCGATAACCAGATACAATCTTTAGATTTATGTTTGACTGAAGGGAAGGGACACATGTGTTGGAATTACGCGCCACGGGCCAACAAACCGCTGCTGAACTATAAGTCACATCATTCTAAGGTAGTGAAATGTGGAATTGTTTCATCCTTGTCATCTGCGTTGTCACAATCTTGTCACCATGCTATGCAAGAAAGCTTTGATAATCAGGCTAAGAGACTTAAGGAAGCAGGATATCCAGCTGAGCTTATCACTTTGGGTTGCAATAAAATAATTAAAAAGCTTAAAGCGCCGACATTGCTGCCGTCTTCACAGAAAGAACACAAACGGAAAAAGTTCGCAGTCCTTCCCTATGTGCATCACCTTTCTCATGGTCTTAAAAATGTGGCCCATAGGTATAAAGTTGATGTGGTTTTTTCGGCCCCGAATAAGCTCAGTAAAATTTGTTCAGCATTAGAAAATAAGTCCCGCAACCCCAAGAAATCTGTAGCGTCCTGTGGTGTTAAGCACGCTAAAAGTTTTATGCCGTGCTCCAAAGGTGTAGTTTATAAAATCCCCCTATCCTGTGGTCAGATATACATTGGGCAAACGGGACGTTGTATCAACACACGACTCGGAGAACATCTCAATTCATTAGACTCTAATCGCTCCACTAATCTAGTTGGTCATTGCCGAGAGTGTCAATCATGTTTTCCGTCCTTGCATTTTACTGACATTTTGTACAAACACCCCGACCAGTTGACCAGGGAAATTATCGAGGCGTGTAATATGGCAAAGAAAGCAAGATTGTGTGTCAGCAAACCATCCTGCTCCTGCGTGACTGTGAGGTTGCATATCTGGACATCACATAGTAACACATGCGTTCTGATTTTGGTGTTTTTTTGTTTTCTGTTTCCTTTTATAAGCGTGTTTCTTGTGATTAAACTTTAGTTGAGAGTCAGTGCTTGTTCCTGTGTATTCTTCGTCTAGTCCCCGTTTGTTCGCGATGTTTTTTTGCATTATGTATCACCAACTCGGCCGCTTATCCATCCTAATGACACTAAACGCTAAAAAATACAAACTCGTCTCAGTTCAGCGTCAACGCAACCCCCTTGTTTTTTCCTATACAGTTGCCAACTCATCTATAGAAAGCGTCCAATCGTTCAAGTACCTCGGTGTAACACTCTGTACCGATTTTTCTTGGCGAATACACATTACCACAATCATATCATCTGCCAATAGATCTCTAGGATTCCTAAACCATTATCTTCGTCATGCACCGCAGCACGTGAAACTTCTAGCTAACAAAACCCTTATTAGACCTAAACTCGAGTACGCCAGTCCCATCTGGAATCCACACCAAATATACCTAACAAATGCACTCCAATCAGTTCAAAACCGCGCCATTCGCTTTGTTCATTCTGCTTATTCATATACAATCAGCTTTTCATTTCTAAAGAATACTTCCAGTCTCGAAAGCCTTGAAGCTCGCCGTCGCGTTACCTGCATGTGTTTGCTCCACAAGTTTTTCCATAGCACTCAGAATCAAACACCTTACATTTCTCATCCGACCCGCATATCTCACCGCACCGCACACCCATTTGAGATCGCCCGGCCTCTATCGCGTACTGCTACTTTTTCAGTTCTTTTTTCCCCGCACCATAGTTGACTAGAATGCCCTCCCCGCCGATGTTGCCGCCGTCACGTGCCCACCTTCATTCTTATCCGCTGTAACCATTTGTATCATACTTCCAAGATTGCTCAATATGATTGTTTATGATTGCCGCATGC
This sequence comes from Amblyomma mixtum, assembly GCF_055824585.1. Classification (NCBI taxonomy): domain Eukaryota; kingdom Metazoa; phylum Arthropoda; class Arachnida; order Ixodida; family Ixodidae; genus Amblyomma; species Amblyomma mixtum. Next base: position 36,215,582 of record NC_143015.1, read on the forward strand.
ATATTTATGATTGTTGAATACATTAAGCCACCCCTTATGTAATACTCCCTGAAGGGGGTCTTTAAAGTGAAGAAAGTGAAGTGAAGTCTTATTCTTTTGTGCCCACTGCCTCCCTTGCTCGAGTCGGCTGGCGCCTCTGGCTGCGGCCACACTCCCGATCCTGCGCGCCATTCAGCCAGCGCTGCTATTCTTCAGGGTTGCTTGTTCAGGGTAGTGTGCTCTCAGGCAGGCTACGATAAAAGAAGAGAGCAAAAACAAATGCCACCACTTCAAAAAGGCTGAAACCAGCTCAGCAGTGATATTCCAACCAAATAATCGAGAGCTTTGTAGTCCAGACTCGGATATAACAGTAGTCAGCACTATATTCTATAATCATTGCAATATTCACTTTGAACCCAAAATAACTTGCGGCAATGAAGGCAAAATGCAATAAAGTAGAATATCTGTCCTTTGTACATAGCATTCATTGTGACATATTTGTGGGCAGTCTTCAATGTCTTCACGTTTTAGCTAAAATCAGGGCATTATATACTGAAAAATTTGGCATTGTGTGTACCATTATAAATAGCACTGAACAATTGCAAGCAGTATTAGAAATTCAATATCTTTACAATTGCATGAAACCTGATGTAGTATACAGTAGCAATTATTTTAACAAGTTGCTTTAATGAGCAATCTAAGCCAACAATAAAACAGCTACAGTACCGCCAACATGCATATTTACCCTTAAATACAGGCAAATCATTTAAAACCTGCATTTCATTACGTCCACGTCAAAGCAGTGCGAAAATTAAGAACGAATACGAAATTTTTTCATTACAAAGTAGACTAAATAGAACAGAATCTCGAAGCACACAAAATTTTTTTTCCTGGGAAAACATTGCGGGGTTTAATGTCCCAGAAGCAACAGATGGACTATGAGGGACAACTTAGTGGAGGGTAATCTAGCAGAACTTTTTGCTGGGCTAGTTGGTCCATTCTGACATTGGTGAAAACAGCGCGAAAGAAGAAGCCCGAAGGCGAAACGAGGAAGTGACTGTTGTCAGTCAGCGCTCTTTCCTGTCACTTCCTCGTTTCGCCTTCGGGCTTCTTCTTTCGCGCTGTTTTCACCAATGTTAGTGGAGGGCTCCAGGAGTTTACACCACCTGGGACAAATGTATTGTACTGAAGAATATATGGCTGATAAAATGACCAGCATGTTTAGCACAGCATGACAATTCTTCACCAGTGTGCTGAAAAATTACCGGCTCCATTACTTGGAGCCGAATGCCACATGTCCAATGCACGCAATAAGCCTCTCTGTAGGCCAAAATGAACGTACTCACCACTGCCGAGTTGTTCAAGTGGCACGCTTTGTCGAGTGGACACTAGAGCATACTGCGTCTTAGGAAGATCAGTGAAGTGCGGCCTAAGAATGTCAAGCAGTGAATTAACTGCCGCTCTCCTGATATGATACCTCACAGCCCAAGCCCTCAACTGGCTCCTTATCCCCTCTCGACACTCGGCATTGTTAGGAACATCAACCAAGTCATGTTCATAGTGGTGTTTTGACCGCGCAAGTCACTTCCAACTGACTCAGCTTGATCTGCACTTGAACACTGTGCCTCAGCTGCCACGACAGAGGATTCAAAAGAGGATGCACTGCTGCATATGCTTGCCCTAAGCTGTCCCCGAACGGTCAAAATCTATCATTTCCAACAACTGCTAAACGTGATGGATTGTCGGATAGCAAATGGGGGAATGTCTCAGAGCACGCTGCGCCTCTGCGTTTTCTGCGACTTGCTGCAAACACCGAACGCTGCCCTCCTTCACCAGATAAAGCTCTCGGCGACGTTTCGCCCTCAAGAACCGCTCCATGATGAGGTCTTACCTTCCAACGTTTAGGTCAGGTGGTGTTGTCATGGTGAAAGGCCAAGACACGACACTGCAGGAACAACCAATGCTTCAAATCCAAACGAAGCACTTCGCCAGCTACGCCGCTACGAGAGCATGTGTGTGAAAAGCACAGGAAGATCGCGTCGCAGATTGAGTCGTTGTGACTGACACCGCGCTTTCGTAGATGTGCTGTCAAAAATTTGTTCGCAAGGAACAAAAAATAAAATAAATGTGTTGTTTTATTAATTTTTCTCAAATTATGCAAGTGAAAATTTACATTGCTTCACTACGTTTAGATAAGAAAACAATTGCTTGCCAATTTCAATAAAACATCGAAACCGAAACTTTTGAGTTTCGGTTTCGTTTCATGTCAGAATTACGGGACTTTCCTTTTATCTCTAGATAAAACTGCACTCGTCCGACAATTATTTAAATACTCAGCTTTAAAACGAAATTGATGCCGCAGCATTGCACCTGCATATTGCTTACGCATTACATTTCACCGATTGATAAATTGGCAATAATGATTGATAATTGATTGATAATGACTGCATGCATGTTAGGCTCAACATGCATGCAGTCATGCGCGCAGTGTATTCGTAAAAAAAAATATTGGGATAATATGAAACGTACGTCGATCGAGCGTTTCGTCCGCGATTTCCACGCGCCTACTGCGCGTGCGTGTGGCATATACGTCACTGGCCAAGCCAGTGGGTAGCCAACCATGGCCCTACGATGGTCCCCGTGTGGTTGCCCAAGCGTTGGGTGCCGACTAATACCCTATCATTTGCCGGTAGTTGGCAGAACGTTTTTGGCCAACTATTAACCAGCCCAATTGGCAGCCAACCACGGCCCGACTAGCGGCCGCCATTGGTTGGCCGAGGATACCGGCTGCCGAGCACTGTCCAATTGCTTACCGATGGTCGGCCGTCGGCCAATTTCACTTGGGTATCAGTCACTCCGGACCGCCGTTTAAGCATAGAGTAATATAGAAGTAAAGAGCGGACACTCCCGTAGGCCCCAGCGGCCGACTTTTGTGCACAGCGCACCTAGCGGACCCGGGGAAACGCACTGGCCTCAGAGATGATAGGCTTAAACAGGAATCTTGGAGGCTCTACTGTCAAAACCTGGTGGTGGGCATCTGCCCTTGACGCAGCTTTGTTGCCTCTTTGGAAGTGCTTAGGAAGAGCCGCCGCCTTTAAGGCCGACAGCTGCAGCTTCTTGTTGGACAGTTCACGGGGTGGAAGAAACAACCGTCGCAGCACCACAGCAGTACACAAAACGGACGTGCCCACGAAGCTTGCAGACGCCGCAAAAAAATACAGCCGCTCACACCGTCGGTCCGTCGCACACTGCCGCCTGGGCGTGCTTGCCCGTTGGCTTGACGCACTTAAAAGACGCCGCTGTTGCTGACGTAACTGCGGCCGTAGGCGCGCAGCGCACGTCACTGCAAGCCAAGATATGCCAAGACCATACTCTTTTTCCTTTTTTTATTTGCACGTTCAGTGCCATCTGGCGGAAACGGGGAAGCGCCGAACTCGGCCGCGAAAGGGCCCGAGTGTCCGCTCTTTACTTTTATGTTACTCTATGGTTTAAGCTTCATCGAAGCGCGCCCGTTCGACTCCCGGGAAAACACCACTCGGCCAGCATCGGACCAACGAGGCAACGTTCGCCAGTCTGCGGGACGGCATCGTCGTGGAACTCTGGTCGTCGGACTGCCGCAGTGCCCGGTGAACAAATTGTGTTTTGTTTGTTTATCTCTCTCTCGTGTGTTAGTGCACTTTAGGTGCAATATTGCCTGTGTACTGTATTCTCTCTCGAGTTTAACTTTGCACGAATTGCATTGCTTGTTAATCACTTTGTATGTGTTGGTACTAGTGATTGTGTAATCCTCTGTATCGTGTCTTTGCTGTATAAACTTTGTTTTGTTTTGTGAACCTTTGGCTCCGACCCATTCTCTGGCTTGCGACCAGCGAAAGCTGGGCACCGAACGCCCAAAAACCTCTTGTCACTTGGTGGCTGGTCTCCGCTGAGTTGCCACGCTGAGTCGAGGGCATCTCCTTCGAGTCCGAGACCGCTACCCCCACACGCTCTAAGGGTGTCGGGAGCTTCCCACGTCAAAGTGCGCGAAGTTCGGGTGACATATATATATATATATATATATATATATATATATATATATATATATATATAGCGTGTTCTAGCGTGGCGCCGTCGTGGCGGCGTAGCCGACGTCCGAGTGCAGAGGAGGGGGACATGTCTTAGCGCACGCAAGGCTTCCCCCTCTTCCCCCGGTTAAGAGAAGAAACGACTCGCATGTTCTAGAGCAATCGGCGGGGATGACTCATTTCCTCGGCGCACGCCGCGGCGGTGGAGAGAGAGGCCCTGAGGAAGGACGGTCCTCCGTCCGAAACTGTCGGTATTAAATTAAGATAATTGCAAGGTTGTGACCCCTTCTTCTACAAGTCTTCCTGGCCCATTGAACGACAAGACCTCCTGCAACTATATATATATATATATATATATATATATATATATATATATATATTACGATGAAAAAACTTGCTCGACTGCTAACAACATAAGTAAAGAGTTGAAGTACACTTCTTAAAGAAACATTTATTTACCGACGGTTTCGGACGGTGGACCGTCCTTCATCAGGGTAAGGTTGTTTGTGAACAAAAACGATCCACTTGCTCACGGCACCGCACACAGATGGAGAGGGGAAGACGCTCTCCTTTGAGGAAACAAAACAAAACACGAAAAGCAAGACAGTGGCGGACAAGGGTGTTCCTGCCGAATAAGGGGAAAGTGAGGGCTGCAATGCGAGCACACAAAAAAGAAAAGAACGAATTCAAGAAAGGGGAAAAGAGGGGGTGGGGGAAGGGAAGGACGCAAAAGGTTGTAGCGGAAGTGGAGAGGGGTGAGCTGTCTGCGAGGAAAACCGTTGAGAAGAAATATTGTGGGCGGAGGCTTCCTTCGGCGGGAGCGGGACGTTCGAACACGCGGGAAGAAAACATTATCGCGCCCGTTGCATCACAGTGCCAACCGCCCGACAGAAGTGTGGTTACTGACTGTTTGAATGTGAGTTACGGCGGCGGCGCGATCACATCGGCGGAGAGTTAACCGACCAGACGCCGGACGGAAACCTGATCCCGTGGCTGGGCCCCGCGGAGACCCAGCGCCAGCCCCCGGCCGCTACTCGTCAGCCGCGCGCCCCCTCGCAAAGACACTGCGCCGCCGACAAGGTGCCCTTTCCAAAAAGCGAAGTGGGGGGCAGAGCAACGAAAAAACGAGAGAAAGAGAGTTCGGACGCAGAGCAGGAAAAAAATAAAAAGAAAAAAAGAAGGAAACAAAAGAAGAAAAGAGAAAGAAAAATAAGGAAAAAAGGAAAGAAAAGGAGGCACGAGAACTTGCAAAAAAAGTGAAAAGGGGGGGGGGGGTGGCTTGCTAAGTACCTCCCTCATCTACCTCACCTTTTTGAAAAACACGAGATAGCCCAAATTCACTTACGGCCCCTTGTTAGCGCCCTGCGCCTTCGTAAGGCAGGCAAGTAGAAAATTGGGCCATCTAGCTGGACGACCGACGAACGGGATTCACAGTGATCCACAACCATATTAGTGTATAGCAACACTCCTAATCCTCGTTCGCAAACCAATGTAATGTATTGAGTATCATTCTTGTCGTTCTGTTAAATGGCATTTAAAAAGGGGGGGGGGTGGAAGGCCGCCTTATGGTTTACTGCAGAAGTCGTTTCAGCAGCAATGTTTGTGCATAAGGAAGAAAAGAAAGGCTGGGGTAGGAGACAGGCGGCATGTAGACGCAAACACTCAAAATGGTATGACCTCAGGCGATTCAGTCGAAGACTGACTATATATATATATATATATATATATATATATATATATATATATATATTGTAACGACGAAGAAGTTCCTGTTCAAGCGAAGACGACGACGAACTTCTGACCGTTGTGCTGAGCGGCATTGCCATCGCTTTGGGTGTGTGCTCGTGGTGCTCGACCTCTGTGTCTACGAGGCCTGTGTCTCTGTGTCTACCGCCGGCGCACAGTACTCTAACCATCCCAGTACCCATCTTACATTTGGTGGAGTCGCGGGGTAGAAATCTCCACCGTGGAGCTGCGTAACCGCACTCTTCCCACGCTTGAAACGCCAGAAGACGCCCAAACCCAATCTGTGCAAACGGGACCAGCTCTCATCTGCGCCGGCTCCCTTCGCCAGCGAGATCCGGCAATCTTCAGCGGAGCCGATGAGAATGACGTGGAAGACTGGCTCGCGTCATACGAACGGGTGAGCCTGTACAATAGATGGGACGACGATACGAAGCTGAACAACGTAATTTTTTATCTAACGGGGGTCGCTAACCTCTGGTATCGGAACCATGAGGGAGACATCCGAACATGGGCGGCCTTCAAAACGAAGCTTGCCGGAGTCTTTGGTCGCCCCACTGTCCGGAAACTTCGGGCTGAACAGCGTTTGCGTGAACGCTCGCAGCACGTCGGCGAAAGCTTCACCAGCTATATAGAAGAAGTCATTGACTTATGCAAACGTGTCAATGCGAACATGTCCGAAGCCGACAAGATAAAACACATCTTGAAAGGTATCGACGATGATGCCTTTCAGATGCTATTGGCCCGCGACTTGCGCACCGTTAAGGATGTGTTCACGCTCTGCCAGAGCTTCGAGGAGCTGCGCAAACAGTGGTTACTAACTCGGCAACACCAAGCCCAGGTTGAATCGCTTTCTGGACTGGCGCCTGCAGCTGACAACACCTCTATGCTGCAGCAAATCAAAGATTTCGTCCGTGAAGAGGTAGCTCGGCAACTTTCTCTTCTGCCTAGCCCTCAACAGGCGCCGCCTTATTTGGCCCCGACTCTTCCACAGGCCATACAACACCAGGTTACTGAGGCGCTTCCATCCTTCCATCCTCCGCCACCTGTCACCGCACCCTTGATTTACGCCGATGCTGCTCCAAGGTCTGTCACCAGTCCCATGCCTTGCGCCGACGTCGCCCCAAGACCTGTAGCCGGTCCTCGGACTTACGCCGACGTTCTAGTACAGCCCCCGCCGTCGTCCTATCCTACAATGTACGTGCCTGTGCAAGCGTCTTCACCTTCCCTGCGACCAGCTCGAAGAGCAAGCAATCCGTGGCGCACGAGTGGCAACCGTCCTGTATGCTACACTTGCGGAGTGCCTGGCCACGTCACGCGCTACTGCCGTCGCCATCTCCAAGCGCCAGCACCACGCGCGCAATCTTCGGGGTACTGTCCTCCAACCCGTCAATATTCTGAGGCTGTCGACCAAACGCCAAGTCGTCCTTACTCCCCTGATCGTTCAGCCCTCTCCAGCCGCCGCTCCCCTTCGCCACGACGCCGCTCTATCTCCTCCATGCGACGTCGCTCTAATTCTCCTCAGCAGGAAAACTAGGCGCCGCAGTTCCGGAGGCAAGAACTGCGCCCCCGTCGAAATTTCGAAGACCTCATGGATCACCTGCGAATCGTATTGATGTTTTTGTTGAGGGCGTGTCAGCGATGGCTGTGATAGACACCGGTGCAGCGATTTCGGTAATGGACGAAAAGTTATGTACTTCTTTAAAGAAAGTTAAGACGCAAGTTTCGGGACTAACGCTGCGCACGGCCAGCGCACAGCCGATTACGCCGTTAGCAGCATGCACCGCTCGAGTTCGAATCCAGGACACACTATACTACATCGAGTTCGTCGTGCTGCCTTCTTGCTCACATTCTTTAATTTTAGGGTGAGATTCCCTGTCGCGTCACGAAGCTGTCATCGACTGCGCTCGCGCAGAAGTTGGGTTCTCCGCTTTGCCTAATGTCTCGCCAGACGCTGCTCCTTCTGTTCCCTGCGCTAAAGCCGTCGTCACCGAAGACATCGTCCTTCCTCCCAGCTCCACTGCGCTTGTAAGCATCTCTTGTGACTCTGTTTGTGATGACGTTGTTCTCTTCACGCCGGCCTGCACTTTCCTGCGCCGCAAGTCCCTCCCGCTGCCCTACGCTGTGCTCACTATTTCTGCTGGCCTCTCCGTGCTATGGGTCTCTAACCCGTTTTCCTTCCCTACTGCATTGCGCCATGGCGAATGTCTCGGCAGTGTACAATCTATTGCGTCCATTCTCACCTGTGAGGACCCCGCCGATTCGCCTCATCTAGCCATGACTGCGCTCAGCCCTCCATCTTCTGCGCCTGATTCCTCCGCTACAGACCTCTTCCTTCGCTCTATCGCCATCGATCTTCCTTCCCCGCAACGGACGCAGCTTCTTAACCTCCTTCACCTGTTCTGCTCCTCCTTCGACTGTCATCGGAGTTCCTTGGGCCAAACTTCAACGGTCACCCATCGTATCGACACCGGCAACCACGCACCAGTGCGGCAGCGCCCCTATCGTGTATCTGCCACCGAGCGCCATGCTATCGAAGGGCAAGTTGATAAAATGCTCCAAGACGGCGTGATCCAGCCCTTCAGTAGCCCTTGGGCTTCGCCTGTTGTGCTGGTCAAGAAGAAAGACGGCTCCATCCGATTTTGTGTCGACTACCGCCGCCTTAATAAGATTACGCGGAAGGATGTCTACCCTCTTCCGCGCATCGATGACGCTTTGGACTGTTTGCAAGGGGCCGAACTATTTTCTTCCCTCGATCTTCGTTCCGGATATTGGCAGGTCCCCATGGAAGCGGTCGATCGCCCCAAAACCGCTTTTGTAACCCCCGACGGCTTATACGAATTTACAGTTACGCCATTCGGCCTTTGTAATGCGCCTGCAACATTTGAGAGAATGATGGACACCATTTTGCGGGGATTAAAATGGAAGGTATGCCTCTGCTACCTCGACGACATCGTCGTCTTTTCTGCGGATTTTGACACCCACCTCCATCGCCTGAGGCACGTCTTGAACTGCCTTTCTGACGCCGGTTTGCAGCTAAACTTGAAGAAGTGCCGTTTTGCCGCTCGTAAACTCACTATCTTAGGGCACGTTGTCTCCAAGGAAGGCGTTTCTCCAGACCGAGCCAAACTTCGTGCGGTCGCTGCTTTTCCCAAGCCTACATCTGTCAAAGAACTGCGCAGCTTCCTTGGCCTGTGTTCCTACTTTCGTAGGTTTATTCGGAACTTTGCATCGATTGCTGCCCCTTTAACACAACTCGTATCCAGCAGCTCCGACTTTTCACAGTGGTGACCCGCATGCGACAACGCGTTTTATACCTTACGCCGCATCCTCACCGCATCACCTATCCTGCGTCATTTCGACCCGACGGCCCCTACCGAGGTCCACACCGACGCCAGTGGTGTTGGTCTCGGGGCTGTACTCGCGCAGCGCAAACCTGTCTTTGCTGAGTACGTTGTCGCCTATGCAAGCCGCACCCTGACGAAGGCAGAGTCCAATTACTCAGTAACGGAAAAAGAGTGCTTGACTATCGTTTGGGCTCTTACCAAATTCTGCCCTTATCTCTATGGTCGTCCCTTTGACGTCGTGACGGACCACCATGGGCTTTGCTGGTTATCCTCACTGAAAGACCCCTCCAGCCGCCTCGCAAGATGGGCTCTTCGTATGCAGGAATACGACGCCCGCGTAGTTTATCGCTCCGGACGCAAGCACCTAGATGCCGACGCCCTTTCTCGCTGCCCCCTTCCGGTTGAGCTCGCCGGCCTCTCAACAATCGAAGACTCCCCTCCGTTGCTTCACATCGACGACATGCCTTCAGCGCAGCGCATGGACCCTTGGATTGCGTCTCTGCTTGATTTCCTCTCTAACCCTACGGCGGCTTCTCCATCACGCGCTCTCCGTCGCCAAGCTCCTCACTTCGCCATTCGTGACAATCTCATTTACCGCCGCAACTACAGCGCAGATGGTCGCAAGTGGTTATTAGTTGTTCCTCGCCATCTCCGCTCGCAAGTCTGTGATTATTTCCACGCTGACCCACAATGCGGACACGCAGGAGTCTTCAAAACATACAATCGGATCCGGCTGCGTTACTACTGGCGCGGAATGCATAACTTCATCCTTAAGCACATCCGCTCATGCCTGCCCTGCCAACGTCGCAAGCCCCCTGCTCACCGTTCTGCAGGCGAGTTGCAGCCGCTACCTTGCCCACCGCGCCCATTCGACCGCGTAGGCATTGATTTGTATGGACCTCTTCCCTAGACTGCAGCCGGTAACCGTTGGGCTATCGTCGCCGTTGACCACTTGACGAGGTATGCAGAAACCACCGCCCTTCCATCCGCGTCAGCGTCTGACGTAGCCTCCTTCATTTTGCCATGGTTCATTCTTCGCCACGGCGCACCGCGCGAACTGCTGAGTGACCGAGGCCGCGTTTTCTTATCGGAAGTTGTCAAAGCCTTGCTCCGCCAGTGCAACATCATTCACCGAACAAGCTCTGCCTATCACCCGCAAACTAACGGCCTTACAGAAAGATTTAACCGTACCCTCGGTGATATGCTCTCTGTATACGTCTCATCAGACCATTCCAATTGGGATCTCGTCCTTCCGTATGTGACGTACGCCTACAACGTACGCCTACAATACCGCAACGCAGTTGACTACCGGCTTCTCACCGTTATATCTTCTTTACGGCCGTCATCCTTCTGCTCCACTCGATACCATTCTCCCATACCAGCCTGACGCATCTGAGTGTACTCCTATTTCGCAAGCTGCACGACACGCAGAAGAGTGTCGCCAAATCGCCCGTTCTTTCACAACTGAGGCCCAATACCGTCGGAAATTCCGCCACGACAGCCATCACACGTCCCCGCACTTTTCTTCTGGTAGCCTCGTGTGGCTCTGGATTCCATCCAGTACTCCGGGCCTCTCCTCGAAACTTCTTTCCACGGCCCCTACCGAGTTGTGGAACGCACCTCGCCCATCAATTACGTGGTGGAACCGCTGATTCCGTCTCCTGATCTTCGCCGGCGCGGACGCGAGACTGTTCACGTCCAGCGCCTAAAGCCGTATTATGACCCGGCCATCCCACCTACGCCGTAAGTCGCCAGGATGGCTCCTCTTCTCCCCGGGGGGCAGTTGTAACGACGAAGAAGTTCCTGTTCAAGCGAAGACGACGACGAACTTCTGACCGTTGTGTTGAGCGGCATTGCCATCGCTTTGGGTGTGTGCTCGTGGTGCTCGACCTCTGTGTCTACGAGGCCTGTGTCTCTGTGTCTGCCGCCGGCGCACAGTACTCTAACCATCCCAGTACCCATCTTATAATATATATATATATATATATATATATATATATATATATATATATATATATATATATATATATATATATATATATATATATATATATATATTGTGACGAAGGGAATGGGTTTATTTACAGGCTGAACGGGGATATGGGACCAAACAGTGAAACAGTGAACGGCCAGCGTCGAGCCAGTCCCAGTCTCCAGTACGCGCCTCTTCGTCGTCCTCTTCTCTTCCGCTGCGCCCTTCGTCTTCTTCACTTGCTCCGCAGCGCGGCCCGGCGTAGGTTGCGTAGCAACCCGTAAGTTCCGTAACACTTCTCCCCGGGCAGACGAAGCTCGGCCCCGAGCGAGTTAGGACCTAGGATGGCAGCGCTTCAGTCGAGCCACGTGAGCGACCTCTGTCTTTCGTGAGCGGCGATTCGCCGAGGTCACTTTCGCGATCACATAGGTGACTTCACTCAGTCGGCTGATAATGACAAAGGGTCCGGTGTACTTCCAAAGGAATTTCTGGTATAGGCCCCGACGACGTAATGGTGTCCAAAGCCAAACGAGATCTACGGGTGCGTAGGTCACTGCCATATGCGCATCGTCATACCGAGCCTTGGCGCGGTTTGAGCTGTGATGGTTCGCAGACGAGCAAGTCGACGGGCTTCCTCAGCGCGGCAGAGGTGTTGCGAGAGGGTGATGTCCTCATGTCCGGAGAATGGCAAAATAGTGTCCAAGAAGGTCCGCGGGAGGCGTGCGTAGAGCAGGAAGAAAGGGGCGAATCCCGTGACCTCGTGTTTCGCTGTGTTATAGGCGTACGTAACAAATCGCAGCACGGCGTCCCAATTCTTGTGGTCTGATGCTACGTACATGGACATCATGTTGATCAGAGTCCGGTTGACGCGCTCTGTCAACCCATTCGTCTGGGGATGGTAGGGCGTAGAATGGCGGTATTCGGAGCCGCACAGCCGGAGTAGTGCTTCTACAACGTCGGCAGTGAACTGCCGGCCGCGGTCACTGATGACTACACGAGGCGCACCGTGGCGAAGAACGACATGGGAAAGCAAAAATTCCGACACGTCTGCTGCTTTGGCGGAAACAAGTGCAGCAGTTTCCACATAGCGGGTCAAGTAGTCCACAGCTACGATAATCCAGCGGTGGCCTGCAGATGACTTCGGAAACGGGCCAACCAAGTCAATTCCGATTTTCTCAAAAGGTAAGCTCGGTGGCCTTACCGGTCGCAGAAGACCGGCCGGTGGTGTGTTGCACCGCTTCAGCCGTTGGCAGGGAATACAGCTTGCTACGTAGTGCTGTGTCGTTGTGTACATTCTTGGCCTGTAAAAACGTTGTCGGGTTCGAGCAAGGGTGCGAGCAAACCCCAGGTGACCGGAGGTGATGTCATCATGCATTGCATGTAAGACGGCACCCCGAAGAGGGGCCGGGACAACAAGCAGCAGACGGGCGCCGTCATCTGAGTAGTTCTTTTTATAAAGTAGGCCGTCTCGGATAACGAAGGGTGTAGTAGTTACAGCCATGTGAGCCTTGGCAAAGAGCGCACTCAAAGCTGGATCTTGGCGTTGTTCTTGTTGGAACGTGACATGGTCCAGAAATGTCTCGGTCAAAGAGGCTAGGCAGTCATCCAGGTCGTCCTCACCGACTGCCGTTGAAGGAAGAGGGAAACGCGATAAACAGTCAGCGTCAGCGTGGCGACGGCCGCTTTTATAGGACACCGAAAAGTCATATTCTTGAAGACGTAAGGCCCAGCGAGCTAACCGACCTGAAGGGTCGCGTAGGCCAACGAGCCAACATAGGGAGTGATGGTCGGTGATCACGTTGAAGTGGCGTCCATAGAGGTAGGGTCGGAACTTGGCGACAGCGAAAACGACGGCGAGACATTCCATTTCTGTGACGGTATAATTGCGTTCGGCTTTCGTTAAAGTGCGGCTGGCGTAGGCAACAACGTGTTGGACGTCATTCTGAAGCTGGACGAGTACCGCGCCCACGCCGCTAGCGTCGGTGTGGACTTCCGTAGGAGCCGCGGGATCGAAATGACGCAAAACGGGGCCAGAAGTTAGCACGAACTTCAGTTGTTGGAATCATGACGCACATTCTGGGGACCACACAAACTGAGCGTCTTTGTGCAGGAGGCAAGTCAACGGATGGGCAATTTGGGCAAATCCTTGGATAAATCGACGAAAATACGAGCACAGGCCCAAAAAGCTCCTCAGATGCTTTACATTTTGAGGTTCCGGAAAGTCACGCACAGCAGCAATCTTTTGCGGGTCCGGCCGAATCCCGTTCTGGTCGACGAGGAATCCCAGCACCAGGGTTTGTCGCTCGCCGAAGTGACACTTTTTAGAATTTAAAATTAGTCCAGCTTGTTGAATGCAGTCTAGCACGAGTCCAAGACGTTCGTTATGCTCACGAAATGTCGTCCCATAAATGATGACGTCGTCCAGGTAACTTTAGGCCATGCAAGATTGTGTCCATAAATCTTTCGAACGTCGCTGGGGCATCGCACAATCCAAAGGGCATCACATTGAATTCGTAGAGTCCGTCAGGAGTCACAAATGCTGTCTTTTCCCGGTCCGCCGGATGCATCGGTATCTGCCAATAGCCAGATCGCAAATACACCGACGAGAAATAGGATGCGGATTGTAGGCAGTCCACGGCGTCATCGATACGCGGCAGAGGGTAGACGTCCTTCTTTGTGATGGCATTCAGACGCCGATACTCAACACAAAATCTCCAGGAGTTGTCTTTTTTCCGCACCAAGATGACAGGGGCAGCCCAAGGGCTTGCTGACTCCTGGATAACACCTTTCTCCAGCATGTCTCGGACTTGCTCGTTGATTACCCCCGCTCCGCTGGGGACACACGATATGGCTTCTGCCTGATAGGGGCTGCGTCACCGGTGTTTATCTGATGGTGCATACGTGTTGCCGGCGGAGCAGGCAAATCAGCTTTGTGAGCAAAATCGAACACGGATGCGTAGTGAGTCAGGACTTCATGTAAGGCACGCTGCTCGGACGTAGGGAGAGATTTGTTGATCATGCGGTTAATATCGGCGTGATAGTCGGGTTGCTCTGCCCTCTGGCGCGGGAGAGGAGACACGGACCGAATATCCAGGGTTTCATAGTCGCAAAACGTCGCCAACTTGAGGCCGGAAGGTATACAAACGGGCTCCGACGAAATATTCACCGTCCACACGTGGGCGCAACAATCGACGGCCTCAACAATCGCACGGGGCACAAGGAGATGTTTCTTGACGGCGTTGTTATGGTTGGGTTCAACGAGCAAACGACGGATGCCTGATCGGTCGGCGGAGCAGCGTACAGGCACAAACATTGCCGCCTGAGCTGGTAACAGTACATCTGTGGCGACACACAATACGCCGTTAACAGGGGCGGCTGAATCTTCAACTAAAGCAGACAGAATATTCCGCGGCACAGTCAAGCGTCGCTCCACACTCAAGCAGAAAGTCAATACCGAGAATAACGTCATGCGTGGCTCGTTCCAAAACCGTGAACTCGACCCTAAACGTTTCTCCAGCGATGGCGACTGGCACACAGCATAGTCCCACAGGTCGCAAATGTTCGCCCCCAACTCCGCGAAAACTGGTGCTGCGCTCCAAAGCAAACATAACCGTTGGCCCCAACCGATTTTTAAAACACAAACTCATTACAGACACTGCGGCACCGGTGTCCACCAAAGCGAGAGTATTTACACCATTTACACTAACTGGCACTTTGTTTTTCAACATGACAGCAGGCGGAGGAATTGGCGAAGCTGAACGTTCTGCGACCTCACCCCCATCGGCCGCTCCCGCTAGTTTCCCGGCAGGGGCGAAGAAGAGCGCTGGCGTGGAGATGGAGACCGGCCACGTCGCTGCGGTGGTGGAGTGAGGCTACGGTCAGAAGCGGGAGAGTCACTCCGGAAAGCGCCAGGGCGAAGTGGCGGGGGGGGGAGCATTTCCCCGGACACCGGCCGACTGATTCCACACAGTGTTCTCCCGGAAACTGGCTGGTTGATTCCACGCAGTGTTGTTCCGGAAACTGGTCGAAGATCGGGCCCAGGAGCGTGAAGGCTGTGGTCGCCGGCGTTGGCAAAACCTCGCGATGTGTCCGCGGCGGCCGCAATGATAGCAAGTCGGCGACTCACGAAAACCGTAGGTATCGACGGGAGCGGGCGGTGCTCGGGAGTCGGAGGCAGCTGCAGGACGCACGTTGGGTGTACGGGGTACGGGTGTACCCCGGATGTACGGGGGCTCGGAGACACGATCGTAACTGTGGGAGTACCGCTGATGGTCAGCAGGCCAGGTCCACGAAGCTTGGGGATCGGAAGGCGGTGGTTGGACTGCGCATTCGTGATATACAGGCGGTGGTGGTACGCCGACGCCTTGCAACTGCTTGCTCAACTCGTCGGCGACAACCCTGCGGACGAGCGTGGCAAGATCGTCATGGGCAGAATAGTCGACGCTAGCCACAGTGGTAACATTAGCAAGGCGCCCAAACTTCGGTGCAATTCGCCGCATTTTCAACGCCTCGAACGTGCGGCAACGCTTAATAACGTCAGACGTGCTGGTGAGGGTGCCCTTAGTGATGAGGAAATTATACACGTCTTCAGCAATTCCTTTCAAAATGTGGCCAACCTTGTCCTCCTCGGTCATGCTTCTGTTCACAATTCGACAGAGCCGCAAGACTTCCTCGATGTATGTCGTACAGGTTTCTCCAGGCAACTGTGCTCGTTGAGATAGGGTGTTCTCTGCCTTGCGTTTCTTTGTAAGGGAGTCGCCGAAGCACTTTGCGATCTCCTCCACGAACTTAGTCCAGGTGGAGAAGGAATCTTCGTGGTTCTCGAACCACAGTAGTGCGGTACCGGTGAGATAAAAAACCACGTTGACGAGCTGCATGGTTGGGTCCCAGCGGTTGTATTTGCTGACCCGTTGGTAGTGTTTGAGCCAATCTTCAAAGTCCTCGTCCACGCCGCCGGAAAATGTTCTTGGCTCACGCTGAGGAGCCCAAGAATTGGTCGATGCTTGGTGTTCACGGCCTGCGTTCGAAACAGTACCAGCCGTACCCGAAGAAGGACCGCTTCCGTCTTGGCTCGCCATGTCGGGTAGGTCAGGGGGTAGCCCAGCCAAGCGTTTGCTCCGTCGAGGTTCTGCAGAGTCCAGAACGACTCACCCCGCACCCCCACCAAGTTGTGACGAAGGGAATGGGTTTATTTACAGGCTGAACGGGGATATGGGAGCAAACAGTGAAACAGTGAACGGCCAGCGTCGAGCCAGCCCCAGTCGCCAGTACGCGCCTCTTCGTCGTCCTCTTCTCTTCCGCTGCGCCCTTCGTCTTCTTCACTTGCTCCGCAGCGCGGCCCGGCGTAGGTTGCGTAGCAACCCGTAAGTTCCGTAACAATATATATATATATATATATTGTTACGGAACTTACGGGTTGCTACGCAACCTACGGCTATATATGTATATATATATATATATATATATATATATATATATATATATATATATATATATATATATATATATATATATAAGGAAAGAGTTGAAGTACACTTCTTAGAGAAACATTTATTTACCGACGGTTTCGGACGGTGGACCGTCCTTCATCAAGGTAAGGTTAAGGACGGTCCACCGTCCGAAACCGTCGGTAAATAAATGTTTCTCTAAGAAGTGTACTTCAACTCTTTCCTTATGTTATCAGCAGTCGAGCAAGTTTTTTCATCGTAATATATATATATATATATATATATATATATGCCTCCGCGGTGGCTCAGTGGCTATGGTGCTCGGCTGCTGGCCCGAAAGACGCGGGTTCGATCCCGGCCGCGGCGGCTGAATTTCTTTGGAGGAGAAATTCGAGGCCCGTGTACTGTGCGATGTCAGTGCACGTTAAAGAACCCCAGGTGGTCGAAATTTCCGGAGCCCTCCACTACGGGGTCTCTCATAGCCTTAGTCGCTTTGGGACGTTAAACCCCATAAACCAACCATATATATATATATATATATATATATACGTTTATATTACGTTTATATATATATATATATATAAACGTAATTCCGTTGACACACGGTAGAAAAACAAAAACTTTATTCTAACCTTTCGACCAGGGTGGGGCCTTCGTGACTGACGAAGGCCAGACCCTGGTCGAAAGGTTAGAATAAAGTTGTTTTTCTACCGTGTGTCAACCGAATTACGTTTATGTTCTACCGGATCCATCCCATCTTCATCCCCTTCACACACACACACACACACACACACACACACACACACACACACACACACACACACACACACACACACACACACACACACACACACACACACACACACACACACACACACACACACACACACACACACACACACACACACACACACACACACACACACACACACACACACACACACACACACACACACACACACACACACACACACACACACACACACACACACACACACACACACACACACACACACACACACACACACACACACACACACACACACACACACACACACACACACACACACACACACACACACACACACACACACACACACACACACACACACACACACACACACACACACACACACACACACACACACACACACACACACACACACACACACACACACACACACACACACACACACACACACACACACACACACACACACACACACACACACACACACACACACACACACACACACACACACACACACACACACACACACACACACACACACACACACACACACACACACACACACACACACACACACACACACACACACACACACACACACACACACACACACACACACACACACACACACACACACACACACACACACACACACACACACACACACACACACACACACACACACACACACACACACACACACACACACACACACACACACACACACACACACACACACACACACACACACACACACACACACACACACACACACACACACACACACACACACACACACACACACACACACACACACACACACACACACACACACACACACACACACACACACACACACACACACACACACACACACACACACACACACACACACACACACACACACACACACACACACACACACACACACACACACACACACACACACACACACACACACACACACACACACACACACACACACACACACACACACACACACACACACACACACACACACACACACACACACACACACACACACACACACACACACACACACACACACACACACACACACACACACACACACACACACACACACACACACACACACACACACACACACACACACACACACACACACACACACACACACACACACACACACACACACACACACACACACACACACACACACACACACACACACACACACACACACACACACACACACACACACACACACACACACACACACACACACACACACACACACACACACACACACACACACACACACACACACACACACACACACACACACACACACACACACACACACACACACACACACACACACACACACACACACACACACACACACACACACACACACACACACACACACACACACACACACACACACACACACACACACACACACACACACACACACACACACACACACACACACACACACACACACACACACACACACACACACACACACACACACACACACACACACACACACACACACACACACACACACACACACACACACACACACACACACACACACACACACACACACACACACACACACACACACACACACACACACACACACACACACACACACACACACACACACACACACACACACACATGCCGCCGCGGTGGCTCAGTGGCTATGGTGCTCGGCTGCTGTCCTGAAAGACGCGGGTTCGATCCCGGCCGCGGCGGTTGAATTTCTTTGGAGGAGAAATTCGAGGCCCGTGTACTGTGCGATGTCAGTGCACGTTAAAGAACCCCAGGTGGTCGAAATTTCCGGAGCCCTCCACTACGGCGTCTCTCATAGCCTTAGTCGCTTTGGGACGTTAAACCCCATACAACCAACCAACCAACACACACACACACACACACACACACACACACACACACACACACACACACACACACACACACACACACACACACACACACACACACACACACACACACACACACACACACACACACACACACACACATATATATATATATATATATATATATATATATATATATATATAAACGCTTCGTTTTTATTTATTCATTTGGGAGGTACTGCAGTCTCTGGAGACCAAGCAGGCGGGAGCGTATGGATACAGATTTTTTCACGGCGGTGCTTTCAGAAGCATACTTGAAACGTGTTTGGTTAAAAAATGGCGTCCACAACGGCTTATCAATAGCACAAAAAAAGAAGTGACACACATGACCAAAACAAAATTGTGATAAGATTTATACGTTAGTTAGAAAGGCTTACGCGCAAAAACGATAAGCAGAGTAAAGAAAAGTTTAATATGGCACTGCGCAAAAAGAATCACAGTTATGTCACACCTGAAGCGTGCATCAACCTTCACGCTTATATCAAATCTGATTGTATCAAACCTGAAGCGTGGATCAAGATTCAAACACAATGGCTAAATCATACTGAAAAGTTTCCGAAGAATAACTGCTGGAGGCAGATCATTCCACTCTGTTATAGTTCGCGGAAAAATTGAAGGCTTGAAGAAATTTGTGCGCGTGGCATATGGGAGCAAATTGTGGACGTGGCGATACCTGGATGAACTCGATGGAAACGGCATAAGTGTTTGCGTTAAGATTTTGGTGCTTTGCGTAAATGGCACATAAAAACTTAAGTCGTTCAATTTGCCTTTTGATTTGGAGTATTTGGATGTTACTGTCGGCGAGGATCATTGAAACGGAATGCGTAGCCTCATATTAATAAAATGCAAAGCGAATCTAAAGATCGATTTTCTTTGGGGGGGGGGGGGTGGACACTGTTTCGCTGTTTGAAATTATGCCACTACACTGCACTTCCACTTAAGCCTATAAGGCTTTCTCGGGCACTGCTTGTTTTGTATTATCTGTGGCTTTTTATAAAATGCTCCGACTTCATCAAGATAGGGAATGATAATTAAAATGCTGTCACAGTGTTTCATCCTTGCACATTGAGCTGAACTGAAGTTTTACGTCTAGATTTTAAAGACGCCACCTCTTCAGCGCGGATCGCCCTCTTCCTTAGACGTTGTGTCTTGCACAGATAAGTGCGCACTTCTCGTCAGATGCTCTTTGTAAAGAATATTTTGACCCTGGGATCCCATGTTTTGCAGGTCTGCGATACCGTGCAGAGTGCCCCGACGGTCAAGTACGGGCTCGCAGCGTACAACGTCGACTACGACACGTACACGAGAGCGTGACCCGAGCTGACAATCACATTCAACTCCCCCTTTCTCAGCTTATGCCTCATGGCAGACTTCTCGACAAAAAAAAAAAAAAAAAAATCACTGGCCCTTACGGGCATGTCAATCTGCTGGGGAAACTGCACGCATTCTTGCTCGCGTACTACAAAATAGCAGCGCACAAGAGCGCTTGTACTGTGATAACCTAGTACTGGACATTGTGACGTACATTAAGGAAGATAATTATTAACGTTCAGCACTGAACAGCAAAACTTTGCGCACTCAATGGGCTTACTGCGTTTTATTTCGCCTCTCATAACTTCGCACCTTGTGCGTCGAGTCTATGGAGCAAAGTGTGCCAGGCTCACCTGAACAAGGCATGATGGCGTAGACTGACGTCGGTGTAGAGCCGGGAATCAACACTGCCTCGGTCCTTTTCTGTTGGAATGTAACCTCAATATTTTTTTTGTCAAAGGACGGACTGTGAGAAAAAAGTCTTTACTTACCAACGCCGACCCAAACACGCCCAGAGCACGTGCTTTAGCGCTTATTAAATGCATCGAGAAGGGATGTCAGGGTGTGAGGGGAACAATATACAACCTGTTTCATTCAGCCTTTATATTTGTAGCTGAAGGCGCAAAGGGGTCAATGTAAGAAGGCAAGAGAGCACTTTCGCACTAACCAAATGATCTTACGCGGAAACAAACACTCTGCTGCTTTATACAAGGGCTACCTTTGGCCGGCATGTTTTTCGTGTAATGCAGGTAAATATGTTCGCAATACTCATATGTGGACTGAAATCAAATGAACCGCACAGAAGAAAAAAGTAATGGCCACTGTGACTCAAAAAGTGCAGCATTATGAAATATGAGCGTAGCGAAGCCAGTTGGCGCGCTATTACTTCGTACATCCGCACCAAACGGCACACAAACCGCATAAAACCAATACAAATCACACGTCCGTGTTAAATCGAAGTCGGCCCCAGTCACGTTCCAGTAAGAACCAAAGCATCAAATCAAAGCTCTCCATTCACATTGGAACTCTGAGCTTACACCTCAGGTTGATCTCAAGCAATTCGTTTAGGAGAACGTTTCAGCGCTCAAGAAGCCAGAGTCATTGGCAGTGGTGATCTCCGGGCGAACTAGCTCCGACCTCACTAATGTGGGAAAATACTGCGCGGTGCAACAGAAATACAGGTGGTCGTGATACTTGTTAACACGATGAACCAAGATTTCAGCGCTTGGAACGGCCCGTTTGAGCTCGTGTGCCTATGCACAGCCTGTACATGGTGTTCCTAGCAGGATCACGCTGGCCATTGCCTCCACCAGCGACGGCCAAGGTTCAACATCGGCACTTTAGTGCTCCCGTGCGTAGTAATTCTAACCATTACAGCATAGAAAAGGCAGCGCCACGCAGCGTAACATTGTCTTCCCACTGAAGCGTGAGGTCCATTTCGAAGAATGAAACTATTCACCGAGAAGTGTCCCTCGCGCGTTGAACAGCTTGTAAAAATAACTAAGGCCCTTGAACGACAGCGCTAGCTTGGAGCATGATACACAAAACGCCAGCATATCAAAAGCCTTATTTTTGCTAATAACTCCTGGGTGTACAGCCTTTTAATATTGCTTTCATGAGCTCTGTCTTCTTAAAGTGCGAAACAGAGTACGAAATTGCTCAAATATTTAGGGGAATCCCCCATGTGGAGTAATTAACCAACACTGTACCCACTTCGAGTTGGTGATCAATTCGCTTTCACCCTACCGCAGCACTATCCGTCCAGGTTATCTCAGTTGGTAAGGCGACCGCTCCAGTGAAGCGGTGGTCCCGGGTTCGAACCCCTGATCAGGACGAACTTTTCTTTAACTGCGAAGTTTCTGTAACAGCTGTGTAGCTTTCCTTTGTAGCTCTATCGCGATGCTTGGGCCGATGCCAGTAAGTAATAAGATCCCGTTTTACAGGCTACGACATTGTAGTCTGGCCTACCAAAGGATGGCCCCATCGCGCTGCTAAGGGGTACCGCCTCGGTCCCAGGAGCACCCTGGCCGAAGGAGAAAGTTAGCGCGCATTCGCACCTGTCTGAAGAGAACCTTTCCTGAAACGAGTGCTTTTTAGCGTGCAAAATAAGAAAATCCTATCTATTTTTCACCAGAAAGAATTCACGCTTTATTCTACGATGTGCCTACACGCCTCTCTTCGCTGGCTGCCTGATTACATGACCAGATCAAGGCGCCAATATCAATTTTTCGTGTCTTTTCTGCCGAAACTCCGAGAATAAAGTCCGCTGGTTCGATTCCCTAACTCGACCAGTTTCTTACTCGGTTTTATTTATTTATCTGGCCTGACTAGAAAGGTCAATTAGGCTAACTGGGTAATTAAGCAGTTAACTAAACTCAGTCCCACTTACTTGGAGCATCACTATACGATCCATTTAATTGATTGCATGGTTACTAGCCAAAGTACTATTGGCCCCGTTTGAAATTCGCGCACTGTGCCGTCAAGACCATTTCGACCAATTGAAAAGCGTGACATTTCTGTCGACAACTCCTGCTTACAACGATGAGGTATTAAAGACTTCCGCCTTAATAAGTGATCGCGACTTTTAACGCAAACTGTACTTGACCACAACACTGCTAATCGCGCTTGATTGGTGGCACCGGAAGCAGTTTGCAGCACTCCACCGGTCAATTCATCAAGTTCTACTTTCGCAAAAAAGTTCGGAAGGATTTTTCGTTTTGTTTAAACCGAAAGCCGCTTTGAGCTTATGTGTAGGGAATTGAAAGTAGTGCAAACAAATTGTACCCACAATAAAGCAGTAATATGAATTTACTGAAACAAATATGCTAGATAGGCAACATAACCCTAATATAAGCAGGTACTAATAATAATGGTTATTCATATTCTTGCCCTCCTAAATTTTTATAACATTAGTTTATTATGAGCAACGAAAAACGCATCATTTCACGTTTCCGTGTAATGAGTGCTTCGACTCCTGACAGGAATCTTGTTGCAAAGCTTCCGTTTTTGAAACCTCTTAAAACTGTTTAAACCATTTTTATTTATTTATTTGGGAATACTGCAGAGTCGCCTGACTCCAAGCAGGAGTGGACACAAAAAACAAATACAAGAATCAAGAATACAAGAATACACGAATACAAGAAACAATACAAGAATACAAGTACAACTTCACCCCAGCATTTTCAGGTTTGTAACGAACTCTTGCGCACTGGGACTGTCGACAATATTCCTGGGTAATTTATTCCAAGCGCGTATGGTTCTCGGAAAAAAATGAATACTTAAATGTATCGTTTAAGGGGCTATATTCACGAATCATTTTCCCGTTATCAAAACGCGAGCTTGTGCGTAGAGTGTGAGGGGTAATGAAATTATGATTGTTGATGTCTGGTATATTGTTATATATTAAATACAAGTATTTTAATCTGCATTCCGAACGCCTCGCCCGTAGTGTGTCGAGACCAAGATAATCAATGATTTCTGTCACGCTGTCAGTGCGTTTATATTTATTGCAAATGAATCTGGCAGCGGTTCTTTGAACCCTTTCTAATTTGGAAATATTTTTCTTTGTATAAGGGTCCCATAGACACGAGGCATATACTTTCAATCCGTGTCCGCCCTGAAGGATTGCTATCCTGTTACCGAGCCTGCTGGGTATTTTTCTTCTATGCCTGATGTCACTGTGCGTCGGAAAGGTATTTTAAACTTGCTCCTTAACCTTGACGCCAAAAAAGCCGACGGCCCCGATAACATTCCTACAGTTTTGCGGCGCCGTTACGCAGAATGGATTTCGCATTACTTGTTCCTCATTTTTAACGCTTCATTAGCGCAGTGTTCTCTTCCGGCAGACAGGAGGGGTGCTGTATCATTCCCTTATTCAAGTCAACTGATCGCCTGAGTGTATCCAATTACCGTCCAATTTCATTTACCTCAACTAGTTGCAAAACACTGGAACATATGGGCGCGTGCTCATAGGAGCGCGCCGACGATGAAGACGAAGTGTGCGTGTGTCGGTGGTTGAAGACGAAGTGTGTGTGTGGTTCGGACAGCCATCTTGTGAGTTCTCTGCTGAACTTCGCTGAAACTGTGACCTGTTTCAGTCCTGTCCTCGTTACATTTTGGTGGAGGTGCGGGGTAAGTTTGAAGAGGGACCGCAGTAATGCCGCCGTAAAGGCGGTTCCACGGTCCGTGATGACGACTGATGGCGCACCGTGACGCAAGACAATGGATGTCAAAAAGCTGAGCCACTTCTGCAGCACTAGCGTGGGGAAGCGCCTGTGTCTCGGCGTACCGCGTTAAGTAGTCCGTCACCAAAACAATCCATTTGTTCCCAGAGGAAGAGAATGGGAATGGGCCCAGCAAGTCCATGCCCACTTGTTGGAAAGGTGTTGTAGGCGGTGGGATGGGCTGGAGAAGCCCTGCGGGTTTAACTGGTGGTGTCTTTCGTCGCTGGCAGTCACGGCAGGCCCTCACATATTGCTGGACTGATGAGAGCAACTTTGGCCAGTAATACTTCGCACGAATGCGGGCAAACGCCCGGGTTAATACCCAAATGGCCAGCCGATGGCTCGTTGTGGCAGGCGTGCAAGATTTCTGGACGGAGTTCGGATGGCACAACCAGAAGAAATGTTTCCGTGTTATGCGCGAAGTTCCTCGTGTAAAGGACGCCATCTCGGAGACTGTAGGAACCCAAACCTCGAACGAAAAGCCGCGGAACAGCGACGTTAAGGCCCTCCAGATGCTCGATGAGCGGACGCAACTCTTAGGCAGCCCGTTGACGCCGGGCCATATCGGACGACGTGACGAGAGCACAAAACTGGAAGTCGTCCTCCGTGTCGGCCGGAGCAACGTCGGCAGGTGCACGTGACAAACAATCGGCGTCATTGTGCTTACGGCCGGACTTGTACACTACCGTGATGTCGTATTCCTGGAGGCGAAGGCTCCATCTCGGAAGCCGTCCCGAAGGGTCTTTGAGGTTGGCTAGCCAACATAACGGATGATGGTCACTTACAGCTCGAAACGGGCGACCATAGAGATATGGTCGGAACTTGCTAATCGCCCACACTACCGCAAGGCATTCCTTCTCTGTGGTAGAGTAGTTTGCCTCTGCTTTCGAGAGGGAGCGGCTGGCGTACGCTATGACTTTCTCGTTGCCGTCATGCCACTGAACGAGAATAGCGCCGAGGCCAACATTGCTGGCGTCAGTATGAATTTCAGTGGCAGCTCGTTCATCAAAATGGGCGAGTATTGGGACAGTTTGCAGGCGGCTGCGTAGCACGTTGAAGGCAGCTTCCTGATCCTCGTGCCACACAAAAGGGACATTGTCTCTAGTAAGCACTGTAAGGGGCTCGGCAATTGTGGAAAAGTTTTCAACGAAACGTCTGTAATAGGCACAGAGGCTCAGAAACCTACGAACGGACTTTTTGTCAGTTGGCCCCGGGAACTGTGCCACAGCGGCAGCCTTCGCCGGGTCAGGACGGACTCCGTCAGCGGTTATCACGTGACCAAGAAAACTGAGCTCTTCGAAACCGAAGTGACACTTTTGTGGCTTTATCGTCAACTGTGCCGAACGGAGCGCCTGTAACACCGGAAGACAACAGCCTATCATCCCCAAACAAACGGCTTGACTGAACACCTCAACCGGACGCTTGCAGATATGCTTGCTATGTATGTCGACGTTGAGCATCGCACGTGGGACGAAGTTCTTCCTTATGCAACCTTCGCCTACAATACGGCAGAACAGAAGACTACCCGTCTTACACCTTTCCAGCTGGTCTACGGACGGTGTGTCACTACCATGCTGGATGCTATGCTACCCGCTGGTCACAACGACGCAGACATCGGCCCCTACGCTGACGTTGCCACATTCGTCCAGCTGGCTGAAGAAGCCCGCCAACTCGCAAGGTGCCGGATTCGACATTAACAACTCGACACTGGTCGCTACAACCTCCGACACCCATACGTTCGGTACGAGCCCGGCGATTCTGTGTGGGTATGGACACCTGTGCGCCGCCGCGGACTCTCCGAAAAGCTCCTCCGACGCTACTTCGGTCCGTACCAGGTGGTTCGTCGTATAAGTGATGTCACATACGAAGTTTTTCCGCGGGACACGACCTCCTTACCACGTCGGCGCCATCCGACCGAGACTGTCCACGTGGTGCGCATGAAGCCCTACCATGACAGGCTGCAACCCGCCGCTTTACCAGCTTAACAGCTCTCTGTGTTCTCTGCTCTGCGCCATCTATACCGAACATTACGTTTGCCGTGCGTGTTCGTTTCCGATGTCGGGCCGCCGCTTTGATGGAGGGGGTAATGGGGCGTGCTCATGGGAGCGCGCCGACGATGAAGACGAAGTGTGCGTGTGTCGGTGGATGAAGACGAAGTGTGTGTGTGGTTCGGACAGCCATCTTGTAAGTTCTCTGCTGAACTTCGCTGACAATATAATATGCCTACACTTGACCGTATTTCTCGAAGAAAACAAACTGTTATCAGACGCACAGCACGGTTTTCGGCGTGGTTTGTCGACTGTAACGCTGCTCCTTAGTGCATGCCATGATTTTCACTCGCAATTAATAACAAAGAACAGATTGATGCTATATTTTAGACTATGCGAAAGCATTTGATAAAGTGCCTCATAATAAATTATTACACAAACTTTACGACATGGGAAAAAATAGCAGACTTATCGAGTTCATTAGGGCTTACCTAGAAAACAGGTATCAGTACGTCCAAGTTGACAAGTACTGCTCGGAGGCACTGCAGGTGACATCAGGGGTACCACAAGGCTCGGTTCTGGGACCGATTTTATTCCTTATTTATGTTAATGATATCGTGAAAGCCATACACAGTGATGTTAAGATAAAGCTTTTCGCAGATGACTGCGCTCTTTACACCTCGGTTAAATGTGCAACTGACCAAATTAAACATAACAAAGCCCCTGTTGACGTTTCAGGTTGGTGCGCAAATTGGAACATGTTTTTAAACGCTGATAAGTGCTTAGTCCTCCGTATATCCAGGAACAAAACCGCTTTACAACATTCTTATTCTGTAAATGGCACTGCACTTCGTTAAATCGCCGTCTGTTAAATACCTCGGAGTTACTATTACACACAATCTGAGTTGGGATTTTCATATTAATAGTCTGCACCAAAGCCTTTAAATCTCTCTGGTTTATTAGACGCAAGCTTTCAAAAGCCCCCATGCACGTGAAACTAGCAGGCTATAAAGCGTTGGTCCGACCATGTCTGGAGCCTGCTCATTCGAAAGAAGCTGATTGCTTTCGCAAAATCTTTGCCTGAATCGCCAACTTTTAAGCTTCGTTACGATAAGCTGGCTGGGAACCAAAAGCTCTATATTTATGACCACAGCACAGATAGTGTCCAGGAACTGCCCCCACCGCGTCATCACTCTCTTCCTGATAATGCGACTCGTGGCTCAGGTGCATGCGCATCGCCCCCTGTATCGGAGATTGCTGATACATGCGCTGCCCGCGACACCGTGAGTCCAAATCGCGCACGGCACAATTCATAACAGCCATTGAGGGGAAGTGGTTATCAATGCCCTGTATCTGTTCTCTGCACTAACATTCGGAGTGTTCTAGGCAAAAGAGACAGCGTATGCGCAGCTATCAACTCGTGTGACGCTGACTTGGTTGCACTCACGGAAACATGATTAGATGCTCGTGTAAGCGACAGCGAAATTTTTGTTCACACGAAACCTTTCAGTATTTATCGTTTTGACCGGGATGGAAGGCAAGGGGGTGGAACCTTGCTCGCTGCTTCTACCAGTCTGGTTTGGTTTATGGGGTTTAACGTCCCAAAGCGACTAAGGCTATAAGAGAAGCTGTAGTGGAGGGCTCCGGAAATTTCGACTACATGGGGTTCTGTAACGTGCACTGATATCACACAGTACACGGGCCTCTAGAATTTCGCCTCCATAGAAATTCAACCACCGCGGCCGGGATCGAACCCGCGTCTTTCGGGTCAGCAGCCGAGCACCATAACCACTGAGCCACCGTGGCGGCGGTGTTTCTACCAGTCTAACATCATTCCTTATTAATATTACATGCAATACTGAATCTGTCTGGTGCGGTGTCATCTTGAACAATAAAACACATATCTTTGGCGTATGTTATCGTCCACCTAACGCAGAGGCCTTATTCGTTAATGAACTGCATGACGCTATTAACGCCATTCTATTGCGGCACCCATCATCCCCAGTAACTCTTCTAGGCGACTTCAATTATCCTGCAATAAACCGTACTCTTCTCATTGCCAAGCGTTCATTGATACATGCACTCTTTTCAATTTTACCCAAGTCGTAAACGGTCCCACGCGTATAGTCGGCAGTTCTGCAAATCTTCTTGACCTAATCCTTACTACTACTAACTCGGATATGATAGGCACAGTAAATATTTTGCCTAGACTCAGTGATTATTCTTTACTTGATTGTAATCCTAGCTTTACTACATCGGCAGCCACGAAAAAACGAAAGGTTATATTTGATTACAACAAGGCAAAGTTCGAAAAGATAACTAATGAGCTTTCGCTTTTTCTGGATGACTATCTTGAAGATACTCAAGTAACACTTGTTGCTGGGCTAGTTGGTGCATTGTTCTTCGTACAAAAGCTAGCGCAAAACACGACACACACAAGAAAGGTAGACAGGACAACGCGCTACTGACAACTCATCCTTTATTGGAAAGAAACACGTAATATATAGGCACACCGTCAACCCACCTATCAGCTGCAGCAAACGTCAGAATGATGTAAAGGGTCATAAAAGCGATAAAAGACACAAAGACTGAAAACACGTCGCAGCTAAAAACGATAAAAAGTGGCGAAAGAACATTAAAAGCATGACACGTGGTGTATAAGGCCAAAGAAACACGACTGACTGGAATTCAACAGGATGATAACAAAACGATATTGTATAAAAACGTAACAAATGCAGTAAAAGAAAACACGTGAAGCAAGAAAAAACTTGATAAAAAGCCTGTGCGCTGAACACGGTGTGCCTATATATTACGTGTTTCTTTCCAATAAAGGATCAGTTGTCAGTAGCGCGTTGTCCTGTCTACCTTTCTTGTGTGTGTCGTGTTTTGCGCTAGCTTTTGTACGAAGGACTATCTTGAAGTCTTCGCACATCGTTCTGTTCATGAAAACTGGACGTATTCACAAACCTTGTTTCGAATCTTACACAGGCGTATATTCCGAAGAAAACAATACCCTCAAATTCACAAGCACCATGGTATAACACATACTTAAATCGGCTTTCTGTTGTGTCCCCTTATTGCTTTTGTGTGTGTGCGCCCCCTCCTAACGACCACTCGCATTCCCCTCCTAACGACCACTCGCATCCTCCTCCCAACGACCACGACAGTTGCCCTTCGTCGCACGCTGTCGCCAGATGCCCCCCCACGGTGCGCCCCCGCACCCTCCTCCTGTTCTGGGAAGCCACTCCCTCCCGTGGACGCTTGTCCGCTCCCTCCTTTCTTCGGGCGGCCAGTTCGGCTCCTGCCTCGGTCGACGCTGGTCGCACCCTCATCGGCTTTAAATAAACGAAGTCTTAAAGTACCGTGTGCGTCTTTCGCTGCATTCAACACAGCGACCGGACGCGACAGTGGCGACGAGAAAGTGGATTCGACCCGCGCTACGCAACGCTATTGACAAGCCATGGCTACGCGAGGGTTTCCCAATCAGATACCAGAATTCAACGGCTCATCGTGGTCATCGTGGGTTGGACGCCTTCAGTTCTACTTTGAAGCTAACAACATCACAGACCCAGCCTTGAAGAGGGCCAACCTGCTGACGCTGTGCGGGGAGCAGACCTACGATACTGTCTGCGCCCTTATTCAGCCAAGCACACCAGCGGCAGTGTCTTACGACGACATCGTAAAAGCGCTGCAAAAGCACTACGACCCAAGGCCATCCGAGGTCTACAGCCGGGCTCGCTTCCAACGACGAGATCAACTGGGAGGAGAAACTGTGAGCGCCTACGTAGCCGCGCTCAAGAAGCTCGCTGCCGACTGCAATTTTGGAACGCTGTCGACAACAGCTACCGGGCAGGAGGGAGACGCAGCTTCTTCTGCTAACACCACCATGCTTCCCTTGGACGTGATGTTACGCGACAGATTTGTGTGCGGACTGAGTGACGAGTCACTGCAGCAGCGCCTGTTCGCTGAGAAGGACCTCACATTCAGCAAAGCTTACGACATCGCCGTTCGAGCGGAGAGCGCCGGTCACCAGCAGAGAGGGATTCGCCGGAACACCGAGCCGGTACACCAGACAAGCAACCAGGTGCGCAAGCCTTCTGTTGTTGTAAAATCGGTCAAAAAGGCACAACGCTGCTGGCGGTGTGACGACCAACACAACCCCCAGGGATGTCGATTCCAGTCAGCCACGTGTAATTTTTGCCACAAGCGAGGGCATATCGAAAGAGCATGCATTACGAAACGGAGACTTGCCAAGATAAAGTCACCTTCCCAGCCTAATCACAGCGTCAACGCCTCAGAGAATACGCCGCTATCTGATCTCCATGGAACAACATCAGCAACACCATCTGTGTTGTACGACCTGAACACCATGAATCTCGGCACGCGACCGAAGATTTTTACAGAAGTAAGCGTACATCACCAGCTGATTAAGTTCGAGGTGGACTCCGGCGCAGCCTGTACTCTGACCAGTGAGGACACGTTCCGAACTTCATGGCCATCTGACGCACCCGCCCTGCAACAAGACGACACGCACCTGCGAACGTGGTCAGGACAGAATCTGCCACTATTGGGCTCTGCCAACGTGCAGGTTAACTACAACGGCCAGACCCATACGCTACCTCTGCTTGTTGTGAAGGGCACAGGATCAAGCCTTCTAGGGAGAAACTGGTTTTCTCCACTAGGCGTGATGATATGCGGCATACACCAGACGCCGAGCCAGAACATGGTTGGTAAACATCAAAACGCCGATGCGCTAAGCCGTCTGCCACTAGACGCAACTGTTGACGAACCATTTCCACCAGGAGACGTTCTGATGTTCGAAGCACTGCCAGAACCTCCGCTTACAGCAGGCACAGTTGCAGCATCTACGCAGAAGTGCGCAGCTCTCCGGCTAGTTTACACAGCTGTTCAACAAGGCAACGTGCATAAACTCAAAGGGGACAACTTCGACGCTTACCGCAGGCGAGCTACAGAGTTGAGCACCCATCGCGGCTGCATCATATTTGGGTCCCGAGTTGTGATGCCGAGAGAACTACGCGCACAAGCTATGTCTCTCATCCACGCCGGACATCGGGGCATCGTTGCAATGAAAAAGTGTGCCAGAAGCTACATGTGGTAGCCTGGCATTGACAACGACATCGAAACAGTGGTGCGAGAATGCAAGCCTTGCCAGAGCAGCCGGAGCGCCCCGCCGAAAGCTCCTGTCCCAGAATGGGAAAAGCCAGACACACCATGGCACACACTGCACATTGATTTTGCAGGACCAATTGAGGGCTGCACTTTCCTTGTGGTCGTAGATGCCTACACAAAGTGGCTTGAGATAAGGCAAATGGGACAGACGACTTCGGCAGCAGTCATTGACAACCTCCGATCACTATTTGCAACGTTCGGCCTGCCGCGCAAGGTAGTGTCGGACAACGGAACACCGTTTGTGTCTGCGGAGATCCTCAAGTTTTATCGCGACAACGGGATCTCATCAGTTACATCGGCCCCCTACCACCCAGCGACAAACGGACAAGCCGAGCGCTACGTAGCCGAGCTAAAACGCGCCCTTGAAAGAGATCAGACAGGCTCGCTGCAGCGCCGCCTTGCGCGCTTTCTCTTCAAGCAGCACACGACGGTTCAGAGCACAACAGGCGAGACCCCCTCGAAAATGATGTTCGAGCGTGAAATGCGAACCCAGCTCACAGCCATCCTCCCCGAGCCAAAGGCAGAGACGTTCCGGGAAGAAAAAGCAATTCCGCGCTGCGGCACGCTTAATGAGGGGCAGCGCGTCCTCGCCCGACAGTTTCTGAAAAAGCCACGCTGGGAGGAAGCTACAATTGTCAGACGCATAGGCCTGCGCTCTTGGCTCGTCAACATACATGGCACAGTAGCACGCCGACATCTCAACCAGCTGCGTAGATTTACGACGCCGTCTGAGAGCTGTCCGCCAGCGGAGAGAACACGTGCACCATCTTCCCACATAGCCTGGCACCTCTTCCCGGAAGAGGAGACTTCGCCCAGGACAGACCTAGGAGACACAGCGAACAACAGCCAGCCTACAAGTGTTTCTCCCCCGAGCGCACAAAGCCAGCGCGCCTCCACGCGTGAGCGCCGACCCCCTGCACGATACCAGGCAACTTTCTAAGGGGGAAGGAAGTGTTGTGTCCCCTTATTGCTTTTGTGTGTGTGCGCCCCCTCCTAACGACCACTCGCATTCCCCTCCTAACGACCACTCGCATCCTCCTCCTAACGACCACGACAGTTGCCCTTCGTCGCACGCTGTCGCCAGATGCCCCCCCACGGTGCGCCCCCGCACCCTCCTCCTGTTCTGGGAAGCCACTCCCTCCCGTGGACGCTTGTCCGCTCCCTCCTTTCTTCGGGCGGCCAGTTCGGCTCCTGCCTCGGTCGACGCTGGTCGCACCCTCATCGGCTTTAAATAAACGAAGTCTTAAAGTACCGTGTGCGTCTTTCGCTGCATTCAACACAGCGACCGGACACGACACTTTCTAACAAGAAAAAGCGCTTATTTCGCAATGCAAAATTGCGTCAAACGGAGCAATGCTGGCATGCGTAAACTATCGCGTCCAACGATTACACTCAAGCTGTCTCTACTGCAAAATCAAATTTTCTGAAGGACACCTTGCCATCTATGCTCAAAAATAGCCCTCGAAAGTTTTGGAACATTGTAACTACCACTCAAGCCCACACGGAGATCTCTTTGGTTGACGGGAACGGTTTACCTGTACTTAGTCAAGAGTGCGTGTCTATTTTAAACGATGTGTTTACACTGAACTTTTCTTCCAGAACTAATGCTCTATTGCCATTTTATCCGTCCTCTGATTTTGTATATACGCAACCAATAGTAATAGATACAGCTGGTATTAGAAATGTTATCGACGCTCTGAAACATTCATGTCCTTCTGGTGTTGACAGCATATACGCAAGATTCCTCAAAGAAAGTAAGTTGTATTCTTCTGTATTTTTGTCAAAAATATTTCAACAGTCGTTAAACGCAGGCGTTCTTCCAGAACACTGGAAACAGGCGAAGGTGATTCCACTTCATAAATCCGGTGATAAACAATCACCCTTAATTACCGCCCCATTTCTCTTACTAGCATAGCATGTAAAATTCTCGAACACGTCGTCTACTCACAACTGGCTAGTTTTCTTGACTCGAACTTTTTCTTTAATTCAGCACAGCATGGTTTCAGGAAATCATATTCTTGCGAGACGCGGTTATTATGTTTCACAAATTCTATGCTGACCTTTATTGACAATCGTTCGTTGGCTGACTGCGTCTTCTTAGATTTTTCAAAAGCGTTCGATAAAATTAACCATTGTCTTCTACTACCTAAACTCAAGTGCCTAAATATTGACAAAAATCTCCTGCGCTGGATAGAATTTTTTCTCAAGAAACGGTCACAGTTCGTGTTTGCTAAAATAAGAATTCACCATTAACTCATGTCGCTTCAGGTGTGCCACAGGGTTTCGTTTGAGGCCCCCTTCTTTTCTTAGTAAATGGTAACGACCTCCCTAAATGTGTTACTTCCCCTATTCATTTTTTCGCAGACGACTGAGTCATTTTTCGCGAAATAACTGGCCCTACCAATGTTTGTCTTACTAACTGACCTTAATAACATAGCTGAATGGTGTGACACTTGGGCTATGGATTTAAATGTTAAAAAATGTAAGGTCATGCGAGTGTCACGCAATAATATCATCCCTGCTTGCTATGTATTAAATAACATACCTTTGGATCCCGTTACTTCTTATAAATACTTGGGTGTGCATATAAGTAATAATCTTAGCTGGCAGCAACATATTGATTACATTGTTAACAATAGTTATCGCATGCTTGGATACTTGCGTCGCAGCTTTTCGAAGTCTCCTGTTTCTTCTGAACTAATTATGTACAAGACACTAGTTCGTTCTAAATTACAATATGCTTCTGCAATTTGGGACCCTAGTTTGGCGCACCTAACATCCTCACTAGAGATGGTTCAGAATAATTCAGCACGTTTCATTCTTTCCAATTATAACCGCACAAGCACGCTTACTTCTATGAAACTGTCACGCTACCTCTTGAGATACGGAGGAAAATGTCGCGTCGTAGCCTTTTTCAAAAACATTATCATCATAGTCACCTGAAGGATGCATTCATTGCTTAGCCATCTTATCGCTCATCACGCATCGGCCACCCTTGTAAAGTAAACGTCATCACTTGCAAGACCAACGCCCTTTATCATTCGTTTCTTGTTCGTACATCGGCAGAGTGGAATCGCCTTCCGTCTGACATCGCGTTAATGAAGTATCATGACTTATTTCGTGCAACACTTTCAAGGTACCTTAAAGCTGATTCTTGACATCTCTCCTAGCATCCAGTTATCTTTGTCATATTCCTTGTTTTTCTATGTGTGTACCTGTTCCGTTTACGGTTGTTCCATCTGCTGTGCTAGTGTATACTTTACCCGTTTATTCCCGTATTCTGTTAATATTCCTAACATGTATTTTTTCTTTCTTTATTTATGTGCTTCTATTTGCTGTTCTGTATTAGCCTTTTCGTTTGGTTTAGGTTTTCTTGTGCTCTGTTTATTCTCGCTATATACTGTATGTACCCCTCCCCTCTGTAATGCTTTTGCGCTTGAGGGTAATAAAATGAAATGAAATGAAGATCATCCATTTTTTTTTAGAAGAAATTCAGTCTGCTCACTGAACTTCGAAAACCGACGCTCACACTCTTCCACCCTTTCTACGGTCTCTGAAAATGACAGCAGCTTCTGCTCAATAGAAGCGAGCCTTCTGTTAGTTTCAGCAACATGACTTTCCAAGCTTTCTCGCATGGACTTAAGCTCATTTGAGGCCTCCTGTTGTTTGTCAAGAATAGCTGCCAGCTGTTCAGAAACCGCAGGGCCAGGGCCAGGATTCATTTCTATATCCCCACTTAACAGAAGAAAAAAAAGCACAAAGAGTCAAAACAACTCGCGACACATTCACACAACACCCTTGGGCAAGGGACTAAAACCAGACAAAAGGAATCGCTCTTAAAGTCGTGACTACTTGATTTTCTACTAACGTGCGCAAAAAAGACGACCCAGGTTAGCCGCGTCTGCATTCTTTGGTTGGTCCCTTGCCCACTGATGAAAAAAGCTTGAGGGGCGGTGCCGGACGGCTCGGGTGATGACGATGTTGCTGCGATGTACCTTTGCAGAGCAGGAAAATGTCCGAAATTCGAGGCATTTCTTCCAGCCCGCAAGCTATCACTGCCGTCGAGCGACGCAACTTGTACTTGATGAAGCTTGAACATTAGTGATGGATTTCCAATGTGAAATTCTTGAAATGTCACCGGCTAATTGCACGCAGCAAGAATCTGCGCAAAAAGACGACCCAGCTTAGCCGCGTCTGCATTCTTTGGTTGGTCACTTGCCCACAAACTATTTGTTAAACAATAGTCTGACCAGGGTTTAATTGAAGACTCTACGCAGAAATCATTTTAATGTCTCCAGGGTCTGTGTTCGAAGGCTCCTCGCCACCTGAATGGAGTGTCGTCAACCTACTGCCGTTCTCGATTTCATATCCTTGTTGTCGCGACGCATCTCTGTATGTAATTGCGAGCTTGATTAATGCTCTGAATTGGACTTGTTGGTACATAGTTCCGAACCATCGGTTTTTAATGATTTTATTTGGGATGTTTTAGACGACCCTCGGGGAAGTGATCACTTACCTACGGTTTTAAAGCTAACATCAGCTACATCCATCCTCCCTACGAAGCCACGGCGATGGAAAATTCACCTCGCCGATTGGGCACTTTTCAGAACGAAGGCCACACTAGAAAAAGAATATGCCGAAACCCTTACGATAGAAGAAATAAATGAAAAATTTTTGACATGCTTAACATCTGCAGCAATAGAAGCAATCCCACAAACATATGAAATTGCACGAAAAACACATAAAGTTTGATGGTCAAATGAATGCACATTAGCTAAAAAGCAGCAAAACAAGGCTTGGGGCAACCTTCGCAGATATCCCACTGCAGGGAACTTGCTCACCTTCAAAAGGGCTAGAGCCAAAGCACGATACATTAGACGCAACGCAGGAAGGGCATCATGGCAACAGTACATATCCTCCATAAACAGCTCAATATCATCAAAGAAAATGTGGGAGCAGGTGCGGAAATTCACTGGAAATTTTACTCCTTTTTCATTTCCAATGCTAACAACACCCGGTGCTCAAACAACATTAGAACAGCAGGCCAACATAATGGGGGAGCATTTCTCTACAGTTTCTAGCTCATCCAACTACACACACACATTTCAAAAGCACAAAACAATAGTAGAAAAACAAAAACTTCCCTTCGGGACATGCATACATGAAGACTATAATCAGCTTATTACAATGCAGGAACTAAACACAGTACTAACATCCGGTAAAAAGACAGCACCAGGCCCAGACAATATACATTATGCCATGCTTGCTCACCTCTCGGAGACTGCCATAGAGGCTCTCCTGAAATTTTTCAATAAAATATGGATGAGTGGAGAAATCCCCCATGCATGGAAAGAAGCAATCATAGTACCCTTCCTAAAACCTGGCAAACCACCAACTAGTCCCACAAGTTACAGGCCAATAGCACTCACTAGCTGCGTAGCAAAGTCATTCGAAAGCATTCTAAACATCAGACTAACCTTCATACTTCAGTCCCAGCAACTTTTAGATATACACCAGTGCGGTTTTAAAAAGACATGTTCCACAACCGATCACCTTGTACACTTTGAGAACACAGTGCGGGAAGCGTTCATCCACAACCAACACTGTATCGGGGTCTTCTTCGACCTGGAGAAGGCTTACGATACCACGTGGAGGTTCGGTATCCTCCGTGACCTAGCGGACCTAGGTATCCGCGGCAGGATGCTGAGCTGTTTGAGCGACTTCCTGACCAATCGAACGTTCAGAGTCCGCCTAGGCGCAACCTTCTCCAAGACTTTTATCCAAGAAACTGGTGTGCCCCAAGGGTGCATCCTCAGCACGACCTTATTTGTCATCAAAATGAACTCCATAGGAAAAGTAATCCCAAAATCCATAATGTACTCAGTTTACGTAGACGACCTCCAAATAGCATGCACGTCTTCCAGCATACCTACTTGTGAGCGGCAAATACAAATAACAATAAATAAACTGGCTACCTGGGCAGATAGAAACGTATTTAGATTTTCCCCTCAGAAAACAGTAGCGGTTCTCTTCTCTTTGAGACGAGGCCTACAGGCCGACCCCACACTACATTTAAACCAAACCCCACTACCTGTCAAACAAGAGCATAAATTCCTAGGGATAACTTACGATAAAAAGCTCACTTTCTTGCCACATATAAACAGCTTAAAGAAGAAAGGTTCCCAGGCCCTCAATGTGCTGAAAATACTATCAAGAAAACGCTGGGGGTCTCATAGAGCTTCCCTGTTACATATATATCGTTCTCTGATTCGCTCTAAGTTAGGCTATGGGTCCATAGTATATGGCTCAGCAAGACCGTCCTACATAAAACCACTGGATCCTGTCCACAATCTTGGTTTAAGGTTGTCTTCCGGTGCTTACAGAACTTCACCAATAGCAAGTCTGTATGTGGAAACTAATGAACCTTCCTTATAAGATCGAAGAACTGCAATAACTTGTACATACATCCTCAAATCCTTTCTCAGCCCAAACATCTCTGTTACCCAATTGTGACGAAATGCCCATCCCGAATACTCTTCAACAACAAGCCCCATGCGATTAAGCCGTTGCTCTTGCGCTTCGAAGAAAAATGTCAAACTCTGAACATACTAAACGAAATCAAAAATATTGCCCCATGACACGAAGCGCTACCACCGTGGTACACTCTCCACACAGTGTGTGACATCACACTAACACGCCTCAGGAAAACCTGTACACCACACGACCATATAATACAAGAATATCTAGCACTACAACAAAAATACAGAAATTATACTGCCTTTTATACTGATGGGTCAAAAACTCATGCTCATGTAGGAAGCGCAGTAATACAAGGAAAAAATTAAAATGCAGTACGACTGCCCTCATGTGCTACAGTGTTCACCGCTGAGTGTTATGCCATTAGTGTTGCGGTACAGAAAATAACAAATGAAAACATCAAAAACAGCATCATTTATACAGATTCACTGAGCGTCCTTACAGCATTAAACTCCAAAAATGTCACGGAGCCACTGATAGGAAGCATCATATACAACATAGTAAAGATCACAACACAAAAACATGTTATAAAATTCTGCTGGGTTCCCAGTCACGTTGGTATTAGGGACAATGAGAGAGCCGACATGTGTGCTGTTCAAGCCAGAACCATGGAAATAAAACATGTGAATTTGCCTCCTAGGGATTACATGAAGTTTGTACGTAGCAAACTAAGAGCCAAATGGCAAGCTTCCTGGGAAAATGAAGGAAACAACAAGCTGCATACTGTAAAGCCCATTTTAAAAGAATGGAAATCATGC
Organism: Amblyomma mixtum; assembly: GCF_055824585.1. NCBI lineage: Eukaryota > Metazoa > Arthropoda > Arachnida > Ixodida > Ixodidae > Amblyomma > Amblyomma mixtum. The sequence goes on from NC_143015.1 coordinate 36,254,826, forward strand.
CGCCATAAAGAGCGTTTTATCGAAGTAATTTTATGTCGTTTACGCATAGGTCACACACACATCACCCATAGCTTCTTATTAACAAAAAAAGACAAACCTGTATGTGAAATGTGTGGTGAGGAGCTCACAGTTAATCACATTTTAATTTCTTGTTCCCATCTCGGAGAACTTAGGAGAAAGTTTTTTTACTGTATTTTACAATCAACACATTCCATTTCATCCCGCATTGCTTTTAGGCGAGCAAACACTTGTCGACTTTTCACTTGTTTGTAAGTTTCTAAAGAAAGCCAATGTTTTAAACCTATTATAATGCAACCTCTATACACTTGACATAACATCATCTAACCTTGTGTTTGGCGCATGATAGCCATAGTTGCTTATGCGCCATAAAACCCCATATAACTAACTAACTAACATAGTTCCAAATAATGACATCAGCGCGAAACGCAGACAACGGACGGAGAGTATACAAGGACATGCGCTGAGCCTGCACCAACTTTTACTGCGGACGAATCGCAACTATGTACTTGCGGTCTCAGCCAGTGGATAGGTATGCTACCTCTTTTTCTAAAAGAGTGGGAGGAGCTATGCTGACGCAGCCCTCCCCAAATTAAGTAATTCGTAGTGATTCTACGATGTCGAAGAGTTATCTACGTAGGGCGAAGAATCCTTGCAAGTCATACTATGACTGGCCAGAAACCTTAAAAATCTTTACGCGCATTTTTACGTACTTTGCGTGCTTCGTTAACCTATAGTGAACACATCTGCCAGTTTCGCCAAAGTACAAAAAGTACACTTTTTGAGCATTCAACAAATGCCACCTGTGCTTCTTGCAGTAGTCAAGTTGCTAGGTTGCCTCCGTGCCAGTTGTTCTGGAGAGCTGTGACTGCTTTAGGGCTATAGAAAGCAGCATTTTCGGAACACGTTCTAAAGCTAGACCACCTTTTCAGATGGTGCGATAACGTGTGAACGTATCACGGTACCTTCTGCCTGCGCTGTGTGTGGGTGTCACTTGTTTGCAGCTTTCTCGCGTTTGTGGCTTTCTGCGCATCTTTTTTAGATCTTCTGCGACAGAATTGAGGAGCTGCTGCGGATATCCGGTGCTGAACAGTCTTTCGGCTTCGTGGTTGAATGCATCTGGAATAAGGTACGGACAAGATTTGCCGACAGCGTTCTTTAGGCACAAAGTGGCACGAACTTAGAATTGGCGGAACACAAGAAGCTGTTTTGGCGCGGGGCTCACAGCAGCAGCAGATGTCAACAAGTTTAAAACAGAACTAGAAATTAAATATGGCCATTGGCGGAATATTCGTGCCATAGGTAAAGGGGGCTCATCACCTTTTCACTTTTCAAACACATCAAACACATTCCGCGTTCACATTCAGTCACGCGCGCTTCGCAAGTCAAAAGAACTAGATAATAATTCACGAACATTCTTGTTCATGAGCGAGGCTTAAAGGAGACGATTAAAAAGAGCAAGTATGAAGTCACTGAGGACAGCTGTGATGCAGGACCCAGTGCATACATCATGCTTTTGCTAGTGTGCTTAGCCTGAGGCATTTTGCTAATGTTTCGATATAGCAATAACGATGCGCTTTAGTGGGTGCTGTTCAGTGGGTGGGTGATAATAGGATTTTTGCCTAGACAGTTGAAATAGCCGTGTAAATTTACAGAGAACTCAACGCTTTGTTCACAATGAGAAAATTGATGCACTAAATATCAAATTAACGTAAAGATGTGCTAAAGGGTCCCTGAAAAGGGTGTTTCAGGTTGGCTATAAAATGCTTGCATTATGTAGAGTGCAGGCCGCAGAGCTTTCATGCTGCCAACAAGACCTCAAATTCGAGCCGATAATTTAGAGTACATTTTAAAAACTACCGCTTACGCGCATCGTGCCGACACGCGGTACCGACTTTTCCCCCAATCTGCGCGCAACGCGTCAGCAGCGGAGTGCTATTATTTGTTCCCTGTTGCAAATCTGGCCTCCGGGGAAATCCCGCGCGCGTCGGCAACAGTCGAAGATAGCGAAGGGACTAAGGGAGTGGGATCGGCGGAACAGCGCCGACATATGAGCGTGCAAAATGTCACGAGAGGAGAAGGGAAGGCGCGAAGACGCACGATTTCCAATTTTGGCAACAGGTTGGCTACAAATTTTGGCTACACATACAAAAAACTCAGTTCTCACTTTAAAACAATTCTTCAAGGCATCAAAACAATTCTCGTTACAGAATATTTCTGAAGAGGCGGTCTTCATTATCCTAGGCAGACTGCAACCTTATTGAGAGCCCCTTTCAGAGCACCTTTAATATAGGCAATTTGATAAAAATGACTCAGCTTGACCAATTTTGTTATGCTAAGTGCCTTTGCACACGAATGAAACATCCCAAAGCGCAGCCGAAGTAAACAGAGTGCTACACTTTACTCAGTCCCTTTCCTCTTAACTGCAGCCTGTAATCCATCCAAACTTTCGTTAGAATCAAACGCCGTGTTCACTGCAGCTTTGGCAGGGAGTTGACAAGACTATGACTCCCCTCTAGGAAAAGAGAGTTTGAGGGGGAAGACAAGGAGAAGAGTTTTTATCCTCGGAGTGATTAAAGAACCAGCGATATATGACACGAACAAGTTAAAGAAGCGGTAGAAAGGGTGCCGAGACCACTAGCTAAAGTTTCGACAAAAGATGATCTTCCACCAAGCAAAGGCAAGGTCGCTGCCTGAGTCTTCCTTTCCGCCCCGTCTTTAATTTATTGTGTTGACAAGAATCCCATATTCCTGTCTTCTCAACGCCATGTACCAACATTATTGCTTCCGAAAACATCTTCAGTGGCAAAGATGCTGGTTTAACTTCTGCTAAATAACAAGGTTATTATGCAAAAGCACTTAAAAGAAGGCGGCGAACCTATCAACGCGCTCAAATTTATTCCCCTTCTAATGTTACCGCCAACTGTACTCTAAGCAATTTAAGCCATCAACAATTTTGATTCAGAATAAGCTTCTCGATAGAAACAGTATATGTACGCCCGAAGAAAACCAATTTATTAATATTTCTAAGAAACACAAGAAAAACTCGGACACCGCTTAAAATACCATTAACCACACAAGGATGGTGAACTGTGCAAGTTGGAGAGGATGCCTGTTTGGAAAAAACCAGCGCGAAAGAAGAACGGGGCGGAAGCAAGAGAACAGGGACAAGCGCTGTCAGAAAACAGAATCTATTGATAAAACGAGTACAGATTAAATAGCAAAGCACACATGAAAAATACATGAGGACAAACGCGATTGAAAAAGCAAGTCAGAGAAATTAACGCTGAAATCAAGGGTAGCAAGTTTCAAAATCCGATTAGGTCGCTACTGAATCAATGTAAGCAGTCTCATTCTCAGTCAACGCAATTGATGCGTCGCTTGCGCAGTCGTCTCCATTTTTTATGATGTAGAATGCTGCTATTATCTCCCACGTGCGCTGGTCCCGCGCTTTCCCAAGCGCAACGATTTTATCCAAGAGCGGTTGACATTTGCATGTTACGCATTGCTTACGCAACTCTGCTTTCTTTCGCGCTGTTTTTTTTTTCATAACATCTACCTTTAACCAGCAGGGGCGCCTGCAACATGCAGATGTTGGTGGGTGCACCACGGGTTCTTAAGCTTCCGCAGGGACAATCTGCCGGGAGATGATGGTGAGCACTGCGTCACCACGGACCTGAGCACCCGCGCTAAGCCACGCATGGTTCACCAGTGCCCGGAAAAAAGGGTAACCTGGTGGTGAGCCGGTGCCGAGTGCTTGGACCATTAAGGCCCCTCGGTGGAGGCAACACAACCCTTTGGCTCTAGCTTGCCGTACACGGTACATCCGGCCTGACTCAACAGGGGAAACCGGCAGTGGCCTTTTCCTATCCTCCCCTCTATCTTCCACTTTCCTATCCCTTTCTGACAACTCACCTGTTTCCTACTCCTTGGTTTTTCCTTTTTTTTGTGTCGGGGAGGGTTACTCTTGTATGGCCAAGTACCCTAAGATGCGTCAGATTTGGTCATAGTTGGGGTGTGCAGTTGGCGCGGACAGGACTTCCTTTTAACTTCCGCTCATGTGTCCTAATTGGGCTTCATGGTGGGTGGCTGGCACTATGACTGAAAAACAATTTTTTTTTATGGAATGACCGCCCTCTCAAGAGAGGGCGGACAGATGCAACCAAACAGTTCGTACAGAAAACAAAAGAAGTCTTCCCGAAAGATCACATCGTCCACAGAGAAGATTCTGTAAAACCAACTCGGAAAATATCCGCAATCATAGTTGGAAATTGTCTAAAATAAGTCTTGTGCCCCGGTTACAAGGTGACCAACCTAGCTAACGGAGGTTTGCTCCTAGAGATACGCTACAAAGTTCAAGTACCTAAAGTTGTACTTTCTGGCATTTGGAGACATTTGTGTCTCCGCCACACCCTACAGGCCACTTTAGACAGTCTGCGGTGTGATCTGTGAAATCGATTTTCTGGATCTCACCAAAGAGGAAATGCTGGACGGCCTCACCGATGAAAACGTCTCCAAAGTCGAAGGAATCAAAATAAGAAAGGAAAACAAATAAATCTCAACGGAGCACCATGCACTTACTTCCACTTGTTGCACACTACCCGAGTCCACTCAAGTAGGGTAACCAAAAATTGCAGTGAGAACGTGCGTTCTCAACCCAAGAGTTTCCGAGATTAAAAAACATGCGCGCAATGCGCTTTGAAAGAAGACGCCTAAAAAAACTGAGAAGCAGCATTCCGCTGCGCTAATTGTGAAGGCGAACACCCAACCTACTCCAGGTCTTGCCAATTATGAAAGACAGAAAAATAAATAATTACATTGAAAACAAAAGAAAATATTTCATTTCAAGAGGCAGGAACGCGTATCCGAATGGCAGGAACTTTTCACTGACTCTACACACCACCTTCGACGATGTGGCGCGACAGGGCGGTGCATCACACCGTCCTCTGGCACCCGCCCAGACCTCACGCAATGAGGCTGTGGCAGGGCCATCCTCGCTGCAGGAGGAAGTAACTGACGGTACTCCGCCAACTAAAAGCAGGTCGCGCTGTCCTTTGGGTCCCCTGGTCTCAAGGCCTCTGCCCACGAGGCGAGGTCTGACACAAAGACCGACATGCAGTCTTCATAGTCTTCCAGCGCCTCTGAAGAGGAGATGGACACAGGCCAAGATAGTTGCGTGCCGTCGACGTCGCAGGTACGCGGAGCTCCCTGAGTCGTCACAAGAGAGGCAAGCGAATCACGGAGCCAACCTCAACCTAGTTTCTTAACTTACGTACATAAAATAAGATGGCATTCACATTAAGTTAGAACTGCAGGGGACGCTGAAATAATTTCAGTGATATAAACGGCATCTTAATCTCAATTCTCCCCTGTTGCTTTGTGCACACAGAAAACTAATCTAGGTACCCAGCATGCAAATGCAGTAAAAAATATATTTGTTTGGGCTAGTCGGTACATTGTTAAAACTGAAGGCACAGCGCATGAAGGACGGGACTAAGGCAGAGACCAACGCAGCGCTGCGTTTGTCTCTGCCTTAGTGCCGTCCTTCATGCGCTGTGCCTTCAGTTTGAACAATATAGTAAGGTATTCCGCCGAGACCGAGAGCATGCAAACAGGCTATCGGGAGTGGTACCAATCATAGTGAAAAGTGGTACTGAAGCTCGTGGAGTGAAGCTTCGAACTAGACTACACTCTGTAGCAGCCACTCTGCTTACATATAAAGCTCTTATAGTATGCTCCGCATACCTCGAGTCACACCTAAAAGTGAGTATGAATAATTTAAAGAACCTTTTAGAGCAAATACCAGAGTCTTATCTGGTAGTTGCTCTTATCTGCTCTTATCTTAGAGCTTATCTGGTAGTAGAGATTTTAACTCACATTCTTCTTTCTGGGTAAGTGAGAAAACAGATACGAGAGGTCAAATTACAGAGTATTTGAATATATACAGCAGTATTTGTTTGATGAACACTGTTTAAACTACATACTCTTTCCCGGCCTCAGCCAAAATGGGCTGCCTAGGTTTATCTTCTAGTTCAACGTAAATATCGAGCGAATTTAAATGAAATGTCATTGACAAGCCATATGGAAGCAATCACCTCCTTGTAATAATCAGTTTAACATTTGCACCACAAATCTTCCCAACAAAACCGCTACATTGGAAGCTTCATATAGCGGACTGTCAACTTTTTAGAGCAGAAGTCACTTTAGAAAAAATAGCTTTTGATAATCTTAACATCGATGAGATAAATTAAAATTTCACAAATTGTATTACAGCTGCCACACGGTATATCAAAGTCTTGTGAAACAGTGCGACAAAACCACAAAGTGTGGTCAACAGAAGACTGCATGGAAGCAAAAAAAAAAAAAAACGACAAAATATAGCTTCGGTAAATTTTTAAGGTACCCTACGCAGGAAACACTGATAAATTATAAAAAGCAAGAGCTAAAGCTTGTTAAGTCCGTGGTAGCGCCAAGAGAGCATCACAGAGTTGCACTTCATCTATAAACAGCCAGACCGTGTCGAAAAAAAAAGGTGGCAGCAAGTGCGAACATTAAATGGCTGCTCCTCATCATTCACAATTCCTGTTTTGAAAAATTCTGGTACACCAAGAAAAATGAGGGAAACACACACACACCCACACACAAGCGCACACATGCATACTAGCGGAGCGCTTCATTACAGTTTGGAGTCCCCCACACTCACGGAAGAACGAATATAATAAATAAGCTAGAGACATGAGCACACAAAAATTTATTCTTGCTCTCAACAGAGAAAACAGTGTGCGTTCTGTTCTCACTAAAACTAGGCCTAAAGTGCTACCTCATCTTACAGCTAAATAAAACCGAGCTATCTATAAAAAATAAATGAAATTTCTTGGCATTACTTTTGTCAAAAAATCTGACTGCGGAGGGAAAGCTGTGAAGCACGTCGAAACCGTAACATGCGCCTGCACGCACACAGATTTCAGAGTGACAGGCAGGCCAGATTACAGCCCACCGTGAACACACATCTCGGCTTACTTTCTCGCGGGCGCCCAGGAGAGTCTTCGGCAGGATAATTGCGGGACGTGTAAATAAGTTGTAATTTCCATAGCCTCGTCCCGCGGGAAAACCCAACAGGCGAATATTCTCAGACAGTGGCCAAGCCGATAGTCGACAGTGAAGGCCACATTTATAACCCCACACTGCTTTCGCGCAGAGCAGGATATGGAACCGATTATCCTCCAAATTAACGTCGTCGCCTTTCGTTATCTGTCCTCTGCTCTCAAGACACCAAAAATACTCGCTTATGAGAGGGTGAACATTGGGTCACTGACCCCCTCATAAAAAACTAAGATGACGTTTAGGGTCGTATACGGAGCCCTTGTTCCCAATAAGTCTGTCTCGGAAAAAGGGGTGGCTTGAAATACTGGTGGAAACCTGCGAAAATGCCGGCGTCTCCCGTGTGGAGGCTCTGCGAGTAAAGCCGCCACCGTTCAAAAGCGCCTCTAACTACCAGTCCGCCTTCTTCCATCCTCTACACGGTCTCTACCCAACAGAAGCACACTGCGCAACGGAACGAAAACCGATCGTGAAGGACAATTCAAAGAAACACAGCGAAAGTCAACCACCCCGCAGACCCACTGCGCATCAGCCACCGCCGCACATACATTACCCCTGGCTACGGGATTTCCCACCTGCTCGCCCAACCTCTCCCTTTTCAAGCACCGCCGATGTTCCAGCCTCCTCCGCTTTAACAAAAGAAATCTGTCGCGAGCGTGAAGCCTCCGCTTAGAGTGAAAGCATTTATTAAAGTAAAAGTATTGCTATACGTGGGGCTCTTAATTCGCCACGAAACTCTTAAAGGGAGACTGAAGCACTTTTTCTGAAAATTGGGCTGGCAGCGGCATCCTATAGTTTTTCATGCTGTATACTGGAATATCGCATCCAAATAAGGCAAAAACAAGCGCGAATTGCCTTTTTTAGCCGAAATATGCGGCCTGTGCCGCGGGGCACGCCGCGCGGCGCGCCGCCGCCCATGATTGGTCAAGAGAGGTCGTGACGTCACTTTGAGGACTGGAGAAGCTGCCGATGCGGATCCGGCGCTGCGTTGAGGGCAGTTCGCACTTTCCGTGTCGTTGTAAAAGCGAATACGGCGACTATTTTTTTTACTGACCACCGAAGAAAAGGATACTACAGTTTGCTCATTCCACGTATCGCCTGAAACCAAAAAAGACACAAGCAAAAAATTCTATGCCTAGCACAAGCATACGCCAGCGTCAAAGACGCGATGCAGACCATGCGTAAAAGGTGCCAGCACAACCTCGGCTCGTATTCTCGGAAAGGAAGGGGTGCGAACAATACTCAAGTCAATTACCACCACCGGACGCCTCCTGGCTCGCCCGGAAGAGCGTCATCCTAAAGAAAAGGCCCAAAGAACTGTGTCCAAAAATCCCGTTCTCAGTACCCGGCGTTGCAGGTTGGGGCAAGAAAGTATTTCAAGGAAACGATGAAGGAGCACAAAGTTGGTGTCAAAATTAGCGAAGCGCAGTGGCCAAGCACTGCGAGGCATGTGACCACAAGATAGTGACGCAATCATGGTGCGCTGGAAACCAAGCCAAATACGCGCACAAATACGCTTCACTCCTGGCGCGTTCAGCAGATGCCAGAAAATATTAATCGCTGCCTCGGAAACGTTCGCCCTTCCTAGATTTGCAGTTTAGATTCAGTGAAGTAGTTGCCAACTATATGTGTGTTTAAAAGACAAGCTAGCTGCAACTCGCCCGCTGCCAGAACTTGATGAAGAAACCGAGTAAGGTTGCGGTGTTTTTTTGCAAAAACTCGGTTGGCATTCATTTCTGTCATAAATTTGCATCCGAAATAAACGTCGAACGCTTTCATTTTAATTGCTTAGCTAGGATTAAACGAGATGCCGCATATGAAGAGCTTCGATGCTTGCTTGCTTTGCTTTATTGTGCTTTGCTCTGCTTGCTTGCTTGCTTGGACACGTCGAACCAAGTATAAAATCACTAACCGAGCCTTGCTGAGCACGTCTCAGGCGGTCTGACCGCACCTAAGCTGAGGATAGCGACACATGCTTTATCCTTTATAAGTTTTCTTTATGGGCTAAGTGAGCATGTTTCTACTTTTAAAAGAGGCGCTTCTTCGGAATGGTGACACGCATCTTATGCGCGAGGAAATCAATGGAACTGTGTCATGGTTCAGCCGCGTCTTTTCGACAGAAATCTCCAGAGATCCCACTAGGACAAGCTCTGCCTGTAGCCGCTCTTACGAAAGTGTTTCGAGCAGAGTAAGATTGCTTTAGTCGACTTGAATTCTTCATCACAGCAGCGAGCGGTTGCGCTGCGAGCTTGTGATCTTGCGGAAAACAGTGGAAGACGACACAGTCGCGGACGTAGTTGTTCGTGGACACGAACGCAGAGTAGTACCTGTTGAATCTGATTCTCAAGGTCGGCTGACACACTTTGTACGTCACAACGCACGCGGTACGAGGAACAACGCATGCAGCACGAGAAACAACGCGCGCTGAAAGCGGGCTCGGGTGCGCCGAAGCATCCCCGGCTCCTCAACATGACGTCACGCTGGCCGACATGGACGAGGTTTCCTTCTCCGCTGTTCCCCTCTCCGGCGCTCGCGCGGGGCGCGGGAAATTTAAACATCGCATTTTTAATTGGTGATTGCGCCACTGTTTTAGCCAAAATCGAAAAAATAATTTCACAGACGTGATCAGCAATGACACTACTTCAAAACCCTAGAAGGTTAGCTGATTCGAAAACTGCCTCAGTATCCCTTTAAACATGTCGTCACCCACGGTTCCCCTCTCGAAATGCTGGCCCTGTGTGGTGACAACGAGGGACGGGCTTCTAGGAGTGACGCAAACTAGAGAGAGAGAGAGAAAAAAACTTTATTGAGGCAAGTTTGTTAGACCCCCCTTGGGTCCCTGGACCACCGCACGGTCCCACTCTACGTCGAAACGTTCATTTGGCGTTTGTTCATGACGTCAGCACCCCGAATCACCGCAGCAAGCTGCGATGTCGGATCCAGAGACGAGAACACGACCTCCCAGTCCTCCCAACTTGATAACACGGATTGTCCCTGCGGGGGAGGATCAGCAGAGCAGCCGAAAAGGATGTGAGAGAGTGTGGCGTGAGGGTAGCCGTACAGGTAGCATGCAGGGGCAAGGGCGTCCGCAGAATTTTTTTCAGGGGGGGGCCCATTGGTTGTTGGCGCCGGAGGGGGGGGGGGGGGGGGTATATTCGTAGCGAAAAGGCACTATTTGCGGAGTAAATTTATTTATTTATATATAAATAAAAAATAAGTAAAATACACACATGAAAAAAAATTACAAGCAGCAAATTAAAGCGCGGATTGTAGAGATACATTGGAGTTTATCAACAAAGAAACAATTAAAATTAATAAAAATGCAAAAAGATACTATCAATACTCGAAGTGCTCAGTTTTACTGCATACGGGTTCTCGACTCACCCGAATTGATGACCAGCACACAGCGCAATATGTTCACAAACACGCAACTACAGTCACTCAGTCAGTCTTCCTTGAACAGCAACTGTAGGCGCCTCGGATTTTTCTGGGCGAATTGCGTAGTTACACGGGTGATAAATTCATTTCTGTGCTTCATTACACGCTCTCAGTGCACAGTCATCATATATATTGATTGGAAAAATGGTTGAACGAGTACGTTGAAAACAAAAGATGACTATATACAACGAAAACTTATTTACAAGATAAATGCACGCTCGCAGCTTCATACACCTCGCTCCATCTTGCTCGCGCATCCGCACAGTCGAGCAACCGCACACACACTGCTCGCCGCTCGTCGTTTTCTCGTCCGCTGTCTTGGTTGTTCTCACCTTCGTTGACAACCCGCCACTAAAAACACCGAAGCACAAACACAGAGGCGCGCACATGTGCAAGGGCTTACTTGCCACAATATCCACGAATGCGCACTTTTGGGGTGTAAGGAACGCCGCGCGACTTCCGAGGGGAAGGGACACCCGCAACTAATTCGGTCGGAAAATTTGTTTTTGTGCTTTTATGGGGTTCAGAGCCCCAAAACGACTCAGGCTATAAGGGACGGAGTAGTACAGAGTTTCGGATAATGTCGACCACCTGGGTCTCTTTACCATGCACTGACACGCACAGTACATGGGCGCTGTTGTGATTTGAGGCCCAGCCAGAGGTGACAGGCGAGCCAGGCAGGCGCCATCGGGCTGCGTTGACGAAAGGCGCTGGTTTTCGGAGAAGACGCAAGGAACGCTGGTGTGGGGGCGCCTCTGGAGACTGCGTCGCCGTGAACAAAAGCAGCTAATCCCCTTTGCCGAAGGTTCTGAAAGCGGCGCTTCTACCGCACTGAGCTCTCCCGTGGATCGGAGGAGACAGCGAGCGGCGCCGGCGCCAACTCGTCGCCCGCTTGCCCCTGAGCAGCCCGACAAAGCGGGGGTGGACACGGCTGATTTGTCCTTCCCCCCTCAAGAATTCATCGGTGGCCGGCGTACGAACGTATCCTGATTCTAGCGAGCGACCTGTGCCCTCTTAGCGCGCGAGCGGCGCGAACTTGATTACTTTTGTATTTTGTAAATAGTGTACAAAGCTCTCCCCTGTCCTTTCTCGCTGTCGCTTCCCTCTATACTTCTCCTCACTATCCTCTCCCTTTCCCTTTCGTTTCCGCCGGCTGCAGCTCGGGTGCTTAAGATATTAGATAGCAATTGCCGCGGCCGGCAACACTCTTTTGCTTCACTTTTTATTTTTATTTTTTAAATAAACCACTACCACCACCACCACCTGTGCCCTGTCTGCCTCCGTGCCGCTATCTCTCTAGAGATCAAAGAAACAGACACCCATCTCGAAACACATGCTCGCCGGTGCCGCTGCATGTCTGCAACAGGTCGTCCTTCAGCAGAGCTGGCGGTGGCGTGGTTTGAAAACGGCGGAACGACGCACGCCCGGACGCGGCATTTCGCAGATGTGACCAAGCGTCGAAGCGGGGCTGCTTTTACCCTTTTGGCTGAGCGCACCACCGCCCCTGGCGTGCGGCCATCTTTCACGGTTCGAGTGAGTGATTTTCCAGGGGGGTGCAGCCGCCCCCCCTTGCCCCCCCCTCCGGACGCCCATGTGCAGGGGAGGTGCCACAGTATTGAGGTAGCAGCTGAGAGGATGGGAGAGAGCGGGTCTGGAGGTGTCTCCAGAATATCTGTTGAGAGTGGGTAAGGGAGGGGTGTGGAGGAGGGTAAGTCCGGCGGTCAAGCGGGCATTTGCGTGAGCTCTGCAAAGGTGTGCGCCCCTTCTCTCGACAAGCCCGGATCAAGGCTGTCCTGAGCCCGGCAAATCAAACCTCGGGCCAATTTATCGGCAACCTCGTTTCCTGGATTCCCAGCGTGAGCCGGCACCCACTGGAACCTACCCTGGGTGGTAAGTTTTTGGTGGGGGTGTTCAACAACTTCCAAGCAAGGGCGTGAATCCTGCCTTTCGCGAAGTTGAACAGAGCCGTTTTGGAGTCGCTAAAGATGTAGTTTGCATTGGAATGTACGAGGACTAGGACGATGGCGGTTTCCTCTGCCTCCTCAGACGTAGAGCCCGAGGGAAGGCGGTATGTGAGGGGCTGCGCTAGGGCTGGATGGTAACCAACTACTACAGCTTCATGCGTTGTGTACGCGGCGGCGTCTACCCAAATGGCGTCTTCGGCTTGTCCGCAATACTTCTGAAGGGCCTTAGCGAGCGCGAGCAGTGCGATGTGGCACTGGAGATGAGCGTTCCAAGGAAGGGGTTTGACGACGAGGGGGGTATGAATGTGTCGAGGAATGGCTATTAAGGGCGTCTGATTTGCGGGAATGTTGATGCGAAGGGAAGCGAGGATATGCCTGACAGTTGCGCTCGCGGCTAGTCTCAGATGCTGCGTCTGAAGGTGCGCGCCTACTGGTTCCTGAAAGCTGTTATGCATGCCTAGTTCAAGGAGTTTGGCTGCGCTAGTGCTGCGAGGTAGGTTTAAGGCTGCCTTGGTTGCAAAATGAATCATGGCGTTCACTCGCTCTGTTTCCATGCGGTTCAGCTTAAGATATGGGGTGGCATATAAAATGCGGCCAAGTGTAAAAGCATGCACTACTTTCATGCTGTTCGTTTCGTCTAAACCTTTGTGCAGGGAGAATAAGCAGCGTAGAAGTTGTAACACGGGATTGCGTGGAGGCCTTGAGTGTTTTAAGAGTATGATCGTTGCGCTCGGAATCCTGCAAACTAGAGATAAATTTTACGTAGTGATAGGAAGTGGGCAATGAAAATGTAAGCACGTCAGTTCAAGTCACAATGAAAAGAAGCAAGTACTAGGACACATGCAATAAGGCTATTTAATGCAGCTCATTAATTAAAGGCTACTAATCTTGACACACGTGTCGCCTTGAGGAACGGCTCATCGTAGGAGGCGTTTCCGGTGCACGTACTCACACATTCCAGTGGCGACGTACAGCTCTTCAGGTAGGGATGACGGATTTGTCGCAGTTGGTGGCAATCGCACAGCCCTTCGGGTGGCGCTAGAGATCTTCCACTAGAGAAGGCATGCCAGGCCCGAACCAGTCCGCTTTTCAACCGAGCGCAACTTCAAGGAAACCCGGAGGGGTCACCGCCTTTACGTCGCAGTGTTCGAAGAAACCGTTTTTTTTAAAGCATGAAATGCTTTTAGCTCCCGCTGTCGGAAGCTTTATATTATTTTATATTATTTTTTTTATATTTGAGATCTAGTGACCGCTTTGCTTGACATGTTTTTTGTATTACTAGAATGTACAGCTTAAGTGCCAAATTTTTTGCTCTTTATTTCACACGCAAATCTTATTCGTGTTCTTTTTTTTGTTTTGTTTTGTACACGTGTCCCCCCCGCGCTGCAAGTCATGTATACGGGGGGTTCAGGCTGTTTCAAGTGGAAGTTGTTTCCACTTTTTGCCTGAACCAACCCTCATCAATTTGTGATGAAAATAAAAACATTTGATTGATTGATTGATTGATTGATTGATTGATTGAAGTGTGGTGACGTCAGGCCGAGACCGAGAGCCAACATCCGGGCACTGAATTCCACACATCCGGGAGCTGAAACGAGAGCATCCGGGCACCGTAAGAGATTTATCGAGGATCTCTAAGCGCTCCTACAGGACCGGCATACAAGCGCCGGTAGCTTCGCGCCGAACGGGTGGTGGCGTTCCTCCCTTCCTTTACGGTGCGGTTCGAGTGTTCACCGAGATGGCAGAGATTTACTGCGCCATATCCTTTCCTCAAAAAGCCTTGCGTTAAAAGGGCAAGGCATCGCGCCGAACGGGTGGTGGCGGTCCTCCCTTCCTGTACGATGGGGTTCGGAGGTCGAACGAGATTTTATTTATTTATTTATTTCAAAATACTGCAGGCCTATGTGGCCTAGGCAGGAGGGGCAAACAACCTAACAATACACAAAAGAAACGAAAAAACAACACAGCATCATTCGGCGATAACAAAGGGAAGATAAAAACAACAGCATTAAAAAATACAAAATGAGACAACTTAACCAAGGAAATGTTCTTCCAATGCGTTGCTAAAATTGCTATTTTGAAAAAGGGATTCTGGGAGCATGTTCCAATCGGAGATGGTTCGGGGGAAGAAGCTATACTTATATGAATTTGTTCGTGCGAAGATAGGCTGCAGTGTGTGTTCCTTAGTGTGTCGTGTACGTCTGGTGGTAGAAGGTTGAACATAGTTAGGTATTGGAATGTTTACCTCGCGTGAAAGAATCTTACGGAGGAACAAAATTCGGTTTATTTTTCGGCGGTCTGAAAGAAATGGGATATTATTTTCTGCCATTAGCTTTGTGGGAGAATCAAATCTGCTGTATTTGTGGAAAATAAACCTGACTGCTTTCCTCTGAATGATTTCAAGGGAGTTAATGTTCTTTTTTGTATGCGGATCCCAAATAATAGATGCGTATTCGAGCTTCGTCCCAAGAAAAGTGTTATATGCCAAAAGCCTAATATTAGAGGGAGCGGAACTGAGTTTTCGTTTTAGGAAACACAATGTTGAGAATGCTGAAGAGCAAATTTGGGATATGTGCGCTGACCAGTTTAATTGATTGGTAAGTATTAGTCCTAAATACCTATGGCTGGCGGCTTCTTGAATGTTGGCGCCTTCAAGAGAATAAGTGAAAGTGCTAATATGTTTTCTTCCTTGTTACACGTAGCAGTACAGTTTTCTTGATGTTAAGAGCCATGCTACAATCCACACACCATCGATCAATAGCTGCCAGGGAATCTTGGAGAACGCCATGGTCTGAGGATTCCCTTATCTCTTTGAACAATACGCAATCATCAGCAAATAATCGTATGGATACTGAATTTGGAACAACACCTGGCAAATCATTTATATATAGGAGAAACAATAAAGGACCCAATACACTTCACTGCGGTACACCAGAAGAGACGCCTAGGAAACCGGAAACTGCACCATTTACATCAACAAACTGACTCCTGTTTTCCAAATATGCATCTATCCATTGAATCACGTAGACAGGAAGACCGATGAGCTCTAATTTATAAATAAGCTTATTGTGTGGGACGGTATCGAAGGCCTTGGCAAAGTCTAGGAACAGTATGTCAACCTGTCCCGAATTTTCAAGAACACAAGAGAAGTCATGAACGGTAGTTACAAGTTGCGTAACTGTTGACATTCCCGTTCGGAATCCGTGTTGAAAAGGTGAGAGTATGTCTTTGCTACTGAGAAAATACCTTATAATACCAGCCAGTATATGTTCTAAAAGTTTGCAACAACTGTTAATTATTGATATAGGACGATAATTGGATAAATTTGTTCGATCGCCCGATTTATGAATTGGTACTACCCGTGCGACTTTCCAGACAGAAGGTAAATCACTTGAACGCAAGGAAGCTGCGAACATGTTGGCTAAGTTTTCCGCTATTTGTGAAGCATAGCGTCTCAAGAATGTGTTTGGAATACCGTCAGCTCCGCAACCTTTCTTAATATCAAGTCTACGTAGCAATGATAAGACACCGTCTGCTGAGATAAAAGGAATATCAGAAGGAGTTGCGCATTCTTTTGGCTTTCTAAGGCCGGGATTCGCAGTGAAAACGCTTTGAAAGTAACGATTAAAAGATTCCGCGATTTCCTGGCCCTCCGTTAACGTAGTTTCATTATCTTTTATTTTATCTATCGCTTCCTTTCTCTGACTGAGGTGACGCCAAAATCTGCAAGGATTAGAAGGTAAAAATGACGGAAGTGTAACTCTGTAGTACTGAAGAAGCGTAGCTTGTTGGGCCAGTTGGTGCATGGTATGTAGAAAACCAGCGAAAAAGACGCATTCACAAGGAGGAGAAGTACACAGGACAACGCTGGACAGCGTTGTCCTGTGTACTTCTCCTCCTTGTGAATGCGTCTTTTTCGCTGGTTTTCTACATTCTGTAGTACTGGTTCTTTGATGTTTTTAACTTTTGCGCTAGTACGTGCTTTAATTCCTGAAAGCAGGTCGTAGAACTTTTGTGTTGCCTACGATGTCGCTTGATTTTTCGTTTCAGGTGAATAATCTCTCGGCTGACCCAGGGATTCTTTCGATATGGTCTTATTTTTCTCAGAGGAACAAAACTAGCAATAGCAAACAGTACTGTTTCTTTAAATCTATTCCACAAAACATGAACATTGTCGCTGTCGCTACTAATTAGGGAAGTTTTTAGATAGTCAATGATGGCTGTGTCGTCAGCTCGACTAAAGTCTCGTATGCATACAGGTGGTACATTCCGAGAAAATTCTTCGCACTTAAGAGGACAACAAAACGATAACAAGTCGTGATCAGAAATACCCCGTTCAACGCTCAAAAAGCCATCAGAAAAAACTTCACTCACGAAAAACAAATCAAGAAGGGCACTTTCACGGGTGGGTTCCCGAACTATTTCATCCAAATTCAAAGCCACCATAATATCCAAGATCACATTATTAGATTCACATTGCCCGTAAGCCAAACACTTCCAATCTATACTAGGCAGATTGAAATCACCTGTTAATATGATATTACATTCACGCCTCGCAGACAAGTGATCATACAAACTTTGAAGGAACAAATGTACAGAGTCGGATGGACGATATACAGAACAAAGTAAAAAAGATGTACTCCATAGGAATACGTACAAAAATAAGCTCTCATGGTCAGGTATTTGGTCTAAAACAGTAGCCGATGACAGAATTCCTTCGTAATTTCCTTTTCTCGAAAAGCGTCGCGCTCAAAGGGCAAGGCATCGCGCCGAACGGGTGGTGGCGTTGCGTGGACTGCCTGGCAGTGCTACAACACGCTGTCTCGTTCCACTCCTAAAGGCGAAGCTTAAGCGTCATTAATTAGCAGTTAATTAGTATTTAGTCATTAATCAGTAATTAGTTAAACATTTCATGCTTACTCTACTCTCGGTTACGGGAGAGGCAGAGGTTTTTTAATTTTCATGGACGTCCTTCAATGGAGGAAAAAGAGGAGCATCTGTCTGCCACCGGCGCTGTCCGGCCGCCGTAGTCACACGTTAAAGTGCGCTCCCTGCCGAAATTGCTCAGCGGCGAGGTAGGGAACTTACCCCTCCTTCCTGCAAACGATGAAAGCCTTATCGCTGTCGCTGTTTGCAGCGTACGATTCAATGCCATGGCGAAGCATCTGTGTTGACAAGTGTGCTGTAAGCTCTCGGGAGAGGCCGCGTGAATTTTAACCAGTCTGGAGGTCCCGTATTTATGCAGCAGCAGATTAATTGAGCGACTATATCCAACCGAATCGCTATCGCAGTTGTTTCGCATCGAGTTTCATGATCGTCCAGTTTGATTTTTGTTCGATTCTTTTGCGGCGCGCGAGCTCATTGTATACAAAAGCGTCAACACGGCGGACGTTTGGGACGTAAACATCTAAGGATCAGGACAACATCCACAGAGCTCCTATTTTCCATGGCTTTAGACACATCAGCAACAGAGCTTCTGTACCCAGTGCTGTTTGCAGGCACAGAGGCACCGCTTTTGCAGGGGCAGAGACACCACGTGCAGGGGCAACACGTGGGCGGACAAATATGCACTTAAAGCGAAAATTCAGTACTGTTAAGACCTGAGTCTGTTACCTGCCGCAAGGATGGAAGTTGTTCCATGTTCAAGGAGGATAACAGCGTGGCAGGCAGGACGACGTCATCCACGAACATACAAGATGGCAGTCTCTTTGGAGTTTGCTGGAGAAAGCAGCAATCTACGGTTATCGTGTTTTAAAGTTTAGCTAAAGAAACAAAGCGCAGAAACAATAATTCAGGGGGCACTTTCACTGTCTAGAGTGCGTAGAGGCGAATGCGTTTTCCGAACCACTTTGACTGCCTCTGTGGCGCTGGTGGCGTCACCAGTGGAGGACGTCACACGTAATTAGTGACTAATTACTAATTAATGACAAATTACTGATTAATGGTGAAATACTAATTAACTGCTTATTAATGACATTTAAGCTTCGCGTTTAGGAGTGGAACGCGACAGCGTGTTGTAGCGCTGCCAGAGAGTCCACGGAGAAATGCCACCACCCGTTCGGCGCGATTCCTTGCCCTTTGAACGCAACGCTTTTTGAGGAATGGAAATGGGCAGTAATTTTCTGTCATCTCGGTGGACACCTGAACCGCACCGTACAGGAAGGGAGGAAGTGCGAGTGAAAAAAGAAAGAGAAAGAGGGGCCGTAATTAAGAAAATTAAAATTTTATTTGAGGAAAAAAAAATTACGCAGTAACTATCTCACATATCTCGGTGGACACCGTCATCCGTTTGTAGTGGAAGGGAGGAAGTGGGAGTGAAAGAAGAGGGGCCGTAATGAAGAAAATGAAAATTCTATGAGGATAGGAAATTACGCAGTAACTGGTCTCACATTTCTCCGTGGACAGCCGTCAAAAGCGTGACACCTCTGCTGTCAACCTTGTGTCGACAACGTGGAGGCATTAAAGGCTTTAGCCTTAAAAAGACGACGACGACCACGAGATGGGACAACCGCTAGCTTTCAACACAGCGTTTATTGCGGAAAGGAGCATATATACCTTTCAGAATCAGGGCAAGAGAAAACGCACAAAAACCGCATAAAAGTTGCTTACAAACCTCCAAGCCACGTACTAAGCCAAGAAACCAGGCTCTTTCTTGGATAATCCCACAGGCGTCCTCTGACAGTGTTATCCCTTGTCCGAGCTGCCTCCAAAGCTTCCATGATTTCCCTTATCAGTTCGTTGCGGTGTCAATACAAAGAGATCGTCTTATAGAACAAGGTATCGCAAGGCGGTTCAGCGTCGTATTTTTTTACACTGCGCAAAGAGATAGCCATCTGTGGCAATGTTACAAATGCGCCTGCCGAATCAATTGGGATTCCTTGACGAACGAAGAAAAGTGTGGAGACCACTATAACTCAAATGAGCAGGCTTACGAGCTGTACACCAATATTCATAGCGCAGTAACAGAATTCTTTCGCAGACATCAGCACCCAAGATGAAAAAAACAGCGCTGCACAGTCAGTCTGCACATTTAACATTAAGATCTGTACTCATGTGGAATCTAATAATTTACTAAGGAGTACAGCAAATGATTTTGCGGGGCTTCGATTTGCGTTGGCTAAGAAGAGAGCTTTATGCCTAATCCTTGCCTTTAAAGTAAAAAAAAAATTTAGGAGGTTACTTTTTGAATGCCTATTCCAACAGAAAACGACAGACAGCAATAACTCACGGCCTCACGCTAACATCAAGAAACGCCGTCATGCTTCGTTCAGGTTAGCCTCGCGCACATCAGTCCATGGACTCATTGTGGAACGTGCGAAGTTATGACTGAGGTGAAATACGACACAATGAGCCAGTGGAATGCACAAAGTTTTACTGTTCAATCGTGAACGTTAATGATCTTTTCCTGAATCTACGCCACCATGAGGCGTACAGGGTAAGCATTGTGCAAGCACTCTTTTGCGCTGCCGTGTTCTAGCCCGCGACGAAGATGTCGTGCAGCTTGCGCAGCAGCTTTACGCGCTCGTAGGAGCCAGTGATTGTCAGCTCGGGGCACACGGTTGGTGAGCTGTCGTAGTCGATGCTGTATGCTGCGAGCCCGTATTTGATCTCCGGGGCACTCTGCTTGGTCTCGTAGGCCTGCAAAACGTGAACCTCAAGATCAAAAGTTTTTTACAAAAAGATCCGACGGGAAGCGTACACCAAGCTGTGAAAGGCACAGTGTCTAAGGAACACGCTGAAATGCTGGCGATGTTGACATATAATATTCTTTCTCCTCATCAAGTATTTTCAGAGAAAGTGTTCTAAGTGTAAGCGAAGAGGCATTTGAAATCCATGACGAAAATCGTGCAAGGCAACAAGGACGAAGGTTAGCCCGAAGACGGGATACGCTCAACGGCCCTTTTGTTTTCGGCTCTTCGTTTTCCGAGATTTTCGGCATGAAAGACCAAATCACCGAACTGTTCGCCTCAATACAGCTACTTCTTGTCCATCGCAGTATTTCTTTTAAGAATAGCTCTTTTTTCCGGTTTTTAACGATACAGTGCCGCGCACGACAATTCTTACCATATTTGATCGTTTTCTTATTGCTGGGATAACGCCTCTAGCACAGACGGTATGTATGCACCATTTGCAAATTGTAAAATACAATTTCCTATGGGTGGGTGGGTATGAAATAAGAAAAACCTAATTCTGCAATGAGCAAAGAAGAGTATGGCATTGTTCAGCCCCAAGTTCAAAGCGGATGACGATTCTTGGAATGCGTAAACTCCAGAGGGAAGACCAAGCCATCGATGAGATATAGTGCACAGCATTACATTGACTATTAGAGACTGCGCTTAAATTAACCCAACGCATAGGAGTATAGGCTGTGGCTCACAATTACAGAGACATTCTGTTGCGCACTGAAATCATTATATTCCCGACGTTGTGAATATGGCAGAAGATTGAGCACGGTACTTATCTCAAAGTGCGAAACTTCATCGCTCGCGCCTTCTGTGCAGTTGCCGAGCAGGCACATCACACTTCTGTGCTCAAAAGAAGGAATGGTTGAAGTGGAAGTTCTTAAGGAGCCAGAGGGAATGTGGATCAACGTACTAGTATCCTAATCTGGTGCGGTACTAAGAGTACCGCTCATTGCCGTGTTCTGTCAACGCCACTGCCATTGGCTAACTCCCTCACCGCAGCAGATAAAAGCAGCCGCATCGAAGCAGGGTGGACCGGGTCTCCCATTTCATGCGAGGGCGGGGAGGTGCCGATCGAGCGCACTTTAGATCATTTGCTGC
The DNA here is from genome assembly GCF_055824585.1 of Amblyomma mixtum. NCBI lineage: Eukaryota > Metazoa > Arthropoda > Arachnida > Ixodida > Ixodidae > Amblyomma > Amblyomma mixtum. The sequence continues at coordinate 36,276,130 of NC_143015.1, forward strand.
GGCGTGAAACCTTTCACTAGGACAGTTCGGTGATATATAGAGGTGCTTGCGCTGTTAATACATTTTTCTTTGCCGTATTTGCCATGAATCAATAAGTTTGGAGGAAGACGAAAAAGGAAGGCTGTACAAGAGATCACCATCGTCGTTTACGAAAGCCTGCCTGACCATTTGGTTGACTTAACTCTGGGTAGTAACACATCTATTAGAGATAACTTTAGTTAACGCCTTGTAGGCAAAGGAGGGTAAGTTGATCGGTCAATAAGTTTTCATGCCCTTGACGTCGCCTTTCATATGGATTTAGATGATGTTAGTGTTCTTTCAAAATATCTGTTAGGTAGAGGTCCTAAGGCATTGAGGAAAGAAGGTGGGTACTTTTTCTTTTTTCTATAACAGTCTCCCCGCCATCCTTCAAAATTTCTTCTGTTACCTAGTCCTCACCTGCTTCCTTCCCCCTTTTACTGCCGCTAAGGCTTTCTTTACTTCCTCTTTTGTTAGAAACGGGATGTACAATTCCTGTGCGCTACATCCTCTCTCATTAATGTCCCCATTAAATAGACCTCCTTATAGATTTGGATAGTAATCTTCGGGTACTTTGAAGTTTGAAGTTTATTCATTGCTTATGTTATGCAGGTAACAAACGCACAATAAAGTAGTAGCTAAAGGCGTAGCCTGACAAGGGCTCCTGCCCTATTGAGCAGTAACGGCAGACCGGATGCAATTATCCTTAGTGCTACTGACATTGCCCTGATTTCTGCCTTCACGTAGATTTCTATCTACCGTTTTTAGGTTACCGCCGTTTTTAGAGCATGCTCGATTCTCTCCTTATGTCGGCTACTTTGCACTTGTTTATTAACTTTGATAGCTCTGCCAGTTGCAATCTCTCTGCGGGGTTACTGGCTTTCATGCTTTCGCGTTTCTTCAAAAGATATTTCGTCTCGTTACAGAGCTTACAGGTATCCTGCCTAACCATTCTGCCGCCTAATTCTACTGCGCAGAACGCAATGATAGCAGTAGATTATTGTTAATTACTTGACCATTACGGTGGCCGCCCTCACTTACAGCCGAATATCTGTCCTTCAGTGATATCCTGCATTCCTCTCCCTCTTAACGCTAGCTCGTGTATGGGCTTCTGATTCACATAGTTTCTTCCGTTCGTCGAGTATAGGCTAATTCGAGACCTCGTCATCCCCTGGTCGCTACAACGTACCTTTCCGAGGATCTTCTCAACCTGCACACTTGCCAGGGTGAGCACTCATTACGAAATCTATTTCACTTTAGTTCCTCCATTAAGTTCTTCGACGTCCATTCCCTGTTCTCCCGTTTGCGAAAGAATGTGTTTGTTAACCGGAAGTTATTTCTTGCGATCTTTATTAAGAACTAGCCACTGCTTCTCTATGAGCTTATGCTATAGTCGCCCACGGCATTGTCCCCAGGCTGCTACTTGCCTACCTTGGCACTGAAGTCGCTCATCAGTATAGTTTGTGGCTTTTCTTCCCACAGTGCCGATTTCACGTCTTCATGGAAGCTTTCAACAATCTGGTTTGTATGGCTAGATGTAAGTAGGTATATCTGTACCACCTTCAGCTTGTACCTATTACAAAGCTTAATTGGGATCCGTGCCGTCCTCTCGCTGATACTATAGATTTCCTGTATGTTGCGAACTATACTCTGATTCATGGGAAATACCACACCTAGTTCTCGTCTGTTCACTAATTCACGACAGCCTAGTACGTGCTCGCCCGTTAGGAATGTGCACGCCTCCTCTGTCTTCCAAGCCTAACTCAGCCTTACGACATTCCATTCCATGCCTGCTAGTTTGTCTAACAGTACTAGTGCTACCAACAGTACTACTAGATAAGCTTCTAGCGTTAAATGTTGCTAGGTTCAGCTTCCAATGGTGACCTGTCCAGAGCCAGAGATTTTTAGCCCTCAGCTGCGTCACAGGTTTCATCACCGGCTTGGTCAGTTGCTCCGGAGCCGCAGGGTACTGAGAGCCGAGGGTTAGTGCAATCAAATAGAAGTCTGTGGCCATGTACTACACCTAGTTGGCGTAATCTTGTTCTGGTGCGGGACTGCTTTGTCGGCGCTGGTTACCGAGATCAGGCCCACCCGAGTTCTGGTTATGATAATTTTTCTGAAGAACTGCATGGCACAGGAATTCAGTTCCCGGTCCTCTTGCACACGGGGCGGATGTTCTAGCTCTACGCCATAGCTGCGTCTCAGCGTACGAGATCAATTGGATCAAATGCACATAATTTTATGTGGTTGCGGGCTCCAACAAGAATAATGCTTTCGTAACCGGAAGAAACGAGTAATGCTTACCTTTGCCTGCAGAGCCCGTTTACTGTCAAAGGTCATTGCTTGGCTTTCTCTTCGGTTGTATGTCAATGACACAAGCAAGTCGCTGTAATAGCGGTAGTTGTCCCAGTCGCGTTCTCCGGAAGTCGGGCACAGCTATAAAGTTCAAAGAACGGTTGCAAGCGGAGTCAGAATAACGGAAGCATCCCAACAACGCGATTCAATGATTTTCCACTCTGATTCACAGCCATCCCCAGACGATACCTACCCAATGCCCGAGACATTTACAAGACGGCAGATTTGAGGTTAAAGGTTAACTTGCTATTGAACAATTTTTTTGCAAATGCAAATTCTAATCAAAATGAATACAAAGGCTCGAATTTATTATACAGCCACTGACATCAAAGAGCAAAAGTTGAAAAGAATAAGTGGCAATCGCGAGTAATTGCAGCAGTGGAGACCTTTTTCATCTGCCACTTCTGATCATATTCGGTGTTCAAGGCAGATTTCCAGAACGTAACTAGCACTAGTGACTCGCTCTAAATAACCGTATAAAGCATACGTCCGGCTTCGTCAGTGTAGGTCAAAGTGCACGGCACAGCGTGTGGCATCAGTGTGACTTCTAAGCTAAGCGCGGCAAAGCGGACGCACCTAGCTGTAAGACGCAAGTGTGCTAGTACTGCAGACGTTAGAGAGAAAGAAGTTCCCTTTCTCAGTAGAAGTGTGAGGCTATGGAATGTGTGCTACTGCTTCAAGCCAACTCACCTCTTCCCTCCCGACTGCAAATATTCCCAAGCCCACCTAAACATTATGACCGCTCGTGGCATGCTAAAAAAACGTGGCTGATTACAAATACCCGTTACCACTTATGTAATAGTAAGAAGCAACCCTGTTAATTCACTCATTCGTTTGCCAAGAATTCTCGTCAGATTATAGCGGAATACTAGACATTGTGTTTCTGAACACGGTAATTATAATCATCTACTGCGTAAAATAGACAGCTTACCTCTGGAATGATGGCTGGTGGAGCCATCGCAGAATGCCACCTATTGCGAGACTGCCTAAAGAACCCCAGGCTCTCGAAACAGATCTGGCTGAGCATAACAATGCCTAACCAGACAGCCCTGCGATATTAAAGAACTGTGCTACACACTAGAACACTTACAACGGAGGTGAAAATAAATTGTACTGGATGAAATAGGCAGGTAATTGGCCTGATCTCCACCTCTGATTTAGAAGGATTTAGGTGACCTGTTTTTATTCGACGCATAAAGATTCAATCCATGCTTTTAAGAAGGACTTCACCGGTTAAAGGTGCACTAAAGAGGAATCTGGAAACGTCTTTTTACCGCGGGCACTCCATTTACAGTCTCCGAATATTCTTGGAAAGTTCGAATTTTTCTCCTGTGTGGCTGACCTCCCTATCAAATCGAATTAAACATATCGGCTCCCGCCCTTTTTTTTTTGAACTCACGTTCGAAATGAGGAGTCTGCCAAATGCGTGAAGATCCTTTTAGGCAGTCGCGAGACAGCTTAGCTTTCGCTTTTATTTTGATATTTGGGTTCCCGTGAAGTAGTTTCAGTCGCAGACTTCATAACTGTAAATTAGGCGCGCGAAAATAAAAATACACGCGGACTCTTTACTTTAGCTAATCGCTGCGTATCACTACGACGGTGGCAGAGCGGCAAGCCGCCACGCGTCTGGCTGAAAGGCAATCCACGCGTTGGCTGACTCCTCCTTTCGAAGGTGAGTCCAAAAAAAAAAAAAAAGGCGGGAGCGGGAATTTAAACTCGAAGTTTCTTGGAATACTTAGAGCATGCCGATCTAGTTCCCGCAGTAAAAAGACGAGCTCACAAATTCTCTTTGGTGCTGCACAAATGTCCACCATGTAGGAAAAACCTGCGATCCGTTACGATTATTACTCAAGTCACTGTGTGCTCAGGCGCTGGGAAACCAGGTGCGAAACAAAAGCTCTTTAATATTATTACGGGGGTTAGCTCAGCAGCAGGCGCGACAGGCCGCAGTCAGAAGACACGCCAAATCAAGTCACCCCCAGCACTAACTGCCACGTCCTCGTCGACTGCCGAGCGTCCAAAGAACGTCGTCTTCGCCTCGCGACTATGCACCGTAAGAATATCATGATGGATGCGTTTGCAAAATAAAAAATGCCGCAGCCTTTTTACGCAACGCTCTTTTTCAAGTATCTCATCACAAAGTAACAGCAGTGAGTCCTTACTGATTGAGAAAAAAAGCGGCCAAAAAGGGGCTAATGCAGTCAAACTCATTACTGAAATTACTGCGTTACTGCAATTACAAGCGGTCTGCAGAGAAACATGTTCCCCGGAACAAAACTGCAGCGCGAACGGTGACCACACCACCACAGTTCGATATTTGTAGAGACTGCGTTGCTAATATATGATTTCAAATGTAACTGTACGTTTAGCACCCAGAAAACATGTTACACAATGTCAAAACAAAGTTCCCTCTCGCCCTCTGGGGCTCGAAGTCACAAGAGAAAGTTTGCCTTCACCATCGTCGTAGTCATCATCACCAGCCCGACTATGCCCACTGCTGGACAAGTGCATTTCCCATATTTAGCCGATAACCCTGTCCTGTGCCCTGTTCTCTTTCATTTTTTTATACTCTCTCCCCTTTCCACCCGTCTCGGGCAGCAAACTGATCATTCTTCCTGTTGATGATGATGATGATGTCCTCAGGCTTAATGGCACATACCCACCGCGGGGGATTAGCCTGTTAACCACCCTGCATCTCCTCTTCTTCCTCCTCCTCCAGTCTTGTGCCAGCTTCCGCCGTTTTATCACCGTAAACCTCATGATCTCATCAACCAAATAACTGTCCACTGCCCCTCCAAGCTCGCCTTGTCTTGGAATGGAGTCCGTTACCCTTAACCGCCATCGGCCATCTTGCCTTCTCAGCGCGGGCCCTTCCCTAGCCGCGTTCATTGTGTTAATTCAAGTGCGTTTGTTCGCTTATCCACGTTGCTATCTTGATGTCTCTTAGCATAAAACCTATCGTTCGTTTTTTATCGTTGTATCGTCTGCACCAATGCTGCCGCAGCCGAATCCAGAAAACTTCGTATGCAACTTTTGCTACTCTTTAGCGGTTTCTACTTTTCTAGACAATAGATTGTCACGCAAGTGAGATCTTCAGCTATGGCTACTTTAGAGAATTTCCTTATCCCGGAAGTTAAAACCCATTAGTTGAGAAGCGAAAGACCCTGCTGCCATGCAACTTTATTGATAATTACAGCAATGAAGAGCAATACAGCAATGAAGAGCAAAAGACTTGTAGCTTTTCTTTGCAATATCTTTGGTACGGTGAAGCATTCTTTAACATGATCGGAGAAATATTTTGATAAACAATTTATGGTAAAAATTTCTTGGACACGAGCTGTCCGGACTTCGGAATGTTCTTTTTGCGTGCAGTGATGTTCAGTGGTGTTTCGGTACTATTCTCAAAACTTCTACGCTTCCCATTACTACCAGGATGGTTATTGAATGAACTCCTTGAAATCGTTCCCCGCTTGCACGAAATGAATGAGACAGCTCATAGTTCGTTCCATACATTATATCCAACGTTGTGAAAGGTAAGGAAGTGGTGCGCGCGAAAAAATAAGTAAGATGTTATAGTGGGCACTTCTTTGAGAAAAAATGGCTGAGGCTTAGCTTAGGTTAAGCCTAGTCAGATGCGAAGCATATTGTCGCCGAGTTGCATATCGAGCACGCCGCTTGGCTAGACGTTCTTCACGCTCTTCATCAGTCTCTGTAGCACGCCGCAACTTTTGCTTCTCATTCCAACGAGCAGCCCTGTCTCCAGGAGGCATCTCTATCCCGTGTACGCCTAGCAGAGGCAGGCGCCCAGCATCACGTGTTCACTACAGCGCACCTAGCGGCAGAAGCAGGAAACACATTGGTCGCGACGCCTCGCGCGAAGGCGCGAGCTGGGGCCCCGTTTCTCCTATGTCGTTACGTCACGCATCACGTGGTCCTCCTTGGTCGCGACGCCTCGCGCGACGGCGCGAGTTGGGTCCCCGTTTTATGCGCAGCATATTGCTAGAGCTACCACTCACGGCGTCGCCGTGGGACCCCCACGTGACACCGTGACGTCACACCACGTGACATCGGATGAGAGAGGCGGCCTCCACCTCGCGCCGTCGCCGTGGGACCCCTAGCCGTCACGCCACGTGACACCGTGACGTCACACCACGTGACATCGGATGAGAGAGCCGGCCTCCACCTCGCGCCGTCGCCGTGGGACCCCTAGCCGTCACACCCGCGCATTTCGAACGCGCGTTCACACTCGGTGTAGGTGCAACGCTCGCTCCACCGGGCAGGCAGACGCGGCTTCCGTGGCAATCCAGGCGCTCACCCAACGCGCGTCTCGGGGTTAGTCGGCGTTCCGCTGTAGCCATGCCGTTGTCTTCCCCCACGACGAAGGCTTCTAGTGGTTGTATTAAAATGACCAAGTATTCAACCAAGGAAAGCCATGTATTACCAAGCCTAGCCACTAATATGCTTCGCATTCCCCAGGCTTAGCCAAGCTGAGCCTCAGCAATTTTTTTTTTCATCTGCTGTGACGTCATGCATCACGTGGTATGACATGGAGGTCACGAAAGGTCAATGGTAACGACACCGGCGCGCTCGAGAAGCTGGGTTGGGCTATTTTAGTATGCTTCGCATAATTGTTTTTTTTTTGGGGGGGAGGGAATGAAAAGACGCACTAACTGCCTCACTTCTCGGCAATCACCTCACGTGCACCTTGAGGGAAGGGACGAAGGTTGGACTGAAAGGAGAGAGAGAGGGGGGATCTTTAAAGTGCAACGACATCGCACAGCACACGGGAACTTTTTGCGCCGGAATGTTCTAGTTCAAACCCTGCCGCGGCGGCTGCATTTCCATGGCAGCGAAGCGCAGAAGGCGAATGTGTGCGGTGTGATGTCAGCGCACGTTAAAGATCCCCTGGTGGTCGAAAGGGCTCCGGAGCGATCCTCTACGGCACCTCTTTATCTCTTTCTTCTTTCACTCGCAGCTTCGTCCACTTCCTCACGGCGCATTTGACGTGTCCGACGAGATGACGGACAGTTACTGCGGCGTTTCATTTCCCCAATGCCAATTTTCTTTACAAGAGGTTTAAGAAAAAATTATGTTGGTGTTAAGAAAAGAGTCATCCTCAGTGTGGAAACAAGTCTGAGAAGAGCACTGAACTCCACTTGACAAAAACACTCTGAAGCTCCTTTTACAATCTGCATTAACGGATCATGCACCAACTCGCCCCTCAGGCCATTCTTCTGCATTAACGGATGCTTCAGGATTCGCCATGAACGCTGCTTTAATGCACACACGCACTTACTGCTGCCGGAGAGCGGAGCTGTTCATACTGACGCTCAATACATGACATAAACGGGCCAGCATCACCCGTGCCGCTGCCAGCGGTGTCCTTGTTATTAGGATAGAAGTATAACCGAGCCGCCATATCGAATGAGAGTGCCAGATAGGGATAGCTGGTGGCCTGGTCGATGTGTTGTAGAAGGTCGATTGAGTCGTTCTGCGAAAAACCGCGTGAAAAACCAAGTGAAGCAAAATGAGCATTCAATGTAAAGAAGCTTCATTCACGTAATATTTTTTTAATTACAGAATTAGAATTTTAATTAAAAAGACAATCTCTGCGTCTTTGAGGAGAAAGAAAGAATCAGCCGGAAAATTAGGCAAAGCTGTTGGCACAAGCTACTAGGAACGGTTTCGACAAATTACAGCGGTTAATCTTCGACAGTGGCGATGCAACACTGATTTAGGTTGCCCGCTAAACAATAGTAGAATGGATAAAAGGCGGTTGCAAATCGCGTCGTCTCCCGCACTTTCATCTCTCCTACTTCTTTTCGCTAGTCTTTCAACTGGACGCGAATGAAGCGCTGTGTTTGATGAGGAGTTGTTTTCACGACGCCATTTCATCCGCAAATAGCAATAATCGATACTGACTGGTTGTCCTTTTACACCATGTTCGCCGCAATGATCTTTCGTTAGGTTCAGGGTCAGCTGTTCGCATAATTTGAAGAAAATATGTCAGTATATGGTTTGGTTTGGTTTATTGGGGTTTAAGTCCCAAAGCAACCCAGGCTATGAGGGACGATCTAGTTAAGGGCTCCGGAAATTTCGACCACCTGGGGTTCTTTAACGTGTTCTGACATCCCACAGCACACGGGCCTCTAGAATTTCGCCTTCATCGAAATTCAGCCGCCACAGCCGGGATTGAACCCGCGTCTTTTGGGCCAGCAGCCGAGCGCCGTAACCACTGAGCCACCGCGGCGGGGCTATGTAAGTATATATTAAGGTCACAAGAGTAGTCCACATTAGTCAATGATATTGCTTTAAATGCTTCCTTAGTTTGCTTTCATTTAGTAGTGCACTTTGAATAAACCTTGTAGGTTTCATTACGAAGCATCTGTTACGTTTCGCCTTCGCCGTGGGGAAGAAAACGGCATGGCTGCAGCGGAACGCCGACTAGCCCCGAAACCCACGTTGGGTGAACGCCTTGATTACCCGCAGGAAGCCGCGTCCGTCTGCCCGGATGAAGTTTCGAGCGAGCGTTTCCCCTACACCGAGTGCGAACGCACGTTCGAACGCATGAAATGAGCGGGAACGCCGCTCGTGGACATTCAAGCGTCTGGGCCTCCCAACACGTGACGGCGGCGTGATCCCTCAGGAGTGTGTGTGTGTGATTGGTGCCACTGAGAACTTCCTTCCTCGGCAGGCCCGGCCCCCATCTAAGAAACCTAGGGAAAGTGAACTCTTTAAAACCTCTGCAGCGGTACGGCCGAGGGGCTTTTTCATTTCATGGTCTCAGCATGTGCTGTCCTCATGCAGCGTTCCAGCAGTAAGCGTCTCGTTACCGTGCTCACTTGTAAAAAAAATGTAAATTTTGCTGTATAAAGTTTTCTCTCCTTCCTTGTCTTTTCCCGCATCCTCGTCTCCGACCTCCTTCATTCCCTCTCCGGCGCCCGACCATGCTATCTCATCTTTAACACATCGTGTTATCAATTTTTCCTGTTTGAATTGTGCGGCGAAGCAGAGCTAAGAAGGCGCTACAGGCAGCATACATGGAAAATTTCTGCATCTTGGTTTTATACTCGCGACTAACAGCACGAATAATGAAAAGCATACTGTAGAAGAAAGATAGGACGAAAGTGGAAAATGTTCACACCGCAGCACCAGAAAAGTACGCAGTGTAGGTGTGTTTTGGGTCTAAGTTAAACATTTATTTTATGGGCACGGAACATAACTGCTCAAAGTGCGATTAGCAACAAAACAAACGTAAGAGGACATGAATATTTTGCCCACATGTGAACTGTTGACAACAGAGCATTTTGTGCAAAGGACAGGTAATACTGCAGAAGAAGAGAAAATTTTCCGAGTTCCGTAAGGCGACTGCCAACAACATGCAGCCGGTTTCGTTCAGCTGCAGGTTATATTTTGCTTCTTTATTGTTTGGATCACTTTATCTGGGGCAGATAGGTGTACATAGATGCCAACGAGGTAACATGTCTCTGCTTCGGCGTTTGGATGCTTCGAAAGATGGAGCTCATGATAATTTATCCGGTGCAAATTTCAGACTATACGCACGCTATCATACACCTTTTTTAGGCATATTATTAGGCAAATTCTTCGGTGAAAGCACCCTACCCGAAAGCGGCACGTGTCCTTCCTGTTTATAAGTATTAGCCACGGAAATTAGTTTTTACCTACCGACCTGTATTACTTGCAAGTATTGTTTGTGAAACATTGAAACACAGGTGATACACAAACATCATGATTAAGATTAATGTATATTTAGTGCTGATTTCCGAACAACGCGATTCTCGGCATGGTGTTCGCAGTGTTCCTTAGATATGAGTTTGTTAGCGATATCTATGACGTAGTAGACAGCGGAAGCAGGGTAAACTGCATATTCACAGATTTTCAAAAGACATTTGATGAAGTTAACCGTGCGTTGTTGAATCACAAATTGTACCACCTCAGAAATAATAAGAATGAATTACCTTATATTCATAAATAAGTCTCAGGAAGAAATACGTGACTGCAAATGGTGTGTCATCCGGCGTATCTGACATAACCTGGCGCGTTTCGCACATTCTAGTACAGGGACAGCTTATTTTTCATCTACTCAATGTCATATCAAGCATTGTCACCTGATTTGCGCGTTTATGCTCCTACGATTGTGTTGCACACAGAGGAGTTAATAATTTGCACGATTATGCTCGCCTGCTAAATGAAGTAAATACTTTAGAGCACGCCCGAGAGTAATGAAACATGAAATTTTAATTTAGAAAAGCTTTTATGCATGCTTTCACTAAAAGGCACTTTCGCATAAAAGCTACATTATGAATCGGTACCTACACCAATCTGTTACTGAAAGCAAGTATCCTGGAGCAACTGCACCATCTCAGATATGCCGGAAGCGCAAAGTGGATTTTATAACTGCGAAGTTGTGTGAACTGCTCAGTCTTTTGCACCACAATTCAAATTATTTCCCTAGGTGCCAAATATATTCCTCCGCAGAATTACTTCATGCTGCTCAAGAGTATGATTCTGCTGTGTGGAACACATCGACGAAGAAATCTTGACAAAAACCGGGCGGAAAGCGGTCAAAGTTTACCGGCGTGATATGTATCTGGCAGGTGCAACCTGAATGTAATGAGAGCCCGCGTAAAGGAAGTATCGGTACGGGAGTCTCTACGGAGACGACGAAAACACTTGATGTTGGATCTTTTCCATATCATTTTTTTATATTCTGGCTGAAATTTAGCATTGAAAATATCGTTTGTCCTCACATTTGAGAGCTCAGTCTGTTGATCGTGGACACAAAGAGCGGGATTTCAAGCTCCACAAAGAGTTGTCTAAATACTTCTTCTTCCGAACACTGTGTATGATTGAAATAATCTCGTCGCAGGCAGCTAATATTATCATATCCAACATTCCTGGACACAAATTTTTAAACATGAAAAAACGCAAGACACTATTATGGAAATATTGCAAATATGGTCCGTTATATGGATGTTAAGGAAAATGGATGTTGGATGGATGGAAAATGGATAAATATGGATGTTAAGGAAAATCTTTTGTTTGTTTTTCAATCACTCGTATCGCGCAGTTAAGACTGCCATAGAAAACCAATTGGGAACAATTTTGACGATAGCAGAAAGGTTAATAGCAAAAAAGTAAAAGCATGCCGACGGGAGAGCTGCGGATATATGATTGCAGTGAAACAAATGAAAAATTGCGTCCATAAACTCTTTCCAGTTCAAAAATGTTTTTGTCTGGAATTGTTCGGAAGGAGTTAAAGGTTTGTAGCTGCTTTGCAGCTATCTATACTTAAGTTTCAGCGCTGGATTTTGACTTTGTGTTCTGATTCCTCTTGTATTTTGGTGTCTCCCCACCCTCTCTACATTGTCATAAATGGCGCTGTGTGTAAATAAACGAATGAGTAAGCACGAAGCTTTCCACTCTTCGCACGATGGCCGTTAGGTCGGCGATGCAAGCGTAAGCTGTCAGGGGCGTTCACACTTTTTCAGAGTTGTAAGGCTCGCATGTAACGAGAAGGCGGCTTCATCGTATGAGCGATGAAGAGCTCTGGGAGGAATGGCGCGGCGTAGAAAGACATGGACGAAGGACAGAAAACAACACGCAAGCGTGTTTTCTGTGTTTCGTTCATGTCTTTCGCTGCAGCGCCATTCCTCCCAGAGCATCTCGCACGAACTTGTCCAAACCTTTACGTCGGATTATGTACATTCAAAAATCAAACACGCTTGGCATTAAGCGAGAGCAATACAGTTGTTAGCCTCGATCCTCGTATCACGGTCACCATTCTCCCAGTTCTGCCCGCGGCAACTATAGCGTGCCATCGTGGTCCGGCCGCAGAAGACGACGACAGTGCCAGTACGCCTGCCAAATTTGGTGTCTCCTGACTTCGCGTCTTCGTTGCGAATTTGGCGTCCCTGCGCTTGCATCAGCTACTTCGCTAGGCCTACCACTGCCCGGAGCTCGAGACCCCGCCTACCTTTCATCGTGTAAGCCCTGGCCATGGATCCCTCCACTCCTGTACCGTCTCCGTCGCCTCTCACGCTGCCACCTCATGAGTCCATGGTCTCCGCCCTCAAGCTCCCCGACTTCTGGTCATCGGACTCGAAACTTTGGTTCCTCACCATCGAGGCCTTGCTTCGCCGGCACCGCATCACGTAACAGGCGACCACGTTCGACCATGTCATTGGTGCGCTCACGCTTGCTACTGCTGCGGTTGTTAGGGGCGTCCTGCGCTCTCCGCCTGCCGATCACCCTTACGATCATCTTAAAGCGATGCTCATCCAGCGAACTTTTGAAACGGAGCCGCGTCACCTGCAGCAGCTCCTTTCCTCAAAAGAGCTCAGAGATCGCAGACACACAGCAGAGATCGCAGCAGAGGCCCACAAGCTCCACCTGCGTCAAGTGTTTTCAAGACTCAGCCGCTTTGGTCTGGTGGTAAACGCACCGAAAAGCGAGTTCAGCATTGCAGAGTTGGACTTTCTCGGCCATCGCGTCAACGCTCATGGCATTCGCCCGTTACCGGCCTGTGTCACCGCCATCAGTCAGTTTCTCCGGCCCACCACCACCCGACAACTGCGCGAATTTGTTGGCCTCGCCAACTATTATCGCCGCTTTATTCCTCGCTGCGCCTCAATACTGCAGCCTCTCCACGACCTTCTCTCGGGCCACAGCAAGCCGACCGCTGTTGTTGCTGGGACCGATGCCACCGACCGTGCATTCAGCAGCATCAAAGCAGTCATTGCCGGCGCGAGGCTGCTGGTTCATCATAAATGTGACGCGCTCACAACCGTCATGGTTGACGCATCGGACACTGCTGTCGGCGCGGTCTTGCAACAGTTCGTCGCTGATGTTTGGCAGCCAATTGCCTTCTTTTCCAAGATGCTGCGCCCCCTGAACGCCCGTACAGCACCTTCGGCCGAGAGATACTAGCAATATATTCAGCCATGGAGCACTTCCGACACTTTCTCGAGGGACGCACTTTTCATATCCTCACTGACCACTAAGCTCTGACGCCCGCGCTGGCATCCAGCAGTACCTCCTACGCTCTTCGCGAAATCAGGCAGCTCGCCTACATTTCCGCATTTACCTGCGACATTCGTCACGTCAGCGGCAAGTCCAACATAGTTGCCTACGCTCTTTCTCGTGCTGAAGTCAATGCGACGGATCAGGGCCGGCCAATCATCGACTTCACGGTACGGCTGGTGCTCAACGAGCCGATGACGAGCTGCAACGGTTTCACACGCGCGACACATCCTGGTGTTGGAGGAAGTCTTGCTCCCTGACTGCGCCGTTCCCCTCGTTTGTGATACGTCAACCAACCGGTCGCCGTCGCCCCTACGTGCCTCCACCATACCGACGAATCGTCTTTGATGCCCTCCATTCTTTAGCCCATCCTGGCATTCGCGCAACACAGTGCCTTGTCACGGCTTGCTATGTCGGGCCTCGCATCAACGTCGACGTTCGCCGCTGGTCACGCACGTGCATGAGCTGTCAGCAAAGCAAAGTGCATCGACACACTGCGACGCCGCTTGGCAAGTTCCCGTCTCCGGCCGCCTGCTTCAGCCCTCTGCACGTCGACATTGTCGGTCCCCTTTCTCCCTGCGGGAACCACCGCTACCTGCTAACCTTCATTGACAGCAGGTTCACGAGATGGCCTGAAGCGATGCCCCTTCTTGACATAACGGCGGGGTCGATCGCAACAGCACTCACACACTGTGAATCAGCCGCTACGGTGTCCCTTGCACCGTTCGTCTGATCGTGATCGTCAATTTGACTCAACCTTATTTGCCAACCTATCTCGGCTCCTCGGCGTCAATCACATCAAGACGGCCTCTTACCACTCGATTTCCAACGGTGTCTTTGAGCGTTTTCACTGGCAGTTGCAAGCTTCACTTATTGCATACGCTTTTCCTTCGCCATGGATTGAGCGCCTACCCTTCGTCCTGTTTGGTCTCCGCACCACACTGCGCAGTGACTCTTCTGCCTGTGCAGCAGAGCTAACGTTTGGAACTTCTCTCCGTGTCCCTGGCGAATTCTTCAGTCCCTCGCCACCCACGCCTGCTGAATCTCAGATTACGCCTACCGTCTTCGTAGCGCTATGAGCACTGTTGTTCCACCACGCCAGCGCCACTATTCTCGTCGTGTCCACGTCCCCTCCGACCTTCAGCGGTGCACTCACGTCTTTGTTCGCCACGACGCCGTACGCCCGCCCTTAAGGCCAGCATACGACGGTCCTACCAAGTGTTCCGGCGTACCCCTGAGCACTTTCTCCTGCTCATCAACGGTCGGGGGGACACAATCTCAGTTGACCGCCTTAAAGCTGCTCACCTTGACACCGGCGTCATCGCAAACTTTGTCGCTGCATTCCCTCCCGACCGTGCCGTACGATTTGCGCCAAGAATATCCACCTTTCGCCATTCACACCTCGCTCATGGCTTCATCGCTAGAGGGGGGGCCCTATAGCGTGCCATCGTGGTCCGGCCGCAGAAGACGACGACAGTCCCAGTACGCCTGCCCAGCACGCGCAGAATAAATTTCGTGGCTGCCTAACAGCATGCTGGCGGCACAATGTACCGTTCCCGCCTGGCTGAGCGCGTCCAGCCAAATATATTTGTGGAGACCCGACGAAAACTTGTGTCTGCGATTCGTCTCCACACAACCACCGACCGTTTGCTCATTCCTCTGCTCTCCTCAAACCCTCTTACTTCCACCGTAAAGAATCTGCGGAGGCTATCCACAGCAAAAGGTTGTAGGGCTGTGACGTAATTGAACAAACTAGACGTGCGAAATCATGTATTTAGTCTAATCGGCTCATAGTTTTGTTCTGCTGGGTCATCGGCACGTCTCCCGACGATATTAGACACGGGCTAAGCTCTCATCGAGGTTAAACTGAGCTCATACATTGGAGGTT
This sequence comes from Amblyomma mixtum, assembly GCF_055824585.1. Taxonomy (NCBI): domain Eukaryota; kingdom Metazoa; phylum Arthropoda; class Arachnida; order Ixodida; family Ixodidae; genus Amblyomma; species Amblyomma mixtum. Next base: position 36,291,434 of record NC_143015.1, read on the forward strand.
GATGCAGACGATGATGCGCAATGCACAGCGCGAGAGTGTGTTGCAGTTTAACGCGAGGCGTAGACAGCTGCAACGACAGCGTATATTGTGCTCTGGTGCAGCGGCTAGCGAAGCTGTTCTATTCACGCCGCTGCGGGTTCTAATCCCAGTCGCTGCAATATTTGTTTTGATGTATTACTTATTTCAGACAAGAAACTTACCCTAGCGTCGCTGTTGGTATGCAATGGTTCAAGACCATTAGATCGGTTAAATATTCATCGTCGGCGTTGGTGAGAGTATGAGTGCTTTCGCACTAATACCTTCCAGTTACGTCCTTCGCTCTTTCCATTCTCTCTTTCCACGGTAACCATCACTCCACTATAGTTGCATATTCTTACGCTACCGCCAAACCCTACTTTTCGAACGGTCGCTTGCCGCTAGCACTGCCCGGTTCTGCATTCCTCACATTCGCCGTACCCGTCTCCTTCCACGGCAAGACTTTTCCCGTGGTAGTCACGCTCTGATCGCGCATTGCTCCGCCATTGTCATGCCGTCTTCATTTCACGGTAGCCACCTCTCGGTGCTTCCGTTGGCAACCAAACACCCGTCACGCCAACTGCTGCTACTACAAGTACTACTCCGTCGACGCGAAAACCAAGAGCGGGCGCTTAACAAGTGCCGCTTTAAAATGACGAAACAGCTCCCGCTTACTTTGAGCTGAAAATGAGGGAGTGGAGGTTGAATGGGGAACGACTTGGTCAACATATCAGTGCAATTTTCACGCAGAGAAATGCTATTAGCGTCCATTACCTGTCAGTGTAGCGTGAATTTATGTTTGCGGTCCCGCTTGTGTTACTATAGCGCCTACAGAATAATACAGGTGATCATGTCTATGAAAAAAACTTCATAAACAAATAATGATTTGAACGAACCAACTGGCATTCCCTTTGAAAGCTCCCGTAAAGGCCCATGTGTCTCATATCTGCATTTTCGTTAGTAAAAGCTTCCTACTAAGGTACATAAGGAACCTCCAGCGATTCTCACTGGGCGTTTAGAGCAGCTTAGTACGTATGCAAATTTAAGGGCGTCCAACACTACTGAACCACATCGATGTCGCCAATTATAGTATCTACGTTCTCCAACCTCCTTGCTGCTCACGTACCACAGCAGCCATGATCTGCTTAACTGATTCCATGCACAGCTAGTTTTCGTTTCTGCACAATGGTGGTACGGTCAAAACCATGCGAAAATGCTGCGTGCTGTGTTGTGTTGGGTTTTAAGACACGTATATAACTGGGGCATTTACCTGCCAAATCCAAGATTACAATCTGTTTTAATAAATGGACTATAATTTATCAGATAAATAATAAGTTAGTTAAAGGCACCTGCTCTCTTTAAAAACTTAAATCACGCGACAAATGAACAAGTGTGTCTTCACCCAAGAGCACCATTGGGTATAAAGAAATCGGCTTGATGTGATCTGGAGGAACGTATATTTTTTAGTGTTTCAAGCCTTGTGGGTGAGAATGACACGTGGTTTACTGTGAGCTCATATCCACATTTTTCAGGTAGGGGTTCATGTTGTTCTTTGTACATGTTGTTCGCATTGTTCTTTGAAATTATGAGTGAACTGCGTATTTCCAATGCTAAGGCGCCACAAGATTACCCCTATGAAACGTTCCTGGTGTCTCCACGATTTTTATTCTGTCAATTGGGCATTGTTAAGAGTGGACAACTCCACAATGCCTTGAGAATAACCCCTCTCAAACGACAAAGCCCTGATTCCCAGTCAAGATTATTCTCTGAATCTTACAGCCTGGTGAATCCCATAGCAAAAGCCAAAACGCTCACCCGTGGAGAAAGTACGATGTCGCACGGTCCATCCCAGCTGCTGCCAACCAGTGTTAGAACGGGAGTGGGAAAAAGAGAAGGAACGGGAACGGCAACGGCAAAAGTGGAAGGTTGAAATTGAAACAAGGAAACTAAAGATATTAGAACTTCAAAACGAAATACGAAGAAAGGGCGGTAGTGTGAGAGCCGGAACTCCTGAAAGAGCAAGCGATGCTTATGAAATAGGTCCGCAGGCAAGACCCGCAAAGTCTGTGACCGTAGCCGAGTTGGTAAATCGCGACACCACGAGGGAAGTGGCAGAGAACGTGTGCAACTGGTACGGTAGTCCAAGGAAAGCCGCAGAATCCGAGACCGTGTCCAGTGTAGTTGGACGTAATGCTAAGAGAGAGCATTCCGAGATAGCGTCTCAACGACACGAGTGCGAGGATTCTCCTCCAAGTGAGGTAGGAGTGGCAATGGACAGCTTTGTCGGGACAGTTACGAGCGCGACCCTTTCAGTAGAGTCGATACAGGCGTCAAACCGGCAGAACCGCGAAAAGGGAGATTTTCCTAGCGAGAAAGGTTTCGAAGTTGAAACAGCGGAAACCCCTTTTGAGAGTAACAACCGCGGTAAGGGCGAGTTGGGATGTCACAGTGGCTTCAGTGACAAAGGCTCCGGAGAGGCTACCTTGGTAATACTGGCACAAGAAGAGTGCGAGGCTGCCGGGGAAAAGGATAGCCATAAGAGCCAGGTGGGCTCAGTTGTAGCTGAGCACTGCAGTGCAGAGAATGGCGCGCAGAGCGACAGCCAGGCGGGCTCAGTTGTAGCTGAGCACTGCAGTAGAGAGAATGGCGCGCAGAGCGACAGCCAGGCGGGCTCAGTTGTAGCTGAGCACTGCAATGTAGACAATGGCGCGCAGAGCGACAGCCAGGCGGGCTCAGTTGTAGCTGAGCACTATAATGCAGAGAATGGAGCGCAAAACGACAGACAAGCTGGAGAGGACAAACCCCAAAGGAATGAGCTGGGGATCTCAGGCGCAGTTTCAAGTCCGTCTGTCAGCTGCGTGGAGCTGGCACTCCGCTGCGAAGGCACAGAGGCCAGTTTGGAATTTCAAGACAATTTCCGAGGTGCGACTGAGAAACTAGAGAGAGCTAGTTGCGATCAGGAGACGCACGCGGCACAGTCTAGGCGCAGAAAAAGGAAAAGGGCAAGAACCAAGAGGAAACGGATCAAATTCAAAGCCCTAAATTCGGTTGCGCGGACAGGTGCGAAAGAAAGAAATGCAGTGGAAGGAAAAGTGAAGCCTTCCCGCGTTGCGCCTCGTAAACTTGCAGCTGTAGTTAACGATCTAGCGACACGAGCAGCTCGTTCGAAGGCTGGCTGCAGTAATGAAAAGGGAAGAGCACGTTTTCCGACCAGAACAGGCGCGAAGTGCTTCAAGGGGCATCGGCCTGTAAGAAAGCCTAGACGGGACAAAAAGCCAGTTAGAAAAAAAGCAAAGCGGCCCAAGAGATCAGAAAGCGCAAGGTTGCGCGGTACTCGGCGTATGCGAACGCAGGCGTCGAACAACCGAGACGACACATGCAGGCGTGTTCGGCGGGCGCACTTGAAAAGGAATCGTCCTTCACATTTGGCACCGCATTCTAGGAAGCGCGCATCGCGAATGGGTAGCCGAGCTTCCTGCGTGGGGCGAGAGAAAGAGGCACCTTCTCGCGCTGGTCACTGCTCGTTGTCCAGAGCCAGAGTCGGTTATCGACATTGTAGGGGCGACCAAGGTTTTCGGAGAGCCTCGAGGGGGCGCGGAAACGACAGGGAGAGTCGGGGATCGTTTTTTTCTGCAGCCTTTTGTCACGAGTTGACCGCAGTACAATCAGTCAAAGCGCGACCCCGGCGGGCGCGTCTGAAAGACTAATCCTTTCAACTCGGCGGCGGGGAGTCAGCTTTCCCCCCCGCGTGGCGATTCGAAGTAGCTGTTTTTTTTATTCCTCTTTTTTTTGTGTGTGTGTTTATGAAATCAGGCAGGGAAAGGCTACTTTTGAGTTAAAACGAGTTGATCGGAGGTTACTGTTTTTTTTCCTTACCTTAGACAAGGGCTATGGCGTCACTGAGTTAGAAATGCTAGGGCGTCACTGAGTTAGAAATCACAGGTGTCGATTTCCCATGCTACCAAGAGATAAGGGCACTCACAGGAGTGCAGCTCGAGTAGAACTACGCTTAGCGTCGCGTAGGCGGAGCGTTGATCTCTTGATTGACTGACACCTTACGAAAAGGGAGCCTCACTGACGTACACTGAAATGACCGAAGAGAAAACTCGTCTGGGGGAAGCGCTCGTGTCCAGACCTTTGATTCGGGCCACTTATTTTGTTAAAGAAGCTCAGTGTGACGCCAGTGATAGAGAACTGGGTGCTATATTAAGTCAAGTTGGCGACGGCCACGAAGAGCACCATGTTCAGTACGTCAGCCGCAGGCTGACATGTAGAGAAGCGTTAAGCGCTTTAGACAAAGAGCGCGCGTTTGGTTTAGGCGGCACAGATGTCGGGTTACCAGAGTTACTTGAACGGCGCAAAGTTCATGTTTGAGACTGACCATCGTCTCAAACATGATTATGACAGTTTTGTCCCCCCAAAAATGGTCGCTTGCTTAGACGGAGCCCTGCTCTCCAAAAACAATTTCTCGATGCGTTTCAGGAAGGGAAAACCGCACGGAAATGCTGATGGATTCATCCGATTGTTGTAGACAGGAGTACTTGGTAGGACCACCTACTGTGTGTGGGTTTTTGATTTTAACCTTGGTCCAAGCAGTCCGTCTTTGGCGATTTCAAAGGGGATATTTTGCGCTTTCTCGGCACCAAAATTACGCCAAAATTCAGTCATGTTTTAGTAAACATTTGTTGTCATTGTGGGAAGCCTGGTGGGTCTTTGGCAAATTCCGAGCGCTTGCTTGTGGGTCAGTGCCCTGTCTCGTGGAACAGTCCACTGATGCCATTCTTTGTTGAATGTTCGAGCTTGGATGCCATTTCTGGAAACCAGCCCTTCCACCCGACTCCGGCCCCATCTCTTCCTGCCCAGCGGTCGTGAACGCTGGCCATTCGAGATTTTTCGGGCCGCGGACGAGCTGTTAAGAGTGGACAACGTGGTCCTGAGAGCCGGGTGTGTCTCATCGCAAAGCAAGGGATATGACGAGGCCTGGCGCCGGCGGCAGAAGCATAGACGACGACGGCCGGGGCTGTTGCACTCCAAATCACCGAACCTCCGAACCGATCGAAGGAGGCTGTCTCCCACCGGCCTGGGAGAAATTACTGTCAAACGAGTGTCGTCGTTAGGCAAAGCTGCGGCGAGAACTTGCGACAGCAACAGCAACGCTGGAAGCAGAGATGCACATGAAGCACGGCGAAAGCAGCGGTATACGTTGGCCGAGTCGGCCTTCGGGTCACCGAACGGGATGATGCTACGCAAGGTCACGCTGAGCGAGGCTGCTAATTGAAAGACGCTGTGTCGAAGGGGTCTCGTGCTTCGGCCATCCGGCGGGGGAGTTCGAGAAGGTTCAACCACCTGCGAGAAGACTGCGGGATTCTGCTTTCCCACGGAGGCAACGCACAGAACAATTGCGGCAGTGGTCAAGGTGACGCATCTGTGTTTGATGACTGTCTTCCCCTTCTCATCCCCCGAGCTGTGAGAGAGCGAGAGAGCTTCAGCACCGCCCCGTGCCGTGGGTGGTACCGCCAGCGTCATCAATGGCCCATCCGATTGGACAACGTTATTCGAACTAAGTTCCCCAGTCAGGGATCTGGGGAACGCGAACCGTATTTAACGGGATGTTGTTGTGTGATCGGAGCATTGCATTCGATTCGATTCTCATCTGTAAATATGTAGAATAAACCCTTCTGTACAGTTTCCTCGATAGCGCAGTCCGACAACGTCATTCGGAGCCGGTACCTGTGGGGCTAAACGAGTTAGTCATCTCCAGGACCCCTCCGTCTCCAACACAGGTGGCAGCAAGGGGATAGAGGCCCGTCTCCAACTCTGGTTCCAGCGGTGGGATAGAAGCCCCATCTTTAACACTGGTTCCAGCGGTGGGATAGAAGCCCCATCTTTAACAGCATCATGAAGTGCAGTTCTTTACTTCTGTGTCCGAGGCCGCTTTCCATGTATCCTACATTTTAGTGTGTATTAACTTCATGCAGCCTTTATGCGCCTTGTTCATTTACTTAATTTCAGCGCTGGAAGCTCGTGAAGCACATGTCTGCTGCCTTATTGGCTTCTATCCTGACGTGGCTCGGGACCCAGCAGAAACGTGTCATGTGCCCTTGTGTTGTCATTTTTTTTGCGCTGTGTCTAAGGCTTCCAGTTAGGGATTCAAGTGCATTTTTGGTTTAGAGTGCATGCAGTAGGCTATGTGAACAAGTGTACATTACGCCATTGTAACTCAACGTTTAGCAACTATCTAGCAACTCTAAGCCTCGATGTCTCTCAAAGCGTGGTAGTAAACGTCTGATCGATTGCGATATATATCTTAATAGTGCCTTTGTAATTCTGCGTTAACCTTGCTGTCTCGGTGGGGATTTGATCTCAAGTAGTAAGCGCACATTAGGATTATTCTCCTATTTGTGCGTGGCAGTTCAATTGATTTGGAGTAATAACTATTTGCGTGATGGTCTGCACGGGCCAGTTGAGGGACGCAAACCTAGGTTTTGTACATGTCCAGTCGTTTAAGGTAGGATGGTGTCGCTGACCCATGCAGTACACATCCATAACGTAAGCTAGAACTTACAAGAAACCGGTGGATTTTTATAAGACATGTTCTAGCGGATCCCCAGGGGTTTCTTGAGAGTTCTGTATGTTCATAGATCGGGAGACTTTCTTTTTTAGAGTATTTTTGTGAGGTATGAATGGGAGTTTTTGTGAAACATGGTGCCTAGAAATTTCCATCCATTTCTTAGAGGTAATTTAGTTCAGTATCGGTGTAAGGTACGGTCCGCCTGTAGGCCTGGTTTTCTGTGAGTTTCTGTGAGCGAGTTCTCTGTGCGTAGAACTGAAACCAATTTCTATCTGCCCATGTCAATTTTTGTTTACTGCTAACGGTATTTCAGTGTCGCAAGTTGCTACGTTTGAGGACGTGCAGGCTATTTTAAGATCGTCAAAATAGACTGGCTATATAATGTACTTCGGCATTATTTTGAGTGTGAAATTCATTTTTACAACAAAAAATGCTTGCTTTAAATAATACCTGAGGTCCTTCATTTAATTGAAGAAAGTTCCATGAGAGGGTTGAGCCTATGCGTGCATGAAAAGAACTGTAGGACAGCTAGTCTTTCAACACAGTTGAACATCCAGCCGTGGATGACTCGATCTGCTGGGTTGCGGACAATTCCGCACTTCCAGGTTGTGTCGTAAGGCTTCTCCATAGCGAAGATGATTCCAAGACAGTGTTTCACTAGAATGAACGTTTGTGGCAACGTGTTTTGCGGTCAATAAGACGGTAGTTTGTGGAGCACGCTTTTTTGAAACCGCACTTATGAATATAAAGGAGTTAACGCGATTTAATTCCAAACATTCGCCTAATATTTACAATAATTTCAAAAGATTTGACAAGAAATCTGGTAAGAGCTCTGGATCTATAAATTGCTAGATGTTGATGGCTTCCCGGGCTTCTGAGAAGGTAACAAATTTGCTTTTCCAAGCATGAGGTATTTTTCCTAGCATCACTATATTGACAAAAACGTCCAGTAGCGTCTCTACGGCAGGCTCGGAAAGATGGGCCAGCAATTCACAGCGTATTTAGTTGGGTACTGGAACCGTTTATTTGAATTCAGACAGCCGTGTATTAATTTATTGGACAGAAATTAGATTTCACGGTTCGTATGTGCTGCCACTAGTTGGGAGTTTATTTTATGGTTGTGTTTTTAAGACTAAAAAATGGCTCTGTATACGCTGAAGAGCTAGAAACTGCTGCGACGTGTTCCTCTACACTTTCTTGAATATTAGTCGTTGTCAAGAGCGTATTTGTGGGTGGGGAGTAGTACTCATTTAGCTTATTAATCTGTTCCCGCATGTTTTGGACATCGTTGAGCTGTTTATGGATGCCGCAGAATTTATACAAATACCTCACAGGTTTCACACTTGGAACATTGTGTGAGGGGAGGGTTACAATATTTAGCAGACAAAAGATGGTACAAAGTGGAAAGAACAAAAGTAAACAATATTAAATGCATTGGACTACAAACAATTATTACACCGTACTTGAAGAAAACCGTAATATATTGACACCGAGGAAAAAACAGGAAACAAATAGCGGCACTGCAGGGATGTCATTTCAACTTTGTGACAGACATACTATGGTTTTCCTGGCGCTTTTAAAAGCAGGTTTTCCTGACGTGGTTATCTGTGAGACACCAAAGGATTCTTTTATCTTGCCATTGCATCCTTAAATTATGTCGTCCACCCTATATCGTGGTTCTCCTGCACCTTTCCTGAGGACTGAACGATGGCTATACTGGCAGCAGCCAGTATACAAGTTGTGAATATCTCATTTAATTCATCGACGCCGATTTTTTCTGCAATTGATTCATGCATACTGGCTTTTTCTCTAACTAATGCCAGGTCAGCTAAATGCAGCTTCCACAGCCGCGGTTTGGTCGGGGTGACTGCAGCTGAAGATGATCAGCTGATAAAAACTGCCAGGTGATGAATTCAGTAGAGGTTGTCTAAAACATTATTATAAAATAACAAACAACAAGCGGCGAACTAAAGGACAAATGTAAACAGTTGCTCATTTCCTCGAGGGTGGAGGCGTCATGTAGGTTTACCAGGGTTACCAGGGTTCAGCAAGCAAACATTTCCACATTGAATAACATCCTATATAATTTGACAACTCCTATATTTTTAACGCCCCCCCCCCCCTTTATGCACCAAAAAAAAAAAAACGCGCGTTGAATCCCCGACTACCCGATAAGGCTCCGATCTCTATAAGGCTCTGAAATGTCTCACTCGTGTGCTGTTGCTTTGAGGTGTGGTTCAAAGTTTAGCGATTCTATTGCAATGGTTTTGTATGTAAGGCGAGCGGCTCCTAAAGCTTGCAATGTAGACTTTAGTTCGAGTTTATGAGCTGCAAAAGCACTTTGCACTTATGATGGCGCCCGTCCAGAAAGCCTGCTTGGATGCTGTCGGCGACGGTGGAATACTTAGTTTTTTTAGTTCATTTGTACTCTGCGGATCTAGGTTAATTTCCAGTAAGCACAGAGCAAGAGAGGAGAATAAAATTAGGATGTCCTTAGTATCACTGAACTTATTTAAAAGTCCGCTGAGTTACACTGTGTTATGAATGCTATTTTATTTTATGCAAGTGGGCTAAAAAATCAGGCTAGCTTTAGCGCCGAGATTCGAGGCTTGTGTCTTCTTGGACGATCCATTGAGTTCGTCGTCGCTGGACGGCGACGGCACAGGGCTACCATAGCTCGTGTCCATCACTTCTTCAGAGGCGCTGGGCTATCGTGCAGAATGCACTTAGCCTTTGTGCCAGACCTCAGCTCGCGGGCAGTGGCCTTGAGGCCCACCGACCTGAGGGTCAACGTAGCCTCTTTTGGAGGTGGTGGACTACCGCTAGCTACTTCCTCCAGGGGTGAATGTAGCACTGCCGCAGCCTCATTGCGTATGGTCTGGGCAGGTGCTGAAGGCCGGTGAGATGCATCGCCTCGTCGCACCACGTTGCTTAGACTTCAAGCGTCACCAGCGCCGAAAATACTCTACTCCTCACAAAAAAATAGACACCCAAAGCGCTATCTCCTGGCGTGAGATCCAAACGAACACTATCCCCCACCTCCACAAACTCCACCTCATACACCCAAAACTATCCCTGACACATGCCCATGGCGCCAGGCCCACCCAACACTCTTCCACATTTTGTGAGGATACGGGGCAAAACGGAACCACTTACCGACGCAGTACACGTCCTTTGAGTGGTGGGAGGCGATGCCGACCAGCGATCGCATCGAGGACTAAAGGACCCTCTTAAAACGGGTCTGTCTGACAGCACAAACCAGTGGAGCCCTGGAATGACGGCTCAAGAAACATTCCTCAAGAAAAAAGCCTCAAGAAACATTCCAATGTTTTCATCAGTAAAGTAATACCTACCTACCTACCACACAGGCGAAGTGTGTGTGCAGAGTGAAAATTTTCTGCAATTTGGATACGTGTTTTTGTCTTCCTAAATGATATGTTTTCACTACAGTTTTCTTTTTCTGCCTACCACGATGAGCAATTCCTGGAGTAGGCAGGGTGCTCCTCTTAACAGCGCAGCGGGAAGCTGATTTGCAGTTTTCAGAGGAATGTATCTCTAAAGCGCATATCGAGTAGGTTTGCTGGCCGCGGCAGCTTTTCGGAGCCACGGGCAAATCTTTGGCTCTTGAAACAACGTCTAGGGTTGGGATGTACCGTACGCGCTCAAATCTTCGTGTACCCCACTTAGGCAGAGTCAGGGAGTGCGTAACAAGTTGAAATCAAAACAAAGTGCTTCTTTGGAATTTGTCTGTTTTTCCTTATTTTGATTCTTTGGACTTTTGTGACACTTGACGAGCCCATCGAGTGAACCCATTTCCTCCTCGGTGAGACCCAGGAAATCAATTGCTGAGATTAATCCGCGGCCTGCGTTTAGCGAGTTGTGGGGTGTGACGAAGACCCGAATGTCCCGTAATGACAGAATGTTGAAAAATTTAGGTACTTGCACTTTGTAACCGATCTCTAGGAAGCAGTGAACACTAGCCAATTTGTCACTTTGTAACCGGGGCCTAAGGCTTTTTACGACATGTACAACTACGGATTGCGTTAAAATCCTTTGCGGGACAGCGGGACTCATAAGTCGCACCTTTTTCATGGTCATATTTTGCGTTTCGAGCTGGAAACCGCTCAATTAATTGCACTTAAATTTTTACTGCAGCTTCGTGGATGTACAAAGAGGCTATTTTAATAGCTATGTTGAATGTAGCGGGGTGCTTATAGGACAGACATATGTCTCAAACGAACCTCTGCTTGCGCGCGCTGCGTGCTGTTTTCAGGAGATTTTGGCGCTGTCCAGCCAGTTCATTATGAACGATAAGTTTCAGAAGTTTTCTTTTTACTGACTAATTTCTATGTCTGCTTCATACACCATTTTCTTCTGCCGTTTGTGTACTGTTTGGAAAAAAAGCACAGTCAAATTCACTATTTCTCAGCAATATATTTCGTGAAGCATAACAGTCTAACGTTGTATGCCGCTCATCTGTGCATGGGAGTTTCATTCCGCTTCATGCAGAAAGTAGTTGATCTGGTGTTCAGACTCCTGGATGACTTATGTGAGAGTGAAATATATGCCGACAGTGCGGAGAATGAGGATGATGGAAACCCATCGTTAGCGACTAATATGCCCCACTTTTTTCGTGGTTACACTGACTTTTGAGATGAAAGCGGCGCGTATCAATTTCGTGTTAACTTCTACTGACACCTCGTGGATGTTCAAAGAAGCTGTCTTGATGGCTGTTTAGAAGGTAGCCAAGCGGTGGCAGCACATACAATCATGGACAAAAGTTTGCGGGATGCGGATTTGCGAAAAAAAAAAAATATTTCCGCACTTCCTCTCTAGATGGGCAGATTAAATTTTTGCAGCAGATGGAGTACATATGTCTCTTTATGTTCCTATGAATTTCAGTGCGGTACTGCGCGTGACCTCGCAGCAATAATTTTTTTCCGCGAATTTGCATCCCGCAAATTTTTGTCGACGACTGTGCCTGTGTCTCAAGCGAACCGATCCACTTGCGCGCGCTGCATGCTGTTTTAGAACACAGTCAACCTGCAATGTCAGTGACCTGCCCCGTTGTGCAACTAGCTTCTTGCCTTTCCACGACAGAACGTAGACAGCAGGAGGCGCGCCCGTGTTCGTTCTCCGAATGTGACAGTGAGTGCATGGATACAGAATGACATTCTCTAAATTTTTTGTCTCAGAAAGTAGGCTTTTGTATGTTCTATCCTTTGTTGCTTGTATGCCAAGAGCAATTTCTCATCACTAAATAAAACTACTTTTTTTTCTTAAGCAGCTGCTTCAGTGGTCAGCGGGACACATATGTCCCACTTTCTCAAACGTACTAATGGCGCGCTGGGACTCCTATGTCCGACTTTTATCGCGAAAACAACTAACTCTAGAGATCTCAAATTTTGTACATTTCATAAGAAGCTGATAAGGACGAGAATCCCGCCCTGAACAGCCGGCGTGCTTTGCTCACAACTTCATGTCTCATAAAGGTTGGTTTGGTTTGGTTTGGTTTGGTTTATGAGGTTTAACGTCCCAAAACGACTAAGGCTATGAGAGACGCCGTAGTGTAGGGGCTAATTTCCTTGCTTCTTTTTCTGGCTGTTTACACCACGTAGTATTTCGCAAAGAATACTTCCGTTTTTGCAGGAACTGATGGATCACCTCACTCCACCCTATGCGGATAGGAAAGTGACTGGATGAAACAGCTGGAGGCAGAGAATTTGTACATTTTCTGCTACAGTGCCAGCAGCACAACATGGAGTCCAATGACGGGACGGGACAGGAACTTGCAAGCCCTGCCCACGCCAAATGTACGCCCTAACTGCAACCCAATATAGCGTGACACAGGGCAGTTATCTATAAAACGTTAACTCTAGCCGCAAAAGAAAGGAAGAGCCAAGAAGGGAGGAGGAGACATGCAAGTTTCGAGAAAGACAGGAAATTGAAAGAGTAGGGGGGGGGGGGGGGGGGGCAGGAAAACGGACTGCCGATTTCCGCCGGTTGGGTCAGTCCGGAGAGCCGTCTACAGCGAACACCTGCGGGAAAGGTTAGATGGGTAGCAAGCACTGGTGTAAATGTAGGGTCTCCAAAAACGTATCAAAAGAACTTACTGCACGCTTGGTTTAAAGGAAGCGTACTTGCTATTCATAGGATTTGTCCGCCTATATTTGCATCTGCTCTGTGACAACATATGTGATCTTATTTACGAGCACTTTCAGACGGCTACGCTAATGAAGAAATTCCCCGCAGGAATGTTTCCCAAAATGGTTTGTACACCTCACATTTCGTGGTGGCCACGTTCATTCACATGTGACGTCGAAGAACGAGACGTCGCAACACAAGAGCACTACACTTAGTCAAGGAAGTGAAGTCAAGACCAAGGCATGAAATACTCACCAAAGTGTGACCGTAGGGAAGACGGAAGCCGAGCGGCAGTTTCCATATTGTCGGCGGCATGATTTCGCAGTTTTCCATTTCGTTGTCTGGGTAGGAAATATGCCCAACCGTTATAAAGACGTCGGGCACGAAAGTAAGCCTGCAGAAGACGAAAACCACAGCAGTCCGAAGAACTTCATTCTCGACTCCGCTCACACACAAAACGCTCTTATGCAATGTCGGTCTCCCGTTTAAACGTTGTCACGAGTTCAAGATTTGAACCGTGCTACGAAAGAGAAAAATTCCGCTTTCATTATGTGTAGCACAGGACACTCACAGCATATGTTCTCCGTAGAAGCGGAAATACGACGGGAAATTCGGGGTGACACCTAGCCAGGTAAAAACATTCCTAGCGGCGCCCTTGGGTTTCAGGTAGATGTGCATCTTCTGCAGGAAAAACAGAACAAACACAAATGTGTTGATGAAATTTGCAAGAACCTGTCTCATCGAAACAACTTAAACCTACGCCGGCACTTCAAAACTGCGACGCTTAGAAAATGGAAGGAGCCAAAAATAAAGGAGCCGTAGGAACAGCAGCAGTCTGCTGAGTGTATCTTGGACGTCCTTAACTGAGACCATCTAAGGTAAGCAATGTCGCTTCGAAGGATAGCTGCCGGGTTGTGTTGAACATCATAGCTAGATTGCATCATAGTCACCACGTCGCTTTTCTGCGTAACCTGAATATGAAACCCGAGCACGGCTGTTCACCTGCATAGAGGACGCGGAGGAGGAGGAAAAACTATTAGTTCCAGAAAAAAAAAACGAAAAATTTAAGTTGGGGTCAACTGTAGGTGATCGGAAGACGTCGCTTCGTGAATACCTTAGCGGCTCGCGCAAAGGCTCGGCTTTCGACAGCCAGGTCCGAGCTGAGCAGCGCCGCCACCCGCTGCTCAAAAGTGTTGCTGCAGCTCTCGGTTAGGGAGATCAGCGGGGAGATCCCAAGGGATGTGGGCTCTATCGGCGTGTAGACTACAGAGGGCGCAGTCGGGACTATAGCTACCGGGTGTCACAAAATTCGGCGCATTTTTGAAGCAAACAAAGAAAAACAGCGCCGCGCGGACGCGTCTCGCCGGCACGAGACGAACGGGAGAGGAGGAAACCCCCGCGGAGCGCCTAGCCTGTGTGCCTGTGCTCTCTCTCCCCTCCACCACCGCTCACCGACATGGCGTGCGCCGAGGGGATGAGTCATCCACGCCGAATTCTCTAGAACATCCGAGTTGCTTCTACAGCTGACGGGGAGAACAGGGGGAAGCCTTGCGTGCGCTAAGACATGTCCCCCTCCTCTACACTCGGACGTCGGCGACGCCGCCACGATGGCGCCACGCCAGAATACGCTCGAAACTTCGAGATGCGACCGTCGTACTCTGAGCAATGGGGACGCGCGGCCAGTGAGAAGAGGGAAGGAAGACTACACGGGAGATGCTGCGTGTATGTGCGCGCCTACTTTGGCGCGTACAACAAACAGACGGGAGAGCGAGCCTATAAAAGAAGGACGTTGACCGCTGTCAAATCAGTCCGGACCGCCGTTTAAGCTTCATCGAAGCGCGCCCGTTCGACTCCCGGGAAAACACCACTCGGCCAGCATCGGACCAACGAGGCAACGTTCGCCAGTCTGCTGGACGGCATCGTCGTGGAACTCTGGTCGTCGGACTGCCGCAGTGCCCGGTGAACAAATTGTGTTTTGTTTGTTTACCTTTCTCTCTTGTGTTAGTGCACTTCAGGTGCAATATTGCCTTGTATTGCATTCCCTCTCGAGTTTAACTTTGCACGTGTTGCATTGTTCAATTAATCACTTTGTATGTGTCTGTACTAGTGATTGTGAAACCCTCTGTATCGTCTCTTTGCTGTATAAACTTTGTTTTGTTTGTGAACCTTTGGCTCCGACCCATTCTCTGGCTTGCGACCGGCGAAAGCTGGGCACCGAACGCCCAAAAACCTCTTGTAACTTGGTGGCTGGTCTCCGCTGAGTTTGCCACGCTGAGTCGAGGGCATCTCCTTCGAGTCCGAGACCGCTACCCCCACACGCTCTAAGGGTGTCTGGGAACTTCCCACGTAAAAGTGCGCGCAGTGTGGGTGACAATATATTCTGGCGTCCGCGACAGGACATTTGGTGTTTGTAAGCGCAGAGAACGGAGAAAGAGTCGGAAGGAGTTTACGAAGCGGTCGTAAACGAGTGTTATCAGCAGAGCGATATCGTGAGGTGCCGCGCTCAAGCGGTTAGTGAGGTTCACCGTGGAGAGGTATTAGTTGCCTTGAATGTAGAGTTCGGTCTCCAAAGATGAGCTTCAAGGAGCTAAAGGAGCTAATAGAGGTCGGCCTCCAGATGGGGATGACCGGCGCCGAACTGCAGGAATGGGTGGACCAGGAAAGAGACAGAGCTCGAGAAGAGAGGGAAAGAGAATGCCAGAGACAAGCAGAAGAAAGAGAGAAAGAAAGACAGCGCGCTAGAGAAGCCGCTGAGAAAGAGGCAAAAGAAACGTGAAGAAGAAGAGAGGGAACGACAAAGGCGCGAAGAAGCGGCCGAAAGAGCTTTTGAAATAGAAATGGCAATCCTTCAGAGGAAGCTTGCTGAAATGCGGCGTTTGAGGAACGTCAGGGAGCCAGTGGAGCTTGTCCCCGGAGAGGCCGGGTGGACCACTAACGAGTCTGATTTGTTGACAACCACGGAAGTGGTTGTAACTAGCTCCACTAGTGAAAGTAAGGTTGTGGAAAAGCCTGTTCCTGCAACTGAAAGCACAGAGAGTGAAGTACAGACCGGAGTGTCGCTTCCTCAGCAAATCGAAAGTGTAGCTACCGCTGATGCAGTAGGCACTGAGGAGAAGGCCAACCTGACGCTACAGTCAGAGTGCACCCTAAGGAAGCCGCATGATGACGACGATGAAGCAGTTCGGATCTCTATAGAGGAGTCCGAGTGCAACACGTCTGAGTCTTTCAGCGCCGACCACGAGAAGGAGTGGTGAAATGGCACTGAGTGTGAAAGCTTAGATGTAGTAATGGCCGAGGAGAGCGCACTCATTGAAAACCCGGAAACTGTTGCGTGTGAACCCTCAAGCAGCGAGGAGGGCTTTCCCGATGAGGAAGGCGAGGAAATTTGTGCCTATGAGGAAGGCGACGAAATTTTTGCCACTGGCGAAGGAGAATGTGCAGTGGAAGGAAAGGAGCAGACTGAGGAAAGGTCTGTATACGACTGCACTAAAAGTAACCAACTGAAGCAAGGAATTGGCAAAGGAGAATTGATAAGCGAGGACAATGATTCTGCAATCGGTCCTGAGCCGTGCTCCGAGCACTGTGCTCGAGCAAAACTCAGACAGAGGAAAAAGAAGAAAAGGGAAAAGGACTTGGAAGAAGAAAGTGCAGTCCCCGAAGAACAAAAGAGAGCTGAACCAGTGGCTGCATCGCGAGAGAACAACTCGGATGACGCAATTGACAGTGAACCGGGCTTGACCCGAAGGAGAATTCGGAAGAAAGTAAAAAGAAATGAGTCGGACACCACCAAAGCTGGTGAAGCCGAAAAGCAGAAGCCCTGGAGAAAATTCAGGAAGAGAATGAACAGAGACAGAACTAAGCTGAAGACAGCTCAGTCGAGTCCAAGTGAACTGCGGGAACATCGCAGCAAAGTGAGAAAAAAGTTCACACGAACAAGCTCAGCTTTCAGCAAGGACTCATTCTGGAGGCGCAAAAGAAAACAGAAGAGCGCGCACCGAAAAAGAGAAAACGAGGAGCGGAGCCGTCGTGAGCGAACTGGCGTAAAATTTGTTCGCAAATGACGCGCTAGCCACAGGAAAAGAGGGAGGGTTCGAAGCATGAACCGATGCACAGAGAGCAGTACGAATAAGAAGCTGGGCCAGAACAGCGTTCGGAAGAGAAGCCTCAGAATGAGGCGGAAAAAGAGCCGAACCCATGACAGGAAGAAAAGCCGCAGCCGCTTCCGAAAGGGAATTGAAAGCGCGACTGCAAGCCTGAAGCAAGCAGTAATTCTCCGAGCCCGCTGGGCAGGCCAAACTTGGAAGTATAGGCGAAAGTGTGCCTTGCATTTGCGTGCTCCATGTTTGTAGCCTTGTGTTAATGTTCGGCCCAATCGCGGAGTGTTTTGGAGTGCACTCTGTCTATTGCACTGTGTTATGTATGTGAAAGCATCAAGGTATTGATGTATGTATTTTGGCATTCGCCACTGACTTTGTGAGCGCAAGCATGTGCGCGCGAATTTTGTGATTTGTGAATATTGTTACACAATATTCTTAAAGGAAGGGGCAGTGTCACAAAATTCGGCGCATTTTTGAAGCAAACAAAGAAAAACAGCGCCGCGCGGACGCGTCTCGCCGGCACGAGACGAACGGGAGAGGAGGAAACCCCCGCGGAGCGCCTAGCCTGTGTGCGTGTGCTCTCTCTCTCCTCCACCACCGCTCACCGACATGGCGTGCGCCGAGGGGATGAGTCATCCACGCCGAATTCTCTAGAACATCCGAGTTGCTTCTACAGCTGACGGGGAGAACAGGGGAAGCCTTGCGTGCGCTAAGACATGTCCCCCTCCTCTACACTCGGAAGTCGGCGACGCCGCCACGATGGCGCCACGCCAGAATACGCTCGAAACTTCGAGATGCGACCGCCGTACTCTGACCAATGGGGACGCGCGGCCAGTGAGAAGAGGGAAGGAAGACTACACGGGAGATGCTGCGTGTATGTGCGCGCCTACTTTGGCGCGTACAACAAACAGACGGGAGAGCGAGCCTATAAAAGAAGGACGTTGACCGCTGTCAAGTCAGTCCGGACCGCCGTTTAAGCTTCATCGAAGCGCGCCCGTTCGACTCCCGGGAAAACACCACTCGGCCAGCATCGGACCAACGAGGCAACGTTCGCCAGTCTGCTGGACGGCATTGTCGTGGAACTCTGGTCGTCGGACTGCCGCAGTGCCCGGTGAACAAATTGTGTTTTGTTTGTTTACCTTTCTCTCTTGTGTTAGTGCACCGCAGGTGCAATATTGCCTTGTATTGCATTCCCTCTCGAGTTTAACTTTGCACGTGTTGCATTGTTCAATTAATCACTTTGTATGTGTCTGTACTAGTGATTGTGAAACCCTCTGTATCGTCTCTTTGCTGTATAAACTTTGTTTTGTTTGTGAACCTTTGGCTCCGACCCATTCTCTGGCTTGCGACCAGCGAAAGCTGGGCACCGAACGCCCAAAAACCTCTTGTCACTTGGTAGCTGGTCTCCGCTGAGTTTGCCACGCGGAGTCGAGGGCATCTCCTTCGAGTCCGAGACCGCTACCCCCACACGCTCTAAGGGTGTCTGGGACCTTCCCACTAAAAGTGCGCGAAGTCTGGGTGACACCGGGAAACATGGTGCCATATTGGACCGACGTACGAAGCGGTTAGGATTGAACCTGTTAAATGGATAGAGAAAACTTATTAGGTAATTCTTGGTGAATCGTTTGATTGCGTTAGCTACCAATAATTCCTTATATCCATGGTTGATATAGTGCAGTTCGTTATATGCGAGCTGGTACGCTTTGGTTCGTTATATAAGAGGCCCAAACATAAACGTGCGTAACATGAAAGCTCATCATATTCGAGAAGGCATACTTAGGTCCGGCATATCCAATATAGAGAAAGCCAACGATTTTTTATTCGGATCCGTGTAGCGCGTAGCACCCCTTGTACCACGCGCAAACGTCGTCCGACAACCAGACCTCATCGCAGAGTCGGATGAGGCTACAGACAAATGCCGTGGGGTCGTTGGGGCGGGTACACACTGGGCCCGAAGCCTTATATCAGACCCAGTCAGCGCGCGCGCAGGGGGCCACGCACCGCCGACTGCTCCACTAGCCCCATATAAATCACGGGTCAACATAGTAAAATTCGTTATATCTGATGTAGCATACCAAGGTTCGTTGTATCGAGGTCCAGCATGGAAGGTCCTAGTATACGAGATGGCACACTTATGCTCGTTAAATGATAGGCAACATGCGAAAGTTCGCTATTTCTCAGTTTAACAGAAAAGTTCGTTATATCTGGAGTGGTATATTAAGGTTCTTTATATCTGAGATTAACACCCTAAAGTTTGTTATATCGAAGGTGGCATATTAAAGTTCGTTGCATCCTAGTAGTATACAATAGTCGCATATATAATATATGAAGTTCATATCGTGGTGAGCAGGTTGCCACCTGCCACTGCCTAAGGGCAAATGGCGCTCGCCTTTCCGCTGAAAATGAAATTTCCCAGCCTACCGCATCCATAATCAAGATGGAGAAGAGCAGTCATTGTGAATCCTTCGTTAGTTTGTTTCTGCGTGCAAATCTCTGATGAAGGCCTTCGGTCCTCGATGGCATTGGTGCATGTCGCAATGGTAACGCTGAGCGGTATGTTGACATCATCTTTCGTGAGGCTTCGCCATCAAAGCGAAAAAAAAAACTGGGACACTTAAGCAGCCCCTTGAAGTGACGACGCAGTAGCGTCAATGGGTTAATATCCATATATGCAGAAATGGTCATTTTCTTCTTTATATGTATGTATCCCTGGGAGCCGTCGTATCACTCTTGGCGCAGAGTGCAGCAGTTAAATGATGTTCCACTGCCCTGCGATGGCACATGCTGTAAACGGCGGGGCTTGTGCGACCTAGATTGAAAGCTCAGGCCCGTCTACTTTTGGACAAGTAGGATCCCACCCATGACGATCTTTTGTTCTTTTCTTAAAATAAATCCGTTCCTATTCCTCCTGAACTCCCCGAGCAACCGCTCGTGAAGACTAAGTTAACATTCAGCTGCCACGGTGCGCAGTTTGCTGAATATCCACTCGGCAGGTTGTGGTAAGGTAACTTGAGAGACGTGGCCGACCTGCCCGCTTGGTTGCTCTCCTGGGAATATTTCCTTGATTTTTCGATCAAATTCAGCGAAGCCGGCTTTTCTGCGAGACGAGCCCCTTAAGGCTGTTGGGTTAAATTATTTCACCGCGAGCTTGCGTCGAATACCTTCAGTATGTCGAGCGCCAAGGCTACGCCGCCGGGTAGAGCGTGGTTGAGATAAGCATTCAGAATGCCGAAGTGCGATATGTTGTTCCGCCAAAGATGGTCCAGGCCGGCGTCGAAAGTCTTTGCCTTGTATTCGTTCTGCAGGTCCGAGTACCTGAACGGGAAAGAGAACACACACACACACGGCTTGTCTGAGTAATGCTACCGGTTATCCGCCCGAGTGTTTTTTTTTTATTCTTCGCGCAGTAGGAGTGGTATAAACAAAAATGTCGGTACGCGTTGTGTGGAAATTTTGCGTCCCGAAGCAAAATTTTACCTTCACCAAGAAGAGACCGCCGCTTCTGGCTTCAATATCGCGGCCTTGGTCTCACTCGAATGCAAAGCCGCTGAGTATCCACCATTCATACAAGAATAACATGATTAAGGTGGCAAAATGGGCATGTTGTTGCATGACTGAAAAAAGGCAGCCAAGAAACGCATGAACAGAAGCCGTATATCTTGCGCTGCCTTTTTCCAAACAAGAATAACAAGTTCAATACTTTCGTGCTATTTGTCTGTGAAAGTGAAACTCCAGTTCTGTCTTCGAAATGACAACAGTTTAAACATACCGCCTTCTCTGGATTAACCTGAATCCACATTTTTCCAACAGCGTGTGACACATCTGTTGTGTCAGAAACTGTCCTAATGTCCAGTGACACAGTTATGCAGGAGACTCAAGAAATACAATGAAGGGTTGAGTTTAATTTTTTTTTTATTGGCAGTAGGCTTTCCAGTGCTAGCCTTCGCTTCTCCTGGCACTGTTGCAATTCATTCTGGACACGGATTTTTTATTTAGCGGTAAAATAACGTATATTCGCATGCAAAAATATGCCAATGGGCTGTGATGCACGTCACATATCCCATGTCGGATGGCCACTATAAGTGATACCGCAAAAAAGAGGGGAAGGCATAGAAAGCAGCAAAGATTAAGGCAAGCTAAAAGATTTAAAGAAACCGACAAAATCATTCCAGGGCCCTTTGCAAAAGTTATGCAGTAAAAAAACGTGTTTTCTTTTGTCCGAAAAGTTTTCGGACAGCGAGGTTAGCTAAATGGGTCTTGCTGACGGCTCTTGAGCGTCTCAAAGATTTTCCTTCCTCGCCGTATTCTTTATCTTGGCAGAAAGGGGGTGCTTCAAATATAGACGTGCAGGTTCAAAAAGAAAGCTTTGAATTGTGCGGCCAGATTAGTACCCACGTTCCTTTTTCGAGAGACCTAACTGAAAGTCCGCACGAGCAGGCCACGGCACTAGAATGAGGCACTGGCTATTGTGTCATTGTAATTGTACATTGGAGCATTTTCCGATCTAGAAACTGCACTCCCAATCTTGACAAAACCTTCATCCTCAAGAGATACAAGCCCCTAGGGCAAAAACTTCGTTTTTTCTGATGTCCTACTTTGTATTCCGTTGTGCTGCCACCACCCTTCTTTGAGTAGCATTTTGCAGTGTCTTGTTCCACAGAGTCTTTTTTTTTTCGTTTTTTTAAGGTGTTCTGTAGCAATTCCTGCTCAACCCCATCCCTGTATAGTTTCTCTTCAAATGTTTCCTCCCCGTTGCTTATGTATATTCCGGCCTCCTCTGGGTGCTCTTGGCTTGTTCTCCGGTGCCGTCCACGTCACCCCCCATTAAAGCCTTTCGGTTACGAGCCCCAACGGCTAGGTAACAATATATTCCTGGGTGCTACTGAGGCATCCAAAGTTTTTGTGCAGCTATTCGAGACTTGACCAATAACATAATCAGTTCACAGTCGCCGCGTTGCGTGGTCCAATTCTTTCAGGTACATCGGTTTTAGAGTGTTTTCCGTTCATCATCACCATTGTCACCCTGACTACTCCCACTGCAGGGAAAAAGCCTCTTTTGTGACTCTCCAATTAACCTTGTCTTTTAACAGCTGCGGCTACCCTATCCTTGAAAACTTCTAAATGTCATCAGGCCACCTAACTTTCTGCACCCCATGCTACGCTTGCCTTCCCTTGAAATCCGCTGCGTTACTTTTAGGAACCAGCGGTTACTTTGCCTTCTGATTACATGCCCTGCCTAAGCCCATTTCTTCCTCTTGATTTCGACTTGGATGTCGTTAGCCCGAGTCTGTTCCCCTACCCACTCTGCCCGCCTCTGGTCTTTCAATGTTACACCTATCATTTTTCATTCCATAACTCGCGGCATTGTCCTTACATTAAGCCCAAACTTTCTCGCTAGCGAAACTGCCATCCATGACCTGCGAGAACCTACCATATGCGCTTCGCCCCATTCTTATTCTAGTTATATCCCTCTCATGATCCGGATCAGCGGTCACTACCTGTGCTAATCAGACGTATTCCTTTAACACTTCCCGCATCTCGATACCGATAGTGACCTGCTGTACCCTTGCGAGATTGTTCAACATTACTTTGGTCTTGGTCTTCTGCATGCTAATTTGACAACCTAACTTTCTGCTCTGCCTGTCTAACACATTGATCATGCTTTGAAACTCATCTCTTGAGTGACTTAGCAAGGCAAAATAACCAGTTATTTGTAGATCGCTAAGGTATTGCCCATTAACTTTGTGGGGATACACATGAATCCCCTGCCCCATTATAACGGCCGCGCGTAATTATCACGCGGTGCTATGCGCGCGCCGTTCGGGAGGTTTTGCGAGGGAGGGCACTCACGCCACCCCCGCTTCCTTTCGCTCCCCGCCGCGGAGACTTTCCCTCTTTCCCCTCTTAGAACGGAGAGACCTCCTCTCCACAGCCCGGGAGGAGACGCGTTTCTCCCGAGGCTCGCTTGTCTTCTGGCGGGAGCCGTGCACACGCACGGATCAGAGATCTGCCACGGAGACCGCTGCCCTTATTGCCCGGCCACCGTGTGTAACTTGACCGCCGCGGGCCGTGAGCGAGGAACCACGCGAGGTGAGCGGAACCCTCTTCCCCCACGTTTTTGCGTGCGTTCTTTCCTTTGTGTTTTTCACCCCCGTACGCGAGCGGAACCCTCTCCATCGTTACGGCGGTTGTATTGTTGCTGCTGCACTGTATTGCTCGGCAGCAATAAACGCTCCTCCGAGTAGCATACTCGTGTTTGTCCCCATCTGGCCCGAACCCGCAGTGGTTGCGACTCACCGCACCGCGGGTTGGGGGTCACAGCTCTGACTGCTAGGGCTGGCACGCTGGTGCTAGGGAGCGACAACTGCTTCTAGCCCTTTGAGCGTTACTACAAGAATAGCCCCCATATTCTTGGCGCCCAACGTGGGGCCAGAGGTGTGACAAACCGAGTGTCTGTGTGACCGACTGCCGACATACAGACTAGCCATGGCGGCGAGCGGGATTGGCATCCAGTCCCTGCTGTGGTTGTCCAATACGGCTTCTCAGCAGCAACATCCTGGTCACGGCACTCACTTGGCTGAGACGCCTAGGCGAGCCGTCCAGACGCCTAGCGCGATGGGCGCTACTCCGCAAGCGTTACGACTTTACCGTGCGCTACAGGAGGGGCAAGAACAACGTGGTGGCGGACGCACTTTCGCGCGCGCCCGCTGACGGCTTGGGAAGTAACAACACTGCCCACTCTGCCGCGCCCGACAGCCAGAGCAGCGCGACTGCCGCGTAACTCACACAACGCCCCGAGGGAAGGGACACCCCGCCTTCCCAGGGCGAAAGCGTGAACCACTTGGAAGGCGTCAGTTCCGTGGTGAGCGTTTTCAGTAGAAGGGAGCTATTGGAGGCACAGCGGGAGGATCCATTTTGTCGAAAAGTGTTCGACGGGCTCAGGGAGCCGGGCGGCGCGGCCGCGGCGCACATGGAGGCAACTGGTATTGTTGTCCGTGCGGGGCGCTCGAACACAGCTGGTAATGCTGTGAGCGCGATGGATTCCTATCTGCTCTACTCCGATGGCATCCTGCTGAGATATATCCCCTCCGAGAAGGATACACACGAGTCCTTCAAGGTGGTGATTCCACGCACGTTGAGAGGAGCACTTTTACACTACTTTGATGACACGTGCATCGCTGGGCATGCGAGTGGCCCTAAGACTTACCTCAAGTTGTGCCGCCTCGCTACCTGGCCTGGCATGAAGCGGGATGCGATACGCTACGCCCGCTCGTGCGACGTGTGCCAAAGGGTCACGCCACGTGGTGGACGCCCACCTGGGCTCATGCAGCCGATCAATAGCCAGGTTCCTTGGCAAATTGCGGCTTGTGACTTCATGGGACCTTACCCCAGGACCCTCCCACGCCAGCAGGCAGCCGCACTGAGACGCAAGGCTCGACAACAGAGCCCGGCGCCTCGTTACAACTTGCGCCCACGGCAGAACCAACTCTGACCAACGCGCAGGGAGTAATTTCGCCTGCTTAATATGGACGGAACACCCCTTCCATATTTCGTACCATGGCTTCCGGAGCAAGCACACGCTTTCTAGTCGGAAAAGACCGAGAGGGGTTAGACTAGCTCAAAAAAAAAAAAAACAGGAAGTGTAAGTCTGGAAAGTAACTAGAAAGAAAAGACAGCCTTGCAGCCGCAGGCCAGCCTTCACAGCGTGCCCGGAGGAGAGCCAGCGGACGCCGCAACGACCGTTGCTTCTTCGAACACCGAGAGCCAGGCCGTTTCGAGGGCGGCCGCATTCCATAACCAAGAGCCCGCTGTCCCCACCGAGCAGCCATGCCGAAAAACAGCTTCCGGTCGGCCGCGGGACGAGCGAACGAGAATTCGGTGAAACCGGGGCCTGTGTCTACCATGGCGAAAACTGCAGCAGAGAGGCCGCCTTGGAGTCCCCCTGTCCCCGCGGCAGCGGCTTCGCCCGCAAGAGAAGCTTGGTGCCCCGCTGGGCCCGCCTCGCAAGTCCTCTGCGGCAGAGGGAAAATGGGTCGGCGCGCCTTTGTCACCCCCCAACGAGAGGAAAAGAGGGCGAGCCAAGAGCAAGCGGTTCATCCAGCTGAGTGGGGGCCTGCCGTATGCTACGACACGGTGCGTAATTGCCCTGAGCCTGCCTGCCGCCCGCGCTTCCCGCAAAGCTGCCCTGACCGACTCACGGGACCTGCGGTCATCGACCCCTTCAACCCTGGGCTCCACGGTCGTCCATGGCGGCCGTCTACGCTGCCTTCCTGCCCTGGCGTCCACGGCCTTCGACGAAGGCACTGCTGGCTGTGAGCTGAATCTTTTCTTTATTGGTTTTTAAAGTTAAACGGTGTTTCGCCGGCTCCACTCGGTACACCCTTCGGTGAACGCGGTCTCTTTTCGGCCGTAGGGCAGTTTTAAGGAGGGGGGGATGTGGGGATACACATGAATCCCCTGCCCCATTGTAACGGCCGCGCGTAATTATCACGCGATGCTATGCGCGTGCCGTTCGGGAGGTTTTGCGAGGGAGGGCACTCACGCCACCCCCGCTTCCTTTCGCTCCCCGCCGCGGAGACTTTCCCTCTTTCCCCTCTTAGAACGGAGAGACCTCCTCTCCACAGCCCGGGAGGAGACGCGTTTCTCCCGAGGCTCGCTTGTCTTCTGGCGGGAGCCGTGCACACGCACGGATCAGAGATCTGCCACGGAGACCGCTGCCCTTATCGCTCGGCCACCGTGTATGACTTGACCGCCGCGGGCCGTGAGCGAGGAACCACGCGAGGTGAGCGGAACCCTCTTCCCCGACATTTTTGCGTGCGTTCTTTCCTTTGTGTTTTTCACCCCCGTACGCGAGCGGAACCCTCTCCATCGTTACGGCGGTTGTATTGTTGCTGCTGCACTGTATTGCTCGGGAGCAATAAACGCTCCTCCGAGTAGCATACTCGTGTTTGTCCCCTCTGGCCCGAACCCGCCGTGGTTGCGACTCACCGCACCGCGGGTTGGGGGTCACAGCTCTGACTGCTAGGGCTGGCACGCTGGTGCTAGGGAGCGACAACTGCTTCTAGCCCTTTGAGCGTTACTACAAGAGTAACCCCCATAACTTTTATCCCTAACTGTTCCAATCCAGGCCTCGAAATACCTCCTGTAAACAGGTGGTGAATAGCATTGACAAGATCGTGTCACCCTGCCTGACACCCTTCCTTATTGCAATTTTATAGCTTACTTTATGAAGGACTATGGTAGCTGTGCAGTGGATAATTATAGATATCTTCCAGTGTTTCACATAACGCTCTTCTACACCCTCCTTCCGCAATGCCTCCATGACCGCTGATGTTTACTCTAAGTCAAAAGCTTCCTCGTAATCAACGAAGGCTGTATATAGCGGTTTGTTATATTATGCGCATTTCTCTATATCCTGATTGACAGTGTGAATTTCTTAAGGTCGTCTCGTTTTGGGCGTACATTTCGTTCTTTTTACTTTTTACTGCATATCATGTTACTTTATTGAATTACTACGCTTTTAGTCTTTGGTAAATATTCAATGTTTACATGGTTTATGTTTTCCGTGCAGTGCCTGTGCACCTCTTATAATTATTGTGTATCTTGCGTTCTATTGACGTTGTGTGTAGTGCATGCAGTGCTTCTTTACTTGCATTTTTGTTATGCCATTGCATTTATATATATATATATATATATATATATATATATATATATATATATATATATTATATCTCCTGCTTTATATACCTTGGCCACACTTATTTCTAATACAGTGCTTCTCCATCTCGCTTTGTGTACATAATGTCATCAATTCTTTGTATTTTGTTGCCGTGATGTTATCATGCTTATATATCTATGGTATGTGCTGCGCACCGCTGCCCCCGCTTCAGGTGCCGGGACCTCATCAGGCCAATGGGCTTTTTGCCCCGGCTCCCTCTTTCTGTTGAAAAGAACGAAAATCGGTTTAAATTTCAATTAAAAAAAAATGGTTTATTGTCGAGTATCCTTTACGAAAGCCTGCCTGGTTATTTGTTCGATTGAAGTACAAGGTTGTCCTTAATTTTTTCCGAATACCTTAGTCAATTGCTTGTAGGCAACGGACAGTAAGCTGTTCGATCTGTAATCTTTAAAGTAATTGGCATCTCTTTTCATATGAATTAGGATAATGTCAGCGTTCTTCCAAGCTTCTGGCACGCTCGAGGTTCGAAGGCATTCCGTATACAGGGTGGCTGGTTTTTCACTGGTCCTTACCAGCTGCTTTCCCGCTTTGAATTGCTTCTATGGCTTTCTTTACTTCCTCTTTCGTTACTTGAGGGCAATGAACGAAGTAAAATCACAGTACATTCTACTTATTGTGATTTAATTCGAAGATATGCGAGATGTAGGCTGGAGACTAGGCGGTAGGCGACTATGGGATACGTTCAGGAGTAGCAGGGGGGAGTTATTAGTAGAGTTCACAGAGATCAATATTTTACGGATCATGAATACCTTCTTCCGGAAAGCAAAGAACAGGGAGTGGACGTGGGAGAGCCCAAATTTTGAGACTAGACTAAAAATGAAATATTCTTCCTACTATTCGCTCACTGTGGCATCGTGCAGCATGTGGATGCCCTCGGAAATGTGAGCTGTATTTTCCGCAGAATGGTAAGGTCTCGAAATAGATCAAACTAGAAGTAGGGAACGGAAGAAATTAGTGAAGTGGAAGCCATTCTTCATACTGGAATATAAGTACAGCCTTTGTCAGAAGTTTAGAGCCCAGGGGGTTTGCTTCTGGGCCACGCTGCTTTGCTCATAATGCGCGCTCAGCATCCCAAATCTCCTGAAGGTAAGAAGATTTTCCGTCCCCCTCCCTCCGATGTGTAGGACTTCCATGAGTGCTACAGGAGCGCCACAATAGTGCTTTGAAGCAAACCCCCTGGGCTCTAAACTTTTGACAAAGGCTGTACGTACTTTTATATCTGGAAGTGCTGTGAAGGTCTCAATGGACAATTTCATTTGATTAATAAGATGCAGCAAGAGCACCTGCTCGGTCTTGCAACTCTTTTGCCAACAGTCTCGAGAATGAATATCTCGAAACTGCCGCAGGTGCGATGCACACGTTTTGTACATAGAGCCAAAATAACTCCATTGGGAGCACGCTAAGATTTGTCTAGTGTGGTGCTGAAATACAGGGAGCGCTACTCACTCCATTGCGAAAGACATGCCCATTTGTGTCTGCCGCATGTACACCGCCAACTCGAGGAAATATCCCGCCTTGGAGTGATCCTCCACGGGCAGCTTGCTTGCTTTCTCCTTGTAGAGCGAGTCGTAGAAGAGGACGCCGCATACACCGTCGAGCGGCGTGGGTGTGAAGGCGTGGTACTGTGCGCTGATGGTGCAGACGAACGGGCTGCCCACGGGAGACCGTCCTTGCATTGCGGAAAAAACGAAAAAGCAGGGTAGTGGAAAGCATCTATCATTGTTAAATTAGTACCACGCCGTTACCGTTTTTACCAGTCGCATAAACGTACACCACGTTGAAAAAAACTCTTTCTGAGCGTGGCAAATACAGCATGTAAAACGGCGAGTTGAGCGAGTTGGTACATCTTGAGAAAAAAACAGCGCTGTTTTTATCTAAAAAAATACAGCATTCTCTAGAGCAATAGCCCTGCGAACTGTTTTGAAGACCCGTTGTTTAGGTATTCCAGGATGGGTAATAGACACTACCAGCCACATTCTTTGCATCAGCCTTCGGGGTGCGTTCGGCATCGCTGTCGCCACAAAGTGCAGCCCACTATAGCTGCCGTTGTCGAAAAGTCGAGTGGTTTCGTTCTGTTCTGGTTAGCCCGCGCTGCATTCTATACCCTAAACACGCTGTTGATGGCTATTGAACGATCCACCCTCTCCAGCTGGCTGTAGGACCACTGCCCATCAGCCCGTGTAGGCGGTGCATGTATACAGGTTTCAGTTGGGCGAAGTGTCCTTAGGCTCACGGCAGTGGCCGAGAGGTCTGGAGTGCGAGCAGAGCAGGTTGCTGGCTCCTCTCAAGTTGTCACCGAAGCCGGGGCCGAACCAACTGCTTGCAGAGCAACTACATCTGTCTGAACAGCCTCTGGCACGAAACCCCCTCCTCCTTCTTTACACCCCGCAGGGTGGGAACGAACCTAAGCAGAATTCGAGCAGATTCATACTCTTACGTGAAGGACGACTCGGCAATAGCCGCAACAACGCGGGTGTATTTTAATCAAAGACTTTTATCACAGCGCTTACCGTCACCGTTACATCTTACCGCGTCGCGTGCGTCCACTGCATACGCGGTGCTGGTTACTCCAAATCCACTTTCCAAATCCACTTTATTTCCAACCTACAAGTTGGGGGTCCCCCAGGCAAAAAGCTGTCTCAGACAGCTTGACTGGGCCCTGGGGGCCTACAGGCAGCATCATGCAGTGGACCTCACAGCACTGTAAAAATGAATATGAACATGGAAATGCAGTGCTTACATTTCCTAAAGAATTACACACACAACAGATATCAAGATGAATATGAACATGAAACTTACAAACAGCATATACAGTGTTTACACTTCCTGAAGAGGTATACAATAATATTTCAATATAATATATTTGATTTCAATACGTTTAAAAAGAAACAAACCAATGCATGCTAGCACATTATGATGCAAACAAAAGTTAAGGCAGCGTCACGCAGTGGACCTCACAGCACTATAAAATTGAATATGAACATGGAAATGCAGTGCTTACATTTCCTAAAGAATTACACACACAACAGATATCAAGATGAATATGAACATGAAACTCACAAACAGCTTACAAACATCAGTTTTCCGCCGGACGAGTAGTGGTGTCAGTTCATTGGTCAGTGTCATTTATTTGGATTGCAGTAATATTCATTGACTCATCAGAAAATTTGTTAATTCGTATCTAAATGAGCTAAGTGGGGCTGTAAAATCAATGTGGGGTTTAAGTTTATTATAAAGTGATGGTATGCAGAAGTCAAGTGTGGACCGGCCATAATTAGTTCGTGTACGCGGCACTCGTTTTATTTCCCTACGTAAGCTGTAAGCATGCATGGGACGGTGTGCATCGTTCGGAAGCTTATGCTTATGCATATACAGAGACAGTTTGTAGTCTTATAACTTAGATGCTTTAAGCAGATTATGTTTAGTAAACAAGGGATCAGTAGATAGCTGGCTAGGGTTTCCATAAAAGTTCTCAAGAATTCGTAGCACTTTTTTTT
The DNA here is from genome assembly GCF_055824585.1 of Amblyomma mixtum. Lineage (NCBI taxonomy): Eukaryota > Metazoa > Arthropoda > Arachnida > Ixodida > Ixodidae > Amblyomma > Amblyomma mixtum. The sequence goes on from NC_143015.1 coordinate 36,321,497, forward strand.
GTAGTCGCTCCAGTTTATTGTAATTATGGATGGTTGTAACTCCCCAAACTAAGATGCAATATGAAAGACGAGAGTAGAAGTTAGCAAAATATATTGCTTTTTTGAGCCTCAGTGGAAGTAGTTCTCTCAGCTTATAGAGACAGCCAACTGTTCTGCTTAGTTCTATCACCAGCTTGCTAACATGCGTGTTCCACGACATGGTTTCTTCGAACCATACACCTAAAAATTTTTCTGATGTCACACGCTGCAAAGTTGTATCTTGAAAATTTAGGACTAGCTCAGTGTCACAGGCTTTGTTATGTGGCTTAAAAATAATATACTTAGTCTTTTTAACGTTCAAGGTTAATCTGTTTTTATGCAACCACTCTTCAAGTTTGACCAAATAACTATTTATGACAGTGTTCAATTGGGTTACGGTTTGTGCGGAGAAAAAAATATTTGTGTCATCAGCGTACATGACCAGTTTCGGTGAAAGAGGCAAATTGCACATGTCATTAATATACAAGATGAACAACAAAGGCCCCAGGATCGACCCCTGAGGTACACCATGTTTTACCGTTGTAATCGAAGACGTGAGGTCACCAACTTTTACACACTGTTTTCTGTCTGAAAGATAACTTTTGATAAGGTCGAGGGGGACGCCACGTATGCCATAATCTTGCAACTTTGAGAGTAATATATTATGGTTTACACAGTCAAATGCTTTCCTCAGGTCAATGAATAAGCCTACAGTGAATTGTTTGTTATCCATGTTTTTAAGTATTTCATCCTTGATTTGTAGTAAGGCCATTTCAACTGATTTTCCTTTCTGGAAGCCGTACTGCGAATCGCTGATAACACGGTATTTAGTAAGAAAATTTGTAAGTTGAGCATTAATAACGTTCTCAAAAACCTTAGAGAAAATGGGTAAAACGGATATCAGGCGATAGTTTGATATATCACTAATACTTCCACCTTTGTGGACCGGGGTTATACGCGCTTGTTTAAGGTCAGAAGGAAAGATACCAGTTGCAATCATTTGATTGATTATAAATGCGAGTGGGGTGGCTATAATCGGTGCTACATGTTTAATAGGGACACTGCTCAGGCCATCTAGTCCAGTGGCGACATTCTTTCGAATTCTGGCAATGAGGCTGATGACTTCTTCGGAAGTAACTGGGGAGAATAAAACTGAATTTCCAAGCCTTGGGCGAAGTACAGAAAACGAATTAGCACAGTCTCTGTTTGGGGGAATGTATTCGCCAACGTTAGAAAAGAACCCATTCATTGCATCTAACGCCTCTATATCAGCCTTCCCATCAGCAAAAGCTGCAATATTAAGAGGACACTTAGCTTTAAGGTTACCGGATAAATTATTAATTTCTTGCCATAGCTTTCTTGGGGTGTTGTATATTTCAGCAAATAAACATTGATAGTAGTACATTTTTGCCTTCCTTAAATCGGCATTTAATTTATTGCGAAATGCCTTGAATTGCTTTAGTAGAATAGTATCACGTGATTGGAGGAAAGTGTGATACATTTTGTTTTTTACTTTTATTCTCTTGTGCAAGGTGGTCGTAATCCAAGGCTTTCGTATTTTCTTTTTTCGGTTAGAATTATGCACCAAGGGAAAGTGTTTCTCATAGCAGGCGGACGATGCGTAAGGCCTGCGTGCAGCTTAGATGCCTGTAGCACCACCTCGCGCCCCCTGCGATCTGTGCGTCCACAGGGGCGGCTAGCGGTTGCATTAAACTGTTGTGCTGGCAGTACACGCAATATTAAATGTCTCTGATTGTAGCCATCATAGACGATGCCATTTGCTAGCTAGTAAATTGGCGTGACCGTAACGGACAACGCTACGCTGACTGCGCCGTGGAGCTGCCAAATATATTGCTGAATTTGATAACGCGAAACATCCTCTCTTGCCCACCTGCTACACTTCAAAGAAAAACAGACAACGGCTAGTGAGCGCTATACGCACTTTTGGTGATGCTTTCGTTTTGAACTAGGCACCCGTGCAGGGCGCCGAAGTGTAAAAGATGTTTTTTACTGGTCGGCGTCTCTGTTTTTGCTTGCAACGAAGTATATTACGAGCCGTGGCTAGCGGACGCCACCCGCCGCCTGAATAAATAGGTTAAGCATTTTTCACACATCCGTGGTAGTTGCGACACAAAAGCAGAAGGGCATTGATTGTCCAAGTCGTAATGTGTTGCACCCGTTCTATGTGCACTGAAATGGACAATTACAATTGTGTTCCATCCATTCAATGCAACCAGTTGAGCCAAGAAACTTGACTCAAAGGGGCGCTATGAGCTTTTGAAGCCAGAATAGTTGAGAGCTCGAGTATGACGCCAGCGGAATCGTTAAGTGGCCACACAAAAAGATCAGAGCATGGCCGAATGTGAGCGGGTAGGTGTACCGCACATCAGCGAGCTGAGGGCTCTAATATCGTGCTGCCAACCGCAAGAAATCAAAGCTGCTAACGGCAGGTCTTCGCTTTAACAAGGAACAGAGAAATGCCGAGGACGCTGTCCATCTCGAATGGGGCAAGCCACTGAACGAAGCACCAAGTCTAGTGGCCCAGGAACGGGCTCCGTACACATTCTGACAGTGCAGCTAGCGCCGTCTGTGAGTCCAGCTCGAATTTCCTTGGCACAACCTGCGTTGCATTGCACTCTTGCGCCTGTTGAGTGAAGGATCGGTTTGGTTTGGTTTATTGGGGTTTAACGTCCCAAAGCAGCTCAGGCTATGAGGGACGCCGTAGTGAAGATCTCCGAAAATTTCGACCACCAGGGATTCTTTAACGTGCACTGACATCGTACAGTACACGGGCCTCAAGAATTTCGCCTCCATCGAAATTCGACCGCCGTGGCCGGATGGAAGCCGCGTCTTTCGAGTCAGCAGCTGAGCGCCATAACCACTGAGCCACCACGGCGGCTCCGAGTTAAGGATTGAGTTAAAGGTCCCATTCAGTGCTCAACATTACATACCAGGTGTCGTTGCCAATGTGGGCGGAAAAGCCGGATTAGCTAAGAGGATCAGCGCAGTTGTGTGTCCTTCTTGTTCTGGTCCTTTGTCTGCAAACGCTGTTTTTCTCAAGATGTACCCCAACCAACTCGCCCAGCAACACACCTTGCTCTAGCTAAGAGGGTTGTGATGTCACACCGAGAGTTGTAGATGTAAAATTTAACGAAAATATAACAAATCTGGGTATTATACGGTAACAGTATGACTTGCATGTCACCAGGACATGCAATTATACGAAATAAATTAATTTCTCTGAAAACGAGGCAATTATTCTGAAATAAAATTTCTGACTCCTGGGTTGCGAGCGAGACACACTACGACGAGGCCACGCCTGCTCGTTCGTATAGCTTGGTAAAAGCAGGGCTTTTTATGCATGTGATGAGGTATTTTTATAACATGAAAAGGTGTCCCAGATTACCAGGAAAAATTAGCCGCTGACGGGACCCATTACTGCACACTCTTAAACGCTGAGCCAAGGGTATGACCGCCATTGCCAAAGTTTTTTTCTTTCCATTTAATTTCATCCTTACCACGCGCCTCATCTAACCGCAGTCCCTCAATGGCGGCGAAGTGCATTACTTGGCTATCGGAATAACAGCAGCAGCAAAGCAAACTAACTTGGTCCCCACCTCTAATCTTAAGCAGACCGGTTTCAGTTGTTTTATTCTGTTCAAGCTGACGATATTGCAGCACTTGTGGTAACGACCCTGACGAATAAACTTTGCTTTCATTAATAGGCAAAGAAAAGAACATCACTGTTCAACCGAAGTGCGAGTCGCCATCTTATTTACAGTAGTAGAGGCTCAAGCTCGACTTGTTGTCGTTGCGGGGATAGCGTTGGCCACAGGCGTGTGGCCGCAGCGTTTGGAGCAGTTTTTCAGAAGCTGGCCGCCTCTTCCAGGAATAGGCTATGTTGAGGGGTAGGAATCGGTGTGGGATGTAGCGCGGTGACTAAGCGGCGCGTGGACAGTTCCCCTATCTTTGAGTATTAACGCGATATGGTTAAAGGTCCTATTGTCCACAACATCCAGCATCGGCATTATGAGCGAAAAATCACGATCATAAGTGGCAGGTCGCGCTCAGAGGGCAACCTCGGAGGCAGTTGCGCCACCTTGGTCATGTCACGTGGCAACGACAGCACAACGTGCCCACCGGATATTGAGCAAACTGCCCACCTTGACGGGTGGCAGCTAAATTAACGACTGGCGGCTCGGAAAGAGCAACCTGGATTGCACATGGCCCACCGCTGGTAGCACCTGCCGTCAAAGGGCAGTAGCGCATCCCTGAACCGCGGCACTGCACCACTGTGCCAGGAGAGGTATGAGGACTCCCAGTACCTATGAACGTAACGTAGACAACGACCTTCTGCGTACATCAGAGTTAACCCATTACGCTATGCGTCATACCCTTAAAACAGGGCTTAAGTGTTCCCTAAAATTCTTTTCCATGATAGATGCCACATGCCTGCATTCAGATCACGGGAAGAACTAACGTTTACAGCTAAGGCCGTGCACGTATTTAGAATTGTTTGCTATCTGCAGCAAATATCACATCCCAGCTTTTTCGGCTGCTTGTACAGTCTATTTCTTCTAGTAATCAAGGGAGAATTGAAGCAACCTAAAATTGCGACTTGAGTGGCCGTATCTCAGAGTATGAGGCGATGAAAATTCTTTATCATGCGGATGCGGGCCATAAATTCATCCGCTTTTAACCCAGCATTCTTAACACTAAACGCAACGTCGACAACAACAAGCGTTGTTCGCAGCAGAGAACATTGATTTGACGAGATACCTTTAGCACTTGTCAGTTGAATCAATTAAATTTACGAACAAAACAATCCGGAAATCAATAGCTGATAGGATACTTATTCCGCACAAACTATTTCTCGTCCACATGCTGGCGAAGGGCCGGCGGCAAATGAAACGCGAGTGAGACAATTAACACCGGATGAAGTAAACAGAAAATGTATCTTGTTCATGTAGACTGGATAGTGTGCGCTTATTTTCAATTTCGATGGCTTAAACAGAGTTACGTGATATCGTTAATGCCGCGCCTGCATTTATTTTCTAGCAGCAAACATTCTAGTGTTCTTATGTTCTTAGTTCGGATATGCTGTTCTCGTTTAAAGTGACAGTGATAGTACGAGTGCCGCGTAGTTAAAGCCCGTTGTATCCATAAAAGTGAACAAAATTCAACTTTCACGAAGACAATGCTGCTGCGCACGTATTGATATAATGCGGCACCTCTGTTCTTGCTAAGGCGATATATCACTACCTGCTCCAAAGCAGGATTCCGGTGCGATGTCTTCTATAGCAGGATACAACTTAAAAAAAGAAACAGCAGTTGCTAACACTGGGCCGCGGGCCGCGGTGTCTTGTATTACTCCTCTGACCAATCGCAACAGTAAACGAAATATTCTTTTTAATGTTTGACTATATCTAACAATACACGTATCAAAAATATAGAGATCATAATTTTTTTTCTTCTGATAAGCTTCTTGTTTAGGTAACAAGAAACGTATAAGCAGTGGCCTACTTTTTAGTCGCGGAGGAATTCTGTGCGTTGAGGCTGAATGTGAGCGGAGCTTCACTGGAGACTTAAGTTGTATACGACTATACATATAACTTATTTCGCGCACTCGCGCGCTTACCATGCAGATCCAGAAGCCGCCGCCTCGCCCTAGTGCATAGCCACAGTGAGCACTCTCTGAGGACCTCCTTATTCGCGTTAGTATAGACTAGGTCTCTTGTCTGTGCCTTGGCCTTTTCAGTCGCACAGCAGCGTCACATTTCTACAAGCGGAACCACCCCGCGGTCGCCACAGGTATGACCAGTGTCGTTGAAAGAAACACTTCGAAAGAAGTTTTCTTTCACCTGACTTCGCGCCACTCTTAGATCACCGAGATCGGTCACATGCACTTGTATTACGCGCACTCACTGGGCTTGCTTGTCCCGGTGGTGGCCGAGGGTTCGGTGAATGTGTGCACTCCGGATGTCCCAGCCGGGCTCTCCGTGGGTGGCCCTGCTGGGACGGAGCTCTGGCTGCCTGTCGACGCCGAAGGGTCACCAGGTAACCTGATCGGGTTCCTCTGGACGCCCTGTTGAGGCAGCCGCCTTTTTGCACTGATGCCGTCCTCTTCTCCATCGCCAAGCTCTCTGTCTTCATTTACCTCTGCGCACATGTTATACCGGGAGGCTCTGTGTGTCATGGAGGAGAAGCGCTTGAGACTGACTTTGCAATTAACATTGCTAATCAAGGGTGAATGTTAAGCTCGTAACGCGCACATTCGTGTGCTCTAAAGAACGTTACGGTGCAAATTACCTACTCTCTCAATAAAGTTGAGTTATCGGCGTATAACACTGAAGTGTACCTCGGAATGGTTTCTAATCACATAAACTTCGTAAGTCAAGCCGAAAAGATTCGCTATTTACTGTCCACGGTTGCCTTGGTACGCTTCAGTGGAGAGTGAGCTGTGCTCTCTGCTCTGAACCATGGATGCAGGATATTCTACGGCAGTAAAAATACAAATGTCGCCACTGCTGAAGTTAGGGCTCATGCGTGAGATGCCATTGAATTCGAGAACACGCCAACGAAGATCCCGAAGCGTCCCGAAGCGGCACGTGGGTTGTGATAGACATCATAGCGGTGGGCTCGAGTCCAATTGAGACCACGTGGAGTCTGGGCTACTTTAGCGAAAGCTATACTAGGCTAGCAGAAGCGCATTTCGTGGTGTCCGCCAAAGGCCACTATTGCGCATGCGCCGATTGCAACGCAACTAGTACCATGGCACCGCAACCATGGCAGTCACGCCGCGCAGCTGGGATATAAGCCGGACGCGATGCGCTCGCTCCTCAGACGCGCATCATGCAAGAAGAGAGAGCGGCCGTGCTCGTCACGGCAGCAGTACAGGCTGCGCGAAATTGAGCCTTTCGGTCCAGAAGTCGTCGCAGAGTACAAGGCCGGCCGACAGCGTGAAAACCAGGCGTGAAAGGCAAAGTAGGTGGCTGAAACGCCCGAAGAACGAAAGGAACGTCTCGCGTAGAGAAGCCGCCAAGCTGGTGAACGACGGCTTGTCGCTACCGAAATGCCAGCAGACGAAACTGCTTTCACTACGTATATCCTGGCCTTGCTGAGCTAAGCCCCTGCCGTTTTTTTGCATATCGCTTCCTTCGCTATGAGGCTGGTGTGACCTTGGAACCAGTACCCAAGCACCAAAGCAACCGCGGCGGGTTGACGCGAAGAAAGAAATAGTCGCTGCGAAGCGTTCCGTAAAGCCAAACAGGATGCATTGAAAGCAACGCTCCACGATTAAAAAAAAATAAAACGGTTACCTGAAAGCACCTGGTGCTACGCTGTACAGGCAGAACAGAGACACCGCCACACATGACACTAAGCCCCTATTGTTTTCAGCGTTAACCACGGTGCTAACCAAGCATTAGAATTTCACTCACCGAACGGGGTATGCTCACGCGTCCCAAAAGTGAAAGACGGACTAATAAAATTGAATCACTTTCAAGCTCTCCTTGATTCGGCTGCTTTTCTGCACTAGTTCACGAAAGTGCCGTGCGAGTGAGACTCCATTTCTTGAGGCGCGAATGCAGCCTGACACTAGTGCTCTCGGTGCTGCCACGAAATCGAGTGCAGAAGTGCAGAAACGCTCGCCTGCTGCGGCCGTGGCTTCTGTCGCGTGGTTTAACATATGAGCCACGATTGTGCACGTTGTATTGAACACTGTGCATTCGTTCGATGGCGCGTCTCATGGAACGGTCGTGATATTTGTTAATTCCAAAAGTGATAACCAAATTTACACTGCCCTCTCTGCTGTGTTCTGCAGTTAGTGTCGCTGGTCGACCGTCACCGAGTAAACGGGTACATTGGAGAGGCAGCAAACCATATACTTGTACCTTTAATTCAGAAGGTAATTTATAACTTTTGTTTATCTACTAGAGGACACATTGGGGGGGGGGGGGGGAGGTGTTAAAAGGGACAGTGCCTATGCCCTTAAAAGGTTGCGAACACACCCGCCTCAGTCATAGCAGCACTGACTAGGCGGCAAAGGGCGAGGACGTCCTCAAAGTAATAAATGTAGTACTCGCCAGGCTACTGCAGACGGGCGGCGCTTTTTTCTTGGCCAGCTCAGAAAGACCGGAAGGTGTACGAAAGTTTTCAGCAGCTGTGCCTTGAAAGTTGGCCAGACAGGGATGTCGCCCTCTTGATAATGAAATCAAGTTTCTGCGACATGGATCCAGTTGAAAACGACGTTAATCACAAAAATGTTTAGCGCACTCACGCCGAACGACAAGTTAGATAAGAAAACACAAGCGCTTGTGTTCGTCTTGTCTACCTTGTCGTTCCTCGTGAGTGCGCTAAACTTTTTCGTGATGCATTACCAACTAGCTCAGCTGCCGGTGGACAAGTACAGACCCTGGTATAACTGCCGAGCCAGTTTTCCACATCGTTGCCACAAAGGCCGGCAAAGATGGGGGGATCGCGCTGGAGGCTGGTAACGGTCCAGGCAGCAGTAGCCGCAGCAGCAGGCGTAGAAGCTGGCGGTGAGCGTATTCCGTTTCCTAATTCATAGCGGCGGGCAGAGGACGCAAACAAAGGCCGGAACATAGCTCCAGGGAGGGCAGTGGGCGGGTCCACAGTGAAAGGTGGGGAGTATACGAACAAAGCGCCTTTAGTCCAGGACGCCCTGGCACTATGCGCGCGATTCTCAGGACTGTGGCGAGCGATAATGAAGGGTATAAGTTCGCGCACCGCAAACTATATATATATATATATATAGTATTCAGTAGGAGTTCCAATGGCCCAGTTTACTAGTTTAGGTACGCCGCGGTGGCTCAGTGGCTATGGTGCTCGGCTGCTGACCCAAAAGACGCGGGTTCGATCCCGGCCGCGGCGGCTAGAATTTCTTTGGAGGAGAAATTCTAGAGGCCCGTGTACTGTGCGATGTCAGTGCACGTTAAAGAACCCCAGGTGGTCGAAATTTCCGGAGCCCTTCACTACGGCGTCTCTCATGGCCTTAGTCGCTTTGGGACGTTAAACCCCACAAAACCAAAACCAAACCAAACTAGTTTAGGTACAGTATTGCGACAAACGTGACTGTTCTTTTAACGTTTATTTTGCCAACAGTTTCGGGAATGGTATTCCCTTCGCCGGAACTGTTGGCAAAATAAACGTCAAAAGAACAGTCACGTTTGTCGTAATACTGTATATATATATATATATATATATATATATATATATATATATATATATATATATATATATATAGGGTCTGTTCTGAAAGTAGTAGGACTGGTTTTTTCCTGGGCGAACGGGCGGACGAGAGGTGGTCTGCGCGTACAGGATCGTTGAAGGGGGATATTGGGAATGCTGGGGAAAATCGGCAGTAGGCTCTCGGCCGTTGATGAGAGGAGGTCGCTTGTACTGTGAACCCCGATCGAAACGTCTCGTCACGCAAAATCACCAAGTGTTTAGTGGATCAGCGATACGCGATAAAATTTTGAGTAAATCTTGGTAAAACGGACAAAGAGACTCACAACATGATTAAGGAGGCCTACGGTGACACTTCTATGGGTAGATCAGGTGTTTTTTGAGTGGCACAAGCTGTTTCGAGAAGGTAAGGAAAAAGTGGAGGAAGACGACCACTCCAGACGCCTTTCGACCAGCAAGACCAACGAAAATGTGTAGCGAGTGAAACATTTACTTAACAGTGATCGTAGAATGAGTATCAGAATGATTGTTGATGACTTGAGCATTCCTCAAACCCAAGTTTTTGAGATAGTGAGAGAAAACTTATCCATGAGGAAAGCGTGCGCGAAGTTGGTACCGGGAGTGTTGTCAGAGAAGGAAAAGGCCAACCGGTAGGATCTTCTTCATCATGTGAATGAGGACCCCGATTTTTTGCCCAGCACAAGGCGGCAACGCTGCCTCAGCCCCCCTACAGTCTCGACTTGGCCCCGCCAGACTTTTTTCTATTCCCGAGAATAAAATCGGCGCTCAAGGGGAAACATCACGGATCGGTACAGGTGGTTCAACAGGCCGTGACGAGGGAGCTAAACAGCATTCCGGTCCAGGCGTTCCTGGAGGCGTACGAAAACTGTAAAACTCATTGGAAGCAGCGTGTAGGTGCGGAAGGGTGCTACCTTGAAAAATTGTAATGGTTTGTTCCATTCCCTTGAATAAATTTTGTTTAAAAAAATGAGTCCTACTACTTTCAGAACCGACCATATATATTGTTGAGGACGGAGGGGCCCAGCGAGTTGTAGACTGGGTCGTTCAGGGCAGCAGGTCCCTACTCCAAAGGAAGATGGTAAACTCCATTGAGGAGGAAAGTGTACAGAAGGTTTATTCACATATTTACAAGCGTAAGAGAAGTGAGAGACCGGAGTGAGAGACTGAAGTGGGAGACTATTCTGCCGCATTCGTTGTCGACTTTTATACCCTTCTTGGTCCCCAAATTCCCTAGGTTGAGGACGCCCACGCCGGAGTGGGAGGGGCCTATAACTTTCACCTCTGCGCACAAACACAACACCGCACTTAGGGTCACGCCCCTGTCACGTGTTGATTCCGAGGGAAAGAAGGTTGCCGTCGAGACGTTGAATGCGGTAGGTGGTGGTTTCTGGCCAGCTGAAAGCCCCGCGGGTCACCGACATCTGTGGTTCATCAACTGGTACCCGCCGCTCGAGGCCGGAACGAAGAGGTCATGAAAGGCCGGAGAGTGCTTCTTTGTCCTTGCCCGCCAGCTCGTCGCGGCGCTTGGCACGCCAAAGAGCCACAGCCAACGAAGCCCTTTGTTCCCCCGGCATGCTCACAGCAATTGGGGAAGATAACATCGGTCTCCCCGCGGCGGCGGCGGCGACACTTGAAGAGACTTCGGAAAGGCGGTCTGTTTTTGCTAAAACTTCAACCCCTTCTTTATGGTTCTGTACTCCGACCGGGAAGGGCTCGGTAAATGGAATCAGCTGTCACCTGGGTCCCGTGTGTGGTCCATGACGGCAGGCTTGGGGCAACGGTCGCCGAGTAGAAAGCAGGTACTCTCAGCCACCCAGGAGACATATGTGTGCTGGCTGCCTCCGCCGCTGCTTAGCCTTCGCCGTACCTTGCTTAACGACGACCCACGTTTGGTGGTAATTTCTCCCAGACCCGCGTTCTTCGACCCTGACACCGCATCTGGCTTCCCGATGACACACGTCGGGAAGTAGTCCTTCCAGGCCCGTGTACTAGGACCTTAACAATATATATATATATATATATATATATATATATATATATATATATATATATATATATATATATATATATATATATATATATATATATATATATATAAGAGAAAGCCGGAAAAAAGAAAAAAGGGTCATGCAGGAGCTAAGGAGGACGGAAGGAGGAGGAAGGAAGGTAAGGTGATTAAAGAGAGAGTGTTATAAGGAACGACTGCGTGTCCCTTTTAATCTGTCACAATGGCAGTTTAAGAACGTAGGGCCCGCCCGAGATCACCCCGACCCGCTCCTCCTTCGCAGTGGCCCAGGGGTCCTCCGGCTGCCTCCCTCGCCGCCCGCAACCTCCATACCGTTTGGGAACGGCGTCAACGCCTGCTCGGCGGATGCGACCCAGGCCCTGCTTCCCGTAGCCCTTGTTGTGACTTTGGGCATCCCACCGCTACCTCCAATGTTGTGACTTTGGGCATCCCACTGCTGCCACCAATGTTGTGCCATAGAGGTGGTCCCGTTGCGCTCGCCCCCCGTTCGTGACTGAGCGTTGCCAGCTCTCTTAGCGGTAGCGAAGACTCCGAGTCAGGCGTCGGTGAGACTAAGAAAACGCTTTATACATTATGTACAGGGCATAATATAGTTCAACATCGGCACGGGGGCCGAGAGCTACACAACGCGACTGTTCTCGCACAGCGACGATCAGCGAGACACCAGCACGTCACACCATCCGACTCCACTCGTGAGCAGCACTCGAGTCACGGTGGGTCGGTTACTCGGTCACTCCGTCACACACTTCCCAAGCTGCAGCGGTGGGGCTTTTATAGCCTGAGGAACGGTGGCCCCTCAGAACTGGCCAATCCAAAGGCAGCACTCGACGGCAGTCCGAAAGGACCAACCAGCGACCGCGCCGGCCACCCGCTTCAAATTTTGCCGCGCGCGGTGACGCCCCGGGGAAACGGAAACCGGCGCCTCGTAGTCTGGCACCCAGCGACGTGTCCAGGCACGCTGCTCGCCGATGCTTCTCCTTAAGACCCCGCTGACTTACGGCGCAGCATCGTGGCTTGTCAAGGGAGCGTTAGGGCGCGTTGCCTTGCGGCGCAGCACCAGGGCTTGTCAAAGGGACGTTCGCAGCAGAAAGTTTGCGGCCTGCAGATTTGGAATCCGGGCGGGTTTCCCGGCATAACATCCTCCCTGCCCTGTCCGTTCAGTCACGGGAATTCGTCGTTCACCATTGCGATAGCGCGCAGTTCGCTGTCCTCCGGCTGCCCAGTGCCGCTCCCAGAATTTCGTGGCTTTTCCGACCACTCAGCCGCGTGGATGCAAGCCGTCGAAGATGCTGCCCGGTGCTTCGCCTAATCTTCCTACACCACGCTCGCATTCGCGGGAGACCGTCTTCGAGGAGCCGCTCGTGCCTGGCACCTGTATGAAGGCCACCGCTACTCCACCTGCTCGGACTGGAGAGCTGCCCTCCTGGCCGCTTTTGCCCCACTGCCGAATGCGCACGACGCTAAATTCCTGCGGATGTGGTTGCTACTACAAGCTCTTTAGGAGGACGTCGCCGTGTACGTTTATGAAAATCTAAGTCGGCTCGAGGCCTCAAAACATGGCGTGGCCCGCGCCTTCCGCCAGGCAATATGTCGTCGAGGGCCTGCATGATTCCATCAATGCAGCTATCCTAGCTACCAAAGACACCGGCTCCGTCCACACCTTCGTCCGCCTGGCCGTCGTACTGCAGGACACCTCGCGTCGACGCGGAATGCGCTCTTACACCACGACATCTGCTGAGGGTCCGCGCATGCAGTATCAACACAGGGAGGTGCAGCATCGTACGGGCGGCCCGATTATCCGGTATCGTGTGTGAGGCACGGTGAAGTGGTTCAACTTGGCGGACAGCTAGGGATTTCTCCATGATACCAACACCGTTGAGGACACATTCGTTCACTGCACCGCGATGCAACACCGGAGACCAAGGAGACCGTCGCTAGAAATGCGCCGCAAACTACACCGCCTACAAATGATGTACAGTATTGTCAACCACCATGTCAAAATAAATTTTCATAATTACATGCACTTCAACGAATCCAGGAAAACGAGAGGCAAGCACAGCAAAACAATTGTAATGCCGCAGGTTAAAACTAACGCCTACCGTTCATCATTCTTTCCTCGAACCACAGCTGAGTGGAACGCCCTACCCTATGAAGTAGCTGACATGCCCTCAGTTGAATCTTTTGTTACAGCCGTGTCATCTTATCTATGATGCTGCAAGTATTTCTTTACAACGCTTCTTGCTTTGCCGTCCGCCTTTCAAAGTGTATTCCTTCTTTCTTTTTTTGTGTGTTTTTTGATTGTCACATTCCTTCATGGCTGATTGTCAATAGCATGTTTTCTTTCTTTGCCGCTGTTAAACTCACCTTAGCAATTGTTCAAGAACAATGTATCCACTCCTGCTTTGACTGCCAAGAGGCAGTTGGCAGTATTTGATAAATAAAAATAAATAAGGTCCATCGCATTCGGGAAGGGTAGATGGATGAGTCGAAATCACTGGTGGGGAGATAGTTCGCAACAGTGGCCAACGCAAGGAAGTTGCAACGATGTCGAGAAGCAACATGCAGGCAACTACCGGTTCTCACAGTGAAGTAACGAAAGGCAGGGTGTTGTCGGCTGAAAAGGCATCTAGCACTGCGATGCGGCTTCTTCCAAGGCCTCCATGGTGTTTCGGGAGAAGAATCGTTCCAGACGTGGCAGAGTGTTAGGATACCGCACAATCAGGCGAAGACGCCAGCGAGCGACCTTTGTTTGTGACCATTCAATGAAGGTGGGTTTCAACAAGTCGGTTGGACGCTCCAGCGGCAGCTTTGTGTACAACAGCAGCAGAAACGAGAACTTCATGAGACCATCGCCGTACAGGAACAGGCTCCTGGTCAAGTCGGCGGTGGTGAAAGACTTGAATCTATGCGGCCAGCAGGACGGCCGCGATGCAGAGAAGGCGGCAGCCCCGTATTGTCAGCGCCGAAGGACTCATTCCCAAACACCAACGCGCTGCATGCCAAGACAGCCGGATCTAATAAATGTACGGGGTAACGCCATCATAGCGGCTCTGCAAGAGAACTGCCAAGGCAAAAATCTGAGCGAGACTATGAGTGCACCACCAAGCAGAAGGCTGGAAAGTTTGAACTCTCCGAAGACATCTGATCGATGTGGAGCCAGAAAAAGAGGGTTGGCCGGTAGGCTCTGCAAGAGAACTGCCAAGACAAAATTCTGAGCGAGACTGAGTGCACCACCAAGCAGAAGGCTAGAAAGTTCGAACTCTCCGAAGACATCTGATCGATGTGGAGCCAGAAAAAGAGGGTTGGCCGGTAGGGCAGACGATGTGTGTGCGTGTGTGTGTGTGTGTGTGTGTGTGTGTGTGTGCGTGTGTGTGTGTGTGTGTGTGTGCGTGCGTGCGTGCGTGCGTGTGTGTGCGTGTGCGTGTGTGTGTGTGTGCGTGTGTGTGTGTGAATCCGCCTGACAGGCTGGGCATCCTCCCACACAGCAGGCATTAGACAAGCAAAGAAACAAACAAAACATCTAAATGTGGGAACACCCGATATAAGTGGTATCGCAGTAAAAACTGGAGGGGACACTTAAGCTCCCCGTTAATGGCAAGACGAGAGAGCATTAATCGGTTAATGCCCATATATATACGCGGTACTTGTCATTTTCTACTTTGGACTTAAAAGTCATCTCGAATTCTTCATACCGCTCCCCTGGCACAGTAATGCCGCTCTTAAGTCATGCACCAGAGCCTCGGCAGGCCACTGTCAAAAACACAACCACAGCTGGGACTATGAGATCCAGGCTGATTTTACAAACAAGCTCTCTTCTAATAACTAATTTAACTGCCACCTGCAACGCTGGGAGTTTCCTTACGACTCAGTGGGCAGGTTGTGTGGATTCCCAATATTACGTGATCTACGTCGCCCATTTTGGCTACTTCTGCCAGCTGTATTCGCTCACACAGACGCCACTGAGGACGACAAAAGTGCATGGTTTTCCACTCTACGGCACCCCTAACGCTTTTGCATAAACATTGTCTATCGCCCAGCAACGCCCAGCATTACAGGAAATGGTAGGCTTATTACCCTTAATATTACCTTTAAGAGTTTCTTATCGCCGAGCAGGTCAACTTTGCACCTGCCTGTTCGAACTTCGATTCTTCCTCTGGTAGATACTTTGAAAAACAAAATTTCTCCAAATATTGAACGAGCTGGTATGCGTAAGCATTACTCTCTTTTGATAGCTGCATCATATGCGATAACTGGTGCATTATAAATGATGTAGCCGACAACAAATGGTTCGGCCATGGAATGGTGAGGCCAAGGTGCACAGAAGCCTTGAGGCGAGCGTAGGTCATCGGAGCATTATTGGAAACATTAATCCCATGTAGCAGAAGCAAATTTGTTGCGCCAAGGGCACGAGGAGTGCTCACCTGACATGATGAACGCCAGGATGAGAGCGGCGCACATGACGAAACTGAGGGCGAGGCAGGCGCAGCACAGCGCCACGTAGTCGTCCTGCGTCCAATCGGCGCTCCTGAACGAAAAAGCAAAAATACGCGCTGATGGTTTAACATCGACCGTAGTGATGCTTAAAAAGACGGGGCTTACTTCCGGTCTAACGATATGCTCCAGTGACACGCATGATCATACAATGTTGAAAAGCCCCCTAGAAAAATGCTAATCGTTCTGCATCGATAAGTTTAACGGGTTGTAATTAACAAAAAAAAAGCATTCTCTCCGCTAAGCAGAGGTTTTATAAGACAGAAAAAACTAAAAATGAAGCACAAATGTTCCCCCCAGCGACCTATCTTAGATGCAAAATGCGTTTGCCGACATCTATTGTTCGGCTATCCCGGAGGATATCCTGCCCTGACATTCAGTCCAAAGTGGTCGTAAATCCGCCATTTTGGTTAGCATGTCAGGACTTTGCATTGACTAGCGGGAAGCCTTTTAAATCCAACTTTCTTGGCTTGAAATGTGCCCGTTTTAATAAAAATGTCAACACATGAAGATAGAACGAGAGAAGCAATTGCCATCGCAAAAAAAATAATGCGTGACGTTATCCTCGATGTCCCTTCCGTGGCACACGGGTGTTGACGGAGACCGCAGCGCGAAAGAAGGTAGACAAGTGGGAACACGCAAGACAGCACGGGTGCTTCCTGTGTTCCCTCTTGACTACGTTTTTTCTTGCTGTGGTTTCCGCCAATTACCTATTCACCGACTCGCCTAGACAGAAGTCCTCATTCAAAGCACAAAGGAAGCTTGCCGAGAGGGAGCGAGCTAACGTGCCTGCTGTACATGAGGTACAAGTAAAAAAGTTTTTCTCAAGCATTTCGCCCCAAAGAAAGCCGAACACAATTAGAGGGAAAGCATGCCCAGCATCATGTACGGAGCCAGTATAAAACTCGTACATCCACATATGAGTCGACTGCTCAAAGCATTGGGACGAATTTGCCGCCAATGGCACAGTTCTCCCCGTCACTTGGGAGCAGCAGTCAGCCACTGGGCTCGCATAGCCGCTGCCATCAGCAACGCGTAATGATGCATACGAGGTGACGACGCCCATCCAACTTTTCACATCCCTCATCGGTGAAGTACAAGCTACTGGCCCGTCGAAGTTCTTACGTGACAATTGCTCCTAACGCAACGTCTGGAGGTCGACCGGGTCTCCACTGCCGGATTTGTTCCCCATGAAATATACGAGAACTTAAGTCTTGTGAGACTCCAGTTCACGCTAAAAATTCTAAGGTGGTCGAAACCTTATGGGTAGAGCTCTTATATAGCGTCCCTCGATGCTCGCATAGTCACTCTTGCCACAGTCAATCATTAACCTAAGATTAACGTAACAACAGAAACCATGTAAAGCCCATAAAGATTGTTAATTTCAATTGCAAAGTGTTTAAGCACAGCTATTTTCCATTTTAGATTAACAGAACTCAAGGAAGAAGAGTTAAAACTCATCACCAGAGGGCCCCGAACCCATGACGACTGCCTGCTCCGTGAGGTGCCCTTTCCAAACAGGCAGCAGTAGCTGTTCATTGCCTTTCCGCTTGCATGCATGCTGAAACATGGTGCCTTATGTTTCAGCATGCATTAAGCCTTTTAGGAACTTAAATACGAAGAACCGCGAACATACACCACTTATGGAAGCAACTTATCCATATACGCGCCTCATTATTCGCAAGGCAAACATTGCGATAAGTTTTCCGCAGGCCGCCAAAACAAACAAGGCCTTTTCCAAAACACTTACTCAGCGATCGCTGGTTCTGGAGAGGAAAAAGCAATGCGCGTTCTGAATGCCAAAAAAATTTACTTTTGGAGGCGTTAAATTCGTCTCGGCCCTTTAAAGGCTGTGAATAAAACGGGCGAGGTCTTCTTCTGTCGATAAAACCTGCACTATGTAAAGTCACAGTTTTGCGAAAACTGGGAGCGTGGGACCACCGAACTTTGAGGTGCACTCCTGCTTAGAGCTGCTGAGAACGGAGGGCACCAGGCACATGCGCAGCATTCTCGGCCCAGTCTCCATGGCTGTCGGCGGCAGCGCTTCGCTATGCGCGGCGGCCACGTGCTCCCAGTTTCCCTCTAAGTGCGAAACAGACGTCAATATCCCAGGCGCCCGCTATCTGCTCAAGGGACATCATCAAATGAGGATGTCCCGTGGACAAATCTGCAGGGCATGTTTTGCTAGGTATTGTTCAAAAACAAAGGTTCAGCAGTGATGCCAACTTCGCGAATTTGCGCATGACACTCCAAGATATAGCCCTAACAATAGTTTTGTTTTTCTTTTCGACCGTCTTAGCCGACTTGTAAGGAAGAATACAACAGTTGTCCTTGGTGACAGCTTTAATTACGTGCTACTTGATGCCCACTGATGGCCTTCGTGCCTGTTTCTCTACCAGTGACACCTGATTGTGCGGTAGTTACTTGAAATTTAATTTTTTACTAAGCCCACAATCTGCACACTTCATTCTCGTAATGTAAACAGGTAAAGGTCTAAATCTATCTTTTACAGTCACCCTCATACAGCTTTTGTTAGGTATCACGAATATCGGATTTCATTGTTGTTACCATCATAATCCTCTCGTATCATGCATACCGAGACCCCTGGAAGCTCTAAGATAAAAAAGCGCGATCTTACGTCACACATTCCGCTTTTCTTCAATGTGTAGATTTTTGATTGCCTTCCTTTTTCTCACCATACATTTCCTTCAACAGCGTCTACAAAGCGAGCCGCCTTTAATTTCTGAGGGACAGTGACAGTGGAAGACTGGTGAAGTAAAGGTGAAGTAATTGGAATCCGATTCCAGTTACGGACAGTTCTCGATACTTGACCAGCGCCAAAGAACACGACCCGCAAAGATGCATTTTCGCACCCGAAGCGCTGTACTATCAAGTGAGCGTTCATTATTCGCGACTGCCTTTCGTACGTGTACTCGCTAGACACACGGGCTAAGAGTGAGTTGGTTGGTTGGTTTATGGGGTTTAACGTCCCAAAGCGACTAAGGCTGTGAGAGACGCCGTAGTGGAGGGCTCCGGAAATTTCGACCACCTGGGGATCTTTAACGTGCACTGACATCGCACAGTACACGGGCCTCGAATTTCTCCTCCAAAGAAATTCAACCGCCGCAGCCGGGATCGAACCCGCGTCTTTCGGAACAGCAGCCGAGCACCATAGCCACTGAGCCACTGCGGCGGCTCTAAGAGTGAGTGGTGAAATAACGACTCTGTACAAGGGGCGACTTGCTGAGCAAGGACAATTCCATCTGGGATCCAGAAGCAAGAAGGGACCCAAGAACGATGCCGATTATATTTCATTTCATTTCATTTCATTTATTAAGTCCTCAAAGGCCCCATTTAAGGGGTATTACATGAGGGGTGGGCGGGGAGTACGGCAGTTATGACAAAAAAAAATTATTTTCAATGGCAGACTTGAATTGTTGAAGATCTTCAAGGGAAGCGATATGGCCGGGAAGGTCGTTCCAGTCCAGGGTAGTACGGAGGAAAAATGATTTTTGGAACGTTGTGGTATGGGCGCGCTGGGGGTAGACTGCTTTGAGATGGCTGTGACGGGATAAACGATGGGCTGGGCGGATGAGTGCGTTGTTCGGTGGCAAGCTGTGAAAAAATGTATGATAAAGAGAAAGGCGAGCTAGTTGACGACGGGATGCTAGGGTACGAAGTTCAAGTCGAGATTTTAGTCCAGTTACACTAGCGCGATATGAGTACTCTGGAAGCGCGATTTTGAATAGATTCCAGTAAATTCGACAGGTTGGTGTGGTGAGGGTCGAATATAGAACTGGCGTACTCTGGTTTAGGTCGGACAAGTGATCGAATCCTACTCGAATCCTAATCGAATCCTACTGTTAATCTCCCTCTTTTAATGGCGGGTTTAAGTGACGGCATACCCCAGTTATATTTTTGCGCCTTCTTTCTCAAGTCAGTCAAGATTAGGGATAAAAATAAAGAGAATAGATATGGAGTTGAATGATCATATAATCCCTAGCCAAGTATAACAAGCGAAACGCCTTAAAGAGATAAACCATACGTAACAGTACGATAAAAGATAGTTTTTGATTTATGGGGGTTAAACATCCCAAAGCGACTCAGGCTATTAGGGACGCCGTAGTGAAGGTCTCCGGAAATTTCGACCACGTGGGGTTCTTGCTGCTCCCGCCACGATGCTTTCGCCACCTCACATAATGACCTGTACCGTTTTTTATACTCGCCCTCGCTGACAGTACAACGCTTGTTGTGGGTATGCGTGTTCCTCCGTCGGTGTTCTCTCTTCTCCTCGTCTAATACGAAGGATCTTACGCTAACAATACAACGAGCCCTTCGCAGATCATGTGCGCTTCAAAACGTCAGCCCAGGCCTACATCAGACATGGTAGAAGTGTTTTCTGAGAGAAATGAGCTGCCTTTCAAAATAGCAGGTCAAACGGAGTCGCCGATTAAAAGAAAACGCACCACCTACCAGCCGGGTGCCTAATGGGTGCTAATGACATGAATAGGGCAGTGACTGAGAACGCCAGAACACCAGGAATCTAAATGCGTCTTATATCCTTTCTACTCTTATATGACCCGATACCTGTGTTCCTGTCGCTGGTAACCATGCTGAAAACAGGCACAAGGAGGCTAACAATAAAAAAAACGAATTCAACACTACATCTCAGGCGATTTAAAACGACTGCATCGGGTTGCAAGATGATAAGGAAAAGATTCTCAACGAAGCCGGTGTCTGCCTCTGCAACACCCACGGTGCGGTTTCTACATAGTACTGTGCATCTAAATTCTTGCTGCAGGTATGAAATAGGTGTAGTGGTGCAGAATGAAGCTTACCAGTGTCGACCAAAGATTCGCTTGCTGAAAGAGAGTGAAGAAGCTAAGGTCTTATGCTAGCAAAGAGATGACGAACAGACGGCGCAATTCATCGAACACCTCTTGCAGCGGTATGCGCCAAACACAACGGCATGCTTGTCCAGAGCAAACTGAAGAGCAAGTAATGAACGGCAGAAAAAGCAGAAAACACAAACTTATAAATCTCGTTTTAATGAGGCCTTCAATCTTCGTGGTATCATTTAACGTTAATTGTGCGGATCGATTAGTCAGGAGCCCTAAACAGGTTCATCCAGTTTTCGTTTATCTTGTGCCTGTACACCAATTGCGTCGTTGTCCTGTCTTGTGTTAGTTCCTCCCATGAACGGATTCTTTACACCAGAATAATACTAAGACCAAAATACAGAATTACAGGCACGACGAAGAGAAAGGTTCCACTGCTAGAAATGACTGCTAGAATAAGGTGCCGCCGTGGGCTACCGTATGTGGCCGAGTATGTGAGAAACAGTCCTGCATCAATTCAAAGAGCTGTGATTTTGGGATGGGCTGGCCTCTGAGACGGTGTTTGCTCCGTGATAGCTTATTTCCGAATTGGAACAGCTGTCAAAGCAGCACGCTATTCGTGTTGTTTGTAAAAGCGATCATCAAGACAATTCAGTTACACTGTCCGCGGCGTTCCTTAGTTTCGTGGTCGCTCTTCAGAACTCTGGTGTTTGAAAGCCCAGCCAATAAGTGCGAACAGCAATTCTCCACCATCATCACGAGGAACATCATCTAACAAGGTTATGATGGCCAACATGCAGATTATTAAAAGGACACTGACACAAAATTTTGGGGTGTTCCTTTCCTCACCCCAAAAAAAGCCTACAGGCCTCCAAATTACGAGAACGACCTCAAAATACCAGTGCGCAGCGTTATAATTAATTACGAGCGATTTTGCACTATCAGGTTCGCTTTCAATAGGCGCTAGCACTGCAGTTCACGTTGAGGTCACAGTCGACCGGCAAACTACCACGTTTCTTATCAGGCCGACGTCCTCAGCAAGCATTGGTGGTTCCTGTGCTCGGAGCACTAGATTGGGATACTTCGCAATAATTGGGGCAAGTGAATCTTGACGTCACTTAATGCACGAGGAAATGCCGAGCGCCTCCTCTAACCTCATTCAGAATCACATTAACCTATGTTCCAATGACCGACTGCGACTGAAACTTGCCAGAGTGCCTATCCTTTCTTGCGTCAAATAAGAATAACAATTATTGTTGTTGTTATTACCGTTCAAAATTTTGTGTCTGCTCCTCATTAGAGTGGCAGGTGCTTCCGAACGGCTTTGACTGTGCGCTTTGTTTACCTCCAAGCATATCGCGATAACATGCCAGCCTTCTGTTTTGTCCTTTAACCACCTTCCGCTGTCGCCATTGCAATTTAAAGGGGCTCTGAAGGGGTCCGAATAAGGTTTCATTATGCCTGAGATGTGAAAGGACACCGCTTCACGAGTATTGTCCAGCAAGAGTTTTTTTTAATGCGCGTCTAGAAGTTGACTTATCTGAAGTTCTAACTTGAATTTCAGCGTCTTCGCGCCATTCCCTCAAGTCTCGTCAATTTTTTCACGCTAGAAGGTCGGTGCTCCTCCGCCGGCCGCTCCTCCAGGGCGGAGCTTCCTGGCCCGCCGGAGCTACGCGGCTTATTGGGCGGGGCCGTGGTAGCTGCCGGACGTCTGAAAGAATCTAACCAATAGCCATCTCTCAACTTCTATACGCATAGCACGAGCGACGGAGGAGGGTGCGAGCATGAAAAACTCGCCGGGGCAGGGGGGGGGGGGGGGGCGCCAACTTTCGTGCGAATGTGGATTCTCTGCTGTGTGTACAGTTGTATTATTTGCCTAAGGTTTTCGTGACAACACAATGCAGTGAATGAGCGAGTTGATGTGCTCTTCTCTTTAGGTGCTTTAGAGTCCCTTCAAGCCACTGGAGCCTAGGTCGGATACTTCCAATGACGTCCTATTTTTTCCCTTTCTGCCTGCAATGCAGCCACTTTGCCTCGGCTGCATCGTAACTCACTGTCCTCTAGATTTCCACGTTTATTTAGTCTGGCGGTGCATATTGTATTAATGCTTTTTAGAAAACATTTTCTTTGTAGTTAATCTTCTGAAACTTGTAACGGTTGTACGATCCTACTTATTACGTCGGACTAAGTTGTATTTTATACCAAACAATCTGCTCACGTTACTTTCGAATAGAGTAGCTGACAGCGCCCTTGAAATTGACTCTTATTAATGAATTCTCCCAAAGGTTAACTGTCTTTTCTTTGTTCGTTACCTTCTTAGTAACTTGCGCACGTGCAGTAATCCCTACTGTGCCTTAACTTCGTTGGTCAATACAGGTCTTGCGGAAACTGTGGGCATGGGTTTGTTCTACATATTGAAACCTGCATTGTAATACCTACACTGCTGGATTCTGCATGCTCTGTGTCCCAATCTTTTTGTGCTCATGTGACCAGTCATTCTGCGCTATTGTTAATAATTTTCATCGGTCTGGCTAAGTTCACCTCCGTGATTTCTTTTCTCTGCGTGCAAGAACTTTGGTTTTGCTCTTAGTACTTTTTTTTTGCCGCTGCAGTCGTGCCTCTTTACCTTTGGCCTAGAATCCAGTCAAGCTGATCAGATTTTTTTCTTTCTGGTGTCTTTGTGTTCTGTTCACGCGTAATAATAACGAATCATGTATTGATGATGAGGATGATTAATGTTATTGGCGCAAGGGCAGCTATGGCAAAGGAGCTCCATGACATACCATATTATTGGCTAGTCCATGTGAGGCCTCAATTTCCAAGAATTTATCCCCAGCGAAGCCGAGCAGCGGACCAAAATAAAGCTTGAGCCCATAGGAAAGCGTTGGGCACCGGGCAGCCCTAAGCATCGAACCCCACACCTACCGCACATGATGCAGATGCTCAAACCACCAGGCGTAAAACTTTTACGGCAGTCGTACATTCGGTATGCCGAAGTTCGCAATCTTTAGCGAAAGGCATGGGTCGTGCTTTGTCTAGTTCGTTTGTGTTACGAAAGACGCCTTTACATAACTGATGTTCAAATAGCTTTTGAATTTTCAAAGTCTCCCTATTTGGAAGTGCCAGTGGTTAATTAGCATAATGCTCTGGAGAATTCGTTTGTGCTAGGAGACAAGTTTGGTGTTCTGTACTAAAAAACCACGGAACGCTCTGCCAATTCAAGCCTTTATAAAGAACAGTAGCTATTGCTTAATTTACCAGCGCTAAATTTTTAGTCCTGCGATCCTACTGCAGCCAGTTTTATGCAATATTACGCTATAGCACTGCTAATCATGACAGGGTATAAGAGCATCGATGACACAAGAAGCACTTACACACTGTCTGAAAGGTGGAATCCATTCGTTGTGCTAGGAAGAGAAAACAATTTTGAATGGTGAAAAACAGCGAAAAATGGTTTCGCTCGGTTTGGTTTACGGTGTTAACGTCCCAAAGCGACTCAGGCTATGGGAGACGCCGTAGTGAAGGGCTCCGGAAATTTCAACCACCTGTGGTTCTTTGACGTGCACTGCCATCGTAGAGTACACCAGCCTCTAGAATTTCGCCTCCATCGAAATTCGACGACTGTGGCTGGGATCAAAAACGCCTTCGGGTCAGCAGCCGAGCCTAACCACTGATCCACCGTGGCGGCGAGAGAGAGAAAAATATAACTGCCAGTGTGAAAATTAACGCTTCGAAAGAACTACTTATCTGGTTGGGTTTCCTTTCCTGTAGAAAACTGCGAGATATCTACAACCAAAACCTTTTCAACCTCAAAATCGCGACGCGGCAGCGCTGGCTGGGCTGCCTCCTCGGGCTTACATTCTGCGCGTGCATAAGTTTGTGCAGTGGAATCCGGGATGCCTGCTTCTTTCAGTTGAAATGCGTCCGAGCGCGTCAAAGCAGAAGTTAGCTTTCGAAAATTGAAGAAATTGTGACAGACATATATTTACCATGCGATTTCTCGTAGTGAAAGCAAGTGTACATATACAGGACAAAGTTTTTGTATGGTCGAAAATTTATACGAAACATTATTATCTAATAAAACGTCCAATCAATCTCGCTGTAATATCTTCGGCATGTGCAGGGCAAATTAACTCACAGTAAACACAAGAAAGCTTTTTATTCAGTCTGCCTATCACTTTCAGCTGCCAAAAGTGTTCTAGAAAATGTACACGATGCTAGCCATAGAGCATTTTCTTCTTTCCGCCATGTAGCCGATCCAACTCACTCACCACAAAGATTTCCTTGCAAGGGTGGTTGTTTCCTTCAAGGTCACGTAATAATGGCGGCCGCTTTATGGCTGAATGACGGATGCCCTCGCTTACGTTATCTCTAAGAGAGAAAGAACGTCTAGGCCAAACCACTGCTTTCGCTCACATATTCTTCATCTCAGCGCTAGTTGTTTAATTCGGGAAGCAATTTTCAAACAAGGCCTTTGGTGTTCGGTTCGAATTTTGTCGAGCTCTAAATAGCGATAGCAACTACTATGTTAAGGGAATTGGTGTCATAATCAGTGTGTGCAATTCGAAACTTAAAGTCGAATCATTACCAACAACATGAGACAAATTTTGTAAATACTCGTAAACGGGCCTATAGCCTATTGCGTATCTGCACGACTGATAGCAGATGTCGCAGCCGCGCTGTCCTAAGCAATGCGCTACTGCAACAAATGGTTCATTATGAACGCGGAGGATACCGCCACAATCGATATTTCAAAGCGCGAGAAATTCGGCTTTAGACGTGACACAGATAAACAACACGGCGACCTAAAAGCTTTGAGGCCGCGACGAAGTTAGCGATGTGAAACTACGCTGCCAGATTTTGACTTCGCTTTCGTTACACCTCTCAATACGTGTTCTGCATAATTTATAACAACATCAGCAATGCGTGAAAATTTGCTTTTTCTACAGTAAATTTTACGGCTGCAACATAAGGCATGGCGTCAGTTTTCCCATCTCTTAAAACGTAATGGACGCATGCATGTAATACTTGTACAAACAGCGTCGTTAAAGAAAAATTGATCCCAAGTTCTTCACTCCTCCAAACTAACTGCGCTACATATGAATACATATATAGATACTTAAGAGCACGAACAGATTTATACATTTTTGGAAGAGATACGCTCCATGGCCATCTAAGTTATTGACAGTTATTTATCAGTTGTCCATTTCAACAGGCGCCCTGCCACATGACTGGAAGTTATCTAAAATAAAACAACTTTTTAAGAAAACTGATAAAAATCTTATTCAAAATTACTACCTCATTGCTCTAATAGCCGTGCGCTGTAAGTTGCTAGAGCATATGATTTTTAACCACATCTCAACTTTTTTGGATACCCACTCATTTCTGTCCCCTGCACACAATGCCTCAGAAAAGGCTTCCCTACCCTAACCCAACTAGTAGAACCAGTTCACTATTTCGCGTGAGCTATTAATGACCGATACCAAATTGATGAAATATTTCTCGATTTCGTCTAATTCCGCTGCAATATTTGTAATTTTTAAATTAATATTTTGCAAACTTTTAAAAACGCCATCACGTAAGATAAATGGAAAGGAACGTCAGCGTGTAGCTTGGTTTCAAATGGCGAAAATAAGTGGTTTCTATTTTCTTCTCACCTCCCCTCCCCAACGAAAAAAAACATATTGGGACGCTTGAATCACACTAATGGTGGAATGAGATAGCATAAGATTTTAGATTTTTTTCTCTGTGCGTTTGCGTCAGCTTCTTTGCATATCTTGCTTTGTATGCACCGTCAATATCGGACTGCTAGCTGCAGTAGCAGAAATCCGCTGCGCTGCCACACTGCAGACATTTTCATATATCATACTTTTGTGCAAAAGCACCAATGAGGAGGTTAACAGCCTGGAAAAATCGTCTCTTGCCGATGTACGAGGTCTGTTAGAAAAGTATCCGACTTTATTTTTTTTTACGAACACCTGATGGATATGAAACAAGCGTGCTTACACCAACCGAACTTGAACCCTCGTGCGCATGCACGAATTTTTTCCCGCCTGCCGATAGCGTCAGTCGCTGGGAAGCAGCGTTTGAGTGAGGCAGTGCGCAGTGCTCTCGTCGGTTTTTTGTTGCAAGGAAAATGGCGGAGCGAGAGGAGCAGCGCTACTACCTCAAATTTTGTCGGAAACTTGGCGATAGCCAAGTGGAAACCATTCGAAATGTTCAGACGGCTTTCGGTGATGATGCTATGAGCAGCACACAGATTAAGCAGTGGTGCAACTAGTTTAAAGACGGCCGCACATCTGTGGAGAGAGAGCCACGATCCGGTCGGCCATCAACATGCCCAAATTACCAGGTAATTGTCGAAGTGAACGCTGTGGTGATGCGGGACTGTTGTGTGACTATCCGAGAAATTGCCGAAGAGGTGGACATCAGCAATTTTTCTGCACATTCCATTATCACCGAAGATTTAGCCATGGAGAGAGTTGCGGCGAAATTCGTGCCGAAGCTGCTGACAGTGGAGAAAAAGCAGCTTCGTGCTGAAGTCTCACAGGAGATGCTGGATTCCACAAACAGCTACCCTGACTTCACCGACGCCGTAATCACTAGTGACGAGTCTTGGATGTACGGGTACGACCCGGAAACCAAATCCCAGTCATCACAGAGGGCGCATTCCACGTCACCAAGACCAAAGAAGGCCCGCCAAGTGCGAAGCAATGTCAAAGTGATGCTGACTGCTTTTTTGACTCCCTTTGTGTGGCACACCACGAGTACGCACCCCACAGGATCAAAGAATGACTAAAGAGTACTACAGGGATGTCCTCCATCGCCTAAGTGGTGCTGCGTGGCGCAAGAGACCCGAATTAAGGTCAACAAGAAATTGGCGCATCCCTCGCGGCATTGCTCCTGCACATTCCTCACATTTGATTGAGACTTTTCTGGCGAAAAACCAGACTCCTGTAGTTCAACAGGCTCCTTACTCTCCTGGTATGTCCCCTACGACTTCTGGCTGTTTCCTAAAATCAAGAGGCCATTGAAAGGAGCGCGATTTCAGAAAAGAAAGGACATTATGGCTGCAACGACAGCAGAGCTAAATTCCATTCCAAAAAGGGCCTTTTCGGAATACTTGCAACAATGGCAGCACCGCTGGGAGATGTATATGGAGCCCCAAGGAGACTACTTTGAAGGTTATTAGGTTTCTAACGCTCCAGTTATGCCAGTTTTTTTTCTTCGGCCAAAGGTCGGATACTTTTCTAACAGACCTCGTATGTCCGCTCCGTCCCGCGGCACTGCGCTCTCATCCTCATCTACGCCGCACAAATCCGCGCTTTCGGACTGCTTAGAATGTAGCAAATACTCTCTTGCCATTTCTTTTTCTGCTTTATGACTTCGACTACAACAGGGGCTGCTGTCTAGAAACTAGGTTCCTCACAACCTGTTGGCAACGTGCAAATGTAAACTGGGCTTTCTCGCCCAATCCATTATTTAATTTCCACCATGTGAAGGTTGCTCACAAACCGGTCGCCAGGATGTCACCTGTCCAGGTGGCGATGGCATCACAAGGTCATGCGACATCTTTCGACTAATCAGCGATTTTATCACGGATATCGCCACGGGCTTTATGTGACAACGACTCTAAATTTATGAAATCAAAAATAATGCCCCCCCCCCCCCCCCCCCCCCTCGCGGTAACGAAGTGCCCACGCTGGCTGCACCCGACCTTCGCAGTTTCACTCAAGGCGAGGTATTAGACCATCAGTACAAGCTGTGGTGTTGCCCAACGGCGGCTACGGAGGCCTAAATGCGCCAACACCTCATATGTTCGCCCACCTACCAGACCTGAGTGGCCTCATAGAGGCACATTGCACGCTTAGCAAAGTGTAATTTCCTTGGCGCAATGTTCGTTACGGTTCCCACCCGCCTGGATAAGAACGTGGCAGGTTTCACCCTTTATACACAAAAGTCACGGCGGAGTCTTTATCGTAGCCAGAATGCACTAAGCTACTATGGCCGAAATGCAAACCGAGAGGCCTTAGACAAAGCCGTTCCAGTGAGCATCCTCAGTGCCACTCGAAAACTGCCGGTACAACGGAAGAGCCGTGCATGAAATTGTAGCCAATTAAAACGTTCTACGAGGTAATCCACATGGGGATTAGCTCACCAGCCTGCGACAATTCTTCTTGCTAGAAGTTCCAGTTTCTGGCTATACTCTGCCTGTACTCGAAAACACAAAACCACTTACACATGGACCGAAGGGCCACCACGCAGGAGTGACCGTCTTCTTCCTCTTCCACGTTCGCTGCAGGCACGCGCTGAAGACAATCTCTGCTGGTGGTGGTTGTGCCTATGCACAGGCTGCATGATCCATGGTACGCCGGACAATCGCTTTTCTGGGCGTTTTGTGATCTGTAGGCGTGGGCACAGTGAGGCTCGGGGGCTGGGGCGAAGGCACAAGGGCGACGACCAATTCATAAAACTTGCTTATTTAATGTTCACATTTATAGGCGCGATGCACACACGACTCAGTTTCCGCTTCGGCCTAAGACTGCGACAGTTATCGGTGGTGCCACGCAGGGGCTTTATCTCCTGTCTTGCTTACGGAAGAAAGACAGGAGAGGCCACCTATCGCACTGCGGGCAAAGCATGTGGATGTCGTGCTGCCATCAGTTGGCAACTGCAGTGAGTGCTTCATGTCTCAAAGCAGATGGCGGAGTGTTTTTCTGGGTGTAAACACCGTAGGCGGCACCGTAATAATGCCTTTGCATAGCGAAGATGAAAAAAAAAAATCTGAAAGCCCTGGCCAGTTCCCTTTGAGCGGATGAGCCATGTCACTAAGGAAACAACAATCAGAATACTGATGTTTTAATGGCTATGTTTTCCTGTAAGCGGGGGCTCTCTGGGAGGTTCCATCTCTTGTCTTTCCGTGAGGGTATGCTGCGGTCTAGATATCTTAGAAACCATGGAAGATGTCAGTGTAATCGTTGTAGGGGGGGGGGGGGGGGAGGGGGTGAAGGCGCCGATGGAATGGAGACGAGGCTCACTGGTCGAGTGGTACGTTGAAGGACCTTTATTTCACTGGGATACCAATATTTGTAACATTTCATCACATAACACTAAACAGTCAACTACAAATTACACATATAAAAAGACAAGACACACGACAATTCCATAAATTGATACGAGAACCAAAAGCACATATATCACTACAAAACTTTTGTTGTAAAACGCAAATTCTGGTAGTGAACCTGCCAGCAATTTTCTTTCAGGGACTATTTTTGTATTGAGTATTATTACTTTTAATACACATTTTATGTTTTCATTTGCAAAAAATGCAAAATTTTTTTTCGTTTTTCTTTGTGTTACCATCTTTCTGTTTACGGCGAACGCATAGTTTGTAGCAAATGTTAGCTTTATTTTTATTTAAATGTACATTATGATTTGAGAAAAATAATTATTTAAATAAGAGCTAAGGATACATTCGGCCCACGCAGTTCTGAAGTGACATTATTAGTCCGGATCATTTAGTGCCAAGCCTTGCTGCTTCTTGCAGGCTCAACCTTGGTGCCGCTCACAAATATCCAGAACTCTTGAAGCTCTTGAAACTCTTGAAGGACAGGTTTATACAAAAACATCGAAACCTATCTCAGCCAGTTGATGAATAACAACGAATATATTATCGGAATGCCTAATATTTACAAAGCACGTCAAAACTCCTTATCAAATCAGGCCGAGATAGCAGTGAACTACAAAACCCTTCCAGTGTCTCCAGTTGTTGCGAGGACAATATTTATAGCCTGCATTAGCCGCTTTATTTAAGCTGTTATACATTGTACTATACTACTCATAGCATACTAGAAATTTCAAACTCACCGTTTAATTGTGGGCGGCACCTTGAATAAAGCATAAGTCCCACAAAATTTATATGAACCAGCAAAAATCCTACTAGCCACTGAGTGAGGTACAAAGGTTGGGACTTCAATAGCAATATTTAATAAACCTACATGCGACAACCAACAAGCAACAGTCATCTCGCTAATTAGAGTACTCCATGTTCATTCCTAGCGCAATTTATGTGCACTTGCCAGCCGGCGTATTGGTGCGGACAATATGAACGGATACTCGCGAATGCGCGATACTGCCAGTGGGCAGCACGCCTACAGGTGCTCTAAAAACTGGTTTTCCCTGTTCGCCTGTCGGTTCGTATTAAAAGAGCGCGCACTCGTATTATTTATCAGCTGCGCTGCCCGCTGCCTGGTGCTGCCTCCACGTGGTAGCTCTCGACGGGGCAGGCGACGCATACCATGTGACCAGCATGGCCGGCAAGGCGTTAAGTCTTCTCAAATCGCTGCTCTTTGTTCATCCACGACCACGAGCAGTAACTTCGCTTTCGACGCTGCCCCTGTCTCGCGCCCAGCGCTTCTGCTTCCACATGGGAAGCTTTGCCCTGCCGGCGAACACGCAGCTCACGCCACGGGCGATATAGGATGTAAGAGACGTCTCAAGCGGAAAGGCCAGCAGAACCAGCAAGGCAAGAAAAAAGAAAGCAGTTACCACGGTGGCCACAGGCCGCGGTGGTTCGACAGCGAAGAAGCCGAAACGAAAGAAAAGAACGGATCTTCGAGATCTGCGTCTCGGAACAGGCGCGGCGGCAGCAGAAGCCGAACGCCGTTCTTCAAAGAGGGAGACTTTCCGGGGTTAGCAGACCCGAGAACCACCGACCACGGTGGCGACAACGCCTGGGTTCGAGGGAATGCTCATGGCGCTTCCGCATCTAAACAGAAGACCAAGCAGTCCAAGAAGGTGAGTCAGTCTGGGAGCGGGTCTCCAGTCTATCCCACTGCTCTAGACTATTCGATACAGGCTAGATTTGAAGCTCTAGAAAAAACAAACAGGGAACTTAGAGAGGAAAATGAACGACTAAAAAGGAGGCTCTCGTTTATAGAACCGCGACAACAAAGAGAAGAAAATGATACAAACCGAGGAAAAGTACACGGAGTACAATCGCCCACGACGAAAACAAGCACGCAGGGGCCAGCAGCCGTACAACCGCAAGTAAGGGAAGAAATAGATGCTACTATACCACTACACCAAATACAGGAGCAACAGAAAACAGTCTTGACGACGCTGGAACAAATCATGAGCAGACTGAACGCGACCGATCAGAGATTGGCAGAACTGTTCAGGAGACAAAACAAGAGAGCACCGGAACAGGTCGACCTAAACGAAAGCGCGAAGATCTTCGCGGCGCAGCAGTAGTGTCACATCATGGCTAACGCAGAAGAAAAATTTACAATATGGCAATGGAACTGTAGAGGATTTCGAAAAAAAACCGATTTCAACATACACGTAATGCAGCATAAACACCCTCCTACTGTAATAGCGCTGCAAGAAACTAACACTTCGCCGAAGATAGTCGGCTACGACACCATAGTAGATGAAAGATTTAAAAAAGTGGCCATTTTATGTCAGAAGGGGGTCACTACGCACAAGCACACGACACCAGAAGAAGATATAGAACACCTTTTAATAGAGGTAATACCTAAGAAGCGCGGGGAGAAGAGCCTATTCGTACTTAACATATATTCACCACCGCGCAAGAAGAGACATGACTTCAGAGAAATCATTAGAGCGGTGATCGGCCTGGTAAAACAAAACCACCTTGTGATTGTGGGAGATTTCAATGCTCCGCACAAAGAGTGGGGCTACAAGATGAATACAAAGAAAGGAAAAACCATCCTAGATGGAGTGGACACGCACGGGCTGGAAATCGTTACCGATAGCAGATACCCTACTAGGGTCGGAAACAGCGTTTCAAGAGACACTAGCCCTGATTTGACCATCATAGGAAATATCCTAGACTACGAATGGTCTAACACCGGGGAGCAGTTCGGAAGTGACCACTACGTAATTCAAACTCAATTTAAACTTACAAGGTTCAGCACAATCCAGAGAAAGACAAAAATCACAGATTGGAAAAAATTCCGTGAACAGTTGGAGAATGAAGCCGGAAGAACTGCGATAACGGACATCGAAAAGTGGACCAAACGACTACGGGAGGTCCACAGAGACAATACTACGGAGCTAGAGGTCACCGATGAATTTCCACGTGCGGATAAACGATTGCTACATCTTTGGGAGGCTCATAGGGGGCTGACGAAAAGATGGAAGAAACAAAAACATAACAGGAAATTGAGACTCAGAATAGCTCAAATCAATAAGGAGTTAGAAGACCACACTGCAAACTTACTTAGAGATAATTGGCACCAAATTTGCAATGAACTAAACGGCAACTTGGGTAGCGCTAAAACATGGGCGCTGCTCAGGCACCTCATAGACCCGACAAAATAGAAAAGAGAAAACAGCAAAACGATAGAACGTATCACGCACAATTTTCAGGGAACGGACGCCCAGATTACAGATTTTCTTTGGTCCAGGTACGTCGGAAGCACACAAGTGCCACCCTGCACCATGGTATATTCAGGGACAAGGAACTCGAAGCTGGATGAACCGATAAAAGACTACGAGGTATACGCGGCTGCCAGGTCATTCACAAGGAACACAACACCGGGAAAAGATCAAGTAACAAATGCAATGATCAGAAACCTCAGTGATGACCAAATCGAAAGCCTGACTGGACTAATCAACGAGCACTGGGAAAGGGGCACGGTCCCGGCGGAGTGGAAACACGCTGAGATTATCGTGATACCTAAACCAGGGAAAACACCCTGTTTGGAGAACCTTAGGCCCATTTCCCTAACTTCATGCCTCGGTAAACTATATGAGAAAGTGGTCAAGACTAGACTAAGCATTTACATGGAGGACAACGGTCTGTTTCCGGATACCATGTTCGGGTTCAGAACGGGGCTCTCCACGCAAGACGTGATGCTCCAGTTAAGAGACACGGTACTAAAACAAATATCGGGCACTCGAGAAGGCGTAATCTTGGCCGTAGACCTCAAAGGGGCCTTCGACAACATCGGCCACAATGCCATTCTCACAGAACTCTCGGCAACAAACTGTGGGGAGAGGATCTTCGCATACGTAAAGGCCTTCCTGTCTAACAGAACAGCAACGATCGGCATCAACAACATAAGGTCAGAAAAGAAGACGACGCCAAACAGAGGGACGCCACAAGGATCCATCATCTCACCTTTGCTCTTTAACATAGCAATGATTGGATTAAGTAGGAGACTGAAAAACATCAAAGATGTCGAACATTCAGTTTATGCGGACGACATCACAGTGTGGACGACAAAAGGATCGACGGGAAACAAGCAAGAAATATTGCAAAGAGCGGCGGATGAGATCGGTCAATTTGCTTTCTTTAGCGGCATGCAGTGCTCCCCAGAAAAATCAGAATTTATTAGACTTCACAAAAATAAAGAGGACAGGGGAACGATAGAATTAGAGATAGATGGACAACCCGTAAGGAGGACAAATAAGCTTCGCATCTTGGGAATGTGGCTGCAGGAGAAAGGCAAACGGGACCATACCATCCAGCTCTTGGAACACTCCACGAAACAGATATGCAGGATGTTAAGCCGGATTACGAACAAGAGAAAAGGGGTGAAGGAGCGAGATGCGTTACGGATCACTTCTGCGCTCATCATACCGAGGATGACGTACGCGCTTCCGTACCTACAACCTAACAAAGGGGAAAAGAACAAAATGGAAACATGCATCAGAAGGGCGTATAAGCAAGCTTTAGGCGTCATGACCTGCGCCTCGACAGAGAAGCTGATGAACATGGGGGTGTACGGCACGTATGAGGAGCACAGCGAAACCATGCTCAGATTTCAAATGGAAAGACTTAAAAGAACAGCCGCTGGCCGTGTACTACTGGTCAAGCTAGGATACCCGGCAGAAGACGAGGGCGAAGACAAGACAGACATTGACAGCCAAATTAGGAGCACTTTCTTGGTTAAACCAGTGCCCAGAAACATGGACCCCAAGAACCACGAAGGAAGACGGGCGGCGAGATCATTGGAGTTGGACAGGTTCCTAAAGAAAAAACAGATGGTTCTGTATGTTGACGCGTCCAAGTACAGAACGAAGGAAAACGCTAGGGCGGTAGCAGTAGTGAACGCCAATGGGAATATAGTTACTGGTGCATCAGTGCGCACAAGGACAACACAAGCAGCGGAAGAGATCGCCATAGCTCTAGCCCTGACTGAAGCCAATCGGCAGGGACTGAGTTACTGGATAGCGACGGATTCTCAGGCTGCAGCAAGGGCATACAGAGATGGAAGGATCGGCCGAAAAGCCGCGAGTATCCTCTTCGAACAAAAACAACACAGACATGGATCAAACAACACAAGCATTCAACACACCATCATTTGGGTCCCTGACACTGGGGTTGAGGGAAATCTCATGGCAGACACCGTTGTCCGAGGGTTCACGAACCGGAGGGCGGGTTTGCCGGTCGAACCCTTCAGCACGCCAGAATCTTACGGGGAGGCAATGAAGGCGTTGTTGGGAGCGCGCAAGAAGTACTCGGCTCCGGCGGATATCCTCGACAGAGAGCAGGCCACCACGCTCAGACGACTACAAACAGACACCTACCCAAGCAGAGCCATGTATCACAAAATGTGGCCGAACAGATACGCGAAAGAGTGCGTGTGGTGTGGGGGCTACGCCACAACGTACCACGCCACCTGGGGCTGCGAAAAAAGCCCTTTACTACCAAAGGTAAATAGCCCTAGTCTAGAGCAGTGGGAGGCCCTCCTGGCTGACTCCGACCCGAGCACACAGCTTATGCTGGTGACGAGGGCCAAGGCAGCGGCGGAGGCCAACGGGATCCTGGGCTAGGGAATACCGACCACTGAAGCTCCACATCTATCTATCCCCATCCCCCTACTCCCTAACTCTTCCTTTTGAAAAAAATAAATGTTTTCACTACTACTACACTCCCTGTTCGCCTGTCGGTTCGTATTAAAAGAGCGCGCACTCGTATTATTTATCAGCTGCGCTGCCCGCTGCCTGGTGCTGCCTCCACGTGGTAGCTCTCGACGGGGCAGGCGACGCATACCATGTGACCAGCATGGCCGGCAAGGCGTTAAGTCTTCTCAAATCGCTGCTCTTTGTTCATCCACGACCACGAGCAGTAACTTCGCTTTCGACGCTGCCCCTGTCTCGCGCCCAGCGCTTCTGCTTCCACATGGGAGCAGAAGCTTTGCCCTGCCGGCGAACACGCAGGCAATGATAGACCTCGCAGGCCATCGGTGCGCTCTTGAGCGGCGGTTACCTACTGTTTCAATGGCGCCTTTTTATTGGTTTTTATGACGACACGTTCTTTTTTCGAGAGTGTCGCAAGGAGTGAAAGGCAATTTTTGGTGTCCTATTGCTGGAAGCTCCATTTCTTGTCATACGGAGCCTGTTTACAGGGCCACTTCGTTCTCTAAAACCAAGTGGTTTGGTCACGGTTCTTCGTTGTGTCTGAGACCAACTGCCATAGCCTTAATGCTTAATTCGTAATAAGGGAGCTTTCGTTATATCCGCGGTCATTATAAGAGGGCTAGACTCTATATACCAAGGATGAGGAATGTGCACGGCATACTACATTTTGCTAATAGTCCATTAAGTGAAACGAGCACAGGACAGAAGAGCGTGTAGTCGGGCTAGTGAAACGAGCACAGGGGCAACCACCTGGAGTGTGCTGGACCGTAGCAAAGTAACGGAACGCAGGGCACACAATACGACTTTAACAGTGAAACAAATTGGCTGCATGCTTATGTTTTACGTTTTAAATGTGCAAACTGATTTAAAATTAGTCTCATGCATTTTAAAAGCAATTTTTTTTCTATGCAGAGAAACAAATTACCGTCCTTCCGGGTGTACCGGCTCCGGAAACAAAAAAATAGTTTTTTTTTCGCGAATGAGTTTTTGTTAATTAACAGGTATCCCCTGTAGGACGACGAAATTTTCTTTATAGATACTAGTAATTTTACACACATGACTTACAGCCTACCGCACTCTGTGTTGGTCACAAATTGAACAAGGAAACGGAAAGCCTCATGGCTCTCGCGAACGCTTCCACAAGAGTAGGGTGAGTCCAACTGTGGAAAGAAGTTCCGCAAGCTTCCTCCCACGTCTTTCCTCCCGGGATTACCCCCATAGCCTGCTCGGGGCGTTGAAGTCGCCGACGATCAGGATGGGATCCCTTGCCGCCACTTGCATAGCTTGGGTGAAAATTTCTTTGAACGTGACGTTCTTAAGTTTCGGTGGGCAGTAAATGTTTCGAATGTGTACTGGTGGGTCAGACCGCTTTAAGGGCAGCACTGACACCATCAAATATGGGAAAGTCGCACTGACCCTGCCAACCCAACACGTGTCGGCAATTCGATTCAACGAGATACTTGCTCGGACCTCACATTTACACGGTCATGCCGACTGGCTGAATACAGATGACACTCTGGGTAGTGATCACTGTATAATCAACACAACCATTTACATGCGTCCCCTGAAACACCCACTGACACAAGCTCGTGTCCCGGACTGGACGACTTTCCGCACCTCCCTACCTATCGTAGACCGCCTCCAGTCGGGATACGACGCCTTGTCCAAATCGCTCACGTCTACACTCACACAACTCGAAAAGCGGATACAGCTCACAGAAACACAAACGGACGTGGAGAACCACTTGCTCCACCTTTGGGAGGCCCGCCGCAGCCTCACCAAACGATGGAAAAAACAGAAACATAACAGACGCCTAAAGGAACGCATCCTCGAACTCACACAACAGGCAGCGGAATATGCTACTCAGCTAGCCGACACTAACTGGGTGGACCGGTGCAACGCGGCTGCTCGCCAGATGTCTGGCCGCAATATGTGGCACCTGTTCCGCGCTGTCATCAATCCAATACAAACACGCACGGAAACCCAATGCCACTTACATAGCTTTACAGGAACGACAACACAGCTAGCGCACACGCTCAGGTACCGATACCAGTGCACCACTGAGGACTCCCTGCCGGCGGCGTACTCGTATGCAGAGAACACGGAGCTGGACTCGTCGTTCCAGCTCCACAACCTCCGGGTGGCCCTGAGCAAGATGAAGTGGGGCACTGCACCCGGGCGCGACAAGGTTACGGTCAAAGTCTTGGGCAACCTTCCCGACGCAGCCTACGCCGCGCACCTCAAATACACCAATAGCATTTGGGACGGAGAGACTCCTCTCCCTCTCGATTGGAAATCGGCTCCCGTGACCTTCATCCCGAAGGCCGGCAAACCTACTGATTTGGAGAACCTTCGCCCCATCTCCCTCACGTCTTGTGTCGGCAAGCTGATGGAGACGATGGTGCGCGACAGACTCTCCGATTTTCTCGAAACACAACACATTTTCGCGGACACCATGTTCGGGTTTCGCCCTCAGAAGTCAGCACAGTATATACTTCTGCAGCTCCACCACGACATCTTAGATCATGTCGAATGTCCCCGCAACAAGGTGGTCGTGGCCTTAGATCTTAAAGGCGCATTCGACAACGTCCAACACGAAGTAATCCTGGACCACCTCATTAACACCAACTGTTATGGCCACTTCTACGGCACAATCATATCTGTGAGACGATCGCTCATTGTTTCAACATTGCGGTCGTCATCTTCAGTTAAAGAGGAAATTCTGTTTTGCAGCAAAATCCTGAATTCCTCTACTTTTCCTCTTAATGCAATCTCGTTAATAGACTTCCGCTTCACTAATTTCCTCCGTTACCATTTAGAACCTAAGCTAATACGAGACCTTACCTTTCTGTGGTCGCTCACGCATGTTAAAGGTCCCCTGGCGGTAGAAATTATTCTGGAGAGCATCGGCTCCGCCAACTTTTGGCTGGAGGCACGGAATTCCGACCGAAACCCCATCAAAGCAGCTGCGTCGGTCTTCGTGAACTTGACAGCTACCTGAGGATACCACTCGCACCCAGGTGGGCCTACATTTAGACCTTTAAGGGTCGATCCTCGCTTGCGTGTCGTGGCAACGGCACTAGGCCATACGCCGACGCCGGGCCGGGAGTGAGTCGCCCACCCGCGGCAAGATGGCTTCTCAAAATGTAGTACCACGTGGCTACTACTCGGAGTTCATGGCCTGGTCCGAGGTTCCTGCAACTCCATCGCCTGATAACCCGAATTCTGCGCCCATTGAAAACATGAAGCTTTTTAAGCTCGTCGAACGCCGCTTTCGCAAGCGGCCGCGTTTCGATGGAGGCGAAACGCAAGAGGCCCCCGTGTGCTGCGCGATGTCAGTGCACGTTAAAGATCTGCAGGTGGTCGAAAATATTCCGGAGACCTGCACTATGGCACCTCTTTCTCTCTGTCTTCTTTCACTCCCATCTTCCTCCTTTCCCTTACGGCGCGGTTCAGGTGTCCGCCGAGGTATGTGAGGCAGATACTGCTCCATTTCCTTTACTCAAAAGCAATTTATCAATTTACCGCAAGCGGAACGCTAATTGCAAGAAAACGGACGCCACATCGGCTGGACGCTCAACCCGGCAAAACGCTGCTGCGAGCGCTTCAGCGCTTAATAGCCGGCCCCAGTATAGGACCGGACCCTAATGGAAACCAAAGCTGCTTCCGCGGCTTCATCCCGAAGACTTCGTCATCATCCTGAAGCCCCGGGTGAGCGTCGCTCTCAAGGATGTGTATCAACATGGCGAGAAGGGAGCAGGTTTTGGGGCCTACCTCGGCGTCAAGGCCGCAGCATCCCTCAGCCTGCTCCCCACATGGGAGCAAAACCTGATCGTAGCAGGCACCCGAGAGCCGCACGTCGCGGACAAGCTTCTGTGGGACTTCGAACTCACAACATCGAAGGGCCGGCTCTTCATGTACGGGCAGCTGAAACTCACTGGCGACGTGTGCCGCGGCGTCATCACCGTGGCCAAGCACAAGACAAGTGAGTCGCTCCAAAACAATATCCAGTGGCATGCTGGAGAGCTTGCCGATATCCGCAACCTTGGAAAATCAGACTCTCTGTCCTGTGCAGTCTGTGGGCAAGCCCACGCTACCAACTCCCACGACTGCACGGGAAAATTCCGGCAGCTCAAGGTGCCCTGCCCCAAGGCTAAACGCCCAGAGCTTAAAGGAAACGAGCGACCTCTTTATCCTTGCGCTAAGGGTAGTGGGTCTCGATCCCCTGCTTACTGTGGGCGACTTTAACGCTCCCAGTCAGCTGTAGGGGTATCGCAAGGAAGCGTCGCAAGTACGTAAGCTGGCGGAAATTGCGTCCACGTTGCGTCTCACCTTCCACACGGACCCCGTCCGCCTAACACGGCTACGAAAGTCCGTGGCACCGGATACGTGTCCGGACTTAATCTTCACTCGCAACATACGCACGCAGATTGGCTCAACACTCGGTCGCTACCGAGGGTCTCCTGGGTAGCGATCTGCATCCTTAACACTACACTACGCACACGCCTCAAGCGTCCCAGACCAGAAGCCCGTATCTCAGATTGGATGAAATTCAGGTAAAACTTTCACTCACTTGATGATATACCCATTTCCGAGCAACGCTACTCAGCATGGTCCCAACAGCTGCTGACACACCTTTACTGGCATGAAACTCAGATCCAGCTCTGAAAGGCGGTCACAGGCGTAGATAACCACCTTCTACACCTCTGGGAAGCGCGTCGCAGCCTTGTCCCGCGCTAGCGACGCGACAAATACAATAAAAAGGGTAAAGTTCGAATTGCCGATCTTACCAAGAAAGCGGCAGAGTATGCATCCCAACTCGCCGACTCCAACTGGGAGGATAGATGCAACACGGCCGCGCGACAAATGTCCAGCCGCTACACGCGGCGTCTCTTTCGAGCCCTAATCGACCCAAGCCAAACAGGAACCGACACACAAAAACACCTGCAGCGAGCCATGCACGCTTTCCCTGGAAACACAATTCAACTGGCCCGGGAACTTCGGGACCAGTATTTGTGCACAGCCCAAGACCCCCGTTGATCTGCGAAATCTTATACAGGCAAAGAGACGACGAAGCTGGATCAACCTTTCCAGCTCCATGTTCTGCGGGCGGCTCTCACCAAAATGAAACGGGGCACTGCGCCAGGAAGAATAAGGTCACCGTCGAGCTTTTGACGAACCTGCCTGACTTGGCATACCAGTCCCTCCTCGACTACCTTAATGCAATTTGGCGCGGGGCACACCCCTGCCAATCGACTGGAAAATGGCTTTGATCCCTTTTATTCCTAAAGCAGGAAAACCAACTGGCACAGATAACCTTCGCCCCATCTCTCTCACCTCATGTGTGGCCAAAATTATGGAAATGGTGGTGCAGGATCGGTTATCTTCATATCTTGAACACAAACATGTCTTTGGGAGCACCATGTTTGGACTCCGCCCACACAGATTCGCACAGGATGACCTCCTGCAACTCAATCGGGAAGTGCTCGATCCCCTCAATTGCCCCCATTCTCACCGGGTAATACTCGCCTTGGATCTTAAAGGGGCATATGATAATGTAACACACGAGATCATACCCACCAACCTAAGGCGACCGACGAATGTGTTGAGGCGACCGACTGTCGCCTCAACACATTCCGATACATATGGCAATTTTTAATGGATCGTCAGTCCTACATCCGCATCCAAGACAGAAAGCATGGTTCGTACCTACTCGGCACGCGGGGAACCCTCCCAAAGGCCCCTTACCTTCCCCGCTGCTCTTAAATCTGGCCATGAATCACATGCCGGCCCAGCTGGGTGGTGTCGCCGGCGTGCAGCACGCGCTGTACGCCGATGACATCACCCTATAGGCCACGCAGGGCAGCACAGGGGACATTGAAACCAGACTGCAAACAGCGGCGACGATAGTAGACCGCTATGCCCGTCGCTGCGGTCTTCAATGTTCCCATCCAAAATCGGAAATTGTGAACATCCGCCCCTCACAAAAGTGCACAACTAAAATATCTCTTTCTCTTGGGAGTGGTCCCATACGCGAACCTGATGAGATACGGGTACTCAGACGTTACATCCAAAAGCACTGACGGCGACACACTACATTGGCCAAAGTCCGTAAGGTGGGGGACCAGGTGGGCCGCATGGTCCGCCGGGTTTCCAGCAAATGCGGTGGTTACGAAGTAAGGATGCCTTGCAGCTGACAAAAGCTTTCGTAACTAGTCGAATGCTCTATTCTACTCCTTATCTCCACCTATGAAAACAAGAGGATGCCCTTCAGGTCATCCTTCGCAAAATTGTTAAACGTGCCGTTGACCTCCCCATCACTACTTCAAACAGCCGGCTTATGGCCCGTGGGGTGGTGAATACTTTCCGGGAGTTCCGGGAGGCGCACCTTACAAACCAGTACACGCGCTTGTGGCAAACGGAGTTTTGTAACCGCCTTCATGCTCGACTCCATATCCAGCACACCACTCCCATGGAAGACAGGTTTCACATCCCAGAACTGTGGAGAAGCGCCCTCCATGTGCGACCTCTTCCAGCCAACATGTAACACGAGTACCATAATAGTGGGCGCCTGGCACTAGCGGAAGCCATCGCCAGACATTATGGCAACAAAACAGGTGTATACTACGTGGTCGATCCCGGTCCTCACCACGGGGGATGGTACACGGTCGCGGTAGTTCACAACAGCAAAACAATTAACGGTCTCACCTTCAGAGCCCGCAGTGCCACACAAGCAAAAGAGGTCACGTTTGCTCTCGCGGCCTCACATTCCAACTCAAAATACATAATCACCGACTCGCGAGGGGCCTGTCGGAACGTCGAACAAGGCTGCACTCCCTTCCTAGCCTATCGAATATGCCCAAATTGCATACCGGATACGGACCCGGCCCACCGTTACTTTATATGGGCCCCTGCTGATCAGGGGTTGGCAGGAAACGAGGCAGCAGACGCAGCCGCCCGCGCTGTGTTTCACCGGGCTGTTTCCTCCTCCCCACCCGATCAGGAAACCGATCCTAATCCGATCTGTAACTTCAAAGATGTTACAACCTACTACCAAGAGAGTCATCGCCTTTACCGTCGCCCATGTAAAGGCCTGAAGAAGGTGGATGAGCGGCTCCTTCTCCGCCTTCTCACCAATACATTGCTTTGCCCGGCAGCACTAATATATTTTGACCCCTCCTTTAACGGCAGCTGCCTGCACAGTAGTGCGGTGTCTTCTGACACCTATCACATGGTGTGGGCCTGCCCCTCCAACCCGACTATTCCCCCATCCCCAACAAACCCGGGAGGACTGGGACGGGACCCTGCTCGGCTCCCACGACTTACACGGCCAGCAAGCCTTTGCCCGGCTCACCCGGGCGGCGGCCACCGCCACTGGGCTCCCATACTATAGACCTCTACCTAGTGCTTATAAGGATCGGTCCCTTATGGGCTTATCCAAACATACCTCCTATCCCTTCTTAATAAATGTTTTCA
Organism: Amblyomma mixtum; assembly: GCF_055824585.1. Taxonomy (NCBI): domain Eukaryota; kingdom Metazoa; phylum Arthropoda; class Arachnida; order Ixodida; family Ixodidae; genus Amblyomma; species Amblyomma mixtum. The sequence goes on from NC_143015.1 coordinate 36,364,466, forward strand.
CCACCACCTACGCGTCGGCGACGACTCAAAACGTAGTACGGGCGCGAAAGAGCTGCTCTCTAAAAAAAAAAAAAACCTTCAGAACACACGTGGAACCGGCCCAGCCACTTGGCTGGGATGTCGGTTGATTGTTCGTCCGGCTGGTGGAGCGGCCTTGGGGATCAGCTGCTTCTCTATCGGCTGCGTACACTGTACTCGCACCCAAGAGCTCTTACCGATGTCAAATTATTTCTCAAAGAACGCAGATTTCATTAAAACACTTCAAGAAAAGTGTGTTGCAGATGCCTAGGTCTGCATTAGCATCGTGCAATAGTAAGAGTAGCTCCCATATACGACCCCGTAGGAGAGGCAAAGAGTACAACTAATATGCTTCGTCAGACAGGTCATTAAAATCAGAGCAGAGATGTGATACATGACTTTATTTCTTCATGCCATGAGTACACAACTGAGTGGTATCACGTATAGGCAAACAGGAATATAAAACAGTCAGTGCATATTGCACAAAAACAAAATAAATCAATGTTTTAGGTGTCAGCTTCACATTTCAGGAAGTGCATCCACCGCAAAATATGCGCACATGTTTTAATTATAGTGCAACTCCAGACAAAAAAAATGGCTTGCGTTCAATCTGGCTTGAATCTAGTTATACGAATGAAAACAATCTTACACGTGGTCTCCACAGTCTCAAATCAAATGTCCAGCTTGTGGTCACGTATCCAACGGTCATAGTCATGATTACGTGGTCATTATACCATAGCTTGGACCACACCATCATACAGTTAGGTTTGGTTTGAGTTTGTGAGGCAGTGAAGGTAATTGTCTCATCCGCGTCGAAATCGAAGTTGTACCCTGAGGAGACACCTCTAGCTCTAAAACTACGTGTACAGATCAGGACACAGAAAAAAAAATTTTTGAGTTGACTGCGATTTTTTTCTGCAACAGTGTATTTCGCTAATGGTTCTGCAAACTTTAGTTGACATTATGTGTCTAAAAACAGTTGCACTAGGTAGTTTTTTCTCTTTTTTGTGGAATGAGTTCTCCTCGATTAGTGTTTATGTGTGAGGGTTTATTATCGTGCCCACTTAAAAGTAACCCTAAAGTCTCGCGGAGTGTGTTGGTTGTATCGGAGTTTCGATGAAAGAAGACTTTTCAATATGCAGCCAGAAATGCGAAGTACCAAGAAACTGACGTTTGTTTCTTAGAAAGGATCGTTGTGCGCATCGGGTTCTTCGAAAGAGAATAAATAACGGCGCTTTCCAACAAGGAAGGGCATGCGCACGAAAAGGAGTAACGGCCACCGAAAACATCAGCTTCACCGCCAAAAGGACAGCAGGAACGTCAGTCACGTTGTTAGCCATGAAACTACGTTCAGAAACAGCGCTAAAGAAATGTGCGAGGCATCACCATCGCGCAAAGCGAAGCACATAAGTGCGCCGAGGCACGCGGATCTGGGCAGTAAGAGAAACTGTGAACAGAAAGCATGCAAGCATTCGCGCGGGAAAGAGTCTCATGGCAGGAAACCGAGATACAATAGAGCGGTGCCGAGAGGAAAAAAATTAAGGAGCGGTACCAGGCTGAAGCTTGCCGCCAGTACACAGGGAGCAGGACGCGCAGAGGTCTGTACTCTCATGCAGGCTGTCACTTTCCATTGAAATCGCTGAAGAAGTCGCGGTCCCACAGAAAACGCGTGTTTGGCTCATGGAGCCAAAACCTGTAGGGGGCCGTAGTGACAGAGGCAACGAGATAACTGGCAAGAAGAAACCGCTTAAGTCCTCGGCCAGGCATAGCTATCGCGATGGGAACCCCCGAGTCGTGATAACGCTATTTAGTAGGCTTAAAATCAGAAGGCCGCAGGGATGCGAACCTCACAGAGAGCGAAAAGGAATTGTGCGCCAGAAATTAAACGTTCCTGGAAGGTCTCGCTTACCACCACAAGGCAAGAAAAAAAGAACTCTCACATCAGAAGCGTTACACACTCGTAACGGAAAGTCGCGGCTGGCGCAGGAAGCGTAAGAAAAGGGTCACGTTGTCAATAAGAGAAAGCAACTCGTTCTAGTATTTCTCCTACCGCAGAAAGTAGACAATCGCACGGAGAGAGACAAGCGCAACTACATTGAAAGAGGCAGAGACATTAGCTTCCGCAGTAGAGGGTGTCTTTTAACGTCTGTTAGAAGCGAGTTAAGCGCTGACGTAGGCGCACTAACCTTTGCGTTCTAAGGTAGGCTGTCTTCTACCTCCTCGTGACTTACAATTTGTCACTATGCGAACAGTTATCCGGTTTGCTCGTAGATCGGGGAAAAATTGATGTCCTCATTTGCGGCCTCAGCTGAGTGTTTTCCTGCCCGAAATGACCATGGGACCAACTTTATTTTGCATTCATTTCATTCCGTGTGTCACATGCGTTGGGCACTTTGTTGAGTCAGTGTTTTAAGAGTCCTCGTATCCCTCATGTGTCTCTTGTTGAAAGGAAGCAAGAGAGGGTGACAGAATAAAGCTAGCAGAGTTTTTGTGACCTTGAAGTCTGGTGTTCTGACGGGTTACAGAGGGCACTCTCTCGTGTTGGGTGCTGTCTGTTGTTGGTTGGTTCTTAGCGAGGCGCAGAACGATCAACGACCGGTGTTGGGCAGCACGCTCTCCAGAAGGACTGAGCGAACGTGGTCCAGACACCTGGGAGACCAGGCGGTGGAGCAGTGATTTTCGTCCCATGAGCGAGATCTGTTACGAAAAGGAGCATGGAGCCACCTGCTTCTGAATACCAGACGGGACCTTGGCGGGGCCTGGTGCGCGCCCCGCATCCGAGCGACACGGAAGCAGCACGTCTTCATGGCGCATTGTCTGGCGTCGGGGGTGCTGTTATGCCTGAACACGTATTAAGCTAGCCTCCACGGAAACCAGAGCTCGCGCCCGCCATTCTACAAAGCAAGTCCGGACTCTTGGACATGTTGCGGCTTGCAGAATGATTCATCCTGACTCGCCCGAGTAGTCCCTTCCCCATCTCCTCGCTAGCATAGGCTCGGGACTCAACCGAAGCTTCGCCGCCAGCCCATTCCAAGCTGGAAACGTTCAACGGACGACCTCTTCTCATCCATTCATCCAATACAAACGGTGGCCAGCGGCATGTGCTGATTGGAGTGTTCGAATGGCTGGCTGCTGCAACCGTCGCCGGAGGCTATATAAACGGAGCCGCGCTGATCCGGAGCAGCAGACGGGTAGCAGACGAGAGATCGCCCCAGAGAGACGCTCTCCCGCGGCATGGCCCAACCCCTTTCTGCTATCCCGCTGTGCTCTCGGCCATTGTACGGATTGTGTAAAGCCCTTCTACATACTGAACCTAAATGTCTGACTCACCGTCGCCTCGACCGTTTAATCGCTCAGCTCTGCACAGCAGTGGCAGCAGGTTAGGATGCTCCCGCCCCAACAGTAAGAGACAGTGGGATGTCCAGTCGTAACAATCTCCAACTCACGAAGCCATACCTGGCGATATCTAATCTGGCCATGTGCGCTTAACTACACGTACTTACAAATCCATACATTTCATCACTCGGATGTTCAACGGCGTCTTCAAGCATTTTTTGGTCCACAAACAATGCTCCATGAAAGCAATTCCCGATGCTCTCCAGCGTCACTCCGGTCCACACGGTGATAGTGTTTTTCGCAGCGGGGAACAAAGATATCGATACCTTAACCAGACATCGGCTTGGTCAGCTTTCATTGGGAAGCGCGTCATCTCGTGCTGATGTTGCTATATCTTGAGCGCGTGTATGGCGCCCGTGTCTGGTGACTGACTCTGGCACTTTCCATTCCATGGCGAGAAGACTATTCTAACCAAAGTCAGAGAAGGCAACTTGTGTTACACAACGTTGTCAAGAATGAGCAGGACTTCCTGTTTTAGAGCGCAGTTGCTAAGCTCCCGTTCGTGGATTCAGCCGCATCGCTGTCGCAGCCGTCAGTGTAACCCAGGCAACAAGTGTACCGCTGCTCGCTCATAGATGGCGCCACAATAGTTCGCGCCGCGTGCGCCGTTGTCCTTCGGCGTTGCAAGCGCGGAGATAGGGCGGCTAGAGCAGGGAAGTCTTTTCGCGCCGGCATGCGTCCACTCCACGCACATCCACGCGCAGGCTCTTCGCAGTCGCACCGCTCTCCGCTGCGTAAGCGGGCGGAGCTGTGTGACGGGCTGCACGAATGCACTGTGCGCGTCGACGACGCCATTTACAGAGTTGTCGTCCTAGTACGTACCGTCTGCTTGCATAATAGACCACAAAATGCACAGAAAATTCTTCCTGAAGTATGAGCGACGCAGCCGTGGAAATATTTCGCCTGCCGCTGCTCGTGAACGAGCTGCCTGATCACAATTTCAGCACCGCCTGCGCCAGAATTGAGAGGTACGCGCCGCCTAAGAAGGAGGAGCTAAGCACCGCCGTCCAGAGAACCCAAGGTTTCGCGGTGCGAAAGTAGACGCTAAGCGGCGCCTCCTAAAAGACCCTGCCATTTGCGCCGTTGACGCAAACACAGCTGAGCTCTTCCCTTTATGGAGTATCAAATCTCTATTCTATGGTTGAACTGAAAAGCAGCTCTAAGAAAAAACAGTGAGTCACTATAGCGAAACTTTTCCTGGATTGCACGCTATCCGAACAGCACTAAAATGTGACCCATTTTGCAGGCCATTCTGGTCGGCCAGTAGCCGAAAAAAGCCTACCTCCACAAGCATCGCACCTCTCCAGACTTGCAACGAGAAAGGAGAGTCGACACCCTGTACCAGATATCATCAAGGCAGGTCGCCTAATGATATTTACACTTGGTCACACAAGGAGCGTAAACACTGCGTACACACTAAGATTTTCATAAAAAACCGCTGAGTAGATGGTCGCTGTTGGGGATTAAAACCAGGGTGTCGAACCAGAATTTTTTCGGGTTCGGTTCAGGTTCGGGTTCACACCTTTCGGGTTCAGTTCCGGGTTCGGCTCCGGAGAGACATTCCGTTCCGGTTCGAACCGCTCCGGATAGCGTCGAACCGGTTCAAACGGGTTCAAACGGGTTCAGACTATAAAAAATTCTCAACATAGGCTTTTATTCAACCTCGTTTTGCTGTTTACTTTTCTTTGTCATATCAGCATATAAAACAGCACTGCAAAATTTGCTCAATGCGAGATGTTTTGCTGTCCGCGGCGAAAAATTTTAAATTTACGCAAGAGCCGCGAAATCAAATGAGTTCACAATTAGTGTACACCGGCTATGTACACTAGACTCTGATGAAATACATAGAAAGAAAAGCTGATGGATTTTTCATCTAAAAAACCTTTCAGCTTCAGCAGTTTCGGAGACCCCGTGTCAATCGGGAATTTCTCAGGCGCAAAATGCTTAAGCGGGCGCCGTCAGGACCGCTGCATGCGGCCACTATGAGCGGAAGTTGCCTTGTATTTGCATGTATATACAGCCAAGACATCTTTCTGTCCCCTCAAAAGCAACTTGCCAGTCACCCCCCCCCCCCCAAACTCTGGCACACCTGCAGCATACATCTGGAGAGTTTACCAAAAATATTTTATTTCCATCACCTGCTCTACATCGCCTTTTTAACTCGCATCATATATCTCGACCACCTATAGCTCAGTTTCTTCAAAAACACAGCTTATCGTGGCTTGTCGCTAGTACAGTGTAAAATTAAGATTTTGGCCTATGCTGATGTCGTCTCTGTCTCTTGCTCTGATGAAAAGAATATGATAAAAAAGCAGGCTTGCATTGGTTGGGGGCACTACGTGTCTGTACGGACACAAACTTATGACGTCTTCGATGCGACGTTGCGTTATGATAATATTGCAATTGGTGCATTGCAAGAGGAGGACCGTAAATTCTTTAAATAGAACTTTCGTGACTTTTCTGAGGCGCTTTCAAAGGGAGCCCATGTGTGCACAGAATTTCATGCTACCTTGCTACAGTATGGTGAGCCTTTCGTGCAGTTTTTGTCCACTAACCTGTTTTATGATTTTTATTTTTCGAAACCGAAGACCACCGCTTCCTGGCAGCTGTGCTTATTAGGTGACTACATGCTCATCTGTCTTTTACGTGCAAAGTCGTGAGGGAATTTTGTGCTGACACACTGGATTTCCTAAATATTCGCTTTTCCTTAGAATACCTGTACGGATTCTCCAGAAGGCAGCTGACAAAGGTTCTGATCGGTCATCACTTCCTCTACGTGCAGCCTTACCTAGCCTTTCTTGACGGCCTTATATTAAGGCGAGTTCAGAGGATGTACATTCAACAGGCCTCAAAACCCTTTCTTAAACTTGAAACGTCGACCTTACGTTTTAGGACCTGCCATCGAGCCAAGCGCACGTTTGTGTCATGATCAGTGAATTGCTACATCTGCAAGCAAGGAAGAACTATTGAACAACGAAATTATTTGTGACGCTATGTTCGTTTGAGACATAGCTCACTTCAGCAGTCTCGTAAAAAGGACATTGAGGGCATGCCTTACACTAAGATTTGTGCCAGTAATGAAGGACACCCGAATTCCGTGTGAACTTTTCCTGTTAATAAGAGTGCTTAGCTTGTGAAGAAGCTGTATGCTTGATAAACACGCACAATCGCCACTTTCGGCGAGGTCATTGTTCAGAGAATAGTTTATTTTAGCTCAGAACGTATATGCTGCGAAAGTTCAACCTCCTGTCTCATCGCCCTTTCTTGACGTGTGCGCCTTCAGAAATTTATGAGCGGGCAGAGCAAGGGAATGATAGTGGCATGAGGCTGTATGCCGAGGTCGCGGAATTCGATCCAGTCCAGTAAGGCAAGACGAGGTCAGAGAGGTTCCTGATATTCCATGCGGCAACAATAAAAAGAATCTTCGAAGATGACCGAGTAAGCGAAGCTTCTCTATTGCGCCCGCCGCCACTGGCTCGATTCCCACACAGGGTTTGAGTACTGTAGTTGGTTTCTTTACTGCGTTAGCAGTTTAGTCTCCTTTCTCAAAAATTCAAAAATTTCCGTGGTGTGAGTGTTTGTGTATGTGCGTGTGTGCGCGTATGTGCGTGTGCGCGCGTCTGTGCGTGTGTGCGCGTATGTGCGTGTGCGTCTGTGCTTGTGCGCGTCTGTGCGTGTGTGTGTCTGTGCGTGTGTGTGTCTGTGTGTGTGTGTGTCTGTGCGTGTGTGTGTGTGTGCGTGTATGCGTGTGCGCGTGTGCGTGTGTGTGTGTGTGCGTGCGCTTAAGCATGTGTATGTGTATGTGCATGTGCATGTGCACATTTCGGTGGGCGCACATCCGGGCACTCACTGGCAAAAAATTGACAGGCGGTTGCAATTGTCGGTAATGCGAAGCTTAAGCGCAGCTCATCACACGCTACCTGGCATGTGGCGTATTATGCTGCTAGCCACTCTTGGGGTCTTCCCGTGGCAGCCACCTTCCAGGTCGCGTTTAATTCGCTCTGCTACTTGGAAAAGCGGTTACGCAGGCTACGCCGACAACGACGCGGGAACGCGGGACCGGGCGCAAAATAATGGCGGTCTAAAATGCCCCATCTACCTGCAGCCGATCTGCCTGAGGTGGAATGCTGTGAATGCTGCACGCGTGCCGTCGCAAAGCGTTCCACAAAAGAACGCGAAAACGCTGGCGAATCCTGACGCTGCGATGCAAAAACTTCTTATTGAGTCGTCGCGGTGGTGAGCGGCGAGGTTCCAACAAGTTGGAAATTTTCGCTGGGACGCGCCGCTCAGTCGCCCATTCGCTTGCATGTGAACCAACCTTAAACCTCTCGCCTCAGACACAAACATCCCGAAGCGAGGGTTCTTGCACAGCTTCCGTCCTCCACCACGTTTTTTATGTGGCACTCTCGGTAAAAGAAGACGTATTACGTTTGCTACTATTGACGAGGGTGGAGCTGGGGAACACTCTCATGGTTCGGTTGCACTACACATAAGTGCCCCCGGAAGCCACAGAGATTATACAGTCGTCGCCGCAGCGCGGAAGTAGCGGACACCTTAAATTTCCTCACTGTGCGCTTTTCTTTAGGCTACCTGTATAGCCTCTCCAGAAGGCAGACGACTCATGTACTTACGGGGTATTTGTTTACTGTACTGTTGTATCGCCAACCTCTTCTGGAGTTCCTTAACACCAGTGCTTTAAAACGCGTTAAGCGAATGTACATTTATTTCTTCTGCTGCAAAAACGTTCTTCTCTAAACTTCACACACCGACGCTGCCTGTCAAGGCATTACTTCATGCTGAGGAGATCTTTCTGTCATGGACGGTAAATTGCCGCCTGTGCAATGCGCCAAAGACCATTGACCATTGTTTTATTCTGTTCAATGATGCTACGTTCTTCTGGGACATAATTACGGCGAACGTACACTTGAGAAGGACAATGAAATCACACGGATTAGTGCACTTTTTTTGCCAGTGGCGAAAAACTGTGTTGTGCCGTGTGATTTATTTATGTTGCTGTGACTGTTTAGTCTCAATAGCCGTATGATGGACCGCAGCCGAATCACCGAGGTCATCGAAATCTTCGTTCCGTGAGCAGCGCGATTTGGTGAATGGAGTATATGTTGCCCTGGAAGGGCCGCCTTGCTGGCTCCCGTATCTAGATGCATGGGTGTGCCTCTCAGACTTCCGATGTTTAGGGAGGTGGTTATTTGCAAGGGTTTGGTGGGCTCGTATTACACAGCCTGGTGTTTTGTGTCATGGACTTACTCCGATTTTTCTTTCCGGCGCTGTTTCCATGCAATGAAGAAAAAAATCGTCGCCGTAGCTCAGTTGGCAGAGCACCGAACGCAAAATTCGGAGGTCAAGGGCTCGGATCCTATTGGCGGCACGTGTTTCTTTTTCAGTTTAACCAATTATCGTTAAAAATAATTACTCTTTAAACTCCTATTATTGCACACCACAAATTACTTTCAAAAAGTACATCCCCTATGCTCCTTGGGTTCGGTTATTGTTGGCTTCCCTCATGTGCGGCAGAGAGGCAGATATAAGCCGCCCGTCAGAGAATTCAAGATACAGCAATCTGAGAACAGCGTGACGAAGCTGCCCGCTAGCGATTGGCATTTTTTTAAAATATATGCAGAACAATTTCAATGCATTGACATAAGAGAAAATCACTTCGTCACAGTAACGTTTCATTTCAGTAGCACCTTTCTAGGCGTTTTTCACATCTCAGCGAGCGCATGTATTTCCGCATTGCCTCTTTGTGTAATCACTTTTTTTTTTCTAAGTATCGTACCGCTGCTACATTCCCACCTTTCATTTCTTATTTCCGTCGCATGCAACAAAGAATGGTCGGATTCTTTAAAAAGAAAACACATATGTATATTTCTTTGGTTTGTAATAATAGTATTATGTGTGTTCTAACGCGTCAAAGTGGCGCGGAGTCGATCAGGAACGCTGTAGAGGAGGACTCCAGATTAGCGTAGGCCAGCTAGGGTTCCTCAGAGTGCACTTACATCGCACAGCACACACGCATTTTTGTATTTCGTCGCTATCAAAATGCGACCTTGCCACCGGTATCAAACCCGCGACCTTGGCATTAGCAGCCGAGCACCACAGCCACTGAGCCATCGTGAGGGGTCTTATTCATTATCTGCTATCTGAGACAAGGAATGCCTCAGAAAGTAAATGTTGCACAACGTGATTGGGTCATTGCGCCTATGCTTCACATATTTATAGTATTCGACACAAAGAAAAGGAAACCATTCTCACTCAGTGCTTTACGAGTTAAAGCAGTGCTAACAATTCGATTAAAGCTGTGCGTAAGCATGCGAAAGGGGGATACTATAAAATCCAACATTTCACGTCAATCTGGCGTAAAATACTTCAGAAGTACCAGAAGCACATTGCGGAAATGCCAATTAGCTTTCTTCCTAGACACGAGACTTCTTTCAGTTTTATTGTTGACCTGGATGCCATTTGTACTGGATGCCATTTTCGCACTCCATAGCGCCGACAGCTTTCGCTGGGTAAATCTACGCGCTTGCATATGCCATTTGGTCCGAAAAAAAAAAGGTATGCCGTGTTGCACAAAATGTGCGGCTCAACCAGGTCCCGAACCGGTTCGGAACGGTTCCTTTGAATCGTTCCGGTTCGGGTTCAGTTCCAAGATGGCGAAAAAAATTTGGGTCCGGTTCGGTTCCAGTTCCGGGCAAAAATTCGGGTTCGGTTCCGGTTTCGGGTTCAGGTTCGGTTCCGGTTCGACACCCTGATTAAAACTGATTCATCTAGATGCCAGCCAACACAAGAAACTCTTAGTGCTCATCGCAGTAGATGCCTCATTACAGATGGCACTGGTGCATGGCGAAGGTGTGCGTGTTTATCAAGGCATATGACGAATGTGCAGTAAGAAGTGTTCTCATAAGTATCAATCGGTTACCACAGAATCTTTCCATGTCATACTACATCTAGCGCAAGAAGTTCGGAATGAAGGATTCCGCGAAAAGCGCTCACATATTATGCACACGAAACCTACTAACGCACGTCCTATAGGTCCACAGCCGTAAATATGGAGGGGATCTTTTCAGCACATTACGGTACTAACAAAATATGAATACGGAAAATGCGGGACTGCGCAACAATAAAAATTTTCGGAAGCCTGCATTTTTCTATACGTCACTATATTTTGAGCTTTGCAGTGCAGTTTACGTAGCGCCTTTTTACACATTTTGCTAAAGTAAGGAATTTGAGCTTCAGATGATTTCTGGGTTCACAAGCAGCCGGCTTCTCAACATCAGAAAACTTTAGGGCCATATCTTCAGTTCTGTGTGAAATTAGTGACTGTAATCTTTTTTCCAGCTCCACTAATCATCAACTCCAAAAGGAAAACGGCAGTAGCAAAAGCCAAAGACCCTGTGAAAGTCACAAAGAAAGCTTTCAACTCGGCAGTTTGGTTCACTTGAGGATAGGCATGTCCATAGTCACCGTTATCGGAAATGCACTCTCGGAGGCCCAAATTTGCCATTTCCTACAGTGAGGCTTCGTCTATTCTCCGCAGAAACTCGTGGTATCCACGAAAAAAGGGATAATTCTTGCGGACGGGAGTTACGAACCAACTCGTGCTTAAATGTTCTCTCGGCTGCACCGTATCACGTCCCCATTTAAGCACAAAGCACCTGGGCCACTTGAGTGCGAAGCATACGTGGTCCTCGTGTTGAGCGCATGGGAGGCAGTCTCTTACATGTGGAACCAACAAAAGGCGTTTTTCTTTTCTTCCTTGATACGCTAACCGCATCTTTGAGTAAAAGCTGCTTGTGTTGGTCTCCGCCTCAAGAATGAGGTCTGTGAACGTGCCCGCCACGACGCACAGAGTCATCCTTCTGCGCACCAGCGCCTCCTCAAGTTCTCGGATAGTGTCGATGATGTCAGGAAATGTCTGTAGACTAAGCCTTGACACAAGCTCGCTGCGGAAATAACTCGACAGGGGGAGTATCGCCATTAGCCATACGCCGAATACCATGCCTCTTGCCGGCACTGAACTTGGTGTCCGTGGAATTGGTAACGAGGTTGCGTAAAACGAGGCAAGATGCAGCATCAAAGCATCAGCGGCTGCGGTCCCTAGCCCACGATTTCCTTCCACGAGTTGAGCGACTATTGCAACTGCAGAGACAGCAAGCAATGCCGCAAAAAGGAGAAAAACCCCGAGCTTAGACTTCACAAGGATACCGGAGAAAGAGACCGGCTCAGGACGGCTGCTTTTGACGTAGAATGTTTCTTGCCCGGTAAGGACGCTAGCCGGAACAGCGAACCTCATCGCTAACCATTCGTTCGCAATGGTCATTTGTCCTGAAATGTCGTAATAGCTTTTCAACAGATCCTCGTGGTGAATTCTTCTGTCGTTGTAGAAGCATCGATGCACTGTGACATTGTAGAGGCGAAGAGCGTTCAACAGGAATTCCGTTTTCGAAAAGTACGAACAGCGGCCGGCGGCTTCAGGCTGAAGGCATCCGACGCGGACGACACTGTTCCTCAGCTCGCTGCGCTTGTCCGACCTGACACCTTGGACATGCGAACGCTCGGAACAATCCCTTGAGTATCGAGACACGTAAGTATTTAAGCTAGGTCGTAGCGTTCCGCACTCGCTTGCGGCACTTTGTATTATTTCTTGATGGCCGCAAGAAAAGTTCCTGACCGTGGTCTGTGACACGAAGCGGTTAAGCGTGTCCCGTACCGCGCTGCTCCCTTCGATCACTAGCCAGGCGACTAAGTTGATTGACTGCGACAAAATTATAGTCTTCTCCAGGCACGTTGAGTCATTTAATCCATGGCCTAGCAACAGGACGTTTGTCTTAATACTCATGCGCCTGTTGCCCTCGAAATATCGAAGCAGGAATTCACTCGGCAGCTTCCATAATGTTACAGGCCATGGTACCCGGCTAAGCAACAGGCGGTCTTCGTCGTCCCAGCGTCTTTTGCAAGTTACCAGCGCCGTGCGGTCGTCTCTCGATATGTGGGACTCAAGAGCACGTACGACATGGGAACATTTTTCTGCTTGTCCTAGGCATCCTTCGATTAAACATTGCCTTTGTAATATAGCTTGAAAGAAAAAATAAACAATGAAGATTGTCGATTTTTTCTCCATTATCTCACTACAGCCGCGAAAGTTCGGCGATTGCTTTTCTGCAAAGCAACCTAGCTTCCTTCTGAACTGCGTTCACCTATAAATAGAAAGACTAATGAGAAGTTAAAACAGTAAGCACAGTTAAAGCAAAATAATTACTATATCTTTTTGAATGTGCCTGAAGTTCAACTCTGCGACGCGTATTTTCTAAATGCTATTGACTGCGATTGCCTTGTTTATTGCAGCGATGTGTTTAAATCATCAGTTCTAGACGGGATGACAGATAAGTTACACGTTGCTTCTGATCATTGAATGGTAAATGCGAATCTAAACTGGCGTCCTAAAGGAGACTAAGAATATATCGCTCAGAAACAAATTGTGTTTTTTGGTTTCACGTAATAGATACAACAGGTTCATGCAATGAGCACTTTGATCATCGTTCCTAAACTTTCTTCTTAATAATTATCTGGCAACCTTCACAGGCATCAGGGCTATTGTCTTGCCTTTCGTGTCGTGCTAAAGAGTCCTCTTGAATGGAGAGTTCATGTCAAGCCGCATGCATAGAGTGAGCTCACGAAGCTCCCACGTTCTTTTCACAGAGGAAATGTCCCCTGTAAGCATTTCAAGCAGTGGGTACAATTCTTGCTGAAACTTTGTTCATTCCACAAAAAGAGAAGTATTTTGACCAGTTTGAATGTTCTGAGCAATGAATTAGTCAACATGCGTCCACTCCGCTTAGGACGTGCGCTACGAACTGACATCAGCAGGGTCTTGTTGGGGCTCGCTCGGCGCAACTAGTCCCTAGTCTCATTGCATATCCCAATCGATCCCCTAAAGGAAGTAATGTTTCGAGCTCTGGCCCTTCCGTACCAAGAACACGATTGCACATTTCGCGATGCCGTCTACAACAACATTGAATATGTATAGATGCGAGTGCAAGATTTTCTCGCATTACTGCAGGGAAAGGAAACCTTGTTTTTGAAAATCAATACAGGAGAGAAGTCCTGAGTGAGTGTCGCTAGATTTGTATAGGCCTTCCAAAAGTAGCCTGCGTAGCGTTTTAGAATGAATAGAAAACGATCTGAAGCTTATCGAAAATTGGTGCTCTTTGTGGATGATGGAACTAAATATTAGGAAGTACAGTTTTATGCAAATTTCTCGGAAACGCTCCAATTTAACTTATGTTTACTCTTTATTTTCTGAGGACCTATTGCAAGTTGAATCTTATCGTTACCTTGGCATCACAATCAGTAGCAAATTAACTTGGGGTGATCATATTGCACAAATCACGGCCGACGCTTCACGTACACTTGGTTTTATTAGAAGATCACTTCCCTCTTCCCCCGCTAACATACGTAAACTGGCATATGAAACTTTTGTCCGCAGTAGGCTGGAGTATGCATCCGCGATCTGGAATACTCATCAGTCCTACCTAATTAACATGCTTGAAGTCGTCCAGAACCGTTCAGCACGCTTCATATCGTCAACATACGACTTTCATTCCAGCGTAAGCTCCATTAAATCATCACTTGACCTGACTTCCTTAGCTCTCAGACGAAAAGTTGCGCGCCTTTGTTTGTTCCACTAGTTATAATTCAATTTCCCCTATCTCCGTGGTTCCTTTATATCTCCTCCCTTTCGTACATCGCGCCGCCTTTTTAATTCAAATAGCGTCCAACGACTTCATGGCTCCACCAATGCTTTTAACAAGTCCTTCTTTCAAACCGCAATTGAAGAATGGAAGCTTCTGCCCGACTCACTAACAAATGGGCACGATGCGACAAGGTTTAAGGCGATGTTGTTAGATCACCTGGATTGACATTCCTTTTTTTTCTTCGATTTGTTTTTATATGAAATCCTTTTTCCTGTATTGAATTTTGCTGCCCTAACCTTTCGCCGACGTGTGTGGTGCTTGTGGCCTAAAGGCATTTTTTACCTGCACTGTTCTAACTATCGCGTTCTTTGCTTCTCTTTATGTTCCTACATTGCATTGTTATATTTTTATATTGCATTGTTATATTGTTATATTTTCGTGCACTTTGTTTTCTACATCAACCTTGTATACGCTCCCCCCCTATGTAATACCCCGACAGGGGCCTTTAAGGGACAATAAATGATGATGATGATGATGAATTGAAAGCAAACTGAAATAAATAAATTATAAATTATAAATAAATTATAGTTAATCAGTTTGCCTTCAAATGCACCAATCCAGTTGAACGAACATTTTCTTTTCTTCGTCCCTTGCGTCGGCAACCGACTTGTATAACGCCTGCAGAACTGACCTCCTACCACACCTTGCTGCACAGTAAACAGAAAAAAGTATATTTTATTTCCCACATAACAACCTCTCGGAAATATTGAAATATAGAAAATCAAACCAGGCTATCGCCTTCATTTCGCAATTTCATTCCTCTTCCAGTTCGAAGGATATAAGGAGATCAGGCAACAGTAAGCTGCTTCTCGAACCAAGGCCACCGCCTAGTGCCTGTAAGGAGCGGTTCTTTAGCGCTGATCCAAGGATACTTCCGGTCCTTTGTATAGCCTAATGAATGCCTTCACCACCACCACTGCCGGAGTCTAATCGAAAGACTGCTTTCCTCTCATAAATTGTTCCTTATTTGCGTCTTTTCTTTGTATTACATGAGGTAGGGTGAGAAAATAACATGCGTCGTTCCTTTTAAGAAGGAGCGTGCCTCAAGTCGTACCTCATTTCTTTTCCCCGGAACGCTCATCAGCTGCTGCAAAAAGCGGCCGTTGATAAACAGTTTGAGCGTCTATGAACCCATCTCATGTGTAGTTCTTATGTTAAACGCACATAAAAATACGGCAATTCTCCTGCCAGCCGTCTGAAACTAAACTAGATCTAAGGTTTAGGGAAAAGTTTATGTTTTAACAACAAACTCTGAATTTCCGCGCAGAAATTTTTCTGCATTGAAAACAAGAAGACAAAAATACCTTTGAATTGTGAAGTTTGCAGCGAATCGTATTTCCACATGTCAAGAAATATATTTTTACATAATTCATTTTTTGAACTCGATATGTTCACAGTGTTCCAGCAGCGCTCTAAATGTCACTACGGATGGGTATCGAAACACATCCTGGTCGATCCCTCTAAACTGGATTTATAGGGTTAAATAAAAGTCCCATAACTTTATTGTACCAGACATAGCATAAGCCGATCGTTGAGGCCAGCAGAATGTCTCTATGCGGCAGCTGGGGTCGGGAAGCCTTGTGTCCAGAACATATTGCTACGGGTTGGCTCATAGAAGATGAGGCAGGCGAAGTGAGAGGGCGCTTCGCGCGTGTTCGGGCCTGTGCAGTGGCCAGTGTTTTGGCATCCGGTGCGCCCTGTGCTTGCGTTGTGATCGGCGTGAGTATACCAGTGTTTTGCGTGGTGTGTACGCCTCCTGCACGTAACATCTTGGTGGAGGTGAGGACTTTCCCCTTCCCCTCGTTCTGGCCTATTCCACCACGGAGCTTCGCAGCGGTCGCTACACCGGGACCGCTACAATGACGCAGCCCGGCGACTCGCCAGGTCCCACTGCCACTACATTCATGTTCATGGCTAATCCCTGTGACCCCGACATCTTTTCCGGTGCCTCAACTGAAAATGTCGACAGATGGACCTCGATGTACGAAGTTGTCAGCACCCATAACAGGTGGGACCCCACCGTCATGCTGGCAAACGTCATTTTCTGTTTGTCTGGCACAGGAAAGCAATGGTACGACGCCCATAAAGACGAATTAAGGAGTTGGGACATTTTCAAAGAAAAGCTTCGAGCGCTGTTCGGACCTCCAGATCCTTCGAACCTCGCAGCCCAAAAACACCTTGAGTCGCGTGCGCAGTTCTCTAGTAAAAGTTGCATCACGTACGTTCAAGACGTGCTTGACCTGTGTCACCAGGTTGACACCGCCATGTCGGAATCTAAAAACGTGGACCACATCCTAAAAAGGATTGGGAACGACGCTTTCCCTTCGCTTCTCTGCAAAGGGTGTGATACCGTGGATGCCGTTATTAAGGAGTGGCGTCTCTCCGAGCAAGTAAAGAGCCGGCGCATATTTCCACATTTCCAACGACTTACCCATACGGCCGCCACATCTTCGTGTGTTTTGTAGCAGCCACGAACTAGCACACCTCCCTCTTTGCCTCTCAACATCACCGACACAGTCACCCGGATCGTCAGCCGCGAAATGGAGGCTTGTGCCCCTTCGGCCCCCCAACCTACCATACCCAGTCACCCCTTGCCTGATGTGTCTCTTATTCAAGCCGTCATGCGAGAGGAACTTGGAAATTTGGATCTCTCCCCTGCTCTCTGTTTCATCGGAAACTCCAGCGTCCGGCCACCAAGCAGGAATGTTTTCCGTCCCAGGGCTCCATACTTTCGTCGCTACCGAAATCCAGCAAAGTGGCGGACGCCCGATGATCGCCCAATATGTTTGAACTGTTCCTGTGTCGGCCACATTTCCCGGCACTGCCGCAATAGATGGTTTCCGACTCCTCGCACCGAGCTTTCTTATGAGAAACGTTCAGATATGCCCCGCCATTTCCCGCCCCGACCACCTCCTGGCCAATCAGATTCGGCCAACGATCTCGCCAGCTCCCGACCACATCGTTCTTCCCGCTCTCTATCTCCACGAGGCCGTCGTTTCCGTTTCCCGTAGCCCCTTCGATCCACGGCTACAGCCTCATACGACCGCTCTGGCTTGGAAAACTAGCTGATGCAGCTCCCGGAGGTGACTCTGCATCCACGACCAGGCCCACAAATCCTCTACAGACCTCGCACTTGAACCATCCAGACGTTTGTGTTGATGGTGTGCCCGTGCGTGCGCTTGTCGACACTCGAGCGCATATCTCTGTCATGAGTGCGAACCTTCGTCGTCGTTTACGTAAAGTTCTCACGCCGGGTCGGTCTCGGGTGCGTGTCGCGGACGGCGGAACAGTTAGTGTTAACGGACTCTGCACTGCACGCGTTAGTGTTGCTGGCCATGACCTTCCGGTGGAGTTCAATGTTTTGAACCCTTGTGCTGATGACCTCATCCTCGACCTCGATTTCCTATCAGAACGCTCCGCCCTGATAGACTGCTCGCAAGGCGTCCTGCACCTCGATCTCCCAACCATTGATCCTGAACCCTTTCATTCTCCACGACTGTATTCGCCGGACCAAGTTTCTCTGCCCTCACTAGCCGCCTCATTCGTTGCTCTACATCCTACCTCATCAGTCGCCGATGGTGACTACTTAGTTGTGAAGGTGTGGGTTGCGCAACCACAACGGACCACGAAGAAAAGACACAGAGACACACACAAGCGCTTGTGTGTGTCTCTGTGTCTTTTCTTTGTGGTCCGTCCCGTCGTTGCGCAACTAACACCTTCACAATATCATGTACCAACTAGGCCCAACCCAAGTTTTATTGAAGACTACTTAGTTGCCCCTATTTCAGATGTCTTGCTGCACCTCAACACTGCACTGCCCCATACTGTCGCTACAATCAAGGGAAACAGTGTGTCACTACCGTTAATCACCTATTCAGCCAAAGTGCTTCCACCTGGCATATGCGTGGCAGCGTTCTCACCTATTGGCTCCTGCCAAGTTGCCCCATTGGACACTGCCCATGCCTCAGCTCCTGCAGAGCCTGTTCACGATTCTACTTCGACTGACATGATCACGGCAATGATGCCCTCCGATTTGCTCCCTGCCTAATCTTGTCAGGTGCGTGCGCTTCGCGAGTCCTATTCCAACATGTTCAACCTCCATAACGGCGCCCTTGGCCACGCTCTTACCGTTACGCACCGCATCGACACCGGCGACGCTCCTCCTAACCGCCGCCGACCATACCGGGTCTCCCATAGTAAAGTTTCACCTACACCAAAGGCGAATAGGTTCTTTTCTCTTCCTTCTTCTGCACCGGGGGTGCCCCGTCTGAGACGGCTTTTGGGTGACTTGAAGGCTGAAGGTCTATAGGAGACGATACTCGGCAACAACTGAGAATTTGCAGGGGATATAACTTGAAACTTTGTGTACAATATTTTACATATACTGTATATGCATGCAATGGTGAGCAGTGAGCACAACAACAACATGGAACTGGCTACCATTTAGGGGAGGCCCCTACTCGGCATAGCCGAAGATGCGTTACATCTATCTCCGTTGCCCAGAACGCCTTTTCCGGGCTCCGGGACCCAGTTTTAAAGACACATGGGCCCGGTCCATATTCATTAGCATCCAATCGTGTCAAACCCTTAACACGATTGGTTATTAGGCGCGTGGCCCGCCCTCCAACTTCCTTAAGGCACATAACCCTCTCTCAAATGTACATATTGTAAAAAGGGCATCATTTTCACTCAAAACGTAGCACATTCTGAGAATGCACACACACAGATTGGCCCCCTGGGTTACGCGCCCCTTCCCACACTTCCACTGTATTACACAAACTCTCTCCCCTATGAAATACACAGCCAAACACATAAGAACAACATGTCAAAACACTTCCACGGGTACGTCTGTCTCCCCAGTACCCGTGACCTTGACGATTCCCGGAACTAGGGCAATTATCGGCCCCAACCCAGCTGCGACTGTCGCAAACAACACCCGTGAGCGCAGATCCACTTTCCGATAAGAGTCGGATCACAATGGACTGCCGACCCCACCAGCCGTCGTCCGGGGTCTGGGCGGCGACATAACTCAAGGGGCTGTCACTGTCCCCAATTAAGCAGCTGGCTGTGCTCGTTCTGTCCGGTGGTGTCTTCTGCGCGCTCCAGTTTTTTGAGACCGAGTTGTCGAGCCTCGGGGCTGTGCCGGACGCCAGCCAGCTGCACCGTCGCCAACAGCTCCCATTCATCCGGACGCGCCTGGCTCCGCTTCGTGCAGCACTGTTCTCTTTTCAAAAGAAAAGCGGTCGAACCTCCGAACGAAGCGTTCGAATCTTAATTGGGCCGCAAGTGGTGTTTGTCAAGCCGCGGTGAGCTGTCGGCATACGATGCAACGGTGGCGTTGACATTTTTATGGCTCTTTCTACACTGGCACAAAGCGGCCCCGGCGAGAAACACGCGTCCTTCCCCGAAAGGGGACAATGGGTGGCTTGGGTAAGCCGGCCGCTCCCTCTCTGGCTGCTGCCCGCTTTGCGCCCTCCTCGCAGCCCCCCCCCCCCCCCCCCCCCCGTCGGGGGCTCTCCGGGGTCTGCAGCGGCGACACAGGGGAGGACAGAAAGATGGGCGCTCCTAATGAGACCGCGCGCATCCACAGATCTCCTTGGGGCCCGCTCAACGGCGAAGCTCTCCTCCCTGAGCCGCGAAGAAAGAACGGGGGGGGGGAGAGGGGAATAAACACACATGGCGCATGCTAGCCCTCTACACGCCCCCCTCAAAATTCATCTAAGGGTTGCAGCACGCTTAGATGAATAAACACACACAAAAAGAGGGCTAGTGGCTTACCTACAACGAACCCAAAACCGAAACTAAACACGCACTTCAAAAGTAAAAAGGTTTCATGCATGCTGTGCTCGTAGTACGGGTGTCCCGGTCCATTGGCTGTGCTTACAGTCAGTGCCACACACGTGCGTAAGCGTTTCACACATTCACATACAGCGCCTTGACAGAAGTCCACGCTGTCGCGCTGCGACCAGTTACACGTGCATGCACAGCCTCGTCCTACTCGCGAATGAGCACACCTACACACAGACACTCGCCACTGTAGCGTTCCTCAACCCCCATAAGGGGTCCGTAAGTGGCCACGTGAGCCTCCTTAGTCGTACTGAGCGTCCCTGTGTGCGTTCGAGCCATCACGTGTTATCAACGAAGACGGTTTACGGCTAACGGTCACTCAGCTCATGCGCCTGGTGCCGCCACGGGGCGAGAATTCGAAAGCTGCTGCCCTCCAGGATCGAAAACGTCCTGGTCCGCGATGGGTCCGAATTGCCGCGCACGTGATGCCCCTGAGGGTACGCTTTCTCCGGCGTGCCAGTACAAACCGCGCGCTGCGTAAGGAGCATAGCCCCTGCTCGGCCTAGTAATCATACCACTGCGGTCGGTTTTGCTGCACTTGCTTTGGCGTACTGCTGCACGGAACGTATTTCTCCACGCGCCGACTTTCGGCATGAAATCCACGCACCTGCCTCCAGCTACTCTGCCTCTCTTGGAACTATTTGCACCTTTTCTGCACGGGCCAACCTTGAAATTGCCGCTCCCTGCTTGATCAGCGCTAGCTGGCTTCGTGGCATCGCCTGAGGATGCATGAGCTTCCTCGCAGTCACCTGATTGGAATCTGCCTTTTGGAAAATCGCCACGCATTTCCCTGTTCTCGGATGACCTGATCGGACCCTCTTTGAGTGCGTTCAACAACTGCTCGGCACTAGTCGGCCCAGCAGGCCCACCTCCGCTCTCTACCTCGGAGGAAAGGCTCTCGGCACCCGTAACGCTGCGCGGCCCTTCCTGCCCTATGCACGGCACCGTGTGCCGTTGCGGCAACGTTAGGTCTCCTCCTGACGCTAGCTTCGTGTCGGAGGTCGCAATCTCATTCACAGTGTCTGCCGGAATCAGACCGCTTTCTTGCTTGTTTTCGGACAACCTGGTCTCGACTGTCCCCGGATCATCAGAATTTGGCTGCTCCTTTTTGTAGCTAGCCGCCCGCGGTGGCGGAAAATCTGTGATACCTTCGCGCCCCTCAGGAACCTCGTCCTCACTTCCTGCGCTTTTTGCGGTCTTTCCGAAAGAAGCGCTGTTCCTGCCTACCGGCCGACTGCTTAAAGCGTCCTGCCTGCTTCTTTCTTGGCCTGCGCTGGACAAGCATATCAATTTGCCTTCCAGCGCAGGCGGCCTCACCTCTCGGGACTCGGAGCAGTTCTCCCTGGCTAGTTGACTAGCTCTTCTAGACTCCCTGAGCTTAGCCACCTCGAGCCCTAGCTGTTCAAGCTTTGCTGCTACCACCTCCACATCCTGAGGTTCTTGCTCGCAAGGCAGCGCCTTTCCAGCATTTGGCTCTGCAATTTGCGCCTGCAGGTCCGCTAAGCGCGCCTTCCATTATTCCAATTGGTCCCTCACATTGAGTGTGGGTCGGCATAGACAGCCCTCCATACCGCTTCCGTACCCCTCGACTGTCCTACCGGCTCGAAACACATGAACACGGACGTGAACAATGCGACCAAGGAAACTCACAGTTTCGATGCGTCGTTCCGCATTGCCAGCTCCTTGGGGTCGCGTCCACAGCTACTTTCCGCTCGCTGCGATGAGCTGTCGAACGCCGCTTTACCGGTACCCGTCGCCGTCACCTTGCTTCGAACAGCAGGTGATCGAGTCTCCGCCTCGACGCGCTACTTTCCTGACCGGAAGCCTTTACGCGCCTCTGGACTACTGCTGAAGTCCTTGCCGCTCACTTGCTTGCACTTGCTCCTGAAGCTGTCCGCCTGCGATCAGCTGCCCCTTGCCGTCGGTGTCCTCGACTGTCGCCGCTCCACTTGAGACGATGGCAGTTGACTTCCGTTGACTGGACCTGTCTTCCTCGACCGCTGCAGCTTCTCTCCGCCTGCACCTTGTCCTCCCGAACCGCCGATGTTCGACTTGTTGATGCCTGGACGTCTCTACTTTCTTGCCTTCCCTTTTTCCTGTGCTTATTTCTGATAGCAACAGGATCCTGTCGACTGCGCAATTAAAGTTTCGCTTCCTTCTACCAAACGCGAATAGGTTCTTTTCTCTTCCTTCTTCTGCACCGGGGGTGCCCCGTCTGAGACGGCTTTTGGGTGACTTGAAGGCTGAAGGTCTATAGGAGACGATACTCGGCAACAACTGAAAATTTGCAGGGGATATAACTTAAAACTTTGTGTACAATATTTTACATGTATATACATGCAATGTTGAGCAGTGAGCACAACAGCAACATGGAACTGGCTAACATTTAGGGGAGGCCCCTACTCGGCATAGCCGAAGATGCGTTACATCTCTCTCCGTAGCCCAGAACCCCTTTTCCGGGCTCCGGGACCCAGTTTTAAAGACACATGGGCCCGGCCCATATTCATTAGCATCCAATCGTGTCAAACCCTTAACACAAGTGGTTATTAGGCGTGTGGCCCGCCCTCCAACTTCCTTAAAGGGCAGCTGCAGCACTTTTTTGAGAATCCCGCGATATTCAAGGATTCAAATCTATATAGGATGTAGGTAAAGCATGCCAAGTGTTTTTGCACTAGCATTTAAAATAGTGACGTAATCAACGATTGAAATTTGCGCTTCTCCTCAATGCAGCGGAGGAGTGCAGGGAAACTCAGCGTGACGTCACGGAAGGTATGATTTCAAATTACCGCTGTCATCAGCCACACCCTGCCCTGACGCGTTAGACGCTGCCAAAGAACTCTCGGCAGGGTTCGCCTTCGGTGGCGTTGGTTTTTTTCCTTCAAAGCAGGCGTTTGTGAGTTGGAAATGTACCGATACCTTCGATGACGTCAACATGCGCCTCCCACTTGGCGTTGTGCGCTGCGGAGAAGCCTGAAGGGCGTCCGGATTTTAATCGGCGATTACTTCACTATTTGAAGTGCTAGCCCAAAAAGACTTCGCATGCTTTACCTCCAAGTTTCACACATTCGACCCTCTTAATCTCGTTGATTTCTAAAACCTATGCAGTTTCCCTTTAAGGCACATAACCCTCTCTCAAATGTACATATTGTAAAAAGGGCATAATTTTCACTCAAAACGTAGCACATTCCGAGAATGCACACACATACGGATTGGCCCCCTAGGTTACGTGCCACGCCCCACACTTCCACTGTATTACACAAACTCTCTCCCCTATGAAATACACAGCCAAACACATAAGAACAACATGTCAAAACACTTCCACGGGTACGCCTGTCTCCCCAGTACCCGTGACCTTGACGATTCCCAAAACTAGGGCAATTATCGGCCCCAACCGAGCTTCGACCGTCGCAAACAACACCCGTGAGTGCAGATGCACTTTCTGATAAGAGTCGGATCACAATGGACTGCCGACCCCACCAGCCGTCCTCCGGGGTCCGGGCGGCGACATAACTCAAGGGGCTGTCACTGTCCCCAATTAAGCAGGTGGCTGTGCTCGTTCTGTCCGGTGGTGCCTTCTTCGCGCTCCCGTTTCTTGAGACCGAGTTGTCGAGCCTCGGGGCTATACCGGACGCCAGCCAGCTGCACCGTCGCCCACAGCTCCCATTCATCCGGACCCGCCTGGCTCCGCTTCGTTCAGCAGTGTTCTCTTTTCAAAAGAAAAGCGGTCGAACCTCCGAACGAAGCGTTCGAATCTTAATTGGGCCGCAAGTGGTGTTCGTCAAGCCGCGGTGAGCTGTCGGCATACGATGCAACGGTGGCGTTGACGTTTTTATGGCTCTTTCTACACTGGCAGAAAGCGGCCCCGGCGAGAAACACGCGTCCTTCCCCAAAAGGGGACAATGGGAGGCTTGGGTGAGCCGGCCGCTCCCTCTCTGGCTGCTGCCCGCTTTGCGCCCTCCTCGCAGCCCCCACGCCGGGCGCTCTCCGGGGTCTGCAGCGGCGACACAGGGGACAGAAAGATGGGCGCTCCTACTGAGACCGCGCGCATCCACAGATCTCCTTGGGGCCCGCTCAACGGCGAAGCACTCCTCCCTTAGCCGCGAAGAAAGAAGGGGGGGTGGGAGGGGGGAATAAACACACATGGTGCATGCTAGCCCTCTACACCCATGCAGAACGACAGGAAATCCAGGCGGAAGTAGAAAAAATGCTTTGCTGGCCCATTTCGGCCCATCAGCGCCTACGGAACTCCGCACAGACGCCAGTGGCTATGGTATTGGCGCCATTCTTGCGCAGCGCCAACAGGAGTACTTTCGTGTGCTTGCTTACGCCAGCCGCCTGCTCCGTCCTTCCGAACATAACTACTCCATTACGGAGCGGGAGTGCCTTGCTCTTGTTTGGGCATTAACAAAATTCCACCCTTATATGTTTGGAAGGCCCTTCTGCGTAGTTACGGACCACCATGCTTTGTGTTGGCTGTCCTCTCGTAAAGACCCTACAGGCCGTCTGGGTCGCTGGGCCTTGCGTTTGAAAGAATACACATTTATTGTTGTCTACAAATTCGACCAGCTCCTCCAAGACGCTGACTGTCTGTCCCGCCATCCTGTCGATCCTCCTCATTTCCACACCCGTGATACCGACGACTGTGTACTGACCGTATCAGACTTTCTAAAAATTGGTGACGAGCAGCGCCGTGATCCATCTGTGCGCCTCATAGTCGACTGCCTCCGCAGCGACCCTTCCGATCCTGCTCTACGAATGTTCGTGCTGCATCACAATACTTTGTACCGACGCAACATGCACGCAGATGGTGCCGACCTCTTGCTCGTCGTCCCGACCCATCTCCGCTCCACAGTACTTGCCCAACTTCATGACGATCCTACTGCAGGGCACCTAGGCGTGTCGCGCACGTGCGACAGCGTGCGCTGGCGGTTCTTCTGGCCTGGCCTTTACCGTTCTGTCCGCGGTTATGTTGCTGCTTGCGATCAATGCCAGCGCCGGGACACGCCCCCACTTCCACCCAGTGGCCAGCTTCAGCCCATCGACATCCCGACTGACACAATTTTTCGTGTTGGTCTCGACCTGCTTGGTCCTTTCCCCCCATCAACTTCCGGGAACAAGTGGATTGCCGTTGCGTCCGATTACACTACCCGGTACGCTATCACGGGCGCTATCCCTACCATCTGTGCCTCCGATGTCGCCGACTTTCTTCTCCATGACGTCGTCCTACTTCATGGCGCTCCTCGTCAACTGCTTACGGATCGCGGCACCTGCTTTCTTTCTAAAGTGGTCCACGGCCTTCTGCGCTCATGCTCTACCCGCCACAAGTTCACGACGGCCTACCATCCTCAGACCAACGGCCTTACTGAGCGCCTTAACCGCACCCTGATGGACATGCTGTCTATGTATGTCTCAGACCACCAACGTGACTGGGACGTCAGTTTACCTTTCGTGACGTTCGCCTACAATTCCACACGCCATGATACCACCGGCTACTCCCCCTACTACCTGCTCTTTGGCCGCGACCCGTTGCTGCCCTTCGACAGCCTCCTGCCTCACGACCCTTGTACCAGCAGTTACGCTTGTGACGCCATAGCCAGAGCTGACGCCGCCCGCCAAATCGCTCGAGATCGCCTCGACGCTTCACAACTCGCTCAAAAACGACGATACGACCTTCATCACCGTGGCGCCCATTACACTTCCGACTCCCTCGTACTCCTCTGGCTCCCTGCGCGTCGTGTGGGCCTGTGTGAGAAGTTGCTGCCTCGTTACGTGGGTCCTTACCGCGTCTTGCGGCAACTGAGCAATGTAACCTACGAGCTCGCGCCCCTGCAACCCCGGACTCCTCGTGCGGCCCCCTCCACACAGCTCGTACACGTCGCCCGTCTTAAGCCCTCCCATTCAAACCCACCACCTTAGGGCGCCCAGGGACTGTGCTTACTTCTGCCCGGCGGAGGAGCGGGGGGGGGGGTAGTGTTATGGTGTATAGTTGCTAGGCGAAGACGACGTTGTTTTGAACGTTCGGCAGTGGACGACGACGAGGACGTGGCAGTTTGTGCTGGAGTAATTTAGCTCGGTGTGCCTTCTGACTGTGGCCTGTCCCGCCTGCTGCTGGGCTAATCTCCCGTAATAATATGGCCCGTGCTCATCAGGGGTTGGCAGGAAACGATGCAGCAGACGCAGCCACCCGCGCGCTCACTCACTGGGCTGTTTTTTCCTCCCCTCCCGGCCAGGAACCCCATCCTAATCCGATTTATAGCTTCCAAGATGTTACAAACTACTATCAAGATAGTCATCGCCTTTACCCTCGCCCATGTAAAGACCTGAAGAAGGCGGATGAGCGGCTCCTTCTCCGCCTTCCTTCTCACTAATACGTTGCTGTGCCCGGAAGCACTAAAACATTTTGACCCCCCTTTTAACAGCATCTGCCCGCGCTGTAGTATGGAGCCTTCTGACACCTATCACAATGTTTGGGCCTGCCCCTGTTATTCCGCCATCCCCAACCAAACCCGGGTGGATTAGCAGGCAACCCTGCTCGGCTGCCACGACTTACAGGCCCTGCAAGCCTTACTCCGGTGCGCCCGTGAGGCGGTCACCGCCACAGGTGTCCCATACTAGGGATCTCCATCTAGTGCTAGTAAGGATCGGTCCCTTGCGAGTTGATCCAAACATATCTCCTGCTCATTCTTAATAAATGTTTTCACCACC
Source organism: Amblyomma mixtum (assembly GCF_055824585.1). Taxonomy (NCBI): domain Eukaryota; kingdom Metazoa; phylum Arthropoda; class Arachnida; order Ixodida; family Ixodidae; genus Amblyomma; species Amblyomma mixtum. Next base: position 36,391,204 of record NC_143015.1, read on the forward strand.
ACTCACCCATCGGCGACGCCGCAAAACGCAGTACGGGTGCCAAAGAGCTGCTCTGACCCCCCAAAAAAACCTTCAGAACAAACGTCGAACCGGCCCACCCACCTGGCTGGGATATCGGTTGCTTCTTGTTCCGGCGGGTGGAGAGGCCTTTGGTATCAGCTCCTTCGCTAGCGTCTGCGAACACTGTACTTGCATCCAAGAGCACTTACCGATGTCAAATTATGCCTCAAAGAACACAGAACATGATATGCTATTTCGAGCAATATTCCCGCTCACTCTAACCATTGCTTTCTCATATGAATTGTTTATAGTCCGGCAATCAACACGGACAATTTTATTATGATTTTTCCCAAGTTTTGCATACATTTCCTTGGTTGGTATTTGGCATCGTATCTGATGCATAAACCTCTTAACTATGCCTTTGGAATATGCCGGTCCTCCTCCGACAAAACTGCCCTGCAGTATTTGTAAAAAAAATAAATCATTAAATATAACTAGTTAGGCATCCCTAAAAAGTTGAGGGCGGATTCGAATGTTGGAGTGGGGTTGGGGAGCATATGATACTTGAGAAAGCTGAATGCTTCACTTTCAGTAAAACACTTTATGAACAGCGCGTTGCAGATGTCTGGCTCTGTATTAGTATCGTATAATAGTAGCTCGCATATACGACGCGGTTGTAGTTGAAACCAGTACAAATAATTTCCTTCGTCAGAGAAGTCAATACAATCAGAGCAGATGGCGTGATATATCTGTTTATTTCTTTAGGCTATGAGTACACAATTCAGTGACATCACGTATAGGCAAACAGGAATATAAAACAGTCTATGCATATTGCACACCAGCCAAAGAAATCAATGTTCCAGGTAAACACGCCAGGTCACCTTCACATTTCAGGAAGTGGAACATCGCAAAATATGCGCACATGTTTTACATTATAGTCCACGTCCACACTAAAAAAATGGCTTGCGTTAAATCTCGCTTGGACCTATTTCTACGAATGAAAGCTCTATCACACGTGGTCTCCACAGTCTCAAATCAAAAGTCAAGCTCGAGGTCAGGTACCCAGTGGTCGTAGTCATATGATCACGTGGTCACGTTACCATAGCTTGGGTCATGCCACCACGCAGTTATGTTTGGTTTGACTTTGTGACGCATTGAAGGTAATTGTCTGATACGCCTCCAAATTGGAGCTGTACCTTGAGGAGTACACCTCTCGCCCTGAAACTACGTGTGCAGATCAGGGAACAGAAAATCATTTTTGAGTTGACTGTGATTTTTTTCTTTAATAGCGAATTTCGCTAATGCTTGTGTAAACTGTAGTTGACCTTTATGTATCTAAAAACAGTTGCACTCAGTAGTTGTGTCTTTTTTGTCAAATGCGTTCTCCCTCGATTAGTATTTATGCGTAACGCTTTATAATCGTGCCCACTTAAAACTCTATCTAGACCCGCCGCGGTGGCTCAGTGGTTATGGCGCTCGGCTGCTGACCCGAAAAATGCGGGTTCCATCCTGGGCGCGGCGATCTAATTTCGATGGAGGCGAAATTCTAGAGGCCCGAGTAGTGTGCGATGTCAGATCACGTTACACATCCCCAGGTGGTCGAAAAAGCCCTTCGCCACGGCGTCCCTCATAGCTTGTGTCGCTTTGGGACGCTAAAACACCATAAACCATAAAACTTGGAACTGACCCAAGAGTCGCGCGGAGTGTGTTGGAGTTTCGTTGTAAGTAGACTTTTCGATGTGCAGCCAGAAATACGAAGTCCCAATAAACTGGATTTTGCTTCTTAGAAAGTCTAGTTATGCGCATCGGCTTCTTCGAGGGAGCATAAATAACGGTGCTTTGCAAGCTTTGTAGAGCGGTCATGCATATGTTTCTCGCTGAGACGAGTGGTGAAAACATCCAGAAAACATGTCGGTACCCAGCACAATATGTCACGATTTCTCAGTCGTTGTCACGGAAACATCGATATGTTTGTTTGCTGCCGCCGTTTAATTTTCATGAAGACAGAACCCATCTACTTACCATCCCGAGAGGTTTTTACTCGCCAAACTACAACCCCTCTGCATATCTGATTCGGCCAACGAACTAGAGCCCTTGAAGCGAGGCACTTCGAGAAAAAATTTCAACCGAGTACATGCTCGGTGCGACCGAATTTCAAGATGAAAAATATGTAGGGCCTAGCCGGCATTGTACAATTGAAGCAACACAGTTTGTTCCCTCCTTTAGAATACATCTTTTACTGCGTTATACTTCAACTGAACCTCTGAATATCTTGTCTGTGTCAGTGTGTTGCAGTCGAATTTCAACTGTGGCGTAGGCGTCAGAACCGACTGAAGATTAATATCCTGCCGACATGATCAAGTTTTTCCCATGCTATACAGCAATATTGGTGCCGAAACAGACTGAACCGCAAAGCATCGTCAGTATATAGCCTAAGGCTTGAATTTGCTAATGTGGGCTAGGCGCTGAGCGGTACCGCTCAGAATCGTAAAGCCGGTCAGCTGAATTTTTTAAAACCCATATCCAGCTTTCTATATTCCTAAGGCGAAAGGGACTTTTGTTCTCTCAGGATGGCTAGCACTGTTCTGCCGCTGCATTGTTTTTAATCACCAGGTGAGCACATTCATGTCTGTCGACCTCTTCTTCATTTTACGTGTTCACGTTACCTTCATTTGATTTATTCCAAAATATCTCCTCCTGTAGGGCACAGGTGACGGCGAAAGAAGACGGGTTTTCCTGGCTTCTCTGAGGTTTTTAATGGCTATAATTGCGAAATTGACGTTCTCGTTTTGGTTCTTCAGCTATACCATCTCGCTGACATCGACAGCAGAAGCACTCACTATGCTCTCTGCAGGCAGATCGAGCAACGCGATCACACCGCTAAAGCTATAATGACATGCGAACCGCGTCTGTTGGTCAATGACTCTGTGCCGTGTATCGAATGTCCATCTAGTCGTTGGACATTGCCAAACCCAGGTTTCTACCAGGACCTTGGCCAGATGGGCTCCGTGCAGAATTCTACTGGGATTCTGGGATATTGTTGTTCCGCCATTCACCACCGCCATTTGCCGCTGGTTTGAACAACTCGATTTTGTGGCCAGTTCACGGAAAGAGCGAATAATTTTATTGCCAAAGCATGATTCCGGATCGATTCAAGCGGGGGAGTGGAAACCGATCATGCTACTTAACGTTGGCTGGAAGGCTGTTGCAGCACGTTGTGGTTCGACGGTCGAGGGTTGTTATCGCAGCTCTGGTTGGTATCTAATAGGCGTGCTCAGCCCCTGGCAGGAAAATACATACTTCATCGTATGCTACAAGCGATATTATGGACTATACGCAGCGACGTATGTCTCCTGCTCTTGTGTCTTTAGATCAAGAAAAAGCTTTTGATCGCCTTGAGCATGGCTAGATATTCGGTGACGTAGAAGGCTTTCAGCTCCAACGAAATCTTGTCCTATTCGCAGTATATATGAAGCATTCAGGCACATTGGCTATGGATGGCTGGGAGAGTAGCCATTTACCTGTTACCCGTGGAGTACGACACGGTTGCCCCATATCGCTCTCTTCTTGCTGTTCGCCTACTACCATATTTGCGGCCTTTTGTTGGAGACACAGGCGTGCGTGGCCTCTCTCTTCCTGGTAGGGAGGTGCTTAGGGTAACAGCTTACGTGGATGACAATACGCTTTATTTACGAGATGAGTCGAGTCTCCATCGTTGTCTCCTCTTCTACGATAGGTACTGCAAAGTGTCTGAGGTGGTTATGAATTGTGTCAAATGTAAATACTTGATAACTGGCGAACGTAACGAGTGGCTCAGCACTGCAGTGCCTATCGCGCACTGTAAGAACATCCGCATTCCTGGGATATAGTTTTAGTAGCGTGGAATAGCTGCTTCTATATGGAGTTTTGTTCTAGAGGAGGTCCGCAGCAGTGTTCCGATGGTTGGTAAATTTCAGCTGCCCTTATTTGAGAGGCGGTATCTGTGCAATGTTTTCTTTTTTTGCGGCCAAATATTTGGCATATGTTCCAGCCGCCTTTCCGAGTTTCCCGGTCGACTCAGTCTCTTCTGATTTCTTTTTAAGGCGGAAGCCTTTAATGTCTCATCGTTGTAAGCAGCAGTTGTCGACAGAAAATGTCACGCTTTTCAATTGGTGGAACCGGTCATGACGTCACAGTGCGCGAATTTCAAACGGGGCCAATGGCACTTTGGCTAGTAACCATACAACCAATTGAAGGGATCGTATAGTGATGCTCCAAGGAAGTGGGACTGAGCTTAGTTAATTGCTTAATTATCCAATTAGCCTAATTAGCTTTACTAGTCAGGCCATATAAATAAATAAAACCGATTAAGAAATCGGTCGAGCTCAGGAATCGAACCCCGGTCTTCGGCGTGAGAGACGAGCACGCTATCCACTCCGCCATGCCAGCTCGATGGTTTGGAATGAACAGAGGCATCACCCGATGTGTACGGGCCGGCATCGGGTGATGAACAACGTTTATTCCCGATAAGATGGCATATATATTGTAACGTGTAGTGACGGCAGTCCAGTGGTCAGGAAGACACAAGAAAGACTTGCAAACGAAGCTCTTTATTTGGGCTGACTTGCGCCCGCAAAAGAACTGGATCACTCGGTGGCGGCGTAAGCAACAAGCGTGCGCGTCAATCGTCGGACTACGAATGCCCGCCGCTCGCGGCATCGCTCAATTTAAAGCCGGCAAGGAAACTTACAGATAACAGGTCAAGATCATCTATGGTAATCTAGAAAAACCTAGATGCAGCCTTTCATGGCTGCGAACAATCGAGATTAGTCTGGTCGCTTCTCGCGCCACGAACAAAAGTGATAACGACCCTTTCCTGCTGCCTTGAGCGTGAACGAACACACACTGCAATGATATGTGGCATTACCCCCCTTCCAAAGAAGCATCGTCTCGATGCTTTAAAATGAGAATAAACACGGACAATGAAAACTTCCAGTCCTTTAGCGTTCATAATATGGCTTCAGGCGTACGACATGTACGACTTCCGGGCGTGTGCGGCGTCGCTGAGATGCTGTCGTGCCGTCGGGGATGACTTCGTAGTCGAGGTCACCGATGCGACGGAGAACCTTGTACGGGCCAAAGTAGCGTCGCAGCAACTTTTCACTCAATCCACGGCGGCGAACTGGCGTCCATATCCAAACACGATCACCTGGCTTGTAATGCGTGTCTCGTCGGCGCAGATTGTAGCGTCGGGCGTCGGTGTGCTGCTGGTCTTGAATGCGAAGCCGCGCAAGTCTTCGGGCTTCCTCGGCGCGATGAAGGTAGGCGGCGACGTCGAGGTTGTCTTCGTCAGAAACGTGCGGGAGCATTGCGTCGAGTGTTGTGGTGGGCTTCCTGCCGTATACCAGCTGGAATGGGGTAAACCTGGTTGTCTCCTGGACGGCAGTATTGTACGCGAAGATCACGTAGGGCAGAATGGAGTCCCACGTCTTGTGTTCGGCGTCGATGTACATGGAGAGCATGTCTGCGATGGTCTTGTTCAGACGCTCTGTGAGTCCGTTGGTTTGTGGATGATAGGCAGTTGTCCTCCGATGGCTTGTCTGGCTGTAGTTTAAAATGGCTTGCGTCAGCTCCGCTGTAAATACCGTCCCTCTGTCTGTGATGAGCACTTCTGGGGCGCCGTGTCGCAGGAGAATTTGCTCGACAAAAAATTTTGCGACTTCTGTTGCGGTACCATTAGGCAACGCTTTTGCTTCGGCGTATCGGGTCATGTAGTCGGTGGCCACGATGATCCACTTGTTACCTGATGATGAAGTCGGAAAGGGGCCGAGAAGGTCCATTCCTATTTGCTGAAAGGGCTAAGTTGCAGGTGGTATGGGGTTGAGGAGTCCGGCTGGTCTAGTCGGAGGCGTTTTGCGTCGCTGACACTCACGGCACGTTTTCCTGTAATGGGAAACGTCGGTAGCTAGCCGCGGCCAATAGTACTCCTGGATGCCGTGCAACGTGCGAGCAATCCCGAGATGTCCTGCAGTCGGCTCATCATGACATGCCTGCATAATTTCTTGCCTAAGATTCTTGGGCACGACAAGAAGATGTACTGTCCTGTTGGGCGCGAAGTTCTTCTTCAGGAGGACATTATTGTGAAGGACAAAGGACGACAGTTGGCGCTTGAACTCCCGGGGAGGCGATGCGGTCTTGCCTTTCAAATAATCAACTAGGCTTTGCAACTCAGGATCCGAGCGCTGCTGCTGCGCGAAACTGCTGGCGCTTACCGGTCCTAGGAAAGCATCGTCGTCTTCTTCTTCCGGTGCTGCGTCTACGGGGGCTCGCGATAGGCAGTCTGCATCGGAATGTTTGCAGCCAGATTTGTAGACTACAGTTATGTCGAATTCTTGAAGACGCAGGCTCCATCGAGCAAGGCGGCCGGAGGGATCTTTCAAATTGGCCAGCCAGCAGAGAGCATGGTGATCGCTCACAACCTTGAATGGTCGTCCGTATAGGTAGGGGCGAAATTTCGACGTGGCCCAAATAATGGCGAGACATTCTTTCTCTGTCGTCGAATAGTTGGCTTCGGCTCTCGACAATGAACGGCTAGCGTACGCGATAACTTTCTCCTGTCTGCCATTTTTCTGAACGAGGACTGCTCCTAAGCCCACACTGCTTGCATCGGTATGAACTTCGGTTTCGGCGTTTTCATCAAAGTGCCCGAGCACAGGAGGGGACTGTAAGCGGCGCTTCAGCTCGTCGAAAGCTTCCTCTTGCGGCCTTTCCCATTTAAAAGGCACGTCAGCCTTGGTAAGTTGGGTCAAAGGTTCAGCGATGCGCGAAAAGTTCTTGACGAATCGCCGGTAATAAGCGCACAATCCAAGGAATCTGCGTATAGCTTTCTTGTCATTAGGCTGTGGAAACTCTGCGATCGCAGCCGTCTTGTGGGGGTCTGGGCGAACTCCATCCTTGCTTACGACGTGACCAAGGAACAGCAGCTCCTCGTAGGCGAAGTGGCACTTCTCTGGTTTCAGTGTCAGGCCTGAAGACTTGATCGTTTCCAGCACTATCCGAAGCCTTCTGAGGTGGTCTTCAAAGTTTGAAGAGAAGACAACAACGTCATCTAAGCAGACGAGGCAAATCTGCCACTTCAAGCCTGCGAGCACCGTATCCATTACTCGCTGGAACGTCGCTGGTGCAGAGCAGAGGCCGAATGGCACCACCTTGAACTCGAAGAGTCCGTCTGGCGTGATGAACGCAGTCTTCTCGCGATCTCTTTCGTCGACTTCAATTTGCCAGTAGCCGCTCTTCAGGTCCATCGATGAGAAGCACTTAGCGTTGCATAGCCGATCCAGTGTGTCGTCGATGCGGGGGAGGGGGTAGACATCCTTCTTCGTAATGCTGTTCAGGCGGCGGTAATCGACGCAGAAGCGAAGGGTGCCGTCTTTCTTTTTCACTAGGACAACTGGTGCTGCCCAGGGGCTCCTTGATGGCTGGATGACGTCGTCACGTAGCATTTCCTCAACTTGCTTGCGAATAGCTTGGCGTTCTAGCGGCGATACGCGGTAGGGGCTCTGTCGCAGTGGTCGGGCGTGTTCGTCTGTGACAATGCGGTGCTTGGCAAGCTGGGTTCTTCGCACATTCGATGCTGATGAGAAGCAATCGCTGTACCTTTGAAGAAGACTGCGTATTTGTTCTTGTCTGCTGCGTGGTAATGCCGGGTTGATATCAAACGTTGGTTGATGGCCTTGGTTAGATGGTTCTAGGGGTGGGTCGGGTAGGGCACATATGTCTCTGATTTCTGCCAGCTCGTCGAGGAAAGCGATCGTCGTACCTTTGTTTAGATGCCGGTATTCTTCGGTGAAGTTGGTTAGCAGCACCTGGGCTTGGCCATTTCGGATTTGGGCGACTCCCCTTGCGACGCCCAGTCCTCGATCAAGGAGTAACTGGGTGTTCCCCTCGACGACGCCTTCGGCAGTTTCGACGTCTCCAGTACCTATGCAGGCGAAGACACTTGATCGGGGCGGCACGCTCAGTACTTCGTCAAGGACGTTTAAGGCAACGCGATGAGTCGCTGTCGTCACTGCAGATATGGCTTTGTCCGTGGAAAGCTTGATCGACTTGGATCGAAGGTCGATGATCGCCCGATGTTCATTCAGGAAGTCCATTCCTAAAATCACGTCTCGCGAGCATTGCTGTAGGATCAGGAAGGTTGTCGCGTAGGTTCTCCCATTTACAGTAACTCTCGCGGTGCAGCGTCCTGACGGCGTAATCAGGTTACCACCTGCGGTGCGGATCAGCGGGCCATCCCAAGTTGTTGTTACCTTCCTGAGTCGGACAGCGAGTGGCCCACTCATGACGGAGTAGTCAGCTCCGGTGTCCACCAAGGCAGTAACCGCGTGATCGTCGATCATAACATCAAGGTCACTTGTTCGCGTTTTCGCATTGCACGTTGTCTTCGGTGTACGATCTCGGCTTCGTCGAGTAGTGAGGCTGCGGTGGGCGTACTGCGACGTTACTTCACTGGGCAACGGTAAAAGCTTCAAGTCTGGCCGCGTCGTCGTCGTCGTCGTCGGTGTCGTCGTCGTCGGAGCTGTCGTCGTCGGTGTTGTCGTCGTAGTTGAGGTATGGTCTTGAGTACTCGTCGATGGAGGATCTTTATCATTGTGCTTAGAAGCAACCTCACCTCCAGAGGCTGCTTTATTTAGTTTAACCTTCGGGGGCTAACCGGCTAGGAGATACAAAGCGCGGGGACGATGGCGACGGGGAACGTGATAGGCGGCTCGGCGATGAGTATTCTTCCCGACGCAAAAACTCCTCGATTTCGGCTGGACGCTGGCCGGGTCGGGGTCGTGGAGCGTCGTAAGAGAATCCTCGGATGCCCACTCTTCTGTATGGGCAGTGCCGGAGGACGTGACCGGCTTCGCCACAGTGGAAGCATAGTGGGCGGCGCTGGTCGGGAGTTCTCCACTCGTCGCATTTCCTCGGCTGCGCGCGTCGCTCGTAGGACGGGCGGGTTGGGGCGAGTGGGCGGCGGTCCAACGCAGCTGGCTGAGGGCGATAGGGGCTTGGGTCCCGTCGTCGAGGGGCAGGACGGCGCACAGCTGCGGCGTAAGTCATGGCTGGGGGCTGCAGAGGCTGCGTGGGTGTCGGCGTCACACCCAAGGCCTGTTGAACCTCGTCCCTGATGACGTCCGTGAGCGATGAAATTTGCGGCTGCGTTCCCGTTGGCAGCAATCGTCGGAGCTCCTCTCGCACAACTTGACGTATAACATCCCGCAGGTCATTGCTGTTAGCGGTGTCCAGGCAGCTTGCTGAGAAAATGCGCTGCTGGCGGTGATACTGGCGGGCTCGGGCATCCAGAGTTTTTTCCATCGTGGATGCCTCTTCTACAGATTCCGCGACAGTTTTCGGTGGGTTTCGGACGAGGCCGGCAAAGAGTTGCTCTTTAACTCTTCGCATGAGCAACCTTACTTTTTCTTCTTCCTTCATGTTTGCGTCGGCACGCCGGAAGAGACGCTTCATTTCCTCAGTGTACACAGCAACGGTCTCGTTTGGGTTGTATGCGCGACTGTAGCAGCTGCAGGGCTCTCTCCTTTCGCACAACGTTCGTGAAGGTCTTTAGAATCTGCTCCTTGAAGGTTTCCCAGTTCGTGAGGTTAGCTTCCTCATTCTCAAACCAGACTTTTGCTGGTCCCTCCAAGGCGAAGAAGACGTACCTAAGTTTCGTAGCATCATCCCAGTTGTTGAAGGTAGCCACACGGTCGAACTGTTCCAGCCATTCTTCGGGGTCGGCGCCAGGCGAAGCGTCGAAGGTTGGTGGCACCCGGGGCTGGTGAAGAATGATTTTAGCCGTCGGCTGGGGCAAGCTCATGGTGGACGTTCCTGCTGGCTTTCGTTTCCGGGTAGGGTCAGGCAGAATCCCGAACTCAGGTGCGTCTCCTAGCAGACGTCGGCTTGCGCGGTGGACTGGACTCAGGTCCTGCGGTGAATGACTCGAAGGGCTGGCGTCGCGACTTGCTGGGGGTGTCCGGTACATGGAAGGCTACCCAGCACCTCCACCAGATGTCACGTGTAGTGACGGCAGTCCAGTGGTCAGGAAGACACAAGAAAGACTTGCATCTTGAAAAATTTAGCGCGACACACAAGGACAGAAAGAGTAGAGTCTTCCTTTATAATTCTACGTGTTTTCGAATAAACTTCCAGTTGTTAGTCAGCGCTCGTGTCGTCTACTCTTTCTGTCCTTGTGTGTCGCGCTAAATTTTTCAAGATGTATGTTAACCAACTCGCCCAATCTGCAGTATTGTTAAAAGACTTGCAAACGAAGCTCTTTATTTGGGCTGACTTGCGCCCGCAAAAGAACTGGGGTCCGATTCTCGATATTCACATTCGCCTGTCGGCGCCATATTGCCTCTCTGATTGGCTGTCAGAAGTGTCAATCGCCGTCAATGGGCGTGTCAATCAGGGTCGGTTACACGAGCACTTTTCGCGGTGACGTCGATTTGACGTGGCATTGAAAATGCATTTTCGTAGCGCTATTCTTGGTGCCCGGCTGGTACATATATGTGATTGTGAAGGGAAAAGAAGCTACAAGTGGTCCGCGCGAGAGCACTTGCGCTCGACTTGCCAATTTGGAGAAAATAGCTGCACACCGGAAATGGCAACTTCCTAAAATCTGATTGGTTGGAATAATATCACTTAAATCACGTGATAGGCACACATGTTGGAGTGATGTCTGAATGACGTTTCATCACGTTTACGTTGTGCCCCCATTGCAAAAAATGGCTGAAATTCGCCGCCATCATTTCGCCCGGCGAAAGGTACCCGAATCATGCAAATGAGTTAGTGAAATGTTGATTTATACGGCGTTAGGTAGCCGCACTTTAACGGATATTTATTTCAAGACAAAACTAAGCTCACAAAAGTCTTGTTTTGATTGTACAATGTAATGGTATGGCGTTATAAGAGCACATCTGAAATAAGCAACCCTTGAGAGCGTTAATAGTGAAGGCTTAAGCGTACAGCCGCATGGGGGCGCTAATTGCTCTCCCGTTGCAAACCCTTCGCTCGCAGTGAGAAATCATCCCTCCGTGCGGTTAGTGAAAGCGCGAAAATTGCTCGAATGGCGGTGCCGGCGCTGCGATTTGCTGCTCCTTGCATTCATTCGTCGTTTGTTAAACCCTAGAAGTGCGAAAGGTGAGCGACTTTCGAGGTCACCGCGATGCTTTCGAGTTGTCTCTGACTAGACAGCTCGTCTGCGCAATCACCTGACGAGGCATATGGTGTGGTGGCTATGCAAGGATGCATTGCGGCGAGAAGCACTGCCGACCTGTCGAGCTCTGAGGGGCGATCGCCAGCTGTGAAACGTGGCAGAACGGATGGGCTTTGCGCGCGTGATGAGCAGATGACACGACAGGTGTTCGCGCGACCGAGCAACAAACCCCAGGAATGTGTCGGGCTTCTCGACGAGACATCCGTGTGTGTGTTTAGCGTCATTCTCATTCCTTTTGCATGCATGCTGCGAATCCAAAATTTTTATTCGGCATTTCGCGCTGCTTTTTTCATCATACTGTTTTCAGTTTTTGCACACGGCTCAAGTTGAGAAAACAAAGTCTAGCATGCTAGTACGTTGGTCGATTGCTTTGTTTTTGGTGTTGATGAATGTGATAGGCAGCATAGGTGAAATCGGGTGGAAGGCGTCGCTTCCTTAAGTGTGGAAAAAAAATTGCGTGAAACTCTAAAAGAATACTATACCCTGGCTTAAGCATTATTAGTGAAGCACTCAAAAGTAATTTTGCTATTCAAGGTAATATTTTCATAACAGTGTTACATCATCAGTTACACAGCAGTCACGTGGAAATGACCGTAGGAGGGTGAAAAAAATCATCTCTCTTAGGGCGCACGAAAAACAAACATGTATGACTCTTGTACATTTTATTTACAGGTGTGTTGTTCCTGCCGGTGAAGATTCCAGCTCACTCGAAGTCTGCGCGGGATCCATCCATGACCCGTTTGTGTGCAATCTCTCTTCATGTGCTGCCCGCATGGAAATCGTCAAACTGGTGAGCAGAGCACGCGCTTAGTGTGTTGGGGCAAGCATTAAGGGATAACATGTTTGCCTTTAGTAAGATTGCGTACGGCTAATGATATCTGATTGCATTTATATATAGTTTATTCAGCAAGCAAGAACAGTGTAAATAGAACCACATATGAAAATAATGTAAATTAATCATGTCTGTACTTTTCAGGTGACAGCGGAGATAGGTGTGCATGACACGCAGTGTTGTTCTGTGGTTTTGAATTTCTCTCAGTGACCGCAATGTCAAGGTAGCCCCATTTCGATTGGTGCAAAATGCGAAAGCATGCATATACTAAAAAACTCAAGGTAGCCATAAACAGTTAAACATGTACCCTTCCTTGCAGTGCATTCTGTAGCGGTTTTCTTGAGTATAAAAAGACTGTAGTAATTATTTCTGAGCATCAGTTTGGGAAATCTGCCATCAAGTACCTCTAGCTATATAGAAACAATTTGTTTTGATACTAATGATTGGTTTTGCAGTGAGCGTATTTCACATTTGTACGTAAAACTAGACTATTTTTGAACACAATGTCTAGCTCGTTGGGAGATTTCAGTGCACAGCATTGATTAGTGTGCAGGTGATGGTGTGCATCTTATGCAGATGTGGCAGACAACCCTCACCATGGGGTCTCATGTGCTCCGGAGCCAGGATACCAGATTCATGTTTGGTCACTTCCCAGCTGGTCTGGTTGCCAGCTGAGTGGCCATACCGGGCTCCTGAGGTGTCTGCAAAGGCCATGGTACAGCATGATCAAGAGTCCTCTGCGAAGGTCACCACAGCTTGCATTGTGCAACCCTACGTATTCATCCACACTCAGCTGCAGGACCATGACACCACTCGCAAGTGGTGGTAATAGCAGGAGCAGCAACATCTACAACAAGGAGGAGGACACAGCAACATTTGGATTCTGCCTGACAGACCGGAAGTGCATGATCAGCAGCTGCGTGCAGGAATTGCACTCACTGCCACGGTTTTGACGTGTAGCTATGCCACAAGTAATCAGTGTACATTTGCTTTGCTTCAAGTTTGATGGCATACTGCTGGAAGCTGGTGAAGTCTTCATAATTTTGGTGTTCTTCATTAAACTGGACCATATTGGTGGTATTCATGACAGCAGAAATCAGTTTTGTCTGGTGCTGCAGTTTTTTGTGAGTCAGGAAGTGTCCCAAGTGTTTTCAGCCTTCCGTCTGCCAACTTGCTGAGTGCGTGCTTCAACACATGCTTTGGTGATTGTGAAGAAGTGCTTTCCTTCGTGTGGTGCCTCCCTATGTGTTCTGCTTGTACACAACGCACATTTTATTTGGTGCTTAAGTTCAGTGAAAGACAGGAAGCCACCAAAATGTTTTCCTTCTAGCACCAGGGTGTTCACTGCACATGCGTTCACCAGTGCTTTTCTGTTTGCTTTGGTGTTTGTTGAGAGCCAGTAGTCCACAACATCCTCAACATACAGCATGGTCGCTGTGTCTCTAGTCATTTACAACATCTGTTCTTCAGGGTGCAACATGCCTTGTGTGGTACTGTTTGTGTGATAAGATCGCAACATGCTTTGTCTCATGGCATCTGGTTGCCTCTGTGTGCTTGCTTTCGACTGCCTCTTTCACATGCTGCTTGTAGTTATACAGCAGTGAACTATTTTTCCTGAAGGAAAAGTCACGTAATTGTTTCATGGTCATTTTCCCAGATGAAAATGCAAGGCCTGGCCAGCGTCTTCACACGTCTACCCATTCCCATCTTCTAGCTCAAATTTGTACCCGTGACGAAAACCTAGAAATTGTACATTAATTCAGTTGAAGGTAAATGGAGGTATAAATTATGCAGCTGGACGTAATTTGTGTTTCAATAATTGTTCAATAATTGTTCAATGGTTCAATAATTGTACTGGAAATGGATCATAATAGTCGTAGTAGTAGTAGTAAACTTTGTTGATCTTTCTGGGCTACTCAGGCGGTCTTCCCAGGCTTGGGATCTTTTTCTCTTTCCAGGATTTGTGGTCTGTGTTCTTTTTCTGTGCTGGGCCATCAACCTTGAATGCATGCATTGGAAGATCACTGCCCTCCTTTCCTCCCAGTGAAACTCTGTTAGATCCCATTTTCATTGGCATGTTCCCTTGCGTTTTTCTTCATGCAAATTGGGGATGCTCTTTGGTCATTTTATGAAAAATCCGAGACAACCTGCTCACCCCCTGAACCCTTAGTGTGACTGGACCATATCAGTGTACGTGCTGCCATTTTTCTGTTTAGCAATGGCGACTGCTAGCTTCTTAAGTTTGCGAACTAGGCAACACTAATGTGCATGTATACCACTGTCAAACGGTTATGAAAGACGGGCCTGTACCAAAAAAATTCTTATCTGTGTAGACGAGATACATTCGTCAATGTGTATTGTTGCACTAGGTAATGATTCGCAGTTAGGCTGCATAATGAATTCTAGGATGCATGAAGTTCAGTGATGGAAATAAATTATTTTGCCAATAATGGCTTCCACAAACTTTTCACTCTGCATGTAAAAGACACCTCAATTTTTTTGAGCAAATTGCAACACCTAAGAGGCAATGCAACTTGTCTCGCTCCCCAAAAATGTAGGGGCACACTTAAGCTCAGCATTCATGGGTGTGACACAACAGTGTTTATGGCTCCCTGCAGCGGTTTCTCTTCACACACACAGTCACTGTTCTTCATTCGTGTTCACACATTTATCACAGTTGCCTCAACACAGGTTCCCAATTCTTGTCTTTGAACTCTTCCACACTGCAGTTCACCTACGTAATGTTATTGTAATTAGTTTCTCACTAATTGGCACATCTCTAGTTCACTGCAGTAATTACAATGCTAGGCTTCAAATTTAGCCAACAGCACCCGCGCATCACTCCCCCCCCCCCTTTGTACCTCAGCAAAGTCAATGTGCCTACATGGTCTAGTTCGTAGCGTGCCTGGCTGGCGATCCAGGGGTCATGGGTTTCAAGGCAGACAGAAATTTATTAATTTTCTGTACGTAAAATCTATTATTTTATAAAGTGAAGTAGTTTCAGACATGTACTGACGTTTGATTCAGATTACAAATCCTCTTTTCAGTGACTTTCACTGCGGACATCCACGCGTGAAGCTTGTTTTTTGACGCAATACCGGCTGGATAACACTGGGTCTTCTGCAGAATCGCAGCCTCTCTCCTTGACAGTGGTGTGTGCAGGCTTTCCGTACCTTTCATTTCTGGTTGCACATGGCACCCAATAACTTCTTAGCACTAATTGTGATGCCATCACATACCATACAGCACAAATAATATTACTTTGTGGTAGTCAGAAAAAAAAATTATTCTTATAGTGTGAAAAAAGAATAGCAGCCTGTTTCCACCTGACTTGGTTTGGTTTCATACTTCTGCTGGAACTTAAAGAGAAATTAGCCAGCAAAGCTGTACAAGATGGTAATTTTTCAGGGGGCTTAAATTTTATGCACAGGCACTTGCAATGGCTCCAATTTCATCAACATTTTGCAACCTGTTATATCATTATATTGGTGATGAATAGTTCCGGTTCATTAATTTAACACTCTCCTCGTGGAAACTCTGAGTCAAACTTGCTTACCATTTTTCAAGCTGCCTTAATCATGCTCAAAAAAACAATTTACCCTCCATGCGCACACACCACTAGGCATTTTAATTGTTTTATTTTTATTTTTTTCATGCAGTGGAGTGTAATACATACATAGAAGGGAGAAATCTCCAACCTGTCAGTTATGCTCAAGCACCAGAGTGGATTTTAAATGCACATATCAGGCTTGCCCAAACAAAGCGAAACCTCCTTTCCAAGGGATGGAATCACAGGAGCGATGGGAGGCTGCTCTGCGCATTGCATCATGGTCTGGGCCTTGAAGGTCGCCGCAGCCAAACAGTGCCTGGTCACCTAGAGTGGCCTGAGGGCAGTCACCGACCTGTTCAACACCCCTTCACCCACCCTCACCTGATCCACTGAAGTGGGACTAATAAAGTTATTACCAACCAAGTGCTCCTTCCTGCCAACGTGCTTCACCACAGTAATTTTGAACTGCTTCATTGAACAAATAATCTCTGAGCTGTACACAAGCTTTGTTCTCAGTACAGGTAGGCCCTTTGTTATTGGAATGTGGTAATCTACTTTTGCAGAGCAACTTCGATTGGTCCTCAGTGTCCTTTCAGACATTTGCCGACATTTCAACACCTACATCTGGTGTGGTGCCCTTCACTGAACTGTAGATGTCATATTTTGAGTGTACATAGAGGGTTGTCTATTTTAGTTCACAGTAAAGGAAAGTACTTTGAGAGTGAACGCATTTCTTTGAGCATTACTCTCCTGTAGTGCACAATAGTGGCATCACAGGGTCTTTATGCATCAGTGTATGGTGTAAATGTTGCCTAACGGCATTGTGATTCACCACTCAGAGAGAACCAACAATGGCCCTGATATGTGTGTGGTCAGGAGTGTGCACAGAGGGAAAGTCATGCACTTGCACATCAGGCTAGAAACATGACTGAGGCCTCTTGTAGATTGCTCGTGGAGTGCACAGGGCTTGCCAAAACCAATCCACATCATCCAGTGTTATCATGCTGCATTAATGGACCTTCTGCCAGAATACCACTGCTTGTCTGTGATGCTGCCTCCCTCAAATACTGTGGGCCATGTTAGCCTTGCATTTCTTGCCCCCTTTGTGTGTTATCTTGCTGCTGTGCATGCTTGTGCTTTTCTTGTTGTGTTGCTGTTCTTCCTTCTTAACTCACCATCGTTTTTATTCTCCTTCAGCTCCTTGACCTGACACCGAGGCATGTTCAGGCTTAATATGACATGTGCACTAGATAATACGCGTGTATGTGCATCCTATGATAATAACTTGCATTCACGTTAAAGAACCCCAGGTGGTCGAAATTTCCGGAGCCCTTCACAACGGCGTCCCTCATAGCCTGAGTTGCTTTGGGACATTAAACCCCAATAAACCAAACCAATAAGTTGCATGAAGCAAATAAAGCAAGTGTCTTGCACACTGCATTAGCTGTTTGTAATGTGGCATCACCCTCCACTTTCACTATCCTCTTCTTTATTCGTCCCACTCCCCAATGTTGAGTAGCATATGTGAAGATATCTTTTTCCAGCCCACTTCACCTCTCTTGACATCACACATTGCCCTCTTACAAGGAATCTTGCTGCATTGAAAGGAGCTGCCTGGTGCTGCTGTGGATGCATTACTGTTGTCCTACAGCAAAGGAATTGTAGGGATGGGCATGACAAATTTTGTTTCACCTCTCACATTTTGGTGCGTACTTGCATCACACGAGGGGTGTACCTGCCTATATGCCCTTGGTAAGTGCTGTGTGCTCATTGTTAGACAGAATTAAAGAGATTGAGGGCCTTTTCAAACATTGAAATTAAATAGCATTATTGAGAGCCTTTTTTTATTTGAATGAAATAATGTACCTGCCACTCTACGCCATGCATTCGTGAGGTGCTTTTACATAAAGTCCGTGAAGTCTGCTTGCAGGCAGACTTAGTTAATGTTCACAAAGCAAAAGATGAGTTCCATGTCCTATTCAGATTAAGTGAAACGCCAACACTGTGAAATACATGCTTCTGTTGACAGTGGACTTTTAGCTGTGTCTGTTTTTCTTTAAGCACTGGCGGGAAACAATATCTCCCTATTTTGCTTTCGCATTTGACGCTTTTGATAATAAGAAGTACGCGCTCATAGCGTTGCACTTGACGCGATTCGCAGTCGCGTTTCGTGCGCGGCCGCTTGCAAACGTAACCAAGGGTAGCGTTAAGTTCTATGCACCTGAAGAAGTGAAACGGTGAGGTAAAGCTTTCCAACGCCACTGACGCGTTGAGGTTACGATCGAGAGCCAGCCGTTTCTCCGCCAATTCCTCTCCCCGTGACGCTGATCGCATCTCACAAGTACGGAGACGCGACACGCTGCGCGATGGCTTCGGGCAATAAGCGGTCGCTCTTATTTCCGTGACGACCGGCCACAGGGTCTTTAAGGCCGATTCACACGACGGACCGTTCGCCCGCGGACCGCGTACTACGTGTCCATGCGTCAGCACTTTGAGAGGCGCGTTGCCGGCCGTGAGAGGCCGCGGCCGGCAGCGCGCCTCTCAATGTGCTGACGCATGAACACGTACTGCGCGGGCCGCGGGCGAACGGTCCGTCGTGTGAATCGGCCTTTAGCGTCGCATTCAGCACCATCACTCAGCTAATGTGTGCGGCGAGTACGCCGAGACCGCCGCTGCCGCCGCCGCAACGCATTTCACCGTCCATCACTACGGCGCTACTGGCTACTGTGCTAACTCACCTTCGCGCCGCAACTCGGCGGTGTTTTTTGTACTTGGCGCCAAGTAGCAGACGACACTTTATTTTTTTGTCATACTTTTTTCTTTATTCTTCAATGTCGTCATTCTATTCTGCTGTTACGCATTTTCGCACCGCCCCGATTCACACGTCACGGGTACGCCCCGCTCATGGCGGATTGGCGAATATCGAGAATCGGGCCCCTGGATCACTCGGTGGCGGCGTAAGCAACAAGCGTGCGCGTCAATCGTCGAACTACGAATGTCCGCCGCTCGCGGCATCGCTCAATTTAAAGCCGGCAAGGAAACTTCCAGATAACAGGTCAAGATCATCTATGGTAATCTAGAAAAACCTAGATGCAGCCTTTCATGGCTGCGAACAATCGAGATTAGTCTGGTCGCTTCTCGCGCCACGAACAAAAGTGGTAACGACCCTTTCCTGCTGCCTTGAGCGTGAACGAACACACACTGCAATGATACGTGGCAATATACAGTGCGCTGACGTACTCAGTCATGCGCAGATTATGCTGCAGCGAGTGACGTCAGACTTGCTCGGCTCTGCTACATCTTCCCTTCTTCGAACAAACCGGGTTCAGCGTCGCTCCGGTAGAGGGTACCGACAAGGTTCACGTCGCAACCTTGTGCTTCGACGTAGCTCTTGGCCGGGCTCTGTGCAAGGGTCTTCTTGAGGGGCGGAACTGGTTTCCTGTTGCGGACCCATCAGTCGTAGATGTTCTCGTGTGCGACGAATTTCCCTGCCGTCTTCAGTTTTGAGGATCGCCGAGCGAGGTTCGTTAGCTGGCCTGAGGCCGACAGCTGGAGACCAGGTCCGGTTGATTGTGTCATACACGGTGACCTGCTGGCCTGGTGTCGCAGGTGGCAGGTACCTGCTGCCACGGTTGTAGTACGTGTTTTGGCGTTGGCGTATCTCACGAAGCCGACTGTGGACCACGTTGCTGGGTATAGCTTGTGGCTCCAAATGGCTTGTAGGCACCGGGAGAGGAGTCCGTGTTTGGCGTCCCATCAGCCTCTGCACAGGGGACTGTAGCACATCATCACGCGGTGTATTGCGCCATTCCAGCAAAGCCATCTGAAATGCAGGCGTTTTAAGGGAACATTTTTTTAGAAGCTTCTTGGCTTCCTGCACCGCTCTTTCCGTCATGCCGTTAGACCGCGGGTGGTAGGGGCTTGACGTGACTTGGGCGATACCTAGGCTGTTCAGAAAATCTTTAAACTCACGGCTGTTAAAGGGCGGTCCATTATCACTGCATAACTTCACAGGCAAGCCATGAACAGAGAAAATTTCAGAGCACCAGGAGATCAGCGAGGTTGCTGTGGTGGTGCGAAGTTCCCGCAGTTCGAAAAAAAACGAGTAAAAGTCGACGATGAGGGCAAATTCGCGACCTTCGTAAAAGAACAAGTCAATGCCAACAACTTGCCAGGGTAGGGTGGGAACGTCGTGACTTAAAAGGGGCATTTTGGCGTTTCGCGGCTGATTTTTGAGACACACCTTGCAGCCTTTGCAGAATTGATCAATGTCGCTTGCCATGTTCGGCCAGAACATTACGTTCCTAGCCCTTGCCTTCATTTTATCCGCTCCAGCGTGTGCCGCGTGAAGGAGGCGGATCATGTCGTTTCTTTTTGACTCCGGTATCATTACCTTGTTGCTGCGAAACACGAGGCCATCCTGCGCGTGTATCTCGTCGCGGTACCCCCAGTAGGGTCCGAAGTTGCTCTGGGACTTCGAGCTTATGAAGAGGCCAATCTGTCTCTGCATATTCCCGCAGCTTTGTCAGGTTGGTGTCGTCACCGGTTGCTGCAAGCAGGTCTTTCAAACAGTGCTCGGAGGCTGAAACGCAATCAAGAACATTGACTTGAAATTGCTCGTGTTCTTCCATGCATGCCTTACAGGGAAAACGGGATAAAGCATCTGCTAGGAACAGTTCTTTTCCAGGTTTATAAGTCACGATGATGGGGTAACGTTGCAACGTCAGTCGCATGCGTTGCAAGCGTAGCGGGCACTGGTATAGTGGTTTACTGAATATGGCCTCCAGTGGCCGATGGTCTGTCTCAACTGTCACTGCATGCTGTCCAAATAGATAATCATGAAACTTTGTGCAGCCGTGCACTATCGCGAGAGTTTCCTTTTCTATCTGAGCATATCTTTGCTGGGAATCTGTGAGTGACCGTGACGAGAACGCAAGGGGGTACGCTTCTTGCATCAGGACGGCGCCTACCCCGAACTGACTTGCGTCAACTGATAAGGTAACTGCTTTCTTGGGGTCAAAATAACGAAGGATCGGGGCTGTTATCAGGGCCTGGCGCAACTTTTCAAAGCTTCCTTGCTTTCCGTCCATATCCATGCAATTTCTTTGCGCAGCAAAGACCGAAGAGGGGCGGTCAATACAGACATGTTAGGGATGAAACGTTGCACAAAATTTATTGTGCCCAGAAAAACTTGCAGTTCCTTACTATTCTTTGGTGCTGGCATTTCCAGAATATCTTGCACGCGTTGTGGATCTACTCGCGGGCCGTCCACAGTGAGCACGCGTCCCAGATAGCGTACCTCGGTCTGGAAAAATGAACATTTCTTCAAGTTCAGTTTCAAGTTATGTTCGCGACAGCGTGTTAAAAGAAGCTGTAAGTGGTAGTCGTGCTCTTCTTTTGTCTTGCCCCATAATAGGATGTCATCCATTACTACTGCAACGTTTGGCAAACCTTCTAGCACGCGATGCATCGCTGCCTGAAACACTTCCGGGGCTGAGGCAATTCCGAAAGGCATGCGCAGGAAGCGATATCGTCCGTAAGGTGTGCTCATTGTGCACAGCTTCGAACTTGCGTCGGTTAGTTTGATTTGCCAGAATCCTGACGCTGCGTCTAGAGTTGTAAAGAACTTTGCTCCGGCAAGCCTAGGCACAACATCTTCAAGGGTCGGCATGGGGTAGTTCTCTCGTAGCAAAGCTTTGTTTAGTGCTGTAGGGTCTAGGAAGATGCGCACTTTTTCTTTCTTAAGCACCGTGACCATATGACTGGACCATTCTGTTGGCTCATTTACCTTGGATATGACTCCTTGTTCTTCCATGCGCTGGAGCTTCTCTTTGACTTTTTCTCGGAGGGCCACCGGAACTCTCCTCGCCGGCACGACAACTCCCACGGATCCGGGCTTTAGCTTCATCGCGTACTCAATGCCTTTTAACTGCCCCAGTCCACTGAAAACATCTTCAAACGATTGCGCTGCTGGGTGCAACGGGTCGGCGTGCACATTTTGCACGCGACAAATAAAACCGAGGCGTTCAGCAACTGATCCACTGAGAGTCACGGGCACGTGTTGGTCGACCACGAAAAACGTCTCTTCGTGCATTTTGTCGTTTGCGCGCAAATGCAGCCTAATTTTTGTTTTGGCCAAAGTTTTATGGCCGAAGAACGCTGTTAACGTTACGCGACACTCTTGGTGCGGTTTGCTCCGCAGTTTGTCGACATCCTTGCTTGAAATTACACAGCAGTTAGCTCCTGTGTCCAGCTTGCACGTGTATGGGCGTCCTTCGATGTAAACTGTCGCGCTCCAATGGTCTGAGGCTAGGGCACCGACGGTCAAAGTTTGCAAAATGAAATCACTGTCATCGTCGTCTTGCAGTTGGCGCACTTCTTTTTTCGAACCTCTGTCCTGACGGGGCGCCAGTGCTTTGCATGCTTGAGCGAAGTGATTACGCCCACCGCAATTCGTGCACACCTTCCCTTGAGCCGGGCACATCACGCCACGGTGAGTGAGATAACCACAACGACTACAAGGCCGTTTTCGCGGCCCGACCGCATGGACTACTGCGTCGCCCGCTGTTTCGGTGCCGTCCCTGATTTCCTTAAACTGCTCCTTTCCTTGTTCGTGGGCTCGGCATATTGTAACTGTCTTCTCATACGACGGGTTTTCGGCAATAAGCTTTTGCTGTAAGCCTTTGTCTTGAACTCCCAGGATAATCCGGCTGCGGAGCAAGCGGTCTTCCAAGTCTCCGAACTCGCAGTTTTTTGCTAGTAGCTTTAGGTCTGTCAGCCAGTCGTTAAAAGGTTCCCCTTGTTTTTGGTCTCTTGATCCGAAGCGGAACTCATGGAATGTCAGATTCGTCGATGGTTTGTAGAATTCCTCAAACTTTTCAAACAAAATGTCGACGTCGTTCTTGTCCTTTTCCCCGTCGAATTTGAAAGTGCTATAAGTTTTCCTGCCGTCTTCTCCAATCGTTACCAGTAACGTCGCTGCTTGCACTTCTTTAGGCTGTTTGCTTAACTGGGTGGCCGTGGAAAACAGCATGAACTCACTTTTCCATGTTTTCCAAGCAGTCCATGCGTCGCCCCAGGTATCCAGTGGTTTCGGGGCCGGGAGCAGTGTCGACGGAGCGGACATAGTGAATGGGCACCGCTGCCACCATGTGTACGGGCCGTCATCGGGTGATGAACAACGTTTATTCCCGATAAGATGGCATATATATACAGTGCGCTGACGTACTCAGTCATGCGCAGATTATGCTGCAGCGAGTGACGTCAGACTTGCTCCCTTGTTCCCTTAAAACAAATTGCGGTGGGCGTAATCACTTCGCTCAAGCATGCAAAGCACTGGCGCCCCGTCAGGACAGAGGTTCGAAAAAAGAAGTGCGCCAACTGCAAGACGACGATGACAGTGATTTCATTTTGCAAACTTTGACCGTCGGTGCCCTAGCCTCAGACCATTGGAGCGCGACAGTTTACATCGAAGGACGCCCATACACGTGCAAGCTGGACACAGGAGCTAACTGCTGTGTAATTTCAAGCAAGGATGTCGACAAACTGCCGAGCAAACCGCACCAAGAGTGTCGCGTAACGTTAACAGCGTTCTTCGGCCATAAAACTTTGGCCAAAACAAAAATTAGGCTGCATTTGCGCGCAAACGACAAAGTGCATGAAGAGACGTTTTTCGTGGTCGACCAACACGTGCCCGTGACTCTCAGTGGATCAGTTGCTGAACGCCTCGGTTTTATTTGTCGCGTGCAAAATGTGCAAAATACAATTTTCATTTTCTTCATTACGGCTCCTCTTTATCTATCTTCTTTCACTCCCACCTCCCTTCCTCTACGGTGCGGTTCAGGTGTCCACCGAGATGACAGAGAATTACTGCGCCATTTCCTTTCCTCAAAAAGCGTTGCGCTCAAAGGGCAAGGCATCGCGCCGAACGGGTGGTGGCGTTCCGTGGACTCCCTGGCAGCGCTACAACGCGTTGTCGCGTTCCACTCCTAAAGGCGAAGCTTAAGCGTCATTAATTAGCATTTAATTAGCATTCAGGCATTAATCAGTAATTAACAATTAATTAGTGATTTGCCATCACTTAGTAATTAGTACTCAAATATATGTGACGCCACCAGTGCCACAGAAACAGCGAAGGTGGTGCGGAAAACGCTTCCGCCTCTACCCACTTTAGACAGTCAAAGTGCCCCCTGAATTTTTTTTCTGAGGGGGAATGACCGGGGTCACACGGAGCTGCTTTGTGGTGCGGTGCTTGGGATCCATGTTCGATGGGTGGGTTATCCTTCCTCTCTGCATCTGTTGCCTGCCAGCTGTTAGCTCTCCGCTTTCTCCTGCATTTGTTGCGGGGGTCGATTGCGCAGCGTGGGCGCTCGCCTCCTATTTTCTGCGATCGCGGTTCGGGTAAATAGTACCTGGTGTACCGGAGAATAGAGTCCCGTAGGCTTTAGATAAGCCTGCATTTTGCACAACTGCTGTGGCTTTCCATCAGCACGCCCACCACATCAGCCCAGATTTCCATATCCTTGCGGAAAGTGTAGTAGATTTCATGGGTGTGTTACTTATGCCATCGGTGCCTCCAGAGTGCAAGGGGCGGTCGAAGCCTGTCACTTGGTCAATCATGGCAGCGTCCTTTATTCCTGGGCACCTGAGGGAATCGGTGTGGCACCTGCAGTGGGGGGTTCTGCCTGCGAGGGACAGGATGAAGCGATGCGGCGTTGTGTGGTATGCGCGGCGCCTTAGCTGCTCGCTCCAGGAGTCAAACTAACATGTGGTAAAAAAATCTGTGGTCCGTGGGCTTTCGAGGCATTGCAGTTAACCGGTTTACAGGAAAAAGTCGTTGTCCTCGTGGCCCCTTTGCGCGACTGTTGATAGTCCTGGGAGCTTTCGTGCTCTGTTGCAACTGCTGTGAGTGTTGTTGCCTCGAGTCGCCGGCAGCGAGTGCAATTTCCGATCATGGAACGCATTCGTGGAGGTCTTCTGTACTTGCTTACGTAAGAGCTTTTTGTTCCTTGGGCCATGCCTTCCATGGCCATTGGCCTTGCCCTTTTGTGTCCGTATTGGGCAGACATGTCAGGGTTATGTTAGGCCGACATGGTTCGTTTAACCTCATTACATGTTTAGAGCAAAATAATGGGAACGCCGCTCACTGTTTCCAGTTTTCTTAGTTTAATCATGTGTCAACAACAATACAATGGTTCACTGCACATATATGCATAAATTTCAAAAAACTCTGTCCACGCCTTGGTTGTATATATTAATGTTAGTTAGTTATTTAGTTAGTTAGTTAGTTAGTTAGTTAGTTATATTGATTTTAATGGCGCAAAAGCAACTCAGGCTATGATGCGCCAAACACAAGGTTAGAGTTTTTGTTAAAGGTGAAGCTTTTTATACTTAGAGTTTGTTTAAAATGCTGGCTTCCTTGAGAAACCTAAATATACATGAGATGTCAACCAGTGCTCGATCACCTAAAAGTAACACGGGGTGTAATGGGATGCTTTCCCTGTAAAATGTAAAATATTTATTTCTTAGTTCTTCTAGTTTTATACATGAAATTAAAATGTGGTTCTCTGTGAGTTCAGCACCACACATTTCACAGAGAGGTTTGTTTTGTTTGGTTAGCGGAAAGTTGTGTGTGAGGTGGGTGTGTCCAATGCGGAGCCGACATAAAATGCCTTCAGTAAAACGTTCTTGATGCCTACATGACTGCCATTCCCTAAAATGGGCTTAACAGAATGTAATTTGTTGTTTACGTGCTCTTCCCATGCTGCCTGCCACTTATTTCTGAGTTTACTGTAGATAAACTATAAGCAATCCCTGTGCAGTATGCTCACTTCTTTTATTTGATCTTTCCGGGCTTGTGCAGCGCATACATCTGCTTTCTCATTGCCCACAATTCGAACATGGCTAGGAACCCAGCAGAATTTAATGTTATGCTTTTGTTTTGTGATTTTAACTTTGTTATGTATGATGTTTCCTATTATGGGTTCAGCAGCATTCCTGGAGTGCAGTGCTTTGAGCATACTGAGGGAATCGGTGTAAATGATGCTATTTTTGATGTTCTCTCTTACTATTTTTTCTACAGCTACAAAGACGGCATAACGCTCAGCAGTAAAAACTGATGCGCATTCTGGTAGTCGCATTATGTGTTTAGTATTTTCTTGGATTACTGCACTTCCAACGTGACTCTGTTTTTGAGCCATCGGTATAAAATTCAATGTGTCATACTTTTCTTGCAGTGCAAAGAATTTCCGTAATATGTACTCATTTGGCGTTTGCTTTTTGTCTAAATGTGCCATTGTGAAGTCACATACTGAAGGCAGGCTGTACCATGGTGGCAAATATTCATTCCTTTGTGCAATATTCGGTAAGCAGTCTAGTACTGTTAGCTCTTCGCATTTGTCTTCAAAGCGCAATAGTAATGGTCTGATAGAATGTGCTTTGTTGATGAATAATCTTTTAGATGGGCACTTGGTGACAACTGGATGGCAGAGATGTTTCGGAAAAGAACGGATTTTTATACCGTATGTGCATGTGAGTGCGATTCTTCGATCCTCAAGAGTGGGCTCATTAGTTCCAACGTATAGGCTGGCTACTGGTGATGTTCTGTATGCTCCAGATCATAGGCGCAGACCAAGATTATGAATGGGTCTAATCTTTTTAAGTAGGATGCTCTTGCCGAACCATATACTATGCACCCATAGCCCAGCTTGGAGCGCACCAGAGAGCGATATATTTGTAAAAGGCTTGCTCTATCGGACCCCCACCGTTTCCGTGAGAGCACTTTTAAGATATTGAGGGCTTGAGAAGCTTTCTTTTTAAGGTTGTTAATGTGTGGTAGAAATGTGAGTTTCTTGTCGAAGGTTACGCCTAAAAATTTGTGTTCTTGTTTAATTGGTAGCGCAGTATGATTCAGGTATAGATTTGGATCGACCTGCAGGCCTCGTCGCAATGAAAAAAGAACAGCTACTGTTGTTTGAGAAAATTTAAATCTATTTCTGTCTGCCCAAGCACCTAGTTTATTTAGTGTGATTTGTAATTGTCTCTCACAGGTTGATATGCTGGAGGACGTGCATGCTATTTGTAGGTCATCTACATAAACTGAATACATTATGGACACTTGGGTATTTCTTTAGCTAAGGAATTCATTTTTACTATGAAGAGTGTCGTGCTTAGAATACACCCCTGGGGTACGCCGTTCTCTTGGGTGAAAGTGATGGAGAGAGTTGCTCCTAGGCGGACTCGGAATGTGCGGTTAGCCAGGAAGTCGTTCAAGCAGTTCAGCATCCTGCCGCAGATACCTAGCTCTGCTTGGTCACGGAGGATGCCGAACTTCCACGTAGTATCGTAGGCCTTCTCCAGGTCGAAGAAGACCCCAATACAGTGCTGCTTGTGGATGAACGCCTCCCGGATGGTGTTTTCGAGGCGGACAAGGTGATCTGTGGTCGAGCATGCTTTCTTAAACCCACATTGATGTACGTCTAATAGTTGCCGAGATTCAAGTACGAAGGTCAGTCTAATGTTTATTACACTTTCGAAAGATTTAGCAATGCAGCTGGTTAGGGCTATTGGTCGGTAACTGTGCTAGGACTTGTTAGTGGTTTCCCGGGTTTGAGGAAAAGGTATTATGACTGCTTTTTTGCACTCATCAGGTATATTTCCAGTTATCCAGATTTTATTAAAGAATTTTAACAGTGCCTCTACAGCAGCCTCGGAGAGATGGGCAAGCATAGCATAGTACACGTTGTCTGGTCCTGGTGCTGTCTTTTTTCCAGAAGATAATACCTTATTTAATTCTTGCAGTGTGAGAGGCTGGTTGTAATCCTCATGTATACCTGCTCCAGATGGGAATTTTTGTTTTTCAGCTATTGCTTTGTGTTTCTGAAATGTGTTTGTGTAGTTGGATGAGCTTGAGATCTCAGCAAAATGCTCGCCCAATATGTTGGCCGGTTCTTCTAAAGATGTTTGTGTCCCGGGTGCTGTCAAGAGAGGAAGTGTGAATTTTCACCAGAAAATTTACGATTTTTTTCCCACATTTTCTTTGATGTTATTGAACTGTTTATCGAGGAGACATATTTCTGCCAAGAGGTTTTCTCTGCATTTTTTCGCACATACCGCGCTCTGGCTTTCGCCTTCTTAAAGGTAAGTTCTCTGCAGTGAGATATCGACGCAGAGCGCTCCAGGCTTTGTTTTGTTGTTTTTTTGCTAATGTGAATTCTTGTGTCCATCATACTTTATGTTTCGTTTGTGCAAGTCCTGTTGTTTGTGATATAGCGAGTGTTGTGGCCGATATTATGCATTCAGTAAACTTCTTATTAATTTCACCTGTGCTGAGGTGGTCATAAAATTCCTTTTCCAGAGTGGCACTTTTTGTAAAAAGTGACCAGTCAGCGAGCTGAATTTTCATGCGCCGTGGCCTTGTGGGGTGTATTGGAGTGGACGATGAGAGCCTGATGACGGTAGGTAAGTGATCGCTGCCCATGGGGTCATTTAACACATCCCATTTAAAATCGTTAAAAAGTACTGGTGATGCGAAAGCTAAATCGAGAGAGCTCATTTCTGCTGAGCTTGGACAGCATTATGTGGCTTTTGCCGTATTTAAGAGACAGACATTATTCGAAAGTATAAAATCTTCGACTGTTTGGCCTCTAGAGTCACAACGTTCGCTTCCCCAAAACGGAGAGTGAGCGTTAAAATCGCCAACTACCAGAAATGGCTCCGGTAGTTCATCGATGAGGCCTTCTAGATCTTGGCATGTTAATGTGATGTGTGGGGGAAGGTATACAGAACGTATTGTTATGGTTTTGTAGCTGATGACGCTAACCGCAACAGCCTCAAGTTTAGTTTTCAGTTTGATTTCTTGAGCGGGACGCCGCTTTGAATGATGATTGCGACGCCTCCCGAGAGTCTATTTGCATGCTCGCGATCACGCCTAAAAGTTTTATGTTTTAAGATACTTGAATGTTGTGGACCAAGATTGGTGTCTTGAAGACATAAAGCTAGAGGCATCACTGACGCTAGAATATGAGTTATATCACTCTAGTTCCTCAACATTCCCCTACAGTTCCACTGAACCAGAAAGGTCATGTTTGTGTTTTTGGGTGGGAATGGAACGGAAGGAATTTACTGTTCTGGGACCGTTACCGGGGTTTTATCTTTTCTTCGCTCGAGAGAGCCGGTCCGCCGCTGCAAAGCGGACGAAGTGGGAGTTGTATCCATCACCTCACCAGAGGTGCTGGAGGACCACGAAGCCGCGGATGTGTTGGTGTCGGGCCTCCCCCGGCGGGGGGATGTCCTGCGGGGTGCCGACTCGTGGGACGGTACTCCCTGCTTTGGAGATGGCAGGGCAGCCTTCACTGTCCCTGCCTGGGGCGTGGATGGCCCTGCCACAGGTTCCGTGAAGGTGGCCTGGGCAGATGCCGGAGTGCTGCGTGGTGCACCGCCCCTGCACACTACGTCAGCCAAGTTTGTTTTTGTTGAGAATGTGAAGGTGTTCTTTGCGTGATAGAGTTGTCTTGCTTCTTTGAAAGTTATGTTTTGTTTTGTTTTAATTGTTATGATTTCTTTCTCAGCCTTCCAAGAAGGCATGACCTAGAATATGGAATATGCAGGATGATCACCTTCGCAGATTGCGCAGTCAACTGCTGCTCCTTCACAGTTCTCAGAAGTATGGTCTTTTGAGGCGCATTTAGCGCAAGTTTTGTGGCCACGGCAGCTCTGTGACCCATGTCCGTACCTTTGACAGTTGAAGCACCTTCGTGGATTCGGTATGTAATGACGTACATTTATTTTGAAGTAGCCTGCTTCGATGGAGTCTGGAAGTGTGCTAGAGGTGAATGTCAGAACAATATGTTTCGTTGGGATTTCGTTGTCGTCTTTCCTTATTTTAATACGATGCACGTTTGTGACGTTCTGGTCACTGAGACCCTCAAGGATTTCTTCCTCAGTGAGGCAGACAAAGTCTGCTTCGGAAATGACACCACGGACACTGTTCAAGGAAAGGTGTGGAGTTATTGAGACTGGGGTTTCCCCGACTGACAATATGGTGGAGAGCTTGGAAAGTTTGCCGTTGTCTTTAAGCTCCAGAAGGAGGTTGCCACTAGGCATTTTTTTAGCTTGTAACCCGTGCCCAAGGCAAGGGTCAGGCTTTTCGCTACCAAGAATGGAGATATCGTTCGGGCAGTTTTATCTGTCGCTTCGCTGTGGAGCACATGGAATTTGGTGAAAGTCTCTTTAGATTTCTGGATGTACTCAGCTGTCACATCGGTCCGCCCTCTTTTGAGAGGGCGATCTGGTTTGGAAAGGGGGGGGGAGCCATAAAAAAATTTAGTTTTTCGGTCATAGTGCCAGCCACTCACCACGGAGTCCAACAAGGGGACGCGACAGGAACTTGAAAGCAAACCCTGCCTACGCCAGCTGTACACCCCAACTATAACCCAATATGACTCAACTTAGGGTAGTTGGTCACACAAGGTTAACCCTCGCCGCCAGGAAAAAAGGAAAAAAACGAAGAATGGAGGAGGATACAGGAAAGTTATAAGAAAGGAGGTAGGACAGTGAAAGACGGAGAGGAGAACAGGAAAAGGCGACTGCCGATTTCCCCCGGTCGGGTCAGGCCGGAGGTGCCGTCTATAGGAAGCTGGGGCCAAAGTGGTGTGTTGCCTCCGCCGAGGGGCCTTAAGGGTCCAAACGCTCGGCATCGGCTCAACCACCAGGATCCCCTTTTTCCCGGACACGGCGATGCCACGCACGGCTAAGCGCGGATGCTCGGGTCCGTGGTGACGCATTGCTCACCATCATCCCCCTGCGGGGATGTCACTGCGGATGCTCGGGTTAACCCCGTGGTGTCGCCACTCACCAACATCTGCATGCTGCAGACACCCCCCTGCGGGGAATATATGACTGTAATTTTATTTCATTATACATATCTACGAGCCCATTTTGTATAATTTTCATGGTTATTTCATCTCTCTACATTTCTGTATAGGAATTCATTTTGTGCTGTACTAGTGTGTTCTTCTCATGATTTCAGTTGTGATATGCGTCCTGTGTGGTGTTCTATCATCCATTGTGCCTCTTCGTTTTCTTGTGAATGTGAAATAAACTTCTTCTAAACAGTTAAGTGCACCTCTGAACTCAGGCGTTTCCCGACGTCTTCCATCAACAACAGAAGGCAGACAGGTTTTACTCATAAAGTAAGCTTACCATCCACAATCTAGCATCAGGATGCTAGGACCTTCCGTAACGCTGCCAGTGCGTGAAAAATAGAAAAATATTTTAAGGAAAATAACATAAATCATCTTAAAAACAGAAATTCTAAGCACAAAATGATTGTTGTGAGTTTGTCGACACGGGAGCTAATAGGACTCCCGGCGCATCGTGCGTTTGACACAGCTTAAGGGAAAAAAAACTGCAGCCATTCTCGAGTTTTTTGATCCGCATTGTACCAAAGCCTACAATAACATTTATTTTCAAAAGACCCTTAGGAAGAAGCATAACTTTAAAACAAATGTGCTTTCGATAGTGCATTACAGCGTGCATTTCGATGGGTGAAAACTGAAATGATTCTGAATCAATAACACCAAAAGTAGATCGTGGCCACGAAGCTCCCTAAGGGCACAGAAGGTTCACTTTCCCAGCTATTATTGTGGTTTAAAATATAGAAATCAGTATGGATAGCCAAATTATTTGCATTACCATACAACTAGAACCAGTCATAAAGAATCGAACTAGCAAAGTGCAGATACTGATTGCCTGACTTAAATATTTATAGGAAACCAAGCAATGCGGGAGCCACAAATCGCATGCTCAAAAGGCAGAATCAAGTGGTATACCTTATAAATGAACATTAGTAGCAAGGACGTATTAAAAACAAACAGTTGGCGACAAAAATACTAACAATTCTTACTACATTCGAAGCAGTGCGAAAGCAGGGAATTGTGCGGCATAGAAGACGATGAGCGGGCAGCGTTGCAGAGCACTCGCGCTAGGCCAGCTGCGAACAAACAACGGCACAGACAACGGACGAATTTCCTCGAGGTTAGAACCCGAGCAAAACCCCGGCTCACCAATCCGATGGGTGCTACTGCCCGGGGTGGTTAGCACCCATTGGATTAGTGCATTTATACTAATAATCTACACTCCCATATAGTAACGCACCAGTGATATTGGTCAGAGTTGCCTTTAAAACAAGTAATAAATTTTGGGGGACACGAGCTCTTTCTTAAGAGTATGATGGAGTAGAATTAAGTAAACAAGAGAGTTGTGCTATAGTTGGGGCAGCATTACTGAGCATTGAGCAGTCTTGGGTGCTCTTTGCATTCCACTTCGAGGACCCGAACAATATAGGACATTACGCACATGTCTTCCAATTAATCAACTAGAATGAACGTGCTGTGATGGCTCAGTGGCAGTACTTCCAACCTCCAGAGCCGCTTCTCCCCCAATTTGCAACAAAAAAACCCCTACATTTCCCAAGATAGCAAAAATAGTGTTGAATTATGATAAAATTTATTCTTATGCGCAGTTCAGTAGCAAGTTTTATCATGCAGCTAGCCTATTACCAGACGTTTGTAAGCAAACTAGCTGTAAATTTAATATGAAGGATCTAAAATGAAGAACTTCTAAATCAAGCTACAAGATAAACCATAGCGTTCTTTGGAAATTACAAATCACTGTACGCAAGATATTAGTAAACATGCATCGCCATGTGGAATTAACTGAATTTTTTTCCCTCATGTTGTGTCGGTCTAGACTTCAGCCGAACGATACCACGTACAAAATGCCTGGAGGTCACTTAAGGAGTATACGGGATCTGCGATATGAAAGCTGCTTGTTCATTAGCTGCGACTGCTCTAAAGGGTAGCTGACGTTACAGTTTGAGTCAATTAAAACAATGAAGCAGTGATTGTTACAGCTTTTGTATGCCTCATGTGATTTCAACTCACTTTGATCGCCGTAGTGGCACTGGGAATTATGGTTTATGATCTTGGAGGGTGGAACGTCCCAAAGCGACCCAGGCTATCAGGGATGAAATAGTGAAGGGCTCCGGAAATTTCGACTACCTGGGTTCTTTAACGTCCACTCACATCGCACAGTACACGGGCCTCTAGAATTTCGCCTCCATCGAAATTCGACCGCCGCGGTCGGGATCGAAGCCTCGTCCTTCGGGTCAGCAGCCGAGCGCCGTAACCACTCAGCCACCGCGGCGGGTGAACTGGGAATTGTTCCCGTAGTTAGACTAGCTAAGAATTTCAACACGGCGCTCCTTTATGAAAAAACCCCTTGTTCTGTTCTAGCTATAAAAATAAACATGCAGATATGCTTACTAAATAGGAATTTCACGTCGTGCAGCGAGCTCCAAATACAGCGCGACGAAGGGGCGCGCATGCTGAGGGAAGGCGGTGGCGCGCCAGATCACAGCAGCGGGTGCCACTGGCCACGTCAGGGACCGTACACGTCCGACTACGTCCATGTAAAAGCTGGTTCACATGCATGCAAGCGACTGAAATTTGAGCAGTGCAGCTCGGCGAGAAATTTATAACTTATTGGAACATCGCCGCTCTGACTGCTGGAGCCGCCGCGGTGGCTCTAAACAGCCATTGCGCCGCTGCAAAAAAGCGTTTTCACTCGCATGTGAAACAGGCTTTACTCGAGTGCACGGCGGTGTTTTGCGGGCCTCCGTCAGTTGTAGAGAAAAAACAACGAAAAGCTTGTACTGCCTTCCCAATTTGAGAGAGAAAAAAAGGACTCTTCGAGCAAATGAAATTTCCCTAGATCATACAAAAAATCCCTTTTCTCTTAAACAGCGCCCAAATTCTCTAGATCCAGGGAAAAATCCCTAGGGTTGGCAGCACTGCTTAGTGGTAACGTGTCAGACTCGATACCGAAGGGTGAGGCGTTCCATTCCCATTTAATTACCCTAATTTTACTTTCGCTCAATATTTACACTTACATTGCAATCAAGTTTGAGCCCGTGTGCGACCCCAGAAGCACTATTTAACAAATGTTTATTCAGGTTTAGATTCCGCTGCTCAAAGTGTGACGTCAAAGCTCTCTGGACAAATTTGGGTTTTCCCGCTTCGTGGTGAAGGCGCCGTGGATGTGCGCTGCGTTGTTCGCCGCACACCGCGTGATTCCTTCGTACCCGCAAGGCCCCACTGCACCAGAACGAGACAAGCGGGAGGCGCAGTGGCATCCACTGCGAGGAGAAGGAAGAGGGGTGGCTTCAGTGGGCACACCTGATGGCTCTACGTGCGCGCCAAACGAAGAGGAAAAGTAGCGGAAACGTACTCTGCTAGTCTTTTAACTGCGACTCCTGTAATTTCCATGCTTATAATTACTTACATGCAGCACAGTACATGTCTCTAAAGCACCCTCCTAAGAGAACATCGTATTCACTAGACGCGCCTTTCTTCATTCCAAACCATCCAGCTGTCAAGGCGGAGCTATTACCGTGTTCGTCTCGCACTCTGGCGGCCCTGGTTCGATTCCGCAACTCGACCAATTTCCGACTCGGTTTTATTTATTAATGGTTCTGGGATTTTTCCCTCACGATCAACGCCGCCGAGGACGACACTGGCTTTGCTGTGGCAGGAAGCTCTTAAAGGGTTCACCAGCTACCAGCTGGTGAGTAACTACACAAGCTTGGATGCCACCAATAACCTATTAAACATCGCGCGACGAAGCAAGGTTTCAAAGATGAAAATGCTGAAAGACAATTAACACGGAATTTACCAAGTAAATCAAGTAGCAGTAAAAAAGCGTACCCACATTTGCAAACTTCTAGAACATTTGCATTTCTAATATGCATAGTATTTATACAGAAGACAACCTCTTATCTGCTTAGAATGCTTTCGGAAATTACGGAGAAAACCGCTTTACGGGAACATTGTTTTCATTCACCGTGCTGGTATTTTTGCATTCGGTTCCTCGGAAGCCGTGGCCGGGAATGAAACCATTTCTTCAGCAACGCTTTTCACGTACAGCAAAGATAGGTTAGCTATGTAGTACAGTCCTCGTCAAAAGTATAAAGCCAAAAGGGTTTGTTTCTAAACTGTTCAGCGCGCATTGCTAGCATCTCTAGTATTCCAAAGCTTGGCAGAATTGAGGACTCGAAGCCATTTATGGTTTGAGAGATTATGGTCGCTTAGGATGCATAACTGGGCACGCTGCAGGCCCCGTAAGTAAAGCCCTTGGGCTGTATACTTTTGAGGGAAGTTGTACATCACCGTTTGGTCAATTTCTATTTTTGTTTCCTCCAAAAGCCCTCTTAAAATACTTGGTTGTAACAAGGCCCTGAATATGTCCCGTTAGAACCAATATTTCATAGGGTTTTAATCAATCGACAGTTACTATTACATTTCTACTGTTTTCCAAAGTTGTCATAATGTATGTGAAAATAAAAATTTCGCTCCAGGCACACTACAAACGGAAATAAAGACTCGAGTTTCACATCTTGCAACTTTAGAACGTTTGGAAATAACTGTTTAAGCTTGCCAATGATGTTTTATTTTTGGTTGATATAATGTTGACATTGTTTGACAACCACGAAGCGTCTTTAACGAGTTGGGGCCGCTTCGTCGAAGCGATTGCAAACAGCTTCGGAGATACCGCGGCAAAAAGGAAATGCACTGAACAGACCTCGCTACAGAGATATTAAGTGCCTGGCGAGGCGAAGACGACATACTTTGGCGAGCTCTTGACACTGGAAAGGAGTGAATCCACAGATGTCGGAAGGAATCAGTTGTCAGTCTTTATCAATGGCATTGAAGAGGAGGTGCACAGTTTTCTGATCAGCAAAGATGTCTTGGCCTGTGTTATGTTAGCCACATACAACTGCTACAAATTTGAATCTCCGAAGCTACGTCGCATCACTCACGAACTTCGGGCAGTTACCAAATATCACCCCTCTCGCCGTCCCGTTTTTCAGTGAACCTTCAATGGTGATTTGCTTGACGTCTTTCACCAAATAGTCGGTGACGAACACTCTCGTAGTCAAGGTCTTGTGAAACGCAATTACCATGCTTCATTGCAGCGCCGAAGCAGCTCCAGCGCAGGGCTCCTATCCATCGCGTTTCCCATCCTTCCGAAACCCTGGACAACGCTTGGACCATATGTTCCTACGCAAGCGCACAAGACCCACCGCTACCACGCCACTGGCGAGAGAAGTATGGCAGCATCAACGCTCTCTTGAATGGCTGTTAACGCGACAGTGCTAGCGACTCATCATTGTGTTACAGTTGTGGTATGTCCGTACACATATAACGCCCTTGCCGCCACTGTTACTCGACTTCACAATACTAGCGACAATGGCCGAATCATCAGCCGAGTTTCTATGCGGAAGGTTGAGATGCTACGCTTACATCTCATCGGGACCGTGCCCCTAAACACGATCATGAACTTACCACCCTTCCTCTGGCCAGAGCCTGGCTCCCATCACTGAACTCTCACGATGCTCTCCTTCTACCCGACGCCGTTCACCGCCACAGGTAAACTAACGGGGGCCGGCAATATATGTGCAGTGCCAGGGTCAGTGATATTGCCAATGCTTTTACCAACCCATTATTAGGTTAGAGAACCGTCTTGAAGTGGGTTTGCAGAGTATTTTCGTTATCGCCTCAGTGGAAACCCACGCCACAGTGTCGGTGACGAGTTAAAGAATCTTCTAGGTCTCAAAATAATGTTCGGAATCGGTACTTCTTTGATACTCCGTAACGTCCGGGTGGAATAATTGTTTCCGCTTCGTATTTATTACGCCAGTGTACTGGTCTCAGGACACGTTTTCAAGACTGAATTCGCGGTGCTCCGTTCCTCTAGGCATGTTATTGTCCTGGGTATTGAGTTTTTGCAAGAGTGTGGTGGAACCCTCGACTTCCGTAGAGGAAGAATTTTACTGTTTTCGTTAAGTCCTCACTGAATACTCACCGTTGTATCTCAGCGCGTTTTCTCTGTCTTAAGACAGTAGTTGCAGAGCTGCTCAAAATCTTCTTTCCACTTGTTTCTTTCAGCATAGTTTACGGTGCTTTCGACGCCATGGTGAAACATACATCATACTTCTCTTACCTGTGCTAAGAAGAGTGTCCTGGTGCGCCGTTGGATAATTACAGTCAGGATGAGCCGCACTGCAGTGTCGTCAGTAAACTATCCGGATGAGCAAGCCACGTTACCTCGTGGCAGGAAACTTGTCCATGCTTAGAAAATGTACAAGCTTCAGCCACGCGACTGAGTAGCCATGTTCTTGAGGAGAGGACTCACTCCGCTGCAGAGTGATGGTCAGACTATTATTAACACGTATTATTCTATAAACGATTTTACAGCAAAGTTTAATAGTGGGCTAGTTGCTCCATATTTACGAGGCGGAACTCTTTTTAGCGCAAGACGTAAATTTCACCTTGAAAATATGAACAAACAAGCCCCCAAGAAAACACTGCTGAAATACCTTTCTTCTACAGTAAACTCCATTTTCGTGCAACGCTTATAGCGGCGGTCTTGTCTCTTTATGTGTTGCGCTAAAAAGAATTCCGCCGTCTACAAACGAGCGCCGTATTTTAGTGCAACTGCTTTCATACTATGTGTGTTTATTGACTTCCCCAGGGACGATCGAGGACCAATTAAGCTTTTCGCTTCCATCATGTGATCGATAGAGGATCCTCTCCTGCGATACGACAAAAGCGTTACCGTGTGTTCGCGGTGTAGCTTATGCTAATTAAAAAAGAATTTTGTTACACGCTACGCAGCGGTGTTTTCCAGAAATTTTCAAGCCCTTTTTCGGCTCCAGATACTCTTGTTAAAAAGAAAGATAACACCAAGATATTCTCTGTAGACTATAGTGGTCTAAAAGGCTCATGAAAAACAGTTGTGTACCCGCTACGACGCACTGACGATGCCATCGACTGATTTCACTCAGCGTGACGCTTTTCCTCAATTTATTTCGTATCAAGTTACTCTTACATACCGCTGCAATGGACAGACAAAAAAGACGACATTTAGAACGCCCGACCGACTTTATGGTGTTAACGTTAGGTTCTTCAGATTTTGCAATGCGCATGCCATGTTTCAAAGATTCACGCGCACAGTTTTGTGAGGCAAGCGCTGGCAGATTTGGTTGTGTTATTTCAACGATGCTGTGATATTTCGCAAGACATTTAGGGAGCATGAGAGGCGCCTCGCTATCGTTTTAACATTACTGGAACAACACCTAGTCTTAGTACTTATTTATTTATTTATTTATTCAAGGTACCCCTAAAGGCCCTCGAGAAGAGGGTATTACATAGGGGGGGGGGGGGGTACAATCATAAGTAATCACGATACATTTTAACAAATAAGTGTAACAAAAAACGTTAATTAATACATAAGGCATCACACAAAGAAAAAATGAACACTAACAAAAACAGCAAACTTTTACACATTTCCGTCACAGCAAAGAAGCTCTTGAAATTTTTTATTGTCAGTTTCTGTGGCGATGACTGATGGCAAACTATTCCATTCAGTGATAGTACGGGGAATGTATGAGTTGGCATAAGACGATGAATGACAGTTTACGCGTTTAACTTTGAAAGAATGATCACGGCGTGGAAAGATAGCATCAGGTGACTGAAACAAATCACTGCGGACGAATGGGTGGTGATAAAGCTTATGGAAAAGGGATAAGTGAGCAAGTTTACGGCGTTATGACAAATCTTCCAGTTCGGCACGTTTTCTTAATGCTGAAATGCTTGTGAAGGGTGAGTAGTCTGAAAGTATCAAACGAACAGCACGGTTTTGCAGTTATTACTTTACAGTAATAACTGTTATATTGGTGAACGCGCGACAATTGTTCTTGGTCACTTGGTTGATAAGAACGGTGTCCAGAATGATCCTCTGAAGATAGATTCTGCTGTAAGGACGACGATGGGCATAGATGCGAGCCGCATGGCCGTCGCCTGGTGCACGCTACCTGCTGGACTAGCTGACCTCGGACTGCTGTTCGCCCTGCTCCCGTTAAGTAGCTTCACCGAATAAATGCCACCTTACGTTTTGTGGAGGTGTGGTGTATTAACATCTCGCCCTGGAACTCCGCACCCGAACGCTACCCCTACCTCGACGCCTTCCAACCACCAAGCCGTACAAGATTCCGGCCACCGTCGTCTATTTGTTTATTTATTTATTATTCCTCAAAGGTCCAGAAGGACATTACATGAGGGGTGGGCTGACAAAATTCTATTATTTTGGACACAGATGATCTTCGATGGCGGATTTGAAAAGGACTGGATTGATGATGGTCGCCACCTCGGATGGAAGGCCATTCCAGTCGTTGGCTGTTCTAAGAAAGAAAGACTGCTGATATGTTACAGTACGAGATTTCTCGGGGTAGACAGCGTTTGGGTGGGAGTTACGGGATATCCGATGAACGTGTGTGATACGGGGGGCATCGTGGTTAAAGGTGCGAAAAAATCTGTGATACAAGGAAAGACGGGCGATTTTGCGACGGCAGGCTAGTGTGGGAAGACTGAGCTGGGATTTTAATGCAGAAACGGTAGTGTGATAAGAGTAGTCAGACCAAATAAATCTGACAGCACGGTTCTGGACAGATTCGAGCATAGTGATAAGGTTAGCATTGAAAGGATCATACGCTGCACATGCAAACTCAAGTTTAGGACGTATAAAAGTTAAGTAAGCAAGAAGTTTTATGGAACGGGGAGCTAATGATAAGTTACGCCGTAAGTACCCAAGAACTTTGTTTGCTGAATTAGTAACATGATGAATGTGATGGGACCAGGTTAAATCTTTACTTAAGTGTATGCCAAGGTACTTGTAGGAGTCAACTGATATGAGAGGAATAGTGTTAATAACGTAAGTATTATCCTGGTGGTTGCGACGGCGATGGAAAGAAAGAAGGGACGTTTTACTACTATTTAGTGACATAAGCCAAGTGCGGCACCAATCCTCGATACGAACAAGATCTTCCTGAAGGATGGTGATGTCAGTGTGATCAATAATTGGGCGGTAGAGAACACAATCATCAGCAAATAATCGAACATTAGACCTGATGTTAGACGGTAAATCATTAATGTAGATTAGAAATAGAAGTGGTCCTAATACGGTGCCCTGGGGAACGCCAGACAAGACAGAAGAGAGGGATGACGAGTGTGAATTAGCGTGGACGAATTGATAGCGGTCAGTTAAGAAAGCTCGAATCCAATCCAGAACCAAGGGATGCAGATTTAGGCGTGAGAGCTTATGTGTTAGGCGCCTATGGGGAACTTTATCGAATGCTTTTTCAAAATCTAGGAATATGGAATCCGTGGGAATGTTACTATCGAGGCATGCATGTATATCATGAAGAAAGAGAACAAGTTGGGTGTCACAGGAGAGGCCTTTACGGAAGCCGTGTTGGTTAGGGTGAAAGAAGTTATTCGATGATAAGAACCGGGCAGTATGCGAATATATTATGTGCTCCATGATTTTACAACAAACACTGGTTAATGAAATTGGCCTATAGTTTAGTGGTGACGATCTTTTACCTTTCTTGTAGACTGGAATGACCTTCCCGATCAACCAGTCGCGTGGTAATGAGCACGAAGAAAGCGACTGCTGAAAAATTAAAGATAAGATGATACTGCAAAGGTCTTTGGTGTTTTTGAGAACTTTAGCGTTTATGCCGTCCACACCTGCGGATGAAGAATTCTTTAGTGTGTCTATGATTTTAGCAATACCGCAAGGGTCGAAGATGATTTTTCCATAGGCGGATGGAGAAGGTATGGGGCTTCAGGGGGGTTATCAAGAGGTTCCTCTGTGAATACGGAGCAAAAAGTGTGGTTTAGGATATTTGGAACGTCTGATTCGGGAATGGATGTTCCAGAATTATCAGTCAATGAAATTACATTAGAAGTAGAGGGGCTTATTGTTTTCCAGAAGCGCTTGGGATTATCGTGCAGCATGTTAGGTAAGGTAGTAGAGAAGAAGATATTCTTAGTTCGAGCTACCTCGGTGTCATAAATAGTAGCGACAGTGTGATACTTGTTCCAAGCCTGGGCCGTGCCTATACCTTTAGCTGCACGAAATAGTCGCTTCTTTTTGTTGCCTAGTCTTTTAAGTGTGTTGTTATACCATGGGGAATTTGGGCGTTCTGTTATGGTGATAGTCGGAATATATATGCTGATTAGGCGTTGCATTTCCGACTTGAAAAGTAACCATTTAGCTTCAAGGGAGCGGAGCGAAAAACTAGATGTAAATTATTCAGAAAAAGCAGTGAGGTCGCGGTTGAAACCTATGTAATCACCTTTGTCGTAAAGAGTAAGCGTTTTCTTTATCCTTTTGTTATTTTGTAAGCGGCAAGAACATGTAGCATGAATGGCCAAGTGATCGCTAAGACCGTCTAGATGAGTGATGGGTGAGAAGCTATCTGGTTGCGACGTCAGCACAAGGTCCAGGATGTTAGCAGAATGGTCAGTCACTCGAGTGGGACGGTCCACTAACTGATCCAGCCCGAAAGTAAGACAGGTGTGCACAAAATCGCTGGCAGGGTTAGATTTCGAAAGTGTGGAAGCAAGATCAGACCATATGATAGATGGAAAATTGAAATCGCCAAACAATAAAATTGGAGTGTTGGAATAGAGGGTTGTTATTCTGCTCAAGGCGTCGTGAAATGAAGAATTAAATGAAGAATCGCAGTTTGGAAGACGATAACATATACCAACTATAGCACGTGGATATGATGCATCACAGCAAAGCCATATCATTTCTAACGGGGTTAGAATGTCCACACGAGAGCAACGTAATAAGCGATCAGTAGCAATAAGAACTCCTCCACCCCTCAGGTCACTACGGTCCGTTCGAAATATATCAAAATTGGGAAGGGAGGGCAATATCTCCATGTCATTAATTGCCGAGGTAAGCCAAGTTTCGGTTAATAAAACTATATTAGCGGAACATGATTCAACCAGGTTACATAATGAGTCGCGTTTTGGGATTCCACTACGGATGTTTGTGAACAAGAAAGATAACTGGGAGCGATCAGACTGCTTTACTGTGCGATTGGTTCGAGGTAATTTCTAGGGCTTGGCCTCAATTACGTTGTTAGTCGTAGGGTCAAATACATATGTATTATTACCGAATATCAGCCTGTCATATCGCATTATAAAAGTCAGCTTATTACGTTTACCATAT
Organism: Amblyomma mixtum; assembly: GCF_055824585.1. Classification (NCBI taxonomy): domain Eukaryota; kingdom Metazoa; phylum Arthropoda; class Arachnida; order Ixodida; family Ixodidae; genus Amblyomma; species Amblyomma mixtum. The sequence continues at coordinate 36,432,967 of NC_143015.1, forward strand.
TCATAGAGGTGCTTACGCGCAAGACGAGTGTTGGGGAATAATCTTCAATGTTGCAATCTCAGCCTTGCATTCGGCTGTAGTGGATTTGATATTTTCTACTTCTGATTTTATGGAAGAGAAGGAAGCACAATCCGCTTCGATTTTAGAAAGACGGTTATTAACTACGCCGAGTGAGTTTTCGTGGTCAGCCAGAGATGATTTGATAGATTTTAATTCTTCTAAGACAGTTAACTGCCCGGACTGGACGGCTTGGATGGCATTGAGCAGATCTGATGTAGTTGGCTCAGTGGGTCCAGGATTTGACTCGATATCACCGGCCATCAGGAGCAAGTCAAATATGACACGAGAGCATTCACAGACAGTATCGCATGCGCAGTGTGGGCTTGGCAGCACGAATAAAAAGCGGTTACCAGAGCGTTTTGCATATATGGAATGACAATTGCTCACCTGCACAAACAAGACGGGAAAGATTCGCAGGTGAGTGTGGCCCATTGTAACCGTGCCGCCAAGCCCACTGAAGGGTACAATGCAGGGGGGGCGCCTTATGTAGGTGTGTGGAAAGGATGATAGCCTGATCACGAGGCAGGTTCCACGTGGGTGTAGCCAGGGTGGTTCATCCAGGACAAACGGGTGTACTTGCACTTGCGCGCAAAGTGATGCGCTGTCAGCAGATGTGCTGGTTTTGTGACAGTAGTGTTGATCCGAAGAGTGTAGCAATTCTGCACAAGGGAGGCGTGTCAGAGCAAGAACATCGGCATGGCTGCTGGTCGCAAAGAAGGGCGACGGGAACTGCGATGGCTTTCCGGGAAGCGCCTGATGTTCAATGCCCCACAGGGCGAAGAACTGCACAAACAAGACGGGAAAGATTCGCAGGTGAGTGTGGCCCATCGTATCCGTGCCGCCAAGCCCACTGAAGGGTACAATGCAGGGGGGGCGCCTTATGTAGGTGTGTGGAAAGGATGACAGCCTGATCACGAGGCAGGGTCTCTCCGCCAACGAGACCCCGCTATCTTCAGCGGCACGGACGACCATGATGTTGAGGACTGGCTCTCATCGTATGAGCGAGTGAGCGCATAAAATAAGTGGGACGCGGAAACCAAACTCAACAAGGTGATTTTCTATCTCACAGGTGTGGCGAATCCGTAGTATCGGAACCACAAGGCGGACATTACATCATGATCCGTTTTCAAAGCAAACTTCTTAGAGGTTTCAGAAAACTGTCAGGTTGTCAGAAAACTCCCAGCCGAGCAGCGCTTGCATGCGTGGTCGCAGCGGGTAGGAGAGAACTTCAAGAGCTATATCGAGGATGTCGTCGACCTGTGCAAGAGGGTGAACGCACATATGTTCGAAGCCGACAAGATCAGGCATATTCTCAAGGGCATTGATGACGACGCCTTTCATATGTTGGCACGAGTCCTGCGCACCGTCGCGGAAGTCGTCAGCCTATGTCAGAGCTTCGACGAAGTACGCAGCCAGAGGGCTCTGACGATGCAAGAGACCAGACAACGCTCCTGCCGCACATCAAGAGCTTCATCCGTGAAGAAGTTGCTCGGCATCTTGCTTATTTCACGCCATCAAGAGCCATCACGACACATAACTCCCAATCTGCGGTACATCATTCAAGAACAGGTCGCTGAGGCTCTCCCGCAAGCCCCTCAGCCCACACCTCTCGCGGCCCCGCTGATATATGCTGAAATTGTTGAGCCAACTCGACCACCTACCTATGCTCTACCTCCTGGTCCCGCTCGAGAGCCCTCTGCTTTTAGTCCACCACCTGTTCATCTGCGAACCTCCTAGGGCACGCCTGATAATGTTCTACAGCCTGCTCATCTGGGAAACTCCGGGCGCACGCCAGACAACCGCCCTATTTGCTACTTCTGTGGCTTTCCAGGCCATATGGAGCGGCTTTGTCGTCGACGCCTGAACGTCTCAGGACCACCTCCTGAAGTTTCCGGTTAATGATCCCAGCTGCTGAGCTCCCCTAAGCCTTTTTCTGTCTCCTGAGCGCATCGGCTTCTCTGGACGCCGTTCGTCTGAACTCGTCAACATCAGAGTACGATCCCGCGTCCACCAAGACAGCGGCATTGCAGCAGGCGTCATTTAATCAAGGCAGCATCCAACAGCATATCAGTATTAGAAGTTCAGCGTCTTAGAAGATCTCAGTGCATCAAGCTCACATTGAAGGGCGACTGCATACCGTCGTATCTGAAAATTGGGCATTTTCGCTACCATGTTGGACCTTTCGTGCCCAAGCCACTACAATGCTGAACGTTCATGAGGGTCGGACACGTGAGTGGCGTATGCAAGAACACCATCGTGTGCCCTAGATGCTCTCAGGCGCATAGCGTCGACGTTTGCCGCGCGACTACCCTCAAGTGTGATAACTGCCGTGGCCCTCACGATTCCTCCTCGAAAGACGGCCTCCGCCTAAAGAGCGAGCGAGCAGTGCTGAAGCAAATGGTGCGATACCTTTATACGCGCAGAGAGGCCGCTGCTAAGGTAGGACAACGTCGTTCGCGTCATCGAAGGACTTCAAAAAAAGTTGTTACTTCTGGTAGGGAGGCCTCCAGCACTGCTGCATCTTGTCCTCCTCCTCCACCTCCCGTACCAAATCAACTCAGCACGGCTGTTGATAATGCCGGACTTGATGCTTTGGCCGTTACCTGGCCGTCACTCCCGAAATCTTGCACGTCCACTGGGGCTGGAAAGTCAATGTCATCTCTAAGTTCTGCCCCTACCGTTGATCTGAATGCCATCAGTGCTGTGCTGGCAGGCCTGCACACGCCAGCAGCACAGAATGCGCAGCAAGTATGGGACGCGCTAACTCCAGTTGTAGCGGCTCTACAGTGGCAGGAACAATGGCTTCCCCAGCATTGACATTTGGAAAGCAGCTGAAGCAAGCCTCTATTTTTCAATAGAATGCCCCCGGCCTCATATCCCGAATTTCATATTTTCGTCAATATGTTTACGTCAATAATTTCCCCATCCTTGTCATTTGTGAGCCGAATTTACCAAAGATATTGAGATTGTCAGGCTACGAAGCGTTTGCATCTCCCACGCACCGAGGGAACAGTAAAGTCATCGTCTACATTCGGCGTGAAATAGCATATGTGCTTCATCCAGTTCCCCCTATTACGACAGTCAGTACGTTTACATAACGATGTAGAGGCATAATATAACGTGTGCACTTGTGGGTGCGTATATGTCGCCATCAAGTCGATTTGATGCCGCACGATTGAGTGACCTGATGGCGGTTACACCAGGCCCTTGGATCGTCATGGGCAACTTTAACGCTCACCGCACCATTTGGAGAGGTGTTAGAATAAACATTAGGGGACGAAAAGTTGTGTGCTTCGCCTCTGACCATGGCCTTCAGTGTTTAAATGACGGCTCCACAACCTATATTCGAGGGAAAACTTAGAGCCGATGTCCGGTAGTTTTCGGATATTGAAACTCGCGGAAGTGACCGTATCCCTTAAATATCTGATCATTACTGGCCTTTCCACATCCACCTCTGCCACAGGCATGCAACGCATCGATTGGTCAGTGTTTCAAGCACTTATGGAAGATGGCTGCGGAGAAGGTTCATCCGCCGGTTTGGACGGAAAAATTAAGGAGGTCATTGGAAACGCGATACGGTTATTCACCCTAATTACAAAGTACACCTAATTCGATATCGAATTGAAGCGCCTGCGATCACTGCGACGGAGGGCAGAGCGCAGATAGCGACGCACAACGTCGAGGCTTAACATCAGCGATGAGAAGCTCATGCAAAAGACAATTCAGCGCAGAATCCAAGCACTCCAGGCACAACGTTGGAGGTCGTACTGTGAAATGCTTGATCCACGGAAACCTTTGTCACGCATCTGGAATGTCGTTCGTGGCCTTCGAACATCCCCACACCAGCTGCACGCTTTCAAGTCTCTTCCACTCTTACAACGTCGTGGCGAAGTCGACGTAGCTGAGGATTTCTGCGCTGACCTACCCTTCTCTGTGGAGGAACATGACGCCGCGCTGGCTTGTTGCAGACGGTCAACTTCGCCGGGACCCCATGGTGTGCCATACACTGCACTTACAAATCTTGGACAATCAGCTAGGCGCATCTTTTTGGACTATTATAACGAATCATGGAATAAGGACACAGTTCCACACGAGTGGAAGTACATTCGTCTAGTTCCGCTCCTGAAACCAGGGAAATCTCCTCTTGACCTGACATCATACCGCCAAATTGCGCTGGCTAGTTGCGTTGGCAAAGTACTGGAAAGGATGGTACTTAACCATATTAAGTGGTACCTGGAGTGCTACCGCATATATCCAGCTATAATGCCCGGGTTTTGACGTGGACTCTCTTCAATGACAATTTTGTCGACCTGGTGTCATCCGTCCACCGCCAAAAACATTTGAAGCACTTGACCACGGCATTGTTCCTGGATATAAAGGGCGCATATGCCAGTCTAACTCACGAGGCAATTCTGGACGCTCTGGAAGCTGCCGAGGTTGGTGGTCGCGTATTCTGCTGGATACGCAGTTATTTATCCGACAGACCTCTCTTTGTGCACACCGAGGATGGCCCAACACCTTTTCATTTCACTTCCCCTGTGGAGTCCCGCAGGGTGCAGTGCTCAGCCTAACGCTGTTGAGCCCTACACTTGTCGGACTTCTCGATATATTACCACAGTGGGCGCAACTCTCCAGCTATGCGGACGACTTCTGTATCTGGGCAGCAGGAGTTGCGCGCCCACAAGTTCGAGCGAGACTTTGAATATTTCCTTTTTTTTCCAGGTTCAAAGTAGACACAAGATGGTTTGTTATGAATACGTTTTATTGTTCCTGCTTGTTTATTTTCTTTGCCTATTACTACAAGCCACTTATTTTAGCTATTTTTTTTTCTCGCAATATGACTTAGCCATGTATGCTATGCTATCTTAATATGTTCCTTTTATGGTGGTGATTACTGATCAAAACCTTGTTCACTGACGGCACTGTAACTGCTGTTGAGTGTTGTGTTTGGGAAGGGGGAAAGGGGCCGACACTGAGTCAGGCATTAATTTGCTTTTGTGTCTGCCTCCTAGGCACCTATTACTGCTGCCTGAATAAAGTGACTTTGACTTTCACTTCAAAAGTTGTCGAGTATACTTGCGGCCTACCTTCACCTACAAGGCCTACAGATTTCCTTCGAAAAGTGTTCGCTTTTTGCCTTTACAGGCGAGAACATGAACATGAACACGCAAGAACTATCTTGAGGACAGCGAGTTTCCGCCACACACGATGTTTGTATTCAGGGTACACTTGTCTAGCCATGGTATATGCTTCTGCAAATCAAACGCGAAATCATTGATCCCGCATGCCCAAACAGTAACCGAGCGCTTCTAACCCTCGACCTTAAGGGAGCGCTCGACAATTTCAAGCACTCGACAATCGTCAACAACTTCGACACCACGAACTGTAGCTAATGAGTCTACTCGTCCATCTGTTATTTCGTTACAGACAGAATCGTCAACATCAGCACCGGCTCAAAATAAACAACGCAAGTGAATATGGGCATGAGAGGCACTCCGCAAGGGGCAGTACTATCCCCACTTCTCTTCAACATTGCACTCCTAGATCTCCCCCGTCTTTTCAGTCAGGTACAGGGTATAGGCCACGCCCTGTACGCTGATTATATAACCATCTGGACAACCACGGGGAGTGTGAGAATGATTGAAGAACAACTAAAACAGTGGTGACAACAGTTCGAAATTATGCACGGGCGTGGGGACTAACCTGCTCTACCGAAAAATTTGAACTGATAGTCTTCCGTCAACGCAAGAATCAGGACACCATCGACACAAGCGTTGACAACTCACCCATCAAGGAAGTTCAGACCCTCAAGATACTAACTTGGTCTGTACATAAATAACAACGGCAACAACCTCCTTACCATAGAGAAACTACGGCTCGTGCGCGAGCTGGTCGCTAGAGGATGATCGCCAGGATAACGACGGGAAATCAGGGATCCAAGAAGAAGATACTCTGCGACTGGCGCAGGCTTTCGTCGTAACCGCGTCGCCTACACAGCGCACTACCTCCGCCTCAAGAAGCGTGACATGAAAAACCTAGACGTCATAATCAGAATAGCCGACAAGAAGGCCCTGGGGCTCCCTTGTGCGACATCGACCGACCGCCTCTCACGACTGGATGTGCACATTGCACAACGCGATAGACGAGCTGATAGAGGCACATCTCACAGCGCAGGTGGTGCGGCTCTCCACTACTCGGACTGGCCGACAAGTCCTCAGTGATTTAAACATCAATTGCCCCCGACAGATAGACCCCAAAACTGACATTCAAACCTGATGGAGTGGACAATTCAAGGCAGCTCCAATACCCAGGAATATGCACCCCGATTTTCACCAGTCAAGACGACAAGCACGAGCCGAAGCCATGCAAAGGCACTATGGTGGGCGCGAGGGCGTGTTCTATGTCGATGCTGCCGGTTCCTGAGCAGGGAATGAGGGCCATCGCTGTAGTGCACCAAAATAAAACAATGGACGGACTAGTACAGGCTAGCCAGTACATACTGGCTGCGGAAGAAGTGGCGATTGCTCTAGCTGCAACACACACTAGCTCAGAATACATTCACACATATTCACAAACAGCGTATGGCAATTACCTCAGGGGCAGGGTCGCACCGCTAGCAGCTAAAATCCTGCAAGATAGCTGCACCCGTGGCTGCCAACCCACACAAAAACACTTAATATGGGTACCAGGTCACCACGGCATCCCAGGGAACGAGAGCGCACATACTTCAGCCCGAGCATTTCTCCCCCGGGAACCCTGTACGGATGCCATGGAACCTCCTACCCCAGACTAAGTTACACCGACATACTTCAGCACTTAAGATTATCCCTTCGGGTCTACCCTCCGCCGGCTAAGACACTGGACAAAGGGGAGGAACTACACCTCCGAAAGCTACAGACCAACACTTACAATAACCCACGAAGACTACACGCAATAGACCCGGAGTCATTTGACTCACAATACAAATTCTGCGGGGAGAAGGCGGACCTGTACCATATGGTATGAGCCTGCCAACGACATCAGGCGATCACTTTTAATAACCAGCCAAAGCAAAAAGATGGGAGGCAGCTCTGACCAGCTCGGACGAAACGAGTGAAAAGCCGCTCATCGGAAGAGCCCGGACAGCAGCCTACGCCAATGGGGTTGCGGACTGAGAGCTCCAACTGCCGCTACAACCTCTTAAACTATTTCATTAAAATATTTTCACCACCACCTACGTTACTTGCTAATGCGAAATTTGAGCGAAGCTCATCAGCTGTTCCAGCTTTTTGATAGATTCAGGCAAATTAATTCCAGCAAGACATGTATGTACAATTACAGAGCACTTGTTATTTCTCACACATTTTTCTCCTGCAAGAAACACTCCACTAACAGTTCTTGATTGTCATGAAGGAAGATTTGTGGTCGGAGAACTAGATGGATATAGGCTCGGCTTGCTGCACCAAAGCCTGGTTCTCAAAGAAGAGGACTGTGCAAGTGTGTCGCGAGCTTGTCACGGCCGTGGGAGGCGTTACGAGCGAGAGGAACAGTGCGTTTTTCCGTTTAAGTCTTAAGAAATTCCTTTTTGTCTTTATTGTACATAAATTGAGCACCCACCCTGCCACCCTGGCAGGTGGCAGTTTATGGTTGATCGCCAGAGTTCGCTCACCGTTGTCAGCGCTAACGCCTGTAGTCCAAACCTCTCTCTCATCCCCCCCCCCCCCCTCCCACACGTACCTATAAGCGCGATTCAGGCGTCCATTGGCCCAAGGAGCCAGTGATGCGCTCTTCCTTTCCTTAAAATGGCCCAACCTTGTTAGTGCCAACGCATGCAGCGCACATGTATCACTACCGCCACGTAACTTAAAGCCCGATTGAAGTGTTTACGGTTCCAAGAGGGCAGTTATGCGCCTTTCCTCGCTTTCGAAGCTCCCGTTTCATTGGTTTTGCAGCTTAAAGCTCGACTAAGGCGTCCACTGCTGGTTACAACGGACAACGGCGATGGCAACGGTTAAGGTTGGTTCACATGCAAGCGATTGAGCCAACAGAGCGACCAGCGGCGCGGCGCTGCGACGCCTTTCGCAAGGTTCCGTTTCACATGGGTCGTTCCAAAGCGTTTACTGCCGCTGCAAATCCCAGTGTTGCTGACAAAGAATACGAGCTCGTGGCTGGTTTCGGTGGTTTGCAACCATCAACATGGGCAATGTTTATGCATTATTTTGCCAGAAATGCTCAAATTTTATTAAGAAATAAAAAATTCTTATTTTTTAAATATCAATTATTTCTTACTTTGATGCCGATAATATCTTTTTTTTCTCAAGTTCGTACGTACGTGCGGTGTAACCGCCGGGGCGGCGGCGTTGAATGCTTTCTTTTGCAAACATGGACGCTCACGCAGCCGGAGGTGCGGACGGTGGAGCAGACGTTGGATGTATGCGACACTTTTCACTCCTCGTACACCCATCTCCTCTTGCTAGAGGAATACTGTTTGTTAAAAAAAAAAGGCTTTGCTGGAGCTCCCAGAGCCGCGGCGCTGGTGGGTGAGGCCCGTCTGGGAGAACCGCAAGCAAGAGTCGGAGTACTACACCGCGGTGAGTTATACGTTGCAGTTTTGCCTGATGCTGGTGCCTTAAACTCCGAAGTTTTCTTCACAGATGCCACTACTTATGAGCGGAGACAAAGAGTACTTTCAGAAGTACTATAAGATGTCCCCAAACAAGTTTGAGGAACTACACGCCCTTGTCGAGGGGCCCCTCACCAAACAGCACGTCGTACGGGAGCCGATACCATCACGTGCAAGGCTTGCCATGACACTGAGGTACTCGGAAATGCGTGTCACTGATGACTCCTTGATCAGTGCACGCGAGCGGTTATTGTTTTTGCAATCCCTTCTAGGTATTTGGCATCGGGAATGCACATCCAGGATGTTGCCATGGCCTTCCGAGTGGGCATCTCCACAGCGAAAGGCATTATCTGCGACACCTGCAAGCTGCTGTGGGAAGTTCTTCAGCCGATTTGCCTCAAGGTGTGTTGCAGCTGGATGAAATGCTCTTTCAAGCGAAGCCTGCTGTGCTCACTGGGACCTTTTGACTGTTAATGCTACCATTCACTAACATTGCCTCCATCGTTTTCATTGATATTTTGTTATTGTTTTCATTGTTCATTTTCATAATCTCACTGCACCAGTGTACAATGCCTGTGGCTGTTAGTCGGCACCTCGTAATGAACAAACAATTAAAATTTGCTTCTTAAATTCAAAACCTTATGGACTGGTAAATGATCGAAACTTGAGCCATGGTTACTGGGGCAGCTACAAAGCGACTGCATACAGTCTTCCCAGTCAAATGCACATTTGTGAATCCCATACAGGGAACAGAATGTTTATAATGTGTGCGGTGTGCTCGCTTAAAAATGAATGGTATATTTAATGAAAACTGCAGCTTACAAGTCTCCCCCCCCCCCAAAGTACTGAAAACACCTGAATAGTACACGTTGCTGTGCTTGTTTTGTACTACAGGGAAAATGGGCACAAACCAAAGGCAGGGATAGGCAAAGAAGACAGGATGAGTGCTTCTTAGCGCCTCATTGCCTTTAGTTTGTGCTCCTGCTATTTTGTCACTAAAGATACTTTCACATTTCTACTTCATTGTCACCGCAGATACCAACCACTGCTGACTGGCAGAAGGTTGCTACTGGATTCTCTGAAAAGTGGAATTTTCCGCACTGTGTTGGTGCCGTGGACGGCAAACATGTTCAAATTCAGGCCCCACCACATTCAGGCAGCCTTTATTTCAATTACAAGGTAATGTTCACACTGAAGGGTCTTTTGTCAATTACATAATTTTTCTGTGTACCTAAACTCTTGTCATTTCAGGGCACGTACTCTATCGTACTTATGGCTGTGGCTGACAGCAATTTGAAGTTCAACCTCATTGATGTGGGTGCCTATGGGAGACAGAGCGACGGAGGAACACTTAGCGCATCAAGGCTGGGAAAATGCCTTGAGCGTGGCCTGCTAAATCTCCCACTACCGAAATTATTGCCAAGAACATCAACGGTGGCACCTCACGTGTTTTTTGGAGACGAGGCATTCCAGCTGCGCCCTGATTTCCTCCGACCCTACCCGGGCAGGGGCCTTGATGAGGCCAAACGAATATTTAATTACAGGCTCAGCCGTGCAAGGTTTGTCGCAGCGCAAAAATTACCTACTGCATGGATTTCATCACTAGCCTGTTGGCAAAAAATGCAGATACTTTTCATGTGCGTCTACAGTTGACAAAAATCAAAATACTCGATGTTTCATTCTTTCCAGAAGGTGCGTTGAAAACGCCTTTGGAGTGATGGCGTCCAGGTTCCGAATTTTCCGACGCGTCATCAACGTGCTTCCAGAAAATGCCGACTACATAGTCATGGCTGCGTGTGTTTTGCACAATTTTCTTGTGGATGATGACATGTATATGCCAGCGAACTATGCCGATGTGGAAGATGGCTATGGCAACGTCACTGAAGGCCAGTGGCGGGCAGCAGCTCAGGACGCAGCCACGCTGAACCTGGAGCCTCCGGTGGGGCACAACTACAGCCGTTCTGCAGCAGATACGAGAGTTATTTAAAGCATGTTTCATGAGCAGCCAAGGAGGCGTGCCATGGCAGTGGGCATCGGCTGGGCTGCGTCGATGAAGATGACACTGCCGTGAATCTTGGTAGTGCTTGTTTGTTCATTCTGTAACGACAAAGAAGTTCCTGTTCAAGCGAAGACGGCGATGAAGTTCTGACCATTGTGTTGAGCGGCATTGCCATCGCTTTGTGTGTGTGCTCGTGGTGCCCGACCTCTGTGTCTACGAGGCCTGTGTCTCTGTGTCTACCGCCGGCGCCCAGTACCTCTAACCATCCCAGTACCCATCTTACATTTGGTGGAGGTGCTGGGTAGGAATCTCCATTGTGGAGCTGCGTAGCCGCACTCTTCCCACGCTTAAAATGCCTGCACTTTCCTGCGCCGCAAGTCCCTCCCGCTGCCCTACGCTGTGCTCACTATTTCTGCTGGCCTTTCCGTGCTATGGGTCTCTAACCCGTTTTCCTTTCCTACTGCTTTGCGCCATGGCGAATGTCTCGGCAGTATACAATCTATTGCTTCCATTCTCACCTGTGAGGACCCCGCCGATTCGCCTCATCTAGCCATGACTGCGCACAGCCCTCCATCTTCTGCACCTGATTCCTCCGCTACAGACCTCTTCCTTCGCTCTATCGACACCGATCTTCCTTCCCCACAACGGACGCAGCTTCTTAACCTCCTTCACCAGTTCCGCTCCTCCTTCGACTGTCATCGGAGTTCCTTGGGCCAAACTTCCACGGTCACCCATCGTGTCGACACCGGCAACCACGCACCAGTGCGGCAGCGCCCCTATCGTGTATCTGCCACCGAGCGCCATGTTATCGAAGAGCAAGTTGATAAAATGCTCCAAGACGGCGTGATCCAGCCCTCCAGTAGCCCTTCGGCTTCGCCTGTTGTGCTGGTCAAGAAGAAAGACGGCTCCATCCGATTTTGTGTCGACTACCGCCGCCTTAATAAGATTACGCGGAAGGATGTCTACCCTCTTCCGCGCATCGATGACGCTTTTGGACTGTTTGCAAGGGGCTGAACTATTTTCTTCCCTCGATCTTCGTTCCGGATATTGGCAGGTCTCCATGGAAGCGGCCGATCGCCCCAAAACCGCTTTTGTAACCCCCGACGGCTTATACGAATTTACAGTTATGCCATTCGGCCTTTGTAATGCGCCTGCAACATTTGAGAGGATGATGGACACCATTTTGCAGGGATCAAAATGGAAGGTATGCCTCTGCTACCTCGACGACATCGTCGTCTTTTTTTGACACCCACCTCCATCGCCTGAGGCACGTCTTGAGCTGCCTTTCTGACGCCGGTTTGCAGCTAAACTTGAAGAAATGCCATTTTGCCGCTCGTAAACTCCTTATCTTAGGGCACGTTGTCTCCAAGGAAGGCGTTTCTCCAGACCCAGCCAGACTTCGTGCGGTCGCTGCTTTTCCCAAGCCTACATCTATCAAAGAACTGCGCAGCTTCCTTGGCCTGTGTTCCTACTTTCGTAAGTTTATTCGAAACTTTGCATCGATTGCTGCCCCTTTAACACAACTCCTATCCAGCAGCTCCGACTTTTCACAGTGGTCACCCGCATGCGACAACGCGTTTTATACCTTACGCCGCATCCTCACCGCACCACCTATCCTGCGCCATTTCGACCCGACGGCCCCTACCGAGGTCCACACCGACGCCAGTGGTGTTGGTCTCGGGGCTGTACTCGCGCAGCGCAAACCTGGCTTTGCTGAGTACGTTGTCGCCTATGCAAGCAGCACCCTGACGAAGGCAGAGTCCAATTACTCAGTAACGGAAAAAGAGTGTTTGGCTATCGTTTGGGCTCTTACCAAATTCCGCCCTTATCTCTATGGTCGTCCCTTTGACGTCGTGATGGACCACCGTGGGCTTTGCTGGTTATCCTCCCTGAGAGACCCCTCCGGCCGCCTCGCAAGATGGGCTCTTCGTATGCAGGAATACGACGCCCGCGTAGTTTATCGCACCGGACGCAAGCACCAAGATGCCGATGCCCTTTCTCGCTGCCCCCTTCCGGTTGAGCTCGCCGGCCTCTCAACACTCGAAGACTCCCCTCCGTTGCTTCACATCAACGACATGCCTTCAGCGCAGCGCAGGGACCCTTGGATTGCGTCTCTGCTTGATTTCCTCTCTAACCCTACGGCGGCTTCTCCATCACGCGCTCTCAGTCGCCAAGCTCCTCACTTCGCCATTCGTGACAATCTCCTTTACCGCTGCAACTGCAGCGCAGATGGTCGCAAGTGGTTATTAGTTGTTCCTCGCCATCTCCGCTCGCAAGTCTGTGATTATTTCCCCGCTGACCCACACTGCGGACACGCAGGAGTCTTCAAAACATACAATTGGATCCGGCTGCGTTACTACTGGCGTGGAATGTATAACTTCATCCTTAAGCACATCCGCTCATGCCTGCCCTGCCAACGTCGCAAGCCCCCTGCTCACCGTTCTGCAGGCGAGTTGCAGCCGCTACCTTGCCCACCGCGCCCATTCGACCGTGTAGGCATTGATTTGTATGGACCTCTTCCCTACACTGCAGCCGGTAACCGTTGGGCTTTCGTCGCTGTTGACCACTTGACGAGGTATGCAGAAACCGCCGCCCTTCCATCCGCCTCAGCGTCTCACGTAGCCTCCTTCATTTTGCGACGGTTCATTGTTCGCCACGGCGCACCGCGCGAACTGCTGAGCGACAGAGGTCGCGTTTTCTTATCGGAAGTTGTCAAAGCCTTGCTCCGCCAGTGTAACATCATTCACCGAACAAGCTCTTATCACCCGCAAACTAACGGCCTTACAGAAAGATTTAACCGTACCCTCAGCGATATGCTCTCTATATACGTCTCATCAGACCATTCCAATTGGGATCTCGTCCTACCGTATGCGACATACGCCTACAACACCGCAACGCAGTCGACTACCGGCTTCTCCCCGTTCTATCTTCTTTACGGCCATCATCCTTCTGCTCCACTCGATACCATTCTCCCATACCAGCCTGACGTATCTGAGTGCACTCCTATTTCGCAAGCTGCACGACACGCAGAAGAGCGTCGCCAAATCGCCCGTTCTCTCACAACTGAGGCCCAATACCGTCGGAAATCCCGCCACGACAGCCATCACATGTCCGCGCACTTTTCTTCTGGTAGCCTCGTGTGGCTCTGGATTCCATCCAGTACTCCGGGCCTCTCGTCGAAACTTCTTTCAAAGTTCCACGGCCCCTACCGAGTTGTGGAATGCTCCTCGCCTGTTAATTACGTGGTAGAACCGCTGATGCCGTCGCCTGATCTTCGCCGGCGCGGACGAGAGACTGTTCACGTGCAGCGCCTAAAGCCGTATTATGACCCGGCCATCCCGCCTACGCCGTAAGTCGCCAGGATGGCTCCTCTCCTCCCAGGGGGGCAGTTGTAACGACAAAGAAGTTCCTGTTCAAGCGAAGACGACGATGAACTTCTGACCGTTGTGTTGAGCGGCATTGCCATCGCTTTGTGTGTGTGCTCGTGATGCTCGACCTCTGTGTCTACCGCCGGCGCCCAGTACCTCTAACCATCCCAGTACCCATCTTACAATTCGTCAAAGCTGCCGGCAGCTTTGATTAATGAAGATACACTACAAAGATTCGCGGAAATATGTTGCTGACGTGTATGCTGCTACAACATACATGAGTGTCTGTGAAAGAGCAAGTGCACCAAAAAATAAAGGCATACAAGAAACTGTGTTTATTTGTTCTGTGCTGATTGCACAGCCAGGCTAGCAGGGTATTCGCCCTGGCTGTACAGTTCGCAAATGTTTAAAAGCTCCATCTTCAAATGCATTAGCATATGCGGTGGAGTTGCCTCCATTTGCGGCCGTAGGGACAGCAGGAAGTGGCTGGAGGCGTCCATCGGCCTGTGTGCAGCGAGTGCACTCCTCACGGCCTGAAGCTCCTTGTCGGTGGCCTCCAGTTCCTGCCGCCTTTTTTGGCGTTTTCTAGGTGGGGGAACCTCTCGTGCAGTGGTGGCGACTGCTGCACAGGATGGCCCTGCTCCATCTTCGTCCGGAAGGCCTGGGAGCAGGAACATCGTGTGCAACTCGTTCGCTGAGGTTTCCACTGCTTCTGGAGCTGCGCTGTTGGTGTGGCTCACCTCAGCCGCTGCACTGGCCACTTGCACGCGGCCAATATCTAGGTTGCCGAAACTCCTGGGCAGAATGTACATGCTGTTAATTGCTGTTGCTTACACATTTAGTTCAATATTACTATTAGTCATTGCTTACCGTCTTGTTTCAATACAGTCCCTCAGAAACTCCATTTGTTTGAGGTACGGCCAGGCAGTTTTTGGAGTGGCTCCTGCCCCACTCTTTTTTGAATCCTTTTCGTCCGTAACTTTTCTTCGGTAGGTGTCTTAAATTTTTCCATCGCGCGATGATCTCCTCGACTGTTACTGAAATATGGAGCAGTATACAGCATAATGTTAGATTAGCAAAATAAACAATGGCAGCCATTTGGGCCAAAGGTTAGCATGCGCATGTAGAAATGGTGGCCTGTTAGTACAGAAGAAAAAAATGACAGCGTTTACAACACTTGATTCATTGCAAAAGTACAGGTTTTTTTTTTTCTCAAAAGGCTGTTTTTACTGATTTTACAAGCATGAATGACTGAACTGGGGCACACACACATGACGACTGATTTATTTTTCTATTTACCGAACACACGACACTATTTTGTGCGCGTCAGAAGCGCCGGATTATTGCTGCTTAGCAGACGACGATGAGCGGGCAGTGCCGCGGGACGGAGCGCTCGCTCTAGGTACAGTCTTTGTCAAAAGTAACCAGGCTGCATGGTTTTCTTCTCAGTCGTATATTAAGGCTATTATATGTCAGCCCTCAAGCTCTAAATCTCTGTATGGTAAGATGAACCCCTGTTCGCACCTTCAAAGAAATTTTTGATCTTCAAGGAAGCCGTGAGGGCTCTGTTATACGAATGAGAAGCAAACCATGGAGCCTGGTTACTTTTGATAAAGACTGTACGTACATGCAAGAGACGATTTTGCTAGGCTCTGAACGTCCGGATTAACCTCGCGCATGGGCGAACTCGAAGGGCCCGCTCCCGCGTTTACAAACGCGACGTCGCTGAGTACATGAAAACGTGCCGGTCGTGCATTTCACGATTAAAGAGAATGGTACAAAATGATGCTTCTAGCGTGTCTGAGAACCAAAAACGTTTGTTCACGGCTGCGTGATGCCGACAATTTTTTATATAGCTTATATGCGCAGAATAGCCGGCGCACCGAAAAAATTCCGTAAAGTATGCAGGAATGCGCGGGGAAAAAAGAGTTTATGACAGGCTGCGGAATCCTTCCACAGTGACGAGAAAAATTTGTTGGCTGCACAATGGCAAATATGGTGACAATCGTTGAGCTCGCCACAAAACGTGCTTTCACTTACCGGTGTCATCAATTTCTTTGAGTGCGTCCCTTACTTCTTCCCACAGGGACTCTTTAGTTGTTCTATTTCTGAAGCTGTTGTCTTTAACGTCCCACAGCAGTGGGCGCTTTGCAACTTCGTTAATAAGCGCCTCGTTGAACAGGCCACGCGACATGTAGCCGTGTTGCCGGAAGCACGTGTAGTAAACAAACATTGTCTTTCCCGCACTAGTCCTCTTCTTGTCACGTGGCTTTTCCGCCGCGCAGTCATTGGTCAGAGGGCGGAGCTATCGCGCTGTCGCAGCGAAAAATTTCCAACCTGTTGGAATCTCTTCGCTCTGGCCGGCGCAGCTGCCGCGACGGGTCGAAACAGGTTTTTACGCCGCGGCGACGGGAATCGCAAGCACTTTCGCTTCCATGTGAAACAGCCTTTACGGCAACGGCGTCGGCGACGGGAGGCGCTGTGAGCGAGGAGCGAGAGGACTTGCAGTGCATAGGCTCCACGAACTTTTGACTGGAACCATAGAATTTCGACCGGAACCTCATCAACACAGCGGCGTCTGTATTCGTGAAGTCCACAGCTACCTGTGAATACGACTCGCACACTGGTGGGACTACATTTAGGCCTTTTTCGGGCTGCTCTTCACTTGCGTATCGTGGCGGTGACGCTAGGCCTAACGCCTACGCCGGCGCCCGGCTGTGAGTGAGTCGCCCACCCGTGCCAAGCTGGATGTCCAAAAGGTACAACGTGGCTACAACCCGGACCGCCTCGCCTGGTCCGAGGTTCCTGCAAGTCCAACGCCTGATAGCCCGGATTCGGCGCCCATGGAGAACTTGAGGCTTTTCAAGCTAGTGGAGCGGTGCTACCGCCAGCGGAAGGCCATCTCCAAGAAAGCGGACGCCACGTCGGCAGGCAGCTGACACAGCACAACGCTGCTGCGCGAGCTGCAGCGCTTGTGGGCAGACCCGAATATAAGACCGGGCCCACTTGGAAACCAAAGCCACTTCCGCGGCTTCATCCCGAAGACATCGTCATCATCCTAAAGCCCCGAGTGACCGTCGCTCTTAAGGATGTGTACAAACATGGCGAGCTGAGAGCAGCTTTCGTGGCCTACCTGGGTGCCAAGGCGGCAGCTTCTGTCAGCCTGCTCCCCACATTGGAGCAAACCTGATCGTCGCAGACACCCGAGAGCCGCACGTCACGGACAAGCTCCTGCGAGGCTTTGGAAGGACCGGCTCTGCAAGAACAGCCAGTTGAAACTCACTGTCGACGTGTGCCGCGGCGTCATCACCGTGGCCAAGCACGAGAGCAGTGAGGCCCTCCAAAACAAAATCCAGTGGCGTGCTGGAGAGCTTTTCGATATCCGCAACTGTGGCAAATCACACGTCGAGGTTCTCACCTTCGTGGGCAATGTGGTGCCGCGATACGTGCCTTACAACTCTGAACTGACTCTTGTGCGTGCGTACAAGAAAACGATCCCGGCCTGCGTGCACTGTGGAACTGGGGGCAACCATGCGGGCACATGCCCCTGCCTGGGTGAAAAGTGTGGCCAAGCGGAGCCGACCGTTGACGGGGTCAAGACGGAGTACTTCTTGTGCTCCGGGGGCAGAATGAGCTTTCGCTTGACAAATTTAAAACTTTTCAGTCAACATTGGCGTCCGCCGCTCCGAGTCCGCAGAACTAGGACGCAATGGAGACCGACGCGTAGATCTCGCCTGCACTCGTGACAGCCAGCTCCGCAATGCAGGGGCGCGTGACCTCTAACTGCGATCTATGATCGAGGCTGCCATGGACCAGATCTTGACCAATCTTGACCAAGGTGAAGATCTGGTCAAAATATGGTCAAGGTCAAGATCTCAGACCAAGGTCTCAAAAACATCTCAGACAAGCCCCGCCTACTCCATCGGACGGGGCCCATTAGGGACTTAACCCGTCCTTAAAAATACAACCATCTAATTATTGATTCGCACGATCAGGACGGCTGCCCCGCTCCTTCCGTCATCACCCCCTTGATGAAGCAGGTAGTTCGCTCTGGGGCACCCAATTCCTCTTCCTCCCCCCTAAAAATTTTATATCATGGCCAGCCATGTTGTACAAAGGGTTATCGCCATCTCCAATTCGGCTATGTCAACTTGAACAACACAATGGAACTGTTGCGGCTTTAAAAACGGCACTAAGCGGCCAATTTCCAGCTCTACCTTGAAACCTTCGAGTTCCTACCAGCTCTCCAGGAGCAAGGCCTGGGGGCCACACATTCAAATTACACGACGTTCCAACAGGATCCCGCGTCTTGTCTTCTCGTTCAGAAAGCCTACACAGTCAACATAGTGGATCTCGACCTCAAGCTCGAGTATCCCTATGTAATGGTGGCTATACTACCCCTGCGCCGCGCGTACCCGCCGTTGCTTTTACTCAACGTGTACTGCTCTCTCAAACTCAAGCGAGTGACTTTTGCGAACCTCTGTAGCCGCGCGCTAAGAGTACCGGGTCTCGATCCCCTGCTGATTGTGGGCGACTTTAACGCTCTTAGCCAGCTGTGGGGGTATCGCAAGGAGGAGTCGCGCGGACGTAAGCTGGCGGAACTTGCGTCCACGTTGGGCCTCACCCTCTACACGGACCCTATCCACCCAACACGGCTAGGAAACTCCGTGGCACGGGATACGTGTCCAGACTTAACCCTCACTCGCAACATAAGACATGCAGACTGTCTAATCACCATGGAAACCCTTGGTAGCGGTCACTGCATTCTTAACACTATACTACGCTCACGCCCCTTCAAGCGTCCCAGGTCACAAGCCTGTATACCGGACTAGACGAAATTCAGGCAAAATTTTCACTCACTCGATAATACACCCATTTCCGAGCAAGGCTACCCAGCATGGCCCCAACAGCTGCTGACACCTTTACTGGCATGAAATTCAGATCCAGATCTCAGAGGCGGTCACGGACGTGGACCTCTGGGAAGCGCATCGCAGCCTCGTGCCTAAATCTTAAAGCTCGAATTGCCGATCTTATCCAGAAAGCGGGAGAGTCCGCGGCCCAACTCGCCGACTGCAACTATGAGGATAGATGTAACACGGCCGCGTGACCAATGTGAAGCCGCTACACACGGCGTCTCTTCTGAGCCCTAATCAACCCAAGCCAGACACGAACCGAAACACAAAAACCTCTGCAGCGAGCCATGCAAGCTTTCCCTCGCAACACAACTCAGCTGGCCCAGAAACTTCGGGACCAGTATTTGTGTACAGGCCAATACCCCCGTGGATGTGTGTACTCTGGATGTGCGTACGTGGATGTGCGTACATGGAGCTGGATCAACTTTTCCAGCTTCATGATCTGCGGGCTGCTCTCGTCAAGATGAAACGGGCACTACGCCAGGAACAATAAGGTCACCGTCGAGCTTATGACGAACCTGCCCGACTTGGCATACCAGACCCTCCTCGACTGCACCAATGCGATTTGGCGCCGGGACCCCTCCCCCCCCCCCCTGCCAATCGACTCGAAAACGGCTCTGATCACTGTTACTCCTAAAGCAGGCAAAACAATTGACACAGATAACCTTCGCCCCATTTATGTCACGTCTTATGCGGGAAAACTAACGAAGAGGATGGTGCGGAATCGGTTGCCAGCATATCCTGAACACAAGTATGTATTTGCAAGCGCCATGCAAGCGCCATGTTTGCAAGCGCCACTGCGGTCTTCAATATTGCCTTTAAAAATCGAAATTTGTGCATCTCCGCCCCTCAAAACTGCACAAGTGCACAACTAAAATTAGTCTTTCTCTTGAGAGTGGTCCCACATGCCAAACTGAGGAGATACAGGTACTCAGAGTCTACATCCACAAACAGAGACGGCCTGGCACTACATTGGCCAAACTCCGTAAGGTGGGGGGCCAGGTGGGCCGCATGGTCTGCCAGGTTTCCAACAAAGGCGGGGGGTTACGAAGTAAGAATGCCTTGCGGCGGTGAAACCCTTTTGTAGGCAGTTGAATTCTCTTTACGACTCCTTATCTCCACCTACGGAAAAAAGACGAGGATGCGCTTGAGGCCATACTTTGCAAAATTATTAAGCGTGCCCTTCACCACCTCATCACAACTTCAAACAGCCGGCTTATGACACTTGGGGTGGCGAATACTTTCCAGAAGCTCCGGGAGGCGCACCTTACAAACCAGTACACGCGCTTGTCGCTAACGGATTCGGGTCGTCGCCTCCTTGCTCGACTCGATATTCAACACACCATTCCCACCGAATACAGGTTTTACATCCCAGAACTGTGGACACGTGCCCTCCACGCGCGGCCTCTTCCAGCCAACATGACACGCGAAGACAATAATGGTCGGACCCTGGCACTAGCGGAAGCCCTAGATCAACATTATGGGAACTAAACAGATGTATACTACGTGGACGCTTCCGGTCCTCACCACGGGGGTTGGTACATGGCGCTGTAGTTCACAACAGCAACACCATTAACGGCCTCACCTCCAGAGCCCGCAGTGCAACACAAGCAGAAGAGGTCGCGATTGCTCTCGCGGCCTCACATTCCGATTCAAAATACATAATCACCGACTCGCTGGGGGCCTGTCGCAACACCGAACAAGGGTGCACTCCCTCCTAGCGTATGGAATGTGCCAAAATTTCATACGGGATGCGGATCTCGAATTCCGTTACCTTAAATGGCCCCTGCTCATTAGGGTTTGGCAGGAAACGATGCAGCAGACGCAGCCGCCCGCGCGCTCTCTCACTGGGCTGTTTTCTTCTCCCCACCCGATCAGGAACCCAATCCCAATCCGATTTATACCTTCAAAGATGTTATAACCTACTATCAACAGGGTCATCACCTTTACCCTCCCCCAGTAAAGGCCTGGAGAATACGGGTGAGCGGCTCCTTCTCCGCCTTCTCGCCAATACATTGCTGCGCCCGGCAGCACTAAATCATTTTGACCCCTCTTTGAACGGCAGCAGCCCGCAGTGTAGTGCGGAGTCTTCTGACACCTATCATATGGTGTGGGCCTGCCCCTCCAACCCGGGTATTCCGCCATCCCCAACCAAACCCGGGTGGATTGGAAGGCAACTCTGCTCGGTTGCCAGGACTTACAGGCCCAGCAAGCCTTAGTTCGGTGCTCCCGGGTGGTGGCCACTGCCACGGGGGGCCCATACTAGGGACCTCAAGCTAGTGCTTGTAAGGATCGGTTGCTTATAGGCTGATCCAAACATACCTCCTATCCCTTCTTAATAAATGTTATCACCACCACCCACCCGCCGGCGACGCCGCAAAACGCAGTACGGGCGCCAAAAAGCTGCTCTCCATAAAAAAAAGAAACCTTCAGACCGTACGCCGAACAGGCCCACCAACCTGTCTAGGATATCGGTCGCTTCTTCGTCCGGCAGGTGGAGCGGCCTTTGAGATCAGCTGCTTCGATAGCGTCTGCGAACACTGTACTCGCACCCAAGAGCACTTACTGATGTCAAATTATGTCTCAAAGAACGCAGAACATATGCTATTTCGAGCAATATTCCCGCTCAGCGAATTTTTTTATAGTCTGGCAATCAACACGAACCATTTTATCATAATTTTCTCCAAGTTTTGCGTACATTTGCTTGGTTGTAATTTGGCATCGTATCTGATGCATAAACCGCTTAACTATGTCACTGGGATACTATGGCGCTCCTTCGCAGACAAAACTGCCCTGCAGTATTTGAAAAAACAAATAAATCATTAAATATAACCTCCTTGGCATTCCTAAAAAGTGAGGGCGGATTCGAATGCTGGAGTTGGGTTGGGGAGCATATGACACTTGAAAAAGCTGAATGCTTCTCTTTCAGAAAAACATTTTATGAAAGGCGCATTGTAGATGTGTGGCTCTTTATTAGTATCGCATAATAGTAGCTCGCATATACGACCCCGTAGCAGTGGGAACCAGTACACTTAATTTCCTTCGTCAGACAAGTCAATAAAATCGGAGCAGATGATGTGATATTTGACTTTATTTCCTCACGCCATGAGTACACAATTCAGTGGTATCACGTATAGGCAACCAGGAATATAAAACAGTCCATGCATATTGCACAGGAACAAAAGAAATCAATGTTCCAGGTGAACGCGACAAGTCACCTTCACATTCAGGAAGTGCAATCATCGCAAAATATGCGCACACGTTTTACATTATAGCCCATCTCCACACTAAAAAAATGCCTTGCATTAAATCTCGCTTGAGTCTAATTCTAGGAATGAAAGCTCTGTTACACGTGGTCTCCGCAGTCTCAAATCAAATGTCAAGCTCGAAGTCAGGTACCCAGGGGTCATAGTCTTATAATCACGTGGTCATATTACCATAGCTTGGGCCATACCACCACCAGTGAGGCTCGGTTTGATTTTGCGAAGCATTGAGGGTCATTGTCTCACCCGCATCGCAGTCGAAGTTGTACCCTGAGGAGTACACCTCTCGCTCTAAAACTACGTGTACAAATCATTACGCAGAAAACAGCATTTTGAGTTGTCTACGATTTTTTTCTGCAACAGTGACTTTCCATTTGAAGGAATTTGTTTCTGACGGCGACATTTTCTAAAGGTCTGCCATTTTATCGGCATGCTCTATCTTTAGATTTTGCATTTTCATGTCTCCACACTCTTTCCTAGTACGAATGTCAAGGGTGCTCGGAGGCGCAATTCAATCTCCGCGGTTTTCGGCTGCTCGGGTTTTTCGACGGCGGAGCTGGATTTACGGCGCCTCTTCGCTTATTCTAAGCTAGTTATACCACCGCAGTTGCTCGTTGTATCAAAAATGCACTCTCACTGGCGTCTCGCTGCCGAACGAGAAGCGTCCTCGTTCGTAATAAGCGAGTGTTAGTTATAATCACGGCCACTATAAGTGGGGTCGACTGTATGTACTTGCTGTTACTATGGAATGAGTTGGTTTCGTTATGAACGTATTTCGGTGCGCTCTAAAACTGTTAGCACGTGGTATATTTAAACTAACTTTCTCCTATGAAAACGAAAGATATATAGTTTAGTGCGGTATGGTTTCTTTATTCTCGCAGAGCGAAGAGTTGAGCACACTTCAATAGATTTTTTTTTTCACATGAGTGAGTGAATTTAGGCTACCAGATATCATCAATGCCTAATGATGTTTCCACTTGGGCATACGAGGAATGTAAACACTGCACACACATTAAGATTTTCAGAAATAAAACGCTGAGTAGATGTTGAGTGGTGGGGATTAAAATTCATTCACCTAGGTGACAGCCACCACAAGCAGCTCTTGTATCAGTGTTCATCGCTGTAGATGCCTCATTAGAGATGGCGCTGGTACATGACGAAGATGTGCCTGTTTGTGAAGGCACACGACGAATGTGCAATAAGCAGTGTTCTCATAATTATCAATCCGCGAAAAGCTTTCGCGTATTATGGACACGAAACGTACTAACGTACATTCTATAGGTCGACAGCTGAAAATATGTTGGGGATCATTTCAGCAAATTACGTTACTAACAAAAGACGAATACAAAAAGTGCTGGACTGTGCACCAATCAATAATTCTGAAGCCTGCATTTTCCTATACGTCACTACATTTGAGCTTTATAGTGTAGTTTACGTAGCGCAAATTTACACATTTTGCTAAAGTAAGAAATTTCTGCTTCAGGGGATTTCGATGTCCACAAGCAGCCGCCATCTCAACATCAGAAAACTTTCGGGCCACATCTTCAATTCTGTGTGAAATTAATGACTTTATTCCGTTTTCCAGCCCCACTAATGATCAATTCCAAAAGGAAAACGGCAGTAGCAAAAGCCAAAGACAATGTGAAAGTCACAAAGAAAGCTTTCAACTCGGCAGTTTGGTTCACTTGAGGATAGGCATGTCCATAGTCACCGTTATCGGAAATGCACTCTCGGAGGCCCACATTTCCCATTTCCACCAGTGAGGCTTCGTTTATTCTCCGAAGAAACTCGTGGTATCCGCGGAAAAAGGGATAATTCTTGCTGACGGGAGTTGCAAACCAACTCGTGCTTAAATGTTCCCTCGACTGCACCATATCACGTCCCCATCTTTGCACAAAGCACCTGGGCCACTTAAGTGCGAAGCAAACGTGGTTCTCCTGTCGAGCGCATGAGAGGCAGTCTCTTACATGTGGAGCCAACCAAAAGCGTTTTTCTTTTCTTTCTTGATACGCTAACCGCAGCTTTGAGTAAAAGCTGTTTGTGTTGGTCTCCGCCACAAGAATGAGGTGTGTGAACGTGAACGCCACGACGCACAGAGTCATCTTTCTGCGCACCAGCGCCTCCTCAAGTTCTTCCATAGTGTCGATGACGTCTGGAAATGTCTGTAGACTAAGCCTTGAAACAAGCTCGCTGCGGAAATAACTCGACAGGGGGAGTATCGCCATTAGCCTTACGCCGAAGACTATGCCTCTTGCCGACACTGAACTTGCTGTCCGTGAAATTGGCAACGAGGTTGCGTAAAAGGAGGCAAGATGCAGCATCAAAGCATCAGCGGCTATGGTCGCTAGCCCACGATTTCCTTCCACGAGCTGAGCGACTGCTGCAACTGCAGAGGCAGCAAGCAATGCCGCAAAAAGGAGAAAAAGCCCGAGCTTAGACTTCACAAGGATACCGAAGAAGGAGACCGGGTCAGGAGGGCTGCTTCTGACATAGAACGTTTCTTGCCCACTTGCGACTCTAGCCGGTACAGCGAACCTCATCGCTAACCATTCGTTCGCAATGGTCATTTCTCCGGAAATGTCGTAATATCTTTTCAACAGATCCGCGTGGTGTTTTCTTATGTCAGTGTGGATGCTTCGCTGCACTGTGACATTGTACAGGCTAAGAGTGTTCAATAGGAATTCGATTTTCCAAAAGTACGAGCAGTGGCCAGCGGCTTCAGACTGAAGGCATCCGACACGGACGACACTGTTCCTCAGCTCGCTGCGCTTGTCCGACCTGACACCTTGGACATGCGAACGCTCGGAACAACCCATTGAGTATCGAGACACGTAAGTATTTACGCTCTTTCGCAGCGTTGGGTACACGTTTGCAGCACTTTCTATTTTTTCGTGATGGCCGCAAGAGAAGTTTCTGACCGTTGACTGGGACACAAAACGTTTAAGCGTGTCGCGTACTTGGCTGCTCTCTTCGATCACTAGCCAGTCGACTAAGTTGGTTGACTGCGACAAAGTCAGAGTCTGCTCCAGGCACGCTGGGTCATTTAAGCCATGGCCTATTAACAGGACGTTTGTCTTAATGCTCATGAGCCTGTTTACTTTGAAATATCTAATTAAGTATTCGCTTGGCAGTTTCCATGATGTTACTGGCCATGGTACTTTGCTAAGCAACAAGTGGTCTTCGTCGTCCCAGCGTATTTTGCAAGTTACCAGCGCTGTGCGGTCGTCTCTCGATATGTGGGATTCAAGGGCACGTATGGCATAGGCACTTTTTTCTGCATGTCCTAGGTATCCTTCTATTAAATGTTGCCTTTTTAATAAAGCTTGAAAGAAAAAATAAGCAAAGAAGATTATCCATTTTTTCTCCATTATCTCACTACAGCCGGAAACGTTTGGCGACTGCTTTCCTGCAAAGCAACTTAGCTTGCTTATGAACTAGGTTCACCTATTTGTAGAAACACTGATAAGAAATTACAACAGTAAACACAGTTAAAGAAAAATAATTACTATATCTTTTTGAATGCGCCTGAAATTCAACTCTGCGACGCGTATTTCCTAAATGCTATTGACTGCCATTGACTTTACTTATTGCAGCGATGTGTACAATTCATCAGTTCTAGATGGGACGACAGAGAAGTTACACATCGCTTTTCACCATTGAATTTTAACTGCGAATATAAACTGGCTTCTTAAAGGAAACTAAGATGATATAGCTCAGAAATAAATTGCATTTTTCGGTCCCATGTAATGAATACAACAGTTCCATGGAATGAGCAAATTGTTCATCGTCCCTAATGTCTCTTCTTAAACCTTCACAGGCACCAGGGCTATTGTCTTGCCTTTCGTGTTGTGGTAAAAAGTCCTCTTGAACGGAGAGTTCATGTCAAGCCACATGCATAGAGTGAGCTAACGTATTTCTCGTATTTCTCGGAACAATCTGAACTCGAAAAGACAGTTTCTTCTGTCGGCCTCCATGCATGTGGGCTCTTGCTAGTGAAAGTACACTCGAACAGGATGCGGCGAGTGCGGGCCGCTGTTGCATATGAGCTAAAGTGTGAAGCAAGTATCGTCGTAGTTTCGTAACGCAGTTGATATCAAAGTAATACGCTTGTACGGGTCATATTTAAGCTCTCAGTTTCATGTAGATCTCCGTCGAGCATGCCAGTGTCGCGTAGAGTAATGCATCGAAGCTGCTCTCTGTCCTACCGCTCGCGTCGAATATAACCTTGATATGGACAAGTTTGCGATACGGTGCATTTCTTTGCCTTTTTGTCGAAATTAAGGGATTTTAGCTGCCGTCAATCGAAATTGCATTCCGTCAACAGCGTCGAAATTGCATTCCGTGAACTGCTAGGACATCCGGGGTCTGGGTGATGGGATCACAGGATCGCAGCCTCTACAAACGACATGTCAGCAAAGGTACCTAAAAGCACTTTGGTATTCACAATGAATGAAGAAATAAAATGAAAAAAATTAATTTGTTTTTCTTGCGAACACAATTCAAATATTAATAATAAAAAATCGCATTTGTAGGTTTTTTCAACGAAGCAAAACTGCAGCTGTCGGCGCCATATTTAGCGCCATAGCAGTGCGCACGACGTGTCACGTTTTGTGTTATTTGGGTTTTCGCAGCATTGTTTGAGTGCTCGTGCGCTACGACTTCTTGTCATCTGGAGAGGCAACGAAGAAGAATGTGCGGTTTTACTAAGCCTTGATGAGCCGCCTGAACGGTGAGTACCGTCTATGTTTCTTTACTTCTGAGCTCTATTCGCACGCGTTATTAGTGTGCGCCTATATAGGGATGGCAGTGGAGGTAGTCTGCGTGCGGTTGCCTCAGCTATAATGCGTTAAGGGCGATTCACACGACGGTCCGTTCGCCCGCGGCCCGCGCACTATACGTGTTCATGCGTCACTACATTGAGAGGCGCGCTGTCGACCCGAGGCCTGGTCAGCGCGCCTCTTAATGTGCTGACGCATGAACACGTGATGCGCGGGCCGCGGGCGAACGGACCGTCGTGTGAATCGGCCTTTACCAGAAAAGAGCGGGCGTATAGGCTGCATGGCAACTGTTGCTCCATAGTCTCTCTCTGCGTTTAGTACTCGGGTGCCGCGGTAAATAAAAATGCCACCAGATATTTCAACAGAGTTATGCGGTCGCTTGCTAGCGCTGCGAAAAACTACAGACAATGTTTACTACATTCCAGTAGCATAGATTTGTGCTACGTAGGAGAGGATGATGAGCGTGCAGTGCCACGTTAGAGAGCGCTCGCGCTAGGCCAGATGCCAACAGACAGTGCTCAGTGTTGGTACTCGTCGGATTAGTGCTTACGCCTTAATATTTGTCATATAATTTTTTCGGGGACAATGATCGTGTGTGAAAGGCTGGTGCATATTTCTTGCCTAGTCATTTCTAAATTTTTATCTGCGCTTCCCCATTGGAACAGAATTGGAGACAGTATTATGTCAAAGTTAGATCGTTCTTGCGTCTCCCCTCAGCTGTAGATGTTGATGCTTCCTCGCGTTCAGGGCTCTGAGAACTGTTTGGGATGCGACTGCGCACTTATTTGGGATTTCAAGCTTTCTGCTATATGCCTCGTTTGTGCGGCCCGCTTTCAAGTTGTTCGCTATCGGTGATGGTTTGTTATTGATTTGCACTTTCTCTTATTTATTCTTGGTTGGCTGCCACCAGCTGTGCTGCCGGCGATTCTCCGCGCTCGGAACTATTCCCAGGCACGGGACCCTACCCACAGTCCTCCCTGCACCACACTCACCAGCTTTTTTCGGTATTTTTTTCTCTTGCCCCTACTTGCATCGCCACTAGACAAATTGTTTGCAGTTTTTATTTGTGTGCAGATTTGTTTAATGCAATACCAATTTTCGTATCATGCTGTGATGTGAGATATCGAGCTTCTTGCCATTGAACGCATGCCTTTTCCATTCTCTCTTTTCATTTATGCAAGGCAGACTGGTCTACTGGTCGCTACGTTCAATTTAAAAATACCTTCGATGCTGGTGCAAGGCACCCTAATAGTAATGAACTAAATCCTGTGCATGCTATATTCGAATAGTTATGCTCTTTTCATCATGCATAAAGATAGTGGTATTCCAGCCTGTTCATCTTTCAATGCGGTTGTGACAGTCATGTAAATCTACTCAAAGAATGTATATGGGTGCATCACATACAATCTGTTTATTTATTTTATCATGAGCCATCTCATTGCTTTTTGTGTTCCTATGTTAGTACCTTATTCTAGTTTCTGAAGCAGTAGACAATTTCTTCTCTTGTCATTCACCACATTGTTACGGCCATTGACAACAGTTGCTCTGACATATTTATTTGCGGCTGCCAGTATCTGCTGGGCCATTCATGCTACAGGCTTTTGGCTGTGCCATCTCTCCTCAGCTGTTTGTGGTAGGTATTCTTTTCCAGTGATGCATACCTTACCTGCCTATTCAGAAACATATTTTATACTTAGGCTCACAGCCGGGTTTAGAAATGCATGCAGAGCTCTACAGGCACTTTATGGTTTAGAAATCCATGCACAGCTCTGCATTAGGATCATGCATGAGGGTCATCGTGTGGGTTGAAGTCCATATTTCTTTTCCATCGAATTTAATTGTGAGCTATTTTTACCTAATAGGGGCAGGGCATCTAACATCACCGTTATTTCTTCGCAGCCGTTAAAACAATACAGCGTACATTTTATAACATGCTTAACGACTTTTTGGGAGCAGCATACTTTTACCCTTCTACTACTTGTTGCTACTGAATCAGTTTGACATTGACAAAAGATCTGTAATAAGGAGTAATTACTCATTGACATCCACCCGAGCACAGCCAAATGGGTACAAAGGAAAGCTATACACCCTTCTCAGAAACTTCGTAGTTAAAGAAAGATTCGTCCTGGTCCGGGGTTCGAACCGAGAACCACCGCTTCACCGGAGCAGTTGCTCTACCAATTTGTCCAACCTGGACGGCAAGCTTATGGTAGGGCGAGAGCGAAGTGATCAATAACTCGAGTGGGAACTGTGTTGGTCCAGTGTTTTAGGACCCCTAAAACGATACTGAGTGACATTTTGGTCTATACACCAGAAATACCGGTAACGCATTATGACAGAACACAATGTTTTTAAAGGGATAAAGGAATATGTTGGCCCTTTTAGAGTGCACATATGCATAAGAGGCAACATGTGTGAAATAGTCACTGCACCTGAAGCAGTGCAAAGTCCATTATGTTAACAGCAGTAGGGTCAAAAGCTATGTGAGCGACTCTTATTTCATACAGATCATGCAATTACATTCATGTAATTCAGGATCAGATTCATGTAATTATACAGTGAGGTACTGCTGCTAAGTGCATGTAGAGCTCTGCATGCATTTCTAAACCATAAAGTGCATATAGAGCTCTGCATGCATTTCTAAACCCGGCTGTGAGCCTAAGTATAAAATATTTTTCTAAATAGGCAGGTAAGGTATGCATCACTAGAAAACAATACCTACCATAAACAGCTGAGGAGAGATGGCACAGCCAAAAGCCGGTAGCATGAATGGCCCAGCAGATACTGGCAGCTGAAAATAAATATGTCAGAGCAACTGTTGTCAATGGCCGTAACAATGTGATGAATGACAAGAGAAGAAATTGTCTACTGCTTCAGAAACTAGAATAAGGTATTAACATAGGAACACAAAAAGCAATGAGATGGCCCATGATAAAAGATATAAAGAGATTGTATGTGACGCACCCATATACATTCTTTGAGTAGATTTGCATGCCTGTCACAACCGCATTGAAAGATGAGGAGGCTAGAATACCACTATTTTTATGCATGATCAGTGGTGCTCCAGCCATTTCAAGTTCTGGAGCAATTTTTGGAGCAGAAAAATATCTATTCTGGAGCACATTTGTATCAGAACGACAACCCTGGAGCAACATGGGAACAGCATGAACGGAATAAAGGAGTCACAAAGAGTTTGTTCCTAACGAGATAAGGTTCAGCCATGCGTAGCTAGGAAAAAAACGATCACAAAAACAGAGAAAATATTTTATTAATGCTCACACTGCCTTGCACGCAAGTTCAACCAAGCGTGCTTGACTAAAAGTCCAGAGAACACATTTACTAGAACCATTCTTTTTTGATGTTGGCTCTACAGTTAAACGTGGTCATAACGAAATTTTTAAAAAGTCTGAGATTTTTCTTTACATCCAGGTTTCCGTTACATGTAGGTTTCGCAAAGTGAGTCAAAAGGACACTGCAGAAAGGGAACCGAAATAAGAAATAAAAGTAGGTGCAATCACCTTGAAAACATTTAACAAGGTAGTGTTACTCTAAAGTCATAAACGTGGAGAAACTTTTTGCGATCACGCTGATAGTGCGACTGCAGCAGCAGCTGCCGCCACCTCCGCCGCGACCCGCGCAAGGCGGTGGCACCGCGACCGAGCTGGAGAGGAACGCGTGCGGCCGTGCCGCTGCCGTAGACCAACCGCGGAGGTTCTTCCCCGCTGCTCCCTCGCTGTAGCCCCAGGAAACGGACTCCTCACCTTGAGCCGGCGATCTCCGCCGTCCCCGCTCCTGACACGCTAAAGTGATCGGCACCGGAATCACGCGAGCAACCACGCGGCAGTGATGGCCGCGCACTGCTCGTGTCTTTTCTTTTTGGCAGTGACTACAGTGAGGGGGCCCGTCACTTTAAAATCTAGGCCACAGTGAGGGGGCCCGTCACTTTAAAATCTAGGCTACAGTGAGGGGGCCCGTCAGTGCAACACCTACGCTACAGTGATGAGGCCCGTCACTTTAACTTCTATGCTACAGTGAGGGGGCCCTTTAAAATCTGCGCTACAGTGACGGGACACAACGACTGTAGTGACGCAAGACGCTGCTTGCACTGTACGTTGTCAACGGCTCAACGCCTAACCTAACCTAACCTAAGCTAACCTAACCTAACCTAACGGCTCCAGGTGACGGAGGAAGCAAACAAAATTATAAAAATATATAATTACGTTTAACTGCAAGGAAACTTAAACATCATGTTTACAACAATTTGTTATTCCCCCTCACTGTAGCCTAGATTTTAAAGTGACGGGCCCCTCACTAACCTAACCTAACCTAACGGCTCCAGGTGACGGAGGAAGCAAGCAAAATTATATAATATATAATTACGTGTAACTGCAAGCAAACTTAAACGTCATGTTTACAACAATTTGTTATTTCCCCCTCACTGTAGCCTAGATTTTAAAGTGATGGGCCCCCTCACTGTAGCCTAGATTTAAAAGTGACGGGCCCCCTCACTGTAGCCTAGATTTTGAAGTGACGGGCCCCTTCACTGTAGCCTAGATTTTAAAGTGACGGGCCCCCTCACTGTAGCCTAGATTTAAAAGTGACGGGCCCCCTCACTGTAGCCTAGATTTTAAAGTGACGGGCCCCCTCACTGTAGCCTAGATTTAAAAGTGACGGGCCCCCTCTCTGTAGCCTAGATTTTAAAGTGTCGGGCCCCCTCACTAACCTAACCTAACCTAACCTAACGGCTCCAGGTGACGGAGGAAGCAAACAAAACTATAAAAATATATAATTACGTGTAACTGCAAGCAAACTTAAACGTCTTGTTTACAACAATTTGTTATTTCCCCCTCACTATAGCCTAGATTTTAAAGTGATGGGCCCCCTTACTGTAGCCTAGATTTAAAAGTGACGGGCCCCCTCACTGCCCCCTCACTGTAACCTAGATTTTAAAGTGACGGGCCCCCTCACTGTAGTCACTACGTTTCTTTTTTGCTGTGCGCTATCATTTTTCGCTGCTTTTGAGCATGAACAGTTGTAACGCCACGTGGTATGACGTTCCAAAAGAGAAAGAGCCGGAGATGCGCCAACTGCAGCAGCTCGATGTGGTCGGCGTTCCTGTCATGTCAGTTCGTGCTCTATCATCACGGAACTTTCGCGTGGTTCTAACAAATTTTGAGTGGCTCAGCACTAACAGATAGAGGGCGTAGCCAGTTCGTTACATCAAGGTCAACTTCCGCAACACCTTTACTACATGAAGGTCTGAAATACACGCGCTTCAAAGGGGCGGCGATGGTCTTTATGACTAGGCTTCACCGGACGCTCCCTGCTCAGTTTTTTTCCCTACGGGAGCCGGCTTCAAAAAATGTGAAGTAACAGCCTCTCCCGAGTTCTTTCCTTCCTCCATAAAAACTGGCTGCTAAATTCTACCACAAGGCTATAGTGAACTATTCTAGTACACTATACACAAGGCAGCCCACCAACGCCCTAGGTTGCCAACTGCGAAAACGTTTTAGTAGGTTGTCAACCGAAATCCTGAATGGCTCTAAATATAGTTGCTTTCCCACGACCGTGTCTTCTTTTTGGAGCAGCTAAGGCGCAATATTGATCAATTTGCCACTTTTGGAGCAGACTGGTGCAGCAAAATGTAAATGTATCAAAATGGAGCAAATCGAGCAGCTGGAGCACCATTGCATGGTGAAAAGAGCGTAACTATTCGAATATAGCATGCACAGGATTTAGTTCATTACTATTAGTGTGCCTTGCACCAGCGTCGAAGGTATTTTTAAATTGAACGTAGCGACCAGTAGACCAGTCTGCCTTGCATAAATGAAAAGAGAGAATGGAAAAGGCATGCGTTCAATAGCAAGAAGCTCGATATCTCACATCACAGCATGTTACGAAAATTGGTATTGCATTAAACAAATCTGCACACAAATAAAAACTGCGAAAAATTTGTCTAGTGGCGCTCCTAGTAGGGCCAAGAGAAAAAAATACCGAAGAAAGCTGGTGAGTGTGGTGCAGGGAGGTCTGTGGGTAGGGTCCCGTGCCTGGGAATAGTTCCGAGCGCGGAGAATCGCCGGCAGCACAGCTGGTGGCAGCCAACCAAGAATAAATAAGAGAAAGTGCAAACAAATAACAAACCATCACCGATAGCGAACAACTTGAAAGCGGGCCGCACAAACGAGGCATATAGCAGAAAGCTTGAAATCCCAAATAAGTGCGCAGTCGCATCCCAAACAGTTCTCAGAGCTCTGAACGCGATGAAGCATCAACATCTACAGCTCAGGTGAGACGCAAGAACGATCTAACTTTGGCATAATACGGTCTCCAATTCTGCTCCAATGGGGAAGCGCAGATAAATATCTAGAAATGACTAGGCAAGAAATATGCACCAGCCTTTCACACACGATCATTGCCCGCGCAAAAATTGTATGACAAATATTAAGGCGTAAGTACGAGTACCAACACTGAGCACTGTCTGTTGGCAGCTGTCCTAGCGCGAGTGCCCTGTCGTGCGGCACTGCCGCTCATCGTAATCTTCTAAGTAGCACAAATCAATCCGACGGGCACCAGCCGCGAGAAAAAACGACCGTTGTCAGTTGCCTTGTCTGTCCGCAGCGGGCCTAGCGAGAGCGCTCTCTAACGTGGCACTGCACGCTTATCATCTCCACCGTAGCACAAATCTATGCTATTGGAATGCAGTAAACATTGTCTGTAGTTTTTCGCAGCGCTAGCAAGCGACCGCATAACTCTGTTGTAATATCTGGTGGCATTTTTATTTACCGCGGCACCCGAGTACTAAACGCAGATAGAGACTATCTAGCAACAGTTGCCATGCAGCCTATACGCCCGCTCTTTTCTGGTAAAGGCCGATTCACACGACGGTCCGTTCGCCCGCGGCCCGCGCTCACGTGTTCATGCGTCAGCACATGCGTGTTCATACGTCAGCGCGCTGACCAGGCCGCGGGCCGACAGCGCGCCTCTCAATGTAATGACGCATGAACACGTAGTGCGCGGGCCGCGGGCGAACGGACCGTCGTGTGAATCGGCCTTAACGCATTATAGCTGAGGCAACTGCACGCAGACTGCCTCCACTGCCATCCCTATATAGGCGCACACTAATAACGCGTGCGAATAGAGAGCAGAAGTAAAGAAACGTAGACGGGACTCACCGTTCAGGCGGCTCATCAAGGCTTAGCAAAACCGCACATTCTTCTTCGTTGCCTCTCCAGATGACAAGAAGTCGTAGCGCTACCTTTCTTCATGGCTTTACCCGTTGAAAATCACCAGTGTTGACAGGGCGTAATCCTCGTCGTTGGTTTCCAAAGCACACTTGTGTTCCTCATACACGTCCACCGCACGAGCACTCAAACAGTGCTACGAAAGCCCAAATAACACAAAACGTGACGCGTCGCACTCACTGCTATGGCGCTAAATATGGCGCCGACAGCTGCAGTTTTTTTTCGTTAGAGTGTACTATTCTAGTACACTCTAGCTTCGTTGAAAAAACCTACAAATGCGCTTTTTTATTATTAATATTAGAATTGTGTTCGCAAC
Organism: Amblyomma mixtum; assembly: GCF_055824585.1. NCBI lineage: Eukaryota > Metazoa > Arthropoda > Arachnida > Ixodida > Ixodidae > Amblyomma > Amblyomma mixtum. The sequence continues at coordinate 36,467,507 of NC_143015.1, forward strand.
AAAAACAAATTAATTTTTTTCATTTTATTTTTTTATTAATTGTGAATACCAAAGTGCTTTTAGGTACTTTTGCTGACATGTCGTTTGTAGAAGCTGCGATCCTGTGATCCCATCACCCAGACCCCGGATGTCCTAGCAGTTGACGGAATGCAATTTCGACGCTGTTGACGGAATGCGATTTCGATTGACGGCAGCTAAAATCTCTTAATTGCGACAAAAAGGCAAAGAAATGCACCGTATCGCAAACTTGTCCATATAAAGGATATGTTCGACGCGAGCGGTAGGACAGAGAGCAGCTGCGATGCATTACCCTACGCGACACTGGCATGCTCGACGGGGATCTACATGAAACAGAGATTAAATGGGACCCGTACAAGCGGATTACTTTGATATCAATTGCGTTACGGAACTACGACGATACTTGCTTCACACTTTAGCTCACATGCAACAGCGGCCCGCACTCGCCGTATCCTGTTCGAGTGTACTTTCACCAGCAAGAGCCCGCATGCATGGAAGCCGACAGAAGAAACTGTCTTTTCGAGTTCAGATTGTTCCGAGAAATACGAGCAGCTTACTTTAGCACGTACTCGAATTCAAATTCTCAGCCTGTGTGTCACGTACGGTGACGATGGCGTCGAGAATAAGCTTAAGAATCGCCTTAACGTGGCCGCAACGCAGCCGGTATCCCAAGCATTTGTGCGCTAAATGTTGTTCACCTGTACTGCGAACGTGCGCTCAGTTGCAGGCCAGCCGCTAGCTGCTCAATTTGCCAGCCTTGCGAGTACAATTCGCAAGTTGCTGAGCCAATCTGTGAGCGAGCCGAGCTTTCAGCAATGACGCTGCTCGCGAGCGCGCCGGGCGACGAGCTTCGGCCTGCTCCCTGGCTGCCGTATTCATAGCTAAGCCTAGCAGGTTTGACTTCGATGCCGGAGCTGAGAGCGCTTCGAAACTGGCTAGCGCTGAGGTGCTACTCTTTTCATTGTAATTAAGCAAACAAGGGAAGGGGTATGAGGGACTCGTTATAAATATGAAAGAAGCCAACAGCCACAGAAACCAAGGGGCACAGGGGATTTTTTTTTAAATCTATTTATTTATTTTGTGCTGTTGATCAATTTAGAATATTACTGAACATGTTATCGCTTAAAGCTAATTGATGAGAAAAGCAGAAGAAAAAACAACCACTGCCGCCGGTGGGATCCGAACCCACGACCTCCGAATTACGCGTCCGGTGCTCTACCTCTGAGCTACGGCGACGGCTGTCAAATCTTCTGCTTTCGGGGGTATTTATGTTTACAAGTAACCTAACCTTGAGAGTGTTCATCAGCGCCACCCACGTTCGTAAGCGGCGGACGTGGAACGTTCTGAGTTACCGCTGGTGTGACGTAGAACGTCATCGAACGGAGAGGGAGGAAGTTGCGTGAGAATCCTCTTTATGCTTCCTATGGCGTCAAGGCTGCCAGAACCGAGGCCCTCGCTAAGCAATTAAGCAAACAAGGGAAGGGGTATGAGGGGCTCGTTATAAATATGAAAGAAGCCAACAGCCACAGAAACCAAGGGGCACAGGGGATTTTTTTTTAAATCTATTTATTTATTTTGTGCTGTTGATCAATTTAGAATATTACTGAACATGTTATCGCTTAAAGCTAATTGATTAGAAAAGCAGAAGAAAAAACAACCACTGCCGCCGGTGGGATCCGAACCCACGACCTCCGAATTACGCGTCCGGTGCTCTACCTCTGAGCTACGGCGACGGCTGTCAAATCTTCTGCTTTCGGGGGTATTTATGTTTACAAGTAACCTAACCTTGAGAGTGTTCATCAGCGCCACCCACGTTCGTAAGCGGCGGACGTGGAACGTCCTGAGTTACCGCTGGTGTGACGTAGAACGTCATCGAACGGAGAGGGAGGAAGTTGCGTGAGAATCCTCTTTATGCTTCCTATGGCGTCAAGGCTGCCAGAACCGAGGCCCTCGCTAAGCAATTAAGCAAACAAGGGAAGGGGTATGAGGGGCTCGTTATAAATATGAAAGAAGCCAACAGCCACAGAAACCAAGGGGCACAGGGGATTTTTTTTTAAATCTATTTATTTATTTTGTGCTGTTGATCAATTTAGAATATTACTGAACATGTTATCGCTTAAAGCTAATAGATTAGAAAAGCAGAAGAAAAAACAACCACTGCCGCCGGTGGGATCCGAACCCACGACCTCCGAATTACGCGTCCGGTGCTCTACCTCTGAGCTACGGCGACGGCTGTCAAATCTTCTGCTTTCGGGGGTATTTATGTTTACAAGTAACCTAACCTTGAGAGTGTTCATCAGCGCCACCCACGTTCGTAAGCGGCGGACGTGGAACGTCCTGAGTTACCGCTGGTGTGACGTAGAACGTCATCGAACGGAGAGGGAGGAAGTTGCGTGAGAATCCTCTTTATGCTTCCTATGGCGTCAAGGCTGCCAGAACCGAGGCCCTCGCTAAGCAATTAAGCAAACAAGGGAAGGGGTATGAGGGGCTCGTTATAAATATGAAAGAAGCCAACAGCCACAGAAACCAAGGGGCACAGGGGATATTTTTAAATCTATTTATTTATTTTGTGCTGTTGATCAATTTAGAATATTACTGAACATGTTATCGCTTAAAGCTAATTGATTAGAAAAGCAGAAGAAAAAACAACCACTGCCGCCGGTGGGATCCGAACCCACGACCTACGAATTACGCGTCCGGTGCTCTACCTCTGAGCTACGGCGACGGCTGTCAAATCTTCTGCTTTCGGGGGTATTTATGTTTACAAGTAACCTAACCTTGAGAGTGTTCATCAGCGCCACCCACGTTCGTAAGCGGCGGACGTGGAACGTCCTGAGTTACCGCTGGTGTGACGTAGAACGTCATCGAACGGAGAGGGAGGAAGTTGCGTGAGAATCCTCTTTATGCTTCCTATGGCGTCAAGGCTGCCAGAACCGGGGCCCTCGCTAAGCAATTAAGCAAACAAGGGAAGGGGTATGAGGGGCTCGTTATAAATATGAAAGAAGCCAACAGCCACAGAAACCAAGGGGCACAGGGGATTTTTTTTTTAAATCTATTTATTTATTTTGTGCTGTTGATCAATTTAGAATATTACTGAACATGTTATCGCTTAAAGCTAATTGATTAGAAAAGCAGAAGAAAAAACAACCACTGCCGCCGGTGGGATCCGAACCCACGATCTCCGAATTACGCGTCCGGTGCTCTACCTCTGAGCTACGGCGACGGCTGTCAAATCTTCTGCTTTCGGGGGTATTTATGTTTACAAGTAACCTAACCTTGAGAGTGTTCATCAGCGCCACCCACGTTCGTAAGCGGCGGACGTGGAACGTCCTGAGTTACCGCTGGTGTGACGTAGAACGTCATCGAACGGAGAGGGAGGAAGTTGCGTGAGAATCCTCTTTATGCTTCCTATGGCGTCAAGGCTGCCAGAACCGAGGCCCTCGCTAAGCAATTAAGCAAACAAGGGAAGGGGTATGAGGGGCTCGTTATAAATATGAAAGAAGCCAACAGCCACAGAAACCAAGGGGCACAGGGGATTTTTTTTTAAATCTATTTATTTATTTTGTGCTGTTGATCAATTTAGAATATTACTGAACATGTTATCGCTTAAAGCTAATTGATTAGAAAAGCAGAAGAAAAAACAACCACTGCCGCCGGACGCGTAATTCGGAGGTCGTGGGTTCGGATCCCACCGGCGGCAGTGGTTGTTTTTTCTTCTGCTTTTCTAATCAATTAGCTTTAAGCGATAACATGTTCAGTAATATTCTAAATTGATCAACAGCACAAAATAAATAAATAGATTTAAAAAAAAATCCCCTGTGCCCCTTGGTTTCTGTGGCTGTTGGCTTCTTTCATATTTATAACGAGCCCCTCATACCCCTTCCCTTGTTTGCTTAATTGCTTAGCGAGGGCCTCGGTTCTGGCAGCCTTGACGCCATAGGAAGCATAAAGAGGATTCTCACGCAACTTCCTCCCTCTCCGTTCGATGACGTTCTACGTCACACCAGCGGTAACTCAGGACGTTCCACGTCCGCCGCTTACGAACGTGGGTGGCGCTGATGAACACTCTCAAGGTTAGGTTACTTGTAAACATAAATACCCCCGAAAGCAGAAGATTTGACAGCCGTCGCCGTAGCTCAGAGGTAGAGCACCGGACGCGTAATTCGGAGGTCGTGGGTTCGGATCCCACCGGCGGCAGTGGTTGTTTTTTCTTCTGCTTTTCTAATCAATTAGCTTTAAGCGATAACATGTTCAGTAATATTCTAAATTGATCAACAGCACAAAATAAATAAATAGGATTAAAAAAAAAAATCCCCTGTGCCCCTTGGTTTCTGTGGCTGTTGGCTTCTTTCTTTTCATTGTAAGTACGTTTTATTGTGAACTATGTCTCGTAGTGAAATAAAGATATGCTCGGGTCCACCCGAACGGTTATGATGGCCGAGGACGAGCTTAAGAATCGCCGCAACGCAGCCGATATTCCATGCATACATGTGTGCTAAATTTGTTCACCTGTGCTGCAAAGTGGGCATAAAGGCTCGCTTAATCACAGGTCAGTCGCTCGCTGCTCGATTTTCCAGCCTTGCGTGCGCGATTCGCAAGCTACGGAACGAATCATTGAGCGAGCCGAGCTTTCGGCAACGACGCCGCCCGCGGTCGCGCCGGGCGACGAACTGTGCGCTGCTCGCTGGCTGCCCTTGTCGTCTCTAAACCTAGCTTATTTCACATAGATGCTGTAGCTGAATGCGCTTCGGAACTGGCCAGCACTTAGGTGCTACCCTCGGCACCGTTTTACTGTGAACCCCGCGTCATAGGGAAATAAATATATGCTCGGTTTCCGCGACCCCTTCAGGAGCGGAGCTAGCAGAGGCCAGGCGAACTGCAGAGCAGCAGCAAAGCGGCTATGGGAGGAAATTTGTATGGCTGCTATCGCTTCTACCAACAACTCGACATTGGCTAATGATACTCTACCCCAGAGCTTTGGTCGTGAACAAACAATACCAGTGCATTTTTCTGACGCCGGCAGCCGGCATCCAGGCTGGCAGGCCGGCCCCGAGAAGCTAGCGCGCCCTTACGATTGTATAGCCGTGGCGGACATCAAAACTGCCACGACATTCTCCTCTTCCCTCAGGTTGTAGCAGCACACTGCTAATAGCGAGGAACCAGACCACTTTAAAGGAACGAGCGCGAGGGCGCAGGAGCCTGGGCCAAAGCGCGTGACTGACGTCATTCCTGTGACTTCTCATTTCACGTGAGAATCAAACGAGCAGGCGACCCGCAGGTCACCCTTGTAGGTGTGAGGCACGGTGTGGTGGAGCTGCTGCCTGGTCGCAAGCGACTGCTGGTCGCATGCCCTTTGCTACTTGCGACTGTGAATGGGCGTTCAATGCTCGTTTGAAGTAGCGAGTCCCCGAGTTCGCGCGAGTTAATTCAGCCCCTTGGTCACGAAGAGGTAGCCCCGAACATCCTGGAAGTCACTCACTGACCGAATTCTTGCGGCACGACTCCATGTCGCAGAACTCGTCACCCAATCTTTGGCGTCGCGGGATATAACGCCACGCAAGCAGACAAATATCCGGGTTCTTTCTCCGCCGGGAAATTACAGCGAAGGCGCCAGGCAACGGTCCACGCGCGCGCCCTTTCTAGGTTTCCGTGTTCAACTACACTGACGACTGTATTGGGATTTAGGATATTTAGGCTGTTCTCTATATTCAGTGCGACGGTTGTGTCACTGTCCTGAAATTTTCAGCGGAGGCAATGAACGAAGTTGTAAAAATATTTCTTTCTGATCTTATGATAAGCAGCATGCGCCACTATAAAACTGAAACGTGGAAACTTGATATGGGAGTCACCTTGATCATTTATACAGGCAACAGGTGATGCGTGGGTATCACCTATCACATGCTGCCTTTGTGATAGCAGGAAGGCTAGTGCGAGTAATTTTCCAGCTTTTTCGCGATCATGCAGGTTATCTCACTATGCGCCTAAGTCGTTAGGCGCCGCGTATATGTGCCCTTAGCCTTTTTTTCGCATATGGTAGTGGATTCAGTACGTTATATGGCGAGACGCTCACGTCACAGCGGACAAGAGGACACTGACCTTCGGTGGCGCATTTCGTCGCTGTCACGGCGAATGGCATGCAGACGCTCGCGTGGCTGGCAGCTTGCCGCCACCGCAAGCATGGGCCCATTCACAGGCATCGCTGGCTTTATCGCTGGTGCATTGCAGCTTTTTGCTTTAAAGCCGCATTATATACTCTTGACCACGGTCTTCTTTCCCTCACACTTCATGTGCAAACTGAAAGGATGAGGGCGCGCGAGCGGTGTCTCTCCTCCCTGCCCAGTCTCGTCTCGTCTCGGGCTAGGTCTCAGGAAACGAGTTGCAAACTCGAGTCGCGTTTGTGAATTAACACTTCATTTAATTAGCTCGATGGTCGTCATCGACCAGAGAAACTAGCATCGTGTTCCCGGCTCGTCAGAGTGAAAGCGATTTAACACGCCATTGGTGAATATCATCCTCACCAATGGCGTGTTAAAAGAGCGGACCATCTCCCGTAGGAGGTCAGGGTTGTGTGCGAATGTCGGTAAGGACTCTGTCACTGAAGCAGCAAGTACTGGCCTGTCGTATACGGTGGAACGCCTCTGAAGGACCTGCTCCATTGTAACCGCCTCCGTCAAAAACTCTGCGACAGTACCGGGGGCTTTGCGTACGAGGCCAGCGAAGAGTTGCTCTTTGACTCCGCGCATTAAGTGGCGGAGCTTTTTGTCTTCCGACATAGCAGGATCAGCTCTCCGGAACAGCCGCGTCATGTCTTCAACATACATGCTGACAGTCTCATTGGGCATCTGTATACGGGACTGCAGAGCCCGCTGAGCTCGTTCCTGACGATTCGCGCTGGTGTATGTCTCGAGCAGACGACGGCGGAGCTCATGCCAAGATGTTAGAACTTCTTCACGATTCTCGTACCACGTACGAACGCCGTCTTCCAGACTGGAGAAGACATTCCGAAGCTTTGCGCCGTCGTCCCACTGATTGAAAGATCCTACGCGTTCAAACTGCATGAGCCAGTCTTCCACGTCTTCAAGCTGACTGCCGTGGAAGGGCTTCGGTATTCGTGGGTTCGGAAGAGTGCAGTAATGAGTACCTTGCATGGCTGGTCGTGGGGCAGGCGCCGAAGTAGAATTCAGTGGCCAGTGCTCACGGGGTGGTAGTCCCAGGTTGCGGCGACTGACTCGGTGCACTGGTGTGTCGACCGGCAGAGGCGCAAGGTCCGCAGAGCGAGGAGGTGTGTGTGACATAGGCCAGGGAAGTACCCAGCACCTCCACAAGAATATGTCACGGAACCAAGGCAGGAGACACCGTTCGCCAGCAGCGCTAACAGAACCAGCTCTCAAGGCGCGTGAGCCAACTCTCCCCTCTTTGTCTTATGATGCCACCTGGGGCTACCTGGTGGCACTATTGTGCACACAAGTCTCCCATAGCGCAGCAACCGCGTTGAGATATTCTGATCGCATCAACGGTGGGATTATGCCTCGTCTCCTACAAAGAAGTTATCAAAATTTCCTTCTATCTTAAAGTCCACACTGAAGGCAGTAACCAGGACGTGTTTTGAAACCCATCCATAGCAAAATTTAGAATACTGCTGAAACAATGTGAACATACTGGGTCCAAAAACTAAATTGTGACAAGTGGAAAAACAATTTGCTGCAAACTTCTCATTTGCAAAGGGATATTTGTCTTTTTGTTTTGAATGTAGATGAATTCCTGCATGGCTATGCGGATTTTTTTGGTAAAACTTCGATTTTTCGCTATACCTTTGATCACGTCTAGCTTGAGGTGGCTGGCAAGAGAACTACTGTACTTTTACGCGCACTGAACCTAAGAACTGTACATACGATGTGTTCATGGACACTCTAATTGGGGATGAATGCCTGCTTTTAGAGCAGATGATATGTGTTCCTGGGGAAAAGAATCGAGGCATGATATGCGGCATGGTCTTTCTTAAAGGGAATGGAACAAGTTCTTTTCTCGCCACACCTCATCAAACCCAGAGAAAAGGCGCAACGAAGGAATATTATTTCAGGGAAGTCCCCCTTTCAATTAGACTCCGGCGGTGATGCAGGAGAAAACATTTATTTGCTGTACAAGGGACAGCATGGCAGCATAATAAAGGACAGCAGCCCGTAAGGAACCGGTCCTAACAGCCACTAGGCGGTGGCCTTGGTTCGAGAAGCAGCGTAGTGTTTCTCCTTTCCTTATAACCTCCGATATGGCAGAGGAATGCAAATTGGAAATAAAGCTGATTGCTTGATTTCATTTTCTATAATTCAATATTGTCGAGAGGTTGTAAAGTGTGGAATAAAATACACTTTTTCTGTTTAGTGTGTGGCAACGCACAACACATGATAGGAGCTCAGTTGTACAGGCGTTAAACAAGTTAGTTGCCGACGCAAGGGACAAAGAAAAGGAATGTTCGTGGAATTAGAGTGGTGTATTTGAAGGCGACCTGATTTACTGTAAAGATGCAGCCAGACTTTCTGTACTTCAGCCTCTTTTCAATTCGTTGTGGAGCGCCACGCAGGCCACTTCTTGAAGGCCAATCCGCATCTTAGCGAGGGTCCCTCAGGACGTCTCCCATTTATTGATTTTCAAAAACAACAATCCCCTTGCCTCCAGTGCAGCAAGCAAGTGATGCACTCGCATCTATAAATATTAAATGTTGTTGTGCGCGGCATCGGGAAATGTGCAATCGTGTTCTTGGTACAGAGGGGCCGGAGCTCGAAACATTACTCCCATTACGGGATCGATTGTGATTTGTAATGAGACTCGGGGCGAGGTGCGCCGAGCGAGTACGAAAAATACCTTGCTGATGTCATTTCCTATCGCACTTCCTAAGCGGAGTGGACGCATGTTGGCGAATCCATAGCTCAGAACATTCAAACTGGTTAAAATATTTTTCTTCTGGTTGAATGAACAAAGTTTCAGCAATAGCAGTACCCACTGCTTGGAATGCTTACAGGGGACATTTTCACTGCGAGAAGACCGTGGGAGCATCGTTAGCTCACTCTATGCATGTGGCTTGTCATGAACTCTCCGTTCAAGAGGACTTTTTACCACAACACGAAAGGCAAGACAATAGCCCTGGTGCCTGTGAAGGTTTAAGAAGAGACATTAGGGACGATGAACAATGTGCTCATTCCATGGAACTGTTGTATTCATTACATGGGACCGAAAATGCAATTTATTTCTGAGCTATATCATCTTAGTTTCCTTTAAGAAGCCAGTTTATATTCGCATTTAAAATTCAATGGTGAAAAGCGATGTGTAACTTCTCTGTCATCCCATCTAGAACTGATGTATTGTACACATAGCTGCAATAAGCAAAGGCAATGGCAGTCAATAGCATTTAGAAAACACGCGTCGCAGAGTTGAACTTCAGGCACATTCAAAAAGGTATAGTAATTATTTTTCTTTAACTGTGTTTACTGTTGTAACTTCTTATTAGTGTTTCTACAAATAGGTGAAACTAGTTCATAAGCAAGCTAAGTTGCTTTGCAGGAAAGCAGTCGCCAAACGTTTGCGCCCGTAGTGAGAGAATGGGAAAAAAATGGATAATCTTCATTGCTTATTTTTTCTTTCAAGCTTTATTACAAAGGCAACATTTAATAGAAGGATACCTAGGACATGCAGAAAAAAGTGCCTATGCCATACGTGCCCTCGAATCCCACATATCGAGAGACGACCGCACAGCGCTGGTAACTTGCAAAATACGCTGGGACGACGAAGACCACTTGTTGCTTAGCAAAGTACCATGGCGAGTAACATCATGTAAACTGCCAAGCGAATACTTAATTACATATTTCAAAGTAAACAGGCGCATGAGCATTAAGACAAACGTCCTGTTAATAGGCCATGGCTTAAATGACCCAGCGTGCCTGGAGCAGACTCTGACTTTGTCGCAGTCAACCAACTTAGTCGACTGGCTAGTGATCGAAGAGAGCAGCCAAGTACGGGACACGCTTAAACGTTTTGTGTCCCAGTCAACGTTCAGAAACTTCTCTTGCGGCCATCACGAAATAATAGAAAGTGCTGCAAACGTGTACCCAACGCCGCGAAAGAGCGTAAATACTTACGTGTCTCGATACTCAAGGGGTTGTTCCGAGCGTTCGCATGTCCAAGGTGTCAGGTCGGACAAGCGCAGCGAGCTGAGGAACAGTGTCGTCCGCGTCGGATGCCTTCAGTCTGAAGCCGCTGGCCACTGCTCGTACTTTTGGAAAATCGAATTCCTGTTGAACGCTCTTAGCCTGTACAATGTCACAGTGCAGCGAAGCATCCACAGCGACATAAGAAAACACCACGCGGATCTGTTGAAAAGCTATTACGACATTTCCGGAGAAATGACCATTGCGAACGAATGGGTAGCGATGAGGTTCGCTGTACCGGCTAGCGTCGCAAGTGGGCAAGAAACGGTCTATGTCAGAAGCAGCCGTCCTGACCCGGTCTCCTTCTTCGGTATCCTTGTGAAGTCTAAGCTCGGGCTTTTTCTCCTTTTGGCGGCATTGCTTGCTGCCTCTGCAGTTGCAGCAGTCGCTCAGCTCGTGGAAGGAAATCGTGGGCTAGGGACCGCAGCCGCTGATGCTTTGATGCTACATCTTGCCTCCTTTTACGCAACCTCGTTGCCAATTTCACGGACAGCAAGTTCAGTGTCGGCAAGAGGCATAGTCTTCGGCGTATGGCTAATGGCGATACTCCCCCTGTCGAGTTATTTCCGCAGCGAGCTTGTTTCAAGGCTTAGTCTACAGACATTTCCAGACGTCATCGACACTATGGAAGAACTTGAGGAGGCGCTGGTGCGCAGAAAGATGACTCTGTGCGTCGTGGCGTTCACGTTCACACACCTCATTCTTGTGGCGGAGACCAACACAAACAGCTTTTACTCAAAGCTGCGGTTAGCGTATCAAGAAAGAAAAGAAAAACGCTTTTGGTTGGCTCCACATGTAAGAGACTGCCTCTCATGCGCTCGACAGGAGAACCACGTTTGCTTCGCACTTAAGTGGCCCAGGTGCTTTGTGCAAAGATGGGGACGTGATATGGTGCAGTCGAGGGAACATTTAAGCACGAGTTGGTTTGCAACTCCCGTCCGCAAGAATTATCCCTTTTTCCGCGGATACCACGAGTTTCTTCGGAGAATAAACGAAGCCTCACTGGTGGAAATGGGAAATGTGGGCCTCCGAGAGTGCATTTCCGATAACGGTGACTATGGACATGCCTATCCTCAAGTGAACCAAACTGCCGAGTTGAAAGCTTTCTTTGTGACTTTCACATTGTCTTTGGCTTTTGCTACTGCCGTTTTCCTTTTGGAATTGATCATTAGTGGGGCTGGAAAACGGAATAAAGTCATTAATTTCACACAGAATTGAAGATGTGGCCCGAAAGTTTTCTGATGTTGAGATGGCGGCTGCTTGTGGACATCGAATGCCCTGAAGCTGAAATTTCTTACTTTAGCAAAATGTGTAAATTTGCGCTACGTAAACTACACTATAAAGCTGAAATATAGTGACGTATAGAAAAATTCAGGCTTCAGAATTATTGATTGGTGCACAGTCCAGCACTTTTTGTATTCATCTTTTGTTAGTAACGTAATTTGCTGAAATGATCCCCACCATATTTTCAGCTGTGGACCTATAGAAGAATGTACGTTAGTACGTTTCGTGTCCATAATACGTGAAAGCTTTTCGCGGATTGATAATTATGAGAACACTTCTTATTGCACATTCGTCGTGTGCCTTCACAAACAGGCACATCTTCGTCATGTACCAGCGCCATGTCTAACGAGGCATCTACAGCGATGAACACTGATACAAGAGCTGCTTGTGGTGGCTGTCACCTAGGTGAATGAATTTTAATCCCCACCACTCAACATCTACTCAGCGTTTTATTTCTGAAAATCTTAATGTGTGTACAGTGTTTACATTCCTCGTGTGCCCAAGTGTAAACATCATTAGGCATTGATGATATCTTGTAGCCTGAATTCACTCACTCCATGTGAAAAAAAAATCTATTGAAGTGTGCTCAACTCTTCGCTCTGCGAGAATAAAGAAACCATGCCGCACTAAACTATATATTTTTCGTTTTCATAGGAGAAAGTTAGTTTAAATATACCACGTGCTAACAGTTTTAGAGCGCACCGAAATAGGTTCATAACGAAAGCAACTCATTCCATAGTAACAGCTAGTACATACAGTCGACCCCACTTATAGCGGCCGTGATTATAACTAAAACATTCGCTTATTACGAACGAGGACGCTTCTCGTTCGGCAGCGAGACGCCAGTGAGAGTGCATCTTTGATACAACGAGCAACTGCGGTGGTATAACTAGCTTAGAATAAGCGAAGAGGCGCCGTAAATCCAGCTCCGCCGTCGAAAAACCCGAGCAGCCGAAAACCGCGGAGATTGAATTGCGCCTCTGAGCACCCTTGACATTCGTACTAGGAAGGAGTGTGGAGACACGAAAATGCAAAATCAAAAGATAGAGCATGCCGATAAAATGACAGAGCTTTAGAAAATGTCGCCGTCAGAAACAAATTCCTTCAAAAGGAAAGTCACTGTTGCAGAAAAAAATCGTAGACAACCAAAAATGCTGTTTCCTGTGTCATGATTTGTGCACGTAGTTTTAGAGCGAGAGGTGTACTCCTCAGGGTACAAATTCGATTGCGATGCGGATGAGACAATGACCCTCAATGCCTCGCAAAATCAAACCGAGCCTCACTGGTGGTGGTATGGCCCAAGCTTTGGTAATACGACCACGTGATCATAAGACTATGACCACTGGGTACCTGACTTCGAGCTTGACATTTGATTTGAGACTGTGGAGACCACGTGTAACAGAGCTTTTATTCCTAGAACTAGACTCAAGCGAGATTTAAAGCAAGGCAGTTTTTTTTAGTGTGGAGATGGACTATAATGTAAAACGTGTGCGCATATTTTGCGATGATTGCACTTCCTGAATGTGAAGGTGACCTGTCGTGTTCACCTGGAACATTGATTTCTTTTGTTCCTGTGCAATATGTATGGACTGTTTTATATTCCTGTTTGCCTATACGTGATATCACTGAATTGTGTACTCATAGCCTAAAGAAATAAACAGATATATTACATCATCTTCTCCGATTTTATTGACTTGTCTGACGAAGGAAATTAAGTGTACTGGTTCCCACTGCTACGGGGTCGTATATGCGAGTTAATATTATACGATACTAATAAAGAGCCACACATCTACAATGCGCCTTTCATAAATTGTTTTTCTCAAAGGGAAGCATTCAGCTTTCTCAAGTGTCGTATGCTCCCCAACCCCACTCCAGCATTCGAATCCGCCCTCACCTTTTAGGAATCCCTAGGAGGTGATATTTAATGATTTATTTGTTTCTTCAAATACTGCAGGGCAGTTTTGTCTGAGGAGGAGTGCCATATTATCCCAAAGACATAGTTAACTGGTTTATGCATCAGATACGATGCCGAATTACAACCAAGCAAATGTACGCCAAACTTGGAGAAAATTATGATAAAATGGTGCGTGTTGATAGCCAGCCTATAAAATATTCGCTGAGCGGGAATATTCCTCGAAATAGCATATCGTGTTCTGCGTTCTTTGAGACATAATTTGACATCGGTAAGTGCTCTTGGGTGCGAGTACAGTGTTCGCAGACGCTAGCGAAGCAGCTGATCTCAAAGGCCGCTCCACCTGCCGGACGAAGAAGCAACCGATATCCTAGACAGGTTGGTGGGCCTATTCGGCGTATGGTCTGAAGGTTTTTTTTTTTTTTGGAGAAGCTCTTTGGCGCCCGTACTGCGTTTGGCGGCGTCGCCGACGGGTGGGTGGTGGTGATAACATTTATTAAGAAGGGATAGCAGGTATGTTTGGATCAGCCCATAAGGAACCGATCCTAACAAGCAGTAGCTTGAGGTGCCTAGTATGGGACCCCAGTGGCGGTGTCCGCCACCCGGGCGTGCCGGACTAAGGTTTGCTGGGCCTGTAAGTCCTGGCAGCCGAGCATAGTTGCCTTCCAATCCACCCGGGTTTGGTTGGGGATGGCGGAATAGCCGGGTTGGAGGGGCAGGCCCACACCATGTGATAGGTGTCAGGAGACTCCGCACTACAGTGCGGGCTGCTGCCGTTAAAAGAGGGGTCAAAATGTGTTAGTGCTGCCGGGCGCAGCAATGTATTGGCGAGAAGGTGGAGAAGGAGCCGCTCACCCGTATTCTTCAGGCCTTTACTGGGGGAGGGTAAAGGTGATGTCCCTGTTGATAGTAGGTTATAACATCTTTGAAGGTATAAATCGGATTGGGATTGGGTTCCTGATCGGGTGGGGAGAAGAAAACAGCCCCGTGAGAGAGCGCGCGGGCGGCTGCGTCTGCTGCATCGTTTCCTGCCAAACCCTAATGAGCAGGGGCCATATAAGGTAACGGTATTCGAGATCCGCATCCCCTATGAAATTTTGGCACATTCCATACGCTAGGAGGGAGTGGACCCTTGTTCGGTGTTCCGACAGGCCCCTAGCGAGTCGGTGATTATGTATTTTGAATCGGAACCTCTTCTGCTTGTGTTGCGGTGCGGGCTCTGAAGGTGTGGCCGTTAATGGTATTACTGTTGTGAACTACAGCGCCATGTACCAACCCCCGTGGTGAGGACCGGAAGCGTCCACGTAGTATACATCTGTTTAGTTCCCATAATGTTGATCTAGGGCTTCCGCTAGTGCCAGGGTCCGACCATTATTGTCTTCGCGTGTCATGTTGGCTGGAAGAGGCCGCGCGTGGAGGGCACGTGTCCACAGTTCTGGGATGTAAAACCTGTATTCGGTGGGAATGGTGTGTTGAATATCGAGTCGAGCAAGGAGGCGACGACCCGAATCCGTTAGCGACAAGCGCGTGTACTGGTTTGTAAGGTGCGCCTCCCGGAGCTTCTGGAAAGTATTCGCCACCCCAAGGGTCATAAGCCGGCTGTTTGAAGTTGTGATGGGGCGGTGAAGGGCACGCTTAATAATTTTGCAAAGTATGGCCTCAAGCGCATCCTCGTCTTGTTTCCGTAGGTGGAGATAAGGAGTCGTACAGAGAATTCAACTGCCTACAAAAGCGTTTCACCACCGCAAGGCATTCTTACTTTGTAACCCCCCGCCTTTGTTGGAAACCTGGCAGACCATACGGCCCACCTGGCCACCCACCTTACGGAGTTTGGCCAATGTAGTGCCTGGCCGTCTGTGTTTGTGGATGTGGACTCTGAGTACCCGTATCTCCTTAGTTTGGCATGTGGGACCACTCTCAAGAGAAAGACTAATTTTTGTTGTGCACTTGTGCAGTTGTGAGGGGCGGAGATGCACAAATTTCGATTTTTAAAGGGAATATTGAAGACCGCAGTGGCGCTTGCAAACATGGCGCTTGCATGGCGCTTGCAAAGACATGCTTGTGTTCAAGATATGCTGGCAACCGATTCCGCACCATCCTCTCCATTACTTTTCCCGCATACGACGTGACATAAATGGGGCGAAGGTTATCTGTGTCAATTGTTTTGCCTGCTTTAGGAATAACAGTGATCAGAGCCGTTTTCGAGTCGATTGGAAGGGGGGGGGGGGAGTCGAGGAGGGTCTGGTATGCCAAGTCGGGCAGGTTCGTCAAAAGCTCGACGGTGACCTCATTGTTCCTGGCGTAGTGGCCGTTTCATTTTGACTAGGGCCGCCCGCAGATCATGGAGCTGGAAAGGTTGGTCCAGCTTCATGTACGCACATCCACGTACGCACATCTAGAGTACGCACATCCACGGGGGTCTTGGCCTGTACACAAATACTGGTCCCGAAGTTTCTGGGCCAGCTGAGTTCTGTTGCGAGGGAAAGCGTGCATGGCTCGCTGCAGACGTTTTTGTGTTTCGGTTCGTGTTTGGCTTGGGTCGATTAGGGCTCAGAAGAGACGTCGTGTGTAGCCGCTGGACATTTGTCACGCGGCCGTGTTACATCTATCCTCCTAGTTGGAGTCGGCGAGTTGGGCCGCGGACTCTCCCGCTTTCTGGTTAAGATCGGCAATTCGAGCTTTAAGATTTAGGCACGAGGCTGCGATGCGCTTCCCAGAGGTCCACGTTCGTGACCGCCTCTGAGATCTGGATCTGAATTTCATGCATGTAAAGGTGTGTCAGCAGCTGTTGGGGCCATGCTGGGTAGCCTTGCTCGGAAATGGGTGTATTATGGAGTGAGTAAAAATTTTGCCTGAATTTCGTCTAGTCCGTTATACGGGCTTGTGACCTGGGACGCTTGAAGGGGCGTGAGCGTAGTATAAGGTTAAGAATGCAGTTGCCGCTACCAAGGGTTTCCATGGTGATGAGACAGTCTGCATGTCTTATGTTGCGAGTGAAGGTTAAGTCCGGACACGTATCCCGTATCACGGAGTTTCCTAGCCGTGTTGGGTGGATAGGGTCCGTGTAGAGGGTGAGGCCCAACGTGGACGCAAGTTCCGCCAGCTTACGTCCGCGCGACTTCTCCTTGCGATACCCCCACAGCTGGCTGGGAGCGTTAAAGTTGCCCACAATCAGCAGGGGATCGAGACCCGCTACTCTTAGCGCGCGGCTACAGACGTTCGCAAAAGTCACTCGCTTGAGTTTGAGAGAGCAGTACACGTTGAGTAAAAGCAACGGCGGGTACGCGCGGCGCAGGGGTAGGATAGCCACCATTACATAGGAATACTCGAGCTGGTGGTCGAGATCCACTATGTTGACTGTGTAGGCTTTCTGAACGAGAAGGCAAGACGCGGGATCCTGTTGGAACGTCGTGTAATTTGAATGTGTGGCGCCCAGGCCTTGCTCCTGGAGAGCTGGTAGGGACTCGAAGGTTTCAAGGTAGAGGTGGAATTTGGCCCGCTTAGTGCGGTTTTTAAAGCCGCAATAGTTCCATTGTGTTGTTCAAGTTGACATAGCCTAATTGGAGATGGCGATAACCCTTTGTACAACATGGCTGGCCATGATTTAAAATTTTTAGGGGGGACGAAGAGGAATTGTGTGCCCCGTAGCGAACTACCTGCTTCATCAAGGGGGTGACGACGGAAGGAGCGGGGCAGCCGTCCTCATCGTGCGAATCAATAATTAGATGGTTAAATTTTGAAGGACGGGTTAAGTCCCTAATGGGCCCCGTCCGATGGAGTAGGCGGGGCTTGTCTGAGATGTTTTTGAGACCTTGGTCACAGATCTTGACCTTGACCATATCTTGACCAGATCTTGACCTTGGTCGAGATTGTTCAAGATCTGGTTCATGGCAGCCTCGATCATAGATCGCAGTTAGAGGTCACGCGCCCCTCCATTGCGGAGCTGGCTGTCACGAGTGCAGGCGAGATCTACGCGTCGCTCTCCATTGCGTCCGAGTTTTGCGGGCTCGGAGCGGCGGACGCCAATGTTGATTCAAAATTTTTAAATTTGTTAAGCGAAAGCTCATTCTGCCACCGGAGCACGTTAATCTGTTTTTTTTTATTCCGCGTCGAGTGCGGAGACGGTTACTGGGCAGGAGGGGGGAAGTGAGGAGGAGGAGGCGATCTCAGCCCAGCTGCTCATCTGTTGTTTGCCGTGTTGGGGTTCTGATACCCGGTCGCCGAGAGGACCATTTGTCTTGAGGACCGGGAAGTGGCTATAGTCCCTTCCGCTGGGCGGTGGAGGCGCCGTTTTCTTCCAGGGCACTGACTTCGCCGACGATGAAGAAGGTGACGGCTTTTTCTGGTCGGTGCCGTGAGCACCACGCGGCGTTCCGCCAATGGCATCTCAATTTAGATGACTTGGCAGCCTGCCAGGTCACCGGCTTGCTGGGAGCTCTGGGTGTTGAGCCTTGGAGCAGGGCACCTTGAGCTGCCGGAATTTTCCCGTGCAGTCGTGGGAGCTGGTAACGTGGGCTTGCCCACAGACTGCGCAGGACAGAGCACATTCATGCGATGTCTTGACCCCGTCAACGGTCGGCACCGCTTGGCCACACTTTTCACCCGGGCAGGGGCATGTGCTCGCACGGTTACCCTCAGTGCCACAGTGCACGCAGGCCGGGATCGATTTCTTGTACGCACGCACAAGAGTCACTTCAGAGTTATAAGGCACGTATCGCGGCACCGCATTGCCCACGAAGGTGAGTACCTCGACATCTGATTTGCCACGGTTGCGGATATCGAAAAGCTCTCCAGCACGCCACTGGATCTTGTTTTGGAGGGACTCACTGCTCTCGTGCTTGGCCACGGTGATGACGCCGCGGCACACGTCGACAGTGAGTTTCAACTAGCTGTACTTGCAGAAACGGTCCTTCCAAAGCCTCGCAGGAACTTGTCCGTGACCTGCGGCTCTCGGGTGTCTGCGACAATCAGGTTTGCTCCAATGTGGGGAGCAGGCTGGCAGAAGCTGCCGCCTTGGCACCCAGGCCACGAAAGCTGCTCTCAGCTCGCCATGTTTGTACACATCCTTAAGAGCGACGGTCACTGGGGGCTTTAGGGTGATGACGATGTCTTCGGGACATTTTGGACAGCCAGCTTGACGCAGGTGGGCGATTCACTCACGGCCGGGCGCCGGCGTAGGCGTTAGGCCTAACGTCACCGCCACGATACGCAAGTGAAGAGCAGCCCTAAGAAGGCCTAAATGTAGTCCCACCAGTGTGCGAGTCGTATTCACAGGTAGCTGTGGACTTCACGAAGACAGACGCCGCTTTGTTGATGAGGTTCCGGTCGAAATTCTACGATTCCAGTCAAAAGTTCGTGGAGCCTATGCACTGCAAGTCCTCTCGCTCCTCGCTCGCAGCGCCTCCCGTCGCCGACGCCGTTACTGTCACCGTTGCCATCGCCGTTGTCCGTTGTAACCAGCAGTGGACGCCTTAGTCGAGCTTTAAGCTGCAAAACCAATGAAACGGGAGCTTGGAAAGCGAGGAAAGGCGCATTACTGCCCTCTTGGAACCGTGAACACTTCAATTGTGCTTTAAGTAACGTGGCGGTAGTGATACATGTGCGCTGCATGCGTTGGCACTAACAAGGTTGGGCCATTTTAAGGAGCCGCCGCGGTGGCTCAGTGGCTATGGTGCTCGGCTGCTGTCCCAAAAGACGCGGGTTCGATCCCGGCCGCGGCGGCTGGAATTTCTTTGGAGGAGAAATTCTAGAGGCCCGTGTACTGTGCGATGTCAGTGCACGTTAAAGAACCCCAGGTGGTCGAAATTTCCGGAGCCCTCCACTCCGGCGTCTCTCATAGCCTCAGTCGCTTTGGGACGTTAAACCCCATAAACCAAACCAAACCATTTTAAGGAAAGGAAGAGCGCATCACTGGGTCCCTGGGCCAATGGACGCCTGAATCGCGCTTATAGGTACTTGTGGGAGGGGGGGGGGGGATGAGAGAGAGGTTTGGACTGCAGGCGTTAGCGCTGACAACGGTGAGCGAACTCTCGCGATCAACCATAAACTGCCACCTGCCAGGGTGGCAGGGTGGGTGCTCAATTTATGTACAATAAAGACAAACAGGAATTTCTTAAGACTTAAACGGAAAAACGCACGGTTCCTCTCGCTCGTAACGCCTCCCACGGCTGTGACAAGCTCGCGACACACTTGCACAGTCCTCTTCTTTGAGAACCAGGCTTTGGTGCAGCAAGCCGAGCCTATATCCATCTAGTTCCCCGACCACAAATCATGCGATGTCATGAATGACAATCAAGAACGGTTAGTGGAGTGTTTCTTACAGGAGAAAAATCTGTGAAAAATAACAAGTGGTCTGTAATTGTACATACATGTCTTACTGGAATTTGATCAGGGCGGATGTTTGGGCGAGTTGGTTGCTCATGATGAAAAACTGTAGCGCTCGAGACGAGGACACAACGAAGACGACAACACATGCGCTAACTTTCAACTCAATCTTTATTCAATGCACGAACAGTTTTTAAATACTGCGCAAGCATCAAAATATCTTCCCACGTGCCTATCACATCGCAAGTCACTTTTCACATTTTGTACAAGCCATCAAGAAAAATCATCTCCTTCTTTGATAAATATACATATTGGATGCTTATACACTTATCTTCTAAGTTTTTTATTCGTCTTGCTTCAACAATCTCCCGTGTTAGCTGTTTCCTGCTTTTGTTAATCACCTGGCATTCATCGAACTTCGGCATGCATGCATCTGGTTTACATTCCTCACAGCGTTCCGAAAGATTACCTTTTTTATTTTCTATATTCCTATTGTGCTCCCGTAGCCTCTCGTTTAGGCACCTCCCGGTTTGGCCTACGTACACCTTACCATCTTCCTTTCCATCTGATGTAACAGAAGTTTTTAACGAATGCCTCGACCCACTTCAGCTGACCTCTGAATATCCTGAAAACAAAGAAATTCGCTTCCTTGATATTAAACTCGTATGTGATCAAGAACACACTTGCTGGAGCTATGCCCCTCGTGCCAACAAATCCTTGCTTGCTTACAATTCGGCGCACTCTAAGTTGATAAAGAGAGGCATTGTCAACACGCGCTTCAAAAAGGCTCTGGAGAAGTCGTGTGGGCACCAGGTGAACAGTAGTTTTCAGGAACAGGTAAAACGGTTACAAGAGGCTGGGTATCCTAAAGCCATTTTGGTGTCAGTGGCTGAGGGGATGATTCGTAAGACAAATTCCAAATGTCATGCTCTGCCTGAGAAATGAAGAAAAACAGCAGTAATTCCGTACATGCACAGGATTTGCCATAATCTAAAAAGATAGGTCAACGAGTAGGCGTTCAGGTAGTGTTTTCGGCCCCAGATAAACTGGCAAAACTATGTAAGATGACAAATCCGTACTCTGTGAAACCTCAAAGTTGTACAAAGAATCACAGCAAGAAATTTGTTGACTGCGCAGAAGGTGTTGTGTATTCTTTGCCACTGTCATGTGGTAAGGTGTACATAGGCCAAACCGGGAGGTGCCTTAACGAGAGGCTACGGGAGCACAATATGAATATAGGAAATAGAAAGGTAATCTTTCAGAACGCTGTGAGGAATGTAAACCAGATGCATGCATGCCGAAGTTCGATGAATGCCAGGTGATTAACAAAAGCAGGAAACAGCTAACACGGGAGATTGTTGAAGCAAGACGAATAAAAAATTTGGAAGATAAATGCGTCTGGTTTACATTCCTCACAGCGTTCTGAAAGATTACCTTTTTATTTTCTATATTCCTATTGTGCTCCCGTAGCCTCTCGTTAAGGCACCTCCCGGTTTGGCCTATGTACACCTTACCACATGACAGTGGCAAGGAATACACAACACCTTCTGCGCAGTCAACAAATTTCTTGCTGTGATTCTTTGTACAACTTTGAGGTTTCACAGAGTACGGATTTGTCATCTTACATAGTTTTGCCAGTTTATCTGGGGCCGAAAACACTACCTGAACGCCTACTCGTTGACCTATCTTTTTTAGATTATGGCAAATCATGTGCATGTACGGAATTACTGCTGTTTTTCTTCATTTCTCAGGCAGAGCATGACATTTGGAATTTGTCTTACGAATCATCCCCTCAGCCACTGACACCAAAATGGCTTTAGGATACCCAGCCTCTTGTAACCGTTTTACCTGTTCCTGAAAACTACTGTTCACCTGGTGCCCACACGACTTCTCCAGAGCCTTTTTGAAGCGCGTGTTGACAATGCCTCTTTTTATCAACTTAGAGTGCGCCGAATTGTAAGCAAGCAAGGATTTGTTGGCACGAGGGGCATAGCTCCAGCAAGTGTGTTCTTGATCACATACGAGTTTAATATCAAGGAAGCGAATTTCTTTGTTTTCAGGATATTCAGAGGTCAGCTGAAGTGGGTCGAGGCATTCGTTAAAAACTTCTGTTACATCAGATGGAAAGGAAGATGGTAAGGTGTACGTAGGCCAAACCGGGAGGTGCCTAAACGAGAGGCTACGGGAGCACAATAGGAATATAGAAAATAAAAAGGTAATCTTTCGGAACACTCTGAGGAATGTAAACCAGATGCATGCATGCCGAAGTTCGATGAATGCCAGGTGATTAACAAAAGCAGGAAACAGCTAACACGGGAGATTGTTGAAGCAAGACGAATAAAAAATTTGGAAGATAAATGCGTAAGCATCCCATCTGTATATTTATCAAAGAAGGAGATGATTTTTCTTGAGGCTCGTGGGAAGATATTTTGATGCTTGCGCAGTATTTAAAAACTGTTTGTACATTGAATAAAGATTGAGTTGAAAGTTAGCGCATGTGTT
Source organism: Amblyomma mixtum (assembly GCF_055824585.1). NCBI lineage: Eukaryota > Metazoa > Arthropoda > Arachnida > Ixodida > Ixodidae > Amblyomma > Amblyomma mixtum. Next base: position 36,489,746 of record NC_143015.1, read on the forward strand.
GTCGTCTTCGTTGTGTCCTCGTCTCGAGCGGTACAGTTTTTCATACTGGCATTAATTTGCCTCAATCTATCAAAAAGCTGGAACAGCTGATGAGCTGCGCTCAAATTTCGCATTAGTAAGTAACGTAGGTGGTGGTGAAAATATTTTATTTAAATAGTTTAGGAGGCTGTAGCGGCAGTTGGAGCTCTCAGTCCGCAACCCCATTGGCGTAGGCTGCTGTTCGGGCTCTTTCGATGAGCGGCTTTTCACTCATTTCGTCCGAGCTGGTCAGAGCTGCCTCCAATCTTTCCTGCTTTGGCTGGTTATTAAAAGTGATCGCCTGATGTCGTTGGCAGGCTCATAACATATGGTACAGGTTCGCGTTCTCCCCGCAGAATTTGCATTGTGAGTCAAATGACTCCGGGCCTATTGCGTGTAGTCTTCGTGGGTTGTTGTAAGCGTTGGTCTGTAGCTTTCGGAGGTGTAGTTCCTCCCCTTTGTCCAGTGTCTTAGCCGGCGGAGGGTAGAGCCGACGGGATAATCTTAAGTGCTGAAGTATGTCGGTGTAAGTTAGTGTGGGGTAGGAGGTTCCACGGCATCCGTACAGGGTTTCCGGGGGAGAAATCCTCGGGCAGAAGCATGAGCGCTCTCGTTCGCTGGGATGCCGTGGTGACCTGGTACCCATATTATGTGTTTTGTGTGAGTTGGTAGCCACGGGTGCAACTATCTTGCAGGATTTTAGCTGCTAGCGGTGCGACCCTGCCCCTGAGGTAATTGCGATACTCTCTTTGTGAATCTGTGTGAATGTATTCTGAGCTAGTGTGTGTTGCAGCTAGCAATCGCCACTTCTTCCGCAGCCAGTATGTCCTGGCTAGCCAGTACTAGTCCGTCCATTGTTTTATTTTGGTGCACTTCCGCGACGGCCGTCATTGCCTGCTCAGGAACCGGCAGCATCAACATAGAACACGCCCTCGCGCCCACCGTAGTACATTTGCATGGCTTCGGCTCGTGCTTGTCGTCATGACTGGTGAAAGTCGGGGTGCACATTCCTGGGTAGTGGAGCTGCCTTGAATTTTCCTCTTCATGAGGCTGGGATGTCGGTTTTGTTGTCTATCTGTCGGGGGCAATTGATGTTTAAATCACTGAGGACTTGTCGGCCAGTCCGAGTAGTGGACAGCCGCACCACCTGCGCTGTGAGGTGTGCCTCTATCAGCTCGTCTGTCGCGTTGTGCACACTTAGTCGTGAGAGGGGGTCAGTCGATGTCGCAAGAGGGAGCCCCAGGGCCTTCTTGTAGGCTATTCTGATTACGACGTCTAGGTTTTTGATGTCACGCTTCTAGAGGCGGAGGTAGTGCGCTGCGTAAGCGACGCGGTTACGACGAAAGCCTGCGCCAGTCGCAGAGTATCTTCTTCTTGGATCCCTGATTTCCACGTCGTTATCCTGGCGATCATCCTCTAGCGACCAGCTCGCGCACGAGCCGTAGTTTCTCTATGGTAAGGAGGTTGTTGCCGTTGTTATTTATGTACAGACCCAGTTAGTATCTTGAGGGTCTGAACTTCCTTGATGGGTGAGTTGTCAAAGCATGTGTCGATGGTGTCCTGATTCTTGCGTTGACGGAAGGCTATGAGTTCAGATTGTTCGGGTGAGCACGTTAGTCGACACGCCCGTGCATAATTTTGAACTGTTGTCGCCACTGTTTGTACTTTTTTTTTTCAATCATTCCCATACTCCCCGTGGTTGTCCAGATGGTTATAACAGCAGCGTACAGGGCGTGGCGTATGCCCTGTACCTAATTGAAAAGAGGTGGGAGATCTAGGAGTGCAATGTTGAAGAGAAGTGTGGATAGTACTGCCCCTTGCGGAATGCCTCTCGTGTCCATATTCACTTACATTGCATATTTTGAGCCGGTGCTGATGTTGACGGTTCTGTCCGTAACGAAATCGCAGATGGACGAGTAGACTCACTGGTCACAGTTCGTGGTGTCGAAGTTGTTGACAATTGTCGAGTGCTTGAAATTGTCGAACGCTCCCTTAAGGTCGAGGGTTAGAAGCGCTCGGTTAGTGTTTGTGCATGCGCGATCATTGATTTCGTGTTTGATTTGCAGAAGCATACCATGGCCAGACAAGTGTACCCTGAATACAAACATCGTGTGTGGCGGAAGCTCGCTGTCCTCAAGATAGTTCTTGCGTGTTCATGTTCATGTTCTCGCCTGTAAAGGCAAAAAGCGAACACTTTTCGAAGGAAATCTGTAGGCCTTGTAGGTGAAGGTAGGCCGCAAGTATACTCGACAACTTTTGAAGTGAAAGTCAAAGTCACTTTATTCAGGCAGCAGTAATAGGTGCCTAGGAGGCAGACACAAAAGCAAATTAATGCCTGACTCAGTGTCGGCCCCTTTTCCCCTTCCCAAACACAACACTCAACAGCAGTTACAGTGCCGTCATTGAACAAGGTTTCGATCAGTAATCACCACCATAAAAGGAACATATTAAGATAGCATAGCATACATGGCTAAGTCATATTGCGAGAAAAAAAATAGCTAAAATAAGTGGCTTGTAGTAATAGGCAAAGAAAATAAACAACAGGAACAATAAAACGTATTCATAACAAACCATCTTGTGTCTACTTTGAACCCGGAAAAAAAAAGGAAATATTCAAAGTCTCGCTCGAACTTGTGGGCGCGCAACTCCTGCTGCCCAGATACAGAAGTCGTCCGCATAGCTGGAGAGTTGCGCCCACTGTGGTAATATATCGAGAAGTCCGACAAGTGTAGGGCTCAACAGCGTTAGGCTGAGCACTGCACCCTGCGGGACTACACAGGGGAAGTGAAATGAAAAGGTGTTGGGCCATCCTCGGTGTGCACAAAGAGAGGTCTGTCGGATAAATAACTGCGTATCCAGCAGAATACGCGACCACCAAGCTCGGCAGCTTCCAGAGCGTCCGAAATTGCCTCGTGAATTAGACTGTCATATGTGCCCTTTATATCCTGGAACAATGCCGTGGTCAAGCGCTGGAAATCTTTTTGGCGCTGGTCGGATGACACCAGGTCGACCAAGTTGTCATTGAAGAGCGTCCACGTCAAAGCCCGGGCTTTATAGCCGGATATATGCGGTAGCACTCCAGATACCACTCAATACGGGTAAGTACCATCCTTTCCAGTACTTTGCCAACGCAACTAGCCAGCGCAATTGGACGGTATGATGTCAGGTCAAGAGGCGATTTCCCTGGTTTCAGGAGCAAAACTAGACGACTGGACTTCCACTCGTGTGGAACTTAGCCCTTATTCCATGATTCGTTGCAATAAACCAAAAAGACACGCCTAGCTTCTTGTCCAAGTTTTGCAAGTGCAGTGTATCACACACCATGTGGTCCCAGCGAGGATGACCGTCTGCAACAAGCCAGCGCGGCGTCATGTTCCTCCGCGGAGAAGGGTAGGCCCATCCGGGAATCCCGAGATGCGGGAACATAGCTGCAATATAGCGTTGCAGATGAGGTGAATGGTCCTGTTGCCCTAGCGCAGATATCCTCAGCTACCTCGACCTCCCCACCACGTTGGAAGAGTGGAAGAGACTTGAAAGGGTGCAGCTCGTGTGGGGATGCTCGAAGGCCACGAACGACATTCCAGATGCGTGACAAAGGCTTCCGTGGATCAAGCGTTTCACAGAAAGACCTCCAGCGTTGTGCCTGGAGGGCTTGAATTCTGCGCTTGTCTTTTGCATCAGCCTCTCATCTCTGAGGCCAAGCCTCGACGTTGTGCGTCGGTATCTGCGCTCTGCCCTCCGTCGCAGTGATCGCAGGCGCTGCAATTCCATATCGAATTCCGTGTACTTTGTAATAGGGGTTAATAACCGTGTCGCGTTTCCCATGGCCCCCTTAATTTTGCCTTCCAAACTAGCGGATGAACCTTCTCCGCAGCCGTCTTCCAGAAGCCAGAAGTGCTTGAAACACTGACCAATCGATGCGTTGCATGCCTGTGGAAGAGGTGAATGTGCAAAGGCTAGTAATGATCAGATGTGTAAGGGATGGTCACTTCCCCGAGTTTCAATATCCGGAAACCACCGGACATTGGTGATAAGGCATCGAGAAACGAAAGCCAAGTCAAGGCAGCTGCTCTAAGTTGTCCGCCGAATATAGGTTGTGGAGCCGTCATTTAAACACTGAAGGTGATGGTCAGAGGCGAAGAACACAAGTTTTCGTCCCCTAATGTTCATTCTAACACCTCCCCAAATGATGTGGTGAGCGTTAAAGTCGCTCATGACGATCCAAAGACCTAATGTAACCGCCATCAGTTCACTGAATCGTGCGGCGTCAAATCAACTTGATGGCGACATATATGCGCCCACAAGTGCACAAGTGATATTATGCCTCTTCATTGTTATGCAAACGTATTGATTGTCGTTATTAGGGGGAACTGGATGAAGCACATACGTAATTTCACGCCGACTGTAGACGACGACTTTACTGTTCCCTCGGTGCGTGGGAGATGCAAACGCCTCGTAGCCAGACAATCTCAATATCTTTGGTAAATTCGGCTCACAAATGACAAGCATGGGTGAATGATTGACGTAAACATATTGCCGAAATTCTGAAATTCGGGATCTGAGGCCGGGGGCAGATGGCGAATTTATTTTTCTATTAAAAAATACAGGCTTGCTTCAGCTGCTTTCCAAATTTTATTTATTTATTTCAGTATACTGCAAGCCAGAGTTGGCCCAAGCAGGAGGGGCATACAACTAAAAAAATTTCTAAAAGAGCATCAGCTACAACACCGCGAGTCAGTAAACAGGACACAAATCCAGAGTCATCAAACAAGATACTAGGAGCCATACAATAAGTTCTTGAGCTCCTTCTCAAAATTTCTAGACTTACATAGACCCGAAGGAAGGCCATTCCACTCCGCGACAGTGTTCGGAAAAAAACTGTTCTTAAACCCACTAGTTCGTGCAAAAATTGGTGCTAATGACTGCTCATGTACATGACGTGTTCTCCTAGTGCTCGCCAGCTTCACACAATCAGGAAGATCTGCCTTCAAATTTCCAGACATGTAATTATGAAGCAGTACTAGACGGGTAACTTTTCTTCTTATTGCCAAGAACTGTAAATTACTCTTTCGAATTAATGCACTTGTAGAGTCTATCCTTCTATATTTCCCATAAATAAAACGAACTGCTTTTCGCTGAAAACGCTCCAGTTGAGCAATGTCTTTCTTGTTATGTGGGTCCCACACTGCTGCCGCATATTCAAGTCGGGACCTAACACAGGCCTTGTATGCAGTGATTCTGGTACTCACGGGAGAGTTTGAGTTTTCTTTTAATAAACCATAATTTCTTTACTGCTGATGAGCAGATGTCAGCTATATGAGTGGACCAAGTAAGTTTGTTCGTGAGGGTTACTCCGAGGTACTTATAGCTTTCTACTTCTAAAATGGGATGATTGTGAAGTATATAACTGTGAAATTTGGGTGCTCTTTTTCTTGTGATTCTTAATAATACGGTTTTGTTTGGGTTAATATCCATGCCCCAGCGCTCACACCAGTCTGCAGTTGCTAGCACAGTTTTTTGAAGTGACAAGTGGTCAGAATCACTTACTACCTCTTTAAAAATTATACAATCATCGGCAAACAGCCTCACCTCTACATCCTTTTCAACAATATCCACTAGGTCATTCACATAGATTAAAAATAACAGGGGTCCCAAGACACTGCCTTGAGGAACCCCTGAAGTCACATGCAGCATGTCAGAACAAGAGTCCTGGATTGCTACAAATTGCTGCCTATCTGTAAGATAGGCATGCACCCACTGAATTATAAAAGAGGGAAGTCCAATCGATTGAAGTTTAAACAATAATTTTCCGTGAGGCACCTTGTCAAATGCTTTACTAAAGTCAAAAAATAAGACGTCTGTTTGTCCGGAAGCATCCAGGACTCTTGAAAATTCATGCACTACAGATAAAAGTTGGGTAACAGTAGACATACCTCTCCTAAAACCATGTTGGTAAGCTGTCAAAATATTACGGTCCTCTAAAAATTTTACAATATAACAAAAAATAGCATGCTCTAACAACTTACAGCAATTGTTCGTCAATGAAACAGGGCGATAATTCGTAACTAGTTGGCAGTCACCTTTCTTAAGAATAGGGACAACTCGAGCCTTATGCCAATCAGACGGTATAACACCTGTTGTCAAGGACAAGTTAAACATATCAGTTAAGTATTGAGATATTTGTTCCGCGTAGCGTTTAAGAAATGAATTCGGAACACCATCGGGTCCGGAAGATTTTTGTGTGTTAAGTTTAAGTAACATTGCTAAAACTCCTTCGCGACTAATTATCAGTTCGTTACTACAAACAAAAGAATAATCATTACTACAAACACACTGAGGTTTAAAATCATCTAGCTTCGTGAAGACACTCTGGAAGTAATTGTTAAAATGCGTTGCAATCTCATTAGCGTCTGTTATAGTCACCTCGTCAATTTTTATCTTCGTGATTTCGTGCCTGGAAGGATTCAAATGGCGCCAGAACTTTGATGGGTCCGACCTCATGAACTCTTCAAGCCTGTTTTTGAAAAAGCTATTTCTGGCTTCTCTTACTTTGTCTGTCATCTTGCTTTTTAATGACTCAAACAGTGGAGTTCTTGTCCTGTGCTGTTTCCTAAGTCTTTTAAGTTTCCGTTTAACATGAATTATCTCTCGATTAATCCAAGGATTTTCACTGCGTTTAACGACTTTCTTGAGCGGAACAAATTTGTCAATACAAAACATAACTGCATTGCAGAATTGTGTCCAACAACCCTCAACATCACTGGTAACAGAGCTAAGGTGACATTCCAAATAATCAAGAATCGCGACATCATCAGCTCTGCTAAAATCTCTGAAGCTGATCACTTTAACGGTTTTTTCGGTCTTATCACCAGTGATTTTCCCGCAAAAGCATATTAATTTGTGGTCGGAGATGCCGCGCTCTACGTGAACAGTGCCATTACTGAACGACTCGCTCACAAACAACAGGTCCAAGATCGCTGATCCCCGTGTACAGTCATTCACAATCTGTTCAAGATTGAGCGAGAACATCATATCTAAAATGAAATCATTAGACGAAGAGAGGTCATAGTTCAAGTCATTCCAGTTAACAGACGGCAAATTAAAGTCACCGGTAATAATTATATTCTTACCACGAAATTTCAGCAAATAATCGTATAGCTTGCACAAAAAGAAATCATCCGAATCCGGCGCACGATAAACTGCACAAAGAACAAACGTGTCCCCCCAAATAGAAACCTTCAAACACAAACTTTCATGGTCTTACAACTGGTCGATTTCAAAGACATCGATACTGTTTTTTAGAATGATCGCTACTCCCCCACCACGGGAAGCCCTATCTCTTCTTTGCATTTTATATCCTGGTGGTATAATCTCATCATCTCTAATCATATCGTGCAACCAGGTTTCAGTTAGCACGCAGATGTGCGGATCATACTGCAATAACACGTGTTCAAGTTCATTCACCTTATTAACTATACTTCTAGCATTCAGAGAAATCAGACGGAGCTGGTGTGACTTTCGTTGCTAGCTTTGGGAAAGCGCACTGCACAAATCAGGAACCAAACGGCGAGAGCCTGTCTTTTCATCCCACGTGTAAACTTTTCCATCAATTCGGAGCTTATCGTGTTTCAGTGACACCTTTTTCCCGGCTGCCTTATCTGCTCTAGCGCTTTCCCACAGCTGCTTGCGTTTGCGCTGTGTGCCAGCGGTGTAATCATTCTGCAAACTTATTCCAGTTCCTTTCAGCTTCCAAGCATTTCGCAAAACTTCTTGTTTGTCTGCATAGTTGTGAAAACTTAAAATAACCGGCCTTGCCAACGAACCCTTCCTAGTCTTTGAATTTTCGCAATAGAAGAACAGGTCACTCCCAATCTATGCTTGAAAACATCGTGCTTGAAAAATTGCATTACGCAATTCAAGTTCAGATTCATTTTCGAGCTCTGAAATCCCAAAAACAACAAGGTTAGATTTACGATCACGGTCTTCAAAATTGGGAAATATTTCGTGCTGGTTCCTCAGGGTATCTCTAACATTAGCTGTGAAAGCGTTTAGTTGCTCCGTCCCCGCCCCATTTGATTGCAACTCATTGATGCTTACTTCAAGGTTAATCAGACGCCTACCAAAACCAGACACGATTTCTTCAGTGCGTTCAAGGCATGCTTTGATGTCTGAATGTCAGCCCTAATGGCCTGTTGCCCATCAATAATTCTGAGATAAGTTTCCTCCAGTGGGGGACCAGGGTTTACCTCGATATCCCCGCACAACACCAGCATACAGGAACAGAAACAGTTGTAGGCAATATTCAAACACATGCGTGGGCACGGGAGGACTACAAGAAATCTATCGTCACTACGTAAGGAAGAGCAATAACTAACCTGCGCCACAAAGAAAAGACGCATGGTGAACGTCCGCTGCCGTGCGTCCTCTCCGCGCCCACTGACGATGTTTGCTGTCGATGCAGTCTTTATAGGCGTCGATCCTGATGACGTCTGCCATCCTGATGACGTATTCCAGCTTTGATTATGAATTGTAACTGTGTCGTCGCTGATAAGGGAATGGTTCCCAGCTTGCGTCCCGCTGAAGCCTGACAAGGGTGTGGTAGGCGTGATGTGAAGCCACGCTGATACATTGCCCGAAAGCAGCAAAGCCTGCGCCACAAAGAAAAGACGCATGGTGAACGTTCGCTGCCGTGCGTCCTCTCCGCGCCCACTGACGATGTTTGCTGTCGATGCAGCAGTGCTGGGGAAGCCTTTGTTCCTGATACTGTATAGAGCCGCTACAACTGCAGTTAGCGCGTCCCATACTTGCAGCGCATTCTGTGCTGCTGGCGTGCGCAGGCCTGCCAGCACAGCACTGATGGCATTCAGATCAACGGTAGGGGCAGAACTTAGAGATGACATTGAGTTTCCAGCCCCAGTGGACGTGCAAGATTTCAGGAGTGACGGCCAGGTAACGGCCGAAGCAGCAAGTCCGGCATTATCAACCGCCGTACTCAGTTGATTTGGTACGGGAGGTGGAGGAGGAGGACAAGATGCAGCAGTGCTGGAAGCCTCCAGTAAATTTCACAGGTTCTCTTCCTTCCTTACACCAGAGGTGCCCCGCCAGAGACGGTTGGTTTAACTTGAAGACTGAAGCGTTCCTTCGCACCAGGGATGCCCCGTCAGAGACGCTCTCGCGATGAGTTGCCACGCAGGGATAAAGGGAAACTTAAAGATTTATATACAGATATTTACAGCATATACAAGTTAAGGCACTAGAGACGAATTAAACGGCAAAAAGATACAAAACAACAAAAAGGTGGATCTGGCTAACACTAGGGGAGGCCCCTACTCGGCATAGCCGAAGATGCACAGCACCTGACCTTAGCTCAGAACCCCTGTTCCGGCTCCCGGGCCCGGTTTTAAAGCCTTAAAGGCCCGGCCCACATTTGGTAGCTTCCAATCATGTTGCCCTGCTCACATGATTGGTTTACCGAGAGCATGGCTAGCTAGCCCTCCAGCTTCCGTAGGGCAAAACGCCCTTTCCACAAACACAAACGCACGGTCGTGCCAGCACATGCGGAGTCGAACATTCTCTCCACTACAAAATAAAATAAAAACAAACACAAATATACATTCGTGCCAGCACGCGCGTGAATCGGTACCGCGGGGCGGGGGGGACACCCGTATTTACCGGCGCTTTCGCGAGCGGTCGCGTTCCGAAAAACGAGACGCTTCGCTTTGAGGGAGAATTACTGGTTCCGAAGGCCCCGCGTACACTACCGATCCCTTACACGCCCTTCCCAAGATTATACAAAGGGCTCAAATGCCACTTTTAGAATTAAAACAAAGAAGGGATCGGTACAGGTCACAAAACCACCCTGTGGGTGACATGCCGCAGCTACACCAGCACTGGCACCAACAAAACCAAAAACAAAAAATGTACACGGGCAACAACACAACATTACGCAAAATGCTTAGGGGCACCAAGAAAGCATAAGCAAAATGCACACTCTAATACACACAGTGGCATGCCTGCCGTGCGCCGTAACACGGCGTCCAAGTTGGTGGGTTGCACCCAATTCACCACATCCAAGTCCACACTCGTCCTCGCGAATGGGCACACATGCACACAGACACTCGCAACCGGAGCGTTCATTGGCACTCATATTGGGTCCGTAAGCGGCCACGTGAGCCTCCTTAGTCGCACCGCGCGTCCCTGCGTGCGTTCGAGCCAACAGGTGTCTCGATCGACACGATTAACGCCTAATGGCCGCTACGCTCATTAGACTGGTGCCACAGCGGGGCAAGAACTCAACAGCTGGTGCCCTCCAGGATCAAACACGTCCCGGTTCTCGATGGGTCCAAACCCCTGATCACACAACGCACCTAAGGGCACGCTCTCTCCGGCGCGCCGGTACGAACCGCGTGCTGCACAAGGAGCATAGCCCCTGGCCCGTCCAAATATATCAGTACGGTCAGTCTTGCTACACTTGATATGGCGACCTGTAGCACGGAGCGTACTGTTCCTCGCACCGACTTTCAATTTGAAAGCCTCGCCCTTGCCTCCTGGTACTTTGCCTCGCTTCGAGCCATTTGCCTCGTTCCTGCAAGGGCAAACATTGAAATTGCCGCTCCCTACTTTATAGGAGCTTGCCGGCTTCACGGCATCATCTGACTCTGAGGCTGTATGAGGTGACTCGTAGTCACTTGATCCGAATTTGCCTTGAGTCAAGTCGTCACGCATTTCGTTCTCCTCGAAGGACCTGATCGGACGCTCATCGGGTGTGTTCGACAATTGCGCGGCGCTCCGCCCGGTAGGTGCAAGAGGCCCACCTCCGTTCTCTTGCTCGGATGGAACGCTCCTGCCATCACCAACGCTACGAGGCACTTCCTGCCACCTGCCCGACACCGTCTACCGTTGCGGCAACGTTAGACTTCCTCCTGACACTAGCTCCGTGTCCGAGGTCACACTCTCATTCATAGAGCCTGCAGGAATTATATCGCTGCCCTCATTGCTATCGGACAGCTTGGTCTCGATTGACCCGGAACATCGGAATTTAGTTGTTCCTTTTCGCTGCTAGCCACTCGCGGTGGCGGAGGAGCTGTGACATTTTCGCGCCCTTCAGGAATCTTATTTTCACTTCCTGCGCTTTTCGCCGCCTTTCCTAGCGAAGAGGCGTTCTTGCATATCAGCTGGTTGTTTACAGCCACCTGGCTGCTGCTTCCTTCACCTGTGCTTGACGAGCACAAGCCTTTGCCTTCCAGCGCAGGCTGTCTGGACTCGGAGCAGTTCCCCCTGGCTAGTTCACTAACTCTCCTAGACTCTTTCAGCTTAGCCAGCTTGAGCTCTAGCTGCTGGCGCCTTGCTTCTAACACCTGCAAATCCGGAGGTTTTTCCTCGCATAGCGGCGTCTTTCCTCCATTCACTTTTGCAAGTTCAGCCTGAAAATACGCTAAGCGCGCCTTCGCCAGTTCCACTCGGTACCTCACATCGAGTGAGGGCCGGTATGGATAACCTTCCATACCGCCATCTGTACCCCTCAACTGTCCTACCGCCGCCGCGGTGGCTCAGTGGCTATGGTGCTCGGCTGCTGGCCCAAAAGACGCGGGTTCGATCCCGGCCGCGGTGGCTAGAATTTCTTTGTAGGAGAAATTCTAGAGGCCCGTGTGCTGTGCGATTTCAGTGCACGTTAAAGAACCCCAGGTGGTCGAAATTTCCGGAGCCCTTCACTACGGCGTCTCTCATAGCCTTAGTCGCTTTGGGACGTTAAACCCCACAAAAACAAAACAATCAACTGTCCTACCGGCTCGAACACATGCACAGGGACGTAAACAATGCGCCGAAGGAAACTCGCAGTTTCGATGCGTCGATCCGCATTGCCCGCTCCTTGGCGTCGGAGGTAGGTATTGCTCTAGAAAGGTGCTAGTAGCAGACGAGAAAGAAGAGGTCCATCTTTCTTCTTCTCACAGGGTCGGTACCCCTATTCCAGGGCGCCGCTGAGCTTCGCTGCTCGTTGGGCGTGCTGGATCAGACCTTGTTGGCAGCCCAGATCGCCGCTGGAGAGCCGGCTCTCGCACTGTTCTGCACTTGGTTCTTTGCGAAAGCTGTCGTTCTTACATCATTCCCACGTGATGTGGTACAACGATGGTTTGCTGCCACACCACGGGCAAGTGTCCCGATATTGCGTCGGGTAAATCTTGCTAAGGATATGCAGGTTTGGGAATGTTCCTGTCTACAATCTTCGCCAATACGCTGCCTCTAGTTGATTTAGATCAGGATGAGGCGGCGGATAGCGGATCCGTACCCCCTTATAGTAGTTGAGAATGTCTGTCGGGTAGATCGTCCGATTGGGAGGAAGCTCTGCTCGTATACCCTCGAGCTACCTCGTCGGCACGTTCGTTCCCCGCTATGTCGGTGTGTCCTGGCACCCAGTAAATGCTATGTGTGACTTCTGGTGGGGTCTCGCTCTGGAGGAGCCGGAGCGCGGCGCGACCTATGCGGTCGTTCATGTATTTACGGCACGCTTCTCTCGAATCTGTAAGGATGGTAAGGGACATGTTGCTTCGATAACCGGCTACCGCCGCTAGAGCTACGGCCAGCTCCTCCCCTTCGGTTACCGTCCACCGCCACTTTCACCGGACGCTGCGATGAGCTGTCACACGCCGCTGGTCCTGTGCCCGCTGTCGTCACTTGCTGCGACCCGCCGGTGACCGTCGAGTTCTCGACGCGCTGCTTTCCTTGATCGGATGCAGTCCCGCGTCGCTGAACTACTGCCGTGGTCCTTGCGTCCTTGCCGCCGTGTCTCCGCAGGTCCTTTCTCAAACGCTGCTGTTGCCTGACGGTCACCTTTCTCCCTGCCTTCGGCCTTCTTCCTGCGCCGTCTTCCGATGACCGCACGATCCTGTCGACTGCGCCAGTAAATTTCACAGGTTCTCTTTCCTTGCACCAGAGGTGCCCCGCCAGAGACGGTTTGTTCACTCGAAGACTGAAGCTTGATCTCTGCACCAGGGGTGCCCCGTCAGAGACGCTCTCGTGATGAGTTGAGACGCAGGGGTAAGGCGAATACTTGAAGTTTATGTACAGCTATTTACATTGCATACAAGTTCAGGCACTAGAGACAAATTAAACGGCAAAACGATACAAAACAGCAAAAAGGTGGAACTGGCTAACACTAGGGGAGGCCCCTACTCGGCGTAGCCGAAGATGCGTAGCATCTCACCTTAGCCCAGAACCCCGCTTCCGGCTCCGAGGCCCGCTTTTAAAGTCTTAAAGGCCCGGCCCAGGTTTGGTAGCTTCCAATCATGTTACACTGCTCACATAATTGGTTTACCGAGAGCATGGCCAGCCCTCCAGCTTCCGTAGGGCAAAACGCCCTTTCCATTGCAAAATAAAAGTAAAAACAAACACAAATACACATTCGTGCCAGCACGTGCGCGAATCGGAACGCGCCCCCAGCCGCGTTCCGATGACCCCGCGTACACTACCGATCCCTTACAATATCCGTTGTGATTCTTCGACGGCGAAGAGTTATCTAGGTCGGGCGAAGAGTCCTTGCAAGTCAGACTATGACTGACTAGAATCCTTGAAAATCTTCACGCGCATTTTTACGTTGTTTGCGTGGTCCGTTAACCTATTGTTAACCCATCTCCGAGTTTGGCCAAAGTGCAATTTTCTGTACCTTGAGGGAATTTCGTATACTGCACTTTCACAGCAATCAACAAAAGCCGCCTGGGCTTCTTGCCGTGGTCATGTTGCTAGGTTGTCTCTGTGTCTGTGATTCTGGAGAGCTATGACTGGTTTCTGGCTATAGAAAACGCCAGCTAGCCAATTTTTCAGATCATGCGATAACGTGTAAACGTATCACGGTACCTTCTGCGTGCTCTGTTTGTGCGTGTCACGTGTTTCCGGCTTTCATGTGTATGTCTTTTTTGGGGTCTTTCGCGACAGAATTGAGGAGCTGCTGAGGATATCCGGTGCTAAACAGTCTTTCGGTTTCGTGGTTGAATGCACCTGGAATAAGGTGCGGACAATATTTGCCGAGAGCGTTCTTCAGGCACAAAGTGACACGAGGTTAGAATGGGCGGAACGCATGAAGTTGTTTCTGGCGTGTTGTTTATAGCAGCAGCACTTGCCAACAAGTTTAAAACGGAACTACAAATTAAACTTTGGTCATTGACAGAATATTCGTGCCTTAGGAAAAGGTGGCTCATCACCTTTTCAAACACATCAAACACATTCCGCTTTCATATTCAATTGTGCGCGCTTCGCAATTCAAAAAACTAGATAATCATTCACAAAGCGAAAGACTTTACGAACATACTTTGTTCATGAGTGAGGCTCAAAGTTGAAGACTAAAAACAGTAAGTATAAAGTCATTAAGGACTGCGGTGGTGCAGGCCCCAGTGCATACAGCGTGCTATTGCTTGTGTGCTTAGTCTTAGGCATTTTGGTAATGGTTCAATATAGCCATAACGATGCGCTTTAGTGGGTGCTGCTCAGTGGGTGGCTGGTAATAGGATTTTCGCCTAGACAGTTGAAATACCCGAGTAATTTTAGAGCAACTAAAGAAAGTGTTACATGCAATGCAAAGGGCAAAAGCGGCTATTTAGGAGCCTGGTTTGTTGACGGATGACGGCAGTTATTCCTAAAAGGACTTTTGATCGTCTTTAAATCTTGCCTCACGACCTCTAGAGTATTGCAATTATAGGAGAACATACACTTTGTCCAAACCTATTGGAAATGAGGCAAAAAATACGTAAAAAATAGACTCGTCACTTAGTGTTCGTTGGTTACAAAGCATTCAATAAGGCAATCTCTAGTGGAATTTTGTAACCCTTACACTTTTCAAGCAATGAGGAGGCTTACTTTCCTAAGGGCTACTCGACAACAGCCCACCATGGTACTGTAGCAGCCTATCGTGTACGGCGTTTTTGTTCTATTCTTTGCCGGTTTCGCGTTAGGCTTTGACCACCTCGTCATCGTGAATGGATGCTGCTGCGGAGGTCTGCTGAACCGTCAGCTTGTACCCCTTATTAAAACCAATTACGAGAAATATCTCCCACTCGTAACTACTGTAAAAATACACAAAGCGCATTAAACAATTCTTGTTGGAGAATATTTGTGAAGACGCGGCCTTATTATCCTAGACAAGCTGCAATTTATTAGAGCCCCTTTCAGAGCACCTTTAACATAGGAAATTTTATAGAAATGAGACTCAGCTTGACCTATCTTGTTATGCTAAGTGCCTTTGCACACGAATGAAACATCCGACTGAGCAGTCGAAGTAAACAGAGTACTACACTTTATTGGGTCACTTTTCTCTTCACTGCAGCCCGTAATTCATCCAAACTGTCTTTATAATTAGACGGCGTGTTCACTCCAGCTTCGGCAGGGAGGAAGGAAGACGAGGAGAAGAATTTTTCTCCTCGGAGTGATTAAAGAACCAGCGATAAATGACACCAAAAAATTAATGAAGTGGTGGAAAGGGTGCCTATACCGCTAGTTAATGTTTCGACAAAGGATCCTGTTCCACCAAACAAAGGCAAGTTCGCTGCCTGAGTCTTGCCTTCCGCCCCGTCTTGAATTTATTTTTGTGTTGACAAGATTCCCATATTCCTGTCTTCTCAATACCATGCACCAACATTATAGCTTCTGAAAACCTGTTTAGTGGCATTCATGCTTGTTTCATAACTTCTAAATAACAAGGTTATCATGCACAAGCACTTAAAAGAAGGCGGTGAACCTATCAACGCACTCAAATGCCCCCTCTAATGTTACCGCCAACTTATCGGCTAAACACTTTAAACAATCTACAATTTTGATTTAGAACAAGCCTCTCAATTTAAGCAGTATATCTTGGCTAAAGAAAGCCAATTTAATAGTTTTTCTATGGAACACAAGAAAAACTTGGACAACGCTTAACCAACCATTAACCACACAAGGATGATGAACTGTGCAAGTTGGAGAGGATGCTTGTTTGGAAAAAACCAGCGAGAAAGAAGAACGGGGCGTAAGCATGAGAACAATGACAAGCGCTGTCTCAAAATAGAATCTATTGATAAAAAGTGTACAGATTAAATAGCAAAGACCACATAAAAAACATGAAGACAAACGGGATTGAAAAAGCAAGTAAGAGAAATTAACACAAAAATGAAGGAAACCAAAATTTGAAAATGCATTAGGTCACTACTGAATCAAGGTAAGTACCGTATAGACTCATGTAATGGATTCAAGGAGAGGGCTGAGTCGGGCTGGTTGGTTCATGTTGAATGGTACGGCAAAACAGCGCTGACGGACGGGACGGAAGAAGATGAGACAAACACATGCGCTGAACTTTGTTAGTTGGTTGGTTGGTTGGCCTCAAGTAGAATGGCACATACCCACTACGGGGGAGTGGCCAAGACACAGGCGGTAAACTGTTTAAATGGTAAAATGATTAGGAGTTTTAGAGGAAAAGGAGAATTAATAGGGTATAGGCTGACAGATTGGACGACGCAACGAAAGGGGTCCTGTTAGCTGGGAGATCGAAGATGGGACGACGGCTTTATGTGCAAATTTGAATGCATCATATGGAATGGTTCAATTCTGTATTGACTGAAAGAGAGACAGAAAAAAATGAAATAAAATAAAATAAAATAAAAATATAATAATAATAATAATAATAATAAATGAACTGTTTGATAATCAGAAAAATGAAAACAAATAGAAAAATAAATAAATAAAAAATTTACATTAGCATGGGAGTCGCTGTGTTTCTAGAAGAAATTTTTGAACTGCCCAGCGCGCACTCCTGTTGCTTCGTCCAAGCGAAGTAGCGCCAAAGGAAAGAACAACCTCAGTGGTCACAGGCAGACCCAGCTGGTGAAACGGAATTTCTAATAGGCGCCTCCTCAATGAAGAGAATCGGCGGCAGAACAGCAGGTAGTGATCCACTGTCTCAGGCTCGGCACAAAATGGGCACAGTGGAGAAACCGCCAGACCAGATCTGTGAAGGTAGAAATTTAGCAGAGGAACTCGGCATCGCAAACGCGTGAAAGAGACCTCCAGTCTGCGCGAACTCCAATATTTGCTGCTCCAAGGGTGCAGAAGGTGCTTATATTCGGGAGATGAAGTAAGCGCCGAGGCTGAAATTTCCTGAAATATTCTGTAACTACGAAACCTCACCGCAGCTGTATATGCGCAGGTTGGCAGGACAGCAATTATTGGGCCACAGAGAGAGGCCCTTGCTAATGAATCAGCAACCTCATTTAACTGAATGCCCACATGACCCGGTACCCAAAACAACCTCACCGAATTTAGATGGAGCGGGATCAGCTGCTTAAAGAGGCGTAATGCCCGAGACTCAGAGGGTGATGATAATGAAAAGCAAATAGATAGAGAGTCCGTCATAACCATGACTTGGGAAACGGCAGGATCTAATTTACGTAAGGCTAGAATGACAGCTAATAATTCGGCCAGATAAATTGGAGTGAAGTCAGGGAGACGGAGAGAAAAGGACCATCCCAATGCAGGTGAAAAAATGCCCACACCTGCCTTTTCACGATCCTGCGAGGCATCGGTAGCAATGAGAATATGAAAAGGAAAGGACCTTAGGTGGTCCTGTAACAAACCGTGAAGGAGAGGAAAGGGCTGGAGCTTGGCATGCGATGGGAAAATGTTATCAAATGCAATCTCGACTGAAGGTGAGATGTTATGCAGTGGATGGATATCTGTGAGCTTAATGTTTAAGGGATCGAGGAGAGACTGCACGAAACATATCTGCGGAGTATGCAAACGAGACCAGGTGGCATTTAAAAAGACTGCGGGTTGACTACGAAATATTACATTGGATGTGTGGAGAGGAGAGTCGCACAATTTTAAAAAGGGTTGGACTGTTAAAAGGCGAAATCTGGCTAATAAAGATGGAATTCGCGCCTCAAGGTGCAGGACAACATTAGCTACATACTTTGGAAGTCCCAAGCAGAGGCGCAACGCCTCACGCTCCAAGAGCACAAGCGGTCGAAGTTTATAGGCAGGAGCTCCTGAGAACAAAACACATCCGAACTCCAAAATTGGGCGGACATACATTTAATAGATCAGCAGAAGTGTGTGCCTTCTCATCCCTGACCTAGCGCTGCAAAGCCGACGCAGGATGCCAATGGCCCGAACTCCTTTTACAAAAACTTGCTCAATGTGAGCCCGCCAGGAAAGAGTAGAGTCATATATCACTCCACAATACTTCACTGTTTGAACCTGAGGAATTATATGATTTCTATAAGCAACGCAGATATGTACAGGATGAGAAACCGGGAAGACCAACAAGGCGCATTTGTTCGCATTGAGGGACAGATGAATACTTCCTAACCAGTTGTCAAGAATATTGAGGTAATCCTGCAAGATCTGATACAGAGAGTGAATATCTTTTGCAGAAGCAAAAAATGCGATGTCGTCAGCGTACACGTAAGTTGTCACATTATGGATGCATGGAATGGAGCTTAGAAAAATGTTAAAAAGAACAGGGGAAAGAACTGAGCCTTGCGGTACACCTCTTGTCTGTCGAAATTTCCTTGAAGAAACACAATTTCGGCAGCAATAAAATTCTCTGTTTTCCAGGAAAGCAAAGATCCAGGCTACGAAATAGTTTGGGAAATTAAGGACCTGTAATCTGTGTAACAGCATCGAGTACTCGACGCTGTCGTAGGCTTTACTGATATCCAGAGTGACAAGCGCGGCAAACTGTTTAGTGCTGCGAGCTAATTTAATACGGCTCTCAAGGTCAGTATGAGCACACCAAATCGAACAGCCCGGCCTGAAACCAATTTGACAAGGATTCAAGATATCATTTGCAGAAATGAAAGACATGATACGACGAAGCAGGACCCGTTCCACCAATTTCACTAAATTCGATGTTAATGAAATCGGGCGTATGTTGTCAGAAGTGAAACCCTCCCCTTGTTTTTTAAGTAGTGAAACTATTTCCGCAAGACGCCACTGATGGGGTATCCATGGACCTTTAAGGAAATGGTTAACCAGAGCCAATAGATCTTCAGGAGATTCGGTAAAAAAAACCAGGAGCCGCTGGTGATAAGCGCAGAACGATTTGCGAAAGCTCAGGCATAGTGACCTCAATGAAATCACTTGAAATGTATGAGAATGTAGGTGGAGAATGAAGTGCAGATGTGAATCGACGTTCTAGGCCACCCGCAATTCCCTCTAAGGCCTTAGCGATGTCAGCAAGGGATTGAACGAGGGATTCAATATTGACAGCCGGTGGAATCACTTTCCTTCTCCTCATAAAATTAAACAAGGCCCGTTTATTCCCTGACTGAGAAAGAAAATCATAATGACTTGTAATATACTCCTCCTTCGCGCGGGAGATAGTGCGCTTAAATGTTGCTGCGACATACTTATAATCTAACCAATTTTTTGGGCATTGATTTAGGAGGAGTTTCTTCCAGGCTGCTTTCCGCCGTCTATAGGCACGCGTGCACTCTGCATTCCACCAATTATTGGTGAATGCATCCTTGGATCCTGTGACAATGAATTGAGACTGTTGTCTTGCGCGTTCCAACACTGTGCATATATGTGTAGCTTTACATTCGGAATTTGTAGGTGTGTTTCGGTCCGAATCGATTGTGAGAGCTCATTTGAGAGTGTCTTTAAAGCGACTGTAATTTATGAAAGTGCGCTGTTGTCGTTCGGGAAGAGTTAAGTTACACGCAACCCTGAAACTAATCGGTAGATGATCACTGTTTGTCGCGCAGTCAACAGGTGCCCAAGACGTGACAGAGACTCCTGGGGAGGAAAAAGTTAAGTCTAACACAGACCGCACATACCACGTACAAATGTAGGCATTCCTGAGTTGTTGCAGACTATGTTGTTGTCGCAAACCCAATCAAATAGTCTAGAGCCGAAACAATCTGTTTTAAACCCCCACGTCACGTGGTGCGAATTAAAATCCCCAACTAATAAAACCTGAGATCTGCTGCTAGACATCAATGAGTCAAGGGGCCGAGTGTCATGCACACCTGAAGGGAAATATGCGTTAGCTACAGTAAAGGGCTGTTGACCTGGGATATTGAGATCAACCGCAAGTATTTCGCACTGACTGTCCGCATACTGAAA
This sequence comes from Amblyomma mixtum, assembly GCF_055824585.1. Lineage (NCBI taxonomy): Eukaryota > Metazoa > Arthropoda > Arachnida > Ixodida > Ixodidae > Amblyomma > Amblyomma mixtum. Next base: position 36,509,849 of record NC_143015.1, read on the forward strand.
AGAAATCAAGGCCCTGTGACAAAGCTTTAAGGAAATCAGCAACAACAACCCTCCCCCTCGTGAAGACCTGTCTAGCCGGAACGAACGGAAATCTTTAAGATGATAATTAATATCTGTAGTAAGCCATGTTTCCTGTAACGCAATTACATCCGGTTGAAGTTGATTGCATAGGCATATTAAATCTGTTGAAGCTGAGGATATAGATCGGCAATTCTATTGGAGAACACTTAACGACCCTATCTTGGCGGGAGTGCTGCAGCGGCAACTGCCGCTTCGATAATCCTGGTCTTAGGGTTTTGGTTTCCATGACTTTTCTTGGACTTCGACTGGTGACAAGATGGATCCGGGACACTCAAAGGAGACCCACTTCGTTTTTGGGCGCGGGTATCGAATTCCATCTCAACACATTCATCAGAGGATGCGTCCTTAACGCTGTTCGGGAGAGATTTTTCAGGAGTCATTTGTCGCTCATGCTGACTTTGGCCCTGTAGAGCGCTATTGATGTCCACAGATGGTGGAGGAGCAGCCGAAACCATAGAGGACAAGAGCGGAGCGGCGTGCGCTTGCAGCAGATTAGTCATCTGGGTAGCTACTACCTGTGAAATGCACGTGGATACAGTTTCCATAATGCGTTCCATTGCATTCGCCACTGCTTTTTCAACCGCAGCGGTAATGGCTTGTGTCCAAGAGGCGTCCATTGCAGGTGGACATTTGGCAGCCGCACTAGAATAACATGAGGCTCTATCTTTGACTGCGGCAAAGGCCTCTCGTCGCGTGCATCGACGTTTATCTATAATCTCTAGAACTTGGACTTTTTGAGCTCGTGCAGGACAATCAGGACAGTTGGCAGAATGGGCACCACCACACAGGCAACATTTTTCTTGCTGTTCAGGGCATTCTTCTCTAGCATGGCTTTCGCCGCATGCACAGCATCGTGAGCCCGATTTGCAGGCTTTGGCGCTGTGGCCAAATCTCCAAAAGTTCTGACACTGAAGGGGACGAGAGTTAAATGCGTCAACTCGAAACAATAGTGGCCACACTTTGATTTCTGAAGGGCACACTACTCCTGCGAATGTGGCTATGACGGACTCTGTAGGTATATTCACCCCCTCTACCATTCTGCTGCAACGATGGACCGCAATGACGCCCGCAGACGAGAGGTTCTCCAGCGTTTCCGAAGGGCTCAATCGAGAGTCAACACCTCGGTCTAAGCCCTTGGAACATGCTAGATGAGGCGGAATAAATGCGCTCACCGGGTGGTTGGCGAAGGAGGTACACTTCAAAAGGTCGGCGACACAATCCTTGTCCGGTGACCTGCACAATATCCCACCCTTGCCGAACTGCCGCACATCTGTGATTCGCATGTAGTGAGGCGATGTAGTCTGAAGGGCCACCTGCACTGCTTCCGGGTTGTTCAAACGAATCGCGCCTCCATCAGCAGGAACTAAAGCCACATGAATGCTGGTTACTCCACTGCGAAAAAAGACATCGATTGGGAGCTGGTCCTGTGGAAGAGAGGCCGACCAAGGGGAAAACCTTGGCCGGGAGAAGAGGTAGACATTAAGCCGTCGTCCCGCGCCCAATCACCCTATAACAGGAGCAGGCACAGAAAACAAGAAGGAGAAATTTGGCAAGCTAGCACAACACCGCCAGGTACTCAGCCGCCACCCCGCAGTTCACTTGCCCGGATTCGAAGCTAGGCCTAGGGGACGAGTATTGAAGAAGGGAGCAGGAACAAAATCGAAGGCTGACTGGTGAGCGCGTGAACCTAATAGCTTCAGCGAAGCTGGAAGCTACGTGTCAGACGGCTGCGAACCCTCTTCTACGTACTACGATGGTTAGTTCAGCGCATGTGTTTGTCTCATCTTCTTCCGTCCCGTCCGTCAGCGCTGTTTTGCCGTACCATTGATCATGTAATGGCCGCATTCATGTATGACCACTCGCTTAATTTAAAAAAGAAATCGCTAAAGATATATTTAAAAATTACCCGAGTGGAAGCGGGGCCAAGAATTTCAGGAAATGGTCAGTGCCATCTACTGTGCTGCGCAAGAAGCCCAGAAAGTTGTGGTTACTACTGCCAGGTGGGGCTAAAAAATCAAGCGCTGCGCAGATCGAGAACAGCCAAGAATAGCCAAAGCCACTTCCAGACACAGCCGTCTGTTTGCGCTTCTCGTTTTACTACCATTACCTCTCCATGATTACCTCGCTCGCCCAAGGCCAGTAACGTGCAATCTCGAAATCGGAACGCATGGCTGCCCTGATTTGTCCTGCGCTCATGAGCTGAAGTTTTTTTTTTCTCAATGGGAAATACGTAAGATGTACCGCTCACTTTAACATGAAAGTGATTGACTACGCAAAAGAGGAAGGAAGAAGACCTGCTGTACGAAAGTTCGGTGTTGATGAAAAATGCGTACTACGATGGTTCACCCAAGAAAATGCTCTCAGGAGAACAAATCTTCAGAGGCGCGCTTTCCGAGGGCAGCAGAGTATGTTCCCCGAAGTCGAAGACTCACTTCTCGAGTACGTGATGGGGACGCGGCGGAACGGCTTCGCTGTTTCAACTGAGATGCTGCGCATGAAAGCGCTCGGCATTGCACGCAGCAAGGGGGTAGCGGCTACTGTGTTTAAAGCCAGGAATGGATGGGTTCGGCGCTTCCTGACGCGAATTAAGATTTCTCTTCGTCGCCGCATGATGATGTGTCAACGTCTGCCCGAGGAGTATGGTGAAAAGCTTCTGTAGTTATAGAAGTTCATTACCAATAAGCGCAGATAGCATGAGTACCTACTCTCTCAGATTGGTAACGCCGATCAAAACACAGTTTGGTTTGACGCTCCCGAGAATATGACAGTCGAGGCGAAAAGGAAGAAGAGCGTGCATGTGCTTACAACGGGGAGCGAAAGACAGCGATGCACGGCCATGCTTTTCAGAGCGGATGGACGAAAACTATCGCCTTGCGTAGTTTTTAAGCGGAATCGTCGGCCCGCGAAGGAATTCCGTGACGGCATCTTTGTTAGGGCACAAGACAAAGGATGGATGTCGGATAGCCTGGTCACGGACTGGTTGAATTGCGATTGGGAGAAGCGATTGGGTGCGAATATTGCGACGCGTTCTCTACTTGTCCTGGACTGCTTCAGAGGACACCTGACAGAGAGCGTGCGGCAACAGCTTCGCGCATCTAAGACCGACTTGGCCGTCATACCTGGAGGTATGACCGGCATGCTTCAGCCGCTGGACGTCTCCGTCAACCGCCCTTGTAAGTGCGGATTTCACCGTGCATACAGTGAGTGGATGGCAACGGCCGTCCACCAGAAGACTCCGACCGGCTGGCTGAAAAAGACATCCCGTGTATACCCGTGTGCCACTGGATACTCGAAGCGTGGGCCGCGGTTTTGTTCGAGACCATGGAAAAACGTTTCTAGGTGACAGGCATATCCAAGAAGCTGGACGGCCCGGATGATGACTTCATCTGGAACAAGGACGAAACTGAGGTCCCGACGAGTTCGGAGGAGGAGGACGACGGCGAGGAATGATGTTTTGGACACGGACGAGCCCGAAATCCCGACAGGTACCACCACAAATATTTTTTGTTTTATTTTTCTCCGTGTAATGGCCACATGCCCGATTTTATCCCCAGATCTCGGGAAAAAAAATTCACGAGGGCACTTCGTTAACCTAAACTGTAGTGAGGCGGAAGCCTTGAGAGTGGTGTTGATGCTTGTGTCACTGATGTTAACATGTAAAGCCTCGCCTCTAAGAGCGGAACGCGAGAGCGTCATGCAACGCTGTCAGGGAGTCCACAGAAAGCCATCGCTCGTTCGGCTGTACGCTTTGCTCGTCGGAAAATTAGTTTTTGAGGAAAGGAAATGTATCTGTCTCGCATGTCTCGGTGGACACCTGAACCTCGCCGTAAGGAAAGGGTGGTGGTGGTGAAAAACATTTATCGTGCATTAAATGTTTACAGAGAGGTGATTGGGGTAGACCCTATTGGCCCTTTCCCCTAACAATACTAGGTGGAGCCCATTGGCAAGCAACGCCGCCCGCGTCCGGTGAACCTAGGCCTTTTGGGTCTTTAGGCCCTGACAGCCGAGCAGGGCCGCCTCCCAGTCCTCTCTGGTGGGGTTGGGGTTGAGGGGGATAGATCGGTTTGATTGACACGCCCAAACCATGTGGAAGGTGTCAGCCACCTCCCCACAGAACCTCCCCACCTCCCCACAGGGGGGGGGGGAGGCGCTGTAGGACCTGAAAAAGTCAGATAAGAGGATTAGTCAGCGTGGTACAGGGAAATGAGAAGAAGGCAAACAACATAGGCTGGCACTGGAAGGAGGGGCATTTCCAAGGAAGGACAAGGCAGGGGGGGGGGGGGGGGGGGGGCTCTCTTTTGGCTTTCTCTGAACTCGAGCCATTTCCCCCTCCCCCTGCCTTGTGGGGAGTGGGGAGAGTGGGCAGCCTTGCCTCACTGATGATTGGACAGGAAAAAGTTCGCTGAGCGTCCTGTTTATTACAATACGCGTTGTACAGTCGCTGTAAGCCATCGTGACACCTTCAATAATCACGCTGCCGATATTGGTATGTTTTAGTACCTCAAACTTTATTTCGTGCGAGACCTGGTCAAAAGCCTTCGCCAGGTCGAGCTGCAGCATAGCAACTCGGCCTGTGAACGCGTCGCAGCACTCTAAAACACTTCTCGCAATATGAGTATTAGTTGTGATCGTGCGGCCCTTTATTCCGCATGTTTGGGAGGCCCCACAAGACTTTTAATTACTGTTTGTGTTCTCTTCGCCAAAACTTTCATTAAAATTTTATAATCGGTGTTTGTTAATGTAATTGGCCTGTATGACTCAACCGACAACAGCTTCTCTGGGTCTTCTGTTTTTGGTATTAGCACCATGTGACTTGTCCTAAAAGAAGGGGGCAGTGTATTTTCCTCGTACGCTTCTGCGTACACACGCTGTAAAATCACTGACAGTTCGGGCGTAAAAGCCTTGTAAAAGGCTGCACTTAAGCCATCGGGCCCGGGTGACTTGCCTACAGGTAATTCCTTTATCGCCGTCACAATTTCGTCCGTGCTTATAGCACCTTCTAGGCACTCTTTAGTTTCATCTTCTAACTTCGGCATGTCAGCAAGAAACTCTTCTTCAAATCCACTTCGCACTTTTTTTGCGCCGCCAAAAAGATACCTATAGTGCTCGACGAATGCCCTTGCAATTACCGCGCTATCAGAACTGATTTCATTTTGATAAGATATCTGTTTGATGTCCTTCTTCGTAGCGTATCGTTTTTCATCGCCCAGCGCCCGCCTATTTGAGCTTTCCCCCAGCCATAACCTTTCTGCGCATGCGCGAATCACTGCTGCTTTGTATTTTTCCACATCAAGCACTTCCAATTCGCTTTTAACTTTGCTTACTTCAGTAGTGTATGCGCCGGGTTCCTCTCCTTCCATCCTTACTAGCCATTCAAGCTGCCGTTTGAGCTCATTTTCCTTTAACGTTTCGTTGTAGCGTCGGATAGTGCCCCTTTCAATCGCCATCATTTTTACTTGGATTTTTAGTTCCTCCCACGCGACCGCGTACTGCGCGGGCTCCCTTGTCAACACATCGTCAATCTTTTCTTTTACGCTATTAACGAAAGTGTCATCTTCGAGCAGTTTAGCATTAAGCTTCCTCTGTTGCCAATTAAACTTTGATTACTTTATTTTCGTCCCTAGCGTAAAGGACACCATACAGTGGTCACTAAAGCATACAGGTGTAACGGAATAACAGTTACAAAGAGGTATCAGATCCAGTGACAGATACACTCGGTCTAGTCTCGCATGACTTTTCCCCTGAAAATGTGTGTATTGTCGTTTTCCCGCGTTTGATAAAACCATGCCAACATCTTCAAGGTTATGTTTTTTTTATTATTATTAGTACCTCAAATGCCCCTTGGTATCGGGTATTACATGAGGGATGGGCATAATGCTCAAGTGAAGAGTGGTTCGATGGCAGTCTTGAAGGAATGTGGGTCGGAGTGGCGCACAGCGTCGACAGGCAGTTTGTTCCAGTCCCGAGCGGTCTGAACAAAAACGAACGAAGATGTGCTGTGGTCTGTGCTGGGGGCGGATAGACGGCTTTAGGATGGCTGGTGCGGCTTGACTGTCGATGAAGTGGTAAGATTGCTGAAACATTGAGTGGCGTATGGTAGAATTTGTGAAAAAGGCACAGCCTGAAGATGCAGCGTCGCTTTTCAAGATTAGTAAGATTAGCCCGTGATTTGAGTGCAGTGACACTGGAATGATAGGAGTAGTCTGAGAAAATAAACCTTGCAGTGCGATTTTTTAGAGCTTCGAGGGTGTTAGAAAGATTAGCTTGATGGGGATCCCAGACTGAGCATGCGTATTCTATTTTAGGTCTGATAAATGTAAGATAAGGAAGTGTTTTCACGGATGCAGAGGCTAGGCGCAAGTTTCGACGGAGGCAACCAAGAGTGCGATTGGCTTCGTTAGTAATGTTCATTATATGCTCTGACCAGGTTAGTGTATCTGAAAGGGTGACGCCAAGGTATTTGTAAGAGTGGACAGATGAGATTACCGAGCCACAAATGGTGTAACTTGATGCCTGATAGTTTTTCCAACGGTGAAATGAAAGCAAAGACGTTTGATTAGCGTGTTCAATAGTTCAGCGCTGTTGTCTCTAACGTGGGGGTTGTTTGCACGATCGTCCACACAACAGACACAGTTGAAATCATCCAGAAAAATAACAGCACTATTACATTTGATGTAGGGTTCAAGGTTTTCGAAAAAAATAAGTCGGTCTTGCATATCATTTGGTGCATACACACATATCAGTCGCCATTGCGAACCGGCAAAAAGAAAATTTAAAATAATCAGACGCCCATTTTCACTGACAGTTAGCGACTCCTCAAAAATGCCAGCGCATTTACGTGTTAAGACGGCACAACCACCAGATGTACCTACAGCATGGCAAATAGAAACATTATAATGCGCTGTAAACGCTGCAACCATACGTTCTGTCTGCTCCTGGCTCTCAACTTTCGTTTCTTGCACAGCCACAATGTCAAGCTCATTGTCTAGGCAGATGCGGCTGAGCTGGTATTTTCGCCGCCTTGCTGAAAGACCTCGAACATTAATGGTGGCAATCCTTAGTGTTTTCTCCATTTTAGCTATCATTTAAGAGCAGGAACAGACAGATCGTGCAGTGGAGACAGACATGTGACGCGTAGCAGTAGCCAGAAATGCTCTTTGCGCGCAGCATACAGTACAAAATGCCCAACACTGTCTCCTCTCTCGTACCTTGGTAGCGTCGCGCGAGCACACCGCTGCTTGACCGTCCATTGCTTGGCGTTGTGCTCCTAGGAGCCCTCTGAGGCACAGGTCCCAGCGTCTACGGGGGCGGTTGTGCCGCCGGTCTTCTGTCCGGCGGGATGTTAGGTTTCGGGCGTAGTGACGCCCGGCGTCCCCCCACCGTTTTAGGTGGTGGTTCATCGTTGCTGGGAGAAAGTAGCTCGCCGTCGTTTAACATTTCCTTGCTCGATCTTTTACCAGTTGCTCCGCTTGCCTCGACGCCGTCCATATCGACCACGCCCTCCTCAACCTCGGGTGTCTCTTCCGGCTCACCTACGCTTTTGACTGCTTGGTTGCTGGGACCTTCTTTGCAGTGCTCGACATCCTCCTGCTTTTTCTCCGTATTGGCTCTCTCAGGAGGCAGTTCAGGTGCAGCCTTCGACACGCTGTCGTTACCACCTGAAGCTTCTTCGGCGTCAGCCTCATCCATGAGGAGTTCGGAAACATCCTCTTTCCCTCTCAGTCCAATGACACTGGCGTACGTCCTGACACACTCGGACTCGTCATGCCCGTAGCGCCGGCAAAGCGCACAACGTGGTACACGACATTCTCGCCGTACGTGGCCTGTGTTGCGGCACCGAAGGCAAAGCGGAGCCCTCCCCGGGACAACAACTAGTGCCTGCTCCCCAGCAATGCGCACCTGATGGGGCAAATCGTCGACCGACAGGCCCGTTTTGAGCCTAAGAGTCACCAGTCGCGTCGACGACCCTTTATCCTGTACGCCTTGAACTCGCCACCGTTCCCTTGCAACTTCAGTGACCTTTCCATATGATGAAAAGGCATGGCGTATGTCTTCATCTGGCACGTTATGCAGCATCCAGTGTAGCTTCAGGTGATTGTCTTGATTGGTGGGGTCGATGACCACACAGCGCCGCTCTTTCACTTTGATGTCGCCCTCGCTGAGTATCTTCTTCACACCGTCGCCGCTTTTGAATGTCACTGCCCACACATGGCTCATTTCATACGCCCCCAGGGCGACTACCTCGGACAGCAGCGATAAGCCAGCCAGCGCATATCGGAAATGTTCCCCACGATACGGTCGATACCGCACATCTGCATGCAAAAAAATGGTATTTAAAACAACACGACCTGTTGGTAGCTGCGAAAGACGCACTTGATATTCCTTGTCGTCGTTGGCAACACCCCTAGTACCGCGGCCCGGCTGGGCCGCTGAAACCGCTCCTGAGGAGCCTGACATTCCGTGACCGTCCTGCTCGAAAGTCGGAAAAGGAATCCTCCCTGAGCTGGCAGGCCAGAACTGTTCCAGGAATCGTGGTAACCCATGCCGTTCGTGTTTCTGCTGTGCACACACTACGGCTTCGTTCACCACTCAGGTAAAAGTGGCAGTGCCTGCACCATGGACGTTAAAATGCGTTGAGAGCAGGAGAAAAAAAAAATATAACGTGGCCTGCGCAGGGATTGAACCTACGACCTTCGCGTTATTAGCACAACGCTCTAACCAACTGAGCTAGCAGGCCAGAACTGTTCCAGGAATCGTGGTAACCCATGCCGTTCGTGTTTCTGCTGTGCACACACTACGGCTTCGTTCACCACTCAGGTAAAAGTGGCAGTGCCTGCACCATGGACGTTAAAATGCGTTGAGAGCAGGAGAAAAAAACATATAACGTGGCCTGCGCAGGGATTGAACCTACGACCTTCGCGTTATTAGCACGACGCTCTAACCAACTGAGCTAGCAGGCCAGAACTTTTCTTTTTCTTTATTACCGACTTGGCCGGGCAAACAAAACAAAAATACAATGACATGACAATAAAAGCACTGGTCAGTTTCTAGCTAGTGCACGATGATAAAATGGGTTAAATGATTTTAGTTGGTCGAGGACAGGCAGCCACTCAGGCTGAGGAGCTTGCTGTCCGAAAACTTCCTGAGTATACATGATGCTCTCAATGAAATACTGATGAGCCGGATTCACAACATGTTCATGCCTGACATCCATTCGCGTACGCCATAGGCTGTGCATGCAGAGCAACATTAGCAGGTCGCAAGGCACTTCACCTGGCTCTGCACATGGTAGGAAGCGTATTCCAAAAGGAGTCAGGGGGAAATCTTTTTTCAGTGTGCGCTTCAACACATCCCAAAGAAAAACAGCGTCATGACAGTCGAGAAAGATATGTTCTATAGTTTCCACTTTCTTGCAAATAAGACACTCTACTGACCAAGGTACAAAAAGGCCTTTGCTTTGCAGCCATGGCTTCACTGGGAGGGTTCCAGTATGCAATTGAAAAAAGAAAGAACGCACTGAAGGCTTCACCGGCATTCTTTTGACTCTTTTTAGCACATCCCTTTCGGGACCCAGAAGATAAGCACTACGATAAACAGGCACTGGCAGAAACACATCAAGCAGGTCCTTGTACATCTTTTTCCTTGTTACAATGGTTTGATACTCATCGGAAAATTTTGACCGAAGAATACGGACTGCTGCAACAACTTCTTGCAAAAAAGCACTTAACCCACTCCGCCCTGCAGACATAGATGACACAACATAATCAGGCAGTGATTCTGACAATCGCACTTGTATAACAGTTCGCAGAAAATCATTATCTTGACGCAAGAAAAAGAATCTAGTGACTATCTGTCTCAGAAATAAATTTGACAACCCTAGCCCCCCGTTCCGCACCTTGTGGAACAGATTGCATCGGCTGGTACGTTCCCATGTTGACGCCCAAATAAATGTTGCAAACACTCTGTGCAACCTTCGCACTGAAGTCCTTGGCAAAGTTAACGCTTGCAGAACGTAAAAAATCCTCGCTACTAAAAACATGTTGCACACCGTAGCTCTTGCGAACATGGAAAAGTTGTGACCGCCCCATTTGCTTGTCTGAGCTTTGACTCGTTCGGTTTCATGGGCCCAATATTCTTTGCTTTCTGTGTAGTTGGTTAGCGGCACGCCGAGGTACTTTCCTGGCGTGTCTACCCACTTCATTCGACAGAATACTTCTGGCGTGGCCTGCCACTTTCCATGCCAAAAACCAAAACATTTCTGCCAGCTTATCGCGCAGCCACTTGCATCACAAAAGTTGACGGCTTCTCTCACCACTTCTTGCACGCTTTCCTGGTCTCTGCAGAACACTGCTATATCATCTGCATATGCCAATACCTTCACTTCATTATGACAAGGCGTAACCTCGAATGTTTTGCGTAGTTAACAGCTTTAAACAAAAGGGCTCCAGGTAAAGTGCAAAAAGCAGTGGAGAAAGAGGGCAACCCTGCCTCACTGACGACAAGACAGGAATACTATTACTCAGGCGGTTATTAATTATGAACCTTGATGTACAGCCATCATAAACCATTTTCACGCCATCAGTGATGATACATCCTACATTCACATGTTCCAAGAGCACGAACAAAATTTCACGCACAACTTTATCAAACGCCTTATGCAGGCCCAGTTGCATCATGACGACACGACCCTCCGTAGCATCACAGCATTCAAGGACACTTCTAGCTACGTGTATGTTAGTAAAAATGGATCTTTGTTTTATGCCGCAGGTCTGGTGTGGGCCAACAAGGGTTTTAATTACTGTTTGGAGTCGTCCGGCTAGCACTTTCATATAAATTTTGTAGTCTACGTTAGTTAAGCTTATTGGGCGGTAACACTCAACTGACTGCAACCTACTCGGGTCGTCCGATTTTGGGATCAACACCACGTGGGAAGTTCGAAAAGACGGCGGAGTTAACTTTCTTTTCTTAACACTCGCTTATTACGCGCTGTAATGCTATTGCCATTTCTGTTTTCAAAGCCTTGTAAAGTGCGGCACCGAGGCCGTCCGGCCCAGGCGACTTGTTCAAGCTCAGCTGGTGTATTGCAGCTTCGATTTCTGCTGCCGTTATGGGCTCCTCAAGTACCTGCGCCAGGTCCTCCTCGACTCTTGGCATTAGCGACAGGAATGCAGTTTTGTAATGTTCAACATCAGGCGTTTTAAGGCTGAACAAGTTTTGGTAATATTCCAGAAACGCCCTTTCAATCACCTCAGATTCGGAAGTTACGTCATTGCGATAACAAATTTCCTTTATCTCTTTCGATACTGCATACTGTTTTTCGTCGCTGAGCGCCCTTCTTGTGGGCGTCTCCCCAAGCCAAAATCTTTCGCTGCGTGCCCTTATCACAGCACCTCGATATTTCGTTTCATCTATTAGTTCAAGCTTAGTTTTGGTCTCTTTTATTTCTTGTCTGTACAACCCCGGCTTGAGGCCTTCCATGCTGAGCATGAAATCAAGCTCGGTACGAAGTTCCTTTTCTTGCTGTTTTTCTTTACGCTTTAAAACACATGCTCTTTCTATAGCGGCCACTTTCACGTCGCATTTAAATTGTTCCCATGTTTGTATAAAGTCTGTCTCTTTTTCTAACAAGCTTTTGACTGAGTCTTTTAGTTTCTTGCTAAACTCGTCATCCTCCAACAATGAGTCATTAAATTTCCATAATTCCCAACTAAACTTGACAGTCCTTTTCCTCTCCCCAAGTGTGATCACGACTAAAGAATGATCACTGAAGCTGACGTGCACAGTCTGGTACTGGGAACACAAGGGCACAACTTCAGAAGGAACATAAATTCTGTCCAGCCTTGCGTGACTAACGCCTTGGAAATGCGTGTACTGTGCTTGTTCTGAACCTTGCATTATAATGCCAATATCTTCCAATTCTGCTTCATTAATCATCTCAGACAGTAGCTCGGCACTCGTGTCCTGCAGGGTTTTGTTGCTTGTTCTATCCTCAGGTCTACACACGCAGTTGAAATCTGCAAGCAATAGTACACGCTTTTCTGTCAGCAGGAAAGGTTGAACACGGCGAAAAAAGGCATCTCGTTCGGGAATTCTATTAGGTGCATATACACACACAGCTCTCCACTCTACACCAGAAAAGTAAAAATCGCATGCTACAATCCGGCCACTTTCACAGGAAAATACAGTTTCCACAGCGACTTTGCCGTTTCGAGTTAAAATCAGACACCCTCCCGACTTTCCTTTTGCATGGCATACGCAAACACTGAACTGTGCACGGTAAATTTCTGCCATCGCATCTGTCAACTCTTCGCTTTCAATTTATGTCTCTTGAACAGCCAACAGATCGATTTCGTTTTCGAACAAGAGACGTTTAAGCTGATTTTGCCTTCTTCGCGCAGAAAGACCTCTCACGTTCAGTGTGGCAATACGCAAGCTAGATGTTAGTTGAGGCGCCATCTAAATGGTTGGGATTCGTCGCTCTCAAAGTGACATCGGTTTGCAGCTCACCTCATCAAAAATCCTTCCACCTTGCAAAGTACGGCGGTGTCAGCACTGAACCCGATCGAAGACCGGGTTACCAATACGAAGACCCTGCAAGGCACCTCCGCTAAGGCGGATGGACACCCGACGAAGTCCTACGATCAGGAGGGATGTTCGGCTTGGGCTTGTAGGCCGCACGTCGAACAGGAGGCGCTTTGGGAAGAGGTTCCTCATGGTACGTCCCGTCGTAGCTCGTCGCCTTGTCATAAGCTTCGTCGTGCGTCCTCTTCGCTGGCAAAGTTGACGACGCGGGCATCTCCGTGTCAACGTCCTTCTCATCGGTCGATTCCAAAACCGTCTCAGCTGCACCTACCGCATCATCATCTGCTTTTCCCGCGTCCGCCTCAGTTCTGGTGTCAGGCACAGGCGGTTCTTCTGAGTTGGCAGCCTCATGTTCCGTGGGAAGCGTTGCTTTTTCTTAGGCTGTGCTTTTCGGTACTGCGTCTTCCCGACTCTCACGGGTCGCCTCTACTGCGTCGACTTCGTCCATAATATGCTCCTCAGTAGTATCCCTACGACCAGGACCACCTACGGTAGCATATGTTCGCACGCACTGGGCGTCGTCGTGGCCGAAGCGACGACAGAGCCCGCAACGTGGCACACGGCACTCCCGACGTATGTGTCCGGTGCCGCGGCACCGGAGGCAGAGCGGAGCTCTGCCAGGAACGTGGACGAGTGCGACGTCCTCTCCAACACGCAGCTGGTGCGGTAAGTCCTCGATGGTAACGCCCACCTTCAGCTTCAATGTCACTGAGCGCGTAGTAGACGACTTGTCGACGCAGCCTTTGACTCTCCACTTGTCCCGAGTTATGTCGATCACTTTTCCAAAAGCCGCCAGAGCTGCCTTCACGTCGTCATCTTTCACGCCGTGTAGCAGCCAGAACAGCTTCAGCCTGACGCCCTGGTTGCATGGGTCAATGACCACACAGCGGTGGTCCTTGACGTTGAACGCCTCCGCCTGTAGCATTTTGTTTTTTCCTTCTTCATTGCAGAATGTCACGGCCCAAACATGATTCATCTGATATGCCCCGAGGGCAACCACTTCCGGCAGCAATGACAGACGCTCAAGAGCGTCACGAAAGTTTTCAACACGGTATGGCCTGGCTTAGACGTCGCCATGCAAAAAAACAGTATGCAAAACGCTCGAACCTGTTGGCAAATGCGGCAAAATCAGCTGGTAGTCCTCGTTCGGTTTGATCGTACTCCTGATACCGCGGCCCGGCTGGGCCGCTAAATCCGCTCCTTGGGAGCCCATGATACACAGGTCCGTCACGCTCGGTGGCCGGAAGTAGAATCCGCTAGCATCCCAGAACTGTTCCAGGAATCGTGGTAACCCATGCCATTCGTGTTTCTGCTATGCACACACTACGGCTTCGTTCACCACTCAGGTAAAAGTGGCAGTGCCTGCACCATGGACGTTAAAATGCGTTGAGAGCGGGAGAAAAAAAAATATAACGTGGCCTGCGCAGGGATTGAACCTACGACCTTCGCGTTATTAGCACGACGCTCTAACCAACTGAGCTAGCAGGCCAGAACTGTTCCAGGAATCGTGGTAACCCATGCCGTTCGTGTTACTGCTGTGCACACACTACGGCTTCGTTCACCACTCAGGTAAAAGTGGCAGTGCCTGCACCATGGACGTTAAAATGCGTTGAGAGCGGGAGAAAAAAAAATATAACGTGGCCTGCGCAGGGATTGAACCTACGACCTTCGCGTTATTAGCACGACGCTCTAACCAACTGAGCTAGCAGGCCATTTTTTTTTTTTTCTTTATTGCCGATTTTGACGTACAAATCAAGAGGTTACAAGAAATAAAACATGGCGGCCACACATCGGCCGACACGACTTTAAAATTTTTTGAGCGACATTAATCCATCTAGTACAGTTATCCATTGTGGTGGATCAGGCAGTGCGTTGTACACATTTCTTAAGCGCACAACGCTCTCAATGAAATGTTCGCGAACCGGGCGAACAACCAAGTCCGCGTGTTCAAACTGCATTCGTGTTTTCCACACCGCGTGGAGGCCCAGGACCATAATGAGGTCATAAGGTATTTCCTCTGAGGGATTCACAGGCAAGAAACGTATGCCGTACGGATCCAGGGGTAACTGTTTTTTTAAAGTTCTTTGGAGTACATCCCAATGAAAGATCGGGTCCCAGCAGTCTAGAAATACGTGTTCTATTGTTTCGGGTTTCTTGCATAAAAAGCAGTCAGTGTTCCAGGGAATGAAGAGTCCTTTATCGTGAAGCCAGGTCTTAACTGGGAGGGTGTTTGTATGTAACTTGAAAAAGAACGATTTGGCGGAGGGTAGTATAGGCATTTTCTTCACTCTTTTTAGGACGTCCTCTCCTGGGCCACCGCGATGTGGAGAACGGTACAAAGGTACAGGGAGCATGACATCTACAAGGTCTCTGTAGAGTTCTTTCTTTGTAACGGTTGACAGGTACTGCTGGGAAAAACGTACATTCAACAGCCTATACGATAAAACAACTTCATGCAGGTATCCAGTCACCCTTCCGCACATATTTTGCACAGACGAGACTACGAATCCAGGCAGAAGTCTATACAGTCTTACTTGTATAACTGTGCGCAGGAAGATATCATTCTGATCTCGTAAAAAAACAAAGCGTGCCACAATTTGTCGCAGAAACAAGTGAGCCAGGCCAAGACCTCCTTTCTTTACAGGCAAAAACAAATTCGTTCGACTGGACCGCTCCCAAGTCGAGGCCCAAATAAAAATAGCAAAAACCCGATGCATTTTTTGAATGCTCATCCTCGCCGCACACAACACATTCATGACGTACCAGATTTTTGATATCAAAAAAAGGTTGCAGACAGTGGCTCTAGAAAACATCGACAGTTGCTTGCCTTGCCACCCGTTCGCCTTTTCTTTAGCCATCAAGGCTTGATCCCTCCAGTACGGTTCAGGGTCGCGATAATTTCCGAGAGGCACACCAAGGTACTGCGTTGGCACCATTGACCAGGTGAGCCGACAAAAGGCTTCTGGTGTGTCCACCCAATCGCCATGCCAGAAGCCATGACTTTTATCCCAGTTTATCTGGGCTCCACTCGCATCACAAAACTTCTCGACGACATTAGTTGCCTCTCTAATGCTATCTTTGCTGGCGCAGAACACCGCGATGTCATCCGCGTACGCCAGAATTTTGACTTCGGCAGCCTGTAGTCTGTAACCTGTTATGCGCGCATTATGTTCCATCGCCAGACAGAGTGGCTCAAGATAAGCGGCAAACAGCAGTGGTGAAAGGGGGCATCCCTGCCTCACCGACGAGAGCACGCACAAGCTATCAGTGAGCTCACCGTTAACAATAATACGCGTTGTACATTTTTTGTACGCCATCGTGACGCCTTCCGTAATCACACTGCCCACATTCGTGTGTTCAAGTATGCAGAGCAATGCCTTGTGCGAGACACGGTCGAAGGCTTTTGCCAGGTCAAGCTGCATCATCGCGACGTGATCGCCCAGCGCATCGCAACACTCGAGCACGCTTCGAGCCACGTGCACATTCGTCGCGATAGTGCGGCCTTTAATGCCACAAGTCTGGTGTGGTCCAACCAACTTGTTAATAACACCTTGCAGTCGCTTTGCTAGAACTTTGGTGAATATTTTATAGTCGACGTTAGCGAGAGTTATTGGGCGATATGAGCCTGGCAACAAACGTTTCTGAGCATCATCACTCTTCGGGATTAGCACGATATGCGAGGTTGTGAAGGACAAGGGTAGTCTTTTCTGGTCATACGCTTCGCTAACAACGTGATAAAGAACTTGGGCAACCTCAGACCGGAAGGTTTTATAGAAAATGGCCCCTAAGCCATCCGGCCCAGGTGCTTTCCCGACTGCCAGCTCATTTATTGCGCATTCTATCTCACTTGGTGTGATTGGTTGTTCTAGCTGTGTCCTTACTTCTTCGTCAAGCTTTGGCATCAACGGAAGGAATTCTTTTTGGAAACAATCTTTAAGGTCCCGTGGATGGCTTAGAATTTCTTTAAAGTGCTCGGCAATCGCATGCTTAATTTCATTTCTGTTAGACGTGACGTTTTCACCTATAGCTAGTTGGCGGATTTCTTTTTGACATGCGTATCTTTTTTCATCTGAGAGAGCCCGCTTGGTTGGCATTTCTCCCGCCCACAGCTTCTCGGACCTTGATCTCACTACTGCCGCCTTGTACTTCTCCGAATCTATCCGTTCAAGTTCAGTTTTCACTTCCTTTATTCCTCTAACACACAGACCAGGTTCGACATTCTCCATACTAACAAAAAACTGCAGTTGCTGGCGAAGCTTTGTCTCTGCTTCTTTCTGATTGCGTCGAATTGCACTACTTCTTTCAATAGCCATTGTTTTTACTTTCTGCTTAAAATCTTCCCAACGAATGGCGTAACATTCTGGCTCGCTTGCAGCCAAATTTTTCAGTTCTTTCGTTACAGCGTCGACAAAAGCTTCGTCATCCACCAGCTGCGCATTCATTTTCCACAAGTCCCAGCTAAAGATTCGTTTCCTCTGCGTCTTTCCAAAGGCGGCCGTTACCAAGCAGTGATCGCTGTATGCGATGGGTTTCACTTCGTACTCGCTACACATTGGTATCAATTCGGCAGAGACATATAATCTGTCTAACCTTGCATGGCTGTCTTGCTGGAAGTGTGTAAACTGCGGACGAGTACCGCTGGCGAAAACGCTACCAATGTCTTCAAGGTCATATTCGTGCACAAGTGTATTAAGAAATTCTGCACTCTTGTCACGAACACGCGAATGTTTTGCGCGGTCATCAACATTGCAAACACAGTTAAAATCGCCTAGCAGTATTATCACTTTCTGACAGTTTAGGTACGCCTCAAGCCTTTCAAAGAATGCCCGCCGCTCCATGTCAATATTCGGCGCGTATACACAGATGACGCGACACTCCAATTCGCCAAAGACGATATCAGCGATTAAGAGGCGTCCACTGTCACATGAAAATACTGACTGCACGCAGATTCCAAATTTGTTGCGTATGAATATGGCGCAACCACCTGATCCACCAATCGCGTGAGAAATACACACATCGAAATGAGCACGAAAATTGGACACCATTCGGTCGGTGAGCTCCTGGCTCTCAATTTTTGTCTCTTGGATTCCCACTATATGTAAGTCATTATCTAAGAGAAGGCGACTAAGCTGACATTGTCGTCGTCTTGCTCCAAGGCCCCGTACGTTTAACGTCGCTACCCGTAGCGCTCTTTCGATATTAACCGCCATGGCTACACGGTAGAATGGTGCCCATTACAATAGCCCAAGGGTCTGTGGTCATCATACTGTGGCGATAAGCGCGTCGAAGGCCAGGAAAAAAAAATAAAACTCTAACCAACAAAAAAGGACAGTCCAAGTAAACTTGGCACCTCTTTCCAAGCCCGAACACGAAAAACGAACCGCTCATGATGAGGGCCATGGCGTTTACGGAAACCCCTCCCAACCCACCTTAGCTAGACAAACTAAATTTACGGGGGCGGTTTACCCGCCTGCCGCGAATCGACCGGAATGTTCGGTCGCGGCTTCAAGGTAGACCTCCGCATACCTGGGGCTTTGGTGGGTGGCTCGTCTCCGCCCCCGCCGTCCTCCTTCGTCCCAACGCTAAGGATCTTGTCGTGTGGTCGTTTCCCCGCCAGCGGGCTGGCTGAAGCGCTAAGGATGTCCATAACCTCGGGTTCTGAGGTGCTGGGAGCCGCTTCATAATCAACTGAGGTTTTCAGCTCGGCGCTCGGAGCTGTCGAAGAATCCTGCGAAGGCGGTTGATGCTGCTCTGCAGTAACCGCTTCGGTTCCGGGTTGCTCCTGCTGCGGCAGTGGAATCACCGTATTTTCGGCAACCTCCGTTCTTGCACTTGCCACCGATGCTGCATCGTCCATGTCCGCCTCGTCCATGAGCAGGTTTGAGGCGTCGTCGGTGGTTGTCAGTCCTGTTACGCTGGCATACGTCCGCTCGCACTGGCTGCTCTCATGACCGAAGCGTCGGCACGCACTGCACTTGGGGATGCGGCAGTCGCGACGAATGTGGCCCGTGCCACGGCACCGAAGGCAGAGCGGAGCCCTGCCTGGCACGACCACGAGGGCCAACTCTCCGGCGACGCTCACCTGGTGCGGCAGGTCGTCCAACTTTACGCCCGGCTTCAACTTCAAGGTGACCAGTCTGGTAGTTGAGCCCTTATCTGCTAGGCCGTGCACCCGCCACCGCTCTCGGCCGACGTCTGTGACCTTCCCGTACGGCTCGAAGGCAAACCGTACGTCGTCGTCGGGCACGCTGTGCAGCAACCAATGCACTTTCATGCGAACGTCCTGGTTGGCAGGATCAATTACGATACAGCGGCACTTTTTCACCAGCAGCTCACCCATGCCGACAATCTTTTTCACCGCATCTTCGTCCTTGAAAGTCACCGCCCACACATGGCTCATGCGGTAGGCTCCGAAGGCAATCACTTCCGGCAGGAGCGATAACTCGGCGAGCGCATCGCGAAAATCTTCTGCCCGATACGGGCGGGCCCTAACATCACAGTGTAGAAAAACGGTGTTCAAAACAAAACGCCCTGTTGGCAAACTAGGCAAAACAACTTGGTACTCATTGTCTGAAGCAATATTCCTGTTACCGCGGCCCTGCTGGGCCGCTGAAGCCGCTCCTACGGAGCCCATGACACACACGTCCGTCACGCTCGGTGGCCGGAAATGGAATCCGAGCTAGCAGGCCAGAACTGTTCCAGGAATCGTGGTAACCCATGCCGTTCGTGTTACTGCTGTGCACACACTACGGCTTCGTTCACCACTCAGGTAAAAGTGGCAGTGCCTGCACCATGGACGTTAAAATGCGTTGAGAGCAGGAGAAAAAAAAATATAACGTGGCCTGCGCAGGGATTGAACCTACGACCTTCGCGTTATTAGCACGACGCTCTAACCAACTGAGCTAGCAGGCCAGAACTGTTCCAGGAATCGTGGTAACCCATGCCGTTCGTGTTACTGCTGTGCACACACTACGGCTTCGTTCACCACTCAGGTAAAAGTGGCAGTGCCTGCACCATGGACGTTAAACTGCGTTGAGAGCAGGAAAAAAATACAACGTTGCCTGCGCAGGGACTGAACCTACGACCTTCGCGTTATTAGCACGACGTTCTAATCAACTGAGCTAGCAGGCCTTTTTTTCTTTTTTAGCCTGGCTTAGACACAAAAATAACAGTAACACACGCGAACATATATACACAGCGTTCAAATAGCCTGTACCCACAAAGGGCAGGCATTGTCATGTTAAAATTCCTTGACTACCGTCAAGGGCTCCAGCCTTTACAGCCACTCGGGAACACAAGTTTGTAATTTCGCCGTCTCCAGCCATATCTGTACGCTTTCTCGGAAATACGAGGTCTGTTAGAAAAGTATCCGACCTTTGGCCGTAGAAAAAAAACTTGCATAACTGGAGCGTTGCAAACCTAGGCACCTTCAAAGTAGTCTACTTGGGACTCCACGCACTTCTCTCAGCGGTGCTGCCATTGTGCGAAGTATTCCGAAAAGGCTCCTTTCGGAATGGAGTTTAGCTCAGCTGTCGTTGCAGCCATAATGTTCTTCCTTGTCTGAAATCGCGCTCCTTTCAATGGCCTTTTAATTTTGGGAACCAGCCAGAAGTCGCAGGGGCCATATCAGGACAGTAAGGAATCTGTTGAACTACAGGAGTCTGTGTTTTCGCCAAAAAATCTGAATGGAGTGCGAGGAATGTGCAGGAGCATTGTCGCGATTGGTGCGCCAATTTCCTGTTGACCTCAGCTCCAGATTCTTGCGCCCCACAGCATCACGTAGGCAACAGAGGACATCCCTGTAGTACTCTTTGGTCATTGTTTGACCCTGTGGAGTGCGTACTCGTGGTCTGCCACACAGAGGGGGTCAAAGAAAGCAGTCAGCATCACTTTCACATTGCTGCGCACTTGGCGGGCCTTCTTAAGTCTTGGTGACGTGGAATGTTTGCACTGTGACGACTGGGATCTGGTTTCCGGGTCGTACCCGTACACCCAAGGCTCGTCACCAGTGATTATGATGTTGAAGAAGTCGGGGTCACTGTTTGCGGAATCCAGCATGTCCTGTGAGACTTCAACACGAGCTGATTTTGCTCCACCGTGAGCAGCTTCGGCACGAATTTCGTCGCAACTCTCTCCATGGCCAAATCTTCGGTGATAATGGAATGTGCGGAGAAATTGCTCACGTCCACCTCTTTCTCAATTTCTCGGATAGTCACGCGACGGTCCCGCATCACCATAGCCTTCAGTTCGGCAATGACCTGGTCATTTTGGCATGTTGATGGCCGATTGGAGCCTGGCTCGTTCTCCACCGATGGGCGGCCATCTTTAAATCAATTTCACCATTGCTTAATCTGTGGGCTGCTCATAGCCTCGTCACCGAAAGCCGTCTGAATATTTCGAATGGCTTCCACTTGGCTGTCGCCCAGTTTATAGCAAAATTTGATGCAGTAGCGCTGCTTCTTTCACTCCGCCATTTTCCTTGCAATAAAAAATCGACGAGAGCACTGCGCACTGCCTCACTCAAATGCTGCGTCCCAGCGACTGACGCTATCGGCAGGCGGGAAAAAATTCGTGCATGCGCATGAAGGTTCAAGGTCGCCTGATGCAAGCGCGCTTGTTTCATATGCATCAGGTGTTCGCAAAAAAAATAAGCTTGGATACTTTTCTAACAGACCTCTTACATGCGTGCCGGTCTTGCATCTGAATCGCAGTGATAACAGGCCATTCGAGAGCGCCATATACTGTGGAGGCACATTAGCATTACTTGGTCTAATGGGACGTCATCCTGGTTATCCGTTGACAAGTATCTAATGCCATGAGCATCGAGTGGCAACTCTTTTGAGTTTCCTTTGAAGCACATCCCACAAATACACCCCCTCCCAGCGTGTGAAGAAACACATGATCTATTGTCTCCGGCTGTTTACAAATGAGACAGTGGGCGCCCCACGGAAGGAACAAGCCCTTTTTCTCCAGAAATGATTTTACCGTCAATATTCCGGTGTGTAACATGAAGAAAAATATTTTTGCTCCAGCTGACACTTTCATTTTCTTTACACGTTTCAATATATTACTGCCTTTGCCTCCAGAGTATAAGGCCCTGTACAAGGGCACCGGGAACACTACATCACAAAGATTCTTGTATAATATTTTCTTGTCAACTTTACTTAAATACTCCATCGAAAAACGTACGCTAAGGAATTTCACACTTAGAACAATCTCTCTAAAGAATCCAAAAATACGGCCAGGCATACCATCCGTTGTGAACCACAACATCAGGCAACGCTCAACCTAGCCTTTGTTGGCAAACAGCTCGCAGGAGTGGGTCTCTTACATCCCTAAAAAAATAAACCGGTTCACGATCTGGCGTAAAAATAAATGGCCTAACCGAAGCCCGCCATACTTCACCTGCCTAAACAAATTTGTCCTCCTCCACCTCTCCCAAGTGAAGGCCCAAATGAACACGGCAAAAATTCGGTGCAGTTTTTGCACATTAACACGAGAACAATGCAACACTTGCATCACATACCATAACTTGCTTCTTAAAAAAAGGCTACAAACTGTTTATCTTGCAAATATTGACAAGTGGGCGTTTTTCCATTTCTTCACTTTCTCGCGGGTTTCTTGGATCTGCTGTGTCCAGTATGGCTCGGTATCCTTATAAAACTCTAAAGGCACTCAGGTATTTGACAGGCGTTGTAGCCCATGACATATTAGCAAATGTTTCGAAGGTTTACGGCCATTCTCCATGCCAAAACCCCAGAAACTTACCCCAGTTAACTTGGCTTTCTGTGACTTCACTAAACTGCTTCACAGTATCGACTGTCGTCTCTATACTTTCCTCATTTACACAAAATATCGACCTCATATGCGTAGGCAAGTAGTTTAATTTCAGTAGACTGCAGTCGGAAACCATCAATGCCTTTGTTCTGTAGAATGCTTAAACACAAAGCTTCAATATAAATACAGAACAAAAGAGGGCTGAGGGGGAAACCTTGGCGCACCGAACGTAGTACGTTGATGGGGGCCCCCAATGACTTATTGACAACTAATCTCGTAGTACAATTACGGTACGCCAAAGCCACTCCCTCTCGAATAACTGTACCAACATTAATGTAGTCTAAGATACTAAACAGAATGTTATGTGACACGCAATCGAAAGCCTTTTCCAAGTCCAACTACAGTAATGCAACACGTTCGCGTGTAGCATCACAGCATTCGAGCACACATCTTGCTTTATGGATGTTCTGAAACAAAGATCGTCCTTTGATCCCACACGTTTGGTGGGGGCCAACTATTTCGGCTATAACTGTTTGTAGCCTGCCAGCAAGCACCTTCATATAAATCTTATTATCAACGTTCGTCAGAGCAATGGGCCTGTATGACGACACCGACTTCAGCTTATATGGTTGGTCAGTTTTTGGGATAAGCACAGTATGCGATGACCCGAACGAT
The DNA here is from genome assembly GCF_055824585.1 of Amblyomma mixtum. Classification (NCBI taxonomy): domain Eukaryota; kingdom Metazoa; phylum Arthropoda; class Arachnida; order Ixodida; family Ixodidae; genus Amblyomma; species Amblyomma mixtum. The sequence continues at coordinate 36,532,964 of NC_143015.1, forward strand.
GCTGGCAACGACTTCAGTTCATAGGCCTCATTAAATAAGCCACACAACAATGGTGATAACTGTTCCTTGAATGCTTTGTAGAAAGCTGCACTGAGGCCATCGGGCCCGGGTGATTTTCCAGGATTTAAGTTATTAATTGCCTGCTGCACTTCTTGTTCACTTATTGGCCGCTCAAGGTTGGCTTTTTGCTCGTCGTCAATTTTTGGCATCGCCTCAAGAAAGGATTCTTTAAATCGATCCAACTTGACACTGTGGCAAGAAAAGAGCTGTTGGTAGTGTTCATAGAAAGCTTTCGCGATTCCTTCGTTATCTGTTTCTGTGCCGTCCGCCCATTCAATCTATCCCACGTAATTACGTCTTGCGTTCGCTTTTTCAATTCCGAAAGATCTTTTTGTTGGCGTCTTGCCCATGGCCAGTTTCTCCGCTCTCGCGCTCACAAGTGCCCCGCGATAACGGTCTTCGTCAATCAGCTGAAGCTTTTGTTTTATTTTTCTGACATCGTCCATGTACAAACCCGGCGCATTACACTCCAGAGCTAGCAATTTCTCAAGGAGTGTCTTTAAAATCATTTCATTTTGTATTTCTTTATACCGTATACAGCTGGATTGTTCAATAGCTTTTATCTTAATTTGTTGTTTGCAAAGTTCCCATTCTTGACCCAGTTCTTGCTCGGTATCCAGAGCAACGTTATTAATTTCCACTTCTACGAGTCTACTAAACTGTTCATCCTCTAAAAGTTTATTGTTCATCTTCCAAAGGCCCCACTGAAAACAACCGCCTCTCTTTCTGGTTCCAATCGTACACTGAACCACGCAGTGATCCGAATATGTTACCGGCAGAACTTCATAACATTGGCACTTTGGGACCAGTTCTGCAGATATGTAAATCCTGTCAAGGCGGGCGTGACTAGACCGCTAAACTCGTCAATCGTGCGAGACAAAATTTCTGTGCTCTTATCTCTAAAAGCACGCGGGCTAGTTTTATCAGCGGAGCTCAAAACGCAATTGAAGTCACCCATAAAGACAAATTGCTTGTCCGTGTTTACGTACTGCTGCACTAAATCAAACAGAGCTGCCCTTTCATCGACAAAAGTAGATGCATATACACATACAACACGCCATTGGGTAGACCAGAGACTAAAATCGAGGACCACTCCCCTACCCGACAGAAAAGACGCGTGCGCTTGTAAAACAAGACCTGGCAGCTTTCTGACGAACAAGACACACCCTCCCGAAGTGCCAACCGCGTGACTCACAACTGCATAAAACCGGGACCTGAAACGCTGCACCATGCTCTCGGTCTTTCTTTCGCCCTCGACCTTCGTCTCTTGAACACCTAGAATATCGATGTCGTAGTCATTTAAGAGGCGCAACACTTTGTTCTGCTTCCTTTTCGTGGCTAAACCCCGTACGTTAAATGTGGCAATTTTTAGCGACTGTGCAGAAGCCATTTTGTTACAGAGAAAAAAGGCCGAGAGCATGGTGCTTACCTTTCACGTCTAGCATAAAGCTAGACGCCTTCGTTGGTGCCAGAGCAATGCCCTTGGACTGGCGGACCTTGCGTTGGGGGCGGTTTTTCGACGGCTCTCTTGTCCGTCGGGACATTCGGTTTGGGTTTGAAAGTCGGTCTCCTCCCTAGTGGCGCTTTCGCTGGCGGCTCCTCGATGCTAGCTGCCTCCGCCTTTTCCTTTTCGCTGCCGCTCTCGTCGTGGGCTCGCTTCGCCGGTCCGGGCACGCTGGTCGCTCGGCCGCCACTCTTCTCAAGAGGTTCCAGCTCACTCGTTGACTCCGTTACCTCAGCGTTTGGAAAGCGCTCAGCCTCGCTCTCCATGCCTTCCCCCGAATCTTCGTTGCCAGGTGTTGTGGCTCCCTTACCTGACAGACAGGGTGCCTCGTTCCCACCCCCCGGAAGCACTTGCTTGCCCGTAGTTACAGCTGGCTTTCCCGCTTCACCAACGCCACTTGCTGCTTCTTAAGTCTCAGCGACATCCATTTGGTGCTCCGCCGAGGCCTCCCTCGCTGAAGTTCCTGTAGCCACCGCGTAGGTTCGTACGCATTCAGACCCAACGTGGCCGAACCGCTTACATATCGAGCAGCGCGGAATCTTACATTCCCGGCGTACATGACCGGTCCCGTGGCAGCGCAGGCACTGCATTGGCCGACCAGGCGCAACCACGAGCGCCAGCTCTCCTGCAACTCTTATCTGGTGGGGCAGGTCCTCTATCTTCATCCCAGGCTTCAACTTTAGGAGCACGGTCCTCGTAGTTGAACCCTTTTCGTGAACGCCTTGGACGCGCCACCTCTCACGGGTAACTTCGGTCACCTGACCGAAAGCCGCCAACGCAGTTCGGATGTCTTCATCGGCAACTCCATGCAAACATCCAATGAAGCCGGAGCTTCACCTGTTGATCCTCAGGGTCGATGATGATGCACCGGCGCCCTTTCACCAAAAGATCTTTGACGGCAAGCAGCCGCTCGGATGCTTCGACGTTGCTCAAAGTCACGGCCCACACGTGGTTTATTTGATACGCCCCCAGAGCCACCACGTCTGGGAGCGTACCAGTCTTCGCCAAGGCGTCCCGGAAATCTTCAACCCTAAAAGGTCGCACACATACGTCTCCGTGCAAAAAAACAGTGTTCAAAACAACACGTCCGGTGGGCAGGTTCGGCACAATGATCTGATATTCCTTATCATCGTTTGCTTCAAGCCTCTTACCGCGGCCAGCCTGGGCCGCTATCGCCGCTCCGCCGGAGCTCATGATTCCTCGTCCGTACACGCCGGTGGCCGGAAGTAGAATGACAGAGCTAGCAGGCCAGAACTATTCCAGGAATCAAGGTAACCCATGCCAATCGGGTTTCTGCTATGCACACACTACGGCTCCGTGGACCACTCAGGTAAAAGTGGCAGTGCCTGCACCATCGACGTTAAACTGCGTTGAGAGCAGAAGAAAAAAAATACAACGTGGCCTGCGGAGGGATTGAACCTACGACCTTGGCGTTATTAGCACGACGCTCTAACCAACTGAGCTAGCAGGCTTTTTTTTCTTTGTTACTGGTATCATGACACTCAATATACAGACAAAACACACCAGCCTGACTTCGGTTGGCGGAATGCAGTCAAAATTTCTTCAGACACACCATTCCATCAAATACATTGATCCATTCAGGGGGCTCGGGTAACACTGATAGATTTCTCTCATGTATACCATATGCTGAATAAAATTTTCGCGTACAGACCGAACATTAACATCTGCATGGCGGACTGCCATTCTGGTTTGCCAGAGACTGTGGAGGCCCAGTAGCATAAACATATCAAAGGGAATGCCTTCATCACACTTGACTGGGAGAAACCGGATCCCGTATGGCGTTATAGGTAGCTGTTTCTTTAAAGTTCGCTGCAGTATGTCCAAATGAAATATAGGGTCCCAGCAGTCAATAAATACGTGTTCAATAGTTTATGGCTTTTTGCAGAGTAAGCAGTTAATTATCCAGGGTACAAATATCCCTTTCTGATCTAGCCATGCTTTTACGGGCAGTGTGTTCGTGTGCAGCTTAAAGAAAAAGGATTTGACTGCAGGGCTTACCGGCATTTTTTTTACCCGTTTTAAAACGTCCTTTCCTGGGCCTCCACAGTAAACAGACCTGTACCGTCTTTGTCAAAAGTAACCAGGCTCCCGCGACGGCTGCGGGAGCAGGCGCGCGGCCGTGCGGCGGCGTTGCGCTCGCTGTCGCTGGCCGGCGCTCGCCCGCTCCGAGGGTGCAGCGGTGCTCGTCTTTCGTTACGGGCAACTGCGCTGGAGGGGATTCCTCGCGTTTTTCGCTGTGTAATTATGCTTGCTTATGTTCTATGAAATGGATAAGAAAAGTATCATTTTCCTGCTCGTTTTGATGCGTCTTAATTAAAGCAGGGTAACGGTCCTCAAAATTTAAATACGCTTTTTCTGGGATGTGTTGCGTACCGCTGCTTGTGTGCACGCATACGGGGAAGCTTTTTAGCCTTTGGCGGTTTTCGAGGCCACTTATCTGTTTTTGTTTTATCCGCAAATCGTTTCTATTAGCACCCTGGTTACTATGCCTATAATTGACTGCAATCCTTCGGTTGGGTTTATTAGGGTTTAACGTCCCAAAGCGACTCAGGCTATGATGGACGCCGTAGTGAAGGGCTCCGGAAATTTCGACCACCTGGGGTTCTTTAACGTGCACTGACATCGCACAGTACACGGGCCTCCAGAATTTCGCCTCCATCGAAATTCGCCCGCTGCTGCCAGGATCGAACCCGCGTCTTTTGGGTCAGCAGCCGAGCGTCTTAACCACTGAGCGACCGCAGCGGGGTCACTGCAATGTTTCATTGGAATAATTTCTTGGATTTGCTTGTTGGTAAGTTTTTTTTTTAAATTTAATTAAGACGCATCCGAGCAGAAAAAATGATACTTTTCTTATCCATTTCATAGAACATAAGCAGGCATAATTATACAGCGAAAAACGCGAGGAATCCCCTCCAGCGCAGTTGCCCGTAACGAAAGACGAGCACCGCTGCTATGCAGTGCGCCCTCGGTCGGCGCAACCATGCTCCCAACACGCGAAAGCGCAGCGCGCACATCTTACGCGGCTAGTTTTATCATATCTAAGAAACGAGAGTGAGGGTGCAGAGTTACGTCGCAGCTGCACCCTCGGAGCGGGCGAGCGCCGGCCAGCGACAGCGAGCGCAACGCCGCCGCACGGCCGCGCGCCTGCTCCCGCAGCCGTCGCGGGAGCCTGGTTACTTTTGACAAAGACGGTACATCGGTGTCGGCAGTAGATTTTCACTTAAGTCTGCATACAGTTGCTTTTTTGTAACAGAGCAGAGGTAGTCCATTGAAAACCTTGAATGCAACATGCAGAGGGAAACAACAATTTCATGGAAGTAACCAGTCACACGGCGACATCTTATATCACTTGTAGTCACAATAAATTCAGGAAGCGCTTTCGCAAGTTGAACGTGTATGACTGTGCGCAAAAAACTGTCGCTTTGGTCGCGCAGAAAAAAGAAACGTGACACAATCTGCCTAATAAACAAATGAGAAAGACCCAGGCCTCCACCGCGGACTGAGCGGAAAAGGTTGGTACGACACACCCTCTCCGAAGTTGAGCCCCATATGAACACAGCAAAAACCCGATGCATTTTCTGCACATTTGCGCGGGTCATACACAGCACTTGCAACACATACCAAACTTTGGCTATCAAGAACAAATTGCAAGCAGAGGCACGTGCAAACATTGAAAGGCCGCGACCCTGCCAGTTTTCCGTCCTCTCCTTCATTCTCTCCGTTGCATCACTCCAGTACCTTGCGGGTTCCTGAGAGTGCTCGAATGGCACACCAAGATACGTCGTAGGTGTGCCTGTCCATGTCGTACAAGCAAACCTTTCTGGCTTGATGTCCCAGTTACCATGCCATATACCAACACTTTTTCCCAGTTTATCTCTGAGCCCGTCAGCTTACAGAAAGCCTTAGCGAGGTTGACCACTTCCAACACACTCTCGCGATCTTGACAGAATATGGCTATGCCGTCAGCGTGCGCCAACAGTTTTACCTCAGTAGAATGCATTCTGAAACCTCGTATTACTGTTTGATGAATCACTGCTAAACAAAAGGGTTCGACATATATAGCAAACAGAAGAGGAGACAGTGGACATCCTTGTCTTACTGAAGTTTGCACTGGAACCCTTTCCGTTAGTGACTTATTTACTATGAGCTTGGTACAACAATCGCGATAGGCCATCATTACACCGTCTAAAATTGTGCTGCCTACATTTGCATGCTTCAATATGCAGAAGAGGACTTCGTGTGACACCCTGTCGAAAGCTTTCGCCAAATCGAGTTGCAACATGGCAACTTGGCCGTCCATGTCGTCGCAGCATTCTAACACATTTCTGGCTACGTGAGTGTTCGTGAAGATTGGCTGGCTGGCTGGCTGGCTGGCCGGCCGGTCGGCCGGTCGGCCGGTCGGCCGGTCGGCCGGTCGGCCGGTCGGCCGGTCGGCCGGTCGGCCGGTCGGCCGGTCGGCCGGTCGGTCGGTCGGTCGGTCGGTCGGTCGGTCGGTCGGTCGGTCGGTCGGTCGGTCGGTCGGTCGGTCGGTCGGTCGGTCGGTCGGTCGGTCGGTCGGTCGGTCGGTCGGTCGGTCGGTCGGTCGGTCGGTCGGTCGGTCGGTCGGTCGGTCGGTCGGTCGGTCGGTCGGTCGGTCGGTCGGTCGGTCGGTCGGTCGGTCGGTCGGTCGGTCGGTCGGTCGGTCGGTCGGTCGGTCGGTCGGTCGGTCGGTCGGTCGGTCGGTCGGTCGGTCGGTCGGTCGGTCGGTCGGTCGGTCGGTCGGTCGGTCGGTCGGTCGGTCGGTCGGTCGGTCGGTCGGTCGGTCGGTCGGTCGGTCGGTCGGTCGGTCGGTCGGTCGGTCGGTCGGTCGGTCGGTCGGTCGGTCGGTCGGTCGGTCGGTCGGTCGGTCGGTCGGTCGGTCGGTCGGTCGGTCGGTCGGTCGGTCGGTCGGTCGGTCGGTCGGTCGGTCGGTCGGTCGGTCGGTCGGTCGGTCGGTCGGTCGGTCGGTCGGTCGGTCGGTCGGTCGGTCGGTCGGTCGGTCGGTCGGTCGGTCGGTCGGTCGGTCGGTCGGTCGGTCGGTCGGTCGGTCGGTCGGTCGGTCGGTCGGTCGGTCGGTCGGTCGGTCGGTCGGTCGGTCGGTCGGTCGGTCGGTCGGTCGGTCGGTCGGTCGGTCGGTCGGTCGGTCGGTCGGTCGGTCGGTCGGTCGGTCGGTCGGTCGGTCGGTCGGTCGGTCGGTCGGTCGGTCGGTCGGTCGGTCGGTCGGTCGGTCGGTCGGTCGGTCGGTCGGTCGGTCGGTCGGTCGGTCGGTCGGTCGGTCGGTCGGTCGGTCGGTCGGTCGGTCGGTCGGTCGGTCGGTCGGTCGGTCGGTCGGTCGGTCGGTCGGTCGGTCGGTCGGTCGGTCGGTCGGTCGGTCGGTCGGTCGGTCGGTCGGTCGGTCGGTCGGTCGGTCGGTCGGTCGGTCGGTCGGTCGGTCGGTCGGTCGGTCGGTCGGTCGGTCGGTCGGTCGGTCGGTCGGTCGGTCGGTCGGTCGGTCGGTCGGTCGGTCGGTCGGTCGGTCGGTCGGTCGGTCGGTCGGTCGGTCGGTCGGTCGGTCGGTCGGTCGGTCGGTCGGTCGGTCGGTCGGTCGGTCGGTCGGTCGGTCGGTCGGTCGGTCGGTCGGTCGGTCGGTCGGTCGGTCGGTCGGTCGGTCGGTCGGTCGGTCGGTCGGTCGGTCGGTCGGTCGGTCGGTCGGTCGGTCGGTCGGTCGGTCGGTCGGTCGGTCGGTCGGTCGGTCGGTCGGTCGGTCGGTCGGTCGGTCGGTCGGTCGGTCGGTCGGTCGGTCGGTCGGTCGGTCGGTCGGTCGGTCGGTCGGTCGGTCGGTCGGTCGGTCGGTCGGTCGGTCGGTCGGTCGGTCGGTCGGTCGGTCGGTCGGTCGGTCGGTCGGTCGGTCGGTCGGTCGGTCGGTCGGTCGGTCGGTCGGTCGGTCGGTCGGTCGGTCGGTCGGTCGGTCGGTCGGTCGGTCGGTCGGTCGGTCGGTCGGTCGGTCGGTCGGTCGGTCGGTCGGTCGGTCGGTCGGTCGGTCGGTCGGTCGGTCGGTCGGTCGGTCGGTCGGTCGGTCGGTCGGTCGGTCGGTCGGTCGGTCGGTCGGTCGGTCGGTCGGTCGGTCGGTCGGTCGGTCGGTCGGTCGGTCGGTCGGTCGGTCGGTCGGTCGGTCGGTCGGTCGGTCGGTCGGTCGGTCGGTCGGTCGGTCGGTCGGTCGGTCGGTCGGTCGGTCGGTCGGTCGGTCGGTCGGTCGGTCGGTCGGTCGGTCGGTCGGTCGGTCGGTCGGTCGGTCGGTCGGTCGGTCGGTCGGTCGGTCGGTCGGTCGGTCGGTCGGTCGGTCGGTCGGTCGGTCGGTCGGTCGGTCGGTCGGTCGGTCGGTCGGTCGGTCGGTCGGTCGGTCGGTCGGTCGGTCGGTCGGTCGGTCGGTCGGTGACGCCGTAGTGAAGGGCTCCGGAAATTTCGACCACCTGGGGTTCTTTAACGTGCACTGACATCGCACAGTACACGGGCCTCTCAGAATTTCTCCTCCAAAGAAATTCTAGCAGCCGCGACCGGCATCGAACCCGCGTCTTTTGGGTCAGCAGCCGAGCACCATAGCCAGAGAGCCACCGCGGCGGCGTTCGTGAAGATTGTTCGACCTTTGATCCCGCATGTTTGATGTGGCCTAACTAAGTGCTTGATCACACCTTGCACCCGCTTCGCGAGCATTTTCATAAACACTTTGTAATCGGTGTTCGTAAGGCTGATAGGCCTGTATGAACCTACTGACAGCAGCATGTCACGATCATTCGTCTTAGGAATCAAGACGATATGAGCAGCTCTGAAGGACGGTGGCACCCGCCTTTATTTATTTTATACGCCTCATTGATAACGCGATGCAACACATATGCTAGTTGATGGGCGAACGCTTTGTAAAATGTGGCTCCTAAGCCATCTGGTCCAGGGGACTTTCCTGCCGGCAGTTCGCCGATAGCGGCCTCGATTTCGCGGACACTTATCTCTTCCTCAAGACTGTCTCTGACGTCATCTGCTATCTTTGGCATACCAGTCATGAATTCTGTGATGAAAGTGTCGCTGACACGATTAACGTTGCTAAACAACTCGCGATAATATTCCACGAACGCCTGCACTATCTTTTTCTGCTCACCCGTCACCTCGTTCTTATAGCGGATCTGTTTGTTTGAATTTTTTGATGCATACCTTTTCTCGTCAGTAAGAGTGCGTTTATTCGGTGCTTCCCCAAGCCATAATCGTTCGTCTCGTGCACGAATCAGCTGCCTTATATCTTTCATTGTCTATCACCTCAAGTTCACTTTTGGTTATTCTTATTTCGTCTGCCACTTTTCCAGGCTCCAAACTCACAGCGTTTAAAAGTATTCTAGCTGACGCTGCAGAGCTTTCTCTTTCTTCATCTCATTTCGACGCTTGATGCTTGCTCTTTCAATCGCTGCCATTTTTACTTCATTTTTAAATTGTTCCCAGGCAGCCGAGTAATTTTCGGGCTCAGAATTCACTAGCCGCCCTAGTTTTCCTTCAACTCCTTTAACAAAGGGTTCATCATTGATCAATTTAGCGTTCAACTTCCACAGGTGCCAGTTAAATCGTGGCTGCTTTTGCTTATTGCCAATGACGAAACTTACGAGGCTGTGATCAGAGAATGAAACAGGTATAACATTGTAGCTATTGCAGGGGGGGGATTAGAGCTAGGGACACGTAAACTCTGTCAAGCCTTGTTTGACTACCTTGCTGGGCGTGAGTGAATTGTGGCCGCCCGCCGCTTGTTATTGTGTGGCCTACATCCTCCAAGTTATAGTCATCCACCAAAGGACCTAAGTAAGTCGGCGCTTCGATCATGTACGTAGGCCACTTTCGATCTATCCTCCGAAAAGCAAACACAATTAAGGTCTCCCAGTAGAATAACATTTCACAAGGCAGATACTGATTAAGTTGTTCAAAGAAAATACATCTCTCATTGACATTGTTGGGGGCATAGACACAAACCAGACGCCACTTTTCCCCCGTCAACGAAAAGTCCAAGACGATGAGGCGACCATTTTCAGACACAGTAATCATTTCCTCAATAATCCCCACACTTTTGCGTATCAATACAGCACAGCCGGCAGATCTTCCTACGGCATGGCATACACAGACATTATAACACGTTTTGAAAGGTGACACCATACGATCAGTCTGCTCTTGTTCTTCCACCTTTGTTTCTTGTACTGCAATTAGATCTAGCTCGGTTTCCATGCAAAGGCAGCTAAGCTGGTATTGCCGTTGTCTTGCAGCCAAACCTCTGACATTAATTGTCGCTATGCGTAGGGAAGAATTTAAGTCATTCGCCATTATGAATCAAGTAAATCAAGCAGAAAGATACGAATGGTGTCATTACAAACATGTTTGACACTGTTCTATCAATTCTAAGGTGAAATTTACAAAATGACACAGCATAAATAACCAAGAAATAAAAATAAATAACCAAGAGCAGTGAAGTCTTCAACCGTACCTCAAATGTGTTGCTCGAAGTTTCTGTTGTTTCTTCCATTTCGAATCAGAAGAAGTCCGGCACCTTCGACGGCACCAAGCTTGTCCGCTAAGTGGGCGTCACCGCCGAACTTCTATCCGGTGGGATGTTCGGTTTCGGGCGTAGCGTCGCCCGTCGCAGCCCCGGCGTCTTTGGCGGGGGTTCATCGTTATTCGGCTCGTTTGGTTGTCCATCCTGGGTAGCTAACTCATCATGAGTTCTCTTCACCACCACACTTGTGCCTTTCTCGCTCGCGTCCATTGCCTCAGCATCGTCTGTTGGAATTGTTCCGCCGTGCGAGCTTAGAGAGCTTGCACCCGTAGACGCGTTCGACGTAGCGTGCTCCGGTTTAGAAGTAGTGGGAGACGCAGAATCACTGGCCTTGGCCTTGTGGTCATCACCGGACTTCTGTTCTGGAGACTTCGCGTCCTCGCCACTCTTCTCATCTGCTCATTTCAAAGATTCCTCAACTTCGGCTTCATCCATCAACAGGTCGTTGACGTCCAATTCCCTCGTAGCTTTCTGCGTGACAGAGGCATACGTCTTCTCGTACTGCTCTTCTCCGTGGCCGTATCGGTGGCATAGTGCGCAGCGTGGCACGTGGCAGTCACGTCAAATGTGGCCGGTATTGCGACAGCGCAAGCATAGCGGGGCCCGGCCGGGCACCACCACAAGCGCCAGTTCACCTGCAACACGGATCTGATGTGGCAAGTCGTCCACCGTCACGCCCGTCTTCAAATTTAAGGCCACCAAGCTCGTCGAGGACGCCTTGTCTTGCACACCTTGAGCACGCCACCGTTCCCGGGAGACGTCCGTCACTCTTCCGTACGGCAAGAGCGCCGCACGTATGTCATCGTCCAGTACGTTGTGAAGCATCCAGTGAAGCTTGATACGCAAGGCTTGGTTGTTAGGGTCTATCACAACACACCGCCTTTCCTTCACAAGCAATTCCTTCAAAGCCAAAAGCTTTTGCACGTCGCCTCCGTTTTTGAAGGTTACGGCCCATACAAGACTCATCTGATACGCCTCCAGGGCGATAACTTCAGACAGCAGGCCTAGGCTAGCCAGTGTGTCACGGAAGTCTTCCACACGATATGGCCTTTCACGCACATCGGCATGCAAAAAAAGAGTGTTTAAAACAACTCACCCTGTAGGTAGCTGAGGCAAAAGCACTTGATAATTCCGGTCATCAGAGCCAGAAATCCTGTTACCGCGGCCCTGCTGGGCCGCTTTAGCCGTTCCTACGGAGCCCCTGACACACACGTCCGTTCGCCTCGGCGTCCGGAAATGGAATCCAACTGAGCTAGCAGGCCAGAACTATTCCAGGAATCGTGGTAAACCATGCCATTCGTGTTTCTGCTATACATACTACGGCTGCGTGGACCACTCAGGTAAAAGTGGAAGTGCCTGCACCATCGACGTTAAACTGAGTTGAGAGCAATAGAAAAAAAATACAACGTGGCCTGCGCAGGGATTGAACCTACGACCTTCGCGTTATTAGCACGACGCTCTAACCAACTGAGCTAGCAGGCTTTTTTTTTTCTATTGCCTGGCTTTGACATTACACAACAAAATGGCGGGACACAATGAACACCTGGTGTTGATATAGTCAGCCTGCCAGGGGCTGGCTTCGTCACATTAAAATTCCTTTAGGGCCATCAAAGGCTCCACTCTTGACAGCCACTCGGGAGCCTCGCCAACAGATTTGACACTCTCAACAAACCGGTGCACAGTTTCACGAAAATAAATTCGTGCTGGCCTCGCGTCGGGATCACAGTAATATCCTGCCATTCTCGCGCGCCAAATACTGTGGAGGCCCAGTAACATTATCAGATCGAAAGGTACTCCGTCCTCGTTTTCAATGGGCAGATACCGTATTCCATGGGGGTGAAGTGGAAATTGTTTCTTTATAGTCCTTTGAAGTACGTCCCAAAAGTAAACCCCTTCCCAACAATGCAGAAAAACGTGATCTATCGTTTCTGGTTGCTTGCAGATAAGGCAGTGATGACCCCACGGAAGAAATAAGCCCTTATCCTGTAAAAACATTTTGACTGATAACGTTCCAGTGTGCAACTTGAAAAAAAAGTTTTAACCCCTGGGTCAACCCTGGGCACTCCCTTTACCCTCTTTAACACATTCCTTCCATGGCCTCCACTGTACAAGGCCCTATACATGGGTTCCGGCAAGACAACTTCACATAAATCCTTATACAATTTTTGCTTGTTCACTGTAGATAAATATTCGTTGGAAAACCTCGTTGAGAGAAATCGGACACTTGCGACAACTTCTCTGAAGTACCCAAAAATTCCGCCCGATAGGGTTTCGGTTGCAACAACAAAGTCAGGCAGCGCGCGCCCCAGCCTTACTTGGCACACGGTGCGCAAAAACGGATCACTGACATCACGCAGAAATATAAATCTGTTAACAATCTGCCGCAAGAAAAGGTGTCCCAGGCCCACTCCACCATCCTTCACTTTTCTAAACAAATTCGTCCGGCTGCACCTTTCCCATTGTGCAGCCCACACAAAAACAGCAAAAATTCGATGTAGCTTTTGTATGCTCATTCTTCCACAATGCAACACTTGCATCGCATACCACACCTTACTGATAAAGAAAAGGTTGCACACGGTGGCTCTAGCGAAAATTGATAAGCCTGTTCCTTTCCATCTTTCCGCCTTCTCACGCGCATCCTGGGTCTGCACTCTCCAATATGTTTCGCTATCGCGATAGCTTTCTAGCGGTACTCCAAGGTACTTCGTTGGGGTCATCACCCAGGGTACGTTTGCAAAGTGGTCCATCGTCGTTTGCCATGCTCCGTGCCAGAGCCCCTCTGACTTAGACCAGTTCACTCTGCTGCCAGAGGTTTTGCAGAATTCAGCGACACATTCAACGGCCTCTGTTACACCTTCTCGATTAACGGAAAAAACCGCTAAATCATCCGCATATGCCAGCAGCTTCACCTCCGCAGCTTGCAGCCGAAAACCAGTTATTCTCTCGTTTTCGGTGATGTCTAAACACAGTCTCGATGTAGATAGCAAACAGAAGAGGGCTGAGGGGGCAGCCTTGACGTACCGAACACTGCACACGAATGGGGGCCCCCAGACTCTGGTTAACAATCAATCTCGTCGTACAGTTCCGATACGCCAAGGCGACTCCCTCCCGGATAACATACCCAACCTTCACATAATCAAGTATGCACAGCAAAATTTTATGCGCGACACAGTCGAACGCCTTTTCGAGATCAAGCTGCAAGATGGCAACGCGACTATTTGTAAAATCACAGCACTCGAGCACACATCTTGCCTTGTGTATGTTAGAAAGAATAGACCGGCCTTTTATCCCGCACGTTTGGTGGGGGCCAACAATTTCCTGGATTACACTCTGTAACCTTTGCGCCAACACCTTCATATAAATTTTATAATCGACATTTGTGAGAGCAATTGGCCTGTACCCTGGTACGTGTCTTAACTTGTCAGCTTCATCCGTTTTCGGAATTAGGACAGTATGTGATTTACCATAAGACGGAGGCAATTCACGTACGTCGTAAGCTTCATTAAAGACCGTCTTCAGCACTGGCGCGATTCTGCTCTTAAATGATTTGTAAAACGCCGCGCTTAACCCGTCTGGTCCTGGTGATCTCCCAGAATTTAAATTGTCTATTGCCATTTCTACCTCTGATTCGGTTATTGCCAGCTCTAAAACGTCTTTCTGCTCGTCGCTGAGTCGCGGCAGTGCCCCAAGAAACCTGTTCTTAAACGTATTTATGTCTGCATCCTGTAATGCGAAGAGCGCCTCATAGTACTCAAAAAACGCCCGCTGTATATGTTCGTTTTCGTCTGATAAGATGCCACCCCATTCTATGCTATCAATGTGATTTCGCCGCGCATGAGCCTTTTCAATTCCCAACGCTCGTTTCGACGGCGTCTCCCCTGCTGCTATATCTTCCGCTCTGGCCCGCACCAACGCTCCACGATAACGGTCCTCTTCTATTAGTTGAATTTTCTGCTTTATTTTCCTAATGTCATCGATCCATTTACCAGGCGCTTCACTTTCCTTTTCTAGCAGTTTTGCAAGCATACATCTTAGATTGCGTTCGTTTAGATTCTCTTCGTACGCAATGGCACTAGATCGTTCGACTGCTTTAATTTTAACCTGTTCTTTGCAAAGTTCCCACTGTTGCCATATTCTCAGTTCACTACTAGGCTCTATTTTGCTTATTTCTTCAATTACTGCACAGCTAAATTCATCGTCCTTAATTAGCTTATTTATTTTCCACATATCCCAACTAAAAGCACTGCCCCGTTTTTTCAATCCTATCCCACATACTACTAAACAGTGGTCCGAAAAAGCCACCGGCACTACATGGTAGCTGTTACATTTTGGAATCACATCCAGCGATACATAAATGCGGTCAAGCCGAGCATGGCTTGTCCTCTGAAAGTGTGTGTACTTCACGCCGCACGCGCCTTGCAAACACTCTGCCACATCCTCAAGGTTCCATTTATCTATGATTTGCGACAGTATCTTCGTACTTGCGTCCCTGAACACCCTTGCACTGGTCTTATCGCAGCCACTTAGGACGCAGTTGAAGTCGCCCATGATGATGAGCTGTTTCTCGGAACAAAGACGCTGTTCAACACTTTGAAAAAACGCAGCCCTTTCGTCCGTAACATTTGGTGCGTACACACAGACAATTCGCCACTCAATGTTCTTCAATGTAAAATCGATAGCGACACAGCGACCTGACGGACACGAGAAATGAGCTTGCACGACAAGACCCGGCAACTTCTTTACAAAAAGGACGCTGCCAGCAGATGTACCTATCGCATGACTCACTACAGCGTAGAATCTAGACGTGAAACGTCGCACCATGCTCCCGGTCTCTTCTTCCCCTTCTACTTTTGTCTCCTGCACGGCCAGTAAGTCAATATCGTGCTCTGTTAAAAGCCGGTAAACTTGGCTTTGCTTTTTCTTTCCTGCCAAGCCCCTAACATTGAGAGTGGCTACTTTCAACGGGGTTAGAGAAGCCATTGTCGCAAATAGTGAAGAGGCCAAGAGCATGGTGCTTACCCCACCCGTCTAGCACATGGCTAGACGCCGTCGTTGCCACCGGAGCCATCCGGTGCAGGCCCCTGACCTTGCCGCGGGGCTGCCTTATCGCCGGCACGCTTGTCCGCCAAAACGTTGGGTTTCGGTCTGAAAGATGACCGTCGGGATTGAGCAGTTTTTGCTGGCGGCTCCTCACCGCTGAGAGCTGCCGCCTTGTCCCCTTCGTTGTCGGTCAGGCCATGAGGGCGCTTGGCTGGGGCGGTGCCGCTCGCTGAACGGGCGCAGCTCTGGTCCTGCTGTTCCTCGCTGATCATTGGCTCGGCGTCCTTAGTTGCCAAGACGTTCTCCCCATCTGCCGACGTGCTCGCCTGACTCGAAGGTAATTCTTCCTCTTCGAGTGGCTTCCTTTGATTGCCGGGTCCACTAATGTCTCCGCTGGGAGGCCCTGATGCGTCGGTCATCCCGGCAGCCTTGCCAACTTCCACGGCTCCTTTCGCCGCCTCCTCCGCCTCGACGACGTCCATCAGAAGCTCTGCCGTGTCGTCTCTCGATACCGCACCGGTAGCCACCGCGTATGTGCGAACACACTCGCTGTCACCGTGGCCATAACGCCTGCATTTGGAGCACCGGGGTACCTTGCATTCACGTCGAACGTGTCCCGTGCCGCGGCACCGTAAGCACTGCATAGGCCGCCCAGGCACCACAACAAGGGCCAGCTCGCCGGCGACGCATAACTGGTGTGGCAGGTCGTCAACCTTCATACCGGGTTTCAGCTTCAGGAGAACAGTCCTGGTTGTAGACCCCTTCTCCTTGACGCCTGAAACACGCCAACGCTCCCGGGTCACCTCCGTTACATTCCCAAAAGCCGCAAGAGCCGTCCGAATGTCGTCGTCGGCTACACCGTGCAGCATCCAGTGCAGCCGTAGGTTCATCTGTTGGTCGGCAGGATCGATGATAATGCAGCGCCGTCCTTTGACATCCAGTTCCTTTAACGCTGCCAACTTCTTCGTTGCCTCGGTGCTGTTGAGCGTAACCGCCCAAACGTGGTTTACCTGATACGCCCCCAACGCCACAACGTCGGGGAGCGCACCAGCGTTGGCGAGGGCGTCGCGGAAATCCTCGACCCTGTAGGGCCTAACTCGCACGTCGCCGTGCAAAAACACGGTGTTTAGAACAACACGACCGGTAAGCAACGTAGGCAAAACGATTTCGTACTCCTGTCCTTCCTTATCTTCAATCCTGTTTCCGCGGCCATCGACGGCCGCTATCGCCGCTCCGTGGGAGCTCACGATCCTGCGTCCGTACACGCCAGTGGCCGGAAGTAGAATGAGCTAGCAGGCCAGAACTGTTCCAGGAATCGTGGTAACCCATGCCATTCGTGTTTCTGCTATGTACACACACTACGGCTTCGTTCACCACTCAGGTAAAAGTGGCAGTGGCTGCACCATGGACGTTAAAATGAGTTGAGAGCAGGAGAAAAAAAACTACAACGTGGCCTGCGCAAGGATTGAACCGACGACCTTCGCGTTATTAGCACGACGCTCTAACCAACTGAGCTAGCAGGCCAGAACTATTCTAGGAATCGTGGTAACCCATGCCATTCGTGTTTCTGCTATGCCACACTACGGCTTCGTTCACCACTCAGGTAAACGTGGCAGTGGCTGCACCATGGACGTTAAAATGAGTTGAGAGCAGGAGAAAAAAAACTACAACGTGGCCTGCGCAGGGATTGAACCGACGACCTTCGCGTTATTAGTACGACGCTCTGACCAACTGAGCTAGCAGGCCAGAACTGTTCCAGGAATCGTGGTAACCCATGCCATTCGTGTTTCTGCTATGCCACACTACGGCTTCGTTCACCACTCAGGTAAAAGTGGCAGTGGCTGCACCATGGACGTTAAAATGAGTTGAGAGCAGGAGAAAAAAAAATACAACGTGGCCTGCGCAGGGATTGAACCGACGACCTTCGCGTTATTAGCACGACGCTGTAACCAACTGAGCTAGCAGGCCTTTTTTTTTTTTTTCTTTATTGCCGGAAAACAATACATGCGCAGGCATAAAAAGTCGCTAGCCAGACTTTGGCTAAGGCGACGGATTAAAACATTTTCATTTCGATCAATTTGTCCATAACTGCCACCCACTCCGGTGGCTGAGGTTGACTGCGGAGAACATCTCTCAGAGAAACTACACTTTCTATAAAGTTTTCCCTGACTGGTTTTACATTTGCGTCTGCGTGCCTAGCCGCCATCCTAGTTTTCCAGATGCTGTGGAGGCCCAGTAGCATAAACATATCGTATGGCACTTCGCCACTTTCTATAGGCAGGAACCGGATGCCATATGCAGTAACAGGTAGCTCTATTTTTAAAGTTCTTTGCAAGATATCCCAGTGGAAAACCGGGTCCCAGCAGTCGATAAAGACATGTTCGATGGTCTCGGGTTTTTTGCACAGTGTGCAGTCGACGTTCCATGGTACGAAAATGCCTTTATCGTTTAGCCATGTTTTCACCGGAAGGGTACCCGAGTGTAATTTAAAGAAAAAGGATTTGACGTTCGGTCTTACCGGCATCTTCTTAACTCGATTTAGCACATCTTTGCCTGGGCCTCCGCAGTAAATGGATCGGTATAAGGGTACAGGTATAAAGATATCTAACAAATCCTTGTACAATTTTTTCCTGGGTACAGCAGCCAGATATTCAGTCGAAAAATGAGAGCTCAAAATGTGAAAGGCAGCCACAACTTCACGTAAAAACCCAGTTACAGCACGATTCGTGGCTGGGAAACTGGACACAACAAATTCCGGTAACACATTTCCTAAGCGCACCTGCAACATTGTGCGCAACAAAGGATCGGTTTGATCACGTAGAAACAAAAATCTTGAGACAACTTGTTTCAGAAACAAGTTGGAAAGTCCAAGGCCACCTCTTTTGACCGGTAGGAACAAATTAGCTCGACTAGTTCGCTCCCAATTCGAGCTCCAAATAAAAACAGCAAACACTCTATGCAGCTTCTGCACGTTTGCTCTGGTGATGAGCAAAAACTGCAAAAAATACCAAATTCTGGCTATCAAAAATACATTGCACACACTTGCACGCGCGAAAACAGAAAGGTCACGTCCTTTCCATCCATCCGCTTTTTTCCTTGCACTCTGCGTTACCTCACCCCACAACTCTGTACTGTTCTTATAGTGCTCTAAGGGTACCCCCAAATACTTCGCAGGGGAGGTCGTCCATTGCATGTTAGCAAACACTGCGGGTGTGCTCTCCCAATCACCGTGCCAAAATCCAATGCACTTATCCCAGTTAACTTCGCACCCGGTCTTTTTGCAATAGGCCCGCGCAACTTTGACAACTTCTTTAACGCTTTCTTGGTCCGCGCAAAAAACAGCAATATCATCAGCGTAAGCAAGCACTTTTACTTGCACCGACTGAAGAGTGAAACCACAGATCCCATCATTGTGTAACAGCGATAACAGAAAAGGCTCAAGATAGATCGCAAAGAGCAGAGGCGAGAGCGGGCAGCCCTGCCTGACCGAGGAACAGACAGGCACAGGTTCAGTAACCTGTTTGTTCACTATAATACGCGTAACACAGTTTTCGTACGCCATCTGTACACCTTGTAATATTACAGAGCCGACGTTGGCATATTCTAGAACGGCGAAAAGAATTTCGTGTGACACGCGATCGAAGGCCTTCGCCAAGTCAAGCTGCATCATGGCAACTCGTCCCACGAACGCATCGCAACATTCAAGAACAGTTCTAGCAATGTGCACATTCGTTCCAATGGTGCGACCTTTAATACCGCACGTTTGGTGCGGCCCTACAAGGTCCTTTATAACCTTTTGCAGTCTATTGGCAAGAATCTTCATAAACACTTTATAGTCGACGTTGGTCAGGCTTATCGGCCGATAAGCCCCAACGGACAGCAGTTTAGCCTGGTCTTCACTCTTGGGCACTAAAACCACGTGTGCTGTTTTAAATGACGGCGGTATTTTCTTTGTTTCATACATTTCGGTGAAGACGCAGTGCAGAGCGTAAGTGAGTTCGGCTTTGAAACTCTTATAAAAATCACTGCCTAGGCCGTCAGGACCAGGAGATTTTCCGGTACTCAGTTCTTCGATCGCTCTTCCCACTTCGCTTACGCTGAATGGTACCTCCAGCTCTTGTTTTATTTCATCTCCAAGCTTTGGCATACGAGACAAGAACGTTTCTGTAAAGCCCTCTTCTTCAAGCTGACGGCGCCCAAACAATTCCCTATACTGTTCAACAAAAGCTAACTGAATCATCTTGCTATCATTCGTTACCTCGTTTCTGTACCTAATTTGTTTTATTTCATTTTGAGTCGCATACTTCTTTTCGTCACTAAGCGAGCGTTTAGTAGGCACTTGGTCAAGCCAGAGACGTTCAGCACGCGCCCTTATCACGGCAGCTGCATACTTGTTTTTTTCGATAATCTCAAGTTTACTTTTTGTTTCTCTTATCTCTTTCTTATATCTTCCCGGCTGGGAACTTTCCAGGCTTACGAGCAAGACAAGTTGGCAATGTAGTTCTTTTTCTTTAACACGTTTATCATGGCAAATAACGCTTGCTCTTTCAATCGCGTTCATTTTCACTTGCTGTTTGAAATCTTCCCATCTAATTACCCAGTTCCCAGGCTCTGCTGATAGCAATGCTTTAATACATTCATTAACTTTACTACCAAAAAGTTCATCCTCGAGTAACTGTGCATTAAACTTCCAAAGATCCCACGAGAAACGAGATTTCTTTTCTTTTTTTCCCAGGGTAAACGCAACTAAGCTGTGGTCGGTAAAAGACATGTTTTTCACCTCGTAGCTGTTGCACAAAGGAACAAGATCAAGGGACACATACGCTCTGTCCAATCTCGCGTGACTTTCACCCTGAAAGTGAGTAAAATGCGATGCTACCGACAGAACTTCAGCAACATCATCTAAACCATTTTCGTGTACAAGCGAATTCAACAATTCCGCACTTTTGTCGTGGACAAGTCTTTTTGTAGTTCTGTCCTCTGCTTTACATACGCAGTTAAAGTCACCCAACAGCACAATTAACCGCTCACAGCATACGTATTGTTCAAGACGCTCAAAAAATCCCTCGCGCTCGTTCTCTTTGTTAGGGGCATACACACATATGATCCTCCACAGTAAATTGCAATAAAGAAAATCAACTACAAGCAAACGGCCAGTTAGACACACAGTTAAATTCTGTTCGACAATCCCCATGGAATTCCTAATAAAGACAGCACAACCCCCCGATGTGCCAGACGAATGGCACACACAAATATTGTAACGTGTCGTAAAAGGCTGCACCATACGGTCCGTCTGTTCCTGTCCTTCGACTTTGGTCTCCTGGACGGCTATTATGTCGAGGTCATTATCGAGGAACAACCGGCTTAGTTGGTACTGACGTTTTTTAGAAGCCAGTCCCCTGACATTAATTGTTGCAATGCGCAACGCTCCAACAGGTGTCGAAGCCATCTAGTTTAAGTACAGGAGCCGTATGGTGCGTACCTGAGGACACAAAGCGTCGGCGGAGGGCGACTTGCCTAGTCCATGGTGCTCGATGGGTACAGTGCCGGTATTCCAACGTCTCTTGCACCTCTGCCTCATGCGTACGGACTGGAGACCCAGCCCATGCAGTCCGTCACCAAAAAAGGCCATCTCGCGTCCACAGAAGCCACACACAACGCACTCACTCAACTAAGGCGGCGGCTTAGCCGCCGCTCGTTGATCGGCCGGTATATTCGGCCGCGGTTTCAGCGTCGCTCGCCTCACACCAACAGTCTTCGGCGGTGGCTCGTCGCCCTCGCTCGCCTTAGGCTCTCCGTTCCCACTGTGCTCGTGCGGTCGCTTTCCTCCCTGGTTGCTGGTTGACGCATCCGTAACTTCCATGCTTTCAGCATGTTGGGGAACGACGGGAACTGACGCCCCACTCCCCGAGAGGACTTCGCTCTTTGACGTCTTAACATCTGCAGGCGGCGCTTCCTGTTGCTGCAGCTTACTGCTGAGCGTCTCCGCGGTTGCGGATGTTCCAGGAGTCGACACAGCCGGGGATTTTTCCTTCTCCGCTCCGTCGCCTGCCTCTGCTGCAGCGTCTTCCGCGTCAGCCTCGTCCATGACAAGCTCGGACGAGATGTCATTGTTGACTGGGACGGCAGCGCTCGCGTACGTGCGTACACAGCTGCTATCCTCATGTCCGTAACGGCGACAGGCGCCGCACCTTGGAACTTTGCACTCACGGCGAATGTGCCCAGTACCGTGGCAGCGCAGACAGAGCGGAGCTCTGCCCGGTACAACCACGAGAGCCAGCTCACCGCCAACCCTGACTTCGTGAGGGAGGTCTTCCAGTTTCACGCCAGGATTCATTTTCAATGAAACCAAGCGCGTCGTCGACCCCTTGCTGGCGACACCCTGGACGCGCCACCGTTCCTTGGTGACTTCGCTCACCTTGCCGTACGGGGCGAGGGCTACCCTCACGTCTTCGTCGGGCACGTTGTGCAGCAGCCAGTGTAGCTTGACGCGGACGTCTTGGTTTGCCGGGTCAATAACTAGACAGCGGCGGTCCTTCACTTTTACTTCCCGGGCAGCAAGAATTTTCTTCACCGCATCAGCACTGGTGAAGGTAATAGCCCACACATGGCTCATGCGATACGCCCCCAAGGCGATAACCTCGGGGAGCAGCATCAGCTGAGCCAGCGCATCCCTGAAATCTTCGACCCGATAGGGGCGGGCCCGCACGTCAGCGTGCAAAAAGACTGTGTTTAACACAACATTTCCTGTAGGAAGGGTAGGCAGAATCACCTGATATTCATCTTCCGAGGCGAAAATCCTGTTTCCGCGGCCAGACATGGCCGCTGTAGCCGCTCCAACGGAGCCCGTCATCGCACGTCCGTCACGCTCGGTGGCCGGAAGCCGAATCCCCTGAGCTAGCAGGCCAGAACTGTTTCAGGAATCGTGGTAACCCATGCCATTCGTGTTTCTGCTATGCCACACTACGGCTTCGTTCACCACTCAGGTAAAAGTGGCAGTGGCTGCACCATGGACGTTAAAATGAGTTGAGAGCAGGAGAAAAAAAACTACAACGTGGCCTGCGCAGGGATTGAACCGACGACCTTCGCGTTATTAGCACGACGCTCTAACCAACTGAGCTAGCAGGCCAGAACTATTCTAGGAATCGTGGTAACCCATGCCATTCGTGTTTCTGCTATGCCACACTACGGCTTCGTTCACCACTCAGGTAAAAGTGACAGTGGCTGCACCATGGACGTTAAAATGAGTTGAGAGCAGGAGAAAAAAAACTACAACGTGGCCTGCGCAGGGATTGAACCGACGACCTTCGCGTTATTAGCACGACGCTCTAACCAACTGAGCTAGCAGGCCAGAACTATTCTAGCAATCGTGGTAACCCATGCCATTCGTGTTTCTGCTATGCCACACTACGGCTTCGTTCACCACTCAGGTAAAAGTGGCAGTGGCTGCACCATGGACGTTAAAATGAGTTGAGAGCAGGAGAAAAAAATATACAACGTGGTCTGCGCAGGGATTGAACCGACGACCTTCGCGTTATTAGCACGACGCTCTAACCAACTGAGCTAGCAGGCCAGAACTGTTCCAGGAATCGTGGTAACCCATGCCATTCGTGTTTCTGCTATGCCACACTACGGCTTCGTTCACCACTCAGGTAAAAGTGGCAGTGGCTGCACCATGGACGTTAAAATGAGTTGAGAGCAGGAGAAAAAAAACTACAACGTGGCCTGCGCAGGGATTGAACCGACGACCTTCGCGTTATTAGCACGACGCTCTAACCAACTGAGCTAGCAGGCCAGAACTATTCTAGGAATCGTGGTAACCCATGCCATTCGTGTTTCTGCTATGCCACACTACGGCTTCGTTCACCACTCAGGTAAAAGTGGCAGTGGCTGCACCATGGACGTTAAAATGAGTTGAGAGCAGGAGAAAAAAAACTACAACGTGGCCTGCGCAGGGATTGAACCGACGACCTTCGCGTTATTAGCACGACGCTCTAACCAACTGAGCTAGCAGGCCAGAACTATTCTAGGAATCGTGGTAACCCATGCCATTCGTGTTTCTGCTATGCCACACTACGGCTTCGTTCACCACTCAGGTAAAAGTGGCAGTGGCTGCACCATGGACGTTAAAATGAGTTGAGAGCAGGAGAAAAAATATACAACGTGGTCTGCGCAGGGATTGAACCGACGACCTTCGCGTTATTAGCACGACGCTCTAACCAACTGAGCTAGCAGGCCAGAACTGTTCCAGGAATCGTGGTAACCCATGCCATTCGTGTTTCTGCTATGCCACACTACGGCTTCGTTCACCACTCAGGTAAAAGTGGCAGTGGCTGCACCATGGACGTTAAAATGAGTTGAGAGCAGGAGAAAAAAAAATACAACGTGGCCTGCGCAGGGATTGAACCGACGACCTTCGCGTTATTAGCACGACGCTCTAACCAACTGAGCTAGCAGGCTTTTTTTTTTCTTTATTGCATGAATGAATACATAACTAAAATATCGTAGTTGTCATGCCCCTTGGCAGACAACCGTGTCTAATGGACTTTCATTAACACAAGTTGGTCCATCAGACTCAATACATCATCAGCGTAATCTTGTTGCTTCAAGACTTCTCTTAATTTATACACATGTTCCACAAAATAATCACATACCGATCGTGCATCCAAGTCACAGTGTCGAACAGCCATTCTACTCCTCCAAATGCTGTGAAGGCCCAATAACATAATCTGGTCGTACTGTGCAACATCACTTTCAGTAGTCAAGTACCGAATTCCGCGCGGTGTCAATGGCAAGTCCTTTTTTAGTGTTCTTTGCAAAACATCCCAGTAGAACACCGCATCCCAGCAATCCAGGAACACATGTTCTACCGTCTCCGGTTTTCTACACAGGAGACAGTTCGAGCCCCAAGGAACAAAAAGGCCCTTTTCCTCTAGCCATGTTTTTACTGGAAGGGTTCCGGTGTGCAGTTTGAAAAAGAAAGTTTTGACGCCAGGTGCAACAGTCATCTTTTTAACTCGCCTGAGAACGTCTTTCCCAGGGCCTTCACAGTATAAGGTTCTGTACAGTGGCGCTGGAAACAACTGTTCAATGAGATCCTTGTATAATCGCTTCGGCGTTACATTCGCTAAATACTCTAGAGAGAACCGCACTTTCAAAAACCTGAACGACCAGACAACCTCTCGCAGGAAGCGAGACACTGTGTACCGCCGAGCACTGCCAGAAGAGACAATGAATTCTGGAAGTGCACTGGATAACATGATTTGTATGAATGTTCTCAGAAAGGCGTCATTTTGGTCACGCAGGAAACAAAACCTTAAAACAACCTGCCGCACATAGAGATGCATCAGAGACAGTCCCCGACCTTTACTCTCCGGAAGAGATTATCTCTGCGAATGCGTTCCCAATTAGACGCCCAAATGAAAACCGCAAAAACCCGATGAAACCTTTGGATATTGGTTCGTGCACAATATAATACTTGAAGTAAATACATGATCTTTGCCACAAGAAAGGTGTTACATACAGTTGCACGCGCGAAAATAGAAAGATTACGGCCCATCCATCCTTTGGTCCGGTCCCGCATTTCTTCCGCTTTTTCATTCCAGTAATTGGTATTTTCCCCATATCTGTCCAGCGGGACTCCCAAATAAACCCCGGGAGTTGTAGCCCATCGAACCCCGCAGAACGATTCTGGTTCTAAGTCCCATTGTCCATGCCAGACTCCGAGGCATTTATCTAGATTAACAGCACTACCAGTTTGCCTGCAAAACCTTTCGGTTACTTGTAACGCTTCTACAATACTTTACGATCTTCACAAACGAGGGCAACATCATCTGCATATGCCAGTATTCGCACCTCACACGCTCCCAACCTAAAACCTCGGATGTGCTCGCTCGCAGTTATCATCCTACAAAAAGGCTCCAAATAAATTGCAAAAAGTAGAGTGGACAGTGGACATCCTTGTCGAACAGAAGCCCTCACATCAATTCTTTCAGATAATATTTTGTTTACCATAAGTCGTGTCGAGCAACATGCATAAGCCATTTTTACCCCATTGAGAACAACCGAACCAATACCAATATGTTCCAACAAACAATAGAGTATTTCATGAGACACCCGATCAAATGCTTTTTCAAAGTCAATTTGAACCATAGCCACTTTCTTATTTAAAGCATCGCAGCACTCGAGCACGCTGCGTGCTACATGAATATTTTTAAATATGCTTCTTGTTTTTATGCCACACGTTTGGTGAGGCCCTACAATATCCTTTATGACGTATTGCAATCGCTTAGCTAACACTTTCATCAGGATTTTATAATCAACGTTTGTTAATGTGATCGGTCTATAGCTTGTTACTTTTACCAGCTTGGCAGGGTCATCTGTCTTAGGAATTAAGACCGTATGAGCATTGCTAAACGAAGGTGGCAGCCTACCGACCTCAAAACACTCTTTGAAAAGCTTATGTAGCATAGCAGCAATGTCATATTTAAAGCTCTTATAAAAGGCAGCACTCAAACCGTCAGGTCCCGGCGACTTTCCGGCATTCAATTCCTCAATTGCTGTCTCTATTTCCTTAATACTTATTTCGCTCTCTAGTTCTTCAGTTATCTCATTTCCTAATATTGGCATAAGTGGCAAAAAGTTTTCCCGAAACCCTTCTTCACTTGGTGCTTTGCATGAAAACAGCTCACGGTACTGTTCCACGAATGCACTCGAAATTTCACTTTGTTCACTGAGGGTTCGTCCTTTGTATTCGATAACTGATATCTCGTTTGACCGCGCGTATCGCTTTTCATCTGTGAGCGCGCGTTTTGTAGGCATTTCACCAGTAAGCCATTTTTCCGTGCGTGCTCTTATCGCTGCTCCTCTGTACTTCTGAGCATCTAAAGCTTCTAGCCTAACTTTGACGCCTTTTATATCATGCATGAACATGCCCGGCGTTTTTTCCTCTTCGTGCCCTAAATTCGCCAAAAGCTCACGCAAATGCTTTTCTTCTTTTTTTTCCTCATATTTTCTTATCGTTGAACGCTCAATGGCATGCATTTTCAACTCCTGCTTAAAGCATTCCCAAGATTCAATACGTCCTCTTTTACTATTATTAAACATATCAATGCTTTCCTTAACTTTTCTTAAAAATATGTCTTCTATAAGCCTTGAGTTTAGTTTCCACATATCCCAGTTCATTTTTGCTTTACGCTGCTTCCTTCCTCCCAAAGTTACCGTAACTAGGCAGTGGTCACTAAATGACACTTGCTTCACTTCATACTGCTCACAGGAAGGTGAAAACTCCGGCGACACATATATTCTGTCCAGTCGTGCGTGGCTACTACCTTGAAAATGCGTAAAATGCACGTGATTCTGACTCTTCGCCAGACCTATTACATCCTCCAAGCTGCACTCGTTGAGGACACTCTTCAAGAAATCAACACTCGGGTCTTTTACATCCTTTACATTTGAACGATCTTTAGGGTCCAAAACGCAATTGAAGTCTCCCAATAGTATGAGCACTCGACTGCAATCAAGGAACGAGGCTAACTGTTCAAAAAAACCGCGCCGTTCCTTTTGTATCGTGGGAGCATACAGGACAACAACCCTCACCGCGAATGTTTCATATGTGAAGTCACACACGATAAACCGCCCCCTTGCACAAGTTATTATTTGTTCTTCTACTATGCCTGTTTTTCCTCAGGAAAAGACAGCATCCCGCCGACAAACCAGCCGCATGGCTTACACAAACATTGAAATGCGAACGAAAACCAAGCACCATGTTATCTGTTTGCTGCTCATCCTCAACTTTTGTTTCTTGAATAGCCGCGATATCTAGATCTAACTCCCCGAACAGTCGGTTCAACTGCACTTGCTTACGCTTCGAGGCAAGCCCTCGTACGTTCAGAGTGCCAACTTTTAGCGGTTTCTTCAAATAAGCCATAGCGTGCACTCAGCAAACAAACAACAGTGACTAAGGCTCACTGCTTCGGCCTCTCGTCGCGAGTTAGCGACGAGGACCGCGACAAGGCTAACTTGCCTTTCTTGGCTCCCTCCCCTCTCCAATGCCTTTCTAGCCGACGCAGTTCTCGTTCCGTAGCCGGTGCCTTTTCGTAGTCACGAGGTCGCTTAATGGAAGCGACTGTCGCATCCATCGGCGCCTCGGAGTCGTGGTAGCCTGAAGTGCTCTCCCTCGTTGGCTCTTCTGGCGCCGCAGCACCATCCGCCTTCTTGCCAGTCGTTTCTGCAGCGGGGTCACCTTGTGACTTCTCGTCGCCAGCGGGCAGCTCCGGCTGCTGGGAAGCAGGGCCGTCGCTGAGTCCTGAAGGGGGCGGGGCTCCGGCGTTCTCCAGTTCCTCCTGGTCCATGAGCAGCTCGCTGCCGTCGTCTTGCGGCGGAGCAGTACCCGTGGCCACACGCGCATACGTGCGAACGCACCCTTCCCGTTCGTGTCCGAAGGCGTGACACAAACTGCATCTTGGCGTGCGGCAGTCGCGTCGAATATGTCCCGTCCTTTTGCACCGTAGGCATATTGGTGGCCGTCCAGGTACCACCACCAACACTTGTCCTCCGTAGAACTTGAGCATGTGGGGCAAATCATCGATAGAGAGCCCCTCCTTCAGAACCATACGCACCAGACGGGTGGTCGATTCGACGTCTTCGAAACCGGGACTGTTCCACTGCTCGCGGTTGACGTCTGTCACCTCTCCAAATTCTTCAAAAGCCTTCTGCACAGAATCATTCGACACGTAGAAGGGCACCCAGTGCACCCTGAAGGCCAACTCACGTTTGTTGGGGTCTATGACCGCACAATAGCGTTTTTTCACTTCAAGTGCTCCTTCTGTCAGCAGTCGTTCCTTCGCTTCCGAAGTTTTCAGCTTCAACATCCACACATGCGACATTTGAAAGGGCCCAATGCCAGCCACGAAAGGTAGAACACCGGCAGTTTCCAAAGGCTCACGAAAATCCTGTATGCGATAAGGCCGCCCGGCAATATCGCAGTGAAGGAAAACCGCTGTCTTCATTGCGTCTCCCGAAGGCAGCGTAGGCAAAACTAAGCGATAGCCAACTGGTGGGCGTCGCTCACCGAAACCTCGGCCAGACATGACCGATAACGAAGCGCGCTCAGAGCTTCCCATCACACGACCGTCTCCCACGGAAGCCGGAAGTGGAATCACACGGCCACCACTGAGCTAGCAGGCCAGAATTTTTTTTTCTTTATTGCCGTCTGTGACATGAAAACAAAAATGTACAAATGATAAAAACATCAGCCTAATTCGGCTGACGTATCAGGGCTTAAAATCTTCTCAATGCGACCAGTTCATCAAATACAGTAATCCATTCAGGTGGGTCAGCTTGTGCTCGGTACATTTCTCTCAAGCTCGCAACACTTTCAATAAAGTTTTCGCGCACCGAGCGAACGTTAACATCCGCGTGTCGCACTTGCATCCGTGTCCTCCAAATGCTGTGGAGGCCCAGAAGCATGATTAAATCATACGGTACTCCTGCTTCATTCTGAATTGGCAGGAATCTGATGCCGTAGGGGTCCAGGGGAAAATCTTTTTTGACTGTTCGTTGTAGCACATCCCAATAGAAAATGGGGTCCCAACAGTCCAGAAATACATGTTCTACTGTCTCAGGTTTTTTGCATAAGAGACAGTTTGTGGTCCATGGGACAAAAATCCCCTTTTCGTGCAGCCACGTTTTAACAGGAAGTGTATTCGAGTGCAATTTAAAGAAAAAAGATTTCGTAGATGGGTTCACAGGCATATTTTTAACTCTCTTTAATACATCGTGCCCTGGGCCTCCACGATAAGGTAACCGGTAGATTGGGGTCGGTAACATGGTGTCCACCAGATCCTTATACAGCTTTTGCTTTGATACTTTAGATAAGTACTCAAGGGAAAATCGCACATGGAGCAGCCTAAAAGAGAGTACAGCTTCTCGCATGTACCCATTGACAGTGCCACACATATTCGCACAAGATGAGACGACAAATTCAGGAAGAAGTCTCTGCAACCGCACTTGGATAACAGTCATAAGAAAATTATCCCTTTGATTTCGTAGAAAGAAAAAACGCGAAACAACTTGACGCAGAAAAAAATGCACAAGGCCGAGGCCTCCTTTTTTCACTGAAAGAAACAAATTGGTACGGCTGGTTCTCTCCCAGTTTGACGACCAAATAAAAACAGCAAACACTCGATGCATCTTTTGAATACTGGCCCGAGATGCGCACAGCACATTCATCAAATACCATATTTTGGATACAAGGAAAAGATTGCAGACGGAGGCTCGCGCAAACATTGATAACTGCCTCCCTTTCCAGGCATCTGCTTTCTCCCTCGCCCTTGACGTATCTTCATTCCAGTGTTCACTTGCATCGCGATAATGCACTAGGGGGACGCCGAGATATTGCGTCGGCAAAGACGACCATCGCATCCTGGAAAAGTGTTCAGGCATCGCTTCCCAGTCGCCATGCCAAAAGCCAGAGCTTTTGTCCC
Organism: Amblyomma mixtum; assembly: GCF_055824585.1. NCBI lineage: Eukaryota > Metazoa > Arthropoda > Arachnida > Ixodida > Ixodidae > Amblyomma > Amblyomma mixtum. The sequence goes on from NC_143015.1 coordinate 36,562,650, forward strand.
AGTTTATGAGACACCCCGTTTGTTTGCAGAATTTATCCACCGTGCTGATCACCTCAGTAATGCTGCCTCTGTCTGAACAGAATACCGCAATATCGTCCGCATAAGCAAGGATTTTGACGTGAGTCGACTGCAATCGAAAGCCCGTGATGCTCTCACTTTTGATCATAGCTAAGCACAGTGGCTCCAAGTAGGCCGCAAACAGCAGAGGCGATAGCGGGCATCCCTGCCTTACTGACGAATGAACTGCTATCCTGTCTGTGAGGTCACCATTAACAATAATGCGCGTGGTGCAGTTTGCATATGCCATCTTAACACCTTCTGCAATAATACGGCCTACATTAGCGTGCTCCAAAATGCTGAAAATGACATCATGGGAAACGCGATCGAAGGCTTTCGCCAGATCTAGCTGCATCATAGCGATGCGGTCCCCGAGCACATCGCAACATTCCAGCACGGTATAGCAGGCCAGAACTGTTCCAGGAATCGTGGTAACCCATGCCATTCGTGTTTCTGCTATGCCACACTACGGCTTCGTTCACCACTCAGGTAAAAGTGGCAGTGGCTGCACCATGGACGTTAAAATGAGTTGAGAGCAGGAGAAAAAAAACTACAACGTGGCCTGCGCAGGGATTGAACCTACGACCTTCGCGTTATTAGCACGACGCTCTAACCAACTGAGCTAGCAGGCCAGAACTGTTGCAGGAATCGTGGTAACCCATGCCATTCGTGTTTCTGCTATGCACACACTACGGCTTCGTTCACCACTCAGGTAAAAGTGGCAGTGCCTGCACCATGGACGTTAAACTGCGTTGAGAGCAGGAGAAAAAATACAACGTTGCCGGCGCAGGGATTGAACCTACGACCTTCGCGTTATTAGCACGACGTTCTAATCAACTGAGCTAGCAGGCCTTTTTTTTTCTTTATTTCCTGGCTTAGACACAAAAATAACAGTAACACACGCGAACATATATACACAGCGTTCAAATAGCCTGTACCCACAAGGGGCAGGCATTGTCATGTTAAAATTCCTTGAGTACCGTCAAGGGCTCCAGCCTTGACAGCCACTCGGGAACACAAGTTTGTAATTTCGCCGTCTCCAGCCATATCTGTACGCTTTCTCGGAAATATGAGGTCTGTTAGAAAAGTATCCGACCTTTATCCGTAGAAAAAAAACTTGCATAACTGGAGCGTTGCAAACCTAGTCACCTTCAAAGTAGTCTACTTGGGACTCCACGCACTTCTCCCAGCGGTGCTGCCATTGTGCGAAGTATTCCGAAAAGGCCCTTTTCGGAATGGAGTTTAGCTCAGCTGTCGTTGCAGCCATAATGTTCTTCCTTGTCTGAAATCGCGCTCCTTTCAATGGCCTTTTAATTTTGGGAACCAGCCAGGAGTCGCAGGGGCCATATCAGGACAGTAAGGAATCTGTTGAACTACAGGAGTCTGGGTTTTCGCCAAAAAATCTGAATGGAGTGCGAGGAATGTGCAGGAGCATTGTCGCGATTGGTGCGCCAATTTCCTGTTGACCTCAGCTCCAGATTCTTGCGCCCCACAGCATCACGTAGGCAACAGAGGACATCCCTGTAGTACTCTTTGGTCATTGTTTGACCCTGTGGAGTGCGTACTCGTGGTCTGCCACACAGAGGGGGTCAAAGAAAGCAGTCAGCATCACTTTCACATTGCTGCGCACTTGGCGGGCCTTCTTAAGTCTTGGTGACGTGGAATGTTTGCACTGTGACGACTGGGATCTGGTTTCCGGGTCGTACCTGTACACCCAAGGCTCGTCACCAGTGATTATGATGTTGATGAAGTCGGGGTCACTGTTTGCGGAATCCAGCATGTCCTGTGAGACTTCAACACGAGCTGATTTTGCTCCACCGTGAGCAGCTTCGGCACGAATTTCGTCGCAACTCTCTCCATGGCCAAATCTTCGGTGATAATGGAACGTGCGGAGAAATTGCTCATGTCCACCTCTTTCTAAATTTCTCGGATAGTCACGCGACGGTCCCGCATCACCATAGCGTTCAGTTCGGCAATGACCAGGTCATTGCCGAACTGAATATTTCGAATGGTTTCCACTTGGCTGTCGCCCAGTTTATGGCAAAATTTGATGCAGTAGCGCTGCTTCTTTCACTCCGCCATTTTCCTTGCAATAAAAAATCGACGGGAGCACTGCGCACTGCCTCACTCAAACGCTGCTTCCCAGCGACTGACGCTATCGGCAGGGGGAAAAAATTCATGCATGCGCATGAAGGTTCAAGGTCGCCTGATGCAAGCGCGCTTGTTTCATATCCATCAGGTGTTCGCAAAAAAAATAAAGTTGGATACTTTTCTAACAGACCTCGTACATGCGTGCCGGTCTTGCATCTGAATCGCAGTGATAACCGGCCATTCGAGAGCGCCATATACTGTGGAGGCACATTAGCATTACTTGGTCTAATGGGACGTCATCCTGGTTATCCGATGGCAAGTATATAATGCCATGAGCATCGAGTGGCAACTCTTTTGAGTTTCCTTTGAAGCACATCCCACAAATACACCCCCTCCCAGCAATGAAGAAACACATGATCTATTGTCTCCGGCTGTTTACAAATGAGACAGTGGGCGCCCCACGGAAGGAACAAGCCCTTTTTCTCCAGAAAGGATTTTACCGTCAATATTCCGGTGTGTAACATGAAGAAAAATGTTTTTGCTCCAGCTGACACTTTCATTTTCTTTACACGTTTCAACATATTACTGCCTTTGCCTCCAGAGTATAAGGCCCTGTACAAGGGCACCGGGAACACTACATCACAAAGATTCTTGTATAATGTTTTCTTGTCAACTTTACTTAAATACTTCATCGAAAAACGTACGCTAAGGAATTTCACACTTAGAACAATCTCTCTAAAGAATCCAAAAATACGGCCAGGCATACCATCCGGTGTGAACCACAACATCAGGCAACGCTCAACCTAGCCTTTGTTGGCAAAAAGCTCGCAGGAGTGGGTCTATTACATCCCTAAAAAAAATAAACCGGTTCCCGATCTGGCGTAAAAATAAATGGCCTAACCGAAGCCCGCCATACTTCTCCTGCCTAAACAAATTTGTCCTCCTGCACCTCTCCCAAGTGGAGGCCCAAATGAACACGGCAAAAATTCGGTGCAGTTTTTGCACATTAACACGAGAACAATGCAACACTTGCATCACATACCATAACTTGCTTCTTAAAAAAAGGCTACAAACTGTTGATCTTGCAAATATTGACAAGAGGGCGTTTTTCCATTTCTCCACTTTCTCGCGGGTTTCTTGGATCTGCTGTGTCCAGTATGGCTCGGTATCCTTATAAAACTCTAAAGGCACTCAGGTATTTGACAGGCGTTGTAGCCCATGACATATTAGCAAATGTCTCGAGGGTTGACGGCCATTCTCCATGCCAAAACCCCAGAAACTTACCCCAGTTAACTTGGCTTCCTGTGACTTCACTAAAATGCTTCACAGTATCGACTGTCGTCTCTATACTTTCCTCATTTACACAAAATACCGCGACATCATCTGCGTAGGCAAGTAGTTTAATTTCAGTAGACTGCAGTCGGAAACCATCAATGCCTCTGTTTTGTAGAATGCTTAAACACAAAGCTTCAATATAAATACAGAACAAAAGAGGGCTGAGGGGGCAACCTTGGCGCACCGAACGTAGTACGTTGATGGGGGCCCCCAATGACTTATTGACAATTAATCTCGTAGTACAGTTACGGTACGCCAAAGCCACTCCCTCTCGAATAACTGTACCAACATTAATGTAGTCTAAGATACTAAACAGAATGTTATGTGACACGCAATCGAAAGCCTTTTCCAAGTCCAACTGCAGTAATGCAACACGTTCGCGTGTAGCATCACAGCATTCGAGCACACATCTTGCTTTATGGATGTTCTGAAACAAAGATCGTCCTTTGATCCCACACGTTTGGTGGGGGCCAACTATTTCGGCTATACCTGTTTGTAGCCTGCCAGCAAGCACCTTCATATAAATCTTATTATCAACGTTCGTCAGAGCAATGGGCCTGTATGACGACACCTACTTCAGCTTATATGGTTGGTCAGTTTTTGGGATAAGCACAGTATGCGACGGCCCGAACGATGCTGGCAACGACTTCAGTTCATAGGCCTCATTAAATAAGGCACACAACAATGGTGATAACTGTTCCTTGAATGCTTTGTAGAAAGCTGCACTCAGGCCATCGGGCCCGGGTGATTTTCCAGGATTTAAGTTATTAATTGCCTGCTGCACTTCTTGTTCACTTATTGGCCGCTCAAGGTAGGCTTTTAGCTCGTCGTCAATTTTTGGCATCGCCTCAAGAAAGGATTCTTTAAATCGATCCAACTTGACACTGTGGCAAGAAAAGAGCTGTTGGTAGTGTTCAAAGAAAGCTTTCGCGATTCCTTCGTTATCTGTTTCTGTGCCGCCCGCCCATTCAATCTCTCCCACGTGATTACGTCTTGCGTTCGCCTTTTCAATTCCAAAAGATCTTTTTGTTGGCGTCTCGCCCATGGCCAGTTTCTCCGCTCTCGCGCTCACAAGTGCCCCGCGATAACGGTCTTCGTCAATCAGCTGAAGCTTTTGTTTTATTTTTCTGACATCGTCCATGTACAAACCCGGCGCATTACACTCCAGAGCTAGCAATTTCTCAAGGAGTGTCTTTAAAATCATTTCATTTTGTATTTCTTTATACCGTATACAGCTGGATTGTTCAATAGCTTTTATCTTAATTTGTTGTTTGCAAAGTTCCCATTCTTGACCCAGTTCTTGCTCGGTATCCAGAGCAACGTTATTAATTTCCACTTCTACGAGTCTACTAAACTGTTCATCCTCTAAAAGTTTATTGTTCATCTTCCAAAGGCCCCACTGAAAACAACCGCCTCTCTTTCTGGTTCCAATCGTACACTGAACCACGCAGTGATCCGAATATGTTGCGGGCGGAACTTCATAACATTGGCACTTTGGTACCAGTTCTGCAGATATGTAAATCCTGTCAAGGCGGGCGTGACTAGACCGCTAAACTCGTCAATCGTGCGAGACAAAATTTCTGTGCTCTTATCTCTAAAAGCACGCGGGCTAGTTTTATCAGCGGAGCTCAAAACGCAATTGAAGTCACCCATAAAGACAAGTTGCTTGTCCGTGTTTACGTACTGCTGCACTAAATCAAACAGAGCTGCCCTTTCATCGAGAAAAGTATATGCATATACACATACAACACGCCATTGGGTAGACCAGAGACTAAAATCGAGGACCACTCCCCTACCCGACAGAAAAGACGCGTGCGCTTGTAAAACAAGACCTGGCAGCTTTCTGACGAACAAGACACACCCTCCCGAAGTGCCAACCGCGTGACTCACAACTGCATAAAACCGGGATGTGAAACGCTGCACCATGCTCTCGGTCTTTCTCTCGCCCTCGACCTTCGTCTCTTGAACACCTAGAATATCGATGTCGTAGTCATTTAAGAGGCGCAACACTTTGTTCTGCTTCCTTTTCGTGGCTAAACCCCGTACGTTAAATGTGGCAATTTTTAGCGACTGTGCAGAAGCCATTTTGTTACAGAGAAAAAAGGCCGAGAGCATGGTGCTTACCTTTCACGTCTAGCATAAAGCTAGACGTCTTCGTTGGTGCCAGAGCAATGCCCTTGGACTGGCGGACCTTGCGTTGGGGGCGGTTTTTCGACGGCTCTCTTGTCCGTCGGGACATTCGGTTTGGGTTTGAAAGTCGGTCTCCTCCCTAGTGGCGCTTTCGCTGGCGGCTCCTCGATGCTAGCTGCCTCCGCCTTTTCCTTTTCGCTGCCGCTCTCGTCGTGGGCTCGCTTCGCCGGTCCGGGCACGCTGGTCGCTCGGCCGCCACTCTTCTCAAGAGGTTCCAGCTCACTCGTTGACTCCGTTACCTCAGCGTTTGGAAAGCGCTCAGCCTCGCTCTCCATGCCTTCCCCCGAATCTTCGTTGCCAGGTGTTGTGGCTCCCTTACCTGACAGACAGGGTGCCTCGTTCCCACCCCCCGGAAGCACTTGCTTGCCCGTAGTTACAGCTGGCTTTCCCGCTTCACCAACGCCACTTGCTGCTTCTTAAGTCTCAGCGACATCCATTTGGTGCTCCGCCGAGGCCTCCCTCGCTGAAGTTCCTGTAGCCACCGCGTAGGTTCGTACGCATTCAGACCCAACGTGGCCGAACCGCTTACATATCGAGCAGCGCGGAATCTTACATTCCCGGCGTACATGACCGGTCCCGTGGCAGCGCAGGCACTGCATTGGCCGACCAGGCGCAACCACGAGCGCCAGCTCTCCTGCAACTCTTATCTGGTGGGGCAGGTCCTCTATCTTCATCCCAGGCTTCAACTTTAGGAGCACGGTCCTCGTAGTTGAACCCTTTTCGTGAACGCCTTGGACGCGCCACCTCTCACGGGTAACTTCGGTCACCTGACCGAAAGCCGCCAACGCAGTTCGGATGTCTTCATCGGCAACTCCATGCAAACATCCAATGAAGCCGGAGCTTCACCTGTTGATCCTCAGGGTCGATGATGATGCACCGGCGCCCTTTCACCAGAAGATCTTTGACGGCAAGCAGCCGCTCGGATGCTTCGACGTTGCTCAAAGTCACGGCTCACACGTGGTTTATTTGATACGCCCCCAGAGCCACCACGTCTGGGAGCGTACCAGTCTTCGCCAAGGCGTCCCGGAAATCTTCAACCCTAAAAGGTCGCACACATACGTCTCCGTGCAAAAAAACAGTGTTCAAAACAACACGTCCGGTGGGCAGGTTCGGCACAATGATCTGATATTCCTTATCATCGTTTGCTTCAAGCCTCTTACCGCGGCCAGCCTGGGCCGCTATCGCCGCTCCGTCGGAGCTCATGATTCCTCGTCCGTACACGCCGGTGGCCGGAAGTAGAATGACAGAGCTAGCAGGCCAGAACTATTCCAGGAATCAAGGTAACCCATGCCATTCGTGTTTCTGCTATGCACACTAGAGCACTGCACGGGCCTGAATTTGAGGCCCGAGCCCGGCCCGGGCCCGCGACCTGAAGCCCGAGCCCGGCCCAGGCCCGCGGCTTCAAGCCCGGGCCCGGCCCAGGCCCGCTAAATTATCGCTCTAGTGAGCCCGGCCCGGCCCGTGAATCCCGGAGTGAAGCCCAGCCCGGGCCCGGCCCGGCGCGCTTCACAGTACCGCTTGAGGTATACTGCTCACTCTGAGCAAGTAGACTGGTACTAGACCGATAAGAAACTGGCCGACAAAGGTTCTGAGTTTGGCTTGCAGAAACTTGGTTCTTTTTGACCCAGAAGGAAGTGATTAAGAGTAGTGCTCGCCAGGCCCTCTTCTGGACACTGATCTCGTGTACGTGCGCAAAGGTAAACTCGGAAGTTCCGAGAACCAAATAAAAAGGGCTGCATACGCGCGTAATAGACTACTTTGCATTCCCCTATGATTTTAATCAGTTATATTTTGCCGCCCGCGAAGTATAAACATTAAAGCTGCCTAGCCAGCAGTGGGGTGACATTTTTTTAGTGAACGCGATCTCACAGGTTTAACTCTTAGCCGAACTAGTCGCTTTTCAGCAGAAACGAAAAGCTAAAACGCTTGAGTATTTCACGGTGTGTGTTTTGAAGACTATAAGCGTCCTAAACTAATATGTCCTTCCCGAATGCAATTCTAATAGTGTATAGGTATGTTTTGGGATGACGAACGATCAATGGGCGATTAAGACCGGTTAAATTTTACTCTCGTTGGTGGAGCAGAAAATAACGCGCGAACCACGTGATAACTTACAGGGCAAAACACTTTTCATGTCAACCAGGCTGAAGAAGCAAGGAGGGATAGATGTGGTTATCAGATGAGATTTACAAACTCTCGCGAGCTTTTGTGACTATTTCATTTACGAGACGTTCCGGTCAGCTGATCAAAAAGAAAACCAAACGCGCTTTAGTTTGTGAATTTTCTCACACGAGAAAAATATAGCTATAAAATGAAAGCGATGTTTTTGGGGCTTAAGGGCCCAAGGGGAGTCAGGCTGTGAGAGACAGCGAAGCAGAGAGCTCCGGATCATTTCGACCAAATAGGTTTCTTCAAATAGCAATGATAATACAAAGTACATGGCTGTCATGCTTGCCTCCTAAATAGAAATGCGGCCGCCGAGGCTAGGAGCAAATCCTGGTTCCCCGGCTCAGTAATCAACATCTTATCCACTAAGCCACCGCGGTGCGGAAACAAGGAAATAAATAAGTCAATCAATAAAGCTTAGTTCTTTTCTCAGCGCGTACTATAACCCATAGCTCACCTGTGCCGCTGCTCCAATGCCGCAATTGTGTACTTCACTCTGCAATAGTGAATAAATAGTCGGACACCAGCCGTTTCTATACGGACCGAAGCCCGGCTCGGGTCCGCAGGTTTAAGCCCGAGCCCGGCCCGGGCCCGCAACTTCAGGCCCGGGCCCGGCCCAGGCCCGGCAAAACAAATCATGTCCCGGCCCGGCCCGGCCCGCGGGCCGGGCCGGGCCCGTGCAGTGCACTAATGCACACACTACGGCTGCGTGGACCACTCAGGTAAAAGTGGCAGTGCCTGCACCATCGACGTTAAACTGCGTTGAGAGCAGGAGAAAAAAAATACAACGTGGCCTGCGCAGGGATTGAACCTACGACCTTCGCGTTATTAGCACGACGCTCTAACCAACTGAGCTAGCAGGCCAGAACTATTCCAGGAATCAAGGTAACCCATGCCATCCGGGTTTCTGCTATGCACACACTACGGCTCCGTGGACCACTCAGGTAAAAGTGGCAGTGCCTGCACCATCGACGTTAAACTGCGTTGAGAGCAGGAGAAAAAAAATACAACGTGGCCTGCGCAGGGATTGAACCTATGACCTTCGCGTTATTAGCACGACGCTCTAACCAACTGAGCTAGCAGGCCAGAACTATTCCAGGAATCAAGGTAACCCATGCCATCCGGGTTTCTGCTATGCACACACTACGGCTCCGTGGACCACTCAGGTAAAAGTGGCAGTGCCTGCACCATCGACGTTAAACTGCGTTGAGAGCAGGAGAAAAAAAATACAACGTGGCCTGCGCAGGGATTGAACCTACGACCTTCGCGTTATTAGCACGACGCTCTAACCAACTGAGCTAGCAGGCCAGAACTATTCCAGGAATCAAGGTAACCCATGCCATCCGGGTTTCTGCTATGCACACACTACGGCTCCGTGGACCACTCAGGTAAAAGTGGCAGTGCCTGCACCATCGACGTTAAACTGCGTTGAGAGCAGGAGAAAAAAAATACAACGTGGCCTGCGCAGGGATTGAACCTATGACCTTCGCGTTATTAGCACGACGCTCTAACCAACTGAGCTAGCAGGCCAGAACTATTCCAGGAATCAAGGTAACCCATGCCATCCGGGTTTCTGCTATGCACACACTACGGCTCCGTGGACCACTCAGGTAAAAGTGGCAGTGCCTGCACCATCGACGTTAAACTACGTTGAGAGCAGGAGAAAAAAAATACAACGTGACCTGCGCAGGGATTGAACCTATGACCTTCGCGTTATTAGCACGACGCTCTAACCAACTGAGCTAGCAGGCCAGAACTATTCCAGGAGTCAAGGTAACCCATACCATTCGTGTTTCTGCTATGCACACACTCGGCTGCGTGGACCACTCAGGTAAAAGTGGCAGTGCCTGCACCATTGATGTTAAAATGCGTCGAGAGCAGGAGAAAAAAAATACAACGTGGCCTGCGCAGGGATTGAACCTATGACCTTCGCGTTATTAGCACGACGCTCTAACCAACTGAGCTAGCAGGCCAGAACTATTCCAGGAATCAAGGTAACCCATGCCATCCGGGTTTCTGCTATGCACACACTACGGCTCCGTGGACCACTCAGGTAAAAGTGGCAGTGCCTGCACCATCGACGTTAAACTACGTTGAGAGCAGGAGAAAAAAAATACAACGTGGCCTGCGCAGGGATTGAACCTATGACCTTCGCGTTATTAGCACGACGCTCTAACCAACTGAGCTAGCAGGCCAGAACTATTCCAGGAATCAAGGTAACCCATGCCATCCGGGTTTCTGCTATGCACACACTACGGCTCCGTGGACCACTCAGGTAAAAGTGGCAGTGCCTGCACCATCGACGTTAAACTACGTTGAGAGCAGGAGAAAAAAAATACAACGTGGCCTGCGCAGGGATTGAACCTATGACCTTCGCGTTATTAGCACGACGCTCTAACCAACTGAGCTAGCAGGCCTTTTTTTTTTTTTTCTTTATTGCCTTCAAGAAAACAACACAAAAATACAGACACCAAACTTTGAAAACCAGCAACCTGCCAGATCTTCCTGGCTGGCCATGTCAAGTTTAAAATTCTCTCAACAGAGTCAAATTTTCCATCCTGGGTAGCCAATCGGGTACACATGCTTGCAGTTTCATCACTTCCACAAATCTACGTACGTTTTCCCGAAAATACATGCGGGCTGGTCTAGCGTCAGAGTCGCAGTAATACCCCGCCATTCTGGAGCGCCATATACTATGGAGGCCCCAGAGCATTACCTGATCAAACGGGAACCCGTCCAGGTTTTCAATTGCCAAATATCTGATACCGTGGGGATGAAGCGGCAGTTCTCTTTTAAGTGTTCGTTGCAAAACGTCCCAAAAAAACACACCCTCCCAACAGTGAAGAAACACATGGTCTATTGTTTCGGGGCACTTGCATATTAGGCAATGCGAACCCCACGGTAGGAATAAACCTCTTCCCTCCAAAAACCCTTTAACTGATAGTGTCTCGGTATGCAACTTGAAGAAGAAAGTTTTGGTTCCTGGCTGTACTTGCATTCTTTTTACTCTTTTCAGAACATCCCCTCCGTGGCCTCCATCGTACAAAGCTCTGTACATGGGCACTGGAAAAACAACATCACACAGATCTGCGTATAGCTTTTTCCGCTTCACGTCACTTAAATATTCTCTCGAAAAACGCACAACAAGAAATTTAACGCTATCAGCAACTTCTCTGAAGTAACCTAAAGTTCTTCCGGAAAAATAATTTGTTCCCACAACAAAATCAGGCAAAACACGGGTCAACCTCAGTTGACACATAGTTCTCAAAAAAGGGTCACGCACATCTCGAAAAAAGAAAAACCTGTTTACAAGCTGGCGCAGAAACAGATGTCCTAGCCCAAGGCCACCATCTTTCACACGTCTAAACAAATTCGTCCGTCTGCACCGTTCCCAGGTCGAGGACCAAACAAAAACAGCTAAAATGCGATGTATCTTCTGTACATTTGCCCGGGAACAGTGCAACACTTGCATGACGTACCACAGTTTGCTTAAAAAGAACAAGTTACACACCGTCGCTCTCGCAAAGATTGATAAATGTGCCCCCCTCCATCTATCTGATTTTTCCCGTAGTTCGTTCGCTTGTTCTTTCCAATATGCATCACTGTCCCGGTAGCAATTTAGTGGCACTCCTAGGTATTTTGGGGGGATAGTTACCCAGGTCACATTTGCAAAAAGATCTGGGGTTGATGGCCAACCCCCATGCCAAAGTCCCTGGCACTTTGCCCAGTTCACTTTACTTCCGGTTGCCTTCCTGAAACTGTCAACTGACACAACAGCCTCCCGTATGCTCTGCTGATTCACAGCAAACACCGCTAGGTCATCCGCGTACGCAAGCAACTTGACTTCAGCTGCCTGCAACCTAAAACCTTGAACAGCCTCGTTCTTAATAATGTTCAAACATAGTGTCTCTATGTAAATGGCAAACAAAAGTGGACTGAGGGGGCAGCCCTGGCGTACCGAACGTTGCACCCGAATGGGGGCCCCCAGACTCTTGTTTATAATTAATCTCGTAGTGCAGCTGCGGTACGCCATGGCCACGCCCTCTCGAATTACGGAACCTACATTCGCGTGGTCCAGAATACTGAGCAAAATTTCGTGGGCGACACAGTCAAATGCTTTTTCGAGGTCTAGTTGGAGGATGGCCACACATTCATTAGTCAGATCACAACACTCCAGAACCGATCTTGCCGTGTGTATGTTAGTCATAATTGATCTCCCCTTTATCCCGCACGTTTGATGAGGGCCGACAATATCCTGAATTACTGACTGCAGCCTCCTTGCTAGCACTTTCATTAAAATTTTATAATCGACATTAGTCAAGGAAATTGGCCTGTAAGCTGTGACCTGCTGGAGCTTTTCCTCGTTATTTGTCTTGGGAATTAGAATAGTGTGAGATAACCCGTATGACAGCGGCAATCTGTTTATTTCGTAGGCTTCTTGGAACAACGCAGTCAATATTGGCGCTATTTCGTTCTTAAACCCCTTATAGAAAGCTGCACTTAAGCCGTCTGGCCCAGGCGACTTTCCCATATTTAAACTATCGATTGCTCTTTCGACCTCGAGTTCTGTGATTGGCATCTCTAATCTTTTCTTCGTGTCCTCGTCTAGTCGTGGCATAGCCTTAAGAAACTTTTCTTTGAACAAGTTTATGTCGACGTCCTGTTTGTTAAAAAGCTGCTGATAATATTGGAAGAAGCCTTGTCTGATATGTTCGTCATCTGACGATAGCATGCCACCCCATGCAATCTTATCAATATGATTTTTCTCTGCATGAGCCTTTTCTAATGCCAGTGCTCTTTTCGAGGGCGTCTCGCCCATGCTCCAGCTTTCCGCCCTTGCCCTCACTAACGCTCCTTGGTATCTGTCTTCTTCCATCAACGCAAGCTGTTCTTTTATTTTCCTAATATCTTCTATCCATTTGCCGGGTGCCTTACATTCTTGCTCATGTAGTTTTTCCAGCAAAGCCTTTAGCTGGGTTTCTTTAATTTTCTCCTGATACCGCAGGCAACTGGACCTATCAATGGCCTTTATTTTAATCTGTTCTTTGCACATCTCCCATTGCTTCCAGATTTCGTACAATGTGCCCGGCCTTACTTTAATGAGTTCATTTAGTACAACCTGTCTAAAGGCTTCATCACTGAGCAATTTGTTGTTAAATTTCCATAACTCCCAGCTAAATGCATTCCTTCGTTTTCTGGTGCCGAATACGCATTTCACTAAGCAGTGATCCGTGAATGTCATGGGCACAACTTGGTATTCATTACATACGGGAATCAAATCCAGCGACACATAAATTCTGTCAAGGCGCGCGTGGCTCGCACCTTGGAAGTGCGTGTACTGTACGGCGCGCGCTCCCCCCAGGTACTCAGCCACATCTTCCATATTCCACTCGCTTGTTAACTGGCACAACACATCAGTACTCTTGTCTCTGAAGCCGCGTGTGCTGGTTTTGTCCCGAGCATTCAGTACACAGTTGAAATCGCCCAGCATTAGAACCTGCCTCTCCGTACTTAACTGCTGCATAACATTCTCGAAAAACACTGCTCTTTCCTCAACAATGTTAGGGGCATACACACAAATAATGCGCCACTCAGCATTGGAATATGCAAAATCGGCTACAACACACCGTCCTGACAGACATGAGTAGTGAGCCTGTACAATCAGTCCGGGCAGCTTTTTAACAAACAATACACACCCAGCCGATGTCCCTACCGCGTGGCTCACAATGGCGTAAAATCTAGCCGTGAAACGCTGCACCATGCTCCCGGTCTCTTCCTCCCCATTAACCTTTGTTTCTTGTACGGCAAGCACGTCGATATCATGGTCACTTAGCAGGCGGTGTACTTGGCTCTGCTTCTTTTTGGCTGCCAGTCCCCTGACATTTAACGTGGCTACACTCAAAGGGGTTTCAGGCGCCATTTTCATAAAGGGTGAAAAGACCGAGAGCATGGTGCTTACCTTCCTCGTCTAGCGCGCGGCTAGACGCCGTCGTTGGAACCGCCTCCGTCTGGTGCGAGCGGCTGAACTGGCAGCGGGGGCGCTTTGTCCGCTGCACGCCTCTCCGAAGAAAGGTTTGGCCGCGGACGTAGTGTGGACCGTCGGGGTTGGACTGTTTTTGCTGGCGGCTCGTCGACACCGGGGACTGTTGCCTTGTCACCTTCGAGATCGGTCTGTGTGTGGGGTCGCTTGGCTGGGGCTGTGACGCTTGGCGAACGAGTACCGCTGGTGTCCGGGTGCTCCTCACCGTTATCCTGCTCCATGTCGTCTGCCGGCTGAGGTGACGTCTCTTCCTCTGACCTAGGGAGGTCAGGTGTAGCGTCACTCCTCCCCGCACCGCTGGCAGCATTGATGTCTCGAGGGGAGTCTCCCGACGAGTCTGTCTCCTGTGCCTGCGTACGCTCTTCTCCGGTTCCCTTTGCCGCCTCCTCTGCCTCGACTACGTCCATAGTGAGCTCTGCCGACCGCTCCCTCGTTCCAGGTCCCGCGGCCGAAGCGTACGTGAGCACACAGTCAGCCTCCTCATGTCCGTAGCGCCTACATTTCGAACATCGGGGCACCTTACATTCGCGGCGGACGTGTCCCGTGCCTCGACAGCGTAAGCACTGCATCGCCCGCCCAGGCACAACGACAAGGGCTAATTCCCCGGCGACTCGCAGCTGGTGCGGTAAGTCATCTACCTTGATGCCCGGCTTCAATTTCAGGAGCACCGCCCTCGTGGTGGACCCCTTCTCCTTGACGCCTTGAACTCGCCGCCTCTCCCGGGTCACTTCGGTCACGTTCCCAAAAGCCGCAAAGGCCGTCCGGATGTCATCATCTGCCACGCCGTGCAACATCCAGTGGAGTCGCAGCTTCACTTGTTGGTCTTCAGGATCGATGATGAGGCAGCGGCGACCTTTAACTTCCAGTTCCTTGAACGCCGCCAGCTTCTTTGTTGCTTCTGTGCTGGTTAAGGTGACAGCCCACACATGGTTGATCTGATACGCCCCCAACGCAAACACGTCGGGGAGCGCACCAACGTTGGCAAGGGCGTCGCGGAAATCCTCGACCCTGTATGGCCTAACCCGCACATCGCCGTGCAAAAAAAGCGTGTTAAAAACAACGCGTCCGGTGGGCAAAGTTGGCAGAATAATCTGATAGTCGCTATCTTCATTGTCCTCGAGCCTGTTTCCGCGGCTGGAAAGGGCCGCTATCGCCGCTCCGCTGGAGCTCATGATCCTGCGTCCGTCACGCTCGGTGGCCGGAAGTAGAATGCTGAGCTAGCAGGCCAGAACTATTCCAGGAATCAAGGTAACCCATACCATTCGTGTTTCTGCTATGCACACACTACGGCTCCGTGGACCACTCAGGTAAAAGTGGCAGTGCCTGCACCATTGATGTTAAAATGCGTCGAGAGCAGGAGAAAAAAAATACAACGTGGCCTGCGCAGGGATTGAACCTATGACCTTCGCGTTATTAGCACGACGCTCTAACCAACTGAGCTAGCAGGCCAGAACTATTCCAGGAATCAAGGTAACCCATGCCATCCGGGTTTCTGCTATGCACACACTACGGCTCCGTGGACCACTCAGGTAAAAGTGGCAGTGCCTGCACCATCGACGTTAAACTACGTTGAGAGCAGGAGAAAAAAAATACAACGTGACCTGCGCAGGGATTGAACCTATGACCTTCGCGTTATTAGCACGACGCTCTAACCAACTGAGCTAGCAGGCCAGAACTATTCCAGGAGTCAAGGTAACCCATACCATTCGTGTTTCTGCTATGCACACACTCGGCTGCGTGGACCACTCAGATAAAAGTGGCAGTGCCTGCACCATTGATGTTAAAATGCGTCGAGAGCAGGAGAAAAAAAATACAACGTGGCCTACGCAGGAATTGAACCTATGACCTTCACGTTATTAGCACGACGCTCTAACCAACTGAGCTAGCAGGCTTTTTTTTTTTTTTTTTCTTTATTGCCGATTTTGACGTACAAATCAAGAGGTTACAAGAAATAAAACATGGCGGCCACACTTCGGCCGACACGACTTTAAAATTTTTTGAGCGACATTAATCCATCTAGTACAGTTATCCATTGTGGTGGATCAGGCAGTGCGTTGTACACATTTCTTAAGCGCACAACGCTCTCAATGAAATGTTCGCGAACCGGGCGAACAACCAAGTCCGCGTGTTCAAACTACATTCGTGTTTTCCACACCGCGTGGAGGCCCAGGACCATAATGAGGTCATAAGGTATTTCCTCTGAGGGATTCACAGGCAAGAAACGTATGCCGTACGGATCCAGGGGTAACTGTTTTTTTAAAGTTCTTTGGAGTACATCCCAATGAAAGATCGGGTCCCAGCAGTCTAGAAATACGTGTTCTATTGTTTCGGGTTTCTTGCATAAAAAGCAGTCAGTGTTCCAGGGAATGAAGAGTCCTTTATCGTGAAGCCAGGTCTTAACTGGGAGGGTGTTTGTATGTAACTTGAAAAAGAACGATTTGGCGGAGGGTAGTATAGGCATTTTCTTCACTCTTTTTAGGACGTCCTGTCCTGGGCCACCGCGATGTGGAGAACGGTACAAAGGTACAGGGAGCATGACATCTACAAGGTCTCTGTAGAGTTTTTTCTTTGTAACGGTTGACAGGTACTGCTGGGAAAAACGTACATTCAACAGCCTATACGATAAAACAACTTCATGCAGGTATCCAGTCACCCTTCCGCACATATTTTGCACAGACGAGACTACGAATCCAGGCAGAAGTCTATACAGTCTTACTTGTATAACTGTGCGCAGGAAGATATCATTCTGATCTCGTAAAAAAACAAAGCGTGCCACAATTTGTCGCAGAAACAAGTGAGCCAGGCCAAGACCTCCTTTCTTTACAGGCAAAAACAAATTCGTTCGACTGGACCGCTCCCAAGTCGAGGCCCAAATAAAAATAGCAAAAACCCGATGCATTTTTTGAATGCTCATCCTCGCCGCACACAACACATTCATGACGTACCAGATTTTTGATATCAAAAAAAGGTTGCAGACAGTGGCTCTAGAAAACATCGACAGTTGCTTGCCTTGCCACCCGTTCGCCTTTTCTTTAGCCATCAAGGCTTGATCCCTCCAGTACGGTTCAGGGTCGCGATAATTTCCGAGAGGCACACCAAGGTACTGCGTTGGCACCATTGACCAGGTGAGCCGACAAAAGGCTTCTGGTGTGTCCACCCAATCGCCATGCCAGAAGCCATGACTTTTATCCCAGTTTATCTGGGCTCCACTCGCATCACAAAACTTCTCGACGACATTAGTTGCCTCTCTAATGCTATCTTTGCTGGCGCAGAACACCGCGATGTCATCCGCGTACGCCAGAATTTTGACTTCGGCAGCCTGTAGTCTGTAACCTGTTATGAGCGCATTATGTTCCATCGCCAGACAGAGTGGCTCAAGATAAGCGGCAAACAGCAGTGGTGAAAGGGGGCATCCCTGCCTCACCGACGAGAGCACGCACAAGCTATCAGTGAGCTCACCGTTAACAATAATACGCGTTGTACATTTTTTGTACGCCATCGTGACGCCTTCCGTAATCACACTGCCCACATTCGTGTGTTCAAGTATGCAGAGCAATGCCTTGTGCGAGACACGGTCGAAGGCTTTTGCCAGGTCAAGCTGCATCATCGCGACGTGATCGCCCAGCGCATCGCAACACTCGAGCACGCTTCGAGCCACGTGCACATTCGTCGCGATAGTGCGGCCTTTAATGCCACAAGTCTGGTGTGGTCCAACCAACTTGTTAATAACACCTTGCAGTCGCTTTGCTAGAACTTTGGTGAATATTTTATAGTCGACGTTAGCAAGAGTTATTGGGCGATATGAGCCTGGCAACAAACGTTTCTGAGCATCATCACTCTTCGGGATTAGCACGATATGCGAGGTTGTGAAGGACAAGGGTAGTCTTTTCTGGTCATACGCTTCGCTAACAACGTGATAAAGAACTTGGGCAACCTCAGACCGGAAGGTTTTATAGAAAATGGCCCCTAAGCCATCCGGCCCAGGTGCTTTCCCGACTGCCAGCTCATTTATTGCGCATTCTATCTCACTTGGTGTGATTGGTTGTTCTAGCTGTGTCCTTACTTCTTCGTCAAGCTTTGGCATCAACGGAAGGAATTCTTTTTGGAAACAATCTTTAAGGTCCCGTGGATGGCTTAGAATTTCTTTAAAGTGCTCGGCAATCGCATGCTTAATTTCATTTCTGTTAGACGTGACGTTTTCACCTATAGCTAGTTGGCGGATTTCTTTTTGACATGCGTATCTTTTTTCATCTGAGAGAGCCCGCTTGGTTGGCATTTCTCCCGCCCACAGCTTCTCGGACCTTGATCTCACTACTGCCGCCTTGTACTTCTCCGAATCTATCCGTTCAAGTTCAGTTTTCACTTCCTTTATTCCTCTAACACACAGACCAGGTTCGACATTCTCCATACTAACAAAAAACTGCAGTTGCTGGCGAAGCTTTGTCTCTGCTTCTTTCTGATTGCGTCGAATTGCACTACTTCTTTCAATAGCCATTGTTTTTACTTTCTGCTTAAAATCTTCCCAACGAATGGCGTAACATTCTGGCTCGCTTGCAGTCAAATTTTTCAGTTCTTTCGTTACAGCGTCGACAAAAGCTTCGTCATCCAACAGCTGCGCATTCATTTTCCACAAGTCCCAGCTAAAGATTCGTTTCCTCTGCGTCTTTCCAAAGGCGGCCGTTACCAAGCAGTGATCGCTGTATGCGATGGGTTTCACTTCGTACTCGCTACACATTGGTATCAATTCGGCAGAGACATATAATCTGTCTAACCTTGCATGGCTGTCTTGCTGGAAGTGTGTAAACTGCGGACGAGTACCGCTGGCGAAAACGCTACCAATGTCTTCAAGGTCATATTCGTGCACAAGTGTATTAAGAAATTCTGCACTCTTGTCACGAACACGCGAATGTTTTGCGCGGTCATCAACATTGCAAACACAGTTAAAATCGCCTAGCAGTATTATCACTTTCTGACAGTTTAGGTACGCCTCAAGCCTTTCAAAGAATGCCCGCCGTTCCATGTCAATATTCGGCGCGTATACACAGATGACGCGACACTCCAATTCGCCAAAGACGATATCAGCAATTAAGAGGCGTCCACTGTCACATGAAAATACTGACTGCACGCAGATTCCAAAGTTGTTGCGTATGAATATGGCGCAACCACCTGATCCACCAATCGCGTGAGAAATACACACATCGAAATGAGCACGAAAATTGGACACCATTCGGTCGGTGAGCTCCTGGCTCTCAATTTTTGTCTCTTGGATTCCCACTATATGTAAGTCATTATCTAAGAGAAGGCGACTAAGCTGACATTGTCGTCGTCTTGCTCCAAGGCCCCGTACGTTTAACGTCGCTACCCGTAGCGCTCTTTCGATATTAACCGCCATGGCTACACGGTAGAATGGTGCCCATTACAATAGCCCAAGGGTCTGTGGTCATCATACTGTGGCGATAAGCGCGTCGAAGGCCAGGAAAAAAAAATAAAACTCTAACCAACAAAAAAGGACAGTCCAAGTAAACTTGGCACCTCTTTCCAAGCCCGAACACGAAAAACGAACCGCTCATGATGAGGGCCATGGCGTTTACGGAAACCCCTCCCAACCCACCTTAGCTAGACAAACTAAATTTACGGGGGCGGTTTACCCGCCTGCCGCGAATCGACCGGAATGTTCGGTCGCGGCTTCAAGGTAGACCTCCGCATACCTGGGGCTTTGGTGGGTGGCTCGTCTCCGCCCCCGCCGTCCTCCTTCGTCCCAACGCTAAGGATCTTGTCGTGTGGTCGTTTCCCCGCCAGCAGGCTGGCTGAAGCGCTAAGGATGTCCATAACCTCGGGTTCTGAGGTGCTGGGAGCCGCTTCATAATCAACTGAGGTTTTCAGCTCGGCGCTCGGAGCTGTCGAAGAATTCTGCGAAGGCGGTTGATGCTGCTCTGCAGTAACCGCTTCGGTTCCGGGTTGCTCCTGCTGCGGCAGTGGAATCACCGTATTTTCGGCAACCTCCGTTCTTGCACTTGCCACCGATGCTGCATCGTCCATGTCCGCCTCGTCCATGAGCAGGTTTGAGGCGTCGTCGGTGGTTGTCAGTCCTGTTACGCTGGCATACGTCCGCTCGCACTGGCTGCTCTCATGACCGAAGCGTCGGCACGCACTGCACTTGGGGATGCGGCAGTCGCGACGAATGTGGCCCGTGCCACGGCACCGAAGGCAGAGCGGAGCCCTGCCTGGCACGACCACGAGGGCCAACTCTCCGGCGACGCTCACCTGGTGCGGCAGGTCGTCCAACTTTACGCCCGGCTTCAACTTCAAGGTGACCAGTCTGGTAGTTGAGCCCTTATCTGCTAGGCCGTGCACCCGCCACCGCTCTCGGCCGACGTCTGTGACCTTCCCGTACGGCTCGAAGGCAAACCGTACGTCGTCGTCGGGCACGCTGTGCAGCAACCAATGCACTTTCATGCGAACGTCCTGGTTGGCAGGATCAATTACGATACAGCGGCACTTTTTCACCAGCAGCTCACCCATGCCGACAATCTTTTTCACCGCATCTTCGTCCTTGAAAGTCACCGCCCACACATGGCTCATGCGGTAGGCTCCGAGGGCAATCACTTCCGGCAGGAGCGATAACTCGGCGAGCGCATCGCGAAAATCTTCTGCCCGATACGGGCGGGCCCTAACATCACAGTGTAGAAAAACGGTGTTCAAAACAAAACGCCCTGTTGGCAAACTAGGCAAAACAACTTGGTACTCATTGTCTGAAGCAATATTCCTGTTACCGCGGCCCTGCTGGGCCGCTGAAGCCGCTCCTACGGAGCCCATGACACACACGTCCGTCACGCTCGGTGGCCGGAAAATCAACTGAGCTAGCAGGCCAGAACTATTCCAGGAATCAAGGTAACCCATGCCATTCGTGTTTCTGCTATGCACACACTACGGCTGCGTGGACCACTCAGGTAAAAGTGGCAGTGCGATTCCACTTCCGGCCGCGATAGCGAACGGACGCGTGTGAAATGGGCTCCGTTGGAGCGGTATCAGCGGCCGTGTCCGGCCGCGGTAACAGGTTTTCTTCTGCATCGGATGATGAGTATCGTGTTGTTTTGCCTAGTCTGCCTTCAGGGCGTTTGGTTTTGAATACCGTTTTTATGCATGCGGACGTGAGAGCACGGCCCTACCGAGTAGAAGACTTCAGGGATACGCTGGCGAATTTGAATCTGCTCCCCGAGGTTACGGCCTTGGGGGCGTATCAAATGAATCACGTGTGGGCAGTTACCTTCAAGTGTGACGCAGGTGTGCAAAGACTGCTCGCCAACAACGAAGTGCAAGTGAAGAACCATCGCTGCGTTCTCATCGACCCGTCTCACCAGGACCTACGGTTGAAACTGCACTGGCTGCTGCCCACCGTCCCCGACGACGACGTGCGGGCGGCTTTGCTAGTGTACGGGAAAGCGACAGATGTGGTCAAGGAGCGTTGGAGGGTGAATGGTGTGTCTGACAAGAGCTCGACGACCCGGACAGTGACTTTGAAGCTCAAGGCCGGTGTGAAGCCGGAAGATATACCGCATCAGCTTAGGATTGCTGGTGAGCTGGCCCTTGTCGTGGTGCCGGGCAGGGCACCCCTCTGCTTGCGATGCCAGAGCACAGGCCACATACGGCGTGACTGCAAGGTACCGCGCTGTGTGCTATGTCGTCGCTTTGGCCACGACGAGACCGAGTGCGTGCGTACCTACGCCAGCGTCGCAGGGCCCGCGAGGAGTGACGATAACTCGGAGCTCCTAATGGATGAAGCTGATGCTGAAGCAGCAGCCAAGGCGGAGTCGGAAGACAAAGCTACGGCTGGAAATGAGCCGGCTGAGCAAGCCTCGGGCGAAACAGTACGCCAAGGCACTCCGAACCTCGAAGAAAATGGCACACCTGAGAGAACAGAAGACCCATCGACAGCGAGGTTGGTTCAGGACGAGAAGATA
The DNA here is from genome assembly GCF_055824585.1 of Amblyomma mixtum. NCBI lineage: Eukaryota > Metazoa > Arthropoda > Arachnida > Ixodida > Ixodidae > Amblyomma > Amblyomma mixtum. The sequence continues at coordinate 36,584,490 of NC_143015.1, forward strand.
AACGCGACCTCGATGGGAAGCGCCAGCGAGGGGGAGCAGAACATGGACACATCAAACGAGGGCACCGCCGCCGCGGCGACTAAACGCTCGCACGAAGTCGTCGAGGAAGATGACACATCTTCTGGCCCGCCCGTCAACGGAGAGCCACCGTCAAAAGCAGCTCCCGTGCGTCGGTCGACGTTGCGACCTCGGCCGAACATCCCTCCAGACCGGAGGACGACGACGAGGGCGACGACGCCGCCGCCGACGCCGCCGACGCAGCCGCCGCCGACGGCGGCCTCGTAGTTGTAAGTTTTGGGACTGGACGAGCGCTTGTTCTGGCGCTGAGGATGCTTCTTGTCAACGGTAAGCACCATCCTCTTGGTCTCCTTCCATACTACAATGGCGCTGCCAGATAGAGCTTTGCGATTCGCCACAATCAATGTCCGAGGGCTATGTGCGAGGAGGAGGCAAGGGCAGTTATATAGGTTGTCAACGGAAAAAAATTTAGATATTATTGCCGTACAAGAGACGAAAATTGAAGGAGATGTTGAGACCGAGAGTATGGTGCTGCCTTTCATGTCACATTACTACGCGTGTGTGAGCCATGCGGTTGGGAGATCCGCAGGCTGTGTTCTTTTTGTGCGCCAACATTTGGGGCTTGAGGTGCAGGCCGTACGGTCGGATATTGCAGGACGTATGGTTCTTTGCGATTTTAGTTTTGGTTCAGTGCTATGGCGGGTGATATGCTTGTATGCTCCTAATGTACTCGAGGAAAGACGACAGATGTTTGAGGGACTCAAAAATTATTGCGATGTCGATCGGAAACTAGTACTGATGGGAGACTTTAATTGTGTTTTAGCGGCGCGAGATAAAGCGAACGATACACCGTACAGAGACGCCAGCACGGCAGAACTTCGAAGCTTAATCGATGAATTTGGGCTCGAAGACGTAGCGGAATGCTTGGAAGACGACCACTGCGTTCGCTTTACGCATTTCCAAGGAGCCAGTCACGCCCGGCTTGATAGAATGTACGTTTCGGCCGAATTGACAGCGCTTTGCCGAGAGTACCATGTGCAGTCTGTGTCATTCAGCGACCACTGTCTTGTCTGGTTTGATATTAAGAACAAGAAAGAAAATAAAAACAAATTCACATGGGAGTTATGGAAGTTTAACGCGAAGATTTTAGATGACGACGTTTTCAAGGAACAAGTGTCAAGTATGCTTGAAGAAATTAAGGATGATACAGCCACAGTGGTTTGCGAACAATGGGAGACTTTCAAGCAAAAAACTAAAATGAAAGCGTTGGAACGAGCTAGCGCTATAAAGTACGAGAATGATAAGTATGAGACGAACTTACGAAAGAGCCTGCAAATGCTAATAAATCAAGAAAACTCAGCTCCAGGCACGTTCAAGGCTGACATCTGTTCGCTCAAACATAAGCTCGAACAGTTTGATATCGACCGATACCGCGGTGCGCTTGTACGAGCCAGAGCCGATAAAGAGATAACCGGTGAGGCACCAACTAAAAGAGCACTGGCAAGGGAAAGAAAATGGGCCCGCAAGAATGTGATTTCCGAAGTTGAACAAGACGGCATTATTTTGAACGAACAGAACGACATCGAAAATGCTTTCACCCTGTTTTACAAAGGTCTATTTGCGCGTAGAGTGGTAGACTTAGAAAGCTTCAGGACAGAATTCTTGGCTTTAATGCCTAGGATTAATGACAACTCAAAAGAGGTGTTAGAGCGCCCGATTACTGTCGCTGAAATAGAGTTGGCTATTGATGACTTAAAACGAGGGAAGTCACCAGGACCAGATGGATTAGGCACTGAATTCTACAAGACTTTCAAGAATGAATTAGCCCCTATAATAGCCCACCTTTTAGAAGACGCATATGAACGGAAGCGCCTACCGCCTTCTTTCCTGGCCACGCATACAGTTCTCATCCCCAAAACAGAGGATCCAATCGCTTTAAGGCAAGTAAAGTCCTATCGTCCAATCAGCTTAACGAACGTCGACTACAAGATCTATATGAAAGTACTGGCTAAAAGACTTCAAACGGTTATAAAAGAGATTGTTGGACCACACCAGACTTGCGGTATAAGGGATCGGTCAATATTCACTAACATTCACACGGCGAGATGCGTGCTGGAGTGCTGCGATGCACTAAACATGAACGTCGCAATGCTCCAGCTCGATTTGGAGAAAGCGTTCGATCGTGTACCACATGAAATCTTGTTTACACTTTTGCAACACGTCAACGTGGGAGCAGTTATCACAGAGGGTGTCGCGATGGCTTACAGGGGATGCACAACGCGCCTAGTAATCAACAAATCGGTAGGAGCACCGATCGAGGTGCAACGATCCGTGCGACAGGGTTGCCCCCTCTCACCATTACTTTTTGCCTTATATATCGAACCCTTCTGCCTTAGTATAATAGACACCAGCTACGTAAAAGGCTTTAAATTACAGCTAACCGAAGTGAAACTGTTGGCATACGCGGATGATGTGGCGGTTTTCTGCGTTGACAATGAGAGCATCTTGAAAACGGTGGAAATTGTTAAGCGTTTCTGTGATGCCAGCGGCAGCGCTGTAAACTGGGGCAAGTGCCTTGGATTTTGGCACGGTTCTTGGGCGACGAAACCAGGCACTTTCGCCATCATGCAATGGGCTGATACACCAGCGAGGTACCTAGGTGCTCCTTTAGAGTTTTACCGCGACAGTGAGCCCTACTGGCGGAGCCAAGTTGCAGAAGTGCGTGAAAGAACGGAGAAGGTTAAAGGAGGGGACTTGTCTATGTTTGCGCGCAGCACTGTGTGCAATGTGTTTTTTGTTACCAAACTGTGGTATGTGCTAAGTGTTTTGCACTGCTCACGCGCCAATGTACAAAAGCTGCACCGTGTATTGGCCATCTTTGTGTGGGGGTCGGTATGGGAGAGGACAAGCCGTACCAACCTCTTCCGGAGAGTTAGTCAAGGAGGCCTGGGCTTGTCGCATTTATTCCTGAGGCAAGTGGTCAACCGTTTTTGTTTCCTTCGAGATGTGAAGGACCCGTTTTTGCGTACTGTAGTACAGATCAGATTGAGCAGACTTTTACCGGATTTTGTGGTATCTACCGAGTGTATACCAGGAGGTGTTTTTGGATTCCTGAAGGAGGTTGCGGTTTCCTGCAACTTCCTCAGCGCACGATTTTCCTACCAATATCTTGCAAAAGTAAAACGCATACAGCTATACAAGGACCTTACAGACCTGGTTTTTCCTGTGCCACTGTATCGAACAATGTACAGCACCCATCCAGGCAGCGATGTTTTAAAGCGTGTGAAGCGAATGTATGTAGCTCCGGGAGCCAAGTCCTTTTTCTTCAGGCTGCACACCGGAACGTTGGAGGTAAAAACTTGGATGGCAGAGAAAGGATTGTATGCTCCATGGGGTGATCATTGCTTTATATGTAGAAAGCCAGAAACTATCGAGCATGTTTTTTTGGACTGCTGGGGAGGAGTGTTCTTTTGGGACATTCTTCAAAGAACATTGAAAAAAGATCTGCCCCTTGACCCCCGTGGGATTCGTTTCCTAGCAGTGGAAAATGAAGAAGGTGTACCGTTTGACGCAGTAATGCTCATGGGATTGCACTGTATTTGGAAGGCCTGCATGGCGGCCCGACATGCTGACATCGATGCAAGGCCGGCGCAGGAGTACTTTCGCGAGTCTGTAGGCAGATTCTTGGAAACCTACAAAACTTTGAAACAAGTGCCTGAATGGATACCGAGAATTGAGCCTCTAGTCCATATGAAACGCTTTTAGCGCCCTACGTCAGCCAAGGTGTGGTTGATGGTTTTAGCCCATACCGACGCCATGTACCATTGAGTGTGTGTATACTTCTCTTGTTTTCTTGTGATGTATGTGTCTAAGCAGGCAATAAAAAAAAAAAAAAAATAAAAGTGGCAGTGCCTGCACCATCGACGTTAAACTGCGTTGAGAGCAGGAGAAAAAAAATACAACGTGGCCTGCGCAGGGATTGAACCTATGACCTTCGCGTTATTAGCACGACGCTCTAACCAACTGAGCTAGCAGGCCAGAACTATTCCAGGAGTCAAGGTAACCCATGCCATTCGTGTTTCTGCTATGCACACATTACGGCTGCGTGGACCACTCAGGTAAAAGTTTTTTTTTTCTTTATTACCGGTATCATGACACTCAATATACAGACAAAACACACCAGCCTGACTTCGGTTGGCGGAATACAGTCAAAATTTCTTCAGACACACCATTCCATCAAATACATTAATCCACTCAGGGGGTTCGGGTAACGCCTGATAGACTTCTCTCATGTAGACCATATGCTGAATGAAATTTTCGCGTACAGACCGAACATTAACATCTGCATGGCGGACTGCCATTCTGGTTTGCCACAGACTGTGGAGGCCCAGTAGCATGAACATATCAAAGGGAATGCCTTCATCACACTTGACTGGGAGAAACCGGATCCCGTATGGCGTTATTGGAAGTTGTTTCTTTAGAGTTCGCTGCAGTATGTCCCAATGGAATATAGGGTCCCAACAGTCAATAAAAACGTGTTCAATAGTTTCTGGTTTTTTGCAGAGTAAGCAGTTAATTGTCCAGGGTACAAATATCCCTTTCTGATCTAGCCATGCTTTTACGGGTAGTGTGTTCGTGTGCAGCTTAAAGAAAAAGGATTTGACTGAAGGTCTTACGGGCATTTTTTTAACCCGTTTTAAAACGTCCTTTCCTGGGCCCCCACAGTAAACAGACCTGTAGATTGGTGTCGGCAGTAGATTTTCAATTAAGTCTGCATACAGTTGCTTTTTTGTAACAGAGCAGAGGTAGTCCATTGAAAACCTTGAATGCAACATGCGAAGGGAAGCAACAATTTCATGGAAGTAACCAGACACACGGCGACATCTTATATCACTTGTAGTCACAATAAATTCAGGAAGCGCTTTCGCAAGTCGAACTTGTATGACTGTGCGCAAGAAACTGTCGCTTTGGTCGCGCAGAAAAAAGAAACGTGACACAATCTGCCTAATAAACAAATGAGAAAGACGCAGGCCTCCATCGCGGACTGAGCGGAAAAGGTTGGTACGACTCACCCTCTCCCAAGTTGAGCCCCATATGAACACAGCAAAAACCCGATGCATTTTCTGCACATTTGCGCGGGTCATACACAGCACTTGCAACACATACCAAACTTTGGCTATCAAGAACAAATTGCAAGCAGAGGCACGCGCAAACATTGAAAGGCCGCGACCCTGCCAGTTTCCCGTCTTTTCCTTCATTCTCTCCGTTGCATCATTCCAGTACCTTGCGGGTTGCTGATATTGCTCGAATGGCACACCAAGATACGTCGTAGGTGTGCCTGTCCATGTCGTACAAGCAAACCTTTCTGGCTTAATGTCCCAGTTACCGTGTCATCTCTGAGCCCGTCAGCTTACAGAAAGCCTTAGCGAGGTTGACCACTTCCAACACACTCTCGCGATCTTGACAGAATACGGCTATGCCGTCAGCGTGCGCCAACAGTTTTACCCCAGTAGAATGCATTCTGAAACCTCGTATTGCTGTTTTATGAATTACTGCTACACAAAAGGGTTCGACATATATAGCAAACAGGAGAGGAGACAGTGGACATCCCTGTCTTACTGAAGATTGCACTGGAACCCTTTCCGTTAGTGACTTATTTAATATGAGCTGGGTACAACAATCGCGATAGGCCATCATTACACCGTCTAAAATTGTGCTGCCTACATTTGCATGCTTCAATATGCAGAAAAGGACCTCGTGTGACACCCTGTCAAAAGCTTTCGCCAAATCGAGTTGCAACATGGCAACTTGGCCGTCCATGTCGTCGCAGCATTCTAACACATTTCTGGCTACGTGAGTGTTCGTGAAGATTGTTCGACCTTTGATGCCGCATGTTTGATGCGGCCCAACTAAGTGCTTGATCACACCTTGCACCCGCTTCGCGAGCACTTTCATAAACACTTTGTAATCGGTGTTCGTAAGGCTGATAGGCCTGTATGAACCTACTGACAGCAGCATGTCACGATCATCCGTCTTAGGAATCAAGAAGATATGAGCAGCTCTGAAGGACGGTGGCACCCGCCTTGTTTTATACGCCTCATTCATAACGCGATGCAACACATATGCTAGTTGATGGGCGAACGCTTTGTAAAATGTGGCTCCTAAGCCATCTGGTCCAGGGTACTTTCCTGCCGGCAGTTCGCCGATAGCGGCCCTGATTTCGCGGACACTTATCTCTTCCTCAAGACTGTCTCTGACGTCATCAGCTATCTTTGGCATACCAGTCATGAATTCTGTGATGAAAGTGTCACTGACACGATTAACGTTGCTAAACAACTCGCGATAATATTCCACGAACGCCTGCACTATCTTTTTCTGCTCACCCGTCACCTCGTTCTTATAGCGGATCTGTTTGTTTGAATTTTTTGATGCATACCTTTTCTCGTCAGTAAGAGTGCGTTTATTCGGTGCTTCCCCAAGCCATAATCGTTCGCCTCGTGCACTAATCATAGCTGCCTTATATCTTTCATTGTCTATCACCTCAAGTTCACTTTTAGTTATTCTTATTTCGTCTGCCACTTTTCCAGGCTCCAAACTCACAGCGTTTAAAAGTATTCTGGCTGACGCTGCAGAGCTTTCTCTTTCTTTATCTCATTTCGAAGCTTGATGCTTGCTCTTTCAATCGCTGCCATATTTAGTTCATTTTTAAATTGTTCCCAGGCAGCCGAGTAATTTTAGGGCTCAGAATTCACTAGCCGCCCTAATTTTCCTTCAACTCCTTTAACAAAGAGTTCATCATTGAGCAATTTAGTGTTCAACTTCCACAGGTGCCAGTTAAATCGTGGCTGCTTTTGCTTATTGCCAATGACGAAATTTACGAGGCTGTGATCAGAGAATGAAACAGGTAGCTATTGCAGGGGGGATTAGAGCTAGGGACACGTAAACTCTGTCAAGCCTTGTTTGACTACCTTGCTGGGCGTGAGTGAATTGTGGCCGCCCGCCGCTTGTTATTGTGTGACCTACATCCTCCAAGTTATAGTCATCCACCAAGGACCTAAGTAAGTCGGCGCTTCGATCATGTACGTAGGCCACTTTCGATCTATACTCCGAAAAGCAAACCCAATTAGTCTCCCAGCAGAATAACATTTATTTCACAAGGCAGATACTGATTAAGTTGTTCAAAGAAAATACATCTCTCATTGACATTGTTGGGGGCATACACAAACCAGACGCCACTTTTCCCCCGTCAACGAAAAGTCCAAGACGATGAGGCGACCATTTTCAGACACAGTAATCATTTCCTCAATAATCCCCACACTTTTGCGTATCAATACAGCACAGCCGGCAGATCTTCCTACGGCATGGCATACACAGACATTATAACACGTTGTGAAAGGTGACACCATACGATCAGTCTGCTCTTGTTCTTCCACCTTTGTTTCTTGTACTGCAATTAGATCTAGCTCGGTTTCCATGCAAAGGCGGCTAAGCTGGTATTGCCGTTGTCTTGCAGCCAAGCCTCTGACATTAATTGTCGCTATGCGTAGGGAAGAATTTAAGTCATTCGCCATTATGAATCAAGTAAATCAAGCAGAAAGATACGAATGGTGTCATTACAAACATGTTTGACACTGTTCTATCAATTCTAAGGTGAAAATTACAAAATGACACAGCATAACCAAGAGCAGTGAAGTCTTCAACCGTACCTCAAATGTGTTGCTCGAAGTTTCCGTTGTTTCTTCCATTTCGAATCAGAAGAAGTCCGGCACCTTCGACGGCACCAAGCTTGTCCGCTAAGTGGGCGTCACCGCCGAACTTCTATCCGGTGGGATGTTCGGTTTCGGGCGTAGCGTCGCCCGTCGCAGCCCCGGCGACTTTGGCGGGGGTTCATCGTTATTCGGCTCGTTTGGTTGTCCATCCTGGGTAGCTAACTCATCATGAGTTCTCTTCACCACCACACTTGTGCCTTTCTCGCTCGCGTCCATTGCCTCAGCATCGTCTGTTGGAATTGTTCCGCCGTGCGAGCTTAGAGAACTTGCACCCGTAGACGCGTTCGACGTAGCGTGCTCCGGTTTAGAAGTAGTGGGAGACGCAGAATCACTGGCCTTGGCCTTGTGGTCATCACCGGACTTCTGTTCTGGAGACTTCGCGTCCTCGCCACTCTTCTCCTCTGCTCATTTCAAAGATTCCTCAACTTCGGCTTCATCCATCAACAGGTCGTTGACGTCCAATTCCCTCGTAGCTTTCTGCGTGACAGAGGCATACGTCTTCTCGTACTGCTCTTCTCCGTGGCCGTATCGGTGGCATAGTGCGCAGCGTGGCACGTGGCAGTCACGTCAAATGTGGCCGGTATTGCGACAGCGCAAGCATAGCGGGGCCCGGCCGGGCACCACCACAAGCGCCAGTTCACCTGCAACACGGATCTGATGTGGCAAGTCGTCCACCGTCACGCCCGTCTTCAAATTTAAGGCCACCAAGCGCGTCGAGGACGCCTTGTCTTGCACAACTTGAGCACGCCACCGTTCCCGGGAGACGTCCGTCACTCCTCCGTACGGCAAGAGCGCCGCACGTATGTCATCATCCAGCCAGTACGTTGTGAAGCATCCAGTGAAGCTTGATACGCAAGGCTTGGTTGTTAGGGTCTATCACAACGCACCGCCTTTCCTTCACAAGCAATTCCTTCAAAGCCAAAAGCTTTTGCACGTCGTCTCCGTTTTGGAAGGTTACGGCCCATACAAGACTCATCTGATACGCCCCCCGGGCGATAACTTCAGACAGCAGGCCTAGGCTAGCCAGTGTGTCACGGAAGTCTTCCACACGATATGGCCTTTCACGCACATCGGCATGCAAAAAAAGAGTGTTTGAAACAACTCACCCTGTAGGTAGCTGAGGCAAAAGCACTTGATAATTCCGGTCATCAGAGCCAGAAATCCTGTTACCGCGGCCCTGCTGGGCCGCTGAAGCCGTTCCTACGGAGCCCCTGACACACACGTCCGTTCGCCTCGGCGTCCGGAAATGGAATCCAACTGAGCTAGCAGGCCAGAACTATTCCAGGAATCGTGGTAAACCATGCCATTCGTGTTTCTGCTATGCACACACTACGGCTGCGTGGACCACTCTGGTAAAAGTGGAAGTGCCTGCACCATCGACGTTAAACTGCGTTCAGAGCAATAGAAAAAATACAACGTGGCCTGCGCAGGGACCGAACCTACGACCTTCGCGTTATTAGCACGACGCTCTAACCAACTGAGCTAGCAGGCCTTTTTTTTTCTTTTTCTTTATTACCGACTTGGCCGGGCAAACAAAACAAAAATATAATGACATGACAATAAAAGCACAGGTCAGTTTCTAGCTAGTGCACGATGATAAAATGGGTTAAATGATTTTAGTTGGTCCAGGACAGGCAGCCACTCAAGCTGAGGAGCTTGCTGTCCGAAAACTTCCTGAGTATACATGATGCTCTCAATGAAATACTGATGAGCCGGATTCACAACAACATGTTCATGCCTGACATCCATTCGCGTACGCCATAGGCTGTGCATGCAGAGCAACATTAGCAGGTCGCAAGGCACTTCACCTGGCTCTGCACATGGTAGGAAGCGTATTCCAAAAGGAGTCAGGGGGAAATCTTTTTTCAGTGTGCGCTTCAACACATCCCAAAGAAAAACAGCGTCATGACAGTCGAGAAAGATATGTTCTATAGTTTCCACTTTCTTGCAAATAAGACACTCTACTGACCAAGGTACAAAAAGGCCTTTGCTTTGCAACCATGGCTTCACTGGGAGGGTTCCAGTATGCAATTGAAAAAAGAAAGAACGCACTGAAGGCTTCACCGGCATTCTTTTGACTCTTTTTAGCACATCCCTTTCGGGACCCAGAAGATAAGCACTACGATAAACAGGCACTGGCAGAAACACATCAAGCAGGTCCTTGTACATCTTTTTCCTTGTTACAATGGTTTGATACTCATCGGAAAATTTTGACCGAAGAATACGGACTGCTGCAACAACTTCTTGCAAAAAAGCACTTAACCCACTCCGCCCTGCAGACATAGATGACACAACATAATCAGGCAGTGATTCTGACAATCGCACTTGTATAACAGTTCGCAGAAAATCATTATCATGACACAAGAAAAAGAATCTAGTGACTATCAGTCTCAGAAATAAATTTGACAACCCTAGCCCCCCGTTCCGCACCTTGTGGAACAGATTGCATCGGCTGGTACGCTCCCATGTTGACGCCCAAATAAATGTTGCAAACACTCTGTGCAACCTTTGCACTGAAGTCCTTGGCAAAGTTAAAGCTTGCAGAACGTAAAAAATCCTCGCTACTAAAAACATGTTGCACACCGTAGCTCTTGCGAACATGGAAAAGTTGTGACCGCCCCATTTGCTTGTCTGAGCTTTGACTCGTTCGGTTTCATGGGCCCAATATTCTTTGCTTTCTCTGTAGTTGGTTAGCGGCACGCCGAGGTACTTTCCTGGCGTGTCTACCCACTTCATTCGACAGAATACTTCTGGCGTGGCCTGCCACTTTCCATGCCAAAAACCAAAACATTTCTGCCAGCTTATCGCGCAGCCACTTGCATCACAAAAATTTACGGCTTCTCTCACCACTTCTTGCACGCTTTCCTGGTCTCTGCAGAACACTGCTATATCATCTGCATATGCCAATACCTTCACTTCATTATGACAAAAGGCGTAACCTCGAATGTTTTGCGTAGTTAACAGCTTTAAACAAAAGGGCTCCAGGTAAAGTGCAAAAAGCAGTGGAGAAAGAGGGCAACCCTGCCTCACTGACGACAAGACAGGAATACTATTACTCAGGCGGTTATTAATTATGAACCTTGATGTACAGCCATCATAAACCATTTTCACGCCATCAGTGATGATACATCCTACATTCACATGTTCCAAAAGCACGAACAAAATATCATGCACAACTTTATCAAACGCCTTATGCAGGTCCAGTTGCATCATGGCGACACGACCCTCCGTTGCATCACAGCATTCAAGGACACTTCTAGCTACGTGTATGTTAGTAAAAATGGATCTTTCTTTTATGCCGCAGGTCTGGTGTGGGCCAACAAGGGTTTTAATTACTGTTTGGAGTCGTCCGGCTAGAATTTTCATATAAATTTTGTAGTCTCCGTTAGTTAAGCTTATTGGGCGGTAACACTCAACTGACTGCAACCTACTCGGGTCGTCCGATTTTGGGATCAACACCACGTGGGAAGTTCGAAAAGACGGCGGAGTTAACTTTCTTTCGTAAAACTCGCTTATTACGCGCTGTAATGCTATTGCCATTTCTGTTTTCAAAGCCTTGTAAAGTGCGGCACCGAGGCCGTCCGGCCCAGGCGACTTGTTCAAGCTCAGCTGCTGTATTGCAGCTTCGATTTCTGCTGCCGTTATGGGCTCCTCAAGTACCTGCGCCAGGTCCTCCTCGACTCTTGGCATTAGCGACAGGAATGCAGTTTTGTAATGTTCAACATCAGGCGTTTTAAGGCTGTACAAGTTTTGGTAATATTCCAGAAACGCCCTTTCAATCACCTCAGATTCGGAAGTTACGTCATTGCGATAACAAATTTCCTTTATCTCTTTCGAGACTGCATACTGTTTTTCGTCGCTGAGCGCCCTTTTTGTGGGCGTCTCCCCAAGCCAAAATCTTTCGCTGCGTGCCCTTATCACAGCACCTCGATATTTCGTTTCATCTATTAGTTCAAGCTTAGTTTTGGTCTCTTTTATTTCTTGTCTGTAGAACCCCGGCTTGATGCCTTCCATGCTGAGCATGAAATCAAGCTCGGTACGAAGTTCCTTTTCTTGATGTTTTTCTTTACGCTTTAAAACACATGCTCTTTCTATAGCGGCCACTTTCACGTCGCATTTAAATTGTTCCCATGTTTGTATAAAGTCTGTCTCTTTTTCTAACAAGCTTTTGACTGAGTCTTTTAGTTTCTTGCTAAACTCGTCATCCTCCAACAATGAGTCATTAAATTTCCATAATTCCCAACTAAACTTGACAGTCCTTTTCCTCTCCCCAAGTGAGATCACGACTAAAGAATGATCACTGAAGCTGACGTGCACGGTCTGGTACTGGGAACACAAGGGCACAACTTCAGAAGGAACATAAATTCTGTCCAGCCTTGCGTGACTAACGCCTTGGAAATGCGTGTACTGTGCTTGTTCTGAACCTTGCATTATAATGCCAATATCTTCCAATTCTGCTTCATTAATCATCTCAGACAGTAGCTCGGCACTCGTGTCCTGCAGGGTTTTGTTCGTTGTTCTATCTTCAGGTCTACACACGCAGTTGAAATCTCCAAGCAATAGTACACGCTTTTCTGTCAGCAGGAAAGGTTGAACACGGCGAAAAAAGGCATCTCGTTTGGGAATTCTATTAGGTGTATATACACACACATCTCTCCACTCTACACCAGAAAAGTAAAAATCGCATGCTACAATCCGGCCACTTTCACAGGAAAACACAGTTTCCACAGCGACTTTGCCGTTTCGAGTTAAAATCAGACACCCTCCCGACTTTCCTTTTGCATGGCACACGCAAACACTGAACTGTGCACGGTAAATTTCTGCCATCTCATCTGTCAACTCTTCGCTTTCAATTATTGTCTCTTGAACAGCCAACAGATCGATTTCGTTTTCGAACAAGAGACGTTTAAGCTGATTTTGCCTTCTTCGCGCAGAAAAACCTCTCACGTTCAGTGTGGCAATACGCAAGCTAGATGTTAGTTGAGGCGCCATCTAAATGGTTGGGATTCGCCGCTCTCAAAGTGACATCGGTTTGCAGCTCACCTCATCAAAAATCCTTCCAGCTTCCAAAGTACGGCGGTGTCAGCACTGAACCCGATCGAAGACCGGGTTACCAACACGAAGACCCTGCAAGGCACCTCCGCTAAGGCGGAGGGACACCTGACGAAGTCCTACGATCAGGAGGGATGTTCGGCTTGGGCTTGTAGGCCGCACGTCGAACAGGAGGCGCTTTGGGAAGAGGTTCCTCATGGTGCGTCCCGTCGTAGCTCGTCGCCTTGTCATCAGCTTCGTCGTGCGTCCTCTTCGCTGGCAAAGTTGACGCCGCGGGCATCTCCGTGTCAACGTCCTTCTCGTCGGTCGATTCCAAAACCGTCTCGGCTGCACCTACCGCAGCATCATCTGCTTTTCCCGCGTCCGCCTCAGTTCTGGTGTCAGGCACAGGCGGTTCTTCTGAGTTGGCAGCCTCATGTTCCGTGGGAAGCGTTGCTTTTTCTGAGGCTATGCTTTTCGGTACTGCGTCTTCCCGACACTCACGGGTCGCCTCTACTGCGTCGACTTCGTCCATAATGTGCTCCTCAGTAGTATCCCTACGACCAGGACCAGCTACGGTAGCATATGTTCGCACGCACTGGGCGTCGTCGTGGCCGAAGCGACGACAGAGCCCGCAACGTGGCACACGGCACTCCCGACGTATGTGTCCGGTGCCGCGGCACCGGAGGCAGAGCGGAGCTCTGCCAGGAACGTGGACGAGTGCGACGTCCTCTCCAACACGCAGCTGGTGCGGTAAGTCCTCGATGGTAACGCCCACCTTCAGCTTCAATGTCACTGAGCGCGTAGTAGACGACTTGTCGACGCAGCCTTTGACTCTCCACTTGTCCCGAGTTATGTCGGTCACTTTTCCAAAAGCCGCCAGAGCTGCCTTCACGTCGTCATCTTTCACGCCGTGTAGCAGCCAGAACAGCTTCAGCCTGACGCCCTGGTTGCATGGGTCAATGACCACACAGCGGTGGTCCTTGACGTTGAACGCCTCCGCCTGTAGCATTTTGTTTTTTCCTTCTTCATTGCAGAATGTCACGGCCCAAACATGATTCATCTGATATGCCCCGAGGGCAATCACTTCCGGCAGCAATGACAGACGCTCAAGAGCGTCACGAAAGTTTTCAACACGGTATGGCCTGGCTTGGACGTCGCCATGCAAAAAAACAGTATGCAAAACGCTCGAACCTGTTGGCAAATGCGGCAAAATCAGCTGGTAGTCCTCGTTCGGTTTGATCGTACTCCTGATACCGCGGCCCGGCTGGGCCGCTAAATCCGCTCCTTGGGAGCCCATGATACACACGTCCGTCACGCTCGGTGGCCGGAAGTAGAATCCCCCTGAGCTAGCAGGCCAGAACTATTTCAGAAATCAAGGTAACCTATGCTATTCGTGTTTCTGCTATGCACACAGTACGGCTGCGTGGACCACTCAGGTAAAAGTGGAAGTGCCTGCACCATCGACGTTAAACTGCGTTGACAGCAATAGAAAAAAAATACAACGTAACCTGCGCAGGGATTGAACCTACGACCTTCGCGTTATTAGCACGACGCTCTAACCAACTGAGCTAGCAGGCCAGAACTACTTCAGAAATCAAGGTAACCCATGCCATTCGTGTTTCTGCTATGCACACACTACGGCTGCGTGGACCACTAGGTAAAAGTGGAAGTGCCTGCACCATCGACGTTAAACTGCGTTGAGAGCAATATAAAAAAATACAACGTGGCCTGCGCAGGGATTGAACCTACGACCTTCGCGTTATTAGCACGACGCTCTAACCAACTGAGCTTTTTTTTTTTATTGCCTGCTTAGACACATACATCACAAGAAAACAAGAGAAGTATACACACACTTAATGGTACATGGCGTCGGTATGGGCTAAAACCATCAACCACACCTTGGCTGACGTAAGGCGCTAAAAGCGTTTCATATGTACAAGAGGCTCAATTCTCGGTACCCATTCAGGCACTTGTTTCAAAGTTTTGTAGGTTTCCAAGAATCTGCCTACAGACTCGCGAAAGTACTCCTGCGCCGGCCTTGCATCGATGTCAGCATGTCGGGCCGCCATGCAGGCCTTCCAAATACAGTGCAATCCCATGAGCATTACTGCGTCGAACGGTACACCTTCATTTTCCACTGCTAGGAAACGAATCCCACGGGGGTCAAGGGGCAGATCTTTTTAAGGCGGAAGCCTTTAATGTCTCATCGTTGTAAGCAGCAGTTGTCGACAGAAAATGTCACGCTTTTCAATTGGTGGAAACGGTCGTGACGTCACAGTGCGCGAATTTCAAACCGGGCCAATTGTACTTTGGCTAGTAACCATGCAACCAATTGAAGGGATCGTATAGTGATGCTCCAAGTGAGTGGGACTGAGCTTATTTAATTGCTTAATTACCTAATTAGCCTAATTAGCTTTACTAGTCAGGCCATATAAATAAATACAACCGATTAAGAAATTGGTCGAGCTCAGGAATCGAACCCCGGTCTTCGGCGTGAGAGACGAGCATGCTACCCACTCCGCCATGCCTGCTCGATGGTTTGGAATGAACAAAGGCGCGTCTAGTGAATACGGTGTGTTCACTCACTCTCATCCTCCTCCATTCCCTTCCCGCGAGGTTTAGGTTTCCACCGACAAATGAGAGACAGATAGATTTCCTTTCCTCAAAAACCAATTTACTCACGAGCGAGGCGTAGATCCGAATTGGCGATGGCGTTCTATGGACTCCTTGGCAGCGTTGCAAGACGCTGTCGCGTTCCACTCTTAGGGGCATCAGTGACCACACTTTAGGTCAAAAAAGTGCCCCCCTGAATTTTGTGAGACAGTTACTGCGTAATTTCCTTTCCTCAAATACAATTTTCATTTTCTTCATTACGGCTCCTCTTTATCTATCTTCTTTCACTCCCACTTCCTCCCTTCCTCTACGGTGCGGTTCAGGTGTCCACCGAGATGACAGAGAATTACTGCGCCATTTCCTTTCCTCAAAAAGCGTTGCGTTCAAAGGGCAAGGCATCGCGCTGAACGGGTGGTGTTCCGTGGACTCCCTGGCAGCGCTACAACGCGCTGTCGTGTTCCATTCCTAAAGGCGAAGCTTAAGCCTCATTAATTAGCAGTTAATTAGTATTCAGGCATTAATCAGTAATTAACCATTGATTAGTGATTTGTCATCACTTAGTAATTAGTACTCAATCATATGTGACGCCACCGGTGCCACAGAAACAGCGAAGGTGGTGCGGAAAACGCTTCCGCCTCTACCCACTTTAGACAGTCAAAGTGCCCTCTGAATTTTTTCAATGTTCTTTGAAGAATGTCCCAAAAGAACACTCCTCCCCAGCAGTCCGAAAAAACAAGCTCGATAGTTTCTGGCTTTCTACATATAAAGCAATGATCACCCCATGGAACATACAATCCTTTCTCTGCCATCCAAGTTTTTACCTCCAAAGTTCCGGTGTGCAGCCTGAAGAAAAAGGACTTGGCTCCCGGAGCTACGTACATTCGCTTCACGCGCTTTAAAACATCGCTGCCTGGATGGGTGCTGTACATTGTTCGATACAGTGGCACAGGAAAAACCAGGTCTGTAAGGTGCTTGTATAGCTGTATGCGTTTTACTTTTGCGAGATATTGGTAGGAAAATCGTGCGCTGAGGAAGTTACAGGAAACCGCAACCTCCTTCAGGAATCCAAAAACACCTCCTGGTATACACTCGGTATATACCACAAAATCCGGTAAAAGTCTGCTCAATCTGATCTGTACTACAGTACGCAAAAACGGGTCCTTCACATCTCGAAGGAAACAAAAACGGTTGACCACTTGCCTCAGGAATAAATGCGACAAGCCCAGGCCTCCTTCACTAACTCTCCGGAAGAGGTTGGTACGGCTTGTCCTCTCCCATACCGACCCCCACACAAAGATGGCCAATACACGGTGCAACTTTTGTACATTGGCGCGTGAGCAGTGCAAAGCACTTAGCACATACCACAGTTTGGTAACAAAAAACACATTGCACACAGTGCTGCGAGCAAAAATAGACAAGTCCCCTCCTTTAACCTTCTCCGTTCTTTCACGCACTTCTGCAACTTGGCTCCGCCAGTAGGGCTCACTGTCGCGGTAAAACTCTAAAGGAGCACCTAGGTACCTCGCTGGTTTATCAGCCCATTGCATGTTGGCGAAAGTGCCTGGTTTCGTCGCCCAAGAACCGTGCCAGAATCCAAGGCACTTGCCCCAGTTAACAGCGCTGCCGCTGGCATCACAGAAACGCTTAACCATTTCCAACGTTTTCAAGATGCTCTCATTGTCAACGCAGAAAACCGCCACATCATCCGCGTATGCCAACAGTTTCACTTCGGGTAGCTGTAATTTAAAGCCTTTTAAGTAGCTGGTGTCTATTATACTAAGGCAGAAGGGTTCGATATATAAGGCAAAAAGTAATGGTGAGAGGGGGCAACCCTGTCGCACGGATCGTTGCACCTCGATCGGTGCTCCTACCGATTTGTTGATTACTAGGCGCGTTGTGCATCCCCTGTAAGCCATTGCGACACCCTCTGTGATAACTGCTCCCACGTTGACGTGTTGCAAAAGTGTAAACAAGATTTCATGTGGTACACGATCGAACGCTTTCTCCAAATCGAGCTGGAGCATTGCGACGTTCATGTTTAGTGCATCGCAGCACTCCAGCACGCATCTCGCCGTGTGAATGTTAGTGAATATTGACCGATCCCTTATACCGCAAGTCTGGTGTGGTCCAACAATCTCTTTTATAACCGTTTGAAGTCTTTTAGCCAGTACTTTCATATAGATCTTGTAGTCGACGTTCGTTAAGCTGATTGGACGATAGGACTTTACTTGCCTTAAAGCGATTGGATCCTCTGTTTTGGGGATGAGAACTGTATGCGTGGCCAGGAAAGAAGGCGGTAGGCGCTTCCGTTCATATGCGTCTTCTAAAAGGTGGGCTATTATAGGGGCTAATTCATTCTTGAAAGTCTTGTAGAATTCGGCGCCTAATCCATCTGGTCCTGGTGACCTCCCTCGTTTTAAGTCATCGATAGCCAACTCTATTTCAGCGACAGAAATCGGGCGCTCTAACACCTCTTTTCAGTTGTCATTAATCTTAGGCACTAAAGCCAGGAATTCTGTCCTGAAGATTTCTAAGTCTACCGCTCTAAGCGCAAATAGACCTTTGTAAAACAGGGTGAAAGCATTTTCGATGTCGTTCTGTTCGTTCAAAATAATGCCGTCTTGTTCAACTTCGGAAATCACATTCTTGCGGGCGCATTTTCTTTCCCTTGCCAGTGCTCTTTTAGTTGGTGCCTCACCGGTTATCTCTTTATCGGCTCTGGCTCGTACAAGCGCACCGCGGTATCGGTCGATATCAAACTGTTCGAGCTTATGTTTGAGCGAACGGATGTCAGCCTTGAACGTGCCTGGAGCTGAGTTTTCTTGATTTATTAGCATTTGCAGGCTCTTTCGTAAGTTCGTCTCATACTTATCATTCTCGTACTTTATAGCGTTAGCTCGTTCCAACGCTTTCATTTTAGTTTTTTGCTTGAAAGTCTCCCATTGTTCGCAAACCACTGTGGCTGTATCATCCTTAATTTCTTCAAGCATACTTGACACTTGTTCCTTGAAAACGTCGTCATCTAAAATCTTCGCGTTAAACTTCCATAACTCCCATGTGAATTTATTTTTATTTTCTTTCTTGTTCTTACTATCAAACCAGACAAGACAGTGGTCGCTGAATGACACAGACTGCACATGGTACTCTCGCCAAAGCGCTGTCAATTCGGCCGAAACGTACATTCTATCAAGCCGGGCGTGACTGGCTCCTTGGAAATGCGTAAAGCGAACGCAGTGGTCGTCTTCCAAGCATTCCGCTACGTCTTCGAGCCCAAATTCATCGATTAAGCTTCGAAGTTCTGCCGTGCTGGCGTCTCTGTACGGTGTATCGTTCGCTTTATCTCGCGCCGCTAAAACACAATTAAAGTCTCCCATCAGTACTAGTTTCCGATCGACATCGCAATAATTTTTGAGTCCCTCAAAAATCTGTCGTCTTTCCTCGAGTACATTAGGAGCATACAAGCATATCACCCGCCATAGCACTGAACCAAAACTAAAATCGCAAAGAACCATACGTCCTGCAATGTCCGACCGTACGGCCTGCACCTCAAGCCCCAAATGTTGGCGCACAAAAAGAACACAGCCTGCGGATCTCCCAACCGCATGGCTCACACACGCGTAGTAATGTGACATGAAAGGGAGCATCATACTCTCGGTCTCAACATCTCCTTCAATTTTCGTCTCTTGTACGGCAATAATATCTAAATCTTTTTCCGTTGACAACCTATATAACTGCCGTTGCCTCCTCCTCGCACATAGCCCTCGGACATTGATTGTGGCGAATCGCAAAGCTCTATCTGGCAGCGCCATTGTAGTATGGAAGGAGACCAAGAGGATGGTGCTTACCGTTGACAAGAAGCATCCTCAGCGCCAGAACAAGCGCTCGTCCAGTCCCAGAACTTACAACTACGAGGCCGCCGGCGGCGGCGGCTGCGTCGGCGGCGTCGGCGGCGGCGTCGTCGCCCTCGTCGTCGTCCTCCGGTCTGGAGGGTTGTTCGGCCGAGGTCGCAACGTCGACCGACGCACGGGAGCTGCTTTTGACGGTGGCTCTCCGTTGACGGGCGGGCCAGAAGATGTGTCATCTTCCTCGACGACTTCGCGCGAGCGTTTAGTCGCCGCGGCGGCGGTGCCCTCGTTTGATGTGTCCATGTTCTGCTCCCCCTCGCTGGCGCTTCCCATTGAGGTCGCGTTTATCTTCTCGTCCTGAACCGACCTCGCCGTCGATGGGTCTTCTGTTCTCTCAGGTGTGCCATTTTCTTCGAGGTTCGGAGTGCCTTGGCGTACTGTTTCGCCCGAGGCTTGCTCAGCCGGCCCATTTCCAGCCGTAGCTTTGTCTTCCGACTCCGCCTTGGCTGCTGCTTCAGCATCAGCTTCATCCATTAGGAGCTCCCAGTTATCGTCACTCCTCGCGGGCCCTGCGACGCTGGCGTAGGTACGCACGCACTCGGTCTCGTCGTGGCCAAAGCGACGACATAGCACACAGCGCGGTACCTTGCAGTCACGACGTATGTGGCCTGTGCTCTGGCATCGCAAGCAGAGGGGTGCCCTGCCCGGCACCACGACAAGGGCCAGCTCACCAGCAGTCCTAAGCTGATGCGGTATATCTTCCGGCTTCACACCGGCCTTGAGCTTCAAAGTCACTGTCCGGGTTGTCGAGCTCTTGTGAGACACACCATTCACCCTCCAACGCTCCTTGACCACATCTGTCGCTTTCCCGTACACTAGCAGAGCCGCCCGCACGTCGTCGTCGGGGACGGTGGGCAGCAGCCAGTGCAGTTTCAACCGTAGGTCCTGGTGAGACGGGTCGATGAGAACGCAGCGATGGTTCTTCACTTGCACTTCGTTGTTGGCGAGCAGTCTTTGCACACCTGCGTCACACTTGAAGGTAACTGCCCACACGTGATTCATTTGATACGCCCCCAAGGCCGTAACCTCGGGGAGCAGATTCAAATTCACCAGCGTATCCCTGAAGTCTTCTACTCGGTAGGGCCGTGCACTCACGTCCGCATGCATAAAAACGGTATTCAAAACCAAACGCCCTGAAGGAAGACTAGGCAAAACAACACGATACTCATCATCCGATGCAGAAGAAAACCTGTTACCGCGGCCGAACACGGCCGCTGATACCGCTCCAACGGAGCCCATTTCACACGCGTCCGTTCGCTATCGCGACCGGAAGTGGAATCACCAACCAACTGAGCTAGCAGGCCATTTTTTTTTTCTTTATTGCCGGGCTCCGACACGGTACACAAACACTAAAGGAAATTTACATTGTACCCCTTTCAGGTGGTACTCACACTCAACCGTCTGCTGCAGGCATCGTCATGCTAAAAGTCCTTTAAGGACACCAAAGGCTCTACCCTCGAGAGCCACTCAGGAACGTGAGCAGCCGTTTTCTGTATTTCGACAAACCAGTGCACACTCTCGCGCAAGTAAATTCGTGCAGGCCTCGCATCCGGTTCACAGTGGCATCCAGCCATTCGTGAGCGCCAAATAGCGTGGAGGCCCAGCAGCAGTATTGCATCATAAGGCACTCCCTCTTCGTTCTGTAGAGGGAGATACCGTATTCCATACGTGTCTAGAGGCAAGTCTTTCTTCAGCGTTCTTTGCAAGACGTCCCAGAAGTAGACGCCTTCCCAGCAGTGCAAGAATACATGATCGATTGTCTCTCATTCTACTTCCGGCCACTGGCGTGTACGGACGCAGGATCATGAGCTCCCACGGAGCGGTGATAGCGGCCGTCGATGGCCGCGGAAACAGGATTGAAGATAAGGAAGGACAGGAGTACGAAATCGTTTTGCCTACGTTGCCTACCGGTCGTGTTGTTCTAAACACCGTGTTTTTGCACGGCGACGTGCGAGTTAGGCCGTACAGGGTCGAGGATTTCCGCGACGCCCTCGCCAACGCTGGTGCGCTCCCCGACGTTGTGGCGTTGGGGGCGTATCAGGTAAACCACGTTTGGGCGGTTACGCTCAACAGCACCGAGGCAACGAAGAAGTTGGCAGCGTTAAAGGAACTGGATGTCAAAGGACGGCGCTGCATTATCATCGATCCTGCCGACCAACAGGTGAAACTACGGCTGCACTGGATGCTGCACGGTGTAGCCGACGACGACATTCGGACGGCTCTTGCGGGTTTTGGGAATGTAACGGAGGTGACCCGGGAGCGTTGGCGTGTTTCAGGCGTCAAGGAGAAGGGGTCTACAACCAGGACGGTTCTCCTCAAGCTGAAACCCGGTATGAAGGTTGACGACCTGCCACACCAGTTACGCGTCGCCGGCGAGCTGGCCCTTGTTGTGGTGCCTGGGCGGCCTATGCAGTGCTTACGGTGCCGCGGCACGGGTCACGTTCGACGTGAATGCAAGGTACCCCGGTGCTCCAAAGGCAGGCGTTATGGCCATGGTGACAGCGAGTGTGTTCGCACATACGTGGTGGCTACCGGTGCGGTATCGAGAGACGACACGGCAGAGCTTCTGATGGACGTCGTCGAGGCGGAGGAGGCGGCGAAAGGAGCAGTGGAAGTTGGCAAGGCTGCCGGGACGACCGACGCATCAGGGCCTCCCAGCGGAGACATTAGTGGACCCGGCAACCAAAGGAAGCCACTCGAAGAGGAAGAATTACCTTCTAGTCAGGCGAGCACGTCGGCAGACGGGGAGAACGTCTTGGCAACTAAGGACGCCGAGCCAATGATCAACGAGGAACAGCAGGACCAGAGCTCCGCCCGTTCAGTGAGTGGCACCGCCCCAGCCAAGCGCCCTCATGGCCTGACCGACAACGAAGGGGACAAGGCGGCAGCTCTCAGTGGTGAGGAGCCGCCAGCAAAAACTGCTCAATCCCGACGGTCATCTTTCAGACCGAAACCCAACGTTTTGGCGGACAAGCGTGCCGGCGATAAGGCAGCCCCGCGGCAAGGTCAGGGGCCTGCACCGGATGGCTCCGGTGGCAACGACGGCGTCTAGCCATGTGCTAGACGGGTGGGGTAAGCACCATGCTCTTGGCCTCTTCACTATTTGCGACAATGGCTTCTGTAACCCCGTTGAAAGTAGCCACACTCAATGTTAGGGGCTTGGCAGGAAAGAAAAAGCAAAGCCAAGTTTACCGGCTTTTAACAGAGCACGATATTGACTTACTGGCCGTGCAGGAGACAAAAGTAGAAGGGGAAGAAGAGACCGGGAGCATGGTGCGACGTTTCACGTCTAGATTCTACGCTGTAGTGAGTCATGCGATAGGTACATCTGCTGGCAGCGTCCTTTTTGTAAAGAAGTTGCCGGGTCTTGTCGTGCAAGCTCATTTCTCATGTCCGTCAGGTCGCTGTGTCGCTATCGATTTTACATTGAAGAACATTGAGTGGCGAATTGTCTGTGTGTACGCACCAAATGTTACGGACGAAAGGGCTGCGTTTTTTCAAAGTGTTGAACAGCGTCTTTGTTCCGAGAAACAGCTTATCATCATGGGCGACTTCAACTGCGTCCTAAGTGGCTGCGATAAGACCAGTGCAAGGGTGTTCAGGGACGCGAGTACGAAGATACTGTCGCAAATCATAGATAAATGGAACCTTGAGGATGTGGCAGAGTGTTTGCAAGGCGCGCGCGGCGTGAAGTACACACACTTTCAGAGGACAAGCCATGCTCGGCTTGACCGCATTTATGTATCGCTGGATGTGATTCCAAAATGTAACAGTTACCATGTAGTGCCGGTGGCTTTTTCGGACCACTGTTTAGTAGTATGTGGGATAGGATTGAAAAAACGGGGCAGTGCTTTTAGTTGGGATATGTGGAAAATAAATAACAAGCTAATTGAGGACGATGAATTTAGCTGTGCAGTAATTGAAGAAATAAGCAAAATAGAGCCTAGTAGTGAACTGAGAATATGGCAACAGTGGGAACTTTGCAAAGAACAGGTTAAAATTAAAGCAGTCGAACGATCTGGTGCCATTGCGTACGAAGAGAATCTAAACGAACGCAATCTAAGATGTATGCTTGCAAAACTGCTAGAAAAGGAAATTGAGGCGCCAGGTAAATGGGTCGATGACATTAGGAAAATAAAGCAGAAAATTCAACTAATAGAAGAGGACCGTTATCGTGGAGCATTGGTGCGGGCCAGAGCGGAAGATATAGCAGCAGGGGAGACGCCGTCGAAACGAGCGTTGGGAATTGAAAAGGCTCATGCTCGGCGAAATCACATTGATAGCATAGAATGGGGTGGCATCTTATCAGACGAAAGCGAACATATACAGCGTGCGTTTTTTGAGTACTATGAGGCGCTCTTCGCATTACAGGATGCAGACATAAATACGTTTAAGAACAGGTTTCTTGGAGCACTGCCGCGACTCAGCGACGAGCAGAAAGACGTTTTAGAGCTGGCAATAACCGAATCAGAGGTAGAAATGGCAATAGACAATTTAAATTCTGGGAGGTCACCAGGACCAGACGGGTTGAGCGCGGCGTTTTACAAATCATTTAAGAGCTTTCAAATTTCACCAGCGCTGCGACTAGGAACAAGAAACAGAGAAGGAAGACAAGGACAAGCGCTACTAACAACTGAAAATTTATTTGAAAAAACACAGAATATATGCACACATCTGACAACCCAAAGCGCCTGCGCTTCCCGCAAAAAGCACGCAAAAGAAAGTTAAGAATCTAGATACAAAATTTCACATTCATGTAAGTTTACAGATTTATTTATTTATTTATTTATTTACCCTCAGGGCCGTTAGGCGTTACAGAGGGGAGTGGGAATAACATGCAAGTATAAAAAACAAAACAGCAGCTAGAAAAATTGAATATAGTTACAGCACACACTGGTATAAAATCAATAACAGAATTAACAAAAGGCAGCATTACACAAAACAAAACACAAAAGAAAGCAGCAGCTAATAAATTAACAAAGTTATAGACACATACTTATATAAAATTAATAACAGCGTTACGAAATGCAGAAGTATCCGTAATTACAGCAATATTCTGGGGAAGGTGGTTCCAGCTGACACAAGTTCTGGGTATGAATGAATCGTGAAAACATCTTGTACGACAAGGAGGGATCCAAACTTTGTGACGGTGATCAATGCGTGCGGAAATATAGGGTGGTCTTTTTAGTAACTTCTCTTTAAGATAAGGATTATGATAAATTTTGTGAAAAGTACATAATGAAGCTATTGACCTGCGATGGGAAAGAAGCTGTAGAGAAAGGTTAGTTTTCATGGCAGTTACACTACTAGTACGATGATAGTTGGAAAGTATGAAGCGACAACCGCGGTTTTGAATAGATTCTAAGTCAGAAATGAGAGATTCAACCCCAGGGTTCCACACCGATGAAGCATATTCCAATTTAGAGCGGACCAATGTTTTGTAAAGTAATAGTTTTAATGAACTCGGTGCACATGAAAAATTTCTGCGAAGGTATCCAAGCATGCGATTGGCGTTATTTGTAATGTAGTCAACATGAGTTTTCCAAGACAGGTTAGAAGAGACGTGAACACCCAGATATTTATAAGACGACACAGTTTCAAGAGTGATGCCATTGATGCAGTAGGTAGAGGGTGTATTAGATAGACGAGAAATGGGCAAATGCTTGCATTTAGTAATGTTTAGCTTCATATTCCACAGGTTACACCAATCCAGTACCTTGTTAATATCTGACTGAAGAACACATACATCATTATCATCATTAATTTCGCGGTAAATAACACAGTCATCGGCAAAAAGACAAATGGAAGACGATATATTAGTTGGTAAGTCGTTTATATAAATGAGAAAGAGGAGGGGCCCAAGAACGGACCCCTGAGGCACGCCAGAGCAAACAGGAGAGGAATCTGAATTGACGTTATTTGCTGTTACGAACTGACTTCGGTTTGAAAGAAAAAAATGCAGCCATGCAAGCAATGTGGAATCAATGTTAAGGCTGTTTAGTTTAAGAAAAAGAAGCTCATGTGAAACCTTGTCAAATGCTTTAGAAAGATCCATAAATACAGAATCAGCATGGGACCCACGATCCAGAATGCAATGCAGGTCATTTGTGAAACATATGAGTTGCGTTTCGCATGAAAATGATTTACGGAAGCCGTGTTGGGCATTAGTGAAAAAGCAATTGGATTCTAAAAAGTTGACAAGATGAGTGTAGATGACATGTTCCATGATTTTACATGGAATGCTGGTGAGCGACACAGGGCGAAAGTTATCAGGGCAATGTTTATCGCCAGACTTATGCAGCGGAATCACCCTCCCAACCTTCCAGTCATTAGGAATACAGCCTGTTTCCAGAGACTGGTCAAACAGTTTGGTGAGGATCATGGAACTGTACATCTTTGTGTTAACTAGAAATTTCGAATTAATGTTATCGACGCCACAGGAGGAAGAAATCTTAAGGTTTTCAATTATCCTCAGGATGCCAGTTGTCTCAAAAAGAATTGGATCCATGGGAAAAGCATCCAATACCGGACACTCCTGATTGGTAAGGGAAACATTGCCAGAAAAAGCAGCAACAAAAACACTGTTAAGAACACTAGCGCATTCATGAGGTGAAAATGCAACGCTGTCAGAAGATGTAAGTAGTATTGACGAACTATCTTTCTTGTTCACAGTGTTCCAAAACTGTCTAGGGTTATTAATCAGCAAGGCAGGCAAAGTACTGTTAAAGAAGGTGTCCTTAGCATTTTTCAGAGCTAATTTGTACTCAGCGGCCGCAGAAAGGTAACAGTCCCATCGTTGTTGCGAATTCGACGATTTCGCCGAGCGAAACAAACGTTTTTTCTTATTGGATAGTCTTTTTAGAAGGTTGTTAAACCACGGTGATTGGCTATTACACCGCAAAATTTTTAGCGGCACAAATGTATTAGTGAGACGTTCAACAGTGTCCCTAAACATTTCCCAGTTAGTGTGGACAGAACGCTGTGGAAAATCTGGTAAATAACTGTTTAAGAAAAGAGCTAATTCACGATTAATAGCATCATAGTCCGCCCGCTTGTAATCTCTAATTGACTTGAAGATGTTCCGGCGATTAGGAATATTAATTTTTACATCGAAATGAAGCAAGGTGTGATCACTAAGACCAGGTAAGTACGAGATTGAAGCGATAAGATCCCGCGCGTTGGTTAGCACAAGGTCTAAAACATTGGAAGATGATGGCGTGATAGGAGTTGGCTTAGTAACTAGCTGCGAAAGGTTAAAGTCCAAACAGGTTCGCAAAAAGTTATTGCATTCGGTAGAAAAGGGGCGAGGATACGGCGACGTATTAGCCCACAAGATACTGGGATAATTGAAGTCACCAGCAAGAAGGATTGCCGCGCCCGGATAACGTACTGAGATCATGTTAAGAGCATCATGCAAATCTTCAGCGAAAGTTGCGCACGAAGACGGGGGACGGTAGCATATGCCCAGAATCAGTTTCCTGAAATGAACACGAAGTTCAACCCAAACCAACTCTAAAATGCTAGAAAGACTAATCGGTGAAGACACAATATTATCGGCGATGGCTATTAAAACACCTCCTCCACTTCTGTGACCTCTATCAGAACGATAAACATTGTAGCGCTTCTTGCAATCAAACAGTTCCTTGCTCTCTATCTTTGCAGAGAGCCACGTTTCTGTTAGCAATACAACATCGGCATCACATGAGTCGATGACAGAGTTTAGATCTTCCCGCTTTGGTATTATGCTTCTTATGTTTGTGAAAAAATTGAAAGCGCTGTCTTATCTCCAGTCGCCCGTCCACTGCCCCTCCCGCACCTCTATGGCGAAGCGTGTGGCGAGCCAGAAGCAGCGCGACAAAGGGCCACTAAAGATCCCGGTGGGCCAGCTAGCTCGAAAACGCTATCGTGAATAGGGTCATAGCCGTAGCATTTGTTGTTACAATACAGTTTGTTATACCTCAGCTTATACTTAAAGTCAGCATCCTTCGCGAACTGCACAAGCTTCTTTCTAGCGACACGTGTCTGCAAAGAATAATCTTCACTTACAGTGACCTTTTTATCTTTAAGTTTAGCAGACTGCACTAGGATTTGTTGTTTTGTTTTGAAAGACCGGAACTTCATAACAATCGGACGATTCTTTTCGTCTGAGAACACACCAATCCTGTGTGCTCGTTCAAACATGTCATTCGTAAGAACAGGATCAAAGCAGCCTGAAACATGGTTCAGTAACTTTTCTTCCGTTTCATCCCACGTTTCGGACAAACTGTCCGGTACGCCGAAGAACAGAAGATTTTCCCTGCGCTGCCGGTCTTCCAGCTCTGCCTGTCCAAGACGTAACTTGCTATTTTCATTGACAAGCTGATCGGCTAGCTCACGCAAAATCCGCAATTCACTGTGAGCCGCATCAGTGGCGGATCAGTGGCGCATCAGATGGTGTGCTAACGCACACGTCGCTGTTCTTGTGAATGTGATAGGCTTCACACAACTCCCTAGTCAGCTGATCTGGATGTCTGAATTTAATCTTTGCCCTGTTAAGCAGTGGAAAGCATGCTTTTTTATTAGACACACCGGGTTTGTTCAGATGACAATCTCTGTAATGAAGGGACAGATTTGATGAAGGAGCACCATTCAAAGAGGTTTTATGCTGACGTAAGCGTGTATTTATGCATTTCCCGGTTTGCCCAATGTAATTCTTGCCGCATTTAAAAGGTATGTCATATACCACTCCCTCTGCACATTGCACAAAGGGTGATTCATGATCCACCTGGCATGCATTATTTCTTTTGCCTCTTATTTGCTTATGTTCCCGGGCTCTTTTGTCAACAATAGCACAAACCTTGCCTAGTTTATTAGGGACCGAAAAGAGCACTTTAACCCCATATCTAGTGCCAACCTGCTTAAGCCTATGGGATAACTGATGAATGTAGGGTATTACCGCATACTTCGTTCTATCATTACCGGAATTTTCCTGTGCTTCATGTCTACCAAACGACTTCATCTTCTTCAGGATCTTGTTGCTAGCAAGCGCTATCACATCTTTGGGGAAGCCCGCTGACCTTAGCCTTTGAACCTGCGTATCGAAACTGCTGCCTAAAGTATGAATACATGATTGAGTAAGTGCAGATCCTAAACAAGACACTGCTATGCCGCATTTAACTATTTTCGAATGCCCAGACTGATAATTTAGCAAAGGCTTTTCCGACCGCTGTAGGAAGGACCAACAAACATGATTCACCTTTTTCTCCAATCTAATATCCAAGAATTGCAGCTGATTTTCTTCCGGTAATTCAAAAGTAAATTTCAGACCAGACCAATTGTTGGCCCCCACCAAACGTGCGGGATAAAAGGCCGGTCTATTCTTTCTAACATACACAAGGCAAGATGTGTGCTCGAGTGCTGTGATTTTACAAATAGTCGCGTTGCCATCTTGCAGCTTGATCTCGAAAAGGCGTTCGACTGTGTCGCGCATAACATTTTGCTGTGCATACTTGATTATGTGAATGTTGGGTATGTTATCCGGGAGGGAGTCGCCTTGGCGTATCGGAACTGTACGACGAGATTGATTGTTAACCAGAGTCTGGGGGCCCCCATTCGTGTGCAGCGTTCGGTACGTCAAGGCTGCCCCCTCAGCCCTCTTCTGTTTGCTATCTACATCGAGACTTTGTGTTTAGACATCATCGAAAACGAGAGAATAACTGGTTTTCGGCTGCAAGCTGCGGAGGTGAAGCTGCTGGCATATGCGGATGATTTAGCGGTTTTTTCCGTTAATCGAGAAGGTTTTACAGAGGCCGTTGAATGTGTCGCTGAATTCTGCAAAACCTCTGGCAGCAGAGTGAACTGGTCTAAGTCAGTGGGGCTCTGGCACGGAGCATGGCAAACGACGATGGACCACTTTGCAAACGTACCCTGGGTGAAGACCCCAACGAAGTACCTTGGAGTACCGCTAAAAAGCTATCGCGATAGCGAAACATATTGGAGAGTGCAGACCCAGGATGTGCGTGAGAAGGCGGAAAGATGGAAAGGAACAGGCTTATCAATTTTCGCTAGAGCCACCGTGTGCAACGTTTTCTTTATCAGTAAGGTGTGGTATGCGATGCAAGTGTTGCATTGTGGAAGAATGAGCATACAAAAGCTACATCGAACTTTTGCTGTTTTTGTGTGGGCTGCACAATGGGAAAGGTGCAGCCGGACGAATTTGTTTAGAAAAGTGAAGGATGGTGGAGTGGGTCTGGGACACCTTTTCTTGAGGCAGATTGTTAACAGATTTATGTTTCTGCGTGATGTCAGTGATCCGTTTTTGCGCACCGTGTGCCAAGTAAGGCTGGGGCGCGCGCTGCCTGACTTTGTTGTTGCAACCGAAACCCTATCGGGCGGAATTTTTGGGTACTTCAGAGAAGTTGTCGCAAGTGTCCGATTTCTCTCAACGAGGTTTTCCAACGAATATTTATCTACAGTGAACAAGCAAAAATTGTATAAGGATTTATATGAAGATGTCTTGCCGGAACCCATGTATAGGGCCTTGTACAGTGGAGGCCCTGGAAGGAATGTGTTAAAGAGGGTAAAGGGAATGCACGTTGACCCAGGGGTTAAAACTTTTTTTTTTCAAGTTGCACACTGGAACGTTATCAGTCAAAATGTTTTTACAGGATAAGGGCTTATTTCTTCCGTGGGGTCATCACTGCCTTATCTGCAAGCAACCAGAAACGATAGATCACGTTTTTCTGCATTGTTGGGAAGGGGTTTACTTTTGGGACGTACTTCAAAGGACTATAAAGAAACAATTTCCACTTCACCCCCATGGAATACGGTATCTGCCCATTGAAAACGAGGACGGAGTACCTTTCGATCTGATAATGTTACTGGGCCTCCACAGTATTTGGCGTGCGAGAATGGCAGGATATTACTGTGATCCCGACGCGAGGCCAGCACGAATTTATTTTCGTGAAACTGTGCACCGGTTTGTTGAGAGTGTGAAATCTGTTGGCGAGGCTCCCGAGTGGCTGTCAAGGGTGGAGCCTTTGATGGCCCTAAAGGAATTTTAATGTGACGAAGCCAGCCCCTGGCAGGCTGACTATATCAACCCCAAGTGTTCATTGTGTCCTGCCATTTTGTTGTGTAATGTCAAAGCCAGGCAATAAAAAAAAAAGATCGATTGTCTCTGGCTTCTTACATATCAGACAGTCTGAACCGCAAGGAAGAAACATTCCCTTTTTCTCCATAAACGCTTTCACGGCCAGTGTTTCTGTGTGTAATCTGAAAAAGAAGCTTTTGGCTGCTGCTGGTACCTGCATTTTCTTCACCCTCTTCAACACATTACCGCCCTGGCCTCCACGGTATATGGCCCTGTACAGTGGTTCAGGCAGAACAACATCTCGTAAATCCCGATAGAGTGTTTTCTTTTTTACCGTAGAGAGGTACTGCTGCGAAAAACGAGCAGCTAAAAATCTAACACTCATAACCACTTCTCTGGTGTAGCCAAAAATACGACCTTGAATGTTATCTGTTCCAACAATCCATTCCGGTAATGCATGGCCCAGCCTTACTTGACAGATTGTGCGCAAGAACGGGTCACTCGCGTCTCGAAAGAATAAAAATCTGCTGACGATTTGGCGCAAAAACAGATGGCCGAGCCCTAGTCCTCCGTCTTTTACACTTCTGAACAAATTTGTCCGGCTGCATCGTTCCCAGCTCGAGGCCCAGACAAACACTGCAAAGATGCGGTGCAGTTTCTGCGCGTTAAATCGCGAACAGTGCAGTACCTGCATCACGTACCACAACTTGCTGATGAAGAATAAGTTGCAAACTGTAGCTCTGGCAAATGTAGATAACATAGACCCTTTCCACTTGTCAGTTTTTGCACGGGTGTCTTCCAGCTGCCTTTTCCAATGCGGTTCGCTATCTCGATAACATTCCAGTGGGACACCTAAATACTTCACTGAGGTCGTCACCCAGGACACATTCGCAAAGTTAACAGGAGTGGTTGGCCACTCACCATGCCAGAAGCCAATACATTTGGCCCAGTTGACTCGACTTCCTGTCGATTGACTAAATTGCCGAACACAATTAATGGCCTTCCTTATGCTCTCCTAATCAGTAGCGAAAACAGCTACGTCATCCGCATAAGCCAACAACTTAATTTCTGTCGCTTGTAACTTAAAAGCTTGAATACCGTCATTCTGTATTATGCTCAAACACAGGGATTCTATGTATACACCAAACAAAAGAGGGCTTAGGGGGCAGCCCTGGCGCACCGAACCCTTCACGCTTATGGGGGCCCCCAAACTCTTATTTACTATTAGTCTCGTTGTGCAGTTTCGGTACGCCATGGCCACTCCTTTCCTGATGACTGACCCAACATTCACGTGATCCAAAATTAAAAACAAAAGTTCATGTGCCACGCAGTCAAACGCTTTTTCCAGGTCTAACTGAAGGATAGCAACAGGACTGTTAGCAATATGACAACACTCAATAACACATCTTGCTTTATGAATATTAGACACAATAGAACGACCTTTGATGCCGCACGTCTGATGAGAACCAACTATCACATTCATTACGCTTTGTAACCGCCTTGCTAGCACCTTCATGAATATCTTGTAGTCCACGTTCGTAAGTGAAATCGGCCTGTAGGCTGTAACATGCTTTAACTTTTCACTATCTTCCGTTTTCGGAATTAGGACAGTGTAAGATACGCCAAAGGAAGGAGGTAGTGCTTTTAATTCATATGCGTCATTGAAGAGTACCGTTAACAAAGGGGAAATGTCTTGCTTAAAGGCTTTATAGAAAGCCGCACTTAAACCGTCTGGTCCAGGCGACTTACCCGAGTTTAAATTTCCTATTGCTGTTTGCACTTCGGATTCAGTAATTGGTGCCTCTAATCTCTGTTTCTGTTCGTCATCTAATCTTGGCATCGCTCCTAGAAACCTTCCCTTGAATGTGTCGATGTCTACGTCGTGTTTTGCGAAAAGCGCCTGATAGAATTCAGCAAAAGCTTGCTTTATATACGTTTCGTCATCTGCTACGACACCTTCCCATTCAATTTTATCAATGCTATTGCGCTCAGCCCGTGCTTTTCCCATGCCCAATGCTCGTTTTGTTGGTGTTTCACCGAAAACCGCCTCTTCGGCTCTCGCACGCACCAGCGCACCGCGATAACGCTCTTGTTCTATAACTTCAAGCTTTTGTTTAATTTTCCTTACGTCATCAATCCACTTA
Source organism: Amblyomma mixtum (assembly GCF_055824585.1). Taxonomy (NCBI): domain Eukaryota; kingdom Metazoa; phylum Arthropoda; class Arachnida; order Ixodida; family Ixodidae; genus Amblyomma; species Amblyomma mixtum. Next base: position 36,617,044 of record NC_143015.1, read on the forward strand.
CCAGGAGCTTTACTCTCCTGCTCAATTATTTTCCGCAGGAGTTCTCTTAAATCCTTTTCCTTTATTTTTTCCTCTTTTTTCAAGCAGCTAGCCTTTTCAATTGCGTATATTTTAATTTGCTGCTTACATAGTTCCCACTGGTCCCATAACTTTTGTCTTGAATTTGGCTCTACTTTGCCAATTTCTTCTTTTATATTGTCACAAAAACGCTCACACTTTAACAGCTTATCACTAAATTTCCACAAGTCCCAATTAAAAGCATTGTCCCGTTTTGCTGTTCCTATCCTACACTGTACCAAACAGTGTTCCGAGAAGGACACAGGTTCAACCTTGTAATTGTTGCATTTTGGCAGCAGGTCTACCACCATATAAATACGGTCTAGAAGTGCGTGACTCGTACGCTGAAAGTGCGTGAATTGCACATCCCGCTCACCCTCTAAACAGTCAGCCACATCTTAAATATTCCATTTTTCCACTAACTCGGACAGTCTTTCGGTACTTATGTCTCTGAATATTCAATCACTTGTTTTGTCACGCGCAGCCAAGACACTGTTGAAATCACCCATGACGATCATTTGCCTTTCGACAGTGAAGTACTCCTCAACTTTTCCAAAAAAGGCTGCCCTCTCGTCAACTTTGTTAGGTGCGTAAAGGCAGATCATTCTCCACTCCACATTCATGTAAGCATAATCAAGCACAATAAATCGTCCATGAGAACATGTTGCATAAGCCTGAACAACCAGGCCCGGCAGCTTTTTGATGAAGAGCACACACCCAGCCGACGTTCCAACTGCATGAGCCACTACTGCGTAATACCTACACGTGAAACGCTGCACCATGCTCCCGGTCTCTTCCTCCCCGTCTACTTTAGTTTCTTGTACCGCCAACAGGTCAATGTCACAGTCTGTTATAAGTCGATATACTTGACTCTGTTTTCTTTTCCCCGCCAACCCCCTTGCATTAAGTGTGGCTATTTTCAGACAACATAGCGGAGCCATTTCGACAAAATGGTGTAGAGACCGAGAGCATGGCGCTTTATTTATTTATTTACAAAATACTGCAGCCCGAGGGCCAAGCAGAGTGGGCAATTTAACAACAGCCAAAGATCACACCAAACTTCAAAAAAGAAAGAAAGAAAACAGACAAACACTACAAAACACCTGAATGATCAACATAAAGGCAGTCAAAAGTAAAAGGTTGCTGTATGAACAACATTATCAAAAAGAAAAAAAAACAGGAAGAAATATTATAAAACACCAGACGTAGGATTACAAACAGAACTCAGATGATAGGGGACAAGAGTTCTTCAAAATCATGAACATTACGCGCGGAAAAGACGAGAGCTGGCAAGCTGTTCCACTGAGCGATAGTGCGAACAAAAAAAGAGTTTTTAAAGAGGTTTGTGCGGGCAAAGAACGGCGTAAGGCTGTGGTCATGAACGTTCCTAGTATGCCGGGTTAAGCGTGGGCGCAGGTAGTCCTTGGAAGAGAAATTGAACTGTTGGTGATAAAGTGAAAAAAGAAATTTTAACCTAGCGAGTGCTCTTCTTTTTTCCAAGGATGGAATATTATTTACAGACATGATGGCGGACGGTGAAGCATTCCGATGATAACTGTTGAAAATGAACCCGATTGCTTTTCTTTGTATCATCTCTAGTGAATGTATATCTTTTCTGAGAAATGGATCCCATGACACACTAGCATATTCAAGTTTAGGTCGAATGTACGTGTTGTATGCTAATAGCTTCACGGACTGTGGGAAGACTTTAATTTGTGGCGGAGAAAGCCAAGTTTCCTTGCAGCAGCAGCGCAAATTTTGTCGACGTGACTAGTCCAACTAAGGTGCTTATTTAATGTTACGCCGAGGTACGTGTAGTTGTCAACTTGCAGTAGGTTTTCGTGGTTCAGTGTGTATGTAAACTGGAAGGGATTCTTCTTTTTCGTGACCCGTAGGAGAACAGTTTTATCAGTATTTACTTCCATTAACCATTCCGCGCACCAATCTGCAACTGCATTAAGGTTTATCTGTAAGCGTGCTTGATCCTGGTTACTATTAATAGACTTAAAGAGAATGAAGTCATCTGCGAATAACCTAATACTTATAGCTGCAGTGTCAATGGCCGAAACGATGTCATTGATGTAGATGAGAAAGAGAACCGGGCCAAGGACGCTACCCTGGGGCACTCCAGAGGACACCGGTAGAATGTGAGAGGAGCAGCCCTTTACCTGAACAAACTGCTGTCGGTTGGAAAGATAAGAACGAATCCAATTAACAAGGTTATCGGGGAGGCCAATGTTTCGAAGCTTAAATATCAGTTTACTGTGACAAACGCGGTCGAACGCTTTACTAAAATCCATAAAAATTGCGTCAATCTGTTCGCCCTTATCTAGTGATGAAGCAAATTCATGAAGAGTGGTCACGAGCTGCGTGGTAGTTGATAAGCCTCTTCTGAAACCGTGTTGAAAGGGTGAAATAATTTTGTTTTCCTCAAGGTACGAGACGACGTAGTTTGATATGATATGTTCAAGAAGTTTACATGTACTGGAAGTAAGTGAGATAGGTCTGTAGTTACCAATATTTAAACGGTCACCTTTTTTAAAGACCGGAACCACTCGAGCCACACGCCAGTCATTTGGAAGAATGCCTTCGGTGAATGACAAACGGAAAAGGTGGGTTAAAATGTGAGCGAGTGGTTCAGCGTAGCGGTGCAAGAACACATTAGGTATGTTGTCCGGGCCGACTGAGGATTTAGTTTTGAGTTTGAGTATCATGTTGAAAACACCTTCATAAGTTATGAAATTGGCTTCAATGTCAGAGGACGAGTTTACATGCATTAAATCAGCAATCGGGAGAGAGAAGACAGATTGAAAGTAACGGTTGAAGTGCTCGGCCACGTCAGATACGTCGTCGACAACGGACCCGTTTATTGATATTTTATATACCTCATCACTTGAGTCACTAAGGTAGCGCCAAAATTTATTAGGGTTACTTTTTAGGAACTGTGGAAGGGAATAACTAAAATACCTTGCCTTAGCTTCAGACAATTTAGATGCAAGCTCACATCTTAAGTTGGCTAGGTTTGAATGATGTTTACCACTTTTTCTAGCGCGTTTAAGTCTTCGACGAATATGTATGATTTCCCTAGTCACCCATGGGTTGTTTTTGTTCACTCTAACGCGCTTATTAGGAAACAAGTGTACTAATGCAATTATTAATGGTTGATTTCAGCATATTCGAAACTAAGTTGGTGGTTTTCGGAAGGTTGTCGCAAATGAACCAAAGACGGTCAAGAATGGATTGGTCGTCAGCTTTTGAATAATCCTTCACAGATTTGTAATGCTGATCCTTGTGCATTTTGGCGTTTCCGAGAAATAAGGACAGGTGAACACTCTTGTGATCAGAAATTCCGTCATGAATGGACACAGAATAACAAGACAAACTAGAACTGATGAAGAAAAGGTCAAGTATAGATCGGGTACTGTCCGTGACTCTGGTGAATTCTGTGACAGTCTGAGTTAAATCACACATTAACATGATATCGCCAAGAGGATTAGAAAGGTCATACACAGAACGTGGATCGCTCCAGTCAACACCAGGAAGATTAAAATCACCAGCCAGAATAATGTTATCATCCTTAAAAAAAATAAGTGATCGTGTAATTTCAACAAAAAATCAGGAGTAGAAGATGGAGGCCTGTAGACCGCACATAAAGTGAATAAATGGCCCCAGCAGTTGACCTTAACGAACAAGCTTTCGTGTTCATCTAGTTGATTCAAAAGATGACCACTTAGGGGTTCCTTTAAAATGACAGCAACGCCACCACCCCGGGAAGGGCGGTCACGCCGAAATATCTCATAACCTGGAGGAATAAGAACTGAGTTGTTAACACCGCCATGCAGCCAGGTTTCCGTAATAACTGTTATGTGTGGATTATAGGCTAAGAGCAGGTATTCCAGTTTATCGGTTTTATTTACAAGGCTCTGAGCGTTCACGTTCAGCAGTCTAAGCTCTTTTGGTGCAGTACGCGACTCAACAGAATGTCAAAAAGCACGCGTCGTCTTGGAAGGAAGTGCCACTCGTTCATTCTTTGCGTCATCCCATATAAATAATGTATCGTTAACCTTTAGCTTGTCATGAATTAAAGACACACGTTTCCTGTTATTCCTATCGGCCCTCGCACTTTCCCAGAGCAACTTTCGCTTGCGTAAAGTGGGTTGGCTGTAATCGTTTTGAACAAAAAAGTTAGTATCCTTCAATTTTCCAGAGTTCATCAAGACAGCCTGTTTTTCGTTGTAGTCCTGGAAGTAAGCAATGCAAGGCCGGCGGCTTTCCTGGCGGCCAAGGCGGTGAATGCGTGCAATGGACTTGCATTTGACGCCAAGACGCTTTTCAAAAACATTGCTAATGACGCTTTCCTTCAGAGAATCCTCAGTTTCATCAGGCGGCTCAGTAATGCCGTAAACTACGATGTTTGAGCGCCGACTGCGGTCTTCAAGATCAACTAATTTACTGCTATGTGACGCCATCACGCCATGAAGAGACTCTGTTGCCTTCATAATGGATGCTATTTGATGCGAAGAAGCGTTGGGCTGTTTAAAGAAGGCTTCAAAGGAACGCAACCGAGAATCAATCTCAAGTAGGATTTTACGATCAATATTCCAACTTGCTTTAAGTTCAGCTACTTCTTTAAAAATATCAGCCTGCCCATGTAGGAGAGCGTCAAGAATTTCAATGGTTGTGGGACCCGGATTTAGTTCAACATCGCCACGAACGAGCAGCCTACATACAAGGTAGCACTCGTAACAAATGCACAAAACACTATGTGGGCACGGCACAACAATCAAGAATATTTCTTTCCCAGACCTTATTTTGGAAACGGAAAGACTAACCTGCACAGTGAAAACATATTTTGCGGTAAGCGGCATGGTTCCCATCACATCGCCGAGCCCACTGGTGGGGAAGCAGTCCGGCGGTCCTTTTATACGGCCATAGTCCGAAGACGTCACAGATGACGGGAGTCCTTGATCATGCGCATGCAGGTGGTAGACGGGGGGTGATGAACGCCCGTGGTGATAAGTGTGCAGTTCGAAGGCGATAGCTGGGTGTTCGAGGCACGTGTTGTTAGGGTTTGTAGAATCGACGATCACTGCGAAGAGGGCCTGCACAGTGAAAACATATTTTGCGGTAAGCGGCATGGTTCCCATCACATCGCCGAGCCCACCTCTCACGTCCAGCGTATCGCTAGACGCTTTGTGTGAGGCCAGGGTCCTCAGGTCGGTCGCCGTGGCCTTGCCGCAAAGGTGAACTTGCGGCGACTCGTCTTTCAGATGAAACGTTGGGGCGCGGCTTGAATGCAGGCCTCCGGGCCTGCGCAGCTTTCGTTGGAGGCTCCTCTGCAGTGGTGGTAGTATCGTTGGTCCCTTCGTTGAGAGTCACATTGTGAGGGCGCTTGACGGGAGCACTAACGGTCGCCATGCGGCTGTCGCCGTCATCCCTGCCATCGTCGCTGCACATAGGTTCGGGCACCTCGGTTTTTGAAGCACCTGCAGATCCGCCGTCCCCTGCCGTTTCGGTCGCCGCGGCGCCTGGAAGTTCAGGCTCCTTCCCTTGGTCGCTGGGCGTCTCGGTGTCCTCCGCGGAAGCAGGTGAGGAGACGGTGGCTGCTGCTACCTTCTCCGCTCCCCCTGCCCCCTTAGCCGCCTCCTCAGCTTCAGCGGCATCCATTTGCAGCTCCGCCTTTTCGTCCTCCAACGCAGCTCCCGTGGCCGATGCGTAGGTTCGAATGCAATCAGCCTCACCATGACCGAATCGCTTACATTTCTTAAAGCGAGGAATTTTGCATTCCCGCCGTACGTATCCAGTGTCGCGACAGCGCAGACATTGCATTGGCCTACCAGGCACAACCACAAGCGCAAGCTCTCCCGCCACCCTCAGCTGATGAGGAATGTCTTCGACTGTTACGCCTGGCTTCATCTTCAATAAAACAGTCCTTGTAGTAGAGGCCTTTTCAGTCATTCCTTGAACTCGCCACCTTTCACGGGTCACTGCGGTGATCTTTCCGAACGCTGCAAATGCCGTTCTGATGTCCTCGTCATCGACGCCGGGCAGCATCCAATGCAGCCGCAGTTTGACGTGCTGGTCCTCAGGGTCGATGATCATGCACCGGCCCCCTTTCACTTGCATTTCCTTCACGGCGAGCAGCCGCTTGGTTGCCTCGGGAGTGCTGAGGGTCACCGCCCATACGTGGTTAACCTGGTACGCCCCCACCGCTATCACGTCAGGGAGAGTTCCGTTCTTGACCAGGGCGTCACGGAAGTCTTCGACTTTGAAAGGCCGCCGTCGCACATCGCCATGAAGAAAAACAGTGTTTAACACCAGCCGTCCGGTAGGCAAAGTTGGCAAAAGAACCTGATACTCGTTATCAGCAGTTTCAGCAATCCTGTTTCCGAGGCCGGCACGGGCCGCAATCGCTGCTCCAGTGGAGCCCATTCTACAAGCGTCCGTCACACTCGGTGGCCGGAAGTAGAATGAGCTAGCAGGCCAGAACTATTTCAGAAATCAAGGTAACCCATGCTATTCGTGTTTCTGCTATACACACACTACGGCTGCGTGGACCATTCAGGTAAAAGTGGAAGCGCCTGCACCATCGACGTTAAACTGCGTTAGGAGCAATAGAAAAAAAATACAACGTGGCCTGCGCAGGGATTAAACCTACGACCTTCGCGTTATTAGCACGACGCTCTAACCAACTGAGCTAGCAGGCCAGAACTATTTCAGAAATCAAGGTAACCCATGCTATTCGTGTTTCTGCTATACACACACTACGGCTGCGTGGACCACTCAGGTAGAAGTGGAAGTACCAGCACCATCGACGTTAAACTGCGTTGAGAGCAATAGAAAAAAAATACAACGTGGCCTGCGCAGGGATTGAACCTACGACCTTCGCGTTATTAGCACGACGCTCTAACCAACTGAGCTAGCAGGCCAGAACTGTTCCAGGAATCAAGGTAACCCATGCAATTCGTGTTTCTGCTATGCACAAACTATGGCTGCGTGGGCCACTCAGGTAAAAGTGGAAGTGCCTGCACCATCGACGTTAAACTGCGTTGAGAGCAATAGAAAAAAAATACAAAGTGGCCTACGCAGGGATTGAACCTACGACCTTCGCGCTATTAGCACGACGCTCTAACCAACTGAGCTAGCAGGCTTTTTTTTTTCTTTATTACCGGACTTCGACAGAGGTCAAACAAAGAAGATGCACCACAGACAATCACAAAAACTGGCACAATAGTAGCCTAAAACCCACTTTGGTTAGGCGTTGTCACGTTAAAATTCTCTGAGATGCGTCAAAGGTTCCAACTTTGACAACCACTCAGGAACACATGGTCTTGTTTGTACTATCTCACAAAACGTGTGGATGTTTTCCCGGAAATACATTCGAGCCGGCCTCGCGTCCGGGTCACAGTGGTACCCCGCCGTTCGAGAGCGCCATATACTGTGAAGGCCCACGAGCATGATAAGATCATCTGGTACGCCCCCTTCGTTCTCTGTAGGAAGAAACCTGATCCCTTGAGGGTGCAGCGGTAATTTTTTCTTTAAGGTCCTTTGTAGGAAGTCCCAGAAATAAACTCCCTCCCAACAGCGAAGAAAAACGTGATCTATGGTTTCTGGTTGCTCGCATATAACACAATGTTATCCCCATGGAAGAAAGAACCCCTTAGCCTGTTGAAATGATTTCACACTCAAAGTGCCTGTGTGCAACCTGAAAAAAAAAGTTTTTATCCCTGACGGCACATGCATATTTTTAACTCGTTTAAGGACATCGCTTCCTGGGCCTCCAGAGTACAAGGCTCTGTACATAGGTTCCGCGAAAACAGTTTCACATAGCCTCTTATACAACGTTTTCCTCTTAACATTGCTTAAAAATTCTATTGAAAAACGGGCGGTGAGAAAACGAACACTGAGGACAATCTCTCTAAAAAACCCTGAAGTTCGTCCAATCATTTGTTGTGTGGAGACAACAAACTCCGGTAAAGCGCGCCCGAGCCTTACTTGGCACATGGTACGAAGAAAGGGATCTTTAATATGTCGGAAAAAAAAAGAACCTATTTACAACTTGGCGCAAAAACAAATGCCCGAGTCCAAGTCCGCCTACTTTGACGCTCCGGAAGAGATTCGACCGACTACACCTCTCCCAACTTGAGGCCCAAATAAAAACTGCGAACACACGATGAAGCTTTTGCACATTCAACCGAGAACAGTGCAACACTTGCATTACATACCACAGCTTACTTATGAGAAAAAGATTGCAAACTGTGGCTCTCGAAGATATAGACAAATGGGCGCTTTTCCATGTTGCTGCCTTCTCACGCGTTTCTTTCAATTGCTCTCTCCAATAAGGCTCAGAATCTTGGTAACATTCCAACGGAACGCCCAGGTACTTAACGGGTGCTGTCACCCATGAGACACTGGCGAAAGTTTCTGGGGTTGATGGCCAATCACCGTGCCAGAATCCAAGACACTTCCGCCAGTTCACCAAGCTTCCGGTAACTGGACTAAACGCCTTGAAATGTCGACCGTATGGGTTATACTGCTCTGATCGGTACAAAACACAGCGACGTCGTCAGCGTATGCAAGCAACTTCACTTCCGCTGCCTGCACTCGGAAACCATGAATTGAATCATTTTCAATAATTCTTAGACACAATGCTTCAATATATATACAAAACAACAAAGGGCTGAGGGGGCAGCCTTGGCGCACCGAACGTTGTACGCTTATGGGGGCCCCCAACTTCTTATTTACAATTAACCTTGTACTGCAGTTACGGTACGCCATGGCAACTCCCTCACTAATTACAAACCCGACATTAATATCGTCTAGAACACAAAACAAAAGTTCATGAGACACACAATCAAAAGCTTTCTCGAGGTCGAGCTGGAAGACTGCCACACAGTCTTGCGTGGTATCACAGCACTCGAGCACGCACTTTGCTATGTGGATGTTATTTACAATGGAACACCCTTTTGTCCCGCATGCTTGGAGTGAGCCAACTAATACCCGTATTACGGTTCGTAACCTGGCCGCTAGAACCTTCATGTATATCTTATAATCCACATTTGTCAAAGCGATCAGCCTGTAAGAGGACACCTGTCTTAATTTTTCTACCTGCTCGGTTTTCGGAATAAGTACGGTGTGAGATGACGCGTACGATGCGGGAAGTGAATGTAATTTATACGCTTCGTTGAACACAGCAGTTAGTATTGGTGCTAAATCGTTCTTAAACGTTTTGTAAAACGCCGCCCTTAGCACATCAGGTCCGAGGCGATTTTCCCGCGTTCAATTTATCTATGGCCAGTTCTACTTCGGCTTCACTAATCGCCCGCTCCAATCTTTGTTTGTCTTCATCGTCTACAAGAGGCATAGCCTCCAAAAATTCTTCTTTGAACCGTGCCACATCTACTCGATGCTGGGCAAAAAGCATTTGATAATGATCAAAAAAGGCTTGCGCGATACCATCGTTGTCCTTCGCCGTTTGGCCTCCCCTCTCAATTTCTGCTACGTGGTATCGCCGTGCACGCGCTTTTTGTATTCCCAGTGCTCGTTTTGTGGGCGTCTCACAAGTAGCAAATTCTTCGGCTCTCGCGCGCACAAGCGCCCCTCGATAGCGGTCTTCTTCAATCACTTCTATCTTTTGCTTGACTTTTTTGAAATCGTCTAAGAACGTACCCGGTGATTTGCACTCCTCAGCAAATAATTTGTCAAGCAGGGACCTTAACTGTGCTTCGTTTAACTTTTCTTGGTGTTTTATACAGCTAGCTCTGTCGATAGCTTTTATTTTAATTTGTTGTTTACAAATTTCCTATTGCATCCCCCATATGTGTATGCCGTCGCACGTTACTTTATTTACTTCTACTTTTACATTCTCAGTGAATGTTTCGTCCCGTACAAGCTGGTTATTTAATTTCCATACGTCCCACTGAAATACACTAGATCGTCTTTTAACTCCTATATTGCATTGCACCATGCAGTGATCTGAGAAAAGCACGGGCACGACATCATAACTATTTCATTTTGGCACCAGATCTAAAGATACATAGACTCTATCGAGACGAGCATGACTACTGCGTTGAAAATGCGTGAACCAAACATTACGCGTGCTTTCCACACATTCAGCCAGGTCCTCCAAGGCAAAAAGATCTGTTAATTGGCTCAAAACATCGGTGCTTCCATCCCGGTGGGAACGCGTGCTGGTTTTATCAGCAGCATTCAAAACACAGTTAAAATCACCCAGAAGAACTACCTGTTTTTCAGTGCTTAGATATTCCTGGATACTTTCAAAACACACAACTCGCTCCTCCAGCACATTGGGCGCATAAATGCAAATGAATCGCTATTCAACCCTCGCAAAACAAAAGTCCACCACTACACATCGCCCCGATGGACATGAAAAATGCGCCTGCACCTCAGGACTCGGCAGTTATTTAACAAAAATAATACATCCGGCCGATGTACCATTTGCGTGGCTAACGACTGCGTAATATCTGGCCGTGAAACGCTGCATCAAAATCCCGGTCTCTTCGTCCCCTTCCGCTTTTGTTTCTTTGATAGCAAGAACATCAATCCCACGGTCTGTTAGGAGGCGGTAAACTTGGCTCTGCTTCTTTTTACCCGCTAGACCCCTCACATTGAGCGTACCCACCGTGAGCTTAAGCGCAGTAGCCATTGTTATAGAGAGTGAAGAGACCGAGAGATCGGTGCTTACCGCTCACGTCTAGCACGCAGCTAGACGCCGTCGCCGCCACCAGAACCATCCCGTGCAAGAGCCTGGCTCTGCTCCACAGGCCCCTTGTCGTCGACCCGCTTTTCTGACGAGACATTAGGCCGCGGCTTGAAACTGGGCCGCCGCCCTTGGGCCGTTTTCGCTGGCGGCTCCTCGACGTTGGTTACTGTCACTTTGTCTCCATTGCCGCCGGTCTGGTCGTGGGGTCGCTTAGCTGCTGCGGTGACGCTAGCAGTGTGTGCGCCGCCCTTGTCTGGGTTATCCGCGCTCCTTGACGGTTCGGCGCCCTCCGCCTCTCTGGTTGCGTCGTTGCCCTTGGCGTCACCGCCGCCCGGTTTTGAAGAGGCCGTCACTGCCTGGCCCTTATCGGCCGAGTCAGTGCCTTTCGCCGCATCCTCTGCCTCAACCACGTCCATGGTCAAATCAGCCGCCTCGTCCGTGAGTACAGGCCCTGTAGCGGTCGCGTACGTGCGAACGCACTCGACGTCAGTGTGGCCGAACCGCCGGCATTTTGAGCACCGGGGCACCTTGCACTCGCGTCGGACGTGTCCTGTGCCGCGACAACGTAGGCATTGCATTGGGCGTCCAGGCGCCACAACGAGGGCCAATTCACCGCCGACTCGTACCTGATGAGGTAGGTCGTCCACCTTCATGCCAGCTTTCATTTTCAGAAGAATGGTCCTCGTTGTCGAGCCCTTCTCCTTGACGCCTTCGACGCGCCAACGCTCCCGCGTCACCTCCGTCACCTTTCCGTACGCCGCGAAAGCCGTTCGGACATCTTCATCGGGTACACCGTGCAGCAACCAGTGGAGCCGCAACTTGAGCTGCTGGTCCTCGGGGTCGATGATCAGACACCGGCGTTCTTTCTCCTTCAGCTCCTTCAGCGCAGCCAATTTCTTAGCACCATCCGCAGAGTCGAACGTCACCGCCCAGACGTGGTTGATATGGTACGCCCCCAACGCTACCACGTCGGGGAGCGCGCCAACGTTGGCGAAAGCACCCCTGAAATCTTCGACCTTGTACGGTCGCATTCGCACGTCAGCGTGCAAAAAAACGGTGTTGAGAACAACACGTCCTGTAGGCAAAGTCGGCAGAATCATCTGATAGTTATCTTCAGCGTGTTCAATCCTGTTACCGCGGCAGGCAAGGGCCGCTGTCGCTGCTCCGTTGGAGCCCATGATTCTGCGTCCGCACCGAAAGGTAGCCGGAAGTATAATGACTGAGCTAGCAGGCCAGAACTGTTCCAGGAATCAAGGTAACCCATGCAATTCGTGTTTCTGCTATGCACACACTACGGCTGCGTGGACCACTCAGGTAAAAGTGGAAGTGCTTGCACCATCGACGTTAAACTGCGTTGAGAGCAATAGAAAAAAATACAACGTGGCCTGCGCAGGGATTGAACCTACGACCTTCGCGTTATTAGCACGACGCTCTATCCAACTGAGCTAGCAGACCAGAACTATTTCAGAAATCAAGGTAACCCATGCTATTCGTGTTTCTGCTATACACACACTACGGCTGCGTGGACCACTCAGGTAAAAGTGGAAGTGCCTGCACCATCGACGTTAAACTGCGTTGAGAGCAATAGAAAAAAAAATACAACGTGGCCTGCGCAGGGATTGAACATACGACCTTCGCGCCATTAGCACGACGCTCTAACCAACTGAGCGATCAGGCCTTTTTTTTCTTTTTTTCTTTATTGCCGATTTTGACGTACAAATCAAGAGGTTACAAGAAATAAAACATGGCGGCCACACTTCGGCCGACACGACTTTAAATTTTTTTGAGCGACATTAATCCATCTAGTACAGTTATCCATTGTGGTGGATCAGGCAGTGCGTTGTACACATTTCTTAAGCGCACAACGCTCTCTATGAAATGTTCTCGAACCGGGCGAAAAACCAAGTCCGCGTGTTCAAACTGCATTCGTGTTTTCCACACCGCGTGGACGCCCAGGACCATAATGAGGTCATAAGGTATTTCCTCTGAGGGATTCACAGGCAAGAAACGTATGCCGTACGGATCCAGGGGTAACTGTTTTTTCAAAGTTCTTTGGAGTACATCCCAATGAAAGATCGGGTCCCAGCAGTCTAGAAATACGTGTTCTATTGTTTCGGGTTTCTTGCATAAAAAGCAGTCAGTGTTCCAGGGAATGAAGAGTCCTTTATCGTGAAGCCAGGTCTTAACTGGGAGGGTGTTTGTATGTAACTTGAAAAAGAACTATTTGGCGGAGGGTAGTATAGGCATTTTCTTCACTCTTTTTAGGACGTCCTGTCCTGGGCCACCGCGATGTTGAGAACGGTACAAAGGTACAGGGAGCATGACATCTACAAGGTCTCTGTAGAGTTTTTTCTTTGTAACGGTTGACAGGTACTGCTGGGAAAAACGTACATTCAACAGCCTATACGATAAAACAACTTCATGCAGGTATCCAGTCACCCTTCCGCACATATTTTGAACAGACGAGACTACGAATCCAGGCAGAAGTCTATACAGTCTTACTTGTATAACTGTGCGCAGGAAGATATCATTCTGATCCCGTAAAAAAACAAAGCGTGCCACAATTTGTCGCAGAAACAAGTGAGCCAGGCCAAGACCTCCTTTCTTTACAGGCAAAAACAAATTCATTCGACTGGACCGCTCCCAAGTCGAGGCCCAAATAAAAATAGCAAAAACCCGGTGCATTTTTTTAATGCTCATCCTCGCCGCACACAACACATTCATGGCGTACCAGATTTTTGATATAAAAAAAAGGTTGCAGACAGTGGCTCTAGAAAACATCGACAGTTGCTTGCCTTGCCACCCGTTCGCGTTTTCTTCAGCCATCAAGGCTTGATCTTTCCAGTACGGTTCAGGGTCGCGATAATTTCCGAGAGGCACACCAAGGTACTGCGTTGGCACTATTGACCAGATGAGCCGACAAAAGGCTTCTGGTGTGTCCACCCAATCGCCATGCCAGAAGCCATGACTTTTATCCCAGTTTATCTGGGCTCCAGTCACATCACAAAACTTTTCGACGACATTAGTTGCCTCTCTAATGCTATCTTTGCTGGCGCAGAACACCGCGATGTCATCCGCGTACGCCAGAATTTTGACTTCTGGCAGCCTGTAGTCTGTAACCTGTTATGCGCGCATTATGTTCCATCGCCAGACAGAGTGGCTCAAGATAAGCGGCAAACAGCAGTGGTGAAAGGGGGCATCCCTACCTCACCGACGAGAGCACGCACAAGCTATCAGTGAGCTCACCGTTAACAATAATACGCGTTGTACATTTTTTGTACGCCATCGTGACGCCTTCCGTAATCACACTGCCCACATTCGTGTGTTCAAGTATGCAGAGCAATGCCTTGTGCGAGACACGGTCGAAGGCTTTTGCCAGGTCAAGCTGCATCATCGCGACGTGATCGCCCAGCGCATCGCAACACTCGAGCACGCTTCGAGCCACGTGTACATTCGTCGCGATAGTGCGGCCTTTAATGCCACAAGTCTGGTGTGGTCCAACCAACTTCTTAATAGCGCCTTGCAGTCGCTTTGCTAGAACTTTGGTGAATATTTTATAGTCGACGTTAGGAAGAGTTATTGGGCGATATGAGCCTGGCAACAAACGTTTCTGAGCATCATCACTCTACGGGATTAGCACGATATGCGAGGTTGTGAAGGACAAGGGTAGTCTTTTCTGGTCATACGCTTCGCTAACAACGTGATAAAGAACTTGGGCAACCTCAGACCGGAAGGTTTTATAGAAAATGGCCCCTAAGCCATCCGGCCCAGGTGCTTTCCCGACTGCCAGCTCATTTATTGCGCATTCTATCTCACTTGGTGTGATTGGTTGTTCTAGCTGTGTCCTTACTTCTTCGTCAAGCTTTGGCATCAACGGAAGGAATTCTTTTTGGAAACAATCTTTAAGGTCCCGTGGATGGCTTAGAATTTCTTTAAAGTGCTCGGCAATCGCATGCTTAATTTCATTTCTGTTAGACGTGACGATTTCACCTATAGCTAATTGGCGGATTTCTTTTTGACATGCGTATCTTTTTTCATCCGAGAGAGCCCGCTTGGTTGGCATTTCTCCCGCCCACAGCTTCTCGGACCTTGATCTCACTACTGCCGCCTTGTACTTCTCCGAATCTATCCGTTCAAGTTCAGTTTTCACTTCCTTTATTCCCCTAACACACAGACCAGGTTCGACATTCTCCATACTAACAAAAAACTGCAGTTGCTGGCGAAGCTTTGTCTCTCCTTCTTTCTGATTGCGTCGAATGACACTACTTCTTTCTATAGCCATTGTTTTTACTTTCTGCTTAAAATCTTCCCAACGAATGGAGTCACTTTCTGGCTCGCTTGCAGTCAAATTTTTCAGTTCTTTCGTTACAGCGTCGACAAAAGCTTCGTCATCCAACAGCTGCGCATTCATTTTCCACAAGTCCCAGCTAAAGATTCGTTTTCTCTGCGTCTTTCCAAAGGCGGCCGTTACCAAGCAGTGATCGCTGTATGCGATGGGTTTCACTTCGTACTCGCTACACATGGGTATCAATTCGGCAGAGACATATAATCTGTCTAACCTTGCATGGCTGTCTTGCTGGAAGTGTGTAAACTGCGGACGAGTACCGCTGGCGAAAACGCTACCAACGTCTTCAAGGTCATATTCGTGCACAAGTGTATTAAGAAATTCTGCACTCTTGTCACGAACACGCGAATGTTTTGCGCGGTCATCAACATTGCAAACACCGTTAAAATCACCTAGCAGTATTATCACTTTCTGACAATTTAGGAACGCCTCAAGGCTTTCAAAGAATGCCCCCCGTTCCATGTCAATATTTGGCGCGTATACACAGACGACGCGACACTCTAATTCGCCAAAGACGATATCTGCGATTAAGAGGCGTCCACTGTCACATGAAAATACTGACTGCACGCAGATTCCAAAGTTGTTGCGTATGAATATGGCGCAACCACCTGATCCACCAATCGCGTGAGAAATACACACATCGAAATGAGCACGAAAATTGGACACCATTCGGTCGGTAAGCTCCTGGCTCTCAATTTTTGTCTCTTGGATTCCCACTATATGTAAGTCATTATCTAAGAGAAGGCGACTAAGCTGACATTGTCGTCGTCTTGCTCCAAGGGCCCGTACGTTTAACGTCGCTACCCGTAGCGCTCTTTCGATATTAACCGCCATGGCTACACGGTAGAATGGTGCCCATTACAATAGCCCAAGGGTCTGTGCTCATGATACTCTGGCGATAAGCGCGTCGAAGGCCAGGAAAAAAAAATAAAACTCTAAGCAACAAAAACGGACAGTCCAAGTAAACTTGGCACCTCTTTCCAAGCCCGAACACGAAAAACGAACCGCTCAGGATGAGGGCCATGGCGTTTACGGAAACCCCTCCCAACCCACCTTATCTAGACAAACTAAATTTACGGGGGCGGTTTACCCGCCTGCCGCGAATCGACCGGAATGTTCGGTCGCGGCTTCAAGGTAGACCTCCGCATACCTGGCGCTTTGGTGGGTGGCTCGTCTCCGCCCCCGCCGTCCTCCTTCGTCCCAACGCTAAGGGTCTTGTCGTGTGGTCGTTTCCCCGCCAGCAGGCTGGCTGAAGCGCTAAGGATGTCCATAACCTCGGGTTCTGAGGTGCTGGGAGCCGCTTCATAATCAACTGAGGTTTTCAGCTCGGCGCTTGGAGCTGTCGAAGAATCCTGCGAAGGCGGTTGTTGCTGCTCTGCAGTAACCGCTTCGGTTCCGGGTTGCTCCTGCTGCGGCAGTGGAATCACCGTATTTTCGGCTACCTCCGTTCTTGCACTTGCCACCGATGCTGCATCCTCCATGTCCGCCTCGTCCATGAGCAGGTTTGAGGCGTCGTCGGTGGTTGTCAGTCCTGTTACGCTGGCATACGTCCGCTCGCACTGGCTGCTCTCATGACCAAAGCTTCGGCACGCACTGCACTTAGGCATGCGACAGTCGCGACGAATGTGGCCCGTGCCACGGCACCGAAGGCAGAGCGGAGCCCTGCCTGGCACGACCACGAGGGCCAACTCTCCGGCGACGCTCACCTGGTGCGGCAGGTCGTCCAGCTTTACGCCCGGCTTCAACTTCAAGGTGACCAGTCTGGTAGTTGAGCCCTTATCTGCTAGGCCATGCACCCGCCACCGCTCTCGGCCGACGTCTGTGACCTTCCCGTACGGCTCGAAGGCAAACCGTACGTCGTCGTCGGGCACGCTGTGCAGCAACCAATGCACTTTCATGCGAACGTCCTGGTTGGCAGGATCAATTACGATACAGCGGCACTTTTTCACCAGCAGCTCACCCATGCCGACAATCTTTTTCACCGCATCTTCGTCCTTGAAAGTCACCGCCCACACATGGCTCATGCGGTAGGCTCCGAGGGCAATCACTTCCGGCAGGAGCGATAACTCGGCGAGCGCATCGCGAAAATCTTCTGCCCGATACGGGCGGGCCCTAACATCACAGTGTAGAAAAACGGTGTTCAAAACAAAACGCCCTGTTGGCAAACTAGGCAAAACAACTTGGTAATCATTGTCTGAAGCAATATTCCTGTTACCGCGGCCCTGCTAGGCCGCTGAAGCCGCTCCTACGGAGCCCATTGCACACACGTCCGTCACGCTCGGTGGCCGGAAATGGAATCCTGAGCTATCAGGCCAGAACTATTTCAGAAATCAAGGTAACCCATGCTATTCGTGTTTCTGCTATACACACACTACGGCTGCGTGGACCACTCAGGTAAAAGTGGAAGTGCCTGCACCATCGACGTTAAACTGCGTTGAGAGCAATAGAAAAAAAAACAGAACGTGGCCTGCGCAGGGATTGAACCTACGACCTTCGCGTTATTAGCACGACGCTATAACTAACTGAGCTAGAAGGCCTTTTTTTTTTCTTTATTGCCGGACTTCGACAGAGGTCACACAAAGCACATTCACCAAAGAAAATCACAAAAACTAGCACAATAGTAGCCTAAAACCCACTTTGGTTAGGCGTTGTCAGATTAAAATTCTCTGAGATGCGTCAAAGGTTCTAACTTTGACAACCACTCAGGAACACATGGTCTTGTTTGTACTATCTCACAAAACTTGTGGATATTTTCCCGGAAATACATTCGAGCCGGCCTCGCGTCCGGGTCGCAGTGGTACCCCGCCGTTCAAGAGCGCCATATACTGTGAAGGCCCACGAGCATAATAAGATCATCTGGTACGCCACCTTCGTTCTCTGTAGGCAGAAACCTGATTCCTTGAGGGTGCAGCGGTAATTCTTTCTTTAAGGTCCTTTGCAGGACGTCCCAGAAATAAACTCCCTCCCAACAATGAAGAAAAACGTGATCTATGGTTTCTGGTTGCTTGCATATTAGACAAAGTGATCCCCATGGAAGAAAGAGCCCCCTAGCCTGTTGAAATGATTTCACACTCAAAGTGCCTGTGTGCAACTTGAAAAAAAAAGTTTTTATCCCTGATGTCAAATGCATATTTTTAACTCGTTTAAGGACATCGCTTCCTCGGCCTCCAGAGTATAAGGCTCTGTACATAGGTTCCGCGAAAAGTTTCACATGGCCTCTTATACAACGTTTTCCTCTTAACCTTGCTTAGAAATTCTATTGAAAAACGGGCGGTGAGAAAACGAACACTGAGGACAATCTCTCTAAAAAACCCTGCAGTTCGTCCAATCATTTGTTGTGTGGAGACAACAATCAATCATTCAATCATTTTTATTTCTGCCTCAAAAAAGTGACAGAGGAGCTGCAGAAAAAGCTGTCATAGACAGCTTGACTGAGCCGCAGCCCCCATTATACCGGGCAGCAGTGACAGGCGACTAGAAAAAATAACAAAACAAACAAAAGAAAACAATTCAAAGAAAAACACATTAACACCAAAAAAAAATCTTACCACTAGATTGTACATGTGGGCAATTTACATGTTCATCCAAACATCATTGCATAAGTATCTTTCAGCAGTACAACAAAAGCACAATGAATCAAACAAAACAAATTAAACAAAACAAAAACACCTCTTAGTGCAGTTTAAAGAAAAAAAAAATCATTTTGTAACACAGTCTATGTATAAGCAACGCAGCTCACGATTAGTACAGGTAGACAAGTTGAAATTGGCAGATTTGTATGTGTTTAGAAGAGAAGGAAGTCTATATTGCAGGCGTTGTTTACCGGTATTTATGCGTGGTGTAGGCACCAACCAGGTTTCAGGCTCTCTAAAAGGGTAACTCGCTTCTTTTTCTTTCAAATTTGCCAGACGTCGAATATAACTTATGTTATTTTTGGTTTCTAGTTTAAAACGCACACTCAGTCGATATTGATATAAATCAAAGATTTTGATTATGCCAGTTTCACGAAAGAACGCTTTGCTGGGTGCTCCATAGTCCGCATTAAAGACGTAGCGAAGAAACTTTTTTTGCAGAACATGAATTTTTTGTAATGAAGAATACGTTGCAGTGCCCCATACAAGCTGGCAGTAGTTAATGTGGGCACAGAACAGTGTGTTATAGAGAAGTAGTTTAATTGATTTAGGAAGAATGTATCTAATGCAGCCAATCGTGCCTGTTACCCTGGCTAACTGCCGGACAACATGATTTGTGTGATCTTCCCAAGACATGTGCGAAGAAAATACTACACCTAGGCATTTGAAGTGATCAACTATTTCTATTTCTCTCGAGTTAAAGGTAATACTATCGTGTGGGGTGATCGGTTTGTTTCTTGGTCGAAATATTACAGCTTTAGTCTTTTTTTCATTCACGCGCATATAGTTTGATTGTGACCATCTTTCCAGTGTGATCATTGTTGTGTTGCACATTTGTATCAGGTCATGAATGTTGCTTCCGGAGAAAAAAATGCTAGTATCATCGGCATATATGATAAACCTGACATTTGGGTTAATGTTCACAATATCATTAAGGTAAATGTTGAAAAGTAGGGGCCCAAGTATGCTTCCCTGTGGGACACCAGAATAAATTTCTTTTATTTCTGAATATGTATTATCTATGTTGACAGTTTGTTTCCTTTTTGACAGGTAAGATTTTATTAGTTCTGCAGCCTGGCCCCGAATTCCGTAGTGCCATAGCTTCTCTAGAAGTAACTTATGATTAACCAAGTCAAATGCCTTTGAGAAGTCTATGAATATTCCTATTACGAGCTCTTTGTGTTCAAACTGTGTCAGAATATATTCTTTTTGCTCTAAGAGTGCTAGTTCAGTCGACTTGTTTTTCCGGAATCCGAACTGATATGGTGTGAGCAAGTTGTATTTATCTAAAAATTTATTCAGTCTAGAGTGTAGAATTTTCTCCAATGCTTTAGAGAAAACAGGCAATACAGAGATGGGTCTATAATTACCCAAGTCATTTCGGTCTCCTTTTTTAAATAAAACAGTTATTTTAGCAATCTGCATTTTTTCTGGGAATACTGATGTAGCTAAACAAACATTAAAAATATGTGCCACAGCTGGAGCTATAATATCGGCTACATATTTTATGGGCTTTATCTGGATGTCGTCAATATCTCGACTGCTGCTATTTTTTAGGCTGAGTATGACCGATGCTACTTCATCCGTCGTGACAGGTTCAAGAAATATTGTATTATCGTTATGAAAGTCTAAGTAATCGCATGCATTCCGTGCAGACCCATCCGTTTTCTTTTTCGTGAAAAAGTCGTTGAAAGCATTTGCCAGCTCTGTCCCTGAAAGTTCTTTATCATCGATCTTAAGATTCCGCACTTGGCCATGTGACTGGTTACGGTGCAGCAATGAGTTTAAACGGGTCCAAACCACATCATGACGACCCTTCTTGACGTCTAGAAATGCAGAGTAATATTCTGTTCGTGCTGATCGCAATTTCTTTGTTAATTTATTTCTAAATTCTTTAAATAACCTCAAATCTTCAACTGTACGTGTGGTTAAAAATGTTCTATACAGCTTATTTTTCATTTTTATTTCTTTTCGTAACTCATGGTTGATCCATGGTTTCCGAGCTTTTCGTGAGGCTTTATATGTTGTAGAGGGAAAGTACAATTGGTATAGTTGTTTGAAAATACCAAGGAACTTATTATAAACTTCATTAGCATCATTGAGGTGAGCTATGTGGGCCAGGTCAACTTGTTTAAGAGCATCGCGAAAAGCTTTCAGTGTAACACTGGTTATACGCTGGTACCTAATACCTTCTGGTTCTTTCAGTGTATGGGTTGGCTCATTCATGCACAAGAACACTGGGAGGTGGTCACTGATAGAACATGATAAGGCACCGGTCTCAATTTTTGGATGGGCGAGATTGGTAATGAACAAGTCTAAAGTGGATTGACTTCCTGTTGTTACTCTGGTAGGGACTTCTATTACACTAATGAAACCATTTGAAGCCAAAACAGTCCTAAATTCTCTCGTAGAATAATTGTTACTGCTCATGTCGATGTTGAAATCACCTCCAGCAATAAGCGTATAACCTCCATCAGCTACAAAAGACAAAAAGTGTTCATAGAATTTAAGAAAAACGGATAAATCTCCACTGGGTGGGCGGTAACAGACAGAGTAAATACATTTCTTTGAGCATAATGATATTATCTCGTAGTCCGGCGTAACCACACTGTATGGGTTTAACATTTCACCAGTTACATTTTCATTCAGAAGTAAAGCCACTCCCCCGCCACGCCCGACGGGTCTGTTGAGATAGTAGGTTTTGTAATTGGTCATTCTGAAAACATTGTGCGCGCTGGTGCTCCATGTTTCACTCAGCATTATCACTGAAAACATAAACCGAAATTCGCTAAAAAATTCATCTAGCAAGACCATTTTATTTTTTACTGAGCGTGCGTTAACATGTATAGCTTTAACGGATGCGGATGAGAAAGAGGAAGCGATGTGGTTCAAGTCATGCGGAAGGTGATACGGGCACTGTGCCATTTTTCTTTTCCATTTTCCTTTGGTACTGAGCTTGCGCAGTGCTACGTAAGCTGGTCCAGATCGCTTGCTCCTTTGATATGTATGGCAGTCATTCCTTGATCTTTACGAACGAGAATTTTCCCATTCGTATACCAGACAAAACGATAACCTGTATCTTTTGCCTTCTGCTTCGCACTTCGAAGCAAGTCTCTGTGATACCGTGTCAGGTTTTCCTGAATGACAATGCTCGGTTCATTATCGTTTACTTTGCTCCTAGCGTTCAGCCACGAATCTCTTGTCGTCTGTCTGGTGAAACGAGCGAGTATTCCTTGCGTCTTATCCCGTCGGGCAGGCAGTCTGTGTATTGTTTGAATGTCTGCTGCCGTCAGGGGTGGTACTTCAAGCTTCGGGGCGATGTCATTTAACAAAGTAAGCAGATTTTCATCGGGCAGAGCAGCAATACCGTGTATCTCTAGATTAAGTTTCCTGCTTCGGTATTCAAGATCATTAACATCTTGTTGAAGTTGCGTTTGCACAACTTGCGTCATGTCATCTTTTTCTTCTAGTTCTGCTACTCTTTTCTTCAGTACCTTGATCTCATTGTCCTGGCGGGAAACATGTCTTTCAAATTCATCAAATTTCTTAGACATATGTTGGACAGATTCTTCCATTTCTGCCACCTTTTTTGTTAGCTCTGGCAAGCTATCAAGTTTCTCTAGTATTGAGGCAAGAGCTAGCTTAACATCTAGTTCTGATTCACTGTCTGCTCTACTACTCGTGTGCGACCCATTTTCCCGGCATGTGAGGCAGCGCCACGCTTTCTTTGAAGCATTGTTTTTTGCTTTGAAAGATTTCTCCGTCACTCCCGCACATTTACCGAAATGGTAAGCGCTTTGGCACTCCGTGCATGTCACACTCGGCACATTGACATGAATAGTTCCCTCGCAGGACGAACACACACTAGACATTTCTTTTCGTAGGCGGACACTTCACCAAACGACATAAAAGCACGCTTCACCAAAATACAATGGCAGCAGTGGCAGCAGCAGCGACAGACACAATGGCATGAACCACAAAAACTATGACAATTCAACGTAGTGCTGCACTAACCTGCAACAAGGGCGAAGCGCGTTACCGATGTAGCCGCGTCGCTGCCGCTGCTGCCAAGTGACCGCTGGTCCGATTGCTTGCGTTTATCTTGCAGGGCCTTCCGGTCGGCGTCTGCGCAGATTGTCCCCGAAGCGTGCCAAACGTCCGATGGTTGAGCTTGATGATGGAAAGGCGTAGCTTTGGCGTAGGCATAAGAAGGCGTACAGCAGAAGCGGTTGCCGGTTCCTAGCAGCAGGATCACTTGAGAACGGGGAGCTCGATCTGCAACAAGGGCGAAGCGCGTTACCGATGTAGCCGCGTCGCTGCCGCTGCTGCCAAGTGACCGCTGGTCCGATTGCTTGCGTTTATCTTGCAGGGCCTTCCGGTCGGCGTCTGCGCAGATTGTCCCCGAAGCGTGCCAAACGTCCGATGGTTGAGCTTGATGATGGAAAGGCGTAGCTTTGGCGTAGGCATAAGAAGGCGTACAGCAGAAGCGGTTGCCGGTGGTTATACTGCTCTGATCGGTACAAAACACAGCGACGTCGTCAGCGTATGCAAGCAACTTCACTTCCGCTGCCTGCACTCGGAAACCATGAATTGAATCATTTTCAATAATTCTTAGACACAATGCTTCAATATATATACAAAACAACAAAGGGCTGAGGGGGCAGCCTTGGCGCACCGAACGTTGTACGCTTATGGGGGCCCCCAACTTCTTATTTACAATTAATCTTGTACTGCAGTTACGGTACGCCATGGCAACTCCCTCACTAATTACAGACCCGACATTAATATGGTCTAGAACACAAAACAAAAATTCATGAGACATACAATCAAAAGCTTTCTCGAGGTCGAGCTGGAGGACTGCCACACGGTCTTGCGTGGTATCACAGCACTCGAGCACGCACTTTGCTATGTGGATGTTATTTACAATGGAACGCCCTTTTATCCCGCATGTTTGGTGTGAGCCAACTAATACCCGTATTACGGTTTGTAACCTGGCCGCTAGAACCTTCATGTATATCTTATAATCCACATTTGTCAAAGCGATCGGCCTGTAAGAGGACACCTGTCTTAATTTTTCTACCTCCTCGGTTTTCGGAATAAGTACGGTGTGAGATGACGCGTACGATGCGGGAAGTGAATGTAATTTATAAGCTTCGTTGAACACAGTGGTTAGTATTGGTGCTAGATCGTTCTTAAATGTTTTGTAAAACGCCGCGCTCAGCCCGTCAGGTCCAGGCGACTTTCCCGCGTTCAAGTTATCTATGGCCCGTTCTACTTCGGCTTCACTAATCGCTCGCTCCAATCTTTGTTTGTCTTCATCGTCTACACGAGGCATAGCCTCCAAAAAATCTTCTTTGAACCGTGCCACATCTACTCGATGCTGGGCAAAAACCATTTGATAATGATCAAAAAAGGCTTGCTCGATACCATCGTTGTCCTTCGCCGTTTGGCCTCCCCTCTCAACTTCTGCTACGTGATTTCGCCGAGCGCGCGCTCTTTCTATTCCCAGTGCTCGCTTTGTGGGCGTCTCACAAGTAGCACATTCTTCGGCTCTCGCGCGCACAAGCGCCCCTCGATAGCGGTCTTCTTCAATCACTTCTATCTTTTGCTTGATTTTTTTGATATCGTCTAAGAACGTACCCGGTGATTTGCACTCCTCAGCAAATAATTTGTCAAGCAGGGACCTTAATTGTGCTTCGTGTAACTTTTCTTGGTATTTTATACAGCTAGCTCTGTCGATAGCTTTTATTTTAATTTGTTGTTTGCAAATTTCCCATTGCATCCCCCATATGTGTATGCCGTCGCACGTTACTTTATTTGCTTCTACTTTTACCATCTCAGTGAAGGTTTCGTCCCGTAAAAGCTGGTTATTTAATTTCCATAAGTCCCACTGAAATACACTAGATCGTCTTTTAACTCCTATATTGCATTGCACCATGCAGTGATCTGAGAAAATCACGGGCACGACATCATAACTATTGCATTTTGGCACCAGATCTCAAGATACGTCGACTCTATCGAGACGAGCATGACTACTGCGTTGAACATGTGTGAACCAAACATTACGCGTGCTTTCCACACATTCGGCAACGTCCTCCAAGGCAAAAAGATCTGTTAATTGGCTCAAAACATCGGTACTTCCATCCCGGTGGAAACGTGTGCTGGTTTTATCAGCAGCATTCAAAACACAGTTAAAATCACCCAGAAGAACTACCTGTTTTTCAGTGCTTAGATATTGCTGGATACTTTCAAAAAACACAACTCGCTCCTCCAGCACATTGGGCGCATAAATGCAAATGAATCGCCATTCAACCCTCGCAAAACAAAAGTCAACCACTACACATCGCCCCGATGGACATGAAAAATGCGCCTGCACCTCAAGACACGGCAGTTTTTTAACAAAAATAATACATCCGGCCGAGGTGCCATTTGCGTGGCTAACGACTGCGTAATATCTGGCCGTGAAACGCTGCATCAAAATCCCGGCCTCTTCGTCCCCTTCCACTTTTTATTTATTTATTTATTGATGTTTCTTGGATAGCAAGAACATCAATCGCACGGTCTGTTAGGAGGCGGTAAACTTGGCTCTGCTTCTTTTTACCCGCTAGACCCCTCACATTGAGCGTACCCACCGTGAGCTTAAGCGCAGTAGCCATTTTTATAGAGAGTGAAGAGACCGAGAGATCGGTGCTTACCGCTCACGTCTAGCACGCAGCTAGACGCCGTCGCCGCCACCAGAACCATCCGGTGCAAGAGCCTGGCTCTGCTGTACAGGCCCCTTGTCGTCGACCCGCTTTTCCGACGAGACATTAGGCCGCGGTTTGAAACTGGGCCGCCGCCTTTGGGCCGCTTTCGCTGGCGGCTCCTCGACGTTGGTTACTGTTACTTTGTCTCCATCGCCGCCGGTCTGGTCGTGGGGTCGCTTAGCTGCTGCGGTGACGCTAGCAGTGTGTGCGCCGCCCTTGTCTGGGTTATCCGCGCTCCTTGACGGTTCGGCGCCCTCCGCCTCTCTGGTTGCGTCGTTGCCCTTGGTGTCACCGCTGCCCGGTTTTGAAGAGGCCGTCACTGCCTGGCCCTTATCGGCTGAGTCAGTGCCTTTCGCCGCGTCCTCTGCCTCAACCACGTCCATGGTCAAATCAGCTGCCTCGTCCGTGAGTACAGGCCCTGTAGCTGTCGCGTACGTGCGAACGCACTCGACGTCAGTGTGGCCGAACCGCCGGCATTTTGAGCACCGGGGCACCTTGCACTCGCGTCGGACGTGTCCTGTGCCGCGACAACGTAGGCATTGCATTGGGCGTCCAGGCGCCACAACGAGGGCCAATTCACCGCCGACTCGTACCTGATGAGGTAGGTCGTCCACCTTCATGCCAGGTTTCATTTTCAGAAGAATGGTCCTCGTTGTCGAGCCCTTCTCCTTGACGCCTTCGACGCGCCAACGCTCCCGCGTCACCTCCGTCACCTTTTCGTACGCCGCGAAAGCCGTTCGCACATCTTCATCGGGTACGCCGTGCAGCAACCAGTGGAGCCGCAACTTGAGCTGCTGGTCCTCGGGGTCGATGATCAGACACCGGCGTTCTTTCACCTTCAGCTCCTTCAGCGCAGCCAATTTCTTAGCACCATCCGCAGAGTCGAACGTCACCGCCCAGACGTGGTTGATATGGTACGCCCCCAACGCTACCACGTCGGGGAGCGCGCCAACGTTGGCGAGAGCATCCCTGAAATCTTCCGACCTTGTACGGTCGCATTCGCACGTCAGCGTGCAAAAAAAAACGGTGTTGAGAACAACACGTCCTGTAGGCAAAGTCGGCAGAATCATCTGATAGTCATCTTCAGCGTGTTCAATCCTGTTACCGCGGCCGGCGAGGGCCGCTGTCGCTGCTCCGTTGGAGCCCATGATTCTGCGTCCGTACACGCCGGTGGCCGGAAGTAGAATGATGAGCTAGCAGGCCAGAACTGTTCCAGGAATCAAGGTAACCCATGTAAATTCGTGTTTCTGCTATGCACACACTACGGCTGCGTGGACCACTCAGGTAAAAGTGGAAGTGCCTGCACCATCGACGTTAAACTGCGTTGAGAGCAATAGAAAAAATGCAACGTGGCCTGCGCAGGGATTGAACCTACGACCTTCGCGTTATTAGCACGACGCTCTAACCAACTGAGCTAGCAGGCCAGAACTATTTCAGAAATCAAGGTAACCCACGGCATTCGTGTTTCTGCTATACACACACTACGGCTGCGTGGACCACTCAGGTAAAAGTGGCAGTGCCTGCACCATCGACGTTAAACTGCGTTGAGAGCAATAGAAAAAAAAAACAGAACGTGGCCTGCGCAGAGATTGAACCTACGACCTTCGCGTTATTAGCACGATGCTCTAACCAATTGAGCTAGCAGGCCTTTTTTTATCTTCATTGCCTGAATTGTTCATCTAAACACCAAACAATATCACAGAAAGGAAGGACAAGCTCTCATATCACAATCATAATATTCTTCAGCCCTCCTTCGGCTGAATTTGTGCGATTAAAAGTATCTGATATTTATCAGCACTTCCACGCGTTCCAGCCATTCAGGTACACAATTCTGCACTTTTTGCTCATTGACATAGCTTCGAATACTTTCCCTAAAGAACTGTCGTGCTGAACGAGCATCAATGTCACCATTCTCAACAGACATTCTGCTTTTCCATATGCTATGCAAGGCAAATAACATGATAAGATCGAAAGGTGTGCCATCATCACTCTCTACAGGGAGGAACCGGATGCCGTGTGGGTTCAGGGGGAGTTCTTTTTTGAGTGTCCGCTGGAGAACATCCCAAAGAAAAATGGCGTCCCAGCACTCCAGAAACACATGCTCGATGGTTTCGTCCTTCCGGCATATGATGCAGTGCACCCCCCAAGGCACAAAAAGTCCTTTCTGGTCCATCAACTTTTTGACAGTTACAGTACTGGTGTGGAGCTTAAAAAAGAACGTCTTAGCCCCAGCCGGCACAGGCATCCTCTTCACTCTTTTCAAAACATTTTTCCCTTTTTGGAAAGAAAACATCGTCCTATACAATGGCTCAGGAAGCACAACATCACACAAATCTTTGTACAGCTTTTTCCGACTGACACCACACAAATATTCTAACGAAAAACGGACAGTCAAAAATCTGCACGCCAAAACCACTTGCTTTAGGAAGCCATAAATGCCACAACGAGATTCGGTAGAGCTCGTCCCAAGCGCAACTGACAGACGGTACGCAGAAACGGGCCTTTTTTCTCTGAGAAACACAAAACGATGGACGATTTGGCGCAGAAAAATGTGAGCAAGTCCAAGGCCTCCTGAACTGACTCGCCGAAAAAGGTTTGTCCTACTTGTCCTCTCCCAACAGGACCCCCACACATAAACCGCGAATGCACGGTGCAACTTCTGAGCATTGACTCTCGAGCAGTGTAGTACTTGCAGTACGTACCAAATTTTGCTGATTAAGAATAAGTTGCAAGTAGTTGCTCTAGAAAATATGGACCAGTTCCACCCTTTCCATTTCCCAACTTTACCTGAAGTTCAGTCGATTGACTTCTCCAGTATGAGTCACTGTCTCGATAGAATCCAAGCGGAGCTCCGAGGTAACTGACGGGGGTCGTCACAAAGCTAATACTGGCGAAAGTACCGGGGGTCACAGACCAGTCGCCATGCCAGAAACCCAAGCACTTTGCCCAGTTAACTGAGCTCCCGCTTGCAGCACAAAAATCTCTTGCAGTTTTTACAACTTGTGTGATGCTGTTGTAATCAGTACAAAAAACCGCGACATCATCTGCATAAGCAAGCACTTTCACTACTGCTTGCTGTAGTTTGAAACCTCGTATTTGCTCGTGATTTATGATGCTCAGATAAAACGATTCTAAAAACAAACAAAAGAGGAGGGGAGAGAGGGGACAGCCCTGGCGCACTGAGCGCTGTACTTCAATTCTCTCCCCACGGACTTGTTTACTATCAGACTGGTTGTGCAGGCCTCGTAAGCCATGGCCACTCCCTCTTTATTAACATTCCCGACATTAGCATGGTCTAGTATACAGAGAAGAACATCATGGGGCACTTTATTGAATGCCTTCTCAAAATCAATCTGGAGCATATCTACTCCATCTCCTGCAGCATCGCAACATTCTAGAATACTACGGGCGACGTGAATGTTGGTGAAAATAGATCAGCTTTTAATTCCACATGTTTGGTGGTCTCCCACAATATCCTTTATCACGGTTTGTAGTCTTTTAGCTAGTACTTTAATCAAAATCTTATAATCAACATTGGTGAGACTTATTGGTCGGTACGATTTGACACTACGCAGCTTATTTATGTCGTCCGTCATTGGAATTAAAACTGTGTGGGATGAAGCAAAGGATGGAGGCAGCGCTTTCAGATCATACGCTTCGTTAAAGACCAGTTGGAAAACTGGCGCCAGCAGTCCTTTACACGCTTTGTAAAAGGCTGCGCTAATCCCGTCTGGCCTCGGCGACTTCCCGGGATTTAGGTTTTCGATTGCATTGTTCACTTCTTGGAGCGTAATAGGCTGATCCAACAATTCTTTGGTCCTCTCATCGAGACGCGGCAGTAAGGGCATATACTCTGCTTTGAAGCGCTCAGCGTCAACTGTACTTCGAGAGAACAGCTCTGCATAATATTAAAAAAAAAGCCTGTTCTATTTCCTTCGAGTCACTCGTGACACGTCCTTTCCATTCCACTTCTGCAATGTGATTTCTACGAGCGTGCCACTTTTCTGTGCTTAACGCTCTTTTGGTAGGCGCTTCTCCCCTTATCAGGTGTTCAGATCTCGCTCTGACAAGTGCACCACGATATCGCTCCACATCTAACATCTGAAGATTGTGTTTGAGCGCTCGAATATCTGCGATGAACAAACCCGGTCTCTTGCACTCCTCTTGCATTAGGCGTTGTAGGTTTGCGCGCAATGCATTTTCTTCAGCTCGTTTTTCTCTTACCACTGCGCTTCCTCGTTCCACTGCCATTAGTTTAAATTCTTGTTTAAAACCCTCCCAATTTGCTGCAAGTTTTGTTACCCTCTCCTGATTCATATTCGCAACAAATCTTTCTACATCAGTCATGAAGCTGTCATTCTCCAATAATTTCGAGTTTAGTTTCCACATTTGCCAGTTGAATTTCTTTCCATTGTTTTCCTTATTACCGATCGTGAACGTGACCAAACAGTGATCACTAAATGACACTGGGCGTACCTGATACTCCAGACACAAAGGTAAGAGGTCAAGGGGTACATATGCCCTATCTAAGCGAGCATGACTAGATGCCTGGAAATGTGTGAACTGAACAGTTCGTCCAGCCCCCAAGCATTCCGCCACGTCTTCCAGACCACACTCATTTATCAGATCAGCAAGAACAGTTGTGCTAGCATCACTGAACGATCGACTACTTGTTTTGTCTTCCGCTGAAAGCACACAGTTGAAATCTCCAATCATAACAACAAGCTTCTGGCAGTTGCAACATTGCCGAAGGCTTTCAAAAAACTCGCGTCTATCATTCATGTTATTTGGCGCGTACACACAGATTACAGGCCATTCACAAGATCCAAACGATACATCGCAAACCACAAGACGACCCGACCCACATGTCATGACGGACTGAATCACGGCATCAAGACACTGGCGCACAAAGAGAACACATCCTGCTGACGCTCCGACAGCGTGGCTAACAACAGCATTTTACCTCGTTGTAAACTGACTAACCATTCTCTCGGTTTCCTCCTCACCATCAACTTTTGTTTCCTGTACAGCAACTATGTCTAACTCCAGCTCGCTAAACAAACGAAACAACTGATTTTGCTTACTTTTCGCAGCCAGCCCTCGAACATTAATAGTTGCGAATCGAACTGCTCTTTCGAGCCGTATCATCCCTTAGGGGAGAAAACCCGGGAGCATGGTCATGCCTTTAGCCGAGGCAGTGGCTTGGCACCACGCAGTCACAGCCGCCTCTGGACTGAGAAGGGGGTGGGGCCCCTGCCACCCGGTTCTCTGAGAGCACGTTCGGCCGAGGCCGAAAGGGCGCCCGCCGCGTCTGAAAAGCCGCTTTTGTGGGTGGTTCTCCGTCGGCCACTGTCTCGGGAGCCTCAGTTCCGTCCGCACTGTCCTCATGAGCACGCTTTGATGCAGCACCGCTGCTCGCTGCCTCGACGTCCTCCATGGCTGCTACCTCAGAGGCTGCCAACGTGTTGAGGGTGTCACCTGCGCCTGCAGCCGCGTCGCTGATTTTGGACCCGCCTGACGTAGCCACACCAGCCAAAGGAACTTGTGGCTCCTTGCCAATTTCTCCGATGGCTTTAGTCTCAGATGAAGGGGTCACAGGCGTAAGAGACCCTTTTACGGCAGCCTTGTCGCTTTTCTGGCCAGCTGCTTCTTCGGCATCCGCCTCATCCATGAGGAGCTCCGAAATGTCACTCGTCGCAGGCCCGGTTACATTCGCGTACGTCTTGACGCACTACGTCTCGTCGTGGCCGTACCTGCGGCAAAGAGCGCAACGCGGCACCTGGCAATCCTTACGGATGTGCCCAGTGGTCTTGTAGCGGAGGCAGAGTGGCGCCCTGCCAGGCACGACGAGAAGAGCAAGCTCACCTGCTACCTTTAGCTGATGAGGGATATCGTCAAGCTTCACACCGGCCTTAAGATTCAGGGACACGGTGCGTGTGGTCGAGCCCTTTTCACTTAGCCCGGTGCACGCCACCTTTCTCTGGTGATGTTCGCTACTTTCCCGAACGGCAACAGCGCTGCACGTATATCTTCATCTTCCGCGCCATAAAGCAGCCAGTGCAACTTCAAACGGACAGCCTGGTTATTCTGGTCGACGATTAGGCACCGGCAATCCTTTACCTTCGTCTCGTTGAAGGCCAGTAGCTTCCGTGTCGCCTCGGTGTCCTTCAACGTCAACCCCAAAACGTGATTCATTTGGTACGCCCCCAGCGCAACCACATCTTGGAGCACACCAAGCTGAACCTACGACCGGCTGAACCAAAGCGTCCCTGAAATCTTCGACCCGTACGGCCGAGCCCTCAAATCACCATCCATGAAAACAGTATTCAGCGCGATACGCCCGGTTGGCAAACTTGGTAGAAAAACCTGATACTCGTCGGCCGAGGCATCAAAAAACCTGTTCCCGCGGCCCGGCTGGGTCGCTGATACCGCTCGTGACGAGCCAGACATCCCGCGACCCTATCGCTCGAAAGCCGGAAGTGGAATGAGCTAGCAGGCCAGAACTGTTGCAGGAATCAAGGTAACCAATGCCATTCGTGTTTCTGCTATGCACACACTACGGCTGCGTGGACCACTCAGGTAAAAGTGGCAGCGCCTGCACCATCGACGTTAAACTACGTTGAGAGCAATAGAAAAAAAAAACACAACGTGGCCTGCGCAGGGATTGAACCTACGACCTTCGCGTTATTAGCACGACGCTCAAACCAACTGAGCTAGCAGGCTAGAACTATTCTAGGAATCAAGGTAACCCATGCCATTCGTGTTCTTGCTATGCACACACTACGGCTGCGTGGACCACTCAGGTAAAAGTGGCAGCGCCTGCACCATCGACGTTAAACTACGTTGAGAGCAATAGAAAAAAAACAGAACGTGGCCTGCGCAGGGATTGAACCTACGACCTTCGCGTTATTAGCACGACGCTCTAACCAACTGAGCTAGCAGGCCATTTTTTTTTCTTTATTACCGACTTGGCCCGGCAAGCAAAACAAAAATACAAAGACATGACAATAAAAGCACAGGTCAATTTCTAGCTAGTGCATGATGATAAAATGGGTTAAATGATTTTAGTTGGTCGAGGACAGGCAGCCACTCAGGCTGAGGAGCTTGCTGTCCGAAAACTTCCTGAGTATACATGATGCTCTCAATGAAATACTGATCAGCCGGATTCACAACAACATGTTCATGCCTGACATCCATTCGCGTACGCCATAGGCTGTGCATGCAGAGCAACATTAGCAGGTCGCAAGGCACTTCACCTGGCTCTGCACATGGTAGGAAGCGTATTCCAAAAGGAGTCAGGGGTAAATCTTTTTTCAGTGTGCGCTTCAACACATCCCAAAGAAAAACAGCGTCATGACAGTCGATAAAGATATGTTCTATAGTTTCCACTTTCTTGCAAATAAGACACTCTACTGACCAAGGTACAAAAAGGCCTTTGCTTTGCAACCATGGCTTCACTGGGAGGGTTCCAGTATGCAATTGAAAAAAGAAAGAACGCACTGAAGGCTTCACCGGCATTCTTTTGACTCTTTTTAGCACATCCCTTTCGGGACCAAGAAGATAAGCACTGCGATAAACAGGCACTGGCAGAAACACATCAAGCAGGTCCTTGTACATCTTTTTCCTTGTTACAATGGTTAGATACTCATCGGAAAATTTTGACCGAAGAATACAGACTGCTGCAAACAGTTCTTGCAAAAAAGCACTTAACCCACTCCGCCCTGCAGACATAGATGACACAACATAATCAGGCAGTGATTCTGACAATCGCACTTGTATAACAGTTCGCAGAAAATCATTATCTTGACGCAAGAAAAAGAATCTAGTGACTATCTGTCTCAGAAATAAATTTGACAACCCTAGCCCCCCGTTCCGCACCTTGTGGAACAGATTGCATCGGCTGGTACGTTCCCATGTTGACGCCCAAATAAATGTTGCAAACACTCTGTGCAACCTTTGCACTGAAGTCCTTGGCAAAGTTAACGCTTGCAGAACGAAAAAATCCTCGCTACTAAAAACATGTTGCACACCGTAGCTCTTGCGAACATGGAAAAGTTGTGACCGCCCCATTTTCTTGTCTGAGCTTTGACTCGTTCGGTTTCATGGGCCCAATATTCTTTGCTTTCTCTGTAGTTGGTTAGCGGCACGCCGAGGTACTTTCCTGGCGTGTCTACCCACTTCATTCGACAGAATACTTCTGGCATGGCCTGCCACTTTCCATGCCAAAAACCAAAACATTTCTGCCAGCTTATCGCACAGCCACTTGCATCACAAAAATTTACGGCTTCTCTCACCACTTCTTGCACGCTTTCCTGGTCTCTGCAGAACACTGCTATATCATCTGCATATGCCAATACCTTCACTTCATTATGACAAAAGGCGTAACCTCGAATGTTTTGCGTAGTTAACAGCTTTAAACAAAAGGGCTCCAGGTAAAGGGCAAAAAGCAGTGGAGAAAGAGGGCAACCCTGCCTCACTGACGACAAGACAGGAATACTATTACTCAGGCGGTTATTAATTATGAACCTTGATGTACAGCCATCATAAACCATTTTCACGCCATCAATGATGATACACCCTACATTCACATGTTCCAAAAGCACGAACAAAATTTCATGCACAACTTTATCAAACGCCTTATGCAGGTCCAGTTGCATCATGGCGACACGACCCTCCGTTGCATCACAGCATTCAAGGACACTTCTAGCTACGTGTATGTTAGTAAAAATGGATCTTTCTTTTATGCGGCAGGTCTGGTGTGGGCCAACAAGGGTTTTAATTACTGTTTGGCGTCGTCCGGCTAGCACTTTCATATAAATTTTGTAGTCTACGTTAGTTAAGCTTATTGGGCGGCAACACTCAACTGACTGCAACCTACTCGGGTCGTCCGATTTTGGGATCAACACCACGTGGGAAGTTCGAAAAGACGGCGGAGTTAACTTTCTTTCGTAACACTCGCTTATTACGCGCTGTAATGCTATTGCCATTTCTGTTTTCAAAGCCTTGTAAAGTGCGGCACCGAGGCCGTCCGGCCCAGGCGACTTGTTCAAGCTCAGCTGCTGTATTGCATCTTCGATTTCTGCTGCCGTTATGGGCTCCTCAAGTACCTGCGCCAGGTCCTCCTCGACTCTTGGCATTAGCGACAGGAATGCAGCTTTGTAATGTTCAACATCAGGCGTTTTAAGGCTGAACAAGTTTTGGTAATATTCCAGAAACGCCCTTTCAATCACCTCAGATTCGGAAGTTACGTCATTGCGATAACAAATTTCATTTATCTCTTTCGAAACTGCATACTGTTTTTCGTCGCTGAGCGCCCTTTTTGTGGGCGTCTCCCCAAGCCAAAATCTGTCGCTGCGTGCCCTTATCACAGCACCTCGATATTTCGTTTCATCTATTATTTCAAGCTTCGTTTTGGTCTCTTTTATTTCTTGTCTGTACAACCCCGGCTTGACGCCTTCCATGCTGAGGATGAAATCAAGCTCGGTAGGAAGTTCCTTTTCTTGCTGTTTTTCTTTACGCTTTAAAACACATGCTCTTTCTATAGCGGCCACTTTCACGTCGCATTTAAATTGTTCCCATGTTTGTATAAAGTCTGTCTCTTTTTATAACAAGCTTTTGACTGAGTCTTTTAGTTTCTTGCTAAACTCCTCATCCTTCAACAATGAGTCATTAAATTTCCATAATTCCCAACTAAACTTGACAGTCCTTTTCCTCTCCCCAAGTGTGATCACGACTAAAGAATGATCACTGAAGCTGACGTGCACAGTCTGGTACTGGGAACACAAGGGCACAACCTCAGACAAAACAAATTCTGTCCAGCCTTGCGTGACTAACGCCTTGAAAATGCGTGTACTGTGCTTGTTCTGAACCTTGCATTATAATGCCAATGTCTTCCAATTCTGCTTCATTAATCATCTCAGACAGTAGCTCGGCACTCGTGTCCTGCAGGGTTTTGTTGCTTGTTCTATCTTCAGGTCTACACACGCAGTTGAAATCTCCAAGCAATAGTACACGCTTTTCTGTCAGCAGGAAAGGTTGAACACGGCGAAAAAAGGCATCTCGTTCGGGAATTCTATTAGGTGCATATACACACACAGCTCTCCACTCTACACCAGAAAAGTAAAAATCGCATGCTACAATCCGGCCACTTTCACAGGAAAATACAGTTTCCACAGCGACTTTGCCGTTTCGAGTTAAAATGAGACACCTTCCCGACTTTCCTTTTGCATGGCATACGCAAACACTGAACTGTGCACGGTAAGTTTCTGCCATCGCATCTGTCAACTCTTCGCTTTCAATTTTTGTCTCTTGAACAGCCAACAGATCGATTTCGTTTTCGAACAAGAGACGTTTAAGCTGATTTTGCCTTCTTCGCGCAGAAAAACCTCTCACGTTCAGTGTGGCAATACGCAAGCTAGATGTTAGTTGAGGCGCCATCTAAATGGTTGGGATTCGCCGCTCTCAAAGTGACATCGGTTTGCAGCTCACCTCATCAAAAATCCTTCCAGCTTGCAAAGTACGGCGGTGTCAGCACTGAACCCGATCGAAGACCGGGTTACCAACACGAAGACCCTGCAAGGCACCTCCGCTAAGGCGGAGGGACACCCGACGAAGTCCTACGATCAGGAGGGATGTTCGGCTTGGGCTTGTAGGCCGCACGTCGAACAGGAGGCGCTTTGGGAAGAGGTTCCTCATGGTCCGTCCCGTCGTAGCTCGTCGCCTTGTCATCAGCTTCGTCGTGCGTCCTCTTCGCTGGCAAAGTTGACGCCGCGGGCATCTCCGTGTCAACGTCCTTCTCGTCGGTCGATTCCAAAACCGTCTCGGCTGCACCTACCGCAGCATCATCTGCTTTTCCCGCGTCCGCCTCAGTTCTGGTGTCAGGCACAGGCGGTTCTTCTGAGTTGGTAGCCTCATGTTCCGTGGGAAGCGTTGCTTTTTCTGAGGCTATGCTTTTCGGTACTGCGTCTTCCCGACACTCACGGGTCGCCTCTACTGCGTCGACTTCGTCCATAATGTGCTCCTCAGTAGTATCCCTACGACCAGGACCAGCTACGGTAGCATATGTTCGCACGCACTGGGCGTCGTCGTGACCGAAGCGACGACAGAGCCCGCAACGTGGCACACGGCACTCCCGACGTATGTGTCCGGTGCCGCGGCACCGGAGGCAGAGCCGAGCTCTGCCAGGAACGTGGACGAGTGCGACGTCCTCTCCAACACGCAGCTGGTGCGGTAAGTCCTCGATGGTAACGCCCACCTTCAGCTTCAATGTCACTGAGCGCGTAGTAGACGACTTGTCGACGCAGCCTTTGACTCTCCACTTGTCCCGAGTTATGTCGGTCACTTTTCCAAAAGCCGCCAGAGCTGCCTTCACGTCGTCATCTTTCACGCCGTGTAGCAGCCAGAACAGCTTCAGCCTGACGCCCTGGTTGCATGGGTCAATGACCACACAGCGGTGGTCCTTGACGTTGAACGCCTCCGCCTGTAGCATTTTGTTTTTTCCTTCTTCATTGCAGAATGTCACGGCCCAAACATGATTCATCTGATATGCCCCGAGGGCAACCACTTCCGGCAGCAATGACAGACGCTCAAGAGCGTCACGAAAGTTTTCAACACGGTATGGCCTGGCTTGGACGTCGCCATGCAAAAAAACAGTATGCAAAACGCTGGAACCTGTTGGCAAATGCGGCAAAATCAGCTGGTAGTCCTCGTTCGGTTTGATCGTACTCCTGATACCGCGGCCCGGCTGGGCCGCTAATTCCGCTCCTTGGGAGCCCATGATACACACGTCCGTCACGCTCGGTGGCCGGAAGTAGAATCCCCAGCTAGCAGGCCAGAACTATTCCAGGAATCAAGGTAACCCATGCCATTCGTGTTCCTGCTATGCACACACTACGGCTGCGTGGACCACTCAGGTAAAAGTGGCTGTGCCTGCACCATCGACGTTAAACTACGTAACGAGCAATAGAAAAAAAAATAGAATGTGGCCTGCGCAGGGATTGAACCTACGACCTTCGCGTTATTAGCACGACGTTCTAACCAACTGAGCTTGCTTTTTTTCTTTATTGCCTTCAAAGGCGTGGGAATACAGTGCATTACAACATATGTGACTCTTTACATGGCTACAGCACTCCTCGCTTCCAGCGACCATTCCAACTTCTTCAGTTGGGATAGATTCTGGAAAAGGGACATAATTTCTTCGTCAAAACCTCGGTCTTTTAACACATGGTAAATTTTCAGGACACTCTCAACAAAATATTGATACACAGATCTGGCTCCAGGATCGCAATGGCGATATGCCATGACCTTGGCAGCGGTGGCAGCGCATCGTCCACAGCCTGACGCCTTATCTGTCACATTTTGCAGCTGCTCGCATCGTCGCAAGGCTTAAAGAAGAGTGACCATAATCCACCGTGCCGCTGCGCCCTGGGTGTAAAGACCGGCTTCTGCGCATCCTATGCGGCGCCACCGGCAACTGGATACAGCTTAAAAGGAACGGCTGGACACAAGACGGTTTCTTGGCAGCGGTGGCAGCGCATCGTCCACAGCCTGACGCCTTATCTGTCACATTTTGCAGCTGCTCGCATCGTCGCAAGGCTTAAAGAAGAGTGACCGGAATCCACCGTGCCGCTGCGCCCTGGGTGTAAAGACCGGCTTCTGCGCATCCTATGCGGCGCCACCGACAACTGGATACAGCTTAAAAGAAACGGCTGGACACACGACGGTTTCTTGGCAGCGGTGGCAGCGCATCGTCCACAGCCTGACGCCTTATCTGTCACATTTTGCAGCTGCTCGCATCGTCGCAAGGCTTAAAGAAGAGTGACCGGAATCCACCGTGCCGCTGCGCCCTGGGTGTAAAGACCGGCTTCTGCGCATCCTATGCGGCGCCACCGACAACTGGATACAGCTTAAAAGGAACGGCTGGACACACGACGGTTTCTTGGCAGCGGTGGCAGCGCATCGTCCACAGCCTGACGCCTTATCTGTCACATTTTGCAGCTGCTCGCATCGTCGCAAGGCTTAAAGAAGAGTAACCGGAATCCACCGTGCCGCTGCGCCCTGGGTGTAAAGACCGGCTTCTGCGCATCCTATGCGGCGCCACCGACAACTGGATACAGCTTAAAAGGAACGGCTGGACACACGACGGTTTCTTGGCAGCGGTGGCAGCGCATCGTCCACAGCCTGACGCCTTATCTGTCACATTTTGCAGCTGCTCGCATCGTCGCAAGGCTTAAAGAAGAGTGACCGGAATCAACCGTGCCGCTGCGCCCTGGGTGTAAAGACCGCCTTCTGCGCATCCTATGCGGCGCCACCGACAACTGGATACAGCTTAAAAGGAACGGCTGGACACACGACGTTTTCTTGGCAACGGTGGCAGCGCATCGTCCACAGCCTGACGCCTTATCTGTCACATTTTGCAGCTGCTCGCATCGTCGCAAGGCTTAAAGAAGAGTAACTTTAATCCACCGTGCCGCTGCGCCCTGGGTGTAAAGACCGGCTTCTGCGCATCCTATGCGGCGCCACCGACAACTGGATACAGCTTAAAAGGAACGGCTGGACACACGACGTTTTCTTGGCAGCGGTGGCAGCGCATCGTCCACAGCCTGACGCCTTATCTGTCACATTTTGCAGCTGCTCGCATCGTCGCAAGGCTTAAAGAAGAGTGACCATAATCCACCGTGCCGCTGCGCCCTGGGTGTAAAGACCGGCTTCTGCGCATCCTATGCGGCGCCACCGGCAACTGGATACAGCTTAAAAGGAACGGCTGGACACAAGACGGTTTCTTGGCAGCGGTGGCAGCGCATCGTCCACAGCCTGACGCCTTATCTGTCACATTTTGCAGCTGCTCGCATCGTCGCAAGGCTTAAAGAAGAGTGACCGGAATCCACCGTGCCGCTGCGCCCTGGGTGTAAAGACCGGCTTCTGCGCATCCTATGCGGCGCCACCGACAACTGGATACAGCTTAAAAGAAACGGCTGGACACACGACGGTTTCTTGGCAGCGGTGGCAGCGCATCGTCCACAGCCTGACGCCTTATCTGTCACATTTTGCAGCTGCTCGCATCGTCGCAAGGCTTAAAGAAGAGTGACCGGAATCCACCGTGCCGCTGCGCCCTGGGTGTAAATACCGGCTTCTGCGCATCCTATGCGGCGCCACCGACAACTGGATACAGCTTAAAAGGAACGGCTGGACACACGACGGTTTCTTGGCAGCGGTGGCAGCGCATCGTCCACAGCCTGACGCCTTATCTGTCACATTTTGCAGCTGCTCGCATCGTCGCAAGGCTTAAAGAAGAGTAACCGGAATCCACCGTGCCGCTGCGCCCTGGGTGTAAAGACCGGCTTCTGCGCATCCTATGCGGCGCCACCGACAACTGGATACAGCTTAAAAGGAACGGCTGGACACACGACGGTTTCTTGGCAGCGGTGGCAGCGCATCGTCCACAGCCTGACGCCTTATCTGTCACATTTTGCAGCTGCTCGCATCGTCGCAAGGCTTAAAGAAGAGTGACCAGAATCCACCGTGCCGCTGCGCCCTGGGTGTAAAGACCGCCTTCTGCGCATCCTATGCGGCGCCACCGACAACTGGATACAGCTTAAAAGGAACGGCTGGACACACGACGTTTTCTTGGCAACGGTGGCAGCGCATCGTCCACAGCCTGACGCCTTATCTGTCACATTTTGCAGCTGCTCGCATCGTCGCAAGGCTTAAAGAAGAGTAACCGGAATCCACCGTGCCGCTGCGCCCTGGGTGTAAAGACCGGCTTCTGCGCATCCTATGCGGCGCCACCGACAACTGGATACAGCTTAAAAGGAACGGCTGGACACACGACGTTTTCTTGGCAGCGGTGGCAGCGCATCGTCCACAGCCTGACGCCTTATCTGTCACATTTTGCAGCTGCTCGCATCGTCGCAAGGCTTAAAGAAGAGTAACCGGAATCCACCGTGCCGCTGCGCCCTGGGTGTAAAGACCGGCTTCTGCGCATCCTATGCGGCGCCACCGACAACTGGATACTGCTTAAAAGGAACGGCTGGACACACGACGGTTTCTTGGCAGCGGTGGCAGCGCATCGTCCACAGCCTGACGCCTTATCTGTCACATTTTGCAGCTGCTCGCATCGTCGCAAGGCTTAAAAAAGAGTGACCGGAATCCACCGTGCCGCTGCGCCCTGGGTGTAAAGACCGCCTTCTGCGCATCCTATGCGGCGCCACCGACAACTGGATACAGCTTAAAAGGAACGGCTGGACACACGACGTTTTCTTGGCAACGGTGGCAGCGCATCGTCCACAGCCTGACGCCTTATCTGTCACATTTTGCAGCTGCTCGCATCGTCGCAAGGCTTAAAGGGATACTGAGGCGGTTTTCGAATCAGCTAACCTTCTAGGGTTTTGAAGTAGTGTCATTGCTGATCACGTCTGTGAAATTATTTTTTCGATTTTGGCTAGAACAGTGGCGCAATCACCAATTAAAAATGCGATGTTTAAATTTCCCGCGCCCCGCGCGAGCGCCGGAGAGGGGAACAGCGGAGAGGGAAACCTCGTCCATGTCGGCCAGCGTGACGTCATGTTGAGGAGCCGGGGATGCTTCGGCGCACCCGAGCGCGTTTTCAGCGCGCGTTGTTTCTCGTGCTGCATGCGTTGTTCCTCGTACTGCGTGCGTTGTGACGTACAAAGTGTGTCAGCCGACCTTGAGAATCATATTCAACAGGTACTACTCTGCGTTCGTGTCCACGAACAACTACGGCCGCGACTGTGTCGTCTTCCACTGTTCTCCGCAAGATCACAAGCTCGCAGCGCAACCGCTCGCTGCTGTGACGAAGAATTCAAGTCGACTAAAGCAATCTTACTCTGCTCGAAACACTTTCGTAAGAGCGGCTACAGGCAGAGCTTGTCCTAGTGTGATCTCTGGAGATTTCTGTCGAAAAGACGCGGCTGAACCATGACACAGTTCCATTGATTTCCTCGCGCTTAAGAGGCGTGTCACCATTCCGAAGAAGCGCCTCTTTTAAAAGTAGAAACATGCTCACTTAGCCCCTGAAGAAACCTTATAGAGGCGTAAGCATGTGTCGCTCTCCTCAGCTTAGGTGCGGCCAGACCGCCTGAGACGTGCTCAGCAAGGCTCGGTTAGTGATTTTATACTCGGTTCGACGTGTCCAAGCAAACAAGCAAGCAAGCAAACAAGCAAGCAAGCAAGCAGAGCAAAGCACAATAAAGCAAAGCAAGCAAGCATCGAAGCTCTTCATATGCGGCATCTCGTTTAATCCTAGCTAAGCAATTAAAATGAAAGCGTTCGACGTTGATTTCGGATGCAAATTTATGACAGAAATGAATGCCAACCGAGTTTTTGCAAAAAAACACCGCAACCTTACTCGGTTTTTTCATCAAGTTGTGGCAGCGGGAGAGTTGCAGCTATAGCTTGGCTTTTAAACACACTGAGCCTAAACTGCAAATCTAGGAAGGGCGAACGTTTCCGAGGCAGCGATTAATATTTTCTGGCATCTGCTGAACGCGCCTGGAGTGAAGCGTATTTGTGCGCGTATTTGGCTTGGTTTCCAGCGCACCATGATTGCGTCACTATCCTGTGGTCACATGCCTCGCAGTGCTTGGCCACTGCGCTTCGCTAATTTTGACACCAACTTTGTGCTCCTTCATCGTTTCCTTGAAATACTTTCTTGCCCCAACCTGCAACGCCGGGTACTGAGAACGGGATTTTTTGTACACAGTGCTTTGGGCCTTTTCTTTAGGATGACGCTCTTCCGGGCGAGACAGGAGGCGTCCAGTGGTGGTAATTGACTTGAGTATTCTTCGCACGCCTTCCTTTCCGAGAATACGAGCCGAGGTTGTGCTGGCACCTTTTACGCATGGTCTGCATCGCGTCTTTGACGCTGGCGTATGCTTGTGCTAGGCATAGAAGTTTTTGCTTGTGTCTTTTTTGGTTTCAGGCGATACGTGGAATGAGCAAACTGTAGTATCCTTTTCTTCGGTGGTCAGTAAAAAAAAATAGTCGCCGTATTCGCTTTTACAACAACACGGAAAGCTGCGACCTGCCGTCAACGCAGCGCCGGATCCGCATCGGCAGCTTCTCCAGTCCTCAAAGTGACGTCACGACCTCTCTTGACCAATCACGGGCGGCGGCGCGCCGCGCGGCGTGCCCCGCGGCACAGGCCGCATATTTCGGCTAAAAAAGGCAATTCGCGCTTGTTTTTGCCTTATTTGGATGCGATATTCCAGTATACAGCATGAAAAACTATAGGATGCCGCTGCCAGCCCAATTTTCAGAAAAAGTGCTTCAGTCTCCCTTTAAAGAAGAGTAACCGGAATCCACCGTGCCGCTGCGCCCTGGGTGTAAAGACCGGCTTCTGCGCATCCTATGCGGCGCCACCGACAACTGGATACAGCTTAAAAGGAACGGCTGGACACACGACGGTTTCTTGGCAGCGGTGGCAGCGCATCGTCCACAGCCTGACGCCTTATCTGTCACATTTTGCAGCTGCTCGCATCGTCGCAAGGATTAAAGAAGAGTAACCGGAATCCACCGTGCCGCTGCGCCCTGGGTGTAAAGACCGGCTTCTGCGCATCCTATGCGGCGCCACCGACAACTGGATACAGCTTAAAAGGAACGGCTGGACACACGACGGTTTCTTGGCAGCGGTGGCAGCGCATCGTCCACAGCCTGACGCCTTATCTGTCACATTTTGCAGGTTGGTTTACAAAATCTCTGTTTCTGTTAATACGGGATTCTTGCATGTTCTGTCTGCTGCCACTGCTGCCAATATTGTGTTACATTGCCTGTGCTTGTTGGTTGTGCTAAAGGGGCCCTGTCGCAGAAGATAAGTGACCTGCGTGATGAACTCCGCCTTGAAATTAAAGCTGCGCGAGAAGCTGTAGACCGAGACTTGCGTGCAGAAATTAGAGCACTTCGGAGCGAACTCTCCGAACATACTCGGAGCCTGGAATACATGAACGGCGTCTTTGAAGAAATGCGGGAAAACTATAATGCTGTCAAGGCAGAAAATTCTGCTCTAAAAGAAGAGAACAGTGCATTGCATGCTGCACTACAGGCCACCCAAACCCGCCTCTCTGATGCTGAGTCCCGCCTAGTGTTCTCAGAGCAGTACTCGCGCAGCAAAAACATTGAAATCAAAGGTATAGAGGAAAGCCCCGATGAAGACATCACTGACATTGTATGTAAACTTGGAGTGCTCACCGGTGTACCCATTAATGCCGAGGATGTAGAGGCGTGTCATCGTGTTCCCTCGAAATCGAAGCCAAATAACATTATTGTACAATTCACTAGGCGTCAGAAAAGGGACGCACTGGTTGAAAAGGCAAGGAAACTGAGACTCAACAGCAAAGACTTCGGAAACGCATCAACATCGCCGGTTTTCGTTAATGATCACCTCTGTCCCTTTCTTCGGCGGCTTCTGAGCTTGGCCGTAGCTAAGAAAAAGGCTGCCGGATGGAAATATGTCTGGAGCAGAGGAGGAAAGATATATGCCAGGCAGTCGGACGGCTCGGAATTGATTGTTATCAAGAATGACAACGACCTAAACAGGATTCAGTAGAGACACACAGATAGCCTGCGCGTGCGTAGAACAGATTAGTTGAAACAAGATATAAGTATGGGTCACGGCTTGTTTTCTAAACTTGAAAACAGCTACAGAATTACTAAGGGCGCTGCTCAGAGCGCATTCACAATGAGGCTACTGAAAAGCGGATACATTAAAAATGTGCCTTGGCCGATTATCAAAGCAAATGATAGCGAAGGCAGACGCCCTATTCCCATGTTTCGACCGAAACTGATAAACACAGGTGCGTGCTTTTGGGTGGCTCTAGATGACTGCATGGATGAACAAACGCCTTACGTCAAAGAACCTCCAGACACACGATGTAACACCCGATTGCATTCCCTTACTTTTCATTCTCTTCATCATGGCTTCGCCGGGTTATAGTTATCTGGACATGTCGGAACTTAGCAACTATGCCACCACCAACACACAGACACGGTTTAACTGCGTTCACTTCAACTTGCAGTCTGGTAGAAATAAATAGGCGAATTTAGAATGTTTCTTTCGCGGAGTGGGAGTGCTGTTTGATGTGGTAATGTTTTCTGAGACTTGGTTCAAAACTGAGAATGATGTGTTTCGTATGCCTGGATACCGATCTTATTTTATTAATCGCACTGACCAACTAGGTGGTGGTGTTTGTGCCCTGACCTCGAACAATATGAACTGTGAGCTGCAACCAGAATTCTGTGTTGTCACACCAGACTGCGAAACACTGACGCTGAAGTCAGGGTCAACCATTTTTTGTGTTTGCT
The DNA here is from genome assembly GCF_055824585.1 of Amblyomma mixtum. Lineage (NCBI taxonomy): Eukaryota > Metazoa > Arthropoda > Arachnida > Ixodida > Ixodidae > Amblyomma > Amblyomma mixtum. The sequence continues at coordinate 36,661,864 of NC_143015.1, forward strand.
ATCGTCCGCCATCTGGAGATACCTGCCAGTTTTTTTCATTTCTGGATTCTATCTTGGAGTACGTAAACGAGAACAAATACCACGTAATTCTAGGTGGGGACTTCAACATAAACTGGCTTGGTGAAAACAGCGTAAAAGAAAACTTCGAAACCCTGTTAAACATTCACCTATGCAAGAATGTAATAATGTCACCCACAAGAATAACAGTAACCTCACATTCTGTGTTAGATCTCTTCATCACAAATATTGATATATCCCGTGTGAAAGGCGGAGTCATAAATTACACGCTCAGCGATCATCTTCCAATCTTCATGTCTATTGCGCATATTGTTAACACCTACAGACACTCAAGACAACCTTTCCTGTACCGTGTAATCAACCCAGAAAAGCTGTCATCCTTTCGCACCCGCTTAACCGGCTTTAATTGGGCCGATGTACTTGAGATGAGAAACCCTGAAGAAGCTTACGATAAATTAATGGAAAAAATTACTGATGCCTATTACGACTGCTTTCCACTTGTTACACTAAAACGACCCAAAAAGGCTCGCAAGCCATGGGTTACCACTGACATGCTAAAGCTTATTAGAAAACGAGATCGACTGTATGCTAAGTTTCTGCAAGCCAGGAACCTTGACACATTAAAAATTTATAAAGAGTACCGAAATTTTGTCAATAAAGAACTACGTGCAGCTAAAAGGAGTTATCACGAAAATCTTTTCAACTCCTCGACTGGCCGATCAGAGGACATATGGAGGATATTGTGTCTTTTGACCAGAGAGCCACCCGAAACAGTCTCGAAAGTAACGTTAGATAATGTAGAATTAACCGGAGTTGACTTAGCCAATGCTTTTAACGATTACTTCCTTTCTGTTGCACAGGCACGGAACACCACTGCTAATTACAGTTACATGGGGCAAAGCACCGGCCACAGTATGTTTTTGAAGCCCGTCACTACTGATGAAGTTATTGCAGCGTTTGTATCGCTTAAAAATAGTAAGTCGAAGATGCTCTTGGTCTTCAAATCACACCAGTTAAATGTGTTATAGATGTAATAGCACCCTATTTGATGCACATCTTTAACGCCTGCCTGTCGCTCGGTCTGTTCCCGCGTAGCATGCAAACCGCAAGGGTTACCGTGATCTATAAAAAAGGAAACCGAGATGAATTATCAAATTATCGTCCTATTTCTATTCTTCCTGTCATTTCCAAAGGATTCGAAAAATTAATTCTGCAACGCTTGATGGCTTTTTCTGACAAATATAACATTTTAACTCCGGCTCAGTACGGTTTCCGAAAAAATAAATCAACCGAGTTAGCTTTGCTTGCTCAAAAGGAGCTGATATTACAGAATTTTGAAAATAAAAATATCGTGTTGGGCCTCTTTTTAGATTTCACGAAAGCCTTTGATCTCATCAATCACCGCATCCTGCTTAAAAAGATGGAATACTACGGTTTTCGCGGCAAAGTTTTTTCTTTAATATCTTCTTACTTACACCATCGCACACAATTTGTCGATATTCATAGACAACGCTCAGCTATTAAACCAGTAGTTTCGGGTGTCCCTCAGGGGAGTATTTTAGGGCCCTTCCTGTTTCTAATTTATGTCAATGAAATTGTTAATATTGACAAATCTGCTAACTATATTGTAGCGTGCAACGCCAAAAAGAACACCCGCGCAGAGACGAAAAACCTGCGGCGGTCCCCTAGTGGTTCGAGCGCGCGCGAGAGAGCCAACTAACTTCTTCCTCTTCTAGCGCATGCGCTACTTCTGTCTCTTCTTCGAATGCATGTATCACTGCCCCCCTCTTCTGCAGCATCGACACGATGCGGCTGGGAGTGAAAAGTCAGCGAAAGGGTAGAACACAGCTGCAGTGGACCGCAGTTCAGTCAGGTAGCCGGTCGTGGTAAGGCTTCATGCGAACAACGTGTACGACTTCAGTTCGGTGCGACCGGCGCGATGAACAAGCTGTCGGGGCGGGAGCAACTGCATAAGTCACATCACTCATGCTGCGCACTACTTCGTAAGGGCCGAAGTATCGGCGCAGCAGCTTTTCAGAGAGCCCGCGGCGACGAACAGGTATCCAAATCCACACAAGGTCGCCGGGAGCATAACTGACGAAACGGCGTCCACAGTTGTACTTAGTGGCGTCAGCCTCCTGTTGATGGTGGATGCGCAGGCGGGCCAGTTGACGCGCTTCCTCAGCACGCTGAACGAAGGTATCTACGGCGATGTCAGCGTCAGAGTCGCAGGAAGGGTCGACGGGACACATAGCATCCAACGGAGTGGTCACCTGGCGACCGAAGACAAGCTGAAAGGGGGTCAGTCGGGTTGTTTCCTGCAGGGCGGTGTTGTACGCAAACGTTACGTACGGCAGAATGGCGTCCCAAGTTCGATGCTCGACGTCAGCGTACATTGATAGCATGTCGGCTAGTGTGCGGTTGAGTCGCTCTACCAACCCGTTTGTCTGCGGGTGATACGCCGTAGCACGTCGGTGGCTCGTGTGCGTCAGAGTCATCACGGACTGGGTTAAGCGGGCCGTGAAAGCAGTTCCCCGGTCAGTAATAACAACGGCGGGTGCTCCATGACGCAAGACAATGTTGTGGACGAAGAACTGCGCCACTTCAGCAGCAGTGCCCTTGGCAAGAGATGTGGTCTCAGCGTACCGTGTGAGGTAGTCAGTCGCAACGACCATCCAACGCTTTCCAGACGAAGACTTCGGAAATGGGCCAAGGAGGTCCATGCCCACTTGATGGAAAGGGGTCTTCGGTGGATCGACGGGGTGAAGAAATCCGGCCGGTTTCAATGGAGGAGTCTTCCGACGTTGGCATTCACGGCATGTTTTGACGTAGGCCCGCACCGATGGGAGTAACCTGGGCCAATAATACTTTTGTCTAATCCGCGCGAGTGTACGGCTGACTCCAAGGTGGCCGGCGGATGGTGCATCATGACAGGCACTCAAGATCTCAGACCGCAGCTGTGATGGTACGACGAGTAGGAACACTTCTTCGCTGTTGGCAAAGTTGCGTTTGTAGAGAACACCAGACCGTAAAGTGAAGGTGTGAAGCCCTCGAAGAAAAACACGCGGAATGGGAGCTTCACTGCCTTCGAGGTAATCGATGAGCGGCGCCAACTCCGTGTCCGCCCTCTGAAGCTGCGCCATTTGGGTGGTACTAACAGAGCCCAGGAAAGGAAAATCATCGGTGGTTTCTTCGGTATTGATTGGGATAGGCGCGCGCGACAGACAATCCGCATCCTGATGCTTGCGGCCAGACTTGTAAACTACTGTTAAGTCGTATTCTTGCAAGCGTAAGCTCCATCTAGCCAAGCGTCCTGAGGGGTCTTTGAGGCTCGCCAGCCAGCATAAGGAGTGGTGGTCGCTTACCACACGGAAGGGTCGTCCGTAGAGGTACGGTCGGAACTTGCAGATGGCCCATATCACTGCAAGACATTCTTTCTCCGTCGTTGAATAATTGGTCTCGGAGCGCGTAAGTGTCCGACTAGCATAACTGATGACCCGTTCTGCACCGTCTTGCCACTGGATCAGTACTGCACCAAGGCCAACATTGCTGGCGTCAGTGTGGATGTCCGTGGCAGCATGCTCGTCGAAATGGCCGAGTATCGGAGTGCTTTGCAGACGGCTGCGAAGCTCGACAAATGCAGCCTCTTCGTCGGTCCCCCAGAGGAAGGGCGTGTCGTCACGGGTCAGTGCGTTCAGCGGTTCCGCGATTTTCGAGAAATCTTGAATAAAGCGCCTATAATAGGAGCACAGGCCTAAAAACCGGCGAACGGCCTTCTTGTCAGTTGGGCGTGGAAAACCTGAGACGGCAGCAGTCTTGTCAGGGTCCGGGCGAACACCTTGTGCGCTGACAACGTGACCAAGAAAGCGAAGTTCCTCAAAGCCAAAATGGCATTTCTCGGCTTTGATGGTGAGTTGCGCGGATTTGAGCGCTTGTAGCACAATGCGCAACCGCTCCAAGTGTTGGTCAAAGGTGGGCGAAAATATAACGACATCGTCCAGGTACACCAGTCAGGACTGCCATTTCAAGCCGGAGAGGACAGTGTCCATCATGCGTTGGAAAGTAGCCTGTGCTGAGCACAGACCAAATGGGAGCACTTTAAACTCATAGAGGCCGTCAGGCGTCACGAAAGCCGTCTTCTCCCGGTCTCTCTCGTCCACTTCGATTTGCCAGTACCCGCTTTTAAGATCCAATGACGAGAAGTATCTGGCGTTCCGCAATCGGTCGAGCGCGTCATCTATCCTGGGCAGCGGGTAAACGTCCTTTTTGGTCATGCTGTTAAGTTTCCTGTAGTCCACGCAGAAACGCAGAGTATTGTCCTTCTTTTTGACAAGAACCACAGGCGATGCCCACGGACTGGTGGACGGCTGAATGACATCGTCTGCAAGCATCTCGGCAACCTGATTCTGAATGGCTTCTCTCTCCACCGGGGAAACACGATATGGGCGCTGGCAGACGGGTCGCGTAGTCTCGTCAGTGATGATACGATGCTTGGCGAGTGGAGTTCGGCCGACCTTCGAGCACGTAGCGAAACAGTCCGCAAATTCTGCCAAGAGGGCCGACAGAAGATCCCTCTGAACCGACGGCAAGGCAGGATTTATTCTGACTGACTGAAGAATGTGATGTGGGCCAGCATACTGCGGAGAGGGTCCTCCCACGGTGCACAAACCTGGAACCTCAGCAACGTCGTGGAGGAAGGCAATAGCCATGCCTTTGGCCAGGTGCTGATATTCGTTGGCAAAGTTAGTCAGGAGGACATGGGTGCGGCCGTCACGTAGTTGGACGAGACCTCTTGCAACGGCAAGTCCCCGCTTAAGCAGCAGTGGACTATGGCTGTCCGCTAGGCCCTCGTAGTCATGAAAGAGGTCGTTCCGCGCGAGCACCAGAACACTGCACCGCGGCGGCACCGTGACGTCGTTCTCGACAATGCGCAGAGCGTTGCTGCAGGGATCGCGGGAGTCAAAGCGCGCCACGGCCTGTTTGGTCGAGAACGTGACACGTGCCTCCTGAAAGTCAATCACAGCGCCGTTCGACTGCAGGAAGTCGATCCCCAGAATCAAGTCTCTGGAACACTCGGGGAGTACGACAAATTCACCAACGTACGTAAAACCACTAATCCCAACTCTAGCCGTGCACTTGCCCACAGGGGAAATTAGGTGGCCACCAGCGGTGCGAATGGGGGTCCCCGTCCACGGTGTCAGAACCTTCTTAAGTTCTCCAGCGAAGGCACGGCTCATAACAGAGTAATCAGCACCGGTATCGAGCAGCGCGGTAATGTCAGTGCCATCAATTGTCACACGCAAATCGGATGCAGCGTATCTGATACTGTCGCTGCCTCTCTCTGTCCGGGTATCGTCGGCTCGAGGGTTCCGCGATGGAGGATCTTGACACGTCCCGACGTCAGCGGCCTTGCCTCCAGAGGTCGCTGGTGTTAGTTTTCCCGACGCGGACTCGGCGAGCGACGGCCAGCAGAGCTACTCTGGCGGCCAGGGCTGGAAGAGCGATAACGGAGAGGCGAAGGGGAACGGGACTCGCGCCTTCCAGAGTAGGCAGAGTTCTGGCGTGCCCAGAGATGCTGTGCAATCTCATGCGGTCGTTCGCCGTTCTGAGGGCAGGGTGCGTCGGGATGGAAACCGCGAAGGCCCACTTGGCGGTACGGACAGGCGCGGTAGAGGTGACCAGGCTCCCCACAGTGGTAGCAGAGAGGCCTGCGGTCCGGTGTACGCCACAAATCCGACTTGCGAGAGCGTGGCCCAGCTGTAGCAGATGCGGTTGCAGAATACGTGGCGATGTTACTCACGGAGGTCGACGGGGTCACACCGTAGCCAGGCACGCTTGCGTGACATGTGCCGATGTTGCTCACGCCAGGCGTTGGGTTAATGGGACCGTAGCCTGTCGTGCGACGTACAACAGATGCGTACGTGGGTCGGTCATCGAACCGGGATGGCGCTTCGGAGACAGGAGGTGCCTGCGCAGCCTGTCGCACCTCGTCCCTGACAACTTCGGACAGCGCTGCCAGCGGCGCAGGTGCAACCTAAGGCAGATGGATCCGTTGCAGTTCCTCCCGGACAACGGAGCGAATTAGTTCACGCAAGGTGTCTGCACTGCCGCCGAGACACGACGAAAAGCCTTCGGGCACCATGCAGTTGATGTCGCGGTTGTACTGGCGGGCCCGTTGTTGCAGCGTCGTCTCCATCGTGGTCGCCTCGGTTAGAAATTCCGCCACCGTGCGGGGTGGGCTGCGCACGAGGCCCGCGAACAGCTCCTGCTTAACCCCACGCATGAGATGGCGCAGCTTCTTCTCCTCTGTCATGTTGGGGTCGGCGCGCTTGAAAAGACGGGTCATGTCTTCGGTGTACATGCGCACGCTTTCGTTCGTGCGCTGATTTCGGGAGTGCAGCGCAGCTTCGGCCTTCTCCCGGCGGTCAGCGTTGGGGAACGTAGCCAGGAGACTCCGGCAAAACGTCTCCCAGGTGGGAAGTGTAGCCTCGTGGTTTTCAAACCACGTCCGAGCAGACTCTTCCAGGGCAAAGTAGACGTTATTCAGCTTGCGCTCGTCGCACCAGCCGTTGTAGCGTGCGACCCGCTCGAACGTCTCCAGCCAGTCCTCAGCGTCTTCGAACACGTCACCGTGAAAAGATGGCGGTGTTCGCGGTTGGTGGCAAAGGATCGGCGCCAGGGGCCTGGTGTCAGCGGCCATGGCAGTTGGACTCGACGGTAGAGGCTGGATCGGCGGCTGGGTCCTGGTGTCAGTGGCCATGTCAGTTGGACTCGGCGGTCGAGGCTGCGTCGTCCTTGTTGGCGGGGGAAGGAGCCCAAATTCAGGCGACTCTCCGCGGAGACGGCGGCTGGGTCGCTGGTGAACCGGTGTGAGGTCCGTAGTGACGCTGTACGGAGTTTGCAGGTCGGGAAGCGTACCCAGCACCTCCACCAAACTGTAGCGTGCAACGCCAAAAAGAACACCCGCGCAGAGACGAAAAACCTGCGGCGGTGCCCTAGTGGTTCGAGCGCGCGCGAGAGAGCCAACTAACTTCTTCCTCTTCTAGCGCATGCGCTACTTCTGTCTCTTCTTCGAATGCATGTATCAATATTATATACGCCGACGACACAAGTGTGTTTTTTTCTGGACAATCGAGCATCAGTTTAGCCGATCGTGCAAACAGGACACTGGGACATATAAATACTTGGGCGACGGAGAATGATTTAAAGATCAACGTTGCAAAGACAAAAGCAGTGATCTTTCATCCACGTCAAAAAGGTATTTCTATTCCATCCCTTGCAATAAACAACACTACAATTGAAGTGGTTCCCCATTTTAAAACACTAGGGGTCATTTTTTCAGAAAATATGTCGTGGGACGACCACATTACCTACCTTTCCGGGAAGCTCTCACGTACGACTGGCTACTTCCGTCGCTACTGTTCATCTTTTCCTACATCAGTTAACGTATTGTTATACAATTCCCTTTTTTCCTCGGTTATGAATTATGGCGCGCTTGTCTGGGGAACCACAACGCTTGATAATATTAATAAACTTTTGCGTTTACAAAAACGTGCTATCCCCATTATTGCAAAAGTCCCTCGTTATTCACACACAGCCGAATTGTTTAAGAAATTTAACATAGTCAGTATAGAGTCTTTATATTCCTATAGACTAATCCGTCACTACAAATCAGAAATAATTAAACACGACAATTCTTTAGCAGTGCTAGCCACACTTGCTGCGAACTATCCTGTGTATTGTACACGAAATCCGGAAAAATGGAAAGTTGATGTATGCCGCACAAATTATGGGAAACAAATGTTGAAACATCGTCTGCCAGCTATCCTGAACGAACTCTCCGGTGATGATAACCGAGACGTCCTCAACAAATCGTTCAGGGATCTACGCAGCATGTTGCTGTAATCAAAAGAATTGTACGTGGCGATAAAGTGAACTTCTTTGTTTTTGTTTGTGAAAAAAGCACTGTTACAGAGATGTGTGTTATTTTGTTCTCGTTTTTTCTTGTCGCATCTTTTGTTTGTGAAATAAGCACGGTTACAGAGATGTGCGTTATTTTGTTCTCGTTTTTTCTTCCCTTCACTTTCGTGCCGTGCATTTTTTATACTTAGCCAGCTTTGTGCACTACATTTTTTTTCCGTGATCGGGACACCTAAAGTTTTGTTTGCCTTTCGTTTCTGCCTAGTGGGCAGCTGCGTTTTCTGCGTTTTCTGCAAATTCACTGCCTGTATTTTAAACATTCTGCGTATTCCACTGTATGCCTTGTAAGGGGCACGGACCTCGTCAAGCCACCTTTGGCTTTTTGTCCGTGCCCCTAAGCATCTCAGGATGTTTGAATAAATTTGATTTGATTTGATTTGACTACGCCACACTGAATACAAGCCAAGGAGAAAAATGGTGTCATATGGAGCTGCACCGTCTTCGACAGGCAGAAACCTAATGCCGTGCGGAGTGAGCGGCAAATCTTTCTTTATCGTTCGCTGCAACACGTCCCTAAAGAAGATTGCATTATTACAGTCGACAAAAACATGGTCAATTGTTTCCTTCTTCCTGCACAGAAGGCAATGGGTGCCCCACAGGACGTATATGTCCCTTTCATGTAACCAGATTTTAACAGGTAAGGTACCTGTGTGCAGCTGAAAGAAGAAAGTTTTTGCTGAAGGCGTTACCCACATTCTTCTTACACTATTCAACACATTTTGTCCCGGTGAGGCCCCAAAGGCCGACCGATACAAGGGAGCGGGAAAAAGGACGTGTAATAAGTTTTCTTAAGTTGTCTTTTCTTCACAGTTGCCAAATATTCTCTGGGAAAACGGGTGAAAAGGAATCGATAAAATGCGACAACCTCACGGAGGTAACGGGATACACTGTAGCGACCACCTCCGGCAGAGGAGATTACAAAGTCTGGGAGTGCATTTGGCAACATAAACTGAACAAAACACTGGAGGAAAGGGTTTCTTCTTTCGCGGAGAAACATGAAGCGCAGGACCACTTGGCTTAAAAACAAGTGAAAGAGGGACAGACCCCCCTCGGTGACTCGCCGAAAAAGATTCGTTCGGGAGGTTCTCTCCCAACTGGACTGCCATATAAATGTCGCAAAGATGCGATGGAACTTCTGTATATTCACCCGTGTACAGTACAACACCTGCAAGATGTACATTATCTTTGCTGCTAGAACAACATTGCATACCGTGGCACGCGCAAACACTGAAAGGCCGCGCCCACGCCATTTAGATGTCATCTCTCTCATTTCACCGGCCTTCTTGCTCCAGACCAAATCGCTTTCACGATAGCAATCAAGAGGATCCCCAAGATATGTGCTCGATGTAGTGGACCAGTGAACATTTTCAAATACTTCTGGCGTCATGTCCCATGCGCCGTGCCACAAACCAATGCACTTATCTATGTTTAACATGCTCCCATTCTGGGCACAAAATCCTGCGTTGTTTTCAGTATAGCCGTAATGCTTTCCCTGCCCGATGCCAAAAAGGCAACGTCATCCGCGTAAGCAAGCACACGAACTTCACACGTGTGGAAGACAAAACCGCGTATTTCTTCATTCCGCAAAATTTTCTGCCAGAGTGGTTCAAGGAACAGTGAGAACAACAGTGGCGACAATGGACAACCTTGGCGTACAGATGAGCGTACATCTATACGGCGCGACAGTTCACCATTTATGACAAGATTTGTGGTGCAGTTTCTGTACGTCACTTTTACACCATCGCGTATAACTTTACCAACACCAACATAGTCCAACAAATCAAAGAGGTTGTCATGTGGCACCCTGTCAAATGCCTTAGCGAGACCGATCTGCAGCATGGCTACCTGCAGGGATTCGCTATCACAAAGTTCTAAAACACTCCTGGCCACATGGATATTCGTGTGTATCGTTCTGTTTTTAATACCACATGTTTGATGGGGGTCGATTAAATCCTGGATTGCAGCCTGGAGTCGTCTCGCCAACACCTTCATCAGCACCTTGTAGTCTACGTTTGTTAGTGTGATTGGTCTGTATCCGGTTACCGTGCGAAGTTTGACTTCCTCTTTGCTTTTCGGAATCAAAACTGTGTGAGCGCGCGTAAAAGAGGGCGGCAATAATCCGCACTCGAATGACTCCACGAATACTCCATGCAAGGCCACAGCGACACCAGGTTTAAACTCTTTGTAAAAAGCGGCACTCAGTCCATCTGGACCTGGCGATTTTCCAAGGTTTAGTTCGTCGATGGCTCTTTCGACTTCACCAACGGTGATATCTCTTTCGAGTGTTGTTGTAGTATCAAGGTCCAGTCTAGGCATTACTGTGAAAAATCCTTCTTCAATCCCCGGTTTATCCGGTAATCTGTGGCCGAACAGTTCCGTGTAGTAATCCTCAAAGCCGTTCTTAATACCAGCTTGGTCGTGCGTCGTTTTCCCCTTGTAATCTATCCATAATATCTCTTTAGCTCTAGCGTATGCTTTTTCGTCTGATAAGGCACGCTTAGTTGGAGCCTCACCCGCCAGTAGCTTTTCTCCCCGTGCACGTATTATTGCTCCTCTATACTTATTTCCGTCTAGTTTCTCAAGCTTTCTTTTTATTGCTAGTATTTCCTGTCCGAACCCGCCCGGGTGTTGGGCTTCTATTTGAAGCAGCGCTTCTAGCTCCTGTCTGAGGCTTTTCTCTTCCTTCTGCGCATTACGCTTCAACTCGCCCCCTCTTTCTATTGCTTTCATTTTAACCCTTTGTTTAAAGGTTTCCCATCGTTCAGTTATGGACCTTCCGTCTGATGTTAAAAGCGCGTGTAATTCTTCCTTCGTTACCAAAACAAACGCGTCATCTTTCAACAAATCCGTATTGAGTTTCCACAAGCCCCATTCAACCTTCTTCCTTTTCTTTCTACCTAGTGATACCATAACCAAACTGTGGTCACTAAAGGAAACTGGCACCACCACATAGTCCTCACAGTTAGGAGCAAGTGGTGACGATATGTAAAAACGATCCAATCTAGCATGGCTAGATCCTTGATAATGAGTGAAATGTTGACGCTTGCCACCTCTTGCCAAATAGGCCCCATCCAGCAAGTCTACCTCATTTATAAGGTCTGTCAGATATACCGCACTTGCATCTCTGCAGGTGTTGGCTGGCGTTCTGTCCTCCATTTCGCATACACAGTTGAAGTCGCCCATAATAATGAGATGCCTACTGCATTTAAACAAGTCAGCAACGTTTTAAAAAAAACCATAGTCTCTCTTTAGCTTTTGTCGGCGCATAGATGCACAAAGCACGAACCTCTAAATCTCCGTGTTTAAAGTCACACATGACATAACGTCCCTCCAAACAACTAGTGACACTTTCTACCACAAACCCAGCCGATTTCCTCAAAAACAAACAGCAACCGGCCGATGTCCCAACAGCGTGGCTGACGCACACATCATAAAGTCCACGGAACGGGCTCACCATGCAGTCAGTGCGGCCCTCGCTCTCCACTTTTGTCTCCTGTACCGCGACTACATTCAGCTCCCTTTCCACCATTAGCCTTTTCAGTTGGTACTGCTTCCTCTTACTTCCGAGGCCACGCACGTTCAGTGTGGCTAGCCGAAGAGGCGCAAGCACAGGAGCCATTGTGAAAGCGAGAGCTGACCCAAAGCAAGGCGATTACTAGCCTGCCCAACTCCTGCTCGGTTCCAGGGAAGGGTCGCCGTCGACGCGCGATAGCGATGACGCACGGGAACGGCGCACATATTTCCCTTTCTTCCCTCTTGCAACCTTCCATTCCTTCTCGAGCTGGTTGAGCCGCTGCTCCCCCACTGCACCCTCCGCCTTCTCCAGGCGCCTCTTTGTCGACGCTGGCTGGGCGTCCATGGCGTCTGTGGTGTCGGTGTCGTTTTTCCCGGAATCCTGTGCTTTGGGTCCTTGAATTCCGCTGCTCGAAGCTTCGTTTCGTGGGGCAGCTACGGCGCTCTCCGGCTGTTGACCTTGGCTCGCTGCTGGCTCTTTCACCGCAGCCGTGCTTGCCTGAATTTTCCGTTCCTCGTTAGGCAAGACTTCGGCTGGCGCTTTATCCTCGCCGCTCGCTGTTTGCACTGTACTGCCTTTTGCCCTGTCTTCCGAGGAAGCTGCCTTCTCAGCCTCCTCTTCGTCCATCAGGTGGCTGGTCTCCTCAGCCACCCTGGTTGCCCCAGCTACAACGGCGTACGTACGTACGCAATCCATGCGTTCATGTTCAAACGCGCGACATTTGCTGCATCTTGGCGTCTGGCACTCCCGGCGAATGTGGCCCTTGTGTTTGCACCGCAGACAAGTCGGCGCCCGCCCGGGCACGACGACGAGTGCGGCGCCGTCGGCTAGTTTGAAAAGGTCCGGGAGGGAATCAGGGGTGACGCCTTCCTTGAGGACAATGCGAGCAACACGGGTCGTCGATTCCGCAAGCTCGAACCCACTCGCACGCCATTCTTCCAAGCGGATGTCGACCACCTCCCCAAACTCGCTCAGAACCTTTCGAAGGGTCTGCCGCCGCGGTGGCTCAGTGGCTATGGTGCTCGGCTGCTGGCCCAAAAGACGCGAGTTCGATCCCGGCTGCGGGGACTGAATTTCTTTGGAGGAGAAATTCCAGAGGCCTGTGTACTGTGCGATGTCAGTGCACGTTAAAGAACCCCAGGTGGTCGAAATTTCCGGAGCCCTCCACTACGGCGTCTCTCATAGCCTTAGTCGCTTTGGGACGTTAAACCCCACAAACCAACCAAACCAACTTTCGAAGGGTCTCATCCGGCACGTAGAAAGGAACCCAATGGATCTTCATGGTAATCTCTCTATGCACCGGATCGATGACGGCACAGTACCGTCCCTTCACTTCCAAACCACCGGCTTGCACCAGCGCGTCCTTGTCCTCTTGAGTGCGGAGTTTGAGCAGCCACACGTGTCCCATCTGGTAAGTGCTGATCCCTGTCACAGCCTTCAAAACTCCAATTCCTTCGAGCGGCGTTCGAAAATCCTCAATCTTGTAAGGCCTCCCATCCACGTCGCAATGTAGAAACACGCAATCCTTCAGGCCGTCGAGCGACGGCAGCGACGGTAGCACGAACCTGTACCCCTCGGGGGGGGGGGGGGGGGGGGGGGTGATTCACGCGCGCACCCCGGCCGTCGCCGGTGGAAGGACCTCGCACGGAGAGAGCCATGCCGCGTCCGCTCCCCTCGAAAGCCGGAGGGGGACTCGACTCCGCCATGCCAGCTCGATGGTTTAGAATGACTCCGCCATTCCAGCGCGATGGTTAAGAATGACCACCAACTGAGCTAGCAGGCCAGAACTATTACAGGAATCAAGGTAACCCATGCCATTCGTGTTTCTGCTATGCACACACTACGGCTGCGTGGACCACTCAGGTAAAAGTGGCAGTGCCTGCAACATCGACATTAAAGTGCGTTGAGAGCAATAGAAAAAAACACAACGTGGCCTGCGCAGGGATTGAACCTACGACCTTCGCGTTATTAGCACGACGCTCTAACCAACTGAGCTAGCAGGCTTTTTTTTCTTTATTGCCTGTTCTGCGGCTAGCAACAATACATACACAAATGAAACAATTTAAAAGGCGCTTGCCGTTCTTTGGCATGCGCCGGTGTTTAAAAGCGCTTCAAATTGACAAGAGCGTCGAACAGCGACAGCCAGTCTGGTTGGTCACTGCTTGCTTTACACACTTCACGTATGAAAGTAACACTTTCAATGAAGTACTCTCTGGCCGGCCTTGGGTTCAGGTCGGCGTGATGCACAGCCATCCTAGTGCGCCATATGCTATGGAGGCACAGGGCCATAATCATGTCATAGGGCACCCCTCCCTCGTTAGCGGTAGGGAGAAAGCGGATGCCGTACGGCGTGACTGGCAAGTCCTTTTTTATGGTTCGTTGCAGAATGTCCCATAGAAAAACCGCGTCCGAACACTCAAGAAAAATGTGGTCGATGGTCTCCGGTATTCTACAGTGCAAACAGTTTACAGTCCACGGGACGAAGATGCCTTTTTGCTCGAGCCACAGCTTGACCGGGAGCGTCGCAGTGTGTACTTGAAAAAAGAAGCTTTTTACAGATGGCCTAACCGGCATCCGCTTTACCCTCTTCAAAACATCTTTACCACCTCCATGTGGATATACTGAACGATACAATGGCACTGGCATACACACATCAACAATATCTCTGTACAGTTTCTTCCGGGTGACGTTGCTCAGGTACTCTACTGAAAAACGTGCCTGAAGAAAGCGGAAAGACAAAACAACCTCCCGTAAAAATCCGCGCACACTTGGCCCGTTGGCCAGAGTAGATGACACAACAAAAAACGGCAAATGATCACGCAGTCTCGTTTGAATGACTGTCCGCAGAAATCCATCGCTTTGGTCTCGCACAAACAGAAACCTAGAAACCACTTGCTTCAAAAACAGGTGGGCTAAACCCAGCCCTCCACTCTTCACTGCGCGAAACAGATTGGTGCGACTCGTGCGCTCCCATGTTGAACGCCATATGTACACAGCAAGCACTCTGTGCAGTTTTTGTATGCTCGCTCTCGACGCGCACATGACCTGCAGAACATACCAAATCTTTGCTACAAGAAACAGATTGCACACGGTTGACCTCGCAAATATAGAGAGGTCACGCCCTCCGAACTTTGCTGTTTTTTCCTTAATGCGTTCCGCTTCATGCTTCCAGTATTCTTCGGTGTCTTTAGAGTGCTGCAGAGGCACTCCGAGATACTTTGTTGGTGAGTGCGACCATTGCATATTTTCAAACACGGCCGGCGTGACGCCCCCCCATTCCCCGTGCCAAATACCAACTGATTTGCTCCAGTTGACACTGCTTCCCATCATCCTGCAGAACTTGGTTGTCATTCTTACTGCGTTGCTGACACTGGGTGTGTCGGCGCAGAAAACCAAAATGTCGTCCGCGTATGACAAAAGCTTAACTTCGCTTGAACAAAAACTATAACCGGTAACATCCTTGTTCATTATAATGCTTAAACAAAAGGGCTCAAGAAACAATGAAAATAATAGAGGTGACAAGGGACACCCTTGCCTAACAGACGATTTCACTTGGATTGGAGTGGTTAATGTCTTATTTATTATAATTCTGGTAAAATTATTTGCGTAACATAGCTCTATCCTCTCTAGAAGTACCTTGCCGACGTTCACGTGTTTCAAGACACTGAAAAGGACTTTTTGGGCGATTTTACCGAAAGCTTTCTCTAAATCCAACTGAACCATTGCCACTTTCCCGCAATGCGCATCACAGCACTCTAGAACAGTTCTGGTCACGTGTATGTTTGTTTGGATAGAACGTCCTCTAATGCCGCATGTTTGGTGTGGTCCCACTAGCTGTTGTATTACCCGTTGAAGTCTTTTACCTATACTTTCGCGAAAATCTTATAATCTCTGTTGGCCAGCGTTATCGGTCGGTACGCGCGCACAGACAACAGCGCAGTAGGGTCATCAGATTTGGGAATAAGTACCACGCGGCTATGTCTAAACGACGGGGGCAATTCTTTTCTGTTGTATGCTTCTTCTATCACACAGTGTAGTGCCATTGCAACCTTGTCTTTAAAAGCTTTATAAAATTCCGAACCGAACCCGTCCGGCCCTGGTGCTTTTCCGGTGCTTAATTCATCAATAGCACTTTCTATTTCTGTAATGGTAATTGGTGCCTCTAAGCTTTCTTTCACTTCTTCTCCTAGCTTTGGCATGAGCTTTAAGAATTCTGTTTCAAATCGTTCTACGAGTTCTGGTTCCCTGCCAATAAGTTCACAGTAATAATCTACAAAAACGCACTTTATCGATTCACTGTCTCGCACAACTGTGTCACTGAACGTTATCGCTCTTATTTCGTTGCGTGCAGCGTAGCTCCTTTCGTCTGACATGGACCGTCGAGTCGGTGCTTCCCCCATGTACAATCTTTCAGAACGCGCGCGTATTACCGCGCCTCGGTATTTGTCCACGTCGATTATCTCAAGTTCGCTCTTCACTTCTTTTATTTCTTTAACGAACCGACCCGGCGACGAAGCTTCTTCACTGAGATAGCAGTCCAACTTTTTTTTCAGTTCATAATCTTTTTTACTCTTATTCTTGCGCAGCACGCTGGCTCTTTCAATGGCAGTTATTTTCGCTTCTTGTTTGAATAGTTCCCACGCCTCAGTGTAGCTTTGCGTCCTGCATGCAAGCACGTCGTTCATTTTGTCGTGCATTTTCTGTACAAAATAATCATCATCAAGAATCTGTACATTGAACTTCCACAGATCCCAGCTGAATTTCGGTGGCTTTTTTGGACCCAACGTCACAGTGACCAAACTGTAATCACTAAAAGAAACGTTTTTGACATCATAGTTGGTACACACAGGCAACAGTATTGCCGAAACATAAATTCGGTCTAATCTGGCGAGGCTGCCTCGTTGCTGATGGGTAAAGTACTGTATTGTTGGATTCGACATAAAGTAACCCACATCTGCCAGTGCTCGGTCCTCTACACACTCGCTCGGAAACACTGAACTCGCATCTCGAACCGGTGCCTGTCTCGCTCGATCTTCTGATCTGCACACACAGTTAAAATCTCCCAACATGATAATGATCCTTTCATCACTGTTTAGGTGCCGATCAACACTCTCAAAAACATTTTCCGTTCACTTGCACTATTTGGAGCACATAAACAAATAACTCGGAACTTATTGGCATGCAGCATAAAGTCACACACAATGAGGCGGCCACTGTCACAAGCATAAACACTTTCTATAATCACTTCAATGGAATTTTTAACAAATAACGCACACCCACCCGCTGTGCCAATAGCGTGAGAAATGCACACATTATATCTCGCTCTGAAAGGTTCCACCATGCGGTTCGTTCCCTCTTCGCTTTCAACTTTCGTCTCTTGAACAGCAATTATGTCTAAGTCGCACTCCATAAAAAGTCGGCTAAGTTGGTACTGTTTCCTACGATTAGACAAGCCGCGCACGTTGAGCGTGCTGACGTGTAAACTTGTTTCTAGGTTGACTGCCATCTTTCCTTAAAGAAGCATTCGAACCACACAGTATCCCCTTCACTATCGGCACTATTCGCATTTCCAACAACCTGCACAGAGACTTGCGCCCTTCGGCTCATTGAGGCGGCGCTTATTAAGTCGCCGCAAGAAAGCGTCCCTACACTAGCCATTGTCGCTCGCCGGCAGGCCCGACACACTCACTTGGCCGCGGGTCACGTCGGCGGCAGCGTCGACGGCATCCGCTCGGGCCGAGGCTCGGGCGGAATTTTGGGTGCCGGTTTCAATGTTGACCTTCGGGTGGGCGTCGTTTTCACAGGCGGCTCCCCGCCGACTTCTTTGCTGGTGTCGTGCGCCTCGTTGCCGCTGTCGTCGTGAAGTCGCTTCGCTGCCATGGCACCGACGCTCGACATCACAACGTCTTCAGTCCCCTGTTGCGTGACGGTTGCAGTAGGCGAGGCGCTAGTCATCTTTTCGGGGTAGTCGTTGGAGGACATTGCAGCGCTCCCCGGCTTAGCCTCCTTTGCTGGTGCACTCTGTGCCTCTTCTTTCGCGGGAGGAAGCGGTCTAGTGGCGTCTTGAGCAGGCGGTACAGTCGGACCACCAGCCGCCTCTTCTGCGTCGGCCTGGTCCATGAGGTGCTCAGCTTGGACTTCGTTGCTTGCGCCCAGTCCTGTTACGTTGGCGTACGTTCGAGTACACTTGCTCTCATCATGGCCGTAGCGCTTGCACAAGGTGCAGCGCGGCACTCGGCACTCTCGCCTGATATGGCCTCGACTGTTACGCCTTAGGCATAACGGCGGCCTACCTGGTACAACTAGTAGGGCATTGCTTCCAGCAATACGTACACCCGGCGGCAAAATAAGTCGGGGCACGCGAGAGGCGGCCAGAATCAGATAAAACTGCATCGCCGCGCCGTCTGACATTGCGCTTCTGGTGTCGAGACATCGCAGTGCGCGTGCGCGTCCTTTCATGCTTGCAGCCGTGTCTTTTTCCTCGCTTTCGCCGTACTAGCTGATTACCTGCGGCATCTGGCAGTAGGGGCCGCTTTCTCTTTTTGCTACGTCATGCGCGCAGTTCTGGGTGGGGTTAGGAGGGGGTGCACGGCGAGGGTGTAGCGTGCGCTGCTCGCTTTGCCCTGGCTGGACAGATAACACACAGTTGCAAGATTTGTTTTTTTGAACGAGCTATTACTCATCGCTGCTGGCACGCGTCCTTCTCACTTCCTGTAACCACGCTGGACGTGTTGCGATTCCTACGCTCGCTGTAAGCGAGCAGAATGCTCTGAAAGAGCGTGATTACACGTGATAGCTCCGAAAACTATTTGCCATGTTTGCATCATTACAGCTTCCACAGTCGTTCACTGCGACCATGTGAAACAACAGTTTGTCTGTGTTTAATGACAGCTCAGTACAGCGACAGTATTGACGCTGACGAGTTTTATATTTGCCGGCACATGTGCATGCCCTTCACTAAAGAGTTTGAACAACACGCCACCCTGCCCGATAGTTCTAAGCGCTGAAGCAGTTGCTTGCCATAATAGTAGTAGTACAATTGTAGAAATGGTTTCCGGGCAAGGGCGGGGTTGGTCGGGTCCTCAGTCCGGGACTCCGTTGGCTGAAGCCGCTGCCCGAGCTCTCGCAACCAAGGCCCTTTGTGCCTCGAGGTCGAAGATGGACGGTTTGCTCGTGTCTGCACTACGGTACTACGCTCCTGTCACAGAGACAAACCCTTAGAGCCATTTTTTTTCTTTCGGTTTTCTTCTGCTGGAAACAGGCAATACAAAGGGACTAAGTAGAAAATAAATTGTAGGTAATAAAAGGTTCAAAATCTGTTTGTTGCGTTGATCATCATGTAAGTTCTGGTGTGCCATACAGGCTAACGAAAAAGAGTTTGCAGACACATGACTCAACCACTGTGCTGTACTGATCATAACCACTCACCCAGTTCCATTAATATAACACAACATTTCACTGGCAGAACTATTCCTGAAAACACGCATGGTACTTTGGTCACGTGCGCGCCCTGTGGGAAATGCTACACGAAAGGGCAATGTATAGTTTGGAGTTGTAAGCAAAATGGGTTCGCTTGAATTACAGTTTTAAAAACGTAATAGTAACATCATCACGTAAACACAATAAAACATTCATTAATGAAACAGTGCATTCGCCGATGCCTCTTAAAACAAGAGAAGGGCGCAGAGCACAGATTTCGGCAATATTTTTGTCTTTTGTTGGCCCTTAGCGTTGGTTTCACTTTTATTCTTTTACTTTTTTTTATGGGGTTTAACGTCCCAAAGCGACTAAGGCCATGAGAGACGCCGTAGTCGAGGGCTCCGGAAATTTCGACCACCTGGGGTTCTTTAACGTGCACTGACATCGCACAGTACACGGGCCTCTAGAATTTCTCCTCCAAAGAAATTCCAGCCGCCGCGGCCGGGATCGAACCCGCGTCCTTTGGGTCAGCAGCCGAGCACCATAGCCACTGAGCCACCACGGCGGCACTTTTATTCTTTTATGTTCAACATATATGGCCACGCCTAACCCTGCTCGCGTTATTGCGTTACTCGTCTAAGTGTATTTTATTTCATGTGCAAGGGACCTGCATATCTTCTCTCATCTGATGTTAATAAATGGAATCATTTTTCTACTGAACGCCTCTCCGTTGCGGTGTGCTCTTTCCTATTTCAACATCACACGGTCGTTAAACAAAAAAAATGAAAGGAATGGAAGTGATCATGTATGCGGCAACCCGCTATCGCCGAGAGATGCGATACGTTATCTGTCCAACCAGGGCAAAGCGAGCAGCGCACGCTACACCCTCGCCGTGCACCCCCTCTTACCCCCACCCAGAACTGCGCGCATGACGTAGCAAATAGAGAAAGCGGCCCCTACTGTCAAATGCCGCAGGTAATCAGCTAGTACGGCGCAAGCGAGGAAAAAGACACGGCTGCAAGCATGAAAGGACGCGCACGCGCACTGCGATGTCTCAACACCAGAAGCGCAACGTCAGACGGCGCGGCGATGCAGTTTTATCTGATTCTGGCTGCCTCTCGCGTGCCCCGACTTATTTTGCCGCCGGGTGTACTTGATGAGGCAAGTCCTCGAGAATCAGTCCGGGCTTCAGTTTAAGGCCGACCGTGCGGGTAGAAGAGCCCTTGTCTGCAATGCCCTGAACGCGCCAGCACTCCCGAGACAGGTCGGTTACTTTCCCGTATGGGGCCAGCGCATCACGAATATCTTCGTCCGGGGCGTTATGCAGCACCCAATGCAGCTTCAGCCGCACATCCTGGTTGGTGGGGTCAGTGACAAGGCATCGTTTTTCCTTCATTTTCACTTCGCGAGCTTCCAGAATTTTCTTCGTCGCTTCTGGGCTACTGAAGGTGACCGCCCACACGTGGTTCATCTGAATTCCCCCAGAGCTAGAACTTCGGGGAGCATTCCGAGGCGAACCAACGTGTCGCGAAAGTCAACACGAAAAGGCCTGGCTTTCAAATCACCGTGAAGAAAGACGGTATTCAAAACGGACGCAACTGTTGGCAATTGCGGCAGTACAACTTGATAATCCTGGGAATCGTGGGCAAAAAACCTGTTTCCGCGGCCCCGCTGGGCCGCTGACACCGCTCCAACGGAGCTCATGATAGCACGTCCGTCACGCTCGGTGGCCGGAAATGGAATCCAACTGAGCCAGCAGGCCAAAACCATTCCAGGAATCAAGGTAACCCATGCCATTCGTGTTTCTGCTATGCACACACTACGGCTGCGTGGACCACTCAGGTAAAAGTGGCAGTGCCTCCACTATCGACGTTAAACTGCGTTGAGAGCAATAGAAAAAAAACAGAACGTGGCCTGCGCAGGGATTGAACCTACGACCTTCGCGTTATTAGCACGACGCTCTAACCAACTGAGCTAGCAGGCCTTTTTTTTTCTTTATTACCGACTTGGCCGGGCAAACAAAACAAAAATACAATGACATGACAATAAAAGCACAGGTCCGTTTCTAGCTAGTGCACGATGATAAAATGGGTTAAATGATTTTAGTTGGTCGAGGACAGGCAGCCACTCAGGCTGAGGAGCTTGCCGTCCGAAAACTTCCTGAGTATACATGATGCTCTCAATGAAACACTGACGAGCCGGATTCACAACAACATGTTCATGCCTGACATCCATTCGCGTACGCCATAGGATGTGCATGCAGAGCAACATTAGCAGGTCGCAAGGCACTTCACCTGGCTCTGCACATGGTAGGAAGCGTATTCCAAAAGGAGTCAGGGGTAACTCTTTTTTCGGTGTGCGCTTCAACACATCCCAAAGAAAAACAGCGTCATGACAGTCGAGAAAGATATGTTCTATAGTTTCCACTTTCTTGCAAATAAGACACTCTACTGACCAAGGTACAAAAAGGCCTTTGCTTTGCAACCATGGCTTCACTGGGAGGGTTCTAGTATGCAATTGAAAAAAGAAAGAACGCACTGAAGGCTTCACCGGCTTCTTTTGACTATTTTTAGCACATGCCTTTCGGGACCCAGAAGATATGCACTGCGATAAACAGGCACTGGCAGAAACACATTAAGCAGGTCCTTGTACATCTTTTTCCTTGTTACAATGGTTAGATATTCATCGGAAAATTTTGACCGTAGAATACGCACTGCTACAACAACTTCTTGCAAAAAAGCACTTAACCCACTCCGCCCTGAAGACATGGATGACACAACCTAATCAGGCAGTGATTCTGACAATCGCACTTGTATAACAGTTCGCAGAAAATCATTATCTTGACGCAAGAAGAAGAATCTAGTGACTATCTGCCTCAGAAATAAATTTGATAACCCTAGCCCACCGTTCCTCACCTTGTGGAACAGATTGCATCGGCTGGTACGTTCCCATGTCGACGCCCAAATAAATGTTGCAAACACTCTGTGCAACCTTTGCACTGATGTCCTTGGCAAAGTTAACGCTTGCAGAACGTAAAAAATCCTCGCTATTAAAAACATGTTGCACACCGTAGCTCTTGCAAACATGGAAAAGTTGTGACCGCCCGATTTGCTTGTCTGAGCTTTGACTCGTTCGGTTTCATGGGCCCAATATTCTTTGCTTTCTCTGTAGTGTGTTACCGGCACGCCGAGGTACTTTCCTGGCGTGTCTACCCACTTCATTCGACAGAATACTTCTGGCGTGGCCTGCCACTTTCCATGCCAAAAACCAAAACATTTCTGCCAGCTTATCGCACAGCCACTTGCATCACAAAAATTTACGGCTTCTCTCACCACTTCTTGCACGCTTTCCTGGTCTCTGCAGAACACTGCTATATCATCTGCATATGCCAATACCTTCACTTCAGTATGACAAAAGGCGTAACCTCGAATGTTTTGCGTAGTTAACAGCTTTAAACAAAAGGGCTCCAGGTAAAGTGCAAAAAGCAGTGGAGAAAGAGGGCAACCCTGCCTCACTGACGACAAGACAGGAATACTATTACTCAGGCGGTTATTAATTATGAACCTTGATGTACAGCCATCAAACCATTTTCACGCCATCAGTGATGATACATCCCACATTCACATGTTCCAAAAGCACGAACAAAATTTCATGCACAACTTTATCAAACGCCTTATGCAGGTCCAGTTGCATCATTGCGACACGACCCTCCATTGCATCACAGCATTCAAGGACACTCCTAGCTACGTGTATGTTAGTAAAAATGGATCTGTCTTTTATGCCGCAGGTCTGGTGTGGGCCAACAAGGGTTTTAATTACTGTTTGGAGTCGTCCGGCTAGCACTTTCATATAAATTTTGTAGTCTACGTTAGTTAAGCTTATTGGGCGGTAACACTCAACTGATTGCAACCTACTAGGGTCGTCCGATTTTGGGATCAACACCACGTGGGAAGTTCGAAAAGACGGCGCAGTTAACTTTCTTTCGTAACACTCGCTTATTAGGCGCTGCAATGCTATTGCCATTTCTGTTTTCAAAGCCTTGTAAAGTGCGGCACCGAGGCCATCCGGCCCAGGCGACTTGTTTAAGCTCAGCTGCTGTATTGCAGCTTCGATTTCTGCTGCCGTTATGGGCTCCTCAAGTACCTGCGCCAGGTCCTCCTCGACTCTTGGCATTAGCGACAGGAATGCAGTTTTGTAATGTTCAACATCAGGCGTTTTTAGGCTGAACAAGTTTTGGTAATATTCCAGAAACGCCCTTTCAATCACCTCAGATTCGGAAGTTACGTCATTGCGATAACAAATTTCCTTTATCTCTTTCGAAACTGCATACTGTTTTTCGTCGCTGAGCGCCCTTTTTGTGGGCTTCTCCCCAAGCCAAAATCTTTCGCTACGCGCCCTTATCACAGCACCTCGATATTTCGTTTCATCTATTAGTTCAACCTTAGTTTTGGTCTCTTTTATTTCTTGTCTGTACAACCCCGGCTTGACGCCTTCCATGCTGAGCATGAAATCAAGCTCGGTACGAAGTTCCTTTTCTTGCTGTTTTTCTTTACGCTTTAAAACACATGCTCTTTCTATAGCGGCCACTTTCACGTCGCATTTAAATTGTTCCCATGTTTGTATAAAGTCTGTCTCTTTTTCTAACAAGCTTGCTAAACTCGTCATCCTCCAACAATGAGTCATTAAATTTCCATAATTCCCAACTAAACTTGACAGTCCTTTTCCTCTCCCCAAGTGTGATCACGACTGAAGAATGATCACTGAAGCTGACGTGAGCAGTCTGGTACTGGGAACACAAGGGCACAACCTCAGAAGAAACACAAATTCTGTCCAGCCTTGCGTGACTAACGCCTTGGAAATGCGTGTAGTGTGCTTGTTCTGAACCTTGCATTATAATGCCAATGTCTTCCAATTCTGCCTCATTAATTATCTCAGACAGCAGCTCGGCACTCGTGTCCTGCAGGGTTTTGTTCGTTGTTCTATCTTCAGGTCTACACACACAGTTAAAATCTCCAAGCAATAGTACACGCTTTTCTGTCAGCAGGAAAGGTTGAACACGGCGAAAAAAGGCATCTCGTTCGGGAATTCTATTAGGTGCATATGCACACACAGCTCTCCACTCTACACCAGAAAAGTAAAAATCGCATGCTACAATCCGACCACTTTCACAGGAAAATACAGTTTCCACGTCGGCTTTGCCGTTTCGAGTTAAAATCAGACACCCTCCCGACTTTCCTTCTGCATGGCACACGCAAACACTGAACTGTGCACGGTAAATTTCTGCCATCGCATCTGTCGACTCTTCGCTTTCAATTTTTGTCTCTTGAACAGCCAACAGATCGATTTCGTTTTCGAACAAGAGACGTTTAAGCCGATTTTGCCTTCTTCGCGCAGAAAGACCTCTCACGTTCAGTGTGGCAATACGCAAGCTAGATGTTAGTTGAGACGCCATCTAAATGGTTGGGATTCGCCGCTCTCGAAGTGACATCGGTTTGCAGCTCACCTCATCAAAAATCCTTCCAGCTTGCAAAGTACGGCGGTGTCAGCACCGAACCCGATCGAAGACCGGGTTACCAACACGGAGACCCTGCAAGGCACCTCCGCTAAGGCGGAGGGGCAGCCGACGAAGTCCTACGATCAGGAGGGACGTTCGGCTTGGGCTTGTAGGCCGCACGTCGAACAGGAGGCGCTTTGGGAAGAGGCTCCTCATGGTCCGTCCCGTCGTAGTTCGTCGCCTTGTCATCAGCTTCGTCGTGCGTCCTCTTCGCTGGCAAAGTTGACGCCGCGGGCATCTCCGTGTCAATGTCCTTCTCGTCGGTCGGTTTCAATACCGTCTCAGGTGCACCTACCGAAGCATCATCTGCTTTTCCCGCCTCCGCCTCAGTTCTGGTGTCAGGCACAGATGGTTCTGCTGAGTTGGCAGCCTCATGTTCCGTGGGAAGCACTGCTTTTTCTGAGGCTATGCTTTTCGGTACTGCTTCTTCCCGACTCTCACGGGTCGCCTCTACCGCGTCGACTTCGTCCATAATATGCTCCTCTGTAGTATCCCTACGACCAGGACCAGCTACGGTAGCATATGTTCGCACGCACTGGGCGTCGTCGTGGCCGAAGCGACGACAGAGCCCGCAACGTGGCACACGGCACTCCCGACGTATGTGTCCGGTGCCGCGGCACCGGAGGCAGAGCGGAGCTCTGCCAGGAACGTGGACGAGTGCGACATCCTCTCCAACACGCAACTGGTGCGGTAAGTCCTCGATGGTGACGCCCACCTTCAGCTTCAATGTCACTGAGCGTGTAGTAGACGACTTGTCGACGCAGCCTTTGACTCTCCACTTGTCCCGAGTTATGTCGGTCACTTTTCCAAAAGCCGCCAGAGCTGCCTTCACGTCGTCGTCTTGCACGCCGTGTAGCAGCCAGAACAGCTTCAGCCGGACGCCCTGGTTGCGTGGGTCAGTCACCACACAGCGGTGGTCCTTGACGTTGATAGCCTCCGCCTGTAGCATTTTGTTTTTTCCTTCTTCATTGCAGAATGTCACGGCCCAAACAAGATTCATCTGATATGCCCCGAGGGCAACCACTTCCGGCAGCAATGACAGACGCTCAAGAGCGTCACGAAAGTTTTCAACACGGTATGGCCTGGCTTGGACGTCGCCATGCAAAAAAACAGTATGCAAAACGCTCGAACTTGTTGGTAAATGCGGCAAAATCAGCTGGTAGTCCTCGTTCAGTTTGATCGTACTCCTGATACCGCGGCCCGGCTGGGCCGCTAAATCCGCTCCTTGGGAGCCCATGATACACACGTCCGTCACGCTCGGTGGCCGGAAGTCACTCGAGCTAGCAGGCCAGAACTATTCCAGGGATCAAGGTAACCCATGCCATTCGTGTTTCTGCTATGCACACACTACGGCTGCGTGGACGACTCAGGTAAAAGTGGCAGTGCCTCCACCATCGACGTTAAGCTGCGTTGAGAGCAATAGAAAAAAAACAGAACGTGGCCTGCGCAGGGATTGAACCTACGACCTTCGCGTTATTAGCACGACGCTCTAACTAACTGAGTTAGCGGGCCTTTTTTTTATTACCAGGATTATAGTCAAAATGAAAGGGTACAAGGCGTAAAACATATCAGCCACACTTGGGCTAACATGACACTAAAATTTTTTCAGAGACACCAATGCATCCAGACAAGCAATCCATTCTGGTGGATCAGGGAGCGCTCGATAAACTTCTCTGAGACATACGATACTTTCGATAAAGTGGTCTCTGACAGAACGCACGACAGGATCGGCATGTTCAAACTGCATTCTCGTTTTCCACAGCGCGTGGAGGTCCAGGACCATGATAAGATCGTACGGTATATCGTCCGAAGCGTCTACCGGCAGGAATCGTATTCCATATGGGTCAAGAGGCAACTGTTTCTTTAATGTGCGCTGGAGTACGTCCCAATGGAAAATCGGGTCCAAGCAGTCTAGGAATACGTGCTCTATGGTTTGGGGCTTTTTGCATAAAAAGCAGTTTGTTGACCACGGTATGAAGATGCCTTTTTCCTGAAGCCAGGTCTTAACTGGAAGTGTGTTGGTATGTAGCTTAAAGAAAAAGGTTTTAACTCAAGGTAATATTGGCATTTTCTTTACTCTTTTGAGTACGTTTTCTCCAGGGCGTCCACGGTGTGGTAAACGGTATAACGGTACAGGTAGCATGGTGTGAACAAGGTCTTTATACAGTTTCTTCCTACTAACACTGCACAAGTAGTCTTGTGAAAACCGCACGTTTAACAACCTGAACGCGAGCACTACTTCGCGCAGATAACCAGTCACAGCGCCACATGTGTTCTCACATGACGTCACAATGAATCCTGGGAGAAGTCTACGTAGCCTCACCTGCATCACGGTGCGGAGAAAGGGGTCATTTTGATCCCTTAAGAAAAGAAATCGTGACACGACTTGCCACAAAAACAAGTGAACCAGACCTAGCCCACCACACTTGACTGAGATAAACAAATTAGTTCGGCTAGATCTCTCCCAGGTCGAGGACCAAATGAAAATAGCGAGGACACGATGGATTTTCTGTATGCTCGTTCGCGATGCACACAACACGTTCATCACATACCATATTTTTGAAATTAGGAAGACATTGGAGACAGTCGCACGGGAAAACATTGACAGCTGTCTTCCCTGCCATGCATCAGCCTTTTCTTTTGCCTTCGTTGTTTGATCGGTCCAGTATTGTTCAGGATCACGATAACACTCGAGGGGCGCACCGAGGTTTGGTTTAGGAACTGTTGACCAATGAAGGCGACAAAATTGCTCCGGCGTGGCGTCCCAGTCTCCATGCCAAAATCCATAACTTTTGTCCCAATTTATCTGGGGCTCCGGTGTATTCGCGAAATTGTTCAACAACAGCTGTGGCTTCTTTAATGCTTTCTTTGTTTGCGCATAATACGGCGATATCATCCGCGTAGGCCAAGATTTTTATTTCTGCCTCACGTACTCTATATCCTGTTATGCGTTCATTGTTTGCAATTGCCAAACATAGCGGCTCAAGGTAAGCCGCGAACAGCAAGGGCGAAAGAGGGCATCCCTGCCTCACCGACGAGCGAACGCTCAGGCTGTCTGTCAGTTCCCCGTTTACGATGATTCGCGTTGAGCAGTCATTGTACGCCATTCTGACGCCTTTAGTGATAACGCAGCCTACGTTAGAACGCTCTAAAATGCAGAGCAGAGCCTCGTGCGAGACACGGTCGAAGGCTTTGGCCAGATCAAGCTGCATCATCGCAACGCGCTCGCCAAAAGCGTCACAACACTCGAGGACCGTTCGCGCGACATGCACGTTTGTTGCAATGCTTCGGCCTTTGATGCCGCAAGTCTGATGCGGCCCTACTAACTTTGCTATAACGCGCTGAAGTCGTGTCGTTAAAACCTTCATAAATATTTTGTAGTCCACATTGACAAGGGTTATCGGGCGATAAGACCCTGGCAAGAGACGTTTTGCTTCATCGTCACTCTTTGGTATCAGCACGACGTGTGACGTTGTGAATGATACAGGAACTCGCTTTTTGTCGTATGCCTCAGTGATGACATTGTGCAAAACCGGAGCAACAGAACAGTTGAAAGATTTATAAAAGGCAGCTCCTAGGCCGTCAGGGCCGGGTGCTTTACTAAGGGACAGGTCATCTATTGCGCGTTCTATTTCACTGACGGTTATCGGTTCTTCCAGTTGCGTCTGTACTTCTTCGTCCAGCTGTGGCATAAAGGAAAGAAATTCTTTCTGGAAGATGTCTTTCGTATCACGTGGGTGACCTATCAAGTTCCGAAAATGCTCGGCCATCACTGTCTTGATAACCTTTTGGTCAGTCCTGATCTCGTTTCCGTTGGCAAGCTGCCGGATTTCTTTCCGACATGCGTATCTTTTTTCGTGGGATAGTGCGCGCTTTTTTGGCGTTTCTCCCGCCCACAGCTTCTCGGATCTTGCTCGTACAATTACCGCTTTGTATCTTTCTGTGTCTATAGTTTCGAGCTGTGTTTTCACCCGCCTTATTTGTTCAGTACATTTACCGGGCTGAATGTTTTCCATGCTTATCAAGAATTCTAGTTCCTGGCGAAGTTTTGTTTCGTTTTGTTTCTGGTTGAACTTAATAATGCTGCTTCTTTCGATGGCTATTATTTTAACCCTCTGTTTAAACTATTCCCATTCAACTCCGAACTGGTTTGGCTCCAGTGTGAGCAACTTCTGTAATTCTTCCGTTATTGCGCTAACAAATCCATCATCTTCCAAAAGCTTCACGTTAAACTTCCAGAGGTTCCAGTTGAAGCGACTTTTGTTTTGCCTTCTTCCAAACGTTGCAGTTACCAAGCAGTGGTCACTGAACTGGACTGGTTCCACTTCATATGCTGCACATGAAGAAACCAGTTCGGGTGATGCGTATAATCTGTCTAATCTCGCGTGGCTGTCTCGCTGAAAATGGGTGTACTGGGGACGTGTACCATTCGTCAATACGCTATTAATGTCTTCTAAATCATAATCATGCACCAGGGCACTTAATACTTCTGCGCTCTTGTCCCGAACTCGTGTGCGTTTAGCGCGATCATCCATTGTACATACGCAATTAAAGTCGCCCAACAATATCAACACTTTGTGACAGTTAAGGTAGGCTTCAACACGTTCAAAGAAAGATCGACGCTCGGTCTCAACGTTGGGTGCATAGACACAAATGACACGGAAAGATAAATCATAAACAGCAAAATCAACAACTAAAAGGCGACCACTTTGGCATGACAACACTGACTGTACACAGATCCCCAAGTTATTACGGATGAAAAGGGCGCAACCACCTGATCCACCATTCGCATGACAAACGCATACGTCGAAATGCGTACGGAAATTGGACACCATTCGGTCGGTCAGTTCTTGGCTTTCGAATTTCGTCTCTTGTACGGCAACTAAGTGTAATTCTTTATCAAGAAGAAGGCGGCTTAGCTGACACTGTCGCCTTCTTGCACCTAGCCCCCGGACATTTAACGTTGCTACGCGTAGCATTTCCCCGAGATTAAGAGCCATGGTAACACAATGGAATGGTGCCCATCCCCGGAAAGAATTCTCGCTCTCCAGGTCTGTGTGCCCATATACACACCGCAAGTCTGCCAACAAAATATACACTGGGGCATGCAGGAAGAACCTTGGTGCCAACAGCACCTTGCCTCAACACGAAAAGAAAACGGCACATCGACACAGCCATAAGGCTTAGAAATCCCCCCGTTCCCATTATGACGAAGGCAACACAAAGCTACGGAGGCGGTTTACCCGCCTGCCGAGAGTCGACCGGAATGTTCGGTCGCGGCTTGAACGACGCCCGCCTACCTGGCGTTTTCTGCGGCGGCTCGTCCCCGCCGCTTTCGTCCCGCGGCTGCAGCATGCTGGTGGTGTCTTCATGCGTCCGCTTCCCGGCTGCGGGACTCGCTGATTCACGGGACGTGTCCGTGTTCTCTGCCGCGGTGTGGTCGTCGCTCACGTGCGGTTCAGGCTGCTTTTTTTCCTCGCCTTTCGGCGTAGCCACGACGTCCTGGGCAGGCGGTTGTTGCTGTTCTGCGGCGTTTGCCACAACGACAGGTTTCTGCGTAGTTTGCAGTTGAGGCTGAGTTGCCGTTGGCAAATGCGCTGCTTGTCTGCCTCCCGCCGACGATAACTCCTCGACGTCCGCCTCATCCATTAGCAAGTCGGACGTATCCTCCTTGCTCCCCAGTCCAGTGGCGCTGGCATATGTCCGCTCGCACTGGCTGACTTCGTCTCCGAAGCGCCGGCAGGCACCACACCGTGGGATGCGGCACTCGCGGCGAATATGACCCGTGCCGCGACAGCGAAGGCAGAGCGGAGCCCTGCCCGGCACAACCACGAGGGCCAGCTCACCTGCAACACTTAGCTGATGGGGCACATCGTCGATTTGCACTCCAGCATTCAGCTTCAGTGTCACGAGCCTGGTGGTAGAGCCCTTGTCGGTCACTCCTTGGACCCGCCAACGCTCGCGGGCGACTTCAGTGACTTTGCCGAACGGGGCGAAGGCGACGCGTACGTCCTCATCCGGTACACTGTGGAGAAGCCAGTGCACCTTCATGCGGACGTCCCTGTTGGCCGGATCGATGACGAGGCAGCGCTGCTTCTTCACTTGCAATTCACCAATGCTGGCTAGCTTCTTCGCCGTTCCAGCGTCCTTGAACGTGACAGCCCAAACATGGCTCATGCGGTACGCCCCCAAGGCGATAACCTCGGTGAGCACCGACTGTTGAGCGAGGGCGTCGCGGAAATCTTCTACCCGGTACGGGCGAGCACTTACGTCCGCGTGCAAAAAAACTGTATTTACAACGAACGGACCTGTAGGCAAACTGGGCAGAACAACCTGGTACTCACTATCAGTTGACATAAACCTGTTTCCGCGGCCAGACATGGCCGCTGTAGCCGCTCCAACGGAGCCCGTCATCACACGTCCGTTCGCTTCGGCGCCCGGAAGTGGAATCCTGAGCTAGCAGGCCAGAACTATTCCAGGGATCAAGGTAACCCATGCCATTCGTGTTTCTGCTATGCACACACTACGGCTGCGTGGACCACTCAGGTAAAAGTGGCAGCGCCTCCACCATCGACGTTAAACTGCGTTGAGAGCAGTAGAAAAGAAAACAGAACGTGGCCTGCGCAGGGATTGAACCTACGACCTTCGCGTTATTAGCACGACGCTCTAACCAACTGAGCTAGCAGGCCAGAACTATTCTAGGAATCGTGGTAACCCATGCCATTCGTGTTTCTGCTATGCACACACTAAGGCTGCGTGGACCACTCAGGTAAAAGTGGCAGTGCCTCCACCATCGACGTTAAACTGCGTTGAGAGCAGTAGAAAAAAAAAACAGAACGTGGCCTGCGCAGGGTTTGAACCTACGACCTTCGCGTTATTAGCACGACGCTCTAACCAACTGAGCTAGCAGGCCAGAACTATTCTAGGAATCATGGTAACCCATGCCATTCGTGTTTCTGCTATGCACACACTACGGCTGCGTGGACCACTCAGGTAAAAGTGGCAGTGCCTCCACCATCGACGTTAAACTGCGTTGAGAGCAATAGAAAAAAAAAAACAGAACGTGGCCTGCGCAGGAATTGAACCTACGACCTTCGCGTTATTAGCACCACGCTCTAACCAACTGAGCTAGCAGGCCATTTTTTTTTCTTTATTGCCGATTTTGACGTACAAATCAAGAGGTTACAAGAAATAAAACATGGCGGCCACACTTCGGCCGACACGACTTTAAATTTTTTTTAGCGACATTAATCCATCTAGTACAGTTATCCATTGTGGTGGATCAGGCAGTGCGTTGTACACATTTCTTAAGCGCACAACGCTCTCAATGAAATGTTCGCGAACCGGGCGAGCAACCAAGTCCGCGTGCTCAAACTGCATTCGTGTTTTCCACACCGCGTGGAGGCCCAGGACCATAATGAGGTCATAAGGTATTTCCTTTGAGGGATTCACAGGCAAGAAACGTATGCCGTACGGATCCAGGGGTAACTGTTTTTTTAAAGTTCTTTGGAGTACATCCCAATGAAAGATCGGGTCCCAGCAGTCTAGAAATACGTGTTCTATTGTTTCGGTTTTCTTGCATAAAAAGCAGTCAGTGTTCCAGGGAATGAAGAGTCCTTTATCCTGAAGCCAGGTCTTAACTGGGAGGGTGTTTGTATGTAACTTGAAAAAGAACGATTTGGCGGAGGGCAGTATAGGCATTTTCTTCACTCTTTTTAGGACGTCCTGTCCTGGGCCACCGCGATGTGGAGAACGGTACAAAGGTACAGGGAGCATGACGTCTACAAGGTCTCTGTAGAGTTTTTTCTTTGTAACGGTTGACAGGTACTGCTGGGAAAAACGTACATTCAACAGCCTATACGATAAAACAACTTCATGCAGGTATCCAGTCACCCTTCCGCACATATTTTGAACAGACGAGACTACGAATCCAGGCAGAAGTCTATACAGTCTTACTTGTATAACTGTGCGCAGGAAGATATCATTCTGATCCCGTAAAAAAACAAAGTGTGCCACAATTTGTCGCAGAAACAAGTGAGCCAGGCCAATGCCTCCTTTCTTTACAGGCAAAAACAAATTCGTTCGACTGGACCGCTCCCAAGTCGAGGCCCAAATAAAAATAGCAAAAACCCGGTGCATTTTTTGAATGCTCATCCTCGCCGCACACAACACATTCATGACATACCAGATTTTTGATATCAAAAAAAGGTTGCAGACAGTGGCTCTAGAAAACATCGACAGTTGCTTGCCTTGCCACCCGTTCGCCTTTTCTTTAGCCATCAAGGCTTGATCCCTCCAGTACGGTTCAGGGTCGCGATAATTTCCGAGAGGCACACCAAGGTACTGCGTTGGCACCATTGACCAGGTGAGCCGACAAACGGCTTGTGGTGTGTCCACCCAATCGCCATGCCAGAAGCCATGACTTTTATGCCAGTTTATCTGGGCTCCAGTCGCATGACAAAACTTTTCGAAGACATTAGTTGCCTCTCTAATGCTATCTTTGCTGGCGCAGAACACCGCGATGTCATCCGCGTACGCCAGAATTTTGACTTCGGCAGCCTGTAGTCTGTAACCTGTTATGCGCGCATTATGTTCCATCGCCAGACAGAGTGGCTCAAGATAAGCGGCAAACAGCAGTGGTGAAAGGGGGCATCCCTGCCTCACCAACGAGAGCACGCACAAGCTATCAGTGAGCTCACCGTTAACAATAATACGCGTTGTACATTTTTTGTACGCCATCGTGACACCTTCCGTAATCACACTGCCCACATTCGTGTGTTCAAGTATGCAGAGCAATGCCTTGTGCGAGACACGGTCGAAGGCTTTTGCCAGGTCAAGCTGCATCATCACGACGTGATCGCCCAGCGCATCGCAACACTCGAGCACGCTTCGAGCCACGTGCACATTCGTCGCGATAGTGCGGCCTTTAATGCCACAAGTCTGGTGTGGTCCAACCAACTTCTCAATAACGCCTTGCAGTCGCTTTGCTAGAACTTTGGTGAATATTTTATAGTCGACGTTAGCGAGAGTTATTGGGCGATATGAGCCTGGCAACAAACGTTTCTGAGCATCATCACTCTTCGGGATTAGCACGATATGCGAGGTTGTGAAGGACAAGGGTAGTCTTTTCTGGTCATACGCTTCGCTAACAACGTGATAAAGAACTTGGGCAACCTCAGACCGGAAGGTTTTATAGAAAATGGCCCCTAAGCCATCCGGCCCAGGTGCTTTCCCGACTGCCAGCTCATTTATTGCGCATTCTATCTCACTTGGTGTGATTGGTTGTTCTAGCTGTGTCCTTACTTCTTCGTCAAGCTTTGGCATCAACGGAAGGAATTCTTTTTGGAAACAATCTTTAAAGTCCCGTGGATGGCTTAGAATTTCTTTAAAGTGCTCGGCAATCGCATGCTTAATTTCATTTCTGTTAGACGTGACGTTTTCACCTATAGCTAGTTGGCGGATTTCTTTTTGGCATGCGTATCTTTTTTCATCTGAGAGAGCCCGCTTGGTTGGCATTTCTCCCGCCCACAGCTTCTCGGACCTTGATCTCACTACTGCCGCCTTGTACTTCTCCGAATCTATCCGTTCAAGTTCAGTTTTCACTTCCTTTATTCCTCTAACACACAGACCAGGTTCGACATTCTCCATACTAACAAAAAAATGCAGTTGCTGGCGAAGCTTTGTCTCTGCTTCTTTCTGATTGCGTCGAATGACACTACTTCTTTCAATAGCCATTGTTTTTACTTTCTGCTTAAAATCTTCCCAACGAATGGCGTAACTTTCTGGCTCGCTTGCAGTCAAATTTTTCAGTTCTTTCGTTACAGCGTCGACAAAAGCTTCGTCATCCAACAGCTGCGCATTCATTTTCCACAAGTCCCAGCTAAAGATTCGTTTCCTCTGCGTCTTTCCAAAGGCGGCCGTTACCAAGCAGTGATCGCTGCATGGGATGGGTTTCACTTCGTACTCGCTACACATGGGTATCAATTCGGCAGAGACATATAATCTGTCTAACCTTGCATGGCTGTCTTGCTGGAAGTGTGTAAACTGCGGACGAGTACCGCTGGCGAAAACGCTACCAATGTCTTCAAGGTCATATTCGTGCACAAGTGTATTAAGAAATCCTGCACTCTTGTCACGAACACGCGAATGTTTTGCGCGGTCATTAACATTGCAAACACAGTTAAAATCGCCTAGCAGTATTATCACTTTCTGACAGTTTAGGTACGCCTCAAGCCTTTCAAAGAATGCCCGCCGCTCCATGTCAATATTCCGCGCGTATACACAGATGACGCGACACTCCAATTCACCAAAGACGATATCAGCAATTAAGAGGCGTCCACTGTCACATGAAAATACTGACTGCACGAAGATTCCAAAGTTGTTGCGTATGAATATGGCGCAAACACCTGATCCACCAATCGCGTGGGAAATACACACATCGAAATGAGCACGAAAATTGGACACCATTCGGTCGGTGAGCTCCTGGCTCTCAATTTTTGTCTCTTGGATTCCCACTATATGTAAGTCATTATCTAAGAGAAGGCGACTAAGCTGACATTGTCGTCGTCTTGCTCCAAGACCCCGTACGTTTAACGTCGCTACCCGTAGCGCTCTTTCGATATTAACCGCCATGGCTACACGGTAGAATGGTGCCCATTACAATAGCCCAAGGGTCTGTGGTCATGATACTGTGGCGATAAGCGCGTCGAAGGCCAGGAAAAAAAAATAAAACTCTAACCAACAAAAAAGGACAGTCCAAGTAAACTTGGCACCTCTTTCCAAGCCCGAACACGAAAAACGAACCGCTCAGGATGAGGGACATGGCGTTTACGGAAACCCCTCCCAACCCACCTTAGCTAGACAAACAAAATTTACGGGGGCGGTTTACCCGCCTGCCGCGAATCGACCGGAATGTTTGGTCGCGGCTTCAAGGTAGACCTCCGCATACCTGGGGCTTTGGTGGGTGGCTCGTCTCCGCCCCCGCCGTCCTCCTTCGTCCCAACGCTAAGGGTCTTGTCGTGTGGTCGTTTCCCCGCCACCAGGATGGCTGAAGCGCTAAGGATGTCCATAACCTCGGGTGCTGAGGTGCTGGGAGCCGCTGACGTTTTCACTGACGTTTTCAGCTCGGCGCTCGGAGCTGTCGAAGAATCCTGCGAAGGCGGTTGTTGCTGCTCTGCAGTAACCGCTTCGGTTCCGGGTTGCTCCTGCTGCGGCAGTGGAATCACCGTATTTTCGGCTACCTCCGTTCTTGCACTTGCCACCGATGCTGCATCCTCCTTGTCCGCCTCGTCCATGAGCAGGTTTGAGGCGTCGTCGGTGGTTGTCAGTCCTGTTACGCTGGCATACGTCCGCTCGCACTGGCTGCTCTCATGACCGAAGCGTCGGCACGCACTGCACTTAGGGATGCGACAGTCGCGACGAATGTGGCCCGTGCCACGGCACCGAAGGCAGAGCGGAGCCCTGCCTGGCACGACCACGAGGGCCAACTCTCCGGCGACGCTCACCTGGTGCGGCAGGTCGTCCAGCTTTACGCCCGGCTTCAACTTCAAGGTGACCAGTCTGGTAGTTGACCCCTTATCTGCTAGGCCATGCACCCGCCACCGCTCTCGGCCGACGTCTGTGACCTTCCCGTACGGCTCGAAGGCAAACCGTACGTCGTCGTCGGGCACGCTGTGCAGCAACCAATGCACTTTCATGCGAACGTCCTGGTTGGCAGGATCAATTAAGATACCGCGGCACTTTTTCACCAGCAGCTCACCCATGCCGACAATCTTTTTCACCGCATCTTCGTCCTTGAAAGTCACCGCCCACACATGGCTCATGCGGTAGGCTCCGAGGGCAATCACTTCCGGCAGGAGCGATAACTCGGCGAGCGCATCGCGAAAATCTTCTGCCCGATACGGGCGGGCCCTAACATCACAGTGTAGAAGAACGGTGTTCGAAACAAAACGCCCTGTTGGCAAACTAGGCAAAGGAACTTGGTAATCATTGTCTGAAGCAATATTCCTGTTACCGCGGCCCTGCTGGGCCGCTGAAGCCGCTCTTACGGAGCCCATGACACACACGTCCGTCACGCTCGGTGGCCGGAAATGGAATCCACTGAGCTAGCAGGCCAGAATTATTCCACGAGTCAAGGTAACCCATGCCATTCGTGTTTCTGCTATGCACACACTACGGCTGCGTGGACCACTCAGGTAAAAGTGGCAGTGCCTCCACCATCGACGTTAAACTGCGTTGAGAGCAATAGAAAAAAAAACAGAACGTGGCCTGCGCAGGGATTGAACCTACGACCTTCGCGTTATTAGCACGACGCTCTAACCAAATGAGCTAGCAGGCCAGAACTATTCCACGAGTCAAGGTAACCCATGCCATTCGTGTTACTGCTATGCACACACTACGGCTGCGTGGACCACTCAGGTAAAAGTGGCAGTGCCTCCACCATCGACGTTAAACTGCGTTGAGAGCAGTAGAAAAAAAACAGAACGTGGCCTGCGCAGGGATTGAACCTACGACCTTCGCGTTATTAGCACGACGCTCTAACCAACTGAGCTAGCAGGCCAGAACTATTCCACGAGTCAAGGTAACCCATGCCATTCGTGTTTCTGCTATGCACACACTACGGCTGCGTGGACCACTCAGGTAAAAGTGGCAGTGCCTCCACCATCGACGTTAAACTGCGTTGAGAGCAGTAGAAAAAAAACAGAACGTGGCCTGCGCAGGGATTGAACCTACGACCTTCGCGTTATTAGCACGACGCTCTAACCAACTGAGCTAGCAGGCCATTTTTTTTTCTTTATTGCCTGACTTCGGCAAGAACCACAGTACACAAATACACTTACAGAGAACAATGAGCAATAATTAACAACACTATCCGTCTGGTGGGGCGTGGCTTCGTCACGTTAAAACTCTTTAAGTGTCACCAAAGGCTCGACTCTTTCGAGGCAATCGGGAGCTTCAGGAGCAAGTTTCTGAACTTCAATATACTTATGCATGCACTCCCGACAATAGATCCGTGCTGGCCGTGCATCAGGGTCGCGATGATATCCTGCCATTCTTGAGCGCCAAATACAATGAAGGCCCATTAGCATAATAAGGTCAAATGGTGTCCCATCCTCACTCTCTACAGGCAAGTACCGAATACCATGAGAGTCCAGCGATAATTCCTTTTTTAAAGTCCTTTGTAAGATGTCCCAGAAGTATACCCTCTCCCAACAGTGCAAAAAAACATGGTCTATTGTTTCAGGTTGTTTACAAATTAAACAATGTGATCCCCAAGGTAGAAATAAATGCTTCCTTTCCAAGAATTCCTTTATTGGTAGTGTTCCGGTATGTAATTTAAAGAAAAAAGTTTTTGCACTTGGCGGCACCTGCATCGCCTTCACACGCTTAAGTACGTCGCGTCCCAGGCCTCCATTGTATAAGGCCCTGTACATAGGTTGTGGAAGAACTACATCGCACAAATCCTTGTACAACTTCTTCCTGCTAACAGAAGATAAATATTCATACGAAAATCGAACAGACAGGAATCGAACACTCGCGACAACCTCTCTAAAGTAACCAAAAATACGTCCCGAGAAACTTTCGGTTGAGACAACAAAGTCCGGCAGTGCATTTCCGAGCCTTAATTGGCACACAGTACGCAAAAATGGATCGCTTACATCGCGCACAAAACAAAATCTGCTTACAATCTGCCGCAGAAATAAGTGTCCCAGACTCAGGCCACCGTCCTTCACCCGCCTAAACAAATTGGTCCGGCTGCAGCGTTCCCAGTCAGCAGCCCACACAAAAACGGCAAAGATCCGGTGCAGTCTCTGTACGTTCATCCTTGCACAATGCAACACTTGCATCACGTACCACAGCCTAGACATAAAAAACAGATTACACACTGTGGCCCTTGCGAAAATTGAAAGATGTCGCCCTTTCCACCTCTCCACCTTTTCACGCGTGGCTTGCGTCTGCGCTTTCCAGTACGAATCGCTATCGCGATAACCATCCAGTGGGACGCCTAAGTACTTTACTGGGGTCGTCACCCAGGACACGTTTGCAAAATTGCCGGGCTTCGTTGGCCATTCTCCGTGCCAAAGCCCCAGGGACTTTGACCAATTCACTTTACTACCGGTGACCTTGGTGAATTCTTTTACGCATGTCACGGCCTCGGTTACACCTTCCCGGTTTACTGTGAACACCGCGACATCATCCGCATAAGCCAGCAGCGTAACTTCTGCCGCCTGTAGCTGGAAGCCTCGAATTTTTTCACTTTCCATGATTTTCAAACATAACGCTTCAATGTATATACAGAATAGAAGAGGGCTGAGGGGACAACCCTGGCGCACCGAACGCTGCAGGCTAATGGGGGCCCCCAAACTCTTATTTACAATTAATCTTGTCGTGCAGCTCCGGTACGCCAAGGCCACTCCCTCGCAAATAATGGACCCTACATTCACATGGTCGAGTATGCAGAACAAGATATCGTGCGAAACACAATCAAATGCCTTCTCAGGATCTAGCTGAAGGATGGCTACACAGCTATTTGTGTTATCACAACATTCCAGCACACACCTCGCTCTATGAATATTGGAAACAATCGAGCGTCCCTTGATCCCACACGTCTGGTGGGGACCGACTATATCTTGAATTACTGACTGTAGTCTACGGGCTAAAATCTTCATGAAAACTTTATAATCTACGTTTGTGAGGGCGATAGGACGATATGCTGTGACCTGTTGTAACTTTTCTGCGTCATCGGATTTAGGGATTAGCACTGTATGGGATTTACCATAAGACGGGGGCAATTCATTTTCTTTGTAGGCTTCGTTGAAAACTGCAGTCAGTACTGGCACTATTTCGTGTTTATATGCTTTGTAAAAAGCGGCGCTTAACCCATCAAGTCCAGGAGATTTTCCCTGGTTCGGATTTCCTATCGCTTGCTCGACCTCCGACGCAGTTATCGACAGCTCTAGCCTTTCTTTCTGTTCGTCATCTAATCGCGGCAAAGCACCAAGAAACTCTTCCTTGAATGCGCTCACATCCACTTCTTGCTTTGCAAACAGCGCCTGATAATATTCAAGAAATGCCTGCTGGATATGCCCGCTGTCCCCAGATAACGCCCCGCCCCATTCAATCTTTTCAATGTGGTTTCGTTGAGCATGCGTTTTTTCCATTCCTAGCGCTCGCTTTGAAGGTGTCTCCCCAACAGCTATATCTTGCGCCCTAGCCCGCACAAGTGCGCCGTGATAGCGTTCTTCTTCAAAGAGTTCAATCTTATGCTTTATTTTTCTAATGTCGTCCATCCATTTGCCAGGCTCTTCGCTTTCTTTTTCGAGAAGTCTAGCTAGTAAAGATCTTAAATTGTCCTCCTCACGCTTCTCCTCTTGTCGTTTGCAGCTTGACCTTTCGATTGCGGCTATTTTTATTTGCTGTTTGCAAAGTTCCCACTGCTGCCATACTTTCAGTTCCCCGCTCGGCTTTAATTTACTGATTTCTTCGTTTACTTTCCTGCTAAAGATGTCGTCTGTAATGAGCTTATTATTTAATTTCCACTTCTCCCAAGAAAATTGATTTCCTCGTTTCTTTGTCTCTATCCCACACAGCACTAAACAATGATCCGAAAATGATACCGGTACTACATTGTAGCTACTGCATTTTGAAATAACGTTCGGTGACACATAAATGCGATCTAGCCGTGCATGGCTTGACCGTTGAAAATGTGTGAGTCTCACACAACGCTCGCCTTCTAAACATTCGTCCACATCATCGAGGTTGCACGTGTCTATAATTTCTGAGAGTACTTCAGTGCTTCTGTCCCTAAATGCCCTTGCACTGGTTTTGTCGCAGCCTCGCAGGACGCAATTGAAGTCACCCATGACGATCAGGGATCTCTCACAACTAAAGTACTTTTGTACGTTTTGAAAAAAGAATGTCCTCTCATCCACCGCATTTGGGGCGTACACACAGATGACGCGCCAATATGTCTTGTCGTACAGGAAGTCAACCAAAACAAATCGACCCGAAGGACACGCCGTATATGCCTGAACCTCAAGTCCCGGTACATTCTTCACAAAGATGACACAACCCGCAGACGTTCCTACAGCGTGGGCGACAACTGCAAAAAACCTAGACGTGAAACGTCGCACCATGCTCCCGGTCTCTTCTTCCCCGTCAATTTTCGTTTCCTGCACTGCCAGGACGTCAATGTCACGCTCAGTTAAAAGGCGGTACACCTGGCTCTGCTTCTTCTTACTTGCCAGTCCCCTGACATTAAGTGTACCGACTTTCATGGGGAACGCATGAGCCATTTTAAAGCAGAAGAAAGAGGCCGGGAACATGGTGCCTACCCTTCACGTCTAGCGCTTGGCTAGACGACATCATTGACACCGGAGCCATCCGGTGCTGCTAACTGGCCTGGCTGCGGGGGCGGCTTGTCAAGGGCTCTCCTCTCCGTCGACACATTTGGTCGTGGCCGGATGGACGACCGCCGTCCTTGGGTCGTTTTTGCCGGCGGCTCCTCGACGCTGGGGGCTTCCGCCTTGTCTCCTTCGGTTCCGGTCTGGGCGTGTGGCCGCTTCGCTGGGGCAGGGACGCCGGTCGTGCGGGCGCCGCTCTGGACAAGGTTCTCCTCGGTCAGAGTCGCTGGCTCGGTTTCTTGGAGCGCTGGCACGCTTACTTTATCACTCGACGCCTCCGTCTCCTTTCTAGAAGGTTCTGCCCCTTCAGGTTTGCGACCGTCATCGCTGCTGGAGGGTCCCGAAGAGCCCGTCGATCCTGCTTGTTTTTCGGGTTCCTCTATGCCTTTCGCAGATTCTTCGGCCTTGACAACATCCATCAGGAGTTCCGCAGAGTCGTCTTACGCCCAGCCCGTAGCCACCGCGTAAGTGCGGACACACTCGTTATCCGCGTGGCCGTACCGCCGGCATTTTGTACAGCGGGGAACCTTGCATTCACGCCGCACGTGGCCTGTACCATGGCAGCGCAAGCACTGCATTGGACGCCCAGGCGCCACGACAAGAGCCAACTCTCCGGCGACACGTACCTGGTGTGGCAGGTCATCCACTTTCAAGCCGGGCTTCAACTTCAGTAGGACCGTTCTTGTCGTTGAGCTCTTGTCATTGACGCCTTGTATCCGCCACCGCTCACGCGTAACGTCGGTCACTTTGCCAAACGCCGCGAATGCCGTCCGGATGTCGTCGTCGGCCACACCGTGAAGCATCCAGTGTAGCCGCAGCTTTACCTGCTGGTCTTCCGGGTCGATAATGAGGCAGCGGCGTTTCTTAACTTGCAGCTCGTTGAAGGCGAGCAACTTCTTTGCTGCCTCCGTGTTCCGCAGGGTAACCGCCCACACGTGGTTGATTTGGTACGCCCCCAACGCGACCACGTCGGGGAGCGTACCGGTCTCGGCCAGGGCGTCACGGAAATCCTCGACCCGGAACGGCCTCGCTCGCACGTCGCCGTGAAGAAAAACGGTGTTGAAAACAACACGTCCTGTTGGCAGTGTCGGCAAAATAATCTGGTAATCCTTATCACCGCAGTCATCGATCCTGTTTCCGCGGCCGTCAAAGGCCGCTATCGCCGCTCCGCTGGAGCCCATGACCCTGCGATCCGTTCAGCTCGGCTGCCGGAAGCAGAATTGAGCTAGCAGGCCAGAACTATTCCACGAGTCAAGGTAACGCCATGCCATTCATGTTTCTGCTACGCACACACTATGGCTGCGTGGACCACTCAGGTAAAAGTGGCAGTGCCTGCACCATCGACGTTAAACTGCGTTGAGAGCAATAGAAAAAAAACAGAACGTGGCCTGCGCAGGGATTGAACCTACGACCTTCGCGTTATTAGCACGACGCTCTAACCAACTGAGCTAGCAGGCCTTTTTTTTTGTTTATTACCGGACACTGACACATTACAAAATTGTACACAGAACAAATCAGCCAGCTCACAGCCAAATGTTCACGTAGAAATGATAGTAATAAGTAAGCTGTCATCCTTAGGTGGGATGACGTTGTCGTGTTAAAATTCTCTCAGATGGATCAAGGGTTCTAATCTTGGCAGCCATTCGGGAACTGTACGCTTCAATTTGTGCATTTCAACAAACGCATGCATACTTTCAC
This sequence comes from Amblyomma mixtum, assembly GCF_055824585.1. Taxonomy (NCBI): domain Eukaryota; kingdom Metazoa; phylum Arthropoda; class Arachnida; order Ixodida; family Ixodidae; genus Amblyomma; species Amblyomma mixtum. The sequence continues at coordinate 36,704,450 of NC_143015.1, forward strand.
GAAAGTAGAGCCTTGCAGGGCGAGCATCTGGGTCTAAATGAAACCCAGCCATCCGGGACCGCCAGAGGCTGTGCAGACCGATTAACATGACGGTATCCAAAGGCACGCCATCTTCGTTACCTGTTGACAGGGACCTGATGCTATGTGTATCTAACGGTAAGTCTTTTTTAAGGGTTCTTTGCAGCACGTCCCAAAAATAAACCCCCTCCCAACAGTGTAGAAAAACATGATCTATTGTCTCAGGCTGTTTGCATATTAAACAAAGTGACCCCCATGGCAGAAAAAAGCCCCTGTCCTCAAGAAATGTTTTTACCGATAGCGTTCCAGTATGCAGCTTAAAGAAAAACGTTTTTACTCCGGGGGAAACGGGCATCCTTTTTACCCGCTTCAATACATCTTGACCCGGATAGCCGCTGTACAAGGCTCTGTACACAGGAACTGAGAAAAAGTCATCGCATACATCCTTATACAATTTTTTCCTATTGACTGAGCACAAATATTCAACCGAAAAACGAGTTGTCAAAATTCTGAGACTGTTTACGACCTCTCTTAAAAAACTAAAGAGGCGCCCTGGCATACTTTCTGTGGCAACAACAAAATTTGGCAACGCCCGCACGAGCCTTACTTGGCAAACAGTGCGCAGAAATGGATCAGTGACGTCGCGGAAGAAAAGGAATCTGTTTACGAGCTGTCGTGCGAATAAGTGTGCTAGCCCAAGACCCCCGTCTTTGACACTCCGAAGTTATCCCGTCTACACCTTTCCCAATTCGACGCCCAAACAAAAGCGGCAAACACCCGATGCAGCCTCTGAATGTTTAACCTGGAACAGTGAAGCGTTTGCATTACGTACCACAACTTGGCCAAAAAAACAGATTACAGACCGTTGCGCGTGCAAAGATAGACAGCGGCACACCGCTCCATTTGTCAGCCTTCTCACGTATTTCTTGGGCTTGGTCGCGCCAAAATGGCTCACTGTCTTCATAACAGTCTAAAGGCACACCCAAATACTTAACCGGTGTTGTGACCCAAGCCACGTTGGCAAACGTGCAAGGCGTCGATGGCCACTCTCCGTGCCAAAACCCTACACACTTTCCCCAATTCACCGGACTTCCAGTTGTCGTGCTGAAATCTTTCACGGCATCGACTGCCACGCTAACGCTCTCTCTGTTCGCACAGAAGACGGCTACGTCATCGGCATACGCCAAAAGTTTGACCTCCGTCATGTGGACTTGGAAGCCCTGTACATCTTCATTCTGAAGGATTGACAAGCACAAAGTTTCAATATAAATGCAGAACAGAAGCGGGCTGAGGGGGCAACCCTGACGCACCGAACGTCGCACGTTTACGGGTGCACCGAGTTCCTTGTTGACAATTAATCTTGTAGTGCAGTTTCGGTACGTCAAGGCCACGCCCCCACTGATAACAGAACCCACATTAATGTAATTTAGAACTGCAAACAAGGCATCATGTGAAACACAATCAAACGCTTTTTCAAGGTCGAGCTGTAGAACCGCGACGCTACCGCATGCTGCGTCACAACACTCCAGTACGCATCTGGCCTTATGTATGTTGGTAGCAATGGCCCTTCCCTTGATGCCGCAAGTCTGGTGAGGCCCAACAATCTCCTTAATAACGGTCTGTAATCTGGCTGCTAGTACTTTCATTAGTATTTTGTAATCAACATTTGTTAGGGCTATTGGCCTGTATGACGTCACAAATCTCAATTTCTCAGTTTGTTCTGTTTTGGGGATTAGTACAGTATGTGACGACGCAAAAGAAGGCGGCAACAAGTTAAGATCATAGCCTTCGTTAAATACTGCAGCTAACAATGGGGACAACACTTTTTTAAATGCTTTATAAAAAGCCGCGCTCAAGCCGTCAGGCCCTGGCGACTTTCCTGGATTTAGATTATCAATGGCACGCTCAACTTCATGCTCGGAAATCGGCAGCTACAACCTTTCTGTGGTGTCAGCATCTAGTCGTGGCAAGGAAGAAAGAAACACGCGCTTAAACCTGTCCATGTTCATGTCGCGAAAAGCAAACAGTTGCTGATAGTATTCGTAAAACGCACGTGCAATGCCGTCTTTATCTGTCACGAGGTTGCCGTTCCACTCTATTTCTTCTATGTCGTTTCGACGAGCATGCGCTTTCTCGAGATCGAGAGCCCGTTTAGTGGGCGTCTCGCCTGCTGCGCATCTTTCGGCCCTGACGCGAACGAGCGCTCCTCGATAACGATCCTCTTCTAATAACTCAATTCTCTTTTTCAGTTTTCTAATATCCTCATTATAGACCCCTGGCTCTTTGCACTCGTGCGCTATTAACTGATTTAGTGTCGCCCTTAAACATGCTTCTTCTTGCTTTTCATCATGTCGAATACAACTGGCTCTTTCTATAGCTTTCATCTTAATTTCTTGTTTGTTTGCACCATTCCCACTGCTCTCCAATGGTGGTGCACGGCCGTTGTTCTATCTCTTTAAGCTTCCCGGCAATTATTTCAACTAAAGCTTCATCTTCTAAGAGTTTGGAGTTTAGCTTCCACAGTCCCCACAAAAATTTTTTTCCTTCGGTTTCTAGGGCCGATTGTACAATCGCCCAATTTTTTAACCTGAACGCGCGAGCGTCGACCGGCCAGTCGATAAGCGCCGTACAACGGAGCATAGCGGCGAAGTGTGCGAGAATACGCGCGTGCGCACAATGCCCAGTCCAGTGCAGCTGCCCTCTGCCAGGCTGTTCCGGCAACCGGACCCCACCCCACCTGCTTTTTTGTCCGTTATCGCCTTTCCTTCTGTTTTCTCCACGCCACTGACAAAGGATTAGAAAAGGCAACGTGGTACCGCCTTCTTTTCTGTAGGAGAGGGAAGTGTGAATTGATAAGTGAAATAATCCGATCAGATGTCATTGCTATCGCGCTTCACAGTATATAAGGCCTTGCATCCGCTTTCTGGAGTGTTTGCTTCACGCAGCATCAACAATGCCTCCTCGGGTGCCAGAGGAAAAGAGAGTAGCTGCAGTACGAATGTCTTTGAGCGGCACATCCCAAAGACAGATCGCGATGGCTTTGGATTTACATGTAGCGACAGTGAACAGGATAATTTGAGCGTTTAGAGACGAAGGGCGCATAGGTGATGCAGCAAGGAACTGCGTTCGGAAGACGACAGCAGAAGAGGATGCCGCCTTGGTTCTCGTCGCCGAGACTAATCCCTTCATGACGGCTGGCCAGGTTAGAGATGCGGTTGGCCTCGATGTCAGCGAAGAATTGGTGAGAAAACGGCTTTTGGAAGAAGGCCTGAAGAATCGAAGTGCTGCCCAAAAGCCGCTTCTTTCCGACACAGCGAAAGCAAAAAGACTGGATTTTGCACAGGCCCATCTGCACTGGACAGCAGATGACTGGCACAATGTCGTCTTTACCGACGAGTCCACATTCTGCACGCAGTGGGACCAAAAACGCAAAGTATACAGACCAGACCTAACGAGGTTCGTTTCTTCCTATTATGAATATTTAGTTAGTTTGTGCCTGTTTCTATTTTCACAAATTTATTCCTGTGAGCCTTTTCTTGTTATTGTTAATTTAAGATACGTTTGTGGTGTAAATTGCCGCAATTTTAAATTGACTTATTGTTCTCCTCTCTTGTAGGTATGACCCCCGATACGTCCACCAAGAGCCAGTGGACGCAAAAGCATCAACGTTTGGGGGATTGTAACCAAAGAGGGCCTTGGACCACTACACAGAATACAGGGCCGATTTTGTACCGCCTCCTACATTAATATCGTCGAACAGGTGCTCCTGCCTCATGTGCTCGACGGTCCTTTCAATGACGGCTGCTTCATCCTACAGCAGCACTTGTCCCCCGTGCACACGTCTCGCGCTGCCAAAGGCCGCCTGGAAGAACTCGGAATCATGACCATTGACTGGCCGCCACAAGGAGCGTACATGAATGTAATTGAAAACGTGTGGGGCCTAATGAAAAAGAACTTATCAAAAATGGGGCTTCACAACGTGAGCTGCGATGAACTATGGCGCAAAGTTGAACCCGAATGGGAGCTGTTGAAAATCGACCACAACCTCGTATCAGCGCTGTACGACTCTATTCCGCGACGCATCGCAACGGTTGTTCAGTCTGGTGGAGCCTTCTGCAAATACTGAAGGGCAACAAGCGAGTTGCGACACCCGGGACCCCACAATTTCTCAAGCAGCTGGAATTACCAAAATCTCTAATACCCCTTGGTAACCAGTGCGAGCAAAGGTATCCTTATTAAGGCGTTGTTTTTCTTCTGGTTTTGCTCTCGAGAAAAGCAATAAATTTATTTCTGGTCATACATAGGCAAGGCACGCTATTCTTTGCAACATCGAAGTTTCTAATCAGCAGGACTTCCAGCGGCAGATATCTTTTTGCCGCAGGAAATTGCCGCGTGAGCCGTAGGGAAAATAAAAATAAAAACAAGTGCTGATTCGCACGTAGTGCAATCAGCCGGTGTATGTCGCATTCCATCGAGCCCAAGCGGTGCCACTTGACCCTTTATTTATAGCGTGATGGCAGCGTTCAGAAAAGAAAAGACGAAGACGATAACGGTGCTCGAAAGGGGGTGGGGTCCGGTTCCCGGAACAGCCTGGCAGAGGGCAGCTGCACTGGACTGGGCATTGTGCGCACGCGCGTATTCTCACACACTTCGCCGCTATGCTCCGTTGTACGGCGCTTATCGACTGGCCGGTCGACGCTCGCGCGTTCAGGTTAAAAAATTGGGCGATTGTACATTTCACAACACAGTGATCCGAAAAAGGCACTGGCATAACGACATAATTTTGGCATTTCGGAATCGCATCCAACGATAAATAAATACGGTCGAGCCTGGCATCACTAGAACCTTGAAAATGCGTGTATTTCACGCTGCGCGCTCCCTCCAAACACTCCGCTACATCATCTAGAGCAAATTCGCCAACTAGATGCGACAAAACATCTGTGCTTGCGTCTCTAAAGGCGCGGCTACTTGTCTTATCTCGAGCACTTAAGACACAATTGAAATCGCCCATAACGACGAGTTGTCGCCCAGTATTTAGATATCGCTGGATGCTCACGAAAAAAATTAACCTTTCATCAGCCGCATTCGGTGCATAAACACAAAGAACGCGCCATTCACTGTTATGAAAAACGAAGTCACACACAATAAAGCGACCCTGCATACATGAAATCACTTCCTGCACTGTCCTGGCAACTTCTTAACGAACAGAAGGCACCCGGCCGATGTGCCAACCGCGTGACTAACAGCCACATCGTACCTCGACGTGAAACGCTGCACCATGCTCCCCGTGTCCTCTTCCCCTTCTATTTTGGTTTCCTGAACCGCCAACACGTCCACGTCCTGGTCCGTTAAAATACGGTATACTTGACTTTGCTTTCTTTTCGATGCAAACCCACGGACGTTAAGCGTTGCTACGCTCAGTGACTGTTGCATCGCCATTTTCGTACTTTAGAAGGACGCTGGGAGCATGGTGCTTACCTTTCGCGCCTAGCACGTCGCTAGACGCTTCCAGAAGTCCCGCCGCCATCGTAATTATCGGGCTCGACGTGCTGCGAGAGCGGCTTTTCGGCTGCCCTCCGGCCCGTCCCGATGTTAGGTTGCGGTCTGAAGGAAGGTCGTCGCCCCTGCACAGTTTTCGTAGGTGGTTCCTCGGCGTTGCCAGGGGCCTGCTTATCCGCCCCGTCACCGGCGTCGGCGTGCGGGCGCTTCGGCGCACTGCCAGCGCTCGTTGACCGGCCGCCGTTTTCCGCATTCGTGTTCTCAGCCGCCGATGTTTCCGGAGTACTTGTCCCTTGAAGGGGCGCTTCCTCGCTCACAGGCGCCTCCGAAACAACGGATAGCAGTGTCTGTGTCTTGTCCACGCCCTCGCCCGCCTCCTTTTCCGTGGTCGTCGGAGTTGTCACGCTGGGGGCCACCGCAGAGCTCTCCACACCATCGGTCCCTTTGGCTGCCTCCTCAGCCTCGACGACGTCCATAATGTCTTCCGGTGTCTCCTCTCTGAGCGCTGGCACCGTTGCGGCAGCGTATGTGCGGACACACCCATCTTCGGAATGTCCGAAACGTCGGCAGCGTGAGCAGCGAGGTACCTTGCATTCACGTCGGACATGTCCGCTGCCCTGACAACGCAGACACTGCATGGGCCGCCCAGGCACGACCACAAGGGCCAGCTCACCGGCGACTCGTATCTGGTGGGGGAGGTCGTCCGCTTTCATTCCAGGCTTCAGCTTGAGCAGCACTATCCTTGTGGTGGAGCCCTTTTCTTTCACACCTTGCACACGCCAACGCTCACGGGTTACCTCTGTCACGTTCCCAAAGGCCGCAAACGCAGTCCGGATATCTTCGTCGGCGACGCCGTGCAGCATCCAGTGTAGCCGCAGTTTCAACACCTGGTCCTCGGGGTCGAATATAACACACCGGCGTCCTTTAACTGGAAGCTCCTTGAAAGCCGCCAATCGTTTTGTTGCTTCAGCGCTGTTGAGAGTCACCGCCCAAACATGGTTGATTTGGTACGCCCCCAACGCCACTACGTCGGGGAGCGCACCCGCTTGGGCGAGGGCGTGACGAAAATCTTCGACCTTGTAAGGCCGCGCTCGCACGTCGCCGTGCAAAAACACGGTGTTGAGAACAACACGTCCTGTTGGCAGGTTCGGCAAAATAATCTCGTAATTCTTATCGGCTTCCATGTCGGACCTGTTTCCGCGGCCGGCAAGGGCCGCTATCGCCGCTCCACCGGAGCTCATGATTCTGCGACCGTTCACGACAGTCGCCGGAAGTAGAATGACTGAGCTAGCAGGCCAGAACTATTCCAGGGATCAAGGTAACCCATGCCATTCGTGTTTCGGCTATGCACACACTACGGCTGCGTGGACGACTCAGGTAAAAGTGGCAGTGCCTCCACCATCGACGTTAAACTGCGTTGAGAGCAATAGAAAAAAAACACAACGTGGCCTGCGCAGGGATTGAACCTACGACCTTCGCGTTATTAGCACGACGCTCTAACCAACTGAGCTAGCAGGCCATTTTTTTTTCTTTATTACCGACTTGGCCGGGCAAACAAAACAAAAATACAATGACATGACAATAAAAGCACAGGTCAGTTTCTAGCTAGTGCACGATGATAAAATGGGTTAAATGATTTTAGTTGGTCGAGGACAGGCAGCCACTCAGGCTGAGGAGCTTGCTGTCCGAAAACTTCCTGAGTATACATGATGCTCTCAATGAAATACTGATGAGCCGGATTCACAACAACATGTTCATGCCTGACATCCATTCGCCTACGCCATAGGCTGTGCATGCAGAGCAACATTAGCAGGTCGCAAGGCACTTCACCTGGCTCTGCACATGGTAGGAAGCGTATTCCAAAAGGAGTCAGGGGGAAATCTTTTTTCAGTGTGCGCTTCAACACATCCCAAAGAAAAACAGCGTCATGACAGTCGAGAAAGATATGTTCTATAGTTTCCACTTTCTTGCAAATAAGACACTCTACTGACCAAGGTACAAAAAGGCCTTTGCTTTGCAACCATGGCTTCACTGGGAGGGTTCCAGTATGCAATTGAAAAAAGAAAGAGCGCACTGAAGGCTTCACCGGCATTCTTTTGACTCTTTTTAGCACATCCCTTTCGGGACCCAGAAGATAAGCACTGCGATAAACAGGCACTGGCAGAAACACATCAAGCAGGTCCTTGTACATCTTTTTCCTTGTTACAATGGTTAGATACTCATCGGAAAATTTTGACCGAAGAATACGGACTGCTGCAACAACTTCTTGCAAAAAAGCACTTAACCCACTCCGCCCTGCAGACATAGATGACACAACATAATCAGGCAGTGATTCTGACAATCGCACTTGTATAAAAGTTCGCAGAAAATCATTATCTTGACGCAAGAAAAAGAATCTAGTGACTATCTGTCTCAGAAATAAATTTTACAACCCTAGCCCCCCGTTCCGCACCTTGTGGAACAGATTGCATCGGCTGGTACGTTCCCATGTTGACGCCCAAATAAATGTTGCAAACACTCTGTGCAACCTTTGCACTGAAGTCCTTGGCAAAGTTAACGCTTGCAGAACGTAAAAAATCCTCGCTACTAAAAACATGTTGCACACCGTAGCTCTTGCGAACATGGAAAAGTTGTGACCGCCCCATTTGCTTGTCTGAGCTTTGACTCGTTCGGTTTCATGGGCCCAATATTCTTTGCTTTCTCTGTAGTTGGTTAGCGGCACGCCGAGGTACTTTCCTGGCGTGTCTACCCACTTCATTCGACAGAATACTTCTGGCGTGGCCTGCCACTTTCCATGCCAAAAACCAAAACATTTCTGCCAGCTTATCGCGCAGCCACTTGCATCACAAAAATTTACGGCTTCTCTCACCACTTCTTGCACGCTTTCCTGGTCTCTGCAGAACACTGCTATATCATCTGCATATGCAGATGATATAGTGTTCAAACATAAAGTGTTCAAACATAAAGTCAAAAGTGTTCAAACATAAATATCTTGGTATTTTCTTTACTGCAAATTTATCCTGGCGTGACCATATAGATTACATTACTAGCAAGGCTTCCAAAGTGCTGGGTTTTCTTCGCAGAAATGCGAAGAATTTACCGCCTAAAGCCAAAGAGCTCCTGTATAAAACTAACATTAGACCAGTACTTGAATATGCTTGTTGTGTCTGGGACCCTTGACTGCTGGTAGATATTCACAAGATTGAAAGGATCCAGAACTTGGCCGTGCGATTTGTTAATGCCAACTACTCCAGAAATTTTAGCGTCTCCGCTGCAAAGAATGACCTTGGATGGGAATCACTCCAGCAGCGAAGGAAACTTCTTAGGCTAAAATTTCTCCACAGTGTCTTTCACAATAAGACTGGTATTAACAGGGAGCATTATTTGCGACATCCCGATTATGTCTCACCGCGTCTTGATCATGCCTTTAAAATTAAAGAGATCAGGTGTAAAACGAACTTCTTTAAGATGTCCTTCTTCCCCAAACAATTCGAGAATGGAATAAACTCCCCCATGATATTGCTACCATTACCTCCACTGATGTTTTTTTTTCCTCACTGCGAAATATGCATTGTAATTGAGCCATTGTTTCTTCAATGATTGTGAAAGTGTTACCTGTCTGCTTGTTTGATTGTAAATTCAGTTGCTTGCCTATCTTCTTTTTATCTGCATTTCCTGCTTTTTCGACTGTGTTTGAGTCGTCTTCCCCCCCACTGTAATGCCTCATGGCGCTGTTGGTACTGTAATAAATAATTAAATAAATACCTTCACTTCATTATGACAAAAGGCGTAACCTCGAATGTTTTGCGTAGTTAACAGCTTTAAACAAAAGGGCTCCAGGTAAAGTGCAAAAAGCAGTGGAGAAAGAGGGCAACCCTGCCTCACTGACGACAAGACAGGAATACTACTACTCAGGCGGTTATTAATTATGAACCTTGATGCACAGCCATCATTAACCATTTTCACGCCATCAGTGATGATACATCCTACATTCACATGTTCCAAAAGCACGAACAAAATTTCATGCACAACTTTATCAAACGCCTTATGCAGGTCCAGTTGCATCATGGCGACACGACCCTCCTTTGCATCACACATTCAAGGACACTTCTAGCTACGTGTATGTTAGTAAAAATGGATCTTTCTTTTATGCCGCAGGTCTGGTGTGGGCCAACAAGGGTTTTAATTACTGTTTGGAGTCGTCCGGCTAGCACTTTCATATAAATTTTGTAGTCTACGTTAGTTAAGCTTATTGGGCGGTAACACTCAACTGACTGCAACCTACTCGGGTCGTCCGATTTTGGGATCAACACCACGTGGGAAGTTCGAAAAGACGGCGGAGTTAACTTTCTTTCGTAACACTCGCTTATTACGCGCTGTAATGCTATTGCCATTTCTGTTTCCAAAGCCTTGTAAAGTGCGGCACCGAGGCCGTCCGGCCCAGGCGACTTGTTTAAGCTCAGCTGCTGTATTGCAGCTTCGATTTCTGCTGCCGTTATGGGCTCCTCAAGTACCTGCGCCAGGTCCTCCTCGACTCTTGGCATTAGCGACAGGAATGCAGTTTTGTAATGTTCAACATCAGGCGTTTTAAGGCTGAACAAGTTTTGGTAATATTCCAGAAACGCCCTTTCAATCACCTCAGATTCGGAAGTTACGTCATTGCGATAACAAATTTCCTTTATCTCTTTCGAAACTGCATACTGTTTTTCGTCGCTGAGCGCCCTTTTTGTGGGCGCCTCCCCAAGCCAAAATCTTTCGCTGCGTGCCCTTATCACAGCACCTCGATATTTCGTTTCATCTATTAGTTCAAGCTTAGTTTTGGTCTCTTATTTCTTGTCTGTACCACCCCAGCTTGACGCCTTCCATGCTGAGCATGAAATCAAGCTCGGTACGAAGTTCCTGTTCTTGCTGTTTTTCTTTGCGCTTTAAAACACATGCTCTTTCTATAGCGGCCACTTTCACGTCGCATTTAAATTGTTCCCATGTTTGTATAAAGTCTGTCTCTTTTTCTAACAAGCTTTTGACTGAGTCTTTTAGTTTCTTGCTAAACTCGTCATCCTCCAACAATGAGTCATTAAATTTCCATAATTCCCAACTAAACTTGACAGTCCTTTTCCTCTCCCCAAGTGTGATCACGACTAAAGAATGATCACTGAAGCTGACGTGCACGGTCTGGTACTGGGAACACAAGGGCACAACTTCAGAAGGAACATAAATTCTGTCCAGCCTTGCGTGACTAACGCCTTGGAAATGCGTGTACTGTGCTTGTTCTGAACCTTGCATTATAATGCCAATATCTTCCAATTCTGCTTCATTAATCATCTCAGACAGTAGCTCGGCACTCGTGTCCTGCAGGGTTTTGTTGCTTGTTCTATCTTCAGGTCTACACACGCAGTTGAAATCTCCAAGCAATAGTACACGCTTTTCTGTCAGCAGGAAAGGTTGAACACGGCGCAAAAAGGCATCTCGTTCGGGAATTCTATTAGGTGCATATACACACACAGCTCTCCACTCTACACCAGAAAAGTAAAAATCGCATGCTACAATCCGGCCACTTTCACAGGAAAATACAGTTTCCACAGCGACTTTGCCGTTTCGAGTTAAAATCAGACACCCTCCCGACTTTCCTTTTGCATGGCACACGCAAACACTGAACTGTGCACGGTAAATTTCTGCCATCGCATCTGTCAACTCTTCGCTTTCAATTTTTGTCTCTTGAACAGCCAACAGATCGATTTCGTTTTCGAACAAGAGACGTTTAAGCTGATTTTGCCTTCTTCGCGCAGAAAGACCTCTCACGTTCAGTGTGGCAATACGCAAGCTAGATGTTAGTTGAGGCGCCATCTAAATGGTTGGGATTCGCCGCTCTCAAAGTGACATCGGTTTGCAGCTCACCTCATCAAAAATCCTTCCAGTTTGCAAAGTACGGCGGTGTCAGCACTGAACCCGATCGAAGACCGGGTTACCAACACGAAGACCCTGCAAGGCACCTCCGCTAAGGCGGAGGGACACCCGACGAAGTCCTACGATCAGGAGGGATGTTCGGCTTGGGCTTGTAGGCCGCACGTCGAACAGGAGGCGCTTTGGGAAGAGGTTCCTCATGGTCCGTCCCGTCGTAGCTCGTCGCCTTGTCATCAGCTTCGTCGTGCGTCCTCTTCGCTGGCAAAGTTGACGCCGCGGGCAACTCCGTGTCAATGTCCTTCTCGTCGGTCGATTCCAAAACCGTCTCAGCTGCACCTACCGCAGCATCATCTGCTTTTCCCGCGTCCACCTCAGTTCTGGTGTCAGGCACAGGCGGTTCTTCTGAGTTGGCAGCCTCATGTTCCGTGGGAAGCGTTGCTTTTTCTGAGGCTATGCTTTTCGGTACTGCGTCTTCCCGACTCTCACGGGTCGCCTCTACTGCGTCGACTTCGTCCATAATGTGCTCCTCAGTAGTATCCCTACGACCAGGACCAGCTACGGTAGCATATGTTCGCACGCACTGGGCGTCGTCGTGGCCGAAGCGACGACAGAGCCCGCAACGTGGCACACGGCACTCCGGACGTATGTGTCCGGTGCCGCGGCACCGGAGGAAGAGCGGAGCTCTACCAGGAACGTTTCAAACGTTTCAAACGTTTTTATTTTCATCACAAATAAAAACGTTTGAAACGTTTGAAACGTTCCTGGCAGAGCTCCGCTCTGCCTCCGGTGCCGCGGCACCGGACACATACGTCGGGAGTGCCGTGTGCCACGTTGCGGGCTCTGTCGTCGCTTCGGCCACGACGACGCCCAGTGCGTGCGAACATATGCTACCGTAGCTGGTCCTGGTCGTAGGGATACTACTGAGGAGCACATTATGGACGAAGTCGACGCAGTAGAGGCGACCCGTGAGAGTCGGGAAGACGCAGTACCGAAAAGCATAGCATAGGAACGTGGACGAGTGCGACGTCCTCTCCAACACGCAGCTGGTGCGGTAAGTCCTCGATGGTAACGCCCACCTTCAGCTTCAATGTCACTGAGCGCGTAGTAGACGACTTGTCGACGCAGCCTTTGACTCTCCACTTGTCCCGAGTTATGTCGGTCACTTTTCCAAAAGCCGCCAGAGCTGCCTTCACGTCGTCATCTTTCACGCCCTGTAGCAGCCAGAACAGCTTCAGCCTGACGCCCTGGTTGCATGGGTCAATGACCACACAGCGGTGGTCCTTGACGTTGAACGCCTCCGCCTGTAGCATTTTGTTTTTTCCTTCTTCATTGCAGAATGTCACGGCCCAAACATGATTCATCTGATATGCCCCGAGGGCAACCACTTCCGGCAGCAATGACAGACGCTCAAGAGCGTCACGAAAGTTTTCAACACGGTATGGCCTGGCTTGGACGTCGCCATGCAAAAAAAACAGTATGCAAAACGCTCGAACCTGTTGGCAAATGCGGCAAAATCAGCTGGTAGTCCTCGTTCGGTTTGATCGTACTCCTGATACCGCGGCCCGGCTGGGCCGCTAAATCCGCTCCTTGGGAGCCCATGATACACACGTCCGTCACGCTCGGTGGCCGGAAGTAGAATCGAGCTAGCAGGCCAGAACTATTCCAGGGATCAAGGTAACCTATGCTATTCGTGTTTCTGCTATGCACACAGTACGGCTGCGTGGACCACTCAGGTAAAAGTGGCAGTGCCTCCACCATCGACGTTAAACTGCGTTGAGAGCAATAGAAAAAAAACACAACGTGGCCTGCGCAGGGATTGAACCTACGACCTTCGCGTTATTAGCACGACGCTCTAACCAACTGAGCTAGCAGGCCAGAACTATTCCAGGGATCAAGGTAAGCCATGCCATTCGTGTTTCTGCTATGCGCACACTACGGCTGCGTGGACGACTCAGGTAAAAGTGGCAGTGCCTCCACCATCGACGTTAAACTGCGTTGAGAGCAATAGAAAAAAAACACAACGTGGCCTGCGCAGGGATTGAACCTACGACCTTCGCGTTATTAGCACGACGCTCTAACCAACTGAGCTAGCAGGCCAGAACTATTCCAGGGATCAAGGTAAGCCATGCCATTCGTGTTTCTGCTATGCGCACACTACGGCTGCGTGGACGACTCAGGTAAAAGTGGCAGTGCCTCCACCATCGACGTTAAACTGCGTTGAGAGCAATAGAAAAAAAACACAACGTGGCCTGCGCAGGGATTGAACCTACGACCTTCGCGTTATTAGCACGACGCTCTAACCAACTGAGCTAGCAGGCTTTTTTTTTTTTCTTTATTGCCGTCTGTGACATGAAAACAAAAATGTACAAATGATAAAAACATCAGCCTAATTCGGCTGACGTAGCAGGGCTTAAAATCTTCTCAATGCGACCAGTTCATCAAATACAGTAATCCATTCAGGTGGGTCAGCTTGTGCTCGGTACATTTCTCTCAAGCTCGCAACACTTTCAATAAAGTTTTCGCGCACCGAGCGAACGTTAACATCCGCGTGTCGCACTTGCATCCGTGTCCTCCAAAGGCTGTGGAGGCCCAGAAGCATGATTAAATCATACGGTACTCCTGCTTCATTCTGAATTGGCAGGAATCTGATGCCGTAGGGGTCCAGGGGAAAATTTTTTTTGACTGTTCGTTGTAGCACATCCCAATAGAAAATGGGGTCCCAACAGTCCAGAAATACATGTTCTACTGTCTCAGGTTTTTTGCATAAGAGACCTGTTTGTGGTCCATGGGACAAAAATCCCCTTTTCGTGCAGCCACGTTTTAACAGGAAGTGTATTCGAGTGTAATTTAAAGAAAAAAGATTTCGTAGATGGGTTCACAGGCATATTTTTAACTCTCTTTAATACATCGTGCCCTGGGCCTCCACGATAAGGTAACCGGTAGATTGGGGTCGGTAACATGGTGTCCACCAGATCCTTATACAGCTTTTGCTTTGATACTTTAGATAAGTACTCAAGGGAAAATCGCACATGGAGCAGCCTAAAAGAGAGTACAACTTCTCGCATGTACCCATTGACAGTGCCACACATATTCGCACAAGATGAGACGACAAATTCAGGAAGAAGTCTCTGCAACCGCACTTGGATAACAGTCATAAGAAAATTATCCCTTTGATTTCGGAGAAAGAAAAAACGCGAAACAACTTGACGCAGAAATTAATGCACAAGGCCGAGGCCTCCTTTTTTCACCGAAAGAAACAAATTGGTACGGCTGGTTCTCTCCCAGCTTGACGACCAAATAAAAACAGCAAACACTCGATGCATCTTTTGAATACTGGCCCGAGATGCGCACAGCACATTCATCAAATACCATATTTTGGATACAAGGAAAAGATTTCAGACGGAGGCTCGCGCAAACATTGATAACTGCCTCCCTTTCCAGGCATCTGCTTTCTCCCTCGCCCTTGACGTATCTTCATTCCAGTGTTCACTTGCATCGCGATAATGCACTAGGGGGACGCCGAGATATTGCGTCGGCAAAGACGACCATCGCATCCTGGAAAAGTGTTCAGGCATCGCTTCCCAGTCGCCATGCCAAAAGCCAGAGCTTTTGTCCCAGTTTATGAGACACCCCGTTTGTTTGCAGAATTTATCCACCGTGATGATCACCTCAGTAATGCTGCCTCTGTCTGAACAGAATACCGCAATATCGTCCGCATAAGCAAGGATTTTGACGTGAGTCGACTGCAATCGAAAGCCCGTGATGCTCTCACTTTTGATGATAGCTAAGCACAGTGGCTCCAAGTAGGCCGCAAACAGCAGAGGCGATAGCGGGCATCCCTGCCTTACTGACGAATGAACTCCTATCCTGTCTGTGAGGTCACCATTAACAATAATGCGCGTGGTGCAGTTTGCATATGCCATCTTAACACCTTCTGCAATAATACGGCCTACATTAGCGTGCTCCAAAATGCTGAAAATGACATCATGGGAAACGCGATCGAAGGCTTTCGCCAGATCTATCTGCATCATAGCGATGCGGTCCCCGAGCACATCGCAACATTCCAGCACGGTCCGTGCGACGTGCACATTTGTGGCGATACTCCTACCTTTGATTCCGCAAGTCTGGTGCGGCCCAACCAATTTCGTAATTATGCTCTGCAATCTCTTTGCTAAAACCTTCATGTACAATTTATAGTCCACGTTGGTGAGGCTTATCGGGCGATAATTTCCCGCCAACAACTTCTTTTCTGGGACATCTGATTTCGGAATCAGCACTATGTACGACGTGGTGAATGAGAGTGGCACTTGTTTTCTTTCGTAAGCTTCATCTAGAACTCGTAGCAGTAACTGAGCGACTGTGGGCTTAAATGCTTTGTAAAATTCGGCCCCTATTCCATCAGGTCCTGGAGCTTTTCCCGCTTGCAGGTCTTCGATTGCAGTCTCTATTTCTTTTGCAGTTATGGGCTGCTCAAGACGCTCCTTCACTTCGTCCTGAAGTCTCGGCAGGAGAGGCAAAAAGTCAACCAGGAAGGCCTCATTCATGTCACGCGTATGTCCAAGAAGCTCAATGTACTGCTCTTCAAATAGCTGCTTGATTGTAAAAGCGTCATTCGTGACTTCATCTCCGTTCCTTATCTGCCTGATTTCGTTTTGGTAAGCATAACGCTTTTCGTCACACAAAGCTCGCTTCGTCGGCGTTTCACCAGCCCACAGTTTCTGTGTCCTTGCGCGTATAACGGCAGCTTTATACCTTTCAGTGTCTAAGCGTTCGAGCAGGCTTTTCACCTCCCTTAGGTCCTTAGAAAACTTCCCAGGCTCGGAGCTTTCCATGCCTATTAAAAATTGCAGTTGCTCGCGAGCTGCTTTTTCTTCCTGTTTTTCTTCGTATCACTTCAAGCAACTTTTTTCAATGGCCCTTCTTTTTATCCACTCCTTGAAATCTTCCCACTGAACCGCAACAACGCTGGGTCGCTCCTCAAGCAGCTTCTGCATTTCATCCGCAATATCAGTTACGAATTCCTCGTCCTCTAAAAGCTTTACATTAAATTTCCAGAGATTCCAGTTAAATTTTGTTTTTCTTTGCTTTATGCCGAAACTTGCGATCACTAGGCAATGATCACTAAAAGCTACAGGTATAACTTTGCAACTCGTGCAAAGAGACACGAGATCAATGGATGCAGAAATTCTATCCAACCTGGCATGACTATTACGCTGAAAATGAGTGAACTGAGGTTGATTCCCTTCGGTAAATATACTGCCAATATCCTCTAAGCTATTATCATAAGCCAGAGATTGAAGCAATTGAGCACTCTTGTCACGCACAGGCGTACCCTTCACTCGATCATTAGCGGCACACACACAATTAAAATCTCCCAACAGCAACAACACTCGGTCGCAAACAAGGTAGGGCTCCAAACGGGTAAAGAGATCAAAACGCTCAGATTCAACATTTGGAGCATACACACATATAATGCGCCAACATAAATTGGAAAAAGAAAAATCAACAACAATAAGCCGTCCACTAGGGCAAGAAAAAACCGACTCGACAGTGATGCCTAAATTATTTCGGACAAATAATACGCACCCACCCGAGGTGCCAACGGAATGGCAAACACAAACGTTGAAGGCTGCACGAAAGGTGGACACCATGCGATCAGTGGATTCCTCACTTTCGATCTTAGTCTCTTGGACTGCAACTATGTCAAGCGCGTTTTCAGCAAGCAGGCGGTTAAGCTGGCGCTGACGCCGTCGTGCACCAAGGCCTCTCACATTCAAAGTTGCTACATGTAAAGCTGTGTCTAGTTTCATCGCCATGCCCTATGAAAAGGAGACTTGAGTCCCACAGTACCCCTCATAGTCAGCCGAGCAGTCTTCTTAAACTCACTGTGCATGTACGGTGTCGCCTTTCCAGATATCCGCGTGCAGGCGTCGGGAACCCATGGGTAATTCCTTCGCCAGCAGATCCAGATCCGTGCACACAGTCTGATGGGTACCACTCCCCCACCAAAAAAAAGACAACAAGGAAAAAAAAAGAAAAGCAAGAAAAAAAACAGCACAAATGCACATTGCAGAACTACGGAGGCGGTTTCCCCGCCTGCCTTGTCTCGGCCATGACGTTCGGCCGCGGCTTGAACATCGGACGCCGGATTCCCGGGGCCTTCGACGGCGGTTCGTCGCTGCCACCATCAAGATGCGTCTTTTCGCCAGCGCTTTCCTCGCGGGAGCGTTTTCCAGCCGTTAGGGTGCCAGCCTCCTCAGTGAAGTCCATGCCTTCGGTGTTGGCAGGTTCAGCGCTGTCCAGAGCTTCGGCCGCGGCTTCTGGCGCGCCCTTCGGCGCGCCATCGCCACTCTGTTGAAAGGCACTCTGAACTTGTACTACACTCGCCGGTACCTCACTTGACGTCGCCTTCTGCTTCGTCAAAACCGTAAGCGACGGCCCTTCCCTCGCTGCTGGTTGCCCGTCTGCACGGGCTGCATCTTCCGCATCAGCCTCGTCCATCAGCAACTCAGACTTGTCTACTCCTGTACCGGGGCCGGTAATGCTCGCGTAAGTGCGGGCACACTGTCCGTCTTCATGGCCGAACCGTCGGCAGGTTCCGCAACGCGGGACTCGGCATTCCTTACGGATGTGCCCCGTACTCCGACAGCGTAGGCACAACGGTGGTCTGCCCGGTACAGCAACGAGCGCCAGCTCACCGCTAACATTCAGCTGGTGCGGCAGGTCGTCCAGCTTCACGCCAGCTCTCAACTTCAACGTGACGAGTCTAGTAGTCGAGCCTTTTTCTGACATACCACTCACGCGCCAGCGCTCGCGGGCAACTTCCGTCACTTTTCCGTACGGCGCAAAGGCAGCCCGAACATCCTCGTCGGGCACGTTGTGTAGCAGCCAGTGAAGTTTCAGTCGCACATCTTGGTTGGCCGGGTCAATCACCAAGCAGCGGCCTTTTTTCACTACCAGCTCACCGACACTAATAATCTTGGTCACCGCTTCAGCATCCTTGAGAGTGACGGCCCAGACGTGGCTCATCCGATACGCCCCCATTGCGATAACATCGGGGAGCAGCGACTGCTCTGCTAAAGCGTCGCGGAAATCTTCCACCCGGTACGGGCGGGCCCTGATATCGGCGTGCAAAAAAACCGTATTCAAAACGAACCGACCTGTAGGCAGTGCTGGCAAAACAACCTGGTAAGTATTTTCCTTTTGACTAGCCCTGTCACCGCGGCCTGACACGGCCGCTGAAGCCGCTCCATCGGAGCCCTGCATCCTGCGTCCGTTCACTGGCGTGGCCGGAAGCAGAATCAACTGAGCTAGCAGGCCAGAACTATTCCAGGGATCAAGGTAAGCCATGCCATTCGTGTTTCTGCTATGCACACACTACGGCTGCGTGGACGACTCAGGTAAAAGTGGCAGTGCCTCCACCATCGACGTTAAACTGCGTTGAGAGCAATAGAAAAAAAAACACAATGTGGCCTGCGCAGGGATTGAATCTACGACCTTCGCGTTATTAGCACGACGCTCTAACCAACTGAGCTAGCAGGCCAGAACTATTCCAGGGATCAAGGTAAGCCATGCCATTCGTGTTTCTGCTATGCGCACACTACGGCTGCGTGGACGACTCAGGTAAAAGTGGCAGTGCCTCCACCATCGACGTTAAACTGCGTTGAGAGCAATAGAAAAAAAACACAACGTGGCCTGCGCAGGGATTGAACCTACGACCTTCGCGTTATTAGCACGACGCTCTAACCAACTGAGCTAGCAGGCTCTTTTTTTTCTTTATTGCCTGCTAATACAGTGACAGGTCACACAAATGAATACATACATATATACTGAATAAGCAGGTTAGCATGCGATGCGGGTATTTCAAAATTTCTTCAGACACACCAAGTCATCAAGGATGGTAACCCACTCAGGGGGTTCATTTTGTGCACGATACACTTCTCTAATATATGAAACACTTTCGATTAGGTTATCGCGCGTAGATCGCACATTGGCATCTGCGTGCCGAAAAGCCATTCTCGTCCTCCACAAGCTGTGGAGGCCCAGGACCATGAACATATCAAAAGGTATCCTTTGATCACTTTCAACTGGCAGAAATCGTATTCCATAGGGTGTTATGGGGAGATCTTTTTTTAGAGTGCGCTGCAAAATATCCCAGTGGAAGACTGCGTCCCAGCATTCAATGAAGGCATGTTCAATTGTTTCCGGCTTTTTACACAGTAAGCAATCGGTTGTCCAAGGCACGAATATTCCTTTCTGTTCCAGCCATACTTTAACGGGGAGTGTGTTTGTGTGCAACTGGAAGAAAAACGTTTTGGCCGCCGGTCTTAAAGGCATCCTTCTAACTCGCTTCAGTACATCTTTACCTGAGCCTCCAGAGTACACCGTCCTATACAATGGGGTGGGCAGCATGCTGTCAACTAAGTCCGCGTACAGTTGTTTCTTTGTCACTGAGGACAAATGCTCCAAAGAAAAACGTGCACAAAGTATTCTAAAGGAAGCAACTACTTCTCGGTAGTAGCCGGTCACTCTTATACTGGCAACATTGGATGTGGAAACAACAAACTCAGGCAGTGTTTTCGCCAATCTCGCCTGGATGACTGTACGGAGAAAATCGTTACTTTCATCTCGCAGGAAGAAGAATCGCGATACAATCTGTCGTATAAACAAGTGTGAGAGCCCTAGTCCACCATCGCGAACTTTGCGAAAAAGGTTTGTACGGCTGGTCCGCTCCCAAGTGGAGTTCCAGATAAAGACGGCAAACACTCGGTGCATCTTTTGCACATTTATACGAGGCATGAACAACACTTGCATCATATACCACACTTTGGCAATCAAAAAAACATTGCACGCTGCCGCACGCGCGAACACCGATAATCCGCGACCCTGCCATCCTTTTGTTTTTTCCCTCAACTCTTCTGTTTGTTCACTCCAGAACTGCGTCGAGTCCCTATAGTGCTGAAGGGGCACCCCGAGATACCGTGCAGGCACTGAAGTCCACTCTATACCCGCGAAATTGGCGGGTGTCGTATTCCAGCTCCCATGCCATATTCCCACACTTTTTTCAAAGTTAATCTGGGCCCCAGTATAGCAACAGAAATTTCTGGCAATGCGCACAGCCTCTAGCACGCTTTCTCTGTCCTCGCAGAAGACTGCAACGTCATCTGCATAAGCCAGCATTTTAACTTCAGCGGCGTGCTGCCTAAAACCACGTATGTTTGCATCAAGGATGACTGCCCTACAGAAAGGATCGAGGTATATGGCAAAAAGGAGAGGAGACAAGGGACATCCTTGCCTCACAGAGGAGCGGACTAGCACCCTTGAACTAAGGCACTTGTTGATGATAATCTGCATTGAACATTCTTCATAAGCCATTTTGACACCGTCTCAAATTATGCTCCCAACATTACACTGCTGTAGTATACTGAAAAGCACCTCATGCGAGACCCGGTCAAAGGCCTTCGCAAGGTCAAGCTGTAACATGGCCACTCGACCCTCAAGGGCATCACAACATTCTAGTACACTTCTTGCGATGTGGGTGTTCGTTGAAATTGTGCGCTCTCTAATGCCGCATGTCTGATGTGGCCCTACTAGCTCTTTAATTACCACTTGTAATCGTCCAGCTAAGACTTTCATAAAAATTTTGTAGTCTGTATTGGTGAGAGATATCGGTCTATATGAGCCTACAAGAAGGAGCTTTTCCGGATCATCGGTTTTGGAATCAGCACTGTGTGTGATGTCCGGAATGAAGGAGGGACTTTTTTAAATTCATACGCTTCTGACAGAAGTTTATGCAAAATGCACGCCAATTCTTCACTGAAAGCTTTGTAAAAAGCTGCGCCTAGGCCGTCCGGCCCTGGCGATTTGCCCGACGGCAGCTTCTCTATCGCTGTTTTGATCTCGCTCACACTTATTGGCATTTCTAAGCTGTCCTTAACATCGTCATCCAGTCTTGGCATTCCGATCATGAAATCGCTGTCGAAGCCTGGCTCGAGGCGTGTGACATTGCCGAACACATCGCGATAATGGTCAACAAAAGCATTCTCGATCACCGCGGGATCTGACGTCACTTCATTTTGGAAACGTATCTGCTTGATCTCGTTTCTTGACGCCTGCCGTTTTTCATCGCTCATTGCGCGCTTGTTTGGCACCTCACCCATCCATAACCTTTCACTACGAGAACGTATGACTGCAGCCTTGTATCGCTCTGTATCGATAACTTCTAGTTCATGTCTCACTTTCTTCACGTTCTCAGCCAATTGATCGTGGTCAAAGTTTTCTACGTTTAAAAGAAATTCCAGTTCCCTTTGCAGCTCTTTTTGCTTCTGCAGTTCTTCGTGCTTCCGGCTGCTTCCTCTTTCGATTGCAATGAGCTTAACTTGGCTCTTAAATTCCTCCCATGCAGTCCGAAAGTTTTCATGCTTCATTGTCAGCGTCTCTGTTAATTTTCCCTTAACTCTGCTTGAGAACAGTTCATCATCAAGAAGCTTTTCATTGAATTTCCGGGTGTCCCAGTTAAATCGTGTCGTCTTAGTTTTTTTCCCGAGTGCGAAGCTCACCAAGCTATGATCTGTGAATGATAGTGGTGCGACACTGTAACTGTTACATAGGGGCATCAAGTCTAGTGAAATATACACTCTGTCCAACCTTGCTCGGCTCTCTCTCTGATTGTGTGTGTACTGCGGAAGCATACCGCCAGTGAAGACTCGGCCCACATCTTCTAGGTTGTGCTCCTCAATTAGTGAGCTCAAAAGGAGAGCACTTTTGTCACGAACATGTGCACCTCTGAATCGATCCTCCGTAAAACACACACAGTTAAAATCACCGAGAAATATGACAAAGCGATCACACTTTAAGTACTGCTCAATGTACTCAAAGAATACCATTCGGTCATTCACATTGTTAGGAGCATAAACGCATATGATCCGCCACAAGGATTCAGAAAAAGAAAAATCTACAATAAGCATGCGGCCAGTTTGGCAAACAGTCATACTCTCTTCACTAATGCCAGCACTCTTCCGTATCATCAGTGCGCACCCGCCTGACATGCCATTAGCATGGCATACACACACATTATAATGCGCGGTAAAAGGCATCACCATGCGATCGGTCTGCTCTTGAGTCTCGACCTTAGTTTCTTGTATCGCGATGAGATCGAGTTCCTTCTCCATACAGAGGCGACTAAGTTGATACTGTCGCCTACGTGCTCCAAGGCCACGAACATTCAAGGTGGCAACTCTTAATGCTGTCTCTAGTCTCAGAGCCATGTATCTTATAGAGCACACCGTTCGCACAGTACCTCTGGGTAACTACTGATATTAGCGCTTTGCAACAAGTAAGCAATTGGCAGCACAATTCCCACGCGTACCTTTGCGGTGTACGCAGCGGCTACTTCTGAAAAGGCGTCCATCTTTTGACGACGCTGGCGTGGACGCCCCAGTAGGCGCCACGTCCTACGGAGGCGGTGTTGCCGCCGGCCGTCTGTCCGGCGGAATGTTCGGTTTCGGACGGAAGGGCGCCCGACGGCCCACCGGTGCTTTCGGCGGGGGTTCATCGTTGCTCTCGTTGCCAAGGTTCTCGTGCTGGTTGTTGGCTGAGTCCCGTGACCTTTTTGTCGCCGCGTTGCTTACACCCGATTCTGCGACGTCCATCAAATCGCTTCCAGGTGCGTGTTTTGCTGCATCCACCTCGGTAGCGGCTGGTTCGGTGGCCAACTCCTTCACATTTTCATCGCTTGGCTTTTCCTCTTCAGTTTTCTGCTGAGTAAGTTGCACTGTAGCCGCGTTCGGTAGGCCAGCGCTATGCTCAGACGGCATTACGGCCGTGTCCGACGGCCGACTCTCCGTGCGGGAGGCCTCAGCGACGTCAGCCTCGTCCATGAAAAAGTCCGCCACGGCTTCCTTGGGCGCCGGTCCTGTTACCGACGCGTACGTCCTTTCACACTGCGCTTCGTCATGGCCGTAGCGACGACAAAGCGTACATTTCGGGACGCGGCAGTCACGTCGAACATGACCGGTGTTTCGGCATTTCAAGCACAACGGTGCTCTGCCAGGGACAACAACCAAGGTCTGCTCACCGGCGATACGAAGTTGGTGGGGCAGGTCTTCCACGGTGAGACCCGTCCGCAGAACCAAGGACACCACTCGCGTTGACGATGATTTTTCTTGCAGGCCGTGAACACGCCATTTCTCCCGGCAAACGTCAATCACCTTTCCGTAAGGTGAGAGGGCTGTCCGTATGTCGTCGTCAGGCATGTTGTACAGCATCCAATGCAGCTTCAATTGCACTGCCTGGTTGGCTGGGTCGACCACAATACAGCGATGCTCCTTCACTTTCATGTTCTTGACGCTTGCGAGCCTCTTGACGCCTTCGTCGCTCTTGAAGGTGATTGCCCAAACGTGGCTCATATGATACGCCCCAAGGGCGATAACATCGGGCAGTAGGCCTAAGCCCGCCAGCGCATCGCGGAAGTGCTCCACGCGATACGGCCTGGCCCGCACATCAGCATGCAAAAACAACGTATTTAAAACAATACGGCCTGTCGGCAGTTGCGGCAGCAACACTTGATATTCCGGGTCTTCAGTATCAAAAATCCTGTTACCGCGGCCCTGCTGGGCCGCTGAAGCCGCTCCTACGGAGCCCTGCATCCTGCGTCCGTTCACTAGCGTGGCCGGAAGCAGAATCCTGAGCTAGCAGGCCAGAACTATTCCAGGGATCAAGGTAAGCCATGCCATTCGTGTTTCTGCTATGCACACACTACGGCTTCGTGGACGACTCAGGTAAAAGTGGCAGTGCCTCCACCATCGACGTTAAACTGCGTTGAGAGCAATAGAAAAAAAACACAACGTGGCCTGCGCAGGGATTGAACCTACGACCTTCGCGTTATTAGCACGACGCTCTAACCAACTGAGCTAGCAGGCTTTTTTTTTTTTTTTTATTGCCAGGATTATAGTCAACATGAAAGGGTACAAGGCGTAAAACATATCAGCCACACTTGGGCTAACATGACACTAAAATTTTTTCAGAGACACCAATGCATCCAGACAAGCAATCCATTCTGGTGGATCAGGGAGCGCTCGATAAACTTCTCTGAGACATACGATACTTTCGATAAAGTGGTCTCTGACAGAACGCACGACAGGTTCGGCATGTTCAAACTGCATTCTCGTTTTCCACAGCGCGTGGAGGCCCAGGACCATGATAAGATCGTACGGTATATCGTCCGAAGCGTCTACCGGCAGGAATCGTATTCCATATGGGTCAAGAGGCAACTGTTTCTTTAATGTGCGCTGGAGAACGTCCCAATGGAAAATCGGGTGCCAGCAATCTAGGAATACGTGCTCTATGGTTTCAGGCTTTTTGCATAAAAAGCAGTTTGTTGACCACGGTATGAAGATGCCTTTTTCCTGAAGCCAGGTCTTAACTGGAAGTGTGTTGGTATGTAGCTTAAAGAAAAAGGATTTAACTGAAGGTAATATTGGCATTTTCTTTACTCTTTTGAGTACATTTTGTCCAGGGCGTCCACGGTGTGGTAAACGGTATAACGGTACAGGTAGCATGGTGTGAACAAGGTCCTTATACAGTTTCTTCCTACTAACAGTGCACAAGTAGTCTTGTGAAAACCGCACGTTTAACAACCTGAACGCGAGCACTACTTCGCGCAGATAACCAGTCACAGCGCCACATGTGTTCTCACATGACGTCACAATGAATCCTGGCAGAAGTCTACGTAGCCTCACCTGCATCACGGTGCGGAGAAAGGGGTCATTTTGATCCCTTAAGAAAAGAAATCGTGACACGACTTGCCGCAAAAACAAGTGAACCAGACCTAGCCCACCGCACTTGACTGAGATAAACAAATTAGTTCGGCTAGA
Organism: Amblyomma mixtum; assembly: GCF_055824585.1. Lineage (NCBI taxonomy): Eukaryota > Metazoa > Arthropoda > Arachnida > Ixodida > Ixodidae > Amblyomma > Amblyomma mixtum. Next base: position 36,729,742 of record NC_143015.1, read on the forward strand.
TCTCTCCCAGGTCGAGGACCAAATGAAAATAGCGAGGACCCGATGGATTTTTTGTATGCTCGTTCGCGATGCACACAACACGTTCATCACATACCATATTTTTGAAATTAGGAAGACATTGGAGACAGTCGCACGGGAAAACATTGACAGCTGTCTTCCCTGCCAAGCATCAGCCTTTTCTTTTGCCTTCGTTGTTTGATCGGTCCAGTATTGTTCAGGATCACGATAACACTCCAGGGGCGCACCGAGGTATGGTTTAGGAACTGTTGACCAATGAAGGCGACAAAATTGCTCCGGCGTGGCGTCCCAGTCTCCATGCCAAAATCCATAACTTTTGTCCCAATTTATCTGGGCTCCGGTGTATTCGCAAAATTGTTCAACAACAGCTGTGGCTTCTTTAATGCTTTCTTTGTTTGCGCATAATACGGCGATATCATCCGCGTAGGCCAAGATTTTTATTTCTGCCTCACGTACTCTATATCCTGTTATGCGTTCATTGTTTGCAATTGCCAAACATAGCGGCTCTAGGTAAGCCGCGAACAGCAAGGGCGAAAGAGGGCATCCCTGCCTCACCGACGAGCGAACGCTCAGGCTGTCTGTCAGTTCGCCGTTTACGATGATTCGCGTTGAGCAGTCAGTGTACGCCATTCTGACGCCTTCAGTGATAACGCAGCCTACGTTAGAATGCTCTAAAATGCAGAGCAGAGCCTCGTGCGAGACACGGTCGAAGGCTTTGGCCAGATCAAGCTGCATCATCGCAACGCGCTCGTCAAAGGCGTCACAACACTCGAGGACCGTTCGCGCGACATGCACGTTTGTTGCAATGCTTCGGCCTTTGATGCCGCAAGTCTGATGCGGCCCTACCAACTTTGTTATAACGCGTTGAAGTCGTGTCGCTAAAACCTTCATAAATATTTTGTAGTCCACATTGACAAGGGTTATCGGGCGATAAGACCCTGGCAAGAGACGTTTTGCTTCATCGTCAGTCTTTGGTATCAGCACGACGTGCGACGTTGTGAATGATAAAGGAACTCGCTTTTTGTCGTATGCCTCAGTAATGACATTGTGCAAAATCTGAGCAACCGAACAGTTGAAGGCTTTATAAAAGGCAGCTCCTAGGCCGTCAGGCCCGGGTGCTTTACCAAGGGACAGGTCATCTATTGCGCGTTCTATTTCACTGACGGTTATCGGTTCTTCCAGTTGCGTCTGTACTTCTTCGTCCAGCTGTGGCATAAAGGAAAGAAATTCTTTCTGGAAGCTGTCTTTCGTATCACGTGGGTGTCCTATCAAGTTCCGAAAATGCTCGGCCATCACTGTCTTGATAACCTTTTGGTCAGTCGTGATCTCGTTTCCGTTGGCAAGCTGCCGGATTTCTTTCCGACATGCGTATCTTTTTTCGTCGGATAGTGCGCGCTTTGTTGGCGTTTCTCCCGCCCACAGCTTCTCGGATCTTGCTCGTACAATTGCCGCTTTGTATCTTTCTGTGTCTATAGTTTCGAGCTGTGTTTTCACCCGCCTTATTTGTTCAGTACATTTACCGGGCTGAATGTTTTCCATGCTTATCAAGAATTCTAGTTCCTGGCGAAGTTTTGTTTCGTTTTGTTTCTGGTTGAACTTAATAATGCTGCTTCTTTCGATGGCTATTATTTTAACTCTCTGTTTAAACTCTTCCCATTCAACTCCGAACTGGTTTGGCTCCAGTGTGAGCAACTTCTCTAATTCTTCCGTTACTGCGCTAACAAATGCATCATCTTCCAAAAGCTTCACGTTAAACTTCCAGAGGTTCCAGTTGAAGCGACTTTTGTTTTGCCTTCTTCCAAACGTTGCAGTTACCAAGCAGTGGTCACTGAACTGGACTGGTTGCACTTCATATGCTGCACATGAAGAAACCAGTTCGGGTGATGCGTATAGTCTGTCTAATCTCGCGTGGCTGTCACGCTGAAAATGGGTATACTGAGGACGTGTACCCTTCGTAAATACGCTACCAATGTCTTCTAAATCATAATCATGCACCAGGGCACTTAATACTTCTGCGCTCTTGTCCCGAACTCGTGTGCGTTTAGCGCGATCATCCATTGTACATACGCAATTAAAGTCGCCCAACAATATCAACACTTTGTGACAGTTAAGGTAGGCTTCAACACGTTCAAAGAAAGATCGACGCTCGGTCTCAACGTTGGGTGCATAGACACAAATGACACGGAAAGATAAATCATAACCAGCAAAATCAACAACTAAAAGGCGACCACTTTGGCATGACAACACTGACTGTACACAGATCCCCAAGTTATTACGGATGAAAAGGGCGCAACCACCTGATCCACCATTCGCATGACAAACGCATACATCGAAATGCGTACGGAAATTGGACACCATTCGGTCGGTCAGTTCTTGGCTTTCGATTTTCGTCTCCTGTACGGCAACTAAGTGTAATTCTTTATCAAGAAGAAGGCGGCTTAACTGACACTGTCGCCTTCTTGCACCTAGCCCCCGGACATTTAACGTTGCTACGCGTAGCTTTTCCCCGAGATTAAGAGCCATGGTAACACAATGGAATGGTGCCCATCCCCGGAAAGAATTCTCGCTCTCCAGGTCTGTGTGCCCATATACACACCGCAAGTTTGCCAACAAAATATACACTGAGGCGTGCAGGAAGAAGCTTGGTGCCAACAGCACCTTGCCTCGACCCGAAAAGAAAACGGCACATCGACACAGCCATAGAGCTTAGAAATCCCCCCGTTCCCATTATGACGAAGGCAACACAAAGCTACGGAGGCGGTTTACCCGCCTGCCGAGAGTCGACCGGAATGTTCGGTCGCGGCTTGAACGACGCCCGCCTACCTGGCGTTTTCTGCGGCGGCTCGTCCCCGCCGCTTTCGTCCCGCTGCTGCAGCATGCTGGTGGTGTCTTCATGCGTCCTCTTCCCGGCTGCGGGACTCGTTGATTCACGGGACGTGTCCATGTTCTCTGCCGCGGTGTGGTCGTCGCTCACGTGCGGTTCAGGCTGCTTTTTTTCCACGGCTTTCGGCGTAGCCACGACGTCCTGGGCAGGTGGTTGTTGCTGTTCCGCGGCGCTTGCCACAACGACAGGTTTCTGCTTAGTTTGCAGTTGAGCCTGAGTTGCCGTTGGCAAATGCGCTGCTTGTCTGCCTCCCGCCGACGATAACTCCTCGACGTCCGCTTCATCCATTAGCAAGTCGGACGTATCCTCTTTGCTCCCCAGTCCGGTGACGCTGGCATATGTCCGCTCGCACTGGCTGTCTTCGTGTCCGAAGCGCCGGCAGGCACCACACCGTGGGATGCGGCACTCGCGGCGAATATGACCCGTGCCGCGACAGCGAAGGCAGAGCGGAGCCCTGCCCGGCACAACCACGAGGGCCAGCTCACCTGCAACACTTAGCTGATGGGGCACATCGTCAATTTGCACTCCAGCATTCAGCTTCAGTGTCACGAGCCTGGTGGTAGAGCCCTTGTCGGTCACTCCTTGGACCCGCCAACGCTCGCGGGCAACTTCAGTGACTTTGCCGAACGGGGCGAAGGCGAGGCGTACGTCCTCATCCGGTACACTGTGGAGAAGCCAGTGCACCTTCATGCGGACGTCCCTGTTGGCCGGGTCGATGACGAGGCAGCGCTGCTTCTTCACTTGCAATTCACCAATGCTGGCTAGCTTCTTTGCCGTTTCAGCGTCCTTGAACGTGACAGCCCAAACATGGCTCATGCGGTACGCCCCCAAGGCGATAACCTCGGTGAGCACCGACTGTTGAGCGAGGGCGTCACGGAAATCTTCTACCCGGTACGGGCGAGCACTTACGTCAGCGTGCAAAAAAACTGTATTTACAACAAACGGACCTGTAGGCAAACTGGGCAGAACAACCTGGTACTCACTATCAGTTGACATAAACCTGTTTCCGCGGCCAGACATGGCCGCTGTAGCCGCTCCAACGGAGCCCGTCATCACACATCCGTTCGCTTCGGCGCCCGGAAGTGGAATCCACTGAGCTAGCAGGCCAGAACTATTCCAGGGATCAAGGTAAGCCATGACATTCGTGTGTCTGCTATGCACACACTACGGCTTCGTGGACGACTCAGGTAAAAGTGGCAGTGCCTCCACCATCGACGTTAAACTGTGTTGAGAGCAATAGAAAAAAAACACAACGTGGCCTGCGCAGGGATTGAACCTACGACCTTCGCGTTATTAGCACGACGCTCTAACCAACTGAGCTAGCAGGCCAGAACTATTCCAGGGATCAAGGTAAGCCATGCCATTCGTGTTTCTGCTATGCACACACTACGGCTTCGTGGACGACTCAGGTAAAAGTGGCAGTGCCTCCACCATCGACGTTAAACTGCGTTGAGAGCAATAGAAAAAAAACACAACGTGGCCTCCGCAGGGATTGAACCTACGACCTTCGCGTTATTAGCACGACGCTCTAACCAACTGAGCTAGCAGGCCAGAACTATTCCAGGGATCAAGGTAAGCCATGCCATTCGTGTTTCTGCTATGCACACACTACGGCTTCGTGGACGACTCAGGTAAAAGTGGCAGTGCCTCCACCATCGACGTTAAACTGCGTTGAGAGCAATAGAAAAAAAAAACACAACGTGGCCTGCGCAGGGATTGAACCTACGACCTTCGCGTTATTAGCACGACGCTCTAACCAACTGAGCTAGCAGGCCAGAACTATTCCAGGGATCAAGGTAAGCCATGCCATTCGTGTTTCTGCTATGCACACACTACGGCTTCGTGGACGACTCAGGTAAAAGTGGCAGTGCCTCCACCATCGACGTTAAACTGCGTTGAGAGCAATCGAAAAAAAACACAACGTGGCCTGCGCAGGGATTGAACCTGCGACCTTCGCGTTATTAGCACGACGCTCTAACCAACTGAGCTAGCAGGCCAGAACTATTCCAGGGATCAAGGTAAGCCATGCCATTCGTGTTTCTGCTATACACACACTACGGCTTCGTGGACGACTCAGGTAAAAGTGGCAGTGCCTCCACCATCGACGTTAAACTGCGTTGAGAGCAATAGAAAAAAAACACAACGTGGCCTGCGCAGGGATTGAACCTACGACCTTCGCGTTATTAGCACGACGCTCTAACCAACTGAGCTAGCAGGCCAGAACTATTCCAGGGATCAAGGTAAGCCATGCCATTCGTGTTTCTGCTATGCACACACTACGGCTTCGTGGACGACTCAGGTAAAAGTGGCAGTGCCTCCACCATCGACGTTAAACTGCGTTGAGAACAATAGAAAAAAAACACAACGTGGCCTGCGCAGGGATTGAACCTACGATCTTCGCGTTATTAGCACGACGCTCTAACCAACTGAGCTAGCAGGCCAGAACTATTCCAGGGATCAAGGTAAGCCATGCCATTCGTGTTTCTGCTATGCACACACTACGGCTTCGTGGACGACTCAGGTAAAAGTGGCAGTGCCTCCACCATCGACGTTAAACTGCGTTGAGAGCAATAGAAAAAAAACACAACGTGGCCTGCGTAGGGATTGAACCTACGACCTTCGCGTTATTAGCACGACGCTCTAACCAACTGAGCTAGCAGGCCAGAACTATTCCAGGGATCAAGGTAAGCCATGCCATTCGTGTTTCTGCTATGCACACACTACGGCTTCGTGGACGACTCAGGTAAAAGTGGCAGTGCCTCCACCATCGACGTTAAACTGCGTTGAGAGCAATAGAAAAAAAACACAACGTGGCCTGCGCAGGGATTGAACCTACGACCTTCGCGTTATTAGCACGACGCTCTAACCAACTGAGCTAGCAGGCCTTTTTTTTTTTCTTTATTGCCGATTTTGACGTACAAATCAAGAGGTTACAAGAAATAAAACATGGCGGCCACACTTCGGCCGACACGACTTTAAAATTTTTTGAGCGACATTAATCCATCTAGTACAGTTATCCATTGTGGTGGATCAGGCAGTGCGTTGTACACATTTCTTAAGCGCACAACGCTCTCAATGAAATGTTCGCGAACCGGGCGAACAACCAAGTCCGCGTGTTCAAACTGCATTCGTGTTTTCCACACCGCGTGGAGGCCCAGGACCATAATGAGGTCATAAGGTATTTCCTCTGAGGGATTCACAGGCAAGAAACGTATGCCGTACGGATCCAGGGGTAACTGTTTTTTTAAAGTTCTTTGGAGTACATCCCAATGAAAGATCGGGTCCCAGCAGTCTAGAAATACGTGTTCTATTGTTTCGGGTTTCTTGCATAAAAAGCAGTCAGTGTTCCAGGGAATGAAGAGTCCTTTATCGTGAAGCCAGGTCTTAACTGGGAGGGTGTTTGTATGTAACTTGAAAAAGAACGATTTGGCGGAGGGTAGTATAGGCATTTTCTTCACTCTTTTTAGGACGTCCTGTCCTGGGCCACCGCGATGTGGAGAACGGTACAAAGGTACAGGGAGCATGACATCTACAAGGTCTCTGTAGAGTTTTTTCTTTGTAACGGTTGACAGGTACTGCTGGGAAAAACGTACATTCAACAGCCTATACGATAAAACAACTTCATGCAGGTATCCAGTCACCCTTCCGCACATATTTTGCACAGACGAGACTACGAATCCAGGCAGAAGTCTATACAGTCTTACTTGTATAACTGTGCGCAGGAAGATATCATTCTGATCTCGTAAAAAAACAAAGCGTGCCACAATTTGTCGCAGAAACAAGTGAGCCAGGCCCAGACCTCCTTTCTTTACAGGCAAAAACAAATTCGTTCGACTGGACCGCTCCCAAGTCGAGGCCCAAATAAAAATAGCAAAAACCCGATGCATTTTTTGAATGCTCATCCTCGCCGCACACAACACATTCATGACGTACCAGATTTTTGATATCAAAAAAAGGTTGCAGACAGTGGCTCTAGAAAACATCGACAGTTGCTTGCCTTGCCACCCGTTCGCCTTTTCTTTAGCCATCAAGGCTTGATCCCTCCAGTACGGTTCAGGGTCGCGATAATTTCCGAGAGGCACACCAAGGTACTGCGTTGGCACCATTGACCAGGTGAGCCGACAAAAGGCTTCTGGTGTGTCCACGCAATCGCCATGCCAGAAGCCATGACTTTTATCCCAGTTTATCTGGGCTCCACTCGCATCACAAAACTTCTCGACGACATTAGTTGCCTCTCTAATGCTATCTTTGCTGGCGCAGAACACCGCGATGTCATCCGCGTACGCCAGAATTTTGACTTCGGCAGCCTGTAGTCTGTAACCTGTTATGCGCGCATTATGTTCCATCGCCAGACAGAGTGGCTCAAGATAAGCGGCAAACAGCAGTGGTGAAAGGGGGCATCCCTGCCTCACCGACGAGAGCACGCACAAGCTATCAGTGAGCTCACCGTTAACAATAATACGCGTTGTACATTTTTTGTACGCCATCGTGACGCCTTCCGTAATCACACTGCCCACATTCGTGTGTTCAAGTATGCAGAGCAATGCCTTGTGCGAGACACGGTCGAAGGCTTTTGCCAGGTCAAGCTGCATCATCGCGACGTGATCGCCCAGCGCATCGCAACACTCGAGCACGCTTCGAGCCACGTGCACATTCGTCGCGATAGTGCGGCCTTTAATGCCACAAGTCTGGTGTGGTCCAACCAACTTGTTAATAACACCTTGCAGTCGCTTTGCTAGAACTTTGGTGAATATTTTATAGTCGACGTTAGCAAGACTTATTGGGCGATATGAGCCTGGCAACAAACGTTTCTGAGCATCATCACTCTTCGGGATTAGCACGATATGCGAGGTTGTGAAGGACAAGGGTAGTCTTTTCTGGTCATACGCTTCGCTAACAACGTGATAAAGAACTTGGGCAACCTCAGACCGGAAGGTTTTATAGAAAATGGCCCCTAAGCCATCCGGCCCAGGTGCTTTCCCGACTGCCAGCTCATTTATTGCGCATTCTATCTCACTTGGTGTGATTGGTTGTTCTAGCTGTGTCCTTACTTCTTCGTCAAGCTTTGGCATCAACGGAAGGAATTCTTTTTGGAAACAATCTTTAAGGTCCCGTGGATGGCTTAGAATTTCTTTAAAGTGCTCGGCAATCGCATGCTTAATTTCATTTCTGTTAGACGTGACGTTTTCACCTATAGCTAGTTGGCGGATTTCTTTTTGACATGCGTATCTTTTTTCATCTGAGAGAGCCCGCTTGGTTGGCATTTCTCCCGCCCACAGCTTCTCGGACCTTGATCTCACTACTGCCGCCTTGTACTTCTCCGAATCTATCCGTTCAAGTTCAGTTTTCACTTCCTTTATTCCTCTAACACACAGACCAGGTTCGACATTCTCCATACTAACAAAAAACTGCAGTTGCTGGCGAAGCTTTGTCTCTGCTTCTTTCTGATTGCGTCGAATTGCACTACTTCTTTCAATAGCCATTGTTTTTACTTTCTGCTTAAAATCTTCCCAACGAATGGCGTAACATTCTGGCTCGCTTGCAGTCAAATTTTTCAGTTCTTTCGTTACAGCGTCGACAAAAGCTTCGTCATCCAACAGCTGCGCATTCATTTTCCACAAGTCCCAGCTAAAGATTCGTTTCCTCTGCGTCTTTCCAAAGGCGGCCGTTACCAAGCAGTGATCGCTGTATGCGATGGGTTTCACTTCGTACTCGCTACACATTGGTATCAATTCGGCAGAGACATATAATCTGTCTAACCTTGCATGGCTGTCTTGCTGGAAGTGTGTAAACTGCGGACGAGTACCGCTGGCGAAAACGCTACCAATGTCTTCAAGGTCATATTCGTGCACAAGTGTATTAAGAAATTCTGCACTCTTGTCACGAACACGCGAATGTTTTGCGCGGTCATCAACATTGCAAACAGTTAAAATCGCCTAGCAGTATTATCACTTTCTGACAGTTTAGGTACGCCTCAAGCCTTTCAAAGAATGCCCGCCGTTCCATGTCAATATTCGGCGCGTATACACAGATGACGCGACACTCCAATTCGCCAAAGACGATATCAGCGATTAAGAGGCGTCCACTGTCACATGAAAATACTGACTTCACGCAGATTCCAAAGTTGTTGCGTATGAATATGGCGCAACCACCTGATCCACCAATCGCGTGAGAAATACACACATCGAAATGAGAACGAAAATTGGACACCATTCGGTCGGTGAGCTCCTGGCTCTCAATTTTTGTCTCTTGGATTCCCACTATATGTAAGTCATTATCTAAGAGAAGGCGACTAAGCTGACATTGTCGTCGTCTTGCTCCAAGGCCCCGTACGTTTAAAGTCGCTACCCGTAGCGCTCTTTCGATATTAACCGCCATGGCTACACGGTAGAATGGTGCCCATTACAATAGCCCAAGGGTCTGTGGTCATCATACTGTGGCGATAAGCGCGTCGAAGGCCAGGAAAAAAAAATAAAACTCTAACCAACAAAAAAGGACAGTCCAAGTAAACTTGGCACCTCTTTCCAAGCCCGAACACGAAAAACGAACCGCTCATGATGAGGGCCATGGCGTTTACGGAAACCCCTCCCAACCCACCTTAGCTAGACAAACTAAATTTACGGGGGCGGTTTACCCGCCTGCCGCGAATCGACCGGAATGTTCGGTCGCGGCTTCAAGGTAGACCTCCGCATACCTGGGGCTTTGGTGGGTGGCTCGTCTCCGCCCCCGCCGTCCTCCTTCGTCCCAACGCTAAGGATCTTGTCGTGTGGTCGTTTCCCCGCCAGCAGGCTGGCTGAAGCGCTAAGGATGTCCATAACCTCGGGTTCTGAGGTGCTGGGAGCCGCTTCATAATCAACTGAGGTTTTCAGCTCGGCGCTCGGAGCTGTCGAAGAATCCTGCGAAGGCGGTTGATGCTGCTCTGCAGTAACCGCTTCGGTTCCGGGTTGCTCCTGCTGCGGCAGTGGAATCACCGTATTTTCGGCAACCTCCGTTCTTGCACTTGCCACCGATGCTGCATCGTCCATGTCCGCCTCGTCCATGAGCAGGTTTGAGGCGTCGTCGGTGGTTGTCAGTCCTGTTACGCTGGCATACGTCCGCTCGCACTGGCTGCTCTCATGACCGAAGCGTCGGCACGCACTGCACTTGGGGATGCGGCAGTCGCGACGAATGTGGCCCGTGCCACGGCACCGAAGGCAGAGCGGAGCCCTGCCTGGCACGACCACGAGGGCCAACTCTCCGGCGACGCTCACCTGGTGCGGCAGGTCGTCCAACTTTACGCCCGGCTTCAACTTCAAGGTGACCAGTCTGGTAGTTGAGCCCTTATCTGCTAGGCCGTGCACCCGCCACCGCTCTCGGCCGACGTCTGTGACCTTCCCGTACGGCTCGAAGGCAAACCGTACGTCGTCGTCGGGCACGCTGTGCAGCAACCAATGCACTTTCATGCGAACGTCCTGGTTGGCAGGATCAATTACGATACAGCGGCACTTTTTCACCAGCAGCTCACCCATGCCGACAATCTTTTTCACCGCATCTTCGTCCTTGAAAGTCACCGCCCACACATGGCTCATGCGGTAGGCTCCGAGGGCAATCACTTCCGGCAGGAGCGATAACTCGGCGAGCGCATCGCGAAAATCTTCTGCCCGATACGGGCGGGCCCTAACATCACAGTGTAGAAAAACGGTGTTCAAAACAAAACGCCCTGTTGGCAAACTAGGCAAAACAACTTGGTACTCATTGTCTGAAGCAATATTCCTGTTACCGCGGCCCTGCTGGGCCGCTGAAGCCGCTCCTACGGAGCCCATGACACACACGTCCGTCACGCTCGGTGGCCGGAAATGGAATCAGCTAGCAGGCCAGAACTATTCCAGGGATCAAGGTAAGCCATGCCATTCGTGTTTCTGCTATACACACACTACGGCTTCGTGGACGACTCAGGTAAAAGTGGCAGTGCCTCCACCATCGACGTTAAACTGCGTTGAGAGCAATAGAAAAAAAACACAACGTGGCCTGCGCAGGGATTGAACCTACGACCTTCGCGTTATTAGCACGACGCTCTAACCAACTGAGCTAGCAGGCCAGAACTATTCCAGGGATCAAGGTAACCGATGCCATTCGTGTTTCTGCTATGCACACACTACGGCTGCGTGGACGACTCAGGTAAAAGTGGCAGTGCCTCCACCATCGACGTTAAACTGCGTTGAGAGCAATAGAAAAAAAACCAGAACGTGGCCTGCGCAGGGATTGAACCTACGACCTTCGCGTTATTAGCACGACGCTCTAACCAACTGAGCTAGGAGGCCTTTTTTTTTTCTTTATTACCGACTTGGCCGGGCAAACAAAACAAAAATACAATGACATGACAATAAAAGCACAGGTCAGTTTCTAGCTAGTGCACGATGATAAAATGGGTTAAATGATTTTAGTTGGTCGAGGACAGGCAGCCACTCAGGCTGAGGAGCTTGCTGTCCGAAAACTTCCTGAGTATTTTTTTTTCTTTATTGCCTGGCTTTGACACAGAAAAATTCAAAAACAAACAATTAACAAAAGACAATAAACGCTATGTACACACGACTCGTGATCAGCCAGCATGAGTCTGGCATCGTCAATTTAAAATTCACTCAAAGTACAGAGCGGCTCTAGTCTTGAGAGCCACTCCGGAGGCTCCGCAGCGGCTTTCTGAATGGCCAGAAACATGTGCGTGCTTTCGTGAAAGTAAATCCTGGCAGGTCTTGCGTCTGGGTCACAATGACAGCCTGCATTCTGGAGCGCCATATACAGTGGAGGCCTGTCAGCATTATTAAGTCAAAAGGCACCCCATCCTCATTTTCAACGCATAAGTACCGGATGCCATATGGGTCTAGTGGAAATTCTTTCTTTAGGGTAGGCTGCAATACATCCCAAAAATAAACCCCTTCCCAACAGTGTAAAAATACATGGTCTATTGTTTCCGGCTTTCTGCAAATTAAACAGTGAGATCCCCAGGGTAAAAATAATTCCTTTCCCTCTAAAAATTTTTTAACCGGTAAGGTACCGGTGTGCAGCTTAAAAAAGAAGGTTTTTGTTCCAGGCGGCACCTGCATCTTTTTCACTCTCTTTAAAACATCTTTGCCTGGGCCTCCACTGTACAAGGCCCTGTACAAGGGCACTGGGAAAACTACATCGCACAAAGCACGGTACAGTTGCTTTCGTTTCACACTGGACAGAAAGTCATTTGAAAACCGCGCGGCAAGAAACCTTACACTTTCAACAATTTCCCGGTAAAAACCGCTGACCCTACTGTACACTTCAGCACTTCCGACTACATACCCCGGCAGCAGACGCTGCAGCCTAACTTGGCATACGGTACGCAAAAACGGGTCTCTTGTGTCCCGAAAAAAACAAAAAACGATTGACCAACTGTCGCAAAAACAAATGGCCTAATCCCAGACCGCCGTCTTTTACCCGTCGGAACAGGTTGGTCCGGCTGCAGCGCTCCCATTCAGACGACCAGATAAATACGGCGAAAATTCGGTGTAACTTTTAAATACTTAACCGTGAACAGTGCAACACCTGCATTACGTACCAGAGCCTGCTGATAAAGAACAAGTTGCAAACAGTGGCTCTGGCGAAAATCGACAAGGTCGTTCCTTTCCACTTCTCCGCTCTCTCCCGTATCTCCTTGACCTGTACAGTCCAATAATGTTCACTGTCACGGTAAGCATCGAGCGGAACGCCCAAGTACTTATCTGGCGTTGTCGTTCACGGAACACTAGCAAACCGTTCAGGCGTAGATGCCCACCTTCCATGCCAAAGCCCGAGGCACTTCGACCAGTTAACCCCGCTGCCTGTAGCTTGGCTGAAATCCCGTACACATTGAACAGCCTCGCTTATGCCTCTCATGTCAACGGCAAACACAGCAATGTCATCTGCATACGCCAAGAGCTTTACTTCGGCTGCTTGTAAAGTGAATCCGTTAATACTCCTGTTTTTCATAATCTTTAAACAAAGGGTCTCCACATAAATACAAAATAAAAGGGGGCTGAGGGGACAGCCCTGGCGCACCGAACGCTGCACTCTAATGGGGGCCCCCAGACTCTTGTTAACGATCAATCTCGTCGTGCAGTTCCGGTACGCCAGGGCCACACCCTCGCTGATAACAGAACCAACATTAGCATGGCCTAATACTGAAAACAAAAGTTCATGGGCAACGCAGTCAAAAGCCTTTTCTAAATCTATCTGGAGTATAGCTAACTGATCATTGGTGTCATCACAACATTCTAATACACTGCGCGCAATGTGAATATTCGTAAAAATGGACCGTCCTTTAATCCCGCAGGTCTGGTGCGGACCAACTAATAAATGGATCACGGTCTGCAACCTTCGCGCCAAAACCTTCATGTAAATTTTGTACTCGACGTTAGTGAGTGCTATGGGTCGGTATGCGGCTACCAGTCGTAATCTGTCTATGTCGTCCGTTTTCGGAATCAGCACAGTATGGGACGAGCCATAGGACGGAGGCAGTGATTTTAGTTTAAAGGCTTCATTAAAGATGACCGTCAAGACCGGGGAAATTATATGTTTAAATTCTTTGTAGAATGCCGCGCTGAACCCGTCCGGTCCAGGCGACTTACCTGGGTTTAAACTGTCTATTGCTTGCTCGACTTCCAATTGAGTTATCTCCTGCTCTAATCTGTCTTTAGTTTCGTCGTCCAGACGCGGCATCTCGGCCAGAAACGCCTCCTTAAAAGTGATAACATCTACCGGATGCAATGCGAAGAGCGCCTGGTAATGCTTTGATATGATCGATGTCCGTTTTTGCAACACCTCTCCATTCTATTTCGTTTATGTGATTTCTTTCGGCACGGGCCTTTTCTAAACCAAGCGCTCGTTTCGTTGGCGCTTCCCCTGCTGCCATGTCTTCTGCCCTTGCCCTCACCAGCGCTCCCCGATAACGTTCTTCTTCGATAAGCTGTAACTTTTGTTTGGTTTTTCTTATGTCTTCTATTCATTTACCAGGCGCTCGTCATTCCTGTTTTGTCATCTTCTGAAGCAGTGCCTTTAGCTCCATTTCCTGCTTTTTCCCCTCATGACGTATACAGGTGGCTCTTTCTATGGCTTTTAATTTTAAAGTTTCTTTAGTGAGCTCCCACTACTGCCAAATCCTCATGTTGCTACTTGGTTCTATTTTTGCTATTTCTTCCCTTACAGCTCGGTTATAAAATTCATCCTGAAGTAGCTTCTCGTTTAGCTTCCACATTTCCCACGAAAAACCATTCCCCTTCTTAACGATTCCTATGCAACATTGAACTAAACAGTCGTCAGAAAATGAAACCGGCACAACTCCATAACTATTGCATTTAGGTACAGTATCAGCGGATGCATAAATGCGGTCTAGCCATGCGTGACTTGAGCCCTCGAATCGTGTGTACTTTACAGCACGCGCTCCTTCAAGACACTCAGCCACATCCTCGAGGTTGCAGTTCAGAATCATTCGCAACAACACTTGAGTGCTCTTATCTCGGAAATTTCGGACGCTTGTCTTGTCGCGCGCACTAAGGACACAGTTGTAATCGCCCATAACAATGAGCTGCCTGTCCGTGCGAAGCCGTTCTTCGACACTTTCAAAAAACGCTGCTCGGCCATCGACCGCATTAGGAGCGTACAGACAAACAATGCGCCAGTCAGTGTTGCACAGCGAAAAATCTATGGACACGTATCGACCCGACAAACACGAATGATGACCGTGTACCTCTAGTCCCGGCAACTTCTTGACAAACAGAATACAACCAGCCGATGTGCCCACCGCATGGCTGACAACGGCAAAATATCTAGACGTGAAACGTCGCACCATGCTCCCGGTCTCTTCCTCACCATCGACTTTAGTTTCCTGCACTGCTAATATATCAATATTTTGCTCCGTTATAAGTCGGTACAGCTGGCTTTGTTTTCTTTTGCCTGCCAGGCCTCTGACATTTAAGGTGGCGACTTTGAACGGAGTTGCAGAAGCCATTTCAACTTAAGAAGAAGGGACCGAAAGCATGGTGCTTACCTCCCGCGCCCGGCATGTCGCTAGACGATGCCGTCGCCGCCGGTGTCATCCGGCGCGAGCACATGGACCTGGTCAGGCGGCGCCTTGTCGCCGCCACGCTTGTCAGTCGGGATGTTTGGGCGCCGCCGCAGGCTGGGCCGTCGCGCTTGCGGCGTCTTTGCCGGCGGCGGTTCCTCCACGCTGGGCTCTGCTGCCTTCTCCCCGTCGGCCTTCGTCTCTGCGTGCGTACGCTTCGCTGGGGTGGTCACGCCGGTGCTCATACGGGCGTCGGTCTTCTCGTCGCGGTTCTCGCTGGCCGCCTTTGTTTCCGCTTCCACGTGCTCTGGGGGGCTCGGGTTATCTTTGGGCGTCTCCAGAGGCGTCAAAGGTTGGTCACAGATGGGCGACCCGCTATCCTTTGCGCCAGCCGCGTCGGTGTTGCTGGTCGAAACCGCAGGCTCAACCCCCGCCGTTTTGCCCGTGTCGTCGATGCCGCTCGCTGCTTCCTCCGCTTTGACGACGTCCATGAGCTCTGCGGAGTCACTCGCCGCTACACGCCCGGTAGCCGACGAGTAGGTGCGCACGCAGTCGGCCTCGGAGTGACCGTAGCGTCGGCACATCGAGCACCTGGGCACCTTGCAATCACGGCGCACGTGCCCCGCGCCGCCGCAGCGCAGACACTGCATCGGCCGCCCGGGCACCACCACGAGAGCCAACTCGCCAGCAACTCGAACCTGGTGGGGCAGGTCGTCTACCTTAATGCCTGGCTTCAGCTTTAGGAGCACGGTCCTCGTGGTGGACCCCTTCTCCTTCATGCCAGCGACGCGCCAACGCTCCCGGGTGACCTCGGTCACGTTGCCGAACGCCGCGAATGCCGTACGGATGTCCTCGTCGGTGACGCCGTGTAGCATCCAGTGGAGGCGCAGCTTTACCTGGTGGTCTTCTGGGTCAAAAACAATGCAGCGGCGTCCCTTGACTTCCAGCTCCTTCGTGGCGGCCAGTTTCTTTGCGGCGTCGGCGCTGCTGAAGGTCACAGCCCACACGTGGTTTATCTGGTACGGTCCCAACGCCACGACGTCGGGGAGCGCACCAACGTTGGCTAGGGCGTCCCTGAAGTCTTCGACCCTGTAGGGTCTCACACGCACGTCCCCGTGCAGAAAAACCGTGTTTAACACAACACGTCCGGTGGGCAGGGTAGGCAGAACGATCTCGTAGTCCTTATCAGCGTCGCTGGCAAACCTGTTTCCGCGGCCGGCAACGGCCGCTATCGCCGCTCCGTGGGAGCCCATGATTCTGCGTCCGTCACGCTCGGTGGCTGGAAGTAGAATGAACTTCCTGAGTATACATGATGCTCTCAATGAAATACTGATGAGCCGGATTCACAACAACATGTTCATGCCTGACATCCATTCGCGTACGCCATAGGCTGTGCATGCAGAGCAACATTAGCAGGTCGCAAGGCACTTCACCTGGCTCTGCACATGGTAGGAAGCGTATTCCAAAAGGAGTCAGGGGGAAATCTTTTTTCAGTGTGCGCTTCAACACATCCCAAAGAAAAACAGCGTCATGACAGTCGAGAAAGATATGTTCTATAGTTTCCACTTTCTTGCAAATAAGACACTCTACTGACCAAGGTACAAAAAGGCCTTTGCTTTGCAACCATGGCTTCACTGGGAGGGTTCCAGTATGCAATTGAAAAAAGAAAGAACGCACTGAAGGCTTCACCGGCATTCTTTTGACTCTTTTTAGCACATCCCTTTCGGGACCCAGAAGATAACCACTGCGATAAACAGGCGCTGGCAGAAACACATCAAGCAGGTCCTTGTACATCTTTTTTCTTGTTACAAAGGTTAGATACTCATGGGAAAATTTTGACCGAAGGATACGGACTGCTGCAACAACTTCTTGCAAAAAAGCACTTAACCCACTCCGCCCTGCAGACATAGATGACACAACATAATCAGGTAGTGATTCTGACAATCGCACTTGTATAACAGTTCGCAGAAAATCATTATCTTGACGCAAGAAAAAGAATCTAGTGACTATCTGTCTCAGAAATAAATTTTACAACCCTAGCCCCCCGTTCCGCACCTTGTGGAACAGATTGCATCGGCTGGTACGTTCCCATGTTGACGCCCAAATAAATGTTGCAAACACTCTGTGCAACCTTTGCACTGAAGTCCTTGGCAAAGTTAACGCTTGCAGAACGTAAAAAATCCTCGCTACTAAAAACATGTTGCACACCGTAGCTCTTCCGAACATGGAAAAGTTGTGACCGCCCCATTTGCTTCTCTGAGCTTTGACTCGTTCGGTTTCATGGGCCCAATATTCTTTGTGCTCTCTGTAGTTGGTTAGCGGCACGCCGAGGTACTTTCCTGGCGTGTCTACCCACTTCATTCGACAGAATACTTCTGGCGTGGCCTGCCACTTTCCATGCCAAAAACCAAAACATTTCTGCCAGCTTATCGCGCAGCCACTTGCATCAAGAAAATTTACGGCTTCTCTCACCACTTCTTGCACGCTTTCCTGGTCTCTGCAGAACACTGCTATATCATCTGCATATGCCAATACCTTCACTTCATTATGACAAAAGGCGTAACCTCGAATGTTTTGCGTAGTTAACAGCTTTAAACAAAAGGGCTCCAGGTAAAGTGCAAAAAGCAGTGGAGAAAGAGGGCAACCCTGCCTCACTGACGACAAGACAGGAATACTATTACTCAGGCGGTTATTAATTATGAACCTTGATGCACAGCCATCATTAACCATTTTCACGCCATCAGTGATGATACATCCTACATTCACATGTTCCAAAAGCACGAACAAAATTTCATGCACAACTTTATCAAACGCCTTATGCAGGTCCAGTTGCATCATGGCGACACGACCCTCCTTTGCATCACACATTCAAGGACACTTCTAGCTACGTGTATGTTAGTAAAAATGGATCTTTCTTTTATGCCGCAGGTCTGGTGTGGGCCAACAAGGGTTTTAATTACTGTTTGGAGTCGTCCGGCTAGCACTTTCATATAAATTTTGTAGTCTACGTTAGTTAAGCTTATTGGGCGGTAACACTCAACTGACTGCAACCTACTCGGGTCGTCCGATTTTGGGATCAACACCACGTGGGAAGTTCGAAAAGACGGCGGATTTAACTTTCTTTCGTAACACTCGCTTATTACGCGCTGTAATGCTATTGCCATTTCTGTTTTCAAAGCCTTGTAAAGTGCGGCACCGAGGCCGTCCGGCCCAGGCGACTTCTTCAAGCTCAGCTGCTGTATTGCAGCTTCGATTTCTGCTGCCGTTATGGGCTCCTCAAGTACCTGCGCCAGGTCCTCCTCGACTCTTGGCATTAGCGACAGGAATGCAGTTTTGTAATGTTCAACATCAGGCGTTTTAAGGCTGAACAAGTTTTGGTAATATTCCAGAAACGCCCTTTCAATCACCTCAGATTTGGAAGTTACGTAATTGCGATAACAAATTTCCTTTATCTCTTTCGAAACTGCATACTGTTTTTCGTCGCTGAGCGCCCTTTTTGTGGGCGTCTCCCCAAGCCAAAATCTTTCGCTGCGTGCCCTTATCACAGCACCTCGATATTTCGTTTCATCTATTAGTTCAAGCTTACTTTTGGACTCTTATTTCTTGTCTGTACAACCCCGGCTTGACGCCTTCCATGCTGAGCATGAAATCAAGCTCGGTACTAAGTTCCTTTTCTTGCTGTTTTTCTCTACGCTTTAAAACACATGCTCTTTCAATAGCGGCCACTTTCACGTCGCATTTAAATTGTTCCCATGTTTGTATAAAGTCTGTCTCTTTTTCTAACAAGCTTTTGACTGAGTCTTTTAGTTTCTTGCAAAACTCGTCATCGTCCAACAATGAGTCATTAAATTTCCATAATTCCCAACTAAACTTGACAGTCCTTTTCCTCTCCCCAAGTGTGATCACGACTAAAGAATCATCACTGAAGCTGACGTGCACAGTCTGGTACTGGGAACACAAGGGCACAACTTCAGAAGGAACATAAATTCTGTCCAGCCTTGCGTGACTAACGCCTTGGAAATGCGTGTACTGTGCTTGTTCTGAACCTTGCATTATAATGCCAATATCTTCCAATTCTGCTTCATTAATTATCTCAGACAGTAGCTCGGCACTCGTGTCCTGCAGGGTTTTGTTGCTTGTTCTATCTTCAGGTCTACACACGCAGTTGAAATCTCCAAGCAATAGTACACGCTTTTCTGTCAGCAGGAAAGGTTGAACACGGCGAAAAAAGGCATCTCGTTCGGGAATTCTATTAGGTGCATATACACACACAGCGCTCCACTCTACACCAGAAAAGTAAAGATCGCATGCTACAATCCGGCCACTTTCACAGGAAAATACAGTTTCCAAAGCGATTTTGCCGTTTCGAGTTAAAATCAGACACCCTCCCGACTTTCCTTTTGCATGGCACACGCAAACACTGAACTGTGCACGGTAAATTTCTGCCATCGCATCTGTCAACTCTTCGCTTTCAATTTTTGTCTCTTGAACAGCCAACAGATCGATTTCGTTTTCGAACAAGAGACGTTTAAGCTGATTTTGCCTCCTTCGCGCAGAAAGACCTCTCACGTTCGGTGTGGCAATACGCAAGCTAGATGTTAGTTGAGGCGCCATCTAAATGGTTGGGATTCGCCGCTCTCAAAGTGACATCGGTTTGCAGCTCACCTCATCAAAAATCCTTCCAGCTTGCAAAGTACGGCGGTGTCAGCACTGAACCCGATCGAAGACCGGGTTACCAACACGAAGACCCTGCAAGGCACCTCCGCTAAGGCGGAGGGGCAGCCGACGAAGTCCTACGATCAGGAGGGATGTTCGGCTTGGGCTTGTAGGCCGCACGTCGAACAGGAGGCGCTTTGGGAAGAGTTCCTCATGGTCCGTCCCGTCGTAGCTCGTCGCCTTGTCATCAACTTCGTCTTGCGCCCTCTTCGCTGGCAAAGTTGACGCCGCGGGCATCTCCGTGTCAACGTCCTTCTCGTCGGTCGATTCCAAAACCGTCTCAGCTGCACCTACCGCAGCATCATCTGCTTTTCCCGCGTCCGCCTCAGCTCTGGTGTCAGGCACAGGCGGTTCTTCTGAGTTGGCAGCCTCATGTTCCGTGGGAAGCGTTGCTTTTTCTGAGGCTATGCTTTTCGGTACTGCGTCTTCCCGACTCTCACGGGTCGCCTCTACTGCGTCGACTTCGTCCATAATATGCTCCTCAGTAGTATCCCTACGACCAGGACCAGCTACGGTAGCATATGTTCGCACGCACTGGGCGTCGTCGTGGCCGAAGCGACGACAGAGCCCGCAACGTGGCACACGGCACTCCCGACGTATGTGTCTTGTGCCGCGGCACCGGAGGCAGAGCGGAGCTCTGCCAGGAACGTGGACGAGTGCGACGTCCTCTCCAACACGCAGCTGGTGCGGTAAGTCCTCGATGGTAACGCCCACCTTCAGCTTCAATGTCACTGAGCGCGTAGTAGACGACTTGTCGACGCAGCCTTTGACTCTCCACTTGTCCCGAGTTGTGTCGGTCACTTTTCCAAAAGTCGCCAGAGCTGCCTTCACGTCGTCATCTTTCACGCCGTGTAGCATCCAGAACAGCTTCAGCCTGACGCCCTGGTTGCATGGGTCAATGACCACACTGCGGTGGTCCTTGACGTTGAACGCCTCCGCCTGTAGCATTTTGTTTTTTCCTTCTTCATTGCAGAATGTCATGGCCCAAACATGATTCATCTGATATGCCCCGAGGGCAACCACTTCCAGCAGCAATGACTGACGCTCAAGAGCGTCACGAAAGTTTTCAACACGGTATGGCCTGGCTTGGACGTCGCCATGCGAAAAAACAGTATGCAAAACGCTCGAACCTGTTGGCAAATGCGGCAAAATCAGATGGTAGCCCTCGCTCGGTTTGATCGTACTCCTGATACCGCGGCCCGGCTGGGCCGCTAAATCCGCTCCTTGGGAGCGCATGATACACACGTCCGTCACGCTCGGTGGCCGGAAGTAGAATCAGCTAGCAGGCCAGAACTATTCCACGAGTCAAGGTAACCCATGCCATTCGTGTTTCTGCTATGCACACACTACGGCTGCGTGGACCACTCAGGTAAAAGTGGCAGTGCCTCCACCATCGACGTTAAACTGCGTTGAGAGCAATAGAAAAAAAAACAGAACGTGGCCTGCGCAGGGATTGAACCTACGACCTTCGCGTTATTAGCACGACGCTCTAACCAACTGAGCTAGCAGGCCTTTTTTTTTCTTTATTGCCGTCTGTGACATCAAAACAAAAACGGTACAAATGATAAAAACATCAGTCTAACTTGGCTGACGTATCAGGGCTTAAAATCTTCTCAAAGCGACCAGTTCATCAAATACAGTAATCCATTCAGGTGGGTCAGCTTGTGCTCGGTAAATTTCTCTCAAGCTGGCAACACTTTCAATAAAGTTTTCGCGCACCGAGCGAACGTTAACATCCGCGTGTCGCACTTGCATCCGTGTCCTCCAGAGGCTGTGGAGGCCCAGAAGCATGATTAAGTCATACGGTACTCCTGCTTCATTCTGAACAGGCAAGAATCTGATGCCGTAGGGGTCCAGGGGAAAACCTTTTTTGACTGTTCGTTGGAGCACATCCCAATAGAAAATAGGGTCCCAACAGTCCAGAAATACATGTCCTACTGTCTCGGGTTTTTTGAATAATACAGTTTGTGGTCCATGGGACAAAAATTCCCTTTTCGTGCAGCCGCGTTTTAACAGAAAGTGTATTCGAGTGCAATTTAAAGAAAAAAGATTTCGTAGATGGGTTCACAGGCATATTTTTAACTCTCTTTAATACATCGTGCCCTGGGCCTCCACGATAAGGTAACCGGTAGATTGGGGTCGGTAACATGGTGTCCACCAGATCCTTATACAGCTTTTTCTTTGACACTTTAGATAAGTACTCAAGGGAAAATCGCACATGGAGCAGCCTAAAAGAGAGTACAACCTCTCGCGTGTAACCATTGACAGTGCCACACATATTCGCACAAGATGAGACGACAAATTCAGGAAGAAGTCTCTGCAACCACACTTGGATAACAGTCATAAGAAAATTATCCCTTTGATTTCGAAGAAAGAAAAAACGCGAAACAACTTGACGCAGAAATAAATGCACAAGGCCGAGGCCTCCTTTTTTCACTGAAAGAAACAGATTGGTAACACTGGTTCTCTCCCAGTTTGACGACCAAATGAAAACACCAAATACTCGATGCATCTTTTGAATACTGGCCCGAGATGCGCACAGCACATTCATCAAATATCATATTTTGGATACAAGGAAAAGATTTCAGACGGAGGCTCGCGCAAACATTGATAACTGCCTCCCTTTCCAGGCATCTGCTTTCTCCCTCGCCCTTGACATATCCTCATTCCAGTGTTCACTTGCATCGCGATAATGCACTAGGGGGACGCCGAGATATTGCGTCGGCAAAGACGACCATGGCATCCTGAAAAAGTGTTCAGGCATGGCTTCCCAGTCGCCATGCCAAAAGCAAGAGCTTTTGTCCCAGTTTATGAGACACCCCGTTTGTTTGCAAAATTTATCCACCGTGCTGATCACCTCGGTAATGCTGCCTCTGTCTGAACAGAATACCGCAATATCGTCCGCATAAGCAAGGATTTTGACGTGAGTCGACTGCAATCGAAAGCCCGTGATGCTCTCACTTCTGATGATAGCTAAGCACAATGGCTCCAAGTAGGCCGCAAACAGCAGAGGCGATAGCGGGCATCCCTGCCTTACCGACGAATGAACTGCTATCCTGTCTGTGAGGCCACCATTAACAATAATGCGCGTGGTGCAGTTTGCATATGCCATCTTGACACCTTCTGCAATAATACGTCCTACATTAGCGTGCTCCAAAATGCTGAAAATGACATCATGGGAAACGCGATCGAAGGCTTTTGCCAGATCTAGTTGCATCATTGCGATGCGGTCCCCGAGCACATCGCAACATTCCAGCACCGTCCCGTGCGACGTGCACATTTGTGGCGATACTCCTACCTTTGAGTCCGCAAGTCTGGTGCGGCCCAACCAATTTCGTAATTATGCTCTGCAATCTCTTTGCTAATACCTTCATGTACAATTTATAGTCCACGTTGGTGAGGCTTATCGGGCGATAGTTCCCCACCAACAACCTCTTTTCTGGGACATCTGATTTCGGAATCAATACTATGCACGACGTGGTGAATGAGAGTGGCACTTGTTTTCTTTCATAAGCTTCATCTAGAACTCTTAGCAGTAACTGAGCGACTGTGGACTTAATTGCTTTGTAAAATTCGGCCCCTATTCCATCAGGTCCTGGAGCTTTTCCCGCTTGCAGGTCTTCGATTGCACTCTCTATTTACGCCGCCGCGGTGGCTCAGCGGTTACGGTGCTCGGCTGCTGTCCCGCAAGACGCGGGTTCGATCCCGGCCGCGGCGGCTAGAATTTCTTTGGAGGAGAAATTCTAGAGGCCCGTGTACTGTGCGATGTCAGTGCACGTTAAAGAACCCCAGGTGGTCGAAATTTCCGGAGCCCTCCACTACGGCGTCTCTCATAGCCTGAGTCGCTTTGGGACGTTAAACCCCATAAACCAACCAACCAACCAATCTCTATTTCTTTTGCAGTTATGGGCTGCTCAAGACGCTCCTTTACTTCGTCCTGAAGTCTCGGCAGGAGAGGCAAAAAGTCAACCAGGAAGGCCTCATTCATGTCACGCGTATGTCCAATAAGCTCAATGTACTGCTCTTCAAATAGCTGCTTGATTGTAAAAGCGTCACTCGTGACTTCATCTCCGTTCCTTATCTGCCTGATTTCGTTTTGGCAAGCATAACGCTTTTCGTCACACAAAGCTCGCTTCGTCGGCGTTTCACCAGCCCACAGTTTCTGTGTCCTTGCGCGTATAACGGCAGCTTTATACCTTTCAGTGTCTAAGCGTTCGAGCAGGCTTTTCACCTCCCTTAGGTCCTTAGAAAACTTCCCAGGCTCGGAGCTTTCCATGCCTATTAAAAATTGCAGTTGTTCGCGAGCTGCTTTTTCTTCCTGTTTTTCTTCGTATCGCTTCAAGCAACTTTTTTCAATGGCCCTTCTTTTTATCCACTCCTTGAAATCTTTCCATTGAACCGCAACAACGCTGGGTCGCTCCTCAAGCAGCTTCTGCATTCCATCCGCAATATCAGTTACGAATTCCTCGTCCTCTAAGAGCTTTACATTAAATTTCCAGAGATTCCATTTAAATCTTGTCTTTCTTTGCTTTATGCCGAAACTTGCGATCACTAGGCAATGATCACTAAAAGCTACAGGTATAACTTTGCAACTCGTGCAACGAGAAACGAGATCTATGGCTTGCAAAAAAGAAAGAACTAAGGGATGCAGATTCGAAAATCTTTTTGAATGAAAACCTGACAGCCCATAACAAAAAGCTACTGTGGCTCATGAAAACTAAAGCTACCGAAAAGGAATACAAGTTTGCCTGGGTGAAAAATGGAAAACTGTTCGTGCGGCGCAACGCGCGTGATAAGATTATCAACATTACAACCATTGAAGACTTGGAGCTGATACGATAACCCATGACCAAAATGCACTTTAACAGATGGCCATTTAGAAATGATGGCTTGCTTTTCAGATCTGGATCATCCTCCAACTTTAGGCTATCACAGCACAGATTCTTTCAGGCGTTGCAAAGCTCAGAATAGCTCTAGTTTTTCCTTGTTTCATTTAAACGCTCGAAGTCTAAGAAATAAGAAAGAACCTGTTGATTTACTTTTAGAAACTTTTCGTCATGAATTTGATCTCTTGGCATTTACCGAAACCTGGTTCTCAAATGAACACGACGTCTTTAATTTTGAAGGTTACAAATCTACATCAGTATTTCGAACAAAGAAACGTGGCGGAGGCGTTACGATATACATAAAAAACAATCTTAACTTTAATGTCATCACAGAATATACTGCTATAAATTCTAGTTATGAAACGATCATGATAGGATGTGTCAACACAATATTTGTTATCATGTACCGGCCTCCCAATGGAACCGTAGGTGTGTTTTTGGATTTTCTTGAAAATGTACTAGAATACTGTGCAGACATTGGCAAGCATGTTGTTTTATGTGGAGACTTAAATATTGATTTTGCCTCTCCTCAGCCTAACAAACAAAAGCTTGAAGATATCCTCCTTTGCTTCGGATGTGAAAACCTGATTCATGTACCGACTAGAGTAACAGAAATATCTGCGTCCTTACTGGACCTGTGTTTTACAAATTATGATTTGAATGACCTAGAAGCTGGAGTGTTATCATATGAAATAAGTGATCACCTGCCAATATTTTTATTTCTGAAGCACATTAAAACTAGGGAACCTCAAAATAACACCCCTAAAACCATAAAATATAGGAATTTTTGTGCAGAAAAAGTAACACTTTTTCAGAACTTACTAGCAGAAACAAGCTGGGAACAAGTATATTCTTCAGCCGATCCTGTTCTAGCGTATGATGTCTTTGTCAGCGAAGTTAAAAAGCAATACGAACTTGCATTTCCTGTCGATGAATTTCGAAAAACAAAAAAGGCAAGGAAACCCTGGATAAACGCTGCCCTTGTTAGAAGAATAAAGAAACGTGACAAGATGTTCGCACTATTTATCAAAACCAGGGATCCAAATACTCTTACCCAGTTCAAAAAATTCAGAAATAAACTTAATTCTGATATCAAACGTTCGCGAGCCATGTATTACGAAAGCAAGTTCACTGAGATTTATAACAATCCCAAAAAAGTTTGGACCACCGTAAATAATTTGATGTCTAAGGGTGAGAGAAGGGACCTTACCGAATTGACAATTGAAGGTGTGCCTTGCACAGGGACCCCGCTGGCAAACAAATTTAATGATCACTTTTTAGCTGCTGGGGCTCCCAATCCCAACATAGACAATAATATTCAGCATAAAACACACATGAAATCAATATTCAGGGACTCGATTTTCCTGGTTCCTACAACTTCAGAAGAAATTTGTGCCATTATACGACAGCTAAGTAATAGTAAATCTTCTGGAATAGATGATCTCAGGGTCCAACCCATAAAATCAGTAGCACAGCATGTCAGCAGTCCGCTTTCTCACATATGTAATTTAATCCTTTCTACTGGGGTGTTCCCTCATGAGCTAAAGATTGCGAAAGTGTCAGTAATTTTTAAAGGGGGAAACGAAAACGACTTAAACAATTACCGACCAATATCGGTTTTGCCAGTCTTTTCAAAAATTATGGAGCAGGTTATTTACATTCGCTTAATAAATTTTTGTAAACAAGAAGGTATAATTGCAGAACAACAATATGGCTTTCAGAAAGACAAGTCCACTGAAAAAGCATTACTTAACACTAAAGATAAAATAATAAGCAACTTTGAGCAAAAATATCATACAATAGGACTTTTCCTTGACTTCAAGAAAGCGTTCGATTCCATCAAACACAATATATTGTTGCAAAAGTTATACAACTATGGAATCAGAGGAATCGCATTTGACTTAATAAAAAGTTACTTAGATAGTCGACAACAATACGTGCAGATAAACCAAGCAAAATCAGGTCTAGGAACAATAAAATACGGGGTCCCACAAGGCTCCATCTTAGGGCCCTTACTGTTCTTGTTTTATATTAATGACATTATCGATATTCCACTTACGCCAGATATAATCCTGTATGCAGACGATACTAATGTATTTTTTTCTGGAACAGACTTAGAAATGCTTGAAAGGCAAACAAACAGCTGGCTAAGCAACCTATCACAATGGCTTAACATTAATCAATTAGCCTTGAACACTAATAAAACAAAGTACATTATTTTCCGTCCCAGAAATAAAGCCATCAGTAGAGAACCTATTATACAATTTCGTGGGGAACACCTAGAACGAGTAAACTGTCACAAATTTCTGGGGGTTATTTTTCAAGAAAATCTGAGCTGGTCTTTGCACATAGAAAAAATACGAAAAGATATTTCCAGATCAATCGGAATTATCTTTAAAGTAAAGAACTTACTACCAATGTGGTTAAAAAAACAGTTGTATTATAGTCTAGTTTTTTCTCGTTTGCAATATTGTATTCTTGTCTGGGGAACTACGACAAAAACAAACATGGAAAACCTGCTTATACTACAAAAACGAGCCATACGATTAATAGAAAACTCTCCATATAGAGCCCCCTCAGCCCCACTTTTCGCAAAACATCAGATATTAACTATCACGAATATCATGAACAAAAGAGTAGCTTTGAAAATATATGATCAAATAAAAATGGACCCGGCTGGGTTCTCGCAAACTTTCTTCTTTAGAGACCACGACCATAACCTTCGGCATATTACCTGTAGAAAAGAACTAGTGCGTACGAACTACGGTACACAAACGCTAAATTATCGAATCGCTGATCTTCTAAATAAGTACCCGGGTATTATAGAAATCATTCACGACAGTCGTTCCATGAAAGCATTTAGCAAAAAGCTAACCCATTTCTTTTTGTGACATAGCAATGGCTTACTTTTTCTGCACATATCTGCCCTATAAAAAAAAAACAAAAAATCCATGTTCTATTAGAAAAGAAAACCTTACTTTGGCCGGCTTAGTTAAGCTCTTCATGCCTTTTGTTATGTTCAGGGACACCGATATTTGTATTTTATGTGCAATTCTGTGTAACAATGTTGACTGACGAATATACTTTTTGCAGCATTTCTTAATTGTGTGCCTTAAGTGAATATGTGCTGTTTTTCTTGTTTCTTCTTTTTTTTGTTTTCGTGTATAATGTTATATGCAATGTCTCTTTGGTGTTACGGTCTGTTTTCTTTGGTTAAACCTGCCCACTGCTCAGTTGTAGAGTGTAAAGGGGGCGGACGCTTCGTCAGGCAACTTTTGATTGCCTTTTTGTTCGCCTCCTCGGCAACCAAGTGTTGTTGAAATAAATCTGAATCTGAATCTGAATAAATTCTGTCCAACCTGGCATGACTATTACGTTGAAAATGAGTGAACTGAGGTCGATTCCCTTCGGTAAATATACTGCCAATATCCTCTAAGCTATTATCATAAGCCAGAGATTGAAGCAATTGAGCACTCTTATCATGCACAGGTGTACCCTTCACTAGATCATTAGCGGCACACACACAATTAAAATCTCCCAACAGCAATAACACTCGGTCGCAAACAAGGTAGGGCTCCAAACGGGTAAAGAGATCAAAACGCTCAGATTCAGCATTTGGAGCATACACACATGTAATGCGCCAACATAAATTGGAAAAAGAAAAATCTACAACAGTAAGCCGTCCACTAGGGCAAGAAAAAACCGACTCGATAGTGATGCCTAAATTATTTTGGACAAATAATACGCACCCACCCGCGTTGCCAACGGAATGGCAAACACAAACGTTAAAGGCTGCACGAAAGGTGGACACCATGCGATCAGTGGATTCCTCACTTTCGATCTTAGTCTCTTGGACTGCAACTATGTCAAGCGCGTTTTCAGCAAGCACGCGGTTAAGCTGGCACTGACGCCGTCGTGCACCAAGGCCTCTCACATTCAAAGTTGCTACATGTAAAGCTGTTTCTAGTTTCATCGCCATGCCCTATGAAAAGGAGACTTGAGTCCCACAGTACCCCTCATAGTCAGCCGAGCAGTGTTCGTAAACTCACTGTGCATGTACGGTGTCGCCTTTCCAGATATCCGAGTGCAGGCGTCGGGAACCCATGGGTAATTCCTTTGCCAGCAGTTCCAGATCCGCGCACACAGTCTGATGAGTACCACTCCTCACAAAAAAAAAAAACAAGGAAAAAAAGAAAAGCAAGAAAAAACACCACAAATGCACATTGCAGAACTACGGAGGCGGTTTCCCCGCCTGCCTTGTCTCGGCCATGACGTTCGGCCGCGGCTTGAACATCGGACGCCGGATTCCCGGGGTCTTCGACGGCGGTTCGTCGCTGCCACCATCAAGATGCGTCTTTTCGCCGGCGCTTTCCTCGCGGGAGCGTTTTCCAGCCGTTAGGGTGCCAGCCTCCTCACTGAAGTCCATGCCTTCGGTGTTGGCAGGTTCAGCGCTGTCCGGAGGTTCCGCCGCGGCTTCTGTCGCGCCCTTCGGCGCGCCATCGCCATCCTGTTGAAAGGCACTCTGAACTTGTACTACACTCGCCGGTACCTCACTTGACGTCGCCTTCTGCTTCGTCAAAACCGTAAGCGACGGCCCTTCCCTCGCTGCTGGTTGCCCGTCTGCACGGGCTGCATCTTCCGCATCAGCCTCGTCCATCAGCAACTCAGACGAGTCTACTCCTGCACCGGGGCCGGTAATGCTCGCGTAAGTGCGGGCACACTGTCCGTCTTCGTGGCCGAACCGTCGACAGGCTCCGCAACGCGGGACTCGGCATTTCTTACGGATGTGTCCCGCACTCCGACAGCGTAGGCACAACGGTGGTCTGCCCGGTACAACAACGAGCGCCAGCTCACCGCTAACGTTCAGCTGGTGCGGCAGGTCGTCCAGCTTCACGCCAGCTCTCAACTTCAACGTGACGAGTCTAGTAGTCGAGCCTTTTTCTGACATACCACTCACGCGCCAGCGCTCGCGGGCAACTTCCGTCACTTTTCCGTACGGCGCAAAGGCAGCCCGTACATCCTCGTCGGGCACGTTGCGTAGCAGCCAGTGAAGTTTCAGTCGCACGTCTTGGTTGGCCGGGTCAATCACCAAGCAGCGGCCTTTTTTCACTGCCAGCTCACCGACACTAATAATCTTGGTCACCGCTTCAGCATCCTTGAAAGTGACGGCCCAGGCGTGGCTCATCCGATATGCCCCCATTGCGATAACATCGCGGAGCAGCGACTGCTCTGCTAAAGCGTCGCGGAAATTTTCCACCCGGTACGGGCGGGCCCTGATATCGGCGTGCAAAAAAAACCGTATTCAAAACGAACCGACCTGTAGGCAGTGCTGGCAAAACAACCTGGTAAGTATTTTCCTGTTGACTGGCCCTGTCACCGCGGCCTGACACGGCCGCTGAAGCCGCTCCATCGGAGCCCTGCATCCTGCGTCCGTTCACTGGCGTGGCCGGAAGCAGAATCCACTGAGCTAGCAGGCCAGAACTATTCCAGGAGTCGAGGTAACCCATGCCATTCGTGTTTCTGCTATGCACACACTACGGCTGCGTGGACCACTCAGGTAAAAGTGGCAGTGCCTGCAACATCGACGTTAAACTGCGTTGAGAGCAATAGAAAAAAAAATGGCTGAGGCTTAACTTGGTTAAGCCTGGAGAATGCGAAGCATCATCGTGTCGCGTGATTTGGAGGCGCACAACCACAGCGACGGCGCGAGGTGGGCCCCCGTTTCTCCACTGTCGTGACGTCATTGTGTCACGTGGTGTGACGTCATGTATCACGTGATTTGGAGGCGCATAAACACGGTGAAGGGCTGAAGTGGTAGCTAAAGTAGTATGCTTCGCATAAAACAGAACGTGGCCTGCGCAGGGATTGAACTTACGACCTTCGCGTTATTAGCACGACGCTCTAACCAACTTAGCTAGCAGGCCAGAACTATTCCAGGGATCAAGGTAACCCATGCCATTCGTGTTTCTGCTATGCACACACTACGGCTGCGTGGACCACTCAGGTAAAAGTGGCAGTTCCTCCACCATCGACGTTAAACTGCGTTGAGAGCAATAGAAAAAAAAACAGAACGGGGCCTGCGCAGGGATTGATCCTAAGACCTCCGCCTTATTAGCACGACGCTCTAACCAACTGAGCTAGCAGGCTTTTTTTTTTATTGCCTGTTTTGACAACGATAACAAACAATCACACAAACAAACCGCTAAAACGCGTGAACCGGCCTACGGTCAACGTGGTTGTTTAAAACTTCTTGAGGGCTGCAAGCTCATCCAGCACGCCAAGCCATTCGGGTAGCTCCGATTGGGCTCGGTAGCATTCCCGCACACGCACAACACTTTCAATGAAATTTTCTCTCACAGGTCGAATGTTTACATCGGCATTTCGCACTGACATCCTGGTTTTCCATATGCTGTGGAGGCCCAGTAGCATGATGAGATCATAAGGAACATCTCGGTCATCGTCTACCGCTAAGAACCGGATTCCGTACGGCGTGATTGGCAGGTCTTTCTTTATTGTTCTTTGTAGAATGTCCCAATGGAATACCGGATCCCAACATTCTATAAACACATGCTCGACTGTCTCAGGCTTTTTGCAGAGCATACAGTTAACCGTCCATGGCACAAAAATGCCCTTTTGTTCTAGCCAGGTTTTAACTGGCAGAGTGTTAGTATGGAGTTTGAAGAAAAAACTTTTCACGTTAGGATTTACTGGCATACGTTTCACCCTTTTCAGAACATCTTGCCCTGGGCCTCAGCAACCAAGCTGTCGATACACTGGTGCAAGCAGCATGACATCCAACAAATCTTTATACAGTTTCTTTCTCGACACATAACTTAAATAATCTAAAGAAAAGCGCACTTTCAGCATGTTAAAAGCCGTTACAACTTCGCCCCAAAATCCTCTTACGGCTGTCGTTCTTTTATCAGAACAGGACACCAAAAACTCAGGCAAAGCATTGCGCAGGCGCACTTGCACAAAAGTACACAAAAAGGGATCATTCTGGTCTCGCAGAAAAATAAAACGCGACACAATCTGTCTGATAAACAAATTCACAAGCCCCACTCCCCCTTTTCGAACGGAAAGAAACAGATTTGTCCAACTCGTACGTTCCCATGTGCTTCCCCACACGAAAACAGCAAATATTCGATGTATTTTCTGTATGGTTACGCGCGACATGAACAATACCTGCAAGACATACCACACTTTTGCAACCAAGAAAAGGTTGCAAACAGTTGCTCGTGTGAACATAGATAGGTGCCGGCCGTTCCATGCTTGCGTTTTCCTTCTGAGATTCTCTATTTCCCTATTCCAGTATTCCTCAGTGTCATTGTATTGGTCAAGTGGTACACCCAAGTACTTTGAGGGCAGCGCTGTCCATCGCACATTGGCAAACACTTCAGGCTTTTGATCCCACGCCCCGTGCCAGAATCCAGATGATTTCTCCCAGTTCACACGGCATCCCGTTTTAGCGCAGAAATCAGCCACCACTCTAACAGTTTCTTGAACGCTTTCTTTGTCTCTACAGAAAATAGCGACATCATCTGCGCACACAAGCATTTTTACCTCCGTTGCTTCCAGCGCGAAACCGCGTATCCTCTCGTTCTGTATCATGCTCAAGCATAACGGCTCTAGGTATAAAGCAAAAAGCAACGGGGATAATGGACAGCCCTGCCTCACAGACGATTTCACTGGCACTCTTTCGGTGAGATTCTTATTTATAATAATTCGCACTGCACAATCAGAGTAAGCCATTTTGACTCCCTCTGTAATAACACTTCCTATGTTCACAAATTCTAGGAGATTAAAAAGCACTTCATGGCACACTCGATCAAAAGCTTTTGCTAGGTCGAGCTGCATCATCGCAACTCGTCCATCAAAAGTATCGCAACACTCCAAAACACTTCTCGCCACATGTATATTGGTCGTAATACTTCGTCCTTGTATTCCACAAGTTTGGTGTGGTCCCACTAGGTCCTTAATGACGCTCTGTGTCCTTCTCGCTAAAACTTTCGTAAGGATTTTGTAATCTACATTGGTGAGGCTTATCGGCCGATAAGACTCCACCAAAAGCAGCCTTGCTGAGTCCTCATACTTCGGAATCAATACAACGTGGGCAGTTTGGAAAGATGGCGGCAATCGTTTTGTTTCATAGGCTTCTTCGATTACTCTATGCAGCACCTGACTTCGTTCATCTTTAAAGGCTTTATAGAAAGCTGCACCCAGGCCGTCGGGCCCAGGGGACTTCCCGGCATTTAATTGGTCAATCGCTTTCTCTATTTCTGTCATACTGATTGGAGCTTCAAGTCTTTCCTTCTCACTCTCATCTAATTTGGGCATTAATCGCAAATAGTCACGTTCAAAGCCGTCCTTCTTCACTTGCTCCTGTCCTAGCAAAGCTTGATATTGCTCAAAAAAGGCGCGTTTTATCTTCTCTGGATCAGTGGTTTCTTCATTTCCGTACATTATTTTTGTATTTCTTTTTTCGAGGCATAGCTCTTTTCATCGCTCAGTGACCGCTTAGTGGGCGCCTCA
Organism: Amblyomma mixtum; assembly: GCF_055824585.1. Taxonomy (NCBI): domain Eukaryota; kingdom Metazoa; phylum Arthropoda; class Arachnida; order Ixodida; family Ixodidae; genus Amblyomma; species Amblyomma mixtum. The sequence continues at coordinate 36,762,821 of NC_143015.1, forward strand.
CCCATCCATAATCGCTCAGCGCGTGCCGGCACAACGGCCCCTCGGTACTTATCTTCATTGGCCTGCTCTAGCTTTCTTTTAACTTCCTTTATCTGGTTGATGCATAAACCAGGCTGCGCAGACTCTATGTCCAGCAATAATTTCAACTGGCTGTGCAATTCCTTTTCGTTCTCTTTTTCTTCGCGTCTTAGTATGCTTGCTCTCTCAATAGCTTTCATTTTTACGGCATTTTTGAAACCTTCCCACCTTTCGAACCAGCTTTCGGCTCCAGACACATGCAATGACTTCAGTAAATTATTTGCCTCGCAAACGAAGCTGTTGTCGTCCAGAAGTTTGGCATTAAATTTCCATAAATCCCAATTAAATCTCACCTCCTTTAATTTTGATCCTAAGGTGAAGGAAACCATGCAGTGGTCAGAGAAGGATACTGGAATGACTTCGTAGTTTTCGCAGAGCGGCGCCAGATGCACCGATATGTATATGCGATCGAGCCTGGCATGGCTTTCACCCTGGAAATGAGTAAACTGTGCCTGACTGCCGGGGGATAACATGCAGCCAACATCTATTAAGTCGTACTCCTCTACGAGCTCATCCAGAACCTGCACACTTTGATCCTTTAGAGTACAGACTTTAGCTCGGTCCTCTGGCCTGCAAACACAATTGAAGTCTCCTATAAATATAACATGTCGCTCTGTTTTCAAATACTGCTCGAGGTTTTCAAAAAAAATTCTGTGGTCGGTTTCTTTGTTAGGCGCATACAGACATACAACACGCCACAATAAATCACAGAATGAAAAATCGAGGATAACAAAACGGCCACTTTCCCAAACAATGACTTGTTCCTCCAAATTCCCAACACTGTTACGTACAAAGAGCGCGCATCCCGCCGATGTTCCAACCGCATGAGCTATACAAACATTGAGATGAGTTCTAAAGGGCTGCACCATGCGGTCCGTTTGGTCTTCGCTGCTGACCTTCGTTTCTTGGACAGCAACGATGTCCAGCTCGTTTTCGATAAGTAGCCTACTAACCTGGCACTGCCTTCGCCTACTTGCCAAGCCCCGAACATTCAATGTCGCTACACGGAGGGATTTTTTAAAGTTTGCTGCCATATTTACGCTAGGACACAAGGACCGCACGGAGCTTACCTCGACACTCTGAGGTACGCCGCTGGCGTTGAAAACCGCGGCACTCGACTTTTCCGCCCCCGCAGCAAGATAGTAGTCCGCGGCGTTGTTTTGGCCCTTGATACAGCTCCATGATGCACGCTAATTGCAGTTTCGTGGGCAGGAACAAGACTGGCCCACGCTGCTACGAGGGCTCCGTGCCGCCCCCTCTGCGGTCGGGCGGAATGATCGGCTTGGGCTTGAAACTCGGCCGCCGAGTAGCAGGCGTCTTGGGAGGCGGTTCCACGTCGGCGTTGTCGCCCGCGACGACTGTTTCCTCGTGCACTCTTTTTCCTGGCACTGCACTTGTGGTGTCCATGGTTTGCTCACTATCCCACCAGCCCTCCGTCGACACTACTTCCAACTCCTTGCAGGAGTCTTCTTTCGCAGTCCCCGCCCCCGAGGAGGTGGCGTTGCCTTGATCTTGTTGGTCGCCTTTGCTGACGACGCCTTGAGTGTCCTCGGCGGCTTCAGTCTTGTCGCCCGTTAGAGACTGCACGGGCACATTCCCAGCCCCTCTGGAAGCCTCTTCACCGTCTTCGTCATTCATAACGAGCTCGGTCACATCGTTCTTTTTCGGCTCACCGGTGATGGTTGCGTAGGTTTTAACGCAGTCCGTATCGCTGTGACCAAAGCGCCGGCATTGGGAACAGCGCGGGACTTTGCAGTCACGCCGTATATGGCCCTTACTGTTGCAGCGCAAACACAAGGGTGTCCGGTCTGGTACCACAACCAAGGCCAGCTCACCGCCCACACGCACCTGATGGGGCAGGTCTTCCACACTGACAACGGCATTCAACATCAGGGCGACGAGGCGCGTCGTCGACGACCTGTCGGTAATGCCGTAGATACGCCACTTCTCCCTGGTCACTTCAGTTACCTTGCCATAATTTGCCAGCGCAGCCCGCACATCATCGTCGCTGACTCCATGAAGGAGCCAGTGAAGCTTGAGCCTGACGTCTTGGTTGTTCGGGTTTATAACCAGACACCGACGCTCCTTCACCAGCATGTCGCCTTTAGCGAGCATACTCTTCACCGCTTCCGCTGTCTTGAAAGTTACCACCCACACACGGTTCATTTGGTACGCCTCCAGGGCGATAACATCTGGGAGTGCTCCCAGATTAGCAAAGGCGTCTCTGAAATCTTCGAGGCGGAAAGGCCGCGCTCTCACATCGCCGTGCAAAAAAAAACTGTGTTCAAAACAATCTGACCTGATGGCAGTTGCGGCAGTATCACTTCATAATCCTGGTGAGCAGTATCCAAAATCCTGTTACCGCGGGCCGACTGGGCCGCTGAACCCGCTCCCACGGAGCCCATCGAGACACGTCCGTTCGCTTCTGCGTCCGGAAGTAGAATCCCGCTACACCACGGAAACGGGATTGGAAGCAGGGATTTCTTCGTTCTGGAGCTTGCGTCCGCGACTGCAAATAATTGTACCACCGGGAATGCGAGCAAATAAAAAGACAGCAAAAACAATGTTTCCGCCCGGGATCGAACCGGGGACCTTGCGCGTGTGAGGCGCACGTGATAACCGCTACACCACGGAAACGGGAATTGAAGCAGGGATTTCTTCTTTGTTCTGGAGCTTGCGTCCGCAGCTGCCAATAAATGTACAGTCGCGGGTAAAAAAGATTAGCACACATGACGGAACACCAGAGCGCCTGAATGACAACGCGTGGCGCTGCGGGTGGCGAAGAGGCTGACAACAAGAGTGCCGCGCCGTTCCCATTCTACAGTATTAGTGGGGTTCAGCGGAGTGTCACGGACAGCAAAATTACTGGTTAAAAGCAGCGCTATCATCTATTGTTCCTGCGAGTTCTTTTTGACAAACCATCGCGGACATGAAAAAACAGTAATAAAAAGAAGGCATCTTTGCTCGCGATAACCGAGCCAAAATAAATGCCGCAAGCCCAGTCACGTAGGGTCGGCACTTCAACGCTAGGGCGGTGCACGCTTGATAAAGCTTACTTCCTGCCGTCCCCCCCCCCCCCCCCCCCCCCTAGGCTGCAAACATGGAAACGGCCCGTTAGGCAGGTCTGCGTACCGCAGCGCCGCGTGGTGAGTTATACGAATTCTGATCGCCAGTGATCTGCGCTAATATCTTTTGCTCGCGACTGTACCACCGGGAATGCGAGCAAATAAAAAAGAAAGCAAAAACAATGTTTCCGCCCGGGATCGAACCGGGGACCTTGCGCGTGTGAGGCGCACGTGATAACCGCTACACCACGGACATTTTTTTTTCTTCAACATGGTATTTATTACAGTGATGTAATGTTCTATGTACATGAACTATATACAAGCCATTATGAAAACAGTGGTAATCAATACATATTCAAAAGACATACAATAGAAAAGGGGCAATGCAGAGCACATCACTAATAGTGAGTGCCACTCCGGTTCGTACTCAGTCTGGGCATACACGTCTCTTAAATGAACAACCATTCGACTGAAGTGATCCTTTGTAGACACAACAGGTTCACAGTGTCTGTCCGTCATGCGGGTTTTCCAGAGGCTGTGCAGTCCAATCAGAAAGAGCATGTCCAGGGGTTCATCAACAAATGGCAGCGCAGTGAGATAGCGAACAGAATGTGGAGTCAGATGAATTCTTTTTTTAAATGTGCGTTGCAGGACATCCCAGAAGAGTACTGCATCTTTGCAACTGATGAAACAATGCTCAATTGTTTCAGTTCATCACAAAGGCGGCAATTAACGGTAGACACAAAAATGCCCTTTTTATCTAACCATGTTCTAACGGGCAACGCACCGGTGTGTAACTTAAAGAAAAAGGTCTTTGTACACGGCGAGACTGGCATCTTACGTACTCTTTTGAGTACGTCATGCCCCGGTAAACCAACATACAGAGAGCGGTACATGGGCGGAGGGAAGAGCATACTAATCAAATCCTTATACAACTTTTTCCTCGACACTAAAAAAAGGAACTCAGGAGAAAAACGAACAAGTAGGAAACGGACAGCCAAATACACCTCTTGCATTATGTCCCACAAACACGGACGGTCACAAACATTGGAAGACACAATGAGGTTGGGCAAAACATGAACTAAATTTGTTTGCAGGAATGAACGTACTATTGGGTGTGTAGTGTCACGGAAAAACATGAAACGTGACACTATCTGTCGGACATACAGGTGAACTAGACCAAGGCCGCCAGCGCTTACAGGCCGAAAAAGGTTATCACGCCTCATGGATTCAAAAGACGAATTCCACACAAAAGTAGCGAAAACCCTGTGAAAACGCTGGATAGGAAGTCTTGCGCAATGAATAATTTGCAGTACATAATATATTTTAGTGGCGACAAACAGATTACAGGCGGTCGCCCTGCCAAAAATTGAGAGGCCATGGGGGACAAACGTTTGAGAATAGCGCTGAAGCGTTGACACGCGGTCTTTCCAATAATGTGCGCTATGCTTATAGGCACTCAGAGGGACGCCAAGGTACTTTGGTGGCCTGCATGTCCATGTTATACCAGCATATTCAGCAGGTGTCGAACCCCAGCTACCAAACCAAAGACCGCAACTCTTAGAGCGATTAATCCGACTTCCTGACACCGAACCAAAGTCCTCCGTTAGACGAATAACCTCATCGATGCTTGGCTTATCAGTACAAAAAAACGCAAGGCCATCTGCATAAGCCAATACCTTCAGTTCGTGGCCCATTATTCGGAAACCATTGACAGCTCTACTGTTTATAACACTTATGCAAAGTGGCTTCAAGTATAATGCGAACAGGAGCGGAGACAGTGGGCACCCTTGTTTCACCGAAGACTGAATTGGGACTGGTTGCGAGAGACAGCCATTAACAATCAAGCGCGTGGTACAGGATTTGTAACAAAGGCGTATGCCAGTAGAAAGTATTGAACCGAGATTGACGTGGTTTAAAAGTGCAAAAAAAATTAATGGCACACTCGATCAAATGCCTTTGCCAGGTCAATTTGCAGCATTGCTGCTTGTTCTTGAGCGTCACTGCAATACTGCAACACCGTACGCGCTACATGTAGGTTAGATTGTATTGATCGTCCCCGCAAGCCACATGTTTGATGAGGCCCAATCAAAGTAGACATTGCAAGCTGCAGCCGATTTGACAGTACTTTAGCAAAAATCTTATAATCTACATTAGAAAGCGTGATTGGTCTGTAGCCATCTACAAATCGAAGTTTTTCCTTATCCTCGGTTTTTGGTATAAAGACAATATGACTTTTCGTAAATGACTGAGGCAGAAATTCAACATCAATACTTGTCTCAAAAATTTGGAGCAGGACAGGGGCTAGAACGGATTTAAATGCCTTGTAAAATTCTCCTGAGAGGCCGTCAGGCCCCGGAGTTTTCGAGAGCGGCAATTGATCAATTGCATCTTGCAATTCACCCAAGCTTAAAGAGCCACTTATTGCCTTGCACTCATCCTCATTGAGTGGGTTAATCATGGACACCAATCGCGCTATATGATCATCATCAGCAGTGCTAGACGTGGCAGCAAACAGAGAGCTATAGTGGTTTTCAAACTCGGTAACTATGACATCTGTACTTGTGACCAGGGCACCACCACAGTAGAGCTCAGAAATTCGCTTGGCAGCCACGTGACGACGCTCATCTAGCAAGGCCTGTCTAGTAGGCTCCTCAGAGTGCAGAGCACGGTTGCTGCGGGATCATACACGGGCCGCACGATAGCGTTCGGCATCAAACTTCTGAAGGTTGCACTTAACAGCACCAATTTCCTCTTTGTACAAGCCAGGAGCCTCACATTCAAGCGCATGCAGATTATAAAGACTCTGAAGTAACCGTTTCTCCTCACCATGCTTAAGATAAGACTTCACGGAGCCGATCTCAATAGCTATGCTACGAACTTCTAGCTTAAACATCTCCCAAGCTGCAAATAATGGGACATCCATGACCAAGGAAGATTCCAAAGCTGTCATCACTCGCTGCTGAAAATGCTCATCATTTAGAAGCTCGGAATTAAGCTTCCACAGTTCCCACTGCGGTCGAAATTTGGGACGGGCGCATTCTCCAATCCGCGGAATGACCATAGCATGATCTGAGAAAGAAACAGGCTTGACATCACATGAAATGTGCCGTTTAAGGAGATCTACGGAAACGTAAACGCGATCAAGGCGTGAATGTGAGGCTCCTCTGATGTATGTGAAGGCGGATGGAAATCCGGCATCAATTAAACCTGCGTTTCCGGTAATAGACAATAATATACCAGAGCTCTTATCGGCGTTTTGGTTAAGACCTGTGCGATCGCGTGGGTCGCACACACAGTTGAAGTCACCCATGAAAACGACATAACGATCACATCCTAGGAGAGTTGCAATGGCATGAAAAAAAACTGCTCGTTGCACCGGATTATTTGAAGCATACACATTGATAACCCTCCACGACTCGCCATGCAGTCGAAAGTCACAACATATCAGACGCCCTTCTATGTCAACCTGGTACTTAAAGTCAGAAATAGGTAGACTCTTCTTTAAGAAAAGAAAGCAACCTGCCGAAAGACCCACTGAGTGCGACACACAGACGTTGTAATCTGTTAGGAAAGGTCGCAGGGCTATCTATGTATCCACTTCACTTTCTATCTTAGTTTCTTGAATAGCGACAATGTCTAGCCGATTGCCCCAAAGCAATCGGCGTAACTGTACCTGTTTCTGCCTTGAACGGAGTCCACATATGTTGAGTGTTGCGACAGTCAACTGCTGGTTAGACGCCATGGTGGCTAACTGGAGCTTCAATCAGGCATCCACGGTGTCTGGGGGCATCACTCCGGAAGGTGAGACCTCCCTAGAGTTGACGCCCTTTCTCCTTGATCTGGAGCGCCGAGGAGGTTTCTTATTCTTTGACTTTCGACGGCGGGACTTGTGCTTGGTGGGGACACTGTCCTCCTCAGAGGAGGCAGAACTCGGAGATACACCACGCTTCGAGGCCGCACTTAAAATTTGCTCATCGGCATCACAGTTGCCGTCGGGGAGTGAAGTGCCAGGTTGGCACTCTGTTACCTGTGTGGCACATCCGGCAGGAGCCTCAGAAGATGTAGCAGTGCAGACACTCGGCACCGGAGCCACACCGTCGTCCTTGTCTTCCTCTGGCCCACGCACAGCACAGGCACGTGCGCCAAGAGCGCCATCACTGACACTACATATAGTTGGAGCCTGCTCCGCCAGGCATCGACGCTCATCGTCTGCAGACAGCTGCTCCATCTGTGAAGGCTGGGTAGGCTCATGATGCACAGCAGGAACGGGGCCAGACAGCGGGTCAGTAGTCGCTGAGTCAATGGGCGCAACGGCTGGCGTGCCAACAGCAGCATCCAAAACTTCTGTTGCGTCCATCAAGTGCTCCTGCAATGCGTCGTCCATGGCACGGGTGCCACCGCGTAGCTTATCAGCATACGACACTACGCACTCCTCTGTAGCATGGCCGAAACGCCGACAATCATCACACCGAGGAGTGCGGCAATGACGGCGTATATGGCCAACCTTGTGGCAACGGAGACACAGTGGTGGCCTTCCTGGCACTAAAACCAGACATTGTACACCGCAAATTGTCAAAATGTGAGGCACGTCATTGACAGTGACGCCTTCAGCAAGAGTCAAGGCATCGTCTCGATTCAAGGTGCGCATGCCCTCCATTTCTGGAACCCTCCAGTGCTCCACTGTGATGGACGTAATCGTTCCGCAAGCGCGAAGGGCGTCCCGAATGTAAAAATCTTCAAGATGTTCAGGGAGCCAAAGTATCTTGAGCTTTACTGTCTTCGGTTCCGGGTCAATCACTAGACAACAGCGGTTTTTCACTTGTAACTCCTGAGTGCTCACGAGCTTAGCTTTCGCTAACGCTGTCTTGCATGTTATCATCCATACGTGAGACATCTGGAACTGTCCGATAGAGCTGATGTCACAGAGGTCAACGTACACCCCGTAAGGCATCTCTGAAGTCCTGGGCACGATAGGGACGGCCAGCAAGGTCCGCATGTAGAAATACGGAGTTAAAAACCAGCTTACCAGCAGGCAGACGGGGAAGAACAATACGGTACGTATTACTGGCAGCAGAAGCCGCAACAGTACCTCGGCCTAGGGCCGATTTATCCATTTCTGCGGAGAGCATCAAAAAACGCGACCGTTCGGAACGCCGTCTTCGTCTTTCTCCCCACACGGAAACGGGAATGGAAGCAGGGATTTCTTCGTTGTTCTGGAGCTTGCGTCCGCAACTGCCAATAAATGTACCACCGGGAATGCCAGCAAATAAAAAAGAAAGCAAAAATAATGTTTCCGCCCGGGATCGAACCGGGGACCTTGCGCGTGTGAGGTGCACGTGATAACCGCTACACCACGGAAACTTTTTTTCTTCTTTATTGCCGACCAGACAGGAAAATCGAACACAACACATTAAAAGGTGCTATCTGAACAAAGACAGCACACGTAGGTTAAAACCATTTCAGGGCAACAAGTTCATTCAGCAGAGCATACCATTCGGGTTTGTTGGCATGTTCCCTATACACATCTCTCAGGTAAGCAATACTCTCAACAAAATACTCTCTATCAAGTCGTACATTTTCATCTGCGTGATGGACACCCATTCGTGTCTTCCATACACCATGCAGTACTAACAGCATGAACATATATACGGTACACCATCTTCATTGTCAACTGGCAAAAAAACGGATGCCATACGGCGTTACTGGAAGGTCTTACTTTAACGTCCTTTGCAGGATATCCCACAGAAAGACCGCATCCCAACAGTCCAAGAACATATGGTCTATAGTTTCAGGCTTGCGGCATATCATACAGTTTGTTGACCATGGGACATATATCCCTTTCTCCTCCAACCATGGTTTCACGGGGAGTGTGCCACTATGTAAGTGGAAAAAGAAAGTTTTCACCGATGGTCGCACGGCCATCTTCTTAACCCTTTTAAGAACATCCCCACCCGGACCGTCAACATTCATTGTGCGATAAATTGGCACTGGTAACATCATATCTGACAGGTCCATATACAGCCGCCTACGTTTTACCCCACTAAGGTACTGCATCGAGAAACTCACTTTCAGTATTTGAAAAGCTCCAACGACTTCACGCAAATACCCATGCACACCTCCACGATGAAACCCGCGCGCACACACCAGAAATTCGGGTAAAACATTTTGCAGCCGCCCCTGCATCACTGTCCTCAAAAAGGGATCATTTTGGTCACGCAAGAACATGAATCTCGAGACAACTTGCCTTAAGAACAACTGCACAACACCCAACCCACCGTTCTGCATTGAGCGAAACAAGTTTGTGCGGCTCGGGCGCACCAAGGTTGATCCCCACACAAACACAGCTAACACTCTGTGCAGCTTCTGAACACACATTCTTGACATAAACATCGCCTGCAGCACGTACCATACTTTCGCGACAATGAAAAGGTTACACACTCTTGCGCGAGCAAAAATGGAAAAATCCCTGCCACCCCATTTTGTTGATTTCAAACCGACCTGCTCGGTTTCTTCTTGCCAATACTGTGTCGTGTCCTTCTAGTGCTGAAGTGGGACGCCTAGGTATTTTGTAGGCGCGTCTGACCACTGAACATTTTCAAATAAGGAAGGAGTGTCTTCCCACACCCCCTGTCAGAAACCCAGGCATTTGTTCCAGTTTATAACACTGCCGGTACATCGGCAGTATGATGTGGTATCGTTCAGGGCCTCCTTGACGGTTTCTTTGTCTTCGCAAATAATAGCAATATCATCAGCGTATGACAGCACCTTCACTTCTGTTGACATTAGCTGGAAGCCTCTAACCCTTTTATTGTACAGCACTTTCAAGCAACACGGCTCCAGATAGATGGCAAATAGCAAGGGGGATAAGGGGCATCCCTGCCTGACAGAGGAATGGATTTCGATACAGTCAGTGAGTTCTTTGTTTACTACAATATTCGCAAAATTCCTTATATGCCATTCTTACACCATCCGAAATCACTGAGCCCAAGTTCACATAATCTAAAATGCTGAAAAATGTGTCGTGATGGACGCGATCGAAAGCTTTTTCCAGATCAACCTGTAACACTGCTGCCCGTCTTGAGAAAACGTCGCAACACTCTAAAATGCTCCTCAAAATATGAATGTTACTAGTTATTGTCCTTCCTTTGATGCCACAAGTCTGATGGGGTCCCACTATATCTGGTTGGTTGGTTTATGGGGTTTAACGTCCCAAAGGGACTAAGGCTATGAGAGACGCCGTAGTGGAGGGCTCCGGAAATTTCGACCACCTGGGGTTCTTTAACGTGCACTGACATCGCACAGTACACGGGCCTCTAGAATTTCTCCTCCAAAGAAATTCCAGCCGCCGCCCCACTATATCTTTGATGACAGTTTGCAATCACCTGGCTAGCACCTTCATATAGATTTTATAATCCACATTCGTTAACGTTATAGGTCTGAAACGAAACCGACTGCTGCTTCTCGCGATCATTATTCTTTGGAATTAGGACTATGTGCGCTCGTCGGAAAGACGGTGGCAGCTCTTTCTTTTCGTACGCCTCCATTAAAACGGCGTGTAGCGCCTCTGCCACTTCTTGTCGGAACCGCTTATAGAAAGCCGCACTCAAACCGTCCGAACCAGGTGTCTTGCCCGGACTAAGACCATCTACGGCTTTTTCAATTTCTTGGACCCTAATTGGCACCTCTAGAATTGATTTTCTTTCATCATCAAGTTTTGGCATGAGTGACAAAAACGAGCTTTCAAAACCCTCTGCCAGTTTTTTGCTGCACCCAAATAATTCTCCGTAGTGTTCAACGAACGCCCTTTTAATCATTTCCTTGTCTCGGGTGAGGGCATTTTCGAATCATATCTCTTGGATATCATTTTTCGCTGCGTAGCTCTTTTCGTCCGCTAGTGCCCGCTTCGTTGGCATTTCACTAACCCAAAGCTTTTCTGCCCGTGCCCGTATAACTGCTTCCTTTGTTTTTATCATTGTCTAGCACTTCCAGCTGCCTCCGAACTTCTCTGATTTCTTTACTGCGCAGTCCCGGCTGCGCACATTCTTGACTTTGTAAGAAATCCAGCTGGCATTGTAATTGCTTCTCTGCCTGTTTCATTTTGTGTTGTTTCGCAGTACTGTGTTCGATGCGCTTATCTTAACGCTTTCTTTGAAACACTCCCACGCGTAAACAAAACTATTAGCCCCACATGTCAGTACTTCTCTTATGCTATCTTGTGTCTTACTAACGAAGGACTCGTCTTCGAGAAGTTTGTTATTCATCTTCCAAAGATGCCAGTTAAAGCGCGAATTCCTTTGTTTTGCACCTAGTGTAAACATAACCAGACTATGGTCACTGAATGATACATGTTTCACCATGTAATGGGCACACATTGGCACAAGGGCGACAGATATGTAAGCCCTATCAAGTCTTGCATGGGAATCGCGCTGGAAATGAGTGTACTTTGGCAGACTAGAATTTGACAGCAGCAAACCTACATCTTCTAACTTCTGCTCTGTGACCAGCGTGTTTAAGTAAAAAGCGCTGTAGTCGCGCACAGGTTGTCTCCTTGCCCTATCTTCAGGCTTGCAAACATAATTAAAGTCGCCAAGTAAAACACAATTTCGCTCGGCACTGACATGGGGAACAAGTTCCTCAAAGAAAACTCTACGCTCTTGTTGCTTGTTCGGGGCATATATACAGACTACTCGCCATTTCATTTGAGCAAAGAAAAAATCGCAAACTACAAGACGACCACTTGCGTCTACTTTTACGCGCTCTACAACAATGCCAATGCTGTTTCGCATCAACAGCAAAACACCCCCAGAAGTTTCAACGGCATGGCTCACACAGATATCATATCTGGACCGAAGAGTTAACAACATGCGGTCAGTTTGCTCTTCAGATTCTACTTTTGTCTCTTGTATAGCTGCAATGTCGATGTCATTTTCTAAAAGAAGACGGTTAAGTTGATACTGCCTCCGCTTTGCGGCTAGCCCTCTCACATTAAGCGTGGCTATACATAATGCTGCATCTTTTTTCCCCTCCATCTTTTCTTTTCAAAGCAAATTGTACCGCCCATTGTTTACTTTGAGAACAAGGAGGCTACGCACAGAAACGTCGCTGGACTCACAACAGTCTATGGTTGCGCTGACTAGGCAACTTGCAAGGCGGCGCTGCCGGTTGTCCGTCGATGCTCCGGCTGCACGCGAGGGCTCCCAGGTGCACGCGGCCGACCGAAAACTACAGAGGCGGCTTGGCCGCCTCTCGCGGGTCGGGCGGAACGTTAGGCCGCGGCTTGAAAGACGGACGCCTCACTCCAGGAGCTTTCGTCGGTGGTTCCTCAGTGCCTTCATCGGGAGCATGCGGTGTATCGGGATTCTTTTCTCGTGGTCGCTTTCCAGCCTGACTGCTACTTGCAGCCATAGAGACCACCATTTCCTCCTGCTGACCTTCAGCGTTCGCAGAAGCCTCGTTAGATAGGTACGCGGCGTCTTCCAACACAGCAGCCTTCTCTTCAGGCAATCCGTCTTGCGGCAGACTGGATGCGGGCTTGAGCCGCCCGCTCCGCTCTTCGACACTGGTTGAAACGGGCACCAATGTCTCCAAAGCGTTGTCTCCCTTTCCCGTCGCAGCTTCTTCGGCGTCAAGCTCGTCCATCATCAGCTCGGACGCTTTTTCGTTAGAAGAGCGCCCGGTCACGCTGGCATACGTTCGCGCACCCTGAGTCTCCTCATGCCCGAAACGACGGCACGCACCACACCGCTGAATTTTGCATTCCCGCCGAACATGACCCTTGCCACGGCAGCGCAAGCAGAGGGGGGGGGGGGGGGGGGGCTGCCCGGTACCACAACGAGGGCCAATTCACGAGCGATGCTCACCTGATGCGGCAGGTCGTCCAGCTTGACTCCCGCTTTCAGGGAAAGAGACACCAGGCGCGTTGCCGACCCTTTGCCGGTGACGCCTTGTACGCGCCAACGCTCAGCCTTGACCTCCGTTACTTTTCCGTACGACACAAAGGCCGCTCGCACGTCTTCGTCTGGCACTCCAGGAAGCAGCCAGTGAATCTTCATTCGAACATCTTGGTTTGCTGGATCAATTATAAAACACCGACGTTCCTTCACCTGAATTTCCCCAGCGGCGAGCATCCTTTTGACAGCGTGAGCATTGTCGAAAGTCACCGCCCACACGTGACTCATCCGATACGCCCCCAAGGCAGTCACGTCAGGGAACAACTCGAGATGAGCCAATGCATCGCGGAAATCCTCGACGCGATACGGTCGTGCACGAATGTCAGCATGAAGAAAAACTGTATTAAAAACAATACGACCTGTAGGCAAACTTGGTAGGATGACCTCGTACTCGTTTTCAGCTTCAAAAAACCTGCTTCCGCGGCCAGACATGGCCGCTGTAGCCGCTCCTACGGAGCCCTGCATCCTGCGTCCGTTCACGAGCGTGGCCGAAAGCAGAATCCACTGAGCTAGCAGGCCAGAACTATTGTAGGAATCGTGGTAACCCATGCCATCCGTGTTTCTGCTATGCACACACTACTTTTTTTTTTTTTATTGCCTGCTTAGACACATACATCACAAGAAAACAAGAGAAGTATACACACACTTAATGGTACATGGCGTCGGTATGGGCTAAAACCATCAACCACACCTTGGCTGACGTAAGGCGCTAAAAGCGTTTCATATGGACTAGAGGCTCAATTCTCGGTACCCATTCAGGCACTTGTTTCAAAGTTTTGTAGGTTTCCAAGAATCTGCCTACAGACTCGCGAAAGTACTCCTGCGCCGGCCTTGCATCGATGTCAGCATGTCGGGCCGCCATGCAGGCCTTCCAAATACAGTGCAATCCCATGAGCATTACTGCGTCAAACGGTACACCTTCTTCATTTTCCACTGCTAGGAAACGAATCCCACGGGGGTCAAGGGGCAGATCTTTTTTCAATGTTCTTTGAAGAATGTCCCAAAAGAACACTCCTCCCCAGCAGTCCAGAAAAACATGCTCGATAGTTTCTGGCTTTCTACATATAAAGCAATGATCACCCCATGGAACATACAATCCTTTCTCTGCCATCCAAGTTTTTACCTCCAACGTTCCGGTGTGCAGCCTGAAGAAAAAGGACTTGGCTCCCGGAGCTACATACATTCGCTTCACACGCTTTAAAACATCGCTGCCTGGATGGGTGCTGTACATTGTTCGATACAGTGGCACAGGAAAAACCAGGTCTGTAAGGTCCTTGTATAGCTGTATGCGTTTTACTTTTGCAAGATATTGGTAGGAAAATCGTGCGCTGAGGAAGTTACAGGAAACCGCAACCTCCTTCAGGAATCCAAAAACACCTCCTGGTATACACTCGGTAGATACCACAAAATCCGGTAAAAGTCTGCTCAATCTGATCTGTACTACAGTACGCAAAAACGGGTCCTTCACATCTCGAAGGAAACAAAAACGGTTGACCACTTGCCTCAGGAATAAATGCGACAAGCCCAGGCCTCCTTGACTAACTCTCCGGAAGAGGTTGGTACGGCTTGTCCTCTCCCATACCGACCCCCACACAAAGATGGCCAATACACGGTGCAACTTTTGTACATTGGCGCGTGAGCAGTGCAAAACACTTAGCACATACCACAGTTTGGTAACAAAAAACACATTGCACACAGTGCTGCGCGCAAACATAGACAAGTCCCCTCCTTTAACCTTCTCCGTTCTTTCACGCACTTCTGCAACTTGGCTCCGCCAGTAGGGCTCACTGTCGCGGTAAAACTCTAAAGGAGCACCTAGGTACCTCGCTGGTGTATCAGCCCATTGCATGTTGGCGAAAGTGCCTGGTTTCGTCGCCCAAGAACCGTGCCAAAATCCAAGGCACTTGCCCCAGTTAACAGCGCTGCCGCTGGCGTCACAGAAACGCTTAACAATTTCCACCGTTTTCAAGATGCTCTCATTGTCAACGCAGAAAACCGCCACATCATCCGCGTATGCCAACAGTTTCACTTCGGTTAGCTGTAATTTAAAGCCTTTTACGTAGCTGGTGTCTATTATACTAAGGCAGAAGGGTTCGATATATAAGGCAAAAAGTAATGGTGAGAGGGGGCAACCCTGTCGCACGGATCGTTGCACCTCGATCGGTGCTCCTACCGATTTGTTGATTACTAGGCGCGTTGTGCATCCCCTGTAAGCCATCGCGACACCCTCTGTGATAACTGCTCCCACGTTGACGTGTTGCAAAAGTGTAAACAAGATTTCATGTGGTACACGATCGAACGCTTTCTCCAAATCGAGCTGGAGCATTGCGACGTTCATGTTTAGTGCATCGCAGCACTCCAGCACGCATCTCGCCGTGTGAATGTTAGTGAATATTGACCGATCCCTTATACCGCAAGTCTGGTGTGGTCCAACAATCTCTTTTATAACCGTTTGAAGTCTTTTAGCCAGTACTTTCATATAGATCTTGTAGTCGACGTTCGTTAAGCTGATTGGACGATAGGACTTTACTTGCCTTAAAGCGATTGGATCCTCTGTTTTGGGGATGAGAACTGTATGCGTGGCCAGGAAAGAAGGCGGTAGGCGCTTCCGTTCATATGCGTCTTCTAAAAGGTGGGCTATTATAGGGGCTAATTCATTCTTGAAAGTCTTGTAGAATTCGGCGCCTAATCCATCTGGTCCTGGTGACCTCCCTCGTTTTAAGTCATCGATAGCCAACTCTATTTCAGCGACAGTAATCGGGCGCTCTAACACCTCTTTTGAGTTGTCATTAATCCTAGGCATTAAAGCCAGGAATTCTGTCCTGAAGATTTCTAAGTCTACCGCTCTAAGCGCAAATAGACCTTTGTAAAACAGGGTGAAAGCATTTTCGATGTCGTTCTGTTCGTTCAAAATAATGCCGTCTTGTTCAACTTCGGAAATCACATTCTTGCGGGCCCATTTTCTTTCCCTTGCCATTGCTCTTTTAGTTGGTGCCTCACCGGTTATCTCTTTATCGGCTCTGGCTCGTACAAGCGCACCGCGGTATCGGTCGATATCAAACTGTTCGAGCTTATGTTTGAGCGAACAGATGTCAGCCTTGAACGTGCCTGGAGCTGAGTTTTCTTGATTTATTAGCATTTGCAGGCTCTTTCGTAAGTTCGTCTCATACTTATCATTCTCGTACTTTATAGCGCTAGCTCGTTCCAACGCTTTCATTTTAGTTTTTTGCTTGAAAGTCTCCCATTGATCGCAAACCACTGTGGCTGTATCATCCTTAATTTCTTCAAGCATACTTGACACTTGTTCCTTGAAAACGTCGTCATCTAAAATCTTCGCGTTAAACTTCCATAACTCCCATGTGAATTTATTTTTATTTTCTTTCTTGTTCTTAATATCAAACCAGACAAGACAGTGGTCGCTGAATGACACAGACTGCACATGGTACTCTCGGCAAAGCGCTGTCAATTCGGCCGAAACGTACATTCTATCAAGCCGGGCGTGACTGGCTCCTTGGAAATGCGTAAAGCGAACGCAGTGGTCGTCTTCCAAGCATTCCGCTACGTCTTCGAGCCCAAATTCATCGATTAAGCTTCGAAGTTCTGCCGTGCTGGCGTCTCTGTACGGTGTATCGTTCGCTTTCTCTCGCGCCGCTAAAACACAATTAAAGTCTCCCATCAGTACTAGTTTCCGATCGACATCGCAATAATTTTTGAGTCCCTCAAACATCTGTCGTCTTTCCTCGAGTACATTAGGAGCATACAAGCATATCACCCGCCATAGCACTGAACCAAAACTAAAATCGCAAAGAACCATACGTCCTGCAATATCCGACCGTACGGCCTGCACCTCAAGCCCCAAATGTTGGCGCACAAAAAGAACACAGCCTGCGGATCTCCCAACCGCATGGCTCACACACGCGTAGTAATGTGACATGAAAGGCAGCACCATACTCTCGGTCTCAACATCTCCTTCAATTTTCGTCTCTTGTACGGCAATAATATCTAAATCTTTTTCCGTTGACAACCTATATAACTGCCGTTGCCTCCTCCTCGCACATAGCCCTCGGACATTGATTGTGGCGAATCGCAAAGCTCTATCTGGCAGCGCCATTGTAGTATGGAAGGAGACCAAGAGGATGGTGCTTACCGTTGACAAGAAGCATCCTCAGCGCCAGAACAAGCGCTCGTCCAGTCCCAAAACTTACAACTACGAGGCCGCCGGCGGCGGCGGCTGCGTCGGCGGCGTCGGCGGCGGCGTCGTCGCCCTCGTCGTCGTCCTCCGGTCTGGAGGGATGTTCGGCCGAGGTCGCAACGTCGACCGACGCACGGGAGCTGCTTTTGACGGTGGCTCTCCGTTGACGGGCGGGCCAGAAGATGTGTCATCTTCCTCGACGACTTCGTGCGAGCGTTTAGTCGCCGCGGCGGCGGTGCCCTCGTTTGATGTGTCCATGTTCTGCTCCCCCTCGCTGGCGCTTCCCATCGAGGTCGCGTTTATCTTCTCGTCCTGAACCAACCTCGCCGTCGATGGGTCTTCTGTTCTCTCAGGTGTGCCATTTTCTTCGAGGTTCGGAGTGCCTTGGCGTACTGTTTCGCCCGAGGCTTGCTCAGCCGGCTCATTTCCAGCCGTAGCTTTGTCTTCCGACTCCGCCTTGGCTGCTGCTTCAGCATCAGCTTCATCCATTAGGAGCTCCGAGTTATCGTCATTCCTCGCGGGCCCTGCGACGCTGGCGTAGGTACGCACGCACTCGGTCTCGTCGTGGCCAAAGCGACGACATAGCACACAGCGCGGTACCTTGCAGTCACGCCGTATGTGGCCTGTGCTCTGGCATCGCAAGCAGAGGGGTGCCCTGCCCGGCACCACGACAAGGGCCAGCTCACCAGCAATCCTAAGCTGATGCGGTATATCTTCCGGCTTCACACCGGCCTTGAGCTTCAAAGTCACTGTCCGGGTCGTCGAGCTCTTGTCAGACACACCATTCACCCTCCAACGCTCCTTGACCACATCTGTCGCTTTCCCGTACACTAGCAAAGCCGCCCGCACGTCGTCGTCGGGGACGGTGGGCAGCAGCCAGTGCAGTTTCAACCGTAGGTCCTGGTGAGACGGGTCGATGAGAACGCAGCGATGGTTCTTCACTTGCACTTCGTTGTTGGCGAGCAGTCTTTGCACACCTGCGTCACACTTGAAGGTAACTGCCCACACGTGATTCATTTGATACGCCCCCAAGGCCGTAACCTCAGGGAGCAGATTCAAATTCACCAGCGTATCCCTGAAGTCTTCTACTCGGTAGGGCCGTGCTCTCACGTCCGCATGCATAAAAACGGTATTCAAAACCAAACGCCCTGAAGGCAGACTAGGCAAAACAACACGATACTCATCATCCGATGCAGAAGAAAACCTGTTACCGCGGCCGGACACGGCCGCTGATACCGCTCCAACGGAGCCCATTTCACACGCGTCCGTTCGCTATCGCGGCCGGAAGTGGAATCCCATGCGCACACTACGGCTTCGTGGACCACTCAGGTTAAAGTGCCAGTGCCTGCACCATGGACGTTAAAATGCGTAAAGAGCAGGAAAAAAAATAGAACGTGGCCTGCGCAGGGATTGAACCTACGACCTTCGCGTTATTAGCACGACGCTCTAACCAGCTGAGCTAGCAGGCCAGAACTATTCTAGGAATCGTGGTAACCCATGCTATCCGTGTTTCTGCTATGCACACACTACGGCTTCGTGGACCACTCAGGTAAAAGGCCAGTGCCTGCACCATGGACGTTAAAATGCGTTGAGAGCAGGAAAAAAATAGAACGTGGCCTGCGCAGGGATTGAACCTACGACCTTCGCGTTATTAGCACGACGCTCTAACCAACTGAGCTAGCAGGCCAGAACTATTCTAGGAATCGTGGTAACCCATGCCATCCGTGTTTCTGCTATGCACACACTACGGCTTCGTGGACCACTCAGGTAAAAGTGCCAGTGCCTGCACCATGGACGTTAAAATGCGTTGAGAGCAGGAAAAAAAATAGAACGTGGCCTGCGCAGGGATTGAACCTACGACCTTCGCGTTATTAGCACGACGCTCTAACCAACTGAGCTAGCAGGCCAGAACTATTCTAGGAATCGTGGTAACCCATGCAATACGTGTTTCTGCTATGCACACACTACGGCTTCGTGGACCACTCAGGTAAAAGTGCCAGTGCCTGCACCATGGACGTTAAAATGCGTTGAGAGCAGGAAAAAAAATAGAACGTGGCCTGCGCAGGGATTGAACCTACGACCTTCGCGTTATTAGCACGACGCTCTAACCAACTGAGCTAGCAGGCCATTTTTTTTTCTTTATTGCATGAATGAATACATAACTAAAATATCGTAGTTGTCATGCCCCTTGGCAGACAACCGTGTCTAATGGACTTTCATTAACACAAGTTGGTCCATCAGACTCAATACATCATCAGCGTAATCTTGTTGCTTCAAGACTTCTCTTAATTTATACACATGTTCCACAAAATAATCACATACCGATCGTGCATCCAAGTCACAGTGTCGAACAGCCATTCTACTCCTCCAAATGCTGTGAAGGCCCAATAACATAATCTGGTCGTACTGTGCAACATCACTTTCAGTAGTCAAGTACCGAATTCCGCGCGGTGTCAATGGCAAGTCCTTTTTTAGGGTTCTTTGCAAAACATCCCAGTAGAACACCGCATCCCAGCAATCCAGGAACACATGTTCTACCGTCTCCGGTTTTCTACACAGGAGACAGTTCGAGCCCCAAGGAACAAAAAGGCCCTTTTCCTCTAGCCATGTTTTTACTGGAAGGGTTCCGGTGTGCAGTTTGAAAAAGAAAGTTTTGACGCCAGGTGCAACAGTCATCTTTTTAACTCGCCTGAGAACGTCTTTCCCAGGGCCTTCACAGTATAAGGTTCTGTACAGTGGCGCTGGAAACAACTGTTCAATGAGATCCTTGTATAATCGCTTCGGCGTTACATTCGCTAAATACTCTAGAGAGAACCGTACTTTCAAAAACCTGAACGACCAGACAACCTCTCGCAGGAAGCGAGACACTGTGTACCGCCGAGCACTGCAAGAAGAGACAATGAATTCTGGAAGTGCACTGGATAACATGATTTGTATGAATGTTCGCAGAAAGGCGTCATTTTGGTGACGCAGGAAACAAAACCTTAAAACCACCTGCCGCACATAGAGATGCATCAGAGACAGTCCCCCGACCTTTACTCTCCGGAAGAGATTATCTCTGCGAATGCGTTCCCAATTAGACGCCCAAATGAAAACCGCAAAAACCCGATGAAACCTTTGGATATTGGTTCGTGCACAATATAATACTTACTGAGCTAGCAGACCAGAACTATTCTAGGAATCGTGGTAACCCATGCAATACGTGTTTCTGCTATGCACACACTACGGCTTCGTGGACCACTCAGGTAAAAGTGCCAGTGCCTGCACCATGGACGTTAAAATGCGTTGAGAGCAGGAAAAAAAATAGAACGTGGCCTGCGCAGGGATTGAACCTACGACCTTCGCGTTATTAGCACGACGCTCTAACCAACTGAGCTAGCAGGCTTTTTTTTTTTTTTCTTTATTGCCTTCGAGAAAACAACACAAAAATTACATAAACCAAACTTTGAAAACCAGCAACCTGCCAGATCTTCCTGGCAGGCCATGTCAAGTTTAAAATTCTCTCAACAGAGTCAAATTTTCCATCCTGGGTAGCCAATCGGGTACACAAGCTTGCAGTTTCATCACTTCAACAAATCTACGTACATTTTCCCGAAAATACATGCGGGCTGGTCTCGCGTCAGAATCGCAGTAATACCCCGCCATTCTGGAGCGCCATATACTATGGAGGCCCCAGAGCATTACCTGATCAAACGGGAACCCGTCCTGGTTTTCAATTGCCAAATATCTCATACCGTAGGGATGAAGCGGGAGCTCTTTTTTAATTGTTCGTTGCAATACGTCCCAAAAAAACACCCCCTCCCAACAGTGAAGAAACACATGGTCTATTGTTTCGGGACACTTGCAGATTAGGCATTGCGAACCCCACGGTAGGAATAAACCCCTTCCCTCTAAAAACCTTTTAACTGATAGTGTTTCTGTATGTAACTTGAAGAAGAAAGTTTTGGTTCCTGGCTGTACTTGCATTCTTTTTACTCTTTTCAGAACATCCCCTCCGTGGCCTCCATCGTACAAAGCTCTGTACATTGGCACTGGAAAAACAACATCACACAGATCTGCGTATAGCTTTTTCCGCTTCACGTCACTTAAATATTCTCTCGAAAAACGCACAACAAGAAATTTAACGCTATCAGCAACTTCTCTGAAGTAACCGAAAGTTCTTGCGGAAAAATAATTTGTTCCCACAACAAAATCAGGCAAAACACCGGTCAACCTTAGTTGACACATAGTTCTCAAAAAAGGGTCACGCACATCTCGAAAAAAGAAAAACCTGTTTACAAGCTGGCGCAGGAACAGATGTCCTAGCCCAAGGCCACCATCTTTCACACGTCTAAACAAATTCGTCCGTCGGCACCGTTCCCAGGTCGATGACCAAACAAAAACAGCTAAAATGCGATGTATCTTCTGTACATTTGCCCGGGAACAGTGCAACACTTGCATTACGTACCACAGTTTGCTTAAAAAGAACAAATTACACACCGTCGCTCTCGCAAAGATTGACAAATGTGCCCCCTTCCATCTATCTGATTTTTCCCGTAGTTCGTTCGCTTGTTCTTTCCAATATGCATCACTGTTCCGGTAGCAGTTTAGTGGCACTCCTAGGTATTTTGGGGGGATAGTTACCCAAGTCACATTTGCAAAAAGATCTGGGGTTGATGGCCAACCCCCATGCCAAAGTCCCTGGCACTTTGCCCAGTTCACTTTACTTCCGGTTGCCTTCCGGAAACTGTCAACTGACACAACAGCCTCCCGTATGCTCTGCTGATTCACAGCAAACACCGCTAGGTCATCCGCGTACGCAAGCAACTTGACTTCAGCTGCCTGCAACCTAAAACCTTGAACAGCCTCGTTCTTAATAATGCTCAAACATAGTGTCTCTATGTAAATGGCAAACAAAAGGGGACTGAGGGGGCAGCCCTGGCGTACCGAACGTTGCACCCGAATGGGGGCCCCAGACTCTTGTTTATAATTAATCTCGTAGTGCAGCCGCGGTACGCCATGGCCACACCCTCTCGAATTACGGAACCTACATTCGCGTGGTCCAGAATACTGAGCAAAATTTCGTGGGCGACACAGTCAAATGCTTTTTCGAGGTCTAGTTGGAGGATGGCCACACATTCATTAGTCAGATCACAACACTCCAGAACCGATCTTGCCGTGTGTATGTTAGTCATAATTGATCTCCCCTTTATCCCGCACGTTTGATGAGGGCCGACAATATCCTGGATTACTGACTGCAGCCTCCTTGCTAGCACTTTCATTAATATTTTATAATCGACATTAGTCAAGGAAATTGGCCTGTAAGCTGTGACCTGCTGGAGCTTTTCCTCGTTATTTGTCTTGGGAATTAGAATAGTGTGAGATAACCCGTATGACAGCGGCAATCTGTTTATTTCGTAGGCTTCTTGGAACAACGCAGTCAATATTGGCGCTATTTCGTTCTTGAACCCCTTATAGAAAGCTGCACTTAAGCCGTCTGGCCCAGGCGACTTTCCCATATTTAAACTATCGATTGCTTTTACGACCTCGAGTTCTGTGATTGGCCTCTCTAATCTTTTCTTCGTGTCCTCGTCTAGTCGTGGCATAGCCATAAGAAACTTTTCTTTGAACAAGTTTATGTCGACCTCCTGTTTGTTAAAAAGCTGCTGATAATATTGGAAGAAGCCTTGTCTGATATGATCGTCATCTGACGATAGCATGCCGCCCCATGCAATCTTATCAATTTGATTTTTCTCTGCATGAGCCTTTTCCAATGCCAGTGCTCTTTTCGAGGGCGCCTCGCCCATGTTCCAGCTTTCCGCCCTTGCCCTTACTAACGCTCCTTGGTATCTGTCTTCTTCCATCAACGCAAGCTGTTCTTTTATTTTCCTAATATCTTCTATCCATTTGCCGGGTGCCTTACATTCTTGCTCATGTAGTTTTTCCAGCAAAGCCTTTAGCTGGGTTTCTTTAATTTTCTCCTGATACCGCAGGCAACTGGACCTATCAATGGCCTTTATTTTAATCTGTTCTTTGCACATCTCCCATTGCTTCCAGATTTCGTACAATGTGCCCGGCCTTACTTTAATGAGTTCATTCAGTACAACCCGTCTAAAGGCTTCATCGCTGAGCAATTTGTTGTTAAATTTCCATAACTCCCAGCTAAATGCATTCCTTCGTTTTCTGGTGCCGAATACGCATTTCACTAAGCAGTGATCCGTGAATGTCATGGGCACAACTTGGTATTCATTACATACGGGAATCAAATCCAGCGACACGTAAATTCTGTCAAGGCGCGCGTGGCTCGAACCTTGGAAGTGCGTGTACTGCACGGCACGCGCTCCCCCCAGGTACTCAGCCACATCTTCCATGTTCCACTCGCTTGTTAACTGGCACAACACATCAGTACTCTTGTCTCTGAAGCCGCGTGTGCTGGTTTTGTCCCGAGCATTCAGTACACAGTTGAAATCGCCCAGCATTACAACCTGCCTCTCCGTACTTAACTGCTGCATAACATTCTCAAAAAACACTGCTCTTTCCTCAACAATGTTAGGTGCATACACACAAATAATGCGCCACTCAGCATTGGAATATGCAAAATCGGCTACAACACACCGTCCTGACAGACATGAGTAGTGAGCCTGTACAATCAGTCCGGGCAGCTTTTTGACAAACAATACACACCCAGCCGATGTCCCTACCGCGTGGCTCACAATGGCGTAAAATCTAGCCGTGAAACGTTGCACCATGCTCCCGGTCTCTTCCTCCCCATCAACCTTTGTTTCTTGTACGGCAAGCACGTCGATATCATGGTCACTTAGCAGGCGGTGTACTTGGCTCTGCTTCTTTTTGGCTGCCAGTCCCCTGACATTTAGCGTGGCTACACTCAAAGGGGTTTCAGGCGCCATTTCCATAAAGGGTGAATAGACCGAAAGCGTGGTGCTTACCTTCCTCGTCTAGCGCGCGGCTAGACGCCGTCGTTGGAACCGCCTCCGTCTGGTGCGAGCGGCTGAACTTGGAGCGGGGGCGCTTTGTCCGCAGCACGCCTCTCCGAAGAAAGGTTTGGCCGCGGACGTAGTGTGGACCGCCGGGGTTGGACTGTTTTTGCTGGCGGCTCGTCGACACCGGGGACTGTTGCCTTGTCACCTTCGAGATCGGTCTGTGTGTGGGGTCGCTTGGCTGGGGCTGTGACGCTTGGCGAACGAGTACCGCTGGTGTCCGGGTGCTCCTCACCGTTATCCTGCTCCATGTCGTCTGCCGGCTGAGGGGACGTCTCGTCGTCTGACCTAGGGAGGTAGGGCGTAGCGTCACTCCTCCCCCCATCGCTGGCAGCTTTGATGTCTCGAGCGGAGTCTCCCGACGAGACTGTCTCCCGTGCCTGCGTACGCTCTTCTCCGGTTCCCTTTGCCGCCTCCTCTGCCTCGACTACGTCCATAGTGAGCTCCGCCGACCGCTCCCTCGTTCCAGGTCCCGCGGCCGAAGCGTACGTGAGCACACAGTCAGCCTCCTCATGTCCGTAGCGCCTACATTTTGAACATCGGGGCACCTTACATTCGCGGCGGACGTGTCCCGTGCCTCGACAGCGTAAGCACTGCATCGCCCGCCCAGGCACAACGACAAGGGCTAATTCCCCGGCGACTCGCAGCTGGTGCGGTAAGTCATCTACCTTGATGCCCGGCTTCAATTTCAGGAGCACCGTCCTCGTGGTGGACCCCTTCTCCTTGACGCCTTGAACACGCCACCTCTCCCGGGTCACTTCGGTCACGTTCCCAAAAGCCGCAAAGGCCGTCCGGATGTCATCATCTGCAACGCCGTGCAACATCCAGTGGAGTCGCAGCTTCACTTGTTGGTCTTCGGGATCGATGATGAGGCAGCGGCGACCTTTAACTTCCAGTTCCTTGAACGCTGCCAGCTTCTTTGTTGCTTCTGTGCTGGTTAAGGTGACAGCCCACACATGGTTGATCTGATACGCCCCCAACGCCAAAACGTCGGGGAGCGCACCAACGTTGGCAAGGGCGTCGCGGAAATCCTCGACCCTGTATGGCCTAACCCGCACATCGCCGTGCAAAAAAAGCGTGTTAAAAACAACGCGTCCGGTGGGCAAAGTTGGCAGAATAATCTGATAGTCGCTATCTTCATTGTCCTCGAGCCTGTTTCCGCGGCTGGAAAGGGCCGCTATCGCCGCTCCGCTGGAGCTCATGATCCTGCGTCCGTCACGCTCGGTGGCCGGAAGTAGAATGAGCTAGCAGGCCAGAACTATTCTAGGAATCGTGGTAACCCATGCAATACGTGTTTCTGCTATGCACACACTACGGCTTCGTGGACCACTCAGGTAAAAGTGCCAGTGCCTGCACCATGGACGTTAAAATGCGTTGAGAGCAGGAAAAAAAATAGAACGTGGCCGGCGCAGGGATTGAACCTACGACCTTCGCGTTATTAGCACGACGCTCTAACCAACTGAGCTAGCAGGCCAGAACTATTCTAGGAATCGTGGTAACCCATGCAATACGTGTTTCTGCTATGCACACACTACGGCTTCGTGGACCACTCAGGTAAAAGTGCCAGTGCCTGCACCATGGACGTTAAAATGCGTTGAGAGCAGGAAAAAAATAGAACGTGGCCTGCGCAGGGATTGAACCTACGACCTTCGCGTTATTAGCACGACGCTCTAACCAACTGAGCTAGCAGGCCAGAACTATTCTAGGAATCGTGGTAACCCATGCAATACGTGTTTCTGCTATGCACACACTACGGCTTCGTGGACCACTCAGGTAAAAGTGCCAGTGCCTGCACCATGGACGTTAAAATGCGTTGAGAGCAGGAAAAAAATAGAACGTGGCCTGCGCAGGGATTGAACCTACGACCTTCGCGTTATTAGCACGACGCTCTAACCAACTGAGCTAGCAGGCCAGAACTATTCTAGGAATCGTGGTAACCCATGCAATACGTGTTTCTGCTATGCACACACTACGGCTTCTTGGACCACCCAGGTAAAAGTGCCAGTGCCTGCACCATGGACGTTAAACTGCGTTGAGAGCAATAGAAAAAAAAACAGAACGTGGCCTGCGCAGGGATTCAACCTACGACCTTCGCGTTATTAGCACGACGCTCTAACCAACTGAGCTAACAGGCCTTTTTTTTTCCTTTATTGCCTCCTTAGACAACAGTTCAAACAATACAGACACGAATAAAACACGCCAGTACAGGCAGACCTGGCGTGGTTAAAATTTTTTAAGGTTCACCAAATCCTCAAGAACAGCCATCCATTGCGGCGGCTCCGCTAGTGCGCGATACACCTCCGCAACGTATGTGACACTCTCAATAAAATTTTCACGGGCAGAACGAACAACGATGTCCGCATGTCGAACCGCCATCCTTGTCTTCCACAAACTGTGGAGGCCCAGGAGCATGAACATGTCATACGGTGTGTCATCATCAGTGTCTGCAGTTAAAAACCTGATTCCTGAAGGGGTAATTGGTAGTTCTTTTTTAAGTGTGCGTTGTAAAATGTCCCAGAGAAAGATCGGATCCCAGCATTCAATGAAAACGTGTTCAATGGTTTCTGGTTTTTTGCACAAAAGACAGTTTACTGTCCAGGGCACAAAAATTCCTTTGTCCTCGAGCCACGTCTTTACTGGAAGAGTATTAGTGTGTAGCTTGAAAAAGAATGTTTTAATAGAACCTCTTATTGGCATCTTTTTCACTCTTTTCAAAACATCATCTCCTGGGCCTCCGCAGTACACCGTTCTGTACAGTGGGACTGGCATCATGACGTCAATTAAATCTTTGTACAATTTCTTTTTGTTAACCAAAGACAAGTACTGCAAAGAAAACCGAGCTGTTAGTATGCGATATGACACAACAATTTCGTGCAGATAACCAGTTACGCCACGATTCACAGCATCACTAGTGGTAACAATGAAATCAGGTAAAGTTCTAGTCAGTCGAACATGTAACATTGTCCGCAAAAAACCATCACTTTGGTCCCGTAAGAAAAAGAAACGTGACACAATTTGTCTAACAAACAAGTTTGATAAGCCAAGTCCTCCACTGCGAACGGATCGAAAAAGATTTGAACGACTAACCCTCTCCCAACTCGAGCCCCAAATGAATACCGCAAAAACCCTGTGCATTTTTTGCACATTCGCACGTGACATGAAGAGAACTTGTAATACATACCAAATCTTTGCGACAAGAAATACATTGCACACTGTAGCCCGCGCAAACATCGAGAAACCGCGACCTTGCCATGATGCAGTCTTTTCTTTCAAAGTCTCCATTTCTCCCTTCCGGTATTCGTTATTTCCTTTGTAATACTGTAGTGGGACACCCAGGTATTTAGCTGGTGTCGCCGTCCAAGTCATATTTGCAAAATAGCCCGGAGTCATGTCCCAGTTGCCGTGCCAGAAGCCAACGCTCTTTTCCCAATTAATCTGGGAGCCCGTCTGTTTGCAAAATTTGTCTGCTACTTGAACTACCTCAAGGACACTACTTCTGTCCTCGCAAAATACAGCGATGTCATCCGCGTAAGCTAACACTTTAACTTCTGATGACTGCAGTTTGAAGCCATGAATGCTTGCACGGCGCAACAGAGCAACACAAAAGGGTTCAAGGTACAAGGTGAACAACAGTGGGGAGAGTGGGCAGCCTTGCCTCACTGATGATTGAACAGGAACAAGTTCGCTGAGCGACCTGTTTATTACAATACGCGTTGTACAGTCGCTGTAAGCCATCCTGACACCTTCAATAATCACGCTGCCGATATTGGTATGTTTTAGTACCTCGAACATTATTTCATGCGAGACCTGGTCAAAAGCCTTCGCCAGGTCGAGCTGCAGCATAGCAACTCGGCCTGTGAACGCGTCGCAGCACTCTAAAACACTTCTCGCAATATGAGTATTAGTTGTGATCGTGCGGCCCTTGATTCCGCATGTTTGGTGAGGCCCCACAAGACTTTTAATTACTGTTTGTGTTCTCTTCGCCAAAACTTTCATTTAAATTTTATAATCGGTGTTTGTTAATGTAATTGGCCTGTATGACTCAACCGACAACAGCTTCTCTGGGTCTTCTGTTTTTGGTATTAGCACCATGTGACTTGTCCTAAAAGAAGGAGGCAGTCTATTTTCCTCGTACGCTTCTGCGTACACACGCTGTAAAATCACTGACAGCTCGGGCGTAAAAGCCTTGTAAAAGGCTGCACTTAAGCCATCGGGCCCGGGTGACTTGCCTGCAGGTAATTCCTTTATCGCGGTCACAATTTCGTCCGTGCTTATAGCACCTTCTAGGCTCTCTTTAGTTTCATCTTCTAACTTCGGCATGTGAGCAAGAAACTCTTCTTCAAATCCACTTTGCACTTGTTTTGCGCCGCCAAAAAGGTACCTATAGTGCTCGACGAATGCCCTTGCAATTACCGCGCTATCAGAACTGATTTCATTTTGATAAGATATCTGTTTGATTTCCTTCTTCGTCGCGTATCGTTTTTCATCGCCCAGCGCCCGTCTATTTGGGCTTTCCCCCAGCCATAACCTTTCTGCGCGTGCGCGAATCACTGCTGCTTTGAATTTTTCCACATCAAGAACTTCCAGTTCGCTTTTAACTTTGCTTACTTCAGTAGTGTACGCGCCGGGTTCCTCTCCTTCCATCCTTACTAGCCATTCAAGCTGCCGTTTGAGCTCTTTTTCCTTTAACGTTTCGTTGTAGCGTCGGATAGTGCCCCTTTCAATCGCCCTCATTTTTACTTGGATTTTTAGTTCCTCCCACGCGACCGCGTTCTGCGCGGGCTCCCTTGTCAACACATCGTCAATCTTTTCTTTTACGCTATTAACGAAAGTGTCATCTTCGAGCAGTTTAGCATTAAGCTTCCACAATTGCCAATTAAACTTTGATTGCTTTCTTTTCGTCCCTAGCGTAAAGGACACCATACAGTGGTCACTAAAGGATACAGGTGTAAGGAAATAACAGTTACAAAGAGGTATCAGATCCAGTGACAGATACGCTCGGTCTAGTCTCGCATGACTTTTCCCCTGAAAATGTGTGTATTGTCGTTTTCCCGCGTTTGATAAAACCATGCCAACATCTTCAAGGTTATGTTCATTGATTAGCGTGTTCAACAGTTCAGCGCTTTTGTCTCTAACGTGGAGGTTGTTTGCACGATCGTCCACAAAACAGACACAGTTGAAATCACCCAGTAAAATAACAGCACTATTACATTTGATGTAGGGTTCAAGGTTTTCGAAAAAAATAATTCGGTCTTGCATATCATTTGGTGCATACACACATATCAGTCGCCATTGCGAACCGGCAAAAAGAAAGTTTAAAACAATCAGACGCCCATTTTCACTGACAGTTAGCGACTCCTCAAAAATGCCAGCGCATTTACGTGTTAAGACGGCACAACCACCAGATGTACCTACAGCATGGCAAATAGACACATTATAATGCGCTGTAAACGCTGCAACCATACGATCTGTCTGCTCCTGGCTCTCAACTTTCGTTTCTTGCACAGCCACAATGTCAAGCTCATTGTCTAGGCAGATGCGGCTGAGCTGGTATTTTCGCCGCCTTGCTGAAAGACCTCGAACATTAATGGTGGCAATCTTTAGTGTTTTCTCCATTTTGGCTATCATTTAAGAGCAGGAACAGACAGATCGTGCAGTGGAGAGAGACATGTGACGCGTAGCAGTCGCCAGAAATGCTCTTTGCGCGCAGCATACAGTACAACATGCCCAACACTGTCTCCTTTCTCGTACCTTGGTAGCGTCGCGCGAGCACACCGCTGCTTGACCGTCCATTGCTTGGCGTTGTGCTCCTAGGAGCCCTCTGAGGCACAGGTCCCGGCGACTTCGGGGGCGGTTGTGCCGCCGGTCTTCTGTCCGGCGGGATGTTAGGTTTCGGGCGTAGTGACGCCCGGCGTCCCCCCACCGTTTTAGGTGGCGGTTCATCGTTGCTGGGAGAAAGGAGCTCGCCGTCGTTTAACATTTCCTTGCTCGATCTTTTACCAGTTGCTCCGCTTGCCTCGACGCCGTCCATATCGACCACGCCCTCCTCAACCTCGGGTGTCTCTTCCGGCTCACCTACGCTTTTGACTGCTTGGTTGCTGGAACCTTCTTTGCAGTGCTCGACATCCTCCTGCTTTTTCTCCATATTGACGCTCTCAGGAGGCAGTTCAGGTGCAGCCTTCGGCACGCTGTCGTTACCACCTGAAGCTTCTTCGGCGCCAGCCTCGTCCATGAGGAGTTCGGAAACATCCTCTTTCCCTCTCAGTCCGGTGACACTGGCGTACGTCCTGACACACTCGGACTCGTCATGCCCGTAGCGCCGGCAAAGCGCACAACGCGGTACACGACATTCTCGCCGTACGTGGCCTGTGTTGCGGCACCGAAGGCAAAGCGGAGCCCTCCCCGGGACAACAACTAGTGCCTGCTCCCCAGCAATGCGCACCTGATGGGGCAAATCGTCGACCGAAAGGCCCGTTTTGAGCCTAAGAGTCACCAGTCGCGTCGACGACCCTTTGTCCTGTACGCCTTGAACTCGCCACCGTTCCCTTGCAACTTCAGTGACCTTTCCATATGATGAAAAGGCATGGCGTATGTCTTCATCTGGCACGTTATGCAGCATCCAGTGTAGCTTCAGGTGAATGTCTTGATTGGTGGGGTCGATGACCACACAGCGCCGCTCTTTCACTTTTATGTCGCCCTCGCTGAGTATCTTTTTCACACCGTCGCCGCTTTTGAATGTCACTGCCCACACATGGCTCATTTGATACGCCCCCAGGGCGACTACCTCGGACAGCAGCGATAAGCCAGCCAGCGCATCTCGGAAATGTTCCACACGATACGGTCGATACCGCACATCTGCATGCAAAAAAATGGTATTTAAAACAACACGACCTGTTGGTAGCTGAGGAAGAAGCACTTGATATTCCTTGTCGTCGTTGGCAACACCCCTAGTACCGCGGCCCGGCTGGGCCGCTGAAACCGCTCCTGAAGAGCCTGACATTCCGTGACCGTCCTGCTCGAAAGCCGGAAAGGGAATCGAGCTAGCAGGCCAGAACTATTCTAGGAATCGTGGTAACCCATGCAATACGTGTTTCTGCTATGCACAGACTACGGCTTCGTGGACCACTCAGGTAAAAGTGCCAGTGCCTGCACCATGGACGTTAAAATGCGTTGAGAGCGGGAAAAAAAATAGAACGTGGCCTGCGCAGGGATTGAACCTACGACCTTCGCGTTATTAGCACGACGCTCTAACCAACTGAGCTAGCAGCCCAGAACTATTCTAGGAATCGTGGTAACCCATGCAATACGTGTTTCTGCTATGCAAACACTACGGCTTCGTGGACCACTCAGGTAAAAGTGCCAGTGCCTCCACCATGGACGTTAAAATGCGTTGAGAGCAGGAAAAAAAAAATAGAACGTGGCCTGCGCAGGGATTGAACCTACGACCTTCGCGTTATTAGCACGACGCTCTAACCAACTGAGCTAGCAGGCAGGAACTATTCTAGGAATCGTGGTAACCCATGCAATACGTGTTTCTGCTATGCACACACTACGGCTTCGTGGACCACTCAGGTAAAAGTGCCAGTGCCTGCACCATGGACGTTAAAATGCGTTGAGAGGGGGAAAAAATAGAACGTGGCCTGCGCAGGGATTGAACCTACGACCTTCGCGTTATTAGCACGACGCTCTAACCAACTGAGCTAGCAGGCCAGAACTATTCTAGGAATCGTGGTAACCCATGCCATCCGTGTTTCTGCTATGCACACACTACGGCTTCGTGGACCACTCAGGTAAAAGTGCCAGTGCCTGCACCATGGACGTTAAAATACGTTGAGAGCAGGAAAAAAAATAGAACGTGGCCTGCGCAGGGATTGAACCTACGACCTTCGCGTTATTAGCACGACGCTCTAGCCAACTGAGCTAGCAGGCCAGAACTATTCTAGGAATCGTGGTAACCCATGCAATTCGTGTTTCTGCTATGCACACACTACGGCTTCGTGGACCACTCAGGTAAAAGTGCCAGTGCCTGCACCATGGACGTTAAAATGCGTTGAGAGCAGGAGAAAAAAAATAGAAAGTGGCCTGCGCAGGGATTGAACCTACGACCTTCGCGTTATTAGCACAACGCTCTAACCAACTGAGCTAGCAGGCCTTTTTTTTTCTTTATTGCCGGGCTCCGACACGGTACACAAACACAAAAGGAAATTTACATTGTACCCCTTTCAGGTGGTACTCACACTCAACCGTCTGCTGCAGGCATCGTCATGCTAAAAGTCCTTTAAGGACACCAAGGGCTCTACCCTCGCGAGCCACTCAGGAACGTGAGCACCCGTTTTCTGTATTTCAACAAACCAGTGCACACTCTAGCGGAAGTAAATTCGTGCAGGCCTCGCATCCGGTTCACAGTGGTATCCAGCCATTCGTGAGCGCCAAATAGCGTGGAGGCCCAGAAGCAGTATTGCATCATAAGGCACTCCCTCTTCGTTCTGTAGAAGGAGATACCGTGTTCCATACGTGTCTAGAGGCAAGTCTTTCTTCAGCGTTCTTTGCAAGACGTCTTAGAAGTAGACGCCTTCCCAGCAGTGCAAGAATGCATGATCGATTGTCTCTGGCTTCTTACATATCAGACAATCTGAACCCCAAGGAAGAAACATTCCCTTTTTCTCCATAAATGCTTTCACGGCCAGTGTTTCGGTGTGTAATCTGAAAAAGAAGCTTTTGGCTGCTGCTGGTACCTGCATTTTCTTCACCCTCTGCAACACATTACCGCCCTGGCCTCCGCGGTATGTGGCCCTGTGCAATGGTTCAGGCAGAACAACATCTCGTAAATCCCTATAGAGTGTTTTCTTTTTTACAGTAGAGAGGTACTGCTGCGAAAAACTAGCAGCTAGAAATCTAACACTCATAACCACTTCTCTGGTGTATCCAAAAATACGACCTTGAATGTTATCTGTTCCAACAATCCATTCCGGTAATGCATGGCCCAGCCTTACTTGACAGATTGTGCGCAAGAACGGGTCCCTCGCGTCTCGAAAGAATAAAAATCTGCTGACAATTTGGCGCAAAAACAGGTGGCCGAGCCCTAGTCCTCCGTCTTTTACACTTCTGAACAAATTTGTCCGGCTGCATCGTTCCCAGCTCGAGGCCCAGACAAACACTGCAAAGATGCGGTGCAGTTTCTGCACGTTAACTCGCGAACAGTGCAGTACCTGCATCACGTACCACAACTTGCTGATGAAGAATAAGTTGCACACTGTAGCTCTGGCAAATGTAGATAACCTAGCCCCTTTCCACTTGTCAGTTTTTGCACGGGTGTCTTCCAGCTGCCTTTTCCAATGCGGTTCGCTATCTCGATAACATTCCAGTGGGACACCTAAATAACTTCACTGAGGTCGTGACCCAGGACACATTCGCAAAGTTAACAGGAGTGGTTGGCCACTCACAATGCCAGAAGCCAATACATTTGGCCCAGTTTACTCGACTTCCTGTCGATTGACTAAATTGCCGAACACAATCAATGGCCTTCCTTATGCTCTCATAATCAGTAGCGAAAACAGCTACGTCATCCGCATAAGCCAGCAACTTAATTTCTGTCGCTTGTAACTTAAAACCTTGAATACCGTCATTCTGTATTATGCTCAGACACAGGGATTCTATGTATACACCAAACAAAAGAGGGCTTAGGGGGCAGCCTTGGCGCACCGAACGCTTCACGCTTATGGGGGCCCCCAAACTCTTATTTACTATTAGTCTCGTTGTGCAGTTTCGGTACGCCATTGCCACTCCCTTCCTGATGACTGACCCGACATTCACGTGATCCAAAATTAAAAACAAAAGTTCATGTTCCGCGCAATCAAACGCTTTTTCCAGGTCTAACTGAAGGATAGCAAGAGGACTGTTCGTATTATGACAACACTCAAGAACACATCTTGCTTTATGAATATTAGACACAATAGAACGACCTTTGATGCCGTACGTCTGATGAGAACCAACTATCACATTCGTTACTCTTTGTAACCGCCTTGCTAGCACCTTCATGAATATCTTGTAGTCCACGTTCGTAAGTGAAATCGGCCTGTAGGCTGTAACATGCTTTAACTTTTCACTATCTTCCGTTTTCGGAATTAGGACAGTGTAAGATACGCCAAAGGAAGGAGGTAGGGCTTTTAATTCATATGCGTCATTGAAGAGTACCGTTAACAAAGGGGAAATGTCTTGCTTAAAGGCTTTATAGAAAGCCGCACTTAAACCATCTGGTCCAGGCGACTTACCCAAGTTTAAATTTTCTATTGCTGTTTGCACTTCGGATTCAGTAATTGGTGCCTCTAATCTCTGTTTCTGTTCGTCATCTAATCTTGGCATCGCTCCTAGAAACCTTCCCTTGAATTTGTCGATGTCTACGTCGTGTTTTGCGAAAAGCGCCTGATAGAATTCAGCAAAAGCTTGCTTTATATACGTTTCGTCACCTGCTACGACACCTTCCCATTCAATTTTATCAATCCTATTGCGCTCAGCCCGTGCTTTTCCCATGCCCAATGCTCGTTTTGTTGGTGTTTCACCGAAAACCGCCTCTTCGGCTCTCGCACGCACCAGCGCACCGCGATAACGCTCTTGTTCCATAACTTCAAGCTTTTGTTTAATTTTCTTTACGTCATCAATCCACTTACCAGGAGCTTCACTCTCCTGCTCAATTAGTTTCCGCAGCAGTTCTCTTAAATCCTTTTCCTTTTTTTTTCCTCTTTTTTCAAGCAGCTAGCCTTTTCAATTGCGTATATTTTAATTTGCTGCTTACATAGTTCCTATTTCTCCCATAACTTTTGTCTTGAATTTGGCTCTACTTTGCCAATTTCTTTTTTTATATTGTCACAAAAACGTTCACACTTTAACAGTGATAAATTTCCACAAGTCCCAATTAAAAGCATTGTCCCGTTTCTCTGTTCCTATCCTACACTGTATCAAACAGTGGTCCCAGAAGGACACAGGTTCAACCTTGTAATTGTTGCATTTTGGCAGCAGATCTACCGCCATATAAATACGGTCTAGACGTGCGTGACTCGTACGCTGAAAGTGCGTGAATTGCACATCCCGCTCACCCTCTAAACAGTCAGCCACATCTTAAATATTCCATTTTTCCACTAACTCGGACAGTCTTTCGGTACTTATGTCTCTGAATATTCTATCACTTGCTTTGTCACGCGCAGCCAAGACACAGTTGAAATCACCCATGACGATCATTTGCCTTTCCACAGTGAAGTACTCAACTTTTCCAAAAAAGGCTGCCCTCTCGTCAACTTTGTTAGCTGCGTAAAGGCAGATCATTCTCCACTCCACATTCATGTAAGCATAATCAAGCACAATAAATCGTCCATGAGAACATGTTGCATAAGCCTGAACAACCAGGCCCGGCAGCTTTTTGACGAAGAGCACACACCCAGCCGTCGTTCCAACTGCATGAGACACTACTGCATAATACCTACACGTGAAACGCTGCACCATGCTCCCGGTCTCTTCCTCCCCGTCTACTTTAGTTTCTTGTACCGCCAACAGGTCAATGTCATAGTCTGTTATAAGTCGATATACTTGACTCTGTTTTCTTTTCCCCGCCAACCCCCTTGCATTAAGTGTGGCTATTTTCAGACAACATAGCGGAGCCATTTCGACAAAAAGGTGTAGAGATCGAGAGCATGGCGCTTACCTCTCACGTCCAGCGTATCGCTAGACGCTTTGTGTGACGCCAGGGTCCTCAGGTCATTCGCCGTGGCCTTGCCGCAAAGGTGAACTTGCGGCGCCTCGTCTTTCAGATGAAACGTTGGGGCGCGGCTTAAATGCAGGCCTCCGGGCCGGCGCAGCTTTCGTTGGAGGCTCCTCTGCAGTGGTGGTAGTATCGTTGGTCCCTTCGTTCAGAGTCAGATTGTGAGGGCGCTTGACTGGAGCACTAACGGTCGCCATGCGACTGTCGCCGTCATCCCTGCCCTCGTCGCTGCACATAGGTTCGGATACGTCGGTTTTTGAAGTACCTGCAGATCCGCCGTCTCCTGCCGTTTCGGTCGCCGCGGCGCCTAGAAGTTCAGGCTCCTTCCCTTGGTCGCTGGGCGTCTCGGTGTCCTCCGCGGAAGCAGGTGAGGAGACGGTGGCTGCTGCTACCTTCTCCGCTCCCCCTGCCCCCTAGCCGCCTCCTCAGCTTCAGCGGCATCCATTTGCAGCTCCGCCTTTTCGTCCTCCAACGCAGCTCCCGTGGCCGATGCGTAGGTGCGAATGCAATCAGCCTCACCATGACCGAAACGCTTACATTTCTGACAGCGAGGAATTTTGCATTCCCGCCGTACGTGTCCAGTGCCGCGACAGCGCAGACATTGCATTGGCCTACCAGGCACAACCAGAAACGCAAGCTCTCCTGCCACCCTCAGCTGATGAGGAATGTCTTCGACTGTTACGCCTGGCTTCATTTTCAATAAAACAGTCCTTGTAGTAGAGGCCTTTTCAGTCATTCCTTGAACTCGCCACCTTTCGCGGGTCACTGCGCTGATCTTTCCGAACGCTGCAAATGCCGTTCTGATGTCCTCGTCATCGACGCCGGGCAGCATCCAATGCAGCCGTAGTTTCACGTGCTGGTCCTCAGGGTCGATGATCATGCACCGGCCCCCTTTAACTTGCATTTCCTTCACGGCGAGCAGCCGCTTGGTTGCCTCGGGAGTGCTGAGGGTCACCGCCCATACGTGGTTAACCTGGTACGCCCCCACCGCTATCACGTCAGGGAGAGTTCCGTTCTTGATCAGGGCATCACGGAAGTCTTCGACTTTGAAAGGCCGCCGTCGCACATCGCCATGAAGAAAAACAGTGTTTAACACCAGCCGTCCGGTAGGCAAAGTTGGCAAAAGAACCTGATACTCGTTATCAGCAGTTTCAGCAATCCTGTTTCCGCGGCCGGCACGGGCCGCAATCGCTGCTCCAGTGGAGCCCATTCTACAAGCGTCTGTCACGCTCGGTGGCCGGAAGTAGAATGACTGAGCTAGCAGGCCAGACCTATTCTAGGAATCGTGGTAACCCATGCCATTCGTGTTTCTGCTATGCACACACTACGGCTTCGTGGACCGCTCAGGTAAAAGTGCCAGTGCCTGCACCATGGACGTTAAAATGCGTTGAGAGGAGGAGAAAAAATACAACGTGGCCTGCGCAGGGATTGAACCTACGACCTTCGCGTTATTAGCACGATGCTCTAACCAACTGAGCTAGCAGGCCATTTTTTTTTTATTTTATTGCCGGGCTCCGACACGGTACACAAACACAAAAGGAAATTTACATTGTACCCCTTTCAGGTGGTACTCACACTCAACCGTCTGCTGCAGGCATCGTCATGCTAAAAGTCCTTTAAGGACACCAAGGGCTCTACCCTCGAGAGCCACTCAGGAACGTGAGCACCCGTTTTCTGTATTTCAACAAACCAGTGCACACTCTCGCGGAAGTAAATTCGTGCAGGCCTCTCATCCGGTTCACAGTGGTATCCAGCCATTCGTGAGCGCCAAATAGCGTGGAGGCTAGCAGCAGTATTGCATCATAAGGCACTCCCTCTTCGTTCTGTAGAGGGAGATACCGTATTCCATACGTGTCTAGAGGCAAGTCTTTCTTCAGCGTTCTTTGCAAGACGTCCCAGAAGTAGACGCCTACCGAGCAGTGCAATACATGATCGATTGTCTCTGGCTTCTTACATATCAGACAATCTGAACCCCAAGGAAGAAACATTCCCTTTTTCTCCATAAATGCTTTCACGGCCAGTGTTTCTGTGTGTAATCTGAAAAAGAAGCTTTTGGCTGCTGCTGGTACCTGCATTTTCTTCACCCTCTTCAACACATTACCGCCCTGGCCTCCACGGTATGTGGCCCTGTACAATGGTTCAGGCAGAACAACATCTCGTAAATCCCGATAGAGTGTTTTCTTTTTTACAGTAGAGAGGTGCTGCTGCGAAAAACGAGCAGCTAGAAATCTAACACTCATAACCACTTCTCTGGTGTAGCCAAAAATACGACCTTGAATGTTATCTGTTCCAACAATCCATTCCGGTAATGCATGGCCCAGCCTTACTTGACAGATTGTGCGCAAGAACGGGTCCCTCGCGTCTCGAAAGAATAAAAATCTGCTGACAATTTGGCGCAAAAACAGGTGGCCGAGCCCTAGTCCTCCGTCTTTTACACTTCTGAACAAATTTGTCCGGCTGCATCGTTCCCAGCTCGAGGCCCAGACAAACACTGCAAAGATGCGGTGCAGTTTCTGCACGTTAACTCGCGAACAGTGCAGTACCTGCATCACGTACCACAACTTGCTGATGAAGAATAAGTTGCACACTGTAGCTCTGGCAAATGTAGATAACCTAGCCCCTTTCCACTTGTCAGTTTTTGCACGGGTGTCTTCCAGCTGCCTTTTCCAATGCGGTTCGCTATCTCGATAACATTCCAGTGGGACACCTAAATACTTCACTGAGGTCGTCACCCAGGACACATTCGCAAAGTTAACAGGAGTGGTTGGCCACTCACCATGCCAGAAGCCAGAACATTCACTTGGCCCAGTTGACTCGACTTCCTGTCGATTGACTAAATTGACTCTCATAATCAGTAGCGAAAACAGCTACGTCATCCGCATAAGCCAGCAACTTAATTTCTGTCGCTTGTAACTTAAAACCTTGAATACCGTCATTCTGTATTATGCTCAAACACAGGGATTCTATGTATACACCAAACAAAAGAGGGCTTAGGGGGCAGCCTTGGCGCACCGAACGCTTCACGCTTATGGGGGCCCCCAAACTCTTATTTACTATTAGTCTCACTGTGCAGTTTCGGTACGCCATGGCCACTCCCTTCCTGATGACTGACCCGACATTCACGTGATCCAAAATTAAAAACAAAAGTTCATGTGCCACGCAATAAAACGCTTTTTCCAGGTCTAACTGAAGGATAGCAAGAGGACTGTTCGTATTATGACAACACTCAAGAACACATCTTACTTTATGAATATTAGACACAATAGAACGACCTCTGATGCCGCACGTCTGATGAGAACCAACTATCACATTCATTACTCTTTGTAACCGCCTTGCTAGCACCTTCATGAATATCTTGTAGTCCACGTTCGTAAGTGAAATCGGCCTGTAGGCTGTAACATGCTTTAACTTTTCACTATATTCCGTTTTCGGAATTAGGACAGTGTAAGATACGCCAAAGGAAGGAGGTAGTGCTTTTAATTCATATGCGTCATTAAGGAGTACCGTTAACAGAGGGGAAATGTCTTGCTTAAAGGCTTTATAGAAAGCCGCACTTAAACCATCTGGTCCAGGCGACTTACCCGAGTTTAAGTTTTCTATTGCAGTTTGCACTTCGGATTCAGTAATTGGTGCCTCTAATCTCTGTTTCTGTTCGTCATCTAATCTTGGCATCGCTCCTAGAAACCTTCCCTTGAATTTGTCGATGTCTACGTCGTGTTTTGCGAAAAGCGCCTGATAGAATTCAGCAAAAGCTTGCTTTATATACGTTTCGTCATCTGCTACGACACCTTCCCATTCAATTTTATCAATCCTATTGCGCTCAGCCCGTGCTTTTCCCATGCCCAATGCTCGTTTTGTTGGTGTTTCACCGAAAACCGCCTCTTCGGCTCTCGCACGCACCAGCGCACCGCGATAACGCTCTTGTTCCATAACTTCAAGCTTTTGTTTAATTTTCTTTACGTCATCAATCCACTTACCAGGAGCTTTACTCTCCTGCTCAATTAGTTTCCGCAGCAGTGCTCTTAAATCCTTTTCCTTTATTTTTTCCTCTTTTTTCAAGCAGCTAGCCTTTTCAATTGCGTATATTTTAATTTGCTGCTTACATAGTTCCCACTGCTCCCATAACTTTTGTCTTGAATTTGGCTCTACTTTGCCAATTTCTTCTTTTATATTGTCACAAAAACGTTCACACTTTAACAGCTTGTCACTAAATTTCCACAAGTCCCAATTAAAAGCATTGTCCCATTTTGCTGTTCCTATCCTACACTGTACCAAACAGTGGTCCGAGAAGGACACAGGTTCAACCTTGTAATTGTTGCATTTTGGCAGCAGGTCTGCCGCCATATAAATACGGTCTAGACGTGCGTGACTCGTACGCTGAAAGTGCGTGAATTTCACATCCCGCTCACCCTCTAAACAGTCTGCCACATCTTCGATATTCCATTTTTCCACTAACTCGGACAGTCTTTCGGTACTTATGTCTCTGAATATTCTATCACTTGTTTTGTCACGCGCAGCCAAGACACAGTTGAAATCACCCATGACGATCATTTGCCTTTCGACAGTGAAGTACTCCTCAACTTTTCCAAAAAAGGCTGCCCTCTCGTCAACTTTCTTAGGTGCGTAAAGGCAGATTATTCTCCATTCCACATTCATGCAAGCATAATCAAGCACAATAAATCGTCCATGAGAACATGTTGCATAAGCCTGAACAACCAGGCCCGGCAGCTTTTTGACGAACAGCACACACCCAGCCGACGTTCCAACTGCATGAGCCACTACTGCATAATACCTACACGTGAAACACTGCACCATGCTCCCGGTCTCTTCCTCCCCGTCTACTTTAGTTTCTTGTATATCGCCAACAGGTCAATGTCACAGTCTGTTATAAGTCGATATACTTGACTCTGTTTTCTTTTCCCCGCCAACCCCCTTGCATTAAGTGTGGCTATTTTCAGACAACATAGTGGAGCCATTTCGACAAAAAGGTGTAGAGACCGAGAGCATGGCGCTTACCTCTCACGTCCAGCGTATCGCTAGACGCTTTGTGTGACGCCAGGGTCCTCAGGTCGGTCGCCCTGGCCTTGCCGCAAAGGTGAACTTGCGGCGACACGTCTTTCAGATCAAACGTTTGGGCGCGGCTTGAATGCAGGCCTCCGGGCCTGCGCAGCTTTCGTTGGAGGCTCCTCTTCAGTGGTAGTAGTATCGTTGGTCCCTTCGTTCAGAGTCAGATTGTGAGGGCGCTTGACGGGAGCACTAACGGTCGCCATGTGGCGGTCGCCTTCATCCCTGCCCTCGTCGCTCCACATAGGTTCGGGCACCTCGGTTTTTGAAGCACCTGCAGATCCGCCGTCCCCTGCCGTTTCGGTCGCCGCGGCGCCTGGAAGTTCAGGCTCCTTCCCTTGGTCGCTGGGCGTCTCGGTGTCCTCCGCGGAAGCAGGTGAGGAGACGGTGGCTGCTGCTACCTTCTCCGCTCCCCCTGCCCCCTTAGCCGCCTCCTCAGCTTCAGCGGCATGCATTTGCAGCTCCGCCTTTTCGTCCTCCAACGCAGCTCCCGTGGCCGATGCGTACGTGCGAATGCAATCAGCCTCACCGTGACCGAATCGCTTACATTTCTGACAGCGAGGAATTTTGCATTCCCGCCGAACGTGTCCAGTGCCGCGACAGCGCAGACATTGCATTGGCCTACCAGGAACAACCACAAGCGCAAGCTCTCCCGCCACCCTCAGCTGATGAGGAATGTCTTCGACTGTTACGCCTGGCTTCATCTTCAATAAAACAGTCCTTGTAGTAGAGGCCTTTTCAGTCATTCCTTGAACTCGCCACCTTTCGCGGGTCACTGCGGTGATCTTTCCGAACGCTGCAAATGCCGTTATGATGTCCTCGTCATCGACGCCGGGCAGCATCCAATGCAGCCGTAGTTTGAGGTGCTGGTCCTCAGGGTCGATGATCATGCACCGGCCCCCTTTCACTTGCATTTCCTTCACGGCGATCAGCCGCTTGGTTGCCTCGGGAGTGCTGAGGGTCACCGCCCATACGTGGTTAACCTGGTACGCCCCCACCGCTATCACGTCAGGGAGAGTTCCGTTCTTGACCAGGGCATCACGGAAGTCTTCGACTTTGAAAGGCCGCCGTCGCACATCGCCATGAAGAAAAACAGTGTTTAACACCAGCCGTCCGGTAGGCAAAGTTGGCAAAAGAACCTGATACTCGTTATCAGCTGTTTCAGCAATCCTGTTCCCGCGGCCGGCACGGGCCGCAATCGCTGCTCCAGTGGAGCCCATTCTAGAAGCGTCCGTCACGCTCGGTGGCCGGAAGTAGAATGACTGAGCTAGCAGGCCAGAACTGTTCCAGGAATCGTGGTAACCCATGCCATTCGTGTTTCTGCTATGCGCACACTACGGCTTCGTGGACCGCTCAGGTAAAAGTGCCAGTGCCTGCACCATGGACGTTAAAATGCGTTGAGAGCAGGAGAAAAAAAATACAACGTGGCCTGCGCAGGGATTGAACCTACGACCTTCGCGTTATTAGCACGACGCTCTAACCAACTGAGCTAGCAGGCCAGAACTATTCTAGGAATCGTGGTAAGCCATGCCATTCGCGTTTCTGCTATGCGCACACTACGGCTTCGTGGACCGCTCAGGTAAAAGTGCCAGTGCCTGCACCATGGACGTTAAAATGCGTTGAGAGCAGGAGAAAAAAAATACAACGTGGCCTGCGCAGGGATTGAACCTACGACCTTCGCGTTATTAGCACGACGCTCTAACCAACTGAGCTAGCAGGCCAGAACTATTCTAGGAATCGTGGTAACCCATGCAATTCGTGTTTCTGCTATGCACACACTACGGCTTCGTGGACCGCTCAGGTAAAAGTGCCAGTGACTGCACCATGGACGTTAAAATGCGTTGAGAGCAGGAGAAAATAAATACAACGTGGCCTGCGCAGGGATTGAACCTACGACCTTCGCGTTATTAGCACGACGCTCTAACCAACTGAGCTAGCAGGCCAGAACTATTCTAGGAATCGTGGTAACCCATGCCATTCGTGTTTCTGCTATGCACACACTACGGCTTCGTGGACCGCTCAGGTAAAAGTGCCAGTGACTGCACCATGGACGTTAAAATGCGTTGAGAGCAGGAGAAAAAAAATACAACGTGGCCTGCGCAGGGATTGAACCTACGACCTTCGCGTTATTAGCACGACGCTCTAACCAACTGAGCTAGCCGGCCAGAACTATTCTAGGAATCGTGGTAACCAATGCCATTCGTGTTTCTGCTATGCACACACTACGGCTTCGTGGACCGCTCAGGTAAAAGTGCCAGTGCCTGCACCATGGACGTTAAAATCGATTGAGAGCAGGAGAAAAAAAATACAACGTGGCCTGCGCAGGGATTGAACCTACGACCTTCGCGTTATTAGCACTACGCTCTAACCAACTGAGCTAGCAGGCCAGAACTATTCTAGGAATCGTGGTAACCCATGCCATTCGTGTTTCTGCTATGCACACACTACGGCTTCGTGGACCGCTCAGGTAAAAGTGCCAGTGCCTGCACCATGGACGTTAAAATGCGTTGAGAGCAGGAAAAAAAAATAGAACGTGGCCTGCGCAGGGATTGAACCTACGACCTTCGCGTTATTAGCACGACGCTCTAACCAACTGAGCTAGCAGGCCTTTTTTTTTTCTTTATTGCATGAATGAATACATCAATAAAATATCGTAGTTGTCGTGCCCCTTGGCAGACAACCGTGTCTAATGGGCTTTCATTAACACAAGTTGGTCCATCAGACTCAATACATCATCCGCGCAATCTTGTTGCTTCAAGACTTCTCTTAACTTATACACATGTTCCACAAAATAACCACATACCGATCGTGCATCCAAGTCACAATGTCTTACAGCCATTCTACTCCTCCAAATGCTGTGAAGGCCCAATAACATAATCTGGTCATACTGTGCAACATCACTTTCAGTGGTCAAGTACCGAATTCCGCGCGGTGTCAATGGCAAGTCCTTTTTTAGGGTTCTTTGCAAAACATCCCAGTAGAACACCGCATCCCAACAATCGAGGAACACGTGTTCTACCGTCTCCGGTTTTCTACACAGGAGACAGTTCGAGCCCCAAGGAACAAAAAGGCCCTTTTCCTCTAGCCATGTTTTTACTGGTAGCGTTCCTGTGTGTAATTTAAAAAAGAATGTTTTGACGCCAGGTGCAACAGTCATCTTTTTAACTCGCCTGAGAACGTCTTTCCCAGGGCCTTCACAGTATAAGGTTCTGTACAGTGGCGCTGGAAACAACTGTTCAATAAGATCCTTGTATAAGCGCTTCGGCGTTACATTCGCTAAATACTCTAGCGAGAACCGCACTTGCAAAAACCTGAATGACCAGACAACCTCTCGCAGGAAGCGAGACACTGTGTACCGCCGAGCACTGCACGAAGAGACAATGAATTCTGGAAGTGCACTGGATAACATGGTTTGTATGAATGTTCGCAGGAAGGGGTCATTTTGGTCACGCAGGAAACAAAACCTTAAAACAACCTGCCGTACATAGAGATGCATTAGAGACAGTCCCCCGACCTTTACTCTCCGGAAGAGATTATCTCTGCGAATTCGTTCCCAATTGGACGCCCAAATGAAGACCGCAAAAACCCGATGAAACCTTTGGATATTGGTTCGTGCACAATATAATACTTGAAGTAAATACATGATCCTTGCCACAAGAAAGGTGTTACATACAGTTGCGCGCGCGAAAATAGAAAGATTACGGCCCATCCATCCCTTGGTCCGGTCCCGCATTTCTTCCGCTTTCTCATTCCAGTAATTGGTATTTTCCCCATATCTG
Organism: Amblyomma mixtum; assembly: GCF_055824585.1. Classification (NCBI taxonomy): domain Eukaryota; kingdom Metazoa; phylum Arthropoda; class Arachnida; order Ixodida; family Ixodidae; genus Amblyomma; species Amblyomma mixtum. Next base: position 36,807,681 of record NC_143015.1, read on the forward strand.
TCCAGCGGGACTCCCAAATAAACTCCGGGAGTTGTAGCCCATCGGACCCCGCAGAACAATTCTGGTTCCAAGTCCCATTGCCCATGCCAGACTCCGAGACATTTATCGAGATTAACAGCGCTACCAGTTTGCCTGCAAAACCTTTCGGTTACTTGTAACCCTTCTACAATACTTTTGCGATCTTCACAAAAGAGGGCAACATCATCTGCATATGCCAGTATTCGCACCTCACACGCTCCCAACCTAAAACCTCGGATGTGCTCGCTCGCAGTTATCATCCTACAAAAAGGCTCCAAATAAATTGCAAAAAGTAGAGGGGACAGTGGACATCCTTGTCGAACAGAAGCCCTCACATCAATTCTTTCAGATAATATTTTGTTTACCATAAGTCGTGTCGAGCAACATGCATAAGCCATTTTTACCCCATTGAGAACAACCGAACCAATACCAATATGTTCCAACAAACAATAGAGTATTTCATGAGACACCCGATCAAATGCTTTTTCAAAGTCAATTTGAACCATAGCCACTTCCTTATTTAAAGCATCGCAGCACTCGAGCACGCTGCGTGCTACATGAATATTTTAAATATGCTTCTTGTTTTTATGCCACACGTTTGGTGAGGCCCTACAATATCCTTTATGACGTATTGCAATCGCTTATCTAACACTTTCATCAGGATTTTATAATCAACGTTTGTTAACGTGATCGGTCTATAGCTTGTTACTTTTACCAGCTTGGCCGGGTCATCTGTCTTAGGAATTAAGACCGTATGAGCATTGCTAAACGAAGGTGGCAGCCTACCGACCTCAAAACACTCTTTGAAAAGCTTATGTAGCATAGCAGCAATGTCATATTTAAAGCTCTTATAAAAGGCAGCAGTCAAACCGTCAGGTCCCGGCGACTTTCCGGCATTCAATTCCTCAATTGCTGTCTCTATTTCCTTAATACTTATTTCGCTTTCTAGTTCTTCAGTTATCTCATTTCCTAATATTGGCATAAGTGGCAAAAAGTTTTCCCGAAACCCTTCTTCACTTGGTGCTTTGCGTGAAAACAGCTCACGGTACTGTTCCACGAATGCACTCGAAATTTCACTTTGTTCACTGAGGATTCGTCCTTTGTATCCGATAACTGATATCTCGTTTGACCGCGCGTATCGCTTTTCATCTGTGAGCGCGCGTTTTGTAGGCATTTCACCAGTAAGCCATTTTTCCGTGCGTGCTCTTATCGCTGCTCCTCTGTACTTCTGAGCATCTAAAGCTTCTAGCCTAACTTTGACGCCTTTTATATCATGCATGAACATGCCCGGCGTTTTTTCCTCTTCGTGCCCTAAATTCGCCAAAAGCTCACGCAAATGCTTTTCTTCTTTTTTTTCCTCATATTTTCTTATGGTTGAACGCTCAATGGCATGCATTTTCAACTCCTGCTTAAAGCATTCCCAAGATTCAATACGTCCTCTTTTACTATTATTAAACATATCAATGCTTTCCTTAACTTTTCTTAAAAATATGTCTTCTATAAGCCTTGAGTTTAGTTTCCACATATCCCAGTTCATTTTTGCTTTACGCTGCTTCCTTCCTCCCAAAGTTACCGTAACTAGGCAGTGGTCACTAAATGACACTTGCTTCACTTCATACTGCTCACAGGAAGGTGAAAACTCCGGCGACACATATATTCTGTCCAGTCGTGCGTGGCTACTACCTTGAAAATGCGTAAAATGCACGTGATTCTGACTCTTCGCCAGACCTATTACATCCTCCAAGCTGCACTCGTTGAGGACACTCTTCAAGAAATCAACACTCGGGTCTTTTACATCCTTTACATTTGAACGATCTTTAGGGTCCAAAACGCAATTGAAGTCTCCCAATAGTATGAGCACTCGACTGCAATCAAGGAACGAGGCTAACTGTTCAAAAAAACCGCGCCGTTCCTTTTGTATCGTGGGAGCATACAGGACAACAACCCTCACCGCGAATGTTTCATATGTGAAGTCACACACGATAAACCGCCCCCTTCCACAAGTTATTATTTGTTCTTCTACTATGCCTATGTTTTTCCTCAGGAAAAGACAGCATCCCGCCGACAAACCAGCCGCATGGCTTACACAAACATTGAAATGCGAACGAAAACCAAGCACCATGTTATCTGTTTGCTGCTCATCCTCAACTTTTGTTTCTTGAATAGCCGCGATATCTAGATCTAACTCCCCGAACAGTCGGTTCAACTGCACTTGCTTACGCTTCGAGGCAAGCCCTCGTACGTTCAGAGTGCCAACTTTTAGCGGTTTCTTCAAATAAGCCATAGCGTGCACACAGCAAACAAACAACAGTGACTAAGGCTCACTGCTTCGGCCTCTCGTCGCGAGTTAGCGACGAGGACCGCGACAAGGCTAACTTGCCTTTCTTGACTCCCTCCCCTCTCCAATGCCTTTCTAGCCGACGCAGTTCTCGTTCCTTAGCCGGTGCCTTTTCGTAGTCACGAGGTCGCTTAATGGAAGCGACTGTCGCATCCATCGGCGCCTCGGAGTCGTGGTCGCCTGAAGTGCTCTCCCTCGTTGGCTCTTCTGGCGCCGCAGCAGCATCTGCCTTTTTGCCAGTCGTTTCTGCAGCGGGGTCACCTTGTGTCTTCTCGTCGCCAGCGGGCAGCTCCGGCTGCTGGGAAGCAGGGCCGTCGCTGAGTCCTGAAGGGGGCGGGGCTCCGGCGTTCTCCAGTTCCTCCTGGTCCATGAGCAGCTCGCTGCCGTCGTCTTGCGGCGGAGCAGTACCCGTGGCCACACGCGCATACGTGCGAACGCACCCTTCCCGTTCGTGTCCGAAGGCGTGACACAAACTGCATCTTGGCGTGCGGCAGTCGCGTCGAATATGTCCCGTCCTTTTGCACCGTAGGCATATTGGTGGACGTCCAGGCACCACCACCAACACTTGTCCTCCGTAGAACTTGAGCATGTGGGGCAAATCATCGATAGAGAGCCCCTCCTTCAGAACCATACGCACCAGACGGGTGGTCGATTCGACGTCTTCGAAACCGGGACTGTTCCACTGCTCGCGGTTGACGTCTGTCACCTCTCCAAATTCTTCAAAAGCCTTCTGCACAGATACATTCGACACGTAGAAGGGCACCCAGTGCACCCTGAAGGCCAACTCACGTTTGTTGGGGTCTATGACCGCACAATAGCGTTTTTTCACTTCAAGTGCTCCTTCTTTCAGCAGTCGTTCCTTGGCTTCCGCAGTTTTCAGCTTCAACATCCACACATGCGACATTTGAAAGGCCCCAATGCCAGCCACGAAAGGTAGAACACCGGCAGTTTCCAAAGGCTCACGAAAATCCTGTATGCGATAAGGCCGCCCGGCAATATCGCAGTGAAGGAAAACCGCTGTCTTCATTGCGTCTCCCGAAGGCAGCGTAGGCAAAACTAAGCGATAGCCCACTGGTGGGCGTCGCTCACCGAAACCTCGGCCAGACATGACCGATAACGAAGCGCGCTCAGAGCTTCCCATCACACGACCGTCTCCCACGGAAGCCGGAAGTGGAATCCGAGCTAGCAGGCCAGAACTATTCTAGGAATCGTGGTAACCCATGCCATTCGTGTTTCTGCTATGCACACACTACGGCTTCGTGGACCGCTCAGGTAAAAGTGCCAGTGCCTTTTTTTTTCTTTATTTCCTGGCTTTGGAAAACAACACTTCACAAAAAAAAGGAACAGACAAATCACAAAAGCAATAGTACAGGACAATGAACACATTGAAAGACATACTCAGCCAGCGTCAGGCTGGCTTCGTCACATTAAAACTCCCGCAAAGACAACAAAGGCTCTACCCTTGAGAGCCAGTCGGGAGGTTCCGCAACCGCTTTTTGTATGGCGACAAACCAATCCATAGACTCTCGGAAATAAATTCGGGCAGGGCGCGCTTCCCTGTCACAGTGATAGCCTGCCATTCTGGAGCGCCATATACAGTGGAGACCCAGGAGCATAATTAAATCAAATGGAACCCCGTCGTCATTATCAATGCTTAAATATCGAATGCCATGCGAATCTAGAGGGAAATCTTTCTTCATAGTCCGTTGCAAAACATCCCAAAAATAAACCCCTTCCCAACAATGTAAAAAAACATGGTCTATTGTTTCCGGCTGCTTACAGATTAAACAATGCGAACCCCAAGGTAAAAATAAATCCTTTCCCTCGAAAAATTTCTTTACTGACAACGTTCCGGTGTGTAATTTAAAGAAAAAGGTCTTAGCGCCTGGTGGCACCTGCATTTTCTTTACTCTCTTTAAGACGTCTGAGCCTGGGCCTCCACTGTATAAGGTTGTGGCAAAACAAAGGTTGTGGCAAAACAGTGTCACATAAATCGTGGTACAGCTTTTTCCGTTTTACACAACACAGATATTCATTAGAAAAACGCACTGAAAGAAATCTAACACTTGCGACGACCTCTCTGTAATAGCCGAATATACCACACGTAACTTCTTCGGTGGAGACAACAAACTCCGGCAGTAGGCGCCGCAGCCTAACTTGGCAGACAGTGCGCAAGAAAGGGTCGGAAACGCCGCGAAAAAACAAAAACCGGTTGACCACTTGCCGCAAAAAGAGGTGTCCAAGTCCCAAGCCACCGTCTTTCACCCGACGGAATAAGTTTGTTCTGCTGCAGCGTTCCCATTCTGCAGCCCAAACAAAGACGGCGAAAATCCTGTGGAGCCTCTGTACGTTTACACGCGAACAATGCAAAACTTGCATAACAAACCAAAGTTTACTGATATAAAAAAGGTTACATACAATAGCTCTGGCGAAAATCGATAAGTTGGCACCTTTCCACTTCTCCGCTTTCTCCCGTAGCGCTTTCGTCTGTTCTTGCCAATATTGCTCGCTTTGGCGGTAACCATCAAGCTCGACGCCTAAGTACTTGGTTGGGGTTTTCGCCCACGTCACATTTGCAAAGTGTTCAGGCTTCGATGGCCACCGTCCATGCCAGAACCCAAGGCACTTGGCCCAGTTCACCCCGCTTCCGGTAACCTGAGAGAACTCACGGACACATTTGACAGCCTCGGTTATGCTCTCATGGTCCACCGTACAAACTGCAACATCATCCACGTACGCCAGCAGCTTCACCTCGGCTGCTTGTAACTTAAACCCATTAACGTTGTCATTGTTCAATATTTTAATACACAATGTCTCAATGTATATACAAAACAAAAGAGGGCTGAGAGGGCAGCCCTGTCGCACCGAACGCTGCACGCTAATGGGGGCCCCCAGACTCTTATTTACGATCAATCTCGTCGTGCAGTTTCGGTACGCCAGGGCTACGCCCTTGCGGATAACTGATCCTACATTCGCATGGTCCAAAACAGAAAACAAAATTTCGTGATCGACGCAGTCAAAAGCTTTCTCGAGGTCGACTTGGAGAATGGCCACCCGACCATTCGAGTCATCACAACACTCAAGAACACTTCGCACCTTGTGAATATTGGACATTATTGACCTCCCTTTTATCCCACACGTCTGGTGTGGCCCAACTATATCCTTAATCACCGTCTGCAATCTCCGAGCCAAAACCTTCATAAAAATTTTATATTCAACGTTTGTAAGTGCTATGGGTCTGTAAGCTGTAACCAGTCGTAATTTATCTATTTGATCCGTTTTAGGAATAAGCACCGTGTGGGATGACCCATATGACGGAGGGAGTGCATTTACTGTGTAGGCAGCGTTAAAGATAACGTTCAGGATAGGGGCAATTTCGTGCTTGAAATCTTTGTAAAAACGCGCGCTGAGCCCATCTGGTCCCGGCGATTTACCGGGGTTTAAACTGGCGATTGCATGCTCCACTTCTGTTTCAGTGATAGCCACTTCTAATCTCTCTTTTACGTCATCACCAAGACGCGGCGTCGCCGCCAGAAACTGATCTTTAAATGTGATAGTGTCTACCGTGTGGGATGCGAAGAGCGCTTGGTAATGCTCGTTGAAAGCTGCTTTTATGTGGTCGTTGTCTGCCGACAATACACCGCCCCATTCTATTTTGTCGATGTGGTTCCTTTCAGCGTTTGCTTTTTCCAACCCCAGCGCTCGTTTTGATGGCGCCTCCCCTGCAGCTATGTCTTCTGCCCTTGCCCTCACTAACGCTCCCCGATACCGTTCTTGTTCGATCAATTCTAGTTTTTGCTTTGTTTTCCTTACATCTGCCGTCCATTTCCCCGGCGCTAGAGATTCCTGTTGAAGCAGCCTATGGAGCAGCTTCCTTAACTCTGTCTCTTTCTGTTTTTCTTGAAACCGTATACAGGCAGCCCTCTCTATCGCTTTAATTTTTATAGTTTCTTTACACAGCTCCCACTGTTGCCAGATGTGCATATTTTTACCGGGGCCTATTTTTGCAATTTCATCTTTTACTATACGGGTATACAGTTCATCCTGCAGGAGTTTATTATTGAATTTCCACATTTCCCATGAAAAAGAATTCCCTCTCTTTACCATCCCAAAACAACATTTAACTAAACAGTGGTCTGAAAAAGATACTGGCACAACTTCGTAACCATTACATTCAGGTAAGACATCGACGGATGCATAAATGCGGTCCAGCCGTGCATGGCTTGAACCCTGGAAGTGTGTGAGCTTTACTGCACGCGTTCCCTCAAGACACTCTGCTACATCTTCCATGTTCCAGTTCTCAACCATTCGCGATAACACTTGTGTGCTTGCATCTCTAAACGGTCGAGGGCTTGTCTTATCTCGCGCACTAAGAACACAGTTAAAATCGCCTAGGACGATCAGCTGTCTGTCACAACGAAGGCGTTCTTCGATGCTGTAAAAAAACTGCGCCCTTTCTTCTGCTTCATTTGGCGCGTACACACAAATAATCCGCCACTCGATGTTATTCAATCGAAAGTCAAGGAAGACACACCGGCCCGACAAACAAGAGAAATGAGCTTGCACTTCTAGCCCCGGCAACTTCTTTAGAAAGAGAACACAACCAGCCGATGTGCCTACAGCGTGGCTAACGACAGCAAAAAACGAGGACGTGAAACGTTGCACCATTCTCCCGGTCTCTTCTTCGCCGTCGACTTTCGTCTCCTGCACGGCCAGTACATCTATGCCGTGCTCCGTTAAAAGCCGAAAAAGCTGGCCTTGCTTTCTCTTTCCTGCCAGACCTCTAACATTTAGGGAGGCGACTTTCAGCGGAGATGCAGGAGCCATTTTTACATAAGAAGAAGAGACCGAAAGCATGGTGCTTACCTCTCGCGTCCAGCACATGGCTAGACGCCACCGCCGCCTTCGCCGCCGGCGTCATCCTGAGCGTGCACCTGGCCCTGCTCGGAAGGCGCCTTGTCGCTGGCGCGCTTCTCGCTCGCAAGGTTAGGGCGCGGCCGAAAAGAGGCCCGCCTTGCTTGAGGCGTCTTTGCTGGTGGCTCCTCTACGCTGGGCACCGCCTCCTTGTCGCCGTCGTGGCTGGTGTCTCCATGCGGACGCTTCCCTGGCGTAGCCACAGTGGTCGTACGGCCACCGGTGTTTTGCCGGTGACCCTCGGTCGACTCCTTCGCTACAAAGTCCGTGGGCACTGGTGGGCTTTTTTCATCCACTGAAGTCGCCTCCTTTGACTGAGGCGAGTCTCCCGCTGGTGGCTGGAGTCTCGGTCCACTGGCAAGGGGGGCGTCGCCGCTTGAAGTCGCTGACGTGTCCAGCGACACGGGGAGGTTGCCAAACTCGTGGGTACCCCTCGCTGCGTCCTCAGCCTCAGCGACGTCCATCAGCTCCCCGCTGTCTCCTTTCCCTCCGAGCCCGGTCGCAGACGCGTAGGTACGGACGCAGTCCTCGTCCGCATGTCCGTAGCGCCTGCACTTGGAGCCCCTGGGAACCTTGCAGTCGCGACGAACGTGACCCGCGCCGTGGCAACGCAGGCACTGCATCGGCCGCCCGGGCACCACCACGAGAGCCAACTCGCCGGCGACTCGAACCTGGTGGGGCAGGTCGTCCACCTCCATACCTGGCTTCAACTTGAGCAGCACTGTTCTCGTGGTGCATCCCTTCTCTTTCATTCCTTGAACGCGCCAACGCTCCCGCGTCACCTCGGTCACGTTTCCGAACGCCGCGAAAGCAGTCCGGATGTCGTCGTCAGCGACGCCGTGCAGCATCCAATGCAGGCGCAGCTTTACTTGCTGATCCTCGGGGTCGAAAATGATGCACCGGCGTCCCTTTACCTCAAGCTCCTTCAAGGCGGCTAATTTCTTCGCGGCTTCTGGGCTGCTGAAGGTTACCGCCCACACGTGGTTTACCAGGTACGCCCCCAACGCCACGACGTCGGGGAGCGCACCAGTGTTGGCGAGGGCGTCCCTGAAGTCTTCGACCCTGTAAGGTCTCACACGCACATCTCCGTGCAAAAAAACTGTGTTTAGAACAACACGTCCGGTCGGCAGGGTAGGCAAAAAGATCTCATACTCCTTGTCTTCGGCACTGAACCTGTTTCCGCGGCCATCGATGGCCGCTGTCGCCGCTCCGTGGGAGCTCATGATCCTGCGTCCGTACACGCCAGTGGCCGGAAGTAGAATCAAAAAAAGTGCCAGTGCCTGCACCATGGACGTTAAAATGCGTTGAGAGCAGGAGAAAAAAAATAGAACGTGGCCTGCGCAGGGATTGAACCTACGACCTTCGGGTTATTAGCACGACGCTCTAACCAACTGAGCTAGCAGGCCTTTTTTTTTTCTTTATTACCGACTTGGCCGGGCAAACAAAACAAAAATACAATGACATGACAATGAAAGCACAGGTTAGTTTCTAGCTAGTGCACGATGATAAAATGGGTTAAATGATTTTAGTTGGTCGAGGACAGGCAGCCACTCAGGCTGAGGAGCTTGCTGTCCGAAAATTTCCTGAGTGTACATGATGCTCTCAATGAAATACTGATGAGCCGGATTCACAACAACATGTTCATGCCTGACATCCATTCGCGTACGCCATAGGCTGTGCATGCAGAGCAACATTAGCAGGTCGCAAGGCACTTCACCTGGCTCTGCACATGGTAGGAAGCGTATTCCAAAAGGAGTCAGGGGGAAATCTTTTTTCAGTGTCCGCTTTAACACATCCCAAAGAAAAACAGCGTCATGACAGTCGAGAAAGATATGTTCTATAGTTTCCACTTTCTTGCAAATAAGACACTCTACTGACCAAGGTACAAAAAGGCCTTTGCTTTGCAACCATGGCTTCACTGGGAGGGTTCCAGTATGCAATTGAAAAAAGAAAGAACGCACTGAAGGCTTCACCGGCATACTTTTGACTCTTTTTAGCACATCCCTTTCGGGACCCAGAAGATAAGCACTGCGATAAACAGGCACTGGCAGAAACACATCAAGCAGGTCCTTGTACATCTTTTTCCTTGTTACAATGGTTAGATACTCATCGGAAAATTTTGACCGAAGAATACGGACTGCTGCAACAACTTCTTGCAAAAAAGCACTTAACCCACTCCACCCTGCAGACATAGATGACACAACATAATCAGGCAGTGATTATGACAATCGCACTTGTATAACAGTTCGCAGAAAATCATTATCTTGACGCAAGAAAAAGAATCTAGTGACTATCTGTCTCAGAAATAAATTTGACAACCCTAGCCCCCCGTTCCGCACCTTGTGGAACAGATTGCATCGGCTGGTACGTTCCCATGTTGACGCCCAAATAAATGTTGCAAACACTCTGTGCAACCTTTGCACTGAAGTCCTTGGCAAAGTTAACGCTTGCAGAACGTAAAAAATCCTCGCTACTAAAAACATGTTGCACACCGTAGCTCTTGCGAACATGGAAAAGTTGTGACCGCCCCATTTGCTTGTCTGAGCTTTGACTCGTTCGGTTTCATGGGCCCAATATTCTTTGCTTTCTCTGTAGTTCGTTAGCGGCACGCCGAGGTACTTTCCTGGCGTGTCTACCCACTTCATTCGACAGAATACTTCTGGCGTGGCCTGCCACTTTCCATGCCAAAAACCAAAACATTTCTGCCAGCTTATCGCGCAGCCACTTGCATCACAAAAATTTACGGCTTCTCTCACCACTTCTTGCACGCTTTCCTGGTCTCTGCAGAACACTGCTATATCATCTGCATATGCCAATACCTTCACTTCATTATGACAAAAGGCGTAACCTCGAATGTTTTGCGTAGTTAACAGCTTTAAACAAAAGGGCTCCAGGTAAAGTGCAAAAAGCAGTGGAGAAAGAGGGCAACCCTGCCTCACTGACGACAAGACAGGAATACTATTACTCAGGCGGTTATTAATTATGAACCTTGATGTACAGCCATCATAAACCATTTTCACGCCATCAGTGATGATACATCCTACATTCACATGTTCCAACAGCGCGAACAAAATTTCATGCACAACTTTATCAAACGCCTTATGCAGGTCCAGTTGCATCATGGCGACACGACCCTCCGTTGCATCACAGCATTCAAGGACACTTCTAGTTACGTGTATGTTAGTAAAAATGGATCTTTCTTTTATGCCGCAGGTCTGCTGTGGGCCAACAAGGGTTTTAATTACTGTTTGGAGTCGTCCGGCTAGCACTTTCATATAAATTTTGTAGTCTACGTTAGTTAAGCTTATTGGGCGGTAACACTCAACTGACTGCAACCTACTCGGGTCGTCCGATTTTGGGATCAACACCACGTGGGAAGTTCGAAAAGACGGCGGAGTTAACTTTCTTTCGTAACACTCGCTTATTACGCGCTGTAATGCTATTGCCATTTCTGTTTTCAAAGCCTTGTAAAGTGCAGCACCGAGGCCGTCCGGCCCAGGCGACTTGTTCAAGCTCAGCTGCTGTATTGCAGCTTCGATTTCTGCTGCCGTTATGGGCTCCTCAAGTACCTGCGCCAGGTCCTCCTCGACTCTTGGCATTAGCGACAGGAATGCAGTTTTGTAATGTTCAACATCAGGCGTTTTAAGGCTGAACAAGTTTTGGTAATATTCCAGAAACGCCCTTTCAATCACCTCAGATTCGGAAGTTACGTCATTGCGATAACAAATTTCCTTTATCTCTTTCGAAACTGCATACTGTTTTTCTTCGCTGAGCGCCCTTTTTGTGGGCGTCTCCCCAAGCCAAAATCTTTCGCTGCGTGCCCTTATCACAGCACCTCGATATTTCGTTTCATCTATTAGTTCAAGCTTAGTTTTGGTCTCTTTTATTTCTTGTCTGTACAACCCCGGCTTGAGGCCTTCCATGCTGAGCATGAAATCAAGCTCGGTACGAAGTTCCTTTTCTTGCTGTTTTTCTTTACGCTTTAAAACACATGCTCTTTCTATAGCGGCCACTTTCACGTCGCATTTAAATTGTTCCCATGTTTGTATAAAGTCTGTCTCTTTTTCTAACAAGCTTTTGACTGAGTCTTTTAGTTTCTTGCTAAACTCGTCATCCTCCAACAATGAGTCATTAAATTTCCATAATTCCCAACTAAACTTGACAGTCCTTTTCCTGTCCCCAAGTGTGATCACGACTAAAGAATGATCACTGAAGCTGACGTGCACAGTCTGGTACTGGGAACACAAGGGCACAATTTCAGAAGGAACATAAATTCTGTCTAGCCTTGCGTGACTAACGCCTTGGAAATGCGTGTACTGTGCTTGTTCTGAACCTTGCATTATAATGCCAATATCTTCCAATTCTGCTTCATTAATCATCTCAGACAGTAGCTCGGCACTCGTGTCCTGCAGGGTTTTGTTGCTTGTTCTATCTTCAGGTCTACACACGCAGTTGAAATCTCCAAGCAATAGTACACGCTTTTCTGTCAGCAGGAAAGGTTGAACACGCCGAAAAAAGGCATCTCGTTCGGGAATTCTATTAGGTGCATATACACACACAGCTCTCCACTCTACACCAGAAAATTAAAAATCGCATGCTACAATCCGGCCACTTTCACAGGAAAATACAGTTTCCACAGCGACTTTGCCGTTTCGCGTTAAAATCAGACACCCTCCCGACTTTCCTTTTGCATGGCACACGCAAACACTGAACTGTGCACGGTAAATTTCTGCCATCGCATCTGTCAACTCTTCGCTTTCAATTTTTGTCTCTTGAACAGCCAACAGATCAATTTCGTTTTCGAACAAGAGACGTTTAATGAGCTAGCAGGCCAGAACTATTCTAGGAATCGTGGTAACCCATGCAATTCGTGTTTCTGCTATGCACACACACTACGGCTTCGTGGACCGCTCAGGTAAAAGTGCCAGGGCCTCTACCATGGACGTTAAAATGCGTTGAGAGCAGGAGAAAAAAAAATAGAACGTGGCCTGCGCAGGGATTGAACCTACGACATTCGCGTTATTAGCACGACGCTCTAACCAACTGAGCTAGCAGGCCAGAACTATTCTAGGAATCGTGGTAACCCATGCAATTCGTGTTTCTGCTATGCACACACACACTACGGCTTCGTGGACCGCTCAGGTAAAAGTGCCAGGGCCTGCACCATGGACGTTAAAATGTGTTGAGAGCAGGAGAAAAAAAATAGAACGTGGCCTGCGCAGGGATTGAACCTACGACATTCGCGTTATTAGCACGACGCTCTAACCAACTGAGCTAGCAGGCCAGAACTATTCTAGAAATCGTGGTAACCCATGCAATTCGTGTTTCTGCTATGCACACACACTACGGCTTCGTGGACCGCTCAGGTAAAAGTGCCAGGGCCTGCACCATGGACGTTAAAATGCGTTGAGAGCAGGAAAAAAAATACAACGTGGCCTGCGCAGGGATTGAACCTACGACATTCGCGTTATTAGCACGACGCTCTAAGCAACTGAGCTAGCAGGCTCTTTCTTATTTATTGCCGGTAAACAGTACATGCACAAGAATAAAAATTGCTAGCCAAACTTTGGCTGAGGTGACGGATTAACCCATTTTCATTTCGATCAATTTGTCCATAACTGACACCCAGTCAGGCGGTTGAAGTTGACTGCGGAGAACATCTCTCAGAAAAGCTACACTTTCTCTAAAGTTTTCCCTGACTGGTCGCACATTTGCGTCTGCGTGCCGAGGCGCCATCCTCGTTTTCCAGATGCTGTGGAAACCCAGTAGCATAAACATGTCTTATAGCACTTCGTCGTTTTCTATAGGTAGAAACCGGATGTCATGAGGAGTAGCAGGTAGTTCTTTTTTTAAGTTATTTGCAAGATATCCCAGTAAAAAACCGGATCCCAGCAGTCGATAAACACATGATCAATGGTCTCGGGTTTTTTGCAGTGTGAAATGGAAAGGTTCGTTGGGAAATATGAAAGGGTGCAGGCAACTTCTGGCGCAAGCTCAAAGCTCTCTCAGTGGCACCGGCAAGACAGCCTTAAAAGGATATGAGAAAGTATTAAAGAAGTTCGAAACCTCATTGGGGCAACAACCTTTCTGTAGCCCTGTTTGGCCCCTGCGAACAATTACCGAGTATGCTTCAACGCCCAGTTTACCGCGCTGCAGTAGCAAAAGAAGCAGCAGAGGCTCTTTGGGACCGCTTGTCAGGGCTGCGGTCTGACGCCTCATTTGACGTCCTGTGGCAGCGGACCAACTCAAGAGAAGAGCAACAGAGTTAGTTCTAAAGGAACCTCGAGCGCCCAGAGTTCCGCAGCCGCCCAGAAGGCTTCAATTCACATACAAGCCTGAGGAGCTTGCAGCGCTTGACGGCAAATCATTATAGAGAAAAGAGTTTTTTGCTGGTATCTATCGCATTACCACTGAGATCCGACGGCGATTTGAACAGCCTGGCATGAAGCAGCTGATTAGCCTCGAGCGCATCTTGACTGACGTTGCTGAAGGTCGAAACTTCGCGTCAGACGACCTATATGAGCTTTTAGGAGCACACGCTGCAGATTTTGACATCAGCAGGCTTTCAGCGCAACTCGTGCTTCTCCCAACGCTCCTGCGTGACGAGGGTCCGGTCACAAGTGAACGCATTTTACAAATTCTGCAGGAGAAGTCTGCAGACATGCGGAATATGATGGACCAGATTGTCCGGCATCTGCAACTTGTGTTTTCTGTGCCTGCGTCAGCTGCTTGAGGAGAACGATCTTTCAGTGCTCCGAGGAGAGTAGAAACATTTCTGCGCAATAGAATGAGCAGAGGAGGCTGACACCTTCTCCTCCACGTGCACAAGAAGGGAGTTTCGTACCTGCATTTGGATGTCGTTATGAAATAGTTCGTATGTAGAACGGCGGAATGAACAGCAACCTTCGGCCTCCTTTGAAAACCTCGCCTGCCCAACGTCCTCTTGTCATGTTAGCCTTGAAGCTCGTTAGTCTGCGATACTATAGCTTTGTACCTAGTGCCTACTTTCATGTCTGCTTGCATGAATATATCAGTTCACATTTGCTTCAGTTTGAGCCCGAACTCAGAAATATTAAAAATGTTTTTTTCGCATCTGTCGAATCCGTTTAATCACTGTCGCTGTCTGCGCTGGTTCAGTAATTATGAAATTTCCAACCATTTTTAAAGTATACACCAATGTCGAATAAGGGAGGATGCAATTATGTAAAATGAAAACGACTACAATGAATTAAAACATTAATCATTAATAAGAATAAGAAGTCTACAGGAGTCAAGTGGATGCAGCTAGCACAGGACAGGGTTAATTGGAGGAATGTGGGAGCGGCCTTTGCCCTGCAGTGGGTCTAGTCCGGCTGATGATGATGATGATGAAGCATAGACAATACTTGCCTCCCACTCCCAAAAACATTCCGGAGTCCCTGGTTCTAACTCAGCACATCATTTCCTCAAGGTACTCTCTGGTCCACCTACGCCAGAAAGCTCCTGTGGTCTGCTGGCGTCGGATCCACATCTCTGAAGGGATATGTTAATTTTGTCATTTTTGTTTTTTCCCTCAATATGCAGCGACGTGAGGCGTCTTCCTGTCAAGAAGAAGGAAGGGCAAGGAGGTTCCGGTTCTGCGGGCCCGTCGTATACGTCAGTTAACGGTCTGGAGTCCAAGACAGCTTCCATTTCGGCCGAGGTCGTTGACAGCTCGTCGAAGGACAGAAAATTGGCAGCGATAACTCTCTTGAGCGCAAGTTTGGTTTATCCGACGAGTCGCTCATAAAACCATCCCACCATGGGGCGTGCTCTACTATGAACTTCCATTCGATTCGTGTCTTTGCAAAGTAGTCGAGCACCTCCGGTTTCCAGATAGAGTTCCAGAGGTATAAAAGATCTCGGTTGGCTTTCTTGAAGGAACGCGCGTTGTCACTGCAGATGACTGGGTACACCTCTTCTTGAAATGAAACGCCTGAAGGTCATCAAGAACGACTCCGCTGTCATGTCCCTCGCAAGCTCTAAGTGAACTGCTCTTGTTACGACACAGGTAAACAGTGTGATATAGGACTTTTACAGCGAGTTTTCTCCTTTCATCAGAAGTGGTCCTGCAAGGTCCACCCTTGTGACCTCAAAGCCTCAAAGGTTGAGCCTGGGTTACTCGATCACGTCGAAGCGGTGCAGTCACTTCCGACGCTGGAGGTGCATTGCAGCGTTGACAGGTTGTGCATCCTTTGATGATTCTGTTTACCAGCTGGCGGGCTCGTACAACACGGTACTTCGCTCTCAACTGTACCAAGTATCCCGTGCTCCCCCGTGTAGTACTTGGTTATGGGCTTGACGCACGAGCAATTCTGCTAGATGATGTCGCTTCGACAGTACAATAGATGATATGTGAAATGCGCAGCGCCATCTCTCGGCGCTCCGAGAACAAAGTCCTCCATGTTGGTTCGGTACAGAAAACGAAACCGCTGCCCAACGTTGGGTTAGAACGGCTGCGCTTCGTTTGAAAAGTAAAATGCCGATGCAGCGTTGCGTTACCCTCTCCACTGTGAAAAGACACTACGATGAGTGCCAGAACTAGGTGCGTTCCAGCTTTTTGCTTTTCTATTTTTTTATTCAGTCCCAACGTTTTAGTAACACAAAACGCCATACGAGGTATCATGTGTCAGCACGCGGATCAGTGCGCAGCTTTCGCTTTCTGCGCTGATTTTTGACAAAGCTTTCGAGGTGATTTGCGTTTAAATTAAGATAGGGACCACAGTTTTTGTTGTCTCTGATCAAAATTAGAAGCCGATTTCGTGCATTGATCAACTCTCCGGTCCGGCGTGAATATATATAGACGCATACTTGAACAACGTAATAGCGAAGGTGATTTTTTTAAGCGGGCCAGTCGCTCCTGTCGTGGCGAAATAAGTTCCCTCGAAGAACCATATGCCGATTACTGCTTAGTTTGCTACGTGATCTGTTAAGTTTTTCCCGTGTTCAATTGGTTTTCGAATGACGAGAAAACTCTCTGGACCATACGCATATGTTATGCGCGTTAAGGAGTCTTTGTGAAGCAATACACCCTACGTATAAAAACTGAGGTGCGAATGCTTTATTTCTTGAGGATTGCTATACCTTCGATATCTGCGGCGACGAAAATCTAAAATAAAGAAGCGAATAATACAACTACTTTGTTATGAAGGAGGGACGCATTTCTAAGCTAGCAAGTACGTGCAACAGTGTTCTGAAAACGCTTCAGGCCATCAGATTTTATTATCGTTGCGGCAAGCTCCAACAGCTTGCTTCGCAACAAAGCCATTTGTCCAAGTTTGGGAGTAAATTAAATAAGTTTCGGAAGCAACCGAACATGCTAATTTCGCCCCTGCACACACAGCTTGACCAGTGTATCGAGTCCGTGCATGCACCTACAGCTGTAGCATCTTTCTCTAATCAAGCCGCCGCGGTGGCTCAGTGCTTATCTGAAAAAAAGAGCTGCGTCCTTGATTACAATATTTTGAATTATATGTGCATGCCAACTTTCCTCTTGTTAATGTCGACTGACTGACTACGCCTTAAGCAGGACGCGGTTTCAACGAATTGTGGCGAAAATCAACCGACGCCGGGCTCTGAAACGGTAACGCTGAAAACCGCGGATGCGCATTGCACCGTACAGTAAAGGATTAGAATTACGCAGCTGGTCGAGGGTCTTGTGTGATTATACTGCAATGCACGAAGCTCCTGGCGTCGGCGTGAACGAAAGTTCGCACTATCACAGAAGTTTGTCAACACACGTGCGCACTCACCGCAAAATAACCGCTCGCTAACCTACCAGATGAATTCGCGTCCACCTGGGAATAAAATAGCCATGACAATGCGTGGTGCTTGAACTGGTGCTTTAATGCGAGCATTAAAACGACAACAGCACACGGTCACGGTTCGACTTTCCAACCCACTTTCGAGTGCCGATTATTGGATTAGCGCCAGACTTCAAGCGAAGCTGAGGACGCGGTAGGAGTAAGCTGGCGCTTATTGAAAGCACCTACATTTGGTCAAAGATCAGCTGTGAAAACAACGCAGCAGCTGAAGCTTGCCTGTTGAAATTTCAATCGCAAGAAGAAAGTACGCATAGCAAACGATGCACCAGCTCGACGAGCTCTACCGAACCAAGATGGAAACCGGAAGTTGTGGGCGTGGTGTTGCCAGACCGCCAAGCAATTTCGCATTCTATTGGGTGGCGTTATATATATATATATATATATATATATATATATATATATCCATCTTTACCATATCTACCCGCCGCGGTGGCTCAGGGTTACGGCGCTCGGCTGCTGACCCGGAAGACGCGGGTTCGATCCCGGCCGCGGCGGCCGAATTCCGATGGAGGCGAAATTCTACAGGCCCTTGTACTGTGCGATGTCAGTGCAAGTTACACAACCCCCGATGGTATAAATTTCAGGGGCCCTTCAATACGGCGTGGCTCATAGCCTGAGTCACTTTGGGACGTTAAACTCTAATAAACCAATCTAACCATATCTGTGCACGGCGCGAGCAGACGGCACTCAGACGACTAGGTGCGGATGAACGCGTTTAACGCGCAGTCCTGATTGGTCAAGGAGGTATCTGCCTTTGGTAGTGCTGCAAGTTAGTTATGAGATAAAAGGTAGAAATGCTCACTAAAATCGGAGCATGATATTGCCACACGGAAGTAGCACTTGGCCAACACCTCTTATATGGACTGACGGTTAAAAAAAACGATAATGTTACGTTACAGCTGATATCAAAATTTTAAAATCCGCGAGGGCAGCTCGGTACATGACGAAGGAATGAAAACAACGCCGGCCAAAAATCATTACATCTATTCTTACCGGCTTAGCGGATTGCCATTAGCGGCCGACTGGTAGGCTCGTTTTGACGTTTCACAGACGGCTGCATGGTTTGGCTTCTTACAGACCCGTTTTCGCGTCTATAAGGTGTATACTCCGACCTCTTTCGGTGGCTGGGGGTGGAATCCAGCGCCACTATCCCGTAGCATTGCTAGCAATGCTGCTCGAGGAACTAGCGCGCATTAAATGGGATGTAATAGGGCTCAGCGAGGTTAGGACAGGTGAAGCGTATACAGTACTAAAGGCCAGGCACCTACTGCGCTATCGCGGATTAGCGGACAGGCGAGAACTAGGCGTTGGATTCCTCATCAATGAGGATATAGCTGGAAAAATAGAGGAGTTCTATCCCAAGCAGCACAGGCAGGCAATCGGCCCAATATTGCAAATGGGTGGTTTCGCTCTGGTCCTCTGTAAGAGCAGCCTTTGCCAGTACATTTCCTATATTGGGCCGATTAGCCGTGCTGCTTGGGATAATATTAACCTTTCTGCGTCAGCGGGACACATACTTCCCACTTTCCCTTCTGCATAAAAAAACTTTATCCGCAAAAACCCGTCGTATTCAGTTTATTGGTCAAGTGCTGTCATCTATTCGCAGTGTTGTAAGCTCGAGAAAAATTGTTTTGCTGCGCGTTTGATAGGTAGCAGTAGTGGCACAGTTCAAATTGACAGCCGTGCTGTGCGGACGTGGGTTTAGGTGCTCTTCGGATCACGCGTGGTGACCGGGACCGGACCGACTGCGAGAGCGACTGCGTGAAATAGATGCGTACTTTCCTTTAATAGTTTTAAAAGTGTGTTTAGTTTTTTTAGGCTGTTAGGGGAAGTGCAGGTTAAGGAATAGAATTTAGGTCAGTGACCTATATTCGGCCGGGACTATTTGGCCGGCAGTTGTTTCAGTGCTTTTTTGTGCGTTAACTTTTAGAGAGATAGCTATTTTTTTCTAAGCGATCGATCGGCATTTGCGGTAGGCAGAATTTTATTTTATTTGTGCACGTGTTTTCAAGTGTGTGTGTCTTGAGCCTGTAGTTATCTTAGCATTTGGTGGAAGAAGTAATCGAGTGTTGCTAAGATGGTTAAGCTACTGAAGGTTAGTTGTACGGAGTATGAGGCGTCGGTGGATTTAAAAGAAACGCGGTTCGATTCGATGAAGGAGGCCGAAGGCGCAGATTTTATGTGCAAATTCTGCGTATTAGGTGCACGCCTGGACATGGCTGAACAGGCGAACAGAGAGCTAGTGCTAAGGATGGATGCTTTAGAAACAGGGTTACAGATAGAGAGGGCAGAGAAGCGTAAGCTTCAAGAACAGCTTTGTCAGTTGGAGTCAAAAACGGCTGACACCGCCATTGGAAGCCACAATAGCGGGCATTCCAGCGCCAGTCACGTGTATGAGGCTTGCACTGGCATGGACAGCGAGAAGCCAGTTGGTCAGACATGTTCAGGCAGGAACAGCTACGCACAGGTGGCAGTTGGGAAGTCGAGAGGCGATACTGAGAAGGGGAACGAGCTAATTCCAGGAAATGAGGTCTTAGTCGCTGATAAGAGGCAGCAAGATCCGGAAGTTAGGAGGGAGGGGCAGAGTACGGTAGTGCTTATCGCTGGTGACTCAAACATGAGGCGCTGCAAAAGAGCTATTCTGGACTGGGTGAAGGGTGATAGGCGGGTAGCAGTCGGGGTGTTTCCAGGAAGAACAATGGACGATGTTCTGAGAGCAACTAAAAGTGAACTTTCCGAGAAGGCTGCAAGGCGTAACTTGGTAGTGGTAGCGGCGGGGCTGAATGATGTCCTGAATGGTAACGCCGCACAAGTAGGGAAAGTATTAGCTGAGGGAGTTGACGGTATAAGGGCGATAGCACAGCAAGCGCCGATCGTGGTGTGTACAGTGCCGGAGGTACAAGGAAGGAATGTAGAGGTTGCTAACGACGTTGTGAATCTTAATCGAGAGATAAGGCAGTTAGGCCTCGACAAAGGCTTTGAAGTTGTAAACATAAACAAGGAAGTGCACAGAGCAGGTTTGGGCAGAGACTTTGGACGAGATGGCATCCATTTTAGTGAGGCCGAGCGGTAGCTTTTTTAGGGAGTCCACGGTGGCTCAGGGCGCAGGGGTAGGTAGAAGCGATGTTGTAAATCTAACAATGGCGGCTGAGCCCAACAAAATGGCCACTAGGAGGCCCAGAAAGAAAACAGCGAAAAAGAAATTTAACGCCAGGATCAGTTACATAAACATGCAAGGGGATAGAAAGAGAGCGTAATGGCTAGAAATAGAACAGCAGTTAAAGGACGAAGCAGTAGGTGTGTACGCTCTATGCGAGACACATCTGTGGGATCTAAAAGATCCACCTTTAATCGATGGCTATGTCTGGGAAGGGTGCAACAGAACAACAACGGAGAAGAAGGGAGGAGGAGTAGGTATGCTGATACATCAAGGGAAAAATTGGCAAAGAATAAAATCAACTTGCAAAGAACTTGTCTGGATATCAGGTACAATTGCTGGTAAAAGGATATGGCTAGGGGTAGTTTATTTAGCGACCGGGGACAAATGCAGGCAAGAAAACAAGGATCTAGTTAAATGCCTCAATGACGATATGAAGCAGATTGGAGACGGTGTCGATATTATTTTGCTTGCAGACATGAACGGCCACATCGAGGATCTAGATGGATACACAGATTGTAACGGGAAGTTAATGCTAGACTTGTGTGAGCGGCACAACCTAGTTATTGTCAATAGGGAAACGAAATGTGAGGGACAAATCACGTGGAAATCCCGTAACAGGCAAACAACAATTGACTACTGTCTAATTTCGCAGGGCATCTATAGCAAGCTCGCAATAATGGAAATAGACGAAGAGGGGAAGTACAGCCTAAGAAGTGATCATAAACGTATTAGTCTACAGTTGGGAGCCCTAGTCAAAAGAGAAATGCAGCGAAGTCAAAAAGACAACGCAAAATTAAACGATGAACAAATAGCGGTAATATCAGCCGATATAGAAGAAGTAATCGAGAATTGCCCCATGGAAAAGTGGGATTATAATTAGTTAGAACTGCTCATCGCTACAAAAATGAAACAAGTAAAAGGAGTAAACCGCTGGAGAGGAAAGAGGAAGCCACGAAGCTGGTGGAAATATGGAAATTAAGGAGGCCATCGAACAACGACGGGTGGCTTCAAGGGAACACGGAGAAGCAAAGAGGGCGCAGTTATCTGAAGAAGAAATAGGTGAAAAATGGGAATCTTATCCACAAAAGAAACAGCAAGTTCAGGTCCTAGTCCAGGCTAAAATGAAGCAGTCCTCTGGTAAATGGCTGGCTGAAGTTCGCGAGGCAAATAAAGGGGGACCAAGAAAATTCTGGAACCATATAAGCTGGTTTGGAAAAACAAATCAAAGAACGCAGAAACAGGTTATAGATGCTGAGGGAAGATGTATAGAGGGAGACGATGCTGTGAACTACATTACGTCATTTATAGCTGCGTCTTTTAGCAACGACAATGGGGTAATCTCCGCAAGTGAGGCGGCAACAGAGGACAGCACAATAGAGAACAGCTTAGAACTGACTAGTCTTAACTGGGAAAAGGCGGAAGCGAATATTCCTAAAACCACATCCGCAGGGATAGACGAAATTCCAATTAAGCTGATTAATGAACTTGGCCCAAGAAGCAAGGAAGCGCTGATAAAAGCATTGGAGACAGTCATAACAAATCAGCAAATTCCGCACAGCTGGAGACAGAGTAAAATGAATTTGATTTATAAAAGGAAAGGAGATAAGATGAACATAAAATCCTTCCGTCCGATTACGATAACATCTGTTATGTACAGGCTGGCAATGCAGGCGGTGAAATTAAAAATGCAGTCATGGGTAGAAGGTAATCGGATACTCGGAGAACTTCAGAATGGGTTCAGAAGGGGTAGGCGCTTAGATGATAGCCTGTGCGTGCTTCCCCAGTGCATAGAAATAGCTAAGGCGGAAAACCGACCTCTGTTTTTAGCCTTTCTGGACATAAGCGGTGCATACGATAACGTGAACAGGGAACTCCTGTGAAGCATATTGAAAGATTTAGATATCGGTCATGAGGTAATTGATTTTCTACAGGAAATCTACCGAGATAATGAAGTTGAAATCACATGGGAAGGGAAAAAAAGTACCACAACTGTGGGGATGCACAAAGGATTAAGGCAAGGTTGTCCTCTATCACCGCTGCTGTTCATGCTTTACGTGATAAATATGGAAAAAAGGCTAGAAGAAAGTAATCTAGGTTATAATCTGTCGTACAGATTAGGCGGAAATGTAGGTGAGCAGCGACTCCCGGGTTTAATGTATGCGGACGATATTGTTCTGTTAGCAGATAGCCAGGAAGATTTACAAACTTTAGTTAATTGTTGTGGAGACGAAGGAGACGCTCTTGGATTCAGTTTTAGCGCAACTAAATCACGTGTGATGATTTTTAACGATACAACTGATCAGGTGCTTACAATACAAGGCCACGAAATACCCAAAGTGGCCGAATACAAATACCTCGGGATATGTCTAAACGAAGGGCAGATATACACGGAAAAGCATGAACAGGCTCTTAGGGCAAAAGGACGAAGAGACGCCGGAATAATGAAACATAGGGCATTATGGGGGTACAACAAATATGAAGTACTAAGAGGTATTTGGAAAGGAATAATGGTGCCGGGACTTACTTTCGGCAATGCAGTTCTGTGCTTAAGGGCAGAAGTTCAGTCGAGATTACACGTAAATCAGAGAGCTGTTGGAAGATTAGCACTAGGTGCCCACGGCAAAACCACAAACGAGGCAGTACAAGGGGATATGGGCTGGGCATCGTTCGAAGCACGGGAAGCTAAGAGTAAAATACTATATGAAGAACGCCTGAGCAAATTGGACGATAACAGGCGGGCAGCTAAGGTATTTATATATTTATACAGAAAGCGTTGACTCACAGTGGCGGAAAAGAACTAGAAAACTAACCAGTAAGTATGCTGGTCATGAAGACGGAGAAAGAAAGAGCATTAAACGACAGGTTAAAAACGCGGAAGTTAAAAATTGGATGAATTCAATGGAAAAGAAACATAGTGTAGAACTATATCGATACTCGAAAAGGCAGATCAGGAAAGAATTTTTCTATGATAACTCAAGAGGCAGTGCCCTACTTTTTGAAGCTAGGTCAGGGTGTCTTAGAACGCGCAGCTACAGAAAGAAATTTAACGAAGAAGGTGACACATGTGCAGTGTGTGGTAGATCTGTGGAAACAATTGAACACCTCATAATCAAATGTGATGGTATCCATCCGGATGTCGATGTAGGCACAGTCACTCTTTCTGAGGCCCTAGGGTTTAAAGATAACAATGGTCATGTAAATAAATCGGCAGCGGAAGTTAGCAAAAAGCGATTGGAGGATTGGTGGCTGAAAAGCAGAGATGTGGCATAAGGTTAGAATTGTAGGAAACCGCAGATAAAGATGATGGCGAATCTTAATGAGAATTGCCAACACAGTAAACAAAAAATGGCTGAGGCTTAACTTGGTTAAGCCTGGAGAATGCGAAGCATCATCGTGTCGCGTAATTTGGAGGCGCACAACCACAGCGACGGCGCGAGGTGGGCCCCCGTTTCTCCACTGTCGTGACGTCATCGTGTCACGTGGTGTGACGTCATGTATCACGTGATTTGGAGGCGCACAACCACAGCGACGGCGCAAGGTGGGCCCCCGTTTCTCCACTGTCGTGACGTCATCGTGTCACGTGGTGTGACGTCATGTATCACGTGATTTGGAGGCGCACAACCACAGCGACGGCGCGAGGTGGACCCCCGTTTCTCCACTGCCGTGACGTCATCGTGTCACCTGGTGTGGCATCATCGTGTCACGTGATTTGGAGGCGCACAACCACAACGACGGCGCGTGGTGGGCCTCCGTTTCTCCACTGTCGTGACGTCATCGTGTCACGTGGTGTGGCATCATCGTGTCACGTGATTTCGAGGCGCACAACCACAGCGACGGCGCGTGGTGGGCCCCCGTTTCTTCACTGTCGTGACGTCATCGTGTCACGTGGTGTGACGTCATGTATCACGTGATTTGGAGGCGCACAACCAGAGCGATGGCGCGAGATGGGCCCCCGTTTCTCTACTGTCGTGACGTCATCGTGTCACGTGGTGTGACGTCATGTATCACGTGATTTGGAGGCGCATAACCACGGTGAAGGGCTGAAGTGGTAGCTAAAGTAGTATGCTTCGCATAAAAAATAATAAAGAAAGAAAAGCTGAGCATGGTGGCAATTGCCACCACCCCGTATCAAAGGGGGCGCTCCTATCCATTCATCCATCCATCCAAATTGGTCATGGAGATTGGTCCTGATGTTTATGCGTGCCTCTGAATTTTGCTCTCGTTCATTTCGAGAAAGCTGCCGTTCAAAATGCCGGGTAAGTTTCTGTTTGTGTCGTTTTTTAGAGAGATCATTCTAGCTCCCAATCGTCATGTTTTTTGACACGTTTGTGCTGTAACTCAAGCCATAAATGTATCGAAGCACAGTCATACGCGGAATTGCCACGCTTTTCGCTAAGCCTATATGTGGTGAAGAGTGCATAATTTTTTTTTTCGTGCGCATTGCAGGAACCTAGCTTACACGCGAGGAGGCCTTGGAATTGGTCTTTAGCCTTCCTGGTGACTCTGAGTCCAGTGGTGATGATGCCGAAAGCAGTGACGCTGACTTTGTGCTTGTGATTGTGCCGGTGGAAAGCAGCCAAGAGAGTGACGACATCGAGCCAGCAGTGGATCTAAGAGACAGGCTGACTCCTCGGATCTGAGGGGTGAAGATACCGACAAGTCCGAAGAAGAGGAAGATGAGCCTTGGAATACTTCGGAGCTCCGCTATGCACCCTGGCCAATCCCCGCCGTGGGTATGTGCCATTAAGCCTGAGGACATCATTGAGGACATCAGAGCCTTTCAACATTGTTAGAAGCCCCAATATGTGGGATCCCCAATTTTCTTCAAAAGCGCCGCCGCGGTGGCTCAGCGGTTATGGTGCTCGGCTGCTGACCCAAAAGACGCGGGTTCGATTCCGGCCGCGGCGGCTAGAATTTCTTTGGAGGAGAAATTCTAGAGGCCCGTGTACTGTGCGATGTCAGTGCACGTTAAAGAACCCCAGGTGGTCGAAATTTCCGGAGCCCTCCACTACGGCGTCTCTCATAGCCTTAGTCGCTTTGGGACGTTAAACCCCATAAACCAAACCATCTTCAAAAGCACCAACAAACGCAGCTGAAGCATTTGCTATTTCCCATGACCTCCGTGTGGCGTTATCGATCCTCGTGTGATAGTATCTATCGTAGCAAGTGCACGTGTGCTCTTGTGATGCTCGGCGCATGCGTGGCGTACTCAGTGTCTGTATATATACTTGTCAGGTTGCAATAAACGACGCTTTTTCCTTTGGGCGTGGGCCTGGGGGCCACGCACTAGTTTTCATCGATGTGTCGTCCTGCGAAACACGACATGGTGTCAGAAGTGGCTGACCAGGTTACACGAGACCCACGGCAGACGTAAGGCTACCGCCTGTGCCCGGCCGTCAGCAGCATCGTATACCAGCCGGATAACAGCCCCGAAAATGTCGTAAGAAACGAAGGTTTCGTCCCAGACACTAGGGCACAGCAATGGAACATCTCTCCAGTAACGAAGGAGGAAGCAAAGAAAGCCTTGGGAGCAATACAAAGAGGGAAAACAGCTGCTGAGGATCAGGCAACAACAGATATCTTGTAGGAGGGACGGCAGATTGTGCTAAAAAAAACTGGCCGCCCAGTATACGCAATGCCTTATGACCTCTAGCATACCATAAGCTTTGAAGAACGCTAACATTATCTTAATTCATTAGAAAGGAGACGTCAAGGACTTGAAAAATTAGACCGATTAGACTACTGTGCTGCCTACTAGACATTTACTATGGTAGTCGCAAATAGACTCAGGACAACCGTAGACTTCAATCAGCCAAATGATCAGGCAGGTTTTCGTAAAGGATACTAGACAATAGACCATATTCACACGATAAATCAGGTTATAGTGAAGTGCGCACAATATGACCAAACCCTATATATAGCGTTAATTTATTACAAGAGAGTCTGACTCAGTTGATACGTCAGCAGTCATCCAGGCATTGCGGAATCAGGGTGTAGAAGAGTTTTATATGAAAATACTGGAAGATATCTATAACTACTGCACAGCTAGCAGTGTATATAAAAGTAGGCAAATAAATTCCAATAAAGAAGGGTGTAAAGCAGGAAGACACCATCCACTGCTATTCACCTTCCCTTTTACAGGAGGTGTTGAGGTGTTCCGAAGCCTGGATTGGGCACAGTTGTGGATAAGAGTTAACTGGGAATACCTAATTGATTTGCGATTCACTGATTTCATTGCCTTGCTTACTCACTCAAGAGATGAGATGCAAAGGATGATCAGTGAGTTAGACAGACAGAGCAGAACAGTAGGTCTTAAAATTAACCTGCAGAAGACCAAATTAATATTCAACAGTCTAGCAAGGGAACAGCAGTGCACAATTGGTAACGAGGTGCTGGAAGTGGGAAGGAAGAATGTCTACTAAGGGCAGGTAGTGGCTGCTGATCTGGATCATGAGAGAGAAACAACTAGAAGAATAAGAATGGGGTGGAGCGCGTAAGCAGGTTCTCTTAGATCATGAATGGCAGTTTACCAATATCCCTCAAGAGAAAAGCATTCAGCTGCCGTATCTTACCGGTACTCACCTACGGGGCAGAAACGTGGAGGCTAACCAAGAGGGTTCAGCATAAGTTAAGGACAACGCAGCGAGCTATGCAAAGAAAAATGAAAAATAGCGGTAGCTTCACGATGTCTTATCGTGGCAGTCTTGTTATGCTGTTCGTTGAGCGCTTCTTCGGTATTTTCCAGTCTAAACCATCGTGAAGCTACCGCTTCTCGTTCGGTTTAACCAAAGCTAAAGCATCATTAATTTCATTAAAATGTCTAAATGTTTAGCTAATGATCACACTTGTAATGTGAAGCAATGCCTTTTATTGTTGTTGTTGGTGTGCTTTTTTCTTGTTGCTGTCCGGATCATCAGACGAGGCCAAACGCCGGTCGTATCCAGTGCGGAGACATCCTTGTTCAGCACCGGACTCCATTGCTCTGACTGCCGGGCGACTCCGCAGCTGCCATTTACGCTCGCCTCAACGCGTGACATCCAGGCCTAGCACGTGAACAGCGCATGTGGACTTCGTGCGTAGGTTCCCTGGCGGAGAAAGAACAACTGCAAACGGCGGCAACCTGCGTCGAGGAGACAGCCAAGAGGAGCGGGCTCAAGTGCTCTCCAGAGAAATCGGAGCTCATTTTTTAAAGGGTCACAACTAGAGATGTAAAATATCAAGAAATTTTGAATGGCATAAAAAAAAACATTTCTGTCAGGGTTTCTTTCATGAAAACTTGGAAATTTTGCAAAACGTGTCAAAAACAGATTTATTTGCAACCACACAACGATCAAAATAATTCTCCGAAGTTCAGTCGAATATGCAGTTATAGATGTCATATTGTGAAACGACGTTGTTCTATTGCACCGAGAAAATAAATAATGATTTGCACTTCAGGCGAATATGAAGATATAAAGATCGTAATTGTGGAACGAACTTCTTGTTCTATTGCACCGAGAAAGGGAACATGAAAACTGATCTACAACTCATTCCACATCGGACTCGGAGTCTCTGTCGCTGGATGCGGCACTACGCGCAGCAGCATAGATTGAAGTTGTGCCCACAGCTAGGTTCGACTGCACATACACAAGCTTTCGAACGCGTTCCCCTGAAAGCCAGTTGCGAATCCTTGTTCGCACGTTTCTGAAACGTGACCAGTTTCGTTCGCAGCTGGCGGTTGATTGTGGTATCTGCAGCAGTCGGCAAACCAGAGGAGTTAGCGGCTGGTTGGTGCAAAGGCCTTGCCACCAGGTAGATGGGTCCACGTGATTCGCTGAGTCCCAGGCCCCTGCCCTGGATCAAATTCCTGCGGATGTCCTATACTCTGCTACGTTGGAAAACAAGAAGCTAGGCTTGTATTTGGCTAAAACCGCTTACGTGCACAGCAGCCTATGTTATTTATGCCGTGTAGAATTTGCAGCCATTTTGTTCTACTTCAGCCGTGATTTCAAGTATTAGTGTGTTTTAAGTCAAGCCTAGATCTTATATGGGACCTGGCCTTCAACCCACGTACTCGTAGAACGAACGTTTTAAAAGCACTACCTGGCACCGGCGAGGACGACGGCTCTCCAATCCTTCAACGATGCACTGTAGTGCATCGTTTTCAAAGCAAAAACAAAAAACCTAAACTTGAAGCAAGCAATCATAAAACCTTTAAATTGCATTGTGAAATTTTCGATGTTTCTTGTCATTTTTTCTCGTCTGAAAAAAACGGGGAAAAAAAACAGTTTTTTTTCCCAAAATTGCAATGTTTTTTTCAGGCCTTCACATCTCTAGTCGCAACTATAGGACTGCTGACCCTCCAGCGTAACCTGGTGTCCCAGGCAAGAGAAACAACGATGGCTAATGGAGTCCTGAACTAATTGGACACCACCCGCAGCAGAAGACTTCGTCTTTATTTTGATTTAACAGTAAATGTTTATACTACTACTACTACCTCATGCTTTAGGCTGTGCATTCTTTTCAGCTCTATAGATGTATATTATTTCTCCTAAAAGAACCCACGGCTCCCTTCACAGCTCGTGCTCTGTCTCGTTTTTGTGTTTCTGTTGCTCCTCATCTTTTTCGTTCCGTGAAATTTTTTTTAACCATGTTATCCAATACACTGTTATGCTCGATTAGGATCGATAAGAAAAATATTTTAAAAAGCTACTCTGTCACCAATTAGCACTGCATGCGTGCGTTTGCAGACGCCCTTAAAGCGTGTGAGAAAAGCGGTTCTGGTCTCTCAGGAGAGACCGGAACCGCTATTCTCACGCGCTTCCGGTCTCTCAGGAGAGACCGGAAGCGACTCTGCGCGGCAACTTGCTCAGCCAGGAACCAGCCACCAATAGTGCGGTTAAGTTCATTAAGTTCCGAGCTTTCACTGGTCGTATGCCTGCACAATGGGTCGGAGTTTAAGGTTAGCAAACAAAAACAAGCTTTATATACCAAAAGACGATACAGAGGGTTTACATAGCATTCAAAAGAAAACATGCACAGTGGTCTACAAAACTGTGCAACACATGCGAAGTAAGACTAGAATACATTACAAATTGTTCACCTAAACAGCACTAATACATGAGAGAGGCAAACAAAACAGAAAACAATTTGTTCACCGGACACGACAGTCCAGAGGATCACGATAGGATCACGACCGGAGGATCACGATAGGGCCGTCCCGAAGACTGGCATTCGCTCCCTCGCAGTTCCGTGGCTGAGCGAGTGTTGTCAGTCCGGGATTCGTGATGACGCGCTTCTCTGAAGCTAGAACTACGGCACGGGCTAACCGACGGTGCTCAACGGCCTTCCTATGTAGGGCTCACCGCGTCTGCTCGTAATTCGCTCCAAGGCAGGTGCGCAAATATAGCGTCCTCTTTACAACTGCTCTCTCACCTTCCCGCCTATAGGCATGCATCGCCATTGGTCAGGCGTGGAGAGAGGCTTCCAGAAAACTCGAGTCACTTCTTTATGAGACGTCGCCGCGCGCGAACCTTGTGGAGAGGGCATCACTCAACATGCTTTACGTTACGCGCTTTCCGTCGGCACTGAGCGACATTTTCGTCAAGGTTTTCGAACCCTCTACGGCTCGCGCGGGCGAGATTCCTTCCGCGCCGCGCTGGCTTTCCAAATATGCACCGATTTTTGTGACATACTCCTAAAAACATTTTCTTCGCGTGGATAAAATTGGTCACTGACTAAAGTCAAAGTGCCATCGGCATGAAGTTCTGCGCACTTATGCTCAAGTTTTAAGCAAGCCACTGTGTCAAGCATGTAGAAAGCTGCGAGCGAAAGAACGGCGATCTAGACGGAAATACTTTTTGTTATAAAATATATATGGTATCTGTGTTTACTCTAAAAAACTCCAAATATGCAACGCGCACACATGACAGAGACAGTCTCAAGGCGGATTACGTAACTATCATACGCACTTCTCCGCATTACGATTTTATTGTGAATACCTACATGCAGAAACGGAATTCATATGGGCTCATATGTTGCAAAATGCGACGTCCTTTGCCTTCATTCTCTCACTGCCCTTATTGTGTGTCTCGAAAGAAACACCCACACTACTTTGCCGATTCACATTAAAGTAAGAACATTCTGCCAGCATCACAAAATACCCGTTGAATACTAGTCTACATCGTAAAATTCATGCACATAATCACGACGAGCAGACAGTGTTGTGTGTAGATACGTGCCTTTGCACCGTGGCCGCTCATCAGTTTGCGAAAAGTCCAAATATGGCAAATGCTAATTCGCCTCAATTGCGGCCACACCGCGTAAGTCGAGTTGCCAGAATACAGCCTTGAAGCCGCCTGGTTGAGACGCCAAGCGTGAAGGTGGTACATCGGTAGGTTGAGCTGAGCGGAAAAGCCGCGATTTTGTGGGCGACCAGAAACTAATCAACAAAGCTTTTCCCTACCTAAAACTTGCCTCTCTTTACTTAATCTTTGTGTAACTAAGTAACATTATGACTACTTGACTAAATGTTTTAGGTCAATTCCCTAAGGTGGTCTAGTAGATTCGTAATAAGAGAGTAATTATACTTATTGCCATCCACCCAAGCGCTGCCATACGGCTACTAAGGAAAGATATACAGCCTCCAACACAAACTCCGTAGTGAAAGAAAAATTGGTCCTGGTCCGGGGTTCGAACTCGAGACGACCGCTTCACCGGAGCAGTCGCTCTACCAACTGAGCTCACCGAGACGGCTTGCATATGGTAGGGCGAGAGCTAATTGATCAGTAACGCTATGTTGAACAGTGTTGGTGAAATGTTTTAGAATAATGCCCCAAGGGGGAGTAATAACGGAGTAATTACTCATTGGCATCCACCCAGCTATACAGCTTCCACAGAACCATGATTACTTGGTTCGCAAATACCAAAACAGCATTAAAAGAAAACGCAAAGAAGAGAGATGCCACTGCCGACTGTATGCGCACATCTACTCGTTTTGAAAATTAGAGAAAGAGTAGTGCGAAATGCAAAAAATACAAGCAATAAAAAATTAGCAACCGAAATGCCGCACATACACTTCGAAATACCATGCACTGCACCACAGCACAGCTGATCAGGATAAGCAAACAACAGTAACACCACAATAACGAACAGCAAAGCCAGACATGCAGGTTATCTGTACTAAGACAGAAATGTGAAAGCAGCACTGTCCGAAACCGGAGTCTGAAGCAGACACCTCCAGAAAGGGCAAAAAAGTACGGTGAGCATGGTCGCGCTGATATGCACGTGGAATCGATGAAGGGCAAGCGTCTACTCCACGAATGCGTAATGCTTCGCAACGTCCAGTTGGTCTTTGAGGTGGAGCGCCAGCCCCGAGAGCGCTGCCGCCGTGGCGAACACGACGACAGCCAGCGACCTGTCCACGGGCGCGATGCCCCAGCAGCTTACGCCCAAGTTCTGCTGGCGCGCTGCCGCGCACGCGAGCGTGCCCGGAAGGCTGAGTTAGGCTGATCGCACAACTTGTACGCGAATGTGTCGATGGTCTCCAAGGCTTCGAGATGCAGCCGGGCGCCCGCTTCCGAAAGCAGAAGCCACAGTGCCACGATGAGCACCAGGTTGACCAGGATCAAGCTCATGGGCACCAGGGCTGACGCGCTGGCCTCGAGGCACAGGGACACGGTCTCCGCAATGAAATTTGCGTTCCACATGAGCGCGACGGGCCCGAGAGCATTGTCGATGACGCTTATCATGCTGCACAGGAGGCCGTAGGCCTGACGGGCACCGTCCACAGCCTGCACAATGCTCTGCCACAGGGGCGACGTAGATCAATTCGAACTCAAAGCATCGCCCAGGGCAAAATGTATCAGCCTCCTATTCCTTTTATTTATAAGCGGCGTGAATTCACCATGCTTTGCCTACGTGGGTTGTTACCGACCATCGTTTATTTTGGAGAAATAATGGAGCGCAATCGCCAAACAATGCTCGCTTACAGACCATTTACAGAGGCGATACATTCGGCTCGTGCTGTGGTGTATGCGCTATCACGAGAGTATGCCTGGCGTTTGTGTTCCCTGTACTCTGCTTCAGCTGTGTTCTGCGGCGAGTAAACGCGGCCCATAAGCGAAGCACACTCAGGAAACATATATGGAAGGCGCGGAGGGCGAAAAGTGAGCACACCGGAGCGATTCCGCAAACGAATGCACGCCAAGCAAAGCGGAGGATGAACACAGACCTGAGGAAAGTTGGGTTCAAGCAAGTTTTGTTGCGACCCCATTCGCAAAAGGCTGGGAAAGGGGGGGCATCAGGTGGAAAAAATACTTGTAAAAAAAATGAAACAATAACGGGGGGAAGCCAACTCCAAAAGTAACACAACCTTAGGAAGCCAAGGACAGCCCCCCACAGTCACTACAACGACCGATGAAGGAAAAAAACAACGCACGGAAGACAGGAACACGCGAACAAAAAACCTTTGGTCGATGACCATCGCCGTTAGCAGAAAGATAGTCCTTTTCTTTTTCACTGAAGGCGATCGAAGGGGCTGCTAATTCCGAAAGCTTCTATTTTCAACCCAGAGTATTCGCTCTAACACACGGAGTGTACAAGGTGATCGAGCTTAGGCTTGAAACGCAGCTTCCTTACCCTCTATTTCAGTAACACAAAAGGAAACGGTGAACAAATGAGAGCCCCAAGTCCCAACAACAATCCCAGCACTCTTGACGAAGAAACACGAAAGAAAGCGGCGGTCCTCCTAATGAACAGCGACCCAGCAGGGTGCCGCGGAGTTCGGCACGACGCTGCCAAGCATCCTGTTCTTGAAGTTATCGCCACCACGCAGCTGCGTGAATACCCGCTGTCGGCAGCATGCGCAGCAGTATCGACCGCAGCGGTGGCCCAGTCGTCTGAGCATCCGCCTCGCATGCGGGAGGTGCCGGGTTCGATCCCCGTTTCTAACGTCTTTCACGGTACAAAGGCAGCACGGAAACATCAGGAGATCATCGGTATTCGAATCACGCAGCGTCGGATTCCTGATTATTCCGGACCCTTAAATTACAAGATAAATATAATTCATAGAGCTCTCTCTCTTCATTAGGAACGTTTCACATTTAAAAGCGTCTTCTTTTCGCCGTGGACACACTGACTACCTGCACATAAAACACCGAGCCCTTTCCACCACGTTTTAAACGAGCATGTCTTTCTCGTTCCCTCCTTTTCTCCACTTATTTGTGCCTCACACATCGAAGGAGAGCTTGGTTTTATTAACGGCTTCTAACGTAGGTATATAGCTGCTGCATAGTCACATAGTAAACGATGACAAGGGGTTAGAGATTTCTGTTTAAACGTAGAAAGAAAAACGACAAAAGTACACCGAATTAAGTATTCGAAAGTTAGTTTTAACCGATAAATTAATGTATCCTTCAGGATCAGGTCAGTATCCGAGGAAGTTGCACTCAATGAAAAAAAGAGAAATAATAATGTGCGGTGCCCATGGGCGAGGTGCAACTCTGTACCGCTCGATTAGGCAGCGCATTTGTGCATTTTGAGGCGTAGATCCGCTGCCTTAGATGACTCTGGAGACTGGGAGACGCCACCCGTCTTGCTAGCGTAGCGTAGTGCACGTTGATCGGCCGCTTAGGGTAGTCACCCGGTTAAGCACGTTTCTACGTTGCATGCTAAAACGCTTGAGGTCATGCGTAAGTGTCGCGAAAGTATGTCATGTTCTGGCTACCGCGACGATCCAGCGAAAGTTCCATCACTGTCGTCAATACGCAGACGACGTGATTCTCCACAGCCTTGCTCAACAGCTTAGAGATAACATGGCAATCCATGTTATAGAAATGAATTCCTACTTGTGTCTCTGTATTGCAATTGCATCAAATCATTCAAGGTACTTTCCTTACTGGCGATAGCATTTCCTTCTGCAACTAAGCACTGCTACAAGTGTTTTTCCAGTGATTAATGACCATTTGTGTGTTGATTACTCGTAGGTAAAATGTCCAGGCTGACAAAAAAAGCCGGGTAAATTCGAAATGGCTCTTCACTGGACAGGAATACCACATTATAAACCTCCCCCCCACCACCAAAAAAAAAGAAACAGTAATCCATGTGTAGGAAATATTCACCGAAAAAAAAACGAAAATGCGTTCTCATGTAAACCGCGAAAAAAGTTCGCCGAATTTTCAAAAAATAAAACATGAAACTCCAGCCCCTAACAATGAGATATGAGAAAACTGACAATTATCACCACGCGAGAACGATGTGCATGTCATAGTCACATAGTCAAGGTAAGGAAAAGCGAAGGCGTCTTTCGAAGTAAAATAAAAGAAAAAAATCTGAATATTTGGTTAATACATGTTTACGTGCCAGGAAAACACTGGGCTGTGAGGGAAGCAGTAGTGAAGAGCTTCGGACTGATTTCAACCGCTTGAGCTTTTTGAACGAGCAGGAAAAATTAACCTCTTTTATTTCAATTTAGATACCGAATAGTTCTCTTTTTTTCGGCGTGACGAGAATGTACAGGGTCCGTCAAAAGTTCCAAGGCCACAGGGTTTGCTTTTGAGCAGCATAGTCGGGCTGTTGAGATACCCTCGAAGCTCAAAATATCTGTAGAGAATAGAAGAAGGATCGTTCTACCATCTGAGAACCTCGGTAGCTCTATCGGAATCTGAAGTGCCAGGATATACCTATGAAAAGCGGACCATGTGGCCTGGGAACTTTTGACGGACCCTGTACGACATCCCACGCGTTCATCACGCAGAGGAAGCCGGCACAGGAAACGGCGCACGGTGATGTGATGGCGCTGAAGGCCGAAAGCACAGTGAAGCGTCTATTTTGGGGTCGCTGTGGTTTTTTCTTCTGGCTGAATCATGAGAAATTCCACTCACCCTTGCCTAAGAGCAGGCGTTACCGTTTATGTCCGCGACTGAACTATAGGTATATTACACAGGCGCGAAATTTAGCAGCACGTATGCAAGCTTTTATTGCGCAAAAAAAATGCAGGCAAAAATAAAGATAAGAAGCTCGTGTGAGTCACTTTACGCTGCTGCCAACCCACCGCGGTGTCGTTCAGCTGCTAAGCACGAGGGCGCGGGATCGAATCCCTGCCACAGAGGCCGCGTGTCCGCGGGACTCAAAAAACAAAAAGAAACGCTCGTGAGATGCGCAGTATAACTGCGCGATAAATGCCTGCAGGTGGCTGAAACTAACCCGAAGTGCTCTACTACGGCTACTCTCTCTCTCATTCCCACCTTTTACTCGTGTTCCTTCATGCCATCTCGTCCAAATTTCCGTATTGCCGAACTTCGGTTTGGTTGGTTGGTTTGGTTTATGGGGTTTAACGTCCCAAAGCGACTCAGGCTATGAGGGACGCCGTAGTGAAGGGCTCCGGAAATTTCGACCACCTGGGGTTCTTTAACGTGCACTGACATCGCACAGTACACGGGCCTCCAGAATTTATCCTTCATAGAAATTCAACCGCCGCTGCCGGGATCAAACCCGCGTCTTTCGGGTCAGTAGCCGAGCACCATAACCACTGAGCCGCCGCGGCGGGTGTATTGCCGAACTTCATCCGTTCCATCAAGGCATGGTTCGGGTGTCCACCACGCATGAGACAGTTACTGCTGCTTACCTCACCTCATAACCGCCCCACCCCACCCACAACACCACTGCCAGCTTATCAGAAGCGAAAGTTAGGAGAAGTCTAGTTAGCTGAACATCAGTCGCCTTTGTACGTGTTTCCGTGCACGGGACTAGGTTCGTATTCCGCCAAAAAATTAATCATTGGTATGAAAAAGATCTGGCATAGGCTGTTCTGAATTTGATGACTTTGAAGGACCAGGGTTCCCTGCTTGCCACTATCCCAAGTTATCTTCAGTCTTTTCCTTATCAGAGACCATCCCACATGCTCTCCCATTATCTACGTTATTTTTGTCATTATTTATTTCATACATTGTTGTAGCTCGCCTTTATTGAACTCTATTTAACTGCGTGGCTTCGGTGGGGTAGGCGAGGCTCCGTCCTATCCTCATTGTCATTTGACGAGGCCAGATCACTTCATGTAGCCTTTGGAACTACACCGTGTTGACGCGTTCTCATTCTTTCGGAGCAGAAGAGCTTAAGCTCCAGTTAAACACCGCTCGTTGAACCAGGACTATGCGATCACATTTAGCGAGCTCTTAATAATGAGGCTTTACATACAGCTCCAGCTATCCTTGGAAAGAAAAGGGTGAGTAGGGATCGATTTCTCATTGAATTAATAACCAGGCAGCAAGAAAGAATGAAGAGAATGAAAAACACTTACTACAGATCCGCAGAAAAGTTCTCAGGTGGAAGCCGTCACGCATTTTCGCGGGACGCCGCCAAAAAGACTCAGGCTGTAGCACTGCTGCTCTATAAGGCGAAAAATTGGGCGTATTGGGTTTTCATCACCCTGCCTCTTTTGCACAACGTGCACTGCAGACGAGCCAGCATGGATGAAAATGGACACGTATGAAGCACTCCGCCTATGTCCGCTTTATTGCTTACGGTATTTTAAGGTCTCGCTAGAGAACAGTCCAGAAAGCTGCCTCAACTGGATCACAGCTATAGAAGAATTCGTGTATGGGAAATGCGTCTTCAACATCCCGATTTGGAGTTGTAACCATCAATAAGCGCTGCTAAAGATTATACACCTTAGCTGCAAAGTAGAAGAAACGTTAGCTTGAGAAACTGAGAGGAGCATTATAATTTATCTTGCGTTGAAACCCGAAGAAGTGCTGGAAGTTGGGTACTCAAATTTTATTTTTCTTTTCTAACTTTGCAAAGCATGCTTTATGACGTCGAAGTCCGGACACGCGAGCCGTGACGAAATACGAGTCTCATCTCCAGACAGTCCTGTAGATTACTCTGTCTGGGCGCATTATCAGTGAATACGCATATTACGGGTTTGGAGAAGAGGGCCGCACTGTCTGAGTTCAAGTTCAAGTTCAACTTTATTTCCTTTTAACAAGAAAAGAAGGGGCCAGGTCTAAAAGCTGTGGAAAAAGCTTGACGGGGTCCTGGCCCCTTACAGTGTTGGCACAGCAGCATACAGGGTCTGTTCTGAAAGTAGTAGGACTGGTTTTTTCCTGGGCGAATGGGCGGACGAGAGGCTGTCTGCACGTGCAGGATCGTTGAAGGGGGATATTGGGAATGCTGGGGAAAATCGGCAGTAGGCTCTCGGCCGTTGAAGAGAGGAGGTCGCTTGTACTGTGAACCCCTGTCGAAACGTCTCGTCACGCAGAATCGTCGAGCGTTTGCTGCATCAGCGATACGCGATCAAATTTTGAGTAAATCTTGGTAAAACGGGCAAAGAGACTCACAACATGATTAAGGAGGCCTACGGTGACGCTTCCATGGGTAGATCAGGTGTTTTTTGAGTGGCACAAGCTTTTCCGAGAAGGTAAGGAAAGAGTGGAGGAAGACGACCGCTTTAGACGCCCTTCGACCAGCAAGACCAACGAAAATGTGTCGCGAGTGAAACATTTACTTAACAGTGATCGTAGAATGAGTATCAGAATGATTGCTGATGACTTGAGCATTCCTCAAGCCCAAGTTTTTGAGATCGTCACAGAAAACTTTTCCATGAGGAAAGCGTGCGCGAAGTTGGTGCCGGGAGTGTTGTCAGAGGAGGAAAAGGCCAACCGGTAGGATCTTCTTCATCATGTGAATGAGGACCCCGATTTTTTGCCCAGCACAAGGCGGCAACGCTGCCTCAGCACACCTACAACCTAGACTTGGCCCCGCCAGACTATTTTCTATTCCCGAGAATAAAATCGACGCTCGAGGGGAAACATCACGGACCGGTAGGGGTGGTTCAACAGGCCGTGACGAGGGAGCTAAACAGCCTTCCGGTCCAGGCGTTCCTGGAGGCGTACGAAAACTGTAAAACTCATTGGCAGCAGTGTGTAGGTGCGGAAGGGTGCTACCTTGAAAAGGTTTGGTTTGGTTTATGGGGTTTAACGTCCCAAAGCGACTAAGGCTATGAGAGACGCCGTAGTGGAGGGCTCCGGAAATTTCGACCACCTGGGGTTCTTTAACGTGCACTGACATCGCACAGTACACGGGCCTCTAGAATTTCTCCTCCAAAGAAATTCTAGCCGCCGCGGCCGGAATCGAACCCGCGTCCTACTTTGAAAAATTGTAATCGTTTGTACTATTCTCTTGAATAAATTTTGTTTAAAAAATGAGTCCTACTACTTTCAGAACAGACCATGTATAAGAGATAAAAATCAATTTACATGTTAGTAGACTAAACGCATCTATACCTGGCTAAAACATAAAACAATCGTACTCAAAGAAGCAACAAGGAGATGAATACAATAGAAAACAGTTTCAAGTTCAATACAACTATTTCGTACAGAAGAGGCTGATTTCGCTGTTTGACACGCAAGCTGGATCAAATCCGACAGTATGCAACCTGTTCAGCAATTTCGGTATTGTGTAGAGTAGTGGCTGTATATATGACTTGGTGCGAGGTACTGGAACGAGATATTTTTCTTTACGTCGTGTTTGTCTATTTCCAACATTTTCTCTTAAGTCGGCAAGTAAGATGATAGCACTCTCATTTTATCTAATGTAAGATTTATAAGTTATTATCAGTCTGTAATCAAACAACTGGAATACAGGAAGTACATCAAATTTGCAAAAAAGCTCTTGGGTGGGATGAAAATACTTAACGCCAGCGATATACCGTACGGCTCTTTTTTGCAATAAATGTCCTTTAGATAAATTAGTCACTCCTGTGGTACACCAAACTAAGGAACAATATTGTAAAAGAGGCAAGAAAAGAGCATTCTATAAGAAAAGTTCGATTTTTGAAGGTAAAAGATATCTTGTTCGTGCAATGGCGCCAACAGCTGATGATACTTCGGATTGAGGATAATCTATGTGGTCATTCCAAGTTAGGTGCCGCGAAAAAACTACTCCGACAACTTTCACCGAGTGTAAAAGTTCAATTTCTTTCTTCTTCCTTTCTTTATTTAAGACATTCCGTTACAGAAATGCCTTGGGGGACGCGACAAAAGGCAATAGACATGCCTGACGGGGCCGCGCCCCCCTTGGCTGCGGCGGAAACAACATAGCATAAGCACAATAATTACAAAGCAAAAGGAACAACAATACTGCATGATATGAAAGGGCATGAAAAAACAAAAAATACAGGTACATAAAAACAATAAGTTGGATCAGTGGTATGGTGTTATGAAAAACAGTTATGTATGTGCGCACGTCTTCAATCATCACAGTGAAGGTAAAGATCCGGAGTGAAGGCGAACGAAGTTATCAAGACAGCATGGTCTTTAGTTTTCATTTAAGAAAAAATCTCTAAGTGTTCTTCTGAGTCGTTGCACCTTGGTGGCAGTAAACAGTACCTCAGCTAATTCAGGGTGCGCATTGAGGAAATCCGGAATCAAATAGCTTAGTTTTTGATCACCGTATGTTGTACGCGAACGG
Organism: Amblyomma mixtum; assembly: GCF_055824585.1. Classification (NCBI taxonomy): domain Eukaryota; kingdom Metazoa; phylum Arthropoda; class Arachnida; order Ixodida; family Ixodidae; genus Amblyomma; species Amblyomma mixtum. Next base: position 36,847,399 of record NC_143015.1, read on the forward strand.
GGCCTTGGTATTAAGTTTTGTCGTAGATAATAAGGACCAGGTTGCGCATGATATTTAGTTTGAAATGTTATATCTGTTTGGTGAAGACGCGAAATTTCCAGGGCCAGTTTGTGTTTATGGAGTTTGTGAATGGGCATTATTTTATTACCTTTAAAATGAGGTGCAGTGTCCTCCGAAAGATCCAAATTGCCTATTGCTCTCACTGCTCGCTTTTGCAAAGAGAAAACACGATCCAAATTTGTCTTAGTCGTTGTAGCCCATACTAGGAAGCAGTAACAGAAGCGTGAATGTAAAAGCGCATAGTAGATTTGCTTTTTTACAGCAGACGGAACATGGTATCTTATCTTGTTTAAAATTCCCACGGCTCGCCCAAGGTCCCTACGCAGTGCGTCAACGTGAGGCGTCCATGAAAGGTTCTCTTGGAATATTACCCCCAAAAATCTAACTGTAGTCGATTGTTCGATAGTAATGTTATGAAATTTTAAGTGCAAGTTCGTGGGCGGATGGGTTCCCCTCGGTCTAAACAGTATGTATTTAGTTTTACTTGTGTTTAATTGGAGTCTGTTCGAATGAAGCCATAAGTTCAGTCCAGTTAACCATTCGTTGGCCTGATGAAACACGTCCACAACGTCAGCGCCCGAGAAAAACACATTCGTGTCATCTGCATATAAAATTAACTTAGTGTTATTTATTATGTTTACAATGTCGTTTATATATAGTAAAAATAATGTCGGACCAAGTAATGACCCTTGAGGTACGCCCTGTTTTAGAAGTCTGCTGTCGGATTTTGCGCCATTTATACATGTGAACTGGGCTCTAGATGTTAAGTAGCTTTTTATTAAAGACCATGCGTTGCCACGAAAGCCATACAATGGCAACTTCTTTAAAAGCACGTCGTGTTGGACACAGTCGAAAGCCTTTCTAAAATCCAGAAATATTCCAAGGGTAAATATTTTCCTTTCAATGTTTTCGAGTATATGTTCTTTCACTTCAAGAAGGGCCATTTCGGACGACTTATTTTTTCTAAAGCCAAATTGTTCACTTGATATTATGTTATTTACACTCAGAAAGCTTACTAGTCTTTTATGTATAATATTTTCCGCTACCTTCGCAAAGATAGGGAGCACAGAGATTGGTCTGTAATTGTTCATATCGTTAGTGGAGCCGCCCTTGTGTATAACAGCCACACGAACTAACTTCATTGCGTCTGGGAACACTGCGGTGGAAAAAATAAGGTTCAGAATATGTGTAAGGGGACTATTAACTATTTCTGCCACGGCTTTTAGTGGACCGGGTTTAATATCGTCAGCTCCAGAGGCGCAATGGTTCTTTAAACCCAAAATGACGTCCAGTATTTCATATTCATCAGTTGGGGATTTGCGGAAGCACCCACGTTAATAAAATGTTCGTTGAACAGGTTTGCAACCTGTTCGTCACTCATAGATTCGCTGTGATAAGAAACTCGCTTTGGGGAGTTTGATTTACACGTGATGTCTCTGACCGCTTGCCATACCAGACGGGGATTTCCTGCAATATTTGAAAACTTGTTCACATAGTATGATCTCTTTGCTTTTTTAATATCAGCATTCAGTTTATTTCTCGCTTTCTTAAATACGCGGAGATCGCCTTCACTTCGTGTGTCTAAAAACTTTTGAAAAAGGATGTTGCGGTTTTTTATTCTGTTATACAGGTCGTGCGAGATCCAGGGCTTTCTTGCTCTCTTGTGTCTCTTAAGAGTTTTAAAAGCGAAGGATTCATTGTACGCAGAAATAAAAAACATCAAAAATGCCTTATAAGCGTTATTAGAATCCTTTTCCTTTGTAACGCTATCCCAGTCCTGTTACATAATGAGTTCCTTAAACTTTAACATGATTCTTTCTGAGTAATCTCTAATCAATATTTCTTTCTCCAGAACAAAGCGTTTTTGCTTCGAAGGTATCAGACAGTAAATGGGTAAATGATTAAGATCGCATATAATTGTACCTGATTTAACTTCATCGGTGCAGAAGCTTGTAATGCACAGGTCAAGTATTGTTTCAGAATTTGAAGTGACACGAGTAGGATCACTAATCACATATGAAAAACCATACGATTCAAAGAGCTCTTGGAAATGCAAAAAAGTAATATTATTTGGAGAAGCATTTATATTGAAATCCCCAACAAAGACACATTCGAGGTTGAGCTCGAGGCTGCGTTCAAATATTTCTTCTGCAAACTGCATGAAATGCTTTCAACACCCAGATGGCGGTCGGTACACAAGAGCAAGTAGTATGTTATAACAGTGAATAATGACGCACTCAAAATTTTCATTCACAATGTTATAGTTTGTTAGAATTTGATACGGTAGTTGGCAACGCACATACAGAGCAACACCTCCTCCGCGCTTTGATGAACGGCAGGCTGACACACAATCAAATCCCGGCAAAAGAAAACAGTCGTCAGATGTGAACCACGTCTCACTAAAGCAAATAAAGTCAAACTCGTGGTTTAAATCTGATAAAAACAAAGCAACCTCATCAAATTTATTTCGCAAACTTTGGGCGTTTAAATGAAATAAAGAAAACTTCTGCTTATCCTTGACTTGCTCACTATGGTGAGCAAAATTGGACATGAACGGCATCGCGTTTGCTTGAAAATACAATTGCCTGCGCTATCACCTCAGATTGGCGAAGTCATCCTTATCGCGGATGACAACTGCTCGTGCACCGGCTTGTTTCCGTGCAAGCACCTTTCCATTCACGTGCCAAACAAACGTGTAGCCGGATTCCTTAGCCCATTCTTTGGCAACTGTCAGAAGAGTGCGAGTGTACCGAGTCGTATTTTCACAGATGTACTTTCCGGTGTTGTCATCTCGTAGCGCCTGCCTTTTTGCTAGCCAGGCATCACGAACCTCCTGCTTTGCGAAGCGAACAATTACGCCCCGTGTTTTGCCCGGCTTCGCGGGAAGCCTGTGTAGGGCTGTTATGTAACTCCAGCACACCTCATCAAGTTCCAATTTTGTGCCTATTTCATTCACTTTCTTTAGTAAGTCCTCGTTTTCCGTCTCTGGTAGACCATGGATTTCGATGTTCAGTCGACGACTGCGCCATTCTAGACTGTCAACGTTCTTATTGAGCTGTGCAATCTCACAGGCCCATTCAGCTTTCTCAAGCCGCTCTACACGCTTCGTGACATCCTTTGTCTACTTTTCTTGGGCTAGAAGACGTGTTTGAAACTCGTCAAATTTATCTGAGAGCAGGCTAACGGATGACTCAAGCGACTCAAGCTTGCTGGATATGGCCAGAAGGGAGTCAATTTTACTTTCCATTGAAAACAGCCTAGTGATTAGTTCTCTATCGGACTGCTGCCCGTGCAGTGTATCCTCAGCTTTACGGCTGCCCTTACATGTTTCGCACCTCCAGGCCTTACAAGCCTTTGCTCGTTTCGAAGTGAACGTTTCTTCCGAAACGCCTGAACATGCTCCGACATGGTACGTAAATTCACACTCTGAGCAGCATACTGATTGACAGCTGCCATCAACAGGTTGTCGACATGCGCAGCAGCGTAACATGATAATTGCGTGACACTCAACAGTAGCCTTGGCAGCAGCGGCAGGAACAAGAACTATCGAAAAAACGACCAACCTGCAAATACGTGGAGCAGTAATTCAGGAGACGTGTGCGCTGGTTGCTGCCGCTGCTGCCAATGCCAAGGAAACGCCCCTTGCTGAAAATTCGCCGGACGGTGTCGGTGATGCCGCTGACGATTGTTCGTGCTTTTCACCGTGAGGTCCGGCGTTATGCAGGATTCTCGAACGCTGTCCAAGATCGATGTTATTCGTCGTGCACCTCTGGCTCGGCAGCTTGCCTCGTACAGATGTCGGGCACCTTGCTCAGTGGACGGGCTCGGCACCTTGTCGCGTACAGATGGCAGGCGTCGGGTAGCCTGCAAATACGTGGAGCAGTAATTCAGGAGACGTGTGCGCTGGTTGCTGCCGCTGCTGCCAATGCAGATTTTTTGCAGATCTTTTCCTAGCCGTATGTTTATAATTTCTGATAATTTCTTCCCTTTCAGTGAGTAACATACTGCTTTTGTTTTTCGTGTGTTAATTTTCAAGCAATTTGCATGTACCCTAAAATTTAAGTTATTTAACGCGGTATTTGCCCGTTCTTCAATGACCGTTTCCGTGATCCCTGATATAAAAATAGTTGTATCATCAGCATAGGAATTGAATGCTACACCCTGTGTACAATGTTCCATACCATTAATATATTATAAGAAATAAAAGTGGTCCGAGTATGCTTCCCTGTGGCACGCCGGTATAAATAGTTTGTGAAGATTTAACGTTATTCATTTCGACATATTGCTTTCTGTTAGTAAAGTATGACTTAAGTAGTGCATGCGGTGTTTCGCGAATGCCGTATCTATGTAACTTTGAAAGAAGGATGTTAAGATTTACCAGGTCAAATGTGTTAGAAAAATCTATGTAGATTCTTAGCACTACTAGTTTCTTACTAAATGCTTCTATTATGATTTCCTTTGGTGTTAGAAGTGCTGTTTCTGTTGAACGACGTTTCCTAAAACCATGCTGATAGTTCAGGAGAAAGTTATGTCGAGAAAAATATAATGTAATTTGATGTGCAGTATTTTTTCTATACCTTTGGAAAATATCTCTAATACCGAGATAGGTCGATAGTAAGAAAACACATTTCAATCTCCAGATTTATATATTGGAACAACTCGTGCAATCTCCATTGCCTGTGGAAATACACCTATAGAAAGAATTAAATTATATATAAAAGTGAAGACTGGACAAATGATCTCAAGTACGGGCTTCACAGGGAGTAGCTGCATACCACATACATCTTCGGCTTTACTATTTTTGATGGTCCTGATAAAAAACGACACCCCTGTACAATCAGTAGGAGAGAAAAATAGATTGGCTGCTTACAAACTGAGACATGCACACATCCATATCGTATGCACATTGCCACCACAACCATCGCAGCGATCAGCCTGCTATATGAAAAAAAACTATTTAAGGCATCAGCTAATGGGCTGCCTTTTAGTTCTTTTCCTTCGTGAATAAAGGTCAGGTATACTTGCTCGAGCGCGAGAGCTCAATGGAGAATTCAGGTTTCGCCAAAGTACATCACACCGTTTTGCGCTGTCATCAGAAAACATGTTTCCAAATATTCATTTCTTGCTGCACGTAATCTATAGGTAAGCCTAGTACGGTACGCCTTAAATTCAGAAAATCAGAAAATGCTTGAATGTTCTTGTCTTTGACAAAATGGTCACATAAGGCATTTTTGTGTTTAATCATTTTTAGTAGTTCTCCAGTTAGCCAAGGTTTCCGACCTTTTTGGGTTTTTTTTTCATTGTATTAACGGAAAGTGTGTGTCATATAGAGCTATGAACTTCTCAATAAACTTGCCATACGCGGTGTCACTGTTACCAGCTTCGTAAACAGAGTTCCATTCTACGTTACCAACAGCACGACGAAAAGACTCAAGATTGCCTGCTTTAATTTCTCGTATATATTTCGTTTGTTTCACTTTTTTAGCGATTTGGTAGGGTTTCCTTGCTAACATAACAGTTACGAAATGGTCACTAAGACCACTACACACGGCACTTGCGTTCACTAAATCTGCATTAATATTTGTGATGAACGCATCTAATAGTGAGGAACTGTCTGGAGTAACACGAATTAGGCTCTACTATGGCGTTCCAAAAACCGTTTGCATCAATGGTATTACACAGCTTCCTTTGGGAGTATGTCGGCACGAGCATATTCAAATTTATATCGCCGCCTAAATCGAGATTTAACCTATTGTCTATGATGTAAATGAATAAATTCTCAAGAAAATGAATGAAATTGCCAGAGGGCGGCCGGTATAAAACACAATAGGGACTCACTTCTGCTCGTAAAGTAAGCACTTCATAATCTGGAGTGACTGCACAGAACCCGGCCACTTCTTCACAGATAGTATTTTCTTGCACCAAAATAGAGACGCCTCCCCGCCGCCTGTCCAGGCGATTTCGACAAAAGGAGCCAGGCAGAGTGAAAGCACGTGAATCTTTGGTGTACCATGTTCCTGTGAACATGATAACAGAAAAAGATGCGAAACATGTCAAGCAAGAGTGTTAGCTCATCTTCCTTGTGGCTATTGATCGAACGTTTTGATGGAACGGGGATAATGCTGGATATTTCTCTGTTACGGTAGATTTCACTTCAGACGGTCGAAGTACCATTTACAAAGAAAAAGCGCACACAAAAAAAAAGGCATCAAAAACTGTGACTAAGCGATCTTAGTCAGGTCGTCAGTGTGTTCAATACAGACCAGAGGCGTACCATCGGCTTTCCGGGCGATGGTACGCCTGGTAATGGTAATGGGCGATGGTAAATTTTTCCTTGCCGCGTCCACACGTACTTCCAGCCAAGCTCTTTCTTTTCCGCTTTTGCAGCACCCAACAAACGTTTCGCTGCCGGAGAAAGATGTTCGTTTACATAGATCGGGATCTTCAATCAATCAATCAATCAATCAATCAATCAATCATTCATTTTATTTCCTTAGAAAAGGAGGAGTACGGGACTAAAAGCTCGAACAGCTTGACGAGGTCCCGACCCCTTGTTAGTTGGCATGACAGCAGGATGACGGCCAGTCTTACACAAAAATGAAAAAAATATCACAAAACAACGGGTAATACAGAATGAAACAAGACCGCAATCAATCGGAGAAGCAACAAAAGGTAATACAGATAAATCAACACACATGAGCAACAGTGGTGAACAAAATTAGGCGAATAGGAAGGCAGGGTTTAGCCTTGCAAATGAATAAGTTGACAAAAACGTTTAATGCGACAGTTTCGGTTTCTGGAGGGATCAAAATTTTGTCGGTCTAGTAAGTTTAACAGCGAAGGTAATGTATAAGATAGAGATTGTTCATCATAGGAGGTTCTCGGGGTGTGTACAAACCACATTTCTTTATGTCGGGTCTGACGAATATTTGTGTTTTCTTGGAGTTTTGCCAGATGAATTATATAATCAATGCCAAACTTTACAAAACCTTTGTAGCACAACATCAACCTGTAATTATAAAGACAAAATACAGGAAGAATTTCATATTTTGGAAAAAGTGTTTCTGTGGAGTATGTATAATGGACATCAGCTATGGAACGTACAGCTTTTTTTTTGTAGCAAATGTAATTTCTGCAAGTTTGTCACGCCAGTTGGTCACGGCTCGAGTTCCAATGTTTCTGATGTCAGGTTTTGCTTCCTAGCCTTTTCAAGACAACGGTCGCGTTTCGTTCTGTGCGCAAACTGTACGACAATGTTTGGCGCAGCAGAATTGCTTGCTGTTCGAACTCGATTGCATGCCTCGATGTCAGCACTTTCAACAGGAACGCCAATCACCCCGCCAAGCGTCTTTGTTAGTTCTAGAACATTTTCGTTGGCAGTTTGCGGTACAGAGGACAATTCAATGCTGAAACATCTGGAGTGCTGTTCATTTTGCAGCAGTCGAATTTCGTGCTGTTTTAACTGCAGGCGCAAAACATCACGTTCCTCCTGTAGACTAGTCACACACTTTTTGAGGTCTTCATTTTCTTTTCATTTTCTACATTGCTTACCGATGCTTTCATTTCTTCGTAGCTTTCATTATTGAAGGTTAAGCTACTCGTATATCCTTTCTGGGGTCTCGCTCGAATGCTTCTTTTAATTTTCTGAATTCTTGTTTTAGCTCTCGCTTCGAAGAGCTAAAAGAGCTCGTGAAACTCTTCGAAGAGTTTCACGAGCTCATTCGACATTGCAATAGATTTTGTGTACAGATATTCGTTCTGTACTACAGCGTAGCTGAAAAGAATGTGACTGCGCAATGCGATTAAAAACAATAAAACAATCAAAAGCATTGCAACTGCACTAGGTACTGGGAAATTTAGTTCACACAATAGCAAGCATAATGCATGAGAAAAATGTACATGTGGCAGCAGCAGTGTAGGGGGTAGGTTGCGAATAGATAGAGAACGGCAAGCAGACAATTTAAACAGTAACCAACCTGCAAGACACAGGCGACGGCGTTTTGCAGTGTTCTGTCTCCGCCACTGCTGCTGCCAATGCGGGAGACTGGTCACTGTTGAAGGATTTTAAAGATGTGATTGCCGTGACGTCACCAAGTACAGCTGATTCAGCAGGTTTCTCGTTCGCGGCTAGGTGCAGCAGCACCCCGCTGCGGAAGACAAGCCGCAGGCGGGCGATGACGAGCGGCAGGCAGGCGGCAGGACGGGTGATGAAACCTCCTGTGGCGATGGTCCTGCAAGACACAGGCGACGGTGTTTAGCAGTGTTCTGTCTTCGCCACTGCTGCTGCCAATGCCGTACTGCTGCTGCCAATGCTGCCAATCTCGCCGTGGTGGCAGTGCTAAGTAGCGAGGGCCCCCTCGCTACTTAGCACTCCTTTTTCTGGCAGTTCGCTCACGCTTTCTCACATGCCGAGCAGATCGGAGCTACCCGCCTTGTGCGAAGGCGAAGGCTCCGGAAGCGTCGCGCACTGGGCTCTCCCCACAAAAAAAGCCCGCGCGTCGAGTGGACGCGAAAGATGCGGACGTCCGAAGCGCGCTACCACGCGGGAGGTAGACTGAGGGAATCACTACAGACTACAGAGGCTAGAATCACTCCTTGCGTCCCGGAAAACTGGTTTCCTTGGCATGGCCCAAAAAGACGTCTCTCTCATTAGTGCTTCCCCGGGACTCTGACATCACGCGGCGGAAGACGCCGCGCGTCAGCGGAAGAGGCCGCGCGGCGGGCCGTCCCTCGGCGGCAAAGCAGTCTTGCCGCACGAGCGTCAAGTGCAATCACAGTAACGCGGTGGCATATAACCATCATGGGCGCCCGGTGGTTCACCATTCGACGACCGTCGCTCGCAAGCCGCACTTGCCCCACCGCCAACAACCATGGCCCGCGAACACGAGGGTGTGGCGAGGGGACTCGCCTGGACCGCACTGCTTGTCTTCTGCACGTGCTTCGCCGTGGGACTGTGCCGACCGCCCCCCAAGAAATACGGCAACGCCCAATCCGAGTACGCAAGTCAGCACCGGGATATGGTGCGGCGGGAAGCGCGCTGCAGTGTTCCGCAGCCCAGGACCATCTGTGTGCAAGACATCTATCCAAACGAGCGCAAAGTGAGTGCCCTCCCGGGATAGTTTGCCTTGCGAGCCTGTCATTTATTGCCAGTCGACTTTGCACTTAGAAGAGGGTGAGGTGAAAGTTTATTGTTCGAATTTTCATCACAGCATAGCTGCAGAAGAGGAAGCTTCATGTATATTTCCGATACAAGCACAGGATGCGCAGAAATCGATGCCACAGCAGCAGCGATTCGAGTGCTGCGGAGAGACACGAAGTGACCGCATGCGCCACCGCGTTCCTTTGCACATTTGTCCCATTGGTGTACCCCGAGGGACACATGCTCGTATTCTACATGTACTTTTCAACTTCGACGCATGCGAGAGTGCAGTCGTTTTCCTTCAGATGCAGTCAAAACAGACTGGTCGGAAAGACCGTGCGTATCTCACCTGTACCCCGGGTGTGCCTTGCGATTGCTGAATGGGCGTGCGTCCCTAGGGGGCAACGTGAGTGGTCGAAAGGGAGCCGGTCAGCTGCGATATAAGTGGACACCCGTCTAAACACCTTCTCCCGCTGCTCATAGCTGCAGACGATCGTTTACTTTTGCGTATGTTTTTTTATTTATTTGAATTGGTCTCCGACTCGTGAAGTATGAGCTTGAACAGTGTTATGAGCCCATCGAGCACACAAGGATTAAAACACATTCCGCAGTGGTCCAGCTGATATCTTGCCATTCTCTCCACAACCACCTTCCCTTGTGGTTGTGGAGAGAGTTATTTCGTCCCTCGGTGTAGCTTCGCCACCAGAACAATACAGTGCCAAAGGAATTACACGTGCCACCAGGGACAGAAATGCGCTAACTCGTGATGCAAAACAGGTACAGCAGCCCTTTGCGCTGTCTGTTCCTCTTTCTATTCGCGTGCTCGCACTACCTCTCCTCGCTGCACGGTCTGATATACAGTTAAGGCAACCTTTCATAGGAACGAGCATTTTAACGGAAACGTACGGCATTTGTGGGGGGTCAAGGTCGCCATTATTACTTTTTTTTTAAAGAAAGCACTTTTAGCTTGCTCCCATCTCGCCGCCAAAACACGGTTGACGCATGGCGGCTGGCATTATCCTTCGCCGACGCTTCCTGGCGGAAAATGAGGTGCTTCTAAATCGGGAAGCTTGATAAACACACTGGGCATATAGCGAGGACCTTTATAATTGCTTAAGGCAGGCACGCGCGCCCATGTGTGCAAGGAGCAGGCTGTGTACATCTGCACACACGTGGCCCGCTAGTGTGATGGCGGAATATGTGTATGATTGCTGGGCGACCCGCGTCACGTGGCCTGTTCCTGGCAAGAAGTTGGTTTGTTGGGGTTTAACGTCCCAAAGCAACTCAGGCTATGAGGGACGCCGTAGTGAGGGGCTCCGGATAATTTCGACCACCCGGGGTTCTTTAACATGCACTGACATCGCACAGTACACGGGCCTCCAGAATTTCTCCTTCATCGAAATTCAGCCGCCGCAGCCGGGATCGAGCCCGCGTCTTTCGGGTCAGCAGCCGAGCGCCGTAACCACTGAGCCACCGCGGCGGGGCCCTGGCAAGAAGTGTCTGATATGAAGTAAGTGGAGGTGGGAAGGCTTCCTGGTCACAGTGACTTGAAATGCGGTGTTACAGAAGTATTCAGGAAACATTAATAAAAGCGCGTATGGATATCGGTCGAGGCAAAATATGTTTAATTGCATTTCGCACGTTTGCTTATTTTAACTTATTTCTTGACAAGGCGTCATGATTCTCCTCTTTGGCGGCAAATATTACGTTTGAATTTTGCGTTGAAGTTGGTACACGTGATTCGATTCAGCATGTGAGCTGATGCCGCTGGATTCTTTGCGCGCCACATCTTTGCAGTGACGGGATAAAAGGTTGCCAGAGTTACAGGCAATTCTACGCCGATATACCGCTGGGAGCTCCCAGGAGCGTGCAAAACGTCAATGCGTTAAATCCCAGACATTTGTGGGAAGTTCCGCTAAAACTATAGATCCGCGTGAACTGCAGGACATGGGAGCGTACCTTGGCAGTTGACAACAAAGTAAGGGCACACATGACGCTGCAGCGAAGCTCAGGAGCGTTTGTGGCACCGTCCAGAGATTATCTCTTCGAAACAAATTGAGGCCTAATCCGTGCTGCGCCTAGATTACCACACTGCTGGAATACTTTCGTGAAGTTCAATGATTCGATCTCGCCCAAACAATTAACAACACCGAGCAGGTTGTCTCTAAAGAAACCTTTATGCACTCTTTTCGTTACGTCACTTGCAAGCATTCACTTGGAACCAGCGATTTCTTACCGTGTACATGTCTACTTAGAATCCTCGCCTGTATTCGGTGTCTCGGCGAAAGGATTTGTTTTACAGCGAGAGCACGAACGTTTTTGACGCTAAACTTAACGACTGGGGGGAATTCATCGACCGTAGCTATCAAATGCCTCAAGGGTTTCTTTTTCTTTTCTATGAGGGACTCTAACTTGTGCACTTGCTAAAGCGCCTGGATAGTACAGAATAGTTATGTAGTCGCTGAATTAACTTTGCACCATTATCATCTACAAGAAGTGTTCACGGGCTAAATTTGATACCGTATTTTGCACGTACTAGTTTGTTGAAATTCAGTTTTTTCCCCGTTCAACAGAAGACTGTAATTCTCTACCTGGGAGGTCATCCACCGCAAAGTCATCGAGCGGACTCTCGACCTCCCGGTCACCACGTCCAACCAGCGACTTCTGTCCTTGGGCGTGGTAAACACATTCCGGGAGCTTCGAGAAGCCCACTTAGTCAACCAATACACGCGTCTTGCACAGACCACGTCCGGTCGCCGCCTCTTGGACCGGCTACACATCAAACATGACTACCATATTGAGGAAAGGGAGAGAGTGCCAGAACCCTGGAGACGCGCCCTCCGGGTCCGACCCCTTCCCCGCAACATGTCCAGAGAAGACCATAGCGGTCGTCGCCAGGCGCGCGCGGAAGCGTTGGCGCGATACTATGGTAACCAACAACATGTGTATTACGTGGACGTTGCCGGCCCACACCACGGGGTGTGGTACACGGCCGCAGTCGTACACAACACAAACACAGTTAACGGGCTCACTTTCAGAGCCTACAGCGCAACACACGCGGAGGAGATTGCCACTGCTCTGGCTCTCACTACTCCCAAGTGGAAACACATAATCACGGACTCGCGAGGGGCCTGTCGGAACTATTAGTTGGGCTGGGCTCCCCCGCTTGCCTGGCGCATATTGGAATGTAGCTGCCGATGCGAAGATCCAACTCCACGCAACCTGATTTGGACCCCCGGTCACCAGGGCCTACAGGGAAACGAACAGGCCGATCAGGTCGCCCGCGCACTCTCTCCCCGGGCTATCTCCCTGTCCTTGGAAGCCTACTCCCAATCAGACAATCTGGCCCTTACATTCAAACACATCACCGATTACTACAAGGAGGAGCACCGGCGCTACCCGGCCCCTTGTAAGGGACTGGATCGCGCTGACGAGCGCCTCCTCATCAAAATTCTTACGAACACTGTACTGTGCCCGGCGGTACTTAAACATTTCAACGCATCCTTTGATGGCACGTGCCAGTTCTGTGGTGAGGTGGCTGACACCTTCCACATGGTTTGGGCGTGTCAATCCAACCCATCTATCCCCCCCAACCCCAACCCCACCAGAGAGGACTGGGAGGCGGCCCTGCTCGGCTGTCAGGACCTAAAGACCCAAAAGGCCTTGGTTCACCGGACGCGGGCGGCGTTGCTTGCCAATGGGGCCCCGGAATAGGGGCTCCACCTAGTATTCTTAGGGGAAAGGGCCAATAGGGCCTACCCCAATCACCTCTCTGTGAATATTTTTTGCACTATAAATGTTTTTCACCACCACCACCACCTGGGTCCATTCGTTCATCTCCAGTTCAAAGTTTTATAACTGCCATCGAAGACGCATCATAACTGAATATTCTTACCGTGTCGTTAACAGTTCCTTTCTTGTTTTATACCTTTTTTTGTGTGATTTGAACTTTATTGTAGTGCTCACTTTTTACATTTTGTTGTATTTTGTTACCTTTGTTGCGTATTTTGCTTCTTGTGTTTTCCCACTCCTGCCATAGCGCATATAATTGCGCTGCAGTATATATAAATAAATAAATAAATAAATAAATACATATATTGTCACTTCGTATCAGTAGATTAGTTCCCCAGCTATGTGATAGAACAATTCCCAGTTCTTCGCAACAGCGAAAAAGTAGGAGTTAGTAACATTTGCTACCATAGATTTCAAATACAAAGTGAAAAGGAATTTGATGGGTGTTTCGCAACACGGATGAGATTTTTCGCCTACCAATCCTTGATTCATTGTCAACGCCTCTTTCCAGAAGCGGTCGGAGAGCGACAACAAATTTGTAGCTTTTGAATGCGCTAATGTGTACTCCACTGCGGCGCCTTAGCAACAGAGAGGCGGGGGCTCCGCCGTGGATTCCCAAAACGCGGTCGCCATTTAACCTGAAGCATGAGCATGTCACTGCTCGAGAGTGCATGGCTTGCCTAACCGCCGCCTCCGTTTTTTGTGCGCGTGTTTCTGCAGCGCTACGTGCCACACTGCACCGTGGTGCACTGGTGTGCCCCGTACACGGGCTGCTGCGACCGCGAGGACGAACACTGCCAGCCCAAGACCATCGAAAAGGTGCAACGCTGGTTCCATGTGCACGAGCAGGACGCCAGCGGGGAATTCCGCCTTAAGTTGGAGTCGCTGGCCTTCTACAACCACACCGAGTGCGAGTGCCGATCCAACTCGACCCAACTCCGACTCGATCCAACTCGAGTGAGATCCGATCCAAGTACGACCACGTTCGGTGATGTATAGTGCGCCGCCTAGATGTGGACAAGCGACTCCGCTCTGCACGCGAAGGCACCGTAGTACCTCGACTCGCCCGGCGGCGGCACAAGAGGCCGTCGTGCTCCCTGCTGCCTCCATTCTGGCCCCGGCCACAGCTCAATCGGCGCACGTGCCGTCGCACCCACCTGCTCGTTATTTATTGACTTTGTTTCGTCCATCATTGTTGCACGTTATTTATTGCGACCATGAACCATTCTCTCAGAACCTGTTCCATATATAGAAGCCGACGCGCTCCTAGTCAGATCATCCACTATTTATTTGCAAATAAATAAGCTTATTTTTGCAACGCGCGTCTCCTTGTGGTCACTGCTTTCCTTTGGAGAGAATGTACAGCCTTTGTCAGAAGTTTAGAGCCCAGGGGGTTTGCTTTCGGGCCACACTGCTTTGCTCGTAATGCGCGCTCAGCGTCCCAAATCTCCTGAAAGTAAGATTTTTCGTCCTGCTCCTTCCGATGCGCATTGCTTTGAAGCAAACCCCCTGGGCTCTAAACTTTTGACAAAGGCTGTACAAGCTGCAGTCAAAGTTTCGATGGACCTTGCATTCTCTGCCTAAATAACTGAGAACAATTTGGACTGGAAGCTGGAAAAGATGGGAATGGGGTGGAGGGTGCGATGCGGGCAAGGTGTTTTGCGGTAGTGAAGAATTGTGCCCATCTTTTACGCACGAAGCGGTGCGATTCTCTCGTGCGGTGTGCCGACCAGGATGCTTTTCTTTGTGTATTTTTGGGAGCACGTAGAACCGACCTGGAGACAGATTTATCGCCGCATACGCCCTATTTACTCATGCGGGTATTTCGCCTTCATCGGTGAGCTGTTTGAACGTTTTTGCTATGATCTGTTGGTGTTCGGTGGTGGGATCAGATGGGAGTAGCCTATAAAAATTGAAGTCGTTGAGCTGCCGATATCCGTCCCAAATGTAATTTTCTTTGTCTATAGGATTACTGTGCCACCTCCTTTATCGGCGGGTTTAATGACAATGTCCGTTCGTTTGCTTAGTGACTCTAGGGCATTGCATTCTTTTCTTGGAAGATTGGATGGTCCAGGTTAATTTATGGCTCTCGAAGGCGGGGACGACATCTCGTTGTATTGCTTTTATATACAAGTCGAGATGCTTATCCCTGCCGGACTTAGATGTCCACTGTACCTGAGACGCGGGGAAAGGGTTATAAGCTTGATTCGCCTTGTTCGCAAAGTATTCCCGGAGTCTGAGGGTTCGAGAAAAATTGTCGAGATCCCTCAGTAATTGGTATTCGTTATATCGGCCCGTATTGGGGCAAACTCTCAAGCCTCGTGACAGTACGGATTTTTCTTCGTTGCTTAGTGGTACCTTTGAGAGGTTAATAATGTTTTCTTTGACTTCTAACCCTCCTAATCTTTGTTTAATAGGGGTTAAATAATTCCCTCTGTTCTGAAAGGTAAGGCTGCGTTGACCTACATTTTTACTTGGTTGTGATGCCGCGGCAGGCCCGTATTCTTTTATCTAGATTGATGTTATCTCGCGAGAATTTCTTACACTTCTTAGCCCTGATTTCTGCAATTTCGCTGGACTGGAAGACCTCAAGCTCGTCAGCCTCTGCTGTTGAAAGCATGTTGTGACGAGTCCGCCTTGATAGGCTCGGTGGTCGGGACCAGGGACTCCACCGCATGAGGACGAAGTGGACAGACTACGGAGGGAGCCTTCATGGGAGGTAGTAACTTGAGGATTTTATTTACATTATTTAGAATATAAACAGAGAGACCAAAGGTCAGGGAAGAAGCTGTCGACAAACAACAGTTTGCGGCTTAAATACCGTTCACATTCCCCAGGTCCCCAGCTAGGGAATCCGAACTCTGGTCGAGTGCCCAATGGGACTTTAGCCGCTTTATAGGCTCCGCCCTCACCTCGTGACCGCGCACATCTCACAGAAACACGCACTGGCAAGGAGGAACCTCGGCGCTGTTGGGACTGGGCCTCCGAGCCAAGGAACGGTCGAGGCGACGGTGATGTGAGTCAAAGGACGTTTATGTACAATATGTACAAGGGCTTTTACATGATAGATACAAGGGCCAAGAGCACCACGAGCTAGCATAAAGAAGAAGGGCTTCCCCGGGCAAGCGTAGCTCGGGCGTGATGGCTCTTCTGCTGCCCGTCTGCTCCTCGGGCTCAGCGCGGCTCCGTTTTTATAGCCGCCGGTGTCCGTTGCGGCAGCCAGCCGTTCAAATCCTCCAATCAGGTCACGGCACTAGCCACCGTTCAAATTATACGAATGGTCGGGAGGGACTCGGCCGTCGAAGGCTTGCAGAATGGAAAGGGCGGCCGGCGAAGCGTCGTAGGAGTTCCAACCGACGGTGAGGAGGGGGAAGAGGAAGGGTCCGCGCCGGCGAGGCGGGATGATTCACGCTGCAAGCCGCGACATGTCCGATGAGAGTCTGGGCTTGCTTTGCGCGACGGCGGGCGCGCGGCGCTGGTTTCCAGAGAGGCCAGCGGAATGTGGGCAAAAGCACAACAGCGCCTTGCAGTCGCGGACTGCGGTCTCCAGCGGCCCGACCAGGCCCAAGGGTCGTTGGCTCTTTATGTGGGGACCTCGATCGTGGTACACACGACTGCTGACGGCTCACACCGGTGGACTCTTCACGAGGGAAGGGAAAATCAGCCGTGACGCTGCTCACGGCAAGCGGGCGATGGGTTGGCGCCGCCGCTCGCAGTCTCCCCCGCCGGTCCACGGGAGAGCACAGTTCGGGAGGGACGCCGCATTCCACATCACAGACGAGGAGGATTGATTCCTTTGTTCATGGCGACGCCGTCGCCAAAAGCCGCCAGGCCAGCGTTTCTTGCGTCCTCTCCGAACAAAGCGCTTTCTGTCATGGTAGCTCGATATGGCGCCTGCCTGGCTCGCCTGTTTACGCTGGCTGGGACCCCGATCACAACAGCCTCTCCTCCCGACTGAGTGATGCCAGCATCTCTTCGCAATGATCTATAATTATTTTTAGAAGGTTTAGGGACGCGTTAAGCAGTTTCTGGCTCCAGGCTAATCTATGGGGTTTCGTAAAGTTATTCATCGACGGTATTAAAGACACAGAAAGGCCTTTGGGTACCGTGTTTCATTCCAGGTATATCTTAAGGGACTTTATATGGAGCTCGTGCCGGATCCGTTTGTCGATAATTTTTCTAAATTTTAAGAAAGTGTGAGAGTGTATGGCATCGGCTGAGGGGGAGCAGTGCGAGGGTGAGCTCGGCCAGCCCGTCATTCCTGTTTCAGCCGCTGGGCTGAGCCACAACGTCGCCTCCGGTCATACCCTGGTTTCGGTGCGGTAAGGCTCTCTGCACGGTTGTTTCCCACGGTTATCTGTTGGTTTCCATCAGCCTTAGGGGTTGAGGATGTTTTTGGTGCCACCAATGCACCGGCGGCTGAACTGCAGGTTGTTGCTGGAACATCCGGTGTGGGCTTCTTTGCTGCGCTTGAGTTCTTTGGTCGAGATTTTGGCGTTGCGGAGTAATCCAGATTGTTGCCCACAGTGGGAGAAGGTAGCTGTTGCGATGAATCAGATGGGCCTCGAGCGGAGTAGGATCTTGCTGGAATTCTGGTATCCACTGCGCTGCCCCCATGCAGGGTTAGTGTTGGCCGAATATCTTTTTTTTTTTCGTTGGGGGCGTTCGGCAAAAGATTCTTGTTGGAGCCCCCGGTCCCTCGTCCCTATCTCGTGATTCCGCGAGGGTAGCGAAATCGTTCCTCTCCGAAGTCGTGGCAGTATCTGGATCAGTGACGGCCCCGGCGTAGGAGGGAGGTACTGGTCCACTGTTTCCCAGCTTGGAAAGTTGTACATTGTCTTTAAGGTCCAGTAGGAGGTCGCGACTAGGCATTTTTTTTAGCTTGTAAACTGTGTCCAAGGCATCGGTTGGGCTTTTTGCTACCAAGAACGGAGATTTCATTCGGGGAGTTTTATCTGTCTCTCCGCTGTGGAGAACATGGAATTTGGCGAAAGTTAC
Source organism: Amblyomma mixtum (assembly GCF_055824585.1). Taxonomy (NCBI): domain Eukaryota; kingdom Metazoa; phylum Arthropoda; class Arachnida; order Ixodida; family Ixodidae; genus Amblyomma; species Amblyomma mixtum. Next base: position 36,865,388 of record NC_143015.1, read on the forward strand.
TTTAGATTTCTGGATGCACCGGGCTGTCACATCGGTCCGCACTCTTTTTGAGGGCGATCATTTTTTTTGGAAGGGGAGCCATGAAATATTTTTATTGTTCGGCCACGGTGCCAGCCGCCCACCACGGAGCCCAACGAGGGGACGGGACTAGAGATGTGAAGGCCTGAAAAAAACACTGCAATTTTGGAAAAAAACCGGTTTTTTTCGTTTTTTTCAGACGAGGGAAAATGGAAAAAAACATTGAAAATTTCACAATGCAATTTCAAGGTTTTACGATTGCTTGCTTTTAGTTTAGGTTTTTGCTTTGAAAACAATTACAGCGTGCATCTTTGAACGATTGGAGGGCAGACGTCATCGCCGGTGCAGGTAATGCCTTTTAAAAACGTTCGTGCTACGAGTACGTGGGTTGAATGCCAGGTCACATATAAGATCCAGGCTTGACTTAAAAACACACTAATACTTGAACTCACGGCTGAAGTAGAACAAAACGGCTGCAGATTCTATAGCACTACACACACGGCATAAATAACATAGGCTGCTGTGCACGAAAGCGGTTTTAGCCACATACAAGCCTAGCCTCTTGATTTCCAACATAGCAGCGTACAGAACATCCGCAGGAATTTGGTACAGGACAGGGGTCTTCAGCGAAGCACGTGACCCCATCTACCTGGTGGCAAGGCCTTTACCCCAACCAGTCGCTAACTTGTTTGGCTTGCCGACTGCTGCAGATACCACCATCATCCGCCAGCTGCGAACAAACTGGTCACGTTTCGGGAATGCCCATACAAGGATTCGCAACAGGCTTTCAGGGGAACGCGTTCGAAAGCTTGTGTATGTGCAGGCGAGCCTAGCTGTGGACACAGCTTCAATCCATGCTGCTGCGCGTAGTGCTGCATCCAGCGACAGTGATTCCGAGTCCCATATGGAGTGACTTATAGATCAGTTTTCATGTTCCCTTTCTCGGTGCAATAGAACAAGAAGTTCGTTCCACAAATATGATATTTATACCTCCATATTCGCATGAAGTGCAAATCATTATTTATCTTCTCGGTGCAATAGAACCAGAAGTTCGTTTCACAATATGACATCTATAACTGCATATTCGACTGAAATTCGGAGCATTATTATTGATTGCAAAAAAATCTGTTTTGTCATGTTTTGCAAAATTTCCAATTTTTCATGAAAAAAACCCTGAAAAGAACGGTTTTTTTCACGCCATTCAAATTTTCCTGAAATTTTACATCTCTACGGGACAGGAACTTGTAAGCAAATCCTGCCCACGCCAGCTGTACACCCCAACTATAACCCGATATGACTCAACTCAGGGTAGTTGGTTATACAAGGTTAACCCTAGCCACCAAAGGAAAAAAAAGAACCAAGAAGCGAGTAGGAGGTAGGAGAGTTGTGGGAAAGTGATAGGAAAGTACAAGATGGAGAGGAGGACAGGAAAAGGCGACTGCCGATTTCCCCCGGTCGGGCCAGGCCGGATGTGCCGTCTACATGAAGCTGGGGCCGAAGTGGTGTGTTGCCTCTGCTGAGGGGAATTAAAGGTCCAAACACTCGGCGTCGGCTCAACCACCAGGATCCCCTTTTCCCCGGACACGGCGATGCCATGTACGGGTGCTCGGCTTCGTGGTGGCGCACTGCTCACCATCATCTCTCTGCAGAGAAGTCCCTGCGGATGCTCAGGAACCCGTGGTGTCGCAACCCCTCGACATCTCAATGAAGCAGATGCCCCTGCGGGCAGTGCATAATAACGGATTTGTGGGATCACCGGAGGCGATCAGGTGAGTCCACAGGCAGATCAGAGTCTCTCGCAACAAGTTGACGTGCTGAAGACAAACTGGAGGCGTTCCATGATGGATAAAAAAAAATAAAAGAGAGGGCCTCCCAGCAGCGAGTGAACGTTCGCTGAAATTCGAAAAGTCTATCCTTCTCGATAGCTTTCAAACGAAGCGAAGAGCCAAATATATTGTAACTTTGGGATAAGGAAAAGCCAAGGCGCCCAGAGCTTTTTTTGCCCCGATAACGATTGCGGTGGCGGTCGACCAAATAGCTCATGGACACAACACTGCCTGTCGCCTTCCCTTGTCGCTTCAGACTCTTTTGCTGCGCTGAACGGCGGAGTCCCCAACAAGCTGCAGCCGCTCCCTCCTAAGCCGCTGAGCTCATATTCTGCATCGCTAACCGAAGGGGCAGGACTCATTGCAGCTCTCCTCCCTGTCGGTGCCGGTTTAAACTGTCTTCATTCAATGCACACAAGTTAAACAGCTTCAGAGATCGGAGCAGAACTCTCAGTACAGATCCGAAAGCTTTAAAGTTTGACGGAGAACTATGGTGCGGCACCACTGTTGACATTGTATACAGTGCGCGTTCGCCCACCTTCTCCACGTCTCTGGTTAGCTGCCATGTCTCCTCCTATCCACGTGACTCCTCCCACAGATCCTGATTGGCCACTCTCCTCTCCATTCTCTCCCACCATATTCTCCACTGTCCGCTTACAGAGCTGGACCCTTTATGCAATTGACCAACACTTGACGATACGATCGAACGACTTGCGTGAAGAAAAAAAAATGATTCCTTAGGTGGCTGGTTATGAAATGAAATTTTGCGGAAAAGAGTGAGGGGGAAGTTCCCTACCAACTGCAAGGCTGTTAGTCCAAGCTTTGATTCCAATCAGTTTTTCTTTAGGAAAGGAAATAGAGCAGTAATTGCCTCACATCTCGGTGGACAAGCCAACCGCGCCGCAAGGGAAGAGTGGAAGGAGGGAGGGAAATAAAAACGTCAAACACCGTAGTGGAGGTCTCCGGATTAATTTCGACCCCCTGGGGATCTTCAACGTGCACTGACATCGCACAGCACACGGGCGACTTTTGAGTTTTGCCTCCAGCGAAACGCGGCCGCTGGTAAATGACAAGCAACTTATCTTGTTGAACTTATCTGATAATTATTATTCTTGAACTTATCTTGGCGTACGAACATTTGTATTCATACCACTAACAATGCCGATCGGCGCTCGGCTACATACGCAGAAATTTTTTCTGGCCTCATTCAAGCTGAAGTTAATACTGTATCAAATAGTAATGCTGCTGGAGGTTGAATGTGTATCGTCCAATGACGCTGTTTAGATTGGACTGAAGGAGGGAACCATCTTATGGGCCATCAATTTTGTGGAAACGAACAGTCGTCAGCAAAATATTTTAATAGTAGAGTTGATTCAAAATTAGTATAGGTAGTTGACATCGGTTATAAATAGTGAAGGCAGCAAGAACGGCGTAGTGAGAAACACCAGATGTTGCAGCACATGGTAGTAATGATGGGTCGCTGGATGCTATAAAATGTGAGCGGTTTGTCAAGAAACAATAAATCCGGATATTGTAGTCTGTATAGTGAACTTTAAAGAGTTATTGATGCGATTCCTTGGGAGAACTTATGGACAATCATTTGCAAACGACCGATGCAAATATTTTATTGAGTTCCACTCACGCTTGCTTGAAAGTTGAAAGAAATAAAAGGTTGGATTAAACTGGCAAGCAATGCATTTTCACTTAGAGGTTTGCTTGTGCAGGTAAGATAACGTGAAGTAACCACAAATATATATTAGGAAGATTTGTTTCATCATTATCGCCATCATCATCCTGACGACGCCCACTGCAGGACAAAGGCCTCTCCGATACCTCTCCAGTTAACCTGTGGCTCTTTTTGCGTTTCGCCTCCATCTAAACGCAGCCGAAACACCAGGTTTGTGAATTTTGGAGAGTCTGTCAAACGCCAGTGCCGATCCATTACAGATCAGTGTAGATAGAGGGGTTTTGACTCAGGGTGACGCTTTAAGATGGTTGCCAAAATTTCGTTCATTTTCGTCTGAAGTTGAAGAGACGGATCCTTAATTTTTTGTAGGCTGGACCATCTACAAGTGTTTTTAGGTTTTGTTCGTAATCCCGAGGGCCGAGGTCAACCGTTGAACTTCCTTTGTCTGCCGGGAGGATGTTCTCGGAGCGCTGATATTTCTCCTCTGGAAAGGTTCCTCGAGAAAGAGCGAAGCACCAGAAATCGCTTTGCTTTTACACACCCACTATTCGAATCACGCGCGTCTACATGGAGCAGACTGCGCAGACTGGCCAGATTCTTGATTTTCTTTTGCAGTTATTTTATATTTAGCTAGTATAATTATTTACGAAGCTAATTGATCAAGCAGACTACTTATGGGAAATGATTTTGCATCAAAACTCTTTCATAAAATAACTTATGATTTGTTCACTATCGCCCTCTAACCGTAAGGATGCTGTTGTGAAGAGCTATGAAGAGCTCTGTTAAGGGCCGGCGGCCCGGCGCCAACATGGGCGCCAAGTTCGGCGGCGTGTTCCTAGGTGCGTTGTTGAATTTGACAAGTTTGGCTGAGTTGTATTTCGCGTTTGATATGGCTCCAGACCGTTACCAGGTCACCAGAGCTTGCCGTTGTCCTCACCTGCGTCTAAGTGGACCCAAAGGAGACTGCCAAAAGAGGTCGACGCTTCACTTGTGACCGGACGGCTGAACTGCGGGTCGACACGTGTTGTCAAAACAAACCGAGGCGAGTAGACAGCTCCTGTCTAAACACTGCGTAAGTGCGAGGTTACCCTTTAAGCTGTAAATACGCCTGTGCTAATTAAAACAGCACATGCTTAGTTTTCACAAAACAACGCTCGCCGCCTTAAATTTCAGTTCGTAGAGTTTTGTTTTTTTTAATGTTTATCTAAACTGGCATGTCATCCACCCGATTAAGTTTCCGCAACTCGTGACGATAGTGCATTTTCTTTGGGGCAGACAGGAGGAACATTGAAAGTGAAAGTGCTGTGGCATCTTCAGACGCAGTTGGCTTTTGGTGGCGTCGCATGAAGCGTGCTTCCGCAGCTCATCGTTGGAAATAACAGCGGCAAGTGAGGCACCGTTTGCGGCTTGAAATAAACGCGCTGTTAAATGCTGACTAGGTGAAAATTAGAAATCTATTGGGAATACGTGCATTTCATATGAATAACGCGACTGTGAGCCGTGTCTTGGCTCAGTCAAATAATAATAAAAAAAAATTTCGCGCTGCGAAAGTCGGGGATTATGCTGACACCTCCATGGTTTCGTTATAGATAGTTGATATTTAACAGTACCGTTCTCTTGAATAATCTATTTGACCGTCTGGATACTGGTGCTGGTGCATTGGCTGAAAAGTGGCAGGTATCTGCTATTCTGATAACCTGCTGAAGAAATCCCACTCCTCGACTGCTGATTGTGTTTGAAATTGCAGGGTTATATCAGTGGGGCCCATTGCAATGCCGTAATAGGCTGTTCTAGATGCGAGAGGCTCACAATTAGAACATGATTAAGGATTGAGTTTGTCATTAATGTTTTCAGATGCAGCACGTGCAAAGCAAGAGCACAAGAGTTGTAGGTAAGCACACAGTGGGCTGTGTTGCAGTGTGCACTACTGGCTTCCTCGTGTGTCCTTTTGTATGTGCGTAGTACACCTAAAAGCAGAGATGGATGGTACGTGGTCTAGGGCATGGGGTGAAAATAAAGGGGTGGCGGCATGAAATTTTACGTACGAAAGCCGTACGAACCCAATTTTTGCAAAAGGCAAAGTCCAAGAAACATGTAATTAAAATGGACCCTCGCCTCCAAGAGTTACCTCAGAGCGTGCGTCTGGTCTAATGGACTCTCTCCTGCTGTTCTGAAGTCGTGCATAGGTATTTTCACGACCATCTGAACAACCTGTTTCTTGTGCTGTGATAATCCTCAACTCTTTTCTGTCCTATGAGCACAGCCTAGCGCCCAGTATGGGTCCCTTCGGCTTCTCTTTAATAAGGTCTATACCTAGATTAAATAGATAGTTGAAGTGGCTCACAAATTGTTCCACAGATTCATCGGCATTGTCATAGCCTGTAGTTGGCCTATGCATTGCCGTGTATCTTTTTCACCCAGTGCATACAGGCTCAGCTGTTTTAAAACATTCTGACTGAATAAAAGATTTTAATTCTATTGTGCTCCCCCAACTAGACGTGTATGTCTATAATGCCAAGAGACCCATGGAGCACCATTTATTGCTACGTAAAGGTATTATAAATCGAAAGATTAACACTGGTGGCTTAGCAGTAGCACATTTGCTTCATGTACTGTCAGCAAGAAATGAAACGCGAACATGGCAACCGAGCCACGAACAGCAAAATAAGCTCTCAGCCTGAGAAGTGCAATACTAGCGGAGGGTAATTTAGCTTCGAAAGCGAATTACTCTTCGAAGAGGGTAATTTACTCTCAAGGAGCTAATATGCTGGTGTTTTTATGTTTCCACCTCGGTTCTTCTTGTTCGCGTTTCATTCTTTGCTGATAGTACAGCAGGTAAAGGATTCAAATCTGAGGGCTGCTATAAATACATCAGCTTTTCTGGTGGGCACATGGTCCACCCCACTTAGGGAATAAGGGGAAAAGTGCTACCTGGCCTTTGCTTGAAGAAGTAGAGACACCAGATTTGGGTTGCGTGTTCCTTTGCCACCGCAGTGGCTCAGTGGTTATGGCACTCTCGTCTGCTGGCCCGAAAGATGCCGTGGTGGTCGCATTTCGATGGAGGCAAAATGATAGAGGCCCGTGTACTGTGCGATGTCAGTGTACGTTAAAGAACCCCAGGTGGTCGAAATTATTTGGAGCCCTCCACTACGGCGTCGCTCATAGCCCGAGTTGCTTCGGGATGTTGAACCCCACAAACTAACTCTTTCTTTGTGATTAAGCATTAAGGTTAAGTGAAGGAAAAAAAGAGGTGCCCGGTATGATATAAATGACAGAAGCCAACAGCCACCGAAACAACCAAGAGCATAAGGGATATCTTTTTGTTTTTAAATTTGTAGCTTTTCATCAATGGGAGAATAATAAAAGCAGAAGAAAAAACAACCACAAGCCGCCGTATATCCGAACCCACGACCTGCGAATTTTGCGTCTGGTGCTCTGCCAACTGAGCTACGGCAACAGCTGTCCCATTTGCTGCTTTCAGGGGTATTCATGTGTAGTATAAGCTAACCTTGAGAGTGTTCACTAGCATCGCCCTCGTCCATAGCGGCGGACGTGGTACTTTCTACGTGGCGAGTGCCACATAGGAATGTAGTCAAAAGGTGAGGATGGAAGCTGTGCGAGAACCCTGTTATCCTACCTAAGGCATCAAAGCTGCCAGGTTCGAGGAACTGAAAGTTGGAGGTCGTTGGTTTGGATTCCACTGGCAACACTTGGTTGTTTTTTCTTCTTTTTTTTTTATTAGTCTCCCATTGATGAAAACTACAAATTCAAAAAGATTCCCTATGCTCCTTGGTTTCGATGGCTGTTGGCTTCCATGATTTCTTTCTTTCAGATGGTGTGCAAGGCATCATAAACACAGGTTGTCACAAGGAATTTTTATTACCGTGAAAGATAATTTATTGTTCACCTTTTTTTTCTCGTGTCGTTTTGGTTTCAACATTTAACAATGGCAATGATGTTGCAGACAAGCTGAGCAAATGTTGAGGCCAGGTGTGCCAGTCAAAAGTTTCAGTGCAGTAGCTGTTTGTTCATTTCTTGGGATTCCAGCTCTTGCATAAAAGTTGGAGTGAATTAAAATGATGCAGTGATTTCCTTGCAGATTTTGTGTGCCTCACGGAGACTCAACACTGTTTCAGCTTGTCTGACATCATAGCCACCACTGGGCAGCTGAAGCAGAAACTGCAACAACTTCTGAGAAGATACCGAATCGCAAATTATTTAGCAGGTGCTTGCAAATTCCACATGGTGATCTATGCATACCGATTACCTAAGCGTCATTTCAAAGAAAAAAAAAAACATGGAACCAGAAATTTACTGACCCTACTTCTTTCAGTGGACAGTCGTGACAAATTGAAGCGGGCCATTATTGGTGGGTACCGCGTTGTAACCACAAAGAGACTAGAAACGGAGCTTTTATTGGCTGGAAAAGACCAAAATACAAAACAAAAAATATGCAGAGACACCTTAGAGTGCTTACGTGTGGGAATGTAAAAGCATTGTGTGTAGAACTGCGCTAGCTAGATGAACAGATTAGTGTTCCGCATGCTTTCGATGCAGCCGTTCCCAGTGACTGCGAAGTTAGCGCGAGGCCCCTTTATCGCTTGATTGCACTGAGTTGCCGCCTGCAGTCCCGGTGCACAGTACTCTGCGCGTGTTGACGTAGAATCGTGATGCACGCAGTGCCAACAGTCGGACGCTGGCTTTGAAATATCTTGATCGACATGTCCAAGCAATGCATGGTGGTCACGCGCAAATGTGTTGACCACAACAAATGACATTCACTGTTGCGTCAAAACATGTTCCGTTATCTTCTGAATTTCGTGTCACAGACGGCAAACGTCAGCCGCCGGCCTTGGTGCTAATGGGATGTATAATGCTTTTAAATTAAAAATGAAAGGTTCGGCTCTGAAAAAGTGTCGGCATTAGTTCCTGCTAGAGACGCTAGAGGAGATAGATATGTATCGCTGGACAATGTTGTTCACATGGCGTTGTTCCTTGAAACTCCACAAACTGAAAGGCACGTGGTAGCAAGGATACTTGTGGAATTCTCAGAGGACAGTGGCTTTTCGGGGCAGTGGTAGGAGCTATGATCAGGCTATGTGAAATAGGCTGAGTAATCGCAGGCGTGCTCGTTGTAAGGTTAACTCTGGCAGCACCTTAATGCAACCACAACCATTTCTGGGAGTACCTCTTAGGAGGAATGCCATCATTGTCCCATACACTGTGAATTCCGCTTTTCTTGTTCTTCGCCCTATGTAAAGTGTTCCTGGAATCATTGGACAAAGAAAGGCAAGCGTCACATGATAGTGTAGTGTGAAAAAAGAAAAAAATTCGTGGGGCACCTAAGCTCTACCTTAAAGGGCAACTGCAGCACTTTTTTGAGAATTTCGCAATATTGAAGGATTCAAATATATGTAGGCTGTAGGTAAAGCATGACAAGTGTTTTTTCACTAGCGTTTAAAAGTAGTGACATAATCGACGATTGAATTTTGCGCTTTTCCTCAATGCACCAGAGAAGTGCAGAGAAACTTAGCGTGACGTCACGAAAGGTATGATTTCAAATTACCGCTGTCGTCAGCCACACCCTGCCCTGACTCGTTAGACGCTGCCAAACAACTCTCGGCATGGTTTGCCTTCGGTTGCGTTGGTTTTTTTTACCTTGAAAGCAGACGTTTGTGAGTTGTAAATGTACCACTACCTTTGATGACGTCATCATGTGCCCCCCACTTGGCGTTGTGCGCTGCGGAGAAGCTTGAAGGGTGTCCGGGTTTTAATTGCCGATTACTTCACTATTTCAAGTGCTAGCCCAAAAAGACTTCGCATGCTTTACCTGCAAGTTTCACACATTCGACCCTCTTAAAGGGGCCCAGAAACACAATCTTAGTTAACTGTTTTGCCTGTTGATTGCATACAGTGAGTTATAATGGTGCTATTAGCGTCGGTAATACCGCATATATTTTGTTTTTTAATATTTTAACGTCCTCCCAAAAACAACTTCATGGCTCTGATGGTGCCGCCACACAGTGGCGGCTTTTTAGCAGCGGATATGACATCACCTGGCGCGAGCTTGATGATCGGACAAACAGTAAATATACTGCAAATTGTGTGAATAAATAGAGACACATTTTGTCACCTGTCTGCGTTTTATATTAGATCAACAAAAACAACTTGTTTGTCTCAGATAAAAGCCCTGCAAAGCAAGTAAAATAAAAACACACCACCAGGGGCGCTCTGGCATGGAAACGACGCTGCCAGTCTCAGCAAGAACAAGTTACAGGGAGCAGGCAACCATGGAGTACAAACTTCCGCGACGTGCTCTGGCTGGCTGTTTTGATTGGTTGCGCTAGGTGCCGTCATTGGGGGAGCGAAATAGGAGTGGGAAGCCCCGCCAAAATCGAGTTGAGGGCAGCGTTTTGTTTGCTTGTATTTTGAAATTACTTCACTGAATAACTCCCGTTCCTGTGCATCGATTCCTGTAATTCTTTTTAAGTCAGCATCTGTGTAACATAAAGAACCCACCTGAAGTATAGCCGGTATCCCCACAAGCAGTGTTTCACAGCCCCTTTAAGCTCGTTGATTTCTGAAATCTGTGCTGTTTCCTTTAAAGGGTATGACATGATAGTGCCAGTGGGTCGTTTCAGTGACCTGCGGTCCTCTTTGCGTATCACTTTGCAGACACGGACGCTGTTATTTACTTTTTTTATTCTCCACAAGGTGCGCAGGACCTCCCTTTAACAAAGTCCGCCGGACATGCCTTGGTGGCCTGGGGTAGCGTGTCCTGACTGGCGACCCAAGGGTCTCAGCTTCAGTTCCGATTTCACCACAGTTTTCTTTTCAGTGCAGTTAATTTACTTCACGTTCTTGCATGTCGAAATGACATTTGAGTCATGTTTCGTTTGGTTTGGTTTATGGGGTTTAACGTCCCAAAGCGACTATGGCTATGAGAGATGCCGTAGTGGAGGGCTCCGGAAAATTTCGACCACCTGGGGTTCTTTAACGTGCACTGGCATTGCACAGTACACGGGCCTCTAGAATTTCTCCTCCAAAGAGATTCCAGCCGCCGCGGCCGGGATCGAACCCGCGTCTTTTGGGCCAGCAGCCAAGCACCATAACCACTGAGCCACCGCGGCGGCCTGTAAAATTTTGCTTGGAGTCATGTTTCAACTTTTGAGTTGGGGCGCTTGAGTCGCCATACTTGCACCATTAGAATTCACACAGTGCTGGAATATTTGGTTTGAGGGGTAGCGTGGCCATAAGCTCTGAGCCTAAGAGAATTTGGGTGGCAATGCGCCGGATGTTCTTGTTTGTGCAATTTGCATTTGTTTGCCTAAACGTGTTTCAGTTGGAAAGCTACTGAAGCACATTAGGTGCTGTAGTACCTGCTAGTAAGCCTGTACAAGCTTGTTTTCGTAAACTGCTTTTGACCTTCTCTTATTAGTTGCCATTTGCTGTCAATTTTGCAGGAGCCTGTGTGCAACAGGATCTGCTACAATACTGCGCGTTAGAATTTCCTTGGCTACAAGCCACAAAAACAACGTACTACGCTGCAAATGTCATAATTGGTCCCACAATAAGTGAAGGCACATGCACAGAACTTTCAAAAGTGTTGGTTATATGAAAGACCTTGGAAAAACTTATTTAAAACAGCAGTTTTTGCATGTAGCTTGTGGTGAGAGTTGCATTACAGCTTTCTGCAAATTCCACATTGCTATCAGCTCTGTGCTTATTATGATATAGTACGTAGTGTTCCAATAAATACATACGTAATGCAAATGGCGGATTGTCACTTGCATTTGTTGTCAGCCAGGCAAAGGTTCCGTCATCATTATCAGCCTGACTATGCCCACTGCAGGACAAAAAAGGCCTCTCCCGTATCTCTCCAATTAACCCAGTCCTGTGACCGCTGTGGCCACCTTATCCTTGCAGACTTCTTAACCTCATCCATCCACCTAACTTTCTGCCGCCCCGTGCTATGCTTGCCCCCTCTTGGAATCCAGTTATCACCCCTAACAACTATCGGTTATATTGCATTCACATTACATGCCCTGCCCAAGCTCATTTCTTCTTGATTTCAACTAGAGTGTTATTAACCAACGTTTGTTCCCTGACCAACTCTACTGTCTTTCTGGTTTTAACGTAACACCGGTCGGTTTCCGTTCCATAGCTCGCTTCATTTTCCTGAATTTACGTTCAACCCTGTTTGCTAGCCCCCACATTCCTGCCCCACAAGCGAGTATTGGTAAGGTACGGCTTTTATTCCTTTTCTTCTGAAGGATATTGGTAAACTGCCATTCATGATCTGAGAGAACCTGCCAAATACGCTCCAGCTATCCGTATTCTTCTGGTTAATTTACTCTCGTGATCTGTGTCCGCAGTCAACCTCCCCTATGTACGTTTATTCCCTTACCAGTTCTAGCACTTTGCTACCAGTCGTAAATTGCTGTTCTCTTCCGAGGATGTTGAACATTACTTTAGTTTTCTGCATATTAATTTTTAGACCCACTGTCCTGGTTTGCCTGTTTGAGTCATATGGTCATGTTTTGCTCTTAGTCTTCTTAGTTATACCCCTGTCACACTAGCAAATATAATGTCATTTGTATCAAGTGGACCCCGATACCTAGAAAATCTAGCTTTGGTGTTGCTGGCATTGTGAGTGAAAAATAGGGTGGTGTGGGTTGACCCAGGTGGCCACCCACCAGAGAAGCAACCTAGGTGGACCCACTAGGTCATGTGACCTCGTGGCGCATTGACAACCTGCCCACCGGATTGTTAGCAAACTGGCCACCGGGGCAGGTGGCTGTTAAATCAATGACCGATCACGAGAGGTTGCTCGGGAAGAGCAACCTGGGTCACAGAAGCCCCACCAGGTGGCAGCACCTGACATCGCGGGGCAGTGGTGCATTGCTTAACCACTGCACTGCAGATCCAGGAGCGGTATGAGAACTCCCAGGAACCTATGAATGTAAAGTTGAGAATGACCAATTCCGCATATGTAGGCATTAGCTCGTTAACGCTTTCACCTAATATCCTTAAGTGTCGCCTCCAAGTTTTTGTTTGATTCTGCCGTGCATGGTCATGCATAATAAGGAAGTAATTACTCACTGAGGTCCACCCAAGTGCAGCTGGCTGCGCTTGGGTGGACGTCAGTGAGTAATTACTCCCTTATTACAAATCTACTCCACCTTGGGGGATTCCCCTAAACATTTGGTCAACTATGGTCATGCATGTTCACACCACACTGTTGTGTCCACGTTGGAATTCACAGGGTTTGTCTTGTGAAGCAAGTGTAGCACATCAGTGGTTCGCTTCACTTCTTTGTGTTGCAGGAGGAATCACCACACTGATGCTTATTGACCGATCTGGCACATTAGTTAGGTTACTATATATAATGCCGCTGTTTTGATGTGGACATGGCCTGCTGCCTTTGCTATTGCTGTGTCTAATCTTTGCCGCATAGTTGCGCAGTGTTACGAGATGATTGTGATTGAGAAACCGTCTTTGTTGTGTTAATGTTATTAGAGTTTTCCTATTGGCTCAAAACAACAGATTCATTTTTTTTCCCCTACTCCCTCTGAGACAGGCTGTACAAGCAGACAAGGCATGCATGATATTTTTGTCCTCCTTTGGTTGGTTGAGGATGTCTAGCTTCCACTTTGCAGGAAGCAGGTTAGGAGATGGAGTATATCCAACAGTCTTTGGGGTACAATAAATATATAATGCATAGGCCAGTTAAGAGAAAAGTATATAACCTGAATAGAAAAGTATATAACAGGTGCATCTTAGCCGTACTCGCCTATGCGGCAGAAATGTGGAGGCTAACGAAAAGGGTTCAACTTAGGTTAGGGACTGCTCATAGAGCTATGGAAAGAAAAATGACAGGTGTAACTTTAAGAGACAGGAAGAGGACAGAGTTGTTAAGGGAAGAAACGCGGGTTAATGACATCCTAGTCCAAATCGAGAAGAAGAAGTGGGCTTGGGCAGGGCACGTAAAGCGAAGGCCTGATAACCGCTTGTCTTTAAGGGTAACAGACTGCTTCTTGGAAAGGAAAGCATAGCAGGGGGCAGCAAAAAGTTAGATGGGCAGATGAGATTAAGAAGTTTGCGGGGATACGGTGGCCGCAACTGGCAAAGGACAGGGAAATTGGAGAGACATGGGAGAGGCCTTTGTCCTGCAGTGGGTGTGGTCAGGCTGATGATGATGATGAGAGAACAATTAACTCCATTTCATACATAGCAGGAAATGCTGCCAAAGCTAGTGCGCCTGTTCGCGCAGGCTAAGTTCGCGTGCAAAAAGTAGTTCGCCATACAACCAAAGCGAGCACAAGCATATTTTGTTGCTACAAATCTTAAGTGCCATGACTGGCACCTCCTGGACTTCGTTTCACCTCTTGCCACATTTTCGTCCTGCGACTCGTAGAGGTTTCCGGAAGCAAAGAGTACACGTGGCGGTATGATACGCAGTTGGTAGGGTGAATGGCTTCTACTCAATCCGCGCCCAAAAAATAGTTCGCACTCCGTGAAAATTGTGGTCAAAGAGCCCAAACACTGAGTGCCCCACAGCTTCGAGCGTGATTTTCAATGCTACCACATCGTTTTATACCGCTCTTTGTATTCGTCCAAGCAATGATGGGAGTTTCGAGAAGAGCGAATGATACGTGGCGGAGTAATATGGTTTTGCGGACGCACTACTTTAGCAACCTCTGCAGTGTTGCCCGCTATGTATGAATCGGAGTACAGAGCCACCTTAGTTGTCTTACACTTGTCTGGAGTTACGCAGAAGTGATACCAGTACTCTAGGGCATGCACTTTCTCTTTTTTTTTCTTGTGATAATTTGGTGTCTGCTTTGCAGGTGGTCATCCGTGGGGCAGGACAGTCTGGGTGTGTCTTAACACCTTGTGGCAGCTACCGACCTTTCTGACCATGTGCGTGACTGGGAGCTGAATGTCAGGTGGGGACACTGTGCCTCCTGCGATGGGCTTGTGAGGGTGGAGAACGTCTTTGGTGGATTGGGCTGCCTATGGTAAGCGAAAGCTTTTTATTTTTTTGAAAGCTTCATTGGCCTTTGCTTCGAGGCTGGCTGCAGGATCTCAAGAGATCATGAGAGACTACAGTTCTCAAACTTTTTTTTGCCCCAAGAAACCCCAACAGCCTTCAGCATGTGCCAAGAAACCCCCCCAACAATTGGTCGACGTGAATGATGTGCTTTTTTCTTGCTGTTTCATTCGCTTTTGTAAGTGTTTTTGTTAGCTTTCAGCAGTAGGTTTTCAATTCAATGTCCATCTCTTGCTCATGCTCACACTTCAAACCCCAAGACAAGAACGCAGAAAAACTACAGTGACGCTCTCCCACATTTGCGCTGTCATCTGGCCGGGCTGCGCACAGAGTCACATGATGCTCCATCCTGTTTTCATTGGCTATGTGCCCCTCCCTGCTTTGACATCAGTACGGCAGTGGCATTTTTTTCCCCCTAATTTTGACAGACACTCGTTTTGCGGCGGAAATGTAGTCGGTGGCGGCAAAACTCCCCCCCACCAGCGTCGCTGATGACGTCGGATTGCCCGGAAAAACGCCCGTTGGGACGCGTACGCTTTCTTTTTTGTCTTGGCTGGGCTCGGCTAACTCGGCGGTGCGTCCCACGTTTTCAGTTGCCACGCACACGATTGCACGTAAGACGCGTTGCCTTGTGCGCCATGCCCCCCTTCCACACCATCTTGCCGGTGTTCTAAACAGACTTGCATTGGCAGAGCTGGGCGCACCAGTGCCTTGGCACGGCGCCAATTTTGCCAGACGAGCCACCATTGGCAGCACTCCCGTCAAAACATAAACACACGGTGGGTGCCGCCACAGGTATAAGAAACACGTAAGAAAAGTAGACAAGGAGTTTCAAAACATAGCCTCCATTTATTTTCAACAAGTTAAGGCATTAAAAGGTTCATTTTGTACTGAAACCCTCCAGGCACGTTATCACAGTTGTTTTCTTCGACAGCCTTGTTCTTCGTGGCCTGGCAGAAATTCTCAACACTTGCATGCTTCTTGTCAGATGCCATTTATTTATTTATTTATTTTTATTTATTTGTACATACTATCGGTCCAACCTGGACCAAGATAGGAGTGGACACAACATCAAACTTGTGGCATACGCAGACCAGCAGGAACAAGATGCAGTCAATACAGCAGAAACAATAAAACAGTGTTAACAAAGTACAGTCATAAAATACAGGTGAAAAATGGCAGGTAATAAAAGAGTCCCTTTATATACTTTATTGCTTTATGTGTTTGGCAATACGGACTGAAAACTGTTCTCGAGATCGTGCATTTACAACTTCGTTTGGGAGCCCATTCCATTCGGAGGCTGTTACTGGAAAAAAGGAATATTTGAAACCGTCCTTGTGAAATTTCTCTATTTGGACATGTCTACTATGTTTATTACAGCTTATGTGTGTTCTTGTTTCGTTTATGTATTGCTCTTTTCTCACATGCACTAAACTATTAATGACACACTAAAAAAGATTTAGTCTTTTTTCTTTTCGCCTCTGAGAAAGGAAAGGCAAATCAGCTTTCACATAAAGGGGTGCCAAGGAGTCCAGCCTTCGGTATGGAGAGAAAATGAAGCTGGCGCTGATCTTTTTCAGCACATCTTTGGAGCACGATACTGCATTGATTGATACTCAGCTTGATCTGAATTGTCTCAATGTCATTATCTTTGCCAGAATTATATCTGAGTACTGCTTCAGCAACAGCGGCCTGCACTACGAACAGTGAGGCGTGTCTGATCCTTGGTACAAGTGACCGAATGACTGAGTGTCGACTTTCATTTGCGTTTTGTGCTTTCCCTCTCTCACAACGCTCGAGCAGTTACCTGTCAGAGAGGCGTGTGTTGACAGGCAGCAAGGCTTGCGCAAAGTGCGGACGCTGGTTGTACTTGTGTTTTGCTGGAGTTCCTTGCTTTGCCACAGCCTCGTTGAAGCTGCACGACTCTTCGCCTTTTGGGCACTTTGAGCGGTTTGGGCTTGTTGTCGGTTGAGGAAACATGGCAGGATGTGGCAAGAACAGCATTTTGCATCCCATCAGTGTTTCCTCGGTGCATCTTCAGTGCCGTTGTGTAGTAATTTGATAGTTTTGTTTCAACGGCTCCGGTCAATTTTTTCCTGCCCACCAAGGCTCTGCTTTCCTTCTCCCTTGTTTTGGACAGAAGGCTTTGAAGGGACGCTTCCATCCTTTGGTGAGTGTGGTTCACACAGTCTTCTTTCCCTGTACTCGAGTAGCTGGCATACTTTTTCTTTTCGGAGGCTATTAAAAGCCTGACTGTCTCCATCACACAACATATAGTTGTGTATCTGGGTCGATGTTTTTGAAGAGTCCTTCACCTTCATTTGGCCAAGCTTGCTCGAAGTTGTTTGGCACATGTGGCCAGCTTCCCTTTCTTGGTAGGTCCTCTTCTTTGGGGCCGAGGTGGCATCTTAAGCTGTAGTTCGATAATGCAGAAAAACCCCATCAATTCGAATTTCACGGAACTGGATGAAATGTCCGAACTAACTGAATGCCTTGAAAGAATGTCGTACGACAAAAAAGGACGAAACAGGAAGGAAAAACACAGAACAGGAAAGAGGCCTCTTTCCTGTTGCGCCTCTTTCCTGTTCTGTGTTTTCCCTTCCTGTTTCGTCCTTTTTTGGCGTACGACATTCTTTGGAGACAATGTACGAACTAACCCGTCAAAAAGTTCTACAACTGAATGCCGAACTGAAGGACAGGTGCCTGTCCTTTGTCTCCTCGCATTTTTGTGCGTGTGCTTGTAGCGCCATGTCTTTTTCAAAAATGCAAAACCAACTAGCCATCAGTCCCAACAACTAGCCTGGCAACATACATTATCGGGGATTTCTTCATACCAGAAACTTGCATGGCAATATCTACTTTTCGCAGTTCTGCTACATTGTGCAGTGCTTACATGTACTCCGTTCAGTGAACCAATGCATACGTCCTATAGGACGCACAGTCACACAGGGCATCACCATACACCCCCCCTTTGTTCATTTTGTTCAGTCCAGAGTGAAAGAAAAGCAGTATGCTCTCCCAGAAATAGATACGTTTTGCTTCAAATTGAATAATTCTCAAACTTGTTTACAAGCTAGCATCATCGACCTGCCAAGTATTCCGCTCTTTTTCACATTGTATCTCCATGGCAAATAATCAGTGCACACACACACTAAGCCTCTCCACTGTTATTTCGGTGGAAAGTGAATGCCTTGCGACATTGCTTCCACCTGCAAGAAATGCGCCATACCGATCCCTTTCCAAAGCTACAATCAAGAGTGTAAGCAAGAAACACAGATCCGCTCACCTTTCTTTCCATGAGATCGTCAAGGGGGAATTCCCTCCACTCGGCTTCTTGCTTCCACCACTTCGTCCCATCCTTGGGGCACTTGACAATCCAGCCGTTTGAATTCTGCTTGAAGCAAAACTCACACAGGGCATGCAAGCATGGAAGCAATGCCGTCTTGTTATCAAGCTTTCCGCACTCTATGCATATCTTGAGTGGCGAAATGGGCTCGACAAAGCGCACCGTACGGCAACCGAGTTTGGGGTCGAAGCCACGCAGCTCAAGAGTAGACATCTTACTCAGAGGCCACTTGCCAAGAGTGAACAGCCTTCTGACTTGTGGCTGCTGCTAAGCCTGGTGTGAACGAAATACCCCGCACCTCCACCAAGTGAAAGGGAGTTTCTGCACAAATGGCACAGGGCGTGGTATTCAAGGCAGGCGACACAAAACGGCGAGCAGAACGGCGGGCAGCGCAGAAGACGGACAGTCCAACCCAAGCGATCTCGTGCAGCGCGGCGGCACTTCATCTTTTAGCGACGCTTCGTCGTAGTCGGCGCTCTGGCAGCGATCGGCCTAGGCAGTATCAAGTGCAGCCATCGTGGTTCGCTACACAATGCATACGTCCTATAGGACGCACAGTCACACAGGGCATCACCATACACCCCCGCCGCATACACACTCACCTCGGGAAAAAAACACTTCTTGCGTACATGCTCATGTCTTAATTTAAAAGGGTCACAGGCTCCATGACAGCAGTCAGAACGTTGACAGCACTGTCCGCGACACGCATTTAACAAAAACAAGGAAAAATAGTATTTTCAATTGATGGCGATAGTGATGAGCGTGGTGCCTTCATATTTCAGCTGGACACCAGTGTCATTTGTTGTATAGTACCGTATTTTCCGGTGTATAAGACGCACCCCCCATACATGCAGGCTTTCAATGAAAAAGTTGATGCATAAGACGCACCCTTGTTTAAGACGCGCCTCAATTTACCCAGTTCGGGCAATGAGACTCAACTATCAATGCTTGTGCAACAATCGCGAAGTCCGCTGTGCATGTGAGAACAGTCCGTACGCAGCGCGATGTGACAGAAGAAAGGGGGTAACACTCACGCCGCCCAAAAATACTCTCGCATAGGCTCAGCAGCAGCACTTCATTTTTACTCAAAGTCTTCGAAGGTTTAATCTCCTGATGTGCTGGCAAAAAGTTCGCCGATTTTTGGCGGCAGTGTGCTGAGACACTCTCTTCGCACTCAGAATCACTGGTCTGATCGTGGTCGTGCTCGAGTGGCAATGAAGCTAGCAGGCCAGCCTTGCCAAAGCCTGCAGTTATCGTTGCCACTGTAACTGCACTCCAGGCCTCATGGGCCCACTTTGCAGTTTCGCTAAACGAAGTGCACCTCAGGGGTCTAGTTGCGGTCTAGCTGTGCTCGTCTTCGGTCATCCACGCCTCCCAAATGCACCGCAAAAGAGTTTTGAAGCTGCGGTGTACAGAAATATCCAGAGGCTGCAGAATCTTGGTCATGCCGCTGGGTATTATTGTAGGGGTGCAGTTGTTTGCCCTGGTCTGTCTTAGCGTTAGAGCTGTCATGTGCACCTGCATGCTATCCATGACCAGAAGGCCCTTCTGGGCATGAAGAAATCCATCCGGGCGTTTTGAAAAGCACTTCTCAAGCCAGACTTCCCTCACTTACTCATCCATCCAGCCCTTCTCGTTAGTTGTGACAACAACACCAGGTGGCAGGCTTCCTTTTGGCATTGCTTACCTTTTGAAAATTATCCTCGGCGGCAGCTTTGTATCGTCGGCACAGCACGCAAGTATGAGAGTGAAGTGAGACTTCATGCCCATTTCTTCTCACTGTAACTGTCTTATCGCCTTTCTTCGCGGCACTTTCTGACATAGGAATATCAAATAACTTAATCCATGTTTACACTGTGGCCGTGAAGGATTTTATTATTTTCAACTTCTGTCTTCACAAATTCTTGGAACTTCTGCACTTTCTCTCCGAAGTCATTCGGCAGCTTTTGACACATTGTCGTTCGCACTCTGAGTGACAAAGCTTTGCGGCGTATAAATCTGTAACACCATGACGGCCCGCCAGCAAAACCAGTAGCGTCCATATCATTGACCGATGCGCGTGCTTTCAGACGTCACTGCACGGTCGACAGTGTCCTGCCTTCAGCACGTTCTTCAAGAGCCCACTTGAGGAGCCGGTCTTCAAGTTCAGGCCACCGCGCCTTCTTTCCGCAGTCAGCCTTTTTCCCACTCTTCCTCGCCTGTCGTTTGCTGGGCGACTGCCGCCGCTTGCGAATCATTTTCTCGGTGATGTTGAGGTGGCGTCTTGCAGCCCAGTTACCGTAAGGTATGTTGCTGGGCGAGTTGGTTGGGGTACATCTTGAGAAAAACAGCGCTTGCAGACAAAGGACCAGAATGAGGAGTACACACAACTGCGCTGACTAACAACTTTCCTGCGCTGACTAACAAGATGTTAGTCAAGTTGTTAGTGACTAACAAGATAATAGTCTGCGCAGCTGTGTGTCCTCTTCATTCTGGTCCTTTGTCTGCAAGCGCTGTTTTTCTCAAGTACCAGTTACTGCGAGCGTACTTGACAGCAGATAACTTGAACTTCGCGGCATAGCTCTTGCACGACTTTGGTGGCATACTTTAGCACAACACGTGCAGCCCATGCAGGAAGTGGAAAACACACGCCGAAGCCACCATTACAGTAAAATAGAAGTATTGGCTAGTGCTAGAAGTAGCGGCATTGGTGTGAGGCGCGTTGTGTAGAAGCTCACCAGGTGGTGCGCGCTTGCTGCCCGAGCATTGGCTGCCGCCACCCCCGAGCAACACGCAGCGAGCGGGTTCGGCGTTGTGGAGTTTCAGAATGCTACCTTCATTTTTCTTCATGTTAAATACAGTTGAACCTCGATATAACGAAGTCCTACTTGCAGCCGAAAATTTCGTTACATCGCGAATTTCGTTACGTCGAGGTTCCCATGTTTCAGCTGTCAAAACAAAGTATAACTGGTTCAGGAACACTGCTTGTTGATGGGAACTTGTAAATCACTTATTGAGGAAATACACAAGAAAATCGAGTAATAGTATCGCTAACAAGGGCACCGGATGTTTTTTTCTACATCAGGAGCATAATGAATGATAGCAAACACCGCGACGGCATCATTTTTCTCCGTGTGCGCATAGCAAAAGAACGAGCGCAGCGCCTAGTACTAAAAGCTGCCACAAGATGTCGCTACTGGTATCATCATCATCAGCATTGAACATTTGCAGCTGGGGACGCATCAGAGAAAAATAAAGAAAAATGTTCGCATCGCTCACGCCGGCGCGGTGGGATTGTGCTCGCGGCGCGGTTATACTCCGACGTAGCGCGAGCGCGCGTGCGCGCGCGGCACGGCGACGTCACGTCCGCGAAACAGCGGCGCCCGATCGCCAGCGTGTTCGGCGGCTACCGGCGCGCTCTGACGGCGCCCGGCGCGGAATGCAGCCGGCTGCATTTCGCGCGGGCCGCGCCGAGAGCGCGCCGAAGCCGCCCACCCAGAATGCACCGCGCGTGCCTCCCACGCCACGCCTCCCCTCTACCCCCTTCGCCACTCGCCTCCTCTGCCAGGGCACGTTTTTTTTTTTTTTTTCGCCGCTCACCCGTTTTAAAGGTACGACCACACTAGCTCCACGAGTTTGTCAACACTGAAGACTTTTTTTTGTTGTTGTCTACGAGGACATCGCACGCAAAAAAAAAAAAAAAAACGAACGGACGCTGCAAGAAAATTCCGGTTTGCGCTTTCACGTTCAGAGTCTACATCTCGCCAGTGGCGTCATGGCGCGGCGCGTCTTGAAACTTCCATGCCGCGGGCTTTGTATGCGCACGACAGATGGCGCGGCAGTACGTTCTCGCACACTGCCGGCAAAATTGGCGCGTAAAAGGGCAAATACAAACTGCGTTTCGTCTCGGCTAAACTTTTAGCTCTCATTCGATTGTCAAGGTAGCTCCTGGCACATGCATGCGATGCGCAAGGACTTCGTTACATCGAAAATGCGGAGCAAAATTACTTCGTTAAATCGCGAAAAAAAATACATGGTTTTCAATGGGGAAGTGATTGGGAAATGAAAAAAAATGCGTTACATCGCGAATTTCGTTACATTGAGGTTCGTTACATCGAGGTTCGACTGTATGTTGTTGCAAGATGGCCGTGGCGGGCACGACACGTCGGCCGCGGTTGCTAGCATTGCACTAGAGAATGAATTCTTGAGAAAAATTTGGTGAAACCAGCACAGGTCGCGATGACAGAGCTTCGTTCAAATTTTGGAAGGCTTCCTTCCTGGCGCGTGTCCAGTTGACGACATCAGCCTCCTGCTTCCATAGGCTGTATGTGAGCAGACTCACCGTTTCCGAGTAATTCAGTGTGTAGTGCTGGTAGGAACTAGTCATACCGAGGAGAAACTGCACGTCGTTCGTGGTTGCCGGCGTTGGAAAATCTCTGGTAGCCGCCACTTTAGTTTTCATGGGCTCACGCTTTCCTCGCCCTATTTCGTGCCCCAGGTATGTAGCTCTTGCTCTACTTAACGGGCACTTTTCCACTTTCAGCGTCAGTCAGTGTCAGTCCTGCGGCCCTGAATCTCTCGGAAACTTTTATGATGTGTTCTACGTGAGACCTCCAGTCATTCAAAAATACAGCTACATCATCGAGATAGGGCAGTGCAAAGTCACTGAGACCTTCAAGCACCCGGTCCATTAATCTACAAAAACAGAATGGTGCGTTTTTCAGGCGAGAACTCATAGCAATTGGCTGAAAAACTCCGAAAGGTTTGATGAACGCCACATAGCGACTGGCTCGTTCAGTTAATGGCACTTGACAAGTAGCCTTTCACCAAATCAAAAGTAGAAATAAACGTAGCCCCGCTTACCAATTCTACTCTTTCCTCAATACTGGGCAACAGGTAGATTTGTCAACGTTACTAGATTACCTCTTTTAACTAAACATTCACTTGTGAAGATTAATCACGTTGCTGTATTCTTGAATTCAGTTCTATATTAAATTGTATGTTTGCGGTCTCGTTTGTTCCAGAGCACTCAAGGCTAAGATACACGTTATTTAAAAGCAAGGCACCGAACTACTTCAATGAAAGCTTGCCGTTTTTAAGGCTATAAAACGAGAAAAACAACGGTGACAAAGGTCAAACTAAAAACAATTTATTGAATCGATACACCAAACATGAACTGAGAACCAGTTTTCAAAAGACAATGTTACAGTCAAACTGAAAACAATTTATTGAATCAATGCACCAAACGTGAACTGGGAACCAGTTTTCAAGAGCCATAGTTACAAGAGACGCGCTTTTTTGTTTGCTACGGCCACCTTTTCCCTGCATTCTAATTTATGGTTAAAATCTCGCGAGAAAAAGTGCTTTCTTGTCATAATGACAAAGTTCAGTATCTGGCAAGTGAATGCAGACGTGGTCAGCACAGCCCAAGCGAACAAGGCTGCACTTTTCGAGCTCTTCGAGCACCTTCCAGAATATGTTTTCACAGGCACCAGCCTCATCTAATGTGGCAGAAACTACTTCATTGACAACTTTCTTCACACTCAACATCTTGGCTGTTGGATGCTTCATGCAGCCCTCCTGGAAACTTCTGTAAGTTGTCAGATACGCATCACAGCCAACAATGGGCAGCGGACTGCTTATGTCTTCTAAGCGCAGAACGCATGCTGTGTGCTTTTCAAATTTATGCACTACGTATCCACTCAAGTAGTAGACAATAGCATCATCCACTCCTCCCTTGAAGTAGGAGTGATCGTCGTCCTGCTCTCGAGGCTCATTGGCTGCTTCAGATGTCATCTCCAGCAGCTTTTTTTCTATACACTCACGAAAGGAAGCATGCTTGGTGCGGTAAAACTCTCTTGTCTTCCGCAATGTGTCCTGTGCGCTGACAAGCACACTCCCAGGTACACCTTGCACACTGCCACGCAACGCAGTCTTTGTCGGAGTGTACAAACTGAGACGCCGGAATATCTGAGTGAAATTGACGACCGTAGGACGAGACTCATTCCCTCCATGAACGGACAAGTCCGAAGTGGCACTGGAAAAGACACAGGGCCTGTTAAGCTACAGAGAACTTCACCACCGATAGCTAAACACTCAAAAACCAGCAGTAATCACATTCTCACCTCCAGGGATCCTGGTTCAACTTTGCTGTCAAAACATACTGTGCACCCTGATCCAGCAAGAACTTAATGATGTCAAGCGCTGACAGCAAGGTAACACACAGAGATTCAGTGGTTAGTTTCGACGCAAAGAGCTTGAGACCTTTTTCCACGGAGTTCTTTTCTGTGGTATTCAACATTTCCAAGAAGTCTCTGATGACCTGAACGAATAAGGTCTTTCTGGATAATAAGGAGGATAGCTGTCAATATTTTCTTGAGCACTGCTTGCCATCTTTCCACGCTATTACTCTGGATGATAAACAGAGCTGTGTATGATTCGTATCCCTCATTTTTCTAGAAAAGTGGCGGTTAGTGTACTATTCAAAGTTGTTCCCTGCTCAATTCGTATTTCCGCAGGGAATCCGACTCGCAAAAATGCAGCTAACAGACCGTCCACTGCCTCAACAGAAGTTGCTTCTTTGTCGTACGACCTCCGGGAATTTAGACGCGGGACACGACGACCTCAACGGATACTTGTGCCCCGATTTGGTTTTTGGTAACAGCCCCACAGTGTCAACAACTCGGTGGAAAGGCTCAGAAATTATAGGTACGCTTGGTGGTTTCCACGTGTCGGTAGATTTCCCGACTTTCTGGCAAATCTCACAGGTTCGGACAAAATCCTGACCATCCCTGAAACAGCCTGGTCATTAAAATTCCTGAGGCAACTTTGCTTTCGTTTTGTTTACGCCAAGGTGTCTAGCCCATGAATCGTCGTAACAGAGGTGTAGCAATTCCCTGCGATATCGAGCAGGTACTAATCGCTGATCAAATTTCCTTCCTCGTTTATCCTCATAGTGACGGTACAAAACCCGTTTTCATCCCGGAAGGAAATGTTCTGTGATGACACGCCTTCTGTCATGTCATTTCTGAATACCTGAAGAGTCGGATCGCTTTTCTGTTCCGACCTCACCCTCTCTTTGTTCACCTCAAGCAGCTGATCAAGGCTGCACGCTGTAGGAGCGACAAAGTTTTTGGCTCACTTTTCATTTTTCTAGAGCGCTGGCTGCCCCACACCTTATGCGCTACACCAGCCTCGTTTTCCTTAGGTGCAGCCATTTTAACATGGCACCTTTCCGCCTTCTCCCCAACTTCGGCATTGATTAGTTCACTGGCATTAGCTGCTGTCTCCTGATCTAGGTAGATAAGCTTCTGCGAAAGTTGTTGCTCTTTAGCCCGAGTTAGAGCCATTACTTGGGCTTGGGCGTCAGCGAAAGCACAACCCCTTTCGTTCAGAAGTTGTTCCGCACTGTTTGAAAAGAGATAAGGGTAGCCTTTGGGGAGACCCTTCGATACAGCTCCTACCGTATTTAGTGTGCCAAACGGACCCTCAATTTCGACCTTAGCTATCGGTAAACACCGAGTCTTCACTGACTGCCCCAATGAATCCATGCGCGCTCCGATACATGTCTTCCTTGGATATTTAGGATTTACCACATTCATGGTGGCTGCCGATTCCTTCAGTACACTGCATTTCTGTTCATTTATGATGAAATCTCTGGTGTACGGTTGCAGAAGGTCATGGTTTCCTGGGTGGTCGCTCAACGAGGCCAACATTGGTCTTGCTTTCGTGTAGTTTCGAACAAAGTGGCCTGGCTTTTTACAGATAAAGCTCGTCAGAGGCCTTCTTTTTTCAAGCTCTGAATAATGAACACCACTCTCTTTACTCCCAGACTCCTGAACCTTACGTGAGGTATCGGGGTGAAGTGAACCGCATTTTTTGTTGTGCGCTTCTCCACGGGCCTTCTGCTGCTCTTGGGAATAAATTTCTGCTCCTGGTACCTGTTCCTGAAGTCTTGGCCCGCCTTAGGCTGCTTAAAGTTGCGGCTTGTCACGTACCTGTCCGCAAGCTGCGCCGCTTTTTTTTCATGGACAGTCCATCTGGCTGGTCCCTGACCCACGAGCGGATGTTTTCTGGCAAGGTCTCAAGAACTGCTCCGGACAAACCAAATCCTTTAGCCTTTTGAAATCGTCCCCTGCCTTGAGCCTTTTACCCACTGCGTCAGGTTGTCGTTTAAAGTGCAGGCAAATTTAAAAAAACTCTCATTCTGTTTTCTTCTGGATGTCCGAAATCTCTTCCTGAACTCTTCTGTGGAGATCATGTACGTCACAAGCAGGACTGATTTCACCAGATCATAGTTACCCCCTTCATTAGAACTCAAGCGAGTCACAACCTGCTGACGAGCAATGCCATCGACTTTTCTGGCCATATGTTGCAGCTAATGGACTGTCTCTCGCAAATCCTTTCGAAATTGACGAGGTAGAGAGCAATTTCATCGCCTGCTCTGAACGGCTGAAGCAAGTTCGTCATCCTAACATTACCTCCCTGAGGTATGTCGGCACTTTCACCCCGTTCTAACCTTGCCCGTTCGAGCCTTGCCTTCTCGATATCAAGCTCAATCTTTTTGTTCTCTCTCTCAGCTTCCAATTCAGCTTGTTTCTTTTCCTTGTCTTTCTGCTTTTCTCGCTCGTCAGCAGTCTCTTTGTCCACTACGCGTATCTCTTTCCAAGCCTCCTCCTCCCATGCTTTGTAAATAAACTGATCTTTAATCGATACCATAATTACAATCACTTGAAATTCTCTGTCGTGTTGCCAACATGTATATAAAGGGCCAACATTATGAATAACGCATGTGTCTTCTGCTCTCCCTAAATATACATTTCAGGCTCCAGTGTGCTTCTAATTTCACTATTGATTAAGCACATGGTACCGCTGAGTTGATAACGAGTATGATCGTTGCATGTCACGTTCTGAACCATTGCGTTAGGCTGGCTTACTTTCTATTAGTATGGCGTACTGTCACAAGCTGCCTCCAAAGCCACCTTCTTTATCCGTACCGAGTCCAGGGCGACCATTTTTTGCACCGATTGGCGATCAACTAACAACGGGCAGAGGAAAAGGGGTCAACTTCGAACTGTCAAGGGCAGCCGGCTTTTGAAAACAACGTCGTTTCTGCGGAGTCATGTATACATGCGTCCGCGGCTAAAGCACAGCATGCAGAGAACGGCAAGGGGTACCCGAAAAGCCAAAGCGTAGCCACGACCACGCGCGCTGCCGCATTTTTCTCCCCATCGTCGTCTGACTGGAAGCATCGGGTCTCGGGTCTTAACGAGGGGTCATCCATTCCGCCTCTTTCCAGTCCCGAAAGGTCCGTGTGACAGTTCCCTTTGCAGAAAAGTGACCTTACTAAACCTGCCACAGCCCCTTTCAAAGAGGCTGGCAGTGTAGCCACATAAATTAAAAAGAATACCACGAATAGTCTCTCATCCGTCAGTCAAATTACTAAGGATAAAAGTCAAGAGTAAGCATGACACAGACGAAGCCTTTTAATTGCTGTTTCATTTGTAGAAACACATATAGCACGAGCAGACAGACTCATAACATGTTCCGAGTTCTGCATGCACTTTAAAATTTGTGTGGCGAAGATCAAAAGCAGAAAAATGCGACACTGGGCGCACACGTCAAAACAAACCATCCACTGTTCCCAACACGCAACTTTGGGTAGCTGCCACCGCAGAATCGCTGCAGTAACCAGCCGCTCCTTGCGCCGAATTTCTGCTACTTGCTCCTGCATCCATTGCGGACCTCTTCGCAGAGGTAGTGCTGTTGCTGGCTAGTTGCTGCCTCTTTTTGTTAACAACACTGCACGCATTGCGGGAAATTATTCGGGGCTCGTAGTTGACAGCCCGGGCATAATCTGATAAATCCTGCAGGATCTGTTCTTTTTCAGTATATTCCTCCTCCGTGCCCAACCTGAATATGCCAAAATATGCGCATCACATAAACAACCGAACGACAGTCTACAACTGTTTAGCAGTATACGCAAACAAAACTCACTTCTTCCGATTCTTCGACTCCTGTTGCCTCCAGTATCCCAGAAGAAGATCAATCCTGTCCTTCACACCACGCAGCGTAAGTTCTCTGTTTATCGCTTTTTTAACGTTCGTAATTACCGCTATCCATTTAAGGTCGTCACCAAATGGCCTCGTTGCTGCTACTTCTCGTAGAAGACAAATATCCTCCTGTGCTGTGTAGGATCTGCGAGGCTTCTTGGCTCCCAAACGGGCCTGCGCCGCAGTCGTAACCGACGAGACGGTATTGCCGGTGTTCTGCTAGTGGCTGCCATTTTGGATATCCCAGACATGCAGGCGCGCGCTTGCGCCCGCTCGCGCGCTGCGTATGACTCCGCTGGTGAAGGCTTTTCAGCGGGCGTAACAATCGCTCCGTAATCCCGCTCGTCGCCTCAGCGTTCTGCGCTTGCGCAGTGGCGTCTCCGCTTCACTGGCCGTAAACCCGCTCCGCTAAAACTCTCTGATGTCTTCATCTGTGACGGTTACTTCACATACGGCGCCGTGGTCTTTGTCCTCGGCGGCGAAGTCTGCGAACGTGTTCTTCTCATCCACACAGTTATTGAGTCATGTATTGTGCTTAAACTTACACAAAGAAGATAAGCACTGGTTGGATGCTTCCACAGTTGCTTTCCAGCTTTGCCTCATACAGCCAAAGACCATTCAGCACCTAGTCACTGGACAGCCGGCATGTATATGTTACTCGCATCTTCTCGAAGTTCTTAGGGTTTGTGTGACAACTTGCTATCCCTGGCGTGGCTTGAAGTGCAGCATTTGAGCCGTCAAGTTCCAGTGCCTTGCACAGTGGATGGAGGGCGACCTGTGATGCAAGCATACAAAGAAACAAGAGGATTCTACCTTACGCTACATACAACTTGTTGGTGCAAGCTCGTGCTATTCACCAAGCCAGTCTGTGTAGTACTTGTGCAGCTGATCCTTAAAAGGCTTATTGAGGCATACATCAAGAGGCTGCAGCTGGCCTATCATGCCACCGGGTATGATGGCGACGTCAGTACCGGCTTTGGAAAGTACAGCTTTTACGCCATCAGTCAGGTGTCCACGGTCAGAGTCCAGGACGAGGAGGGAATGTTTGGCCAAGAGGACCCCTGGACGCCTCTGCCAAACCATTCTTATCCACTCCTCAGCCATATCGCTCGCCATCCATCCATTTTCGTTGGTGCGGACAATCACGTTTCTTGGGAACACTTCTCGAGCTGGAAGAGTCTTTCGTTTAAAACTTATATACGCCGGCAGCTTGTGGCCATCCGCCGTGCAGCCCAACATTACTGTCATGCGCTGCTTCTCGTATCCGGCTAAGTGCACTTTTACTTCCTCTGCACCTTTTTCGTTCATGATTTCGTTCATGGTGCACGCCACTGGAATGTCAAACCATATGGGCGTCTGGTCAGCGTTTCCCATTTGCCATACGGCATAGCCGTGCTCCATCCTCTTCGTTATAACGAACCGCTGAAATGTGATCAGATTCTCTTCAATGTTGCCCGGCAGCTTCTGACAGATGGATGTGCGACGTCGGCAGCTGAAGCCTAAGCGCTTCATGAACTTCTGCAACCAGCCTTCCTGGGGAACGCCGCGCTCTCTCGCCAGCTCTCTTGCTTTAGCTTGCAGCACTTCCATGGTCACTGGAAGTGCGGCTGACCTCTGCGACTTCATGAACTCGGCCTTCACGAACACTTCTGGATGGCGGCCTTTCTTGGGGCCCGTCAAAGCCGCTCTCGTTGCCGCGCAAGCAAAAATTTCATTGCGCTGCCCCCTCCAACGGCGAACATTCTCTTCATCCACGCCCAAGTGCCGCCCGGCTTGTAGATTTGACGACTGCTCTGCAGCCAGTATAACTTTTCGCTTGAAGGCGGCACTATAATGGCACCGCCCGTTTGGTGCCATGGTGTCGGTGATAAAAACCACGTACGAAAACTTTACTGTTGCGAATGCTCGTGTGTGCTTTGATCAGTATCGGGTACGGATAGTAACGGCTACATTGCTGTGTTTTGTTGCCGTTTCGTGGGGGCGCCACCTGCGTGCTACCTTTATTCGTATTTTATGAATACAAAACCTTGAATCGAAATCATAGAGTCTGAGCCGACATAAGAGTTTTACATCTCGTTTTTTTTTTTTTTAAACTATCTGCCTGGATTTGAACAAATACGGTAAGTCGTTTATAGACTCATTAGCTAATTTATTCAAAATCATAGAAGGTCTATCCTGTTTCTGCCTTTCACTGTTTCAAAGGTAGGTTTCGAAGATGGATCATTAAGCAACATCAAACTGTTACGGTTGACAAAATCCACAATCTCGTCCCCTCGGTCATCTACAATTTTACCTCCCCAAATGGGGTGCTTGCCATTGAAGTCTCCCGCAATAAAATGTTCGTGTCAGGCATCCTGGTTATTATATCCTCTAATTCCCTTAGAACGCCATATACTGGTTCTTTTGGTGGTACTCCCTTTAAATGAAACTTGATGGTGGTACTCCCTTTAAATGAAACTGATTCCTACCGCCTTAAATTCCGACTGAACCCCCTCGAGAGCTTGAGATTCCATTGACGGCTAACCGTCTTCATTTTCCATTTGAGTTTTCAGCTTCTGAAGCCCAGTGACATTTTGTGCTGACACTACAACTCCATTGTTGATTGGTCGCAAAGAGACCTGGTTTAAATCAGTCTTGGGGCTGGAAGTTACTCTCTAATGCCTCTCTGATTGTTGTGGGAGACTCAGCACTGCCCTCTTTCTCAGTTATGATTAGTGCTGCTTGCACGCCCGAGTGCCTTCCACTTTGGCTCGTGGCATTATGAGGTCCAGTCCCAACACTTTGCCTTGCTCCTCTACTGTCTCTTTCTGCGAGTCGTCTCTCCAGAAAAACCTTGCTTTCAAAAGTCGTCAAAGTCAATCTTTTCAGTTTCGGAATATCATTCAACAGCTTTCTGCTCCATAACGTACGAGTAGCGCAGAACCGGGACGACGGAAAAAGGGGAGAGAACACGCACCAACACCACAGGCGCTAACTTCCGACTGACGAAGAAAGCCAAAACCAGCCAAGTGAACAGAACCTAAGCAAAAGTTGAGCATGCGCTGACCTAAGAGAAAAAATAAATTGAAACAAAAAGATGCGATAAAAAATGGGAGATCACGGATGTTTTGAACCCAAGAAGGCCAGCTCTCGTTTCGACAAGGAGTACTAACGCAGTTATCTTGTAAGGCAGCAATCTGCGCAGCTTCCACAATTTCGCGAGGTAGCTTATCTCTACTCTTAGCAACGACTGAGCATTTATCCCAAAAAGGCACGCACTTGCAATCTTTGCAGTGCAAAGCTAGATTGCTGCCTGTATATGTCTTCATGTTGTTATTGTGCTCCTGAAGCCTATCGTTCAGGCACCTACCAGATTGCCCAATATACTGCTTGCCACAAGAGAGCGGAATGTTGTACACAATGCCCTCAGTACATTTAAAAAATCTTTTCCTGTGGCAGATGATACACTGCTGCTTTTGGGAGCGATGTGCGGAGGGCAGGGATCTTTTGCATTACACACTGAGTTTTTCTGGAGCTGAAAACACCACGCGAGCGTTTGCATTTTTTCCTATTTTCTTGAGATTGTGCGCGAGACAATGAACGTAAGGAATGACAGCCACCTTGCTCTTCGATTCTTCTTCACGTTTTTTTCCAGAGCTTCTTTTTCAGGAGGTTTTCGGCGACTGAACCCACGAAATCTTTAGGGTACCCTGCTTCGAGGAACCTCGCAAGTTGTTCATGAAAGCTATATGTGGATTGATGGGGGCATGACTTTTCAAAGTCGTTTTCCTTGCAGAGGTTAATAATGCCTCGTTTCACTCGTTCGTGTGATATAAGCACCGTCTCTCTCGAGGTCCAGAAGGTTGTTCATAAAGCTCGTGTCAATGCCCACAATGTTCGCCATATCAACAGTTTCACCTTCCACTGTAGTCTGCTCATTATGACCTTGCTGAACCTCTTGGGATGCACTGATTCGCTCCCACTTCCTTTCTACTACTCTTGTGCGTTGCCGTAAGTGAGCTTGCATCCAAGTTCACAATGTTAGGTTAACAAATATAAGACAAAAACACTACAAAATTCCAATATTTAACAAAAAAAACCTTAAACACTCAAAATATAAAAGAACAAGCGTCAGAAGTGGTCCAGAACACAATTATATAACCACAGAAAAATTTACAACAGTTTTTCTGAATTCCGCCAAATTTAGCGGAATTGGGGCCTGCAGTATAACCACAATGAGAGACAAACTCGAGAATCTTGAGTACTTAATAACTCAAAAACTATTATGGCTAGAAGAATGATACAAAAACTACCTTATTCCTCCTATTTCTCTGAATAAAATGATATATAACACTACAGCATAGCCCTAAAAGAAAGTTGAAAAAGTTAGTTTCCATTCGTAACTGACTGATTAACTGACTGATCACACTGGTCACATGGACCACATGGTCCGTGAAATCAGAAATAACTTCCTCAAAAATAGGGCTACATTCTAAAATTTGGTGCTTAAATGATCCCTACTTTAAGGATTCTAAAAATATACTGAGAATTCAGTTTTTATCTGGGGGATTTTAAAAAATTCCTTTGAGCAAACTGCTATCCTAATCGAGAGCAGACTTCGCTCTTGGGGTAGCATATTATGGTCTACGTTCTTTGAGACATAATTAAACATCGGTACTTGCCTGTATTTCCTGAAATTAAGAAAAAAATTGTTGTCAGCTGCGAGTAAAGCTGTCGCAGACGCGAGCTAAGCAGCTGGTTTGACAGGGCGCGCCATTTACCGGAAGGCGAGGCAAACGGCGAGCTGGCTCAGTGGGTGGGAGGGTAGCATTCTGGCTTCGAAGGTGCGGCTTGTCTGCTCATCGAATTGAATGCGACAAAAAAGAGTTGTCGCTAATAACACTAAAAACCACGGTGAAAATGTGACATTGATAGCATTGTACACAATAGTGATAACTTGTCGCTTGTGGTTGTGCGTTCGTTTCGGTGTTGTGGTCCCACGGTTTCTGGGGTTTAACGTACGCAAGCTGTTCATGGGTTATGAAAGGCACCACATTGGAAGGCTCCGGAATGATTTCTACCCGAAGTTCTTTAACAAGCGCTGACATCGCACAGTGCTCTGGTTGCGTTTCACCTGTGTCAAAGTGGCATGATGTTGCAGTCTGAAAAGGATGGGCAGTGGGCGCCCTGGGTATCTTAGGTTGCAGGAATATGTGTCTATACTTCGAAGTGCCCTCCTGCAGCGTCAATACACCTTTGCAGCCTTTCTTCGTAACCTCGGAAAACCGATGCCCTCATGCAGTCCGTGACTTTTGAGCATGCATCCTCAATCTGCTGCTTGAGCTCGGTACAGGTTGCCACTCGACCCCGGCTGTACACCGTGCTTTTCAAATAGCCCACAGAAAGAAGTTACAGGGAGTTAAATCAGGCGAACGGGGAGGCCATGACATGTTGGACGAGCCTCGTCCCATCCACATGTTTGGGTCCCATCCACATGTTTGGAAAAGTTCTGCTGAGTCAGTTGCGAACACTTTTAACGTAGTGGGCCAGAGCCCCGTCCTGCTGAAATATGCATACTTCCTTCTGCATGTGTCTGTCTTCCAGTTCGGGAAGGACCTTATTTTCGAGCATGTCTAAATATCCATCAGCGGTAACTGTGTCTTCTGTAACCAGCCGGAGGGACGACGCTTACAGCAGCATGGTCAGTGCAAGAAGAACCACTGTTTATTGAAGGTACAGCTTTTATAGGCACGAGCGAGAGCGCTGTACCTACTGCGCATTACTGTTGCGCATCGGCGCGATACAATCACTGATGTGCGGCACTGATACAAACACGACACGTGTCCGTTACATCCTCCCTCGGGAAAGAACAAAATGAAACACTTAAATATAACAGTCACAGTTAGGGCACTTGATTAAAGTGTTCGTCATAGCGTAGCCTCTGTGGGGGCCGGGAGGTCCGAGTTGATCTTCTCACGGTGGGCGGCGATGGCGATGGGATGCTCGATGGAGAATCGCGGCCACTTGCTGGTCGCGACGATTCCTCACCGTTTGCAGCAGAGGTCACTCTAGAGGATTGTGCACCTGATTCAGCTGGTGTCGTAGGCTGCTGTGTACGGGGGTGAGAACCTGAACAAGTGTCGTCGTCACTGTCACTGGTGTACTGCTCCGCCGTCCTAAGCAGATGCCGGCGGTTCCGCCGCAGCATACGTTGATGTTTGGTTTGTACCAAGTAGGATCGTGGAGCGCTTTCAGCAACGACCTTCGCTTTACGCGACCAACCAGCAGCATCCTGAAGTCGCACCGTTGAGCCTCGGTGTAGTGCTGCCAACGGCTTTCCAGCCCTGGCTTGGTGGCGTTTCCTTACTTTAGTACGAGCCACCCCGCCGAAGTCGGGAAGGTTAGAACGAAGTCGCCTTCGCTGAAGAAGCTCACCCGGAGAATGCCCATCTTCCAGTGGTGTAGAGCGATATGCAAGAAGACCAAGCCAGAAGTCCTCCCGGGCCTCGAGGGTCTTTTTCAGGATCCGCTTCACGATCTGCACTCCTTTTTCCGCCAAGCCGTTCGACTGCGGATAACGGGGGCTCGATGTTATATGATGAAAGGCATATGCTCTGGCAAACGTGGCAAATTCATGGCTCGAGAACTGGGGCCCGTTATCCGTGCATACTTCCACTGGTATACCATACCGGGCGAACATGGCGCTAAGGGCTGCGATCGTGGTTTCCGCAGTTGTGTTGTCGAGTGTGTCGACCTCGGGAAAATTTGAAAATGCATCATACGCAACCACGTACGACTTGCCCGCATAGGAAAAGATATCTACTCCCAACCTGTACCAAGCACATTTTGGAACGGGTCGCATTAGCAAGGGTTCTTCTGGCTGCCTGTACGCGTATTTTCTGCACGTTGCACAGCTTTCCACACGGGTAGTGATGTCGCCATTCAGACCAGGCCAAAAAATAAGTTTCCGAGCCCTCTCCTTACATTTTTGCATCCCAAGGTGGCCCGCATGAATTCTTTCCAACATGATTCGTCGCATACTTTTCGGTATGACGACTTTAGTGCCTTTCAGCACTACTCCATTAACGACAGAGAGTTCGTGCGAAAATGGCTTGAGTTCACCTGTCACTGGCTGCCCGTCCACCAAGCATGCTATCAAAGTCTGGAGGTAGCAGTCCCGTGCAGTTTCCAGCTGTAGCGACCGCAGCGTTTCGGAGGTGACCATGTAGCCCAAGGACTGGACGGCGTGAACCTCAACGTCGTATGTTGCGCCAACTTTTTCTTCGCCCTGATCCTTTGTTGACCATGACAACATGTCAGCGAGAACCAGATGTTTTCCTGGAATGTACTGCAAGACAAAGTCGTACTTTAGCAAACGCAAAAAAAATCGTTGCACTCGTGGTGGCATGTCAGCAATTTCCTTTCGTGCTATCGCTACCAGCGGTTTGTGGTCCGTTTCGATAAGCACATTTCTACCGTACACGAACTCGTGAAACCTTTCGCAGCCAAAGCATATCCCAAGTGCCTCTTTCTCAATTTGGGCATAATTCTTCTCGGCTTGCGTTAAAACACGAGATGCGTATGCTACGGGCCTCCACTCACCACTGTAGTCTTGCAGTAATGCTGCACCAACGCCGTCTTTTGATGCGTCACAGGTAATCTTGGTTTTTCGCTGCGGATCAAAGATTGCGAGAAGGGGGGCGGTGGTCAGGATTTGTGTTAGTTTTTTCCACTCCTGCGCATGGTTTTCCGTCCATTGAAATTCTGAGCGTGTCTTGATAAGCTCACGTAGAAGCGTTGTTCGCTCGGACAGTCGTGGGACAAATTTACCAAAGTAATTGAGCACACCCAGCATTCGCTGGACGTCGCTCTTGGACGTTGGTGTTGGTATATTCACCAAGTTCTTGATCAGCTTAGGGTCAGGCGATATGCCCGTTCGGCCTATGATATCGCCAAGGAATCTGACTTCTTTCACCCTAAACTTGCACTTCTGGATGTTGAAAGTCAAGCCGGCTTTCTCGGCGGCTTTTAGCGCTGCTATCAACCGCTCATCGTGTTCTTGTCTACTGGAACCCCATACTAAAATATCGTCAACATATACCAGTACGCCGGGTAGGCCATCAAAGACTTGGCTCATACTCTGTTGAAATACCTCTGGTGTGGAAGAAATGCCAAAGGGCAGCCGGAGAAAACGGTATCTCCCGAACGGCGAAGAAAAAGTGCAGATCCTCGAAGTCCGCTCATCAAGCGGTATCTGATGATAGCCCGAATTTGCATCAAGGCAGCTGAAGTACTGGGCATTTGTTAAACGGGCTTCCAAATCTTCTCGCCTAGGAAGCGGGAAATGCTGCCTCTTTATGAACTTGTTGATAGCCCTGGGATCCATACACACCCTTAGCGTGCCATCTTTCTTCTTTGCCAAAACTAGGGGGCTGACCCAGTCGGTAGGTTCGTTCACCCTCACAATGATGCCAGCACGTACCATTCGGTCGAGTTCTTTTTTAAGGGGTTCTTCTAGCGCCACCGGAACTCGTCGCGCTGGTTGCACTACTGGTATTGCTTCAGGTGACAAGACCATACTGTACGCCTGCCGCAAACAACCGAGGCCCTGAAATATGTGCCCGAAATTTTTCAGAAGGTCATCAGTTGCGGTCTTGTCTACGGCACATACCCTACGCTGGACTAGCCCCAGAGCTTCACTCGCTTCTAGCCCAAGTATGGCTTGACGCCCATTTTTCACCACAAAGAACTTCACTGTGGCAGAAGTGTTCCCAAGACGGACTTCAAGCGTACACGTTCCAAAACACGTTATGATTCCTCCGTTATACGCTCGCAGGACCGAATTAGTCGGCTTCAGTTCTTCTGCTCCCCGCAGTTTTTGGTAAATCGACATAGGAAACAAGCTTGCTTGCGATCCGGTGTCCACTTTAAAACGGATCGCACAGTTACGAACTTCAGCCTTGACCATCCAATCCCTCTCGCGTTTTGCCGTGGAGACTTCTAGGATGTCAAAGTCCGCGTCTTGCTGTTCTCGCACTTCACTGACCCCGGCTGACGCACAGCAACTTGCGAAATGGTTCAGCTTGTGACACAAACGACACTTCTTTCCAAAAGCTGGGCATTGCTTAGGTTTGTGCCAGCGGTTGCACTTACGACAACGAACTGTTTTTTTGCTTCTTTCCCCTCTTTCGAGGGAGCCGCGCGCCTCGAAATCGCGTCGACACTGTCGTCCCCTCTGTGCCAAACTTCATTCCGCTGTGCTAGCGTCTCTGCTGCTCTGCACATTTCCTCTGCTTTTTTCAACGTCAGCTGGTTGTCCCGCAGCTTCTTCTCACGTAGTCGAGGATTACACGTGCCAAATACAATCTGGTCCCTTATCATCGATTCTTGCAGCGTGCCAAAGTTGCACTGTGCCGCTTGCTTTTTCAAGTCACAAACAAATTTTTCAAAAGGTTCTCCCTCCGCTTGCTTTCTTGAACGGAATACGTATCTTTCATGTACTTCATTGCTAACTTTGGCACAATAAGCATCAAACTTGCTCACCAAGGTGCTGTAGTTCGTCTTGTCTTCATTGTCGCCAAACTGGAAGTTGTTGAAGACGTCCAAAGCGTCGTCGCCAGCGATGCTCAACAGGAGTGCCGCCTTGGATGCTTTCGATTTGGGCTGGTCCTTAGTCTCTGTCGCCTGCAGAAATAACTCGAATTTCTGCTTAAAACGCTTCCAGTTTTCTGTTGCGTTACCAGTCAGCCGCAATGGCTCTGGTGTCTTCAGCAGGTCCATAGCACGCCGGACGCAGGGTCGATTTCCATAGGCCTCAAAGGGCCGCTTCTGGCACCATGTAACCAGCCGGAGGGACGACGCTTACAGCAGCATGGTCAGTGCAAGAATGAACCACTGTTTATTGAAGGCACAGCTTTTATAGGCACGAG
This sequence comes from Amblyomma mixtum, assembly GCF_055824585.1. Classification (NCBI taxonomy): domain Eukaryota; kingdom Metazoa; phylum Arthropoda; class Arachnida; order Ixodida; family Ixodidae; genus Amblyomma; species Amblyomma mixtum. The sequence continues at coordinate 36,903,257 of NC_143015.1, forward strand.
CGAGAGCGCTGTACCTACTGCGCATTACTGTTGCGCATCGGCGCGATACAATCACTGATGTGCGGCACTGATACAAACACGACACGTGTCTGTTACATCTTCGAAAAAATAAGGGACCGACGAGTCCTTCACACCACAGTCCGCACCAAACAACTGTGCGTGGGGACTGCACATTCCTTGTTGAAGAAAATCTTGGGTTAGTCTGCGCCCAAAACTGTATGTTCTGTTTATTGATTCGACTGTCAAGGTGGAAAACGGCTTCATCTGAAAATAATAGAAACTGGAGATGTCCACCCGCGGCTATTCGCTGTTGTTCCGCGCTGCAGAAGTCAAGGCGACACTGCCTTGTCACCTTCCGACAGCTCTTGCACGGTTCTCATTCTGCACGGAAAGTAGCCTTTGCTTTTCAAAGCTCGATTAACAGTTGCTGGTGACATGCCGAATAACAGCGCAGCACGCTTGCAGGACAACTGCGGGTCAGACAAAAATGCGCCTTCAAGGGCATCAGTAATGCTGCGATGGGTTTTACCTGCATCGGTTCTCTTCTTTCTCGTGACACTGCCTCTTCCTATGAAGGCTCCGTCTCAGCACAGAACTTTCAGAGGGAAGGCGACGGCGAAATTTTTCTTTGAATTTTGTGCGTACGAAGTGAATCGAGCCAGATTCAAGGAGCCACGACACAGCTGCAGCCTTTTGGTTCATTGAGTACACTGGCATATCACCACACTCGTAATAGAAAACGATAAGTCACGAAGTGGACACAAAATATTAATCTTTCCCGCAGGTACGTCGTTTTCTTCGGGTCCCGGCATAGCTTCCTTAGGATCCAATGTATTGGTAACCCCCGCTGTTAAGTTGTAGCTGTGCAAACGTTCCATCTGATACGTCGCAACCGGGCACCTCGGACCCACCCGGGCAATGCACGCCAACCGCCATTTTGATTTTTGACGAGTCTTGGCGAGGCTTGACTACGGAACTGGCTGCAAGAAGCCGCACGCGAGTTGGAGAGGCCGCCACTAGATGGCCATCCGCCTCGTGAACATCTTGGGTGCCTCGATGCCAGTGCCGCCGTTCAAAGTAGAGACAACATCGCGGGAGCCGCCATATTGAATCACACAGGATCAGCTGCGCTAGCGTGTGTAACGGCGCCACTCTTACTCTTGGCGGGCGTGGAGTGCTTTTGACTAGAACAGTCTTTTTGATCAACTTCACACTGCGTATCTTTTCACTCATAATAGCCATTTTAACATCCGAGGGTCGAAGACGTAATTGCATGACTTAATTTTACAGCCCCAGGTGGTCGAGGTTGAACATTTACTGTTCCGTCTGTTGGTTTGAAAAACGCGCTAATACTTTAAAGATCCGTTGCCGGGCAGGTGCTGCTGCTCCATGCGGATAGAAGAAATTGCTGCCTCTTTTTTTCCATGATATTTTGGATTTTAATTCCCACGTTCTGTTAACGCCCACGTGTCGTCAGCCACCCGAGGGCTGCGGCTGGTTTCGCTATCGTTTCCGTTTCTTCTGCTTGCAAAAACTGGTGTCTGTCTGCTTTCTAATCTTTCAAAGGGTAACTGCGAGTTGCTCGCCCATTTATTGCTCACAAGGGCGCAGTTACATAGACTTATGGGGTGGGCGCTGGTATATACAAATGATGCCGCCGCATACCGACGTTGCCACTGCTCCTGTGTTTTCTTTCTCAAGGCCAGAGAAAACGAATCGCCCCTCGTTGGCGATAGCATAAAGGATTACTGGAAGTTTCTCACTCGTTTCATTTTAATGAGGGGCGCATAACCACTGAATGTTCTCGCGTGCGCTCGCATGCACACTTCACTTGCGCCGTGAACATACGCACCGGTTGCTCTCCTGCGATTTTTCAGTTTGTGAAACCAAATTCTACACATGTTTTTTATATTTATTTTATTCAAGCCAATCGATCTTCATTAATAAACCATGCACGTAAACCTGCTCAAAAAAGGGTAGATTTTAGTCGTTAAGAAATTGCAGTAATTCTGAAAATTTAGTAATTGACATTGAAAAGTCATGCTTTTCTAAAAAAATCGACCATAGAGGGTTTTCTTAACCCTTTATTGACGGGTGTTGCCTGTTGGCAACAAACCAGAAATCAATTTTTTTCCTTTTAGAGTTTCGGTTTCAGTGCGGTTTTTTTCAGCAGTTGGTCTGGCAACAATATTATCAGTCTCACTCTAGTTCCATCTAGTGTTAGAATGCACAAGCAAACTATAAGGAAGAAGAAGTTTGGCGCGCAAATCGTGTTTCGTCGTGGGAGCTGTCTGGTCAACTTCACCACGCTAAAAAACAGGTTAGTGCTCATTGTTGGTTATTGCGGCTTTAATAGAAGCTGTAGTAGCTCTTCATGGTATGCTGATAGAATGGATTCTCTTTGAAGGCGTGCCGCCGCGGTGGCTCAGCGGTTATGGTGCTTGGCTGCTGACCCGAAAGACGAGGGTTCGATCCCAGCCGCGGCGGCTAGAATTTCTTTGGAGGAGAAATTCTAGAGGCCCGTGTACTGTGCGATGTCAGTGCACGTTAAAGAACCCCAGGTGGCCGAAATTTCCGGAGCTCTCCACTACGGCGTCTCTCATAGCCTTAGTCGCTTTGGGACGTTAAACCCCATAAACCAAACTATCTTTGAAGGCGTGAATTATTATAGAAATGAGCGATTTTCTGTATGTTGCTTGTGAGCAACTACAGGCAATACGCGGTATTTCATTATGCGGTATGCATTATGCTAGCTAGCGTTCGTGAACTGAATAAGTTCTCTTTTAATTTGTGGTATATTTTGGCTCCCTCAGATGCTACTGGGTCAATTGTATGGGCTGAAAACATGGATCCTGGGATATTCTATGGGAAAATACAAGCAAAAGTCCCACCGGAGCACAGTGATGACTCTGACCTCGCGTCCTCCAGTGACGATGAAGTGGATTCCACAGGCACACATTCCACTGGTAATCGATCAGTAATTTCTTCTGGTAATACCAAATAATAATTTGCTGCCTAATTTTTGCGTAGGTTTTTTATGCGACTCCAATGAACGAGATGAAGGCAGCACTGGCACAAGTACTGTGAGAACCGCTGTTTCCTCGTCGTACCATGCCCCTAGTAATGCAAGAAAGCCGTCTGCGTCATGGAGAACTATTCACGACAGCAAGGGGAGAGAGCAGCCAACATGGGAAGGTACGCTACCTTCCACGTCACTTGTGCAATCACCAATTGGCTACTTTTGAAGCTGTTTTGATGAAGCGATCTTGGAGCATATCTGTGAGCAGTCCACCCTTTACAGTGCCCAGCAAAACCCCAACAAAGTCTTGGTACTGACAACTGAAGAGCTCGAGCAGTTTATGGGCACCATACTTACTATGTCTATAATGAAACTGCCTCAGACATGGATGTATTGGTCCGTGGAGTTTAGTTCATAAAAAGTCTTTGCACTTCAATGGCAACACGGAAGTACCAAATCTGAGCGACGTAGATGGGGATCGTATATACAAAATTCGACCGCTTGTTGACCACCTCGTTGAGAAATGCCACAATATTCCAAAAAATCAGAAGCTCTGTGTAGACAAGCAGCTGGTGCCTTTCAAAGGCCGCAGCTCTCTAAAACAGGGATACAAGCTATTTTTGCTGTGCGACGCTTCTGGGATCGTGTACAACTTTGAAGTGTACACGGGCAAGATTTCACCACAGCCAGGCATGCCAGACATAAGCGCCAGTGGCAATGTTGTCCTCCGCATGGCAAATGAGGTGCCACAAAACAAAGGCTATATCTTGTATTTCGACAACTGGTTTACAAGCCTGGCCCTGCAAGTGGTGCTGCAAAAGGGCGGAATCAGCTCCATCGGTACAGTCCGCGAAGTCCGTCTCAAGGGCTGCGCTCTCCCATCTGACAATCAACTGAAAAAGAAAGGTCGTGGAGCGTACAGCGAGAAGGAAGCAACTGTGGATGGGGTCAAGCTCAGAGCCGTAAAGTGGTTCGATAACCGCCATGTTACACTCTTGTCAACTTTTGCCTCTGCTTCGCCAACCCAGCCTGTGAAGCGTTATGACAAGAAAACGAAGACAAGTGTCATGATCCCTTGTCCCTCCATGGTAGCGGTGTACAACGAGTCCATGGGTGGAGTGGACCTTACCGATATGCTGGTGGCCCTCTACAGGATAACACTGAGGTCAAAGAAATGGTACCGCAAATTTTTTTTTTTTCATTTTCTAGATGTTGTGGTAGTAAACTGCTGGCTAGTCTACAGGAGAGATGCCACAACTGCCGACATTCCCAAGAAAGAGCAGATGCCCTTGCTAGCCTTCAAGGCTGAGATCGCCTGTGCTCTCAGACAAGAAGGGAAAGTGTTAACACCTTCAAGGAGGCGACCACTGAGGACTTCGCAAGTTGAGAACAGCCTTCAAGCTAAGAAGTGCATGGGACCGGCTGCGCCGGTCCCTTGCAGAGAGGTACACCTCGATGCAGTTGGGCACTTTACGAAGTTTGTTGAGAAGAAAGGGCGCTGCAAGTACCCAAACTGCTCTGGCATCACACGTGTGTTTTGCACAAAATGCCACGTGCACTTATGCTTCACGTCGGCAAAAAACTGCTTTTATAACTTTCACACTCGTGCCTGAATCGCTCAAGAAAGTGTGACAAAGCCAAGTTCTGGCATTTTGCCTGATGTTGCCTACAGGCAACAAAGCGATATCTCTAAGACAACCGAAAGGAATGTTTTTGTTTTTGGTTCTTTGCGTTCTCCTTTATTCATTTGATGTGAATTTCACAGAAATAAACAATTAAACGCATTATTTGAAGTCTCGTCAATAAAGGGTTAAAAAAAAAACGCAGTTTTTAACATTGGCTATCCGTGTATTTCCTATTCTGTCTACAAAATTGTGTGCTGATGGGTTAGAGTGTTCGAAATATAACTCCTACCTAAAAGTTCATCTTTATTACTGATGAAGACAAATATGTAACATAGCTTGTTAGCCTACCCTCTTACAGAGGGTACAGAGAACAAAACAAAAGACATTGCAAATTATTCATTTAATGCCAACTCTAAATGCAGGTCATCAAAAAAACACGAACTACAATATAAGTAAGCAAGAAATTGGGACAGAAAAGTGGTGCATGTACCGTGGGGTGTAACCTTAAAGGAAAACATAAAAGCAAAGCATGAAAAAAGGTTCAAACCACGAAATAAGTCAGCAAGACTTAGGGGGAAAAATGTTGTTGTGCACAGTGTGGTGTAACCTTCGCCGCAAACATGAAAACTAAGTATGAAAAAAAAGATGCAAACCACGAAATAGCAGAATGAGACAGAGTGGTAAAAAAGCACAGAGAGGTGTAACATTTAAAACAATGTACTCTAGGGCAAATTGACGATAGCCACAGTCTTGCTGCCATAACCGTCGTCTGAATCGTCAGGCTTGCTTAACCAGCGGAGGTAGATACGCAGTCGCATGACAACAAAACGGCACATCAGTTTTCCCATAACGCTTGGGTGGTCAGAGCACTCGCTCGGTGGCAGAGAAACTGATCGCTCAATAAGACTCGTCAACGTCTTGATTGGGTGACCCAAACGACAAATATCATTTTCTTCTGAAAATTTCTTGAAGGCACATTCACAGGAAGAAACAAAGTGCAGTGCCGCACGGCTCACATACACCAGGTTTCTAGAACCTTGATTGCACTCCTTGAGCTGCACAAGAGCATGCTCATCGGAAGCCTCAGCAGCAGTGAGGGTCTTAGTACAGGTAGAGCATGGTTTGTTTGTAGAGATGAAGGGCTTCACCAAATACCCTGCCAAGTGAGCAACGATGTCACTTTCCGCAGGAGACAATGGCTCAACCTCTGCGCAGTCATCATTGTACAAGGGTTCTTGGAATGCTTTCTGCACTTCTTGAATCTCTGCAGAAAAGAAATCGACCAAGTAGTTGCTGTTGTCAGCTTCATAACCAAAGTTCTTGGGTACCGTCAGGAACTGGCTGACTGATACAATTCTGAGGGCATTTTTGACATCATATGCACTGGGCACGGGCGAAAACATCCGGATCACCGAAAGCAAGTTTTCCAGGCAATCTTAGGCCAACCGTCCTGTCAAGAGGAATGCGTAGCCACATTTTTCTAGCCGAAAATCTTGAAATTCACAGCAGTGGACATTAGCACACCAGCCTGGCATGGTTTCCACACCTTTTTGATGCCAATGTCTAAGCTCTCGATGACTTCGACAGCGAGTTTCAGCATTGAAATAGCCTCTTCACGTTTACTTTCATTTGATAAGCTCAGAGCAACAACAGGGTGCCATGCAGTCATCGACTGTGTACCACTTGGAAATTACTTCACAAAACCACGCTGTTGTTCCAGCCTCGGGCGGCAGCCTCTTCCGCTCCACAAAGTACCTGATAGCTGCAGGTTCTTCCCGGAATAACTGGACAGCTATCCCCACTTTCATCTTCGTGAAGTGGCCGTTGGAAATGGGCAGCATACTTAGGTTAGGTGCCACCTTCAGTTGTTCTGTATCCAACTTTAGCAGTTCTTCTACGCACTCAATCGACACATCACTGCTTGGTAAATTGTTCTTGGCTACTATCTCTTCACTGAGTTTCATCGGATCTTATTGCACGAGGTGCCCTCTGATATTTTTTAGTACATGTGAAGGATCCGGCATAAAAAACAATGACACAGAATTGTCACATGGATGGGGAACAGTGCACGTAGTGACAGAATAGCAGGAGCTTGACAGGTTTAAGCTTCGCCACATAGCACGATTTGAACTCCCCATGTCACATGTCACGCACAGCACACGCAAAGAAATGTCTATGCAAAGGTTAATTGAATGGAAGACAAAGTCTCTCAGCTTCTCTCCATTCACAAAAGCACCTGTGTTGTGGTAAGCAATTAGCTGCTTCCAGCGCGTGTTTAGGCCACCAGCCATGAAGACGAGTACATGGTTTGCTGCTCGATCGGTTTCAGGGAGCGTCACCTTGCCAAGGAAGCCATCACCACTTCGGTCTAGCTCGACACCCTTGCGAATCTCCATTTCATCCAGAAATATGGCGCAGTCTTTTTCAATGTTTGACATTGTGGCCACTTTCACTTCCATCATATTTACTATCTCAGTCAAGACTCCGGGCTTGACTGACAGGCGCTGTAGTCGTCTGCAAATCGTTCTTCGTGAGGGAAGAGGGTTATGTTGTATCGGCGTGTGCCACTGATAAATGAGACGTGGCCGCGCCTGCCGAGCAACCAGTACAACAACCTCCTTTATTCAAGGATCGCATGTTTTTATGCACAGGCGACACTAGTCCTCCTAGCGACGGTGATCGTCAAACAAAACCAAAACCAAATATACAACATATTCCCTTTCTTACAAAATCAAAGGTACATGTATTAGTAAAGTAGTAGGTTAGTACATGTATACAAAATTCTATTTACAGTAAGGTCAGCGTTTGTGTACTATACGCTGTTACAAAACCACAAACAAAACAAAAGCAAAACCATCTCGGCTTTTCTGCCCTTCGGAGTCCCAGTTACAATGAGTAGCACTCGCGAGGAATCTCACCGGCTCTTATTCACAGCAGTACAGCATCGCAATCTGCACAAAAACGCTAGAGGTATTTATGACAGGAGTTGGAAAATGAACAGAAGAAATAATTTTATCCTCGCCAGAGCAAATACTTTGTGTTCCAAGAGCTGTTGTGTTCCTTTGACGCAGCCATAGTTGTTAAACATTTCGTGATTTCGTGATGAGTAAACAAAGTGAGGCCCTACGTGCAGCCCTAGGTGAGTCCTACGTGAAGGCATACGTGACAATCTAGGAGTGAAGCCCTGCCCACCAGATTATGAATAGACTCCCCACTGTCGCTTATGGCAGTTAAATTACTGGTCAGTTGTGACTGGTTGCCTGGGAAGAGCAACCTGGGTTGCACAAGCCCCGCTGGTGGCAGCACCTGCCATCGCAGGGCAGTGTCGCATCGCTCCACCGCTGCGCCACTGCGCCAGTGCGATAGGACTCCCAGCGACCAATAAATGTAGAGAATGACCAATTCTATTTATCTGGGAATTAACCCATTAATGCTATCGCATCATACCCTTAAGACGGAGCTCAAGTCTGATTAAGTCGCCGATCTTTGTCTGAAGCCTGCCCTACGTGGAAAACCGAGCCTGGAACCGAAACCGAAGTGAAAACCAAAGTGCTAGCACAACTAATTCGCATTCGGCCTAACCCCGCTAAATTGTTCACCATTGATCGAAAACAAGTCAGGTACAACAGGATAATGGTGTTCATAAACAGCACTTCAAAAGTAGCCGAAAAGTAGCCAAGTAGCCAAGCTGAAATTGTTGTCGCCAAGAGCTCCCAAAAGTAGCCAATTTTGCGCAAAGTAGCCAAACCTGGCAACCCTGCCTAGGCGCGCGTACGGTATGGTAGCGCGAGTCCTACGCTTGGATGATGTTGGCCAGTTTTGACTATAAAGTTTACTTAAGAAAAATGTATTACCGATTTTAATTTGTACTGTTTCATTTCTAAATTGATTGGAATATTATTATTCTACTGTTTTGTAGCGAAAAACGTTTTGTATAAAATATATTTTTCTACTACCTTTTCCTTTTTGCCATCATGGTGCTGCGTGCAAACAACGCTATGTGACCGCTCCGACCCTATTCTATAAGCTGAGAATGTGGACTCGTAGCGCTAACGCTATGTGCGTGCAGATAGGGTCATCCTATGCGCGGTGACCCTATACTAAAACTCTCTATTGCTTGTAAACGGTTGCAATTTGTACAGCTGCCACTTAAATACCATAAAAACCTGCATATAATACAGACCTGCGTGTAATACAAGGTGTAATATGGGGATAGCAAAAATGAAAAAAAAAAAAATGTTTCATCCGCGTTTAATGCGAGTAAGGAAAAGCAGTCAGCTCGAAGGCGTACTAGAAGTCATGGAAGCCGAACTATTATTTGTGTACGCTGGTGTGCCGGATACAACATGTAGTGCGAGTCAACGTTTATAGATACTTTTTTAGTTCCATAACTCCTCCTCTGAAAGCGGGCGCCGCTTGTACCAGGGCGGTGAGAGGGCGCTGCAGTCGAGGCTTGCGCGTCGCCGACGCGCGCGCGGCTCCTGTCCTGCAGTTACTACTTAGCCCGTGCTCGTGTTTTTCGTTGCCTTTTTTTGTCCCTTTGTGTTCCTGTGCGCTCTGCGAACACGTGATCCCCATCGTACACTCAGAACAACAGACGCTGCTGGCTGTGAAGCAGCTTTCGATCGAAGCGCGACGATGGCAACTTGCTTCGTGCCCGGCTGTACCTGTCAACGCGGCCCCTGCTGTTGCCACATTTGCGAAGTCCCACCTAGAAATTCCTTAAGCATTGTCTGATCCCGTGCAAGGGATTGATTTCGCACAGATTGTGGAAAAGAGCTCGTCGATATAGCTTCCGAGAAACTGGAGAATGGCGGCCCTTGAAGAGGAGGCGGGAAAATACAGAGGTTGTCCTTTACGACGCCGGGATGAAGGAAGGCGTTTACACCATTCTGAAAAGTGTCGCATTTCGTGAGGACCTGACCTATGCTGTCCAAGCAAATGGAAGGCTGTTGGACAAGTGGGATACTGACATTCAGGTTTTTTCTGTAAAAGATGTAGAGGCAATTTTGCAGATCGTGCACACAAAGCAATTTTGCCGCGGTTGCTCTGACTTCGATGTCGCCAGCTGCAGTAGCGTGGCCCAAAATGCTAGAAGTACGCTCTATCACAAAGACTGCGCTGCTTTGACAAGTGCAGACAAAGAAATATGTGCTATGTGCACCAGCTTGGCAAAATGTTTGAAGCGGAGGGCATCATCGACACGACCGAAGTAAAAGGTGCCTGTGGCAGTAAGTGTGCTGAGAAAGCGGCTGATCCGTGCCACTGCATCACGAGGACGAAAAGATGTACCATTCCGAAAAGATGTTTGCCTGTGTAAGCGCAGTAGAGGGCACTATAAAACAGGCTAGAAAGGACGAGTTGTTCGGCGACCTGTTTTGGAACGTGCTGGGTTCTCTTGTAAAAAAAAAAAAAGGCACGAATGGTGTTGGTTGACCACAGCATGCTGAGGTGTTCACAGCTCAATTAATTTACTTTTATTTAGTGACGCGCATGCAATTCTTTGCGCGAGCAAAGTGCTTGGAAAATAGCAGCCTCGTTAGAGCTCAAAGAGAGCGAAAGAAGGCGAAGCTTGTCTGACAAATTAGTTGACAGAAAATTTGTCAACAACGATGTTTAGTTGGTTTGCGAATAACATTTTTCTATTTAAATGCCAAGGGCCTTGAGTTACTCTTGCGTTTCGCCGACACCGGTACCGAACTCGCGGCTTTCGGGAAAGCAGCCGTAGCCACTGAGACAGCGGCGAGTTTTATTTGCGCCAGTATTGCTTTAATAAAATGTAAAAGTAACTTTGCGCTAAATGCGTAACATAACAGCCAGTCGCGAAAAACTGGTTCGGCGCATAATCCGAATCTATCGAGGTACCAAGGTTCATCTCACGAGAAGCAGAATTGAAGCATGCATTTCGTCATTGCCCGTACAAAACGGCCGCTCGTGACACTGCTCAGAATACCAATCTTAAGTTCGAAAACGCGCTAAGCACACATATGTTAAGTAATTCGAATGCGAGTGCTCGTGCAAAACGCTGCACGCTAGCAGACGACTCTTGCTCTCCTAGCTCAACCCGCGATTGCAGCGCCGCGGTGGCGGGGACGGCGACAGGCCGCCTGCTCCCTACGGCCGCTGCGAGGAGTTATGGAACTAAAAAAGTATCTATAAACGTTGGTGCGAGTGGCAGGTACAGAGGCGCCACACTCGCGGCCGCTCTCTTCCTGTGCCGCGAGTCTGTGCAGACCGGTTCTAGTATACGAGCTGGTGCACACGCTTCTGAAGTGTTCGTCGGAGCTTTGGTGTTTGTCATCACCTGGTGTACCAGTACCGTCGAGCATGTTAGATATTGCATTTCCTGAAATAACAACCGACGAGCTCCTCGGAAATGCTGGCCAGAGCGTTTGCGATCCAAATGTAAAGCGTGGTTGGAGAGGCCCGTGTCCGGCAGCAGTAACTGCAGGCTCTCCCTACCTCATACGGACAGTGTAGTAGCGCTTGATGCAGTGCCGATGCTTTCAGCAGCTACGATTACTCTCCTTTTAAAAGCAGCCGAGTGCTGCTTTCGCAGTCCCTATACCATGTGAGTTGCAATCGTTCTGGACGTCGCGAGGTCACGTCAGCATATTGAAATGGCGTCGAAATCAAAACTGCCGACCTACGCCATCGCTAGAAAGTGTCTCCTCTTGCTGGACGCGTAATGGTGATCGCGCTTGGTAATTACGAAACCGGAACTGCGGATTTTGACCGAAAATTGTTCACATCCGCATATAATACGAGGTGGAAATTTTACATGCTTAAATCTGGAAAAAAACGTCTTATTATATGCAGGTTTTTATGGTATATCTTTCACAGCAGCATGACTTTTCTAGTTGCCATCATAAAACTCCATGTAATTGAGTTCCTGTGTTTTTTCCGACCTCTCAAACATGCGATATAATCAGACTGCTTCTATAGTGCTAGTAGCACCAGCATGGTTGTCATAACACTTTGTATGATTTTTCTTTCTCTTTGAGGTAAAATCTTGAGTTAAAATACTGGTCAGTCTGTTTCTTGATTCTCATCATATGTTGTTGATATGACCATAGCAAGTGTAGGCAGTTACCATTTTGGGGCACAAATTAAGGGCAAGTTGTTTTAGTGGCTATTTTATTAATAAAAATAATGGAAGGAAAAAGATGTTGCTAGTCGCGGCATCTGCTATCGAAAACTGAAGCACATGAGCTGCAAGGGCAAGATGCTTTTTTTACTTTCTGGAACAACGGTTTATTAACAAGTTAAATTGCGAATTATTACATGGGTGTGCTCTGTCCAGTGTCCATTTTGCCTCTGGCTCTTGCATCTTCCTCCCCAGGGTTGCTGGTCGTCTTCCTCTTCAAAGTTGCCGGACAACTGAACTTTACCACTACACGCCTTTCCCACGCATTGGGTGGCTTGCTAACATTCAGCTGTTCTGGTTTCAGAAGCATCCTCACTTTCATCCGAAGGCTCATCAAAGTCTTCTTCAAAGTCTTTTGTCCTGTCGTCTTCGCGCCGTTCTTTTTTCCTCTAACCATGAACCGACTAACTCAACATCATGTCTTTCTTCAAGTCCTCGTACGACGTGGACCACATTTTTACCGAACTGATGTGAGCCGTTGTGGTACAATGCCTATGTCATGTGCCCTTCAGTGCCACGACTCTATAGGTGTTGTTTGGCTTAACTTCGGTGATGTCTAGCGGCCCTTTGTAGTGAGGCTGCGTCTCTGTCGGCTTGCCGGTGTGCTTGGGAACACATCACACGGCGACTAAGCCGTTATTCGTCTGTGCATCCTCACTGCAGTAATGAATGTCGAACCTTTTCGGGTGCATTATATGTTTATTTCCGGAAATACAAACAAGAAACACTTATACATGTTAAAAAAAGGCATGTATAATGCTATTAAAAAACCCGGTTAAGAAGCCACTGCCGGCCAGGCTTTGCACAAATGCACAGGTTTTTCATACTTTTTGCGTACAATAAACAATTCACAGAAAAAACAAAAAAAAGGAACATCATATGTCCTTGGTGGCGGCAAGGTGAGTGGCTGAGGGGAAGAAACAGACACAAGAAAAAGATTTAGAAAATGGACGAAAAAACTGAAAAAACTCAAAGCCACCTGGAGCGCAGGCGACACCGAACTCATATCAGAAAAGGCGCCTGTAATGCCTTAAAAAAGATAAGGCCTGAAAATAGGGCAAATTTACTACAGTAAAGTGCATTGCTCTTAGCAAAAAACCTACAAATGGCAATGCCATTTAGAAAGGAATAGAAGATGCATATGACAATGAGTGAATGAGAAAAAAAAAATTCAATCATACAAAAAGTAAAGTGATTCAGTCATACAAAAAATGTTATGCTCCAGTCATACAAACACAAACATACCAAGAAAAAGAGGTATGGGTGCATGTCTATGTATGCGCCCACACATATTTGCATATTTAGGCCCTCATACACACACATACAACAAAAACAGTGATTATGAGCGGAAAAAAATGAGCTGGTCAGAAGGGCAGCAAAATCATACCAATTGCGCAAAACGACTTAAGGCAATTAAAGTGCCAATGAGGGCACGGGTGCTTAACCAAAGGAGATCCCGTACAGAAAGCCCAATTTCCTTTGCTGCCTTCCTGGTGCCAGCACAAAGGAGCCCACGTGATCCAAACGAGAGACCCAGAACCTTGCAAGGTTTCTCCCTGGAAAACATCTGCAGCAAGGGGGTGTACTTCTCTCGCTTGATCTGACACATGTGCTCCAATGTCTCGGTGTTGTAATCTCAGGTGACTGCCACACCTAGGATGTACATGCAGTGGGGCAGGTACAGAATGATATCTAGTCTGTGCCTGGTCCCATCACGATTGGTGAAGAGTTTCTCTCGTGCCACCTGGGCACCGGGATAAATTTTCAGTAATTTGGCGGCAATTGCGTCCGTGATGAAGTTATGGCGTTTAATGCATGGGAGGCTGACGGAGTTGTACTTGCCAGTGATGTGGGGGATTGTTTCAGGCTTTCGTTTACATCGACGGCACAGGCGGGACTTTGGATCACTAGATTATTTGTCGGAAAGTGATCGACATGGGTAAAGCCCCGCCCGCAGCCGTAAAGCCTTGATTTTGTCCCTTTCCCTTAGATAGCTGGCCCCTGGCTTCAACCATTTGTTGCCTAGAGGTTCCTTGCGGAAGGCTGCTATGTCCTTGGAAATGTACTGGTCTTGCCATGCTGCCAGAGACCTGCACCTAGACTCTTTGAGGGCCTTAGCGACATCTGCGGCGTCAGACACGCCTTGAGGCACGTCTAAGAGTTCATAGAGAGCTTTTTTGACATTGGGGGGACACTCTTCGACGACCACGTCCACCTTCTCAGAGCCTAGACTCTGCAGCCTCGAAATGAATTAAGTTGTACCTCTGGGGCCAGCCGAGCTAGATTCAACAACCCGAGCCCCCCCCCCCCCCTCCTCGTTATATGGAAGCTGAGTCCATATTCTTGATCCCACTTCAGCTTGAAGTTGTTTTGGATTCGTCCAGACTACATTATCTTCAGTCCCTGCGATTTCACGCAGCTGTCATTTGTGGAGTTTCTGCTTGTACCCACGCAAGACTTCGAACAGAGTCCTTCTGGTGTTGTTGTAGGACATGTTGTGGAAAGCTTTGATACTTTTCAGTCTAATGTCTCATTGTCGCTGGTTGTTCCCGTCCGTGGTCGTGGTGGTGGTCGGAACAAGGGTTTTCAGTTGAACCTGTCGACTTCACCATTTGTGCGAGGGTGTCTCGTTGAGTTCAGGACATACTGAACACCCCTGGCTTTGCAGAATTCTTCCTCGGTCAGTTATTAACCTTTCCAGCAGACCGTAGCTCAAGGTGAAGTCTTCACAAGATTTGATCATACTTTTTGCCAATGTGCCTTGTGAAGGTAGGAGCTTCATGTACTCTGTCATGTTGTTGACATTGACAAGGATGTGTTGTTTGCCGTCTTGCTTCTCACAAATGGGTCCAGGCTCACCCCCTTCTTGAGAACCTTGCAGTTGGAAGTTTTTGCTACAGGTATGATGAGCTGCTTGTTGAAACATGAAGCAGTCTTCCAGTCATCGCACCCTTTCCCTGGTACAGGACGTCAGTCTCTCCTTCAAGGTCTATACTTGCCATAGTGAAATTTTCTGAATGCGGCTCAATGGCTACATCATTCTTTGTCACGATTTTGATGGCCTGGGTTTGGGTGAACACTCGAGATGCTTGAGTGTTTCATATTTTTTGTCCATGATTTTGTAGGTGTCGTCTACCTTGACATACGTGATGTTAGGCAACTCCGCCCATGTGCAACCATTGATTCCAGAGAAGTACTGGGCTGTGTCCAGCTCGACATGAATCATGACGTCTTTGCCTTTCACGCCATCTATCTCTATTGTTGTTTTGATTCTTGAGACATATAGCTGTGCTTTGGCCAAATCCATACAGCTCCAGGTTGTCTTCTTTGAAGCAAGAGCAACAAGCCAGGGCGCAGGTTACCTTGATTGTACAGACTGAACTTCCGGTGTCGACAAGCACATCATAGCTGTTCCGATTGGTCGCCGCAGTCTTCGCATACTTGATGTTGGGTTGCTCGCCACTCGATGACATGGACACGTATTGCGATGCCTGTCCAGCCCTCGTCTTCGTGGTTTCGCAGTTGCTGCAGTGAACAGGCATCAAGCAGTCTCTTAACGACGTGACCGTATGTATGGCATCTGTAAATATTCTGGCTCTGTGGCCCTTTCAGCTTTACCATGCTCTATCGGCTTCGGCTTCATTTCCACACCTGCTGGTGTGGCCGACACATGCTTGCTTCTACACTGGCTGGGTGGCTGGTGGCTACCATGGGAGTTAAGGTAGGCTGCCTGCCCTGCTTTGGGGCTGTTTGCCGCCTCAAACAGCTCCGAGGATGCAGCAAAGTTTACTGCTTTAAGGCGCAGTATCGCAGCATGATGTGCATTCTGTAGGCTCGCAGTGATCAAGCTCTTCCATTGGGAAGTGTCCTGCTTGATATCGCTCTTTGTGCAGAGATAACTCTTATCGAAGAAATAGTCAACAGTGGACTCACATGTGACTTGCATACGGCGGAACTTTCTCTCATAGAGTGCAAGTGGGTTGCTCTTGTCATTGGGAAAGACCTGCAACTCGTAGAACTTTTTGATGGGTTAGTTGGTACATCGTCTTGAAAGAATGTCGTACGCCAAAAAAGGACGAAACAGGAAGGAAAAACACAGAACAGGAAAGAGGCGCAACTTCCAACTTTAATAACAGGAAAGGAAACCAGGCGCTCTTTTATTCATAATCGTTCAACCTGTGCTATCATTCACACTCGCATGAGTTATCAACATGCTTTTTGTAATAGCGACCTCCCTATGACTTGTTGTGCTGTGTTGTAGTGTTGTTATCACTCGTCCACCACCGCATTTGTTTTTTAGTGCACGCACCCTCATGCAGCTCAGCGGCTACAAAAGAGCGCCTGGTTTCCTTTCCTGTTATTAAAGTTGGAAGTTGTGCCTCTTTCCTGTTCTGTGTTTTTCCTTCCTGTTTCGTCCTTTTTTGGCGTACGACATTTTTTCAAGACCTGCAACTCCTCCGCCCATTTCTCCCCGGTCTCCAGCTGCTTCCCCCTTGCTCTGTGTGACTTCAAGGGAGTTCCACTGAGCTTTGACGCTGCAACACCAAAAACGACACTTTCCTTCGAGCCGGCCTGCCCCGCCACCATCTCGACATTTGATGCTCACTCCCTTGTGCTTTCTCGCGCTCCGGTCCCCGCAATGGCGGTGCCTGAGAAAGCGGGAATGGATGCCAACAAGTGTTGCATTGCTGTAACTAGTGTGTTCCCTTGGTTTTGAGCTGCCAACAGCTGTACGTGGGCTAGTTGCTCGGTGCATATTATGCGCGACTTGATTATTTCTCTGTCTTGGGACGTGGCAATGTTTTAAGGGTTGCTGCTAGCTGACTGCTTCACTTCTAAAAGTCAGACAGTGGGAAGGTGGCTCACTGCTGTTGTCTTCACGTAGTCTGCGTCGTCGCAGGTGCTTCTTTTGTGTTGCTGCAGGCTTTCGGAGGTATTTATCCCACTTCTAATTTGTAGACGGTCCTTGTGTTGGGGCACAAATGAACGGCAGAATGCCTTTTTACTTTCTGGAACAACTGTTTATTAACAAAGTTAAATTGCGAATTATTACACGGGTACGTACTGTCCAGCGTCCAAGGTGCTTCATATGGTCCACCATGTGGATGAGGATGTGCGCATTGTAGGTCATGTCATGTTCTGCACACCATGAAGGCTTTGATATTCAGTCAGAAATTCTTCCAAAGCAATTTTCACACCTCTGATTTTGCTGGTCGCAGTGCGGGACTGCAAGAAGTGCCTTATCTGCACAAATTTTTATTTTATTTATTTATTTATACAATACTGCAGGCCGTTAAGGCCCAAGCAGGAGTGGGATAAACATACAGAGAACTCCGACGACCAGCAGAAGACGACGCCAACAGCAGAATGCAGTAGAAGTGATACGGAGCATGAAAATAAAACAAGTCGCAACAAACAATAGTTAACGGTCAAGTACTTGTTCAATGGCGGAAAGCACATTTTCGGGTACAAACACATGAGGGGGTAGGTTGTTCCATTCTGCTATAGTTCGAGGAAAGAAAGAATATTTAAAGTTATTGGTGCGGGCAAACAAAGGAGATAATTTATGCGGATGGCAATGCCTTGTTACTCTAGTTGTTGAAGGTTTCACATACAATGAAGGGTCAAGACAGAACTGAGAATGGTAGAGTTTAAAGAGGAATTTAATTCTTGCTAGCTTTCTCCAGTACTCTAAGGGTTTGATCTTGTTGATTCTCATTAATTCAGATGGGGAGTCATTTCGTCGGTTCCGGTTATATATGAAGCGAACTGCTGATCTTTGAATCCGTTCAAGTTTGCTAATGTCTTTTTTAGTGAAAGGGTCCCAAACCTCGCAATTTCATCTAGTTGTCTTTGTAGGAGAAATAACAGCCATTCCGCTCACTCCAGCTCGCTCCCAGATATCATATCTGGGGGTGACCTTGTGAACCTCCTCGTCTCCCAGACTTGTGTGAGCTGCCTAAGTTTTTCTTTCAATAATCTAAGGGACGTAGTTTCCAGTGTTGTAGGCAAAGTGTTTCTTGTGGTTAAGCCACAATAATGCGGCTGTACATGCGAACTCGTTTCACATGGCTTGCACGTAGTCTACAACAGGTTGGTTGCAAAAAGTGAAAAATGAGAACAAAAACAACACTTATGACTTCCTAGGAAGGCACGCCTGTCTGTTGTGCCTTTTCTGCATGCTTCACGAGGTACTGATGAGTCCGTAACTTTGCTATAAGTCTCTGCATAGGGTACACACTGGTGTGTCCTGTACTCTTCTCTACTCTTTCCCCACTCTTGCTCGCACCATGCACAGCTGTGGCTTTAAACTGAGTCGTGTTCGTTACCATGCATCGTGCCACGCTGTCCACTGTACAAGGGCCAAGGGATGTTTTGTCCCAACCACTCTGGGAAGTCCACAAGAGATACCCTCTGACGACGGATGATTCATGGTTTTTGTAAATGGATTCAGGACGCTGCTCTCGTTTGGTCTCTTTTTCCCCTAACCACAAGCCAAACTAAAGCAACATTTGAACTTTCTTCGTAAGACAGTTCGTTGATCTCTATTAGCAAAGTCCAGGCATCATTTCCTGATGACTCGTACAAGGGGACGCCATCAGTATTCCATGCTAGCATTCTATCATTTGGAGTAATCTGAAAACTGTTGTATGTGGCGCTTTCCATGGCCCCCCAATATAATAGCAAGGACCACTGCGGTGGTCTGAAGTTTTCCCACTGAGAAGGAGCCCGGTCACAGAATTCATGAACCACCTCAGGTTGCAGTTTACACCTTTAGTTTACAGGTGGCTGTTTTAATCCCATCTTAACTTTCAGGTTATTTCTTGAAACCTCGCCCAAAGCACGCAAGACAGAGTCTTCGTTTGATCTGGTAGCAGAGTGGTCATCTCCTGGCACGACCGCAAGCTGATTTTCATTTGCTATTTGTCGGCTCAGCCGCAAGTCACATGGCAAGTTGTCTGGCAAGTCTTCCCTTTCAATACACATATTGTGAAGTGTACAACATGCAACTATAAATCTGGACATGTTGTCTACGGTAGACAGGTCTAGACGCTGTATCTGCCGTAATGGGTAAGCAGCGTCGCCAACAACCTGAAGAGTGCTGCCACATATCTCAGGCAGAACCTTGGCAACTCGCGACCTCTTGAAGATCCTTGCATCGTGGATCTTGCTCGGTGACCCAGTCCTAACCTCAAGAAATTTCTTCTTATGGTCACATATACCCTGAAGAGTTAGGGACAAGTAATGGTGCCTGTTTATGTAAACAGAGTGCACCTTGCCTGCTGGACATCTGATGGCTATATAGCTGCCATCAATACAGCCGGAAATCCCAAAACCTGGAAATAAGGATGTAACAGATGCTTGAGCCAATGCATAACTAACATAACAGTTCGGTTCGGCCGTGGCCGACTCTTCATGACCTTATGAAGCACATCATGGACAACCTTATAGGCAGTACAAACAATTTAAGCAAGATCACTATACGAGGCTATTTTTGAACGCGGTGATGCCCCGCATGCCGCAGGGCATCACCACAACTATACTCTGGCCTCGTGTGAGTTTTGCTTCCGATCACAGTGCCTCTTTCTGAAAAAGTTGGAGCAGTCTGTGAGAACAGGTCTTTAGGCCTCATAATAAATAACCACTCGAGAAGAACAAGTACAGTGAGCATATTCTGAAGTCCCCATTTTGCCAGCATACTCGGAAAGCTGCCCTGTTAGTCCAACGTGTTCATGGGAAATCCTCAAGCTGCAGTGTGTTTTAAATAAGAGAATATATACCGTATAAACGCGTGTAAGGGCCGCACTTTTTTTTCCGAATTCAAGGGCCAGTTTTTGGGGTGCGGCCCATACATGTGTTGTGCAAAAATGTTTTTTTTTTTTGTAAGTAAAAACACTCAAATCAGGGAATGAGCATCATTTGTTCTATGTTCAATCGTCACTCGCGGAGTATTTCGACTCTTCGAGTCGCGCAGCATGTCCGCTGTCAACGCGTAGCTCCGCTGTCAATGCGTGCCGGCACAACTCTTTTTTCCTGATCTAGGAGAACAATAGGTTTGTTGTCCAGTGTTCTGGAGGCAAAGGTTGTTACAAAGTATAAAATCCTTAATCAGTAGGCCTCTGCTGTTGGTTTTGTCGCTGCCCCAAAAACTGGAGTGGGCGTTAAAATCTCCGACCATCAAAAATAGTTCTGGTAGTTGCACTAAAAGGTCTTCTAAGTCTTGGATTGTTATTTTAAGATGTGGTTCTATATAAACGCAGCACACTGTGATTGTTTTAAATGTGTGCAGGATCGCTGCCATAGCTTCAAATCCAGTTTTAAGCTTGTGTTCTCGGGCTGCGATTCCACTTTTAACTGTGATGGCTACACCACCCGAAAGCCGACTCACCTGCTCTCAGTCGCGGCAGAAGTTATAGTGTTTCAGAATGTTTTCGTGTTTAGAGCCTAAACTTGTCTCTTGTAAACACATGGCAACAGGTGAATGTGTGGCTAGTATTTATTTATTTATTTATACAAATACCTCACAGGTTCCACACTTCGAACATTGTGTGAGAGGAGGGGTTAGAATATTTAGCTGACAAAAGATGGTGCAAAGTGGAAAAGCATAAAAGTAAACAATATTAAATACGTTGGACTGCAAACAATTATCAAAACGTACTTGAAAGAAAAACGTATTATATTGACACAGAAGAAAAAACAGCAAACAAATAGCGGCACTGCATGGATTCAACTACACATACTAACACAATTTATGTACTATATCATGGATGCATAAAGGTGGTCAATTGGTTTTTGAACATCAATGGGTCACGTATGGTAGCAATGCAATCCAAAAGACCATTCCAACACTTGATAGCACGTGGCAAAGCAGAAGAATTAAACGCGAATGTTCGGCCAAATAGATGTTGGAAGCTAAGATTATTATATAGGTGACGTGAAGTGCGCATTGGGCGTGTAAGTGGCAGTGTGGACGCATGACGACTGTATATTAGTTTCTGTAGTAAGCAAAGAAGTGCGATATCCCTACGTGTCTGTAAACTTGTTAGCGATAAAGATAACTTGATTTTTGTTACGCTAGAATGACGGTTGTAGTCGTGAGAAATAAAACGCGCTGCATGGTTCTGAATTGCTTCGAGGGAATGAATTAAATAAGCCTGATGTGGTGATCAGATAGCTGATGTATATTCTAGTTGGGGACGGACAAATGTTAGGTGTGCTAGCTTGTGGGTAGAAACAGGTGTGCTATGAAGATTTCTCTTCAGGTAGCCAAGCGTGCACGATGCTTTGGCAGTTATGTTTTGAATATGTTCCGCCCAAGATAGATTTTGAGGTCAGATAAACGCCGAGGTATCTATAGGAAGACGTGCGGGTTAACGTGACACTGTTAGGAGAATAAGTGAATAGCGAGTTTGAATGCTTCCGGCTAACTGTCATGATTTTACATTTGTTAGTATTAAGTGTCATTTGCCATGATGTGTACCAGTTAGTTACGCCTTCAAGGTCCTGCTGAAGAATTGCATGGTCAGTGGTTGAGCGGATTTGACGATAAATTATGCAGTCATTGGAGAACAATCGGACTGATATCTTTATATATATATATATATATATCTTTTATGTTGTTTAGGTTATGTAAGAGTCCCCTACAGTTCCAGTGTATGAATGCCATGTTGTATTATGTAGTTAGTAGAGAACTAGGTTGGGTTTTCGGGTGCCCTTATTCGGGGCTTCTCTTTTTTTTTTTGTCAGTCTAAGGAGCACCGCCGTCTTTCCGACGTCGACGGCACAGGGCTGCCTTGACTTGTGTCCATCGCATCCTCCGATACGCTGGACGAACGTGTGAGACGCACGGTTGTTTTCGTGTTCGGCCTCTCCCTGTGAGGAGGGGCCTTGGGGTGCGTTGACCTGGAGGTCCGCACGGCCTGTTTCGTGGGTGGTGGCGCAGCACTAGCTGCAGCCACCGGGGGCACGGGTGGCCCTGCTCCAGGCTCACTGTGTGCGGCCTGGCTAGGTGCCGAAGGGTGTTGCGATGCTGTGCCCTGTTGCTTCCCTGAAGGTTATGTTGACTGTCACAACTTCCTTTTCTTGTTTTCAAAATGGGCATGCACGTGAGTCTGCAGGCTGGCTGCCCTCACAATTAACACACAGGTGTGGTACAATTTCACATTTCTCTGAGTCGTGTTCATGGTAAGCACATTTGGCGCATGTTAGTTGGACTCGGCAGCTCTGAGAGCTGTGGCCGCACCTTTGGCACTTGAAGCAACGTCATGGATTTGGTATATATTGTCTGAGTTGGTGTTCATATAGCCTATTTCTACGGAGTCTGGGAGGATGCTGGATGCAGATGTCAGGACAATGTATTTTGAGGGTACTTCCTTATTGTCTCGTCTCATTTTCATCCTGTATACATTAGTGATGTTTGTTCCTTTAAGCCTTCCAGAAGTTCTTCGTCGGTTACATATTTATGGTGATCGTCCAAGATAACTCCCCGAACAGTGTTCTACGAACGGTGTGGGCTGATTGTGATTTCTCCAAAGGTTTTTACTACTTGAGACAGTTTTTCTTGTCGATGGTTGTATAATATTTCTAAGAGAAGGTCGCCATTTGCTAGCTTTTTGGTGTTATATCCTTCTCCAGTGGCATCTTTCAAGGTCTTGGTAACAGTGAATGGAGATACGAGTCGAGCAGTCTTGTCCTCATCTTTGCTGTGAACAACATGGAAACGTGCGAATGTGGTTGCGTTCTTTTGTGAAAAATTTCGGTGTCTCGGTGCACCCTCTTTTCCGAGAGGGATCAGTGTTAAAAAAATGGGAAGCCATAAAAAATGTTCGGTGTTCGGCAACAGTGCCAGCCGCCCACCATGGAGCCCAACATGGGGACGGGGCAGGAACGTAAAAACAAGTCCTGCCCACGCCAGCTGTACACCACCGCTATAACCTAGTATGGCGAGACACAGGTTTGTCAGCCACACAAAGTTAACCCTCGCCGCCAGGAAACATTACACAAGCAACATCACACATTAAGTTAGAGATGACCCTTATGTTATAACAGATGCACTATCTATGGCCTCCCTTATTTATGCTTGCTATTTGCTGTTTTCAGACAATGGACTCCATGAACATTTTGCTGCACAGGGATAAACTGCACATTTCTCAGCTTTGGTCAAAGTTCGATGTGCAAGGAAGCATTATTTTACTTCACAGTAATCGGTGTCATTTCCAGTATGAATAATCAGGACTTCTTTGTCCAGTTCATTAGAGAGACGCTGCTTTTTTACTGTTTCTTGCTGCAGCAAAGTGGGTGGACGACCCAATGCAGGCTTGATTTTTCCATGTTTCAGTGCTCCATACCGTATCTGCTTTTCAACGTTCTTATTTGCAGGCACCAGCCATGTTTTTCTGTCCCTGGGCTGTTTTGTGGTTGCAAGGCTATGCTTTGCAGCAAACTTTGTCAGGTCTTCGTCTATTATCTTTTGCTTCTCGGCAGTTTTCTCTGAAAGCTGATTAATCAGCATTTGGAAAGTAGACCCAGCTTTCACTTTCAGCACGTCAGTTCTTTCTGCTGATATTTTTGGTGTGGAGCCTTGCTGAATGCTCTGCATAATATGTTAAGCACTGGCCCTTAAGGAGCCTGCATCATCAATTATAGCATCGTCTTGGCTGCCATCTTTGGAAGGACAATTGGAGCAGCTGGCCTGGCTGCTCTGCATCTGGCATGACTGTAGCGCCATTAATGCAGTAGCATGCATGTGCTTGCACATGTGTGCATGCCTTGCATGGTCAACACATGTGCATGTGTACATGCTCTGGCAAGCCTCCATGAAGCTCGCAGCCACTGCACGATTTGCTAGTCCTTTAATTGCACTGTGTGCTTGAAGTTCACCAAGCTTTGCAACTACATACCACTGGCCATCTCCCACTCTCTCTGTTCTGTACTTAGAAAGCTCAATCCCCAATTTATTTTTCCTAAATAGGGCAGATTTGCGGTGGTCTGCTCCTCCTTTCACAAGTGCTGTAGCTCTGTTGTAAAGCTTTTCGGATGTGAAATTAAAAAGTACTTTGATTAATCTATCCAATCGCCCATTTACCTTGCCACCAAAGTGAGATTACTTCAGTGTCTTGTGCATTGACTCCAAGTGAATCCAATGTACTGCCGGTAGCAGTAAGTCCACTGACATGCCCTCTTTGCGTATGTTTTCTCAAGATATCTGCTGAAGCCATCCAGCCCTTTGAGCTCCTTTAGAGAAAGGCGATTAAGCTGCCGCTGTTTGGAGTGGATACCAAGAGATGCAGGGAGCAACTGTTGAAACTCCGTCTCATCTGTGCACTTCATCAGAGTGTGCAGGTTGTCTCTTATTGTACTCCTGCTGTCTTTGTGACTGTATTCAGGCGTGTGCTCCAGTTGTGTAGCACATGCCAGCTGCAAAGCAGTAGACTCTTTAAGGGACCCATCACCTGCTCCCATGCATTGCCATAAACAGGGGCATCATCAGACATAAATGCCTGACACTGTATTGTTTTTTTCTTTGATGGCCTCGCAAAACCTCACCGTGGTGCCCATGTTCACCCTTTTTGAAATCAAGTTGGCACACGGGATACGAGATCCATCTTGAGAAATTTTGAGCATGTTTGTCAGTTGGAATTTGTACTTATTTGTGCCATGGGTGGAGTCAGTGCACAGTTTCGCTGCCCCCAATTCTTAAAGGAACTCTCGTTGTGGGAACGTCATTAATGCTAGCTCAAAGTCACCATCATGACTGTTGGGGTCACCCTTCTTCCTGTAATACAACAGTGGTGACTCATTTTCTGTCCTCATTTCTTCGACCCATAATTCAACACTCTTAAAATCGTCTGGATCTGTCTGCTCTGTTTTGCCAGTCCTAAACTTATCTGCAATGTTACGGAGGTCCTTAGTTGTCACAAGTTGCACCCGTGAGCTTGATCCACTCGTGCCTGCTCGGATGTTGTGCACAGTGGTTTTTGCTGGCACTCCTTCTGCTAACCAACCTGTAAATTGCACAGAAAAAACTGTTAACATCTCTGGTACATCTACCTACAGCCATATAATAAAGTGACAAATACTTCTGGTTGGACCGCCGTGGTGTCTCAGTGGTTAAGGTGCTCGGCTGATGACTCGAAGGACGCGGGTTCGATCCCGGCCGTGGTGGTCGCATTTCCGCAGCCCCTCACTACAGTGTCTCATAGCCTGAGTCGCTTTGGGACGTTAAACCCTACAAACCGAACAAGCCAAACTTCTGGTCAGATTCCTTCATCTTCAGCTTTATTTTTTTTTCACAGGTGACACAAAATTCATCAACTTTCATTTCACTTTTGTGGCACTGCAAAGCACTCGACAAAATGATTGTTTCACAGCGAGATGGACTTTATTTTTATGAGCTTGAGTGTTTAAACACGCATACTGCAATGCACAACCAGGAAGTTAGATACAGCGTGTTATAAATGCAGAATATAACACCACTGAAAATGTGGACAAGAAAAGAGCGAGGACATTTGCTTCTCATCCTGTCCCATTTCATTCTGCCTATTCAAAAAATGCACCGATTCGCCTGACAGCAACCTTTAAAGAAGTAGAGACACTACATTTTTGCACGCAGTCTTTGTTTCTTTGGACTTGTGCACAAGACAATAGTGTGCACGAGTCACAATGTAGAATTCACTTACGCCAAGTGAATAATTTCAAGCTGTTTCGGTTTCAACTCCCAAATGACTGCTGCTAAGTCAGAGACGATTGGAGGGCATGCCAGTCATGCATAAACTGAAATATAAATGCTTCTTGTTCGTTTTTTGTGATTTCAACTGTTGTGCAGGCTTGTGTTTTGTATTAGTGGTTTTTGAGGAAAGGAAATGGCCCAGTAACTGCCTCGCTTTCACCATGGACGCCTCAACCGTGCCATGAGGGAAGGTGGAAGTGAAAGCAGCAAGAGAAAAAGAGGTGCCATAGTGGAGGGCTCCGTAATAATTTCGACTGCCTGGGGACCTTTAACGTACACTGACATCGCACAACACATGGGCATCTCTTGCATTTTGCCTCCATCGAAACTCAGCTGCCGCAGCCAGGTTCTAACCCGGGTACTCTGGCTCAGTTGCTGAACACTCAAACCGCTGAGCCACTCCTGCGAGCGTTACTGATGAAGTGCCAAACCAGTCAAATAATTTGAATTAATGAACGTTCACTGCAGACGAACCTGTCTTATGCGAAAAAACATGCCCCTTATACAACCGTTAGACTGGTGGCGTTGATTTTATCAGCAACAAAATGCCTACGCTTTCGACAGGCAGCCAAAAAAAGAGGCTAGCATCGGGCGCAATTGTCATTCAAGACACGTTTCATGGAGCTCAAGCTGACTTCTTACGAATGAAGTTCAACGTCAGCCGATTGAGCGACAGACCTAGGATAGTCAGTGAAACCAGCAGAAAAACAAAAGAACAGACATTGGAGTAGTTCAGTGCTAGATGGCATTCCTAATCAGTTTCTGTTCAAAAAGCTGGACCCTTTGCACAAAGCATCTATGAACTAAATGGCATGAAGTTCGTACAGACTGTGCTGTACCTGCGATGTGCCATGGATCAATTGTTTCTCACCCTTCCATGCAACCCAGTAGGCTCAAGTGAATTGCACTAGAGCCAGATACAACTCGAGAACGAAGTGGCAGATGGCCCTCAAAGAAGACCCTCCAGTCAGTGGTGCCAGATGATTTTCATCAGTTAATCCAATTAAGCCGCAACTAATCCCCTTTCATCTGCCATCCTCCTGCAATGCTACCCCCTAGGCTTAACCATGACATCATGAGAATTAGTCGACGCCATTGGCTGGCAGGCTTCATTTGAGGGGCATTGGCCGCTTGGTCCTTAACTCTTTCCTTACCACGGGAAAAACGACCATTTTTCACATGTCTCAGACAAATTTTTTTTTTAGAAAAGGTGTGATAGATAAAATTATATAAAATGCATAACAATAATTCAGATAGAATGCGCTTTATAATGAAATTTATTTGAACACATATTCTGCTTGAAATGCTGTGAAAAAAAATCAGTAAACACAACAAAAATTAAAAAAGAAGAAAAGTTTTGTGTTTATATGACAATAACTTTCCAAACACTTGTACTAAAAAAATTCTAGAAACTACAAAACAATGCAAATTCTTTCTAAAACATGGCATTAAAGTTTGAAAATTATAACTTGAATAGTTTTCGAGCTAGAATTTTTTTCTTCATGCCTCTTGAAAAGGCTCGTTTGAGAGTGCCCTTTATATGATTTTTACAGTCCAACAAAAAAAAATTGGAAGTGTAATGTTATGCGCCAAACGAAAGCTTGGTAAGCGTGGTTTAAAAAATACAAATCAAAACTTATTTAATTTACGTCAAAAATTAAAAAAAAATATGAAACACAACAAGTATAGGTGTGATATTGCGATATATAGTATGCGATAAGTATAGCTGCGACGTAGCTGCAGAATCGAAATCCGACGTTACAACATCTTCGTCCGAGTCACTGCTGCTCGGAGGATCTTGAAAATTAGCTGCAGAGACTGGAGAATCACGTGCAGCGGGACTCTTCCGAGCGCGCGAAGCGCCCGACCTCGACGCGACGCCATCCTCACCGCGTATTATGTCGCAATAAGCCTATGCTCCAAGGGCACTTCAAAAATGCACGACTGGCGGGGAAATTACGAACTAGGCCGAAAATGGAACTAACCGTCTGAACAACAAACCAGATGCGCCCGCACAAGCGGACAGGAAAAAGAAAGCGAAACTATCAGGCCAACGTTCCGGGATCGGTTTGCGCAGTTACAGCGTCTGAACCAAAATCCGACAATGCAACATCGTCACCAGAGACTGTACTACTCGTAGCATAGATAATAATTGCAGTCAACGCAGTAGAATTGCGCGCAGCAAGGTTTTTCCGAGCGCGCGCCGTCTGCGCGCCCGACGCCATGCACGGAGCGTCAGCGCCGTACCCTCCGCTTCAAGGGCGTTTTAAAAATTCGCGCGTCATGGGAAAATTGCTCTCTACGCAGAAATCGAAACTGTAGTCTCTGGAGAACAACTTAGATGGCGCCACATCACCGTAACGGCTACAATGAGTAGCTTCGGTTCGCACAAACAGACCGGAACGAGGAATCTGAACGCACAGGCGAGCGTTCTGGGCTCTCGTTGCCCAGTTTGGGCTTCGAAACAATACCTGACGATACAGCATCGTCGTCAGGGTCCGTGCTAATCGATACATCAAAAATATGTGGTGCAAACGAGTGGAACGGGGTTTTTTCGAGCGAGCGCCATTCCCGATGATGACGGCTTGTTCGGAGCGCCCGACGCCGCACACCCAACTTCAAGTGCGTCTCAAAAATTGCCGCTTTTTGGCAAAAATATAAACTAAACAGGAAGTTGAAGTTTAATGTGTGAACAACAAACCGAATGACTCAGCAAGTCCGTAGCGGCCGCGGTCGCGCTGCCGTAGCGCTTCGAATTTTTCGATCACCGGTGATCGAAGCACAGTGGCGTGGTAACGAAAGAGTTAAGCTGTGTCCTACTATAACTTCTTCCGCCCCCTCGTTTTGTGGGTCATGCCTTTTCCCACTTTACAAATGGCATTTTCGTGTGGTCCCACCTATTTTGTGCCATAGATGCATTACAGGAGAATGAAAATTATTGAAGTGATCACTCGAATTCAATGAACAATATCTTCCCCCTAAAATACATTTCTATTGCACTTTTGTCTCCCATTTATGAAGGGTTGGTGGAGTGTAGCTTCTAAACGTTTTCACATTCCAGTACAGTCAACACTGCATGCACAAATGCTTTGTACAAGAGGAGTGGCTAACCTGCAAGCACTCTGGCCTCATCTTGGGACAATCTTTGGTGGCAGGCCGTAGTGTTTCTTTTGAAACACTCCACATACCTTGCCGTCTTTCTCTGTGACCTCTAGAGTAGCAACGCAGTGTTTGCCGATCCACTGGACTGCATGCACAAAAGCTTTGTACAAGAGGAGTGGCTAACGTGCGAGCACTCTGGCCTCATCCTGGGACAGCCTTTGGTGGGAGGCCTCATTGAAGTGCCCATAGTGTTTCTTTTGAAACACTACATATACTTTGCCATCTCTCTCTGTGACCTCTAGAGTAGCAAAGCAACGTTTGCCGATTTTTCAGCTTCCTTGCCCCTTTTTCTGCCTTTGGCGCTGGTCTATAGGAAGCTCTTCATGCGAGCCAGAACAGTGGCAGTGCAGGTAGCGTTCAAAAACCCTTGGTGCACATTCCTTTTTTCCTGTTGAAGCTATAAAATGGCAGCAAGTTTTGCTTTCTTCTCCGTCTTTCCAGGTGCGAAATTCTGAAGCGGAAAGATTGTAAACATAACCAAGCACTCCACATAGTATTAGTTAACTATTGGTGCGAAAGCACTATTCCAAACTGTAAACCCAGAGCAAGATCTTACGATGTATGTGGGTTTGTGCCAAGAGCATCGCAACGGCGACATAGCAACCACAGCCTCACAGCCGCATTATAACATAGTTATGACACGATGCCAACATATGATGTCAAGTCCATGACCACTCATGACTATAAAAGAAATAAAAGAAAAAAAAAGAAAAAATTGAGGCGTGAACAAAGGTGTGCTTCATTTTGATAAAAATGTGTACACAATGATAGCGCATGAATAACGGCATAAGGCATCCTTAGAAAGCCAA
This sequence comes from Amblyomma mixtum, assembly GCF_055824585.1. Classification (NCBI taxonomy): domain Eukaryota; kingdom Metazoa; phylum Arthropoda; class Arachnida; order Ixodida; family Ixodidae; genus Amblyomma; species Amblyomma mixtum. Next base: position 36,932,748 of record NC_143015.1, read on the forward strand.
CAGTAAAGTAACAAGACAAGGCAATGTTCATGCAACTCTGCTTTTGCACGTTTATAGAATTTCAACAAAACTTCTCTGTCAATTTTTTGTGTATCACACTACTTGCATTTTTTGAAAAGCAAGGCCAAATTAAAGTTTGTACTTTTTGCATACACTAATGAAAAATGCATGTGCTGTGGAGTGGGAACACATGCAATACTCTCACACTACTACTGGTGCTCTGCCTCTGCCAAGTGCACATGACAATCATGGATTTAGCTGCAAATTTTTTAGCCTTTTTCCTGCAGTGCAGAACTGCGTTTCCCACCTTTTTTATTGCTATAAATTTATCAGTTATTCACTTACGGTTTTTTCCTGCTACTAGCGCATGGGGAACAATTTTTGGAGAAAATTAAGTGCAGGTTAAGGGTGACAAAATGCTTCGGGCATAGGTCGCACAAGAACGGCCGTGCCTTACTACATGTCAGCACTTCCTTGTCTTTTATATGTTGCAAAGCTCCTTCCCCATGAATACTCTTGATGTGTTTTTTTAAATCGCTAGTGTTGGAGAACACTGTTGCAAAACTTGCACCACTTCCGTTCGGAATTTTTGCCAGTGGCCTCTAAAGCAGCGCCATAGTACGTGTCTGTCTCCATGCTCAAGGCAAAAGGAAAAGAAAAAACAAGTGAGCAAGAGGTGCACCTTGGGATATGCGCACCAATCGTACCAAGAAACGCGGCGCGAGCAAGGATTTTCATGAAGAGTTGAAATTTTCTCTGTCGGTTGAAGCACAGTGTTCCCCAAAAGTCCCCACAGAGTGGTGTAGCGTAGCGCAGTGACGTCCGTTCTCGGTTGGCCAATCACAACGAGGATCATCTTCCTGTGATTGCGCCCTCCGGATCATGGGAAGGCACGAAAAGTAACGAACGAACGGAGTGCTATTTGCACTGTACACACACCTCTGAAGGAAAGATGAACAATGGCTGTACGGTTCTGAGCTAGTTCTGAGTGGTAGCGCGCGCCACCTTGTATCAGTGATACGTACCTGCAAGCGTGTCAAGGATCTCTGAGGCCAATGCAAAGCGCCGCTGCCCTTCACTGTGCTCACCATAGATTATTTACCCTGACTCTGCAATCTTTTTAGTAATATTCCTGATGATTCCCTGACTTTTCCCGGCGTCTTAAAAATCTCTGACAATTCTTGGCTTTCCTGGTCGGTAGACACCCTGGGGAAACTTCCGCATCTGCTTTGTCTCATCAGAATCTGCTACAATGTGCTATCTTATGCTTAGTTCACACAAAAATATGCAGCGTACAAAAATACGATAAGTAAAAGAACACGTGTTAAACAAGTTTAGCAAGCTTTCACAGGTGCTGCATTTTTTTTTCGCATCAGCTTTTCTTTACTTGCAGACCTGCTGCATTCTCATTGCTATAAAGCAATTCAGTAGACCGGCCATCATTTCTTCTTTGTGATCCAAATAGGGAAAAGAAAAGTGGTAGCTTTCTAGCATGCTTCCTACTGTCAACTCGTAGGCTTTTCTGTGAAAAGTATGCTTTTGAAATTCAGCCTTGGATGCTTGCAGTAGGTGGAAAATGGTCTTACTGGGGTGCGATGTAAGCCTTCAGTTTTGCACTCAACTAGGGCACTTTCCTTTAGAGACTGAGCAGTGGCTCCTCCAACAAGGCACTCACTACACTTTGAGCATGTTGTAATGTTTGTAAGTTTCTGCACATAAAACCGGTGAGGTAATAAATTTTACATTTAATAACCTGTGGGGCTTTGCGCATACATGATAAAAAAAACTTTGGCACACTCATCTTCAGCTTTCGCATCAACGAAGCCATCCAGTTTTTGTTTTAATCGCTGAAGTTGTCTTTTCTTCAGTGTCAACTTAAATGCAACCTTAATATCAGTCAGTGTTGGTGCATGTGTATTACTGGCGCTTTGCATTTCGCAGTTGTCAAACTTTGGCGACTCGAGCAAACTGCACACTGGGAGCATGTGATAGAGTTGCAAGAAAGTGGGCATAGAGGGTGGTCATTTTGACCACTTGCCTGCCAGATAATTTCGAAGAAGTGCTCAAGCACGTCCTTATTGAACTTGCCTATCAAGACACACCTGAACCCCCACTCCTTAAGCAGGTACCGAGACAGTTCCAATGCAGATGAAATTGACAGACAGTCCATCTGCGGTGTGCGCGGTGAGTCAGTTTGCACGGGAAGTCATTTCAGATAATACATCTTGCTCCCACTTGCTTAGTCAGTACAATGCAGCTAAAACTGGCAGATTTTTGCTCCCTACAGTAATGCCTTCTTGGTGGTAGTTTTGCTTGAGGGCGTCAAAGAGGGCATTGGGTTTTATGGTGAACTCCGTTGTCCCTTTCACATTTTCTAATCCTTGCATGCCTCTCCTCGAATAAAACTCCAGCCCTTTTGCTCCGCCCCAGATAAACAGATGGGTTGCCAGCTTAACGCGTATTTTTTCAGTGTTTTTTTGGATTGATGTGGGAAAATGGTAATTAGGACAGACACGCACCAGATCGAGTTGCTTCGAATCTTCTACAAACAATCTGTCTAGTGCGCTCAGTGCGCCCATTCACCATTGACAAGCAAAACCTGTTGTTGATGCAAATGATTCAGTACAAATTTGAGGCGGTGAGACGCATTGGGAAAAACAAAAACATTGCGCTTGTTGTCAGCAGGATGAGTAAAGACATGGTTAGTGTGTCGAAGAGCCCGACTCGCTCAACTCTTTCCACATTAAGCGATTAGTAGCTGCTGACACACACAATTCCATCGACCAAAGCGCCAGCTTCCTCCAGGAGAAATGTTGCTTTTAGTATGAGCTGTGCAAATTTTGTCCCTTTTTTTAGGATCCTTGCTCGCAAAGACAGCAATTGGCTGCGAGTAATGATCCCCAAACGATAGAAAAATGAAAACCGGTTCATGGTCAACGAGGTCATCATCGGTCATCACATTGTCACCAAAATCGCTGAATCTACAATAAGTCATTGACTTATAGTGCATTTAATCTCTTTTCTCACCTGCATTTCGTCGAACACTAAAATCTGATGCCGCTGGAACTCGTCCTTGGTGGCCATTCTTTTCTTAAATGCCGCAGAAAATTGCATGTCAAACCCACACTCCACCCTCACGAAATGTAAATACTTTTGCACTGTTGCGACACAGGGAAGCGGCAGAACATCAGTTTCTCAAAGGAAGGAGTCAGCCGATGGGCTGCGAATGTGGTGCAACAGACACAGCAAAAGCCAGCCTTCGGTGTAGTGCCGGCGCTTTTTATTTTCTAGCTTGGCAGCTTCCAAGCACTCTTTCACTGCTGTCATCTGTATTCCTGGTGGCTGAGCTGTGAAAGGAAAGCTTCAATTCAAAGTCTTGTCCAGGAATTGTCTGTAGGTGCTCACGAGTTTGCTTAAGCTCGGCAGTGAGGATCTTCAGCCGGTTGCAAAGCAATTCTTTGGTCTTTTGAGGGCATAGTTTGTACGTTGCAAGTTTTTGCAGTTTTGAAGAACAGAGAAATGAGCACCACTAGGCTTCAACTTGCATTGCTTCCCCATTAGCCTCTTCTGTCGAAATTGGAGTGTGTCTAAGAGGCTGAAGCACTTCTAGCAAACTGATTCACCCGCACTGAGGATTAGTGGACATTTCTTGTGGTGCCATTGTCAGAATCAAGAAACACACTTTGCGGCTCAGCTTCAGGATACTCTTTGGTGACTTCACGCTTTGGATACACTTTGACTTCACGCTCCAAAATAGTTTTATCGTAAGCCAAAGATCCCACACAGCTTGCACATTTTAAATCCTCCAAAGAAATGACTTTGCCGATCACCACTGCTCTCATCTCTATTTTGTTATCAATTTCGATGACTTTGGCAGCCATCAGAGAAGCAGCAGGGCAGATGGCGCCCCACGAGCACGTTGCTTCATTCGTGTCTGACGTGACGTCGTCCGCCGATGCAGCACGTGAGGTAACCGACAACAGCTGACTGGCAGATCTCCTGGAGCGAGCTAAAGGAGTGACATACAGAAATGCGTTTTGATAAATTATTCACAATGTTTACTAAAAGCAAGGTCGCTTATTTGCATTTAGGGTTTCAGCTTTTCTTTTTTTAAATTTGTTGTTATCAACAGGTTTGTCATTCATCCTGCTACAACAGTTTCTGAGAAGAATGTTAGTATCGCACCAAAGAGTATGTTTCAGTACAAATTCACACGTGTGGCCATCTTCACAGGCATGAAATTCACGGAGTCATTTGCTAGCAGATCCACTGTTGGCTCGGTGATGAGCTTACATTGGTCTGGCGCTCTCAAAAAGTCTGCATTCTTTGGGAGTTGTTCAGCTACGATGTAACTGTGTGCAACAACGTTCATTGCAAAAATTGCCGGGAAAGTCCTCAGCGATCCAGCTGCTTCACAAGATCATAGTTTTCCTGGTTGGGCTAATCTGTGATGGTCTTGCTGAGTCAGCGCTGACCTGCATTTCATGCAGTTCAGCCTCTTCAAAGCTGCGTGCACGGTGTATCCTGCAATGTGGACAAGGACAGGGAGAATGTTCTTTATCTTCAACAACGCTGCTGCCGTCACAACGAGATTAGGGGGAAGGGCGCAGTGTCCACAGATTTGTGCAGATGTTCCCACATTTTACTTTTTTTTTCCACTTGCACAGACTTATGAAGTTTAGGCAGTGTGTTTTGCAGTCGCAGTTTATTGTCGCCTGCATAATATAGATGTTATAAATATAAATAATACAGACAATATAAATATGAAGAAATATGATATTGTGCTTCAGCCAGCTGCTTGTACTTACGAAATAGTCTAAACTGTCCGTCTGCATCTTCCCCAGAAGAACATAGGAGAGATTGAGCTCATGGAAGCAGTACCGGGGTACCTCGGTTTTGTGCATGAGTTGTCTGGTGTAAAGAAGTATGCGTCTCTTTGGACAGGCTGCTGCTGTCAAGGCGTTTGCTGTTCCCCTTGTCAAGCCAGTCCAACAGATTATACAAGAATTTGTGGGGTTTTAAAAGGGAGGAATAAATACGTTCTTCCCGTGGCACAATTGAAAGCCATCACACCCCTCCCTGTGATCGGGTACGCTACTGAGCGCATGCCGATCACGGCAGGCTTTGCTCTGAATGAACAAAGGAACGACACTCTGGCTTACACAAAGAAGGCGTTTATTGCTACTACAACAATTGCGCCAGCTAGCAACAAAATGCGCTGAGGAATTGAGGACGTCCAACTCACCAGCACGGTTACGAGCGAATGTTCGCCCACGCTAGGGCAACGGATACTCTGCGGCCGAAAGGGATACTCTGCGGCCGAACGGGACGAGATGTGGGAGAATGTTCCTCCCCACAAGGCTTCACCAATCGCCCCACCTGCGAAAAGCGGAGTGCTGCACAGACATGATTGACGCCACAAAATCCCGAGCCGAAGAGGGCAGGGTTGCCACCGAGTTTGGAGTCAATGTTGCCAGATGGTGGCCAAAAGGTCGCCAAAAGTAGCCATATAATTTGAAATTTCACCAAAAAAGTCGCCACACTGATTTTTTACGGGTCCGTAGACTGAGGCACCCTTCAAGTCACTGTAATTATATTTATCGAGATACCATGTGCTGCACCTGCCCAGGCGGTGCCTCTCACAAACGCCACCACCGAAAGCATAGTCTGACAGCTGAGAGCGCACAGCTGACAGCGGGACTTGAAGCTGCTCCCGAGTTTCCCGGCTCATTCCTTTGGGGGTTCTGTACCGCTTGCCTGTCGCTCTGAGTGCCATTCTTTATAAATTCTTTAAACTGCACTGCTCAGCTACAACTAAATCCTTTTTGCCCGTAAGGTGCAGTCTTTCCGAACTGGGGTCCTGCTTTTGTTCTTTTATTAGGTATTCCCTGTCCACCTGCAGAAGGCAATCAAAGTTGTGCGAAGCTGGAGATCGAAGTCTCTGGTCGCTCATCTGCTCCGTCATAAGTCTGCCTTTGATACCCCCTTGGCTCTTCACCATCCTCATTGGTTTCCAACGACAGGTTGGCTGATGCATCTCTGGCTACCTGAGGTTCGGGAATCTGACTCATTTGAGGTGCGAGCTGGCATGTTCTAGACCTCGTTAAAGCTTGTACCACCTTATTTTTGAATTTCCAGCCCATCTCGTGAATCAATTGATCTGATCGATTCGAGAAGAGGTATGGGAACTGAAGAGGCACGTCCTTTGAAACCGCGGCCTCAGTTAACAGCTCTCCAAATGGTCCGCAAATCCTCACTCTAGCGATTAGTAGGCATACACTATGTTCTTCTACCGCCTGCTTATGTGACTTCTCCCGTGAAATCATCCGCTGTAACATAGGACGGATGGACAACGTCTATCGTTGTGGCGCTATCACGAAGCACTTGGCAATGTTTTCCATTCACCTGCAGCTCGTGCAAGTGTGGCCTAAGGATCTGTAGATTTTCGTTGTTAACATTGATGCACGAGAACACTAAACACTGCTTTCGACATTTGGCCGCAAAGTGCCCGACACCATTGCAGTTGTAGCCGGCCTACTAGCCTCAAACTCTCTTTTCCTGACTTTACCTGGTCCCTCTCTTTTTGGCTGTTCTTCAAGCTTTTCTGACGCTCTCTTCGGTGCCTCCGTTTGCTCAGAACTTCTAGTACGCTGCTCCTTTCTACTAAGCCCTTTATCTCACATTGCATTTCGAGCGTGTGACACACTCTCTTCAGTGCTCAACTTTCTGCGTGAAACGTACTCCTCTGGTAGCTCAGCTCTTTCAACTGTGTCAACTTTTTCCCTGTCTTGAACCCACAGTTTCACTGCCTGGGGAATGCTTCGGTAAAATTGCTCAAGGCAAAAACACAGATTTTGTCTTGGCTTTCATAAACCTCAACTCCTTTTAGCCATCTAGCAGGTTAGTCTTAAAGCCATACGCGAAATTCAGATAGCCCTCGCTATCGTTTTTGATTATGCTCCTGAAGCGCTGTCGGAAAGCTTCAGCTGAAAGCTGGTATCTTTTCAGCAGGCTGGCTTTTGCTTTCTCGTAATCTGCTGTGTCTCTCGTGCTAAGTCTCGCTATGACTTCAGCTACTTCACATGGCAAGAGGGTCAGAAGCCGTTTTGGCCATGTACTGCGAGCAAAGTTCTCCCGTTCACAAGTTCTCAAAATTGCCTAGGTACAGTCCTATGTCCTGACCGGTTTCGTACGAATGCATGTATGTGTTCATTCGATACGATTCTGCATCGCTTGCTCTTTCAGGAGTTCCAGCTCTCGCACTAACGCCATCTTTTCGTTTTTGTTTTCAAGCTGTAATCGCTTTAGTTCTCTTTCGGTCTTTTCAGCTTCCCATTTTTGCCGTTCCTTCTCTTTTTCCCACTCCCGATCAGCTTCCTCCTTACGCATTTTTTCCTCCTGGTCAGCTTTCTCTTTATGCGCTTTTTCCACCTGGTTGGCTTTCTCTTTAGCCTCCCATACCAAGTTCTATGTATCTGCAAGCTGATCGTTATTCTTGATGTGTTTAAGAATGATTTCGTACAGTTCAATTTTGGTGATTTTATTCGACACTTCTACTGACAGTTCCTCGCATATCACCAGCAAGTCAACTTCAACAATTTCATTAGTTCCATGACAATGCTTTCTCCGCTTTGGCTCCGCTAACTCAAAAATGTCATGAGATTAACCCCTCTCAAATGACAAACACCTGATTCCCAGTCAAGATTATTCTCTGAATCTAAGGCCTGGTGAATCCCATAGCAAAAGCCAAAACGCTCACTGTGGAGAAAGCACGATGTCGCACAGTCCATCCCAGCTGCTGCCAACCAGTGTTTGGGATGGAGGGGCCCTGAAGATGACTGACTCGTTCAGCCCCGCAAGTCCCGGCTCCGAAGGACGGTGTCGAACTCCGCTATGGTGGAAACTGTACAGAAGGTTTATTTTACATATTTACAGTCGAGATGGGAGTGCTTCGCTCACAAAATAACATCCCGTTAAATAGGCTTCGGATTCCCCAGATCCCTGACTGGGGAATAACGTTCGAAGAACGATGTCCAATCGCATGGGCAGATGTGGACACTAGTGGTCAGATGCAGACACTGGTGGTACCACCCACGGCAGGGGGCGGTGCTGATGCTCTCTCGCAGCTCGCTCGATCGGAAGGGGAAGACAGAGTTATCGAGCACTGATGCGTCACCTTGACCACTGCTGCAAGGCTTCTGTGCATTGCCTCCGCGGGAAAGGAGTCTCCCGTAGTCTCCTCACAGGTGAATGAACGTCCTCGAACTCCCCCGCCGGTGACGGATGACTGAAGCACGAGACCTCTGTCGAGGACACAGTCGCCTTTCAATCAACAGCAACCGCTTGACCTTGTGCAGCACCCCTCCGTCTAGCGACTCGAGGACAGTCTCGGCCACACTACCGCCGCCGCCATCGTCTCTGCTTCCACCGCTGCTGCCACCCTCGCCGCATCTTTCCTTTGCGATGAGTCATGTCCAGTACTAATTCTTCCCAGGCCCGTGTTCTCCGATCTTAACAACAGACAAAATGGGTGCCAACCCCATGTTGAACGCAAAATAGGAAGTGAAATGACCGGTTTTAGAGGCTGTGCCACAGTAATGAACGACCAAGTTCTCGCTGCTTCTGTACTGCAAAATCAAATAACCTGTGCGGTACTTTCAGTGCTGAAAATCAGTTTATGCAGCAGCTTTGAACTGAAAGCTTATTTTGAAAACATAATAAATTCGTAGCGTGGCTTTTTGGGCTTGTTGGTACATAGTTCCAGTACACGTTAGCGCTCGTGGTGTTTGTCTCTCGTATCTTGTGTCTTCGTCTTTTGCTGCACTACAGTGTATTAGATCGGTTAAAATAAGCCTCAGAGACGCAACGCCATAAAATGTGAAACTGTGAAACACAAACTCCACAAAGGTTGCATCTCAGAAACTACTTGAACCCTCTTCATTGACGGATGAAGACCCACTTCATCTGCTGCTGCATTCTTGGCAAATCGTGATTGGCGCTTGGCAGTGAGCTTTTGCTTTGAGCACCTTGGCTCCTGAAGCTGGCTCACGGTGGGGTTTTGGCTGTTGGCATTGCTCTCACTCTGTGCCTCCCTGAATGAAGGGGAGGAGTTGCAAATGTCCACAACCTTTTTACGTCAGTAGTGGAATGTACCCTGCAAAAGCAAACAGTGTTACATAATGTTCATCTGAAGTTGCTGTATGTACCATAAGTTGTGGTCTTGACTGGGCGTACAACTTCTCCTTTTTTGGCCTTCAAAACCTTCCTCTTCTATTTTTTTCTCTCCGTCTGTGGTCACCGCCTGTGGACAACCAGTGTTCTCATTATGATGGAGAATGGCTAGCTGCGTCCTAGTCATAAAAAAAAAAGGAAGAAGGGGTACAAGTACAAAGACTTGGTTAGGGTTACTCTACAGTATAAGTACGCAAACCAGCTATAAGTGAGCAACGTACCATACACACATCATGTCAGGTGAAAACGACTCAGACTTTGGGGCAAACCTAGTCAGCAGGCTGTGGAATGATTCTAGGCTGTATGTCTGCCCACTGGCTGAAAGCTTTAGCATGTCTTTCAGATGTGTCTTCTGAGATGCCACAGCAGCGAGTCTTGTGAAAGCCGGTGTGCCTGAAATGTTTTCAATTCTGAATGGATGCAGCTAGAGGCACAAAATAAAATAGGACTGTACCTGGCGAGAGCCACTTCCCATCTGGTATGCTACCTTGCAGACACCTTGGGTACGGGTCACCATGTTCAGAATGGACATTCATAACATCATTTTGCATGCCTAACAAAATACATTCATGATGTGCACTGATGTGTCCTGGCAGTGAAATTCGGTGTTTGAAAAATATTTCTGCCTCCTGTTAGATTAATGCACAAAATCAGATCTTGTTTGACATTAAAAGAGTATTGAATAACGCAGGTTATTCAATACTAACGCAGGTAACGCAGGAATAACGCAGGTTAACAAGTCACCACGGATTGTGGTGGAGCATATCACTCATTAGGTATGAAGGGTGATTCAAAAAACATGGGTTTCTTGAAACCACCAACCAAAAACTGTCTAATGCACTTTTATGTCCTAAATACTTCCACCTTTTTACTGGAGGCATCATGCCAATAGCACCTTTATTCCCCCTTCTCCATATGGCATCTCTTAGCCAGCATTCACTGTGTGCATGCACTCAGAAAATTGTGATTTTTTTCTCAAAAATGCTTGCTCATTCTTCAAATGTAATTATCATAGTACAAATTATTGTCAGTTCATTACTGTGATGACTTACTCTATGCAACGTGCCACGTGTGGAATCTGTGGTCAGTGCCAGGCTCTTGCGCTTGCATGTACTTTTTGACCCCCACGTGACGGTCAGTTGCGAGCGAAGTGATTTGGACATTTTGCGATCTGAATTCTTCCAAGCCTTTCACAAGACCATATTTTTCCATCGAGTGGTTTGATGGAACTTCACTGCCCTGATAATGGGATGCATCCAAGAATTATACTGGTAATAAAAAAGTGACAGCTCTGTCGTGTTTAGGTAACATAACAGTAGTTTAATTCAAATTGGTTACAAGTGACCGGCGTCTGGCCGTACTGCATACACCATCGTTCTGGGAGCGTCCTCTCTCCACGAACACACGCATGGCAGTTCGCTCTAAGGCGGTGGCTCCACCTCTTGTACTGCACACAACATACACAGTACTTGCAGGGGCGGTGGCGCCATCTAGTGCAACACACACAAGACGTGCATACCAGCAAGCTGGGTGCCATGCGAGGTGGTCACATTCAAAAAGGCCATAAAAAAAGACACCCACCTCTCCTGCCTGCACTTGAACAAAGTGAACAACTTTGCTGGAACAGGTGTTCATTAAGTTAAATCTTAAGTACTTTGCCAAGAAGCCTGGTGAATCGCGCCGTCCACCTCCAGCCAAGTGTACTTGTTCTTGGAGCTCCTGTAACACACTGGTTTTCACATGTAGCACGAGCTTGAAAAACTGAAGAAAGAAATCCGTCATATACACCTGCTGAAATATGGCTGATTGCCGCTGTACATTTTTCAACTTGTTTCACTATCCATTACTTCCAGAACAAGGAAAAACCACTGTAGCAAATGAGGTTGAATAAATTTTGATTTGATCTGCGTATGCCGCATGAAAACTTAATGTAAACTGACCTGTGCTTCCCAGCGTGTGACTTGCAAAGGTCTGGCCTACTAATTACCAGTTCTGCACTGAATGCTCACAATAAAAACGTCATGGAAAATGCACCTAAACCATAACATTCACCCCAAAAATTGTTCAACTATGCTGTTACTTTCTTAAGACGCAGAATTCGTTGCACACATGTCTGATAGCTGGCTGCGAGATAAACAACTGGTACAGGTAGTAGGACCGGTCTGACGGCACACAAATGGCCACTTGTTGTAGCAGCCGCGGTATCTTTTCGTGACTAGCCCCAGAAATGTATGTGGCAGCAGAGAGTAGAGCGTTTCCCGCTGCCTTTTTGCCGAACATTGGCTGTCTGGTCCAAAATGACATGTGGTGTTCAGCACAGATTGTACTCACAAAGAGTGCTGACCCAGAAACTCTTGTGGAGATCTTGCAGGTTGCTTGGCACTGCCTGCGGGCTTGAGACAACTCTAGCAAGTTTTCTTCACAAACACAATGAATTTCCGTTTGGTGTGACTGGCTGACTGGCATCCCCTGAGGAAACATAAGTAACGGCTCGTGTAATACATCCACAAAAAAGGTCAACTACAACTAGAACATAACACAGTGAAAGCCTGTTAATTCAAAATTCATTCATTTAAATTTCTAAGTCATTCGAACTGTGCGAAGTTTGTGCATGCTCCATTTGCAACTATGTACATACATAGCCCATTATTTCGAATGCAAATCGGCTCTGCACTGATCGGAACTATGCGCCACCGCACCTGGATAGCCTGGGCACACTGCCTAGCAGCACCACAGCCACATGTATGCTCCCCAGGGTGCGCAGGCTCTATGGATCTGTGGAGAGGATAAAATATTCATGCAAGGCTGAAAAGTGCTGGGGAACCAATGTTGGGGTGAACGAGAGAGGTGCTCAGCAGCATAAAAGTGGCATAGTGATCTAAGCTATGACCTCCGAGATTTGTACCAGAGTGTTGCTTGTAGTCACTGCTCTTGACCGAATCAGTAGCTTGCTCTGTTTGCTTTTGTTGCTGAGCGATTGATAACATGACCAGTGTAGAGATACAATGAATGAGGCTGATCAATCGCTTCCCAACCTCTCCAGCACTCCAGAACTGTGGTTACACATTTAAAGCGCGGCATGTGCAAAACATTTGCATTGCATTTTTTTCCCCCTATTTGCAGTGCTTTCTGTGTCCCATTCCACGTGATTGGTTGTAGCTGTAGCCCCAAGTTAAACCTAAGCAGTGTGTCACAGCACAGCACAGCACTTCATGAGAGGACTGAAATTGAGCCTGACATTGACAGCAGTCATGTATCAAATCAAGTTGACAAAAAACACGCTCAATAATTTAGAAGTTTGAGACAAGGAGCAGGACAGCTGGAAAATCTGGCAACATGTAACCATCATACTGATTGTCGCTTTTCAACTGAAACGGTCATGCAACCTGTGGGTCGTACAAATGTGAATTTGCAAGTCACAGCTGGCTGCACAACCATTTCGGTGTAAAAATGGCAATCATAGAATGGTCGCATGCTGCTCCATTTTCCAAACTTTTGACTAAGCTCAGAGTAGGTCGCACGCCCTTCAGAACTCCGACACGGTCTGCACGAGTTTGAACATGCTGAATGCCACCCGCAAAAACAAGCTTCAACTATTGTGTAGAGGGAAAGCAAACAAAAAGGCAATCACAGTAATTTTCATAGCAATGCAGCGGCTAATTTCACTACCTGAGTGTTTCCAAATTGCATTCTACAACATTTTCTGCTCATTTTTGTTAGTTTGAACTTTGGTTCTTTCGAAATTCATTGGCATTCTCACAAAATTCGAATTAATGAGCTTTTACTGCTTAGAGGACACTGTTTAAAATGCTAAAAATATCAATGGAGGAGTGAAGTGTTCAGGCAGAAAGTGTGGAAATGAAGAAGACACTTACAAAGATGACTCATCGCTCAATGGCTCATAAGTGTCATCAGCAGGGCATTTGATGGGGGAGTGCTCTACCAGTGAATGCAGTGATTCATTGAAATTCTCCACTGGCGTTGAACACCTTGCAGCTGAAAGATCTTCAACAAACTGCAAAGACGTGTCCATCAAATCTTGAGGTGATTGACCTGTGCTGCTTGTTTGAGGCTCTGTTTGTGTCGATACGCTCCTCATAACCTTTACACTGAAGCTGGCCTGTACACCTGGGAATAAAGCAAGACATTTGGAATGGTGCTAGGCATGCTGAAGCATAATTATGAATTAAGAAGTGAGAATTCAAAGAATTTGTCAAGGTCAACAATGACTTCAATGACTAGATTATACTGCACGCACACTGCACTGATGGCATGTCCCACTAGTGAATGCACAACTTATACACCACAACTGAATTGCTGCAAGGGGAGATAAAATAATTCTTGCCACTGTAAACTTACCTACAGACTTTGTGCCCACAGGAGTATCACATGTCTGTGTAGAGGCATTGGCCAGCCTGCAGTAATCATGGTCTGTTGTGGACCAACTTGTTGAAGTCTGCAATGAAATAGTGGAGTGGAAATGATAAACTTCTGCATCAACATAACACCTGATTTCTCAGCAAATGTGTTCACGTACATTTTCTCCAGGTTGCTTTGGAGGGCCTGACGTGCCGAGCTTAACTGGTGACTCGGCACCAATGTGCACATTCGCTGCAATGCCATGGACAAATGTAGTCTCCGCCAGAGGAATCTATAAAAAAAAATTCTTTTTAACACTATTTTTTCCATACAGCCCTCTGCACATAAAGTTACAAATCTCACGTGTGAGCTTGTGGTAGGTGATGGAACTTGTGGTGCTGAGGCAGTAAAGTCCACTTCAAATTCAGCTATGTACCCCTGGAATATAATGGGATGAGCTTAATAATAACTGAAAACTAGCAACATGAATCACCGGTTATCTACACCACACAATTCGAGAGCAGTAGTAGCTAGCCTATGCCAGCATGCTTACATCACAGACCGTCTTCTCCATGAGAGGTGAAAGGGGGGCTTCAAACCTGAGATAATGTCATGTGTAAACCACACTGAACTGTACTCTCTTTTGTCCTCTTTTTTTATGAAATAAGTCGAAAATATGCAAGGTCCAAATGGCAGCGCTCCCAGCCGACTCCTCCGCACTCGTCGCCCTTGACACCAGCAAGCACACAATGTAAAGAATAACTTGGATAACGTACAGATGTGAAAACACTTCTTTACAGCAAAATTTAACGACCGTGGCAACATGCAAGTTACTGAAGATACCTTAGTGGAGGGCTCCTGATTAATTTTTACAGCCTGCTTTTTTTTTACTTCCACTGACATAGTACTACACCACATATGGCCAAAATGCTAGTGCAGTTTATAGTACGCAGCAGAGCAAGAGCACTGAGTGCTCACTCACTGACCATCTTAAAACCACAGCAGTAAAAACAACCCAGCCTCAGTAAAGTAATACGCGCGTTGAAGTGGGGGGAATTATCATAGTTCATTGCTATGGTAAGGTTTCGCAAAATAAAGTAAAGCACACACACGATACTTGCCTCATCCGCCGATGGTCTTCCTGGAGTGCTTGACATTGCAGGCACTGTGGATGCAAGCGTGTTGCTTATCGGTACCGCTTCACATTGCGGGTGCCGTAACTTGTAACCGGCGTGTGCGAGAGCTTCCGGCGATCCTTCGAAGGCGTTTGGAGCGAAATGCGCCGAGCATACGCGCCTTTCCGGTTTGCCCTGGATTCCGAGCGCTTCCATCCACATTCTTTTACACTCATTTTGAGCGGGAAATTGGTGGAAGCTCACTCCTTGAGAGCCGTCTTTATTCGAACAGCCTGGGACTGCGCAATGCCTCCGGCTCATGGCAAATCGCGATGCAGCTCGAATTCAGAGGATCACACAGCGGCGCCGCCAGCTAAAGATGGGCACGCTCGTAGGTAAGAAGGCGGGAAAGAAGGTGAGCGGAATGCATTGGAAGCAAGTTCAACATATGTGTAGAGGGTAACAATACACTCAGGAGGTCACGGAAGTTCTTTGAAGCAAAAGTAACAGCCAGCGCCTCTGCTGGGGCTTTTTTTCTAACAAGCTTTGAAATAGTTTTGTGTAAGAAACGATGCCAGTTTTTTTTTCAATTTAATATAAAAGGACACAACAAAACATAACATATTTTTGCTAACGAACACAATTAGCTTGTTATTAGTTGTTCATCCAATCACAATCGCTCGCCAGCTGAAGTCATATCCGCGCAAAGACCACCGCTGGGTGCCGACACCGTCAGTGCCATGATTTTGATTCTCGAGCAAATTAAAATATTAAATACAGAAATATGCGTGTTATGACTGGTGGTAATAGCGTCGCCATAACTCAACAATTACACGGAGGAAGCAAAACAATGCACTCAGATTATGTTGCAGGGCCCCTTTAAGGTGTTAGGACTGACGTGGAATCCCAGCACAGATGATAACCTCACCTTCACCCCACAGTCTATCGAGCTACCTGAGCCAGGAACAAGTACTAAAAGGTCGGTTCTGAAGACTACAGCAAGACTGTATGACCCACTTGGATGGCTGGCTCCATTCACAGTCCGGGCAAAGGCTTTATTCCAAGAGCTGTGGCAAAGAAACGTGGAATGGGATGACATCCTACCAGAGGATCTGGGCGCAAAATGGATGCGGTGGTGCGGGGAACTAACGGAATTGAAAAGAGTTCAAGTGCCACGCTGCTACAAAGCAGGCACGGTCGAACCTGCCACCAAAACAGTCGTGTCATGTAACCTGAAATAAACGGATGTCGTTTGTACTCGCTGAACGAAGTTGTCTAATTTTAACGAACGCAACATGGGCAGCGTCTCGGGTCGGTGGGGTCTTCAGGTTGGGTCCGCGCGTCAGGTTCAGTTCGTCGTGTCGAGTGGTCTGGGCGGGGGACGGGGCGGGGGAAACACGGCGAGATTGGTTCGGGTCTAGACGGCTGGGGAAGAGCGGGCGACGCAGGCCAAGAACTTACGGCCGACGACCACGGCTGACGCTTGCACCAGAGCTCCAGGACCAGGATGGGGATGAACTCCGCGCCTCACACCAAATGTTATGTGGCGGCCAGCCGAAGAATGAGGCGTAATGAACCATGAACAAGAGATGATTTAATGGCCGCTGGCCTAGCGCGAGCGCTCTGTCCCGCGCCACTGCCAGCTTCGTCGTCTTCGTCACAATATGGTATCTAAGTGGTTGGCTAATGTCAGAAATTCTTGTTAAAGTGTACCTGTGGTCGCTATAGTTAACGTTTTGGAGGACTGCCCAGTGTGTGACACTCGGGTAGAGACTTTCGCTAACAATAGTAAGATCGATCCACCCCTTCGCTCTAGATGTTTTGAAGGTGGGTGGTGAGTCCTTGTCATTGAGGATTACTAGACTGTCTAGTAATTAACTCGAACTTGTCCTCTCCTTTCTCGTCGTTCTCTCTACTACCCCACACTGTGTTTTTAGCGTTGAAGTCTCCCATTAGAATTATCGGTTCGTTTGTATGCTCCACTATTGTTTGTTCGATTGAATTTATGTTTTCTCTGCCTTCGTGATCTTTGCAACTATCACACAACTTTTGACTTGAAACACCTCCAGGAAACACCTGGATGGTATGATCGTGTATAACTATTGCAACCTTAGGATTGTCAGTGTACGTTATTTTCTTATGTTTTATATGAAATGGAATGACCTGATTATTCAAATGGTAAGGTTCTTGTGTACAAGTTATGCTTTGGTGATGTTCGTCCTGGAAATCTTGGAGGGTTTGACTGGCTTTGAATGACGTCCCGAGATTTACTTGAATGATGCTTAATGCGTCTGTTCCCAAATCTTGAAGTTCTTGAAACGCAGTCGGACCTGCCATGGTGAAGGCTGGGTTCTAGGTCAATCTTTGGATGGTCCTTTCCTTTTCTTCTTTTGTTTTCTTCAAATACGTTGGGCAGAAGAAGGACATCATGGAGTGGCTTGTTTCTTCCTCGGGAATTCCTGCATTCCTGCACAGGAGACAGAATGGTTCGTGTTCGCATTTGTCTGCGTTGTGTCCTTTCATGAACAGTTGAAACATCTTTCCTTTTCTCTGCACCCCTGAGAGCTGTGTTCAAGGCTCGGGCACTTAGTGCATCGAGGCAGTCTGACATTGTCATAGATGGGGCATCTGACCCATCCAATGCTCAAGTGTGTCTTTTCTTTCATTTCATTCCATCCTTTGCGGTTGAGTGCCAGGACTGCCGTCTTTCCATTCCATCTGTTCCAGGCAATTCTCACCTCAATGTCTTCTTGAGTGCAGTTTAGGCTATTCTGCCTTATGATTCTCTCTGGTAGGGAGTCGATGTCAGTCTCCTCCTCTGTTCCTACTATCTTCACCTCAAGCTTCCTTCCTTTAGTGTCTTTGACTTGGAGGTCTTTCATGTTGGGGTTGTTCGTGATGTGATTCTTGATGACTTCTAATTACTTCAGGTGAGTGGACGTCACCACCACTCCCTCTTTTTCCCTGTCGCTAGTGGTCTCTTTTATGTACAGGTCTACTGAGTACCTCCATGATTTTCTCGTGCTTCATCTTTTCCGATGTTATGATGATTGCTTTCGTCTCCTTGGTTCCTCTATCCTGTCTCTGTTCACCCTTGAGGGCCTGAGAGTAGGTTTGTGGGGTACTGGTAGTCCTTGCCCTACACTCTGCTAGACTGGCCTTTAGGAACTCATTCTCATGAGAGATCTCCAATGCAGTGGTCTTCAGCTTTGTGAGATCGGTGACCACCTGGCCGATTTGTTTGGTGATATTGTTTTGCTGGGGTTGACTCGATCTCATAGCCGAGATTTTTGACTAGGGCACTGAGAATACTTCTGTCAATTTTCCCTATCCTTGACAGGATAGTGTTTGACTCCATTCTGGTTGACTGGTTGTCCTGATCTTCTTCGTCCTCATTGTCGCCTTTGTGGGATCTGTTGTATTGAGATCCTTCATGCGTCTTTTCCCCTTCGTCGTTAATACTGACGATCTCGGTTTCGTCGTCGTAGTCTTCATTGTCGCCAGGAAGGGGTGCAGGTGGTTGTTTTCTCATGGCTTTCTTGCTGGCCTTTTTTTTTGGCTTAGCGGTTTTCTGAATGCTGATCCGTCCGCATTGGTTTTCCTTCCTTGTTTTTGCGCCTCACTGGCCTTGCTGGTGCTAGAATGTGGCATTTTGCCTTTTCAATGTCGACTTTCAGCCTTCCATTGTAACGGCACACAGAGCCTTCGGAAAACAGCTTTTCGCTGCCTGCCCCCGAAAATGAGTTCTGTGTTGTGGTGGCCCTTGTTCTGAGCGTCTCGTATCTTTCTGCTTCCTCAAAAATCTTTGTAAGATTCTCCCTTTCACTCTTCAAGCAACCTGCCCAAATGTTCTTGATGACTTTCTTCAGTGGCTGTCAGTCTTCTTAAAAGTTCTGATAATCAGCAAGTCTTCAGAAATTTGTCTCTCTGTTGCATGTGAGAGGCCCTAAACGTTGTCTGTGGTTCTTCTGAGTACTCTCAGTGCTTTGTCCATCGAAAAAAACAATATTTTCCAAATTCCGCGAAATTTGGTGGATTCTAGGAAATTTTTGCAAAAACCTAGCAACCTTGTGGGCCACGAAGTTCGAGCAACGAATATCTTCACGAAGTGGTTCACGAAGCTCTTGGCATAGGTAGAGTGTACTAGAATGTTTTAGCATGGGCCTGTCAAAACAACTTTTCCATGAGAGACAGTCCAAAACAAACTGTAAGGGACAGCTCTACAGTGAAGTAGACAAGCACAAATCATGCAATGCACATAGGAAACAAAAATAAGGACAAATGTGTAAATTATGATTAATAACAGCCGATTAATGAGCTCTGAACTTTCCAGCTGCAATTTTGTTTGCTTTGGTTTATAGGGCTTAACATCCCAAAGACACTCAGGCTATGAGGGGTCCCAGAATGCAGGGCTCCAGAGATTTCAAGGACTTGGAGTTCTTTCACCTGCACTGATATTGCATGGTGTAGTGTTCAGGCTTCTTTGTGTGGCGGGCCTGGGAGGGCGCCGCAGAAAGACAGGAGGCTGCTGTGGTCTCAGACGAACTGTCCTTTAATAACATTCACAAAAGCGTTTTATACACAAGACACTGGCGCCACGGTATGGCAAAGTGAAAGCGAAACCGAAACTCATACGATACAACATATTCCCTCCCTTAGAAAAACATGTCATGCGTTAGTCAGCGGGTAGCTGATTATTAACGATAATTGAACATGGAGTTGATATAACGTACACTTAAGGAGATGAGAAATAGAAACATAGTTCACAACCACAGTATGACAGTCACACAGGTGAAATGAAGAGTAGTCGAAAATCACATGAAGTGATCAGAGAAATAGCGCACACACATCACACACACTGGAACACTGAAGCACCTAGTTGCCTTGGTGTTTTCAGTCACAGAACGACTTCTATGAAGGATAGCCGTAGCGATCCGGTGGCTGTCTAGCTCTTGTAGGCTGAATGCGTCGGTGCTGAACATCGACAGTTAGAGGATTGGGCATGTTTGGCGGTGCTGCGCCGTGGCACGCTTGTTCCCGAGTAGTAGACAATGGTGGATCAGCCGAGGTGGGTGGCAGTTTAACACTCGTAAGTGGACGATGACGAGGGCACCCTGGTGAGTCTCGATGCGTTCCAGATCTTCCCGTCGTTGAGGAGAAATGACGATTGTTCCTTCCTCGCGATCACTTTATGCAGCTGACTGTAGGAAGGGTCACCTTTGAATGCCCCTGTAGGCTTCTTTACATGGACGAAGTCATCTACTGTCACCGTTGTCTGTCTTGCCGCCCGGCGAGCATCCACGTATTTCTTGCTGTTTTGTTGCATCTCCACCACGCGTTGGCGCATCCGGCGAAGTTCTGTTGCCGGATCAGTAAAGAAGGACGGTAAGGGATGTCCAACAATGTCAAGCCGTGTTCTAGGCAATCTTCCGTGCAGTAGCAGAGCGGGAGCTATCCCTGTAGTAGCATGAGGCGTGCACCGGTAGATTCCGAGGTAGTAAATGCCTGCTTGACGAATGGGACGATGTTCGAGCAAAGCTAGCTGAACGAAATTCTTGAAGACGCGGTTAACCCGCTCGACTAGCCCAATTGCCTGTGGATGAACGAGAGACAAGTGTGCGAGACGAATGGCGCGCTCGTTAAAGAACTGTGAATTCTTGCGACGAAAACTGAGGTCCATTGTCGCTAACAATTTCGTCGGGGTAGCCTTCGTGGGCGAAAATGGACACTAAGAAATTAGGCACCGTACTTGTTGAAACTTCACTACAGAAGTGTACTTCCGGCCATTTTGAGAACTAGTCCACTGATGTAATAGCGAACCTACAGACTTACGGGGCTCTTTCCATGGGGCCGACGATGTCGATGGCCAGTTTTTGCCATGGACGCTCAGGCAGCGGTACCGGCTGAAGAGGAGAAACCGCAGTCTTGGCAATTTTGTCCGCTGCCTGACAGAGGCTGCAGTTATGGACGGCAAGCTCGACTTGCTTGTCCATGCCTGGCCACCAGAAGCGTTCCCGTAGTCGCGCCTTGGTACGAACTATGCCTGGGTGCGCCTCATGAGCCGTAGCTATTAGCTGAGGTGTCAGCGAGAGAGGAACAACCACTCATTCTCCACGCATTATCAAGTCGCTGACCACGGAAAGTTCTTCGCGCACAGTGAAGTAGGGCTGCAGTTCGCTTTAAATGAAGTTATGGAAAGGCCAAGTCGACTCAACATAGGCCTTGACGTCTTTCAAAATAGGGTCCTCACTAAGAGCCTTCTTGAACTGCTCTTTTGTGAGGCAAAGGGGTGTAATGAGATTTAATATAATCTCCTCCTCAACGGAAACATCTTCATGTGAAACAGAGGCAGGAAGACGAGAAAGGGCATCTGCAACTGCGTTCTCTGATCCCTTACGGTACTCTACTGTGTAATTGTAGCGGAGAAGGCATTCGGACCACCGTGCAATGCTAAGAGGCCGCCTGCCTGTTCCCTGAGAGGACAGGAGGGAAACTAAGGCTTGATGGCCCGTGCGGAGTGTGAAGGGACGGCCCCACAAGTACGTATGCCAGTGCTCGCAGGCCCAAATGCATGCAAATGCCTCGCGCTCTCCAACCGCTTACTTCCTTTCCGCCAGAGACAGTGTGCGAGACGCAAATGCAATTGTATGTAGCTTGTGCCCGTCCAGTTACTGGAGAACAGCGCCAAGTCCGCAGTCAGATGCGTCCGTGGAAACAATCACAGGAAGAGTCTCGTCAAACATTTGAAGTACTCGGCTGGATTGAAGCAAGGACTTTATACTTCGGAAACTAGCGTCTGCAGCGGCAGTCCAACTGAAAGGCTGGTTCTTGCGAAGGAGGACTCGCATTGGTTCAACAATGTCCGCGAGACTCGGGAGAAACTTCGTGTAGTATTCGACTAAGCCAAGGAAAGAGTGGAGTGCAGTTGCGTCAGTGGGGGCAGGAGTGTTAATTATTAAATTCACTTTTTCCGGCATTGGCGAGATACCCTGGGCGGTGACCTTGTGACCTATGAAGGACAGCTCTTTTACACAAAAAGTGCATTTGTCATTTAGTTTGGGTCCTGCATTCTTGATGCGCTGAAGAACAGCCATCAGGTTGGTCAGGTGCTCCCGCTCAATCCTGCCGAACACGGTGATGTCATCGATATAGAAAAGAACACCTGAACACCCCTGAAGAATTCGCGACATCATTTTCTGAAAAACGGCAGGGGCCGACGCCAATCCAAAGCAGACTCGTTTGAAGCGGAAAAGCCCTTCATGGGCTATGAAGGCGGTTAAGTCACGGCTGTCGGGGTGAAGCGGTACCTGATGGTAGGCTGATGCCAAGTCCAACTTCGAGAAGTGGGTTGCTCTTACGAGACTGTGCAGGAGCTCTTCTGTGGGGGTAGGGGAAAGCTGTCTGTGATGACGGCTTTGTTGAGTTCTCTCAGATCCACACATAATCGGATGCTACCATCTTTTTTTCGTACCACAACAATGGGAGACACCCACTCAGAAGCGTTGATACGCTCGATAACGTCAAGTTGTTCCAAACGGCGCAGTTCTTCCGTTACCTGAGGTCTAAGTGTGAACAGAAGTCGACGGAGCTTCAATATTACAGGTGGAATGTTGGATCTAACTTTGACGTGATGAATGAACCCTTTGGCCATGCCAAGGCCTTTGTCAAAAATGGTTCCGAACTCGGCAGACAGACATTCCGGAAGGTGTTTATTCTGCTCATTTCTTCCGATGGCAGAAGTTGTTGAAGTCTGAAGACAACTCAGATAGGAACTGTCAATGTGCAGGTCCAAAGCTTTCATGGCGTCAACACCAAGGAGAGACGTGCCTTGTAGTACAACATAGAAAAGAATAGAGGCGGAGCGGTCCTTGTATTTGACTTCTGAGTAAAAGCAACCACGCACTGGAATGGGCTGTTGCGAATAATCGAGCAACTTCACCTTATGAGAGTAAAGCGTTGACGTTCGTTCGAAATGCTGTTCAAAAATACTGTTGGCTAAGATAGACACAGAGGAGCCAGAGTCAACGAGCAGCTTCAAAGGTGTCTGAGCAACATAAACATCAACAAGAACACCGGCCTGACGGGGGCTACCCACGGAAAGAATGTGCAAGACTTCAGCCTCATGGGAAGAATTACTGTATGCGACCTCCTGAACAGCTACGGGGCTGCGTTTTCGTTGATTACAGACAGAGCGAAAGTGCCCCAGGCGGCCGCAGTGTAAACAATGCTGGTCCTTTGCGGGGCAGCCCGGGTACGAAGCCAGATGCTGCAAAGAATCACAGCGAAAACAAAACGACGTAGAGCCACGCAAAACTTGAGAACCTTTTGGGGGGCGATCAGGAGGGGCCTGGCCGTCTGAACAGGAGGCACGTGAGAAAACCGAGCCGCGTCGTTCGGGCTGGATATTGGAACGGGTCGACATTACGGAGTTCAGAGCTCCGCGTAATGTCACTCTACTAACGTTTGCAGAAGAGAACTCATGTAGCTGTTGCGTGGCTTGTTCAATCTGAAGCGCGAGCTGCACGGCGCGAGAGAAGGAAAGTGGGGAAATTTCAAGAAGCAGGCGTTCGCGGATGTGTTGAGAGGCGACGCCTTCCAAGAATTAATCACGCAGTGAATCCTCCACATCAACAAAATAACAAAGCGCTGCAAGCTCTCGTAATGCGGCAACAAACTCCTGGATAGACTCGCCTGAGTATTGAACTCTGCGACGAAAACTGTGCCGCTCAACAATTACATTGCTGGTAGAAGAGAAATGCAACGATAAGGGTGTAATGGCTTGGTCATATACGGATGGTGGGGCTGGGGCTTCGGCGGTGCTTGCGTCAGCGGCACCATGCGCGGAAGAAACCTCTTGGGTGATTTGTGAAGGTTCGGAAACAGGGATAGGCCGGGTGTAAAAAATACGCTGACCTTCTGTACCGATGCTGTGCAGAAGAAGGGCCTTGTGACGCTTGGGTGAGAAGTTCGACGATCTTGAGGCCACGAGGAACATTTCGAACATGCGGTGCCATTGTGGCCATGTAACAGCGGGACGGCCCGGAACGGGAAGGAACGGCGGCGGTGGAGGGATGGCGGCGCTCATGGTGCTGAAGCAGCGAAGGAAGGCTCAGGAACGAATATGAGACCTTGTCGCCATTGTAATGTTCGGGCTTCTTTGTGTATCGGGGCGGGAGGGCACCGCAGAGCGACAGGAGGCTGCCGTGGTCTCAGACAAACTGTCCTTTAATAACATTCACAAAAGCATTTTATACACAACGCACTGGCGCCACGGTACGGACAAAGTGGAAGCGAAAGCGAAACTCGGACGATACAACACATGTCTTGACAAAAGGTTTGCAATCTCCTGCTACTGAGGCACTGGCAAGTGGCTATCGATCTCTGCGGCAAGCAAGGATGAATCAACCCAAACCTCAACTGTTGGGTATGCAGCTTGCTTGGATTCAGAGGGGTGGCTGCAAATGTTGAAAACACCATCTTGGCAAGTCAGTGCTACCCACAAGGGCTGGTCTGGTCCAGGGAGTGGCAACCATTGGAAGCCTGCTGAGCTGTGGTGTCCTGGTAGATCATCATCAGCCTGACTACGCCCACTGCAGGGCAAGGGCCGCTCCCATGTCTCGCTCCAATTAACCCTGTCCTCTGCCAGTGGCGGCCACCGTATCCCCGCAAACTTCTCAATCTCGTCCGCCCACCTAACTTTCTGCTGCCCCCTGTTACACTTGCCTCCCCTTGGAATCCACTCCGTTACCCTTAAGGACGAGTGGTTTTCTTGCGCTGGTGAGACAGGCTGCGTCTGGAGCATTTCCATCCTTGAGAATGAGTTGTCTGTAGCACTCATCACATTTCCGGCCAGCAATGCATTTCTTTGTCATTACCCAGTCAGTAAATTATAAGCCTCGACTCACTGCCTTGAGAGATGTGTGTTCACACTCTTTGAGCACTTCATTTGCCTCAGTGAGGTGTCTGACATTGAGAAGCTGCTCAGTCCTGATCTGAGACTTCACCTTCTTCACGTCATCAGTCCTGATGAAGCTGTTCAGAAGTCCAGTGGGCACATTTCCATGGCTTGGCGACTTTGCAAGATTTTGGAAGCTTAGGCAGTTCACCTGAATTAAAAACTGCGTTGAGGTGGGATGATTGCTGCACCCTGACGTCTTCCTCATAATCCACAGAGTACTTCATCGGCATCCCCTGAACATCATTTGGTACCAATAGCGAAGTTTGATCACATAGGTGAGAAGAAGAGCCAAAGTGCCTCAAAGTGTGTCACGAAGTCCTTCACTTGCGCTCTGAGTACGGTAGCCCTGCGATTGTGACCCAGCCGTTGCCTCCCAGGCATCCAGATTGGCCAAAAAGTCCTTGATGCTTTTTTCATGTACGTTGCCTGGTCGTAGCACAGCAGAGCTACACCTTGAAGTCATTGCACCAATGACTGCTCTCATTCTGTCCATGAAGGCAGCAGTAGCAGTTGAATTTCCACAATGCCTCTCAATGCCATGTCCGTACAAGAAGACACCTCATAGGGCTTCATCACTGAAGAGGCGAAATGCATAGCTCACCCTCAGTTTTTCATATCTTTTCGGGTGCACAACTGATTTGTTGACATCTGACATTGCTTTCAGGAATGTTTCATGCCTGTCGTCACATTTACAGGCACAGTCAAAGCGATCAACACAAGCACCCCAAGCAGCACGCCAATAAGGGACCAGCGATGGCATATCAGTGGCGGAAATTGGCACTAAAATCAATTGACATTTGAGCAAATCACTACTTTCCCCAAGCATGGCCCATCATTTATGCCAGGAATGGGACGATGTTCAGCCAATCTCAATGCCAACAATGGCCCCAAGGGCCGTGTCAGTAGTGGCTTTTCAGTAGGGGTGTGTGAATATTCGAAATTATCGAATATAATTCGAATAGTATATTTTTAGTATTCGTATTCAATTCAAAATCTAAGTATTCGTGTTGTTTCGAATATTCGATCCGACATTCATTTCGGTCCGCAAGTCCTATCAAAAGATACATAACAATATAGCGGCGCCCAGAGCAATGCGTAACGTTGGGCCATGCAGTAGCTGACTACGCTGGTGAGCTTCTTTGTGGCTATGCCTGCGAAGCTTGTATAGTCAGAGCTCTGCACGAAATACCTCGCAATACGTGCCAGTTCAGTGCCATGTGAGAGGGCATTTTTGTGGCTGGAGAAATCACTTCAGCTAGAAGGGAACTAGCTACTTCTGCCTGACCGTGTGGAGCAGCCGGTTTTCCTTCACGACAACCTTTTATGTTCATCCCAGCAACGCGCTTTTGTACTTATGGCAAGCTAGCCTTAATCAATGCTGTGTGCTAGCCTTCTTCTCTGATATTTCCACTCTTCTATGAATAATGTTCGAGAGTTTGATACTTTTTGTGCAGCCACACACATCTTTTGTGTTCATTTCATCACTGATAGTTGAACTGTGATGTTCTCTGGTGCTCAAATAATGTTTTGTAGTGGTTAAATGCGTCTTACCTTGATTATTCGATATTCGATTCGATATTTGGAACCAAGTATTCGTATTCGATTCGTATTCGAAAAATTTGATATTCGCCCACCCCTACTTTTCAGTTATAGGCATAAACCATTGGCTTTTCCAACAACATTAGTCAGGAATTATCGCATGCATTTTGAGGTGCCGTTTCAGCTCACAGCAAGGTTCACAAGGCTCTGAGCTGAAAGCAGTTTTGGTAGCTTACCACTGCAGCTCGCCTGAAATTTGCACAAGGTCCACCTAGTTAAGACGGTAAGATGACATGGAGGCCGTCTGTAATATACTGTCTGTTGGCCCAGGTAAAACTTTCCCCTTGATCTACACAGTGATCGTGAAGTCTTCACTAGAATGCATATTCTACACCACTGGAAAATAAGGAAATAATTATCACATATGCACTGAGCAGGAAGGTGCATATATATTACCACTCCATTGCAAAATGCCTCATAAGCTACCGAAACATTTCAGCCGCACTCAGACTATGGTAGTGTAGCTGTTTGTTGTACATTCTAATGCACTGAAAGAAGATAGCAGTTACGAATGAACAGCTGTTCTCTTTAGGAGGCATTTTTCTTCCCAAAAACAGTCCAGTTATGGTTCGGGTCACGGGATTTTAACGTCCCACAGTGACTCCAGCTATGAAGGATGCAGTAGTGTAGAGCTCCGAATAATTTCAACCGCATGGAGTTCTTTAAGTTTTCGCTGGCATCGCACAGTACACGGGCCTCTAGAGTTTCACTTCCATCGAAATGCAACCTCCACAGCCTGGATCGAACCCATTTCTTTCGTGTTAGCAGCCAAGCACCATAACCAATAAGCCAGCGTGGCAGCTTAAACTATATCTGACACTAACCAAATCATGAGAATGGCTTCCTGTGCGGAGAATCATCTGAATGCACATTCAACACACGTTTCCTCAAACATCTTCATTCATTACAAATATGGGGCGACATCTTCTGAAATTTGAGAACAGAATGGTCACCTTCTTGCAGGTTTGCCAGAACGGAGATGTTGCTGGATGGCTGCCGCCTAAGTCACTCGCGATGCTCGGAAACAAGACAAATGTAGTGCCACTGACTTTCCTTGAGCAGTTTCAAAGCTACAAGTTTGCCGCACCGCAGGCGTGGACCCAAAGAGGTTATACTGTAATAACGTCTTTGTTTTTGCTAGGACATGCAGCTACATATTGGAAGCCACGCTTGGAAGGAGGGTAGATAAAAAGCAAACGGATTGTATTGCTTACCATTGGTTGTATGCTGAAATGCATAAATAACTGATGCTAGCCCCATTCAGTTTTCTCGGCTTTAGTTCATGCCGGTGCTGCATCCAAGCGCGAGGTCTCTGCACTGGTAACCCAACAACGGGGGCACTCTCAGAGTGCCTCAGAGCCTCGGTGCTGTGGATGCCAGCTGTGGTGCTTATACAGAGGGACCGTCTCATCTTGTCTTAATGGTCTCAGGACCATGTGCTATTGACGTCTCCGGTTTGTCCTGAGGTTCAGCAGGTCGATGTCGGGGACAGGAGAACCAGCCGGAACCCTGGTGATGGTTGCAGCCTGACAGGCACAAGCCACCACGTGGTCCAGGTAGTTTTTGCCGGCAAGAATCTCCTTGCAGAGGGTGCGGAAGCCCTTCCAGCGGACCACTGCACGAGTCTTGTCCTGTGGTGACTGCCTGGAGGTGAGCTTGAGGAAAAGGGGGAAGTGGTCCGACCCCTCTGTGTCGTCTGCCTTCTGGTAGGCGTACCGGACCCCTGGAGAGGTGAAGGCCAGGTCCAGAGTTGAGGAGTGCCGGAGTGTATGCAGATGGAGGGAGGTGGCCTCAAGAGGTAGCATGGTCTGTAGCATGGTCTATAGGAGGACTCTTCCTGAGCGGGTGGTGGCGCGGCAGCCCCATTCCCTGTTGTGGGCATTGAAATCGCCGCATACCAGGGCCTTGGGGCCGAGGCGAGCGATGATTGGTGCCATCATGGAGAGATCCCAGCACTCTCGTGGGTAAATGTAGGTAGATACCACGGTGGTGTCTGTGGTGCCCATCCTTACCATGACAGCGAAGGCCTCTAGGGGGCCCGAGAGTGCATTGTCCAGGGCTACGACGGCATGGGGGAGGTCAGCTCGTACGTAGATGGCACTGCTCGGGCCCTGTTGCTCGTGGCCAGGATCGAGGCAGGGACAGCTGCAGCAGGCCGTCGTGGTGCTATGGGTAGCTCCTGCGTATCCCAGGTACCCAGGGAGACGGAGGAGGGAAGGCTCCAAGTGGGTCTTCTGGAGCGCCAGGACATCGAAGGGCAGGCGGCCATCCGTGATTAGGCAGACCAGCTCGGCATGCCTGGCTTTGGAGTGACCTCACGTTCCACTGTAGGACGTGGGGCCTTGAGGCATTCTTAGTGCGCCTGTCCATGATGGTCGCCTGGGGGGGTCTGCGAGGCCAGAGCGGCCATGCAGAACTGGCTTGCCTCTTAGTTGGCTGGAAGTTGCGGGAGGAGGGCCTGGACAGCCAGGGCAGCTGTCACTGCAGGCTCAGCTGGTGGAGGTTGGGGTGCTGGACGGGGCCCTGCAGAACTGAACAGCCTCTGTGTATGTGGACTTGGGGGTGCCGGCACACTGGGGGGGGGGCGCTGGGTGGGAGCCTGGTAGGTGGTGGGGGTTCCCGTAGCTCCCGCAGAACAGCCCATCGGTCATCATGGTTGGCGGTCTGACAGTGCGTTGTTGTTCGGCGGTTCTGCAGCCATCTGGTTGGACAAGCCGGGTCCATGGCACTGTGTCCACCTCCGCAGTGGAGGCAGGTAGGCGCCTCAGCCATGCAGACTGAGTGGTGGTGGGGCCCGCTACAGGTAACACAGCGGGGGTAACACAGGTAACATAGCCGGCACTGCAGAGGGCGGGTTGTCAGTAGCTGGACGTGGAACCGCATGCCCGCGATGTGGACCTGGTCTGGGGGTGGCGCTATGAGCGCACGACCACCGCATGGGGGCTGCATTTCATTCCCTTCACCTGGACAGACGGCTCGGTGGAGTCGGCAATGGTGGTGGCGTTCACCTGCCTGCTGACACCATGGATGACACCAATGTAGCTCTCAGCTGGGAGTGCCTCGAAGGCCACCACAGGGATGGAGAGGAGGGACTCCAGGCCGAGAAGGTGCAGTCCGGCCTCCTTCGTCAGCACGTCTGCGGCGATGAGGTTGCGGCGCCGGTTGATGCGAACCTCACAGACGCCCGGCATGGAGTACAGGAGTGCACTCGAATCTTCCTTAACTGCAGCCTGGAGTGTGGCTGGCTGTCGAGGCCGAAAGAGGATGGTGGTGAGGCGGGTATTAAGGGTGGCTGGCCACCGGCTCTTTCGGCAGACCGGAGTTCACCCTTTCAGATCCTCCAGCTCGGGCGGTGGGGTGGGGGGCCGGGAACCTTGTTGTAGGTACCCTGGGGGACTGGTACTTGATGCCTGGAGGTCCATGGGCTTGTCCTCCTGGGTGGGGGCTGGTTGTGAGCTGATGGGGCATCGGTGGTAGGCTCCATGGGCTCGGCAAGGGTTCCGGGCAGGGCAGGTGCAACAGCAGGCGCAGGTGGGTTGTCGGCAGGGGTCCCTTCTGGGAGGGACGCTGGAGCAGCTCCTTCAGGGCTGAAGACTTTTGGGTGGGCGCTTCTGGTGTGGGGACGGACGGGCTTGTATCCAGATTAGGGGTGATGGATGGGGGGCCTGAAGAGAGGATCCTTTTGGCCCACGGTCCCTTTGTGCCCTTTTGGTGGTGCGTGGGTTGGGGGGGGGGGGGGGGGGGGGCGGGGTCTTAAGGAACTGCGTCCGGGACCGGGTGACGGCCAAGGATGTTAGGGCCATGGGGGGCTTCCGGGATGCTTTGGAGGAGGTGGAAGGGGGTGCGTCCTGCAGCTGCTGGAGGACCCTGGGTGTGGGAAGGGGGGGGAACAGCAGGTGAAGCCAAAAGGTGCTCATCTCTCTTCCACTCAGCCAGGAGGTCCACTCAGAGGTGGAGGTGGCAGAAGAAAAACTGTGGGTCACAATCCAGGCTAGTTGCCCTGCGCTGGCTTGAGCTCCTAAGGAAGCCCTGTCCACAGTTGCACAGCTCGGCTGTCCCTGCAGGGGGTGGAGCAGTCCTAGGATGTCCTGGAGGGATATAAGTGGCTTCTTCCATGACCTGAGGATGGGCGGGGGGGGGGGGCACACACACTGCAGAAGGTGCGTGCACCACGAACCAGGAGGAGTAGGGGCTGGTGCAGGCAGATGTGGCGGTGATCGGAAACAGTAAGCTCCCTTCGGGAGAGTCTCCAGGGGACGGCCGCGTGGCAGCACCATGTGGCCGCGGGTGTCGGGAAACACCCACATACTCACAGGACACAGGCAGTGGCTTGTGTGACTAAGGAAGGGCGAAGCGACAGGGAGGCAGGCCGGGGGCCGCGGGGCGTGGTGGAGCTGACCGTGGACGTACCTCGGCCGCCGGCGAAACACACAGGAAACATACAGGATTCGCGAAAAGATCCAGGCGAAGCAGCCGCAGCGGGCGGCACGCGTGGCGATGGGAGCCAACTCGCAGGAAAGCCGATGGGTCGTGAGGGCAGCTGGAGTGCTACAGCAGGTGGACTGATGGCCGTGGCTACAGGAGTGCTGCGATCAGCTAGATTGCTGGTGGGCCATGGGGTGCCGTCGAGACAGGAGGTGTGACGAGCAGCAGGGCGCGCGCGCATACATGGTCGCGCGCAACACACATGGCGAGGCAGCGGTCGCGGAGGCCACTCCAAGAGGAGGGCCAACACGCTGCAGAGGCGAGCGCGCGCGCGCGTACTTGACGGAGCGAGCAGCGCATGCGACCGACCACGCTGACTGCTGCGGGACGACTAACGCGAGGCGGCGGGGCCATGGGCGAAGGGGAGCACACGACACACAGTGAGGTGTTAGAAGCACTGAGGTGAAACTGCAGAGTACATCTGGTGCCGGAGGCGCCCTTTGTGCTTTGTAATAAAAACCTTTCCTTTGGCATCTTCCAGCGCTTAGGCATCGCTGAAAAAAAAAAGAGGCCACACGCGTTGCATATCAGCGGGTACATTATTTAAGATTATGAACGAGCATGCTGTGAGTTTTGCTACATTTAAATATAAAATTAAACAAAATAACAAAATGTCAAGTTTTTCGTGCCATGCCTCTAGATAGCAGGTGCGATGGATTCACCTCCCTTTATAAATAGAGAAAAGGAGATATTTTATTCACCTGAGGTATGAAAAGTCGTGCTGTAATGTGAGTCTTCTCAGACTCCTAAGAGACACTTCGATAGTCGGTCCACATATCTCTAAAGATAGGCGGCCATTGTAGTACTAAGCTAGAACAACAATCTGGCTACAATTGAAAGAGGGAACAGGATTAGCTAACAACCCTCACAAACTTTCATTAATGCAAAAATATGTGACTTCTTACCTCTGAGCGCAAAAAGCGTTGGCACAGCATTGGGCTCCAATTCACATAGTGAATGCAAGGGCAGCGAGCAATAGGGCATGTTCATTTGGACACACACTAGCATGCTTAGTGTCGAAGGTTTTATTATCACCCTTACAAAATCAACACATTTTTACAGTTCACATCAATGATTGTTTTTTTTTTTCACAAGCAAGAAAAATAGGTTTGCTCTCTTTTCACAATACGATACATGCACCAGATTGATCGGCAGTAAAGTTGCCATCTATTGCTGCTCTTTTGGTTTGATAACTGGCTTCTGAAGATTTGTGAGCACACCACACATGTTGATTATTTTTGCAACTTGCCGAACTAAGTTTGTTGAGAGTTTCTCTGAAAGTATGTGGCAAATCTTCATTCGTTGCATATATCGCTCAACACTCAACATATATCCTAGCAGTCATAACCTTGTAAGTCTCGAAAACCTCTTCTCTAGTTAATGGTTCATTAGGACGGGCAAACACTGGCATCTGTCTTCTTATTTGGGGAAACCCCTTAATAGCCAAGACAATGTCACCTGGGTTCAGAAGATGTAAAATTCCACTGTCTGTTGTTATTAAGGAACCTGTGGCATGGCTGCCATAAGGTCTGGAGAGAAAGCTATTTATTCCACTTGGCATCATGCGAACTAGGAACTTCATTGTACAGCAGCCTTTGTAACTAGAGAACATGAGAACTTTCTCATACACTGTAGTTGGTGTACAACAAGGGACCTCAATGCAATCAATTAGGACACGACACTGGCTGCAATGTGGCCTGAAGCAGTCTGTCATCATTAGTTCATTTGTTGACTTTGAGGGTCAATATATGATGTGTCACATTTTCTAGTGCAGAATGTTCAGGACGAGAAAGAAATGACGGGAACATGTTGTTCGATGAATACTAAAGAAAGACTGCTAGAGCTGAGTATGACAAGTTTAACTTAATCTTCATTCAGCTGAAGCTTATTTGAAGTGCTCACAACTTCAGCATACCGTTGAGCATTCACAGAAGCAAGCAGGATATTTTTCAGCATGTTAGACACTGGAATAGAGATGCCAGCAATGGAAGTCACATCTTCTGCCCTTTTTTGGTGGATTGCAAGCTGCCACTCTGGTGCCCAGAAAAGGCAGAAGTATACACTGTGTAAACCACATTTGTTAGGTCACAGGCAGAGTCCCTAATTTCCAGAGTTCTGCACAAGCTTAATCAAATGACAAGCATCTAAGATAAACTGAATGTTTTTGGTGCAATCAGCAGGGTTAACAAAGCTTGTAGAAAACTGGTTATAACCCGGTTGAAGCTGAGCACCTAAACATTTTGCCGTAGTGAAGTTAGAGGAGGCACCATCGAATTTAATAGGCGACATTAGCATGCACTGGCTCAAGCTTGTCAGTGCACTGCTTAGTCAGCTCCGCCCACTCCGTGCCAGTGAGTATGTCAGTCAAAAAGTAAGCAACAGGCATCTTGACTCTGACATTTATACAGTTGAGCCCACTTATAACGAACTTGATCGTCACGCGGCATTTGTTCGTTGTATCCAAAGTTCGTAGTAAGTGGACCACCTATAATACGGGCAAAAAGAGCAAGCGAGACGAAAGGTAACTTTATTTTTGAAAAAAAGTCCGTATTGACTGCCGTCCATATTGACACACAGAAGAACGGTAATGCGCAACTTGCTGTTCTTCCCTCCTGCGCACTTGTCGCCTTTCAAGGCATGCGTTTTAGATGGCAACATCTGATAAAACAACGCAGTCTCGTCGGCATTGTAAACGTCCCGTGGAGCTTAGCTCGTGATTGTTGGGAGGTTGTCGGAAAGCCACGCATCGACGTCCTCGTTGTTCACAGACGCGGCCCCGCCGACGGCCGCCTTGAAAACAATTCCGTGGCGAGCCTTAAACCGGTGGAGCCATCCATTGCCTAGGCTGAAATCGGGAAAGTCCAAAGGAAGGCGAAGTCTTTAGCCTTGGAGAGCATCAGCGGTCCACTGATCAGAACGTTGCGAGACCGGGCGTCAGCGAACCACTTCAGCAGTGCGTCCTCAACGTCCGCGTAGGTCACCTTCCGAAGGCGCTTTCTAGTCGTCGGGTCGGCATTCACGGTAGCACCAGGAGTCTTTTCCTTGCCCTTAGCAATGGTTGGAATGGTCGATTTCGATAGTCCGCACTTCTTGACCAGTTCGCAGTTTTTTGCACCTTGAGCAAGTTCATTAACAATGACCATCTTCGTTGCGATGTCGACAGCTTTCCTTTTAGCACCTGAAGAGGTCGGCGTACAGTCCTCCATCGCACCAGGCGCAAGTCAAGCCCTTGGGCTCGCGCGTTGAGGCAGCCTTCAACTCCCCGATCTGGGAAAGGCACAGATGCGGCAACGATGTCAACGCAGTGCCATCGCACAGAAAGAATCGACGGCGCAATGCCCTCAGTGCGGGGTGGCAACGGAACAACAAATCACGTGGATGCATCACAGCGACGCGGGCGGCGCCACTTTCTCTTTCGTCACCGCGCGCGTGCGCTTTTTCGTTTTCATTTTTCAACGTGCGCTTTTTCTTTTTTTACTTTATTTTACGGGGGCCCGATAGCTTTGCGTTCGCTCTAACCGAGTGTTGAGGCCACAACAGTTCGTTCTATGTGAGACACTGTGCCATTGCCCCAATATATATTTTGACGGTAGCACCACCCTCGTTTGTACTAAGCGAGCGTTCGTTATATCTGCGGCTGTTATAAGTGGACTCGACTGTACTAGCAATCATGTACACACGCACATTTCTCACTTCAGGGAGACTGTCATCGTCTAGCCCTGTTTCAAAGTCCACATACCCGACTATTTTGTTTCCAACAAGTTCTACATGTTTTCTTATGGCCATGTCATCCACGATCAGAGTGGAGTGGAATGTCTCACTCCATGACTGCAAATTTTTCAAGGAAGCAAAATGCTTCATCTGTTAAGCCAGGGGCTCCGTGGACTGAGTGATACCATTGCCTAAGTGTATGCTGTGAAAGAAGGACATCATCATTGCATTTCGACCTGATGTAGTCATACGCGGCCGAGGAATAAAAATACAATTTCAGCACGTACGTGCGGAGCTCGGGTGCGTATACACCCTTTTGCTTGTTGCCCGCTCTGTTCAGAAACTGCTGAATATCACTTGAAAACAAAGGTGTGAACATCTGTGATCCTTCTTCTGAAAGGAGTTTTTGTTCTCTGATTTCTTTGATAACTTCTTGTGCTGTTTCATTTCTCTTTGTTAGTGTTCGCTTCGTTTGCTGCAAAGTTTTAACATTCCTTTTCAACTGAGTCATTTCTTCCTCAGAGGCAGTGACTTTTTCTTTGTACCTTTCTTTGGTGGATGAAGACACAGGCGGCTCCTCTTCAGCTTCAGGCTTTCCATGCTGTGGTGAACAGTTACTGGCTGGAGTGTCTTGATGCTTGCGGCCTGGACACTTTTTCTTCACCTGAAGTAGACGCCATATGTACTTCTGATGAGTCTCAAGTCATACAAAATTAAGAGCAGTAGCGATGCTATGTCTAATGTGCTGTCACTAACTTACTGCTTCATAAAGGTGGGTGTATGTTGTTTTTAATCTTGGCGAAAACCATCTTTTAAAATTATTGGCCTGTTTATTTTGTTAGTAGCTTGCATATTAATTAGATTTCTTCATGTTACCACCCAAGCGCTTACTGAACACATTTGCTGATTGAAGCCGCATCTGTAGCCTACAGTTATGAGTCTAAAAGCAGTTTTCTTACTTTGTGTCCTATAAAAACGAAAAAAAAAAAAATGTGGAGCTCTGCAAAACCTACACATAATAGCGGTCTCTATCCAATGTCATGGTTACAGCCTTGCTGAGGCAACCCGGCCAGACGGTAAATTTGATGTCATTTTCATCGAATGTCATTCAAAGGTAATGTCCTTCATTAGCTGTCACAATGAAAAATTTAATGACATTAGATAAAAACGACATCTGCAATGTAATGAATTCGAGAAACTCGGTCGCATCTCTGCAGTCTTTCCCTGCAGGGTTCAGGTGTCCACAGAGATGTGAGACAGACACTGCACCATTTCCTTTCCTCAAAAACCAATTTTAATTTTTTCTTCCTTTTTTAGTGAAGCTCGTTGCCAAATACAACGCCCAAGTGAGCACAGGTCGTGCACAGTGAAGTTTTTAGTTGTCAGTCAGCCACTGAACACTATCCTGGGTTATTAAGTGGGAAAAGCATAGAAATGTCTTGAAAAAATATGGATACAGTAAATTACTACCTGTACTCATAGCAGCAGAGGTTAAACAAAAACGCTAATTGAGTTCCTTGCTCAGGGTCTTCCAAGGTTACAGTGTTGTAATTATTACCGCACAGATTTGTTTCTGGTTCCTGATTACATCAACCAAGTTTGGCAGGCATGTGCAGTTTCACTCCGATGCCAATCTGTTTTGAAATTTGCAGTTTCTGTGGCCTTAGTTCGGGCAATTTCAGTGGGCAACACTGCCTTTTCGACATCGGGAACATCTGCGCACCGTCATTAACAAAATTTTGAAGCTTAATTTTGGCTATGGGGCATTTTTTGCCAGGATTTGTCTGTTTGTGCTTCTGCCTTCTAACACAGTCTGCTAAGTAATAAGAATAAATGAACTGCATGCCAGAATATAGAACATGAGCAGCATTTCCCGGCCAGCTTAGAACAGAGCAGAGAGCGCATGCTCGGCCCAAGCAGTAGGAGCTTTTTCTAAAAGAGGCTTAAAGAAGTTGCTGCTGTGACCTGCAAAATTGCGAATTGGTGCGGTAACCACACTACAAAATGGCATATGCTTTTTATACAAATGTGCAGCTGTGTCTGCACCTGTGTGACGTGTGTGTGGTTCTCCAAAAGGGTGCTACCGGCACTCAAATATGAGGCCTCCAGTGCTTGGGGGGTGGGGCTCTTTAAGAGACCATGGGCACTTGACCTCCAGTAGGCCCACACCACGGCAATTGCAGTGCCACAGACCATCAGGGGTTGCACCAAGGAAGGGAGCCTGGGGAAAAATTTTACCGGAGGTAAATTTATGCGCGACATAAAATGAATCAAGTTCCTTACAAAGTCACCAACTGAATGTGAATTGAACAGAAGCATACATCTGGATCAATCACAAAGCTGATTTCATGGAGCTCGAAGTTGAGATGACGGGCTTTCAAGAACTCCACGTACTCCTCCTTGGCCACATTCTCTTATCTGCACCCCATCTGACAGCCTCAATGTTGAGGGGGGGGGGGGGGGGGGGGGAGCGCTGCGGCAGGGCACTGTCCAAAAGGCCCTAGACATTTTTGCCTGCCTTCAGTGCTCGGATCTTAAAAAAAAAGATGCAGCCCTTTTACTTCACTTGCTTCTCTATGCTGGCACTATAAGCAAGTATTTACAGGTACAAAAATAAATTATCATCTGCTGCATGGTAGTGCCAGTGAAGCTTCCGTACCTGGCTTCATACCACAACGATGACTTGGTCGTTAGCCTCGTGGCTTTCTCTATTCGTTCAGTTTCACTCAACGGAACAAACATGTCTTCAAAGAAGTCGTCCTTTGTGCTCCACGCTTTTCCAGCATTCCTGGGTGAAAAAATCAGTTTAAGCATAATTTTTTCCCATCCAAAGCTTGCTGACTATATTTTCAAGTTGAACATCTTATTTCGGCTGAATGAAATATTGGGCAAACGCTCATTGCCCATGTTGATGGATCACTAAGTGACGTGTAATTAGCCATGGCAGTTACCAACTAGCTTTCATACGCCAGCTGATAATCTGAGCTAGACGTGCTAGAAGTGCCTACTCTGCCATGGTGAGAAAATTTCAGTGCTATTTTTTTCACCATTGGTAGTTAAAGGGCAACTCCGGTGATTTGTCGATGTTCATCTGTCGAAATGAAATTTTAAGTCTGTATTTTTTATGGCAGTCTGAGGTCTCATGTAAAATTTCGCACCTGAAAGTGGCGTAGTTTTTCCGCAAGCGAATTTTGAAGACAAGCGCTCCTAGGTGCGAGCTGACGCGAGCGGCACCTATTGATCGAGCAACTTCTACAGGCCACCCTGTACTGTGGCGTCACTGGCGTGGCGGCGTGTCAAGCTGGTCGGGTGCGCGTTGGCATTGGCAGTGCAGGGGGAAACTTAAAATTGGTTTTGTGGAAAGTAAATGACACAGTAACGGACACCCGAACCACGACATAGGGGAGGAATGAAAGAAGGAAGGAGTGAAAGAAGAAAGAGGTGCCGTAGTGGAGGTCTCCGGAATTATTTCTACCACCTGTGCTATTTTGCACCATCTCAACGTGCTTGATGTGATGTGTACACCAGAACGATGGACCACAGCAACTTGTGTTGTGCTGTGGGGTGCACAAATTCTTCATCTGTGACAACGGGTGTGATTTACCATAGGTTTCCTAGCGATAAAAACCTTCGCGACAAGTTGGTGATAACTGTCCGCCGTGTCTACTGGTCTCCGAGGAAGCATTCCCACTTTGTGCTCGGACCATTTTGTGCCAGATTGCTATGAAGACATTGTTTACCTCAGAGAGAGCTTTGGACTCGCTAAGGCTTCGTTTAACCGGCACTTGAAGGCAGATTCTGTGCCCATCGCAGCGACCAGCTGAACGAAGCGTGGCCGTTAAGAGGAAGCGGACTACGGTAAGCGTGCTCAAAGTATGTTTGATTGTAGAACTGTAGCTGGCTTGAATTCACTTCCAAAAGCTTGCCGTCGAGGCAAAGATTCGCAAAGAGTGGACTGTTGGTGGTGCATGCCCCTGTAAGGACATTGTGCACTGCGCCAACGTTCCGGCAGCAGGTTCTTTCATCAGACTGGGTCGGCTGACACTCGCCACACGAACAGCTGTCAGCGGGAGCATCACATTAACTTTTGTTCTGACGATTGTGTCACGAATGTATCCACGAGAAATGACTCAAGTACTTGCTTCTCTGACACCAGAGCGTCTCCATGCTGCAAGTGACGTGTCCTGTGGTGTGAATCGGCTGGCTCGCGTAGCGGTGGATCATACCTGAAAGGCGACTCGTCCAGTCCAAAATTATCGAATGAAGAACTGCAGATTGGGCTAGTTGGTGTAGATTCGTAGTGATGGTTCAACAGTGCAAACACACACAGACCAAGAAGGAGACAAGACACACACAGCGCTGAATGTGCTGTGTGTGTCTTGTCTTCTTCTTGGTCTGTGTGTGTTTGCGCTGTTGAACCATCATTATCGAATGAGTCATCTTCTAACGACTCGCTGGTCTCGGAAAAGCTGTTCTCCGCGCTTTCAGTCATGTCGACAGCGCGGCTCAGAGTAGTTGCAGCATCAAAGCAAAGTGGCACAGGAGTAAAAGGACCTAGAGGTGGTGCTTCTCGTCGCATGCCACTTTGCTTTGATGCACACGTGGAATGGACATACTAGAGTAGCCATGCCGTTCGCATGGTCAATCTAGAAGTGGATGCCCCTGTATGTCGATTTAAAATTGAACTGCTAGTAGTAACTACCTGATGCAGCACAGGAACTCACACATCAAGAAAGAAGTCTACAAAATCAAGCAATAGCAGAACATGTACATTGTGGGTTGATACTCATCTGTTACTGAATTGTGCATGGCAGTGGCAACAAGAATTTGCTATTCGGCGAACATAATAAAACATACTAATGCATGCAAACTCCGGTTTTGTGCAAATGTGCTTTCATGAAAACAGTTGATGGCACTCAAACATAAGAAATGTACGAACATGGTTGTTCATTTACTTTAAAAATGTGTACATTTCTTCATCCTATGAAGCTGAGTCTGTGTCCTCGGAAGCTATCTTTGGAACGCTTCTCAAAACTGCAGCACTTGAGCTGCTTGCCTTCTTCAGGCACTGAAATATTTCTATGTCCCTCACGTCGTAGGTCCGAGATGTGTGACTGGGTTCTGCAGCAAGCTTTTGTGCCTTCTTTCCTGGCCTGCTCAAGTTGAGCTGGTCAGCTGGGACCATGGTGGCCTGAAATATGACA
The DNA here is from genome assembly GCF_055824585.1 of Amblyomma mixtum. Lineage (NCBI taxonomy): Eukaryota > Metazoa > Arthropoda > Arachnida > Ixodida > Ixodidae > Amblyomma > Amblyomma mixtum. The sequence continues at coordinate 36,972,410 of NC_143015.1, forward strand.
CAATTATGCGCAATAATAATTTAGTGCAGATGTTACTTGTTTCAAGAAAGCTGTCTGACGTCAATATTAAATTCACCTTTTTGGACCCTGCTGCACCCCAAGCACATAACTGCATGACACATCTGCGTTGTCACGAACCGCTGCCTCAAGCACGAAGAGTAGTACAGCAACGTGGCTGCACACTTCACCTAGTCTGCATTACAGTGCACTCGATGCTCACTCTCACATAAGAAGGATTTAGTGGAAGAAGTCAACTTACCCAGCTTTGCACTGACATTGGCCTGCCAGTATTCGTCCTGATGTGTCGTCGGCACGCACCCAAGTATCGTGGCCTTTTGCAGCTGCGGTTTGCGAATGCATGACCTTGGTACGCACAAAACAGATTTTCATATCACCTGGCCTCCACAGCCAACACTTTCTGACTAGTTCTGCACACGAAGGATAGTGGAGAATGCCAGGAGATTAACAATCCCAATGTTCTCATCCAAAGGCACAACGAAGGTAAAAAATTAAATTGCTTAACATATTCAGCGTTTAAGGCAAACGGTACTTTTTTGACCTAGGCCGTTGTGTCCACATCAGATATGGACTTCTCTGATAACAGCTTGGTCTCAGGAGTTGAGCGTCTGGGAGGTGTCTTGCTGTACGGAAGCTACCGAGGAAGGCTCCAGGTTAATTAATAAATGCACACATCGCGCAGCACGCAATGTGTGCGTTGCTGCCACAGCTCGAAGGCTGAAGGCATCCCGCTACTGCAGTCATTCAACTAGAAGGAACGGTTCAAAGGTACCATTGCGGGAATTAGAGAGTGTTCTTTTTTTGTTCTTTGATATTTGGTGGTTAAAATGTACAGTGATGCCACAAAGGTACAGAACTGCTACAAACGCCACACTACATGACTGTGTAAATAAAACAAGCGACTACGCAGCCATACAGTTGCTACGGCCCGTTGGCGTAGCTACCGTTGCCAAGCTTACCGTTATTTGCCGTGCAGTCGTAAGTACCGTGCGGTGGTGCTATTAAAGTACTGTGCGGAATGCATGGCACAGAATCCATGCTGCGTACAACACTCATTAGGGGAGGGACCTCGGGGCTTGAGAATAAACTGCTAGCTTCAGTTCGACATCCTGAATACCATAATGCGGGACCACACGTAGCTTTCAAAGTGCAAGCTAGAGCAGGGGATGATTAGTGAATTATAGAAGTGCACAGGCTCTCACTATGTGACCAGTTCACTGATGTGATGGCTGTTGTGATATCAGCGTAAGCCATGTGTACTGCCCAAGCTGCAAGCGCTGCAACGGTTTGAAACAGCTTGGCATTTCCAGCACGTCAGTGATTACACACCAAATTTAGTATACTAAGCACTTTTTTGATGCTGTCTTGCACAGAATGCTGCTTATGGTACCATGCTGCCATACAGAAACATGTGCATTCAGTTCCAACATGATAATTCACAGCTGTAGTAAAAGAACACAATAATGGCGCAAATAATATTCAGTGCAAATTAGTACTGTTGAGCAAATCCTTCGGAAAAGTGATTTTGCACATACCAGCCTGAAAAATCTTGGCACAGAGTGCCTCTTGCAGGTTTTTGTTCAGTTTCCGCAAAGTGGTCATTTCTGCCTTCAACCATAGGACTTTTTCGTGCAATTTGTGGATCATAGTGTCCTTCATTGCGTCCTCGTGGTCTGTGGCCTCAGCGAGCAGCTCCTCTTCAGCCTTGCGCTGAGAGGCCGCTTTTGCGGATTTGTCCGATTTTGCCTGGGACATAAGCACCCAGTTCACTGCTTTCAACTAGTGCATACACGCATCCAACACATTACAAGATGCTCTGCTTAGTTCGCTGCTACCCTCACTCACACTTCTAGACAAGAAATTGCAGTAGCCTGTGCAGTGCAATCAGTAGGGAAACATGGGTTCACGAAACTAGTTCCAGATGTCAGTACACTACTTGACAGTACAACTGCTTGGCACGATTTGTGTGCACCAGAGGCTAGTAAAACAAAAATCCTGCAGTGCAAGTCATAATTGAGTCATACTATTTCCTGAAGTTAGTACACAGCAGTTCAAATAATCATAAATATTTTACTTTTGTACCTAAGTGCATCATACTACCTGGTTTGCTTAAATCTGTGGTATCGTTTTGTCCAGATAGCAGTGACTAACGATCGACCGAGTCGCGATAATATAACTGGCACCTGCCGTTACAGTCGACATCTCAACGGCTTGACTGCGAAGGAAGTACAGAGGTGAGCAGGCATACCTAGAGCGCTGAAGCATTCATACACAAAGGATAACAACACAAGCACAGTGCCCGCAACAAAACAGCTGCAGTAAGGTTTCACGTTTTTTGTTCCTGTACACCGTTAAAGTGCTCTAGACAAACATGCTCACCCTTGCATGTATCAATGCAAATCTAAATGTTTCCCGACCACTTTGACATGCTGCTGTTCAGAACGAGTTAAGCAACTCAAAAACCCTATTTTAAAAAAATTAACACTACTGAGTGTAATTAAATGCACACGTCAACCTCATGGCAATCTGTTCCCAAACATTTTTTTTTGGCGGCTGATCCTCAGCGTGCCTGCGGGTTGCCTTGCCTCTGCTAGCATGCCATGCTGCCATTTCTTCCTCTGTTTCTGTAATTTTTGCGCAGAAAATCAATCATGCGATGCTCGATTCATGCAAAGAAAGTCAATTTCACAGTACATGGTAGGGTCCCCTTACCTGTCATGTGAAGAATGCGGGCGTTATAATAGCCACCGCACGTAGCCCCGTCACCATCCCAATACGCTTCGTAATAGCGGGCGCGGTCAAAATCCTCCACGTCTTTCGGACTAAAATTTGAGATGGAGAGGTGCTGCACGACGTGCTTCTCCGTCTCGTCTTCATATTGTATTAAAAGATACATTTTTCATGTAATAGATCCCACAAGAACAAAAAAAGCACGTTCGAGGTACGCGAAGGAGCACAAAATAGATACTGGATACGATCGGCTATATATGGCATAAAAACGGCTCGATTTGGAATGAACGCAGTTTGACATGGGATAAACTTTTCTTTCCGCAATTTCTACCCGTGTTTTCACCACGTACTGACTCCACGCCGGTGCTTAGGGAGCTATTATGAACACAACTGTAGCACAGCGCTGTGGGCCGCAGCCTAAGGTGCGAAGCACTCGTAGAGCAGTTGCTTTTTGCACTGCAGCTCATTCCGGCCTCCGAGATCTGATCTCGAAAACCGGAATTCTGCCTCCGAGATTCTCTAGATCTCGGAGGCCATTTTATTTTCTGCTATATTGATGCAAACTCATTAAACCGTACTATGCGGCCTAGAATATACTAGCCGTACATTTGAATGAGTGCGAACAGCGAATGGCAACCAATTACTGTTCAATTTTGCAGGGACGTACAGTTAACGAGAGAGGAATTTCGCCGGGCTAGTTGGTTCATATTACATAAAAATTACCGAGCGCTGCTGCCTGTGCCTCTCTTCTTCTTGTGCCGTCTGTCGCGCTGCTAATTTTTATATACAGTTAACGTGACATGTTGATTACTGAAGAGCATTGCATAAAGTGGATAAAATGAAACTTATTGAAAGCTGGACCATTAGCGAACATCTGAGCCAGTGAGTATGATATAAGAATGCCCTTAGATGCTTCTTCATACAGTACACAACCTATTTTTAGGCTGATAAGAACACTTAACACCTTGTGAACACATCAAACACGAGTACAGTGTTCTGCAACTTTATCGTAGCAGCCTTTAAAAATTCTCTCGTCTCCACCGGCTCGTTCGCGGTGAAACCGCGTACCAAGCTTGTGTATGGAGGGTAATTTTATCACTTACCGTCATCGCTTGCGTCTAGATCGAGGAACCAAAACCTGCCGACCCCAAGTTTCCCTAAAATGCGATGGTGGTGCCATATCGAAGGACCAGCACACCTCCGAGCGCTCGCCTCGGTGCCTTTCGCATCTTGGCGCTTTTCCCTGTAGATAACGCCACTACTGCCATTTGGAGTGTTGGCAGCTTTTATTTTCTTCACCTTGTCGCACACAATTCTGGTTTTGCATCATGCGTGGCCGAACCACGTACGTATCATTGTGAAACTTGATATGAGACAAAATACCTCAATACGCAAAGCTCCGTCCACGATTTCACATCAAACGAACCTCCGGTTGAGTTGGAAGAATTTGTCAAAGCTGGTACTATGAAACTGCAGAACTGTATATTGGGATACAACGAGATTGTCGCAACGTAAGCCGAAGACGTTAAAGAAATCAACAGTTGCAAACTACGTATTTCCCTGTGTATAAGCTGCACATTTATATAAGACGTGCCCCCATATATGCAGGCTTTCAACGACAAAATTTAGTATATAAGACGCACCTCTATATAAGACGCACCTCAATTTACCAAGTTACGGCCGTGAGACCTGCCTATACATGCATGCATACGCGACCATTGAAAAATGCTCCGTGTCTATGAGAACATGGCACGAAATCACGATGCATCCTCAGCCTCATGCGAATTGTCACCAGAAATGTCACCAGGCCAAGGTTTGGTGGTTTAAACCCCAACCAGACCAAAACCCCTTCTTTTTTTTTATGCGGAAACACGTGGGCCTCAGTGATTATTCTCTCGTGCGTGTACCTTTTTGTTGTTAAGTTCTTGGTGCATTTCACCATAGCACGTAGCCAGGCAATTGCTTTAACCTGCGAAACCAATAGAGCAGGAGCTTGGAAAGCGGGGGGGGGGGGGGGGGTAAAGTTTGTAAATTGGTTTTTGAGGAAAGGAAATGGCGTAGTATCTGTCTGGCACATCTCGGTGGACACCTTGGAACAGTGAACACCTCAATCTTGGAACAGTGGACACCTCAATCGTGCTTTAAGCTGTATGGCGGTAGTGACATATGTGCGCTGCATGCGTTTGCATTGACAATGTTGTGCCAGAAACTGAAGCCATAGGCCGGCGGCATTCGTTGTGTTCATTGGTGTTGGCGTTAATAACGTTATACACTCCGATCATTTTAAGGAAAGGAAATGCGCATAACTGGCTCCCTGGGACAGTGGACGCCTAAATCGCGCTTATAGGTATGTGGGGTGATGAGAGAGAGATGTGGGCTGGATGCGTCGCTGACAACTCTGAGCGAACTCTCGCGATCAACCATTAACTGCCACCTGCCTGGGTGGCAGGGTGGATGGGGACTTTTATGTAGATATAAAAGACACACAGGAATTTTTTACCACTTATGCGGGAAAACATCCCGTTCCTCTCGCTCGTAACGGCTCCCATGACTGTGACAGCCTCTCGAAATACTTGCGTAGACCTCGTCCTTGAGAACCAGACATTGGTGCTGCAAGTTGAGCATATATCCATCTATCTCCGACCACAAAACTTCCTTCATGACAACCATGGTTCATGGTTCATCGGGGTTTAACGTCCCAAAGCGACTCAGGCTATGAGGGACGCCGTAGTGACGGGCTCCGGAAATTTAGAACTGTTAGTGGAGTGTTTCTTGAAGAAGGCATATGTGTGAAAAATGACAAGTTGTCTGTAATTGTACACACACGTCTTGCTCACATTCTTTGCCTGAATGTATCGGAAAGCTGAAACAGCTGCTGCGCTCAAATTTCGCATTAGGAAGTAACGTAACCGTCGGCAATTTTTTCGGGACCCCGAATAATACTCCGAGGGCACGTAGGGCTACTTACATACTGTGAATGCGAAAGCATTAATGCATCATCGTGAGCATTCGATCGACCTGAACGCAGGTTGCGCCCTGAGAAATGAAACGAAGACACGCCTTTCAACCAGCGTTCCGGTAGGGATTCCTAAACCAAATCAAATCAAACCGTCCAAAATCAGTTCCAGATTTTGAATGTCCCGCCCTAATTATTGACTGAAGCGATGCCATGTTCAAGGTCTGCGTGGTGTGAAGTCAATGGTGATCTCAGATAAATTAAAAATTCCATGAAATCGATGCAAAAATTATTATATAATACCCGGCCTGGACCCGCCATTCCATTTACCTTACACAATAACGCAAAGCACGCTAAAATTCTAGAGGTGAATGCCCCTAAATTTGAGCTTATTTTGTTTCTGACGGTGGCAGCATCTTCCATCGGGTAGTCTAGCCACACTACCACGGATCCTGCTCGAGTCTTTTTTCCCTGAGGATTGCGGAGGAGCAACAAGTGAGCGTTTCTTTCGAGCTTCACCCTTGGCCTATTCTTCCTGCAATGAACACGCCACGTGCAAAGCACTACCGCCGCTATCTAGAGCCCGGTGAAACGTGCCCTATTCCGAAGCAAACTGCTTATAATCAACGCCTGAAGCTGGATCAGCAGCGTGGAGTGGTGGCCTTTGCCGCGGACATCTCGGAAAACGAAGCGGAACGCGCGAGCGCGTCCGGTGCAGCCGACAGCGCTCTTGCTGGCCCAAGTGTGGCGAACGGTGCTGCTGTTCACCAAACCTCGCCTAGGAGTGCCAGCAATGCTGCAGATATTGCCGACAGTCCTCCTGCTGCCCCAAGTAATACTGCGCCTGACCAAACTTCGTCAAGGTGGACTAGCAGCACAATGGTGGCTGAGGAATTCATCGGTAATGCAAGCACAGGTGGAGAAAGTTACGCCTGCGAGAGCGACAACTCCGACCTGGAAGCCGAAGATTACTGGGATCCAGACGACAATTGAGTAAAAAGCTTCATGGAGAAATGTTCGAGGGAAACCTTGCCAAACCAGGCGTTAACAAAAGTGCAAGCTCTCCTCCTTGTTCTGGCGTATGTCGTCAATTCAGGGCTGTCATGGACACAAGTGGAAGGACTACTCGTGCTAGTGAACACTCTTTGTGGCACTGAAGTAGTGCCAAGTAGTAGGTATATGTTCAGGAAGCTGTGGAAAGACAGAAGGAACTCCATCGACATACATTTCTTCTGCTCCACATGCTTGGTTTCCTTTGGCAGAAAGGCACGTAATGCAGCATCACAAGCTTTTGCCTGTGTGACATGCCAGGTGACTTATACCACTCAACAGATGATGAGAAGTGGCAGCTTCTTTCTGATATTTGACTTGAAGAGGCAGCTTCGTGATAAAATGGGGTGGCATACACAGCAGTTGCATGAATGTTTCACAAGCGTATGGTGTGTATCGTGATGTCACGCATGGACGCATGTATCGAGCATCAGGCATCATTTAAACATGGACTTGTCTGACATTACAGTAACACTCAACAGTGATGGGTCCCCTGTGTTTAACTCCAGCAAGTGCAGTGTGTGGCCGATCCAGTTGGTGGATGTTGAAAACGAAAGCCCGCGGAGTTTAAAAAATGCCACGTGACAGCGCGCTCCGTGCGCCCGCATTCGCCGCGATTGCAGCGCTTTCATCCTTGCTTTGTAAAAAGCATCACTTCGCGCCTTTCGTGCTGCCCAAGACAGGGCTTCGCATTGAGCTTGGTTCCAAGATAAGCGCCAGTGAGCACGGGCGGCAGTTGAAAGAAAGCGCGGCTCCCGTTTCTGCGGCGATAATTGCGCTCTCACGAATTTGGGAGCAAGATCCCAACAAGCAAAGATGCATATAACAAGCTTGATAACGTCGTGTTGAATCACGATGAAAGACGGAAGCCGCGCTTCCTTTCAATTGCTGCCCGAAACCACCGGCGCTTATCTTGGAACCAAGCACAATGCGAAGCCCTGTCTTGGGCAGCACGAAAGGTGCGAAGCGGGTAATGCTTTTTACAAAGCATGGATTAAAGCGCCGTGGCGCATTCGGGCGCACGGAGTGCACTGTCATGTGGTATTTTTTAAACTCCGCGGGCTTTCGTTTTCCCCTAATAAAATCGGCCTCGCTAAGTCGATCTCATTGGAAGTGCCTGGGTTGGACAATATTTGTGAAGCTCCACAGCTTTCCTATTGACGCCTGAACATTTCAAGCTATATTTAAGAAGTTAATTTATCTCGACTAATTATTCAAATAGGAGGAGCGAAAAAATGGTACTGTACCTTTAGATAAACCCTAACAACATCCACGCGATTTCAGTTCTGAAGGCAACTTAGTTCTTTTATAAATCTTGGTCCAAGTTAGCTGGGACACCCTGTATACAATTACGCTGCACTAATTAGACGTCTTAATTAACATTATTAGGGTTGACTAAAAATGTAACTTTTCGTGTCAATATCAAGTCATATATCGTTGGATAGCTTATGTGAGTACAATTGTCAAATCCAAACTCTGCTTTAGATTCTTCAAATAAGTGTACAACGTGCGAGGATGTGGCAGGGGAAGAAACCCATTTTCATGAAGAAATATGTACACCGATGTCGATTTTATCTTCAGCAGCATGCAGTCATGAAGCCATTCCTTCTTGTACCTGTTGGCAAAGATTTTTTTTTTTTTCGTAGCGAAGCAGGCAAAATGTACAAATCTCAATAAATAAAACGCTGAGCAATGTGCCTATCTATTTGAAGCTTACCGTACTGCTTTTTGCGACTTTGCGTTCACTTTCATTAAACACTGATCAAAAATTAACTTTTCACTCTTTGACAGCTTGTGCAAATTTAGTTCAGTTTTTCGGTGTTTTGCCTCTTGAGCTGCCACCCTGGCGAGCTTCAGTTGGCAGCGCTGAAGTCGTTGCTCCAAGCAACGGATATGTGCCTTCAATTATTTTAGCTGCGAGAAGCTGCATACAGCTCCCTCCGTTTGACAGGCGGCGTCTACACGTCCGTTTTCGTTCACCTCAGTGCCTACGTAAAAGAAAGAAGGGAAAATATCACTCATAGATCTCCCGTGCGTCGTACATGCAAGCAGCACGCAAGCAACAAGGCACACGCATGCCTACTTTCATTACCTGCGCCAGTCTCCGTTGCATCTGCGCCCGTCAAACTCGAGCACATCGTCGCTGCAGCGCCAGAGCTCTCCAGATCAGCTGACGGCTCCCGGCGACGCTTGGTAACCTTGAGCTGCCGAGGTGAGTGAGTTGTGCGCTTTTTCGGATTTGACAATACGCAGGGAGGCCTTCGAAAATCCTCGGCACGGCATCCGGCAAAAGTTTTGGCACATCGCGCTGCGACGTCACCACCACGCCATCAACTACCCATTGATCTGCACGCACAATGTCACTCGCATCGAAGTGCTTTTCACAGACATGCACATGCGGGGAGTGAAAACTGAAGCCAGAAGTTTCTTGTCGTGGTATGGCGCGCTTCCACTTTAGCCGCCGGTCGCTGTCACTGGGCAGGCAGAACATCGTCACTTTTTCTTCATTTCCCCTGTACCCAGAGCGGCATCCAGGTACGTAACAAGTACGCGGCATCCTGACCTGACTTTCAGGCACACCCAGGGCACATTCTCATGAGACACAGCACAGGGAGAAGCCGAAAACTGCGAACACACATGCCACGCTATTCCGCACTGACAGCAGCTGCCGCCTTCGGTCGCCGCCGCGATGCCCCTCCGCTGCACGCAGCGCCGCACTGCGGCCGCCGCTGGCAGCGCACAAAGCTCTCCCATAGCGTGACGGCGAAGTGTCATGACCAGTAAAAGTATCGAGGGACTCTGGTATAGGTGTACTGAAGTTCTTAGGAGTTGGCTATAGTTACTTTGTGAACTTCTGTTCCGCTGTGATGAAGCCACGCTGTTCTCTAAACACTAAAATAAAAATTGATGCAGTTGTTAATTTGTCAAGTTTATTTCGGGAGTTGGAAAACTTGCCGCAGAATGTCAGTTTTTCCCCTGTGCATTTTCTGCCATTCCTTCAGCGCAGCTTCTCGTTCTGCATGTCGTTTGGCCCGATGTTCTTCTTTTTCAGTGTCTTTTGCCACTTTTCGGCTTGCCTTCTCTTCATGCAGAGCACGCATCTCCGCAAAAAAAAGAGCTGCATGTGTTGGATGCGCGTTGAGTTTTTATGACAGGCCCCAGTTGTCCCTCACTCTGCTTGCGCAGTGGTGCTGTTTGTTCTCCTTGCCCTCTGACGTTGACGCTGGAGACACTCACTCGACTGCGCTGCTGTCGATGTCCGCAATTGCTGCAGGTGTGGCTGGTGACGAGTTTTGTCCTTTGTAGATGGCCGCCAATGTGTCCCTCTGTATCTCAGGCTCAATGCTGTCATCAGTGCCCTGGATTTTTCGAATCTCATCTTCAAATGAGACATCACATGGGGATACACCAGACTTATTGTTATTGTCATTTGCATTCTTGCGCCTTCATATCGCTGTTTTGTATCTGTTTCGCACTGTTCAGCTGTTTTCGTGATGCCAAGTACTTTGGAGGCTCCTGAAAGTTGTTTGAACGCTTGTTTTCTGTTTGTGAATTTTTTAAATGGTCCAATTTGGCGAAAATACTTTCAACACGTCGCGGTCAACTAAGAGCTAGCCCATACACAAACCCGGTAAGTCTCTTTCCCGGGTAGCCAGCTGTAATTTTTCAGCAGCACTGATTTTCTTTCTTCACTTTCAATTTCATGCATGGCATCTAGCTGCTGCACTTTGGTCAAACTTCGCAGTTTGTCAGCGAGTGCCATGCAAGAATGGTATGGCAGATCTTGCGTCTGCTGTTCAGACTTCATTGTTTCATGATATCCGTTGCAGGCACACTGAAGCTACTTGTAGATGCATGTCCTCTGAAGAGCTGGAAATATAATTTTTGTATTACAGTTCATCCTGTTTGAAAGCATTTCCACTTTACCTTCCTGTGGTGGTGGCAAGTTTACGAGCCTTTGCTGCCTTAGGAGTGCTAGAAAGAAGACAGCGACTCAATTTAGCAAAATTTCATAAGTACACTAATGAATAGCAGCAGGCTATCATAACGAAAATACCTTTCAATGTCCAACTGAGCGCCCAACTTGGCATCTAGCTCAGCTTCCATTTCGCTCCTTTCCAGTGACCTACAATAAAGACAACATTGCTGTTTCACCATTCTGTAACGCAGTAGTGACCAGTTTTTCTTCACCTTTCCGCACTTGCAGATCTTGTAGGTCGAGGTGGTCCAGTTGGACTTACAGGAATGTGAAGGAGCTCCTGTGACTGAGGCTCTTCAATTGCTTGAGTGGCCTCGGTATGTGCAATTCTTCAGCAGGATCATATCATCATCATCATCAGCCTGACTACACCCACTGCAGGGCAAAGGCCTCTTCCCTATTTCTCCAATTGACTCGGTCCTGTGTTAACTACAGCCATGTTATCCCCGCAAACTTTCTAATCTCATCTGCCCATCTAACTTTCTGCCACCCCCTTGCTACGCTTACCTTCCCTCGGAATCCAATTCATTACCTTTAGTGACCGTCAGTTATCCGGCCATCCCATTACATGTCCTGCCCATGCCCATTTCTTCTGCTTATTTATTTATTTATTTATTTATTTATTTATTCACGTTGCCTCACAGGCTCCAAGCATGGAGTATTGTGTGAGGGGGGGATTACATAAATAGGGGTAATAACAGGAGCATGCATGACATGATTATATAATGCTGATTGACTGTTAGTACTCATTAAACAGTAAGAACATCATTACACAATGCCAACTGACTGTTAGTACTCACCATAAAACAATAAGAACATCATTACACAATGCCAACTGACTGTTAGTACTCACCATCAAACAATAAGAACATCATTATACAATAGTTATTGACGCGTCAGTAATTAGAAAAAATGGCTGTTATTTCGGTCCTAAAAGAAGCTGGATCACGAATATTGACGATGTGTTGCGGAAGACCATTCCAGTGAACAATAGCCTGCGGCAAAGCGGATGAATTGAATGCAACGGTTTTACCTGAAAGGCGTTGAAAGCTGAGATGGTTGTTTAAACGGCGCGAGGTGCGGTGAGGTTGGGCAAGAGGGAGAGTCGAATGATTAGTGCTATAGACTATTTTGTGAAATAAGCAGACTAGGGCAATTAATCTTCGTGATTGCAAGGTACAAAGAGAGAGCGATAATTTAATGTTTGTGACGCTTGAGTGACGGTCATAGTTTCTGGAGATGAAACGCGCAGCACGATTTTGGACTGATTCAAGGGAGTTAATTAAATAAGCCTGGTGAGGTGACCAAATGGATGACGCATATTCGAGTTGCGGACGAACAAATGTTTGATAGGCGAGCTTACGGGTAGTAGCAGGAGTTCCATGAAGATTCCGTTTTAGGTAGCCTAAGGTCCGGGATGCTTTAGCTGTTATTTTCTGGATATGAGTGGACCAGGACAAGTTACATGAAAAATGGACACCGAGGTATTTGTAAGAAGACACCTGAGAGACTAAGCTTTTATCGAGCATGTAATTGAACGAAGAGTTAGATTTTTTGCGGCTGAATGTCATTAACTTGCATTTTTCAGTGTTAAGTGACATTTGCCATGATGAACACCAAGCGGTTACATGATCGAGGTCCCTTTGAAGTGCAAGATGATCTGCAGGTGATCGGATTTTGCGGTAAATTATGCAGTCATCTGCGAACAAGCGAATGGTTGATGTAATGTTGGATGGCAGATCATTAATGTAAATCAGGAACAGCAACGGGCCCAGGACGCTTCCTTGAGGAACACCAGATAGAACATCGCTAAACGGAGATGAGTGGCCGTTAACAACTGTGAACTGTTTACGAAAAGACAAGAAATTCCTTAGCCATGAGGTAGTTAGTGAGTCTAGGTTGAGGGAAGTAATTTTACCTATTAAGCGTGAATGCGCAACGCGGTCGAATGCTTTTGAAAAATCTAAGAATATGCAGTCTGTTTGGAAGTTCTCGTCCATGTTGTGTAGTAGCTCGTTAGTAAATTCCAGTAGTTGAGTCTCACAAGAGAAGCCTTTCCTGAACCCGTGCTGGTTAGAAAAAAAGAAATTATTACTATCTAGATGCTGCGCCACTGCTGATACGATGATGTGTTCGAGGATCTTACATGGGACAGATGTCAAAGATATAGGGCGATAATTTTGCGCGTTCGTTTTATCACCTGATTTGAAGATGGGGATAATTTTACCAATTTTCCAATCCCTTGGAATCTCACCAGTTGATAGCGACTGACGAAAGATATGGAAGAGAATATTGCTTGAATGGATCACTGTGTTTTTGAGAATTTTTGTATTAATATCATCAATACCAGCAGAAGTCGAAATCTTGAGATTGTTTATTAATGCTGCAATACCGGAGACACTTATTTCTATGGGACTCATGTACTGGTAATCGGCATCTACTAATGGTGGAGTAGTGGAATGGTCTTCCTGTGTGAACACTGAAGAAAAATAATTATTAAATATAAGTGGGCATTCTTCTTCTATAACTGGAGCACCAGTGTTATCCAACAACGAAACAAGAACCGGAGTGTCAGTAGGTGATATCGTTTTCCAAAATTTTTTAGGGTTGTGTGTCATAAGGGATTGAAGGTCATGGGAATAATATTTAAGCTTTGCTTTGCGGATGGCACTACAATATGTTTTTTCGGCGATTTTGTGTTTCTGCCATGAAGCCGGTGTGCCAAGGCGTTTGGCAGCTTTGAAAAGTCGCTTTTTCTTGTTTTTTAGTGCATGTAGCATCCTATTGAACCATGGTTTAGACGCGTTCGTGCGGAGGGTGAGCAGTGGTATATGACGGTGCACTAATTCCAGTAAACTATTTTTGAACAAAACCCAGTTATCGTTGGCCGAACGCTGAGAAAAACTCGGAAGATATGTGTCACAAAAGGATTGTAACCCGATATTAATGGCATTGTAGTCAGCGCGGTTATAATCAAAAATGCGTTTATGTGTTTGTGCACGTGCGCATGGAGGCATGGAAATCGTGAAATTAAGCAGTTCGTGATCACTGAAGCCATCAGAATAAGAGATAGGGCTTATATTGTCTGGGACTGACGAGAATACGAGGTCAAGCTTATTGTTACCTCGGGTAGGTTTTTCGACTAATTGGACCAAAGAGAAATCGAGAGTTAGTTGAACAAAATTAGTGCTATCACGTGTTCTCGAACTTAAGGTCGGCCAGTCAATTTCGGGAAAGTTGAAGTCACCTAGAAGACAAATACTTGCTTTTGGAAATTTAGCTTTTGCTTCAGTTAGGTTATCATGTAGATCGGAGACGAATGATTGCGGACTATCTGGTGGTCTGTAACAAACTCCAAGAAGATGCTTGGAAGATGGCGATGTGATGCAAACCCACAAAATTTCTAATTTACTAGGAATATCAATGAGAAAAGAAGTTATATGCTTTTTAGCTGCAATCAACACCCCTCCTCCCCTTCTGTCGCTCCTATCGTTTCTGTAGATAGTGAAACTGTCCATATCAGGCAAGACTTCATCGTTCCTAATATCTTTATGAAGCCACGTTTCGGTTAGTATTAAAATGTCGCATTCACAATTGTCAAGGTATGAACAAAGTTCGATGCGCTTAGGAAGGATGCTGCGTATGTTAGTGAAAAGTAAGGAGAGCTGCGATTGCGCGGTGTTATTGCGGTAAGATGTTCGTTCTTTCCTGATGACACGTGTAGCCGAGCAACACCTTACCTATGCGGAAGATAGTTTTACGGTGTCAGTAGCGGCGTCGTATACGTAAACACTATCGTTTATTCTCAGCTTATCGACATTTAGCTTGTACGGAACTTTTTGTGGTTTGGCAAATTCGATCAACTTCTTTCTAGCCAGTCGTGTCTGGAAGGAAAAATCTTCGCGCACAGCGTAGTTAGTTCCTTTCAGCTTGATGCCGTTCCCAATGATCTGTTGTTTGTCCTTAAATAATGTGAATTTTACCATCACTGGCCTGCACTTTTCCGGGTCGTATTTACCAATGCGGTGTGCCCGTTCTATTTGCGATGAATCTACTGTAATGTCCAATTCATTCTTGCACAGGTCAATCACTTTCGTTTCAGCACTTGGCCATGTCTCAGATATGTCATCGGAAAGGCCGAAAAAAAGTAAGTTGCAGCGTCTCAGCCTGTTTTCCGCGTCATTACAACGCGATTCAATAATTCTGAGCTGGTCAGAGATGACGCTGGAAACTGCACAAGGAGAATCAGCCGAAGACGTAGCGGGATTGTTTTTTAGATCTGAAACGTCCACTTCAACACTGCGAAGTCTAGAAGACAACTGCTTCAGTTCAATGTCTACTGACGCTTGCCACTGCTTCAACTCTCTCAAATCACTTCGAATTCCATCTTGGCCGGATTCGATCCTTTGTACAGTCTCCAGCACAGTAGCCAGGATGTCATTAGAATCAGGTCCGGGGTTTGTTTCCACATCCCCGGAAAGAATTAAGAGTAAACTACTTAAGCAATGTTGCACAGTTTCCTCGCATGCTTCTAGGGCATATAACCACTCTCTGGGGCACGACACCAAAAACAAGCAGCGATTCTTGCTTCTTAGGCAAGTGCAATGATCAAGGTAACTCACCTGGAACAGTGTGAAAGGTAAGCGCTCCATTGCCAATACGGCGTCGTGCCCCAGAGGGGCGTTCACGGGCAGCAGCTTATATTCCGTGTGGCCGGCGCTGATAGTGGTATCGCTGCTGATGAACGACCGCGGTTGCCAGCCGAAGAACAGGTTTCCTTCCAGATGGATCTGTAGGCAAGGCTGTTGCGTCCAATCCGCGGGTTGATTCGCGTTCTCAACTGGGCAGGTGAAGACCACGTCCGATGCCAAACAAGGTAGCGATGAGCCAAGGAGTAGGGCAGCCTGGAACAGTGTGAAAGGTAAGCGCTCCATTGCCAATACGGCGTCGTGCCCCAGAGGGGCGTTCACGGGCAGCAGCTTATATTCCGTGTGGCCGGCGCTGATAGTGGTATCGCTGCTGATGAACGACCGCGGTTGCCAGCCGAAGAACAGGTTTCCTTCCAGATGGATCTGTAGGCAAGGCTGTTGCGTCCAATCCGCGGGTTGATTCGCGTTCTCAACTGGGCAGGTGAAGACCACGTCCGATGCCAAACAAGGTAGCGATGAGCCAAGGAGTAGGGCAGCCTGGAACAGTGTGAAAGGTAAGCGCTCCATTGCCAATACGGCGTCGTGCCCCCTGCTTGATTTCAACTAGGGTGTCATGAACTCGTGTGTGTTCCCTGACCCATTCTGCTATTTTCCTGTCTCTTAGCGTTACATCTATCATTTTCCTTTCCACGGCTCGCTGCGTTGTCCTCAACTTAAGCTGGACTCTTTTTGTTAGCCTCTACGTTTTTGTTCCATAGGTGAGGATCAGTAAGATACAGCTGTTACACACTTTCCTCTTGAGGCATATTGGTAAGTTGCCGTTCATAACCTGAGAGTGCCTGCTGAATGCGCTCTGCTCCATTCTTATTCTTCTAGTGATTTCAATCTCGTGGTCTGGAACTGCGGTCCTGCCCTAAGTACATGTATTCACTCATGCAGTATCATGTAGTGTGCCATGAACCAAGCTTGCATGCACCAACCGATGGTTTAAAGAATCCTTGCATCGTGGCTTAACTCTGTCATGAGTTCCTGTTCCTTTCTTGTCCTCACTACCAAAAAAGTAATCATAGCAAGTGGCTTTCCTTTTATGCATGCCTTTGGGTGTCGGCACTTTAGTAGTTTGACATACTGTTTCAAAACAAACTATACATTCTAGCAAAGCAAGAAAAGAAATTCTCTGCCTATTACTTATGTGTATAGTTCAAGCCTGTAATAAAGAACTTTTTTCTACACTGAGGTTACTTTGACTCCACCTGATGCCTGTAATGGCAATAAACGCTTATATTACCCCCCCCCATTGAAACGTGAGTTGAAGGTAAACATGTGTGTTCAGTTCGTAGTACAAAAGAAAGCTTTGGCTTCAAACAGTACTGCAGACCTACTTAACACACATGTAGCGAGTGCTGTTTAATGTGAAAGGAGTGGTGAATTACTACCTGCTTCAGGGCATATTAAAGTTATTTAGGTGCACAGGCTTAGTCAAATAAAATTATAGCTCAAATCATCTGACTTGCTTTCGTGCTGTGCCATGCGGCTTATTTCCCGTGATCTTCCACGTTCTAAATGTCTAGTAGGGAGACAAACTTTTGTTTCCACACTGAATTCATTCTGGATCTCCAAGGGTTTAGCAAGCCCCAAAACACGTCTAAGAAATGAATCATAGGGACTGTGTATTGTTGACAATGGCTGTATTTGTGTCTTTCAGAACATGCTTCATGTGAGGTTCCCATTCATATTAATACTGACAACGTGCTAATAGTTGAAAGTAGTGTTATAACTCACTCTTTTACAGTGGCAAATCTCACATTGCTGCAAAGGCTGAAAAAGTTTTAAGAAAAAGCATTTCTTAGCCAAGTTCAAGCACAGAAATACGACATGGAGTCTCAAATATCTTGCACAAGATATAGTTACCTTGAAAAAAGGGGTGTTCTGCGTCAGTGCATTCACGTGAAGGCACTTCATGCTACAAATCAACAGGACCATCTAATCTGAAAAGGAATAACCATATTGCAGAAAAAGAAGGAATTTTTTGTTATGTTACGAAAACTAGTTAGGAAACAGAAAAAAGTGCGCTTGTCACACATAATGATAAAGTAATAAATAATCGAATGCCCAAACTTCGATACATATTGAGAGAGCCTGTCATGCGAGTTCACTTTAAGTAGGTTACCTAAAGGGGTTGTAACACATGCATGCAAAGCATTCTGCAGTAGTACTGACATAAGATGCGGTAACATGTCTACAGTAATGTTAGTGGTGTAGGAAAGTACATTCTCATTGCTCTGTTGGAATATGCAAACCCTTATCTGAGGCATATGTCCCTCAACTACTACCCAGTTCCAAAATGCGCAACAGATTTCAAAACAAGCGGCATGATTACTGAACTTACATTGGTTGCCGTGAAACTGGCTCTATAATAGCCATCATGGAATCAAAATGCTTCCACTTTAGGACTGGAATGTCATTCCTTCCTACCCCACTTTTCATTTCGTTTTTATTTGATTGCGGCACTTTAGAAAAGTGTCTTTTAAGTTCTTAAATTTCTTCTGGCAGGTCATCCCTGGAATAAAGTATTCATTGTCACACTATTTCTTAGCTATATATATGCAATGATCTGGTTTTCCATCGATTCACAAACAACATGATATTTCAGGTGACAGATTATGTGGCATTACCGATATTTTTTTTTTACGCTTACTCGCATACTGCAAAATTTTCCTGGCAATTAGTGGGTGGTTAAAAACACAAATGTGCAATCTGGGCTTCGCGCACAACCGCTATGGCAGTGGGGGTGGGGCGCGTACGCGTTCTGCTTTTTGGAGTGATTTTCATAGTGATTGTCCATTCCACAACACATGCAGTTGGTGTGCTGTTGAATGTATTGCACTTAAAACTTTATGTACTGATTTGTTTCCGTGCGTTTCACAAATTCATTGAGCTTTCGAGGAAAGGTATCCAGCCAAGCAAGCGTAGGCAGAACACCATCCACATTCTGAGGGATTCAGCTTTGAGCGAGCCACAGGTTTTTATGCAATGTTATAATTCGGCAATTATAAGCGATTCATGTGAAGAAATATTCGCCTGCTTGCTAAGAAAGTTTTCAAGAAGCCATTACCGTTTGCACGCATATCGCGGCATATTACCACTTCACCGAAGCTACGCACACCATCGGACAGCGTCTAGGCACGTTCACTGAAGTTTGCTGACGGAAAAATGCACATTCAATCCCTCGCAAGTCCATGACATGAGTAATCCATGCACTGTGGCAACATAAACTGTGTGACATACTCTGTGCGGGCATAGTAAACAAGAGATGCGTACGTACTGCTCATGCCGAGTTCGGCGCCAATCTTATTCCAAAGGTCATCTTTTAGAAGGTTATTCTTGTGATCTGGATGCCGCTTGCCATATAGAACTGTATAATTTTTCACAGCGTCGATGAGCATTTCAGTTGTGGCTGGAGACATGGCCATGGAACCACTCGTGCGCGCCGACGCCATATTGCAAACTGCCGGAGCCCGCAGGTGCCATCCTATTGGCTGATGGCAGTCGGCAGATTTTTTCCTGCGGCGAAAATTGGTCCTTGACCGAACGGGCATTCCGCCGCATATCCCGGCGGATTCCGCTCGCTCTCGCCGCCGAATACCCAGTGAATGAGCAATAAAATAGTTAGTAGATGACAGTGCTATCATCTACACACTAAACATAGACAGGAGAGGTTTTTATCACTTGATCTCACCCCAACTGCTTGCTGCGCATGCACATCATTTCGATGCAAGTGAAATGCTAGAACCTCATTTAATGTGGGATGTCAGTGCACTTTAAAGAATCCTAGGCAGTCGAAATTTCCGGAGCCCTTCTCTGCGGCGTCCCTGGTAGCCTGAGTCGCTTTAGGACGTTAAACCCCATAAACCAAACTAAACCAGTTTCATTCCCACTTTTTTCCACATTGCATGGGACAGTGAGTGGGCTTTCAGGAATCTTCAAGTTGCATCATTCTTCATAGCAGTGCTAGCAGGAGGGTTCGTCATCAGGCCTGCTCCTGGTTCGATGAGGTCTTCCAACTTTTTTTTCAGCTTTTCTGTGACTATTGAAATTTCACTGTTTGCAGTCAGGATTGTGCCTACTTTGTGGTCTTGCAGCAAATGAAGCTTTTGGACCACATCTGTACCTCATAGTGCAGGTCATGGGCATTGCATCGTGTACAGTTCAGCAGTTACTTTGTAGTCCTAGTGCTGTGCTGTAATGTGAAGCATCCCGCTTGACAGGTAGCGTTCCCAAGTAGCAGTGGAGCTCTTTGTTTATGGGCTTCAGAGCTTGCCACTGCTTCGCATCGCAGTGGTGTGCTTCGAGAATTATGCAGACCGGCAAACCCATATCAGTCTGCATGTCGAGATCCACTGGTCTCCACTTTGCTTCCTTTCATGAACCTCACGTATGGTTATGTGCAGCACATTTTTTCTTTTCCATGAAGCTTCATTTTCCATTTTTTTTTTCCTCCTGCCACAGGGACATGAGAAGTATGCTAAGGTTGATCTGCGTCCTATCTGCGCAAGGTTTGCTCAATGACCAACCACATGCCACTGGTGGTGGCAAAGCACAACTTCTGTTCAACTAACTAATATCATGTGCAAACAGAAGTTGAGCATGTTGTTAGTATCATGCCCTCGTATGAGTCAGTTGTCAGAAAGCCATGCGCATAAGGGGCATCTAGAGCTGGTCAAGTAACAACAGAACTGTCCATTCCAGCCATTAAAGGCTGTCACCATTTGAATGACATCCAATGAGTTGGGCAATGTAATATCGGTTTGCTGAAATCTAACTTGTGAAGAACACACATCACTGCCGACGTTCGCAATTTTTTTTGCTCTTCTGCATTCTTTCATAACGAGGTTCTTGGCCGTTGAGCATTTGAGGGCATCATGTACTGCAAGCTGTAGCGTGTGAACAGCACACCACATCCCCTGAAGGATTGGTCCGTCATCTGAAAAGGAGAAGGCTACTTCAAACTAACTCAGGCAAGATGAATTGGATACATGCTCATCTGATCGTACCCAATTTTCTTCCGCAGACTGGCTGACATCTCTTTATCTTCAGATTCTGGCTCTGATAAAAGAGCAACTACTCTGACCATATTCACTACATTCTCTGTCGTTACTTTGTATACGTGCTCTAGAGTTGCTTCATATTCTGCAAGAGTAACAAACACTTAACGTTGTAAGTTTTCTACCACGTTCCGCTCAAAAACCTTGCAAACGGATTCTGCAAACGGATTCTGGCGTCTTTGATAAATGGCACATTGATGCCCAGGATTGTGCGATCAAGGCGAGCGGCACGGTCCATTTTCAGTGAAACGAGGAGATTCTGAAGTGACTGCGATACCTGTTTCTTTGTATTTCTTCTTTTTGAGCTACTCATTGATTAGCACTTTTGGTGCTCAGTCAGTTTTTGTGTTTTTGGCCTTTCAATACACGGTCGATGATTTTCCGAAACATGGGGTCATCAATCATGCGAAATGGTCCACCGTTTATAGTGACCACTTCGACACAAGCATGCATGACGGCTTTTCTGGTTATATTCATGCATGCAGCTGCTTCAGTCTTCACTGCTTGCGGTATTTATGTCCGGTTCATTTAGTTGACTTTTCACAGTCTGAGAGTATGCTTGCTCCCAGGTCCTTCCGCGGACTTGCTACCCGACGGCTTTGCCAGAGCATTGCTGCGTATTCTGCTCAGTGATGCTGCTGCACATGACACTGAAGATTAGCTGCATGCTGCCATGATAGCCGAATTTGTTTCCAATCTGATGCACACACGGCCCAATTTCTACATCAAACTTGAAATGCTTTTAGACC
This sequence comes from Amblyomma mixtum, assembly GCF_055824585.1. NCBI lineage: Eukaryota > Metazoa > Arthropoda > Arachnida > Ixodida > Ixodidae > Amblyomma > Amblyomma mixtum. Next base: position 36,993,646 of record NC_143015.1, read on the forward strand.
GGATGATGACTGAAGAGCTGTGTACTGCACTGCTCAAATAATATGTGTAGAAAAAAATTAATTGCAAGGCACAAGTGCAAGGTTTTGGTTATTGAGTCCCACAGATATTCATGAGCTTACTTTCATAACTTTTGTAGCTCAATACATCATTTATGTTTTTGCTAATATGTTGAATGTTTAGGCGTGCAACACCATGGAGGCTATTTGACCACCTGACTATGGCTTTCCTGTGATTTAAAATCTTAGCAAAATGGCGAGTTGAGCGAGTTGGTACATTCTTCAAGAAAACAGCGCAGCAACAGGGACAAGAGAGACGACGGGACAGGCACTGACAAGCAACTGAAGGTTTATAGCAAGGAACACAAAAAATATACTCTCCTAACCAGGAGCACACATGATCTACCCCAACAACACTGCTAAGATGTCAGAATCAGTCATGATGGTCAAGATACGATATTTCACAGTCATTAACGAAGGCAGATGGGGTGTTTACGCATGTGTCGCGGTTTTTGTGAATATGAAATGCTTCGCTGATTTCCCTAGTTAGTCTATCTTTGTGATTGTACAAGACCTTTGTGTAGATAAAAAGTGGAATACATGGTTCGGCAGCAGGCGCAGAGGTGTTATGACGACATTCTTTGTTGTGCAAGGCTAGGTCTGAGGAAGGGGCCCCTTTCAAAGAGGTGTTGTGTTCACGCAAGTGGGAATTCAGCCATTTAAAAATCTTAGCATACCATGTAGATCCAAAGGAAAACGTAGAATGACTTAGCTCCACAGTTTACAGTAACCTTAGATGGGAATAAATGCACTCCCAGGCTATGTCTAATTTTAATTTTGTTCAAATACTAAGAAACATAAAAAGTGGAACTTCATAAAATGATTGTGCAAGCAGATACTGTAGATTGGTGGAAGTACACTATTAAGAGAGGGCACTGTTGTTTACATGCGCCTGTTGTTGTTTACATTAGGAGGCCTTCATGAGTGACGTCTGAAAGTTGGTCAGAATAGCACATAACTCCTATTGTGATGGAGATTCTTCTATCAAATATGTGGAAACTCTTGATGCGTTGAGTACGGCACTGCACATGGATGTGGAGGGCTGCAATTGCTTCTGCTGTCTCTTCAACTTGTTTCTTTAAGAATTGGCCATTCCATAGGAAAGGTACCATGATAAGGTACACACCGTTGAGTCCAGAAGATCCGTGATCGTGAACCCTTTGTCAGCCATGACTACATCCCCCTTGTCAAAAGACCACAAAGGAAGTCCACTGGCTTTTACGAGCACTCTGTCTGAGAGTGCCGCCAGTGAAAAGTGCAGACACAAATGTCAACGTTTCGTCTGGTGACATCCCAACAAGGCCCTTGAACATGTTTGCCGACTTGTAATTGGAGTAGGTTTCAGACTGTAGCACGACAGAACTGGGCACCTCACATTTGCTCTCCGTAGTGTCAATGGTGACCCTAGTACTAGAGTATTTCTCCTTGAATTGTGGCATGGTCATGTCAGTCACATCACGTGATGCCCACAAGGACACATCACCCAGCTGGTGGAACAACAAGTTTATCCACTCGTTGAAAGTTCTGCTGACAGTGCTCTCGCAGATATTATATCGATGGCCATGGTATTTCTGAAAAATCCCAAGCGGAAGGGTCACCAGAACCAAAAACAAATGGTTCTCTGTGCTAAGAACGGGAGGCTGGCCATGCTCTTTTCTTGAGCCCAAGGTGTTGTCTGACCGCCACCTTGGTCAGTGTTTCTGCAGCTGCTGGGAACTGAGGGCCGGGGGTTAATTGGTTTGTTCATAGAAGGTTGTGGCCAAGTACTACACCAGGGTGGCCAAAACCTGCTCTGGTGAGGGAGTGGGCTGTCGGTTCTGGTCACCAAGATTAGGCTGGACCCCAGCCCTTTTTTTTAACCCAATGGAGGACTGCCCGGCACTAAGATTCGAACCTCTGTTGCGGGCAGGCTGCGCCAAGTGTATGAGTTGATGAACATTAAAACTCGTGCAGCGTTTGCCGTACATTCCTGCAGCCCGGGTGACGAAACGCCGTAGGAGGTGATCTGAAATGAAGTAGCAGCATCCAGTTTTACATGGAGGTGTGGTCTCACGTAAATAGCATTTGATTTACGCTAATACAAATACATTCAGTTGAAGCTGTTGCTTATAGGCCAGATATCAATATAAAAAAATTGCATAATTAATCGTGGCTGATTATGTAATTAGGTAGAATTTAAAGACAGTTACTCAGTATGATGACAAATATTTATCGCCCTCGGGCACCTGCATTATACAACTGTTTTTTTTTAGGCCTTAACTCAAGTCACATAAAGTGCTCTGTATACAATACGAATGACAAAAAATATACAATTTAAAGAGTTCATTCCAGGCAGGAGAGTTTAGGCTTACCTGCATAGTTGATGGAAGGAGTCAAAGTTGGTCACGCAGAAGTATGAAAATGGCCTCGCAGAGCAGAGCAAAATACGTCACATACTTGGATGGCAGCACATCACGGCAGCAAGGCATGCAGTAAAACAGCAACCGATTTCGCCATTCATGTGTCTTCCTGTGATGTCTTTCCAGAAGTGGGCGAGGCAAGCGTGTGATGTGATGTGGTGGCCTAATGCTGAGGACACGCTTGTTGACAACATTTAAAGTAGCTGGCTGCTCTGCAAACAAAGTTGAAAGTCCTTTTAAGCAGATGCACAACTGAACTTAGGAGATAGCTCAGGGCATGGGTATGTGAAATACACTTAACGTGTAGAAAGACTGCTAGCGCTCACCTATTTAGTACCTCTCTCAGCGGTTGGACGATTCAAACCAGTAGTCAGTAAACTGTCTTGCAACACCGAGGAGTACACAGTGCATATACTCGACAGAATAGCGCCACACAACATCCAGGTATGCAAGAGCTGCAAAAGGTGACGACCCTTTGAAACCATTTACTGATGTCTCCAGCTGTATGGCAAGGTTCATGTCTTTAAATGCGCCCTCTGCTGTCCTCTCTGTGGCAGGAGGTTCTGTCTCAATATAGAGCCAGCGCCCTAAAAGACAAAGTTGAGTCACGATTATATTTCAGAAAGCCTATAATAAACACTAAGTTCACAACATATTTTAAGACAGATGCCGCCCCCAAACCTGAAAATATAGACTATTGCAACACTAAACGCACACCATAAATGCTTCTCTCGCTTTGACACAGAGATGGCACACGAGTCTTGCTTTTTCAATAACAAGTTTGGATGTACTTTCCTGATTTGATCATAATTAATTATCATCTGCAGCATTGGTGACCCATAACGAACAGCTTTAGCATAGTGCTCGTTTAGCGTTGCAGCAGTCGTTATGTTGGCTCTGAGTGTATTAGAATCAGGTGTGGTAATGTGAGTGTTGAGTGGACATCACTGTCATACAAGTGAAGATCGTATGAATTAATGGACATAACATAAACATCACATGCACATCCGATACCTTATGGAGTATTAATATTAAATGGATTCAGAACAGAACTAAACAACAGCAAAAGATATTATGCATTTACTGTCCAGGTTTAACATGCATGCATTTTAACACATCTTTTGTTATTTATTTGAACATCAATGTAATATCAATTATTGAATGTTGGCAAACAATGTCTTCAGCAAATATTAGTATGACTTTCTTATCATTTTCAAACTGTCCACAGCTGAGACACCAGGGGCAGCGAAAACGTCCGTTAAATTGGACGTGGTTCCCAAAAGATGTTCTAGCAGGAGCATCAATGCCTACACATATCAGGTGTGCTTTCGATGACAGTGACAAGGAGCTATGCCGCCACAGAATGTCTCAACACTTGTGAGGGCTTGTACAAATTTCCCCATGAAAAGCAGCATGTCTGGATGTTCTCGGCCAAACCACAGGCCAGCAAGAAAATAGTTATCATTATGGTTAGGCTGAGGAAGTTCATTGGTGCAGAGTTAGATTGGCCAGACTGATGCATCTGTAGACTTCTACAGTGGAATTCCATCAGTGTTTACTATCAGCGTTAGGTCACTCCATCTCAGAAATCCCCCTTGACGGAGTCTTAGGCACATTGCTGCGTTGCCGATGTCTCTTACGAGTCTGCTTCCTTCATTCATTTCGTCTCTCAGCTTCGAAAGGCTGGTGAAGAGCACACCTTTCACTTGTGCCATGACATGGCAAAGCTGTTTTTTTAAGTCCATGATAACGAAGAAGCCGCCCTACTTCCTGGCATCACGGATGGAAGTTATATGACTTGCAGATGTTACAAGTAAGTTTGCCATCATTAGGGTCAAGGAGGGATGTACATACTTCACAAAAATAATGTGTTTTGATCATTGTAGCACACTCTGATGCCTAGAGCTTTCAGAACAGGTATTTAGTGTGAGGCAAGCCTGACTGCTGGTAACCAAAGAGTGCATCAATCAACTTCAGCATGTCATTCACAGCTGACCAAGTCGGTCCATATGCCACCACAAATGACATAACCAAAACAATTGCTCTGCTAGAGTTGTTGTTGAGTTTGGCAACGTTTTGTGCCCTAAGTCCATGACACACTGTGCCAACAGCTCGCAATAAAACTTCGGTTGGGCCTAGTTGGTACGAGTTGTTGTGAAGGTGTAGGTTGCGCAACCACGGGACGAACCACGAAGAAAAGACACAGAGACACACACAAGCACTTGTGTGTGTCTCTGTGTCTTTTCTTCGTGGTTCGTCCCGTGGTTGCGCAACCTACACCTTCACAACAACAGCTCGCAGTCATCAAATTGCGGTACAGTGCCATCTTGGACGTGTTCGCTGCCTTCTCCCTGCTCACTGTCTTCAGTGCTGCACTTTCAGTGTCTGCTGACAGCTCTGCCAGCGCAGACAGAGGTTCCGAGCTGAGGCACTATGGGTTCGTTGCTGGCCACATCGCGCACCGCTGGCTGTGTTGGTGTGCCGGCCTCGCAAGACACGCCAGGCGCACTGTCCTCCAGTTGTTCATCACAAGGTTCAGCTTGCGATGTGGGGACAAGATGAGGGGACGCTACTCCCCTCAAAAATTTATTCCAAGCAAAATTATGCGCGTGGCACAGAATGTGACCTAAGGTACTCAAGCAGGCTAGGAGGATCAATTCCAAAGTACTGCGACACCTGACTGTCGTACATGCATGTATGGCAGTTTGTGAGGATAGTGGAAGCCTTATGTACATCTGGGCAACTTGTTGGCGTAGAAGCTTTTCATTTTTTTTAAAGTCCAGAAATGCGAATGCAGTGACAACCTTTTCAAAGCCCCACTAACAGACTGGCGAACATTATTCATGCTGTCGTGTTCATGCTGAACATGACTCACACTGCCCGTGTTTCTCCATGACACACTAAATGTCATTTATGAGTGAATCATTACACCTGTGATATTTATTATGACTCAATAGATCTTTATATAGCGGAGACAACACAACCATCCTGCGCCGTGCTGCCTTCCCGAGTGTGGGTCATCCAGTTGGCATACAATGCCATTCAGGCACATGACCGACTGATATTTTACACAGTGCGCCCGCTTGTGGCCAAAAAAGTAGTCCCGCTGGTTCCTCTTCGGCCTGCATATGGGGCATGCGGTTCCATCAATGAACCCCCAGCAATTGGGCAGTGCTGCACCACGATTGTGGACGGCCTGCAACATGACACAAGACACACACGTTGGCCGTAAAATAGGAGTATCATTTTCTTTTAAGAAAACTCCGTCACACAATTCTTGTGTTATAGATGAAACCCTAACGCAATATACACGTTAATAAGAAATAAAAGTTCATAACAATGGCAGCAAGCAATTATTACGTATAAATCAGTTGATGCTGGTACATTAATGTGAAACTTGCCGAGGTAAATTGTTGAGATGCGGAAACAAAGTTTTGAAGTGTAGGTGAATTGTACATTACAGACATCTACTATATATGCCTCATGTCTCAAGTTGAGGAATTTTTCTAACAAATGCAACACCATGCAGTGTGGGGTGTGGTTACTGTTTTCTGTATATTTTGCAGTGACGCACGTCGACCGCAGTTTTCGAGACTTGGGTTTTACATTTGAAGTTTTCCGTTTCCATATACCACTTCTATCATAGATGTTTCACATTTAAGCAAAAAATAATTCAAGAAGACTAGACAGGATATCTTGCACTGTAAAAAAATATTGGGCCTTGCGGCTCCACGGAGCACTATCGCAAAAGTGGTATAACAAAGTTCATTTACACTTGCAAACTCTCAAGGTCAGCAGGAGACAACCAGGCATGATTGTTGCAGTTATTAAGTAAATGCCTAAAGCCATTTGCAGTGTTGGAGATCACCTGTGAGACCATGCTCGACATCACGGATGAGTGCCTGCCAAATATGGCCTCCAGGTCACGCCATCTGTTGGCGTAGGCAAGGCGTCGAAGTGTGGTGCACAAAGCTTCCCGATCAGGCATGGGCACGTTTTGCGCACTCTTCACAGTCTCTGGCACGAGGAGTGCACGAAAGAGTTCATCAAAGTCCACCTTTCTCAAACCTGAACTGCTGCCTAAAAAGTGTGGGCTCTATATTTGCAATGTCGAGCAGTCCATAGCGCGACCAGTAGCGAAACAGCTCTGACTCTCTACTGCGCCTTAAGTTGTAGTCCAAGTCATCGAGTGAGCCAAACAGAAGCTGTCGCTCCGCCCTTGTCATCAGGAGGTTGTCAGTATACTTCCAAGACAGAGACGACAGGAGATAAGGATTAGCTAATACACTTCGAGGCATTGCGAAGCTCCGAGCGGTCCACGAGCAAAATCTAAGTGCTTTGCATGGCAAAGCAGCCAGACTTGATTGGCTTAAAGAATTGTCTTGGATTGCTTTGGCTACAGCAGTGTGCGTGTCTGTTAGTAGATGGCACTAGGAATAACGCATGGCATGCGTCGCGTACGTGTAACCATAAGGGTTTCAAACGACCTGCGCATGGATTACGTAGACTTCTAACGTTTACATACGTGAAGCTTCTACATACGTGACACCAAGCCGTCTAATTTCCCTCCTTTTTACTTTGGAGTCATGAGACAAAAGCGTAAAATGCAGCAAAGCAATTTGCTCTGTGCATTCTATAGTATTTGTCATACAAAGCCTGTTCAACAAAACAAATAAAATGGAAACTGTTGGCTGCAGTCCAACATAGTACACACGCACTGAACATCTCATGAAATCGATTGCTTTTGGCAGCATTCTTCTCTTCAGTTGCTGCTGTATGAATGTCACCAGTACAGTTATAAGTGCAATGCTTCCACTTTGTACACTTGCACAAAATGTCTCCAAGAATGCTCCTTGCATTAGATTAAAGCTTGGTATAAAGTGGGCAAATCAGTTAACAATGACTACAGTTTGTTACCGCTAAATTAATTTGAATAAAGGGTGCCTAGTGTGCAATCAGATTCCATAAACACCACACATGCATGCAGCCTCTCATACACTGCCTCTTTCTAGGGGCAGAATACACTAATATAGAGCATAAACATCAGTTATACTGTGGTAAGGCAGAGGAAAAAAGAGCTTTCCATATATGCGAGCATCTTTTAATGCGATAGCATTAAGGAGCTTGTGTTGCAGAAAATCCGGCATCATCAACGTTGTGGACCGTGAGTGAAAATGGATGAAAAAGTTCCCAGAGAACCAACTTAGGAGGCAGGTGGGCCACCTACTTCACATCACAACCTGGCCAACGGATTGTGAGCACCATGGCAGGGGGCAGTTAAATTGATTACTGGTCACTCTGGGAGAGCAACCTGGGTTGCACAAGGCCTACCGATGGCAACACCTGCCATTCCAGAGCAGTGGTGCATCACTTAACCAACCAGTGCGCTAGGAATGGTTTGGGAACTGCCTGGGATGTATGAATGTAAACTGAGACTAAAGTTGCCGGTGGTATATGTCTGGTGGTTTCCAGAAACTGGATGCACCGCTGGAAGGGCTTCCACGGCCAGCCTAACAGACTGCCTGCACAGAGGCGAGGGACACCGCGTCCCAACAGTCAAACTGGTGTGCCTTGCCCCAGCTCTCAGCGGCAGCTACCTCCACGCTTGTCCAGACCGAGCGCCTGCCAGCTAGGAGTAGCTAGAGACAAAAGCCCTCGGCGCGGATCCCTTCGTGAGTCCACACCGATAAGCCTGCGCCCCTTTCCACATGCAAAAATACTGTGCTAACTGCGGCTTCCCACCTGACATCAGTTTTAATGAATACCACCACCTTAAACTTGTCATAGTCTTTGTGCTGTTCCGTGGTGGGCCGAGTCGATAAGTAGGTCACCTGCTCAGCCAGCACCGGGAACACAAGCTATGCCCAGTGTTCCTTCGGAGCGTTGTAAGCCCCAAGCGAGCATTCCAATGACTCGAACCAGATGGGTACTCCGCTGTCTGCAGGCAATTCGGGGAGCACGGCGGTGAGTAGCTTAGCGTACTGTCTCAACCGCTTGTCGTCAGAAGGCGCTGCATTCTAGCTACGAGTACATATGATTTGCATCTCAATCTATAAGGCTTTTATCTCTTTTTCATGCTGTTCCAACTCTTTATCAACGTTTTGGCTATGCCATGAAATTCTGCACTGAGGGGCTTGCCCCACTCTCGCAGCAACTCAACCAGGTACTAAGAGCCTGCAGCTGAATGTGGGCCTTTTGCATGTCGGTGTTTAGTAATTTTTTCAGAACTGTGCTTGCATGTTGTTAAAACTTGCATCACTTGCTTCAGTTACAGTGTTTCTGTATTTGACGTGTGTTTACACCACATTTATGTTACAAGCTTGCGTATAAGGGACAGATTGTACCGGTACCTTATTAGCGACGGCAAAGTACCATGGCAAGTGTCCATGATAAGGGGGAAATAAGATTCAGCAGGTAAAATATTACATTTTTATTCGCACATGAACCACTTCACAGTTGCGGCTAGTTGTCATGCTTCGCAAGTGCGCCTCCTATTTTCAGTGTCATACATGGCATCTAATTGTGCTCAGGTGAATATATTAGGTAACATTGGCTCAGGAAACATGTCACAGCTCTGTTTAGAAAATAACTGCAAAAGAGTTAATTATCAAACAACAGCAACTCTTCCCTGATTTTCGGATACATAATGTTATCAATTTCATGCATGGCATTTAACTGCTGCACTTTGGTCAAACTTCGCAGTTTGTCAGCGAGTGCGAGTGCTTCGGTCGAAGTTTTGATGAAGTCGTGTGTTTATTTCAGCTGAGAAGGGTTGTTTTGTAGGCCAGTTGGTCATACATATTTCAAGAAATGCTTCGGCGCGGCAGAAAAAATGTTTATTTCAGGTTTGGAATGGATTCACCCGAAGAACGCCAAAAAGGCGTGAAAGCGTTATGGTGAGCGTTTTGACATTGCGTATGGCAGATCTTGCGTCTGCTGTTCAGACTTCATTGTTTCATGATATCCGTTGCAGGCACGCTGAAGCTACTTGTAGATGCATGTCCTCTGAAGAGCTAGAAATATCATTTTTGTCTGTAAATTACAGTTAATCCTGTTTGAAAGCATTTTCACTTTACCTTCCTGTGGTGGGGGCAAGTTTACGAGCCTTTGCTGCCTTAGGAGTGCTAGAAAGAAGACAGCGACTCAATTTAGCAAAATTTAATAAGTACACTACATGAATAGCAGCAGGCTTGTACAGCAGAATTCCATCAGTGTTTACTATCAGCGTTAGGTCACTCCATCTCAGAAATCCCCCTTGACGGAGTCTTAGGCACATTGCTGCGTTGCCGATGTCTGTTATGAGTCTGCTTCCTTCATTCATTTCGTCTCTCAGCTTCGAAAAGCTGGTGAAGAGCACATCTTTCACTCGTGCCACGACGTGGCAAAGCTGTTTTTTTAAGTCTATGATAACGAAGAAGCCGCCCTTCTTCCTGGCATCACGGATGGAAGTAGATGACGCAGATGTTGCAAGTAAGTTTGCCATCATTAGGGTCAAGGAGGGATGTACAGTCAGGCCGGAATGAAACGCGAACAGAGCATGTCAAGAAAACAAAATATTTTGCCTGCCTACTTTCAGCTGAAGTGTACAACTAGCCTGATTCATGTGTCTGGGTAAATGGCCTACTGAAATGCATAATCGAAAATAGGTTGTAAAGGAATATCTCGCTGCAAAGCAGGAATGTATGACATACGCGTGTTCGCGTTTCATTCCGACCTGACTGTACATACTTCACAAAAATAATGTGTGTTGATCATTGTTGCACACTTTGGTGCCCAGAGTTTTCAGAACAGGTATTTAGTGTGAGGCAAGCCTGACCGCTGGTAACCAAAGAGTGCATCAATCAACTTCAGCATGTCATTCACAGCTGACCAAGTCAGTCCATGTGCCACCACAAATGACATAATCAAAACAATCGCCTCTGCTAGAGTTGTTGTTGAGTTTGGCAGCGTTTTGTGCCCAAAGTCCCTGACACACTGTGCCAACAGCTCGTAGTCGTCAAATTGCGGTGCAGTGCCATCTGGGACGTGTTCGCTGCCTTCTTCCTGCTGCTTCCTGCTGCTGTTCAGGTGGCGGTAATCGACGCGAAAGCAAAGGGTGCCGCCTTTCTTTGTGTCTAGGATGACCGGTGCTGCCCAGGGGCTCCTCGATGGCTGGATGACGTCGTCACGAAGCATTTCCTTAACTTGCTTGGCGTTCTAGCGGCGATACGCGGTAGGGGCTCTGCCGCTGTGGTCGGGCGTGCTCGTCTGTGACAATGCGGTGCTTGGCAAGCCGGGTTCGTCGCACATTCGATCCTGATGAGAAGTAATCGCTGTACCTTTGAAGAAGATTGGTCTTGACTGCTCCGGGGTAATACTGGTTTGATATCAAATGTGGGTTGATGTCCTTGGTCAGATGGTTCTACGGGTTCGTCGGGGAGGGCAAATATATCTCAGATGTCTGCCAGCTCGTCAAGAAAAGCAACCGCCTTACTTTCGTTAAGATCCCGGTATTCTTCGGTGAAGTTGGTTAGCAGCACCTGGGCTTGGCCATTTCGGATTTGGGTGACTCCCCTTGCGACACCCAGTCCTCGATCCAGGATTAATTGGGTGTTCCCCTCGAGGACGCCTTCGGCAGTTTCGATGTCTCCAGTACCTATGCAGGTGACGACACTTGTCCTCGACAAAGCATTGAGCATACCGCCCCGATTGTTTAAGGCAACATGATGAGTCGCACTCATCGCAGCAATATGGCTTTGTCCGTGGAAAGCTTGATCGACTTAGATCCAAGGTCGATGATCGCTTGATGTTCATTCAGGAAGTCCATTCCCAAAATCGCATTTCGCGAGCATTGCTGTAGGACCAGGAAGGCTGTAGCATAGGTTCACCCATTTACTGTAACTCTCGCGTTGCAGCGTCCTGACGGCGGGCCCTCCCCAGTTGTTGTTACTTTCCTGAGTCGGACAGTGAGTGGCCTGCTCATGACGGAGTAGTCAGCTCCCGTGTCGACCAAGGCACTAACCGTGTGACCGTCGACCGTAACTTCAAGGTCACTTGTTCACGTTTTCGTATTGAACGCTGTCTTCGGTGTCCGATCTCGGCTTCGTCGAGTAGTGAGACTGCAGTGGGCGTACTCTGACGTTACTTCTCTGTTGGTTACGTAGTAGTCCCGTGCAATTCCAGTGTATGAAAGTCATCTTGTAGTATGTGGGTTGTGAGAAAACTAAGTTATGTTTTCAGGCGCCCTGATTCGGAGCTCATCTCTTTTGTGCCAATCCTTTTGTGCCCTTGTCGTCCAGAATGTGGCCTAGGTAAGAGACAGACTTCTGAAAGAATTTGCACTTTTCCCTTTGCGATCATGTGCCTCTCTCTAGAAAACATGCCAACACCCTTTCCACTCGATAAAAACATGCGTCAGATGTTGAACCCGCGATGAATACATCATCCAAGTAGCAGCATACCTGCTCAAGCCCTTTTAACACATCATCCATGACAGACTGGAAAATAGCAGGTGCACTTGTGATGCCATAGGGCAAGCGCGTGTACTTGAATAGCCCCAGGTGTGTATTGACAACCACCATTGATTGTGCCTCCGGATGCAGTTCCAGCTGCAGATACGCCGGAGACAAATCAAGCACTGTGAAATACTTGCATCCTGATAACTTTGCAAACAAATCTTCCATCATGGGAAGAGGATAATGGTCAGTTCCCACCCATGGATTCAATGTGACCTTGAAGTCCCCACACACTCTGACTTTGTTGTTCGCCTTACGCACAACAACTAGGGGCGTCGCCCAGTCGCTTTTCTGTACAGGAACACTCCCCTGTTTACAAGAAACTGCAATTCAAGTGACATGGCTTCCCTCAAAGAAAATGTCACCTGTTGCGCCTTGCAAAATATGGGGTTGCTCCCCTCCTTCAAAACCAGCCTGACTGGACTACTTTTGATCAGCCCCAGAGTGGGCTCGAACACTTTTACGTAATTCTCAAGTAAAGCCGCAACTTAGTCTAAACACACACCATGAACACTTGACCAATCTAGCTTCAATCCAGTCATGTCCTAGCAACGCAGTGTCACTATTATTGTGGGTTTTAACAACAAATAGCGGAAGTTGCTTGCACTGATAATTATGTTCGACTGGAACCGTCAACTTCCCTGTGACTATTAGCGGCGACCCACCACATGTCCTTAGCTTTATGTGCCAAGGCTCTTTAGGTAGACTGGGCCAGATTTCCTGTATAGCATTTTTCTAGCACAATGGAAACAGATGCACCTGTGTCTGTTTGCATGTTAACATTTTTCTTGGCTACCTTGAGGCAGATTTCATAATGCCCTGGGTGCTCTACACAAGAATAGACATTGTACAACACTTGGTCACAATCCGCCTCCTCCTCAGCTACCGCATTTGCCAAGTCTCTAGACTTGAACTTGCACATTTTCGCCAAGTGTCTGTAACACTTGCAGGCACGACAGCAATACTTGTGAAATTTGCAGTTCGATGCTTCGTGCGCTGAGCCACACCGGAAACAATCCGGCGATTCAGGCACTCGGTCCCTTGGTAGTCCTCTACCGGATGAAGTTGCACGCTGCTGTGGCCGTTTCCCACCGCCTGGCTTATGACGTACGGCATCTACTGTAATTTGCACCCCTGTCGGTTGAAATTCCCGACTTTCCTTCCGTGCTAGCTCGATGCTTTTCGCAATGTCGCAGGCATTCGAAAACGCCAACTTTCTTGTCTTCAGCAACTTGGCTTGCGTTGCACTGTCGCAGAGGCCCACTACAAAGCGGTCTCGCAAGCCTCATTGAAGAATTCCCCGAATTTGCATGAAGCTGCCAATTTCCTCAACTCACTGCATATGCTGCCATGGACTCTCCCTCTTGCGGGCACCGCCGATTAAATTTGAATCGTTCTGCGATGACCGTGGGCTTCGGTGTGAAATGACTTTGCAGCACCTTTACCAGTTCCGCATAAGTCTTCTCCTCTGGCTTTCTAGGCTCTAGCAAAGTCTTCAGCGTCTTGTAAGCCTTCTTGCCTATCGCCGGTATAAACATCGGGACCTTGAGGTTGTCGCTGACCTTGGAGGCCTTCAGGAAATGCTCGAACCTTTCCACGCAGGACCCAAAGTCCTCATCTCCGTCTTTGATGAACTGGTGGAATCCTCCAAGTGTTGCCATCCCTGTGCCTCGCCAGAGCTCCCTCCACGAACACCCCGATGAGTTTTACGCAGTCCAGCAGCATCCCATCCTTGTCACCAATTATGTTGTAGCCGCGGTGAGCGAAGCGGAGGCAGAACGACTAAGCAACATGTTTATTCGGCATGCTGGGCCGTACAGATGAAGACTAACACCAAGCGATCTGCTCGCTGGCCTTTTTAACAAGAGAGCAATGCCCCCCTCAGCATTGCATCATCACACGTCACAGTCGAGCACGTGACACTACATTCCAGTTGCTCACAATGCGATCACATGACACTTCAGCACCCAGGTGAACTGTTGTCTGTTTTTTTATCTTTTATACGCTCGTTCCACGTATTTCCATTTATTTTGCATTTGAGTGGCAGTGAGGTTGCAGTTGAACTCCTTGTTCACAAGTTCTGCAAGTTTAAGCCACAAAAGAAAGCATAGTTTAGGGCAAAACACGTGATTCAACTTTTTCGCAGTAGCACTTGCCATGTCTTGCATGCAAGGGCTGCACAGTGTTTGTTTAGTATTTTTATACTAGAAGTTTGCAGCTATCAGGTATTCTATAATCAGAATATTTGCATTTCAGCTGCCATGCACTACAAGCACTCAGTGTGGGATGAAAAGTCGTATACTAAGCCGCAAGGCACACACCGCTGGTTAATCTGGAAAACATTGCAGCAACATTGAGACTAGAAATCCAAGAAACTGCCCTGTGCCACTGTAGATTTCTCTTGCACAAACTGTTATTTTGAACATGAAGGAAGACGTCTAGTTTTTTCCGACGAAGTCCTTCATCTCTTAGTTTTCGAGATGAAGAACTTTGGTTTTTCGACTACCGCACAGTTCTGCGTTTTTAGTGGGTGCTGCTTCACAAAGAGGGGCAGTGGGCATCCACCGTCACTGTCAGAAACGGGCGTTGGAGGCTGCGCTGGAGGGGGCTAGTCCTCATCGTTGGCCTCGAAACGCAGCGTGACACACTGCCCTTCTGCAGAGGCAAAGACCAACATTCGAAATGTCTAAGCAGCACATTGAAATCCCAGAATGGCAAGTGGTGCCTGAAACAAGCGACAATCGTAGTCTACCGCTAGACGTGCAATGAGACCCCTTAATTCCGACAGCTAACCACGTATTTATTGCCAGCAAGCAGCTAGCTTCACTTACCTGATGCCTAGTATACATAAGCGTCCGAGGTCTTCATGGCTGAACCATCCTGGTTGTGAAGCTGGCGAACTTTTTTTTCGGCGCCCTCGAGAACAAGCTTCAGCATTAAACGAACAATCAGAATAGAAATTTTTTAAGCAACTTAACATCTTGCCTCAGATGCCAAGCTCAGCCAGGTCCTGAAGAATTCCGAACCTCCAGGTTGTGTCGTATGCCTTTTGTGGGTCAAAAAAGAGAGCAAGGCAGTGTTGTTTGTGTATGAAAGCGTCTCAGGTAGTATTTTTAAGACGAACTATGTGGTCAGTAGTCGAGCACGCCTTTCTAAACGCACACTGATGGATGTCAAAAAGTTCCTGGCATTTAAGGACGAAATTTAATCTTTTATTTAGGACACTTTCAAATGATTTGGCGAGGGAGCGGGTACGGGCTATTGGTCTGTAACTACTGGGGTATGTTGGTTGCTTTCGAGGTTTCAGGAATGGTACAATAACTGCTTTTTTTTAGGCTTGCGGTAGTTTTCCGAGTAACCATATTTTGTTAAAAAATTTTAAAAGTGCTTCCACAGAGGGTTGGGAAAGATGTGCCAGCATTTCATCATGTATATTACCAGGGCCAGGTGTGGTCTTTTTTCCAGCTAAGAGAACTTTGTTAAACTCCTGGATTGTGATTAAACTATTGTACGGTTCATTTATGCAGCCAGTTGTTGGAAGTCTATGTTTCTCTGCTGCGTTTTTGTACCTTAAGAATACTTCTGTGCAGTGGAAAGAACTGGAAATGTTTCAGAAATGCTCACCTAAGATGTCTGCTTGTTCCTTGTTCGTGTATCCGGAGTTGTTAGGAAAGGAACTGTGAAAGGAGAAAAGCTGCCATTAAGTCTGTGAACTTGTTCCCACATTTGTTTTGATGTAACTGAACTTTTTATGGGAGACACGTAGTTCTTCCAGGAAGTCTTTTCAGCATTTCGACGGATGTGGCGAGCTTTTGCTGTGGCATTTTTTAAAGTTATGAGATTTTCGTATGTTGGGTACCATCTGAAAACTCCCTGGGCGGGGTTTTGTTTCTTTTTTGCTTCTCTGCATTCTTGTGTGTACCAGACCTTATTATTTTGTCGCACCACACTAGATGATTGTGGAATAGCCAGGCGCGCAGCTGCAATTATAAAAGTTGTGAAAGTTTTGTTTAATTCGTCGACACTGAGATCGTCGGAGAATACCTTATCCGGACTGGTCTTTTCTTGAAACAGCGACCAGTCGGCTAAGTGCACTTTCTAACGGCGTGGTTTGCTAGGGAGGATTGATTGTGAGGATGATAAGGTGATGACAACAGGAAGGTGATCGCTTCCATAGGGGTTGTCGAGAACATCCCAGTTAAAATTAGTAAAAACAGAGGAAGAAGTAAAAGACAAATCTAAGACAAGAGTATACACTCATACTCAGCTTAGCATGCTGCACTAGTAGACTCTTGCTTGGAGATGAGGTCTAACTGGATATTAGTCAGTATGGCAACCACAGTACACATCTGATTATAATTAATGGTGCCAGGGTAAGAGGAACAGGGCGGTCAACAATGTAGACGGGCTTAATTGTCTGTATTCTTCTCTCAACATGAATCCTGAGGGATGCAATTTCTTGCTTTGCTTTCACTTCTTCTGCAGAAAACTTCCTGTTATACAAAAATGGAGCAATGTTCAGGCCCACACCTTTCTTCTCTAGCAGATCTCCAAGTCTTTATCAGCCATGACAGCATCTCCTGCGTCAAATTGAAGGTTTAGAAAGCCACTCTGAATGACTAATCCTCTGTCAGAAATTGAGCCTTTAAACATTTCTGAAACTAAGGACAGGAGGCCATTTGGCATTTGGCACAAGTCCTTTGAACGTGTTTGCGGACTTGTAGGAAGAATATGTGCTTGACTGAAGTGCTAGTGAGCTAGGCACTGCACCCTTGACTTGCATCCACAGTTTCTCGTGACGCCCACAGAGGCAAGTTTTTCAGCTTGGTGCAGAGCAGACTGATCCATGTTGTGCATGTCCTGCATACGATTGCTTGCGAAATGTTGAACCTGTGAGCCAAGTCCTGCTCAAAGAGGCCAAGTCTTACTCTGACCAGAACCAGAAAGAGCTTGTCGTCCTTGGCAAATTTTCTTTTTCTTCCTTGACTATACAAGTTCTTTTGTTTTCTGCAATGCAAGTTGGTGTTGTCTTCTGCGTGGATATATTTCACCAATCCAACAAAGTGCTCGTAATCGTGGAGCCCTGTATAAAACATAAAATCCTCATTCGATCCTTTAATGCAGCCAAGCAGAAGGCAGCAGTCCTTGACTTTTCTGCTTCAAACTGACGCCGCAAAAAGCAAAACATTGTTGTCGCCTTCTAACTTATAAACTGCCGCTTTTGCTTGTGCCAGTTCATTCCTTACAGTACTACACTGTAGCTTCAGTCGCTGAATTTCCTTGGTCTGTGTCACTATCAATGCTTGCCCTTCAGCAAGGGAACTTTGCTGTGTTTTGGATGGCAGCTGCTCGTCTGCAACGCAGATTTCACTTTCCCTTTCTTTCTGTGGTGTTTAATTTTGCTGCTCTTACGGCTTTGTCTTTCTTGACGGCAAAGGTGTGCATGCTTTCGGAGCCTTTCTTTTTTTGCCCGCGCGAACACAAACACGCTGGGAACCACTTCATGTATGAGCATTCTTTTGCCATTTGCCAGTCCTGGTACAAAGTCATCTCTTTTGAAGTGCTTTGCACGTACAGCCTTTGTCAAAAGTTTGGAGCCCAGGGAGTTTCCTTTTGAGCCACACTCTGTCGTTCTTAATGACTCTCTAGCACTCCAAATTTCCTGAACGTGAGAAGATTTCTCTTACTGCCTCCTGCAATAGGTAGGACTTCCACGAATGCTCCTGAAGTCCCAATATAAAGCTTAGAAGTGAACCCCCTGGGCTCTAAACTTTTGACAAAGACTGTACCTGTGTATGCATTGTGACTTGAAATAAAGGGTCTTCATCCCGTTTTATAGCAGTAATCCATCTTCTGCGGAGAACAGGATCTCACGGAAATCCATGGTAGGAAACCTGAACAGTAAGTACAAGAGGGTTTAACAGTGATAAAAGGGCACATTAGCGACTCGGTTCTAATAGTGCGCTGCTCTGACTGCAAGAAGAATGGCCTGAAACTGTAAGCGCGAACTTAGCACGGACGAAGCAAGCTAAAATACAACTGAATGAGCATGAGCTGCAGCAGAAATCGCCGGCGTTTTCGTTTGCGTGACGTTTCTCGTGAGAGATCGTTGCGCTAAAAGGTTTTCTAGCTCTATGCTTGTAACTTTCAGGTGTGGCTGAATGTATTTGGAGCACACTGTAATAGTTTTATATGTCAGTAGAGTGGCTGCTACAGCCTCTATTTTAGTTGTAAGTTTCACTTCGCGAGCTGCTATTCCACTTTGTACGATGGTGGCCACCCCTCCCGATAGCCTGTTTGCATGCTCTCAGTCATGCTGGAATAACATATTTCTTTAGCAAATTTTTATGCTGCAAACCTTGGTTAGTTTCCTGCAGGCACAACGCAACAGGGGAGAATGAAGTCCCCTACAGTTCCAATGTCTTATGAATGCCATCTTCTGTGTGGAAGGTGAGAACTGGGTTTAGGTTGGCCCCATGATTCAGGGCTTCTCTTTTTTTCCGATCGAGGGAGTTCCGCCATACCTGCGACGTCGACGGCATGGAGCTACCCTGGCTCCTGTCTATCGCCTCTTCAGAGGCACTTGACGATCATGCAGACTGCACGTGGGCCTTTGTGAGAGACCTCGCCTCGTGGGCAGAGGTCTCGAGGTCTGCTGCCTCGAGAGGCAGCATGACCTGCTTTGGAGGTGGTGGAGTAGTGTTAGCTACTTCCACCTGGGGTGAGGATGACTCCGCCGCAGCCTCACTGTGTGAGGTCTCGGCAGGTGACAGAGGCCGGTGTGATGGGTTGCCCCGTCGCACCACATGAGCAAAGCTTGTATGTACAATGAGAGAAAAATTGCCTGCCATTCTGATACGTGTTCTTGCTTCTTTAAATGAAATGTTTTCTTTCGTTTTCAGTGTGATGATTTATTTTTCCGTCTTCCACTATGGGCAAGACCTGGAGTAGGCTGGGTGTTCACCTTCGAAGTTAGCGCAGCGGATTGGTGCTTCACAGTTTTCTAAGGCGTGTTCTTTTGAAGCGCATGTCGCGCACGTTTAGCGGCCACGAGAACTCTGGGATCTATGGCCAAATCTTTGGCAGTTGAAACAGTGTCTGGGGTTGGGAATGTAAGGTCTCCGAGTAATCTTTGTGTGCCCCACTTCGATGGAGTCGGTGAGTGCACAACAAGCGAAAGTAAGTACAAGTTGCTTTGTTTGGTTTTCTTTGTTTTCTTTTCTTATTTTGATCCATTCGACTTTGGTAACATTTTGATCGGTTAGGCCATCCAGCATTTCCTCTTCGGTGATATCTAGCAAGTCGATTTCAGATATCACTCCACGGACAGTATTTAATTACCTGTGGGTTGTGACGGAGACAGGAATACCCCAAATGCCAGAATGTTTCAGAGTTTAGAAACCTGAACTTCATCGCGTATTTCTAGGAGCAAGTCTCCACTAGCTAGTTTGGTCACCTTGTAACCGGGGCCCAAGGCTTCTTTGAGGCACTTCGCACCTATAAATGGTGATATTTTCCTTGCTGGTTTTTCAGGATCTTTATGTGGACTGCGTGATATTTCGAGAAAACTTCTTTCGTTTTTTGTACAAGCTGGTTGGTTACTTCGGTCCGATCTCTCTTGAGAGGGCGATCATTTGATGAAGGAGGGGGAGCCATATGATATGTGTATTGTTCGGCTATGGTGTCAGTGTTGAGTCTTCCTTTTTTTTCTTCTTGGGGAACGGGGAGAGTACGTCTTCCAAGAACGGCGTCGTTTAAACGTGCCTGTGTTTGTTGTCACCCGTGTGCCCTCCTTTACGTGTGTGTGTTTTTCCCTTCGCCCGTGTGCGCAACGGGGGGCCAAAGGGGCAGGGAAGAATGGTGGGCCTGTTGGCAAGGCATGTCAAGGGAGAAAACCAGCCAAAAAAGACGGAAACACAAGAAGAGAACGACACCGTTGTCCAGCCGTTGTCCTGTGTCGTTCTCTTCTTGTGTTTCCGTCTTTTTTGGCTGGTTTTCTCCCTTGAGGGGCCAAAGGGGACCGGGACAGTGCGGGGACGCTCCCTGTTTTGAGCGCTGTTGGCCGGCCCGGGATCGGGTTTCGTTTGAGTTTGGGCGCGAAACGGCCTGGTCAGGAAAGAACGACCGGCCCCCTCGGCAAGACAGTGGCTTCGTCGACGGCAAGAAAGAAAGACGTTTGTGTTGTGTGCTCCGTCCGACCACTCCTTTGTGTATATGTCCGTAAAGTTAATTACAGTTTTCCTTGTTTGTTTGCTAAAGAATTCGTCTCCGTGTCTTCACTGTCATCAATATTCTCCGGTCGCAACATTCGAGTCCTCTCACATTTCGCTACAGCCAGCTACCCACGGAGATCAACAAGGGGACAGGATAGGTACTTGCGAGCAAGTCCTGCCCACGCCAGCTGTACACCGTAACTATAACTAAATATGAAGAAAAAACAGGGTAGTTGGCCGCACAAAGTTAACCGTCGCTACCAGGAAAAAAAGAAAAACCAAGAAGCGAGTTGGGGGTAGGAGAGTTTTGAGAAAGGAGATAGGAAAGTGAAAGTTAGAAGGGAGGACAGGAAAAGGCGACTGCCGATTTCCCTTGGTCAGGTCAGGCCGGAGGTGCCGTCTATAGGAAGCTTAAAGGTCGAAACGCTCGGCATCGGCTCAACCACCAGGATCCCCTTTTCCCCAGACATGGCGATGCCACGCACGGCTAAGCGCAGATGCTCGGGTCCGTGGTGGCACACTGCTCACCATCGTCCCCCTGCGGGGATGTCCCTGCGGATGCTCGGGATACCCCGTGGTGTCTCCATTCACTAACGTCTGCATGCTGCAGACGCCCCCCTGCGGGAATTCTCTAGGTGGAAAAAGATAACAAGGCAGTGTTGTTTGTGTATGAAAGCCTCTCAGATAGTATTTTCAAGACTAACTAGGTGATCGGTAGTCGAGCACGCCTTTTTAAAACCGCAATTATGGATGTCAATGAGTTCACCGGGTTCAAGGACAACAGTTAATCTTATATTTCGAACATTTTTGAAGGATTTGGCAAGGCAGCTGGTAAGGGCTATTAATCTCTAACTACTGGGGGATGTTGGTTGCATTCCAGGTTTCAGGAATGGTACAATAGATGATATTTTCCAGGCATGCGGTAGTTTTCCGAATACCCATATTTTGTTGAAAAATTTCAAAAGTGCTTCCATAAAAGTTGGGAAAGATGCGCGAGCATTTCATCATGTATATTATCAGGGCCAGGTGCAGTCTTTTTTCTAGCCAGAGAACTTTGATTATTTCCTGGATTGTAACTAAACCATTGTACATTCATTTATGCAACCAGTTGTTGGAAGTCTGTGTTTCTCTGCTGCGTTTTTATAATTTATGAATGCTTCTGTGTAGTGTGAAGAACTGGAAACGTTTGAGAAATGCTCACTTAAGATGTCTGCTTGTTCCTCTATACTTGTTTGTGTATCCGGAGTTGTTAGGAAAGGAATTGTGAAAGGAGAAAAGCTGCCATTAAGTCTGCGGACTTGTTCCCACATTTGTTTTGATGTAACTGAACTTTTTTGGAAGACACGTAGTTCTTCCAGGAAGTCTTTTCAGCATTTCGACGGATGTGGTGAGGTGAGTTTTTGCTCTGACATTTTTTAACTTTGAGATTTTCGTATGTTGGGTGCCTTCTGAAAACTCCCCAGGCGTGGTTTTGTTTCTTTTCTGCTTCTCTACATTCTTGTGTGTACCAGACATTATTATTTCGTCGCACTACACCAGATGATTACGTAACAGCCAGGTGTGCGGCTCCAATTGTACAAGTTGTGAAAGTTTCGTTTAATTCGTCGACATTGAGATCGTCGGACGATACCGTATCCAGACTGGCCTTTTCTTGAAACAATGGCCAGTCGGCTAAGTTCACTTTCCAACGGAGGATTTAGGATGAGGATGATAAGGTGATAACCACAGAAAGGTGATTGCCTCCATAGATGTTGTCAAGAACATCCCACTTAAAATCGATAAAAACAGAAGAACTAAGAGACATATAAACAGCTCATTTTACCTAAATTCGGTACCTAGTAAGTGTGCTTGCCTGTATTTAGCAGGCATTGTTAGACAAAATAAAATAAATCTATAATACGGAATCTAGTATGAGCTAGTTCACTTCCCCAAAATAAGGAGTCAGCATTAAAATCTCTTACTACCAGGTATGGCTTGGGTAAGTGATCAAAAATTTGTCTAGATCAAGAAGTGTTACAGTGAGATGTGGTGGAAGATATATAGAGTACACTAACTGTTTTGTAATGAAGAATAATCTCTGCAACAGCTTCGTATTTTGTTTGCAGTTGGATTTCATGAGCTGCGACACCACTCCTACTCGCTTGCTCTCGGTCTCTTTGAATCACTGCAGGCCATCATTGACCTCGGAGGCATGTCAGTCCATACAGTTACTCCGCTCAGTGAGGAAGTTCCTTGTGGCATCATCTATGATGTTGACGAGGCTATCACGAAAGAAGATCGGCCCATACTTGTGAAGCCAGGAAATGAAGGCACCGTGATTCTCCGAGTTTCACGTCAGTTGCTGTGGATGGGTGGGCTCCTCGAGCAAGTTTGCGAAACCCTCGTGATCTTAAGGATGGTGGTCAACGCCATTTGGCCTCTCCTACTCCTCTGCAATCCTAAACTGCTCTTAGCGTCTTACTGGTGCTGGACTCCCTGGGTCGAGCACTTCAGGGACTTTAAATCACAATGGCCCACCTTTCGTGAGGAAGTCAGAGGTGCTGCGATTTTCCGGTGGAATGCAAGAGGCCTAAGGTCGCGAATCTCAAGTTTGCGTCCTTCCGTCTTCACTAACTTCTTCCAGATATTGGTAATCTGTGAGCCCAACTTATCTCAAGCAATCAGGAACTCAGAGTCGCACCTTTCTTCGCCCCTACATGTCTGGGGCGCAGCAAAGTCTTGGTATACATCCACACTGACATGACGTACATTTGCTGCCCAGTTCCACCTCACAATGAGAATCAATACGCTTGTTTCATATTCAAGACAAAAGTGCTAAAATTCACACTGATTGCAGCATATGTGCCAACCTCCTTTCAATTGGACTGCGAAAGGCTAGCCGTGCTCCTCGGATTAGTAGTGGCAATTTCAAGGCCCACCATTTACTGTGGCCAAATACCATAACTAACGCCAAAAGAAGGAATCTGTTGTTTGCTTCCGACAATGATCTCTACGTAATGAATGACGGCAGTCCGACTTATCCGCATGGCTGTTCCTACAGCAGTTGCCTGGACCTGACATTAGTTTCAAGGTCCTTGCACCGGAGTGTTTGCTGGTTTCGTGATGTGAAGACACATGGGAGGAACCACATTCCTACGTACCTCAAAATACATGGACTTAGTGTGTCCGCCCCAGCTAAACTCACGCAAATCGACTGGACGGAATTTCAAAAATGTATGGAGGAGGTGTGCAAAGAAGCTCTCACTGGCAGGCTGGAGGACACTCTAGCTAATGCTATGGGGTGGTTCCATGTAAGATCGAACAAAGGTTGGCTGCTCGACCTCTCTAATTTATTTAAACTTTTATATATTGTTGGCTTATGACTGGACAGAAGCCATCCGCAATTGGTTTTGTCCCAAAAAATTTTTTCCAAGCGCACGAAATTATGAATGACGGAGAAGTGGAGTTGTGCGCCTAAGTGCTTTGCTGTTTTGGCCAACTTTGGTTATGAATTAGATAAAATAAATGAAAATTAGGTACCTGAAAATTCTTTTAGTAAATATGTGGATGTTTTTATTTGTGCTTCGTATTTTCGTCTGCCTGCAAGCTATAGATGTTATAAAATTTGTTCAAATCCGCCCAAAGAACATTTTTTGCATCGAGTTTGCAGGTCGTATCAAAAATGGCTTGTAGCAGAGTGGCAGTATCTCTGCATTATAATCTATCCAAACAGAAATTTTAAAGTGCTGAAGTTGATATTTATGTCTTCTGTATAAAAAGATATGATTGCGGTAACTTAAAAAAAAACTCACGATGAAAACTTCTGATGATAATTACAAAACAAGCTTTCTTTTAAACTTTGCCCACATGTTCTCCTTTATATCAAATTTTGGAATCATTAAAAACATGTTGCATAATTTTGTTTATGTAGTAGCTACGGCCCTTTCAATGAAACCCTTTCGCGAGGTTGAGCATACCATGCAGGTCTGAAGAGCCTATCTTTGTGAACGGGCTTTCAATTTTGGTAGGACATTGTAAAGGTGTATCCAGACGGCGGGCAACGGACCTGTTTTGGTCCGCTTCCGGTCTGCAAGGTCCGCGCGAGAAATGCCAGCACATTTTCTCCTGGCGGCGGACCTCGGACTTTCTAGCCCATTCGCACAAACCAGGTCTGGCAACTACATCGCGCTGATCTTTTCCGGCAGTCGAATCACCACTGCTATCATTCTGTGCGGCGTTTGGAAACAGTCCGCTTGTTTGTCAACATGGCCACGTGGTCGGACGACGCGACGTTTTACTTTTTAGGATTCCCCGCAGGGAGGCGTCTGCAGCATGCAGACGTTGGTGAGTGGCGACACCACGGGGTTAACCCGAGCATCCGCAGGGACATCCCCTCAGGGGGATGATGGTGAACAATGCGTCACCACGGACCCGAGCATCCGCGCTTAGCCGTGCGTGGCATCGCCGTGTCCGGGGAAAAGGGGATCCTGGTGGTTGAGCCGATGCCGAGCGTTTGGACCCTTAAGGCCCCTCGGCGGAGGCAACACACCACTTTGGCCCCAGCTTCCTGTAGACGGCACCTCCGGCCTGACCCGACCGGGGGAAATCGGCAGTCGCCTTTTCCTGTTCTCCTCTCCATCTTTCACTTTCCTATCTCCTTTCTTACAACTCTCCTGTATCCTCCTCCCTTCTTGGTTTTTTCCTCTTTTTCCTGGCGGCGAGGGTTAACCGTGTGTGACCAACTACCCTGTGTTGAGTCATATTAGGTTATAGTTAAGGTGTACAGCTGGCGTGGGCAGGACTTTCTTTCAAGTTCCTGTCGCGTCCCCTTGTTGGACTCCATGGTGGGTGGCTGGCACCATGACCGAAAAACATCAATTTTTTATGGCTCCCCCCCTTTCAAAACCTGATCGCCCTCTCAAAAGAGGGCGGACCGATGCAACAGCTCAGTTCCTCACCAGAAAAGAAACGTTCCCAAAGTATCATGTTATTCATAGCGAAATAACAGAGCAACCAGCCAGAAAGATATCCCCATTCATAGTTACTAAGAGTCTGTCAGATGCCTTGGGCCCCGGCTACAGGGTAACAAAACTAGCAAGTGGTGACCTATTGCTCGAAATCAAAGATAACACGCAACATGAAAAACTGCCAAACATTGTGTCTTTTGGGGAGGTTGCAGTCTCTGTCACTGCACACCGATCCCTGAACACTGTCAGAGGTGTAATTTCTGAAAATGATCTTCTTTTGCTCACCGAAAAGGAAATGTTGGAAGGTCTTAGTGACCAAGATGTTGTAAATGTGCACCGAATAAAAATCAGAAAAGATGACAAGGAAATAGCAACCAAACACTTAGTACTCACTTTTGCCTGTAGCACACTCCCTGAATCTATTCAAGTTGGCTATGAAAAAATCCGAGTTCGCGCCTACATTCCAAACCCCCGTCGGTGTTTTAATTGCCAGAGGTTTGGTCATGGCTCCCAGAGTTGCCGTGGCCATCAAACATGTGCAAAATGTGCATCAAGAGAACATAAATCCGAGAACTGTCAAGCATCACCACACTGCACAAACTGCGAAGGCGAACACCCAGCGTATTCTAGGTCTTGCCCATCATGGAAGATGGAAAAGGAAATCATAACATTGAAAACAAAAGAAAACATTTCATTCAAAGAAGCACGTAAACGATTTTCACAGTCAAATCCATTCGCCTTCACAGCTAGGACAAACTTCGCGGATGTGGTGCGCAGGGGCAGTGCATCACACCGCAATCAGGCGCCTGCCCAAGTCTCGTTTACCGGGACACAGGCAGCGCCATCAATGCCCCAGGCAGGGACAGCGAAAGCTGCCCTGTCGTCTCCCAAAAAGGTCCAGCCGTCCCTTGAGTCGGCGGACAACCAGGCTACTCCCCGCCGTGGGAGGCCTGAAACCCGCACACGCACGGTTTCCTCGCGGGCTTCCAGCACCTCCTCCGAGGTGATGGATGTCACCCCTGGCACGTCCGTCCCGCTCGGGCGGCACAGCTCACTCGAGCGTCGCAAAGGACGGGCCAGAATAACGGGACCCGAAAAGCCAGAAACTTAGGTTTCAGCTCAATCTTTCCAAAAAAAAACAAGAAAAACAACAAAAATGGCTTTTTTAATCCAATGGAACTGTAGAGGACTTATAAAAAACTACAGTGATGTAACAGATCTTTTAATTTCACTTTCCCCAGTCATTTTTTGTTTACAAGAGACCAATTTAGGCCCGCAACACAAAAACATTCTGAAAAAATATCAAGTGTTTCGTTGCGACCGACAGCAAGCATGTCGGCTCTCTGCTATCGTTGTTCAGAGTGGTGTTGCAGCTCGCGAAGTCAAACTTCAGACTAAATATGAAGCTGTTGCAGTCACCGTTCTTCATTTTAAAACGATCACAATATGTTCCATCTATCTTGAACCACATATAACAGTAACACTTGAGGGCATGGAAGAACTTTTAAAACAACTACCAGAGCCATATCTTTTAGTCGGAGATTTTAATGCCCACTCCTCCTTCTGGGGAAGTGATCAAACTGATACTAGAGGTCGCATTTTAGAAGATTTTATACTGTGCAACAATGTGTGCCTACTCAATACAGGAAAGCACACCTATTGCTCTCCAAGTACTGGAAAAACTAGCCCCTTAGATTTATCTTTTAGTTCACCATCAGTTTTTACAGTTTTTAAATGGGAAGTCCTGGACAACCCTTATGGAAGTGACCATTTGCCAGTAATTATCAGCATACCATCGTCACCTTTAATCATCCAAAGTAAACCTCGCCGTTGGAAACTACACTTAGCCGACTGGTCACTCTTTCGAGAAAAGGCCAGCCTGGATAATATATACTCCGATAGCCTTAGCGTTGACGAACTGAATGAAATCTTCACAACCTGTATCATAGCTGCTGCGCGCCTAGCGATTCCTCAGTCCTCGGGAGTGGTAAGACAAAACCACAAGTTCTGGTATACACAAGAATGTAAAGAAGCTAAAAAGAAACAAAATAAAGCCTGGGGAATTTTTCGACGATACCCAACACAAGAAAACCTTATCAATTTTAAAAAGGCGAGAGCAAAATCACGTCACGTACGTCGCGCTGCTGAGAAAACTTCCTGGCAGAATTATATATCATCCATAAATAGTACAATCACTTCCAAAAAAATGTGGGAGCAAGTTCGTAAACTAAATGGCAGCTTCTCCCCATTCACAATTCCTTTTCTGACACCCCCTGGTACCCAAACAAGCATCGGTGAACAAGCAGACATACTAGGAGAACATTTCTCTACAATTTCCAGTTCCTCGCATTATACACAGTCATTCTTAAAGTATAAGAACACAGCCGAAAAACAAAGACTCCCAACAAACAGCAGTACCAAGGAGCCTTACAATAACCCAATTACTCTTCAGGAAATCCATAAAGTACTGTCCGCCGGTAAAATGACTGCACCCGGCCCAGACGAAATACATTATGAAATGCTAGCTCATCTCTCGGAACCTGCCATAGAGGCACTTTTAAGATTTTTTAATAAAATATGGGTATCAGGAAAAATACCGGACACCTGGAAAAAAGCAATAATTGTCCCTCTCCTGAAACATGGAAAACCATCAACCTCCCCTGATAGTTACAGGCCTATAGCACTCACAAGTTGTCTTGCAAAATGTTTTGAAAGCGTATTGAATACTAGATTAATGTTCATCCTCGAATCCCGTGAACTTCTGGACGTCCACCAATGTGGATTTAAAAAAGCACACTCAACAACTGACCATCTTGTCCGCCTTGAAAACACAGTACGAGAAGCTTTCATTCATAAACAACACTGTTTGGCAGTCTTCTTTGATATGGAAAAAGCTTACGACACTACCTGGAGGTTTGGCATTCTCCGCGACCTAGCAGATCTAGGTATCCGTGGAAGGATGCTGAACTGCCTGAAAGATTTTCTGTCCGACCGTTCATTTCAGGTACGCCTGGGTTCAACACTTTCGAGGAACTTCATTCAAGAAAATGGAGTACCGCAAGGATGCATTCTAAGCACTACACTCTTCGTCATAAAAATGAATTCGCTAGCAAACTTCATTCCAAAGTCCATTATGTATTCAGTCTATGTCGATGACCTTCAGATTGCATGTACATCCTCCAGCTTATCAACCTGTGAGAGGCAAATACAACTAACATTAAACAGACTAGTGATATGGGCAGATAGAAATGGTTTTAAGTTTTCCCCACAGAAAACAGTAGCGATTCTTTTCTCACTAAAAAGAGGCTTGCAGAATGACCCTACCCTAAATTTGAACAGAACTATACTGCCAGTAAAAGGAGAACATAAATTTTTAGGCATAACATTCGACAAAAGACTTACATTCCTACCGCACATAAACACACTAAAAAAGAAAGCCTCGCAATCTTTAAACATACTCAAAGTACTCTCAAGGAAACATTGGGGGTCTGATAGAACATGTCTTCTGCACATATATCGCTCGTTGGTACGTTCATCCTTGGATTATGGGTGCATTGTGTACGGCTCAGCAAGACCATCTTACCTAAAAAAATTAGATACAGTACATAACTCAGGCTTGCGCCTCTCATGCGGTGCATACAGGACATCCCCCATAGTAAGCCTCTATGTAGAAACAAATGAACCCTCACTAGAAATTAGAAGAACCACTCTAACGTGTGCATATGTCCTTAAAGTACGGTCACTACCAAAACACATCTGCTATCCGGTTGTAACAAAATGTCCTTCTAGAATAATATTTGCAAACAAACCTCTAGCTACCAGGCCACTGCTCTTGCGTTTTGAAGAGATGTGCCAGAATCTCGATATGCAGGACACACTACCTGACGTTGCCCGAAGACGAGACCCACTACCTCCATGGTACAATTTTCCTGTAATCTGCGACTTCACACTTACACAGTTCCGTAAAAAGAAAACTCCACAACAGCATATCATACAAGAATTTCTTACACTGAAAGAAAAATACAGTAGCTTTTCAGAATTTTATACTGATGGTTCAAAAACAGATAATTATGTAGGAAGCGCGGTAGTACGAGGGAATTGGGAGGAAACAGTAAGACTTCCGCAGTGTGCATCTGTTTTCACTGCCGAATGTTACGCCGTATATGTTGCCATAGAAAAAATAGTAAACGAGAACGTCAAGAACGGTATCATTTATACAGACTCCTTAAGTGTGCTTACAGCTCTCCACTCTCGAAATGCTATCACTCCTCTACTCGGTGACATCATACACAACATAGTAACATCCACAGCTAAAGGACACAACATAAAACTATGTTGGGTCCCGAGTCATGTAGGAATAGAAGGCAATGAGAGAGCAGATTTATGCGCTGCCCAAGCACGTGACAAGCAAATAAAAAATGTAAATGTGCCGCATCGAGACTGCATAAACTTAGTAAATCTTAAAGCAAGGCAAAAATGGCAATCTGCTTGGAATAGTGAAATAAACAATAAACTACATTTGGTAAAACCTGTTTTAGGAGAATGGAAGTCATGTGTACACCAAGAACGTTTCAAAGAAGTGATTATCTGCCGTCTCCGTATAGGTCACACGCACCTTACACACAACTTTCTGCTCACGAAACAAGATAAACCAGTTTGTGCATGTGGAGGTGAACTTACAGTTAACCACATTTTATTTTCATGTTATAAACTCGAAAAACTAAGGAAAAAGTGCTTTTCTCTGTTTTACACGCAAACCATTCCTTTCCACCCAGCGCTACTCATAGGCGATAATGCAATTGTGGACATATCTTGTGTTTTTAAGTTTTTAACTGAAGCAGGTTTTCTCAACAAAATATAAATCATGACCCACAGCTTCACATGATGTCCCTCAGCCATTTCCTCACTCGTGAAGAAAGGGCTGAGGCTTTTATTTGATTGGTCGGGTTCCTCGACATCCTCGCCCAGCCAAGGATGGCTGCTGAGGCTACCTGACCTTTTTAAAGCTTTTACCTTTAGCAATTCCTAGATCTCTTTTTCTCTGTTATTAGTAGATAGGTAAATTTTTAGGCCCTTTACACCACTGATCACCTTTTCACATTTTTTTTAAATCGCACAGAAATTCTTATACCTTGTGTTTGGCGCATGATGGCCTTAGCTGCCTATGTGCCATTAAACCTAACATAACATAACATAACTTTTTAGGATTAATTGAGCAGTTTCCGACGTTGTGGGACAGCAGCCGTGATGACTATAACCAATGCTCCAAGAAAGAACTGCTCTGGAAAAATATTGCCAAGGAGATGTTGCAGCGGCATCCAGAGCATGGGCCATACAACGTGGGTACGTAAACAATGTTTAAAGCTTTTTGCACGTATTTAGGCGGGTTTAAAATGCTTAGAGCCCGCTTTATTCCAGGAATGAAAAGTTATACACTTCGTCTTGTGGTTTGAGATTTGCGCTTTTGAAAAGTTAGAATCACCACCGACGTTGCATATCGTTCACGCGAAGGATCTTCGCCTAAATAAAACGCGTTTCGGGGCTGGTTGTTGCTGCATAGTTCTCGAAAATGTTACCGGTGATAATTTAACGGATACAAAAACACGCCGCCCGTTTTGTCATCTGTGTTTGTGTTCCGTCTGTTGAATTAGCGCTGGTAAATCTTCTCAAAAACGTGTTTTGTCTCCCTTTGTCTCTTGTCTTTTCGCGCGGTTCACCACACTCAGTTGTGAAAAACTACAAGTTGAGCATGCTTGGACTGTTTGAAAACTCGAAGTCAGCTTCTCTGCACAACGAAAAACCTTCACCGAGGCGGCCTAACCTGTTCGGGCGTAGAAATCGCGTACAGCGCTGGAGGCATCTATTGTCAGAATAACGCCGCGCCACTTTTTCCTGCACGCCGCCGCTTCGTGTTGCTCTTGCGATTATGGGATTAAAAGCGGCCCTTCCAAGCAACTGCTTCGCAGGCACCATTCACCCTTCCCGTGTTGAAATTTCAAAGGAATGCTAATGGCCATATGTGTGGTCGACATGAGGCTCGAAATGGAAGTTTTGTGCGCGGCACCGAATTTCTGCCCGTACGACGGGCCGCGCCGTTATGGCGTTTGCTACGCAGGAAAGTTGCCTTACGGAGTTTTGCATGGGGTCTGAGAAAATGCATGTGGCGTGGCCTATAGTTTTATTTTGATTGCAGAAATGCTGAAGACAGCGTTTTTTAACAAGCGGAGAACATACCGCAAGGAAAAAAAGAAGACAGAAGACCGCAAAAGCGGACAATCGCAGCAAGACTGCTACAGTCCTAAATGGAAATTCTTCCGCTGCATGAAATTTTTGGATGGCGTCCGGCACACCGGTGCGCCACCCATGCATATGTGGGAGACGACATGGCAAGTTTAATTTATCCATTTATTTGCGAGGGTATGGAATAAGGAGAGGATGCAACACAAACGCATACATAAAAAAGTACAGCACGAGTACTCAATATACATGCAATAATCCATAACTAATCAAAACTAATGCATAACAAAACCAAAACACCTAGCAGCACACCTTGTTTTTATAGTCAACTAGCTGTTAAATATTTTGCTTTTCTATCAAGCACGTAACTAATTCTGTGTGCTTATATTACAGCCTGGAGACTCTAGGTCAACTCCTCCGGAGGCTGCTGAGCCCATGTGCTTGGCGAGCACAGCAGCACAGGTGACATGGAGCTTGAACCAAAGTACAGTGGCGGGCTGTCTCGTCCGCCACCGGCAAAACGACGTCAGCAAGGGCGAACAACTGTTGCCAGGCAAACTGCCTTGGAGGTGTTAGCTCAGGCTGTGCAGACGCCAGATGTGCCCGATGACGCACCATTCCATTTCGCAAATTATGCTGCCAGCCTGATGCGCAAAATAAGCCCGGCAGAGCAGGTCAGATACCAAAAAGAAATTATTGAGGTCCTTGAAAGGTACTTAGAAATGTCTCAATAAAAGGAAACGACATCTGTGCAAATGTTTCATACCACTCTGCCCTCTTATGTGACTGTTCAGATAGGCGGAATCTTGCTGCCATGGCACAGCATCCCTGTCCTTGAAATAGGCACACATCTCCTCATGCACAGCAGCACCAAATGCATTGGGGCGCCCACGGGATGCCTGTTGCAAGCTGAAAAATGTGTGGCCACCAGTGTCCTTTACAGGTTGTTCTAGAGAAACTTGTGTGTCATTGCTGAGAAAATTGTGCACAGCACATGCAGCAAAGACGACAGGCACAACTCTGTCTGGGCGTGCTTGAATCACTGTGTGTACACACCGGAAACGGTTTGCCAGGATCCCGAAGGCATTCTCGGCAACCCTCCGAGCTCTGGACAACCTGCGAAGATGAATGGCATGGTAATACAAAATGAAGGGATTGAAAGTTTCGAACTTGGAGTAATGTGGTCAAAACTGCAATAATTTGGAGTACGCTTTGGCACTCAACTTCCTCTCACTTCCTAACTTGCAGATTAAGTGGCACTTTTTGCTGATGCACGCTCGCAAAAGGCTAAGAACACTCCTCTCTCCTGTACCAGACATGCAAGCAGATAGAATGCCAAAGTGTGCTTCATAATTATCTGGCCATGGCCACACTTTTCACAGAAGTCATCAACTTGGTAAAAGAAAATAAATGTGTGAATTTTTTTTAGTATGCATTTAAGGTGCAGCTAGGTTAGCACAAGAAATACTTTCACTATTCCACCAATGGCCTGAGAGCATGTAGATGGTCACACACACAGTAGTATGTTTACTTGTCACATGTGCACTGAATGAACAATGTATACTGCTTCGTTTCATAATTTTCGTTGGAAGTATCAATGCCTGCTTTGGTGAGAATGTCACTTGTGGTCTTTCAGATGATGTGAACGCTTAATAAAAGTTGCAGTATACTCAGAAACATTGCACTGAGAAGGAGATTTGTGAGCAGTTTTATTTTAGAGTGGGCTGTTAAAAAGAAAGAAAAATTAAATTGTCCTGCCTATACCGCCAGTTGGTCCAAGGGCTTGTGAGCTGCTATATAGCAAACACCGTGGATAGGACAACACAGACACTCGCAAATTCTGAGAGGTTACCTGTAATTGAAGATCCTCTGGTCAGATGAGAGCGCAGTGCCTCCATATGGGTTCATAAGGTTCTTCCCTATTGGGAAGGCATCTTCTCCTACGAACACAGGTGGCAAACAAATGTCTGGTGAAGATGCCACGTTTACCACTTTGGGCAAATTGGCCTTGTTGTCCCTCACGGCCCTTTGCAGTGGTGTCGTTTGCCATACTCCGGCATCCCCATCTGACCCTGGTGCTCCCACATCGAGGTAGATAAACCTGTAGGCTGCATCTACCACAGAAAACAGGACGATGCTGAACGACTTTTTGTAGTTGTAAATGGATCCAGATCTCGCAGGCTTTTGGATCACGACAGGCTTACCGTCCATGGCACCCAAACAATTGGGGAACTGCCACTGCTCCTTAAACCCCTTCATATGACACTTCTCCAAGCTTGATCTGTTTTTGGACTCTTGAGATAGTCCCCTCTGAGCTCCTCATACAGTGCTGTGCACGTCTCCGGTATTATATCATTCACAGTAGAATGGCCCAGCCGGAATTGCCGACTGAGCGAGTAGTGGCTCTCTCCTGGAAAATGAAAACCCACATATTAAAAAATGCAGGAACTATATCTAGAACTATGTATTCCAATATGCATAATGCTCTGGTTTAAAAAAGTATCCCTATGTTTCTTTATATCATGCCTAATTCATAATTAAGAGCATTAATTTGCTGCCCTTGCCCCTGATGCAAGCACATGAAGGTAACAGTTTCGTATCTGCGTTACGACTGCATCTGCACACAGCTTGTGCGTGAGCTACTACAAGCGCGCGAAAGTTACAGGCTGGCTTTCACATTTTGGTGCCACTGCAGCTAATGTGAACACATAAACGGTTGTAGGTTCATTTTTTTTCCTTTAAAATATACGGCATGCAATTTTTTATAGAGTGATTGTATAGGCTCCCAAAGCATCGCCGGGTGGCGCTGCTGCGCCTGACGTGCAGCGCCATCTATGGGAGAAAAGTAAAAACTGGGGCGCTGCTCGCGCTGCTTTCACCACGCTTCTTTGCACGCGCGCTTTCTTGCACGTGCGCGCGCCCGCGCTGTCGCGATGTGTCGCCTGCATGAGCCACAATAAGATCGTTCAGACTGACGCGCAGTACTGCAATGCAAACTTAATTAAAGGGGGGAAACTGATTAGTCGCGTCTACTGTCTACTAACTACCATTATCTGTCTACTAACTTTGATTTATTTATTTGCTCCACTGCTAAGCTTCGCTCTATGTTTACTGAGGATGAATAACTGATTTTACTTATCCTGGGATTTCATTTTTCGGACCACTCTGTTTTGCTTCTGTTCTGCACTGATCAAGTGTTTTCATTTTCTTTTGTTTGACTGTGTGAATTGATTGCTGTTGACCAAACGCTGCTCATTAAGTGGGGCGACGGACTCGTCAAGCCGCCTATTGACGGCTTTTTTCCGTCGTCCTCCATCTGTGTACTGCACATGGTGTAATAAGGGAGTAATTACTCATTGGCATCCACCCAAGCGCAGCCATACGGCTACAAAGGAAAGCTATACAGCTTTCTCAGAAACTTCGTAGTTAAAGAAAAATTCGTCCTGGTCCGGGGTTCGAACCCGGAACCACCGCCACACCGGAGCAGTCGCTCTACCAATTGAGCTAACCGGGACGGCAAGCTTATGGTAGGGCGAGAGCGAATTGATCAGTAACTCGAAGTGGGAAGAGTGTTGGTCAAATGTTTAGGGGAATCACCCAAGGTGGAGTAGATTTGTAATAAGGGAGTAATTACTCATTGGCATCCACCCAAGCGCAGCCATACGGCTACAAAGGAAAGCTATACAGCTTTCTCAGAAACTTCGTAGTTAAAGAAAAATTCGTCCTGGTCCGGGGTTCGAACCCGGAACCACCGCCACACCGGAGCAGTCGCTCTACCAATTGAGCTAACCGGGACGGCAAGCTTATGGTAGGGCGAGAGCGAATTGATCAGTAACTCGAAGTGGGAAGAGTGTTGGTCAAATGTTTAGGGGAATCACCCAAGGTGGAGTAGATTTGTAATAAGGGAGTAATTACTCATTGGCATCCACCCATTGGGTGGATGCCAATGAGTAATTACTCCCTTATTACAAATCTACTCCACCTTGGGTGATTCCCCTAAACATTTGACCAACACTCTTCCCACTTCGAGTTACTGATCAATTCGCTCTCGCCCTACCATAAGCTTGCCGTCCCGGTTAGCTCAATTGGTAGAGCGACTGCTCCGGTGTGGCGGTGGTTCCGGGTTCGAACCCCGGACCAGGACGAATTTTTCTTTAACTACGAAGTTTCTGAGAAAGCTGTATAGCTTTCCTTTGTAGCCGTATGGCTGCGCTTGGGTGGATGCCAATGAGTAATTACTCCCTTATTACAAATCTACTCCACCTTGGGTGATTCCCCTAAACATTTGCACATGGTGGAAATAAAGTCTTCTTCTTCTACTGTGTGGAGCAGACGATCGACGATGAGGAGGTCTATTTGACTGTAAAATGTGTTTCTCGAGTGAGTAATAACGTCGTACTGTATGACATGTAACTAGAGGTAAGTCCACTGTATAATTATATGCTCGAAATATGCGAAGTACTATCAGCTGTGCTAAATAAAGCAAGAAACTTGTTGATCGTAGTTGTCAGTTGTTTCATGCGATGCGCAGGGCGATCCACTTACGTGCGAGTCGAAAGGACATGCGACCAGGCAACAGTTCAACATTCTACTCCACCTTGGGGGAACCCCCTAAACATTTGACCAACATTGTTCACACTTGCAAGTGCGACCTGCGGGTCGCCTTCTCGCTTGAAACGAAAACTCTCCGGAATAACATTGCTTGCGCGCTTTCGAGAATTTCGTCTGCTTTAATCGCGTCTCCTGCACCCGCGCTCGGAGCGATTCGCAATGCACTACGGCGACCAGGAGGATGTCGTGACGGTATTGATGTGCACCGCAGTAGTATAAGCGTCATGATGACAGTGGCGCGCTTCTCAGGGCCGGCCTGCCGACCTGTTTGCCTGCCGCCGCCATCAGAAAAATACGCTAATATTGTTTGTTCGCGTTCATGCCAAACCCTGGAGTAGAGCAACGTCAAAAATGAATCATTTTTGAGGATCGTTGGCCAATACCGAGCTGCTGGTAGAAGTGATAACTGTGATACAAGCATATTTCTTTTCTAAAGCCGCTTTGCTGATGCCCAGTGCTGCTCGCCTGTTGTCACCTGGCTCCGCAGTTAAAGGCATCACGGAAATCGATCACGTCTTTGTTTTATTATGTGACGGTGAACATAGTAAAACGGTGACGCGAGTAGCACCTTTATTACAGCGCTGGCCAGTTCCGAAGTGCCCTCAGCTGCAGCATCGATGCGAAATGGTTAGGCTTAGCGACGACTACGGCAGCGAGGGAGCAGCGCAGCTCGTCGCCCGGAGTGGCCGCGGGCGACGTCGTTGCCGAAAGCTCGACTGTCCGCGGACGGCGTCATTGCCAACAGCTCGACTGTCTCGCCGATTAGTTCAGCGGCTTGCGACTCGCAGTCGCAAGGCTGGAAAATGGAGCAGCCAGCGACTTGCCTGCGCGACGTCTGCCACTTTTTTCGTGCATGGTAGGGACAGACTCACTGCCTCTCCGAAGAGCGCGGCCGCATACTCGCATGTTCGCGGTAGGAGTGGATCACCGTGTACATACGCTTTGGTTTTTACATTACGGCCTTCGTACTACCTCCTTTTTGTTTCGCCGAGACCGCGTCTGTCAGCGCGAAGATTGCGCCTCGCGCGACTCTCCCGTCGCAGGTGCACACAAAGCTAGGAGGGAGGGCATCTGCTACGGCGCCGCCCCGAGTTTCCGCTGCTCGCCGCTGCGGCGCTGGCGTCGCGCTCCCAAACTTGAGCTTGGGTTCCCTATACGCACGACGTCGTGTTCGCCGACCGGAGGTTTGTACACGCACGACGTGGGTCGCTTGCGCCGTCTAGCGACCAAAATCCGTAATCGCGTGCTGCGTGTTTTTTTTCTCTCTCCCCCCCCCCCATCCTCGACGGCCTCTACCAGATCGCCAATGGCTTAGCGTGGACGACAGGCATTTCGGCGTTGCTGTGATGGAGATCTGCTGAGGGGAGAAGTATGACAGCTTTGCGAAGTTCGCGAAACAAGCGTTCAGAGATTTTCCGAGTCAGAACGAAGACACTGTTCGTGACAGAATACAGCGTTGTGAACGAGCACTTTTTCGGCTTGCCTGCATGACGCGAGTCTTAAGTTCGGAAATTTCTAACTTGAGTGGTTTTCACGAGTGCAAGACGTCAGCTTCCCCGCAGGGGGGCGTCTGCAGCAGCAGACGTTGGTGAGTGGCGACACCACGGGGTTAACCCGAGCATCCGCAGGGACATCCCCGCAGGGGGATGATGGTGAACAATGCGTCACCACGGACCCGAGCATCCGCGCTTAGCCGTGCGTGGCATCGCCGTGTCCGGGGAAAAGGGGATCCTGGTGGTTGAGCCGATGCCGAGCGTTTGGACCCTTAAGGCCCCTTGGCGGAGGCAACACACCACTTTGGCCCCAGCTTCCTGTAGACGGCACCTCCGGCCTGACCCAACCGGGGGAAATCGGCAGTCGCCTTTTCCTGTCCTCCCCTCTATCTTTCACTTTCCTATTTCCTTTCTTACGACTCTCCTGTCTCCTCCTCTTTTCTTCGTTTTTTCCCTCTTTTTCCTGGCGGCGAGGGTTAACCGTGTGTGACCAACTACCCTGTGTTGAGTCATATTAGGTTATAGTTAAGGTGTACAGCTGGCGTGGGCAGGACTTGCCTTCAAGTTCCTGTCGCGTCCCCTTGTTGGACTCCATGGTGGGTGGCTGCCACCATGACCGAAAAACCAAATTTTTTTATGGCTCCCCCCCTTTTAAAACTAGATCGCTCTCTCAAAAGAGTGCGGAACGAAGCATCAGACTTTTTTTCGTAAAAGAAACCTACATTCTCAAAGTTTCATGTGATACATAGCAACAGTGACCAAAAGCAAGCTCGAATAATATCCCCATTTCTTGTAACCAAATGTTTAACAGATACCTTAGGGCCTGGCTACAAGGTATCCAAAATGTCCAGCGGCGACCTACTCCTCGAACTCCGTGAGAGCATCCAATGCTCGAAACTCTCAAACATTGCTTCCATAGGGGACATCTCTGTCTCCGTGACTCAGAGGTATTAGTTTCTTCCATGCAGAGCCGGCTGTGCATGCCACATACAATACTGGGAACGCTGCTGTTGGTGACTTACATATGCCACGAATGAATGCCATAGAAGGCGGCAACACCTTTTACTTCCAGATGTAGTGATGCACGCACACCTTTCAGT
Organism: Amblyomma mixtum; assembly: GCF_055824585.1. Taxonomy (NCBI): domain Eukaryota; kingdom Metazoa; phylum Arthropoda; class Arachnida; order Ixodida; family Ixodidae; genus Amblyomma; species Amblyomma mixtum. The sequence continues at coordinate 37,032,196 of NC_143015.1, forward strand.
TTCTTCGATAACACACTTACAAAGACTCAGGCTGCCCGAATTGCGCTTTCAGGGTTTGTTCTCAGCTTGTTGAGCAATGCTTGGCGCTTGACGAGTCCTCCAACATTGTTGCATGCGTTTTTTGCACGTCTGGTTGCTGAGAATACCCGCTAGGTATTGGGCGAATCGTTCTTTTGAAATTTTGCGTGGACACATTGCTTCATGATGTTGGTACAAATACTGTTCCTTCACTGGCAAGTGCAAGGTGTTGATGGCAGGTTACAACGACAGCTGTCTCTGCTGCAACCTCCTCATCAGGAGCATCATCAGCAATTGGTACAGTACTTGCAACTGGCAGAACTGAAAAAAACTAAAATAACAAGTACTGAAAAGAAATCAAGGTCTGGAGCCGCTAAAGCTCCAAATAAGTGCCATGTTTCAAGTAAGAAGATACAAATGTAGCATTTTGATACGTGATTTAACTTCAACAATGCATTCACAAACCCCTAGAATATGTTGTTGATAAGCTATTTCAGTAATTAAATATGTCTAATCACGTGGAGGTCTTCATGATACGCACAAAAACTGTGGATTTAATGTTCCGAACCTGAACACGGCCTATGAGAGACATCATAGTGGAGAGCTTGAGACTAATTAAGATTGCTTTGGGTTCTTTATTGTGCACACAGGCGTGCTTACACCTTGCCTCTATAGAAATGTGGCCACCGCAACAGGCGAACGAAAAGTGCCTCGTGCCTTGTTTTGATGCTCGCGCTATGACCCCTTTTTCTCGAGCTCAAAGGGCTGCTTTCTGGGCTGCTATGGGAAGCTTATCGTGAGGACACATGGGAAGTTTTCAGGAATGAACAGCTCCCTTCTTTAGCCTTCTCAGTGTCGGTGGCCAAGCATTCTCACCTGCGTACAGCCCAACGTGGACGAAACTAGCAATCAGTCGGTATTCAGTTACATTGCACTCGTGTATTAACTAATGCTACTGGTTCACCGTACAGTTCAAATAAAATGGCACAAACTTGTCTTGTGGTCGCGAAGCAACTACTCTGATTACTATTTCCTATGTAGATAATATCACAAGCAATGTCGCCGAATGTCACGAGCAGCAAGTGAAAACTTCTGTAGTCCACTACATATAAATAACTTACCAATATTGCTCCAGAAGAAGTCCGTCGAGCAAAAATGCTCAGTGCACACTTTCACGGTCGGAGTTACTTTTTTCCCGATGCGCAGCTGGGCAATTCAAACTTAATTCAGGCATTTGTCAGCAGGGCAGAAATGCAAGCCGACTCCTTGCACAGCTCATTCCTGGCACTGAGGCACACAACACATTCTGTTGCTGAGGAAAGGTTTCTTAGGGACACGCATTCCCAAAAGATAACTCGGCGAAACAAGTGCACAACACACAAAACGGTTCACTTACGTCCTCTGCAACCACTGCAAATGCCTCGGACTCCGCGCCACCGCCGCTAATCATCACGGAAAGTGGGACGCCTTTCGCCGCACCACGGCGTGTCAGTCTGTGAAAAAGGCAAATACCTGCGACTGCGATCCCGACTCTGATTCGTGCCATGACGAACCAAGTAGTGGAAAGCCATCCACAAGCTGGCGAACAATGTGGGCATGACGCCCAAAACGAAAACAGTGCCACGTGGAAATACTGTGTGAAGACATCGTCCTCGACGGCAGAGTGCACGGCGTGCAGCAAATGCTTCAAACACCTACAGGTACGACAACGCCACTTGTCAACCATTTGAAATTTCATGCGGCCAAGATGAAAGAGTGTAGAAAGATGGCTGCAGGTGTCCCGGAGAAAAATCAGCCAACCTTGACCGACTTTGTGCGCCCGACAGAGCTGCTTTCAGAAAATAGGACGCAAGCACTAAATAGCAACCCAAGCAACCACCGATATCCTTCGAACGGCCGACAGAAGTCCGTTTCGGATGTTCCGTACGTCTGCTGAACATCCGCAAACAGCTGGCGGACATCCGGCGGCCTACCGATGACAAGGCAAAGGTATACGGTTCGTCCGCCAGCGGACGTCCAGCTGAGTACATCCATTGGCGGATCTTTCTCGAATATTCGCATATATGGTGCATGCATGTTTTTTTTCACTCCGCGCGATGCAATTAAACGGAAAACAATTTGATGCATAGCAGGCATATTTTATTGTGATTGATGATACATCAGCCGACTAATGGGTTATAGTAAAATTCCTTAAATCTGACTCTTTAAAATGTGGCAAGCTTGGGACACACATCAATAACCTTCACCCACAGGATTTCTAGTGGCACAGTGCAGTAGCCTAAGTAAAAACATTAGAGCCATTTAATAGAAGTGTTTAATGCTGCAAGTATAACAGACAATGCACTTTAATAAACGCCTCAATAAGTATAAGGCAATGACAACATATCTATTCTTTATTTACTCTCCTGGTTTTATATTTTACAACCATCAATTCACGGCCTTAAGGCACTAACCTGCGCAGCACTGTACGAGACTGTGCACAGAAAGCATCAAAGCTCCTGTTGCAAACCACTGCGAATTACACGTTCTGCCCCATGTTCTGCCTTTGGCGCGTTGGCACTCTTTATATAGGAAAGCAGACATTTGGGCTTGTTGGTGTGAATTCATGGTGCAAAAAACAGCGCAAACTAAGACAGCCAACACAGAAAAGAGGGGAGACACTACAAGCTTTTCACCATGACTTTATATAGGAACAGTGAACTTAGCGATGTCTTAAAAATTAACAAGATGTGAAAACACTCCGTCCCACAACTTTGCAGAGGAGTGGGAATTAGCTGCGCGAGTTGAGGGCTCCCGCAGCTGTATGATGTAGGCTCCCGGAAAAGCGTGAGAACGAAAAAAATTGTAAATGTGAGAACTGTTGTTTTCTGCAGCATACTCAGCTGAAGATTGCATAGTGAAGTGGTCCAAGTACACACATGAAGACAGTACCCTACAATGGCATTAATTTCAGGACATTAGATCCAATTTTTTAAGAACGTAATTTTACAAGCTGAGCACCAATGCGTTACTCCATGCCAGTTCTTTTCTGCAGTGCTGCAAATCATGGAAAACTTTGTAAAATATTTGTTATGACTGCTGTCTGAACATAAAATTTCATAAAAAGTGTGAACATTGCATACTTTAGTATATTCCAGTGTAAGCAAAGTCGAAACTAAAATGTATGTAAGCAAAATGTGTTTTATTCATAGCAAACAAATTTTACAGCGATGCGTAAAATATTTCATTTTTAACAATTTTTTTGTTAGGCCAGGTTTTCCTACTGCTCACAAATTTAAAATAGCAGCCATGGCAAGAAAAGTTTTTTTCACCAAAACTAACGAGGGATAATGTTTGTCACATAGTCAGCTAGAGATAAATAAAGCGGCATTTTCTCTCAAAGAACCCCCCACGACAACCTTGTCCATTGCGGCCGCCTCAGCCACGGGGCGGGACGGCACCATCTCGACTATGAAGCAGGAGTGGTCCTCTACCACCACAGCGTCGTCCATTCTGGTCGCCTCGTTGCAAGCTCCCTCCATGAGCGGAATGCTCAGCGACTGAGACCACAGTTTTGTAAGTGTATCCACCTAGTGCACCGCTAAGGCTATCGATAGGCTTTCGCAAAGACTACTGGGAGTCTGGCCGACAGCGGAGCCAATAGTAATGCGGGGCGCAGCGACCTCGACCCAAGCAAAAATCGAGATTGGCAGACGATTGGTCCAGCATCAACGGCCAGGCAATAAATGACTGTCCCGACCTTGGCCGCTGTTTCCGGACCATGCTTGCTTTTTGTTTGTGGTCTTTCATTTGCCGATGATCAGCAGCCGCCTGGCAAGGGGCATCACGCCAGCACCTTGGCCGTGCCTGGGCAGTCCATGGCCTAGTGGCGGGGTAGAGATGGCCCACCCCCTAGCGCGTCCTTTTTTCCAGCATTCAGTACTTTAGATATATGGTAGCTATTTGGAATTCATGATGATGTAAAATCTAAACTTGACCTCATAGTTCTCCAGCGCCACCTGAGTAATTCCACTCTGGTTAGCAGGGTCATGATAACAGCAAGAGTCGTTTGTTTTGAAAGTTTTATTTGCAATTGTATGAACAGAACTCGACCATATTCACCATAAAGCTAAGAAAAGCTTTCAAAATACAACCATATGCACTTCCAATGACTAGCACAACCACATCAGTCAGAACAGCAAGAGCTGAAACATATGTATGATTTGAATACATGCTCGAATAGTTGTACCCCTGCAACTGCACTTTCAAATGTAATTAAGTGATAATGGCATCAAGCAGTGAATAAATTACTGCGCACTGAATAAATGGAATGCACACACTCCAGGCCCAGCATACTCTGCCGATCCTAACTGTAGATCAGTCATAGATATACAATGTGTCACTAAATAGCCAAAGTTGAAAAAACATATGTTGGATAAAAAGGAAGTTTTGATGCAACAGAAAGAAATAATGCTTTCATGTTAGGCACTGCGGAACTGATGAGAGTCTTGATGACGCAGTTTGGTTTCCGTCTCAAATATTTGCTGAACAGAAATACGATAGATGGATCCAGCAAGCCGGCGGTAACGTCCAAACCTGCTCTCCAAACTGTCAGTTTGAAATTTCCCCAGCAAGACATATTCAAAATTGAGCTCTTCGAGGCAGTACCTGCTGAGTTCTATCAATGCATATGTCACCCGGAGTGCTGCGTTTGTTTCTGATGTCAGTGAACCAGAACGGCTGCCACTCATCTTCAGGTCATTTCATGTGTCCAGCCAGTCTACAAATTCACCAAGAAATTGCATCTGCATGCCAGTCACGTTTCTGACAGGCTCATGATAAGGATCTCCGAGGTGTCGGCCCTTTGATGGTATTTTTGTGTTCACGATGCACCACCATCTGTGTATTAATTCAATGAACTCCGCAGTGTCAGCGGCATAAGGAAAGCCGAGTTTCGTACCGGGAGTCTTCAGAGCTTGTGCTACAAAAGGGTTGATTACTTTCAGCACAAGTTTCAGATTTTGACGCTCAATATTTGTTAGGTGCAGGGCCTTGTATGGTAGTCCATAGGAAAATTTGGACAGGTGCTGTCGCTCCGAAGTATACAGGTCCCGAAGCGTCTGAAACACAGCTTTTTTTATTTCAAGCTTTGATTCTGTGCTTTTAAGCCCCGGATAAAGAAAAGATGTATCTGGATTTTTTTGATGCAGCCAATTGTTCCTAATGCACTTTAACAGGGGCACAGGATCCACTGCAAAAGGCAACGGCCGTGAATTGTCTGCCGGATGAGGATACACTATGTCAATTGCTTTTTTCTCGGAAAATAATGACATTACTTTTCTGTTTTTAGAATTGTTATCGCTTACAACCGCAATAACCTTGAGACCGGCTTCTTCAAGCCCTAAAATAACCTTTTCAAGGACTTCATGCTAGTCACTTGCATCAATGCTGAAAACTGGCAAGATATGTGCCACATCTTTGTGTCCAGAAAGCAACGACTGCGTCATAAATACGTGCGCAGTTCTGGCACCTTCAGAGGAGTTGGATGCTGTTCCCGCGAGGGAACCTCCCTTATACTCAAAATATTGTTGTATATGGATCTCATCCATCATAAGTGTTACCGTCCTCTCATGGGGTTTCAGATTTGCTTTTTTTGTTATATAACTTAAAAACCCCTGATCGCTTTGCTCTACCACAGGGCTAACGTTGTATTTGTTACAGAGTCTGGTGATTGTACAGGGATGAGGCAAGATCAATTTTCCAGAGCTGCAAACAAATTTGTACACATGTGGGAAATTGTGAAAAATATGCTTGACAAGATGACAAGCTCTGAAGAATATCTAAATGCAGTCCGTTCTCTGAGGAGCAGATGAAGCTGTTCTTTCAAAAATCTTAGGATTTCCAGCTTTTCCACTGGCAGAAGGTCACCACTTGAAAGGTCAAGAAGAGAAAAAAGTACCTGCTTTCAGTTTTTCGTCTTTCTCGCAACGTTCGGGTGCTTTGAACTGCTGCACACTTTTGAGGACAGATTCCAAGCTGCGCATGTCTTCAAGTCTGTCGGGAACTGACATTTCACCACCGCGCAGCTCAACTTTTCTCCAAAAGGCTGACACCTTCAACAAATTATTTACTACCACGGAGCGTTCGATTTCTGGGTGCGCTAAATTCTCGTCAACGTGAAAGAATGCTACGGCGATGTCAGTTTTTCTCACCACCCAGAAGTCTGAGGCGCTAAAACTTTCAAGATGAGACAGAAGTTGCCCACACGACGAGACTTTGTTCCTGCGCTCCTCTTCTTCGTGTGTCGCAAGTGACATCTCGATGGCATCTTGCAGACGAGTCGCTTAACGTCGTCTCCGTTGTTCATCGGGCTGCTCGCGAATTGGTGCAGAATTAGACAAGTATGATGGGCAATTAGGCAATATCGTAGGTACCCCGTCAGGAGTGAGTCGGGTGAGGTTCATCGCAACTTCTATTGTCTTTCCATCAGCATTCTGTGTACGATGTTGTAGACCGGAGATATTCGGGCTTAAAATGGAGCTCGCACACCTGCATAAAAGAGAAATATTCCACTTTGAGTACATGAAATTTTTTTACGTCCTATTTTCTTTTTTTCTTTTGCAATGTGTCTGCTGTTGTTACTACCACAGATTGGCTAATTATTGCTATTGGTGTTGCCTATACGTGCTGCTGTATGTCAGTTAACTGGCATCAACTGTAGTACGCCGTGTATCACACTGGTTGTGTGCCATATGCTTAATGCATCCGAATGTATATTATCTTTTGAAATTAACAGTGATTGACATATGAGATATTTATATTACCTTTGGATCCCGCAGTGTGTCAATGTCCACTTCATCACGCCGGATGGCCTGCTTCAATTTTATCCTCCCGTCGTCTTTTGGGAATGAGAAGACGTGGACCTTCGGACCGCCGTCATATTTTCCACGGCAGTTCGGCACGCAACAGCGGCCCATCCTGGGCTGCCGGAACTTTCACTGACACTTTCACGAGGTGGATATGCAGCACACAACACACGTTTGCTAAAGGAAATAAGACCACGCTACGAAAAGAAACACGTGCTTAGCTTCAGAGTCAAGCTGCCGTGACAGGACACTCCACACAGCACGTGTGTACTGACAAGCCTAGGTGGTAGTGCACCAACTTGTTTGACCGGTCACCCCTACCGCCCGACTGGTCAAGATGGCGTGACGTCAAAGGGAGCGAGGAGGAAGGTGCGGAGGCCTTAAAAAATTCTAGGAGGCTTTGCTCACACTCCTTACATTTAACCTTCATTAGCTTAACCATCTTAGCAGCACTCGATTATTGCTACCATGAAATGCTAAGATATCTACAGGCTCAAAACAAAAAACTCTTGAAAACACGTGCACAAATAAAATAAAATACTGCCTACCGCAAATGCCGATCGATCGCTTAGAAAAAAATAACTATCTAAAAAGTTAACGCACAAATAAGCACTGAAAAACTATAGCTGCGGGCCAGAAAAGACCCGGCCGATTATAGGTCACTGACCTAAATTCTATTCTTTATCCTGCACTTCCCCTAACAACCTAAAAACTAAACACACCTTACTTTAAAAATATTAAAAGAAAGTACTCATCTATTTTACGCACACTGTAAGAAATGTGTGTGAAATGACAGGCATTTTTACGGAAATTTTCTGTTCTCATACAGAGAATATATGTTTTGCGCCCTTAACAGAAACACGTTCACGCAAAAGAAAGTAATTTTCTGTTTTTGGAGCCGCAACACGCCCATTTCAACGAAAGTTGGTGACGTAAGCACCGCCGTTACACAAAAAAGTGATCCGAAAAACCTTTGCTACTTTTCATCAATCACGTTACATATTTTAAGCGTCAAAAAGTTTCTATGCACAATATTAGCGCGCAGAATGAGAAGCAGTACTATTTGCTGCGATCCTGCATTCATCGATTGACGGCATCATGGAGGACGGCATGAACGTGAGCCGGGAGCTAGGATAATACCGGCGTGCTGTGTCCGTGATTTTCACCGATCAGACCGTTCGCACACAAGGTGAGTGGTGCGCATTTTTACCGGCATTAATGATACGCTTTTTGTCGTCTTTTGGGAGTATTGTTGCGGGCTTGTACTGCTGTTGAACAGGGCAGTGAAGATAAATCGCCGGCGGACATTGAGCGTGCCCACCACAGCCGCTTCACCGCCGATGCGTCACTGCTGCTTTACTGTGTCTCACAAAAGGTGCACAGAGCGCGGAAGAGAGAGGAACACAAGCGAGAAACACGGAAGAGTGCGATAGTTTGCGGGAAAATGCACAAATTTTGCTTTGTCTGGAGATATGCACTCCTAAAAGAACCGAGTGAGTAAGCGCGGGAAATTTTAGGCCAGGGAAGTACGCGATTGGTTAGCGGAGGAGGACGTCAAAGAGCGCGGGATTTTCAAATTCATTTCTCGTCTAAGAAAGGATCATAAGTGTACGTTGTGTCTTTTTATTTTTATTTACGTTTATTCATGCCGGTACAAGTAATGCAGTAATTGTGTTCATTTTGTAAGATTTAACTGATCTTATCTTTGGGCCGAAATAGCGTTGCACGGGTCAACGCAGGCTGAAAAGTTTCTACACAGGCGTTTCAAATCCCGTACTTGCGCTGCCACAGGGAAGTTTTTCAATGGCACTGATGTCGATGGAGCCGACATTCGAGATTTTTGAGCGCCTTCGACACTCGAGCTCAGTCCGTATCCTCCAATGTCAATCGCATCGCTTCGGCTAGCCCGTGGAATAGGTCAAGGGAGGAGTAACTTTATGAAAGATGGCCAAATTATGCATATTAAAATACAAATTAAAAATGGGGGGGGGGGGGGAATCCTAGGCTAGAGGCGCGAGCCACCGCCCGATACGAAGGGTTAAGCCACTACCATCCATACATCCGCCTGCCCACAACCGTGCTGCGCGTTTCTGCTTGGGCTCTGTGGCTGTTGAATACGATATCTGCTGCTTGCGTTTTTCCGGTGCTTCTTTAGTAAATAGTTCGTGTACTCGCTAAATGGGCGCTTCGAAATAACAGTACACCATTCAGCATTCACTACGCGAGCTCGAACTTTCCGCAGCACTGCGCCGATCACGACGACTGCGCACCTTAGTACCTCGTACTATGCTACTTAAAACGTAGTCATTTACAAACAGTTTGCTCGGTTGCTTGAGATAAAACGCAAGCTGCGCTCTACTTACGTTAAATAATTCCCCTGTGACCTAGTAGTGTGACATTTGAGGGGGCTGGCAGGTGCAAGGTTATTCACTACCGGTCGGCCGGATTAACTGCACTGCTAGGACAGTCTCTTGACACCACTCGATGGAGGGCCTCTTTTGCTCTTAAGAGGCATTTACACTGTGTTCTTGGGCTGAATTTGACTAAAACGGTGCAATGTTTATGTATTGTAGATAAACCAACACTTGTAAATGCCTATGCTGATTTTTAGGGCCTTTATATGTGGTTGACGCTTATTTGTATACACTCCAAAGCATTTCACCACGCATTGTTGGGAAAAATAAGAGCCTGAGCAAGCGCAGAAATGACTTATTTATGCTTATACTCTGCTGCATGCTTATGCTTATTTGTAACTGGTTTAAAGTTGCAGCTTTCACATGGTGCTACTTTAGTAGACAATTCTTATACGCATTTAACTCCCTCTTATGCCAGGGATCTGCCAGTGATGACGACATCGGGGACATGCCATGTTCTCCTTTCATCATTGCAAAAGGTATAACTCTGTGGTACCGCACTCGGGCGAGCATTCCTGATTTAAAACTTGTTTGTGAAGGAGGCAGTTTCCTTACTGCGAGGAGCTTCACCATATGCATCGACACCCTGCCAGTGATGCACGCAGCCAACCCATGCCAGGCTTTCAAGCTAATGTTTTTGGTGCACTTTGCTTTCAATGTTGTGTACCCCAAGGAAACAAGCCTCTGCCTGGAGTTCACACAGCAGTAAGTACCTATCTCGCTTGTTAACTGAGTTGTGATAACCTTTCTTGTTTTGGTTTTGCCACTTCTCAAATACGCAGTGATAATAAAAGTTATAGGTAGATACCACTTTATCATAAGACCTTTTTATGAAAATGCTAACAAAGTGCAAAAGCAATTTTTAAAAAAGTAAGAAAATGTTTGCTGAACCCAGGCAACGAATCAGCTATGGAATGAAATTTTGCTGCTGCTGCTGCTTGGTTAATGCAGCTGGTAAAATAGCGGTCTGAAAAAATCTGTGGAAAGGAAAGACAGATAAAACTATTTTTTGTGGAGTTGATCTTCAACCACTTCTTCACAGATTATGGCTATACTACCTGCATTGCATGGCGCCCAGTCACTAATATGAAAGGGTTGGAAGGGGTACATGGTACTATATTGCTTCTGAGATTATGTAGCAGTATATGGCTATTTTGGTGGAAGTCATACACGTTGCTTGCTCATAGGGATCATAGATACTTGTCCAGAGGAGCACAGCACCTGGGGGAGAGGATTTACTGAAGAGTGCATATGTGCATGCAATGCCAGTAACCCTTTTGTGGCCATGTAACCATCCATTGTTTATGGATAGATTTCAATGTGTCGCCATGCAGATTTGATGGATTCGACGTCGTAGATGGTACTTCGCAGAAATTGTCAGCATTCTTTCGCTATTAGTAAGTACGAGGACTTGTGTTCATGTAACTGCGATGAACTTTGTGATGGTTTGATCGCATTTACACTACGGCTGCTGGAGCTTCTTTGATCTCGAGCTCTGGCAGCTGATGTGGTTCTGGCGTTATTTGGAGGGTATGCTATATTTTGTATTTTGTTTTTGTATTTTGTGGTGCTTAATCGGTGTTCGGATAGGATAATTGATGAGGATTTAAATATTTGTCCAATGTCTGGTGCTTTTCATTGCTGTATTATGTGGAAACACATTTGTCTTGTAATCTAAGCCAATTTTTAATACTCTGCACTTTAAAATAAAAATTTGAAATATGAACACGCTTACAGTGGAGACAACTTATGCTCAGAAGAATAAAGGTTATGTTAACCATTTGTGTTAGAGAAATAGAACAGAAAAAGCAAAGATAGCTTCATAAGTCGCATTGAAGCTGGACTTTCTTCAAGAAGAAATCAGCTGCCTCAAATAAGAGCAAATCTATTTTGATTGCAGCTTTTGAAGTTTCAGTTTATAGTTTTTTGCTGTGAATAGATCACGTATACTGTACATTACCATTGGCCACTGCGTTTTCCCGTCTGTTCAGTATTCAGAGGATTTTGACTTAAATAGTCGGGGAAACCATGGAAAAGTCAGGGAACTGGAAGAAAGTAGCTTGCTTGACACCCTGGTTTAGTGGCAGGTCATGCATGGTGTTTGTACTTATCATGTCAGTCAACATGACTGAAATCATGGCGTAAGTGTACAAGCCTTTGCAACCATAGTGCTTCATTTTTGCAGCCAATGTTATGAGCACACTAAGTCAATGAGGCTTCCTTGTTCACGTTAGCAGTCATTTTGTGAGTTCTGTCAAAAAATAATCTTCTTTAGCTCCAGCATTTTTTGGAATTGCATTCATCTGCTAAGTCTTTTGTTTATATAACTCACAATGGGGTTATTAAATAGAGCAGTGAAATTTTTGTATGGTGTGCTCTCACTACTGACTGCGAGAGGAGGCTGTGGCTAAAGGTGCGCCGGATGGACCCGGTGCATTTCCTCCCCTTAGTACGTTGGGTAGACCCGGAGCATTTTTTTTCCAAATACATCGGACAAATCGGACTTTTTCAAAGTCCGGCCATTTGATTCTTGCCTGGCAGTCTGCTCGATTTACTCTCATAGTTCTCCTTTGAATTCTATGAGGATTAGTCATACCTTGGGCTCAAGAATGTTTACTCACTGCCCGGAATGGGCCAATTGGTGTTTGGCGCACATAATCTGAGAGCTCCATGCAATGAACTGCTTGATCTCATGACAAACACCATGTTCTCCGGTTGCACCGTTCACCACATGTCGTTTGATTAGGGTGTGTGAACTGCAAAATTATTCCTGGCTATTTCCATGCAGCATGGTGCACATGTGTGCTTTTCTGTTGTGCGCTGAAGTACGCTATGTGAACTTGAAGGTTTGTTTACTTGCGACGATCCGCTGTCCCTCAGTCGAAGCTGAGTGCGTGTGCAGGATCAGTGCTCCAAATACACGTGTGGTGTGTGGCATTGGCTGAGAGGGGCCCATTGGCTCATGCTAAGCTCGAACCACTCAATATGTGCAAATTTCCGCCTGAAAGACCAAGCAGCGAGCTAGGCACTTTCCTTGTATTCCCCTCAGAAATGTCAATGTTGGCCCGGAAGTGGTCTGTACATGCTTCCTGCTTTGTGGTTGCTCCTCCACAATGTTCTTGTGTATTGTGGTGGAGTATCTCTTCGAGTCACCTAGGTCAACGCTGTAAATAAATTCCCCATACTATTGCTTTTGCATGGCTGTGAGGCATAATATAAATATTTTAGAGATGAATATTATATCAGGCCGCCGCGGTGGCTCAGTGGTTATGGTGCTCGGCTGCTGACCCAAAAGACGCGGGTTCGATCCCGGCCGCGGCGGCTGGAATTTCTTTGGAGGAGAAATTCTAGAGGCCCGTGTACTGTGCGATGTCAGCGCACGTTAAAGAACCCCAGGTGGTCGAAATTTCCGGAGCCCTCCACTACGGCGTCTCTCATAGCCTTAGTCGCTTTGGGACGTTAAACCCCATGAACCAACCCAACCAACCAATATTATATCTGGTGATAAAAAAGAGCTAGCATTATGTTTCTTATGTAATACGGATAGGTGCATCTAGGAATATGCGTGCTGTGCAGAGCATAGGCGCTCGATCTAGCAAGCATTCTGCTGCGCTTCAGTGCTGGTGATAACTTGCTTAAATTATGAGCAGAGCTGAGAGATTACAAGACCAGTGCGAAAGCACCAAGCTGCTGGTGCACGCCACATAGCTTGCTGCTTATATATGTGAACTGGTGCGAGCGATGGTAGTGCTATATATATGCACGTGCAACCGGGTGTGAAGATATATATCGGGGATTTTTTGGGAGATCTGGGCTTGTTTTACGTCATCTGAATGACAGCCGGCGATATAAGAATGGGAAAACTTCCATTTGAAACTCCTCACAAGTCACAATATGTGGCATGCAACTTGCAAATGCTTCGCAGAGAAGAGTGTTGCACGCAGCAGTAGTGCACTGGCTGGCAGCATCCACTATCATGTTGGATGAGATTTAGCCATGGGCCGGCAGCTACATCCTCCATACGCTCAGTGAGAATGAACAGTCTTTGAGGTGTATCTTTAGACACTGCAGCGAAAGAAAAGCGGAAATTAGAAAAGCGGAGAGTTTAGCTAGGCTTGTGTTGGATACATTGTGCTGCGGGAAGGACGAAAGAAGAAAAAGATGGAAAAAATACTTTTTACACTATATGATATATGCAGATGCCTCCAGAGATGCGGAAAAGAGGGAAGTGTGCTTGGTATGCGTCCAATGTCTCATAAACAATGGCCAAGGGCAGATCTCTGAATGACATGCAACTTTTCATTTCCAGCAGTTTGTAGCTTTCATGCCAGTGCCCTTGCATGGAGTGAAGTACCCCATATTTAACTAAGTAATCAGTGATGACAGTTACCAAACAGCGCTTTGCCAGTAGCTTCCCAGTCTGTGTGCACAGGCGTATACGGTAGCAGAACAGTCCCTCAAAATACAGTGATTCACAAGTACCACCTTAAGATGTGTCCCAGCCTCTCAGTAAGTGTAACCCCTGCAACATTGCGACATTGCCAGGTAATTTTGGCAGTATCACGTTGCCTCAGGGACGACCTTACCGCACCTTGTGTGAGCCCTTGCTGACGCCCATACTTGCAAAGCCTCTCATTATTTCCTTTTGTTTATATTACCTTTTTACATTGCATTTTTTTTTCGGTATTTTTCAGAGGGAAGCCTAATTGTAAAACAAAATTGTGCTTTACAGTACATTACCGCAAGCTGTGCCCTTAGATGGCTGTAGCCTGAAGGGATACTGCAAACCAATAGCGGCACCCGGAAGTCGCCACCACAATGCCACCGAAGGTCACGGACCACCGACTTTGCAAGCAGATAGTACGGTTTAAAATATAGAAAAGCAAAGAGGCTTGCCACTGAAAGATGAGTTTAGTTACATGAACTGAAAATGCTGACACCTTCAGCTCCTCTTCTAAAAGTGCAGGCATAAGCAAAACATAGATATTATATGTCTGATTAAAATTTCTTTAATAAATCAACCAGTCCAAGGGACATAAATAGAATGGGCATCAAAGTGACACAAGTAGTATAGTTATTCAAAGAGAAGTGGCAGCAACAAGATCCCAGTAATGAAAGGACTGATAAAGTGCTTATTTGGTAAGAAACAGTCGCATAGAGTGAGCTCCCGACTTATCCAAGAGAGCCAGTTGTCGCTGTTGCAGTGCCCCAGAAGCACTTGCACTTGCGTTACGGGGGAAAAAAAACAATACTTATTAGATGGCGCAGCATGATGCACTTTTCCCCAAGGTATCTTTGCCACCATAGTACACATTCCTTTTCCAGTACTCATGAAATTGCTAGCCAGAAGGGAGGCATCAGAGGCAAAAAAGCACTCACTTCAGTCATTTCATTTTCTGTGAAATGCTTGATCACATTCTTCACCATCACGTGAAATATTTTATTCTAATTTGTTTTGCTGCAGTAGTGATCTACCACATCTGGCACACACCTAAGTGCTCTTTTATGACTTTGTCGTATTAACCAAGAAGCTCAGGTAATCGCAGAAAGTTTTCATTGTTTACAGTGAAAAGCTAGAGCAACACTTTCTGTTGGGCAAAGAGCTGCACACAAGGCGGCAACGTGGATGCTGAACTGCCAACTTTTATATCAGATGAAACGGGGACAGCTATTTGTACACCTTCCTAGCCGTCAGATACACGACAAAAAAAGCTAGGCAAGGTCCATTTGATATGAAAGCTTGTATCACGGAACACCAAAATAAGACAAAAACATTCGACAAGATTTTTTTAGGCGGAAAAGACAGGGAATGGGCCAGCAAGAATTTGCGCAGCTGTATCTATGAAGCAGCAAAAAACCAAAGGTTGCGAAGAATGGCCAACAAGAAACATGCCAAAAACCACGATGAAAACAAGTGAAAAAAGAAGACATGCTCTTGAAGGTTACAAGTGATAGAAGAGATAAAGAGCTCAGAGGGCAGCAAGTAACAGGCCAAAAAGCTAAAAAGTTAAAAGTGATAAAATTTGACAATGAGGGAAAAGACGAAGTGTAAAACCAGGAGCAAGTGGTGAAGGCAAAAAATTAAAAAAATACTGCTGAAGGCCCAGGATACACATGATGAGAAAAGTGTTGTGTAGCTAAAACCAAGCATTGGATGGCAGGTAGGCTAGTTCTTTTTCTGATAATGAGTAATGCTGCCATCTTGGCATTCACTGTCGGAACTGTAAAATTTTGGAAACAGGACGTTTATCCGAATTTCAAAGAATGGAATTCATAGCGAAGAACAAAAACTCACTGGCTTGTGAAATCATCAAAGCAGGCAAGGTACTGGCAATGAAGGACCAGTGCATAAGGAAACCTTCAGTTTCATTATTTGAAAAGGTACCAGCCTATTTGTCATGCAGTACCAGTTTTTATATATGCAACACTTGTCTCACCATGTGCACCCTCGGCCTTCAGTCGTATTTTTTATTTTTTGCCTTCACCACTTCTGGTTTTACATTTGGTCTTTGTCCTCATTGTCACTTTTGCGACTTTAATCTTTTTAGCCTGTTGCCCTGTAACGTTTTTATCACTTTTATTGGTTTTAGCTTTCAAGACCATGTCTTGTGCACTTGTTTCCACCCTGGTTTCTTCCATGTTCCTTGTTGGCCATTCTTCACTAACTTTGCTTTTCTGCTGTGTCCTAGAAACAGCTGTGCAGATGCTTACTGATGTATTCCCTCTGTTTTTTCAGACTAAAAAAACCACTTGTCACATTGTGTCGGGATATCTCCTCATATGGTCTCACCTTTTTTTGCCATGTGTGCTGACAGGAAACTGTACAAAAGTTGATCATTCAGTGCTTCAGTCCATGTGGTCCTCCTTCTGTGTAGTCTGTTGTCATTTTTTTTTGCCCTGGTTCCTCATAGATTGCAAAAAGCCAGTCTGAACAGCCATGAAATATCGTATATGCTTTTTATCTTGATGAGGTGCTCTAAGACATACTTGAAGAGTTTCTTCGCTTGTGCCATGATGAGTTAATGCTCCTTGTCACCTTGTCAGTGCATTTGCTATGCTTCATTCTTAGACTTGCCTCTGTGGAAGCTTGATATGGTGTGAAGTGATTTGTCAAATATTCGAGGCTTCTAAGAATCTGTGCCATGTGCCTCCAGTCATTTTATCCAGTTGCCGCTGGTGATTACATGGGATCCCTGTCAAAGAGCTTGCAGCAGAAACAGAATACTTTGTCTGTCTTAATAAGTTAAATATCCAGCGTCCACTGAAGACTGTTGTTTTTGAGGTGTCTTTGAGAAACCTTGTTTAGGATATATGGTAATGCTCACCTAGGAGAAATTGATTAAAAGGAAAGGATTCCCACTGGAAAATAATAAATAACAGCCATGTTGAACCTCATTTCTTAGATGAAAAATGTTCAAGGAATACATGGTTCTAATGTACCCCACCCCCCTCCTTCAAATCCCCCCCCCCCTTCCAGTTGCACCCATGAATCTGCCCCTGCAATAACCACTAAAATGTCTTGAATGGTTGTAATATTCGGTCACGGACGGGACCGGCCGGATTTACTTTGGTGTTATCGTAGTCAACATGTGTTACGTTGGTGTACATATCCGTGAAGCAGCAGAGAAGTGGTATCCAGATTTTTAAGTTGTGCGTTAGTTTCCTAGAACCATGAGTACACTCCACCTGTCCCACTTTTCATGCAATCTCTCTTCTCTGGGTCGCTGTGTTTCACGATGCTGGCCTTCCCAGGGCATTTCCGCTTCTTTTGAAACCATTATTTAGCTCATGAAGCTGATGTTTTAGTGTTGCCTGCTCCGCTTTTAATAGTGACTACAAAAAAGCCAGCATAACAAAGTTTTGATAGCGTTAAATTGGGTGACAGGAAAATTGAAACCTTTTTCCAGTTGGATATGTAGAACTATGGGCTCACAGTAACTATGGGCTCACAGTCCAAAATCCTGTGAGTCTCAAAGATGATGATTAGCAAAAAGCCCAGTCTACATTTAGGTCTGTAATTAACGCCTAAAATCAAGCAGTGCTGCTCTGCAGCACTGGGTGCCTAAAAGAAGAACTAGCTATAATGAAATTCTCACAGAGCAGAGCATGCACAAGGGCGAGAAATGGTGCACACATTATTTCCTACCACCATTAAATGCAATACAGCTTGACACAGTCAGATGTGTTCCGATTTAGATAATGCACAGGGCTTGCTGAAGGCAGTATTAAGTTCAAAGATGGAAAGAATCTGCAGAACTGAGACGGGACAAGGGCTAAGCAGTGAACTGACAAAGCTCTCTAAGCACAACTGTCCTCTCCTACCCCTTTCCCTTCTGCCGCAGCAGAGCTTACAGGTGGAAAGAATGTCATTTAGATGGTCCTGCCCGCAACAAACGACACCTGAAACTATGCCGCGTCTGTAAGGTGCATGCACCCTTTGCAACCCTCTGCAGTAGCGAGTTATGCACTCATTTTGGCATGCTTCAGGCATACATATTGTCTCCCTCATTCTGAAGAGCTCTGGAAATGTCTCTTTTGAAGGTCAAGGGACCGAGGGAAGGCGGGTAGAGGATGGGAGGATGTAGCATAACACCCACAGGGCAACTCAGCATCCCCATTTTGGTGACGTCTTGTGCGATTGCACCGGTCACCCTCCCCTAAGGCTGGCATTGCTCCCACTTGTCGGAGACAGGTTCACTGCTAATGGGAAGTTTGGGCTTTTTCTCTTTTGTATTTTGATTTGCATTCATTTGAGCGTGAACTGTTAGGCAATGCTTCATATTGTGACTATAGCTGGATACAACTGAAGAATGCAGCAGCAAATGCCCCTATGGTGTTGAATGATTCTGACGACTTCATTGTTAATTCCCATGCACTTGCTAATCCATCACACCAGCTGGCAAAGGGAAAGGATAAACCACAAATTAGCCAAAATAACCACAACATCGTAATGGTTGGTTGGTGCCGTCGACTGGAAGACTTCATTTTTGCGGTATTTGAGCCTACAGTCTTGAATTGTATACTATGCAAGATAACCCATGCATAAAGCAATGCATATTGTTGTGGCATATACCTCGCTATGTGTGCCTCAATAAACTGGCTCCTCAGTAAATTACGTGAGGATTGCTGATGAGAGATACAGCATTGTTATTGCTGCATTTGACATGAAGCTTTCTTGATGGGTGCACTGTAAGCCGCACATATTTCTTCCAAAGTGCATCTGTAGGGGGGAATTTATATGTGGAAGGAGTGAGGAGCCCAGGATGCTGTACAGACACACTCAGCTGTGTTGACTAGCCTCAAGGACTGCTATGCGCGATAGTGAAAGTCCTTGCAGCCCAGTTCAAACTGAGCATAAGCCAGGATACTGAAAAAGGCTGTTAGTACTTGCATTGTTGAGGCCTGCATGTGAGCCGTACTAGCGGCGTATGGGGAAAATGCTACAGCACTGAATATGTGCGACTTCCAATGCTCAACTAAAAGTTTTATTCGAAGCTATTGCTTAATTTTGTTTTGATTCTGCCTACAGAGAATATTTTGTGTGCATTCTGCATGTGTCTTTAGCGGGGTTATTGCTTGAGGTTGTGGTCAGAAAAGTTTTTTACTCAGGGCAGCAGGCACTTTGCACTATTCTTGGACAGTGGAAGCTGAGTGCAGATCTAAGAGGGTAACGTCACATTCACGTAACAGCTTGCTCTGCAGCACTAGACCTCATTTTAGACTTGCGTATCACTAGTTGGGCATTAGTAATACAAACAAGCCTCTGCTCAGTTCTGTTAATTCCATCTTCACTAAAATGTGCATATCCCTCGTCATGCATCTGAATCTCTGTAAAGACAAAGCACGTCAATATGTGCTGCAAACTTACTTATTACCTGTCAAAAGATTTTTGCTTACGGCTGTACTTTCGGGTGACAGAATAGGCATGCTGATTATTCGGCCTGTGTATACATAGACATTGCTACTCTGGTGTCAGAGAGCGCTTTGAAGGAACATTGAATGGAAACTGAAGTTGGCCTTTGTCGAGAGGCTACTGTCTGATTGCAAGGAGACTGAAATGGTGCTTTTACAAGCTACATAAAATGAAGAAACAAAGTGCAGGTGTTGTCATCATTGCCTCATTTTCTAAGTAGACTGCAATCTACTGACACGTCAGATTTCTGGGTGCAGATAAGGCCCTCCTAAGCAGCCCCGCAACTAACTTAAAAATGTGGTCATGAAGTCTTTTTCGGCGTATACATCAGAATTTGAATTTAGTGACCGGCAAATTTCTAAATGTAGTTTTCTCAGCAATAAATGCATTTTTTCGCTGCCACACTGACATCAACAAAATGGTTTGATTCGGTTTATTGGGGGTTAACGTCCCAAAGCGACTTACGCCATGAAGGACGCCGTAGTGAAGGGCTCCGGAAATTTCGACCACCTGGGGTTCTTTAACGTGCACTGAATTCGCACAGCACACGGGCCTCTAGAATTTCGCATTCATCGAAATTCGGCTGCTGCGGCCGGTATCAAACCCACGTCTTTCGGGCCAGCAGCCGAGCACCATAACCACTGAGCCACCGCGGCGTGCAACAAATTGGGAAAATGCAGACAGAATGAATTTTTCCCAAGAACAACAGGTTTCATGGAGTTGTTTTTGCATCCCTTTAAAAACTAGTGTTGGAGTTCAGTGAGCAGCTTTCACGCAAGTAACAAAACACTATGGTTGTTAAAAACCTTATTAAAGTGAACATTTAGGAAATGTTTATTTTGGCTTGAAGTCTGGTTTTGTACTGAGTACTAAAGACTACTGGATATATTCACTAGTGCACACAATGAAACTGAAATGTGGGCTACAAAGGAATTAAATTTTGGGGTAGGTGGAGGGGTGCAGTCTTCTTGCAATGTTTATTATTTCTTTGAAGACAGTATAGATATGCTCACTGTCCGAGGAGTAACAATGTTCTGTCCTTGTTTCAGGACCATTGCAGCTGTGAATCCTGTCCGGGGAACGAAGGCAGAGCACTCGAAGAAGAAGCAACACTGCCCCTCTTCAAAAGTTGCTTCCCTCATCATGCAAGACTTTGACTTTTAACTGTTCTGAAATTTGACAACTTTTTAAATCAATATTTTGTGCACGCTGTGATAAACCAAACAGCCTGTGGCATGACTTATCATGCAGTAGTCACAAGAGTGGATGTACTATGTATAGAGAATCAATGTTATATGGTTAGACTGGTAAATCAAACAGCTTGTGGCATGCTTTATGTCCTGTTGCTTCTATCTCACTTCATTTCGTACTAGTGTCAGGCAAGACACAATTTGCTTAAGATGCCTTAATTATGCTTATACTTGCTGTTACACTTGAGTGGCTGGTTGTATGAATTGTAGCACTACTTTCTATCTTGTCTGTGTTACTTTTTTCATTTTAAAGTTATTGTAGTCTCAAGATAAGACGTACTAACTGGAGTGAAAAAATGTTTTGCAGTTAAACTGTGATAAGGCAAACAGCCCATGGCATCCGTTATGTCTTGTTGCTTTCATCTTGCTGCTTAATGCAGCACTAGTCATGAGCAAAGCATATTTTTCCAA
Organism: Amblyomma mixtum; assembly: GCF_055824585.1. Lineage (NCBI taxonomy): Eukaryota > Metazoa > Arthropoda > Arachnida > Ixodida > Ixodidae > Amblyomma > Amblyomma mixtum. Next base: position 37,053,047 of record NC_143015.1, read on the forward strand.
TACTCTCCTTTTGCGTATTCTTGCCATTAGTTTAGTGACTGATTGTGTTCATTGTTCAGGTATTATTACTCCGTGTCGTATTCATTGTATTGTATTACTATTTTAGAGTGAATCATGCCATTCTGTATGACAGAAAGGCACAGGTTTCGTTTCTACTCTACTTGCCATTACTGCATATTTTGCATGCTTTTACTGTATGCCTGTAGTGCAGGCAGGGCAACGTAAGTTTTTTTTTTCTTCGGCCACCCTCCTACCGTTTAACTTAATTCAGTGATGCTGAAAGATATTACTGTATAGTAAAATATCAGCCATGATTGCATTGTTTAACACTGCATATTTTCCAATATTCTTGAATACTCACTTGCCTTTGCTTGTGATTGTTTAAAAGCGGTGAAATATTTTATTCTATTGAAATGTGGCAGCAGTCCTAATGTTCTGTATCTGTTTTTATGTCAGTCATTAAAAGATGATGTGAAAGAAATAAAGTGTGTGAAATGACAGAACATGGAGCTTCACAGAAAATTTCTGAGTCATGAAAAAAAAAAGCTGTTAATGACAGAAAATATGGTAAGAGAAAATGGAACATCACAGAATTTTTCTGTTAGCAGCAAATCGAAAAAACCTGTGAAATGACAGAAAAAAGTAAAAAAAGAAAATTTCTGTCATCCTCACAGACATTTTCTGTTAATTGCCAACAAGAAACCCTGTGAAATGACAGAAAAAGTGAAAACAGAAAACATACAATAACAGAAAATTTCTATCGTCTTAACAGAAATTCTCTGTTAGTCGAAAACAGAAAAGATCTGTAAAATGACAGAAAAAGTAAAAAACCGAAAACATAGCATAAAAGAAATTTTCTGGCAGGCCAGCTGCCACAAAATTTCTGTTTTTTTCAATAAATATTTTTTACAGTGCAGTCGCTCTCGCAGTCGTTCCGGTCTCGGTTTCCACGCGTGATCCGAAGAGCACCTAAACATGCGTCCGCACAGCACGGCTGTCAACTCGTACACAAAGACACCTAGTGCCCCCTGCCGACGGCAAACGAAAGTGAAATACCGCTGTCATCGGAATCACTGAAGTGTTCTCTGTAAACTAGACTTGCCATTTCATACAAACGCTAGCCCAGAGCAAGGTAACTATCTCGCGTGCTAAATTAATTTGATAAATGGTTGAATTCCTCATCACCATGTTAGTCTTCTCAACGGTCTCGCACTGATGTGCAGGACGTGAGAGTAGGGTGCCTCGACGCCAGCACTGCTGTGCTGGCATCGAGGCACCCTACGCTGGATGGATGGATGGATGGATGGATGGATGGATGGATGGATGGATGGATGGATGGATGGATGGATGGATGGATAGATAGGAGCGCCCCCTTTGAAACGCGGTGGTGGCAATTGCCACCATGCTCAGCTTTTCTTTATTATTTTTTTGGTTTACTGTGTTGGCAATTCTCATTAAGATTCTCCATCACCTTTGCCTACGGTTTCCTACAATTCTAACCTTATGCCACATCTCTGCTTTTCAGCCACCAATCCTCCAATCGCTTTTTGCTGACTTCCACTGCAGATTTATTTACATGACCATTGTTATCTTTAAACCCTAGGGCCTCAGAAAGAGTGACTGTGCCTGCATCGACATCCGGATGGATACCATCACATTTGATTATGAGGTGTTCAATTGTTTCCACAGATCTACCACACACTGCACATGTGTCATCCTCTTCGTTAAATTTCTTTTTGTAGCTGCGCGTTCTAAGACACCCTGATCTAGCTTCAAAGAGTAGGGCACTGCCTCTTGAGTTATCATAGAAAAATTCTTTCCTGATCTGCCTTTTCCAGAATCGATATAGTTCTACACTATGTTTCTTTTCCATTGAATTCATCCAATTTTTAACTTCCGCGTTTTTAACCTGTCGTTTAATGCTCTTTCTTCGTCCTCATGACCGGCATACTTACTGGTTAGTTTTCTAGTTCTTTTCCGCCACTGTGAGTCAACGTTCTTTCTGTATAAATATTTAAATACCTTAGCTGCCCATCTGTTATCGTCCAATTTCCTTAGGCGTTCTTCATATAGTATTTTACTCTTAGCTTCCCGTGCCTCGAACGATGCCCAGCCCATATCCCCTTGTACTACCTCGTTTGTGGTTTTGCCGTGGGCACCTAGTGCTAATCTTCCAACAGCTCTCTGATTTACGTCTAATCTCGACTGAACTTCTGCCCTTAAGCACAGAACCGCATTGCCGAAAGTAAGTCCCGGCACCATTATTCCTTTCCAAATACCTCTTAGTACTTCATATTTGTTGTACCCCCATAATGCCCTATGTTTCATTATCCCGGCGTCTCTTCGTCCTTTCGCCTTAAGAGCCTGTTCATGCTTTTCCGTGTATATCTGCGCTTCGTTTAGCCATATCCCGAGGTATTTGTATTCGGCCACTTTGGGTATTTCGTGACCTTGTATTGTAAGCACCTGATCAGTTGTATCGTTAAAAATCATCACACCTGATTTAGTTGCGCTAAAACTGAATCCTAGAGCGTCTCCTTCGTCTCCACAGCAATTAACCAAAGTTTGTAAATCTTCCTGGCTATCTGCTAACAGTACAATATCGTCCGCATACATTAAACCCGGGAGTCGCTGCTCAACTACATTTCCGCCTAATCTGTACGATAGATTATAACCCAGATTACTTTCTTCTAGCCTTCTTTCCATATTTATCACGTAAAGCATGAACAGCAGCGGTGATAGAGGACAACCTTGCCTTAATCCTTTGTGCACCCCCACGGTTGTGGTACTTTTTTTCCCTTCCCATGTAATTTCAACTTCATTATCTCGGTAGATTTCCTGTAGAAAATCAATTACCTCATGACCGATACCTAAATCTTTCAATATGCTCCACAGGAGTTCCCTGTTAACGTTATCGTATGCACCGCTTATGTCCAGAAAGGCTATAAACAGAGGCCTATTTTCCGCCTTAGCTATTTCTATGCATTGGTTAAGCACGAACAGGCTATCATCTAACCGCCTACCCCTTCTGAACCCATTCTGAAGTTCTCCGAGTATCCTATTCCCTTCTACCCATGACTGCATTTTTAATTTCACCGCCTGCACTGCCAGCCTGTACATAACAGATGTTATCGTAATCGGACGGAAGGATTTTATGTTCATCTTATCTCCTTTCCCTTTATAAATCAAATTCATTTTACTCTGTCTCCAACTGTGCGGAATTTGCTGATTTGTTATGACTGCCTCCAATGCTTTTATCAGCGCGTCCTTGCTTCTTGGGCCAAGTTCATTAATCAGCTTAATTGGAATTTCGTCTATCCCTGCGGATGTGGTTTTAGGAATATTCGCTTCCGCCTTTTCCCAGTTAAGACTAGTCAGTTCTAAGCTGTTCTCTTTTGTGCTGTCCTGTGTTGCCGCCTCACTTGGGGAGATTACCCCATTAGCGTCGCTAAAAGACGCAGCTATAAATGACGTAATGTAGTCCACAGCATCGTCTGCCTCTAAACATTCTCCCTCAGCATCTATAATCTGTTCCTGCTTTCTTTGATTTGTTTTTCCCAACCAGCTTATATGGTTCCAGAATTTTCTCGGCCCCCCTTTATTTGCCTCGCGAACTTCAGCCAGCCATTTATCAGAGGACTGCTTTATTTTAGCCTGGACTAGGACCTGAACTTGCTGTTTCTTTTGTCGATAAGATTTCCATTTTTTTTCTATTTCCTCTACAGATAACTGCGCCCTCTTTGCTTCTCTGTGTTCCCTTGAAGCCACCCGTCGTTGTTCGATGGCCTCCTTAATTTCCATATTCCATCAGCTTCGTGGCTTCCTCTTTCCTCTCCAGCGGTTAACTCCTTTCACTTGTTTCAATTTTGTAACGATGAGCAGTTCCAACTGATTATAATCCCAATTTTCCATGTGGCGTTTCTCCATTACTTCTTCTATATCGGCTGATATTAGCGCTATTTGTTCATCATTTAATTTTGCGTTGTCTTTTGGACTTCGTTGCATTTCTCTTTTGACTAGGGCTCCCAACTGTAGACTAATACGTTTATGATCACTTCCTAGGCTGTCCTTCCCCTCTTCGTCTATTTTCATTATTGCGAGCTTGCTATAGATGCCCTGCGACATTAGACAGTAGTCAATGGTTGTTTGCCTGTTACGGGATTCCCACGTGATTTGTCCCTCACATTTAGTTTCTCTATTGACAATAACTAAGTTGTGCCGCTCACACAAGTCTAGCATTAACTTCCCGTTACAATCTGTGTATCCATCCAGATCCTCGATGTGGCCGTTCATGTCTCCAAGCAAAATAATATCGACACCGTCTCCAATCTGCTTTATATCGTCATTGAGGCACTTAACTAGATCCTTGTTTTCTTGCCTGCATTTGTCCCCGGTCCCTAAATAAACTACCCCTAGCCATGTCCTTTTGCCAGCAATTGTACCTGATACCCAGATATGTTCTTTGCAAGTTGATTTTATTCTTTGCCAATTTGTTCCTTGATGTATCAGCATACCTACTCCTCCTCCCTTCTTCTCCGTTGTTGTTCTGTTGCACCCTTCCCAGACATAGCCATCGATAAAAGGTGGATCTTCTAGATCCCTCAGATGTGTCTCGCATAGAGCGTACACACCTACTGCTTCGTCCTTTAACTGCTGTTCTATTTCTAGCCATTTCGCTCTCTTTCTACCCCCTTACATGTTTATGTAACTGATCCTGGCGTTAAATTTCTTTTTCGTAGTTTTCTTTCTGGGCCTCTTAGTGGCCATTTTGTTGGGATCAGCCGCCATTGTTACATTTACATCGCTTCTACCTACCCCTACGCCCTGAGCCACCGTGGACCCCCTAAAAAAGCTACCGCTCGGCCTCCCAGGCGCCTGCCTATCTCTTCTCCTACCCTTCCACTGAAATGGATGCCATCTCGTCCAAAGTCTCTGCCCGAACCTGCTCTGTGCACTTCCTTGTTTATTTCTACCACTTCAAAGCCTTTCTCGAGGCCTAACTGCCTTATCTCGCGATTAAGATTCACAACGTCTTTAGCAATCTCTACATTCCTTCCTTGAACCTCCGGCACTGTACACACCACGATCTGCGCTTGCTGTGCTATCGCCCTTATACCGTCAACTCCCTCAGCTAATGTTTTCCCTACTTGTGCGGCGTTACCATTGAGGACATCATTTAGCCCCGCCGCTACCACTACCAAGTTACGCCTTGCAGCCTTCTCGGAAAGTTCACTTTTAGTCGCTCTCAGGACATCGTCCATTGTCTTTCCTGGAAACACCCTGACTGCTACCCGCCTATCACCCTTCACGCGGTCCAGAATAGCTCTTTTGCAGCGCCCCATGTTTGAGTCACCAGCGATAAGCACTAGGGTACTCTGCCACTCCCTCCTAACTTCCGGATCTTGCTGCCTCTTATCAGCGACTGTGACCTCATTTCCTAGAGAGAACGCGTGAGAGAACTTGCCTGCCACCTGGTGCCATCATGAACTACTGCTGCCTGCGCCGCGCGCGCCGCTGGCCGCAAAGCTCTAGTGCCTAGAATATACTGGCTGAGCGCGGGGCGGCGCGGTGCACCCGAGGTGATGCCTCCCGCAGCGGCCGCATAGCGGCGCTGTGGTGCAAGAGGGTGTTAGGGTGCCTCGATGTCAGCGCTGCGCCATACAGGGTGGAGACACGACCTTCGTGGGCGCCATCTTGGGGCAAGCGTTGAAATGCGTGGCTACGGAGCGTCGGCCGGTATCCTTCTTTAGAACGCGCTTTCGCTAGCAGGCTGAGCTGTATAAGGTTTCTGCATATATGCTCACAGTTCTGAGCACTTTTTGCTCAGTGATATAAATGAGAAAAGAGGTAGCGTTTGCTTACAAGCGCAGCTTTTAGAGCAAATGACCACTGTGACCCTTGGCCGTCTCAGATGCTCAAAGCGGTTATTTTAACTGCAGTGGCTACTTTATAGAGCAATGCCTCTTGTACTGCCAGAACATGACGGGAGTTTATAAGGTGCATGACATGCAAAAGGCTTTAACTGCGTCTGTTGATGCAGATGAACAACTAGTTGACGTTTTAGTCAGCCGTGCATATCAAAAATATTTTGCATCGCAGTCGTCTATTGTAGACAGTAAAATAGACACAGCAGAAAAAGATTATCCGTGATGAGTAGACAAAACTTTGACTCCTGCCACACGATGATGTACACAGCATTTTATTTCAAAACAATCATCAACCGCTTGAAGCTGCCTCTGGCTGCATGCCTAGGAGCAGACATCTCTTAAGTAGTTTATTCAAGGTTTGTGCCAGCGACAGTTTTGCTGCCGTACCCATCATCCGATTCTTCTGGCTGGCTTAGCCAACTCAAGTAAATGCGCAGGCGCATCGTCACAAACCGCTCTAACAGTCTGTTCATAAGATTTGGGTGTTCGACTAAATCAACCGCTGGAATGGGAACGGTTTGTTCGATAAGGCACTTAATGGTCATCATTGGACTCTTCAAACGACAGATGTCTTTTTGTTCCGATAGGTTTTAAAGAGAGTTTTGCACGAAGAAACAAAGTCAAGAACTTGCTCGCTCACATATACAAGGTTACGGGCTCCAGCATTATATTCTTTCAACTGCACTAGGGTATGCTCCTCTCGTACCTCTTCAGAAAGAAGCATTTGTGTGCACAGGGCGCAGGACCTTGCGGAAAGCGCAAGGGGCCTTACCAAGAACCCGGCCAGGTGAGCGACGATGTCGATTTCAGCTCTTGTCAATGACTCTATTGGTTCAATTTCATCACATGCTGAAGGTCCTTCGTGCACTTCAGCTTCGTGCTGAACTTCTTTGATTTCGGCCGAAAAAAAAATCAACCAGGTAAGTGCTGTCATCGGTGTCGTAGCCTGAAGTTTTCGGAACTTTGAGGAACTGGCTCACACTTACAATCTTTAGTTCATTTTTTAGGTCGCATGAGCTCGGCACAGGTGAAATCATTCTGATGACCGAAAAAAGGTTTTCCAAACAATCTTGGACCATCCTCCCAGTCAAAACAAAACTGTACCGGCGTTCTTTCAGCAGAAAGATGTGCAGCTGCAGGACTACTGTTGTTGACGTGAGCACCCCTGCCTGGCTTGGCTTCCACACTTTTTTTACTCCTATTCCCAAGCCTTCGATGACTTCCATTGTTCCCCGCAGGGAGGCGTCTGCAGCATGCAGACGTTGGTGAGTGGCGACACCACGGGGTTAACCCGAGCATCCGCAGGGACATCCCCGCAGTGGGATGATGGTGAACAATGCGTCACCACGGACCCGAGCATCCGCGCTTAGCCGTTCGCGGCATCGCCGTGTCCGGAAAAAAGGGGATCCTGGTGGTTGAGCCGATGCCGTGCGTTTGGACCCTTAAGGCCCCTCGGCGGAGGCAACACACCACTTTGGCCCCAGCTTCCTGTCGACAGCACCTCCGGCCTGACCCGACCGGGGGAAATCGGCAGTCGCCTTTTCCTATCCTCCCCTCTATCTTTCACTTTCCTGTACAGCTGGCGTAGGCAGGACTTTCAAGTTCCTGTCGCGTCCCCTTGTTGGACTCCATGGTGGGTGGCTGGCACCATGACCGAAAAACCTCGATTTTTTATGGTTATGGTTTTTATGGTTATGGTTATGGTTATGGTTTTATGGTTTATGGTTTTTTATGGATCTCTTAAAAGAGTGCGGAACGAGGCAGCAGACTTTTTTTTCGAAAAAGAAACCTACATTCACTAAGTTTCATGTTATACACAGTAACTGTGAACAAAAGCAAGCCCGAATCATATCCCCATTTCTTGTTACCAAATGCTTAACAGATACCTTAGGGCCTGGCTACAAGGTATCCAAAATGTCCAGCGGCGACCTACTCCTCGAACTACGTGAGAGCATCCAGTGCTCGAAACTTGCAAACATCGATTTCATACGGGACATCTCTGTCTCCGTGACTCCCCACCGATCCCTCAACTCAGTCAAAGGCGTTATCTCAGAGGCTGACTTTATCCACCTAACAGAAACTGAAATGCTTCAAGGGCTATCCGAACAAAATGTAATAGACGTCCAGAGGATCAAAATCCGCAAGGATAACAAGGAAATAGACACCAAACACATGGTCCTCACATTTAACACCAGCAGCTTGCCCGAAACAATCGAAGTAGAATACCTGAAAGTCAACGTAAGGCACTACATACCCAATCCCCGTCGCTGTTTTAATTGCCAGAGGTTTGGCCATGGCTCACAGAGCTGCCGCGGCCGCAAAACCTGCGCGAAATGCTCATCAAATGAAAACCAGTCTGAGGAATGCGACGCAGCACTACGCTGCGCAAACTGCGAAGGCGACCACGCTGCATACTCCAGGGCGTGTCCGTCCTGGAATAAGGAGAAAGAAATCATCACCATTAAGACCAAAGAAAACATTTCATTCAAAGAAGCCAGAAGGCGTTTTGCACTTAACAGCACATTCTCCTTCACAGCGAAACCAAACTTCGCTGATGTGGTGCGCAGGGGCGTAGCACCACACAGCACTCCGGCACCTGCCGCGGCCAGTTCTACTGCGCCTGTAGCAGGGCCACCCACGCCCCAGGCAGGGACAGCGAAAGCTGCTCTGCCAACTCCAAGCCAGGGAGTGCCGGCCCGCAGGACTTCCCCCCGTCGGGGAAGGCCTGACACCAACACATCCGCGGCTTCCTCGCGGTCTTCCTGCACCTCCAGTGAGGTGATGGAGGTAACTCCCGATCCACCCGCTTTGCAGCGGCGGAACAGCTCCCTTGAGCGGAAAAAAGGCAGGGCCACCATAACGGCCCCAGAACATAAGTAAACCCCAATCGTTCATACCCCAAACATAAACATGGCTTTTCTAGTTCAGTGGAACTGCCGAGGAATATTGAGAAATTACGATGACATAAAAAACATTTTAGGGTCAATGTCACCCGTACCCTTATGTCTCCAGGAAACCAATCTAGGTCCACAACATATGAACATCCTGAAGCATTCTAAAACTTTTAGACGAGATCGTGAGCAGGCAAATAGACTCTCGGGAGGCATCGCGATTGTCATACAAAGCGGCGTCCCTGCTCAAGAGATCAGACTGAAAACAAAACTTTAGGCAGTTGCAGTCAGCATTGTCAGCTACAAAACAATTACAATCTGCTCTGTATATATTCCTCCACATCTCACAATAACAGTCCACGATCTACAAGGCCTCATTGATGAACTTCCAGAACCATATCTAGTAGTCGGGAATTTTAACGCTCACTCCCCTTTTTGGGGAAGTGAGCGCTGTGACTCTAGGGGTCAAATAATCGAAGATTTTATCCTCGCAAATAGTGTATGCCTTTTAAGTACAGAACAAGCCACATACTGCTCCCCTGCCTCAGGGAAAATGACCTGTTTAGATTTGTCTTTTAGTTCACCTTCTGTTTTTAACGATTTCAACTGGGACGTCATTGACAATCCATATGGCAGCGATCACCTCCCTATACTAATCACTTTAACATCCCCACCGGAAATAATCCCCACAAGGCCACGGCGCTGGAAGCTTCACCTCGCCGACTGGTCACTTTTTAGAGCAAAAGCAAATTTAGAAAATATACTTTTAGAAAATCTCACCATCGACCAAATAAATGAAAAGTTCACTAAATGTATCATAACTGCCGCACTCACAGCTATTCCTCAGTCGTCAGGAGTAGCGCGACAAAACCATAAAGTATGGTGGACAAAAGACTGTAAGGAAGCAAAAAAACAACAAAATAGAGCTTGGGGTAAATTCCGTAGGTATCCGACCTATGAGAATCTCTTGAATTTTAAAAAGGCAAAAGCTAAAGCTCGGTACGTCCGTCGCAGTGCCGAGAAAGCTTCATGGCAGAATTATGTTTCATCTATCAACAGTCAGATCCCATCTAAAAAAATGTGGGAGCAGGTTCGAAAATTAAATGGCACCTTTTCACCATTCACAATTCCTTTTTTAACAACACCCGGCACACAAACAAGCATAGAGGAACAGGCAGACATATTAGGGGAACATTTCGCTGCAGTTTCAAGTTCATCTCACTATACACAGTCTTTTTTAAAATACAAAAACACTGCTGAAAAACAGGCTCCCAACAAGTGGAGGCGCAAATGAAAAATAAAATAGTCTAATTACCCTCCAAGAAATCAACAAAGTACTGTCTGCCAGAAAAAAAACTGCTCCAGGACCTGACGAAATACATTATGAAATGCTTGCACATCTTTCCGAGCCAGCCGTGGACGCACTTTTAAGATTCTTTAACACAATTTTCATATCTGGGAAAATACCGGAAGCCTGAAAGAAAGCTATTATTGTACCGCTTCTTAAGCCTAGTAAACCCCCAACTTCTCCTAGCAGTTATAGACCCATAGCCCTGACCAGTTGCCTTGCCAAATCCTTCGAAAGTGTCCTAAATATAAGACTAGCCTTTGTTCTTCAATCTGGTGAACTTCTTGATATCCATCAGTGTGGATTTAAAAAGGGATGCTGCACTACAGACCACCTTGTCTGCCTTGAAAATACTGTCAGAGAAGCTTTTATACACAAGCAACACTGTCTTAGCGTCTTTTTTGATTTAGAAAAGGCATATGATACTACCTGGAGGTTTGGGATTCTCCAAGACTTAGCTGAGCTTGGCATCCGTGGCAGAATACTGAACTCCATTAAAGACTTTTTATCTGACCGTTCATTTAAGGTCCGTCTAGGCTCAACCCTTTCGAGGGATTTTATTCAGGAAAATGGAGTGCCTCAAGGGTGTATTTTAAGCACAACTCTTTTTATTGTAAAAATGAATTCTCTTAACAAAATAATACCAAGGTCCATAACATATTCAGTCTATGTTGACGATCTTCAGATAGCGTGCACATCTTCCAATATATCTACATGTGAAAGACAAGTACAACTTACAATCAACAAACTGGCAACATGGGCAGACAAGAATGGTTTCCAGTTCTCACCACAGAAAACAGTAGCCTTACTTTTTTCACTCAAACGAGGCTTGCACACAGATCCCACATTACACCTAAACCAAACCACACTGCCTTTAAAAAAGGAACACAAATTTCTAGGCATCACCTTCGATAAAAAGCTTACTTTCCTGCCTCACATAAACGCACTAAAGAAGAAAGCGTCGCTATCACTGAGCATACTTAAAGTCCTTTCACGCAAACACTGGGGTTCTGATCGGGTATGCCTTCTACAGATTTATCGCTCTGTAGTACGTTCCGTTTTAGATTATGGCTGCATAGTGTATGGATCAGCAAGGCCGTCGTACTTGAAGCGACTGGACCCTTGTGCACAATATGGGTTTGTGTCTTTCAACTGGTGCTTACAGGGCATCACCCATAAAAAGCCTTTACGTAGAAACCACTGAACCACCACTTGCAGACAGACGAACAATGCTCACATGCTCATGCATTTTAAAGATCCGTTCCCAGCCTAAACACATCTGTTACCCACTCGTCACAAAGTGTCCATCTCGAACACTATTTACCAACAAACCTCTAGCAATCAGACCACTCCTTCTCCGCTTTGAAGAGAAATGCCAAGAACTAGACATAATGAACATATTACCTAATATTGCCCGCAAACCTGATCCACTCCCGCCTTGGTACTGCTTACCATCTGTGTGCGACTTCACATTAACACAATTTCGGAAAAAACATACACCACATGAACAGATATTACAAGAATATTTAGCACTCAACGAAAAATACGGAGAATACGAAGCATTTTATACCGATGGATCAAAATCGGCACACTACGTGGGAAGTGCTGTAGTTCAGAATAATTGGGAAAAAATAGTACGGCTACCTGAGTGTGCATCCATTTTCACTGCTGAGTGTTACGCAGTCTTGGTGGCTGTAGAAAAAATAATAAATGAGAACATTCAGAACAGTATCATTTACACTGATTCTCTGAGCATACTAACCTCACTTCACCATAGCAATGCAGTGATGCCACTAATCGGGGATATCATACATAACATAACGAGCGCCACAATACAGGGACAAGACATAAAATTTTGCTGGGTTCCCAGCCACATTGGAATCGCTGGCAATGAGAAAGCCGATGAATGTGCTGGAAAAGCTCGCAACAAAGAAATAAAGAAAGTGAACATTCCCTAAAAAGATTGCATGAAGTTAGTACAGTTTAAGCTCAGAGATAAATGGCAGTCTGAATGGAATATTGAAGGTAATAATAAGCTCCACTTAGTAAAACCATTTATAGAAGAATGGAAGTCATGCTCCCACCAAGAACGTTTCATCGAAGTTATTTTATGCCGCCTCCGTATTGGACACACACATCTCACACACAACTTCCTACTTACAAAAGAAGACAAACCTGTTTGTGAAAAGTGCGGAGATGATCTAACAATAAACCACATATTATTCTCATGTACAGAACTTGAATCACTAAGGAAAAAACATTTTACTACCTTTTACAAAGAACACATTCCTTTTCATCCAGCATTGATTTTAGGCGAAGATGCACTTGTCAGTATACCCTGTGTTTTTAGCTTTTTAAGGGAAGCCAGTATTCTTCATCAACTCTAATTTACTCACCCTGTTCTTCACTGCATACAGTTATACACCTCAGCCACTTTCTCAATCATGAGAAGGAGGGTGAGGTTTTTTTCTGAGTTGTTGGGAGCCTCGAAATCCTTGCCGAGCCAAGGATGTCTGCGGAGGTAACCCAACCTTTAAAAGTTTCTCTATCAGACATTTTTAAAATTCTTGTCTTTTATCAGCTAGTTAGTAAAATAACTTTTAGGCCCTTTACACCAACGTTTTTATCCACTTTGTTTTCAAACTCTGCTCAAGCATATTTTTTCCATACCTTGTTCTTGGCGCATGATAGCCTTAGCTGCTTATGCGCCAATAAACCCAACACAACACTCATCACCATTAAGACCAAAGAAAACATTTCATTCAAAGAAGCCAGAAGGCGTTTTGCACTTAACAACACATTCTCCTTCACAGCGAAACCAAACTTCGCTGATGTGGTGCGCGGGGGCGTAGCACCACACAGCGCTCCAGCACTTGCCGCGGCCGCTTCCACCGCGTCTGTGGCAGTGCAATCCACGCCCCAGGCAGAGACAGCGAAAGCTGCTCTGCCAACTCCAAGCCAGGGAGTGCCGGCCCACGGGTCAGCTTCCCGCAGTACTTCCCCCCGTCGGGGGAGGCCTGACACCCACACACCCGCGGAATCTCCGAGGTCGTCCAGCACCTCTTGCGAGGTGATGGACCAAACTCCCAGCCCGCCTGCTTTACAGCGGCGGAACAGCTCTCTTGAGCGGAAGAAAGGCAGGGCCACCATAACGGCCCCAGAAAATAAGTAAACTCTCAATCGTTCCTATCTCAAACATAAATATGGCTTTCCTAGTTCAGTGGAACTGTAGAGGAATGTTGAGGAACTACAATGACATAAAAGATATTCTAGGGTCAATCTCGCCCGTAGCTTTATGTCTTCAGGAGACCAATCTTGGTCCTGAACATGCAAATATCCTGAAACATTATAAAACTTTTAGACGCGATCGTGAGCAGGCAAATAGACTCTCTGGAGACGTCGCGATTATCGTACAAAGCGGCGTTCCTGCTCGAGAAATAAAACTCAAAACAAAACTTGAAGCCGTTGCGGTCAGTGTCGTCAGCCATAAAACAATTTCTCTTTGTTCTGTATATATTCCTCCACATTCTACATTAACAGTCCACGATTTACAAGAACTTATTAATGAACTTCCAGAACCGTATCTAGTAGTTGGGGACTTCAACGCTTACTCCCCTTTTTGGGGAAGCGAGCACTGTGACTCTAGGGGTCAAATAATCGAAGATTTTATCCTCACAAACAATGTATGTTTTTTAAATACAGGAAAAGCCACCTACTGCTTCCCTGCCTCGGGGAAAATGCCTTTTTTTAGATTTGTCATTTAGCTCACCTTCTGTTTTTAATGATTTTAAATGGGATGTCATTGACAACCCATATGGCAGTGACCACCCCCCTATACTAATCACTTAAACTTCCTCACCAGAAATAATCCCATCAAAACCGCGGCGCTGGAAACTTCACCTCGCCGACTGGTCCCTTTTTAAAGCAAAGGCAACTTTAGACGATATAGTTTTAGAAAATCTCACCATCGACCAGATAAACGAAGAGTTCACTAATTGTATCATAACTGCCGCACTCATGGCTATTCCTCAGTCGTCGGGAGCGGTGCGACAAAACCATAAAGTATGGTGAACAAAAGACTGCAAGGAAGCAAAAAAACAACAAAATAGAGCTTGGGGTAAATTTCACCGGTATCCGACACATGAAAATCTCGTTAATTTTAAGAAGGCAAGAGCCAAAGCTCGGTACGTCCGTCGGTGTGCCGAGAAAGCATCATGGCAGAGTTATGTTACATCCATTAACAGTCAGATGACATCTAAAAAAATGTGGGAGCAGGTTCGCAAATTAAATGGACACTTTTCATCCTTCACAATTCCTTTTTTAACAACACCTGGCACACAAACAAGCATAAGGGAACAGGCAGACATACTGGGGGAACATTTCGCTACAGTTTCAAGTTCATCACACTATACACAGTCTTTTTTAAAACACAAAAACACAGCCGAAAAACAAAGACTTTCAACTAGTGGAGGTGCAAACCAAAAATATAACAGTGTGATTACCCTCCAAGCAATAAATACAGTACTGTCTGCTGGTAAAAAAACTGCTCCAGGACCCGACCAAATCCACTACGAAATGCTGGCCCAGGTATCTCAACCTGCCGTAGAGGCACTTTTAAGGTTCTTCAACATAGTTTGGATATCAGGAAAAATACCTGAGGCCTGGAAAAAAGCTATTATTGTACCGTTTCTTAAACCTAGTAAACCCCCAACCTCTCCTAGTAGTTATAGACCCATAGCCGTGACCAGTTGCCTCGCCAAATCCTTCGAAAGTGTCCTAAATATAAGACTAACCTTTGTTCTTCAATCCTGTGAACATCTTGATATCCACCAGTGTGGTTTTAAAAAGGGATGCTCCACTACAGATCACCTAGTCCGTCTCGAAAATACAGTCAGACAAGCTTTTATACACAAACAACACTGTCTTGCAGTCTTTTTTGATTTAGAAAAAGCATATGATACTACCTGGAGGTTCGGGATTCTTCAGGACTTAGCTGAACTTGGCATCCATGGCAGAATGCTGAACTCCATTAAAGACTTTTTATCTAACCGCTCATTTAATGTCCGTCTAGGCTCAACCCTTTCGAGGGATTCTATTCAGGAAAATGGAGTGCCTCAAGGGTGTATTTTAAGCACAACTCTTTTTATTGTAAAAATGAATTCTCTTAACAAAACAATACCAAGGTCTGTTATGTATTCACTTTATGTAGACGACCTCCAGATAGCTTACACATCCTCCAACATATCAACATGTGAAAGACAAATACAGCTAACAATACATAAACTGACAACATGGGCAGACAGAAATGGTTTCCGATTTTCCCCACAGAAAACAGTGGCCATTCTGTTTTCACTCAAACGAGGCTTACAGGCAGACCCCACCCTACACCTTAACGAAATAGATTTACCAGTAGAAAATGAACATAAATTTCTAGGCATAACATTTCACAAAAAACTCACTTTCCTGCCTCATATTAATACATTAAAAAAGAAAACTTCCCGATCACTGAACATACTCAAAGTCCTTTCACATAAACACTGGGGTTCTGACAGGGCAGGGCTTCTAAAAATTTATCGCTCTGTGGTACAATCCTCATTAGACTATGGTAGTATAGTATATGGTTCAGCAAGGCCATCGTATTCGAAACGACTGGACCCAGTGCACAATTTAGGTTTACGTCTTTCAACTGGCGCTTACAGGACGTCACCCATTAATAGTCTCTACGTTGAAACAAATGAACCATCTCTTACAGATAGAAGAAGCATACTTACATGCTCATACGTCCTAAAAATCCGTTCCCTACCAAAACATATCTGTTACGAAATAGTTACAAAGTGTCTATCCAGAACACTTTTTAATAATAAACCACAAACTACCAGACCACTCCTCTTGCGTTTTGAAGAGATGTGCGAGAGTCTCGGTGTACTGAACACATTACCTAACATTGCGCTCAGAGGAGAGCCACTACCTCCATGGTACAACATTCCTGAAATATGTGATTTCACACTCACACAGTTTCACAAAAAGCAAACCCCACAACAACACATAGTACAAGAATTTCTTGCACTGGAGGAAAAATACAGTGGTTTTGCGGATTTTTATACGGACGGTTCAAAAACAGCCACCTACGTAGGAAGTGCGGTAGTACGAGGGCATGAGAATGAAATAATGAGACTTCCACAGTGTGCATCAATTTTCACAGCCGAATGTTACGCTGTATGCTTGGCCGTAAAAAAAAAATAGTAAATGAAAACCTCAGAAACAGTATTATTTACACGGACTCCCTTAGTTTACTTACAGCTCTCCACTCTAGAAATGCAATTACCCCGATGCTCGGTGACATAATACACAACATAACAAAAGCCATAGCTCAAGGAAAAAACATAAAACTTTGCTGGGTGCCGAGTCACGTCGGAATTAAAGGCAACGAGAGAGCAGACCTCTGCGCTGCGCAGGCTCGTAGCAAACAAACAAAGTAGACATTCCCTTTAAAGATTGCATGAACTCGGTACATTGTGAAATAAGGAAAAAATGGCAGTCCGCTTGTGACAATGAATCAAACAACAAACTACACTTTGTAAAACCAGTTTTAGGCGAATGGAAATCTTGCACCCACCAAGAACGCTTCAAAGAGTCATTATTTGTCGTCTTCGTATAGGACACACGCATCTGACACACAATTTCCTACTGTCAAAAAAAGAGCAACCTTTTTGTGAAGAATGCGGAGTTGAAGTCAGAATTAACCATATTTTATTCACTTGTGTGAAATTGGGAATACTAAGGAAAAAGTATTTTGCTCAATTTTATAACGAATACATCCATTTTCATCCCGCACTGCTTTTAGGAGATGATGCAATTGTTGATATATCGTGTTTTCAGCTTTCTTAAAGAAACTGGATTTTTTAAGTGTCTCTAAATTTTTTACCTACAGGTCTGTTTTAATTCTAATACACCTCAGCCACTTTCTCACGCCTTAGAAGAAGGCTGAGGGTTTTAATTTTGGTTGGTTGGGAGTCTCAGTGTCCTTGTCCAGCCAAGGATAGCTACTGAGGTTTCCCAGCCCCGTTTAAAGCTTTTACTAGTAGCCATTTTTAAAATTTGTGTACATGTTCAAAAGGTAATATTAATGTCTGAAGGCCTTTACACCAAGGATGACGTTTTACATGTCTCTAAAATTCAACAATAAACTTTTACAATACCTTGTGTTTGGCGCATGATGGCCTCAGTTGCCTATGTGCCATAAAACCCAACACAATCGTTTGTTATGGTGCACTATTGTATAAAAGGCGTCACATGACTTTACCCTTTTTGCATTTTTGTGTGCGTTTTGTTTCAGTCGAAACTTGTGTTATTTACTTTTTTTGCGCAGGTTTCTGAAGCTCCCGGCGTAGTCGGCTGTCTGGATGGGTCGTACGTCAAAATTCAGTGCCCTAGCAACAAAGTAGCATCAACCTACTGCAACAGGCACCACCGCTTATCACTGACGCTGCAGGCGGTCTGCGAAGACAAGCGACGGTTTCTTGACACTTGCGTAGATTGGCCGAGCAAGATACATGACTCGAGGGTTTTCAAAAAATCTTCACTCCACAGAAAGCTGCTGGCAGTATGTCCAGCGGGCCAGTATCATGTTTTGACGGACGCAGCATACCCGGTACGTCAGTATTTGCTGACACCATTCCGGGATTATGGGGTACTTTCGAAGCAGCACAGGGATTTTAACGCCAAATTTTCAGCAATCAGGGTTCTAATTAAAATTGCTTTCAGAATTCTCAAAAACCGATTCCGGCAATTAATTTGTCTGGAGCATCGCACTGTCACCTGGCTGAACAAATTTATTACGGTGTGCTGCATCCTCCATAACTTGTGCATTGACTCGGGAGACGTACTGCCAGATGAGCCAGAAGACTTGCCCGCAGATGTGCAGTGGATGCGCGCAGCGGAGGATGCTGACAGCGAAGTGGAAACTGCTGAAGAAACGGCCTTACGCAAGTTAGGGGAACTTAAGTGCGAGAAAGTCTTCGAAGAAATGATTAGAGGCAGAAAGTGATGCGCTGCATGCCGAGAACAAAATGTCCTAACTTAGGCCACATGCCAAGAAAAAAGTGGACTTATCTGCATAGAAGTGCAGTTATTGCGGTTTTTAAATTTAATTTTGTTACAGCATTAGACGCCCATTAAAAGTTTTTCATTTGTACATAGCCGTCTTCAATTTTCAGCTTGATCAAATACAGCAATTGACCGTTGTATAATGTATCGAAACACTCTATTTCTTTTTACAAAAACTTTATTTTCCTTCACTACATGTCTTCATTCCGAACTCCAAGCACCCGTTTCAGCAATGCCATTTTTTCTTCATGGCGCGGTGCTCGCTCTTTGCGCGTTTCTTCTTTGAAGGCTTTTTTCTCTTCCCGCTGTCGCCTTTTTCCGCTTCTCTCTCACTCCTTTTCTGCTCCTTTTTCTCGATTAAAGCTTCCATTTGCTCGAAAAATGCTTTCATCTCTAGCATCCTGGCAGCAGTTTTTTTTTTCTCTTCGGCTGTAGATGCACCCGCTGTGGAGCAAGCATCATATTCATCAGTGTTAGGGAGTGCCTCTTGCTGCCTCTACCTTGGGTGCTGCTGCCTTAGGTGCTTTCTGTGTCGCTTGATTTAGATTTTTTGTAGATAATTCCGCAGCTGTCTCTAATTTCTTCTGGATCTAAGCTGTCATCCATCTATCTAATTTTCGCGAGCTCATCCTCGAAAGCAACGTCGTAGGGGGAGTTTCCGCATTTTCGGTTCTGCTGGCTGGTCGCACTTTTTCTTTTCAGGATGGTTTTTTAGCGGCTGCCGCACTGTTCTCCCGTCTGAATTATGCCTAATGTTTCTGAAATCCTTTTTCCGATGGCAGCAAACATTTATTTTTTGTTTTTGAATTTTTTCATAGGTCCGATCTGAGGGAAGCACTGTGCATAATAGTCCAGCATCAGCCTTACCACCGGCCGACCTCTCCACCTTTCCCTCATTAAAATTCTTTTCTCTCTCTCTCGCCACTTGTCCACTCGCAACCTTCAGACGGAAAGAAAATGGAAAAGACTTCATACATCCCTTGCGCCACCGGGGTGATATATTGCCACGTATCATTGTAGTGTTTGTTCGTTCAAGCTCAAGGCTGCAGGAAAGGGTTGTTATCACTTTTGTTCGTGGCGCGAGAAGCGACCAGACTAATCTCGATTGATCGCAGCCATGAAGGGCTGCATCTAGGTTTTTCTAGATTACTGTAGATGATCTTGTGCTGTTATCTGGAAGTTTCCTTGCCGCCTTTAAATTGAGCGATGCCGCGTGCGGCGGACATTCGAAGTTCCACGACTGACGAGAACGCTTGTTGCTTACGCCGCCGCCGAGTGATTCAGTTATTTTGCGGGCGCAAGTCAGCCCAAATAAAGAGCTTCGTTTGCAAGCCTTGTTGCTGTATTCCTCACCGCTGGCCTGCCGTCACTACAACGTGACATCTGGTGGAGGTGCGGGGTAGCCTCCCATGTTCCGGACACCCCCTACAAGTCGAGACGCCAGCCCTTTGAGTCATCTACCGCAGGACCTGAGTCCAGTCCACCGCGCAAGCCGACGCCTGCAAGGGGACGCACCTGAGTTCGGGACCCTGCCGGACCCTACCCGGAAGCGAAAGCAAGTACCAACGTCCATCATGACCTTGCCCCAGACGACCACTCCAATCATTCTGCAGCAGCCCCGGGTGCCACCAACCTTCGACGCTTCGCCTGGCGCCGACCCCGAGGAATGGCTGGAGCAGTTCGACCGTGTGGCTGTCTTCAACAACTGGGACGACGCCATGAAATTTAGGTACGTCTTCTTCGCCCTGGAGGGACCAGCAAGAGTCTGGTTCGAGAATGAGGAAGCCAGCCTTGCCAACTGGGAAACCTTCAAGGAACAGCTTCTGAAGACCTTCACAAACGTCGTGCGAAAGGAGAGAGCCCAGCAGCTGCTACAGTCTCGCATACAACACCCAAACGAGACCGTTGCAGTGTATACTGAGGAGATGAAGCGTCTCTTCCGGCGTGCCGACATGAACATGAAGGAAGAAGAGAAGGTGAAGTTGCTTATGCGAGGAGTTAAAGAGCAACTATTTGCCGGCCTCGTTCGCAACCCACCGAAAACCGTCGCTGAATTCGTAGAAGAGGCATCCACAATGGAGAAAACTCTCGACGCCCGAGCCCGCCAGTATGACCGCCAGCAGCGCTTTTTGTCAGCAAGCTGCATGGACACCGCTAACAATGATAACCTGCGGGAGGTTATACGTGAAGTTGTGCGAGAGGAGCTCCGACGGTTGCTGCCAACGGGAACGCAGCCGCAACTTTCATCGCTCACTGACGTCATCCGGGACGAGGTTCAACAGGCCTTGGGTGTGACGCCGACACCCACGCAGCCTCTGCAGCCCCCAGCCATGACTTACGCCGCAGCTGTGCGCCGTCCTGCACCTCGACGACGGGACCCAAGCCCCTATCGCCCTCAGCCAGCTGCGTTGGACCGCCGCCCACTCGCCCCAACCCGCCCGTCCTACGAGCGACGCGCGCAGCCGAGGAAATGCGACGAGTGGAGAACTCCCGACCAGCGCCGCCCACTATGCTTCCACTGTGGCGAAGCCGGTCACGTCCTCCGGCACTGCCCATACAGAAGACTGGGCATCCGAGGGTTCTCTTACGACGCTCCACGACCCCGACCCGGCCAGCGACCAGCCGAAATCGAGGAGTTTTTACGTCGGGAAGAATACTCATCGCCGAGCCGCCTATCACGTTCCCCGTCGCCATCGTCCCCGCGCTTTGTTTCTCCTAGCCGAGGTTACGCCGTGCGTGGACGCTCCCCCAGCCCACGAAGGTTAAACTAAATAAAGCAGCCTCTGGAGGTGAGGTTGCTTCTAAGCGCAATGACAAAGATCCTCCATCGACGAGTACTCAAGACCATGCCTCAACTACGACGACAACACCGTCGACGACAACACCGTCGACGACAACACCGTCGACGACAACACCGACGACGACAACGCCGACGACGACGACACCGACGACGACCACACCGACGACGACGCGGCCAGACTTGAAGCTTTTACCGCTGCCCAGTGAAGTAACGTCGCAGTACGCCCACCGCAGCCTCACTACTCGACGAAGCCGAGATCGGACACCGAAGACAACGTACAATACCAGAACGCGAACAAGTGACCTTGAAGTTACGGTCGACGGTCACGCGGTTACTGCCTTGGTGGACACGGGAGCTGACTACTCTGTCATGAGTGGCCCACTCGCTGTCCGACTCAGGAAGGTGACAACAACCTGGGATGGCCCGCTGATCCGCACCGCAGGTGGCAACCTGATTACGCCGTCAGGACGCTGCACCGCGAGAGTTACTGTAAATGGGAGAACCTATGCGACAACCTTCCTGATCCTACAGCAATGCTCGAGAGACGTGATTTTGGGAATGGACTTCCTGAACGAACATCGGGCGATCATCGACCTTCGATCTAAGTCGATCAAGCTTTCCACGGAAAAAGCCATACCTGTTGCGACGAGCGCAACTCATCACGTTGCCTTAAACGTCCTCGATGAAGCATTGAGCGTGCCGCCCCGATCAAGTGTTCTCGTCGGCATAGGTACTGGAGACATCGAAAATGCCGAAGGTGTTATCGAGGGGAACACCCAGTTACTCCTGGATCGAGGATTGGGCGTCGCGAGGGGAGTCGCCGAAATCCGAAATGGCCGAGCCCAGGTGTTGCTAACCAACTTCACCGAAGAATACCGGCATCTAAACAAAGGTACGACGATCGCTTTCCTCGACGAGCTGGCAGACATCAGAGACGTATTTGCCCTACCCGACCAACCTGCAGAACTATCTGAACAAGGCCATCAACCCACGTTCGACATCAACCCTGCATTACCCCGGAGCAGACAAGACCAAATACGCAGTCTTCTTCAAAAGTACACCGATTGCTTCTCATCAGCATCGAATGTGCGACGAACCCGGCTTGCCAAGCACCGAATTGTCACAGACGAACACGCACGACCACTGCGACAGAGCCCCTACCGCGTATCGCCGTTAGAACGCCAAGCTATCCGCAAGCAAGTTGAGGAAATGCTTCGTGACGACGTCATCCAGCCATCGAGGAGCCCCTGGGCAGCACCGGTCGTCCTAGTGAAAAAGAAAGACGGCACCCTTCGCTTTTGCGTCGATTACCGCCGCCTGAACAACATTACGAAGAAGGATGTCTACCCCCTCCCCCGCATCGACGATACACTGGACCGGCTGTGCAACGCTAAGTACTTCTCATCGATGGACCTGAAGAGCGGCTACTGGCAAATTGAAGTCGACGAAAGAGATCGCGAGAAGACTGCGTTCATCACGCCAGACGGACTCTTCGAGTTCAAGGTGATGCCATTCGGCCTCTGCTCTGCCCCAGCGACGTTCCAGCGAGTAATGGATACGGTGCTCGCAGGCTTGAAATGGCAGATTTGCCTAGTCTACTTAGATGACGTTGTTGTCTTCTCCTCAAGCTTTGAAGACCACCTCAGAAGGCTTCGGATAGTGCTGGAAACGATCAAGTCTTCAGGCCTGACACTGAAACGAGAGAAGTGCCACTTCGCTTACGAGGAGCTGCTGTTCCTTGGTCACGTCGTAAGCAAGGATGGAGTTCGCCCAGACCCCAAGAAGACGGCTGCGATCGCAGTTTCCACAGCCTAATGACAAGAAGGCTATACGCAGATTCCTTGGATTATGCGCTTATTACCGGCGATTCGTCAAGAACTTTTCGCGCATCGCTGAACCTTTGACCCAACTTACCAAGGCTGACGTGCCTTTTAAATGGGAAAGGCCGCAAGAGGAAGCTTTCAACGAACTGAAGCGCCGCTTACAGTCCCCTCCTGTGCTCGGGAACTTTGATGAAAACGCCGAAACCGAAGTTCATACCGATGCAAGCAGTGTGGGCTTAGGAGCGGTCCTCGTTCAGAAAAATGGCAGACAGGAGAACGTTATCGCGTACGCTAGCCGTTCACTGTCGAAAGCCGAGGCCAACTACTCGACCACCGAGAAAGAATGTCTCGCCATTATTTGGGCCACGTCGAAATTTCGCCCCTACCTGTACGGACGACCATTCAAGGTTGTGAGCGATCACCATGCTCTGTGCTGGCTAGCCAATTTGAAAGATCCCTCCGGCCGCCTTGCTCGTTGGAGCCTGCGCCTTCAAGAATTCGACATAACTGTAGTCTACAAATCTGGCCTCAAGCATTCCGATGCAGACTGCTTGTCGCGAGCCCCCGTCGACGCAGCACCGGAAGAGGAAGACGACGACGCTTTCTTAGGACCAGTAAGCGCGAGCAGTTTCGCGCAGCAGCAGCGCTCGGATCCTGAGTTGCAAAGCCTGGTTGATTATCTGCAAGGCAAGACCGCATCGCCTCCCCGAGGGTTCAAGCGCCAACTGTCGTCCTTCGTCCTTCACAATAATGTCCTTCTGAAGAAGAACTTCGCGCCCAACAGGACAGTGCATCTTCTTGTCGTGCCCAAAAATCTCAGGCAAGAAATTATGCAGGCATGTCATGATGAGCCGACTGCAGGACATCTCGGGATTGCTCGCACGTTGCACCGCATCCAGGAGAAGTACTATTGGCCGCGGCTAGCTACCGACGTTTCGCATTACGTGAAAACGTGCCGTGAGTGTCAACGACGCAAAACGCCTCCGACTAGACCAGCCGGACTCCTGAACCCCATACCACCGCCAACTAAGCCCTTTCAGCAAATCGGGATGGACCTACTCGGCCCCTTTCCTACTTCATCATCAGGTAACAAGTGGATCATCGTGGCCACCGACTACATGACCCGCTACGCCGAAGCAAAAGCGTTGCCTAGTGGTACCGCAACAGAAGTTGCAAAATTTTTTGTCGAACAAATTCTCCTCCGACACGGCGCACCCGAAGTACTCATCACAGACAGAGGAACAGCATTTACAGCGGAACTGACGCAAGCCATTTTAAAGTACAGCCAGACAAGTCATCGGAGGACAACTGCCTATCACCCGCAAACCAACGGATTCACAGAGCGTCTGAACAAGACCATCGCAGACATGCTCTCCATGTTCATCGACGCCGAACACAAGACGTGGGACTCTATTCTGCCCTACGTGATCTTCGCCTATAATACTGCCACCCAGGAGACAACCAGGTTTACTCCATTCCAGCTGGTATACGGCAGGAAGCCCACAACAACACTCGACGCAATGCTCCCGCACGTTTCCGACGAAGACAACCTCGACGTCGCCGCCTACCTTCATCGCGCCGAGGAAGCCCGAAGACTTGCACGGCTTCGCATTCAAGACCAGCAGCACACCGACGCCCGACGCTACAATCTGCGCCGACGAGACACGCATTACAAGCCAGGTGATCGGGTTTGGATATGGACGCCAGTTCGCCGCCGCGGATTGAGCGAAAAGTTGCTGCGACGCTACTTTGGCCCGTACAGGGTTCTCCGTCGCATCGGTGACCTCGACTATGAAGTCATCCCCGACGGCACGACAGCATCTCAGCGACGCCGCCCACGCCCGGAAGTCGTACATGTCGTACGCCTGAAGCCATATTATGAACGCTGAAGGACTCGAAGTTTCATTCTCCGTGTTTATTTTCATTTTAAAGCATCGAGACGATGCTTCTTTGGAAGGAGGGTAATGCCACGTATCATTGTAGTGTTTGTTCGTTCAAGCTCAAGGCTGCAGGAAAGGGTTGTTATCACTTTTGTTCGTGGCGCGAGAAGCGACCAGACTAATCTCGATTGATCGCAGCCATGAAGGGCTGCATCTAGGTTTTTCTAGATTACTGTAGATGATCTTGTGCTGTTATCTGGAAGTTTCCTTGCCGCCTTTAAATTGAGCGATGCCGCGTGCGGCGGACATTCGAAGTTCCACGACTGACGAGAACGCTTGTTGCTTACGCCGCCGCCGAGTGATTCAGTTATTTTGCGGGCGCAAGTCGGCCCAAATAAAGAGCTTCGTTTGCAAGCCTTGTTGCTGTATTCCTCACCGCTGGCCTGCCGTCACTACAACGTGACAATATTCCTTCCCTCTTTCATGTGGTAAGACCTACATCGGACAGACAGGGCGGTGCATAAACGAGCGACTCAGGGAGCATGCGAATAAAATTAAGAACAGCAGAGACACAGGGGCACATCTTGTATCCCATCTTAGTTCTTGCCGCAATTGCGCACAGCGATTTCACGAGACCGTGATACTAGGCGCAAAGAAAAATGAACACGCGCGGCTGGCTCTGGAAGCTTTCCACATAAAGGAAAACGCAGTAGACTGTATCAGTGATACATCCGTGGCTCTGTACGTAGCTGAAATCAATTTCTTGCGTTCGCGTCTGCGTTAACAGCCCCCGGCATGACTATTGTGGTTAAAGATTGCGTTTGAGCATGCGTAGCCAGGTGTATAAGTATGCGTTCCCAAGAAGAAACAAATATTTGCAGTGGCTTAGCTATGGTAAAGCCTGGATATACAAGCGAAAAGCTGCATTTATGCTGTGTTTGACGTCATGGCTGTCGCAGTTCGCGCACAAGGCACTGGGAGGACCACGATAGTGGTGTAGATTTTGAGCCAGCTCCCTCGCTATCACTTCTGGGTCTTTTCTTCCTTCCATGGCGAATGTCTGCGCCTCTTCTACGGCCGCCGCCGCCATTCACTCGTTATCGCAACGCCTTGCGAAAGAACCTTCTCTTGGGACTGCGGCGGAGACCGCGCGGCAGCGGCGAAGGGTAAACCGATGGCGAGGAGGGAAAGGGCACGCCACGGCGGCGCCCAGGGGTGGCCCACGCGAAGCGCGGTGTTGACGAGCCTAGCGAAGCTTTTCGCTTCAAAACAGTTCTTAGCACGCTTGTGTGTGTCTCTGTGTCTTTTCTTTGTGGTTCTTCCCGTGGTTGCGCAACCTACACCTTCACAACTTATACCAACTAGGCCCAAACGAAGTTTTATTGCAAACAGCTCCTCGATGCGAGTCATTGGGTACGACTCCAGCACCGTCACGGGGTTGACTGTCATCTTGAAGTCGCCGCACAGGCGAACGCGGCCATGCCGCTTTACCACGGGAACGATGGGCGCCGCCCACTCGGACGTTTTTACAGGGCGGATGACTCCCTCAAGCTCCATCCTCTGCAACTCCTCGGCAACTGTGTCTCGTAGCGCGAACGGGACGACCCGCGGCTTTAAAAATCTTGGCTTAGCACCCTCTTGCACGGTAATCCGGGCGGTCACGCCGTCAAGGGCGCCCAGTCCCTCCAAGAATACTTCATGGAATTGACTCACCACTTCTTCCACGGACGTCACTGCATTGATTGCTTCTGGCTTGTCAATTCCGAGCTGAAATTCTTTCAGCCAACTTCTTCCGAACAACGTTGGGCACGGGCCGTTCGCGACGAACAAAGGCAGCACACATGCGCTCTCGCCGAGCTTCACGGTTGCCACAAACTTGCCACTTGTCACCGAAAAATCCTCGAAGCTGAACCTCCGATGTCTCCAGTATCGCCGAGGGAAACAGTTGCGTAAACTTCCTCTCGCTGATAGTTGACACGCTGGCGCCGGTATCAAGCTCGACGTCCAAAGTCACTCCATTGATGGAAACTTAAACACGCATTGGTTCTGTCCCGGCCGCTTGAAGCGTCTGTAGGTCGTACGCTCCCTCCTCCGGCCAGTATTCCGTCGCCGCCAACTTGTCCAGGTTGTCGACAGGTTTCGGTCCATTGCGGAATCTCGTTTTTGCAGTCTGTGACGTGCTTGACCGGCATACTCTGGCCAGATGTCCTCTCTTCTCGCACTTGAAGCAAACGCTGCTCACGTGACGGCATTGGGGTGGCCGATGATTCCCCCCACAGCGGAAACAAGACCCACTTGCCTGCTGCTTGGTTTTCACAACATTCGCCAACTCCTCGGATTGCACTGGCGTCGCTTGGGGTAGCTGAGTACATAATGCACGGGAATTTTTCCGTGCAGCCTCCATGGCAATCATGGTATTCTTTGCGGTCTCAAACTCCAAATTTGCCGTTTCCAGCACCCCAGTCTGCATTGTAACATCACTGATTCCGCTCACGATTTGGTTCCGCAGCATCCGCTCATGAAACGATGCGAACTTGCAGTCATCGGCTTCTTCAGTGATGCGATGAAGTCGCTAACTGACTCTCCGTCCCGATGGTGTCAAGAAAAAAACTTGAAACTGGCCACAACCTCCGATACCTTTGGCGAGTGGTGCTTGTTCAGAGCGTCGAAAATTGCAGTTCAAAGTGGTGTCGGCAGGCTTCGTAGGGGCTAGCAGGCCCCGCAGCAGCGAGTACGTTCCTGATCCACAGCACGTCAGAAACGCAGCACTCTTCGTCTCAGCGATGTCGTTCACTGCGAAGTACAGTTCCACCTGTACACGATACTCGGTCCAATCCGACGTACCTGCGTTGAGCGGTTCTACCTTCACGACAGCAGACATGGCCTATACAGAGGGGCGGATAGCGCAGACGTGACCGTGGTTTATCGCTCGTCGCCAGTTGTGATAAGCCGGGTCGGGAACATTTCCCGGCCAAGAGTGAAGAACAAGACGTCAGTCGAGGGCATGCCACGCAATGACTAGCCCAGTCATGCGTGCCTTTTTATTTACCGACGTGGTGGCGCCCTCGAGTGATCAATAACGTCACAGCAACCTCCGTTCCTGGCCAGGCCACACTTCACGTGCAGGAGTGCTTCCAATGTCTCATTCGACATTCTGTTTCGCAGGTCAGTTTTAATTAGTGAAACCTGCCTGAGCACTCGTTCGACGACGGCGTTCGATAAGGGTAGCGATAACAAAGAAAGTGCCAGCTCAGACATGAGTGGGAACATCGGCAGGCCAGGAGCATTTTTTACATTTCTCATGCTTACCCAGAATGCATTAGTGGACGAGGAACCCTCTGCCAGGTCCTCGACTTTTGTTTGAAGGAGGTGATACTTGGATTCCAATGCAGAAAATGAATTGGTCGCTGTATCATTACTGCTGCAGACAAGACGCGAGCAGAGGCTCCGAGCAACGGGAGCAGAAGAACCGCCCTTTTATTGAACAGCCGTGTATATATACACTGAAGTGGGAGAGGACGGTGTGTTCCCTCACCAACATGTGTTCCCTCACCTACAATGCGAAAGGCTGATATCGCGTACGTCACACAGGTCGTAGATACGAGGCCCGTGCTGTACCGGATAGGATACATCCCCCTTTCTTTAGAAGGAAAAATACATCCGACAGAAAAAAACATCAAAAACGATGCTAGGAAGCCTGCACAAAGTTTCGATCATATCCAAGTCATTGTGATGGCCTTCGTACTCGGTTTGATCTCGGTACGAGCTCTTGGTGCGGAGGCACGCCTGCAGGAGCGTTGAAGGAGGCAGGGATGCTCCTCGTTGTGGCCGGTGACCCTGCTGGATCGTTGCTACTGGATGCTGAAGTAGCACCTTGAGTTGCTTCTGGGCTCAGGTCCTCATCAGGCTCATAAAGGCTTCTCGGTCGAAAAGCCTCTTTTGTAGGCAGCAGGTGCCACCGATTGCGCCGCAGGATTATTCCATCTTCGGTGACTATGTTGTATGACCTAGAGTATCTTGACGCTTGAACGACTTGACCTTTAGTGGCCCATGACCCCTTTTTGATGCGAACCGTGTCTCCAGAGTTGAGCGGTGCTAGTTGCCGGATGCAATGGTCGGTCTGGTGGTGCTTCTGTACGCTGCTAATTGGACACGGCCGGACGTCGGGCAACGTTGTCCGCAGTCTCCCTAGTAGCACGCTTTGTTGCCTCAGTGTGGCCACAACGTTACCTTCTAACATTGCCTTAACGTGGCTAGCGTCCTCTTTTTGCCACGTTAACGCAACATACATAAGACAACGTTGAGATAATATTGCTCCAATGTTACATCAACTTTCAGTCAATGTTAAAGCAACTTCTGGAGACAATATTAATGCAACATTGCTACAACATTTTCTTAATGTTGATACAACTTTTTATTCGCACACATGCAACCTTCCCACGACAATGTTACTACAATATTGCTGCAATGCTGTCATAATGTTTCAGAAACATTCAGACAGCATTCTAAATTACTGAAATATTTCAGCGACCAATAATGGCTGCTGCTCAATAAAGTGATCTCTTGAAAGACTAAACTGTGTACAATGGCATCATACCAGAATGGTTACAGCAGCTTAAGGTCACAAGAATGAGCAATTGAGCATTACTCCTTGCTACACAGTAATGCGATGCTTGCTATAGAATACAAATACAAGACTGCACTGCACAACACATTGTATTTCCATACTTTCCAGACCGCTTACTCTAAATAAATCCTTAAATGTTACATTCATTAGCTCTCTACCAGTGTTCCTATCGTTTAGATGCAACAAGATTCCATGACATGGTTATTCTGACAATTAGACTGATTTATTTAAATAGACAAATATAATTTCGAAAAAGGAAGCAGACTTATAATACACTCAACAATACAGCTTGAAAAATGCAACACGAGGGCTTACATTTTCACGAATATGATTTATTTATTTACTTCATAAAGAATTTTGCAACAAATCTAAAAAAAACAGTACACATGTGAGCTACTCGGGAACAAGAACCAGAGCTAATGTTTTAAACAGTTACTAGGCACATTACTATAGCATGAAAACGTGCACACACCTCTCAACTGGCATGTTATAAATACAAAACACTTGAGTAAACTATTTACACAACAATAGCACACCTTGAAAACATGCACCACCTGGACTTTGTATTTCCCAAATATAACACATTCATTTTGTGCACAAAATTGCAACAAATAAACAAAGTAGCAGTTCAACCTAGTTGGCCATTCAGAAACAAGGAGCAGAGGTATTATGAACAGCAGAGTTAGTTGTTGGGCTGTTTAACATCACTGATTTAAGTGCATAGTTTTCCAGCCCCACGGAACACACACACACAGATACATGAGCCGCCGCGGTGGTTCAGTGGTTATGGTGCTCGGCTGCTGGCCTGTTAAGACACGAGTTCTATCCTGGCCGCGGCGGTTGCATTTCGATGGAGGCAAAATGCTAGAGGCCCGTAAATGCAATCTGCATGCAAGAGATCTAAAGAATGAAGACAGGTTCCAAACTTGTCAAGCACTGCAGTGATTGTACAGAGATTTTCAAGTGCGAAGATCCTTAGCAGAAGCAGACCACAAACCACATGTGAAGCGACAGAGACACATTATATTAAAAAAGCTGGTTCACAATGTGCGAGCAATACTTCAATTGTATCATATAATGCAGATATGATGTTTCTTTCATAGTTTTTATGATAAAGGCTGGTCTGAGGGCATTTAAGCAGTGTCTGTGCCGTTAAATAACCAGTTGTCGGTGAGCGCTGTGTTTTATCCTTCTTCCTAACTTCAGTAAAACGGCAAGTTGGTACATACTTGAAGAAAACAGCGCAGCAACAAGCACAAGAGAGAAGATGGGACAGGTGCTGACCAGCAACTGAAGGTTTATTGAAAAGGAACACTTAAAATATACTCACTTTACAACAAAGAGCGCACATGAGCTGCGCAAACAACACCAATAAGCTATCAACTTCAGTCATGGTGGTCAAGATTCAACAGTTCACAGTCATGAACGACTGTCCGTCCTTGTTCATGATTGTGAACTATTGTATCCTGACCACCATGACTGAAGTTGACAGGTTATCAGTGTTGTTCCTGCAGCTCATGCGCGCTTTTGGTTGTGAAGAGAGTATGTTTTATGAGTTCCTTTTCAATAAACCTTCAGTTGCTGGTCAGCACCTGTCTCATCATCTCTCTTGTCCCTGTTGCTGCGCTGATTTCTTCAAGTATCCTTCTTCCCTTCTTTGGTCATGCACCGTTGCACTGGAAAACTACAAATTTAAAGTACTGTCAACATTTGCCTGAACAATTTAGCACGTCTAAAATATGCTTGTCTTCTGGTAGCCTCCAGCTGCTCACGATGATGGTCTCTTCTAATTCATGATGTCACAAGCGAAGCTGCATCCCTGCAAAAAAAAAGAACAAAAATTTCCTAATATAAGCATACACGTCTAATAACAAATCTTCTACACTCCTCAAGGAACACAGACATTGGACAGCTCTGTTCAAAGAACTTATGTCCAGTCACTTGGCTCAAACCAAAATAGTGAACAAAAAAATGCCCTTCCCTGGCACCGTGAGCATATTTTAACAGCCTGAGCAACAAATTGTTCTGAAAGTGGCTAAAAAATGCATTCATTACATAAAAGACAGCGACTATTGATGCCACCTAAAATTCCTCCAAAGCAAGCAAATAATTTACAAACAAAAATTCCCATTCCCGCACCTCACAGCAATGGCCAGTGCTGCTGTCTCGCTTGAATCTTGCCTTACAAGCGGACATACTGATGTCATCCATGGGGACGACCATTCAATTGCTTAAAACCACAAGGGTGTTTGTAGATGAAGGCGTAGCTGGCTGGAGGTGGTTGCACATCACTCCCTTTGTCTTCCCTCAATTGTGCCATGGCAGGTGGCCGACAAAGTAAACCGAGCGAAGAGGGCAGGCACAGCCTATAGTCTTTTTCAGTCTCACTGCTGTGCACAATTTGAAAGGCAAAGTTGCTAACGGCCGATTCTTCCTGAGCTACATAAGCTAGATCACAAACTGATGATGGGTGCAGGGGTCAAGTGGATGCAGCTAGCACAGGAAAGAACTAATTTGGGGAATATGGGAGAGGCTGTCGCCCTGCAGTGGGTATAGTCTGGCTGACGATGATGAAGGATGATTGAACACCAATGAATATTTCACTTTTCTTACCCTTGGCGCAAATCGCTGCACAGTCCCATAAATGTTAGTTATAAGGGTATACATCTGATTGGGAATGAGAGGGCAAAGACTAGTATAATGCAGCAGCGTCAGCTTCGAGTGAAAGAATAAATTCTGGTTCCTTGCTTAAAATGCCGCTGGATTTATGCTATCTTCCAGTAGAATGCATGAGAACTGGTGTAATGCCCTCGCACAAAGTGCAGACGTTAAGGAACATGCACATGTTCTTCCAGAGAACGAAACATTCCAAAGTAGTGGTAATGACCATCGGTCATCACTGCTGGATCAGTATGCCTCTGCGTCTTCAGTAATTTTCTAGCATCCGTGGGTAACTCTGGATGGTATGGCTTCAGCACTTTAAGCAGGGAATGCAGGTGAGAAGCAGGCTATTAATTGCCCACACGCGCAAGTCATGCTCTAGACATTGAGTAGCGGCACCAGACTCAAGTGTCATCCTATCTTCATAAACCACCAACTCCTTATTGTCAGAAATCCGCGACAACTCCTATGTTGCCCTTTCTATGTCAAAGATGCTGCTAGCGGTGCTAAAATTCGACAAGCGAACTGCGGCTTTCAACTGCGTCCTCGCCTGGCGCTGATAAAGAGGATAAAATAATATTATGCGATCAAAAGGCATCTTGAGACTGTTCTGCTCATGTTGCGTACAATCTGCTGCCATGACCATTATCAAGCCTAACAACAGAAAAACAGTTTTCTAGTTCGTCGTGAACAACCTCTGCTGTTCTTCGGCGTCGTTGCTGAATGGACACTTCGCTTAGCGAACACTTCATTCTCTTCATGATACAACGAATGTAACACTTTATCAAACTATCACGAAGAACCAACACAACTCACAGCACAACAATGGAAGTCTAGAAATCACTCACCATTGAGGTCATCCTCTGGGCAAGCCTTTGTTGTTTCAGCTGAATTCCAGTGAAACCACAACGAAACACAGCAGCGCGGGCACGGCGACCGCAAGAAAAACTGTACTAGAAGAACAAAAAACGTGAATATCTTGCCACGACTGCCGCTGACACGCAACGCAGGTTGTCCGATGAGCGCGCATCGCAGGATTGGCTCTCGGCGCGGCCGCGGTTTGGATTTGGATTTGTGATAGTGATCTCCATGGCCA
Organism: Amblyomma mixtum; assembly: GCF_055824585.1. Taxonomy (NCBI): domain Eukaryota; kingdom Metazoa; phylum Arthropoda; class Arachnida; order Ixodida; family Ixodidae; genus Amblyomma; species Amblyomma mixtum. The sequence continues at coordinate 37,086,206 of NC_143015.1, forward strand.
TTAGACTGCGGGGCGTCAGTGAAACGAGAACTAAATTTCTTCGGCAGTTTTAATTTTGTCTGCATGTTTAATTGAAAAACAAAGTACTTCCAGCTCATTAAAAATATTTTAGATAGAAATATATCTTTCTACATTAGTGTCACGGAGTGCAAGTACACTTGGACTGCTCACCATTTGCATATGCAAACTTGCCCTCGAAGTAAAAATTAATAAATAAATAAATTAATACTGTCATGGTGAGTAGAAGTGATCTGGTACCGGCTTTTCTATTTGGGCTTCAGAAATAGCCCGAGAGGGCAGACAATTAACCTATAGCATGAATGTTATATCAATGTCATCGTATGTGATTCAACATTTACTCATCATTTGACAATATTGCTGCAATGTAAAAAGACCACTTTAGGGCAACGTTATCAGCATGTTGCTTGGTAACATGGCAGCAACATTATCTAATGTTGAAGAATGTTAGCGCAACATAGTACAACATTGGCAATGTTGTTGCAACGTTGCAGTAACATACTGTGCTACTAGGGCTTCTTCCTTGAAGTACCTCGCCAGGTGATGGTCCGGTTTTCATTGGAGTAGATCTGTAGGCAAGGAGACCAAGCCAAAAATCTTGATTCATTTCACTGCTTTTCTTCAAAATCCTCTTTATTACTTGAACGCCTTTTTTCCACCAAACCGTTGGACTGGGGGTACCTAGGACTGGAAGTGATGTGGTTGAAGTCGTACGTTTGAGCAAATTCAGCAAAAGCGCGGCTAGCAAATTGTGGACCATTGTCAGAAGAAACTTCAACTGGTATACCGTATCTGGCAAAAATCGCACTTGTTGCTTCAACCACTGTCTTTGTGGTAGTGTCTTTGAGTAGCTCTACCTCAGGAAAACGTGATAATGCGTCGTAGACGCACAGGTATGATCGTCCTCCATACTCAAAAACATCGATGCCGACACGATGCCAGTGTTTATCGGGTACCGAGCGCAACTTTAATGGCTCTTGTGGCTGTCTGTACGCGTACATCGTGCATGCAGAACACGCCTGCGCGAATGCTTCCATGTTAGCATTGATGCCTGGCCAGAAGACGAGATTTCTTGCCCTTGCTTCACATTTATTGATGCCCAGGTTTCCTTGATGAATTCTTTCCAAAGTTTCTTTCCTCATGTTAGCCGGGACTACAACTTTGCACCCTTTTAAGAGGACTCCCTTTACGTGAGAGAGTTCTCCCTCAAACGACTTCCACTGGCCTATAAGTGGTTATCCGCCCTCCAGGTCCTCGATAACTTGCTTCAGGTCTTCATCCCAAGTAGTTTCAGTAGCCAACCTCTTCCAGGTGTTCTCGCTCACTAGTGAAGAGACTACACTTACTGCGTGCACCTCAGTGTCGTCGTTGGTGATGTCGCTTTCTGTGCTGGTCCCGGTTGGTGCTCGTGACAGCATGTCGGCGAGGAGAAGCTGCTTCCCCGGCGTGAATTGCAATTTTATTTTGTAGCGAAGAAGACGCAGAAAAAATCGCTGCAACCTCGGGGGCATGTCTCCAATGGCCTTCTGCGAGATGGCGATCAAAGGGTGATGATCAGTTTCGAGAATAACCGACCAACCGTATACAAAATGACTGAATTTCTCACAGCCATATGCGACCGCCATGGCCTCCTTTTCAATTTGCGCATAGCGCTGTTCGCACTCTGTAAGCGCCCGTGAAGCATAAACGACAGGCCTCCATGTGTCATTGTGACACTGTAACAATGCTGCGCCGATTCCGTTTCGTGATGCATCGCAAGACACCTTTGTCGCTTTTGTTGGATCGAATATGTTAGTAAAGGCTCTCTACTTAAGCAGTCACAAAGCTGCCTCCATTCTTCAGCATGATTAGACGTCTAGTCAAACGCAACACTTTGCTTTAGAAGATTCCTGAGGTGCGTCGTCCTCTGGGCCAATTAAGGCATGAACTTGCTGAAATAATTCACGACGCCCAGCATTCTCTGTATCGCGGGCTTGTCAGCCGGCGGTGGCATTTCTACCATAAATTTTGTCAGTGACGGGCTTGGTCTGATTCCTTCCTTGTCAATGACGTCACCCAGAAACTCGATTTTGCTGATGCCAATCGAACACTTGTCCAGGTTAAATGTCAATTCGCCGCGTTCTGCTGCCCGTAGTACCGACTGTAGGCGCATGTCGTGCTCCTGTCTTGACGACCCCCAGACTGGCACGTCATCAACGTATACTCTGACGCCGGGAAGGCCTTCAACTATTTCATTTAGAGTTTTCTGAAATACCTCAGACGCCGGCGATATTCCAAAGGGTAAGCGCAAAAATCCAGGCATTACGACTCTTGCCATCAGCGTTTTCACAAAAGAAATCAATTCCCCATTTAGCCTGACATGCTCCAGTGTCTCGCACTGAAAGAGCTTGTTCATTCGCTCAAATTCATCGCTGATAGGGCTTACAAATTTAACGAAGAGTAAATTTTTTGATCAGTGTACGTTTCGCTTAGTACTCTTCTGCATAACAGCGATCCTTACTTTTCACGGCTTCAAAGTGGGCTTGCAGTGCAGCCCACTGATTCACGATTGACCGCAAGGCAAGTGCAATGCTGAGCCATCTTGTCACACAGACACGTACCAGCTTATTCGGGACACCGCCCGAGGTGCTGGCGGCGTACGTTTCCCTGTACTCTTGCTGACTTTTTGGAAAATGTGTCTAAAGTTTCGCGTACGAAATAGTCAATGTGGGTGGACAGCACATCGATTGCCTCATTACAAGCTAGCTGTAGGGAATGGCACACACACTTTACAAGCACAAGTCGAGCATTTTCTGCTTTCATTTTTGTGCAAAGGCTGTTATGCTGCCCACACATAACACTTGCCCCGTCTGTCCCTAGGCCAACGCAGTATTTGATATCAAGTTTGCTATCAGCCAAGAGCGCCTTCAATTGACAAAATAGCCCTTACGCAGATGCATTGCTCACTGTCGCAAGACCGAGAAAGGCTGTGACAAAATCACTGCTGCTGCGAGGAAAGAAACGCGCCACGACAGCTAGTTCCTTCGTGCATGATACCTCCGTGCTCTCATCTACAGTCAGTGAATATTGCGCACAAGTCAAGTCTTTCAAAAGTTCGTCTCTAAACGTTGGTCCCAGTGCTTTTGTCACTAGTGCAGTGCACTTCGTTCTGCCCAGTATGACTACCGACGACAACGCAGTCGTGAAACACCCAGTGACTACGGGAGCCAGGCGGTCAGCAGTCGCCAAGCTCCCGTGGATGGCAACCTGAGCAGCCAGGCGCAGCTCTGCAGCCTTGAGCTCATCAGAGGACCCGAAGGGCTCCCTCGGTCTTCTTTCCGCAAATTATAGCATTCGCGCCGCCGTCGGTTCAGCAGAAAGCTTCATGTTTTTCTTATGTTTCAGTCTTGTACAGTGCAGTTTTAGGTCCTGAAGATGGGGCTGCGGTTCCACTTTGCAGGCGCTGTAGTAGGCCATATCACCCGAAGCGGATGACGACAGCCAGTCTGCAGGTGCAAAAGAACGGTGGCGGTTTATAACGCAATCGTAGCTCTAATTTAGGAATATTTCACCTTTTTCATGTTCGCGCACAGATTAGGCACATCGACAGTGACAATACCTTGCTGTATGCACACGCAGCCTCACATTTCAATTTTATGCGTTCATAGAAAGGTTCTCACTGAGTACATCACCTTGTTGGAGACGGAGGAGCCCTTGTGATCTCCGACTCGTTCAGCCCCGCAGGTCCCGGCTCCGAAGGACGGTGTCGAACTCCAATATGGAGGAAACTGCACAGAAGGTTTATTCACAAAACAAAACATCCACAAAAACATCCATCGGTCACAAAACATCCCGTTAAAGAGGCCTCGTATTCCCCAGATCCCTCACTGGGGAAGAAACTTCGGAGAACGATGTCCAATCACATGGGCAGATGTGGACACTGGTGGGACCACTCACGGCAGGGGAACCACTCACTTTTACTCAAGGCTGAGGCATCACACGCGACAGAAATTATCTGGAGGGTGAAAGCGGGTCTAGAGTGGTGGTGGGTGGGTATCCCATCATGGTCGCAGCTGTTTCTAGAGGGCGGCTGGCTATCCCACTGTGTCCTTGAACTCAATTAGCCCATAACTTTTTCATTCTGATGCTGCGTGGGCTTCAAGCTGATGTAGGAAGCAGGTGGGTTGCTGGTGAGTGGGGCGTTGAACCCTGCGTGACGATGAGTGGGTGGACAGCCTTTAAAGCTAAGGGTGCATGTGTGGGAGGGAGGTAGATGCTGCTAGTGGGGGGTGTAGGCTCCTCGCCAGGCTGTCAAGGGGGGGAAGTGACACTAGCACTGCTTTCAGAGTAAAAAGCCTAAATTTAACAGATGCCCCACGGTAGGGCACACAGACTGGCTGCTGCATCAACAGGCATAAATTTATCTGTTTGGAGTGCAAGGTGGTGGAACACTTATATCTGCAGTTCAACCCAGCTGAAATTAACATGCATATCATTAAGCGCATAGACAAACTACCCAGCACGAACGCTTACTGGTTTTCATGACGACATTGTTAAAGGACACAAGCTTCGCAGAATTGGTCATGTTGCCTGCTTAGATCTATGAACAGTTCTTACTTTCTCAACACATTGTATTTAAGTAGCAAGTCCTCACTGAAGTGGAAAAGCAAATGCACTTTTTTTCTAGCCTCAGCCGGCGATAGGCTCACACGGCCGAACATGCAAACTGCTATGTTCGAGCTTAAAGAAATCTAATGGCACATTCACTAACAGGGTGCGAAAATAATGCATAATCAACATGGAAAGCGGAAGCGTTCAGGTAGCACCTATGGTATCAATATTTAAAATGATTGCATGGGGACCAGCCCCAGAAATTGTAATGTGCAACACCACAGCAGAAGGAAAAGTTTGTTGCAGGGGCGCCATGTCATGGCATCCATGCGGAAATTGGGCCACCTGCCTGGAGCCGTTTGTGCCACTACAATATATTATAGTAGTTCACTACAGCACAAACTAAATATACCACACACCGTACTAATTAGCTACTTCACGTCAAAGCAGGCATAGGGTCCGCAATACCCTTGGGATGAGTTGCTACCACAATTTGCAGAATGATTAGTGAGTTTGCAGGTTAGCGTGGCTACAGCTGGTGCAAAACTGGGGTAATTGGTGATCAGCTGAAGAAGTCATCCCGAAGTGGATGCTGTGGGGCAGATAATGATAATACATTTCCGACATCCCTGCTGACAGAACTGCTTTGACATCACTAAAGTCATGAGATGTGAATGAAAGCAAAATGAGACTTGATCCCACACCAAATCTCAAGACAGTTACGGAAGACAGATCTTTATATGACCGTAAGATTTCGAGCTAAGTGTTTTAGATGAGATGTCGAGGCAATAAATTACTTCGCCATGCTGATTTTCAACAAGGATTGCATTAAAAGCACACTGCAATCAACAAAACAAAGAGAGAATGACAGAAAAAGGTGTTCAGGCTTACCGTGGGATGAGGCTGCGGCACAGCCTCCTTTGGTATTGCCTCCCTTTCGGTCTTATCTAGGATGATCTTTAGCCGTTTCACCAGCTTTGATCATTCTGAAATTTGGCAGTAAAACAACCTTCTGACATGCAAGAAAAGCAACGTTCAAGTGTTCAGAAACATTACATGTGGACTGCAGCCACCTCAGTGCCATAAAGAGACAGTTTGCTGGTGAAAGCTTGCACTGTTGACATAACTGAACGTATTCTCTCTCACTGCCATCTACACACGTCTTCCAGTAATGAATGCATTCAGTATCGTTCAATTTACAAAGATTTTACCATAACTACTTTGCTTTCATGTCATACCATGGCCATTTAGCACACAAAAACCAGTGAAACAAAGAACCACTGCTGACTCACCCCGGAAATTCTCCATGCTGGCCAATTGTCGCTTCAGAGCTGCGTTTTCAATGCGAAGCAACTCATTCTCACTCTGCAGCTTCTCAACAATGGATGAAGTACTTGGAAGGTCGTGCTGCAGAAATATTTAGCACATATGATGCTAAATACACTGCTAAATCATCTCCACTGCCATATAGCACAACACGGAAAACTTAACCAAGGTGGAATGATGTGCATGATAAACTCGCTGAAGCTGGGCTAGAAGAGTTATTCATGATGTGCAGAACAGCACAAAATTAGTCAAAGACAACATGAAGGTCAACGACTAGATATTTGTCCTCTTTTCTCCCTCTCTGCTGCCCAGTCTCTTGCACATAAACAAAAGTCAATCTTCTTGACACACAGGGCATAACTTGCTAGCTCTTCAATTCCAATTCAGGTGGGTTCACACCATGGACCATTTGCCCAAGGTGCTACATAATGTTTCATTGTGACAGGTGGCAGGAGCGGATCAGGCATGCACACGGTATTTCACTATATAACGTTAATGACCATCACAAGCCAATTTAGAAGTTGAATGTCACATGATGCCTAGTATGCAGGTCCATCGTGTGAATCCACACTTAATGTTGGTCACAACTGAAAATTTATGGTTTATGGGAGTTTAACATCCCAGAATGACTCAGGCTGAGAGAGACGCCGTAGTGAAGAGCTCCGGAAATTTCGACCACCTGGGGTTCTTTAACGTGCACTGACATCCCACAGCACACGGGCCTCTAGAATTTCTCCTCCAAAGAAACTCAACCGCCGCGGCCGGGATCGAACCCGTGTCTTTCAGGTCAGCAGCAGCGCACCATAACCATCGAGCCACCGCGGCGGCGCATGTGAAAATTGACTGGTGGAACTAGGAGGGCAGTGACACAGTGGTATCACTGGACTAGATAATGTGGTTTTGATTTTTGAGGCATTGCTCCACAAACGCAAACGCCCAGGCAGATTAGGAGGCTCTATCTATCTCCTTGCCAAGTGTTGTCTGCTACCAGATTCATCACCATCTTCGTGCTGTCATTTGGTTAAGCAAATTTTTCCACTGCATACAAAAGCACTGACAACTTTTGCAACCATAAAAAGCCACTGTCAACACGAAGCTGTACATGAGTATCCGAAAATATACCATTTTCTGGTGTCCACAAGTCACCAGAAGTTCCTTTGCTGCCATCATCACACCAATCACATAACGCACAGCCCTCTTGTTCAACACAATGCAATAAGAACAAGGCTACAAATTTTTTAAAACTGAACTTCCCCTATACTTTTGATCACTACACGAAAACTTGACCCGTTCATTTTTACTTGTTTTGGGGAAAAAGGATTTCCTTTTTCAAGGATATCTTCGTGTGTTAATTAGCTGCTCATGCTCACAAAATGGCCAAGATAAACTCTACATCGCTTTTGTCTGCTCAGGGACATCATATATTTCACTTATACAGAAAATTTTATTTACCAAAGAAAAAAATTGTTCTCCAATTTTTTTTTCCAAATTTGGGGCACTTTGTTAATTTGAAAACGAGAAGCCCAATGCCTACATATAAGCATGCAGCTTTTTCAAAATACATGTTTTAGACAATTGTTAGAGTCGGCGTCCGAACTGAAATAAACAACTGGCTGCCCAGCTCACACTGCCTAGGGCACAATGGGCTACTTAATTCAGACAGTAGCAATGCACATAATGGTGTCAATACAATGAACCCATAGAAGACAACAGGTTGCATTAAAGAGGCCATAATAGCTGCTGCAGTGGCTCAGTGGTTACGGTGCTAGGCTGCTGACCTGAAAAACACAGGTTCGATCCCAGCCGTGGCAGTTGCATTTCGATGGGGGCTAAATGCTAGAGGTCCGTGCACTGTGCGATGTCAGCGCACATTAAAGAACCCCAGGTGGTCGAAAGAAAATGTTTTGGCTACATCACAATAGCTACTACACTATAGGCTGCAACAAAACAACCACACATTTGACTGTCACTGGCATTGTCAATGAAGCAAACCAAGCAGTGCTTTTACTTCTATACATAGCTTGCACATGACATCACTTCCGGCTCCATCAAGCGCTGGCAGTAATGCTGCGGAACCATATGGCCATCCCCGCCTGTTCACCCTGTGATGCCCGACAGCTCTTGGGATGCTTTGAATTATTTTCTTAAATTTTCGAGCGTGATGCTTACTCCACAGAGGAATGAGCCATTCAGTACAGCTACTGTTCTGAACTTATTCGATCGGTGAGCGTACGCTATGTAGACAAAGTGAATAATTCAGATATGGATCCGTGCGCTGCGACCGGGAGTCGACAAGACAATGGACGTTGATGTGTTCCCTACAGTGACCCGTGGGGATATCATGTACTCTTCCAGCTTTGGGACGTTGGAAAAAATGAAAGCCTTTAAATAATTGGAGTTCGTGTTAATCGTTCAAAGTTCGTGTTAATAGGCTTCTCCTTTCGCCTGGAGCTGTCGCTATGGTTGGAGCAGCCAAGAGTGGCACACAAAACCATATTGAAGCTACGGATGGACGAGAACCAACACGATGCCAGCTAACAGAAACGATCTGGCAGTGTGGTTTGGCAGCATGGCCGACTGGCATCCCATGGGCGCTAGATGTGACATCGGTGCAAGCTATGTATATACCCTGCGCTGCGAGTCAGCTAAACCGTGTTTTTAGTTATATGCAGCCACACTGTGACAATGATTCCGCACTTTTCTCTTCAGGTATCACATCTCATTCCACCACACACTTAGACATTGTCATTATCAACTTAACACAGAGCACGTCAAGAATTAAAGTAAGGGAAACATCATATTTCAATATGGTTAACATAACAGGCTCTCAATGTAATGCTTGATTAAGCAGTGAAATAATGCAACCTAGTTACTTTTGCTTAGAAGAGCTAGCTTTTTATGACGCGCTACCATTTTCTGATACTTCATTTTTAAAGGCTTCCAGCTAGATATTTGGTGCAAGTAGTGCATTGTTCTCACTGGCCTTACAGGCACTAACATGCCAGCATTTTGAATGGAGAAATTGGAGAAGTTCACTTAATTGCCAATCAAGTCTGACTAAAAAAAATTTAAAACGCAGCTCATTTTTTTTTCTGTGGACTACATGTGCACATCACAAAACCAAAATGAAAGATACAATGGCGCAGACAAACACACACACGAGAAGGCCGAGAAAGACAAGGGCACGCGGCCCATCTAGCCCATCTACAAGTTTTGCTAAAATGAAAGGTTGCACTCAAATTTCTTACACTGCACTGCTCCGATTCAGGTCCGTCGGCCACTTGTGGTACCGAATCCTGTGACCCGGAACTCGCTGCAAGGCGTGCGCGCTTGCGCTCCAGTACCTTTTCCTTGCCTGCAAACAAATGTATCTGATAGTCATCCGCGACGCACAAATTCATGCGCAGCAACATCCTACCCGTTTCAATAACAAAAAGCACTACGGCCATGTTTCCAAACGTGCGGAACCCGCGCACAAAACAACCGTTCAGACGCCTAAAATCTACGGATTCGCACAAACTGGGATGAAAAATCAGAAAAGAGTTTACGTACCGAAATCCAGCAGGAAGGCCGGCGCCGGCTCCTCTTCCCTCGACCAGTGCACATTGACGACGGTGCCCCTCAGTTCCTCCAGCGCGTGTTCGTCGCTCAGCAGCCTGTAGCCTATCGACGCTTCTACTATACTTCTAACGGGATATACGTCCCATTTTTTTTTCCGACACCCACTCAACCAAAATGTGTCATTGTCACGGCGAGATGAATAGTCACGGAGCAGTAAAACAAAAGCAACCACACGCCGCCACGCTTCCAAAACACCAAGAAGGGCGCCAAAGGGCGCCAAGCACACCACGTGACACGCTAGAATATGATGATGATGATAGCCACGTCGGGGATTTAGAAAGTTTGTCCGCATTCGTTTGCTTTCACGTCATTTCGTATTTTGTTGACATTTTCGTCCTTTCGTGCTATCGTGTTTATCTGGCTTATGTAAAATGTCAGTCAATGTAATTGTTCTTACTACATAACAGCCAGAAATAGCGCCAGAATGGGGTAGCGTAAGGAGCACATCGCAGAAGTGGGGCAAATTTTTTTTGCGAGCGCCTTCGTTCCAATGCTCCTCATAAATAGCTATTAGCTAAGTCGTCGAACTTTTCGAGCATCGCACATTCGCTTACCAGCCGAAACTGAATGCACGAACCTTATAAGACATTTAAGGCAGGCTTAGAGGCTTTAGTGGTAAAAAGAGCAGAAACAAGCAGAGCTGGCTCGGTATGAGGTTTTAAATTTTTTATCAGCGCGCCTTGGTTGCATTAATGCTCCGCATAAAAATCTATGAGCTCGATCGTCGAGCTTCGCACAATTTATTGGTAAAAAAGAGCAGAAACCAACAGATGTTCCCAGTTCAGGTTCAGCAATGCATTCGTGCGTGCTCATTGGGGAGCCAAGTTAACCGCAGCCCACCTCTCCCTCCGAGGCCCCTACGGTCAAAACACAGTGCAAAGACGAGGAATGATTGTAAAACATTTATTTCAATGTGATGGAATTGCAAAATGTACAGAGGATGCTTAAGCTCCCACTCAAGGGTATGACGGGCCGCCGCGGTGGCTCAGTGGCTATGGTGCTCGGCTGCTGGCCCGAAAGACGCGGGTTCGATCCCGGCCGCGGCGGTTGAATTTCTTTGGAGGAGAAATTCGAGGCCCGTGTACTGTGCGATGTCAGTGCACGTTAAAGAAGACCAGGTGGTCGAAATTTCCGGAGCCCTCCACTACGGCGTCTCTCATAGCCTTAGTCGCTTTGGGACGTTAAACCCCATAAACCAACCAACCAATCAAGGGTATGACGCAATAGCGTAATGGGTTTAGACTCCATTCTCAGCAGTTTGACACCTTTGAACGCATTTTTCAATATTTTTCAATTACTTCAAATAATTGATTAATTACACATTCTAAATTTCTTAATTCACATAATTAAGCATTGACTTTTCATTATGAGCATTTTGACAGCTTTCCTTTTTCCAGTCTTTTCATTTTTATTTCTTAATTAATACTTTAATCAATTAACTGCAATGATTTCATTAACATGTCATCGCCTCTCACACACCAATCAATCATCAATCTCTAAACCACATATTACCATGATGCGATTTGTTTTACGCAGCCTCCGATTATAGGTCGCTTCGAATCTGCCGCGAGCTATAGTTGCACGAAACGCTGAATCGTGTGACACCACCCGGAACAATCTGCGACAAACGATTTGCATGGTTCGATTTTTTTTTTTACACAGCCTCCGATTATTTCCGACACGCGATGCCGACTGCGCCGACGGCTTTTCGACCGAGCGAGCTGGGCTGCTATCACGTAATAAAGCTGTAGTATTTACATCGACAAAGGAAGGCAGTCGCTGCGCCGCTGATGCATCGATGTAGCGCTTCCGAAGGAATTGTCATTGTCTCTAAACTACAGAAAATATGCGATACATCTGTATCTTGTTAACTGCAAGAAGAACCTGGAAAGAGTGCCGCAAAGTTAGCCAGCAAGTGAACAGTTCTTGGAACGCAGCATATTACGGGTCCTGCAGGACGGTTCCTGCGGGTGAGGCCCGTGGGCCTGACCTGCAGTGGTTGTTCAGTTTAGAGCGCTCAGATGCTGAGCCGGAGTTTCCGGTATCGCACCCGAACGCGGAGACCGCTTCTCGATGGAGGCGAAACGTGAACGGCTCCCGTGCGATAGCGCGATATCGGTGCACGTTAAGATGCCCAGGTGGTCGTATTCAGAAGACCTCTACTGCGGCACCTCTTTCTTTTTTCACTCCCTCCTTTACTCCTTCCCTTACGGCGCGGTTCGGGTGTCCACCGAGATATGTGAGGCAGTTACTGTTTCCTTGCCTTAAAAACCAAATTTTCAAAAAACAACAGGACCCGGAGTAAAAAGAGCTTTTTGAGGTGGTGGTGTTGTTGTTGCGACTGAGAGAAGGATGAAAAGGAAATCGCACGGGCCAGCCAACTGGCTCCAGCCGAGCCTCCACCGCTGCCGCGCGCAGATAGAGGAGAGTTAAAAGATCAGAGGAAAGAGAAAAAAAGAAAAGACGCGCGTCGCAGCAACTGCAGCAACAACCGCGTCCGCCGAAGCAGACGCTGGCTGAAAAAACAAGTGGCTACAGCCCGAAGGCTGAACCCCCCGAGGTGGTGGTGGTGGTAGTGGGTTGTTTAAAAAGAAAATAAAAAGGTGAAGGAAACGAATATTGCCGGCCGCGGCAACTGCTTTCCAATTAATATTTAAGCATCCGAGCTTCAGCCGGCGGAAGTGAAAGGGAAAACGAGAGGATAGTGAGGAGAGAAGTATAGAGGAGAGCGATAGCAAGAAAGGACAAGGGAGCTTTGTACACTATTTACAAAATACAAAAGTAATCAAGTTCAAGCTGCTCGCGCGCATATGTTCAAGCTTTGTCCGCACTGTGTACTGTGCCCAATCCTTTACAGAAGGTGAAGAGAGCTTGTTGAACTTCAAAAATAATTGGTGCATGCCGCTTTAATTCTGTTTTAATGTTTTGGAGCACTCGATACAGTTACTTTTCTCCTATAGTGCGTGCGCAACGGCATTGTTAAATGTGCTTATTGTGTCCTCTATTTTGTCTCCCTGTTTAAGTAATTAATTCCATTGAATACTTATAAAATACCATTTTGACTTTTCAGTGTTTCCTCTAACAGTATACTTAAAACCTATTGTACTGGACAAGTGCGTGCCATTGTTCCTGAAGACTGCCCCGCTCCTGGGCTCTGCCATACAAAATGTCATAGCTATAGGTATTAGTGGTAACTAATAAATATTTATTATTGTTATCATTATTATAATTATTATTACGAGGGTCGTTCAATAAAGATTTCCCCTGACCCACTTCCTTTGGACGGAGAGCAACGAAACTTTGCAATTTATTGGTCCTCCTCTACATAGGTGCCACCCAGGGACACAAACGTCTCTCATTTTTTTATGCAACTGTAAACACCTCGCTTGTAGAAGTCAACAGGTAGCTCCAAAAGCCTTGTTGTGACTTCGGAAATCAGAGTCTCATCATCTGGAAAATACTTGCCCTTCAAATATGACTTCATTGTTGTAAAGAGGTGGCAGTCCGATGGTGCGAGGTCGGGTGAATAAGGGGAATGCGGTAGAATTTCAAAGCCGCAGCAGCGTGCTTCCATCTGGGCAACATGGGAGTTGTGAACTGAGGCATCGTCTTGCAGAAGGCGGACACCTTTGGTGAGCATGCCACGTCTCTTGCTTTTGATGGCCTCCCGTAATTTCGGCCGCAGTGAAGCATAGTATGCCCCAGTAATCATGGCACCTTTTGCTAGGAAATCCATCAAGGCTACTCCGTGCTGGTCCCAACAGACTGCGAGCATGACCTTGCCCGCCTAGGGCTGGGCACGTGCCTTCTTTGGAGGCGGTGAGTCCAAGTACATCGATTGCACCGACTGGACATTAGTCTCCGGATCATAGTAATGGACTAAGCTTTCATACTGTGCAATTAGTCTGTTGAAAAAGTTCTCCTGGTTTCCATGGCACATGGACAAAAGAGTCTGGGAGCATTCGACTTGTTCCTGCTTTCGGAAAGGTGTGAGCAGCCGGGAAACCCAGCGAGCGGATACCTCATGCATGTGAAGATGATTCTGAATGATTTTTTCCACGGACCCCACACTAATCTTGATATTTTGGGCTAGGTCTCGAACGGTTACGCGGCGATTTTCTAAAATGGCGGCCTCTACTTGCTGTATGGTGTGTTCATCGATAACGGAGTGAGGTCGCCCTGCAATCGGAGCCGTCTCCATCAAAGTCCGACAACATTTGAATTGACGGTGCCAGTTCTTTACTACACCATATGATGGGGAATCTTCCCCATAAACCTGTTTTGTCTCATCGAACGTCTCCCTTGGAGTGCGGCCTTTCAAGTACAGGAACTTGATGACTGCTCTGTATTCCATTGCATCCATTATCACACCTCAAACCACTACAGCACCTGTGAAAGGAAGACCATTATTAGTTGAGAGTTGCACATTGGCACGTCACCTATAGGGACTTCAGTCATTACACATGCGCAGTTTCAGCATCCTGCAATAAGTAGAAGTGAGTCAGGGGAAATCTTTATTGAATGCCCCTAGTATTATTGCTCTTGACTCATAAATTCATCTCATCAGGAAGTGACGACGCCCTCGTGGAGTCGCGCCGCTCAGTGGATTTTTGGGGCTGACGCAGTCTTTTGTCGTCCTGGCGCTGAACTGAACGGACGGCAAGTGTTTGGGGTGTTGTGGGCGCAGGAAACTGTTCTGAAAAAAACGTTCTCGCCCTTGTCAAATCGTTTACGGCTTGCAGCTATCCGTTGTTTCGAAGCTTCGAGTTGGCCTGCTGCTTTTAGTGACGCCAGCAAATGGCTTCAAAGAGGAAGTACGGGAAATACATGTGGGACAGAAGTACCGAAGTACCCGTTCGATCGAAGCACAGGTTTAAGCTGAAGACCTAGTGGTTTGAGCGCCCGTCTCGGCTGCGGGAGGTGGGTGGTTCGAAACCAACCCACCGCCGGGCACCCACCGGTCAAAAGGGTACAAGCGTCCCCGGCCTGGCGCTCGGCTTCTTTTAGGGGTGTACGTTTGGGAGAAGTGAAAAATTCACTAAAAAAAATTTAAGGACGATTGTGATACTTCCTAATACGAAATTTGAGCGCAGCTCTGCAGGTGTTTTGTTTTTGCGGTATATTGAGGTAAAGAATTTGAAAGATTACATAGCAATCTTTATTTTCCGCACCAACTAGCCCGTGAGCTCACCCTGTTCACGCTCTCAAAGAAAGCAGAAATATCGCCCGAAAAAAGAGTGGTGAATCCGCGATCCCGGGCGATGGATCAACAGATGCGCCAAACGCCGAAGTCTTTTCCAGTGGTCCTGCGGTTTTGACAGGACAGCCTGTGGAGTCCAGCGCTGACCACAGACCGTCCGCTGACGACCAAAGCGACATGGTTTCCGTGACATCATGCAGCGACAGTTGTTCTCGCGACTCTCCAGATGAGCCAACTGAGGACGATGATGACTCCACAGCGCCGGCTGACGACGACGCCTTCTCCACGGATGGATCAAGTGAGGACGGCGCCGACTTGTCGGAAGCGGAGACAAATGGTAGCTCTACAGATGCACCACGGGGCGACAACAACGATCTTGTAAGTATGTTTGATGTACTGCCGTTCTCATGAGCTAGCTACATTATGCTGCTGGTCACAGCAGTGCGTACAGAAATACGCACAGCATCGGAAGAGCATCCCGCGGGCCTGTGAGTTCACGTCTATGGATTCTCGAAAAGAGCAGATAGTTTGCCCGTTTACGGTTTGGCATTGCGCAGCTAGGTCACAAAACGCGATCGTTCTGAACGTTAGTGCGGGTAAGCCAGATATTAAGAAGCCCGTGTCGCGGAAAAGCCGGCGTTTTCGTCGTCGTTGGGCGTGAGCAAAAAATTCACTAAAAAAAAATTTAAGGACGATTGTGATACTTCCTAATACGAAATTTGAGCGCAGCTCTGCAGGTTTTTTGTTTTTGCGGTATATTGAGGTAAAGAATTTGAAAGATTACATAGCAATCTTTATTTTCCGCACTCTCTTTTTAAGACTTCTCTCCCAGTTTTTGTTTGACATGAAGGTGGATTTGTGGTAGAAAAAAGATGGAGATATTAACCTGCTGCACCAGTGCCTGCAGGGTTCATTAGCAGTCGGTTAATACTAGGAAGACAACGCTGTGGGTGGCGTGACCGGCGCGGACAATCTAGCGCACGCTGCTCATTTGACAGCACCGCCCGCCAACGGAGCGGAGTGTGGCGCGACTGCGAGGAGGCAGCGCGCGGGTGCGCGCGCCGTCGCACGCACTTCCCTCCCCGAGCCACCCTACCTGATGGACGACGGGCGCACCACTCTGGCGCCATTATGAGCGAGCGCCGGTACTTTCGTCCGCTGGGCACAACCGGTCTCAAGCGCTGTCCTCCTCTCGCTCTCCGTTACACCGATGACAACGCGGCTCAACCAACAAACGGGCGCCTGAGAGCTACGCTCAAAAAATCCCCAGAGAAGCAACCTAGCTATTGATGAGA
The DNA here is from genome assembly GCF_055824585.1 of Amblyomma mixtum. Taxonomy (NCBI): domain Eukaryota; kingdom Metazoa; phylum Arthropoda; class Arachnida; order Ixodida; family Ixodidae; genus Amblyomma; species Amblyomma mixtum. The sequence continues at coordinate 37,102,256 of NC_143015.1, forward strand.
GTAGGGGGGCCAGGCGGGTTGCAGAATCTGCAGACGTTTGTGAACTCAGCAGGTCATGAAGGACCCACTCAATTCGAATGGGTTACAGGAAGCAAGCCATCAGGCGACGATGTATGTTCGGGCAGATTTCTGGGCTGCGAGGTACGGATGACAATGTGAACTGTAGAAAAGAAGGTAACGGCAGCTACAGAGCAAAGTGTGTCTTGGATAGCAATTAGCACAGCACAGATGGAAGAAGGAGGTCTTTTTTACCTTCACAACTTTCTTTCTGCCCTGAGGCAACAAATAACATACCGTCCACCTCGTATTCAGATCTCAAACACCGATGTGTGCACTTGGTGCTCTGCTTCCTGGGGCAAAATGTTTGGAATATGGCCTTGTTCTCCCACCTTCTGTCAACAAAGTACACCTTGTACCATTTCATGGTGTTTAGGCCGTTAAAATTATTCGCTATAAGAAAAAAAAGAAAAAAATTGGAGAGGGTATTTAAGCTCTTCCTTAAGAGTGTGATGCATTAGCGTTAATGATTTAATGCCCATATATGTGGAATTGTTCATTTTCTACTTTGCCATCATAAATACCTGGGAGTCCTCATACCACTCCTGGCACAGTGATGCAGCGGCTAAGCGTTGTGCCACTGCCCTGCGATGGCTGCCAACTGCCCGAGGCTTGTGTGACCAACATTGTTCTTCCCGAGCAACATGTCGTGGCTAATCATAAATTTAACTGCCACCTGCCATGGTGGGCACTTCGCTCATGATCCAGTGGGCAACCTGTGACGATGCCACAAGGTCATGCGATCTAGGTGGCCCACCTGCCACCTAGGCTTGTTTTTTTTTATCGTTATCAAATACCCTCTCCAATTTTTTTCTTTTTTTTTAATGATAGCGAATAATTTTAATGGCCTAAACACCATCAAATGGCACAAGGTGTATTTTGTTGACAGAAGGTGGGAGAACAAGGCCATATTTCAAACATTTTGTGCCAGAAAGCCGAGCACTAAGTGCACACATCGGTGTTGGAGATCTGAATACGAGGTGGACGGTCTGTGTACCCACCGAGGCACTACAGGCCCTGAGGGCTATAATGGCTTATAAACAGGGTCACCATAACAGACTCGACCATAAAAGTGGAAAGTTTCGGTTGCGCACGTTTTCTTGTTAGCGATGACGCGTTCACGAGCAAAACTGTCCTTAAAGTGAATAACAAGTTGTGAAGAAAAACCAAAAATGCTTAGAACACTTTTTGATTAAGGTCTGCTTCTGGGCATACTGAGGCAAAAAAGTAGAAATAATAATGTCTTTAACCTCAGGTGCATTCTTCTATCAACATTGTCTTTGAAATAATGTATGGCAGATTGAAGTGCTTGGTGGTTCATGAGGAGCCTTATAATGCCTTATGATGGTGACATACATCATAAGATACGTGCATGTACGTATCTTTTTTATTTTTTACATGTACTATAGCCTGTCACTGCTTGAGGGGCGGACGGGGCTTTTGTCAAGCTGTAAAACTTGCAGCTTTTTCTCCGCCGCCCTTTTTCACCACCTGTATACTCTTTTCAACTTAAAACAGTGCGCAGGGACAGGACACAGTCGAGAAACACACAGACACAGCACTGACTGACAACTGAGGAATTTACTGCTTTGCTTGCAATAAATACAGAAAGTATCGTCTAAAAATACAAAGAAAGCCTTGAAATCGTCATTTTGTCACTTCTGTCGTCATTGCTTGTCCAGATAACCCATTTCTTTTTTCGTCAACGTTAGTGATGGTGTGCTTACGCAGGTGGAACGATTCTTCTGAATGATGAACGCTTCGTATATCTCTCGCATGAGCTTTCGGGGGTATCTTCTCAGAATCTTGCAGCGTCGAAAGTGTGGAATGCATTCGCAGTCCGACACGTGTCCGGCTAGCTTGCTGCCATATCCTTTTTCGATGTTGCCGACGTGTTCCATGAGACGTATGTTGACGCAGCGTCCTGACTGCCCAACATATGACGCCCCGCATGACAAGGGGATCTTATAAACTACATCACTTTCGCTTCGGTGAATTTGTCTTTGTGCTTTGTTTTACAACGTGCTGTTTTTTCAGCGCCTTGGTTGACCATTTTGCACAACTTGGATAATTTACTGGGCGCATTGAAAACTAAGTCCACTCCAGCTCGCGCCACCACTTTCTTTAGTGCGTGGCTGACACCGTGGACATATGGCATGACGGCTACCTTCCGCTCTACTTTTTGGGGCTTCTTGGGGTTCGGTCGCCGGAACTCTTTCAGTAACTTGAAGCCAAGGCTATAGATGAGGTCGTCCGGGAAACCAGCTTCACGTAACCGTGTAAGCTGTGTCTGGACGCTTTGCTGCTGACGGTGAATGCAGGATCTATTCACGGCACTCCTCAATGCGCCTGTGGCCACAGCTCTTTTTACCAGTTTCGAGTGCGCCAATGAATATGGTAGCAGGCCTTTTTTTGACCGCGGTGCATAACACCAGCACAGATGGGCTTCTTCGATGAATAGTCGTAGATCAAGGAACTGAAGCTGATTCCCCGTCGGTAATTCTTTTGCCAGTTCAAGGTCAGCAAGATCTTCACAGATCTTCACTGACGGCATGTTCAAGATCTTCACAGAAGATCTTCACAGAAGATCTTGAAGATGCCGTCGACAACGTCCTTGTGCTGCTCCTGGTTTGGAAGCTTGTGGATAACGACTTCCTTGTTATCCACAAGCTTCCAAACCAGGAGCAGCACAAGGACGTTGTCGACGGCATCTTCAAGATCTTCTGTGAAGGTCTTGCTGACCTTGAACTGACAAAAGAATTACCGACGGGGAATCAGCTTCAGTTCCTTGATCTACGACTATTCATCGAAGAAGCCCATCTGTGCTGGTGTTATGCACCGCGGTCAAAAAAGGCCTGCTACCATATTCATTGGCGCACTCGAAACTGGCAAAAAGAGCTGTGGCCACAGGCGCATTGAGGAGTGCCGTGAATAGATCCTGCATTCACCGTCAGCAGCAAAGCGTCCAGACACAGCTGACACGGTTACGTGAAGCTGGTTTCCCGGACGACCTCATCTGTAGCCTTGGCTTCAAGTTACTGAAAGAGTTCCGGCGACCGAACCCCAAGAAGCCCCAAAAAGTAGAGCGGAAGGTAGCCGTGCTGCCATATGTCCACGGTGTCAGCCACGCACTAAAGAAAGTGGTGGCGCGAGCTGGAGTGGACTTAGTTTTCAATGCGCCCAGCAAATTATCCAAGTTGTGCAAAATGGTCAACCAAGGCGCTGAAAAAACAGCACGTTGTAAAACAAAGCACAAAGACAAATTCACCGAATGCGAAAGTGATGTAGTTTATAAGATCCCCTTGTCATGCGGGGCGTCCTATGTTGGGCAGTCAGGACGCTGCGTCAACATACGTCTCATGGAACACGTCGGCAACATCGAAAAAGGATATGGCAGCAAGCTAGCCGGACACGTGTCGGACTGCGAATGCATTCCACACTTTCGACGCTGCAAGATTCTGAGAAGATACCCCCGAAAGCTCATGCGAGAGATATACGAAGCGTTCATCATTCAGAAGAATCGTTCCACCTGCGTAAGGACACCATCACTAACGTTGATGAAAAAAGAAATGGGTTATCTGGACAAGCAATGACGACAGAAGTGACAAAATAACGATTTCAAGGCTTTCTTTGTATTTTAGACGATACTTTCTGTATTTATTGCAAGCAAAGCAGTAAATTCCTCAGTTGTCAGTCAGTGCTGTGTCTGTGTGTTTCTCGACTGTGTCCTGTCCCTGCGCACTGTTTTAAGTTGAAAAATGAACCAACTGGCCCCGCTACTTCCCATGCTGTATACTCTTTTGGTGAAATAAATGCTCATTGATTGATACATGTATAACCTACTGTTGCTGTTCGCAGCCTGCCTGTGAACCGCTAGCACGTATCAGTACTCTGTTGGCTGACGAATATTGAGTGCTGTTTTTAATACAACGCAAGCTACATAGAAGATGTTCTTCCCATAAATTCATGCTATCGGGTCACTGGTAAGGCGTGTCGACTGTGCACCTTGGCACTGTAGAGCATGAAATCAGAAAAGTAACGGCATCACTCAGGCATATGCACTTTTGCATAGTTTTTTGCTGATGTTCTGCTCTTAAAATACATGCAAGGAAGGTTGGGGAACCTAAGATTTCATCTGACTGGTGTCCATATTAGTGCAACAAAATTACATGGGCCCTAATATATGTTCTGTGCATTGCCACTCGATACATTATCTGGACAGTGGGTTTCCATATTAATGAGGAGTAAATACACCGGAAAAGTTTTGTGCCAGGAAAGATTGGTCATAATTTGACTTGTTCCTATGACTGTGATTCAAATGAAACATGCAATTCAATTCTCCTTTTATGTTTATTTACTGCTTAGAAAATATGGTCTGTAGCTTCCCGGTAATCAATGCATATACATTGGTGCCATTAAGAAAAATGACTATTATTTGGGAATATTAAAATGTTACTGAGTGCCATTGCAGCTGCAGTTATGACAAAGCCTACTTAGTTTATGAGGAATCGGGGTGTTACTTTGACACTGTGTTCTCAATTCTTGTTTCTGTTCAATTTAGGACCAGCTGATCTACCCTGATGCAAAAGTGACAAGAGGAGAGAGCACACTACTTATCATTGCACATAGCCTACGGCACGATGCTTCTAAAGAGGCAACTGAGAGTATGCTCAAGGTGATCGACGCCCACCTGCCTGAGGGAACAGTGTTTCCCACAACCAAGTACTCTTTCTTCAAGAATTTTTTATCCATGCAAAGCTTGAGAAAGAGGCACTTTTACTGCATTGTTTGCAGTGAGTATATTGGTGAGGTTCATCACAGAAGTGTTGTGACGTGCAAAAAATGCGGTGCCAAAGAAAATGTAGACGTCCTTCTTGAAAACTCGTCTTTTTTTTACCGTTGATATTGCAGCACAATTACAACAAATGCTTGAGCAACTTGGGGATCTGCCACAGAAGCAGGCACAGTCGTATGATGTCTCTGACATCACTCAGAGTGCAGGATATCATGCGTTGCCATTGCAACCAGATGATTGTCACCCAGACTTCGCGCACTTTTAGTGGGAAGCTCCCAGACACCCTTAGAGCGTGTGGGGGTAGTGGTCTCGGACTCTAAGGAGATGCCCTCGACTCAGCGTGGCAAACTCAACGCAGACCAGCCACCAAGTGACAAGAGGTTTTTGGGCGTTCGGTGCCCAGCTTTCGCTGGTCGCAAGCCAGAGAATGGGTCGGAGCCAAAGGTTCACAAAACAAAACAAGGTTTATACAGCGATGAGACGATACAGAGGATTTCACAATCACTAGTACAGACACATACAAAGTGATTAAAAGAACAATGCAACTCGTGCAAAGTTAAACTCGAGAGAGAATACAATACAAAGGCAATATTGCACCTAAAGTGCACTAACACACGAGAGAGAGGTAAACAAGCAAAACACAATTTGTTCACCGGGCACTGCGGCAGTCCGACGACCAGAGTTCCATGACGATGCTGTCCCGCAGACTGGCGAACAATGCCTCGTTGGTCCGATGCTGGCCGAGTGGTGTTTTCCCGGGAGTCGAACGGGCGCGCTTCGATGAAGCTTAAACGGCGGTCCGGACTGACTGATAGCTGTCAGCGTCCTTCTTTTATAGGCTCGCTCTCACGTCTGTTTGTTCTACGCGCCAAAGTAGGCGCGCACATACGCTTAGCATCTCCCGTGCTGTCTCCCTTCCATAAAACTTGGGTTGGGCCTAGTTGGTACATGATGTTGTGAAGGTATAGGATGCGCAATCAAAGGACGAACCACGTAGAAAGAGACAGAGACACACACAAGCGCAACTAACAACTGTTTATTTCTTCCTTGGAACGCTTACTTATACACCTGGCCACGCATGCTCAAATGCAATCTTTAACCACAATAGTCATGCCAAGGGCTGTTAACGCAGACGCGAACGCAAAAAGTTGATTTCGGCTATGTACAGAGCCACGGACGTGTCACTGATACAGTCTACAGCGTTTTCCTTTATGTGGAAAGCTTCCAAAGCCAGCCGCGCTTGTTCATTTTTGCTTTTTCCCAGTATCACGGTCTCGTCAAGTCGCGGTGCGCAATTTCGGCAAGAACTAAGATGGGACACAAGGTGTGCCCCTTTGTCTGAGTTGTTCCTAACTTTATTCGCATGCTCCCTGAGTCGCTCGTTTATGCACCGCCCTGTCTGCCCGATGTAGGTCTTACCACATGAAAGAGGGAAGGAGTATACCACCCCGGTGGCGCAAGGGATGTAGGTAGACCAGTGCCTGATTAGGCATCCACTCCTTCTATCACCGCACGTGCGGGCGCACAGCTTCGCCAGTTTATTCGGCGCAGAAAATGCCAGAGGGACACCATGCCTGCCTGCAACTCTCTTGAGGTGATGAGACACCTTATGCATAATATGGCACCACCACAGGCCTGAACGCTTCGCGTTCGCTCGTCCCTCTCATACTTGGCGTACCGGTCTTCATCTTTCGCATCAGGGCCTCGGCAACAGCCGTCAAGAGCGACATAGGGAAACCTATTGCCGAAAGCCGGCGGACCTGACTGTCAAAACTTGCCTGCAATTGATGCACACACGACTTTTTGAGAGCCGATTCCATGCAAAGGGAAGCAATGCTTCCCTTTGCATGGAAGGTCTGCCGGCTTTCGGCAGCAGGTTTCCCTATGTCGCTCTTGACGGCTGTTGCCGAGGCCCTGATGCGAAAGATGAAGACCGGTACGCCAAGTATGAGAGGGACGAGCGAACGCGAAGCGTTCAGGCCTGTGGTAGTGCCATATCTGCATAAGGTGTCTCATCACCTCAAGAGAGTTGCAGGCAGGCATGGTGTCCCTCTGGCGTTTTCTGCGCCGAATAAACTGGCGAAGCTGTGCGCCCGCACGTGCGGTGATAGAAGGAGTGGATGCCTAATCAGGCACGGGTCTACCTACATCCCTTGCGCCACCGGGGTGGTATACTCCTTCCCTCTTTCATGTGGTAAGACCTACATCGGGCAGACAGGGCGGTGCATAAACGAGCGACTCAGGGAGCATGCGAATAAAGTTAGGAACAACTCAGACAAAGGGGCACACCTTGTGTCCCATCTTAGTTCTTGCCGAAATTGCGAACCGCGACTTGACGAGACCGTGATACTGGGAAAAAGCAAAAATGAACAAGCGCGGCTGGCTTTGGAAGCTTTCCACATAAAGGAAAACGCTGTAGACTGTATCAGTGACACGTCCGTGGCTCTGTACGTAGCCGAAATCAACTTTTTGCGTTCGCATCTGCGTTAACAGCCCTTGGCATGACTATTGTGGTTAAAGATTGCATTTGAGCATGCGTGGCCAGGTGTATAAGTAAGCGTTCCAAGGAAGAAATAAACAGTTGTTAGTTGCGCTTGTGTGTGTCTCTGTCTCTTTCTACGTGGTTCGTCCTTTGATTGCGCATCCTATACCTTCACAATGTCTCCCTTCCTTTCTCTCGCCGGCCGCGCGTCCTCATTGGTTAAAGTCAGGACTCGTTTCGCGAAGGTTCTAGCGTGTTCTAGCGTGGCGCCGTCGTGGCGGCGTAGCCGACGTCCGAGTGCAGAGGAGGGGGACGTGTCTTAGTGCACGCAAGGCTTCCCCCTCTTCCCCCCGTTAACTGCAGAAGCAACTCGTCTGTTCCAGAGAATTCGGCGTGGATGACTCATTCCTTCGGCGCACGCCGTGGCGGTGGAGAGAGATGCACGCGCTCGGCGGGGCTTTCCCTCTCTCCCGTTGGGCTCGCGCCGGCGAGATGCCGTGCGCGCGGCGGTTTTTCTTTGTTTGTTTCTAAAGTGCGCCGAATTTTGTGACAATGATATAACACTAACATTTAATACTGATGGCTTTCCACTTTTTGAGAGCTCAGGTTATTCGATCTGGCCACTACTGCCACTTGTTAATGAGCTCCCTTTCAAACAGAGGGTGCAAAGGGTTATTTTGGCTGGGTTATGGTTTGGTCCCAAAAAACCAAAAATGAATACGTTTCTTTTGCCCTTTGTGGAAACCATGAATGTCCTTTCAACAAAGGGAGTCAAGTGGACAGACTCCAGCCACAAAGAGAGGAGTTCAAAAGTGTTTCCTGGGCCATGCACTGTTGATAGTGTGGCCAGGGCAGAAGTAATGTGCATGACACAGTTCAATGGAGAGTATGGTTGTGCTTGGTGCACGGAGAGAGGAGAAGTTGTGCAGAAAGGTAGGGGCCATTGCAGGGTGTACCCTCCACCTGTCTCTGCACCCAAAATGCGAAGCCAGGACTCATTCCTGAAGCATGCCGAGAAAGCCAGAACTGAGCCAACGAAGGTGAGCTGTGGTGTCAAGGCTGTTAGCATTCTCACTATGCTCACTTTTTTTAGCTTCAGTTCTGGCTTTGTCGTAGACTATGTGCATGCTGTTTGTTCTGGCTTTGTAAAAGCAACAACACTTCTTTGGCTTGATTCAAAGAAATGCAGGTAATTTAGATTCAGAAAGAGTTTGCATGAAGTGAATGCCAAGCTGATGGCCATGAAGCCAGCTTGGGAGTTGTCGCGTTTAACACGTCCGTTAACCGAAGTGAAGCATTGGAAATCACTAGAGTGGAGAAGCTGGCTTCTTTATTACTCTCCGGTTATATTGAAAGATTACCTGCCACCAAGGTACTACAAAAACTGGATGGTTTTTGTGGACATTATGCACTCTATGCTGGGCCCTTCAATCTCTCTTGAAAAAATAACTGAGGTGCAGAAGAAGATGCTATCCTTTTTGGTTGAATACCAAGACCTGTATGGGAAGAAATACATCTCCTACAATGCGCACCTTCTCATTCATCTTGTTGACAGTGTGCGTGAGTGGGGACCACTGTGGGGGTTCTCACTGTTCCCATTTGAATCTATGAATGGGCAACTTGGTAAACTTGTCTCTGGCACAAAGCACGCTGGTGTGCAAATAATTGATAATTTTTTTATTTGTCAGGCTCTTCCAAAACTTTGGCAAAATGTCTCTCATGACAATGGAAGAAACTATATCTGGGGCATTTTGGTACCTTTCAAAAGGATATTCATTGAAACAGAAGTGCATCAGGATTGGGAACATCATGCTGCTAGGAAAGGGAACCAGAAGGGACAACGCAACCCACTACATGAAGATGAGAATTGGGTCTTTCCGCTTTTGTGTGGCGACACTCGACAAATCGAGACGCTGCAATTCTTTTGTTTTTGCAGATGGAATTCTTGGTCGCATCTATGACATCTCTGTGGCCTTTTCAGATAATGGTACTGGTGGAGATAGGATTGTTACAGTTCATGTACAAGTTTTTCATAAAAGACGAAGCAACCTTGGCACCTTCTGTGACAACAGTGAAATCTTATTTGTTGAGGTGGTACCAGCAGGGCAGACTGCTGCTTTCAGTGCTGCTTCATTGAGAAAGTGTATGGTTGTACATGGTGCCACAGCCAGTTACATTGTTTCCCTCCCAGAAAAAGTTGCTTTGGAGGCCACGTAAGAACCGAAATGGCAGGCGAATGCTTCCTATCAGTGGTCATGGTTGTTTTGGTTTTGTGGCACATAAGCAGATCAGGTGTTAAAAGTTAGTTTAAAAAATTGCCTTCCTTCAAAATCTAAAAACACATGACAAGTCTACAATTGTGTTTTGTCCTAAGAGTAAGATGGGATGGCAGATAATGAGTTTTTTGTAAAATGTAGCAAATGCTTTTTTGTGTAGTTCCCAGGTTTTGAGCATGTAAGTCGAATATGGTTTACCATGACAGTGTCTCCGCACACTTCACATGTAGATTCCACATGTAGGTGTTCACATGTAGGTTTCTCATGTTCACATCTAGGTTTGCGAGTATAAAATTGTGCATATGGTGGGTTTGTCCAATGCGAAGACGGCTTAAATTCACTTCTGTGAAGTGTTCCTGTTGTCTGTATGGTTTCCATTCACCAAGGATTGGCTTTAATGTGTATAGTCGTTGCTTCACTGTCACAATTTGTCTGCTATTCAATACTTCCCATTTGTTCTGCTAACTCCCTGCTATCTTTGAAAGTTGTTTGCATTAAAACTCGAACAGCTAGGAAAAAAGCTTTTCACAGTATTTTACGACAAACATGTCCCTTTCCACCTCAGCTTGCCCTTAGGAGAGAATCCAGTAGTATAGTTATTGCATGTTGTTAGATTCCTAAAACAGGGAAATGGTTTGGTATGGTTTATCATGTTCAATGCTCCAAAGCTAATCAGGTTATGAGGGACGCCTTAGTTCAGGGCTTCGGATAATATTCACCACCTGAGGTTCTTGGATGTGCACTGACATCTCGCAGTAGTATAGGTCCCTAGCATTTTGTCTCCATCGAAATGTAACGGCTTTGGGGTCGGCAACCAGGCACCATAACCACTAAATCACCGCAGCGACCTAAAAAAGAAGGAAATGTCAACAGGAAGATGTAAATCTTTTTCAAGCACTAGTACTCCTGCACAACAGTGAGGTCTTACCAACCCTGTGTTTGGTGCATGACACTGACACTACATGACGAGTACTTTTCCATTGCACCGCCATTGAACTGTGTCTGCCACTACTCAGCCATTTGTTGTGTGTTGTTCTCTTGAGTGTTGCTGAGCTTAACTGACTGTTGTCGACTATACTTGTATGTCAATTTGTAAATGATACTTGTGCCAACTTGCAAATGGCTTTTCAGCCGACTTAAGGCATGTCTTGAAGATATAGCTGGCTTCAAGAGTTTTGGATGTGACACTCTGAATTGGGGAGTAACCAGAGGTGTCTAACTTCTGCACTGCACCCGAGCAAGACCTTCATGGTTTAGATGTTGGAAATGTATATTGCATTGTACGAAGGCTTGTGTGTGATAGAGTGAGTAAGCTGCTTATTCGTTTTGGTGTGACATTTATTAATGCTTTGGTGCATCTAGAAAACTTGAGAGCAGTGTATTACCAGCAGAGATCATTGGGATGGCACTTGAGGCATTATTTAAAGTTCAGCCTTTCTCGTCATCTGTAGTGGTCCTAAGATTGTAGAAGTTCAGAATACAGCATGAAAGGTTTCGCTTGTAGCTGCTACAACGGCTGCACAGAGATCTCGCTTGAGTGCCTCGAAGGCGCTATCGGCTTCTGGTGACCACGGCAATTTGATCGGTACACTTTTTCCCGTCAGCTGTGTTAGCGGGCGAGCTATCTCCGCGAACTTGGGAATGTAGCTACGGTAGTAGCCGCAGAGACCGAGCGCGCTCTTCAACTCTTTCTTTGTCTTAGGGACCTGGAGCCTCTCAATCGCTTCCAACTCCTGAGGGTCTGGGCCGTGCTTGCCCGAGCCTACAATATGTCCCAAGTACCGGATTGAAGCCTGAGCTAACTGACACTTCTCTACGTTAGCGCGCAATCCTGCGCTCTCCAAAGTAGTGAACACCCCATGCAGATGCTCCACGTATTGCTCTAGCGATTGACTGAAGACGGCTATATCTTCTAAATACGCGCACGCGTACTCTTCATGCGGAGCCAACACGTTGTTCATATCCCTCTGAAAAGTGGCACCTGCATTTTTCAGGCCGAAGGGCATGACCCTCCATGCGAACTGGCCGCAATGCGACACGAAGGCCGTTACCAGTTGTGAGCCCTCATCTAGGGGCACCTGCCAATAGCCCCGTTTTAGGTCGATGAGTGTAATGAACTTCGCGGCTCCTACACGTAAAATGAGCTCCTGTGGACATCCCATTGGGTAGGCATCCGTCTCGGTTTCTGCATTGAGTGCCCGGTAATCGATGCACAGACGGATCGACCCATCTTTCTTAGGCGCGCATACGACTGGAGGCGCGTATGGACTCTCACGCGGGTATATATGTTTCAAGTCAAGCAGCTCCTTAATCTGCTTGGCGACTTCATCTTTCAGAGTCTCAGCGATTCGGTACGGGCGACTGCGTTTCGGCTTGGCGCCCTCCACCAGCTTTATGTGATGCGAGCCCACACGCGCTACGCCTGGTTTCGCTGCGAAGAGTGCTTTGTGCTGGTCGAATACAGCGCATATTCTAGTAGCCCTCTCTACATCGAGATGTGCTGTCTTTTGATGATGATGATGATGTCCTCGGGCTGAATGGCACATGCCCACGGCGGGGGATTGGCCAGGGTGCATAGCGGATACAAACGCACTCATGTACAGGGAATGGAGTATAATTAAATCGAAAAATTTGGGACGCTGAGCTAGAATTTGCACAATACAAAAAATACGGAGAAAGAAAAGTTGTGAATTCACATTCTAGCAGAGGAATCTACCAGATGAAATTATATAATCGTGAATAGAATCGAACACCGGCTTCAGGGCATATCCCTTCGCGCTTGCCCCGAAGGATAAGAGAATCGGAATAGATAGAGGAAGCCCAAGCCGAGCGAGGTGATCTCCAAGAAAATTCTACGGAGAGCAGCGAGCCGCCGGCAGGAGAGGAAAAAATGTTCTATAGACTCAATTTCGCCACAAGACTCACAAAGGTTGGATATCGAAAGCCCCGATCGGCATAAATAAAGATTTAGCCGCGGTATCCTGCAGCGCAAAAGGGTCATGGACACCTCACATTGCCTCGAACTGCACATCCGCACACTCCAAGGAAATGCCAGGTGTTGAAAATCCGCTGCAGCGAGGAGAGGCTCATGGCTCAAGGTGTGGAAACGCTGGAATCGCTGAAAGCGTGCTAGAGTCAAGTAAACAGTATTTGGGACGAAAGGGACAATAGGACCATCAAGGGCAGACTGCTAAAAAATCAGCCCTCTCATTAGAAACAATGCCACAGTGCCCAGGGACCCAGTGAAAGCGAACTTCTGAAACGTGGAGGAATAAAAAATTGAAGGGAACGGCTCATAGGAGTATCACTCGAGGTTTCGAGCGCTGCCAAAACAGAAAGGTTGTCTGAGAATATAATAACCCGAGTGATACTGCAGGGAATCCTTATTAAGGCCAACTCAATGGCCAGAAACTCAGCTACAAAAATAGGGGTATAGTCAGGGGCCCGAAATGAGTAGCTCCAATCAAGAGCCCTTGAGTAAATACCAATAGCGGCCTTTTCATTTTGCTGGGAGGCATCTGTATAGACGGCAATATAGTTAGGGAAATTGTCTAGGTACTCCTCTATGAGCCCATTTAACATATTGGCGGGCAGGTTCTTAGCATTCCTTGGGAGGGTGTTGTCAAAGAAGACTGCCGTGTCAGCCCGCCTGTGGTTGACTAGTACCAAAGATCTCATTGATACAGAAATATTTGACAGCAGGGAGTTAGGGAACACCACCTGAGGGAGCTTATACCGAGGCCAGGAAGTACCAAAGAAGAGAGTTGGGTTCGTTGTAAATATAGGGTTAGCCAATCCAGGAACAGGCTCCAAAGACCTTAAAAATGTCCGCACAGTGATAAGCTCAAACCGGGAATTGAGATCAGGTATTCGCGCCTCCAAGTACAACACCGCATTAGCTACTGATTTAGGGAGACCTAAGCAAAGGCGCAGAGCGCGTCGCTCCATAACAAACAGGGGTTCACGCTTGTACTTTGGGCACCAAGAAAAGAGAACGGAGCCGAATTCAAGGATTGGCCGTACATAGGACTTATAAAGAAGTAGTAGAGTGTCTCGTCGCATACCGAATTTTTTGTTGCTGATCCTCACCAACCGGCCGAGGGCACGCTCACCCTTAAGCGCAATGCTTCTAATGTGTGGCCGCCAGTCTAAATGCGGGTCATATATTATACCCAAGTATTTTGTTGAATCAACTTGCGGGATGAGGATAGAGTGATACGACAGAGAGATGTAAAGAGGGGTTGCTTGTGGGAAAACAAGGACGGCACACTTGTTCACATTTAAAGTTAACTTTATGCGGTCTAGCCAAACTTCCAGAGCATTTAAATACTCTTGCAGTAATTGGTACAGGATATGAATGTCTTTGGCAGAAGCGAAAAAAGCAATATCATCCGCATACACATAAACTTTGACGGCTGGGTGAATAGGGATATCACGCATTAGTATGTTAAACAATAGCGGTGAAAGAACGGAGCCTTGTGGGACACCTCTAGACTGGGCGTATGTTGTAGAAGTTAACGTACCCTTAGAACAAAAGAACGCTCTATTCTTTAAGAACTCTCCTATCCACGCAAATAGGTACAAAGGAGGTTGTACATTAGCCAGTTTATGAAGCAAAATGCTGTGTTCAACGCTGTCGTAAGCCTTTGCAATATCTAAAGTAACCAGAGCTGGTACCTCATTTTGCCTCATAACAACCTTAATACGGCTCTCCAAGTCTATGTGCGCGGTCCAAATCGAACACCCCCGGCGGAAGCCAATCTGAGCCTCGCTAAAACCTTGAAGACTCAGAATATGACTAGTGAGGTGGCTGAAGACTACCAGCTCTACAAGCTTAACCAAATTTGATGTGAGAGCAATCGGCCGAATATTGTCGAGATCAAAACCCTTCCCCTGCTCTTTCAGCAGTAAAATAATTTTCGCTGTTTTCCAGTTTTGTGGAATCCAGGCTTTTTCCAAAGACCAGTTCACAATCTGCAAGAGGTACGGGGCAAAATCTTGCATTAGGATTTTAAGCATGCCAACTGTTACTCCGTCAATCCCAGGGGCAGCAGATTGCAGGCAATTAACTGCGGATGCTAAATCAGATACAGATACCTTAGTGAAGTCTCCACCCAAATGAAACGGGGTTGATGGAAAGGTAGTGCGAGCTCGAAAACGCACAGCAAGGCCTTGAGCTATGGACTCTAGTATATCTTTTTCGTCCCGAGGTGGCAATACTGTGGACTGAGAGATGTGAGAAAAGGGCAGCACATGAGTACGTTCCATGAATCTATAAAGAGACTTCCGGTTGACAGGATTAGACAGATAGGTGTTCAGGCTGGCATTGTAATCATCCTTAGCCTTAGATATTGTTCTTTTAAAAGAGGCTGCAAAGAATTTGTAATTTATCCAGTTCTTTGGGCACTGGTTGTGCGTTAGAGTCTTCCATGCAGCTTTCCTTCGACGATAGGCTTTTTCGCAGTCGTCATTCCACCAACTGGAAGGAGTCTTATTTACCACGCCTGACCGGACTGTAAAGACTGCTCGCCGAGAGGCGTCTAACACAGATTTTAATACCTGAGGGCCCCCGTCAGATTTATCGGAGGGGCAACAGACGAGAGGGTCTCATCTAGGAGGTTCTTGAACAGTGTAGTATTTATAAATTTTTGTGGCGAACCAGTCGCCCTGACTGGACTGCACGCAATAGTGAAAGTGATTGGAGAGTGGTCACTGGACGTACCGCAGTCAACTGTACACCACTAAGATACCGCTGTACCATTAACTGCTAGCGTTAAATCAATAGCTGATCGAGAATTAGCCCTCATGTAAGTTATGGCGCGACTATTGTAACAGCACACGCCGTTTGCTGACATCCAAGACCAAAGTAATTTCCCGCTAAAGTCTGATCTGAAACCCCAAATTATATGATGGGAATTGAAGTCCCCAGCTAGAACTACTCGTCTGCTGATGCGCAGTAACGCATCGAGCTCATCCGTCTTACGGACTCCTGCGGGGAAGTAGATATTTGCCACCGTAACAGGGGCGCACTGCGGAATAATGATTTCAACGGCAAGTATCTCACAATCAGGTCACATAATTTTGTGAGACACTTTAGCACGATGATACAGTTTCGTTGAAATCAATGTTAGCAAGCCCCCACCCCTGCCGTTTGGGCGATCATTTCTAAAAACGGAGAAATTTTTAATTGCAAATGGGCGATTAGGATTGAGCCACGACTCCTGTATTAAAATAATGTCTGGACTATGTTTTAGTATAAGCTGCTGTAAATCGGGGAAAGATGATGATATAGAGCGACAATTCCACTGTAGAACAGATATTCCCGCCATAATTATTGCTTTAAAAACGTAGCCGCAACAGCCTCTTTCAACACATCTGTTTTCTTAGAAATTCCAGGCGAACTTTTCTTAGTCTTACCATGATGATGGTCAGATTTCGAAGGAGAAGAGGAAGCACGACGCTTCTGAGATGGAGTAGTCATTTCAACATCTGACTCACAAGCGTTAGAGAGGGGGACTTGGTCAGAGTCATGTACACCCACGGACGTGGAGGCAGAAGGGGTGGTGGGCTGAATAGCAGCAGTGGCAGAGGAGGAAGGACAGGTAGACGAGTTGAGGTTACTTAAAGCCGATGAAGCAGCCTGCGCGGAAATGACCTGGGACAAGGCATCATTGAGCGTACTGATCATGCGGTCAAGTACGCCAGCAACAGCCTTCTCCACCGCAGCAACAACGGACTTAGTTAAGGCTGCCTCCACATCAGCAGTGGTCGTGCGGGCAATACTTGCGTATGAGCACTGCCGTCTGTCAAGGCGGGCGTATGCATCAGCGCGCGAGCACCTGTCACGCTGAATAATGTCCAAAACGTTCTGCTCATCGGCACGCTTGGGGCAGGTGGGGTCGTCAGCTGTGTGATCAGAGTGGCAAAGACAGCAGCTAAGCCACTCAGAAGTGCAAATGTCGTGTGCATGATCACCGCCACAAACGCGACAGCGCGTTGCGGACTTGCAAGATTTGGCACTGTGACCGAACCGCCAGCAATTCTTACACTGTAAAGGACGGGGCTGCAGTGGGTCTACACGGTACACAATAGGCCAAACTTTGATCTCGGACGGACAAGAGTACCCTGTGAATGTTGCAAAAACCGACTCCGTTGGTGTTCGAGAGCCTCCAGCCTCTCTGCTGCAGCGGTAAACTGAAAGGATGCCTACACCGGCGTCATGAAAGTCTGCAAGAATTTCCCCTGGTGTAGCGGAAGGATCCACACCGCGGATAATTCCTTTTACGCAGGCTAGCTGCTCTGGAATGAATACCTTCACCGGTAGTGAGGCGAAAGAGGTGCACTGCAGCAAATCAGCAACGCAATCCAAGTGAGCCGATTTGCATAGAATTCCTCTCTTACCAAATGGTCGCACCTCCGAAATCTCAAGATAGTGGCTAGTGGCTGCCTTCAGCTGCTCCTGGATCAATCGAGTTTTTTATTTTAATTACGCCATCTCCTACAGGGACCAGCGCCACAGGGATTAGCTTGACACCGTTTTGACTAAAAGATGGTAACGGCAGATTTTCAGCCGGTAAACTGGCGAACCAGGTTACCGGACCTGAGCCCGGGGAAGACATAGCCATGGCGGAAAACCTACAAATCCTTCGAACCTACATCCAAAGGGGGAAAGACCTGGCCAAATCCCCCACTCGCGGAACGGCCTCACCAAAATTTGAAGACGGCCAGAAGACGCAGAGGCAGTCCGTGGAAGAGCAGCTCCAACGAGGAGGAGAGGGCTACGCACGACACTTCGTCCTCGTTCGCACGCGGGATATATTCCACCTCCCCGAAATCACTGTCATCATGAAACATGATGCTCACCGATGCTACCCTGCTCACGTAAGGACGCATCTTGTTAGCGTGAACCAGTCTCTGGCGACCGTCGCGCATTTGCACGTAGTATGAGTGCTCGCGATACTTCCCTGTTACCGTACACGGTCCCAACCACTTTGGGTACAGTTTCCCTGAACGCCTCTCATCAAAGATCAGCACCGTATCGCCCTCTCTGAAATTCTTTATAGAGGAGTGCTTGTTGTATTGAGAAGTGTAAGCTTCTTGTTGCTTTGTGCACGTCAGCTCTGCGGCATCGGCTGCGAGTTCAAGCTGCACATTTAACTTTTTCAGATAATCAGCGGGCGAGTCTGCGAGGTCTGCCGGCAGCTCAATATCACCTGCCCAACTGTTCTTTAGTATTGCGAGTGGCCCAACCGGTTCCCTACCGTACAGCATCCGGAAAGGCCACACACCGGTTGTGTCATGGGGCACCTCTCGCTATGCCCACAGTAAAAACGGGATGAATCTGTCCCAGTCTCTCGCGTTCCTCTCAATAACGTGAAACAGCATATTTTTGAACACTCTGTTCCACCTTTCCTCCGATCCGTTACTTTCTGGGTGGTCAGGAGTAGAGAATCGTGGAGAACAACCCAATCTCGCGAGAAACTCTCTCGTCAAGGCGGCGGTGAAGTTAGTCCCGCAGTCGGAACATACCACCCCAGAAACGCCTGTGCGGCTGAAGATTGCCAATAAGGCCTCGCAGGTAGCTTTAGCGGACAAAGATCTCAGGCAAACTACTTCCTGCCAGCGTGTGCACAGGTCAATTACGCAGAGTGCATAGCGATGCCCTCTTGAAGAAGGTGGATCGAGCGGTCCGATCACGTCAACATTCACCCTCTGAAATGGCACTTTCGGCCGCGTGAGTGGTGCTATCGGCACTCGATCAGATTGTATCTTGTCCAAGCGGACCTGGCAGCTGTGACAACTGCTGCAGTGGTCTCGAATGTCTTTCTCCATGCCTGGCCAGTGGAAAGAATACTTAATGCGCGCTTTAGTTTTGCAGGAACCAAGGTGGCCTCCCCAGTAAGATTCGTGGGCCAGACTAAGCACAGCTTTGCGGCGCGATTCCGGTAGTACCAATTGGTGCACCTGCTCTCCTAGCACGTAGTCTTTGTGATAGAGAAGCCCATCAACCGTAAATATTCCCGCCTTGCCCCTTTTTGCACCTTGCCAGGCCTGACGCAAGGAATCGTCGTTCCGCTGTTCATCACGGAACTTCTGCGCGTCGCTGCTTTGTATCGGCTCAGCTTCGCGCCTCGCTCCGCACTTCTACCGCTTCTGACGGAGTTGCTACGTTACTGGCGGTATTTTCCGGCTCCGCTCTCTCAGGCGTCTCCGGTCCACCGATTTCGCATCCCTTCAGCTTGTTTTGTTCCGTCACTGCTAGCACCCGGGCCTCGGTGTTGGCCTGGCATGCGTCAAGCAGTTGCTCCCATGTGTCACCCGATATTAAACAATCGGCGCACTTCAGCTCGTCTGTAAGAGCGCACATTATTTATGTCTGTTCCACTACATCCTGTATTGGTGATTTTTCGCCAACTAAAGCTAGAGGCAGCATTGCTAGCTTAGCACTCACTTTTTCGCCAAACGCTGACACCAGCTCTATGCTGCCGTGTGGTGTTACTAGCTCCTCCAGCACACTGCTTTCACGAATCACAGTGATATCGGCGCCGGTGTCAACAATAGCGTCAATTACCTTGCCGCTGCAGTCTAGTTTTACCTCCCTCAAGTTAATACGCAGAGAGAAGGAGTCATCCAGGGCTACTCTCGCTGCCAGCCTGTCTTCATTCGCGGGCCCTACTGATTTGATTTTATTCTCCTCGCGAAGAAGTGGGCAGTGCGCAGCGTAATGGCTGGAGTCACCGCACCGAAAACATTCGCCCCGTCGAGCTGACTTTTGAGCTGCCTTGGTTAATTTGCCCTTTGGTGGCTATTCTGCTCGAGGCTTAACGCTCCCTTGTGCATTGAGCGGTTTGTTCAGCTCACCTTTAGCCGCGCCCTTCTTTTCAATTGGTTTAAGGCCGCTGCCCCTCCTTTGTGCGCTACCCTCTCCCGCAGCCTCTTCGAAGGTCTGCAGAAGGCGAGCTAGCTCGTCAGCCTTAAACCATTTTTCGCCCTCTCGAAGCTTAACGTACTTATTGTCTTCTTCATTTAAGCCCGCCTTCAGCTGATCAGCCACGAGAAGCTCCAAAAGGTCATCAAAAGACTTCGCGCCGCGTGCGTCTACGTAAAAGTTCGCGTAGCTGCGCAGACGCGTCGTGAACGCTTTCCAAGTCTCACTTGCTCGTTTGGTAGCTGACTGGAACCGTCTTTGATATTCTTCTGCAGACAGCCTTAGCTCTTCCAGCACAATTTTCATCAGCACCTCGTAATCACGGTGTTGAGCCGGCGTGAGTCGCGTTGATAGGTACTGCACCCTCTCCGCAATAAATGGGAAAACAATCTGTCCCCAAAACTCTGTCAGCACTCCGTACGCCTCTAGCGAGCTCTATGGATTCGAACCAAATAGGTACTTCCGCACCAATGGGGAATTTCGGAATGGCACCTGCTAACAATTTAGTGTAATTCCTCAATACCATCCGGCTGCCTTGCGGTTCTCCTTCGCTCGCATCGTCAGGTGTGTGCCTTGCGGTGGGACCATAAAGTCGCGCGAGCTCAACTTTGAGTTCCAAGGCTTTGCGCCTCTCCTCCGCCATTTTCAGATTATATTCCATTTTCCTCTCAGAGAGACGTGTGTGGAACCCATCACTGTTGCCCTCGCCACCCTCGCTATCGACCTCCGCGGTGTCAAGTCGGTCGAGGTCTAGCTCAGAAAACTCATCCGCACTGTCCTCCCCACCTGCGCTGTTTCTGCCTTCAGCGTTTCAAGACATTTTGTAAGGGTTCAAGTGGGCAAATCTCGTCTGCATATAAAACCACTGAGTCGAGTAACCCTGCGTTCACCCGAACATAAACAAGAGGACTCACTTGGATGAACCGGTATGAACTCAGTCGGTCGGAAGTCGCTCGCCGCCAAGTTCGCCGCTTTTCCGTCGCGATGGTGCTGGCTGCCTTCCGGTTGACTTCTCCCCTGTTGCCCGTGTCGTCTTCTTCGGACCGTGGCTGTAGTTTGACGTGCCTCGCCGATTCCGGTGACGACCTTCTCGCAGTTACCCTCAGCACGTACACCGCCGTTGGTGTCCTACGCGTGAAGGTGCTTGCTATCGTCTTCCACTTGTTGTCTTCCGAGTCTTCTCCTATGCATTTCTTCGTGCTGTCGACTGCGCCACTAAAGGGTGGTTCTTTTACTTCTTGTACAGAGAGGTTGCTCCTCCGTTCTTCTTTCTTCCAACGGAGTACTGAGTTACTGAGTCAGTTGGAAAGGACTTGTAGGAAAGAGAGGGGACTCATTCCGAACACTGAGATATATATATATATATATATATATATATATATATACACAGCCGACTATTTGCAATGAGTATGTACATGACAGCATGATGTCTCACCAGCCGCCCCGTGGACCCACTCCACGGCTACTCGAGAGCACGGTCTGCGTGCCTGGCTCTGGTCGAGACCAAAATTTCTGTGTCGCGATGGCGGCAGAGCATCGCGCGCCCCGCGCTCTCTCCCCACGCGAAAAGAAAAAAAAAGCATCAAGTTGAATTGTTCCCAAGCCGCGAGCAGGAGGAGTCTCGACAAACCAGGCAGGTTCACAACGTGTGTTTTTGCTCTCTCCCTAAAAACCCCGGCCTCGGTGCCATACCCGGCTTGAGAACGCGGCGACGAACGCCCACCCGCAACAGGGACCGCGACGCCCCCCTCGGGGCAGGTAAGATGCCGCTAAACTTCCCTAGATGTGGCTAGCAAATGGGCGCGCAGACACCGGGCGTTGTCCGTACCGCGCCACGCCGTGTTGCACCGGCCCTGTCGAAGAAGGGATGCCTTCACTAACCGCAAGCGCGCCCTCCGCGAGCTTAACTCTTTCAAGAAAGCCGCGAGGCACGAATGTTGCCTTTCCTTCTCCCCACAACAGACCTGTGGGCGATCCGCACTCGTCCACGGAGGATCCTCTCTTCCCGCAAGCCGCGCCCGGGCGGAAACGCGATCTCCAACTGATAGGGAGGCCTCTCGTTCACTTTGGTAAGAAAAAGAACACGGAAAGGAGCTTACAACGAACGCCGTCCAGGCTGACGACCGCGATGCTGTCGCCGCGCCGCTCGTAGAGCGGCTTTTTCAGTCGTTATTACGGCGCCGGTTAAAATGGAAAGAGGCGATTGAATGGCGCCAACCTTACAACCTGGTTCAAACCATCAATCAGATGATAGCTAAATGAGCTATTACCAACCTCTCCGTGTAGCCTTCACAGGTAATGAGAAAGCATTTGACAGTCGCAGCATCCGCAGTCATGCAGGTATTGCGTAACCGGAGTTTAGAAGAGGCATACATATTAAAGTTCTGGAAAATATCTATCAGAACTGCACAGCGACCCTAGATCTTCACAGGAAAAGCGATAAGAAGACAATCAGATAGGATGTCAGACAAGGAAACACGATCTCTACAGTGCTATTCACCGCGTATCTACAGCACGTTTTTATCATCATCATCGTCAGCCTGACTACACCCACTGCAGGGCAAAGGCCTCTCCCATGTCTCTCCAATTAACCCTGTCCTTTGCTAGTTGCCGCCACTGTATCCCCGCAAACTTCTTAATCTCATCCGCCCACCTAACTTTCTGCCGTCCCCTGCTACGTTTGCTTTCTCTTGGAATCCACTCCGTTACCCTTAAGGACCAGCGGTTATCTTGCCTTCGCATTACATGCCCTGCCCAAGCCCATTTCTTCCTCTTGATTTCAACTAGGATGTCATTAACCCGCGTTTGTTCCCTCACCCACTCCGCCCTCTTCCGATCTCTTAACGTTACACCTAACATTTTCCTTTCCATAGCTCGCTGCGTTGTTCTTAAGCTGAACCCTGTGGGGTTACTGGCACGGTTCGGACCCTGAGCTCAGGGCCAACGCCACTCCGCTAGCTCGACCACACCTGTGGCCGCGAAGAACACACCTCCGAGGAATAAGCCCGCAGGCAAGGGCTTTAATTGGGATCTCCCAATGTCTTTCCTCGGTCGCGCGCAGGCAGCAGCGGCAGGCAACAGGCACAGGACAGAGACAGGCACAGAGCAGTTCAGGTCACCTGGGCCGCCGCTGGTGTCGCATCCGCTCTCTCTCAAGGCTCGCTGTCAACTCTCCATCAGACTGTCCCGTGCGCGCGGCCCGCGCGGCCTCCGAAACCGAGAGGGGTGGGTAAGGAGGGCTGCCCACGTATCGACGCGTAGTCGCGGGCGCCTCCCCTCCGCTGCTGTGCCCAGTCGGGGGCCGCCAGAGGAAGAGGCGCGGTAGGCCACGAGAGAGAGAAGGGTGCATCCGGCGGGCGAGGGGCAACATGGATCCCCACACCCTCCCTCTCTCAATAGTGACCTCCACCCGCTGAAGCGAACTCGGCGGATCAGCAGGTCCATGCCGCCTTTCCGGAGACTGGGCCCCGGGATGGTAGCTCTGCGCCTGGGGCGCGGGCCAGACCAGGATGGCGCCCGCGAAAGCCGGCCTGCTCCGCATTCAGGCCGCCCATCGTCAGCTCGCCCCGCGCTGTTCCGGAACCGCCGCCGATGCCCCGTGCGATGGTGTGGGGGCGAAGTTCGGCGGCTCGATCCCCGGCCGCGCGCCGCACTCCGCGCCGTCGTTGAAGCCAGGGCAGTAAATCAGGGCAGCCGGTGGGGGCCCGGTTCCTCCGAGCGGGCGTCTTGCAGTGCTCCGGGTACAGGAACTACACCGGCTTGTGTATCCACACAGGCAGAGTGGGCACGAGACCTCTCGCACCAGGCTTTGCCGTGATCGGCATGGGTCACATTCGGCGATCTCGCCCGGTTCAGATATTGTGACGTCGGGGGCAAGGATCTCCTTGCATGAGGTCCACCGTGCGCGATCTCGCGCGTCTGGCGTTCCTTCGCCGTTTGCTCGGTCTCGAGCTGTTTTGGCAACCGACGCCGCCGTGTGCGTGATCTCACGTTTTCGGCATTCTCCCGTTCCCCAAGCGAGCTCGCTGGCTTCGGGTATCATAGCGATGCCTGTAGAGATCTCTCTGGGCTTCGCTCGCCTCTGCACAATCTTGCGCGGGTGGCGTTTCTGCTTCCACAGCAACCTCCCTCTGGAAGTACTGTTTCAGCTCTCCCACGTGAATGGGTCCGCTGATTCGGCCCGATCTCGGGTCTTTCAGCCGGTAGTTTAGCCGCGAAAGCTTCTCAGCGATCAGGAAGGGTCCCACCCATTTGGGCGCTAGACTCGCCGCGAAACCTGCGGTTGCATCGCTGAGTGCGCGATTGCGCTTGAGAACGAGGTCTCCCATCTCAAAGTCCACGTCTCTGTGTGCGCGATCATAAGTGGCCTTTTGACTTGCCCTGGCCTTCGCGCGGCGTCCGTTCGCCTCCTTAATGGCATTTGCCAAACGCTCGCGCAATCGCCTTGCGTAGTCGTCAACATCTGCCGTGACTTCGCGGACACTCTCCGACCCTTCCATGAGAAGTGTGTCCATAGGCGTGTTCAGCTCTCTGCCAAACATGAGAAAAGCCGGCGTGAAGCCGGTCGAGCGATTTGTGCTCGTGCGCAGAGCGAAGGAGATGGCGTCCAAGTGCTCGTCCCAATCATTGTGCGATCTCGCATATGCGCCCAGGAGCGGCTTGATATCTCGATTTCGGCGCTCGCTCACATTGGACTGGGGATGGTAGCACGTGGTTTTCTGCTGCCGGACACCCATTGCTGCACACGTATCACGGAAAACTTTCGATGTGAAATACGTGGCATTGTCAGTGATCAGCCGCTTTGGGAAGCCGTAGCGGCAAAACACTTCACACAGCTTTGCCAGGATCTCCCGGGCAGTCGCTTTTCGCAGCGGGTACAATTCAGCGATCCCACTGAAGTGACACGTGACTACCAGCACGTATTTGTACCCTCGTTTGCTGCGCGGCACCGGCCCCATCAAATCGCACGCCAGGATCTCCCAGGGCTTGGTGCTTAGGATGGGTTGGAGTAAGCCAGGTGGCTTTCCACCTCTAGGCTTTCTCTCTTGGCAGACGTGGCATGTTCGTACATATCTACATACGTCAGCCTTCATTCCCGGCCAGGTAGCAAACCGACAAAGCTTCTGCCATGTCTTTGGAGCGCTCCCGTGATCGTCTGCGTCGTGATAGTGCCGCATAGCGGCGCGCCGCAGTTTGCGCGGAATAACGGCTTTGAAACTCTCATCCGAGGCCTCTTTGCCTGGCACGTATTTTAGCAAAGCTCCATCACGGTCCAGTAGGAAGTTCTCCAACTCGCCGCAATACCAGCGACACTAGAGTTAGCGCCAACCACACTACCAGTGGCTTCACAGCGCAATTTGGCCTGACTCGTCGGAGTGTCTGTCTCTTCACTAAGACTATTGATCAACTCCTGACAGAATGAGTCTTCCTGCTGAGCCCTGACAAGCTCTTCTCTGCTGAACGCAACCTCGAGAGGGATCCCCGCTCCAACGAGGTGCACGTGCTCTCGGGGCTTCGAAAACGGGGCACTCCCCGCAACGAGCTCCTTCCGCAGAGGGGGAGACAGCTGCCACTCTGCCTCCTCCTCGTCCTGGCCGGCCGGTTGGGTGTCAGTGACCGGCGCCCGTGACAGCGCATCGGCGACTACATTTGCAGTGCCTTTGCGGTAACGCACTTCGAACTCGAAGCGTTGCAGTGTCATGGCCCATCGCGCAAGCCTCCCGCTGGGCTCACGCAGGCGTTTCAGCCAGGTTAAGGCCATATGGTCGGTCTCGACCGTGAACTTTGTTCCCTCTACGTACATCTCGAACCTTCGAAGTGCGTAGATGATGGCCAGGCATTCCTTTTCTGTCGCTGAGTAATTGCGTTCTGCCGGCGTCAGGGCGCGGCTCGCAAATGCCACAGGTAGGAGTTCATGCCCCTCCATCTGAAGGAGTACTGCTCCCACCCCGATATCACAGGCATCTGTCTGGATAACAAATGGGCGGTTCAGGTCGGGCAGCTTCAAAGCCGCCGTCTCAGCGATAGCGTGCGAGAGCTGATGAAAGCTCTTTTCCTGCTCGTCTCCCCATATCCACGGAGAAGACTTTCTTAGCAATCTTGCCAAGGGCGCTTGCAGTCGCACACAGGAATGAAATGGCGATAGTATCCCACCATGCCAAGATAACGGCGAACACCGCTCACATCTTTAGGCGCAGGAAACTCCAGGATCCCCCGAAGCTTCTCTGGATCAGGAGACACCTGTCCCCGTTTTACTCGATATCCAAGCAAGCTCACCTGAGCCTGGCAGATTTGCACCTTTGCGGGATTGAGCGTGATGCCAGCCGCCCTGAGATTTCCCAGGACATCTCTCAGGTGATCGAGGTGCTCCTCGAAAGTTTGAGAGTAGACGATCACATCGTCCAGGTATGCGAGAGCGTGATGCCATCTGGCGTCTCCGAGTACACGGTCCATCAGCCTTTGGAATGTGCTCGGAGCTCCGGACAAACCGAAAGGCATTCTCGTGAAGTGAAACAGACCTCTGTGACACGTGAAGGCCGTTTTGCACTCATCGCCCGGTCGCATTTCGACCTGCAGGTACCCCTTACTTGCGTCAAGAATCGAGAAGAACTTAGCGCCGCCGAGATTTGAGACGATCTCGTCTATTCTCGGGAAAGGGTACGTATCTTTCTTTGTGACCGCATTCAGCCGCCGATAGTCAACGCACAAGCGCCACGTGCGATCTTTCTTCGGCACAAGAACCACTGGGAACCCCCAGGGACTGGAGGAGCGGCATATGAGACCAGCATCGAGCAACTCCTGGAGCGCCTCGTCGATAGCTTGCCGTCTGGCAGCACTGACGGGCCTTGGGTTACATTTCCAGGGCAGCGCGTCACTCGTATCTATGCGGTGCTGCACCAAACTAGTGCATCCCGGCTGGTCCGTGAATATCTCGTCAAAGTCATCCAACAACGACAAGAGGCGGTCACGTTCGAGCTGTGTCAGCGCACCGGCATCTGCCAGTAAGTTGTGCATTTTCGCCCCCGATCTCGGAGGAAAACGGTGCTGACAGGCCGCCGCTGCCGATCTCGGCATTGGGCGGGGAATCCCGCTGTCTCTTAGCTCGCCGACATCTGTCGGTACAGCCTGCCTTCCCTGCTCCGACCTCAGAGAGGGCGCATTGAAGCGGGCCGCTGGTGCCGATCCCGGCAGTTGGCGGTGCGGGCTTTGCTCGTGGGAGGTATTTCGCTCCTCCGCGGGCGTGTCGGCCGTGCGTTCTGACAACGATCTCGTTGCAGTCGGCGGGTCGACAAAGGGCCTCAGTGGGGCGCACGGGTTCTCCCGATATCCGCCACGGGCGATGTCTACAACCAGTCCAGTTTTCGCCAAGAACTCTCGGCCTAGAATAACTGGCACTGTGAGACCAGGCAGGTGAACGAAACGCATTCTGCGCACACGCTGATCCCAGCGCACTGCGAGGCGAACGTCACCGCAGGACCGCACTTCTCCGCTAGCTAGCTGGAGTGGCGTCCTTCGCTGTCGCAACCGACCGGATCTCCGCCGGAGCTGGGAAACGACCTCGTCTCCTATTAGCGAGATGCTTGCCCCCGTGTCCAGCAACGCCTTAAAGGTTCTCCCCGCAACTGCGAGGTCCATGAAAGGAGCAGGCGTGTTAGTTGGTTCTCCAACTTTGAATGCGGACGTGACGGGGATGGGCTCCCGAGCGTTGGTAGCCCCCGCCGGTGCTGCTACCGGCGGCCTGCCTCGTTTCCCGATCTCGAGGGGCAGTTTCTGGCTATGTGACCACTCTGGCCACAATTAAAGCAGCGCACAGATCTCCATGCTTCTCGCTGCGACGCTCGGGGGGTCTCAGTGGCACCTCGGCCATCCAGCCGTACACGGATCTCCGTGGGTGCTTTCTGAGCAGGCGTGGGCTTTTGTGGCGGTACCCCGCAGATCTCCGGGGGTTGTGTATCAGCACTCCGCAGCCCGTACCTGTAGGGATCCAGAGCACGATCCGATATTTCGAACGGCATCCGCTCGTTCGTGAACGCACCTGCCATGGGAGTGATCTCACCCCTTACCGCTGCAACGCCGCTCCAGGCACACCTAGGCTCGAGGCACTCCTCAGCCGGCGGTGGGGGCCGGTATTTACGGGCCGCTGAAATTTGAGCCTGGACTCGGCGCGCTTCAATGGCAAGCTCGTTCAAATCGCTGCATCTGCAGCCCCTCAAGTAGAGGAAAAATGTCGGATGGCTCTGCCGGATGACACGTTCCACTCGCTCCGAACTCGGAGCTCCTGGGTCTGCATATTCATGCAGCTCTTGCATCGCTCGTACGAACTCGACAAGCGATTCATCCGGGGCTTGTGTCCGCAGCTCGAGCTCTCGTCGCATACGCAGCTTGTAATCGTATGGAAGGAACTCCTCCCTGAACAAGCTACGAAAATCAGCCATGTTGCCTGCTGTGTGGCCAACCAACTGGTACCACCGGGCGGCTTGATCAACGAGTGCGACGGGGAGAACTCGTCTCAGAATCTCGCCCTCGCTCAGGTCACTCGCTAGCTCGTACCGGCGCAGGGCCAGCAGAAAGTCATTCGCACTTTGCTTGTCGCTGTAGCCACTGTAATTCGGTATCGGCACTCCGATCCGAAGGCCGGGCGAGCGCGCTAATTGCAACATCTGCTGCAAAGCGTTTGCGAGGACGTTTGCGATGTTCTCTCCTTCCGCCGGACACACTGCGCGCTCTTCAGCCACCTGGCTGGGTGCGCGTCCCACATTTGCGGGCGTAGTTAGAGCGGGGCCAACTGGCCAGCTTTTGTCTGAGGCGGGAAAAGGGTTGCCTTCGCCAACTGGCGGTGGCTTGTAGTGGCGCTCGGGACCTCCCGGAGCAAGGTGCGCTGCGTCACCCTCTGCCATCTGGCGGGGAGCGCTGCCCGCATCTGCGGGCGTCGACGCAGTTAGACCACCTGGTCTGAATGCGTGCGCAGGAGTTGAAAGGAGCGAGTAGCCGACGCCAACTGGCAATGGCTCTACGAGCAGTCCAGGATCTCCTGGGTAGAAACTCGGTTTGCGAACCGCATCTGCGGACGCGCCTGAGACGTAGCGGAGCGTTTGGAAGCCACT
The DNA here is from genome assembly GCF_055824585.1 of Amblyomma mixtum. Classification (NCBI taxonomy): domain Eukaryota; kingdom Metazoa; phylum Arthropoda; class Arachnida; order Ixodida; family Ixodidae; genus Amblyomma; species Amblyomma mixtum. The sequence goes on from NC_143015.1 coordinate 37,130,898, forward strand.
GACACCTGACTTTGGCTTTCCTTGCTGGCCGGGATCTCCCGGTGCGTAACCAGTTGCGCGACCCGCACCTGCGGGAGCGCCTGGGGACACGTTCAGCAGAACGGAACTCCTGTAGCCACAGCCATCTGGCTGCTCCAGCTCGGAGTATTCACCAGGAACTCCTGGCGCAATATTTCGGACGCCAGCCGCGCCTGCGGCTTCATGCATAGCGCCCGACGGACCTTGCGCTACCGCATCCGCGGTCGGTTTAGATGTGGCCACGGAAACGATGCTCGAGATCTCCCGTGCTTCGCCGCATACATCAGCCAACATCATTAGGTCCGGCAGCCCGTAGCGCGGGCTGGTCATGCTGTTCTTCGTGAGCTAGCACCCCACCTGGAACTCCAGAGGGGCCCCACGTTGGTGCGCCAAAATGTGGGGTTACTGGCACGGTTCGGACCCTGAACTCAGGGCCAACGCCACTCCGCTAGCTCGACCACACCTGTGGCCGCGAAGAACACACCTCCGAGGAATAAGCCCGCAGGCAGAACCTTTAATTGGGATCTCCCAATGTCTTTCCTCGGTCGCGCGCAGGCAGCAGCGGCAGGCAACAGGCACAGGAGACAGGCACAGAGCAGTTCGGGTCACCTGGGCCGCCGCTGATGTCGCGTCCGCTCTCTCTCAAGGCTCGCTGTCAACTCTGCATCAGACTGTCCCGTGCGCGCGGCCCGCTCGGCCGCCGAAACCGAGAGGGGTGGGTAAGGAGGGCTGCCCACGTGACGACGCGTAGTCGCGGGCGCCTCCTCTCCGCTCCCTCCACCGCTGCTCCTAGTCGAGGCCCATGTCGGGGGCCGCCAGAGGAAGAGCCGCGGTAGGCCACGAGAGAGAGAAGGGTGCATCCGGCGGGCGAGGGGCAACGTGGATCCCCACAACCCTCTTTGTTAGCCTCCACGTTTCTGCCCCATAGGTGAGTACCGGTAGGATACAGCTGTTATATACTTTTCTCTTCATGGATATTGGTAAGCTACCATTCATGACCTGAGAGAACCTGCCATACGCGCTCCACCCCATTCTTATTCTTCTAGTTATTTCCCTCTCATGATCCGGATCTGCGGTCACTACCTGCCCTAAGTAGACATATTCTCTTACTACTTCTAGCACCTCGCTACCAATTGCGAACTGCTGTTCCCTTGCAAGGCTATTGAACATTACTTTGGTTTTCTGCATGTTAATTCTTAGCCCCACCGTTCTACTCTGCCTGTCTAGCTGATTGATGATGCTTTGCAGTTCTTGTCCTGAGTGGCTTAGCAAGGCAATGTCATCAGCGAATCGCAAATTACTCAGGTATTCTCCATTAACTCTTATCCCCAACTCTTCCCATTCCAGTCCCCGGAATACCTCCTGTAAGCAGGCAGTGAAGAGCATTGGCGAGATCGTGTCTCCCTGCCTGACACCTTTCCGTATTGGAATTTTATTGCTGACTTTATGGAGAACTATAGTAGCTGTGCAATCTTTATAAATATCTTCCAATATTTTCACATAGCACTCTTCCACACCCTGATTCCGCAATGCCTGCATGACAGCTGAGGTTTCCACTGAGTCGAATGCTTTCTCGTAATCAATGAAGGCTATATATAGGGGTTGGTTATATTCTGCGCATTTCTCTATCACCTGATTGATAGTGTGAATGTGGTCTATTGTCGAGTATCCTTTACGAAAGCCTGCCTGATCATTTCGTTGACTAAAGTCCAAGGTTGTCCTGATTCTATTAGCGATTACCTTAGTAAATACCTTGTAGGCAACGGACAATAAGCTGATCGGTCTGTAATTCTTCAAGTCCTTGACGTCTCCTTTCTTATGAATTAAGATAATGTTAGCGTTCTTCCAAGCTTCTGGTACTCCCGAGGTCACAAGGCATTGCGTATACAGGGTGGCTAGTTTTTGTAGCACAATCTCTCCTCCGTCCTTCAACAAATCTGCTGTTACCTGATCCTCACCAGCTGCTTTCCCTCTTTGCATTGCTCCTAAGGCTTTCTTTTCTTCCTCCTTCGTTACTGGCGGGATGTCCCATTGCTGTGCTCGACTGCCTCCCTCAGTAACTTGATGATTACATTCGCTACTGTTTAGATTTGTGTAGAACTCTTCGGCTAATTCAACTATCTTATCCATATTGCTGATGACATTGCCCTGTTTGTCTTTTAGCGCATACATCTGGTTTTTACCTATGCCCAGTTTTCTCCTCACTGATTTTAGGCTACCTCCATTCCTTAGAGCATGCTCGATTTTCTCCATGTTAAACTTTCTTATGTCGGCTACCTTGCGCTTATTTATTAACTTAGATAGCTCTGCTAGTTCTATCCTGTCTGTGGAGTTAGACGTCCTCATGCTTTGACGTTTCTCAATCAGATCTTTAGTCTCCTGAGATAGCTTGTTGGTATCCTGTAGAACCATCCTACCACCTACTTCTGCGGCGCACTCTGTAACGATAGCTGTAAGATTATCATTCATTGTTTCAACACTACGGTCGTCTTCTTCAGTTAAAGCGGAAAATCTGTTTTGCAGCGACATTCTGAATTCCTCTACCTGCCCTCTTAATGCTAACTCGTTAATAGCCTTTCGATTCACCAGTTTCCTCCGTTCCCTCTTCAAATCTAAGCTAATACGAGACCTTACCATTCTGTGGTCGCTGCAGCGGACCTTACCGAGGACATCCACATCCTCTACGATGCCAGGGTGTGCACACAGTATGAAGTCTATTTCATTTTTAGTCTCACCATTGGGGCTCTTCCACGTCCACTTCCTGTTTGCTCGTTTGCGGAAGAAGGTATTCATAATCCGTAAATTATTTCTATCTGCGAACTCTACTAATAACTCTCCCCTACTGTTCCTAGAACCTATGCCATACTCACCTACCGCCTTGTCTCCAGCCTTAAACACCTTCCGAGGAGAGCACATCAGCTCGCTCTATAACTGCGGTGTGTTGTCACGGCAGCCTGAGCCAAATAATACACTTCTACACGCAGTAGAGGACTCACAATCACGCGCTAAAGTTCGTGAGCACTTTCCAGCGAATTTTTCATGCTCGCACCCTCCTCCGTCTCTCGCATCTGCGTGTACAAGTTGAGAGGTGGCTATTGGTTAGATTCCTTCAGGCGTCAGGCAGGTACCATGGCCCCGACCAATAAGCCGAGTAGCTCCGGTGCGTCAGGAAGCTCCGCTTCTAGAGGTGGGGCTGCGGAGCTGCACTGGCATCCAGCGTGTACAAAGTGTCGAGAGGAGAAGGAAAGAGACGATGACGCTGCAATTCATATTTTGATTATAGATAACTGAGCTTCAAAGCGCATTAAAAAAAATTCTCCCTGGAGAGTATTCATGAAGCAGCGTGCTTTAAAATCCCAGGCATACCATAAAGAGCCCTTTTCAGAGCCCCTTTAAACACTGTATCGAGGAACAGTTGGGGAAAAAAAATCTAATTCAAAAAGATGGAGGACGCTTAAGCTTCGCGTTTAAAGGGGTTGTGAAATGTTTTCCGAAAATTTTGAACGACGTGTGTATTTGGAATTCTGACCCTTCATTCTATAGTATACCTTGGTTCGTTTCTTCGTCTGGGTTGAGTGAATAGCGAAAAAAACTAAATTTTGGTTTCCCAGCGCGCGTCCCCCTCAACTCACAGCAAACTTCATCTTAAGAAGCCAATCAGAGGCTTCTGTCGTCAACAAAGCATGGCGGCTTAGCGAGGCCTGTTGAGCCATAGCTGACCGAGGTCACAGCACGCATATTGACTCGAATGTGGCACCGTCGTCTGCTCAGAATGGAGTCTGCTAGCTGTCAAGCTGACACATGTGCGAAAACTTGGCCGGCGCGCCGCACCAGTCGCAGCTTGCGAACTGCCGCCTACCGCAAGCAGGGACACGGAGCGGCAAGCATCTTTGCGCCGCTAGACTCATGCCCGGCCCACATCCGGTGTAACACTTTGCCACCGCACACCAGCGCCTGCGCGCTGCTTGACTACTGAAGTTCGCACCAGAAAAGACAAAATAGCGATGTTATCAGAAAGACTGCCGGCTGTACTCGGGAGGCGACAATGCATGCCTGCCCACGTAGCGCGCTTTCGGCAACGGCGCTGGACGCGGGCTCGCCGGGCGACGAACTGCACTGCTCTCTGGCAGCCCTGGTCGTCGCTAGGCCTGTTTCGCATCGAAGCCGCGGTGGACAGCGCTTCGGAAGTAGCCTGGGTTATAATAAAATGCCTGCTTTTGGCATCGCTTTACTGTCTACAGCATCGTCTCACAACAAAAATTATGGTAGAGAGAGGGTGTGGTAGATGGTCCTTGGCGATCACAAAATGAACAAGGGAGGGGAAAACCTGAGGTTGCTTGAGCCAATGTTTCGACAAGAGGACTTGTCTTCGTCTTTCCAGACGAAGACAAGTCCTCTTGTCGAAACTTTGGCTCAAGCAACCTGAGGTTTTCCCCTTCCTTGTTCATTTTGTGATCAACAAAAATTATGGTCAGTTTTGCGGTGCGGTCGGCAGCGGAGCTAGCGGACGCCAGGCGCGCAAGCCGGAGCGCAACGGCCGGGCAGCGGCAGCTGAGCGGGGGTTGTGGCAAGAAATTTGCTTGTATTACAGTTGCTGCTTCTACCAGCAACTCGGCATTGTTCAACTATCCTCAAAAATGATCTATTTTCCACATTTCTTGCTCCCACAGTTTATTATTTACGTGAAGAAAAATCTTTGGCTCATTTTTGTGACGCCATCGGACGGGATCCAGGCTTGCCGGCCGGCCTGCAGGCTCGATGTATTTCACATTCGCACCAGAAAAGACAAAACAGCCACGCTATCAGAACGGCTGCCTTTTATATTCGAGCGGTGGCAGCATGCCGAGCTATGGGCAACTACGCCGCCTGCGGGCGCGCCGGGCGATGAACTGCGAGGCTCGCCGGCGGCCCTGGTCGTCGCTAAGCCTACCTGATTTCGCATCGGTACTATCGATACCGCAGCTGAGGGGGCTTCGGAACTGGTCAGCGCTGTAAAAGGTACTACCCTCGTCACCCCTTTTACTGTGAACCTGTCCCATAATAAAATAAAAATATCCTCGATTTCCGCGACGCCTTCAACAGCGGAGCTAGCAAGTGCCAGCTATGCGAGCGGCGACCAGGCAGCAAATAAAGCGGTCATGGGATGAAATTTGCTTGTATCGCCGGATTGAATACTGCCAGCAACTCGGCATCAGCCAAGGACCCCAGGGCTTGTTATGAACATGAACAAATAATACTAGCGTGTTTTTCTGACGCCGGCGGCCGGCATCCAGGCTGACAGGCCGGCCCCGAGAAGCGCGCCTCCACGTCATTATGACGATGGCGCTCTGTGCGCTCGCATTCTGCCCCTTGTCAGTGCGACGCGCCGCGTGCGGCCTGTCATTGACATCGGTTGGGCGCAGGCGGCTAGCTGCTGTCAGTCGTTGTTACGCCGTTCGCAACGGCACGTCGCGCGCCCGGCAAGTAGCAGTCATGCCGACAGCCCGCGACACCTCTGCCCGCGGGAGCCCCGATCGTGAACCTCCGAACCCGGTCGTGGACACGAGTCTTCATATCTATCGCAAGGGGTGGGTTCACTCGCAGCCCCATCTGCAAATTATGCCTAACCCTCTTCACGCTTCTGGAATATATTTTTCTGCAGCAAAGAACAGCGCGGAACCGATGCGCGCCGCGATAGCTGACTCGTTCGTATCGAGTTCATGTAAACAGAGAGTCGTCGAGATGGGCTGACCTTGCTCAGCTCGATTCTGTGACTCAAAGCACCGCTGTCAAGGAACACCACCTACCCAGATAGGTTCACGTAAGCAAGGCTATATCGAGCCACTGATACTGAAGCCACGGAGGATGGAGAGCAGAACCGAAACCGAACTGGTCTAAGGTCAGTGATTGATGTATGACCACGCGCTGCAGCTTAACGGAGTGCCATTACGCGTGCAAATAATTGAAACATCTTGTTTCACTTTCTGAAATTTTTATAAAGCTATTATTTTAGGGCAAACGAAACTTTACGGTATCTCTACGTTTCTGAAGATCTTAAAATGACGTAGTCGAGTAGTGCGTGGGCCGGCCGATGGCGCCGCATGATCGTTTCATGAGCACAAAAAGGCAGCGATTTCGAACGGGCTTTATTAAATGCAGACTCAATATTGAGTCGAAATATTTCAGAATCACCATGTCTAATGTTTATGGAAGCAGTAAAAATTAAAGCCGAGCAGCTTCATTTTCTTTTCACAACGCCTTTAACAGTGGAACGCAACAGAATGTCGCAGCTTGCCAGGGAGTCCGCGGAACGCCATCGCCCGTTCGGCGCGGCGCCTTGCCCATTGGACAGATCTCTCGGAGTCTCTAGGAGGCCTCTCAACAAACCCGATGCCATGAACGCCAGCATAGCTTCCGCGCCGAAGGATCGGGCAGTGAGCCGCAAGCTCCGTGGTGAACGCGCCTTGGATGTGCGGTGCATTGTTTTCGCTGGTTTCGCTGCGAAGAGTGCTTTGTTCGCCACTCACTGCTTGATTCCTGCGTCCCCGCACGGCCCCACAGCGGCCTAAGGAGACCAGCGGGAGGCGTTAGATTTACTGTATATGCTACCAAAGGTAGCAGAGCTGCGCGTAACTCCGCCATCTTGCCTGCCAAGCAACCGAAGTTATGCAGCGAAGCCGCACTCCGTTTATTCAGGCAACATGCCTAGCGCATCACCGATCGACCGTGGGCGCTTTTCCGAGGTTTGGAAACCACTTTTTCGCTTGATCGCAAACAAAGAGCATCGAAACAGATGACTGCGTAACCCATTAAAAAAATATGGTCAAGAAAAATCGCTGCTTTTTCTAGCACGCGCCATCAGCTGCGGCAGCATCCGATTCCCACAGTCGCCTTCCCCGAACTGTTTACCTGATAACTTAAGGGCAAACTCAGTATTCTGAATGCGCCGCACAAATGCTGCATTCATTCATCTTTGCAGGAACATCGCCGCACGTGCGTTAAAAAAACCTGTTCATAATCCCATTTATTGAATCCGAAACTCCTGCAAAAAGCTGAGCCGGAACTAAAGCACAGTATAACATCGAGAATACAGTTTACTCGAAACTGAATGAACTTTAGCGTCTGAACTAAACAATCAGGTGCCTAAACATGTTTTTACTCGCTTAAAAAATGTTTGCAATTACAATCAGATCCCTAAGCATGTTTTCCCTCAAAATTGTTTGCCATTCAGGCTTTATGCCAAGAGGGATATATATGGAACGCAGAGTTCTATTTTAGCGTTTAAACAGCGTACACGAAAAAGCGCAGAGCCGCAAGTCTAGCCTGGTTTTGGTAAAGAAATCTCAATGCAACTAATATAGAAAAAAAAAACAAAAATGCGAGAGTTACGCACGTGAACAGCAGCGAACGTAAACAGCGGTTGGATAGTGGATACGCTTCGAACTTGGCCGGCTGTCAATCCAGTTCGCTGCCGCGGCGGCGTCGGGAATTACAAAAAGTGTCCCGAGCGTCACCTTCTCCGCAGTACACGGTTGCTTGGACACCACGTGAATGCGCTCTACCAATTGAGCCGCGAACGGCGTTTTGAAAACAGATGGGCAACTCTCCTACCTTTGGTAGCATGTACAATAACTCTAGGAGGCGCTGCCGCCGCGCACTATCTGTTGGGGCAGTGGCGCAAATTGCGAGGAGGAGGTTTTAGTGGGCGCCGTCTGATGGCGCTCCGTGCGTGCCAAGCGAAGAGGAAAAGTAGCGGAAACGTGCTTTGCTACTCGCTTAACTGCGACTTCTGTAATTTCCATGACCATAATTACTAATATAAACCACAGCACATGTGTTTAAAGCACCCTTCTAAGACAACACCGCATTTACTAGACGCACCTTTGTTCATTCCAAACCATCGAGCTGGCGTGGCAGAGTAGTTAGCGTGCTCGTCTCGCACTCCGGAGGCCCTGGTTCGAAATCCCAACTCGACCAATTTCCTACTCGGTTTGATTTATTTTTTTTATTTTATTAATGGGATTTCACGCTCACGGCGAACGCCGACTACGACACCGCCTTTTCTGCGACACGGTGCCCCTAACGCTATCGCGTTAATACCTTCGCAGTCTCCAACTTACTGGCGTTATTTCCTTCCGAAGTTCTCAGGAGACGAATTACAAACCACCAGAGGGGACCCTGACTAGTAATGCAGAGAGTTGGGTCTCTATATAGAATGAAGAATTGTAAAGATGTTGAAGAGGCTCGGAAGGTAACCACAAGTTTCAATAGGCAGGGAAGCACTGGAAGCTCACTTTCGTGCTCCCCAGAGAAGTCTCAGCTCCTTATTCTCCACCCAACCACCCGCGGATACCCCACCGCACCCATTGTCATTGAACTGCATGGCTCTCCCATCGCGGAGGTTCTGGGACTCCACATCCAGAACAATGGCAAAAACACCGTAACCCTCAAGAAGCACAAGAGGTGACAGGCGCGATATCGCAACTCATCCGCAGAGTTTCGGGCCACCACAGAGACATGAAGGAGAACGACCTATGCGTCTCATTCATGCCTTCGTCCTCAGCCGTTTCCTATACACAATTCCCTATCTCCGACTCACCAGACAGGAAGTGGCCGCCTTGAATGTCATGTTACGCACTGCGTTCAAGACGGCCCTACACCTGCCAGTTAGCAGTTCCACAGAACGGCTTCCACACCTGGGCCTCCACAACACAGTTGGGGAGCTTGTGGAAGCCCATCGCCAAGCGCAATACTTGCGACTCACCCAAACATCCACTGGTCGCCATATCCTGGAGTCTCTAGACATTCGTATCCCAGCAAATGACCCTACTCTCCTCCCCATCCCTCGGCGCCTCCACCGAGAACTTCTCATAAAACCTCTCCCTCTCAACATGCACCCCCAGCATCATGGGTCGCGCCGCCGAGCCCGAGCAAAGGCGCTCCACAAATACTACGGCTCCGAATCGGATGCCGTATGGGTGGACGCCTCACGCACGGGTGAGGAAGCGGAGGTGGCCGTCGCCAACTCCTCCCTACAGCCTCTTGCTACTGTCCTCCTCCCCTCGGTCACCTCCTCGGAGGCAGCCGAGGAGCAGCCATCGTCTACGCTCTTGCACACATGGAAGCACGCTACATAATATCGGACTCCAACACCACGATACTAAATTTCGCGCGCGGGTGAGTTCACGTCTCTGCGTTTAGCATACTCAGCTCGCCTGCTGGAGCTGGAGCGGATATGGGTGCCTGCGCACTCCGGGAATCCAGGTAACGAGGCCGCGAAGACGTTTGCCCGAGGTTCTTTAAACCGGGCGCCGTCGGCCTCCGATCTGGGATTAACGCGGGATCGCATGCACTCCTTCGGCGATCTGACGCAGGCCTTTCGGGCCGCGCGCCTGCTCTACCCCTCACCCCACCCCTCCCTAGACAACTACCACCAGACGCTCTGGCGACGCCTCCAGACGCGCACTCTCCAGTCCCCCTATCGGCAATCCCGATATTAGTCCACTAGCCCTTCCTGTACCCTCTGCCAGAATACCTCCGCTACCCTTTCCCACATCCTCTTCCTCTGCCTGGCGGACCCTCCCCCGCAGGGCCTGGATCACCTCACCACTTGGGAGGCATGGGAGACCCTGCAGCACTCCGCGGACCCGGCCAAACAGGCCCTCGCAACCAGGCGGGCTGCCGATGTCATGGTCCGCAGGAACATGAACGTTTGAGTGCAGTGCCGCCGTGCGGGGGCCCAGGGGTCTGCGAGCCCCAAACTCCTCTGCATGCAATAAAGGTTCTGTGATGTTGATGATGGTAAGCGAGCTCGTCACTTAGGTTAAATGGCGACCGCAGACCCGGGCCGCGAAAGTAAAATAACTGGGAGGAAATTAATAAAGTGAACTTTGGCAGGAACTCTCAGTGGATTAATACCAGCTTTTTCATTTCATTTCATTTCATTTTCTTACCTTAAAGGCCCCTTAAAAGGTGTGTTACATAAGGGGTGGCAAGAGTAAAAGCACAAATTCACAATGACAGGAAAGTTTTTACATTATCAGTGAAAAGACTTGGGCAAGTGATGATGGCAACGTTGTTTGGAAGGCCGTTCCAGTCTGCGGCTGCACGAGGAAAGAAGGAATTAGAAAAAGTGACGCTGCGTGATCGTGGACGGGCAACTTGTAGGTGATGGCTGGTGCGGTGACATATGCGTGCGGGTGGAAGAATATAAGGTGCGATGCGCATAGGGCTGTGGAAGAATTTGTGAAATAAAGACATGCTGGCAATGCGACGGCGGAGCAATAAGGGTGATAATCCGGATGCTGTTTTTAAGGACGAAACACTGATGTCATAAGAGTAGGATGAATGAATGAAACGAGCAGCGCGATTCTGAACAGATTCGAGGGCATTGATGAGATATGCTTGATGAGGATTCCAGATGGGCGACGCAAATTCTAGTTTGGACCTGACTAATGACTTGTAAGCTAATAACTTGACATGATGGGGAGCATGATGAAGATGGCGCTTTAGGAAACCTAATGTCTTGTTTGCTGACGATATTATATTAGTAACATGCAGGCTCCAAGAAAGATCGCTAGAAATAGTTATGCCTAGATACTTGTATGATTGAGTTATTCGAATCAAGGAATGCCATGATGTGGGTATAGATGACGTGTTACATGATTTTGCAGGGAATACTAGTTAGAGAGATGGGGCGGTAACTAAGCGGCGAGTTCTTGTTACCTGATTTGTAGACTGGAACGACCTTCCCATTTTTCCAGTCTATGGGCAGTTCCTGTGAAGAGTGACTGAGCGAATAACGAGCACAACAGAGATGAACATATATCTTTGGTATTAATCAGTATTTTAGCGTTGATATTGTCAATTCCAGCAGAGGATGATATTTTAATGTTTTCTATTAGTGACAAAAAATCCTGCAGAAGAAAATATAAGAGGAGGCATAGTACCTTGAATAATTGGGGGGTTTGGAGGAAATGTCGGCTTTGTTTCATTAGTAAACACGGATGAAAAGGCTGTGTTGAACATGTTGGCGCATTCAGTTTCAGAGACAGTTTCACCCGAAGCATCAATGAGGGAAACAGTGCGTGTGTGCTGGGGGTTAATGACTTGCCAGGACCTACGGGGGTTAGTTGACAACATTTTAGGCAGATCGGAGTTAAAAAAAGTGCGTTTGGCTTCTCGAATACTTGATAAATAAGTTTTTTCGGCTGCATAATATTTGTTCTAAGCGTTCTGACTAGGAAGCAACTTGGCTGATCGGAAAAGACGCTTCTTTTTATTTTCAAGACGTTTGAGTGTATTTTTGAACCATGGGTTTTAAGGGTTATTTCGTATATTTATGTTTGGAATAAACTTGTCGACCAAATCTTCGATTTTCCTCTTAAACAAGGACCAGTTATCATGGATGGATCTTTGATGAAAGCTGGATTGAAATACTGGTAAAAATGCGCGAAGTTCATTATTTATTGCTGTGTAGTTTCCTTTATCGTACAGTCGGATAGTTCGTTTAGAAGTTACGCGTAAGGACGGTTTAATCGTGAAGCCGGCATGTATGACGTGGTGATCGCTGACGCCTGGTAGATACGTGATGGAATGAACGCATTCAGGATTATCCGTTAATATTAGGTCCAGGATATTAGCGCAGTCTTCAGTTACACGGGTTGGTTCGGATATAGTTTGAACGAGGTTAAAATTAAGGCAGACGTCTAGAAATTCATTAGCATCCTTATTACCTGTAGCGGTTAGATTATGCCAGTCAATGCTCGGAAAATTGAAATCTCCGAATAGGAGAGCGCAGGTGTTAGGGTGCTTAGCTTTAATTTCATTCAATGCGTTATTAAGTTTTCGAGGGAAGTCTGGGTAGCTAGGAGGCCTGTAGCAAACGCCAATCACAACTGATTTAGGCGAAGCATGGCATAAAACCCATAATATTTCTATATCTGATGAAAGGTGAACAGCTGAGCATGATAGATCCCGAGCGGTTGCAATCAGTACCCCCCCCCCCCCTCCCCTTCGATCTGGGCTATCTTTGCGAAAAACACTAAAATTAGGCAAGTCAGCAAGGACCTCACTATCAGGAATGTCACTGTTTAGCCACGTTTCCGTCAAGACTAGTATGTTGCTAGCAGATGAAGTGACAGTATGGGAAATAATGTCGCGCTTTGAAATGAAACTCCGCACGTTAGTAAAGGTCGCTGACAATGAAAGTGCTTCTTGCTGTGCTTGCTTCGAACGATCTGTCGATAGGTGCTGAGATGGTTGCTATTTCACTTCTTTTACTGTTTGTGATGATTCATCGAATATGTAGCGTTTGGTACCAATATGTAATGTTTTGAAGCGCAAAGAGAACTTATCGGATACTGATCTGGCAAAGGCTACAAGATGTTTGCGGGCTTTACGAACGGGAAGGGAGAAGTCTTCGCCAATACTGTAGTTGGTGCCTTTAAGGTTATTTCTAAAAAGAGGATGCTTTCTTTAGTTTTCGATGAGGTGAATTTAACGATGATTGGCCTGGTGCGATCAGTTGAGTGGCGCCCGAGGCGGTGAGCAGGCTCGATTAGATTGGGTTCGATGGCAAAATCTAGTTGAGTGGAGCAATGACGAATGACTGTTTCTTCCGAGTCTGCATACGTTTCAGTGAAGTTAGTGTCAGGAATATTGTAAAATATGAGATTGTTACGGCGAGAGCGATTTTCTGCATCGTCCATACGTGCTTCAAGTTTGTCGATCTTGCAGATAAGTTTGGTGTTTAAGGTTTTCAGGGCGTCTACCTCAGAATGAAGAGTGGAAAGTGTGGCGTAGTGTGATTCCAGCGTGTCCATGCGCTTGTTTAAGTCGGTCAAGGTTGTTTCGGTAGTTTTTAGTTGATCTTTAATGTCCTGTAGATAAGAAATTAATGTAGCTTGCCCGGTAGTTAGTTTCTGGAGCTCGGAAAGTATGCAATCGTAACGGTCGGGGCCTGGGTTAGATTCGACATCGCCTGACGATAGTAAAAGAAAACGGAGAACACGTGAACACTCGGCAACAATACTACAGCAGCACTGAGGGCTCGGCAGCTGCATTAAAAAGTAGTTACTGGTTTTTTTAGCAAATAGGGAAAACTTGTTACTAACCTGCATTGCGAAAAGCAGAGGATTAGTAGTCTGTGCTGACACACAGCTACCGAGCCCACAGAGCGGCGGCGATGACAGCATGAGCTTTATATGCCCGATAAAATTATCAGATGTTGATGTTCCTGACGATGGGCCTGGCCACTGATGGTCCAGGATGACGTACTCTGGCGGCGATGAGGGCAGTTGATGGGGTAGCAATGGTGTAGTGTTTGTATCACGATAAGCAAACGGCCAACTCACGGCCACGTGCCGGTATTTGGGCACCGCCCCCTTGCCTGTCTGTATCTCGATATAAGCACATGCGTGTTGGTTTTCGCGGGCAGTCGTCGACCAGCTGGACGCGCGGTCTGACGGCCGGCTGACAATAAACCCGAGTTCTTGTTGTACCTCGGCTACAGTGTCGTTTCCCTTAGCAAGACACGACAACATTTTGGCGACGAGGATGGGATTCTGAAGCAGAACGATCACCGATCCCACGGGGACCGTGAAGACGGATATTCAGCCAAGCGTACAAGAAGGACAACGACGGAGCGACTCGGAAACAGCCAGGATGGTCACGATTGGGCAAGTGGAATCTTTCGATGAATCTCAGTCGGATTGGGAAACTTACGAAGAAAGGATTAATGCATTCCTTAGAGTAAATAAGATTCCAGACGAGAACAAAGTAGATGCCTTCCTGAGTATCGTGGGTCCGAAGACGTACAAGTTATTGAAGAGTTTGACTGCCCCGAACGCTCCTACTAGTCAGTCTTTGTCAGAACTGCAGAAAGCATTACGAGAGCATCTGTCACCCAAGCCATCGGTTATTGCGGAAAGAGCACGGTTTCACCGAAGAACGCAACAACAAACGGAGAGCATCGCGCAGTTCGTGGCAGGCCTCAAGCAATCTGCAGAAACATGCAACTTTGGAGCTAACTTAGAAGAAACTCTGAGACAGATTTGTATGTTGTATTGCTAGCGCTGGCATCCAGAAGAGGCTTTTTGTTGAGGATGCATCTCTGACCTTCAAAAAGGCGGTTGATAGCCTTATCAGTGGAGGCGGCTTCCAAGAACGTCACAGAGTGCCGACCTAGCAGTGCAACCCAGGAAGACCTTCAGAAGTTTTCTGCAGAAGAGTCCCTTGCACGGAACGGTTCACCATGCACGCGATGTGGCTTGCGTCATCGCAACCGGGCTTGCCGGTTCCGAACAGCGACTTGCTTTAAATGCCACCAAGTAGGGCATATTCAAAAAGTCTGCCGCTCCCAGCTGGAATCTGATTCGCACCCTTCGAAAGCGAGCGGGCAAGACGCACGAAAAGGAACCTACCGGAGGCAAAGCTTCGGCGTTTTCGAGACCGAGGAAGACATCGAGCCACTGTTGCAAGCAACGCTCGAGAAACCACGTCAAGAGCCGATACGCTTTACGATGTGTATTCAGGGAATTCCGCTTGACATGGAGCTGGACACTGGAGCAGCAGTGTCAGTGATGCCGTACAGTTTATTTCGCTCACGCTTCCCACAGATGAAGTTACGCCCGGCATCGGTGTTGCTTCGTACGTACACAGGGGAGTGCGTGCGCCCAAAAGGAGTGGCAGCAGTAAACGTGAAGCATCAGCACCAGTCTCTCCAGCTACCTCTGCACATTCTCTGCCAGGAGGGTCCTGCTCTCATAGGACGAGACTGGTTATATCAGCTCAGGCTCAATTGGAGTAGCGTTAATCACGTGGGTGCGCAAGACCACCGGGACTTGGAACAAGTCTTAAACCGACATCCGCAGTTGTTCAACGATGAACTCGGCGAAATTCAAGTTGAGCAAGCTCAACTTTCCCTGAAGCCAGAACAGCATCCAAAGTTTTGTAAAGCTAGAAGCATTCCGTTCGCACTGAAAGAAGCGGTGGAGAAAGAACTGGAAAAACTAGTTAGTCTGGGCGTGATCGAGCCCATTTCGAACAGTGCTTTCGCCTCACCAATTGTACCTGTGGTAAAAAAAGATGGCAGCGTACGCATCTGCGGAGATTATAAGGCCTCTTTGAACCCTTGCTTAAACATTGACCACTACCCCTTGCCCAAGATCGAAGAAATCTTGGCCACACTTTCGGGAGGGCAGGTGTTCTCGAAGATTGACCTGAGTAGAGCGTATCAGCAAGTGGTAATGGAGAAGGTTTCGCGCGAGTACCTCACCCTCAACACGCACAAAGGACTGTATGCAGTAAATCGCTTAGGCTTCGGGGTGGCGTGTGCGCCTGCGATTTTTCAAAAGATAATGGACAACATGTTAAAAGGATTGAAAGGTGTGATATGCTACCTAGATGATATTCTCGTCACGGGCCGGAACGAAAAGGAGCACCTAGTGAACCTGGATGCGTTACTGAACCGGTTGCACGAAAGAGGAGTGCGGATTAAGGCAGAGAAGTGTGAATTTTTTAAACCAGAATGGCAGTTTCTGGGTCACGTGGTCAGTAAACAAGGAATTGCAGCATCACCAGAGAAGGTAAAGGCCGTATTAGAAGCCCCCGTTCCAGCCGATAAAAAACAGCTGAGAACGTTTACGGGCATGGTGACATACTACGGAAAATTTTTGCCAGAGTTATCAAGTCATCTTCCCACTGAATCAGCTGCTGTGCAAGAATGCGCCGTGGGTCTGGAGTGAACAGTGCGACATAGCATTCAAGAAGATAAAAAGGCTGCTAATAAAAGCGCCGGTGCTGGCACATTACGATCCGGAAGCTAAGCTTCAGGTAGTGTGCGATGCCTCATCTTATGGGCTGGGTGCAGTCTTATCGAAAGTGGAACAAGATGGTTCCAGGCGGCCGATCGTGTTTGCATCACGTACATTATCGCCGAGTGAACGGAACTACAGCCAGTTAGAGCGAGAAGCGCTCGCCTTAATCTTCGGAATTAAGAAGTTCCATTACTATATTTACGGTAGAGAGTTCAGCTTGGTAACTGATCACAAGCCTTTACAGACGATACTCGGTCCCAAAACAGGAATACCGAGCATTGCCGCGGCTCGTTTGCAGAGGTGGGCAATTACGCTGTCGGCCTACCGTTACGATATAGTATATCGTTCAGGGGAAAGCAACGTAGAGGCAGACTGTCTGTCGCGTCTACCGCTGCCCGGGAGTGGCGAGAAGGAAGAGGACGACGAAGTAACCGCCTGCTACGCACTTCGATGGGAGACTTTCCCGATAACAAGCTCGGACATTGCGCGGGAAACATCACGTGACCATACCTTACGGCAGATTCTTCACGCGGTAATGGGTCAATGGCCCGAGCGAGTGGCTGATGAGGAGATGAAACCATTCGTTCCAAAAAGACTGCAGTTGTCGGTTAACCAAGGCTGTTTATTTTGGGGAATGCGCATTGTGGTTCCCCCTTATTTACAGAAGACAGTCCTGGACGAACTGCACGAGGGGCATCCTGGGGTAGTGCGGATGAAGGAAGTTGCCCGGAGCTACGTCTGGTGGCCAGGAATGGACGCCGACTTGGAGAACACCGTGAAAACGTGTGCGGCCTGCCAGCAGCAACGAGCGCTGTCTACCCAAGCTCCCCTTCATCCGTGGGCTTGGCCTACGAGGCCATGGGCCCGACTCCACTTGGATTTTACACTGGATATTGGATTTTTTTTACTTTGGATTTTACCACTGACAAATAGCATCTGCACCAATATATCGAAAACCTTAGGTCCTAAACAAATTCAGGTACATATTACCCACGTGGTTCAAGCCACAGTTGTACTATGCAATGATCTACTCACGACTACACTGCTGCGTATTGGTATGGGGCACGACTTCAAAGGGCAATCTTGAACGGCTTCATATCATGCAGAAGAAAGCGATTCGATTTATTGAAAACTTATCAGCACGTGAAAATACTCAAGGTTTTTTCTATGAAAACAAGATTCTTACATTTACTAACGTATTTCGCCAAGTACTAGCACTCAGAATATACAACGAAATCAAACGTGATCAACCAGGCTTTTTCGCAACATATGAACGCGCTCACTGTGGCTACGAGTTGAGAAATGTATTGTTTACCTCAAACCTGACCAGAACATCTTATGGGAAGCAGTCGGTTAACTTTCAAATCCCTGCACTTTTAAACATGTTTCAGGAAATTGTTCAAATAGTCTCTAAACTCCAACTCAGTAAATAGTTTTAAGAGACAAGTTAAAACTTTTTTACTAGATAAAACATAACTACGCTGTTTTGATGTATGCTGTTTTAATTTGTTTGATTTGTTTTTTCTTAATTGTTTTTTTTATGTACGGTATTCTATTGTATCTTGAGTTGTGCCTTTGCACAACTCAACTTTGCACAACTGCCTGCTCAGTGATTGATGTTTCTAATAATGGCGTCTTGTACAGCATCTTTCTGATTGTTTTGTAACTGCAAAGTTTTGCTGCCTCCTTATTCTTTCTTGTTCTTGGCGCGACCGGCCACTTGTATATATCCTGATGCAATATTCCGGAGACGAGGCCTCGTCAGGCGTGCATTAAACGCCTTTTGCCTCGTCTACCTTGGCAGTGCTTTATGCCAATGTGTGTTATTCGGTCTTGTATTGTAACCAGTTCTGTCAAAATAAAATGATCAAACAAACAAAAATGACCCGGAGACGTGTGTCTGTTTGTCTCCGCGATAGCTGTGGATAGTTCTTCCATTGTGAAAGGCAGGTCTAACGCTGGCACTGCCGCCTTTGGGATGCCTGTTTGACCATCTGCGGAGAGTGTCGAATGCCCTGACCCTGTCGACAGTAGCCTGCAGTATTCTTCTGAGACTTCTTTTATAGATTTTTGTTCGTGAAGGGAGAGTGCAGCGAAGGGGTGGAGTTGTTGAAGTGGCGTGCGCATACCTCTAACTATCCGCCAAATGTTGGTTACTGGTTGGCGCACATCCAGCGTAGAACAAAAGTCACGCCACTTTTGCCGACTCAGTTTATCCATGTAGCGTCGAATGTGACGTTGTGCCCGTCGGCATGCACGTAGGTCATCGAGGCTTTTTGTGCGCAGAGCTTTCCTTTCAGCTCGCCTGCGTATAGCGCAAAGCCTTTGGAATGTGTCATCATTTGAAGGTAGGTTATCATTTTTAGCTGTAGTTTGTGTACTCGCTCTCAGGCAATACGCCATTGTCGATGCTAATTCCTCATTTCGAGTTGCCGCAGTAACTCCTTTGCTTACAGCGTCCTTGTATGCGTTCCAGTCTGTAGATTTTATAAGGAATTTCTTTGGGTTCCTCAGCGCATGGAAAACCGATATGAGGATTGGGTAATGGTCGCTTCCGCGTGTCTCCAAATCAGTGCACCAGCCAAAGTTGTGGGCGAATGAACTTGTGACAAATGTCACGTCGATGCTGCTGGTAGTCGTCGGGCCTCGGAGGTAGGTGATGCTGCCGTCATTTAATGGCTGAACTGAATGCTTGGAGAGAAGTTTTGCAAGCTTGGCACCTCGGGCACATGTATGTGAGCTGCCCCAAATTTCATTATGAGCATTGAAGTCTCCGCAAATAATATGCGGAGAGGGCGTCTTTGATATCAAATTTTCAAGTCTCAAAGCATCAAATGGCGTGCCTGGCTCAAGATATACTCCAATCAGAGTGTACTGTTGTCCGGCAATAACTGTGACAGCGCACACGTATTCATTGTCGCTGTGAGGCGGGACATCAACCCTAGTAGCACAGTATGTTACTGCAACGTTGCAACAACATTGCCAATGTTGTACTATGTTGCGCTAACATTCTTCAACATTAGATAATGTTGCTGCAATGTTACCAAGCAACATGCTGATAACGTTGCCCTAAAGTGGTCTTTTCACATTGCTGCAATATTGTCAAATGATGAATAAATGTTGAACCACATACGATGGCATTGATATAACATTCATGCTATAGGTTAATTGTCTGCCCTCTCGGGCTATTTCTGAAGCCCAAATAGAAAAGCCAGTACCAGATCACTTCTACTCACCATGACAGTATTAATTAATTTATTTATTAATTTTTACTTCGAGGGCAAGTTTGCATGTGGTGTGTATGCAAATGGTGAGCAGTCCAAGTGTACTTGCACTCTGTGACACTAATATAGAAAGATATATTTCTATCTAAAATATTTTAATGAGCTGGAAGTACTTTGTTTTTCAATTAAACATGCAGACAAAATTAAAACTGCCGAAGAAATTTAGTTCTGGTTTCACTGACGCCCCGCAGTCTAATGGCCATGGAGATCACTATAACAAATCCAAATCCAAACTGCGGCCGCGCCGAGAGCAAAATCCTGCGATGCACGCTCATCGGAGAACATGTCGGAGAACCTGCGTTGCGTGTCAGCGGCAGTCGTGGCAAGATATTCACGTTTTTTGTTCTTCTAGTACAGTTTTTCTTGCGGTCGCCGTGCCCGCGCTGCTGTGTTTCGTTGTGGTTTCACTGGAATTCAGCTGAAACCACAAAGGCTTGCACAGAGGATGACCTCAATGGTGAGTGATTTCTAGACTTCCATTGTTGTGCTGTGACTTGTGTTGGTTCTTCGTGATAGTTTGATAAAGTGTTACATTCGTTGTAACATGAAGAGAATGAAGTGTTCGCTAAGCGAAGTGTCCATTCAGCAACGACGCCGAAGAACAGCAGAGGCTGTTCACGACGACTGTTTTGCTGTTGTTAGGCTTGGTAATGGTCATGGCAGCAGATTGTACGCAACATGAGCAGAACAGTATCAAGATGCCTTTTGATCGCATAATATTATTTTATCCTCTTTATCAGCGCCAGGCGAGGACGCAGTTGAAAGCCGCAGTTCTCACTTGTCGGATTTTAGCACCGCTAGCTGCATCTCTGACATAGAAAGGGCAACATAGGAGTTGTCGCGGATTTCTGACAATAAGGAGTTGGTGGTTTATGAAGATAGGATGACACTTGAGTCTGGTGCCGCTACTCAATGTATAGAGCACGACTTGCGCGTGTGGGCAATTAATAGCCTGCTTCTCACCTGCATTCCCTGAAAGTGCTGAAGCCATACCATCCAGAGTTACCCACGGATGCTAGAAAATTACTAAAGACGCAGAGGCATACTGATCCAGCAGTGATGACCGATGGTCATTACCACTACCTTGGAATGTTTCGTTCTCTGGAAGAACATGTGCATGTTCCTTAACGTCTGCACTTTGTGCGAGGCCATTACACCAGTTCTCATTCATTCTACTGGAAGATAGCATAAATCCAGCGGCATTTTAAGCAAGGAACCAGAATTTATTCTTTCACTCGAAACTGACGCTGCTGCATTATACTAGTCTTTGCCCTCTCATTCCCAATCAGATGTATACCCTTATAACCAACATTTATGGGACTGTGCAGCGATTTGTGCCAAGGGTAAGAAAAGTGAAATATTCATTGGTATTCAATCATCCTTCATCATCGTCAGCCAGACTATACCCACTGCAGGGCGACAGCCTCTCCCATATTCTCCAAATTAGTTCTTTCCTGTGCTAGCTGCATCCACTTGACCCCTGTACCCATAATCAGTTTGTGATCTAGCTTATGTAGCCCCGGAAAAATCGGCCGTTAGCAACTTTGCCTTTCAAATTGTGCACAGCAGTGAGACTGAAAAAGACTATAGGCTGGGCCTGCCCTCTTCGCTCGGTTTACTTTGTCGGCCACTTCCATGGCACAATTGAGGGAAGGGAGTGATGTGCAACCACCTCCAGCCGGCTACGCCTTCATCTACAAACGCCCTTGTGGTTTTAAGCAATTGAATGGTCGTCCCCATGGATGACATCAGTATGTCCGCTTGTAAGGCAAGATTCAAGCGAGACAGCAGCACTGGCCATTGCTGTGAGGTGCGGGAATGGGAATTTTTGTTTGTAAATTATTTGCTTGCTTTGGAGGAATTTTAGGTGGCATGAATAGTCGATGTCTTTTATGTAATGAATGCATTTTTTAGCCACTTTCAGAACAATTTGTTGCTCAGGCTGTTAAAATATGCTCGCGGTGCCAGGGAAGGGCATTTTTTTTTCACTATTTTGGTTTGAGCCAAGTGACTGGACATAAGTTCTTTAAACAGAGCTGTCCAATGTCTGTGTTCCTTGAGGAGTGTAGAAGATTTGTTATTAGACGTGTATGCTTATATTTTTTTTTTTGCAGGGATGCAGCTTCGCTTGTGACATCATGAATTAGAAGAGACCATCATCGTGAGCAGCTGGAGGCTACCAGAAGACAAGCATATTTTAGATGTGCTAAATTGTTCAGGCAAATGTTGACAGTACTTAAAATTTGTAGTTTTCCAGTGCAACGGTGCATGACCAAAGAAGGGAAGAAGGATACTTGAAGAAAACAGCGCAGCAACAGGGACAAGAGAGAAGATGAGACAGGTGCTGACTAGCAACTGAAGGTTTATTGAAAAGGAACGCATAAAACATACTCTCTTCACAACCAAGAGTGTGCATGAACTGCGCAAATAACACTGATAACCTGTCAACTTCAGTCATGGTGGTCAGGATACAATAGTTCACAATCATGAACAAGGACGGACAGTCGTTCATGACTGTGAACTGTTGAATCTTGACCACCATGACTGAAGTTGATACCTTATCGGTGTTGTTCGCGCAGCTCATGTGCGCTCTTGGTTGTAAAGTGAGTATATTTTAAATGTTCCTTTTCAATAAACCTTCAGTTGCTGGTCAGCACCTGTCCCATCTTCTCTCTTGTGCTTGTTGCTGCGCTGTTTTCTTCAAGTATGTACCAACTTGCCGTTTTACTGAAGTTGGGAAGAAGGATAAAACACAGCGCTCACTGACAACTGGTTATTTAACGGCACAGACACTGCTTAAATGCCCTCAGACCAGCCCAGCAGGAAAAAAAACAAACTTATCACACCTTTATCATAAAAACTATGAAAGAAACATCATATCTGCATTATATGATACAATTGAAGTATTGCTCGCACATTGTGAACCCGCTTTTTTAATATGATGCGTCTCTGTCGCTTCACATGTGGTTTGTTGTCTGCTTCTGCTAAGGATCTTCGCACTTGAAAATCTCTGTACAATCACTGCAGTGCTTGACAAGTTTGGAACCTGTCCTCATTCTTTAGGTCTCTTGCATGCAGATCGCATTTACAGGCCTGTAGCATTTTGCCTCCATCGAAATGCAACCACCGCGGCCAGGATAGAACCCGTGTCTTAACAGGCCAGCAGCCGAGCACCATAACCACTGAACCACCGCGGCGGCTTATGTATCTGTGTGTGTGTGTGTTCCGTAGGGCTGGAAAACTATGCACTTAAATCAGTGATGTTAAACAGCCCAACAACTAACCCTGCTGTTCATAATACCTCTGCTCCTTGTTTCTGAATGGCCAACTAGGTTGAACTGCTACTTTGTTTATTTGTTGCAATTTTGTGCACAAAATTAATGTGTTATATTTGGGAAATACAAAGTCCAGGTGGTGCATGTTTTCAAGGTGTGCTATTGCTGTGTAAATAGTTTACTCAAGTGTTTTGTATTTATAACATGCCAGTTGAGAGGTGTGTGCACGTTTTCATGCTATGGTAATGTGCCTAGTAACTGTTTAAAACATTAGCTCTGGTTCTTGTTGCCGAGTAGCTCACATGTGTACTGTTTTTTTTAGATTTGTTGCAAGTTTCTTTATGAAGTAAATAAATAAATCATATCCGTGAAAATGTAAGCCCACGTGTTGCATTTTTCAAGCTATGCCAATGTGTTTGTGTAAATGTTGAGTGTATTATAAGTCTGCTTCATTTTTCGAAGTTATATTTCGGTCTATTTAAATAAATCAGTCTAATTGTCAGAATAACCGTGTCATGGAATCTTGTTGCATCTAAACGATAGGAGCACTGGTAGAGATCTAATGAATGTAACATTTAAGGATTTTTTTAGAGTAAGCGGTCTGGAAAGTATGGAAAAACAATGTGTTGTACAGTGCAGTCTTGTATTTGTATTCTATAGCAAGCACCGCATTACTGTGTAGCAAGGAGTAACGCTCAATTGCACATTCTTGTGACCTTAAGCTGCTGTAACCATTCTGGTATGATGATGCCATCGTACACAGTTTAGTCTTTCAAGAGATCACTTTATTGAGCAGCAGCTATTATTGGTCGCTGAAATATTTCAGTAATTTAGAATGCTGTCTGAATGTTTCTGAAACATTATGACAGCATTGCAGCAATATTGTAGTAACATTGTCGTGGGAATGTTGCATGTGTGCGAATAAAAAGTTGTATCAACATTAAGAAAATGTTGTAGCAATGTTGCATTAATATTGTCTCCAGAAGTTGCTTTAACATTGACTGAAAGTTGATGTAACATTGGAGCAATATTGTCTCAACGTTGTCTTATGTATGTTGCGTTAACGTGGCAAAAAGAGGACGCTAGCCACGTTAAGGCAATGTTAGAAGGTAACGTTGTGGCCACACTGAGGCAACAAAGCGTGCTACTAGGGAACCGGCGAGGCCGGGATATCCTTGCGAATGCCTATAAGCAATCTGCTGACGTTATCTGGTCGTTGTGAATGATGGAAATAGTATCCTTGGATTCGGAAAGTTTCCTCGACGCGTGATTCACAGATGACTATGAAGGGGAAGCGGTACGCTCGCACGAGCTGTCGGAAATCTGAGAGTTTAGAGCGTAGCCCGCGAGCGTTCCACTGGAAAATGGTGCATGTACGAAAGATGTTGTTGATTGTCAGCTGCGGTGAAGTTCTCGCTGTGGAAGCCATGATTACTGAAGTGTGGTATTACGCCCCTGCGGAGCATAGGAGACCGACACCAACGGCTCCATTGCAAGGACAGCTTCTACTTCTGGGAGTCCTCCTGACGAGGGGTTTGCACGGATAAGAGCTTTTGATGGCTGCAAACAGCATCGGAATCAGTAGGCATGTGACATCTTGTTCAGAGCTTCCGGTTTGCTGCCTGCCGCTGATCTTCCTGTCATGTTGTGGCGCCTTAGGCTCAGAGCGAGCGCCGCTGTTTGTCAGGTCTTGTGCAGTGCGTTGCAGCAGCTTTGATGAAGGAGAAGAACCAACAGACTTCCCACGCTTCTTTTTTACCGCATCTGCGTAGGTCTTGTCAGCTGCTCTGCCACGCTGTGTTGACTGCTTCTCGGAAAGAGCTGCCGTAGGCGTGAAAACCACGTCGGGGTTAGGTGGTGGTTGATGGCGCTTAGGGGGTTTCCCTTGTGTTTGCTCTGCCGTGCGAGCAACTGTGGCTGCTTTCTTTTTATAACACCCTCCATAGGAAGCAGGGTGTGGGCCACCGCAGTTAGCGCATTTAGGTTGCGCTCTCGAAGTGCATTCTTTGTGCGAGTGGGGGCCAGCACAGACTTTGCAGCGCACGGGGCCGTTACAGTGTCTTGATATGTGGCCATGCCTCTGACATTTATAGCATTGAGTTGCTGCTCCGACGTATTCAGTTACAGGGTAACTACAGAACCCAAGCGTTACTCGTTTTGGTAGCGGCGCATCTTTTGCGAATTCCAATATAACTGCGCGACGGCGTACCTCTTTGATCTTTCCACCATCCTCAGGAGTGTAGGCTGTTAGCCTCCTCGCTGACAGGACACCTTGGTCGCGTAGATAATCGTGCAGGTCTTCGTCTGTGTAGGTGACAGGTACATCTTGTATTTTGCCATAGCTTGCCATGTAAGAGTATGGGACTCGGGCCTCTACAGCCACTCCAGCCAGCTTAATTACCGTGAGCAGACGGTTGGCGGCGGGCAGCGTCGATACTGTAACCATCAGGCTCCCATCCTTGTGAATGCGATGGCTGAGGACTTTTTCTTGAGCCGATGCTACAACCGCCGAAGCCACAATGTTGGGGTTGGCTTTCCATAGGCTTCCTCCTTCCTCGGTGGGCCTGAAGACGACAGGAACACCGGTAGCTCTCTTTTTCTTGTACGATACAACTGTGAATGATGCTTGATCCATGTCCTCTGGATGGTCGGTCAGAGGCTCGTTGCTGGCTTGGTCGTCGCGCAGTCTCTTGTTTGCCGGGCCCTGGTCTGTAGCCGCAACTACAGGGGCCGCTGGACCCGCCGCTGCCGTTGCTGCCATCAGTGCAGCATGGAGTTCAGCTGGTGGTGATGTTCCGTGTCGGCGTTGATACGGCGCACAGCGCCGAGGAGGTCGCTTGACGTGCTTTTGCCGGCGGCCAGGGACCCCCAGGTCGTCGCACGTCGAGGACACACTCCAAAAAAAAAACTGGAAAACCTTTGAAGTGAGAAAATAAAGCCGAAAATTACGGACCGGTGTCAGACAGCCGGCCCACTAATCATCGTCTTCTTCCTTCGCGAAAAGCAGTTTCAGGGCGAGGGTAAGCACCTGCATTGCGAAAAGCAGAGGGTTAGTAGTCTTTCAAAAGAAAAGAGTATAACGGCTGTATCTTACCTGTACTCGCATATGGGGCAGAAGCGTGGAGGCTTACGAAAGGGGTCGGTATCAGTTGAGTACAGCGCAGTGAGCTATGGAAAGGAAAATGATAGGCGTAACGTTATGAGGCAGGAAGAGGGCAGAGTGGGTGCGGGAACAACCGAGAGTTAGTGACATGCTAGCTGAAATCAAGATGATATATGGTTTGGCAGGGCATGTACTGGAAGGACAGGATAATTGATGGTTCATTAAGGTGACGGAGGGGTTTCCGAGCGCGCGCAAGCGTAGCAGAGGGCGGCTAAGAGGTAGGTTGCTGGATGAAATTTGGAAGTTTGTGGGGATCATCATCATCAGCCTGATTACGCCCACTGCAGGGCAAAAGCCCTTGTCCTTCGGGGGCAGTAGTTGGGCTTATGATGTCTACAACGTGAGTTGGGCTGGAAAACACGGCTGTCGCCAGTGGCCGCTCGCGGCAAGAAAAAAGAAGCATCGCAGGCGCAGTGGCGCAGAGGAGGAAGAATCTGCGGCAGCCATGGCCGGCTTATCACCGACGGCTTCTTCCCGGACTTCGCTGTCGGAGGACACCATCGACATTCTGGCCTCCTGGCTGCACCACGTCTCCACCCGCAGGCGCGCCTCTCCGCCCCGCAGGGAGATTCCTCGACTCAACCCTGGCTGGAGGAGCGACTGCAGATGGGATGAACACCGCTGTCCTCGCCGCCTGGATGGAAGCTACCCGGCAGTCACTCGCCATAGTAAGGCAGACAAAAATCCTGATGTGAATTTTGTCCTATCAGAGATAACATTCTGCTACACGCCACTCTTGGCAACAGCCTTTGGTGCTGAAGCCATATTCTGTGCCGTTTTAAACGGCAACGTGGGGTAGTTTGTCCACTTCTACTTCCCAAATTTTTGTTGTATGGCGGCGCTCAGACTGATTCTTCGAAGCTTGTACTCTTCGCGATACTTTTGGCTGTTTTTGGCAGTGATCTGCGCATGGGGAGACTAGCCGCAACCTGCGTCTCGCGTATGTATTGCAAACAACAACAAAGTAGGAAAGTTAACTAGATATAGTTGCATTCCCCCGAAAAATAAAAACGCAGGGAGAGGGCCTGCTTTGAGAACAAATCGTACACGATGCCCAAGAGCAACATCAAGAAAGCAGCTTCCGCTCATTGAAGTCCGCAGCGCTTCTTCATCATCATCATCAGACTTGCTACGCCCACTGCAGGGCAAAGGCCATTCCCATGTCTCTTGAATTAACCCTGTCTTTTGCCAGCTGTGGCCAGGTATTCCTGCAAAATTTCAATCCCATCCGCCCGCTGCCGCCCTCTGCTATGTGAAATACTGACGTAGCCAAGCGTTACAGGGCGCTGTCGGAAAGGGAACCCGCACCTGAAATCTCTGGTGAAACAACATTCATCGCGGCCTGCTTGTCCTCGGCAAATAGAAGAATCTGTCTAGCTAAGTGTGTTCACAATTATGAAAGCGTTCCTTTCTTCAGCGCATGCAAATACCTATTGGATTTACTTGCCTCTTTCTGACTAAAACCCGGTGAGCCTTCTGCAATGCGTGTGTTGCCTTTCATAGGGGAAGAGCGATTAGCTTCTTCCTAGAGAATAAAGGGTGACCGGTGCTTCCCTCGTGCCCATGAAAACATGTATTAGATATGATAAAACGTCTGGATAAAAATATGACAAAATTACTGATAATAAATGAAGCGTAACTTTGCACTTCTGAAGTTCTCTCGTCTGCTCGCCTTTTCCATACAAGTCGCTCACAGTTCATGGTTGTTATCCACTGCTATAACCAAGTATAAGAAGCGTGTGTTGTTCTGTGAGCAGCTCTCCTCCAGGCACTTATATTCTTATTCTAAATTAAATGCTTGGTATCAAACGTGTTGGGCCAACATTCGTGCTCGTCAATGAATCTCAGGTGACCGAAATTAATCCAGACGTCTCCTCTACGGCGCCTCTCGTTTTACATCCAGAGCTTTCGAACGTTAAGCCACATACCATACTTTTTCCAGGCCACTCTTCCCAAGCTGCAACTATTTGCAAATCTCTGCCACTGTGTGCAAATCCGGCTTCTGGGATAAAGTAGCATACTAGCGTATGTCATGAAAGCAGAACTCTTTATTTCAATTTCAATCAGTCCTAATGTATAACTTCTATCCCTCTCCAAGAGAGCGCCTAGAACGAAATAATGAAGTGAAGGGGCTTCTGATATACTTCATTTCCGTACACGTAAAGCAAGCAACACTCGTTATTGTTACGGAGGTCGGTGTCACTGATGTGTGCGTGTGGGCCTGACCGAGCACATGCCTGCTTGTGGTTCTGAATTTGCAGACGTGCCTTTGTATGGCGAAGCGTTGGTTAATTTTCTTTGATCTTTTTATCGCCCGTAGCGCCTCATTTCGCAATTATTCGGCTAGGCCAGACATCATTGGATTAGTCTGCAACTACCGTGACAGCGTGCATCAGCTTCAGTGAAGTTTGAGATGGTTGTCGGTGCACTGAGCGCACTATCGTATAAGTGTTCATCACCTTTACATTGAAGGCGCCAAGGAAGGCGGCGATTACTGTCTTCGACGACAGTAATCGCCCTGATTCGCCATTCGCACTGATTCTATCGCCGCCGAGCATGTGTTAACGGGCAGCAGAGCACTCGATAAAGTGTTTCACTTTAAAACCAGTTTTGCCAGGCGTCCACACATGCGCTCGTACTGTCATCCGAGCCATACTGGGAGACTCTCCTGGCCAGCTTCGCTGCTGCTGACCAGCGCCGGATAATTACCGACGCCTTGAAGCGGATAGCCCTCCAAGGATTGTCCTTTGCCCTTTAAGGGCAACCCCCTAAGGGTTGCCTCGTTCCACGTAAGGGTAGGCAGGGTTTGCCCCTCTGCATTGCTTGGCAATAAATGCTTCCACCACCACCAGCACCACTATGTGACAATCGAATAATTTTTAACGTTTACATATTTATAATTTAAAAAAGTGAGAGATACGTCAGTGTGGTCTGTACATTGTAACTGTACAGCACGGCTGACATTATGTACAGTCTTTGTCAAAAGTAACCAGGCTGCATGGTTTGCTTCTCATTCGTATAGTAGACCCCTGACGTCTTCCCTAAAGATCAAAAACTAGTTTGAAGGTAAAGGCAGGGGTTCTCCATACCATATAGAGATTTAGAGCTTGAGGGCTGGTATAATAGCTTTTCTATAGGACTGAGAAGTAAACCGTGCTGCCTGGTTACTTTTGACAAAAGCTGTAGGTGATACAGTTCATCTAAAAGACCTATATTAACTAATATTAGAAGTAATCTTGTAATTTTAGTACCATAGCATTAGAACAGCATGTCAAAAAAATCTATCAGTCCTTCTGAGGCCTCGGTTGGCAAGTGGCAAAGTGGCGAGAGGAAAGCCTTCCTCTCAACTTCCAAAGGAGGGAGAGCATCAGTGGGAGTGCGGAGACAAGAGGGGGTGCAAAGCGACGGGTGGCGGATTGGGGACAGTGGAGGCAGGGTGCAAGGTCTCACGTGGTTACTGGATTGGGTTGGGTGAGTGGATAGGCTTCAGGGCATGCCACTCGGTGATTGACAGACTGAATCATGCCATCCGCGCGCACAGTCAGAGCCCATCAACGGGTTCTGGGTCCGGGAGGAGCATAATGCTAACGCATACTCTGCCATATCAATCGCAACGATGGTAGGTGATTTTTATGTTTTGTGGCACAAGACTATATTAAAAAATCGGTAACAAGAGGAGAGCCGACTTTTTGAATTTTTAGTGAGAATTTTCGTTCGAAGTATCGAAGGGCGAAAATACGCTCTTTTAAAGGTCTTGAGATGGCTTTCCCGCACCGCGCTTTCTAATTCAGGAGATACATACGCAGCTTATGTACTTTATGATGTGGATGAAGAAAACGTGCTTTCAGTGATGATGCCACAAACAACGAACCATTTTGTAAATGAATGCGGCAAAGGCAACTGAACGGGCTCGCAAAAGCTTATTTTTTATTTTTAAATTCGACAGCGTGCCTGATGCCATCAAGTGTCATCTACAGATATAAATACATACTGGACTCTCGAAGGAAGTGCAGTAAAGTCCGGTGGTGCAGTCCAAAAATCTAGTCTTCTACAACTGGTGGACACCCTGCGGGCGGTCCGCACCGGACAGGTGTTATGGTAGGGGATATGGTACAAAGCAAGTGTTTAGAGTCCGCCTGGAACAGAAGGGGCAGGAGTCAGCGAAAAGGACATGACACTGTTCTGGCCACGACCAGGTTAGGGCGTCACGGAGGCGTAACTTTAGAAGCAAGACCGCCAGGGAGGTCAGTGCCATACGATCGGAGAAGTACAGGCGTGGCGCTCCGGAGGTTTTCTGTTCCTTTGAGGATTATTGTCTCCGTTGAGGTTGGGGCCTCTTGAAGGGGATGCGGAGGAGCTGGTTCGCGACTTGCCGCATCCACCAAGGCTTGTGGAGGGCGGGAATCTCGCCTAATGCCTCCTGCACGTACCAGGAGGGAGAATTTTTCAGCTATGTCCTGAATTTCTTGTGCCATTAAATCGGTGTTGAGAACACGCCGCAGACTACGGATGGCGCCTGAGGAGTCTGAGGATGTCAGTGTGGCTTCTAGTTGAGAAGAGGGGACAGAGGATGATGCAAAATGCGTCCCGAACGGCGAACAGCTCTGCCTCTGCCGACGGCCAGGCAGGAGTACAAGCATAAAACATGTTGTAGTTTGTGGTTATAATTCAGGGGAAGGGATAATTGTGGTCACGTGTTCTGCACTCACACTATCGTCGACATACGCCACGTGTCGCCTAGTGACGTTTCAGTCGTAGACGAGGCGCCAACCGCCCCCACACTACACTCACTCAGGGCAGGGCAAGGGAAAAGGAAATTGCAGGGGACACTTAACCTCCGTCTGTAGGTTATAACGCGATAGCTTCCATATATGAAGGAGGTCATTCTCTACTTTACATTCATAGATCCGTGGGAGTCCTCACACCCTCCTGGCGCAGTGGTGCAGCGGTTAAGCGATGCGCCACTGCCCTGCAATGGCACGTGCTCCCAGCGGTGGCATTGTGCGGCACAGGTTGCTCTTCCCGAGCGGCCAATCGTTAACTGCAACCTGCCACGGTGCTGGCCCTGTGGTGGGCAGGCTGTAATGACGCCGCAAGGTCAGGTGATTAAGGTGGCCCACCTGCCTCCAAGTTTGCTCTCTGGGGACCACTTGCCAGAGAGTCATGCTCGTTATTTTTCGCACACAACGCCGACACCGGATTTTCTGGACAAGGCCTTTAACGCTCTCGCTTTAAAACCGCGGTCACCTTCGTTAACGACCCTCAACTTCGAAATATAATCTTGTTCCCTAAAAAAAAAAGTTGATTGGTTGTTCCACTCTGACTAATGAGGTGGAGCGTGAGCCCTCTAAAATAACATCACAGGAAAAGGGGATATTTATTTATTCATTTATTTATTTATTTATTTATTTATTTATTCATTTATTCAACATACCTCTAAAGGCCCTCCTTCGACGGTATTACATAGGGCGGGGTCTGTGTAAAAAAGTACATGTGTAAGGAACGTCAGTAACAAATAGAAGAACAATAAAGAGCCTAGGTATGACATGGAAAATAATTAAGCACAAGAGAGTAAATAAAGCAGGCAATAGAAAAGAACATAAAACAAATTATAGGTTTAAAGAAGACAATAAGGCATAACGGAAATAAAAAATACTACAGTGTACCTTAAGGCACGAAAAGAACAGAAGTAAACGGAAAAGTACAGCAAGTGAGAAAAAAAAACACGTATGAAATGCCAACGTCTCTGCGGATGCGTTCAAGAAATGAAGAGGCCGTTAAATTCAATAGCTATATCCGCAGGTAAATTGTCCCACTCTGTGCTAGTGCTTGGCATGAATGACTTCGAAAATGCGGGTGAACGACACGCGATGCGTTTTACTTTGTACGTATGGTCAAGCCGCGGAAAAAAGGCTGATGGTGGCTGGAAAAAATCCGGGTGAAGCAGTGGTTGGTGATATAGTTATTCGAAAAGTGCTAGTCGTGATAGTTTACGGCGGTAAGACAAGTCTTCTTATTCAGTGCGATTTTTTAAGGCAGTGAAGCTGGTAGTATGTGAGTAGTCTGAAAAATGAAACGCGCAGCACGGTTGTGCAAGGACTCATTGTTAGCTATGAGGCTTGATCAGGATCTCAGATGGCTGATGCATATTCAATCTTCGGACGAACGAGTGTGGTTAACCCAAGTTCCTTCACATGCGGTAGAGCCAATCTAAGGTTTTGCTTTAGTAGACCGAGTGAGCAGTTGGCGGATGCTAAAGTTAGATTAATGTGGTTAAACCCTGTTAAGTCAGATTGCACGTGAACTCCGAGGTACATGTAAGCGGTTGCAAGCTAGAAATAATCGTTATTCAGGTAATAAGTTGTGGGAATGCGAGAACTTCGAGTGAAAGACATAAGATTAGTTTTAGAACTATTCAGTGGCATAAGCCAAGTTGTGCACCATGTGGTTACTACATCCAGGTCAGTTTGCAAACATTGTTGGTCAGTGATAGAAACAATAATGCGGTATATTAGGCATTCATCGGCGAAAATATGAGGAAATATTCATCATTCGATTAGATTCAGCAGCACTAGCTCTACACAGAGTGATGGCCACTAATCACTTCGTGTGGTCGTTCATCCTCCGCCGTCGTCCTCACATTTTTTTTTTAATAAAAAGCTCGACATACCTTTGTGGTCATCCAGAATATGTGTACCGCAAAAAGCAGCGCTTTTTCAACGACCTCCAATTACTCTCATCCTGCACCTGCTGTGCGTGCCCTGTCCCCCAAATTTCCTGATGTATTTCCACAGTCGACTCTCCACCATCCTACCCCAATTCAACCTTAACATGGAGTCCCCCGCACTGCCCTAACGGGGCATCGAGTTTCTGTCCTGTGCATTACATTAGCCTCCCTTGCGGTTGTTCGTCGCTTTTCAGCGCCTGTCCAACGCGACAGACGGCTGCACGACGTGTCAACCAGAGTCGAAGCCACGAGAAGCGCGCAGCCTTGCGTCGGCCTACCCGTCGGTCTGCCGCGGACCGCGCCCTTTGTGTCGAGCAGCGGGTCCGTCTCGACGCTGTCCGCGGGGACGAGCAGCGAGGAGGACAGCTCATCGAGCGGCGTGGTCTCCTGGCGCCTCTGCCTGGCGCTGACGGTGCTCGGCGCCACGCTCGCGGTGGTCGCCGTCGCCCTGGTGGTCAGCCACGTCGCAGTGGGTCCGGAAGAAGACGCGATGCGCATGCAAGTGCGTATTGGGTCCCGCAGCTTCCTCCATTCCTTAAACTCTGCGTGCACTAAGACATTACACATTTTTAAAAGCAGCCGTTTTTAGCCGGAAGCGCTTTTTTCGCGACAAAATTCTCAGCGGTGTAGTACATCACAGTACTGATAACACAAGCTAACTACGAAGCTGGTTAACTAATATTTTAATAGCTAACTTTTAACTATTACTTTTAGGATTCCTAATTATTGAGAGCCGCGTAGCTCACCGTAAATCTTATCCAAATCAGTTTTCAGATTTTCGAAAAGGCGGTTACCCTTAATGCTGTGGCCCAACAAATTTCGGCTATTTCGACGAGTTTTGGGCACTGGAGTGGTTATTTTGCCTGCAATATTCTTGGAAGTGCATGCATTTTCGGCGTGAATTTGTTGGGCCAAAGCAACAACGCGAACCGCATTTTCGAAACTCTAGAAAGTGATATGGATGTATCTTACGGTGGGCTACACGCCTCTCAATAATTAAGTTGCCTGACAGTAATAGTTAAAAGGCTAGCTATTCAACAGTAGTTAACTATCTTGCTCGTTAATAAGTCTTAGCTGTATTCTGATGTACCACTCACTGACAATGCTCGGCGGAAAACAGTGCTCCTCTAACTCAAAAAGCCTAGTTTTAAAACTTGCTTTAAGTCTTAGGTGAAACACCCTGTATATAAAAGCAGTCATATGTGAAGGGAAGAGAGAGTGTGTTCTGCACGTGAGTTAATTTTTTTTTTGCTGAGGTGCTATTCGATGGAGGCACTAGCTGGCAACGCCTAACGATCAACTGGCTGGAAAACAGCTATATCCGTCCAATAAAAAAGTTACAAGTTCTAGCCACATAATAAAGTACAGTATTTCTATGGTCAGTAGACAATAAAAGGAGAAAAACAGTAACTGACTGAAACTTGCATTTGATATTACACTTATACTCCGCGTCATTCTTGTACGCTTAAGTAATCGCTTCCCGTTCCATTGTGCACGTCCTATGTGGAAAAAAAGAGCCTCAGAGGAGATCATCTCACTTTTTACTTCCATAAGGATGCCCCCTATGTGAACACCCCTGAAGTGGTTGGTGCGGATTCATCGGGGACGGCCCCAGCCAATCCTTCAGAATCCCCTTCAAGACTTCTGCCCAAGGTGTGGCCACCCGAGAGTGAGATGGAAGCACCGGCCACCTTCGGCGCTCCCTTGGCTGCCTGGCCTCCCACGGTGGAAGACGTTTTCGCGTCCGGGAAACGTTTGCCGAACGCCAGCGTCAACATTGGAGGCGCTTTCGAGGTAACCGTGCGCATATCTAAAGCACAGCAGCCTACTATTACGTGGCTGTTGCCACGTACTAGTAGGCTGCATTAGAATACCGACGAGAATCGTGAGTGAGCTTTCGAGTTAAATATATTTCAGAAGGGCGTATGCTTGGGCTTGTTGGTTCATATTTGAAAGGTAAAAACGTAGCGCAAAGAAACAAGGACACAGAAAGACAGCCAACGCACGGCGCTGTGTGTTGTCTGTCTTTCTGTGTCCTTGTTTTTTTGCGCTAAGTTTTTACATTTCACAGTTAAATAAGTTCAACGATACGGTCATGAGTGGACATTGTTTTGAAAAATGCAGGAACGGATACATAGGTTGTACTAATATGCCTTTTTTAAGTAAACGGGGTCAGGGCAACTTCTGAGACACTTGGAGACGAGAACCTTGATATTGCTCCAGTCTTGTCGCTAAAATCATTTAGTATTCTTCGGCTTACGCAACCATATAGTTCATACAGCAGTCTATTTTCCAAATCCTTTCAATATGTAGTGTATGACATGGAATTATCGGCAGTATAATTTGTCGGTTCGGGCCCCGCCGCGGTGGCTCAGTGGTTACGGCGCTCGGCTGCTGACCCGAAAGACGCGGGTTCGATCCCGGCCGAGGCCGCCGAATTTCGATGAAGGCGAAATTCTAGAGGCCCGTGTGCTCTGTGATGTCAATGCACGTTAAAGAACCCCAGGTGGTCGAAATTTCTGGAGCCCTTCACTTCGGCGTCCCTTATATCCTTAGTTGCTTCGGGACATTAAACCCCAATAAACCAATAATCTGAATTACCAACCAATTTGTCGGTTCGATGTGAGGCTCGATCGGGGCACCTGATCTGCGTATAGTAGCAGCCGACCACTCGGGTACAGGTGGACGAACATGTGCGCACATACGCATTGCCTTACAGCCCTGACACATGGTAACCGTGTCGAGAAAATCCAGATTTTAAATAAATCCCATCTATGTTTCTGCACACACGGTACTGAAGATTAGAAACGCCACTCTGATTGCTCACTGGAGCCGGTGAAAAGTTGTGTTTGAAAAATGTGCCACCAAAACAGGATGTAAGGTTTCGTAGTTCCCTAGACGGCCATTGTATAAAGATGCAATAGGTTTGGAACGAACTTTATACGAGTCATCGAGATGCCTTTATGTTTACATGTGCAGGAGATCTCCTAAATAAATAAACCCAGCAAAAAAAACACACAGTATGCCTGTACCACTAGATACACCAAAAAACGCGGGATCTCCTGTAGAACTGTCAAAGCTTAGCGGCGCTATTTAGGATTTGTCCCGAATTCGTGGTAACCGCGTTATCAGAAAACAATGTACGACACAAATGGCGTAACGATAGTGCATTGCGTCATCCAATTTCAATAAATATTCTCCTTTGTATACAAATGCGCTGGGCATATATTCTCCGTGGTTTGAATAGCATTACGTCGTTCGTAATGTGAACAGGTTTGAACAAGATTATAGTGGCGATTTAAAATTAATACTTCAACTTCTCGGACGTCGTCTATCTCGAGCTGTTTGCTTCAAAATATGTCATGCTGCTGCAAATGAAATGTATATATAACTATAAAGCAACCACAATCCCTTACCTTGGCGTTCGTTAATTCTAAACATGAATAAGCCTGTATTGGAGTAAAAAGGGATTAAACCAACGTCTAGCACACTCCCTTTTATATGCTGCCCATGTCCTGGAGTAGACTTCGGCCACTAAATATACGGAATGATTACTGTTAATAACGGGGGCACAGTGCCACTGCAAAGAATAGTAACTTGATGGAATTAGCGATGGGAGGAAGCTTTGAAGCGCGATACCAGAGGTCTCGGGGATAGCTAGTAGGGGCGACTGAGACCCCGGTTAGAATCTTTGTAACTGCAAGAACTTTGCATGTTTTGAAGAGGGAGTTGTTTCCCTTTGCCAATCTTAAATATTCCGCATTTTTAGGCCGCCTCGGCTGTTCAGTGGTTATGGTGCACGGCTGCTGACCCGAAAGATGCGGATTCAATCCCGGCCGCAACAGCCGAATTTCGATAGTGGGGAAATGCTAGAGGCCCGTGCACTGTGCGATGTCAGTGTTGGTGAAAGAACCGCAGGTGGTCGAAATTATCTCTAAGTCTCCACTACGGCGTGCCTCAAAGCCTGAGTCGCTTTGGGACGTTAAACTTCATAAAACTAAACATAAAACCAAAGCAGTATTTTAAGTGATAGAAATCACACCCAGGGTTGGGCAGCAAACCCTCCCACTAACAAAGTGCGCTTGAGGACTGCTTAATTCCTTCTTGCTCCTATGAAGGCTAATGTGTGTTTAGAGTGTGGGTAAGAACACACACGAGTAAGTAGTAACAAAACACGCAAAGGTAACATGTCTCTCGCGTTAGGAAAGAGGTAGTGTTTGATATAAAGTGACTAATCAATTGTTATAAAATTAACGGTTTACAGAAAGAGGCCATTTGCACGATATCTCGGCAAGACAATTTATGTACTGCCGTTTACCCAGCGCTAAATAAAAAAAAACCTGTAGGATGGTTACCTTTGTGCAAATTGATATCCAGCGACAGCGACATGCCGAGGTAAATGTCACGAAAGCGTTCTTATTTGCTTCTGCGGTCTTAGTGCGCGCGACATCAGCATACTATCACTCGTGACGTCAGTATTTTGAGGGCACAGCGTGGCGCGTTGAAGCATCATAATATGTGACGTCACCGCGCGCAAACTGAACATCGCGACGCAGTTACGCCACCTGACGCCGTAAAAATGGGAAACGCACCGTAAGAGCTATCGCTGAAAAAGTTCCTGATCCTTTTTCTTTCTGGACCCGCCGCGGTGGCTCAGTGGTTACGGCGCTCGGCTGCTGACCCGAAAGACGCGGGTTTGATCCCGGCCGCGATAGCCGACTTTCGATGGAGGCGAAATTCTAGGGGCCCGTGTACTGTGCGATGTCAGTGCACGTTAAAGAACCCCAGGTGGTCGAAATTTCATGAGCCCTTCACTACGGCGTCCCTCATAGTCTGAGTCACTTTGGGACGTTAAACTCCAATAAACCAAACCAAACCTTTTCTTTTCTTATTCCGGGGACGTTCTTGGCACCGGTTGAGCGAGATGATTTTGTTCGGATCACGTAAGATATCTAGGGGTAGGCTGAAGAAAGGCTAAACCGCGTGAGGTATCGGGATCAGCTAATCAATGCTCTAGGCACGCGGCCAATTTGTCTGGAAGCCTTACAGCTTTCGGACACGGTTACTGCCTACCCGACAAGTTTGCATTGAATCTTCCTTATCACCATGCAACTGAACGCGCTGTACCTGCTCGGGAAACACCCCAATTCGTCAGTACTCGAAGGCGGGTCCTGCTGACCAGACTGCCGGCTCGGTTTCTCACTCTCTTCAGGGGCTCCACATGTGCGGAGGCCTCTTCTCCACGTACTGCGCCCGGGCGCCCACCCAGTTCCACTTCGATGGCGACGCTGGGACGTGCGTGGAGACGGCGCAGGACAGCGTGCAGCTGTGCAACCAGAGCCCCAACCGCTTCGCCTCCAGGGCCGAATGCGCCAGGAGCTGCGTGCAACGGTTCACACCCCGGCAGAAGTGCTTCGACACGCCGGTGTTCGCCCAGTGCGGAAGGTGAGCACGGAGCTCTATTTGCACTCTTCCACGAATGCACGTAGGGGACAGCAGACAGCTTCCACCTGGGCGTACTCAGCGTTTTCTGCACACTGCTACAGAGGTACCGCACCGCCTTGGTTGCGAACGCCGCGTTCAGTCGTCGCATTATGGTCCACCTGCCTAGGATCCGTGAACAATTCTGAAAATATGCTTTGGGACTACGTCTTCAAGTTTCATGCTCATTAGAGAGGCCGCTTTTAGCTATCAGGCCTTAGTGGTAAGTGGAAAACCTTGTGATCGTGTTTGCTTTGAAACTCCTGTTTCATATTCTTTTCTTCAAATTTAAGCAGCGCTAACTTTTTAAGACGAATACTCCGTCATCCTCTGTGTATTCGTCTTAAAAAGTTAGCGCTGCTTAAGTTTGAAGAAAAGAATATGCATCACCCACTAACCCCGCAACGTGTTTTCCTAAGTTTCATTTTGTTCTGAGAACGATCATGGATTAGTTTATTTGCTTAATAATTTTCGCGGGCAAACAAACTCCTCTCTCCTACAAGGGACATCGTGCAAGTGTGTTTTATTGTTTGCACCGAAATTGTTCTGCTCCCATCTGTGTTCGAAAATGGTGAAGTGGTTAATCGCGTTTCTGAGTTCGCTTGCACAGATGAAAATGAATTCTGAGCGCTTAGTTGGTGACCTGTTAGCGCAGGATATGTAATGAGAATTTCGCGACACGTCGGTGATGGCAAAAAGCTTTTATGGCTATCATGAAAAGCAGCTTGAAGGGACGGCGACCGACTGGACAGAAACAGAACGACAGGCGCTGACTCGCCACTGATGTTTATAGCTGCAAGGCACATTTAAATACGTCGTCGAGGTGACAGAATTAAATAAAGCCTCTTAAACGACAACTGAAGTCAAAGAGCATCGCCACACAGTATGTGGCACCCAGCGCATGAAGTCTGCATCAAAGAAGAGTCCTCTGAAAACTGAAGGGAGAGGCTAGAAAATCAAATGCCCTGT
Source organism: Amblyomma mixtum (assembly GCF_055824585.1). Classification (NCBI taxonomy): domain Eukaryota; kingdom Metazoa; phylum Arthropoda; class Arachnida; order Ixodida; family Ixodidae; genus Amblyomma; species Amblyomma mixtum. Next base: position 37,169,612 of record NC_143015.1, read on the forward strand.
TTACTAAGGCGATTAACAGTTTGGCTAATGCACGGGTTTTAGTGTCGCTGATGCGATATGGTTTCGTAAGTTCGTTATCTTATCTCTGTGTCTAAAAGTGATAGACTCCGTATAAGAATAACATTCACACGCTTCTTCTGTCAGGTCCCAGGCACAAGGCCAAGCGAGTCCCCATGCAGAGAATATCTGTTTCCCGTACGTATTCAATGCGGGAGCATCAGTCTATCCTCCGTCTATGGGTTTTCGACTATCCGTTCGTCACATCTGCAGAATTCTTTTATATAGGTTGTGTTGTTGCGTAGGTTATTGCGCTAAACAGGCTGATTTTTTAACCTTTACAGACTTTAACTTTAATATCTGGATCCATAATAAGACAGTTAATAACTGAAGTTAACTAACTCTTCTTATTTTTGGTTTTAGGTGTCAAATATATACTGCGAAATTGATGGCCGTTAGCTTTGAAGGTGAGCCCCACTTTTAAATTTTCTTAATCGGCAATGTTGTTCGCAATGCTGAATGACAAAAATACGCATTTAAAAGGGGCTTCGCTGCGCGGGGTAACGTCGCCGAAGTTAACTTCTATATCATCAAATACACCGACTGCGCCTGTATTTGATAGATAAGAAGTGCGAGAGACATTTCAGAAACATGCAATGCGGGAAAGCCAACTGAACAATCTTCCAAATGCGTATATTTGATGTTCAATATTTTGAACCATATACAGATTAAAAAATTTTTAAACCACAGCTCACCTTCGATGTTAAGGACAATACATTTCGCACTATAACCTTGCCCCTAAAATTCTAAGATAAAGAGTTTATTAGTTAATTTCAGTGAATTGTTCGTTGAGTTATTGATCCACATGAGATATATAATGTCCACACTGCAGCAATCCACCTCGAGAGACCGCAGCGACTAATCGCGCACAGTTTTCGAAATAAACTCCGTGAAAAAAAAAATCACGCTGAACATCAAGAGTAGTCACGTAGAGTGCCTGAAAGTCGCTTTATTAGAGCGCAGCCCTTATGCGCCCGCCTCTGGGTTCCGCGTCGTCGGCGTTGTGGGCGGCGGGGGTAGGCGTGTTGAGAAGTGGCTTGTTGGCAGGTGGCTTGTTGGCAGGTAGTAGCGGAGCGAAACGCCACTTGCCACGGCGACAGTGGAGGAGTGAAGAACCGTAACGTGGCTTCGCGGGAAAAGCCCGGATCGTGGCTAGCAGCGCATCACGCCACTTGCCAGCGGTGGCAGGTGCTGTATGTCGAGCTGCGCTCAAATTTCCCATTACCGACTATTGTAAACATCTGAGAACGTTTAGAGCGAAAGTTCTATCTCACGACCAAAGCTGCTGAAGCCGTTTTATCGCTGAAGCCTCACCGAACTAAAGTAAATATTGCCGCGACAGAGTTTGGAAGCCGCGGCGGCGGTAACAGATCAGCTTCGCTCCATGGCCAATGCACGAGAGCACTATGCTATCGCCGCAGCCGACCACGCCTCGTGTTAAACGGAAACACACACTCGCTCTGTGCAGTTAACATCGTCGTCGTCTTCTAATTCCATCTGCTGCGCGAACAGATTACACCAGCTTAACCGCGATCAGAGCTTAACTTGAGTCGAATCTCGTTGCCAGACGTGCTGGTGACTCAGCAAAGCAAAACCATTAACCAACCAGACTAAACATGCTTTAGCGCGTCTACCCGGTTTAAATACGTTAAAAGCGTACCAATGTTTTTCGTGAGCCTCAACCAGCTTTCAAAACTTTGTGTTTATGGCACCTCTGAGGATTCCCACTTGTTCTGCCACTGTCAACAGGTATGAGGTTTTGCACCATCATGAGTTACGGCAGAGTGGACATTAAAGATTGGAGAGTACTGAAACCTCTCGCATTTAGCTTATTTTAGAAAACTTCGTGTTTGCCCCGCACCTCGAGCTGATTTTTTTAACCAGCCGTAATTTTTATACATGCTGCTACCACTCCTTCAATGCAAAATGCATCGCATGCCTCATTATCTTTACTCCAATTCATTCGTTCGAATTGCAGTAGTCATTTCCCATAACCTCTTAAGGACTGTCAGCGAAAATTAATGCAAACATATAAGAATTCATCTAATTTTATTTTACGCTGGTACTCAGTGTTTGTGACCAAGTGTATTTTATTTGGCGTCTGGTTTGATTTGGCTGTGATGTGTTATTATTTCGTTACAACCGCATTACTATTGCAGTGTGTGATGTTTTGCCTATGTTTGTTACTGGTGACGTTTCTATCGTGTTCTGTTGCTTTTCTTGCCTTTTTCACATTAAAATTTGCCGTTTTTTCTTTTTTCTTTATTTAACTGTGCGCACTTTACCAGTTTAGAATTGCTGTAGATGTTTGCCACTTTTTTTATCTCGCTTGCTTTTTCCAGTATTTCTTGGTGCTACTTACATATGTTCGATTGTGTTTTCACATTTATGCACTGCCCCCCCCCCCCTTTTTGCTCAATGTAATATCCTCCTAGAGCACCTTTTGTGACGTTGTAACATAAGAACTTAGCGTCACGAGATGACAGGAAAACCAGCGACTAGCCAGGGACTGCGAGGAATCCGAGGCAGCTGCACCAGACGTTGAGCCTAAAGTTCTACTATCGATGTGTTCTTTATGAAATCTCGTGAACGGAAAGTTGAGCATGCGCGCGTAAGGAGCTCCTGGCAGGGGAGCGAAACAGCCGTGAACCAAGCGCCAATGGCACAGGGCAGACAGAAGTTTGCACAGAACATGGGCACGGCGTCAGCACTTCGATATAGGCGAAATGCAAGGCATTTTTGTGCTGTGCTGCGCGACTTCGGTGCACTTTCAAGATCCTCAGGTGGTCGAAAATTTCCCGAAGCCTTCCATTACGGCACCTCTTTCTCTCTTCCTTCGTTCGCTACTTCCTTCACCTCTTACCTCCAGGCGCCATTGAGGTGTCCAGCGAGGAGCGAGACAGTTGCTGCGCGTTTTCCATTGGCCAAAACCGATTTTAAGGCGAAAGCCTTTTATGGCTCATACTCCCGGCCGTGACTCTGTCCGTCCGTTACATCTGAGGGGAAAGTCATAACTAGTCACAAGGCATGATTAACTAGTCGTTAACCAGTTATGAATAGGCAATAATGACCGGTTAGCCATATGACTAGTTAGTTATTAACCAATAATTACTAGTTAGTAATCAACTAATTAGTCATGACTAGTCATTTCCAATCATGACTAGTTAGTCATGCGTCATGGCTAGTTAGTCATGACTAGCCAATCCAAGTCGCCCCATAGCCGCCTCGTGTGTGCCTACAGCAAGTTTCGTGGAAAGGCTTTCGCCTGGCCCACTTTAGATCGTCAAAGTGCCGCCTGAATTTTTTTTTCCACTCATGCCTTCGACTCGAATGCACTAACGTCAAATCTCGCGCGCTCGCAGCCAGGACGTGAAGGCCTCATACTGGCACTTCACGGGCCGCACCTGCTCCCCGTGGCGCTTTCCCCGGGGCATGTGTCCGGCAGAGGGCGCGCCCACATTCCCCTCCTTCGGCGAGTGCCTCGAACGCTGCGTGAGACGGCCGCGGTCGAAGAGGCCCTGCGAACCGCTGCGCCCGGGCGAAGTGCAGTCCTGCGCCATGCGGCAGCTGAGGCACCCGTACTTCGCCGACAGCGCGGGGGAACACGTGCGCTGCTTGGCCGCCTCTGCACTCGCCAGACACCGCTGCCTGGTCGGCACCAACCGGTTCACCACCGAGGCGGCCTGCCGGAGGGCGTGCATTCCACGTTCCTCGGGAGGAACTATCGAGTTTGGTCTTAAGTGATGATTGGCGTGATATGCCTGCATGTATCAAAATGAACGCGGCAAAGTTTTTTTTTGTTAAAAAGAATAGGCAGTTCGATAAAGCAATCAGTATTTATTTCGCCAACATTATAGAGGTGGTGAAAAAAGGCCGGCGGTGAAAAATATGCTCCTTCACAGCTTAACGAGTGCTCCGTTCACCCCTGGAACAGTAGTAGAGTGTTAAATTTTTAAGTGAATTGCACTTCAAGCGAAAAAATAAAGCATTGCCATAATAAATGATCAAATGTGCACTCGATGCACAGGATTACGAAAAGAACGATAACATTGTTTTTTCATTCACGGCTGCAAAAAAATTGCAGAGAAATGAATGTGCGTGTTAATCATGATTATTAAAAAAGCAAGCAATGAGGAAAGGTAGTTCCATGTACAGTACGGTCCAATGCTAAAGGGAACATGCGATCCCGTAGCCTCAGCGCTTCGCGGCTGAGGCTACGGGATATAATTCCCACCGAGAATTTGTGGGAATTATCGGCACAAGACGCATGCGCAATAAACGTAGCGGTTGGTCTTTCCTCGCATGCGTCTCATGCCGCATATTCTCGCCGCATCTAGGCAGCAGGGCTTCGTGAAGCGCGGAGGCCACGCGATCGCATGTTCCCTTTAACAATGGACCGTACTGTACGTTCCCTCCAAAGAGGAAGATGCTTAGCAGTCGGAGCAACAGAACCAATGCGCGGCGCGAGGCGAGAAGACGACGATCGGCAGCTGAAGCAGCAGAGTCGACGCGCGGCGCGAGGCGAGAGCATCAACTGTTCTGGGACCGGACCTGTCCTTGCCCGCTCCAACCGGCCTTCAAAACCAGTCATCTCTTGCCAATAAGGGCCGCTACATCTTGGTGGAGGCTGCGGGATTCCGTCCTGGAGCTGCGTAACCGGACCATCACTACCCCCCTGCCTGCCAACGCCAACCAGCCAGCCGGCTCCTTGCCCGCACCCGTTGCTTGCCATGGTGCGCTCCGCCAGCGCGACCCTGCCGTCTTCAGCGGCACGGACGATCACAACGTGGAGGATTGGTTGTCCTCTTACGACTGGGTGAGCGCTCATAACCGATGGGACGACAGTATGAAAATTACCAACGTCATCTTCTACCTAACCGGCGTCGCCCACCTTTGGTACCAAAACCACGAATGGGACTTCACCACTTGGACCGCATTTAAAAGCAGCTTCTCCGACATCTTCGGCCATCCGACAGTACGCAAATTTCGCGCCGAGCAGCCTCTTCGCGTTCGCGCACAGCAGAGTGGTGCCATACACCAGCTACATACAAGATGTCAATCTCTGCATGCGCGCCAATGCGTCCATGGCGGAGGCCGATAAAGTTAAACACATCCTGAAAGGAATCTAAGACGACGCTTTCAATATGCTTGTGGGCAAGAGCGCCACATCTGTCATCGATATATTCGACCACTGCCACAGCTACGATGAGATCCGCCGACAGCGCGTTTTCACTCGGCAGTCCTCTGCACAGACAGACACAGTAACTAGCCTCAGCATGACGATAGAGGACAGCTCGCTACTGCTCCAGATCAAGCAGTTTGTCCGTGAGGAGGTTGCGCGGCAGCTTTCGCTTCTTCCTACTGTTTCGGGTCCATCTACCCTGACTCCGACACTTCAGCACGTGATCCGGGAGCAAGTGTCCGAGGCCCTGCCACCGGTTTCCTCCCAGCCTCCCGTCGCTGCGCCACTTACCTACGCCGAAGCAGTCAGGCGTCCCCGCCCAGACACGTTCGTTTCGTACCAACAACCACGGCAGTCGACCCCATTTCGTCCTGCCCGGCCACCACCGCAACGTTCCCATTCATGGCGGACACCGGACAACCTACCCATTTGTTATGCCTGCGGCATTCCTGGCCACGTGATGCGTCACTGCCGCCGCCAAGTTTTGTCCCCTGCTGCCGATACCGACCCTCGAGGTTACGCCTACGCCCCTCCCGAGCCTTTTCACCGCACTTCGCCTTCTGAGACCACTGGTTCCTCCGATCACAGCCCCTCTATTCGCCGCCGTTCTCCATCTCCGCGTCGCCGCTCGGTTTCCCCGATGCGCCGTCGTCCCTCTTCCCCTTCGGAAAACTAGTGCGCGCAGTTCCGGAGGCAAGAACTGCGTGCTCGTCGCCAAGCTCAAGACCTCGACTTTCTCCGGCCAATTTGATCAATGTTTCTGTGGAGGGCACCGATGCTTTCGCGCTTGTTGACACCGGTGCTGCTGTATCTGTACTCAGTGCAAAATTGTGCCGCCAGTTACGAAAAGTGATGACTCCGCTATGTGGTTTTATGCTTCGCGCCGATAATTCGCAAGTTATTGCGCCTTTGGGGGCCTGTACAGCCCGAGTTACTATTCAGGACGTTCTGTACGTTATTGAATTCATCGTCTTCGCATCGCCGTGTCACGACGTCATCTTAGGCTGGGACTTTCTCTCCCAACAGGAAGCTCTAATCGACTGCACTCGTTCCGAAGCCGCCCTTCTTCCCTTCGGCGACGCCTCGGTGAACGCTTTCACTAACCCGTGCTCCAAGTTGACTATGGCTGATGACGTCGTGATCCCGCCGTGCTCTACTGTGCTCGTCTCTGTTCATTGCGACTCTGAATCCAACGGCCTCGTCATCTTCATCCCGTCCCACTCCTTCGCTTCTCGCCACTGTCTACCCCTGCCATTCGCCGTACTTACCGTCTCAGCCGGCTGCAGTGCCTTGCCCCTGACGAATCCATTCCTGTGCCCCTCTACTCTTCTTCGCGGTGAATGCCTGGCACGTGTCCAGCATTTCGCCTCCGTCGTCGCCTGGGACCCTTATGAGGTTGACTCCTGCCGCATGCAAGTGTCATCACTTACTTCTTCCCCACCGTCTCCTGATCCCGCTCCCGAAGCCATCTTCGCGCGCTCTATCGACGCGAATCTTTCGCCACTGGAGAAGACCCAGCTTGCGGCCCTGCTAGATAAGTTTCGGTCATCGTTTGACTTCTCTCACCACCGTTTTGGCCGCACCTCAGCTGTTACCCATCGGATCGACACTGGCGCCCATTCGCCGTTGCGCCCACGCCCATATCGCGTCTTGACCACCGAAAGCCAGGTTATTGGCGCCCAGGTAAATGACATGCTGCAGCGTGGCGTCATACAACCATCGCACAGTCTTTGGGCTTCCCCCGTCGTCTTTGTCACCAAGAAAGATGGCTCTATCTGCTTTTGCGTTGACTACCGGCGCCTCAACAAAATCACCCGCAAAGACGTCTATCCGCTGCCCCGCATTGATGACGCACTTGACTGCTTGCAGGGAGCTGAATTCTTTTCTTCTTTAGATCTACGTTCGGGCTATTGGCAAGTCCCGATGGCCGACGCTGACCGCTCCAAGAGAGCCTTTGTGACGCCTGACGGGGTGTATGAATTCAACGTCATGCCCTTCGGACTATGCAAGGCCCCATGCCACTTTTGAGCGGATGATGGACACGATACTGCGCGGCCTGAAATGGAAAACATGCTTATGTTACTCGGACGACATCGTTGTTTTGTCCCCCCATTTCCAGACGCACCTCGTTCGCCTGGAGCAAGTTTTGGAATTCCTCGCTGCAGCCGGGATTCAACTCAATTTAAAGAAATGTCGCTTCGTCGCTCGCCAGTTGACGATTTTGCGCCACGTTGTGTCGAAACAGGGTGTCCTTCTTGACCCAGCAAAGCTTCGTGCTGTCTCTGAGTTCCCGAAGCCCTCTACGATGAAGGAACTTCGCAGTTTCATCGGCTTATGTTCTTACTTCCGGCGCTTTATCCGAAATTTTGCTTCTATCATCGCTCCTCTGACTGCCCTTCTTCGTGGCAGCAGCGACCTATCAAGCTGGAGTCCTGCCTGTGACGAAGCGTTCATCACGTTGCGCCGTGTGCTTACCTATCCGCCCATACTGCGCCACTTTGATCCTGCTTCTCCAACTGAAATCCACACAGATGCCAGTGGCGTTGGTATCGGTGCTGTTCTTGCTCAACGCAAACCGGGGTATGCGGAGTATGTTGTTGCATACGCGAGCCGCACCCTGACGAAACCAGAGCAAAACTACTCAGTCACTGAAAAAGTGCTTGGCGATCGTTTGGGCGATCGGGAAATTTCGGCCTTACGTATACGGCCGGCCTTTCGAGGTCGTCACGGACCACCATTCCCTATGTTGGCTGTCCTCCCTAAAAGACCCAAATGGCCGCCTCGCCCGATGGTACTTACGCCTTCAAGAGTACGATATTGGTGTGATCTATCGCTCTGGCAGGAAGCATAACGACGCCGACGCTTTGTCTTGTTCACCTCTACCCAATAAAAGTGCCTCTCCTCCCGCCATCGACTGCGCCCCCTTGTCATTGGACGATATACCGAACGAGCAATCCAAGGACCCTTGCATCACTTCTCTTGTACGCTATCTTTCAGACCGTTCTGTCGTGTCGGTACCGCGCGCAATCCGCCGTTAGGCTGCCCACTTCACTATTCATGATGGGATTTTGTAGCGCCGAAATTACCTCTCTTATGGCCGCAAATGGTTCCTAGTGATCCCTGTACATTTACGCTCAGAAATATGCGCAGCCTTTCATAGCAAGCTGGTCACGGTGGTGCTTTCAAGACCTACAACCGGCTTCGCTTCCGCTATTACTGGCGCGGCATGTATAACTACGTGCGAAAATTTGTTCCTGTCCCGATTGCTAGCGCCGCAAGCCCGGTCATCACCATTCTACCGGCCCTATGCAGCCTTTGCCTTGCCCATCCCGGCCATTTGACCGAGTTGGCATTGACCTGTATGGACCACTTCCCTACATTGCTGCAGGAAACCGCCGGGTCATCGTCGCTGTAGACCACCTGACACGGTATGCCAAAACAGCCGCCCTCCCAGCTGCTACGGCGCGGGATGTTGCAGCCTTCCTCTTTCACCATTTCATACTTCGGCACGGAGCCCCGCGTGAACTGTTCAGCGACCGTGGGCGGGTGTTTCTGTCAGACGTCGTTCCATCTCTTCTGCAGCAATGCAACATTACTCGCCGCACCACTACTGCCTATCATCCCCAGACGAACGGCTTGACAGAACGTTTCAATCAAACATTGGGTGACATGTTGTTAATGTACGTGGCGGCAGACCATTCTAACTGGGACGCCGTCCTCCCCTTCGTCACATATGCCTACAACACCGCTACGCAGAGCACTACTGGTTGCTCACCATTCTTCCTTCTATACGGCCGTGAACCATCCTCGCCGCTCGACACTATTCTTCCGTACCATTCTGATTCGTCGGAATCCTCAACCGTATCTGAAGCCTCCAGACACGCTGAAGAGTGCCGCCAGCTCGCCCGGTCATTCACGTCCGACGACCAAGGGCGCCGGAAATACCGCTTCGACCACTCCCATGGCATAGACACTTTTTAGCCGCAATCCCTTGTTTGGCTCCGTGTGCCTTCTGCTGCACCAGGTCTCTCTACCAAATTGCTGCCAAACTACCAGGGACCATACCGTGTCCTTGAGCGCACTTCTCCCGTCAATTACATCGTTGAGCCCGTGACGCCATCACCCGATCTCCGACGGTGGGCGCGAGACCGTGCACGTTTCGCGTTTGAAGCCGCACTACGACCCCTGCGTCCTGTTGACCCCCTAAATCGCCAGGATGGCTCTTTTTCCCCCGGGGCCAAATGTAAAGAGGAAAATGCTTAGCACTCGGAGCAACAGAACCGATGCGCGGCGCGAGGCGAGAAGACGATCGGCAGCTGAAGCAGCAGAGCCGACGCGCGGCGCGAGACGAGAGCATCAACTGTTCTGGGACCGGACCTGACCTTGCCTGCGCCAACCGGCCTTCACAACCAGTCATCGCTTGCCAATAAAGGCCGTTGCACATGTAAAAAATTTTTCACAGTAAACCATGATCACATGAATCCATTGATGATTAAGCGCATTTTGTCCACCAAAATGCGACATATATTGATTACAATCCTAACAATATCTTATGATCAAAAATTAGCAAACTGTTCTGTGTGGCTAAGCGCGGAATATCGTGTGGTATTACTAGTTGGGGTGGGCACTTAGGCTCCTTATGTGCTAAGGGCATTAGACCTTAAGACATTTACCATAAAAGACTTTGGCCTAAAGGCTTTTTACCTAAAAGCTTTTAACTTGAAGGCATTTCCCATGAATGCTTTCAGCGTAAAGCCCTTTACCAAAAACGTTTACCTTAAAGGTATTTTAACAATATGGCCAAACTGGTGAGTTGGTGAAAAATTGCGAAAGACGAAGATAGAAGGCAGTGTCCTGTGTTTCTTCTGTCTTCGTCTTTCTCGCTGTTTAATCGTAAGAAAATATTCGGTAAAAACGTCGGTAAAGGCCTAAATGCCTTCGCAGGTGAAGGTTCACCAGGTGTCCATCACCAGGGAGGTCCCGGAAGGCATTTGCCATGAAGAGCTTTGACCTAAACACTTATACCCCACGGCCTTTCGGCGAAGACCTTGGTAAAGGCCTAAGGGCCATCACCCCAAGGACTTACACACAGTAACGACGAAAAAAGGTTAGGAGTGCGGCGTGCCACCGGAGCGGCATGTACTAACTCCCTGCGCTGCGGTTACGGACACGCCGATAACAAAAATGCCAGGTGTGTTCGCGACGCACCGTGCGATTTTTATCGCTACCGCACAAAAAGTGCAGATTTTTGTAGTAATTCTTGTGCAACTTAATTTTCCTTTGTTGTGTGTTATGGAAGCTAGTGTGAGTGATGATTTTAGTCTCTCGGACGATGTGTCTTACAAGTTATCACGCCATTATGATTTGAGCATAGCCAAGACCATAAGGCAGGTGACCCCCTACACCGCACTGTGAACTTCACAAAATCGCCCCTGCATCGACTTTCCTGATGGATCCACGACATGCTGAGCCCTCCATTCGGAAGGACGACGACATACGTTGGGAACTTTTCAACCTTTGTTCCAAAGATTCGTGGTCTGGAGTTAGACGCAGTGGAGATTTTCCGACATGATATATCTAAATGCGCTATCAATGTTAACTACATTGTTTTATTCACGAATGTATACTGTTGTCCATACAGCTTTGTTTAAAGTACTACAAGCCAATGGGTTGCAAATTTTTTATCATTCCCTCATCCATGTACATGCATGGAACCTTACAGAAAGACACACTAGCTAACGGTTATTTTTGCTGTGCGATCCTTTCTAATAAGCAACCCATTGCTGACTGCTTTTAATCTAAGTACTTAAAGCTGTGCGAACATTTTCTTTAAATGCGCCATTATACTGGATGTTGTCCTCCTCATCACATTCATTTGTTATACAATATGAGAGATCACGATTTTTTTTAGTGCTGGCATTGCATCATCAAAAAGCACTTTGTGAATTGGTTGGCGAAGGTAGATACAATGTTCATCGCACCTCACCTGTATACATTTCTTGACAGGAAGGAGAGTAAATGAATTATATGCAATGCCCGCGCACATTTATTATTGTGTGTGTTAGGTTTTCATTAAAGAAAAATGCCTATTCTGTGTACATGATTTTCTGTGCTTTTCGTATTTTGGAATGTGAAATTCTTGTTATTGCTTGAATGTTTTTGAAAATGTTCTGATTTGTATTAAAATTTGACAAAATTCTTTTCCCCGAACGAAGGGTGTACGTTGTATCAATTGGTTCTGGTTTTCTTTTGGAATTGATGGATGAACTATTTGCTTGTTTGTTTTTATGTGTGCTTACTGATCGGCTGTTTGTGTCACGTGATTTTTGTCTATAAATACTAGTGGGGGTCCAGTAAATTGTGTCTTTTGTCTCAATTTACATGGAGCCTGGTCTCTCCATGCGGCTGCCCTGGCCAATACTATTGTTAGCAACCGCAATTCGCTGCCCATGTCAGCCTGTGCTTAAAGGTGCACTACAGAGGATTCTCAGCTCGTCCGTTTACCGCGGTAACTCGATCAGCATGCTCCGAGCATTCTCGGGAATTTCGAATTATTATCATGTGCTGCCGCTTTCCCTGTTAAATCGAAGTAAACATTCGGGCTTCCGCCTCCTTTTTTTTTTCAACTCACCTCCGAAATGAGGAGGAGTCAGCCAACGCGTGGAGTGCCTTTCAGCCAGCCGCGTGGCGGCTTGCCAGTATGCCATCGGTGGAGTGATACGTAGCGATCGGTGAAAGCAAAGGGTCCACGAGTATTTTTATTTCTGCGGGCCTCATTTGCAGCCATGTGGTCTGCCACCGAAACTGTTTATTCACGGAAACTAAAAAAACAAAACAAAATAAAAGCTAAAGATAAGCCGCAACACAACTGGCTGAAAGGAACTCCACAGCTGGCTGACTCCTGTTTTCGAGAGTGAGTTAAAAAAAGGTGGGAGCTGGGACGTTTATTTCAATTTGATGGTAAATCGACCGCACAAGACAATCATTCGACGTTTCTAAGAATGCTCGAAGAGTGTACATCGAGTTCCTGCGGTAAAAAGTTGATTTCAGATTCTTCTTTAGTCCACCTTTAATATTACTTATCGGGATAAGATCATTGAGCGGCCCACCTACTTTTCTGGAAAACTTATCGCTGTGAAGGGGGACATTCCTACGGCTGCTTTTACTCCGGTGTTCTTTACGGCTCACGTCGCACTCCTCCCCGAGGCCCTTCTAGCGGTACTCCTCCTCCTACGCTTACGACGAAGTTTGTTAATTTTACAGGAATTTCAATACTTCCTGGATAATATCTATTATAATGAGAAGACAGCATGACATAGCAGCAGATCATTCACTAATGAACGTAGCATCATATGCATTTGGGACACCTGAACCCCTCAATCGCTCATTTATGGAATGGATCGTTAGCATAATATTTCTCGTTCATGTTTCTATTTCCGTTTTACCTTGAGCCAATCGTCACCAACAAAAAGGAACAAGAATACTGAGCTACGATCTTGGGAACCTCGTTCGGGCGTCGGCAGCTTTTCATAGCTGTCTCCGCTTGTCACAAAGAGCTGCCAGAAAAGAAGTTCCCTATTAGAGTTACGTAACTAGGACTGTTTGTTTACAGAGTTTCAACGACTCAAAGCGCCTCAGGCTATGAGAGACGCCGTAGTGAAGGGTTTCAGATATTTCGATCACCTGGGGTTCATTGACGTGCACTGACATCGCGCAGTACACGAGCCTCTAGAATTTCACCTCCATCTAAATTCGACCGCCGCGGCCGGGATCAACCCGCATCTTCCCGGTCAGCAGCCGAGCACCACAACCACTGTGTCACTGCGGTGGCCCGTAACGATGCCTGATAAGGTGCGGGTGTGAAATAGGGGTTAAAGTTGCACTTTTCGAAAGGTCTGGTTTGCACTTTTCGCCCGGTCTCGTTGGGGTGTCTTGTCTGCGGGCCGGTTTACTCCGCTCTTTTAACGCGAAAGCTAAGGGCCCCGGTCAGCGGGAACCTCGACGTCGGCGGCATTTCAAGTAAAGCGGGTTCCCCACCTGCATGCCTACCCACCGCACTGTGACCAAACTGCTCAACGGGGCAGATGGCAGTAAAATTAATGATAAATAGCGAGAGGCTCCTTGCTAAGAGCAACGAGGGTCCCAGAAGCCCAGACGTTGGCTGTGTTTGAAACAGCCACGTATCGGTGGTGTCGGTCACCGCTTAGCAGCTGTACTAGGCGCCAGTAGTATGAGGATTCCCCGGGGTGTAGGGTTGCAAAGTATGACGAATTCCGCATACATAGGCATACAGGCAGAACCTAAGCGCAAGGGAGTACTTCCGTGCTACGAATATAATTTTATCGCACTGTATTCTTACGGGCTGATTAGGCGTTATGTTATTCTGAAAGAAAGAACAGCGTCCGTGTCTACGAAGTGATACGCAAAGACTGTCCCATACCGCTGAGCGGACACATTTACGCTATCCCGTCATACCCTTAAGGCAGGTCTTAAGTGTCCCTTCAAGTTTCTACTGTTAATTAATCATGCAGCAACTTATCTGTTCCTTGGCAAATTAAACAATCTAAACCAAACAAACGGTAGTTTAGATAATGGGGGTGCTGTTCCAGGCTAGTTGGTTGGGGTAATATTTAGAAATATTACCTCAACTTATGTTTAGAAAATCTGCCTTTAAGCAGTCAGTATTAGCACTTCTTGGGCTGTGATATATTTGTGCATTTTACAAATTAGCCTAACTGCTTCGATCATTTCGTTTTCTATGCGAAATGTAAGCTGGTAAGTAATCAAAGAGGGGATAAATAGCAGTTCTTTTTATTGCCAACAGAATCACTAGGGCATTTGCGCATTCGAAAGTGATGCTTTGCGTCCTTTAACAGGAATAACTTTCATTTTAGCCACTATGTTCGTCTTTTATTGTGGCTTCCAATTCTCTCCCAAAAGCAGCACGCTCCGAGACGAAGAAGGTGAAGAAGAACCACCACCGCTGCGATCCTTACGCTCCTGGTCTCATTGCGCCTTCGAGGTTCGTGGCCGTAGCAGCGGTGAACTGTCCCGAAGAAAACCCGTCGGGGAAGCGATGGGAAACGCGAGCCGCAAGGCTGGCGAGTTGCCGGACCAGCAGACGGGCTTGACAGAGAGCGAGGTGAAGATCATCCAGGAGACGTGGCGCAACTTCTGCAAGGAGAACCGCGAGTACGGCGTGCTCCTATTCCTCTCCATGTTCGTCAAGCACCCCGAGTACCTGAAGATGTTCAAGCACTTCCGCGGAAAGGCAGTCGCCACGCTCAAGGACGACCCAGCGTTCAGGGCGCACGGATGCTCCATCGGATACCACCTCACCTCCATGGTGGAGAGCCTGCACGACCCAGCAACCTTCGAGGTGCTCGTGCGGCGCAACGCGACCGAACACCTGCGCCGAAAGGGAGTCAAGCCGTACCACTTCGAGGTGATGGGCCAGTGTCTCGTGGACGTGCTGCAGGCGAAGGACGAGAAGCGCATGACACCCGCTGCCGTCGAGGCCTGGGGAAAATTCCTGAAGGTGAGCGAGGACTCTTTTTGCACAGGACTCCCGTTACTAGTCTTTGTTTTAAATTCAGCCGAGGAGAACCGAACACAGCTTGCTTCATTTTGTTCCTTCTTCAGTCACTGCACTGGCTGGTTAAGTCCTTGCCGCATAGCGCATTGTACATGATGCGGGGCATTTTCTATGACCTAGGTAATCGTAAACGGCAAGTGGATGTAGTGTGCGTTTCTTGGGGAAATTCGATACGTAACGAAACGATTTTCTGCGTTTGAACTGATTGAAGCTAGCGTCTAAAAATGATTAGGTCATACAATAGCTCTCGTACTGAATATGTCTCATACACCCTATTAACCTCACTAAACCCTATGACATCGCGTTTAATACCCGCTACTTCATCGAATAGCACTGACAGGCTACCCTCACTGGATTAGGTTCTAGAGTTAAACGTTGCCAGGTTCAGTTTACAATGGCGGCCTGTCCGGAGCCAGAGAATCTAGCACCCTCCGCTGCGTCACAAGTCTGACCGCCGCCTTGATCACTTGCTGCGCAGCCGCTAGGGACTGAGGGCCGGCGGTTAATTCGTTTTTTCATATAGGAGGTTTTGGCCAAGTACTACTCCAGGGTGGAGAAATCGTGCTCTGGTAAGGGAATTCGTTTTCGGTTCCCATCACCGAGATCAAGCCGCACCCCAGGCCTGGTTATGCAGTTCCATCGCCACGCGGATTTTTTTTTTCCTAAACACGGTGGAGAATTGCGCCACCGGGATTCGAACGACGGTTTTACGCGAGGAAGATGCTTTACCTCTCCGCTATCGCTGCACGTCAGTGGTCATACTTACCCTGAAACTTTCTTAATCCTGCAGCATTGTTCCCGAGACATGAGATGAGCCAATGACTTCTTAACTGCGCAGCCAGCGATCACTGAGCGTCAACTGAAGTCCGTCAGGTTTTAGCAGACGAAGACAACACGGGAGCAGCACGTCGCCTTCAGTTTGCTTGATTAAGATGTGAGCGTGTCACTGCCTCAAGCGTCATCATCCCTGTACGTGACGGGATTACAGAGAACATCAAGGAAATCATTGCGTTGCTCTTGTTCTGAAATTACTGTTTGATGCGGCACTGGGCATTACTAGAAATCGGCCAGCCGAGGTGCTGGTGAAAAGATTATCGACGCCTTAACAAAGGCGCGACGATTGCTTTATTAGACGGATTATGTGGCGCTAGGGACACCTTCACCATCATCGGCGGATACGCAGTGCACTCCCCGAAACAAGACAACTCCCCCGGCTTCAACATTGACCCAGCCCTTCCCCGAAAACCAAGACTCGGTATGCAGTCAACTTCAAAGTTAGAACGAGTCATTCTCGTCGTCCTCTAAAGTCCACAAATAGCTTTTGCAGAACACCGCAAGGCAGTAATGAACACGCACGACCTCTCTGCCAAAATCTATACCGTGTGTCACCGTGAGGACGCAAATCTATCAGCACCGAAGTGAAAGAAGTGCATCGCCAAAGCGCCATCCAGCCGTCGTAGAGCCCCCGGATGGCAAGGGCTGTGTTGGTGAGAACGAGAGACGGCACATTTAGTTTCTTTATTGATTACCGGCGGCTGAACAACCTAACAAAAATGACTTCTGTACGCCATCCTCGAGGCCAACGATACGCTACAGCGGCTCCGCCAGGCCAAGCACTTTTCTGTGGTGGATCTAAAGAGCGGTTACTGGCAGACTGAAGACGGCGAAATGGATCGAGGAAGAACCTCCCACACTGCAGATGGCCTATGCGAGTTCGAGATCATGTCACTTGAGACTCGCTCCGCACGAGCAACTTTTCAGTGATTAATGGACGTTCTGTGTTTAGGCCTCAAAATCTAGACGACGTCCTAGCCTTTGTGATCAGCTTCAGTGAACGCCTGCAGAGGTTAAGGCAGTACTGGATGCAATGAGGTGTTCCTTAGTTACCCTGAAGCCTGAGAAATGCCGCTTACCTACCAGAAACGGCTGTTCCTCGGCTAGATCATCAGCAAGGACTGTGTATGCACCGACACAAAGCAGAGTTGTTGCACAATTTCCGCTGCGCACGAAAAGAAAGTTTTGCGCAGAGTTCTATGTTTGTGCGCGCATTCTCGACGATTCGTCAATACCTTCTCACTCATCGCCAATGCTCTGACCCAGCTTAGAAAGGCGGATGTGCCATCCAAGTGGAAAGTGCAAAAAGTGGAAGCCCTGATTCAACGTCCGCGTCGCTTACAGTTCCCTCCGGTTTGTGGGCATATTATCAAGCCGAGACAGAAATTCATAATGACGCAATTAGCCTGGGCCTACGCGGAGACCTAGTTCAGAGAAATGGCGGGCTCGAACACGTAATCGCGTCTGCGAAACTTTCCCTGTCAAAGGTTGAGGTGAACTGTTCGACGACTGAGACGGAGTGCCTTCCCATGATTTGGGGAACATCGAAATTTCGCCCATACATGTAGCAATGCGTATTGAGTGCTGTCCGCTAGCACCAAAAACTGTGCTGGATTGTCAGTCTGAAGAAGCCCTCATACTGCTTAAGGGAAATAAATAGCGCACAAGAGAAGACGGGACAAGCGAGGAGACACAGACAAGCGCTAACTTTCAACAGACGGTTTATTGCAAAATCGGGAGCATATATACACATGTCCAGAAAGGCAACAAAGAAAAGGATCGAAGATAAGATCAACAAGACACACACCCCCTCGACGGCACATCTGCTTATCGTGCCAGATATACAAGCTCTTTTTTCGACAAATTAACGGAAGGTTCACCGACACAATCCGGTCCAAAACGCACGATGTTCGACGCTTCAACAATCTGCCGTGCGTTTTGGACCGGATTGTGTCAGTGAACCTTCCGTTAATTTGTCGAAAAAAGAGCTTGCATATCTGGCACGATAAGCAGATGTGCCGTCGAGGGGGTGTGTGTCTTGTTGATCTTATCTTCGATCCTTTTCTTTGTTGCCTATCTGGACATGTGTATATATGCTCCCGATTTTGCAATAAACCGTCTGTTGAAAGTTAGCGCTTGTCTGTGTCTCCTCGCTTGTCCCGTCTTCTCTTGTGCGCTATTTATTTCCCTTAAGTATGTCATACCAACATGCCCAAGCCTCATCTCTTCCTCATACTGCCTCACTCGTTGAGGCGTGTGTCTTCAGCTGTTCGACGTCACTGTATCTGCAAGTCTGGGCGGAAGTACTGCGACCTAGAGCGCCTGGCACCAACCGTTGTGGCCGCACAACGAAGACACGATGATGATGACGCCTTCCGGGAACCGTTAACTGCCAGCAATTTCACGCGATAGCATTGCTGGGATCCTGAGCTAAAAGGCCTTGCCTAGTAGCTGGAAATCAGGACCACTTCACAGACCACAGTATCCCGACGCCATCTGCCATCCTTCTCCTTACAGAAAGACGTTCTTGTGAAGAAAAATTTCGCAGCTTCAGATACCGCTGCCTTCGTGTTGTGCCTACAAGCCAGAGAAAAGAAATCACGTTTCACATGACCAGCCGACATTCACACGCAGGCTCTGCCTAATTGAAGAGAAGCATTGTTGGACCTGGTTATCCCCTGATGTTACACGATGCGTGAAAATTTGCCGTGCCTGCCAGCGTCGAAGGATGCAGACGACCAGGCCAGCTGGACTACTAAAACATTTACCGCCACTGACAAAATCCTTCTAACAGGGATGGATCTCTTTGGCCTTTTGCAAACGTCAACATTGGGCCACGAGTGCATCATGCGGCGTCTGATTACCTGACCCGCGACACCGAAACGAAAGCCGTGCCAACGGTGGTGCTGAGGAAGCCACAGAATGTTTTTTCGAGCAGTTCCGGTTGCGTTACGGCGCCCCAGAAATTCTTATCGCAACGCAAGCTATTTTCAGGGATCTACAACCACGCCGGCAACTGGAAAGCAACCACATATCACCCGTAGGCCAGTAGCCTTGCGGAGCGTTTGATGAATAGTATTGTGGGCATGGTGTCTTTGTGCGTCAACGCCGAACGCAGAACACGGGACGTGATCTTGGCCTGCGTGGCTTTCGCCTACAGCATCGTTGTCCAGGAGACAACCGAGTCAACCACATTTCAGCTCGTATTAGGCAAGGAGGCCACCACAATGTTCGACGCTATGTTGCAGGACTTCACTGATGAGGAAAAAATTTAAGTCGCCGCCGACCTTTAACCCCGACGTTTTGATTGCCTTAGCAATGGAGACCAACAGCGCACCGACACCCGAGACTACCATTTACGCTTACGCCACGCATAATATAAGCCAGGTGACCGAATGTAGGTTTGGACACCCAACCGCTGCCGTAGACTGAGCGAAAAAATTTTGCGGCGCTGCTTCGTCCCGTGCAATATCATTCGGCGACTAGGTGAGCTGGACTATGAAGTTTGTCCTGATCGAATGACAGAATCCGCGCGGCACCGCACTCGACCACTAGTGGTGCATGGCCTTTGTCCACAGTCATTTATTGGCGCTAATGTACGCTAGGTGCTTTTGTTTAAAGTTTACTTCACCTACCTTTTTTCCATTGTTAATCAAGGGAACGACGCTTAACTAAAATGGGGCTAATGCCGCAATTGTTTTTACCGTTTTTTATCCTTTGTCACATCCAATGGCACGCGGCTGATATATCTCGAATGATCACAGCCATGCCGAAGCTTTTTTATATCGCTCAGGGTTGTCGTAGTTACCTAGTGCCGCATCTCGAACGTTCTCTGCCAGCCTTAAATTCAGCACTGCCAAGAGCAGCGATGATTCACTTTTTCGATGACCGTTGAGCATATCCGTTGCAATCGCAGCCGCCAAGTAGTTGTGGAAGCCGCTTAGCCCAACTAAGGTATCGTTGAAAAACAACGTAAATCTCAAGCAGTCCACGACGTTATGAGCGCCATGTGACAACATAAAAGTAATCGCTATCTTTGCGGGCGGGCAATAAAAGTTTTTTTGTCACCAAGAAAAATGGGGATTGAATGCAGAGTTATTCCACCGGGTACTACGTTCGTGAATTGCAGTCTGCTTACAAACTAACTGTATTGGAGCACTAATACGAGCGTGTGAAACCTCTTGTGACCACCTCCAGAATGCTTTAAACCCTGCTACATCCACGGCGGTGGGGTGATTCTTTTTGAGGAGGCGTCTTTGAAGCCTGGAGGTGAAAAATAGCGACTCGAAGTTTCCTAACTTAATTCATAAGTAATGAATGAATTAGTCAATTAATTAGTTCATTCAATCGCCAATCCACAGGAGCCTAAGAAAAGCTGTTTTACGGAGGATTCAGTAGTGCCTGCCCGCAAAGCACAGTGGCAGCGGAAGCACAAAGGAGTGCCGAAATAGATACACCCGTCATGATATCAATGAAATCAATTTCAACTCCGTATTAACCTAGGAACGAACGAAAATGAAACATTTACGCTGGCGGTTGTAAGTAAACATACATACACACAGTCTAAATATCATCCATTATTGTACCTGTGGGTTTGAACAAGTGCTTAAGTTCAAAGAGCGCTAACTTCGAAAGATTTACGCCTAACTTTCTGTAGCCATTTTGAAGCCTTGGTAAAATATTTTACAGCATCTCTCTCCCGTATTTGGTACGGCATTGGAGATTATAGAGTCATCGGTAGCCCTTCTGGGATACTGCGCATCGTTTCAGTACAAGGCGGCTACATTTGGAAGGAGTGTCTGTACTAAAATATTATTTTCGAGAGAATCTTTGCCGGTAAAAACGGTGTGGTCTGTGTGCTTTAAAGTGCCTAAATAGACGGTCAGCAGACTGTAAAATTTATATTAGCTAACATACTCTGCAATCCTTTCTTTGTTTATAGCACCGTTATTTAACCCGTCTCAGCAGGGGTGCCCCACACTTTTTAATTACATAAGGAAGATGCGAATAAAACATTACAAATCTTTGGTTTCACACATTGAGGAAGTTCATAGGGATGATGATTCAAGAATACTGTGACGAACACCAAGTAACCTCGTGTTCAGACCAATACAGATTTTCAGAGTTACGCCTAACTGCTAGCAGGGTAAGTAATAATACGGGCCTTACCACGGCAGTGAATGAGCGTTTTTTCTGTTAAATATTCGGGTTAAATTCGCCCCGCTTAACTCGCAGTGCATGGTGGCGATCATCACGGACGTGTACCACCAGGCGGCCGTTGAGCGCGCCGAGCGGGGCTCAATGGCCTCGGTGGTGACCTCGGACGAAGGGAGCCACATGTCGAGCGTGTTGGACGAAGCGCTAGTCCACACGGCCGAGGAGAACTTGAAAGGAGGCGTCGGCAGTTCGGGGAAGCGGTCCACACACCCGGCATCGCCAGCTGACGCGGCCGCGAAGAAACCACCGCACGCGACTGCCAAGCCGAGTGGTGGCTCTTCGACAGCTAAGACGGGATCCGAGGCGCCCAAGGCGGACTCCGAAGCGACATCGCCGAAGGAGAAGCGCGCAGCCAAAGAAAAGAGCGCCAAGCAGAAGGATGCCGCCCAGGGGAAGAGCGTGCCGAAGGAAAATAAGCACTAAGACAAGGGTAGAGGGACTTTGTAGCAGAACATGTGGGTCGTTCGAAAAGCGATAGTAGAGTTGCTGAGCGCTCATGTGCGTCGCGTGCACATTCAGTCCTATTATTGGTATATGTGTGCAATGCCACGCAAGAGATTCAGGTGTTTTTTTTAATGAGGGTGGTTTGTACTGACCGCAGCGTAGATTAGGCATTTAAATGAGGCCTATCCTCTCCGAAGTCGTTACTACTTCTGAAAGCATTCTTCGCGTATGCGGATGTGCATTGATTAACTGGAATAAATCTTAGCTTTACAGAGCCTCTGCCGATAACATCTGTTATGCGCGAGGCGCTTGTCCTTAATTTCGAGAGAATAATATTCAATAGACAGTTCTAGCGTTACGCACTGCCAGCCGATTCGATGTTGTGTTATCTAATACATTCGAGTATGGAACTAAATATACTTCTTCGTCGGAGCTGTTGAACGCGAACAGTTGACGCTGTAGTTTGCATTCAAAGGCTATAGTATATTCATGCGTCTCTAAATTATTTCCGTCGTAAAGAGGTGAGCAATAATGTAATATGAATCGCGATAGGAACGACTGCCGATAGATTGGCACAGTTAGATACCGATGTTGCTTTAAGCGTTCGATCGAAGGCGCGGTCAATTTACCCGTTCTAACCGGCATGAGCTGTAGCGCCACTGCTCAGCTTGGACGCCACTACTCTGGATATGGAGCGCAACCCAAGCGCGTTCTGTGAAGGGCAGGACACAATGCACGCTTTTTATTTTTCAAGTGAGCATCCACGTGGTTCCCTTTCAGGACTTTGTAATGAGCGTATGTCGTAGCCGCGGTATCGCTACGTGAACACCACACCGACCTCCGGTACTTCTCCTCTAGAGCAATGGAATAACATAGGCACTTTGGAACGCCAAGTCAGTAGCGGGAGCCGTTTGAATCAATGTATATTGTATTCAGGAAAAATATACGCATGAAAAAAGCTGGGGCAGGAGAAAAAGCTGCAAACTAGCAGCCCGAGGAGTCTAAAGCCACCCGGGTATCAGTGGCTGCGCTATAATGGTGCGAAGTTGCATTTCTGTTGCTAGGACCTCTACGAGAAATTGAGAGAAAATTCAGCAAGTAAAAAAACAATGAAAATAAAAGCAGTTTCTAGTTTCAGCAAAGGGCCGCCACAGAAATCACTCCATAGTGACACTATTGTGGAGGGGCATTACATCTGTGTATTGATTCGCGGAATCATTAAATGTAGGGTGGAGCGTGTAATGACGCCCTATGTTCTGCACGTGAAAGGAATGTTCCATGCATGACATTCCTTGTGGTGCCATACCAGTATGAATTCGTACCAACTCGCCCAATTTTCAACCCTTTTGAACTTTATTCCATGACAGTTGATTGCGATGAGGTGTAACTTTGTTAAGATTAGTGAATGAAAGAGATGAATAACTTCCCTATATTGCGGTAGTGTAGCTTTGATTAGTACATTTATGTATTGGAAGCTTTTATTCTTTTCTATTTGATAAGACGCTTAGATATATTCAGTTTAATGGGGAAAAGCAACTGAGGCTATAATGAACCAAACCCAAGGTTTCTGCTAACCTGAGGTTTTCTGCTAAATGTGAAGCTTTTGATAACTAGAGTTTGTTTACAACACCGATTTCCTCGAGAAACTTAAAAATACTGACAAATCAAGTGCTCGATCACCTAAAAGCAACATACGGTGTAATCGAACGCATCCATTGTAGCCGCCGCGGTGGCTCAGTGGCTATGGTGCTCGGCTGCTGACCCAAAAGACGCGGGTTCGATCCCGGCCGCGGCGGCTGGAATTTCTTTGGAGGCGAAATTCTAGAGGCCCGTGTACTGTGCGATGTCAGTGCACGTTAAAGACCCCCAGGTGGTCGAAATTTCCGGAGCCCTCCACTACGGCGTCTCTCATAGCCTTAGTCGCTTTGGGACGTTAAACCCCATAAACCAAACCAAACCAGCATCCATTGTAAAATGCTGTGAAATACTTTTCTTAGTTCAAGTTTTATGTACGAAGTTAAAATGTGGTTCACTGTGAGTGCAGCACCACACATTTCACAGAAAGGCTTCTCTTGTGTTGAGTAGGAAGTTGTGTGTGTCCAATGCCTAGTCGACATAAAATAACTTTTGTGAAACGTTCCTGATGTCTGGATTGATTTTCATTCTCCTGAAGTTGCCTTTTTTAGCACCACACCGACCTCAGGTAACTCTCCTCCAGAGCGCTAAAATAAGATAGGCATAGAAATAACAGTTCTAATTTAATTGGTTGGTTGTTGAATAATCTAGTTTCTTCTTTGATGTGGTCTGCCACTAATTTCTCAGTTTACTGTACATAAACTTCAAACGTTCCGGAATCTGAGGTGTGCAGTGACTTGCTTTAGTTGTCGAAATCGTGTTTGTGCAGAGCATGCATCTGCTTTCTCATTGCCCAATATACCATCACGGCTGGAGACATATCAGAATTTTTTATTTTGTGTTCAGTGATTTTAACTATGTTATGTATGATGTTTCCTGTCTTGGGCTTAGCAGCATTCCTAGAGTGCACGGCTTTGAGCATACTGAGGGAATCAGTGTAGATGATGCTATTTTTGGTGTTCTCTTTTACTATTTGTTGGTAGTGAAAACTGGTGCACACTGTGGAAGCCGCATCAATTTTCAGTATTGCCTTGGACTTCTGCACTTCCAACATGTGTTTCTATTATTGCGAACCCACTTCTAGGCTCTGTCGACGGGGTCGAGCCACCAGAACGTGTCCGCAAAACGTGTCCGCAGCAGTTGTCACGTTCTCGGACGAGGTAGCATCAAACAAGTTGTTGCCATTGATAGAAGACAGCGTGAGGATGATTCGCGAACAAAAAGTTGTGTGTAATATGATTAGGCAAATAATTATAGTTAATGATTAGTCAAAATGTGAAAATGGAATATCGAAATAGCGCGGACGGCAAGCAATAGTAGAGAATTTTACAAAATGAGCAAAAAAAATTAAGTTCGAAGTGGATTGAAACGTCTTAGCTGAATGAAACTCAGAGTAATCGGTTAAAAATACTTCGTTGATTTCGAGTAATTAATTAGAAGCAAAAGCAATGGAAGGTTCAATGGTCTGGACTGGTATATAGTAAGTGGACGAAAAAGCAAATAAGTCGTCGAATTCGAACAACGAAATGGGTAGTAATCGTTGACCGATAAGGTTAGAAATAGATAATTAATTAGAACCAATAGCTATGGATCTTTGAATGGTTTCGACGGGTATATGGTAAGTGGACGGAAAAGGAATTAAGGCGTCGAATTTGAGGCGTCAATGCTTTCGCATTTTCCCCATGCGGGTCGTCACACTGATCTCTAATTTTGAGTCATCAGTTTATTAAAAGCAGTATAGGTGTCGTATTTTTCTTGCAGTGCAAACAATTCTAGTAGTACGCCTTATGCGGCGTTTGCTGCTTATATAAATGTGTCAATGTGAAGGCACATACCACTGGGATATACCAAACGGCCTTGTCTCGATCCAATGTTTTTTTTTATTTTTCATACTGCTAACCCTGTGTATGACGGTCATTACAGGGAAGGAAACATAAAAATACAAGCGCAATTCTCTTCGCTAAAGTACACTTAATAACATAGAATGACAGATTTGCACAGCAATCCTCCAGGAACGTGTTCACACCTATCTCAAATTTTTCTACGTCTGTTCAGTCCACAACGTCGCTTGGTAGTTGGTTCCAGATTTCTACTGCATCGGGAAAAAAGGAGTAGCGCTAGACATCAGTACCTAAAAGGGTATCTGTCCTCGCTTCGGCGAGCGCGGCTTCGGCCGCTTATCTGTTTTTTCAGCAGCGTCCGCTCCGGCGGACGCAGTAGTGGCTGCGACGCGCGTCTTTTCTTTCCTTTGTCTCTTTCCTCTGATCTCTTAACTCTCCTCTATCTGCACGTGGCAGCGGTGGTGGCTTGGTTCGAGCCAGTAGGCAGGCCCGTGCAATTTCCTTTTCATCCTTCTCTCAGTCAGAACAACAACAACAGTACCTGTAATAATAATAGGTTGTAACACCTTAAAGTGATTTTCTCGTGGCCAACGCTTCAGGGGACGTGTAACATAGTGTTGTTTATTAACTTTTACTTTACATTCATTATCAGAAAAAAAGTTTCAATTTCTGCTTCATTTTTATTTCCAGTGATTCTAACTTACACTATGCAAAAGCACCAAAGTTTCGGCCAGTTGGTATTGGTCCATCTTGAAAACGTAGCAGCACGACAAAACGGGGACAAAATAGACACACGTGCGACAGGACGTATGCTGCACTTCCAACTGAATTTTATTGCGGAGACCTGGTGGTGTCTTGTTGCCGGAGGGTACACAGTATTTAATTCGTGCATTGTGATAGGCTGGTTGTGGTACTCATACATGCGTGCTCCAAATGGAAGTTTTCGTTTTTATGCCATTGTTTTCTGCTTCTGGGATGTGTTTGTTTGGATGCACGACCATGAGACTTTAGCAAAATGCCCGCCCAATAAAATCGCCCGCTCTTCTAATAATGTTTATGTACCGGGTGTCGTCAACAGCGGAAAGGTGAAAGAAGTAAAGTCACCAGTGAATTTACGAAACTTTTGCCACATTTTCTTTAAGGGCATTGAACTGTTTTTTTGTGACACATTTACTGAAGTAGGTTTTCTCTGCATTTCTTCGAATGTATCTTGCTCTAGCCTTATCTACTTAAACACGAGCAAGTTGTCTGCAGTGGGTATCGACGGATAGTGCCCCAGGCTTTGTGTTGGTGTTTTTCCACCATACTTTATGTTTCTTCTGTGCGAGTCCTGTTGTATATGGAATAGCTAGTGCTGCGGCTTATATTACGCATGCAGTAAACCATTCATTAAATTCGCATGTTCCGTGCCGCGCTCTGCAGAAAATTCCTTTTTGTGGCATTTCTTGTATAAAGTGACAGGTCGGCGAGGTGGATTTTCGAGCGCCATGGTCTTGTGTAGATGACAGGAGTACACTATGAGAGCCTGATGACAGAAGGCAAGTGATCGCTTCCCAGGTGGTCATTTAAAACATCTCATTTAAGATTCTTGAAAATAGACGGTGATGTGAAAGCTAGGTCGAGAAAGCTCATTTCTCCGGAGCTTGGGCAAAATTATGTTCTCTTCTGGATTTAAACGACATAGATTATTTTTCAGGATGAAATCTTCAGTTATCTAGCACCTATATCCATACTGAAAACTGCGCAAAAACGAAGACACAGAACGAGAAGGCACGACACGGGCGCAGACTATCAACTGAATTTTTATTCAGTGAAGAGGCCTATATATGTATCTTCTACCCACAGTGAGACAGCGCAGTTTTGCGCAGTTTTCAGTATGAATTCCTACCAACTAGACCAGTTTACCGTTCTTATGACCTATATCCACAGCGTTCGCATCCAAGAAAAAAAAGGGAAGTCAGCGTTAAAATCCCCAGCTACTAGATTTGGCTTTGGAAGTGCATCGATTAGGTCTTCTAGACCCTGGACTGCTAATGCGAGATGTAGAGGAATGTATACAGTACATATTGTTACTGTTCTATACCTGACGATGGGGACCGCAACGGCCTCAAGTTTTGTTCTAGGTTCGATTTCTTGAGCAGGCGCGCCGCTTTGAATCATAATTGCGACGTCTCCTGACAGTCTATTTGCATACTCGCGCTCGCGTCTGAAGTTTTGTTGCGAAAGGAACACTTCGTTCACCGTCTCGCCTCTTCAGCGTGGCCGCACTTTCGCCGTGGCGGCGACTTAACGAATGACCTTGAGCATTCGCATATCAACCGCAGCAGCTGCCGCCACCGCGCTTCGCCAGATGACGCCGCCGTCACCGGCGCTAACCACGCCTAACCACGCCTAACCACAAAAGAATCCTAAGCGTAGCCAGGCAGCCGTTGCTTTCGCAACACAACCAGGTTTAACCAGGGCTGAAACAGTGTCATTTTTTAATAATGTCTAAGGATATTTACATGTAGTGAACCAAGGTTGGTTTCCTGAAGGCATAAAGCTAGAGGCAACATTAACCCTAGACTTTGTATTTCACTGTCAATCGTCATCACTTCTCTACAGTTACACTGAACCACAAAGGTCACTATTGTATGCTTTTGGGTTGGAATAGACGGAATTTACTTCCTTTCAGGGCCCGTTATCCGGGCACTGTCTTTTTTTGCTCAAGACAGCTGTTCCGCAAGCTGTAAAGCGGGTGGACTGGGTGCTACATCCATCACTTCTCTAGAGGTGCTGGAGGACTACGGAGAAGCCGTGGGTGTCTGATTTTCAGGTCTCCTTCGGCAGGGGAAGTCCTGCGGGGTGCATACCTTAGGACCGGCGCTCCTTGGTTTGCAGATGGAAGAGCAGCCTTCGTTGTCCGTGACTGGAGCGTGAATGGCGCTGCCATTGGCTCGGTGAAAGTGGCCTGGGCAGGTGCCGCAATGCTGTGCGGTGCACCGCCACTGCACATCATATCAACGAAGTTCGTTTTTTCGATAAAGTTCAAGGTGTTCTTTGTGTGGTATAGTGGTCGCGCTTCCATAAAAGTGATATTTTGTTGTGTCTTCATCGTTATAATCTTTCTCGTTCTTCCATGAGGGTCACGACCATGAGTACTCGGGGTGATCAGCTTGGAAGCTTGGGCGGCGTAGTGCAGCTGCTTGACAGTTTTCAGAAGCATGTTGTTTTGAGGAGAATTTCGCGCAAGTTTCTCGGCCACGGCAACTTTGTGACCCACAACCGTACCTTTGGCATTTGAAACTTATTCGCGCATTTGAAATGCAATGTCGGACTTTTATCTTCAAATAACGTCCTTTTATGGATTTCGAGAGTGCGCTCGAGTTCGAATTCAGGACTACATGTTTTGTTGGTATTCTTCCTTATTTTCATCCGATGCACATTTTTGACATTCTGGTCTCTGAGACCATCAAGCATCGCTTATTTAGTGAGGTGGATGAAATCTGTTTCAGGTATTATGCCGCGGACAGTGTTTAAAGATGGGTGTGCATTGACTAACACTGAGATGTCCCCAATGACAATGCTTTGAAAAGTTTCGAGTATTCGGATATATGTCCTTGAGCTCTAGTCACAGGTCACCACTAGAATTTCTTTTATAGTTTGTAGCCTCGACCCAAGACATCAATTAGACATTTGGAGACCAGGAAAGAGGGCATAGTTCTTGCTGTGTTTTCTTCTACCTGAGTTTGTGCTACTTGTTTTAATGAAGTCAGTTGACTCGTTCTTTTTTTACCTCGTACTTTTTTAAAGAGGTCAGTTACCACGTTCCACGCTCTTCTGTGAGGGCGATGATTTTGTGGAAAAGGGGAGGCATAAAATATATGTAATGTTCGGCCGCGGTGACAACCACCCGCCAAGGACCCAACCAGAGGACCGGGTGGGCACTTGCAAGCGAGTCCTACCCACGCCAGTCGTATACTCAAATATATCCAAATATGGGGCAACTCAGGGTAGTTAGACCACACAAGGTTAACCTTAGCCGCCTATAAAAAGTGAGAAAACAGAGATGGAAGGAGGCGACAGGAGTTGTGAGAAAGAAGATAGGAAAGTGAAAGATGAAGGGGAGGACAGGAAAAGGCGACTGCCGATCTCCCCCGGTCGGGCCAGGCTGGAGGTGCCGCCTACAGGAAGCTGAGGCCAAAGTGGTGTGTTCCCTACGCCGAGGGGCCTTAGGTCCAAATTCTCGGCATCGGTTCAACCACCAGGATCCCTTTCCCCGGATACTGCTATGCCACGCATGGCTAAACGTGGGTGCTTGGGTCCGTGGTGGCGCGCTGATGATGGTAGATTTTAATGGCGCAAGAGTATCTGAGGCCAAAGAGCGCCAAACACAAGGTAACAGGTCGACTCAGGTTAATGAATGTGCTGCGTTTGAAGATTTTTAAATAGCGTTGAAAGAAATGTGGTATATAGGGCCTAGACATTTGATTTGCGGTGTATTATGTGATTAGAAAAAAATACTAAAAGGCTCCGCATATCGTCTTTAAAAAGTCAAGATGCCTGTAGCATAACTCGTTGCATGGACACGGACTGTAAGGCTACTGACATGCCAGATTAAAAAGTTAGATGGGAGGATAGGAAAAGGCGACTACCAATAAGACGTTTAGTATGCCTCTTGAATGAAATCTGTTGCTTTAAGTGCCTTTTGTGCAGAAAATATCGTTTCGAGCTTGTGTTCGTCCGCACTAGAGGCGATTTCTGTTCAGGATGCCAGACGAAGCATACGAGCGACGAGGCCGTTTAGTCAACATTGGCAAACTTTCTCGGGTGGTTCAGTTTAGCACAGGCAAGTCTTGGCTACACACAGTATGAAAACTGGAAGTAGAAGGCAGCCGCCACCATATCGCAGTACATGGGGACGTCGTGGGTTCGGGTCCCGCCAGCACCCCGTTACTGGCTTTTCTTCTCCTTTCAATGCAGTGTCTCCAACGACAACAAAAAACACTACAAACTTCCCATTTGTCAACACGACATACAGAATAATCCCTAGTATGCCTTCTTTCGGTTTTAATGACTGATGGCTTTCTTCAAATGTGAACGCTTTGCCGAAAGCAAGGAAGCAACAGGCCCTGCTCCTCAGCCGTATAGCAAAACCCTTTCGACAGCTCTAAGGACCAAAATGACCACGAATATTGGGACAATGTTTCTCTTTTCCTTTCACAGATTCATAACTTAAGGACTGCCGTAAGTGCTTCGCTGCAGTGCAAATAAACAAACCCACTGCCTGGATATTTTTGGCAAGCACGAGACCTTTTGTGCAGGGATACTTGAATCTTTCCCTACAGTTTACCTAATTCACCAACTTACCTTGTGAGAAGGTGTAGTGCGTTGTTGTAAGAGATCATCTTTCGAGAAAGCAGTAAAACGCTTTGCAATCAAATAATTTTTTTCACCATGATTCGGCAGAAAGTGATGCGCTGCGGAAGAATTGATGTAAGTTCGCAAAACGGCAGTGCGGGCTACACAAAACTGAATGCAGGAACTGATGCATTGGTGAGGTTGGCCGCACGAGCTCCGATCCTTGAACCGGAGGGAAGGCGTCGTGTACCGGAAACAACGAGAGCGTATGTAACGAACGTGACGAGGGCGATGATGATTGCCGAGACCACTGCGTAGGCTGCCGGGGACAAGCCGAAGATGGTTCGCCTGCGTGCGGCCTCATCGGAGAATCCAGAGCCAAGGTTTGCACCGATACCTGCATAACGACCCAGTGAAGCCGCTCAGTATTGCATCAGTACCTCAGTGGGGTGCCTGCAATTCTTAGCCAAATATCTGTAATCACCTGAAATACTATACCTAGAACTGCCCCACCATGGTGGCTGAGTGGTTACAGCACTCGACTGCTGACCCGAAATACGCGGGTTCGATCTCTGCCAGGAAGGCGGAAATTCGATGACGGTGAAATTCCAGAGGCCCGTGTACTGGGCGATGTCAGTGCAGGTTAAAGAACCCCAGGTGGTCGAAATTTCCGGAGCCCTTCACTACGGCGTCCCTCATAGCCTTTGTTGCTTTGGGACGTTAAACCTCAATAAACCAAACCAAACTACTCCTATAATTGAAATAGTATACAGGAGCGGTATGGCACCGGTGCTCAGCTATGGGGCAGAAACGTTGAGGCTAATGAAAAGGGTTCAGCTTAAGTTAAGGACGACGCAGTGAGCTATGAAAAGAAAATGATAAGTGTAACGTTAAGAGACCGGAGGCGGGCAGAAGGGGTTAGGGAACAAACGCGTGTTAATGTCATCCTAGTCGACATGGAGGGAAGAAATGGGTTTGGTCAGGGCATGTAATGCGAAGACAAGACAACCGCTAGTCCTTAAGGATGACGGAGTCGATTCCAAAAGAAGCCAAGCGTAGCAGGGGGCGGCAGAATTTGAGATTGAGAAGTTTGTGGGGATGCGGTGGCCGCAGTTGGCAAAGGACATGGTTAATTGGGTAGACATGGAAAATACCTTTTCCCTGCAGTAGGACCAGACTGGTGGTGATGATGATGGAATACTCCGCTCCACGATATTGGATCAGCATCACGGTTAAATATCACGGTTCGAAGCATGAATAGACACAAAGTGAACATCGGAATTTGTGCAACTGCTAGTGATTTACGCAAGAGTGTAACACTGTGTTTTGAAAATAATTATGATGATTTACGTCACTAATCTGTTGTACACGCGGAGAGTTGCGATTGGAAATACAGGTAAAAGGAAGCAAGGACACTTCCAGCAGATTCAGCAGGAGACGGATATCACCGTGGACGCCACCGCACAAACGAGTTTCCTAATTGCTAAGCCTCTTTTTCCAGGCAATATTGCATATGCGCGCAAGCACTATGCTTTTCTGTGTGAAGGGCGGAATACGAAGAGTGTTCAATGGAAATCAAACGCTCTAGTAATGGAATCGCATTATACAGAAACTCACTACTGCTACTCCTGGCAAGCTAGAAATTTCAAGTAGAAAACTTAGAAGAAACTCAGGCACTGAAGAGCTCTCGGCGTCGAAAATCATTAAGGTACTCCACTGTAGGAATCTCTGCAGCGCCGTCTTTGATGATGAATCGCATATATAGATTTGATCCTGGTAAAAGCTAACAGTAAACAGTTGTGATGTCGCTCTGCTGCATGCAATGTGCACAAGAATTGCGCCGAGTGATAAATTACAAGAGCGGTCGTAATTATAGCATTGGACAAACCGGATTCCATGCTCACAGCATAATTTAGCCCAATGGTGTCTTCTACAGCAATCATCCTGCAAGAAATACTTTTCAAATGATTCAAGGGCAAACTGCAATTGTACGACTGGCGTGTGCGCACCAAAATAAATGATTTCATACCTCCTGCAAGGAAGCACTGTGGCAGCAACAGTGGCAATTGTATGCCTCATTGATTCGGGCGCCTCCGGTACGCTCCTTGTTTTAGTATTCAAAACGAATAAAATCCTCCAATACGAAATAGAGACGATCCTGCACTGCACTACTGCTATCCGCCTATCCTCGGTACACTACCGGAGGGTCGGAGAAACACATGCTACTCTGAAAACGCATTGACACGCACATGTCATGTGCTTATACGGTGTGATTGTCGTTACTCGGAATCATACCACGGTCGGCTAAAGAGGAAATGTGCTCACGAGGTCCCTTGCATGCAGAGCAAAGTGACAGCTTCAGTCCAAAAGGCAGAACAGCAACAATCCATTTGAACTCAGTGTTGGAGAGCTCTAAGTAGCTGAGGGTATAAGCGAGCGCAAGCATTAATGAAAAAAAAAAAACCCCTGACGCATATCGAATTGAAATCGGCCGATTTGGCGCATGTGCTTCCTTTGTGTTTTCTGGTCTTTTCTTTTGCGCATAATCAAGACTCTATTGGTATTGTTCCCACATTTTTCGTCATCTACCAGAAGATTAAAATCAATGGTCTCTAGGATTAGAAAGGTGCAGAGTTTTATGATTTATGATTTAGAGGGTTTAAGGTCCCAAAGCAACTCAGGCTATGAGAAACGCCGTAGTGAAGGGCTCCGGAAATTTCGGCCACCTGGGGTTCATTAACGTGCACTGACATCGCACAATACACAGGCCTCTAGAATTTCGCCTTCATTGCAACTTGACGGCCGCAGTCGGGATCGAACCCGCGTCTTTGGGATCAGCAGCCGAGCGCCATTACCACTGAGCCACCGCGGCAGCTTCAACTGCCTCACTCTTGGACAGGAAGCCAAGAGTGTCCGAAACAAAGGAGCTTATGAGATGTCTTTTTTTATTTGTAGTTTTTATCAGCGGGAGAATAATAAAAGCAGCAGAAAAAACAACCACATGCCACAGTTGGAATCTGAACCTACGACCTCCGAATGTCAGGTGGCCTATGAACTGAGCTTCGGCGATAGCTGTCCAATCTTCAGTTTTCGGGGGTATTTATGCGCAGTGTAAGCGAACCTTGATAGTGTTCACCAGCGCCACCATCGTCCATAGCGGTGAATGTAGTATACTGGAAGCACAAATACCCCTACACGGGAGTAAAAAGGAAGTAAACTGTCCCTTAACGCACACACTTACAAAAGGGGTGTGCGCTAGAGCACAGTTCACTCCGTTTTTACTCCTTTCTGTTTAAAGTATACGTCCTGTATTACCGCGAGTGCCACGTAGGTGGTGGCGGTGGGGAAAAACTTTTTTAATACTCAAAGACAATCGGGGGGTCAGAAGACCCCGCTACATGGTCGGTATCCTTAGTCCAGGACACCGCACGACGAGGCTCCGTCTCGCGCCCGCTTTACTAGAGACCAGTGTGAAGCAGTTGAGGAGGGGAAAGATGAGGATTCTGAGTACATGCCCACACCATGTAAAAGATACCGCAGATCTCTCCACGGTGCGGGCAGCATCAATCTATGTTCCAAACAAAGTGTTTGGTGATGTCAGAACAGAGAAGAGTTCCTGTTGCAGAAGCCGCAGAGTTCGCTCCTCCGCCTTACTCAGCCCCTTGGCAGGTGCCGGGCAGAGGCGGTGGCTGTCGCAGTAATGAATTAAGATTTCGCAGTCGTGGCCTAGTGGTCTGGGCGTCCGCCTCGGCTGCGGGAGGTGGTTGGTTCGAAACCCACCGCCGGACACCCACCGGTAAAAATGGGTACAAGCCACCCCCGGCCCGGCGCCCGGCTTCTTCAGGGGTGTGCGCTTGGAGGAAGCTCCGTAAACCCCGCTGCGCCCCTTCGGGGGCAACCTAGTTTCGAGCACTCAGCCTGCAAAGGTGGTTCGTGTTTCACTGCAAAGTGAGGAGTTCCGACTCAAAACTCGTACGCTCTAACCAGCGTGTCTCAAGACAAACACTGTAAGCGATCCTTCGTTCTGAAGAGAAAACTTCAGAGTATCACAGCTGACTAGACATGCCGGTTTTTCCGGCTGTCTGACCTGCGAGAAAAACAAAAAGGGCCACAAATTGGGCTTATGCCGCACGAGGCGGACTTATGGTTGCTTGGCGGGGGAACTTATCACTAATCCGTCAAGGCAACTGTTTGGTCTAAGACCCTTTTCCCAAGCATTTCACCCTAGAAGAGCCGAGCACCAGGCCAGGGGAAATCTTGTACCCATTAAAGAAACCGGTGGGTACCCGGCGGCACTGGGGATCGAATGCAGCACCTCCCGAATGCGAGGCGGATGCTCTACCACAAGGCCACGCTTCGGTTCGCAGTCGTGGCCTAGTGGTTTGAGCGCCCGTCTCGGCTGCGGGAGGTGGGTGGTTCGAAACCCACCGCCGGGCACCCACCGGTCAAAAGGGTACAAACGTCCCCCGGCCTGGTGCTCGGCTCTCTTTGGGGGTGTACGTTTGGGAGAAGCACCACAGATGAGGTTATTCGTTTAACGGAGGACTTTGGTTCGGTGTCAGGAAGTCGGATTAATCGCTCTAAGAGTTGCGGTCTTTGGTTTGGTAGCTGGGGTTCGACACCTGCTGAATATGCTGGTATAACATGGACATGCAGGCCACCAAAGTACCTTGGCGTTCCTTTGAGTGCCTATAAGCATAGCGCACATTATTGGAAAGAGCGCGTGTCAACTCCAGCGCTATGCTCAAACGTTTGTCCCCCATGCACTCTCAATTTTTGGCAGGGCGACCGCCTGTAATCTGTTTCTCGCCACTAAAATATATTATGTACTGCAAATTATTCATTGCGCAAGACTTCCTATACAGCGTTTTCACAGGGTTTTCGCTACCTTTGTGTGGGATTCGTCTTTTGAATCCATGAGGCGGGATAACCTTTTCCGGCCTGTAAGCGCTGGCGGCCTTGGTCTAGTTCACCTGTATGTCCGACAGATAGTGTCACGTTTCGTGTTTTTCCGTGACACTACACACCCAATAGTACGTTCATTCCTGCAAACAAATTTAGTTCATGTTTTACCCAACCTCATTGTGTCTTCCAATGTTTGTGACCGTCCGTGTTTGTGGGGCATAATGCAAGAAGTGTATTTGGCTGTCCGTTTCCTACTTGTTCGTTTTTCTCCTGAGTTCCTTTTTTCAGTGTCGAGGAAAAAGTTGTATAAGGATTTGATTAATATGCTCTTCCCTCCGCCCATGTACCGCTCTCTGTATTTTGGTTTACCGGGGCATGACGTACTCAGAAGAGTACGTAAGATGCCAGTCTCGCCGTGTACAAAGACCTTTTTCTTTAAGTTACACACCGGTACGTTGCCCGTTAGAACATGGTTAGATAAAAAAGGCATTTTTGTGTCTACCATTAATTGCCGCCTTTGTGATGAACCAGAAACAATTGAGCATTGTTTCATCAGTTGCAAAGATGCAGTACTCTTCTGGGATATCCTGCAACGCACATTTAAAAAAAGAATTCATCTGACTCCACATTCTGTTCGCTATCTCACTGCGCTGCCATTTGTTGATGAACCCCTGGACATGTTCTTTCGTATTGGACTGCACAGCCTCTGGAAAACCCGCATGATGGACAGACACTGTGAACCTGTTGTGTCTACAAAGGATCACTTCAGTAGAATGGGTGTTCATATAAGAGACGTGTATGCCCAGACTGAGTACGAACCGGAGTGGCACTCACTATTAGTGATGTGCTCTGCATTGCCCCTTTTCTAGTGCATGGTCTTTTGAATATGTATTGTTTACCACTGTTTTCATAATGGCTTGTATATAGTTCATGTACATAGAACATTACATCACTGTAATAAATACCATGTTGAAGAAAAAAAAGCGTGGCCTTGTGGTAGAGCATCCGCCTCGCATTCCGGAGGTGCTGGGTTCGATTCCCAGTGCCGCCGGGTACCCACCGGGTTCTTTAATGGGTACAAGATTTCCCCAGGCCTGGTGCTCGGCCCTTCTAGGGTGAAATGCTTGGGAAAAGGGTCTTAGACCAAACAGTTGCCTTGGCGGATGAGTGATAAGTTCCCCTGCCAAGCAACCATAAGTCCGCCTCGTGCGGCATAAGCCCAATTTGTGGCCCTTTTTTGCTTCTCCCAAACTTACACCCCTAAAGAGAGCCGAGCACCAGGCCGGGGGACGTTTGTACCCTTTTGACCGGTGGGTGCCCGGCGGTGGGTTTCGAACCACTCACCTCCCGCAGCCGAGACGGGCGCTCAAACCACTAGGCCATGACTGCGGAACCGCAGAAGCGGTCTATGAGCTTTCGAGCTCGGAGAGCTAGGATCAGGAGCCCGGTGTGTGAGCGCTCGGGCGGCCGCATCAGCGGCCTCATTGCCTCGTAGACCCTGGTGGCCAGGAGCCCAGATTGCATTTGTGCGAGTTCGATCGACAGGAACCCGTCGTAGAATTAGGGAGGCAAAAGGTGATATTTCACCTTCAAGACAGTGTTCACATGCTCGGCGAGAGTCTGTGATAGCCGTTTTCGATTTCGGATCGGCGGCAGCGAGAGCTATTGCAACTTCCTCCGCTCGCGTTGAATTGGGGGCCCGAAAAGATAGCCCATCGACATTCATTCCTTGGTGGACTACAGCAGCCATGTAGAATCCCGCGGGTGACGGCCCTGTGATGTCCACGTAGTAGACGCACTGTTTAGATTCATATTTCCTCTCAAGTGTGTGAGCCCTCGCTTGTCGTCTGCCCTCATGTGAAGTCGTGTCCATGTTACGCGGGAGCGGAGCGACCCAGAGCATATGGCGCCACAGCACCGGGATGTTCTCCGTCCCCTCTGGTATGCATGTGTGTTGTATGTGTAAGCGGTTGAGCAAGCGGCGCCCAGAAGCCGTCTGCGATAGCCGCGTATATTGGTTCACGAGGTGGGCCTC
The DNA here is from genome assembly GCF_055824585.1 of Amblyomma mixtum. NCBI lineage: Eukaryota > Metazoa > Arthropoda > Arachnida > Ixodida > Ixodidae > Amblyomma > Amblyomma mixtum. The sequence continues at coordinate 37,206,697 of NC_143015.1, forward strand.
CCGAAACTGCTGATAGAAGTTTAACACCCCCAACGCCTTCAGTTTGGCGTTGGAGGTAGCCACCGGGAGGTCGAGTGCTCGCTTTGTTGCCTTTCTGATGATGGCGTTAATATGCACGTCTTCTTGTTTAGTGGTGCGTAGGTACGGCACGGCGTAGATGATCCGGCTGGTCACGAAGGCATGGGGGAGCCGTAGCGCGTCCCTTCCACGCAGACCACCCCGCTTTTTGGAAACGCGGTGGATCATGCGCCCTACCTGTTCACCTATCCACTTGAGTTTCGCTATAGTCGAGTCCAGCCTAAGCCTGCTATTGATAAACAGACCCCGGATACGGAGCTCTGCCACTTCTCTGATGGGACCGCCTGACAGATATATGTGTAGAGACGTGTTGTCCTAGTGATTTGTCCGGACATGTAGAAGCTCTGATTTGACGGGAGCATATTGTGACCACAGTCGGCAGCATATGCATCGACTATGGAGGCGGCCTGCTGAAGGCGGTCCTCAATGTCCCCAAGGCTCCCCTTGGCGGTCCAGATTGTAAGTTCGTCTGCGTAGAGCGCGTGTTTTATGCTCTCCACCTGAGCCAGTTGGCCGGGCAGGTGCTTCATGCCGGTGTTGAAAAGGAGCGGTGATAACACCGCCCCCTTGTGGTGTACCCCGTGTACCCATAGAGTACGGGCCGTATTCCTCGTCCTCCATCTGGAGGAGTGCCTGACGCGCAGATAGAAAGTCTCTGACATAGGCGAAAACGTTCGCCTCGCAGTCAGTGGTGTTCAGTTTAGACAGTGTGGTACATGTATAACGTTGTGAAACGCCCCCTTAAGATTTGACGGTGAGGATGGCCTTGTCATTTTGTTGCATGGCTGTGGGTCGTATTATGCCCCTGTGTAGTTGGAGTAGGGCATCCTGTGGAGACATGTGCGGGTGGAACCCGAAAATAGTATCTGCAAAGAGGCCCTTACCCTCAATGTATGGAGAGAGGCGATCCCGTACCATCGTCTCCACGACCTTTCCCACACACGATGTCAGTGAGATGGGTCTCAAGTTGTCCGTAGTCACGGCTTTGCCTGCTTTGGGGATAAAAGTTACAAGCGATGTTTTCTATTCGGGATGGAGTGGACACCCACCCTAGATCTGATTTATGTATTATAGCAAATGGAGGTAGGACGAGCCTGAGAGTTTCGCCAACAGTTTCACTGTTATGCGATCCCGACTCAGTGCCGCAATTCGCGCATTTTAGCCTGGGCTACCTTAAGATCATGCAACGCAAAAGGGGCGTCTAAATCCTGATTTGACTTGCCGGAATACGTGTACTCGGGCCCAACGGGGTCATTTGTACGGCAGAGATACCTTTCACACAAAGTGTCCGCAAGTTGCGCTGTCGTACCTCGGTACCCGCGCAGAGCCTGCCGGAACTGTTTTTGCGCCTCCCCTTTCATTTGAGAAGGGTCGATGAGGCTGCGTAAGAGACGCCAAGGCCCCTTCGAGTTCATCTGACGAGCTGCCGAGTTGCAGCGTTCTATCCAATTGGAGTCTGTGAGCTGTGCGGCATATGCCGCAGCCTGCTTTGTAAGTTGTTCAATGCGAGCTCTAAGCTTGCGATTCGTCTTTTGGCTCTTCCACCGTCTTGTAAAGCTGCGGCGCGCCTCCCACAGATACAGGAGGTGATTGTCCACTGCGGGGATCTCGTCGGTGGTGTGAAGTGTTTGCGTGTGTTGTTTCTGTATGTTAGTGAACTGTGTTTCCCACTCCGCATAGCCGTCGGACAATAGCACGGGAGGGATGTCATGAGTTTAAAATTGTTGCCAATTGGTTATTTTTACCTGTGCATAGTTTTTTGCGGGCTGCCTTCGCCTTCGCCACGTAGTTCACCGGTGAGGACAGAAGCTGTGAGAGAACCCTCTTTGCTATAACGGCATCAAGAATGCCAGATTCGAGGCCTTCGATGAACTATTCAGCAGGTAAGGGAATGGATATAGCTGTTATGATATAAATGCACATAAATATCCCGCAGAGCAGAAGATTGGAAAGTCGTCGCCGTAGCTCAGTTGGAAAAGCACCTGACGCGAAATACGGTGGTCGTGTGCTCGGATCCCACCGGCGACATGTGGTTGCTTTTGATCTGATTTTATTATTCTCCCTTTGATAACAACTACAAAATTAGAAAAAAGAAATCACGTATGCTCCTTGGTTTCGGTGACTATTGGCTTCCGTCACGTATGTCATAACGAGCACCTCTTTCCATTCCCTTGTCTGCTGGATCACTCTTGGAGAGACGCCTGAATCTTGCCGCAAAGGCAAGGATGATGAAGGAGCGAGCGAAAGATGGAAGAGAGAGAGAGGGTCCGATATGGAGGGTTCCGGATTGATTTTGACTACTTGGCTAGGAGCAGGAATGATAGTACAGAAGCTATTGCCGCAGCGGACTATCAGGTTTTGACGGGGGAGAAGCGCCTGGCGGCTACAAAGTATATGTCGGTAAAGACACCAACCAATGCTACCAGCTGCCTGCTATCTGCCTTTCCTGCTGTTTTTCTCCTGCTTGGTTGACAGACATCCTCGAACAGTGTGCGCTCATTTCTTGGTACGCTGCTCTCGTACACTGATTGTATGTCCCAAAACTAGACATTTGCTATGAATGACGCGGTACTGGATGACTCTGGAGTAATTTCAACCAACTGGGTTCTTTAACTTTCACCGGCGTCGCGTGGTACATGGCTGCCATCAATTTCGCGCATTTTTTTATATGCTGTACCTTCCGCGAGGAATACACATAACGTTTTATGCATAATATATCTGCATCTGGAGCGCTTCACGTTCGCGCTATACTACCCAGAAACGTCTTAAGACAGCGTTACTGCCCATCCTGATGTACCTAGCTCCCCGAGGACTTCGTCTCTTGTCAGAAAAAGTGTTGCCATGGCTTTCACAAGAAAAACAATTTCTCGATATTCGCTCCGCCTAGCTGGATGGTCACTACCTATGCATGAAATCAGCGATTACTTGTGTTGTGCTAGAAGGCAATCTCTGGTGTCACCTGAGATTAAAAACTCCGCCAGAGGATCAGTGCAGCATCGGAAGTTTTCACGTTCATGGCGGGAACACGGTGGGACAGCAACTGCCGATCAATGGTTCTGCTTGAAAAATCCTACGTTGAAGAAACCTTGCATTACTGTCTACCAGTGCTTCAAAGGTTATTTCAAATAAGCAAGAAGATTCATTCTCGAGGCCGTGAGGAACAACTGCCTGCGGATACACCTTGGCCTCCCAGGGCTCATCTGCACCAGGAACAGTAGCAGAAGCAGGCTGCCTCTCTCTAGATGTGATTGCTGCCCAGGAAACTATGCGTATGTATCTACGCCATGTTCTCCAAGGGAAGAATCATTTCCTACACCGCTTCCGCCTAACCGACTCCAACTCTGGGTTTGGCCAAGCTATGCAGCTCCTGCCCTTCTCTACTAATAATCAGCCACAAAAAACCAGTGCCTCTGACCTTTTGAACACTCTCGCCTCTGAAGGAGACGCAGTTTGTTCCAGGCATGAGTGCAAAGAGCTGCACGCCACAGGTGGCGCTTCTGCAAGCTATTCTCGCGCACTTAACCGAAGAATATATGCAGCGTACCCGCATCTTCACCCATGCTTCAACTACGCAAGCAACTTCTTGTGGCCGTTATGTGCCCTCAAAAAGCCATCTTCTTTCTTACCGGCTGCAGCGGAAGACATCCCTACGACAGCTTAGCTTCACGGCATTAAAGAAGCTGTTTTCAATATCCTGGACCAAACTGCCGGCAGAGACGTTATCTTTACCGACTCCAAAGCATCTCTGCAGATCCTGTCCAACCAGCTGAAGAAAACCCATCCTCAGCCCGTTTACCTTTACATCGGGTATCTACACCTTTGGGCTATTGCCGCAGGCCACTGCATAACATTTAACTGGATACCACTAAACTTCGGCGTTCTGGCCAATGAAAAAGCAGCTGAAGCGGCCCGTAAATGCCGCCAACATCGTAGATACATTCGGACTTTTTTCACGAAATCTCATGCATCTCAAATGGCTAAAAGTTTACTTCTGAAGAAATCTGTCGGCTCTGGAGCTTGCCGACACATCACTACCAGTTTCTTTAGTCCGTCTACCCTAATCTCGGATCGAGACTCCCAACTAGATTTCCTCTCCATCTGGAAACACTTTATCACCGACTTCGCCTGAAAGCTGCATTTACAACCGGCTTGCGATAGCGTTTCGAACAAATGAACAGTCCGCTTTGTGACAACTGCGCCCCGATCGAAACTGTGGAGCATATCCTGATTGAGTGTCCTGCGTATGCTGACAAGCGTGCGCACTATGAACATTGCATGGAGAAGCTCGCTCCAGTGCCTCTAGCAATGAACGGTGTTTTAGGTCCCTTAGCCGGCCTCAGGAAACAAAGGCATGCACTGAACTTTTTGTTCACATATCTAAATCGCATTGGACATCTTCAAAAGCTGTAATTTCACCTTGCATGTTACCCTCATTCATCCTCCATGGAGTAAACTTTGTTAGCCCATTTTCCGGACTATGCACTTCATCCTTCCACACGTTGCATCATTACTCGCCGATGCGCCATGACACGCATTCAATGGCCGCATTTCATCCTTTCTTTTTATATTTGTTTTATTTTACATTCTGCACCGCTCTCCTTTCGTCTTTGTCTCCTAAATTCCCTTCCCCATGCAGAGTAGCATGCGAGTGATTTTTGAACGGCGGCTAAATTCTATGATTTTCATTAAAACGTTTCTCCCTCTTTTATATGCCGTTTTGAATCTTACCTTTGGCCCGTTGTAACTGCGCATTGATTGGCACATCTGTAACCGCAGCCGGCCCAGGAACGCGGCGGTTGGCGCCGGCAGCCGCAGAGCTGAGGAAGCTGCCCACTCCGGGTGTTTTCCCGAGTGGAGCAGACCGCGGCGCCGTCGTCTTGCCGAGGTGTTCTGGTGGGCCAGTTAGAGCTGGATTCTCGTCCGTCGCCCCGGAGCACTCTTTCCACATTGCTCTCGACTCGCTGCCGAGTGCTGCATCGTCTACGCTTCCGGTGTCGCCCTTGGTTTCGCTCGTGGGCTCGCTGGTATCCGTAGTTTCCGATGCTTCAGCCCGGCGTTCGCTTGCGGCCTCCATTTACGCAGTGTTTTCTTCGTCCTCATCGTCTATGGTCCACGCTTCTAGGTGCACTCTGAGAGGCACTACATCCTACGAGCATAAGTGCCGTTCTGGAGTCGATGGCAATCCAAAGGTGAGCTATCAGCGTAGATACGTACAGATACTCCATAGAGAGATACGCGGCAGAGCAGGATTGTGCAGGACAAAGACAGCTAATTGCCAAATCATGAATTGAAAAATCCTCGCTTTGATGGGGCCCGCACGGAGAGTGTAACGGAAAGTTTGCCAGATTAGCTGAATTTGGATAAAACACCTGGAACAAGCTTCGCAAAAACAAGAGTAAAGCATCGTCGTCAGCATCCTAAAAAGAAAACGCAAGCGCGAAATGCATTCTACCAAAGGCTTGAGCCTCAGCCATCAAGCCGCCTTTAAGAACTCTAGTATAGCTCGCTTGGCTTGAATCACCGCTTTCGCTGCTTTACTTGTCACCGCTTTCAGCCGCGTCACTTTTCGCGGTGGGCAGTGCACTCAGTGTCTCTCGATCTTTTATTTGTTTGCCATTTGCCGCCTGTGGAATATATTCCCTGCCCAGTAAAAGTGGATGAAATCTATTCTATTACATAGCAGGTTCCACACATAGAACTTTGTGTGAGTTGAGGGGTTACAATAGTTTTCATACAAAAGGTGATACAAAGTGGAGAGGTACAAATGTACATTGGACTACAAGCAGTAATTGAAACATGAAAGAAAAACGTATTATACAGAGGCACAAAAAAACAGCAAACAAATAGCGGCACTGCATGGATTTAGCTTACTCATCGTGAACGCATTTTACATGCAATATCATGGCGCATAAAGGTGGTCAATGCGTTTTTGAATATTAGTCGGTCGCGCATGGTAGCAATTCACTCCGCAAGTGTGTTCCAGCACTTGATAGCACGTGGCATAGCAATGCTCGGCCGAATAGACGTTGGAAGCTACGTGACGCGAAGTGCGCAATGGGCGTGTGAGTGGCAGCGTTGACGGGTTGACAGCTGTATATTAATTTCTGTAGTAAGCGACGGAAACGACAACTATGCGACGGAAAGAACTTCAACCACTCAGCACGTCAGACCACCAATGACAGCACACTGCACGAGTTGGTACGGCGATGGGCGATAGGCATACAGAACTGAGGAACAAATCTGCTGCTTTTGAGTTTTCCAGTTCTAAGACATCAAAACAAAACATACGGTAAACGAGATGGACAAAAAGAGCGTAACTTAGAGCAATTTCATTGAGTAAAAGGCGAAATATTTATACATGCTGCATTGCACCGACATCAGTGTAAATATTTGGAACGAAGGTGGGAAAGTTTCTTTTTTAATTAATGAGATGGCGTGCTCCCGCGAGCACTTGATTACTTTTTGTGTGCGCTTACCAATGCTCTGTTGGGGCACGATTAAGTTTGAGCGCTCGCGACAAACTACACAAGCGTAAAACATAGCCTGACTTGGAAGTGACTGCATGAGCAAGCCATCTGTCATTCTTTAAAAAAAAAAAAACTTGCTTACCTTCATTCTCTTTAATTACACACATGTCGTTTGATGTCGCAGCAATGCAGCATGTGTAAATAGTTGTACGTAGGAAATTGCAATGAGCTACGTACTGCTGTGCCTTTCTACAGACCGGACACCACTTGGCTCCCTTCGCGTCTTATCATGAGTGCTGCGACGAATACTGGGTCCAACCAGACGCCCGACATATTCGCTTTGAAAGGCTACACCTGACAATGGCATTTTTGTGCTGAGAAAAATGCAAAGAATGCATGCTTGATGCATAGACCAATTTATGCAACTTTCTTACGCCAATCAGCCTCTGAGCTTCACATACACGCTCGCTGGCAGGCGCGGCTACCGTGGACGTTGTTGAAACTAACGGCGCTGTAGTCGCGCTTTTCTACATGTCTCGCGCGTCGTCAGTGGTGGCTTCGGAAAAGCAGGCGGCGCTGCACCCTTACTTGCAGAAGGAAATTATTTTACGAGCAAAACAAAAAGAAATCTACTGAACAAAGCAATACAGTTGCCTAATTGGTGTTGGTAAACGGTGAAAAAACCACGCTGCTTGGAGGCCTCAAGGGTGCACAAATTGAGGTTGGGACGAATGACCTGATACTAGATTAGGCGCGCCTTGCCTTCTTAAGTGTTGTGTGCGTCTCATGCCATCCAAGAACTGCAGTTTTTCACTATGGTCTAGGTTGCACTTAACACCAAGCGGAACTTATGACAAAACTGTGCACAAGAACTGAGCTGTGCACTATCGTGCAACATGCTGATGACATGGACGCCAGTCGCTGCAAATGTAAATCAAGTAGCTGCTGCTGCTAGAATTCCTTGGACAATAACTTCTTAGAGCAGTGCCTTCAGTGCCAGGATCTTGCTCCTTTTTTTTTACGCGAGGTATTTGTCACTGATGAACAGTTCCCGCCTTCGCCACCAGTTCAAGAAGATTTGTCTTTACACCTGAGCAGATATTGAAACCCTCTACTTTCATCGGGGTTCTCTTACGGTCGGCGGCAGAGGCTGCAGTTTCGAACAGCTGTTTATGCAGCTTGTTGTAGTCACTCACGACGCAGATACGATCTTCTTGACAGTAGCCTTTCGAATTACTGGTATTAAAAGGCGCACATTTAGCTTTGTGGGGTCGAAAACTCCACATGATCCGCTGTTATTTTCGTCGTGTATGGCTTCGTGCCGACCGTCCATAGAGGTTAGCATCACAGTCGCCAGATCACCACGCGTCAGTGCAGACGTTGTACAGGCCTCAGCCGAGCAGCGAAGTGGAACCCACTGATTCGATGTGACTGCATACTGACGCAAAACTTTTTAATGATTGTTTGTTCATTCTTAAAAGCTGCCGGCACGTGCATTATCTTTAATTTTAAATGCAAGACGCGACAGGATTTCCCCGATTATTCTCCGCCCGATCCTAGATTGTTCCAGGTTGTTGTAAATACTTTGCAAGCTTTACCTCGACCAAAATTTTGGTATGGGCTAGTCGGTGGCTGATCTTAAGGAAAGGAATATACAGCGCAAAAAACAGGGACAGCAGAGAGACAAACAACGGGACTGGCGCTGAACTAACGACTGAAATTTTATTAAAAACGGCAGAGCTTTAAATACAAACAGGCCATCAGAATTCTAAGAAGATAATGACTCGCCGTAAGATTATAGAGCCAGCATCAAAACCACTCCGATAGATATCACACAACCCGATAATCAAAGAGAAGGCATGTGCAGCTACTACACAACCCGGATGAATCATGAAAAACTACAGAACAGGATGTAATATCCTATCAAACACTGAGACACGGAAGTCAGCGTGGCAAACGCCGAGTCAAACGCGTGAAAGCAAGAACAAGGAAATAACACCCCAGGGGCCCCCGGTAACAACAGAAGTAAAACCTAAAAAAAGAAAGGTAGTGAAAACAGCGACAAGGAAGTGATAGAAAGCAGTACGGAAAAACAAGGCACACAGGGAAGAGAAAACCTAAAAGGACAAAGGCGGCTAACCAATGCTACCGTTCAGAAACCAGATTTCTTTCTTGGATAACGCAATCGATGGTTTGCTCGCGCACCAGTCACCTCCTCTGGATATGAGCCAGGCCTCGATCACCTCCCTCTGGCGCTGGTCCCTCGCTCTGGCCCTTAGTTCGGACTCCCCAAGCATCGGATCGGACTGAGAGAGAGAGAGAGAGAGAGAAACATTTTATTTTCTTTCAACTGAAAGTGGAAGACAATGCGAAAGGCATGGAGCCTGACAAGGCCTCGTCTCCCGTCTGAAATTAGCAGTGGGCAGCTTGAATACATATACAGGTTTTCCTCCTGTTGAAACGATATACATAATGACAGAAGAATATAAAATACATATAAACACAGAATGATGGCTATAGATTAAACAAACTTCCGCGGTGAAGCAACACAAAAAACTTAGGTTTCGCGACAACACATTTTAGTGAAGACATGAATTAGCGTTTGTGATGGGTGACACTGACAGAAAACCGGGGAAAATTTACAAAAACCAAAGGTTTGCATATGCCTTACGGGTACCTATATGTATAAATTATCTTCAGTGATCTGTAAAAATTCTTTATAAGTTGATTTGAATGACTTAAATGCTAGCGTAAAATCAATGTAGCGTCCATGGCGGTTAAGTATCTTTATTACTTGATAATCAATATCCTGTTTAGCATCCGAACTTCCGAAGCTGTAGTGTGGCGACCTACCTGAAAGTGTAGTGTAAAGCTTTTCTTTGTGTATTAATTGCATCAGTTTAAAGTAATATACCTTATTGGCCGGTAACATGTCGTGTCTTAAGAATAGTGGCTGGGTTGGTAAGTCACTTATTCTGCCTTTATAATTTTCAAAGAGACGTAGAACCCGTTTTTGCAGCACGAGCAACCTATCATAACTTCCTTTCGTCGTAATGCCCCACACTAATATTGCATAGAGTAGACGTGAGTAAAATAAAGTGTAGTATAGAGTTTTTTTCAGCCAAAGAGGGATAAGTGGAGCTATACGACTCATACAGCCCACAGCGCGAGAGAGATCTATTAATAGGTGATTAATATGTGGGGTCCAAGATAAATCCTCACTAAACCAGACACCTAAAACTTTCTGTGTTGGTACCTGATCAATGCGTTCTAGTCTGAAATTAAGAGTAATGCTTTCTTTAGTGGGTTTGTTAACGGGCTTGAAAAGTATAAACTTCGTTTTGTGCGTATTCAGTTGCAGGCAGTTGTCCTGTAGCCAAGTAGACAGCTGAGAGAGATAAATATTAGCCGCTTTTTCTACATCCTTTGTACATTTACCTGTGAAAAATAAACTAGTGTCGTCAGCAAAGAGAGTTATGTCAGGCGTATACTTAACTTCCGTAGTATCATTTATATATAACAAGAAAAGTGTGGGACCTAATATGGAACCTTGGGGTACCCCTAGTTTTATTTCTAGGTTTTGAGAGCGCTCTCCTCTCAAGTTTATAAACTGGTATCTTAATGATAAATAGCTTTTAATGAGGTCTGAAGCAACGCCTTTAATTCCACATACATGAAGCTTGTAGAGCAATATTTCATGGTTAACAGAATCAAAGGCCTTTCGTAGATCAAGAAAAATTCCAAGCGTATATAGTTTTGCTTCAAAATTTTTTATAATTAATGTTTTTACTTTGAGCAAGGCCTTTTCGGGTGTCTTGTTTTTTTGAAACCCGAATTGAGATGGTGAGATTATATTGTACTTTAGCATGAACATGGTCAAGCGGTTATTTATAGCCTTTTCATACACCTTCGAAAAAACCGGTAAGACTGAAATTGGTCTATAATTACCAAAATCATTTCGCGTACCTCCCTTGTGTACAGGTATCAATTTAGCTACTTTAATCAGGTCGGGAAAGGTTCCAGTCAACAGAGATATGTTAATTAAATGTGATAATAGATGACTTATTTCAGGAGCTACATACTTAACAGTTGAGGCCTGGATGTCATCATAACCACAGGCCGCGTTTGGCTTTAATTGCTTTATCAGTTTGTCGATTTCCGACGGTGTAAAGGCACTTAGCACTATAGAGTTTGTGATCCTGCCTGGGTTCTTGGTTCGGCTGGGGATTGAAGGTACATTGCTGTATTAATAAAATACTTGTTGATTTCATCAGCTAACTCTCTTCCACTGAGAATATGGTCGTTTACTGTTATCTGTTCTACTGAAGTGGATTTTAGGCTTTTTCCCGTTAGGGTGTTGACTTGTTTCCATATTTTCGCAGGATTGCTTCTTATTTTTGAAAACATGGTTTCATAATACTCTAACTTGGACTTCTTTATATCAGCATTTAATTGGTTTCGAAATTTTTTGAATTCAGCAAAAAGGTTTCTGTCTCTACTGGCAAGAAATCTGTGAAACATTTTGTTTTTAGTAATTATTCTTTTATATAGTGCATTATTAATCCACATTTTCCTTATTTTCCTGCTACGTTTCTTTGATTTCTGAAGGGGAAATGCAGAATCATAGCAGTTTTTGAATATGTGTAAGAATGTTTCATACGCTATGTTTGCATCATGCTCTTGGTACAAGTGTGACTTCAAGTGTGAGCCTATGACTTACTAGTCAAGTGTGAGCGATGACTTACTAGTCATGATTCGTTATTGACAAACCAGTCATGATTGGTTAATGACTAGTAGTCATGACTAGTTAATTGATGACTGGTTAATGACTAGCTAGTAATGACTAATTAATTGATGACTAACTAGTCATGAATGGTTAATGACGAACTAGTCATGTCTGGTTAACGACTGCCTAGTCACGACTAACCAGCCATGAAAAACGAGTCATGACTATGCCATGACTAACTATACCAATTAACCTGTCAAACTACTCATGACTGCTCATAACCACCATGACTAATGACTAACCAGCCATTACTAGTCATGACTGGTTAATGACTAACTAGTCATGACTAACCAATCATGACTTAGTAATGAGTGATTAATGACCAACTAATAACTAACCAGTCATGACTGGTGGAAGCACGAGGGACTCACGCCCCACACCATGACTGGATTCAGACCCAGCTTGTGCACGCAGGACATAATGCTTAAACTAAAGCACGACATCATAGACTCGCGGTCGAAGGTCGCGAAGGTAATCCTAGGACTAGATCTTATGTAGCCATTTGATAATGTCAAACATGAGGATATCCTGGAGTGCCTTATTAGCCTAAACGTCGGAAATAAGACTTTTCGGTACGCCACGGACATTCTCTCTAACCGGACAGCTCGAATAAAATTTCAATCTGCGGAATCCCCAACCATTGAAATAGGAAGCAAGGTGTTGAGGATGAAGGTTCGGGGTCGTGTCTCGACGGAATCACGGTCAAGACCACGCCCGTTCCCTCCACCAAGACAGGAGTGCCGCTGGGCGAAGGGGTTAAGAGGTGGCGAAAGAAGACTATTTATTTACACATTTACAAGGAGCAGTGAAAAGCACACTACGTGCAAACATGGAACACAGCAGGGAAAGACACGAACAAAGAAGATGGGAGCCCTTAAATAGAGTCGGCACAGACCTCCGCCCCTTTTCGTCGAATCAGGAGCTTCTTGGTGGCTGATTGGCCCGGCAGGCTTGGACGCCATCATTGGGAACGTCCCGGTAGCTGACCCGCCCGAACGCACACCACGATCCACGATGACGGCGCGCAGGCCTGGACGCCATCCCTGGGACCGTCCCAGTGCTGGAAATCTCACGTTCACGACTTGAGGCAAACGTCGTCAAGTCGATAGGGGTTTCTCGGAACCACCGAGGAGAAACGTGGGTGCTGGCTGCTTGCTGTTGGCGCTGTTCTCAACAAAGGGTACCCCGCAAGGGTCGGCGCTATCACCACTCTTGTTTAACGTAACCCTGCTGGCGCTCCCGGCAAAACTGGTAAAAGTTGAGGGACTTAACTTCAGCCTATATGCTGACGATATCACGATGTGGATCGATCGCGGCAGTGACTCGAAAATGGAAGGTAAACTACAAACGCAACTGACATAATAGTCGAATATGCGGCGGAAAGGGGCCACGACTGCTCCCCAAATAAGTCAGAATTTTTATGCGAAGCATACTACTTTAGCTACCACTTGAGCCCTTCACCGTGGTTATGCGCCTCCAAATCACGTGATACATGACGTCACGCCACGTGACACGATGACGTCACGACAGTAGAGAAACGGGGCCCACCTCGTGCCGTCGCTGTGGTTGTGCGCCTCCAAATAACGTGATACATGACGTCACACCACGTGACACGATGACGTCACGACAGTGCAGAAACGGGGGCCCACGTCGCGCCGTCGCTGTGGTTGTGCGCCTCCAAATCACGTGATACATGACGTCACACCACGTGACACGATGACGTCACGACAGTGGAGAAACGGGGGCCCACCTCGCGCCGTCGCTGTGGTTGTGCGCCTCCAAATCACGTGATACATGACGTCACACCACGTGACACGATGACGTCACGACAGTGGAGAAACGGGGGCCCACCTCGCGCCGTCGCTGTGGTTGTGCGCCTCCAAATTACGCGACACGATGATGCTTCGCATTCTCCAGGCTTAACCAAGTTAAGCCTCAGCCATTTTTTTTGTATACAATCCAAAAAGGCTCAGATGCAAGACGCAAGCCGATATTCAAAAATCAGAAGAAGGGAAAGAGATCCCGAAGTTAGTGCAGGAAAGGGTCCTCGGCCTGACACTACAGACCCACGGCTACAATGGGGAAACTATCAAACAGCTAGAGCGCCATGCGGTGCAGACGTTGGATGTCATCAAAAGAATAGCCAGCAACAGACGAAAACTGAAAGAAAGAAACTTGATGAGGATAGTGCAGGCCTTTGTATTCAGTAAAATCGTATACGCGACGCCGTATTTGGACCTAAAGATTGTTGAAAAAGCCTAGATAGATAAGCTGATACGTAAATGCGTAAAGCGAGCGCTAGGACTACCTGGGTGTACGTCCACCGAGAGACTTTTGTCGCTCGGTGTGAGCAATACTTGGTCAGAAATGGCAGAAGCCGTGCGTGCAGCTCAGATACAAAGGCTCAGCGGCACAAAAACCGGCCGGGCGCTACTCGGCAGGGTTGGGATAGATAGCACCTAGTGGGGGATCTGCCCTAAAGGTTGAGTCTGACAGGAACGTCAGGGAGGAGTTGGTAATACCACCTTTAACGAGGCACATGCATCCTGCACACAATGCAGTTACGAGAGAAAGAAGAGCGGAGGCTACAGCAACATGCAGCACAAACTGGATGCGTGCAAAGACGCGGCGTGCAGGCGAGATCGTAAGGCGCTCGCCGTGGTAGTGGGCGGGTAAGGGGAAGCGGATTGCGGCCGTAACGAGCAGAACCAGAGCAGCCGAAAAGGCGGAAGAAGTTGCAATAGTTTTCAAAATTCATAATCAGCGATAGCAAAAATGACATCCTAAATTTCAGTAAGGGCATGATTTCGCCCTCTGCGGCGGGAATTTTATCACAACGGAGTATTAAGGCGGAAGCCTTTAATGCCTCATCGTTGTCAGCAGGAGTTGTCGACACAATTTTACGCTTTTCAAACGGTCGAAGTGATCGTGACGTCACAGTACGCGAATTTCAAATGGGGCCAATTGTACTTTGGCTAGTAACCATGCAACCAATTGAAGGAAATGTGTAGTGATGCTCCAAGTATAATAAATAAATAAATAAAACCGATTGTACTTTGGCTAGTAACCATGCAACCAATTGAAGGAAATGTGTAGTGATGCTCCAAGTATAATAAATAAATAAATAAAACCGAGTGGGAAATTGGTCGAGTTTGGGAATCGAACCAGGGTCTCCGGAGTGCGAGACGAGCGCGCTAAGCACTACGACATGCTAGTTTTTTTTTTTTTTCCCTGACTTCACACACACAAATACACAAATACACACATACAAATACACAAATACAAATACAGTACACAAATACACTTACAGAGCGCAATGAGCAATAATTAACAACACTATCCGCCCGGGGGTGCGTGGCTTCGTCATATTAAAACTCCTTAAGCGTCACCAAAGGCTCGACTCTTTCGAGCCACTCGGGAGCTTCAGGAGCAAGTTTCTGAACTTCAATATACTTATGCATGAACTCCCGAAAATAGATCCGTGCTGGCCGTGCATCAGGATCGCAATGATATCCTGCCATTCTGGAGCGCCAAATACAATGGAGGCCCATTAGCATAATGAGGTCGAATGGTGTCCCATCCTCACTCTCTACAGGCAAGTACCGGATACCATGAGCGTCGAGCGGAAATTCCTTTTTTAAAGTCCGTTGCAAGATGTCCCAAAAGTATACCCCCTCCCAACAGTGCAAAAAAACGTGGTCTATTGTTTCTGGTTGTTTACAAATTAAACAATGTGATCCCCAAGGTAGAAATAACTGCTTCCTTTCCAAGAATTCCTTTACTGGTAGTGTTCCGGTATGTAATTTAAAGAAAAAAGTTTTTGCACTTGGCGGCACCTGCATCGCCTTCACACGCTTAAGTACGTCGCGTCCCTGGCCTCCATTGTATAAGGCCCTGTACATAGGTTGTGGAAGAACTACATCGCACAAATCTTTATACAACTTTTTCCTGCTAACAGAAGATAAATATTCATACGAAAATCGAACCGACAGGAATCGAACACTCGCGACAACCTCTCTAAAGTAACCAAAAATACGTCCCGAGAAACTTTCGGTTGTGACAACAAAGTCCGGCAGTGCATTTCCGAGCCTTAATTGGCACACAGTGCGCAAAAACGGATCGCTTACATCGCGCACAAAACAAAATCTGCTTACAATCTGCCGCAGAAATAAGTGTCCCAGACTCAGGCCGCCATCCTTCACCCGCCTAAACAAATTGGTCCGGCTGCAGCGTTCCCAGTCCGCAGCCCACACAAAAACGGCAAAGATCCGGTGCAGTCTCTGTACGTTCATCCTTGCACAATGCAACACTTGCATCACATACCACAGCCTAGACGTAAAAAACAGATTGCACACTGTGGCCCTTGCGAAAATTGAAAGGTGTCGCCCTTTCCACCTTTCCACCTTTTCACGCGTGGCTTGCGTCTGTGCTTTCCAGTACGAATCGCTATCGCGATAACCGTCCAGTGGGACGCCTAAGTACTTTACTGGGGTCGTCACCCAGGACACGTTTGCAAAATTACCGGGCTTCGTTGGCCATTCACCGTGCCAAAGCCCCAGGGACTTTGACCAATTCACTTTACTACCGGTGATCGTGGTGAATTCTTTTACGCATGCCACGGCCTCGGTTATACCTTCCCGGTTCACTGTGAACACCGCGACATCATCCGCATAAGCCAGCAGCTTAACTTCTGCTGCCTGTAGCTGAAATCCTCGAATTTTTTCACTTTCTATGATATTCAAACACAACGCTTCAATGTAAATGCAGAATAGAAGAGGGCTGAGGGGACAACCCTGGCGCACCGAACGCTGCAGGCTAATGGGGGCCCCCAAACTCTTATTTACAATTAATCTTGTCGTGCAGCTCCGGTACGCCAAGGCCACTCCCTCGCAAATAATGGACCCTAAATTCACATGGTCGAGTATGCAGAACAGGATATCGTGCGAAACACAATCGAATGCCTTCTCAAGATCTAGCTGAAGGATGGCTACACAGCTATTTGTGTAATCACAACATTCCAGCACACACCTCGCTTTATGAATATTGGAAACAATAGAGCGTCCCTTGATCCCACACGTCTGGTGGGGACCGACTATATCCTGAATTACTGACTGTAGTCTACGGGCTAAAATCTTCATGAAAACTTTATAATCCACGTTTGTGAGGGCGATAGGACGATATGCTGTGACCTGCTTTAACTTTTCTGCGTCATCAGATTTCGGGATTAGCACTGTATGTGATTTACCATAAGACGGGGGCAATTCATTTTCTTTGTAGGCTTCGTTAAAAACTGCTGTCAGTACTGGCACTATTTCGTGTTTATATGCTTTGTAAAAAGCGGCGCTTAACCCATCAGGTCCAGGAGATTTTCCCAGGTTCAAATTTTCTATCGCTTGCTCGACCTCTGACGCAGTTATCGACAGCTCCAGCCTTTCTTTCTGTTCGTCATCTAATCGCGGCAAAGCGCCAAGAAACTTTTCCTTGAATGCGCTCACATCCACTTCTTGCTTTGCAAACAGCGCCTGATAATATTCAAGAAATGCCTGCTGGATATGCCCGCTTTCTCCAGATAACGCCCCGCCCCATTCAATCTGTTCAATGTGGTTTCGTTGAGCATGCGTTTTTTCCATTCCTAGCGCTCGTTTTGAAGGTGTCTCCCCATCAGCTATATCTTGCGCCCTAGCCCGCACCAGTGCGCCACGATAGCGTTCTTCTTCAAAGAGTTCAATCTTATTTTTTATTTTCCTAATGTCATCCATCCATTTTCCAGGCTCTTCGCTTTCTCTTTCGAGAAGTCTAGCTAGTAAAGATCTTAAATTGTCCTCCTCACGCTTCTCCTCTTGTCGTATGCAGCTTGACCTTTCGATTGCTGCTATTTTTATTTGTTGTTTGCAAAGTTCCCACTGCTGCCATACTTTCAGTTCCCCGCTCGGCTTTAATTTACTGGTTTCTTCGTTGACTTTCCTGCTAAAGATGTCGTCTGTAATGAGCTTATTATTTAATTTCCACATCTCCCAAGAAAACTGATTTCCTCGTTTCTTTGTCCCTATCCCACACTGCACTAAACAATGATCCGAAAATGATACCGGTACTACATTGTAGCTACTGCATTTTGAAATAACGTTCGGTGACACATAAATGCGATCTAGCCGTGCATGGCTTGACCGTTGAAAATGGGTGAGTCTCACACAACGCTCGCCCTCTAAACACTCGGCCACATCATCGAGGTTGCACGTGTCTATAATTTCTGAGAGTACTTCAGTGCTTCTGTCCCTAAATGCCGTTGCACTACGACATGCTAGTTCGATGGTTTGGAATGAACAAAGGCGCGTCTAGTGAATACGGTCTTTTCGTTCACTCCCATCTTCCTCCCTTCCCGTTACGGCGAGGTGCAGGTGTCCACCAAGATATATGCGAGACAGATACATTTCCTTTCCTCCAAAAACCAATTTACCGACGTAGAGCCGAACGGGCGATGGCGTTCTGTGGACTTCCTGGCAGCGTTGCAAGACGCTGTCGCGTTAAGATTAACATCTTACCCACACATCACTGACACAAGCGGCAACACCGCGCTTAAGCCTTTCCCCTCACCGCACGGTCAACAAAGTGCCCCCCTGAATTTTTGCGAGAGCAGTCAGGTTAATCTGGACACCAGCACATGCCTCCGCCCCTGGCAACGAGGCGGCACACGAGCTTGCCCGAGGTAAATTTATCGCCGGACTGGTTCGGGACCCCTCGACCAAGGGAGCGGATAGAGCGTGGTAAAAGTCGGAGTGATTGCATAATACTACGAGCGCAGGCCCGATACACGATACTGAACGGCGATTATTGCTCTAGACAGACAAGGATACAAAACCGGCACGAACCGCCGCAGAATCCAGCAAATACTCTCTGGCACCTGAACGCAATGATCGATAACGGGCTTAGACGAACAGAGTAGACCTGCAACTGCGGTGTCTATGAGGAAGGCTCTTGCCCTCTAAAGGCACCAGTTATGAACGTTCACATTTAGTTCCACTCATCATGCAATGATATTATCCTGAATAATAAGCAAAATGCAAAGTAGTAATAACTCTGCTGACGGAACTGTTTTTTTTTTT
This sequence comes from Amblyomma mixtum, assembly GCF_055824585.1. Classification (NCBI taxonomy): domain Eukaryota; kingdom Metazoa; phylum Arthropoda; class Arachnida; order Ixodida; family Ixodidae; genus Amblyomma; species Amblyomma mixtum. The sequence goes on from NC_143015.1 coordinate 37,225,128, forward strand.
TACCATGAACAGGAAGTAAGAAAAAAAAAGGCGGTAATGGCGCAGTGCTCTCACGAAGTGGTTAAGGCGCTCGTCTACCGAGCCGGAGTACCCGGGTTCGAACTCGACCGCACGGCCGCGTTTCAATGTAGGCGAAACGCAAAAATTTGGAGAACGCTTAAGCTTGGCCTGTAAGAGTGGAACACGACAGCGTCTTGCAACGCTGCCAGGGAGTCGACAGAACGCCATCGCCCGTTAGGCTCTACGCCTTGCTCGTCGGTAAATTGGTTTTTGTGGAAAGGAAATTATCTGTCTCGCCTTTCTCCGTGGACACCTGAAGCGCGCAGCAAAGGAAGACACATCAGTGAACGAAGACACCGTATTTACTAGAACGAATGAATGAACGAAAAACCTTATTATTACAGGGGTTCTCTCAGCGTAGGTGGAGCCCTCTGTCCAGGGCACCAGTGGCCTTTGCAGTCCTGCGAGCCGTGTCGATCAGCTTGAGCTGGTCTTCAGGCTTCGAGCTGGACAGCGCAGTCTCCCACTGCTCCGGTGTTGGTGTGTTGTTTATCGGTGCTGCCTGCATTTTCTGACAGGCCCGTGTAACGTGGTAAAGCATTGGGTGTTCACCGCATAGCCGACATTTTTTGTCATATGTGGAAGGATAGATTTTTCGTAGTAAACGCAGATTGGGGTATGTATTAGTCTGCAGTTGTCTCCACGCAACCGACTGCTCTCTACTAAGGTGTTTTTGGGGAGGGGGGTAGGTACTCCTGATGGTGGTGAAAATATTTTAATGAAATGGTTTAGGAGGTTGTAGCCGTGGTTGGAGCTCTCAGTCCGGAACCCCATTGGCGTAGGCTGCTGTCCGGGCTCTTTCGATGAGTTGCTTTTGACTCTTTTCGTCCGAGCTGGACAGAGCTGCCTCCCACCCCTCCTGCGTTGGCTGGTTATTAACAGTGATCGCCTGATTTCGTTGGCAGGCCCATACCATATGGTACAGGTCCGCCTTCTCCCCGCAGAATTTGCATTGTGAGTCAAATGACTCCGGGTCTATGGCATGTAGTCTTCGTGGGTTGTTGTAAGTGTTGGTCTGTAGCTTTCGGAGGTGCTGTTCCTCCCCTTTATCTAGTGTCTTAGCCGGCGGAGGGTAGACCCGACGGGATAATCTTAAGTGCTGAAGTATGTCATTGTAAGTTAGTAGTGGGGTAGGAGGTTCCACGGCATCCGCACTGGGTGCCCGGGGGAGAAATGCTCGGGCTGAGGCATGTGCGCTCTCGTTCCCTGGGATGCCCTGGTGACCTGGTACCCATATTAAGTGTTTGTGTGTGGGTTGGTAGCCACGGATGTAGCTATCTTGCAGGATTTTAGCTGCTAGCGGTGCGACCCTGCCCCTGAGGTAATTGCGATACGCTGTCTGTGAATCTGTGAGAATGTATATTGAGCTAGTGTGTGTTGCAGCTAGAGCAATCGCCACTTCTTCCGCAGCCAGTATGTCCTGGCTAGCCAGTACTAGTCCGTCGACTGTTGTATTTTGGTGCACTACCGCGACGGCCGTCATTCCCTGCTCGGGACCCGCAGCATCGACATAGAACACGCCCTCGCGCCCGCCGTAGTGTCTTTTCATGGCTTCGGCTCGTGCTTGTCGTCTTGACTGGTGAAAATCAGGGTGCATATTCCTGGGTAGTGGAGCTGCCTTGAGTTGTCCTCTCCATGAAGCTGGGATGTCGGTTTTGGTGTCTAGCTGTCGGGGGCAATTGATGTTTAAATCACTCAGAACTTGTCGGCCAGTTCGAGTTGTGGAGAGCCGTACCACCTGCGCCGTAAGGTGTGCCTCTATCAGCTCATCGATCGTGTTGTGCACACCCAGTCGCAAGAGCCGGTCCGTGGATGTCGCAAGAGGGAGTCCCAGGGCCTTCTTGTAGGCAGTTCTGATTATGATGTCGAGGTTTTTGATGTCACGCTTCTTAAGGCGGAGGTAGGGCGCTACGTAGACGACGCGGCTTACAACGAAAGCCTGCACCAGTCGCAGAGTATCGTCTTCTCGCATCCCCGATTTGCGCGTCGTTATCCTGGCGATCATCCTGGCGACTTGCTCGCTCACGAGCCGTAGTTTCTGTAGGGCAAGAAGGTTGTTGCCGTTGTTATTTATGTACAGACCCAGTATCTTCATGGTCTGAACTTCCTTGATGGGTGAGTTGTCTACGCGGATATTGATGGTGTCTTGATTCTTGCGTTGACGGAAGACTATCAGTTCGGATTTTTCGGGTGAGCACGTTAGTCCACACGCCCGGGCATAATTTTGAACTGTTGTCGCCGCGGTTTGTAGTTGTTCTTCAATCATTCCCATACTTCCCGTGGTTGTCCAGATGGTTATATCATCAGCGTACAGGGCGTGGCGTATGCCCTGTACCTGATTGAGAAGAGGTGGGAGATTTAGGAGTGCAATGTTGAAGAGAAGTGGGGATAGTACTGTCCCTTGCGGAGTGCCTCTCGTGCCCATCTTCACTTGCGTTGTGTGTTTTGAGCCGGTGCTGATGTTGACGGTTCTGTCCGTAAGGAAATCGCAGATGTACGAGTAGGCTCGCTGTCCGCAGTTCATGCTGTGGAGGTTGTTGAGGATTGTGGAGTGTTTGACATTGTCAAACGCTCCCTTGAGGTCAAGTGTTAGAAGCGCTCGGTTACTGTTTGTGCGTACGGGATCAATGACTTCACGTTTGATTTGCAGAAGCACATCATGGGTGGACAAGTGTGCCCGGAATCCAAACATCGTGTGTGGCAGTAGCTCATTGTCCTCAAGATAATAGGAGAGACGGGTGTGGACTGCCTTTTCCATGAGTTTGCCTGCGCACGACGTGAGGGATATGGGGCGCAGGTTTTCGATGCTGATTTTCTTGCCGGGTTTGGGAATAAAGTGTACATTGGCTGTTTTCCATGCTTGTGGAATGGTGCCGGTACGCCAACATTCGTTTATGTAGTCCGTGAGTTGCTGCAGAGCCTCCGTGCCGAGGTTGGCCAGAAGTCCGACAGTAATTTTGTCTTGTCCCGGGGCTGTGCCTCGGCGCATATCTGCTAGCGCTGCAATGATTTCCTCTGAAGTGAAATCTCTGTCTAGGTCTTCGTTCGGTTCCCCACGGTACTCCTTATTGTAGGGTTGTGGGTCTCGCGCGGTGCAGATATAGCGACGCGTCAGTTCATCCACGAGTTCTTGATCTGTGCCTTGAAAGCTGTGTAGGGCTCGATGCAAATTTCTGTGTTGTTCACTCTTCGCTTTCGGAGGGTCAATTAGGCATCGCAGAAGGTTCCATGTAGCCTTGGTGTCTAGGCGGCCTTTGAGGGATTCGCACTTCGTTAGCCAATTGGTGCGAGCGAGGTCCCATGCGTATTGGTCTGCTTGAATAGTAAGCTTGGCTATTCGAAGTCTTAGTTTCCGATTGTGTCTTTGTTTTTTCCACCGTTTTATAAGACTACGTCTTGCTTCCCAAAGGTGTAGGAGGTGGTTGTCAACAGCTGGGTGGTCCTCCGTGGTGGCAAGAGACTTTGTGAGCTTTTCTTTAAGGTCGAGAATGGAAGCCGCCCAATCTTCGTAGCTGGTTATTTGTTCGGATGTGGTTAGTTTGGTGTCCTTTCTGAATGTCTCCCAGTCTGTAATTCTGGCTTGCCCTCGTGGTTTGCTGTGCTTGTTGCTTTCGAAGATGGTCTGCAGCACGTAGTGATCGCTGCCTAGGGTCTCTCCTGTATTGAGCCACTCATAGTTGCGGGCATTGCGGACGAGCGTGAGGTCGGGAGAAGTATCCCGCGTTACACTGGTGCCGACTCGCGTCGGGTGCTGCGGGTCCGTGAGTAGGGTCAGGGCCATGTCAGCGATGGCGGATGCTAGTTTTCTGCCTTTCGTGTCTTCCCTGGGGTATCCCCATTGGGGGCTAGAAGCATTAAAGTCGCCAACTATAGCTAGGGGAGCTTTTTGGGCTTCTCTTAGGGCTTTAAGAAAGATCACGTCGAAGGCTACGCGGTGCTGTTTGGGGCGACTATATATATTGAGTATATAGGTGCTCTTGCTGTTTCTGTGCTGTGGCAGTATTTTTATGAAGGTATATTCAATGTCGCTGTCTAGATTAAGGTCTACAGTGATTGCCGTGCATGATTTGTGGACCAAGATGCATGTCGAGGGATTTGTTTGATGTGTTGAGTATCCTCTGATCTTAGCCTCCATATTCACTTCTTGCAGGGCTATTATTTGCGGCGTATCGGGATGAGAGTCTATGTATTGCTGTAATGTTTCCCTCTTCCGTTTTAGTCCCCTGCAGTTCCACTGTAGGATAGTAAGTTTATGTCTACGTTGTGGAGCCATGCTGAACACTAGAAACTTGTGCCTCATCATGTGGTGCGCCCTCAGGTTGTAGATCTGGCTGAGTGCTTGGCAGACGACGAGTTCCCATTTTACCCTGCAGCTTTGTGCCCCTGTTGTGAGAAACATCTGATAATTCCTGAAGTTTGCGGTCAATTCTGATCTCCTGCGATTGCATCCTTATTAAAACTGGTTCGAGGTTTTCCATCATGGGTTTAATAACTGATTCGAACATACTTTTGATTGTCGTCTCGATCATAATTTGTAATTTATTTTCAATGAGGTCCTGAATTGTTTTTTCCAAGCGAGTGATGCGTTCCTGGGTTTGGGGGTGCTCTGTACATTGCTGCTTTAGTGCCTGCGATGGTGGTGCCTGCGGAGTTGGTGCCTGGTGGGGTGCGTCTGGTGTAGTTGCTTGCCTCTCGGGGGTGCTAGCATCTAACTGGTGTGGAGACGGAGGGTGTAGCTCTGCCCTATCTTCTTCCATCGGACATGCCTGTTGCGTCGATGGAGGTTATGTGTTGTTTGGATTGACTGCGATGACTAACTGCTGTTTCAATGTGCTATTTTCTGATTTTAGTTGTTCAATCTCTGCTTTAAGTCGTTTGTAAGCCAACGCTTCGGGGGAGGAGGCAGCTACATCTGCCCAGCTCACCTTGCTGCCGTTGCGCTGCTCCTTGTTATGGGGTCCTGTTGTCTTCTCGGCTGGACGACTGCCGTTGTTGTGCGACACATTATCGGTAGTCCCAGGTCCATTGCTTGAAGAGCGTGAGCCGGGTGGTGCTGAGTTGTTGCTGGACTGGTCCTGGTGGGTCAGTCGGTCCCCGCTGCTCGATGGACCTCTGCTGCCGGACCGGTTCCGAAGCCTGGATCTTGGCCGGTGGTTGACTTCTCGTGTCTTGGGCTTGGTTTTTTGTGATGTTCGGTACTTGTACTTGCACTGATTCGACCCCATGGGATGTGGACCTTCGCAGACCGTGCACTTGGGTTGGCAGTCGTGGGATTCTGGAACATCTTGCTGACCGCACTGCGGACATCTTGACTTCGAAGGGCAAGGGCAAACATCCGCCCGGTGTCCAAGTTTCCCGCACAGAGCGCAGGCTGGCGTTGTTTTCTTGTATAGGCGTACTGGAACCGCTTCACCGTAGTAGAAGACGTGAAACGGAACCTTTCTTCCTTCAAACGTGATGGCCGCCACGTTGGAGGAACCTAATTTTCTCACGCTCACCACTGGTGCGTCCGGGGAGCGAAGCGCGTTCGTGATGTCTTCGTTGGAAACCCTCGGGTCCACTTGTATTACTCCTTTGCAAGTGTCGTCGGAGGGGCGGAGATAGGAGTACACTGCCTGTGCCTTGTCCCCAAGCTGAATTTCGTGAATTGCCAGGATCTTTCTGATTATTTGGGCGTCTCGCACCCCGACGACGATGATGTTCTGTTCCCATATGGGCCAAACGCTGAGCTCGGCTGAGCCCTTGTCGACGCCAGCAGCAATGTGCAAGGCGTTTCCGACCGCGTTGCTTCCCCTGAATTTGCTGAGATCCAGCGTTCCTTTAGGTTTGATTATGATCACTGCATCTTGCTTGTCCAGACGCGGCTGCGGAGGAGGCTTCCAACGCTTGACTTGCGTGCGGGGCGTCTGCTGCAGCGGCGTATCCCCTGCCGCGGTGACGCGTCCATCTGGCGTTCGACCTTTTTGCCGTGCCGAGTGGTTGTCACGGGCTGATGCGCGTTCCCACTCTTCTATCTTGCGTTGGATAATCGCCTCCGTAACCTTGTCGAAAACTGGGGTTTTCGCCTGCGGCATGGTGACAATCTGCATCCCCTCCGGGTCGTATCCCATCAGGGTCGTCATGGTTTGCGGCAGAATTTGCCCGCGGAGCCGCGGCGGGCAGCTGAGTCGTGGCCTAACTGTTAGGCTTAGCAACTCGCGCGATCCGCTTGGTCTTCAAATTCTCGAAGGATTTGAGAAAACGGTCCCACCTGAACAAGGGTGGGTGGTCTCCTCGTTGTTCTGGAAGTGTAGCCAGATGGTGTCGCAGCGCTTCGGCAAATGCTTCGGGAAAGGATCATAAAATTCGGCGCAGCCGACGTGACACACGTCCGCTCTTCCCGACTGCTGAGGCGCGTCCTAGGTACTCCTGAGGCTCGTTGGTGTTCTAAGATGGCTAGACGCGCCTTGTTCACTCCAAACCATCGAGCTCATGTGGCGGAGTGGTTAGCGAGCTCGTCTCGCCCTCCGGAGGCCCTGGCTCGATTCCCCAACTCGACCAATTTTCAACTCGGTGTTGTTTATTAATGCTTCTGGGATTTTTCACTCACGGCCAGCGTCGCCGCCGACGACGACGCCGGCTTTTCTGCGACACGTGGCCCTTAACGCTGTCGCGTTAAAAGGCGCCCGTTTGCTGTGCGATATCAGTGCGCGTCAAAGATCCCTAGCTGGTCGAAATTATTCTGATTGCATTGGATTGTAAAACATTTATTGCGTCGAGAGCAGGTTGCGGAGGCACGTACTAGATGGCCGCTAGCCCATGGCTAGCGGCGACTTCGTTGGCCCGCTCGATTGCCCGTATTTGAATCTTGGGGTCCGAGCTGACCAGCACGGCCTCCCACCGCTCGGGAGAAGGAAGCTGAAGACCTTCGGAACATAAACACTTGAGTGCAGTGGGGTCGTGCGGGGACCCTGGGGCGTGCCCCGAATTCCTCTGTAAATAAAGTTTTCTCTCTCTCTCTTTCTTCTTTCACTCCCACCTTCCTTCCTTCCCTCACAGCGCGGTTCGGGTGTCCACCGAGATATCTGAGAGAGATACTGCGCTATTTCTGTTCCTCAAAAACCAATTGACCAATTTTAAGCAGCCAGCGAAGCTCATCTGTTCGCGCTGCCCAGGTTTCAAATCCCACTTACAGAGAAATTTTATTTCTTGCTTTCCTGATAAAGTTACGTGGTTTTTGGACCGCCTGTATTAAGGAATAGCGTATACAGATCGGTCGACAAGCCGTCGCCGTCGTAGTAGTCGGCACAGCGTGTCGGGAAAAATTCAGGGGGCACTTCGTTGACCTAAAGTGCAGTGAGGCGAAAGACTTCAGCGCGGTGTTGCTGCTTGCATCACTGATGTGTGGTTAAGCTTCGCCTCTAGGAGCGGAACGCGACAGCGTCTTGCAACGCTGCAAGGGAGTCCATAGAACGCCATCGCCCGTTCGGCCCTATCCTTGCTCGTCAGTAAATTGGTTTTTGATGAAAGGAAATGTATCTGTGTCGTATATCTCGGTGGACACCTGAACTTCGCCGTAAGGGAAGGAGGAAGATGGGAGTGAACGAAAACACCGTATTCACTAGACGCGCCTTTGTTTAATCCGAACCATCGCGCAGGCATGGCGGTGTGGTTACCGTGCTCGTCTCGCACTCCGGAGACCGTGGTTCGATTCCCCAACTCGACCCCGCACGCACCAAATCAGCAACACAGCACCACGTGACACGCCTCACACATGAACACATTGACGATCCCGACGAGCCTCTTTATTTTTAACATGTATTCACCCGACCAGACGAGATTTCGTCAAACCTTGGATTTCATGTCATGCGTATTGTTGAATTAGTTTAGCTGTTTGTTGAAATAATATGGGGATCTAATATCCCTGTGTAGAGTCGGAAAATAGACGCGCTTGTTACATAAAGGAAACCGCGAAACAATTACCGCCGTTTTTGGAGGAGATGTTTTGCTCGTTCATGCTGCTTGAACAGAACTTTAATGTGTTGTTCCACGAAAAAACAAACATATTACGAACGCCGCGCGCCAGGTTATTTCAACGCTAGCAGTACCTGCGGGAATGGCAGAACGAGCGTACCTGTGCCTGTAACTTTTCTCACCATCGACAAATATTGATCCAATACATCGAATAATCGGTGCGTTTATACCGTTGCAATAAGTGCTTCCTCGGCATCGGCACAGGCTCGTCAACACCAAGTCTCAGAAAAGGAGAGATGGGAGGCCGTGCTGCACAGATCACAGCCGGAGGTTCAGCTCCGGATGGTGACCTGGGCCACACAGGTTGCCAGGGCCCTTGGGACCCTGGCCACCTAGCGCGACCGCGAGGGCCCACCTGTTGCTGCAACCCCCTTATCTTTATCCCCATCCTCACTGGCTTCCTTTTAAGGGTTGCTTAATAAAAGTTTTTTTCCTCCTCCTCCTCGTCAACACCGCGCTTCGCGTGAGCCGGCAAGATTTGCCGCTTCTGCGCATGTGCGAAACCGAGCGACGTCACGCGCAGCGCAGGTGGCCCCAGACTCCGTAATAAAACAAGAATAAAAATAAGCACAGAAACGAGAATAAAAAAGAAATGAAGAAATAAAATATCAGAAATAAAAAAATAAATAAAAGGCAAACAGTGCGCCAGGAAAAATCCATATCTCCGTGGAAACCCGAACCGCGCCGTAACGGAAGGAAAATGAAAATTGGTTTTAAGGAAAGTAAACGACGACTGTCTCTCTCATATCTAGGTAGATACCCGAACCGCGCCGTAACAGCTTTGGCCGTAATGGCCTTAAAAGAAATTAAATGAAGTGAAAATTGGTTTTAAGGAAAGGAAATGCCTGTCTCTCATATTTTGGTGTACGCCCGAAAGGAATGGACGCCCTAAAGCAACCTTCTAAGACAGCACCGTATTCACTACACGCGCGCTCCTCCTCAGCCTCTGTACAGGCAGTGTGGGGACGGCCGAACGCCTCCACCGATATGGTGGTGCTCCCAGTGCATTGTGCGCGAACTGCAACAGCCATGACGTCAAACCAAGGTCAAACCAAGCGTAACTGAACATTTTCGCTTGTATATCCAGGCTTAACCAATGCTAAGCCACTGCCAATTTTTTTTGCATTTCGCTTCTATCGAAACGCGGCCGCGGCGGTCGGGTTCGAACGTGAGTACTCCGACTCAGTAACCGAGCGCCCTAATCACTCAGTCTCCACGGCGGGTAGTGGCATAGCAGTAGTGAAAACCCTTATTGTCCGACAGCGTAAGGCAACTCCCTCTCACCCCCTAGGCACTCGGCCGGCGAGGTAGGGGGTGCCGCTTCTGATGCTGGTCGTGAGGTCTTGAGCCGCGGCGGCCTCTTAAGCCAGTTGGACGAGCAGGAGCTTGTGCTCAGGGTCCTAGCTGCGCAGAGAGGTCTTATGTCTTATGTGGGTTTAACGTCCCAAAGAGACTCAGGCTATCTAGGATTTCGCCTCCAACGATATTCGACCGCTGCGGTCGGTATCGAACCCACGTCTTTCGGGTCAGCAGCCGAGCTCCATAGCCACTGAGCCATCGTGGCGGCGCTGGCTGATGACATTGCCTTGCTAAGTCACTGAGGAGGTGAACTGCGAAGACCACTTTTTAAACCCAGATATAGGGTGACGCTACTTCCTGCTTGTGCAAATTTCCAGTAACTCTAAACCTTACTCGACCTACGTTGTAAAGTCCAGCTTCCATAAAGTTGCTTATTTTCTTTTTATGTAAGCGATTTGGTGTATTTAACACCGCTTTCCATCTTGCGTATTTACGTGCCTTATTGTTCAGAAATCATGACACAATCGCCAATACAGAGAGCACTTGCTCGACCACAGATGCCTCGACCAAGAAGAGGAAGAAGGCTATTCCTTACGCGGACGTCTTGGATCTGCTCCAGCGCCGCGGCATTGCCTAAGAGGACCTTTGGTCGTCACTCGACGAAGAAGGGCTTGCGATGGACATCCCAGACATGGGTGAGAGCACTGTCGGGACTTTACGTTACCTGGAATCTTTATCACGCGGACATAGAAAGACAGGCATCGCCACGCTAAACGTGGAGGTTAACATCGCTAACACCTAATTTGTTCTTGATCTTGTCACCCAGTGCAATTGTACCAAGTATGTTAACTGCTGTAACAACGCATCTAAAGAAGCACGTGAATGTACGCTGGTTATGCTTATTGCACCGCCACATTGTGTGTAAGCATGAAGAGAGAAAGCTTGCGCAAAGACGTTGGAGCATTTTTTAGGAGTCTAAAACGGCAACTGGCGCTGGGTTAAGGGGAGGTGAGCGATGACTACAAAACCGAAAACCTGCCAGAGTTATAACTTGGTTAAACCTATTACAGTTCCAAAGCTTTCCCAAATCGCCAATGTCTAACTTTGGCAATGGTCTGGGCCAAATTCGGAGGTCGTTATAGAGTCGGGCACGCTCAATTGTAGTTGGACATTAATTTTTTTTTCAAATAGGCAAGAGCCAAATTTCAGGGGTGGCACGGGTCAAATTTTGGGTGGCCCGGGCCAAATTTCGCAGTTACCATCGTATAATGCGCGGTTAATTTTTGCTAGACGTCGTTTTTAGTCCAAATCTGTCAAGGTTAAGGTCTGGAGTGGTTGGACTTAATTTTGGGGTGGTCTCGAGGCAAAGCTCAAGGTCAAAGACCATGCCAGGGTGGCCATGGTGAATGTTGTAGACATGGTACACCTTATGCAGCTGAGGGTAACGCTGTTCCTATGGCAGGTACCACAAGGTCATTTTGCATCGAGTACATCTTCCGCTCTAAGTAGATCTTCCGCTCGTCATAGGGCTACCTCATTTTGTGGCGCATGATTTGTGCTCTTCAGTAAACGTTCATTTCTTCTTCAAGGAAGATCGAGACATTCGCTGCTAGTAAAATTTGGAACCGAGACGAACAGATGTGGACGTAGCTGACTGCAGTCTGTAGAAAAGCTTTCAGTAAACAGTGTTCCTCGGTTAATTTGTGCGCATCAGCGATGCCCTTTGCGCGCCGTTTGGTAATCGAAATTTTGTCACTGCGCACTTCCGAAGCACGTTGAAGCCTTGCTCGAGGTACAGCTTTCACATTACTTTCGCCTTTGGAGAGTGAGCTGGCAACACTTGTCTCAGTGGGGCAGTAGGGAGCGTCGAGATGCTTGCTTGCACCAGCGACGCTAACTTTTACTTTTCTCCTCGCTACTTAAAACGATTCATGCAACACACACAACGCCACTGCACGTTGTTCACAACTGCGACACAAATGCGGCCGCAATGATGCAGCCGCATGTCGATGCACGGCGGGTGTGCGAACGGGCAAGGTCGCGCTTATTTCGCCAAAGGCCACACGCTGTCTTGTTTATTTTCTTGCCCTTGCAAATCATGTGATCCACGCTGTGAACTTCGTCTTGCTTCCAGAAAGACCGCGCCTAATCGCCTTGGCCCTTCAATACGAGGAAAAAGTTTTTGGTATCGGATAAATGTTAGCTAATTTTCGCGACTGCATGATCAGCCAAGACGACAACCAGTAACTGGAATAATAAATTCCCTTTGAATGGACAGCAACGGGGAAAAATTTTACGTGATGGCAGCCCTCTTCCCAATCATAGTGTCAAATAGTGACAAAGGCAGTACAGAAGTAAGGAAGACTGTGAAAAGACTGCCAGGACAAACTTCATTGGGGCTTACATGCGTACACAAAGAAATTAACAACTCGGTTGTGGCCATAGCAACAAACGTGTCCTGCCGCTCTTGGCCGCGTTCAATTTAGAGCTCACTAATAACCTTCATGATACAGCGCCAAAAGAAGCAACAGCGGTCTTGAATGCACTTATGCAAGCAGAGAGAACATGGAGTTGGATCAACCTTTCCAGCTCCACGATCTGCGGGCGGCTCTCGCCAAACTGAAACCGGGCACGGCGCCAGGAAGGGAAGGGTCACCGTAAAGCTTTCGCCGAACCTCCCCGACTTGACATATCAGTCCCTCCTCGACTACATCAGTGCCATTTGGGGCCGGGACACCCCCCTGCCAATTAACAGGAAAACGGCTCTGGTCACCATTATCCTGAAAACCAGTTGACACTGATAACCTCCGCTGCATCTCTCTCACCTCCTGCGTGGGCAAACTAATGGAGACAATGGTGCGCGATCGGTTATCTGCATATCTTCAACACAAACATGTGTTTCCGAGCACCACGTTCGGATTCCGCCTACACAGATCGGCACAGAATATCCTCGCGCATCTAAATCGGAAAGTCCTTGACCCCCTCGAATGCCTTCATACTGACCAGATAGTACTCGCCTTGGATTTTAAAGGTTGGTTTGGTTTGGTTTATGGGGTTTAACGTCCCAAAACGACTAAGGCTATGAGAGACGCCGTAGTGGAGGGCTCCGGAAATTTCGACCACCTGGGGTTCTTTAACGTGCACTGACATCGCACAGTACACGGGCCTTTAGAATTTCTCCTCCAAAGAAATTCTAGCCGCCGCGGCCGGGATCGAACCCGCGTCTTTCGGGTCAGCAGCCGAGCACCATAACCGCTGAGCCACCGCGGCGGCGATTTTAAAGGGGCATTTGACAATGTAACACATAAGGTCATACTCACTAACCTAAGCCAGACGGACTGGGGCTTCAACACATTCCGATACATACGCCAATTTCTAACGCATCGTCAGTCGTGCATCGGCATCCAAAATAAAGAGCACGGTCCTTACCTACAGTGCGCACAGCTGCCGCTAACGGGGGTGGGGGGAGGTCAAAATGTTTTAGGGTTGCCGGGAGCAGCACTGTATGGGTGAGAACAGGGAGAAGCAGGCAGTCATCCACATTCTTGAGGCCTTCACATGGGCGAGGGTAAAGGCGATGACTATCTTGATAGTATGTTGTAGTATCTTTCAAGGTGCCAGAAACGTGGCACTGAAGCATATGCCGTCGGTGGTCATTGTGTTCATTGGCGTTGGTGTTAACGCGCTAGACTGCGACGATTTTCAGGAAAGGAGAGGCGCGTAACTAGCTCCCTTGGTGAGTGGAAACCTCATAGCACGTTCAGGTGCGTGGTGGTGGTGAGAGTTAGACTTGGGCTGCATGTGGTAGCGCTGACAATGTTGTGGCAGACACGCGGAACTGCCGCAATAGGCCGCAGCGTGATTTCACGCTGGTTATGCAAGCGTGACTTTCGCTTGCATAACTAGGGCTGGCTGAGCTAAGCCGCAGCCATTTTTTTTCACTCACGTGGTAAAAAAGTGACTGTAGGCGTTGTAACACACGCTAATGAGCTGTTTCGGCTAAAGTATTTAGCATAACTCACCTAGCTACAAGGGACTACAAGAAGTGCGGCTACAAAAGCACAAGCATGTTCAAATTTTAAACTACTTCAGTACGATTTGAAGTGTTCCTACTTGACTGAATGCGTGCGCATTCTTTCTTTCAGGATGCATGGTATCTATGGCATATAACTGTTCATCTTAATGTCCCCCTTAGAGACCTCATTTATGATTATGTTATTATCTGCATCCGTCGTTTCTTAACAGAATATAATTTTTTTTTGCCTTCTCAGGTGAGAATTTCACGGAATCGCTCATGAGTAAGTAGTGACTTTCTAATTGCAGAGAATGCGTACAACAACGCTAAGGGTGCGGCAGTGGCCACACATCCCTAACTTGCGGCGCGCCATAAGTGTGGTGTCACAAGAGCGTGGTTTTTGCACGGACGATCCTGTGATACTTCTGCACCTTTCGAGTGAATTCGCCTGCTGTATCCAATGCTTGGACACACCTGAAAAGGAGATATTTCTTTCAAATACTTTAAATATTTCACCCCAAGAGTTTTTAGAACTTAACGTAAGGAGGATCACATTATGATCCGCACTAACGTTTTCAAATACAGTTTTTTTCCGCGCACTGTGGAGTGTTGAAATTCTTTGGATGGCAACATTCGTGCACTATCAATCTCTGATTTTGCGTCGGCAATTGAGTCGTAGCATTGTACGTTGTTTTTCTAGCGTTTATATTTGTAATGCTTGTATGTACTTTTGTACGCGTGGAATTGTTCCACATTTTTGTACCCACTCCTGCTATAGCCCCTTGAATGGGGCTGCAGTATTTTCAAATAAAAATAAATAAATAAAATAAATGTGCACTAGCACTGGCGTGCAACGGAAGCTCTCCTCACATAATATATCGAGGCTTATGCTGCACTCACCCAGCGATTAAAGTCTTAGAGCAATCTTTATGCTGGTGTCATGTTTCTCCACTGCTTACTATTCTTAGAGGGTGAAAAAGTTTGACTGTATTACTGTCCGAAGGGATGCGAAACATGTTTTTATAGCGTGAGAACGAAAGAAGCTTTTCTGCTTTCTCTTCTTTTTCGTGTATGAGAATTGCCCGTAAAAACATGCATTGGCCAAGTTTTGCAATCTTTAGAGCCCTTGGGTGTTAAAGCAGTCAGGATATCTTTCATGTAACACTGCCTTTTAAATGGAAAGAGGTCGTTTGTAATTAAAGTTCCTTTTTGAACTGCGCAAATATCAACTGCAGAGCAAAAGACACACACACAACACAAGCGCAGTGTGTGTGTCTTTTGCTCTGTGGGTGTTCTTTGTGCAGTTCTAAGATGAACTTAAATCACCAACTAGCCTGCAAGAAAACGGTTCTTTGTAATTTAGTACATATTTTTGCAGCTTTCATTATGGGCATCTTGAAAGCTGCGCAATTTTTTGGCAGTGTTGCAAAAGCTATGCTGGCACCAGAAAATCAGAGACCGGGTCACCCAGGCTATAACAACGAAGTGCTTTCCTTCCGTCTTCCCTACTTTAATCTGATAGTTGAGGACCTGCTTTGTGGACGCTAGCAATGACATTCATACTGGAACGCTAACTGTGTTGCACAGAGCAGGGTGGCTAGGAATATGTGTAGAAGAAGCATCATCGGTAACAACATCGATAAATGTGGAAAAGAAAGTCTTGTTGATCATGCCCATTTTAACCCTACACCGTTAATGGTACCTTCCAGCGGAAAACGCTGGGTCGTCCCATCCTCGCCCGCCAGTGAGTCGCGAAACTTCGTATTGGTTGTAAAGCTCTGAAGTCGCACGTGGAGCGGCGGAATTTACAATAGATTAAAACGTTGCATCAATTGCGACTGCAAGGTCGCGACATCACTCAAGCGTTGTTATGAAATTTAAGTATATAAAGTAAGTGCGCTGAAAACGAAATTGGGGTCATTAGCGGAGGATCGAACTGCTCACCCATGTACTATTAGTCAGACACACTTCCGCGAGGTCACGCAGACACCTTGTTTAGAGCGCAGCTCTTAGGCGCCCGTTTCTGCGCTTCGCGGCATCTCCGTCGCCGTTGTCCGTTGTGTTGTTGTTGTTGTGGTGACTGAGAGAAGAATGAAAAGGAAATTGCACGGGCCTGCCAACTGGCTCGAGCCAAGCCACCACCGCTGCCACGTGCAGATATAGGAGAGTTAAGAAATCAGAGGAAAGAGAAAAAGAGAAAAAAAACAGGAGCTTGGAAAGGAGAAAGTAAAAGAGCAACCTCCTCCCCTTCTTAGCAACCGGCGCGCCAGCGGGGGCGCAGCTGTCCATAGCAACCGTGACGGCACACACTACTGGTAGAAGGAGCGCGCGCGCGTCGGCGGTGGCAGCTACACCGCCGCTCCTTCGCCAGACGTTTCGTTGCAGTCGAGTGAGTGAGACGCATGGCTCCGAAGCGGCCCAGTGATTCCGCGCAAAGCGGTTCGGTGAAGCGGCAGTGGGTTGACCAAAGGCTTTCGCCAAACACACTTTAGAATTTCTAAAGTGTCTTCGGTATTTTTTACATGCACTAAATTGCACAGGACACGCGCACCTTTGCGTTTCGCATCCGTCGAAATGGGGCCGCTGTGGTCGGGTTCGAGCCAAGGAACTCCTGCTCTGTAGCCCAGCGCCCTGACCACCCAGCCACTGTGCCGGGTTCGAGGCTATAGCAAAACAAATTTCCGCAGCCGCACGTCCTTTTCGAAAAGCGCGCGTCATTGTGGTTTATGGCTTTTTATGGGGGGAGGGGGGGGGGGGGTTAACGTCCCAAAGCTACTCAAGCTATGAGGGACGCCGTAGTGAAGGGCTTGGAAATTCTGGGCCACTTGAGGTTCTTTAACGTGCACTGACATCGCACAGCACCCGGGCCACTAGAATTTCGTCTTCATCGAAAGTGGCGCGCACGAAGAAAGTGTCATTCACTAGTATCCTTACGGTGAACTTGACCTTTCATACTGATCAATTCGCACTAAAAGGAACATACACAGGAAAACACAAACGGACGAAGCGGGAATGAATCTACCACCAAAGGTGATGTCCAAAAAAAAAACGAACTTCGTCCGTTTGTATTGTTGTGTGTCTGTGCCTTGTAGCGCGAATTGATCAGTATGAAGCACCAACTAGCCCCCGCTCTTGCTTTGACCTTTCACTCCTATGGGCTTGAACAGCAATCAGTGGCGAGCACCGCAGCGCGTGTGAAAACAAAGGTCACTCGGTATGTGCGCAATGAAGTGCCGTGTAGGGGCCTCATTGGTTTAATTCTTTATCTTGCCCAATCCAGCCAATGTCCACTCCTATAACTGCCTCGTTGCTCAAAGGCAACCCGCTGTAGAAGTAAGAACTTACTATCGGGGTTTTGCTCCTTTTATCAGCTACTGCTCCAGGAGCTGCTGGGAATCTGCTAATAAACGAGTGCATTCGGTTGTTTGACTGAAGCATAGGTGCTTCCCCTGTCTCCTCCTGCTGAGTCGCGAGCCGCTGATCTAGTGCCACGGCAGCACCCGATGGGTGATTTAATGTAGACCGGTGAGAAACAAACACACCGGCGATCAATGCGGGCAATACTTTATTTTCGAAAGAATGCCTCTAATGCCTACCTACCACAGAACAGCTCAATTGCGCAGTAAAATTTATCGCCCCGTGATAACTAGGACGACTTGTACATGCGTGTGTTATTGGGTAAATTGAATACTTGTGTATACTACCTCTCTCCCACCTCTTATCTCTGGCTGTACCGTCACCTCTTACCTTTCATTTCTCCAGTCTGCCTGCTATCCCTCCATTTCAGCTGCCCCAGCTCAGGTGCTTCCAGTAGCGATGGCAGATGCCGGGGTTACCAAAATCTTTTCCTTCATTTTAGTTAATACTTTAATAAAGTACTACTACTACTACCACTGCTACTAACGAGTACTGCTGAACCAGCGTGGATGAAGCGAATGAACACGAGAGGAAAAGGGAAAAGGAAGAGAAGGTGCACTGCAAGAGCACCCGTAACGGCAGGAAGTCTAACTAGCGCTCCCGTCGGAGCCGCCACACTCGGAGAGATCGGAGGAGTGTTTATGGGAAGGGCAGAGGAAGAGGCGCGCATCGACATTACCCTCAGGGGGAGCCTGCGAAACTGGCGCTTGCATGGGAGCGAACGGTGGGGGGGGGGGGGGGGGGGTGATAAACATTTGGATTTAATAAATAGTTTTGCGCTACCTACGTCCTTAGCTGTCTTCTGCGATTGGTGGATCTGCTGTCTTTGGTTTTCTAGGCATGAGCTCAGCCGCGCTTCCCACTGCTCTAACGTTTTGGTTTTGGGATTTTCGGGGCTGCATGCACGCTTTTATAAGCCCATGTAGTACGGTATAGTGTATGACGTTCCGATCATACCTAGTATGTGTGAGGTGTATGGGTTTGTAGCGATGGCTTGCTGCGGAGCACCTGCTTCCGTGCAAGAGGAGAGCGAATAAAACCCCGGTGCTGCTCAGTTTTTCAGCGAAGGAAAAAAAAAAACCTGCGTATTGACAGAATTGAATAAGGAGGTCCAGTGTATGGTATGATGCCGGTAACTAGAGCCACAACGTGCTCCCTCACAAGAACAGGTTTCGGTCACCTATATGGAAATACACGAATTACCCCGGCCCTCGGTCCCCAGAGGCTGCGGTGCAACCAACTAAGAACCAGCTAACAACCTCAGGGTCCGGATAGGCCTTCGTTGGAAAGTAAACCTGGTAGCGGTTAACGCTACGGCGGTATCCAATGAGGCTATTGCAGCAGTGCTTTTCGAGGAACTAGCCGGTATTAATTGGAATACATAGAATTCAGTGAGGCTTGGAGGATGGATAAAGCATATGTAGGATGGGGTTGTGGCTGAGCAGAACCTAGGTCGCTTTGCAACGTTCAGCAAAGGTGCAGGCCAAGCGTTCGGGCTGCGAGCGAGCGTCACACCTCAGGATCGTCGTCTTCTTTCACTACTACAGTTCACCACAGTGAGCGAGCACGGCTGCTACACTACAATTACCCCCCGGCGAAAAAGGAGGCATCCTGCCGACTTAGGGCGCACAGATGGTAGGCGGATCGTAGTACGGCTTGAGACGGTCAACGTGCACTGTTTCACGGCCACGACGGCGCGCATCTTGCGGCGGCGAAAGCGGTTCAATGATGTAGTTGACTGGATAGGTCTGGCATACGACACGGTACGGGCCGTGGTACTTTGAAATGAGTTTTGTGGAGAGACCGGGACTGGTGGAGGGAACCCAAAGCCGCACGAGCGAGTCTGGGGTATAGGACGGAAGCGGACTGGTAGGGGCGCGAAGGTGCTTCTGGCGATTCTGATCTTGCGTTGTAAAAGAGCGGGCAAGCTGGCGGCATTCTTCAGCATAGGTCGCTGCTTGAGAAAGGGTAAGAGACTCGGAGATATCAGGGCGATACGGAAGCACGGTATCCATGGTACAGGAAGGCTCGCGGCCGTAAAGAAGAAAGAACGGAGAGAAGCCAGTTGTGCTCTGTGTGGCAGTGTTGTACGCATATGTTACAAATGGGAGAATGCGGTCCCAGTTTGAGTGGTCCGAGGCAACATACTTGGCGATCATGTCGGTCAATGTGCGATTGAAACGTTCAGTAACGCCGTTCGTTTGAGGGTGGTAGGCCGTAGTAGAGCGGTGAACAATGCGGCATTGGCGAAGTAGGGCTTCGACGGTGTCTGAGAGGAAGACACGGCCGCGGTCACTCAGAAGCTCCTTAGGAGAACCATGGCGTAGAACGAGATGATGCAGGATGAAAGACGCAACGTCGGGCGCAGACGCGGATGGCAAAGATGACGTTTCGACGTAGCGGGTAAGGTGATCGACTGCCACTATGACCCAGCGGTGTCCAGCCGGAGTTATGGGAAGGGGCCCGTAGAGATCGATGCCAACGCGGTCGAATGGGCGCATGGGGCAAGGCAAGGGCTGCATCGGAGCAATGGAACGGCGAGAAGGGGCTTTGTGGCGTTGGCATTCCGGGCAGGAGCGAACGTACTGTCGAATGAAACGGTACATTCCCCGCCAGTAGAAGCGGAGTCGAAGGCGCGTGTAGGTCTTCACCACACCGGCGTGAGCGCACTGGGGGTCGGCGTGAAAAGAGGCGCAGATGTCGGAACGCAGGTGGCGAGGAATGACAAGGAGCCATTTGCGACCGTCGGGAAGGTAGTTGCGGCGGTAAAGGAGGCCATCCCGTATTGCGAAGTGGCGGGCTTGACGACGGAGAGTGCGGGTCGCAGGTCGCTGAGATGGTGTAGACAGGAGAGCGAGGAGGGAAGCGATCCAGGGGTCCCGTTGTTGTTCAAACGGCATGTCGGCAATATCAAGGGAGGACGCATCAGCGGTGGCGAAAGATGAGGAGTCTAAGTCACAAGGTAGCGGGGACCGCGATAGTGCGTCGGCATCAGAATGCTTACGGCCAGATCGATAGATGACTTCAATGTCGTATTCTTGTAAGCGCAACGCCCAACGAGCAAGACGGCCTGAAGGGTCTTTGAGGGACGACAGCCAGCAGAGGGCATGGTGGTCGGTAACGACAGAGAACGGGCGACCATATAGGTAAGGGCGGAACTTCCCAATAGCCCAAATTATTGCCAAGCACTCCTTCTCTGTCACGGAATAATTGCGCTCGGCCTTTGTCAAAGTGCGGCTGGCATACGCAACAACATGTTCGGCGCAGCCGGGCTTGCGCTGAGCCAGCACGGCACCGAGGCCCACGCCGCTGGCGTCAGTGTGAATTTCAGTGTGCAGGCTGGGGTCGAAATGGCGGAGGATCGGCGGGGACACAAGCAGGCGCCGAAGCGTTGTGAACGCCGCGTCACATTCTGGTGTCCAAGACGAGAGGCTGGTGTCGCCGGCAAGCAGATCAGTCAGGGGTGACAGGATGGAAGCGAAATTGCGTACGAAGCGGCGAAAATAAGAGCACAGCCCGATGAAGCTACGCAGCTCTTTCAGGGAGGTGGGTCGGGGAAACTCGGCGACTGCGCGCAGTTTTGCAGGATCGGGAAGGACGCCTTCTTTGGAGACGACGTGGCCCAAGATGGTAAGCCGCCGGGCTGCGAAGCAGCACTTCTTTAAATTCAGTTGCAAGCCGGCGTCGGTCAAACATTGCAGGACACGCTCGAGGCGGGCCAGGTGGGACGAAAAGTCTCGAGAAAAGACGACGATATCGTCCAGATAGCACAGACACGTGTGCCACTTGAGTCCGCTGAGAACTGTGTCCATCATGCGCTCGAATGTGGCCGGCGCATTGCACAAGCCGAACGGCATGACATTGAATTCGTAGAGGCCGTCGGGCGTAACAAAGGCCGTCTTTGGCCGATCAGCAGCAGCCATGGGCACCTGCCAATAGCCGGAGCGGAGGTCCAATGAGGAAAAGAATTCTGCGCCTTGCAGGCAGTCGAGGGCATCGTCAATACGGGGAAGTGGATACACATCCTTGCGCGTAATCTTGTTGAGGCGACGGTAATCAACGCAAAAGCGGATGGATCCGTCCTTCTTCCGCACGAGAACAACGGGAGAGGCCCAGGGGCTGTGAGAAGGCTGGATTACGCCGCGCTGAAGCATGTCGTCCACTTCCTTGGTAATGACGGTGCGTTCAGGGGCCGACACGCGATAAGGACGCTGGCGCAAAGGGGCATGCGTTCCGGTGTCAATGCTGTGTGTGACGACGGATGTGCGGCCAAGAGAGCTGTGCGGGAAGTCGAAGGACGTACGGAAACGTTGAAGTAATGCGACGAGCTGATCACGTTGGTGCGGAGAAAGGCTGGCATCGATAGATCGGGAAAAAACAGAAACGGTGTCTTGGTTTGGCGTAGCAGGAGGCGAACCAATGGCATCTATCTGGAGAGGGGCAGGTTCGTCAGAGACGGAGTATGGAAGAGCGTGATCGACTTATTCTACATGGCCCAGGCATTCGCCGCGGAGAAGCGTTGATGGACAAGAAAAAGGGTTCGTGACATAGATTGCGCTGTGGCCATCGCAGACAGTCAGAAGAGCGAACGGAAGGAGGAAACAGTGGCGACGGGCAGCGGCATCGGTCGGAGTAAAGAGAACAGTTGAATCAGGATCGCAGGCGCAAGTGAGGGGAACCAGGGCAGCAGAGAAGGCAGGGATGTCAGTATCTGCAGCGACCAGCATTTTACCGAGGCGGAGAGAGGTGTCGGACGGCAGAGTAGCGCAGAGCGGAGACAGTTCAATGCTGGCACGGGCACAGTCGATGATCGCATGATGAAGGGTTACAAAGTCGCAGCCCAGAATGACGTCATGAGAACAGGAGGACAGCACGAAAAACTCGGCGATATACACAACATCCCGGATAACAAGGCGAGCTGTACATAATGCTAGAGGTTGAATGCGGTGCGAGCTTGCAGTGCGGAGGCAGAAGTTCGAAACAGGCGTCGTCACTTTACGGAGTCTACGGCAAAGGGCTGCGCTAATAACGGATACAGCAGCACCTCCACCAAATGTAGGATGGGGTTGTGGCTGAGCAGAACCTAGGTCGCTTTGCAACGTTCAGCAAAGGTGCAGGCCAAGCGTTCGGGCTGCGAGCGAGCGTCACACCTCAGGATCGTCGTCTTCTTTCACTACTACAGTTCACCACAGTGAGCGAGCACGGCTGCTACACTACACATATAAGGTGCTACAGAGCAGGTTGACAGTGCTATGGAGGTTCTGTGGACAAGCGTGTGAGTGGTATCAGTTAAGATTTAGCTGGAAATAGAGGATTTCTATCGCACTGAGATGAGGGTGGCCGTCATCGTAATTAACCCTAAAAAGATGTACAGGGTCAGTCAAAAGTTCCAAGGCCACAGGGTTTGCTTTTGACCAGCATAGTCGGGCAGTTGAGGTTCCCTTGGAGATCAAAATTTCTGTAGAGAATAGAAGAAGGATTGTTCTACCATATGAGAACCTTGATAGCGTTAACGAAATCTTAGGTGCAATGATATACCGATGAAAAGCGGACCATGTGGCCTGGGAACTTTTGACCAACCCTGTACCAATACAATCTGGTATAGGTATAGGCCTACGCGACTATATAGAACTTTGATGACTAGATAGTCGCAAGTTTTTATGGACACGAGAAATCGGCATTGAGTAAAGTAAAACTACAGCATAGTGTACAGTTGGGCGACTTCGCGCCACGATAGGCAATAAGTTGGATGAACTTTAGGCATCGACTAGTATGATATAGGTTCTAGAAATACAGCATTGAGTGTTACTATAGAGCTCGCAGAACGAAATACTCTATTGCTCATCAGTACCTTCTATCGAAAGCGGGAAAAATAGCAGCAGACATGGTACAGCCCGAATGGCGAGGATAAAAATGAAATAGGCACAGTTGTGGGCTCCCCATGATATCTTGCAGAAATTGAAGGCGCTCGCCAAGTTGCAAGGTAACAGTATTAGATTATAAGGCTTATGAATTCACCTGTACTTATGGAGGAAACGGTAGGAACAAACGAACAGAAAGTGCATGAAAGTATAAGCAGCAAGAGGTAAAATAAAGGCATTCAGATCTTGCTGCAGGACAGATATTCGACTTTAACTAAGGAAGACGACGGGTGTTTAAGCAGTCAACGATAGCCTTACAAATATCACTACAGAAAGCACAACAGAAATAGGTGGTTGGAGAAATAGACCGCGTACTGGTCATCGTCATCACCCTGTCTACGCCCACTGCAGGGCAAAGACCAGTCTCAAGTCCGTCCACTTCACCCTGTCTTTTGCCTGCTGAAGCCACCGTATCTCCGCAAACTTCTTAATCTCATCTCCCCAGCTTTCCCTGGCTGGGGAGAAAGCTGCACTTGCCTTCTCTTGGAATCCACCCCGTTACCATTAGTGTCCAGCGGTTATCTTCCCTTCGCATTACATGCCCTGCCCAAGCCCATTTATTCATCTTCATTTCGAGTAGGATATCATTAAACTAACATTTGTTCCCTCAACCACTGTGCTCGCTTCCAGTCTATTGACGTTACACCTATCATTTTTCTTTCCTTAGCTCGTTACGCTGTCCTTAACTTAAAGGTAACCCATGTCGTTAGCCTCCACGTTTCTCCCCATAAATGAGTACCTGTAAGATACAACCATTGTATACTATTCTCTTGAGGGATGCTGTTAAACTGCCATTCATGATTTAAGAGAACCTACACATGCGCTTCACCCCATTCTTATTCTAGTTATTTCCCTCTTGTGATCCGGGTCGGCGGTCACTACTTCCTTTAAGTAGACGTATTGCCTTGTCACTTTCAGCAACTCGCTACCAATTGTGAACAACTGCTGTTTCCTTCTGAGACTTTTGAAGATTGCTTTGGTTGCCTGCATGTTAATGTTTAACCCTATGTTCTGCTGCGCCTGTCTAACTCATTGATAATGCTTTGCAGCTCATCTCCTGAGTGGCTTAGCTAGGCAATGTCATCAGTGAATAACAAATTAAGTATTCTCCATTAACTTGTATCCCAAACAGGTCCCAATCCAGGCCTCTGAATACCTACTGTAAGAAGGCGGTGAATAGCAGTGGCGAGGTCGTGTCTCCCTGCCTGGCACCCTTCCTTTTTGGAATTCTATAGCTGAATTTATAAAGGACTATGGTAGCTGTGTATTTGCTGCAGATATCTTCCAGTATTTTCAGAAAAGATTCTTCTACACATTGATTCCGCAATGCCTGCATGACTGTCGAGGTTTCCACTGAGTGAAATGGTTTCTCGCAATCAATGAACTCTATTTAGAGGCATGTTGACATACGCGTATTTATCTGAACATTTGATTCGCTGCTGCTTCCGCGCGTTGGCGCTGCACTAGTTAAACGGCACTAGTTAATCGTTTTCGACCGCGCGATGCGATCTAATAGCTCCCGATGCGTTCGTTCGCCTATTCTGCATGTGCAGGATGATCTTGTCATGCGTGCAAGACTAAGCCGCAACTGCCGCTTAGTCTTTGAGGAAAATGTTAGTAGGTGCTGGTACCCGCAGTGGAGGCACTTTCCTGGCGTTTTCAAAAGCAAAGAAGGGAAGGAAATTATGAAAACTGGCCTCATACCGGAAAGAACGACCGGATTAAAGATGTTCTGTTTTGCTCGCTGTAATTATCGCGGTAAAAAGGCTCAAAATACAACTCTCTCTTTGTCCTCATTCAAGACGCCAGGGTCTTAGACTCTGCATAAGACGACGAAGGGTACAGCGAGTACTTGTGTCGAAACACTTGATTCGGCAAGAAAATTTCCACAGCAGGCTGTTTTAATCGCTTCACATTCCCTAGGGAAACAATCAGGAGTGAATACCTTATCACTACGGCCGGCAAAGAACATTACACTGCAATACGAAGCACGATACGGAAGCAAGAAGGTATCCCACAACAGCAGTCAAAAGACTCTAACACGATCATGCAATCACCGCAGCCGTGGCCTAGTGGTTTGGTCGTCCGCCACGGCTGAGGGAGGTGGCAATTTCGAAACCCACCGTCGGATACCCACCGTATGGGTACAGGCTCCCCCCGACCTGGCGACCGGTTTGTTCAGGGGGTGCAGTCCTGGGAGAGGCTCCGTATACCCCGCTATGCCCTTCGGGGACGTACTCTGTTTCGAACAGCCGCCTGAAAAGGTGGTTCGATATATGTTACTGTGCCGTCTCGTGGCTGCCTCTGTGCCGTGTAAGTGCTATATGTCAACCCTCCTCATGGGTGATGCCCAAGCCATCAGTGGCGGGCAGAAGCGAATTAAAACCGGTTAATGAGTGGCGGGTAATTTGGTCAACATCGCGGACCTCTTTTTGTCGCTTTTTTTTTTCAAGCCAAAACTTTTAAAGGGACACTGAGGAGAGCTCCATCCTATTTTTGTGGTAGCTGATATTGATCTTCAGGAGAGCAAGCTGCCGGGCTAGTTGGTGAAGCATGTTAAATAGAATTCAGCGCAAAAAAACAGACAAGGGACGAAGAGAGACACATAAAGACGTTCACGAGCGCTAACTACCACCTGTTTATTCATGCTGAAGTACAGGGGATATATAGGAAATGAAGATATTGATCTTCGGCCTCTGTATGCCTATGCTGACATTTGTCAGGCGTCAGAAGTAAATTTACGCTTACAGCATGGCATTTGCAGGTTACTGCACCATATCACTAATTAGAGACTATTAGGCTGAAAATGGCTCCATGATTACCTTCAATCGTGTTGTATCATTGCCTAACATCCGGCATCCGACCATACCACTGTGACAAACCGCAGCTTACTTGAAAATAGGCCTTCTATAACGACTCATGTGCTCTAAATTGAGTCCTTTTAAAGCTAACAGAGAACATTGAATGAAGTTATTTTTGTACGTTTCAAGTACCGCTTTGTTTCCTTTGTGCGGAATTCTGCGGCGCTGATCGGGCACGACGGCGCCGCGGCGCATTGTGTTCGCGTGCTGCCCACTCAACTTGCTCCCTTCTATTGCCGGGCCCAGTACCTACCGGGCGGAGATGCCCGAACACACCCTTGCTTACTGTAATTTTTTCCTACTTTTTTCCTAGTGAGATTTTATATGCATGTCATTGTGGCCTTTCACATATAATGTCGTACTTTATGACTGATGGTAAAGAGTATGTGTCTGATTAGACACTAATTAGGTTAGCAGTGATTCAGCGATGAGCAAAGTGTATGTCGCTAATGGGTGAGTGAACGCCAACGACTGTATGCTTGTGTCACGTGACATTGGTGTGTGATGAGACCTGATAACATTAGTAGATTACGTAACCGGGTATTACGCTAATGAGATCAAGTGCAGTCGTTGACGGGACCCGTTTACGCTGTCGCGTAACACCCTTAAAGGCGGAGTATAAGTGTCTCCCAAATATTTTAGGCCAGCTCTGAGGGCACACGTACTGCGTGCATGAGAAAATAGGGAGAACCCTCCAAACGTGGCTCATTTCGCGGTAATCAAAGAAGCTCTGAGCGTCTTCGTGAAAAATTGTGAAAACTTCGATTGCTGGAAATTGTTCGGCAATAAGGTGCGTAGGGTTAAATAGCAGATGCTCTGTCTACTGCCTATAAGAAAGACAGTACTGTAAAGGTGTTGCCACTAGCTCACACCTAAAGGTACCAGTGGGGAACACTGCTATTATTGTCAGTAAATATATTTTCTGCCTAATAATATAAACGAGGGATCAATTCTGCGTATTTAGCCCCTAATAACACTACTGTGTTTGGTCATTCTGTCTCAGTATTTGGCGCATTGACCGATAGTGATTTAGTTCTGCATTTCCTCGACGTTTCTGCTCAAAGCTGTCCTTTGGTCGGGACAAAGCGTAGTTGCGATCCCGACTAGTAGCGAGTTCTGGGCGTCCGCAATCAGCTAGAGCAAGGCTGAGAATAGGGGCTCCTACCTGCGAATTCAACGCAGCCGTCGCTGGCGATCAGAAGCATACGTTGACAGCGGCGAGTGTTCCGTGTTTTACTCTTCTCTTACAACTTTTCTGTTTTCGCGGCACTAGTCTAAGCGGTAGCAGGAAAAATTTTTTGCGCTCGCCCGAAGCCACGCACGGGTATTATTACAAAGAGTGGACCGCAAAGCCCGGACGTTTGTGTCTCGTGTTAGAGGAGTGTAGGTGTCAAGACCTGCATGGTACAAGGTCTCTGACCAAATTTTATTGCATTTTTCTCTTTCACACTATTACCTTTGCCAGAAGCGACGCAACGCCCCGTGTTAGCTCTGCGCAAATGGCTCAAGCCTATCGAAAGCGGGAGCGTAGCGTTATTTCTGCAGATCAAGAATGGCAGGTGATGCAAAATAAACTGAGTAGGCGTTGTTTGCGACGTGGTTATGCAACAGAAGCTACACGTGCGAGACAATAGCATTCAGGCCTAGATGCCTTTCTTGAGGACGCTTGCTGTGTTCAGGCGAGAAGGTCGTCACCTCACACACGTGGGTTTCATTAGACGGGCGCAGGAAGGGGCATCTTCCGTAGCCGTTATCATGTTCCCTACTGAAGCGTTTCGCATCGATGCGCGCCGTAAAGACGCTGCCTGTAGTGTTGCAGGACACCGAAGGACTGGTGTCAATTTTTTTCACTGACGCCAAATTCTGTCTTATTTTTGGCGTCCTTTTCTGTTTACACGTGGCCCGGATTGCGGTGGCATGCACGAAAGATTTGGCGAACCAGGCAGACCCCGTATTTCTACTTTTCAAACTATTTGACTATTTTACTCTTTCTTGACATAATCATGAAACATTAAATAGAAAGCAACACTAATAATTCGTCTCCCGAGAACACTGGAATCACTGACGGGGTACTTTGTAATATGTGCTAAGCGTAATGCAGCCAGTGTCTTGCTTCGCGCTGTTTTTTAAACAACAGCTCGATCAATGACCTGTTTTCAGGAACACCTGAAAGCGAATATGAGGTAAATTGTGGCGTTCGCTGGTGAGCGTTACTTATCCAACTGGAGGATTTATGAATGCTGAAGCTGCTCCTTGCCATCTTACTTTCTACCACATAATTACAACTTTTTTTTTTTATGCAGGCGAGCTTCCCGCACCGTCCGGTGAGTATTAAAGTAGTATCAATTGCGTAAGGATCTGCTGCTAGCGCAGACTTTCAAAGAGTAATTAGTTGACGCCTTTGCCACCGCTAAGAAAAACGGCAGCCTGCAGTTTTGAAGGAGAGTTGCTGAGTCCGACAACTACACAAAGCTTGGTCGAGAAAAGTTAGTAATTTTTAATTAAACACTATAAGTCCTAAGAACTGCTGTTGTTCGCCTATTTTAATTTTTTACTTCAGAAAAATTCGACAGGAATTTTACAACTAATCCAGCGGCCATAACTTGAGCGTCACTAACTACAGCCTTTCCAGCGGCAAGAGCATTAATATCGTTCATGCCTGCAGCACAACACGAACTTTCCTCCTGTGAGGTGTCGCTGCAATGTGTTTACGGACTGTACAAATATTCACTAAGAAAATTATAAACATGTTGTCAATTTTTTAAAACGCATCCCGTCTTTTCCTCCTGCAGAAACGGAATCAGGGTAAGCAAGGAAGTGCTTTCATATGCTTCGCAGTGCGTCGTTGCTTTCATGGTACCTATTGTCTGGCAAAAGACTCCCAGGCCTTGCAGTGGTAGCTTAGAACAGTGTTCAGCACAATGCTTGACACAGTTAACAGCAGTTCACGACTGTCACCTTAATTACCTGTCCCGTGTTCCTCGTATAGTACAGAGAATATTCCTCTAAGCCCGAAACAAAGGGCTCGCATAGCCAGCGTTCAATGTCACGACAATAAGCGTACGCAGCCTCCACCATTCCTTTGATTACATCGACTCGCAAATACGCAGTGACAACGCGAAAGCACATTGAACCTTTTAGACAGCGACTACTCGTTGGCTCTTCACGGCCTTTGCGGCTGGAGCTCGCCTGGCCGAAATTTTGCGGGCCAGAAGGTGTACATGAAATTTTATCGCAGCAATCTTCGACGTTGCCGTCGTTGAATAGAAATGAATTCCCTCAAACGCATGTCGTAATAGAGTTTGGTGCGGAATTGCTAGTCCACAACTCTTCTTGTCTGTAGTAGCTGTTCACGACAACACGCTATCTCTGTACTGCCGTACAAGCCGTCGTGCCGTTCTTCCTACAGCAGCCCTGATTACGACAGCTGGAAGGTCCTGGTGCTGGCAGCCTGTTTCCTCGTGCTCTTGGGCTCACTGCTGTTTGTGGCGGTCACTGCGGGCACTGCCACCAGTAAGCGCGCTCCACTTGGCGTATTTCCATTATCACAAAAGACGGCGAATCTCAAATGTGCGATTCTGTTGTTGCAGTGTGTGTTGGGTTTTCTCGAAAGTTGGATACAAAAAAATGGGGCGCGCAATGGTTCTCCTTGAGAATGGATTGCCTGCGCTCGTGTGGCTCTTGCCTTTAACGAGAGCGCTTCAGGGCTCCTGTTCTGAAGAAAATGAGGCGTTTCCGGCGTCGTCATCGGCGTTGTGAGCGAAAAAACATCCGGCGTTGGGCCATCGTACCCATAGAAGGCAGATGGGCCACGTAGGTCACATGATCTGCCTTGTGACATCATCAGAGCCTAACCGTAGGATTCTGAGCAAATTGGCCACCGTGGCAGGTCGCAGTTTATTTAATGACTGGCCGCGAGAGGTTACTCGAGAAGAGCGACCCCGGTACCACAAGTCCCAGCGATGGGAACACGTTCTATTGCAGGGCAGTGGCGCATCGTTGAACTGCTGCAGCACTTGGCCAGCTGTGGCATGAGGATTCCAAGCCAGGAATGAATGTGAAGTACAGAATGACCAATTCCTCATATATGGGCATTAACCCATCAAAGCTAACGCGTAATACCTTTTACGGAGGAGCTTGTGTCCTCTTCTACTTTTCTTGAGGCTATGTGAAAGACGATGAATGGTCCGTATAGCAGCAAATCTTTCTTCTGGCGGTCACGGTTCCTGTTTATCTGCCTTCCGGACGTCAGGACCAGTGCCTCGGCTCCATTAATGTGTGCCTTTTAATGGGAAGCCAATGTCATATTCCCTCGTTAACTCAGAAATCGCTGCCATACATTTTTACGTCAATAACGCATTCTTTGGAGGGGCAAAATAATCAGCTTAAAGTAAATTCCTTACGCATATGTTATCGCTGGTTCATTGGTTTCTGTCGGTCGTGATTTACGCAATTCAAACTGTCAAATGCATGTCTATGTTTTCGGTATTTGCTGTTTAATATTCAGAACACGAGGAAGGTTATGACAGCAGTACTCCGGGGTCGAAGATCACCGATTAATTTCGGCCACCTGGGTATCGCACAGCATACTGGCAATTTTTAGTTTTGGCCTGATCGCAATGCGCCCGCCGCGCCCCAGTTTCAAACTTATGGGCTTCGGATCAGCAGCCATGCGACAGTGATTTAGTGCACGGGGCGGAAGTCAGTGTTGTTTGTAAGCGAAACTTACTGTCGAACAAATGTCGTGTTGCTGGTGTCATTTTTCCTGGCAGTTGTGAAAATGATAGTGCTGCAGAATCTAGAACTTGATTGCAACTGCAGTGAGGTACAGACAGGCTTTTAATGCACTGTGACTAACCGACGAAACCGATTTTCGACTTAAAATGCGCCATCTTTAAACAACTGAATCGGCGTAAATCACTTGTGGTTCGCTTCGAGCCGACGTTCACGCTTTTATTTCGCAAACTAAAGTATTCCTCTCGTTGTAATGAATAGGCGAGGATGACGCCGACAGCGAGGAGATCGGAGACGACGGACAACAGGAGGGCGACGACGTGTACATCAAATATGGCCACATACACACGACGACTGCCAGACAGGTATCGCTCTGCTCATTTCCACCTCGACGCAGCGGGGAACAAATTTTTGTATTTCGCTCGGCACGACAAAGCAATTCAGGAGTCCATAAAATATGAGAGAGAGAGAGAAATAGCTTTATTGACTATGGGATTTGGGACACCCAGGTCCCTGGGACACGCAGGCACCCGAGTAATGAGTGGCGTGGGTGTTTCGAGGGTGGGGTTTACTAGAAGCTCGATGTGTATGGGGCGGGGGACTGGCAGTAGTGTGGGGTCGGCTGCTAGTATGAGAATTTGGAGGTTGTCAGGTGCGTGACGTCCTGTGTAAGACTGAGCTAGGCGAGTGTATTGTGCTTGTCTGTGGGCCTCTATGAGTTCGAGTGTGGTGTTGTGGAAGCTGAGCTGGAGAGGTTTAGTGGTTAGGGAGCTAGGGAGAAGGCGTAGGGCCACCTTGTAAGCATTACGAATCATAACATCAAGGGTGGTGATTTCTTCTTGCCGGAGTCGGACGCATGGGACTGTGCGGAGGAAACGGCTGAGTATGAACACAGAGACGGCATAAATGAAACACACGAAATGCCATAAATCGTGCTGCTCCATACCATAGTTTTTTGCCAGAAACTCTACGGATATGTTACGGAAGCGCTTCCACCACCGCTTGAGTTTCCTGATAGTGCAAGTGTTCCTACCGTTGTTCTGGATATGAAGGCCCACGATCCGGAGTGTCCAGGATCCGCACGGACGCCGAGACAGGGCGTCCGTCCAGAGTAACAGTGATGGGGGCTGTGGGAAGGGTGCGTGGTAACGGGCGCATGAGGGAGCTCAGACTTTTCCGAGGAACAGGAGAGACCTATGCTTTTTGCGAGTTGTTGTGTGATGTTTGCGGTGGTTTGTGAGGTTTCCTCTATGACGCCAGCACTGCGGTGGGTGGTCCATGCAGTGATGTCGTCAGCATAGAGGGTGTGTCGAAGGTGAGGTATATTGTGAAGAGCGCGGGTTAGGGGAATGAGTGTGGCATTGAAGAGGAAAGGGGAGAGTACAGAGCCTTGCGGGGTGCCGACTTCGCTAAGGGTGTGGGTAGGGAATGCATGAAGCCCCTGTGAACCTCGGCCGTGCGTCCCGAGATAAGGCTTGTATGTAGGCATCCATGCGGACGCCTACATTGAGGGGGTAGAGAGCCGCCATGGTCGCTGGCAGTTCTATGCGATCAAATGCCTTGGATAAATCTGGGGCCAAGACGACTTTATTATTAGTGGGGATGAGAGGGCAAAAAAGATGTCATGCCTCAATTGGCGCGTGACATCTTGGGCGGAGAGACGCGGGCGGAAGCCTACCATGCTTTGCGGGTATAAGTTGTGGTCGTGCATACAGGGCCTGTTCTGAAAGTAGTAGGACTGATTTTTTCCTGGACGAACGGGAAGACGAAAGGTTGTCTGCGCGCGCAGGATCGGTGAAGGGGGATATCGGGAACGGTGGCGAAAATCGACAGTCTGCTCTCGGTCGTTGAAGAGAGCAGGTCACTTGTATTGTGGACCCCTGTCGAAACGCCTCGTCACGCAAAATCATTGAGTGTTTACTGGATCAGCGATATGCGATCAAATTTTATGTAAAGCTTGGTAAAACGGTAAAAGAGACTCACGACATGATTAAGGAGGCCTACGGTGATGCTGCCATGGGTAGATCAGGTGCTTTTGAGAGGCACAAGCTGTTCCAAGAAGGTAGGGAAAGAGTGGAAGACGACGACCGCTCCGGACGCTCATCGACCAGCAAGACCAACGAAAGTGTCGCGATGAAAACTTTACTTAACATTGATCGCAGGTGTAGTATCAGAATGATTGCTGGCGATTTTAGCATTCCTCAAACCCAAGTTCTAGAGGTCATGACCGAAAACTTCGCCATGAGGAAAGTGTGCGCGAAGTTGGTGCCGCGAGTGTTGTCAGAGGAGCAAAAGGACAACCGGAAAGCGATCTGCCAGGATCTTCTTCATCACGTGAATGAAGACCCCGATTTTTTGGACAATGTAGTGACCTGTGAAACGACATGGGTGTTTGAATACGACACGAAGAGCAAGCGGCAGAGCTCAGAGTGGCTCACCCCTTCTTCCCCACACCCCAAGAAAGCGCGAAAGAGCAAATACAAGGAAAGGTCCATGCTCATTTGCTTTTTTGATCGACATGGAGTCACCCACAAAGAGTTGGTACCACCCGCACAAACAGTTAATGCATTTTTTTACGCGGAAGTCCTCAGAAGACTGCGAAAACGCATTGTTCGTGTCCGCCCAGCCATCGCCAACAAATGGCGCCTGCACCACGACAACGCGCCGAGCCACACAGGGTTCATCATAATCGAGTATCTTGCCTAGCACAAGGTGGCAACGCTGCCTCGCCCCCCCCCCCCCCCCCCCCCATATGGCCCCGACTTGACCCCGCCAGACTTTTTTCTATTCCCGAGAATAAAGTCGACGCTCAAGGAGAAGCGTCACGGATCGGTAGAGGCGGTTCAACAGGCCGTGACGAGGGAGCTATACAGCATTCCGGTCCAGGAGTTCCTGGAGGCGTACGAAAACTGGAAAACTCATTGGCAGCAGTGCGTAGATGCGGAAGGGTGCTCCTTTGAAAAATGCTAATCATTTGTAGTATTATCATCAATAAAATGTGGAAAAAAAATCAGTCATACTACTTTCAGAACAGACCCTGTATGTTGTATGATTCCGTTTAAGGCAACATGGTCGAGAACTTTCCAAAGCATGATGCGAGTGATATAGGGCGGAGTTTCGGTGTGATGACGGGTTTGTTTGGCTTGGGGATGGCAATTTTGGCGTGGCGCTAGGACTGTGGGAGCGTGCCCTCTCTCCAGCAGTGTGTTAGCGTTTGATCATCGAGGTTACGGAGCATAGGGTTGATGATTCTGTCCTCTCCTGGTGCAGAATTTGTGCGGAGGTTTTGGAGGGCCATGCGGACCTCTTCTGCCGACGTCCAGACCCTCAATTGGGGCTCCGTGTTTTTAGCTTTTTAAAAGAACCAGGTGTTATTGAGAAACTGTAAATTTTAATCCACTGCTTCGCTTTATATATAATACACTTCTCATCCTCCAGAAGAAGACTGAGGTCTTTATTTGATTGGTTGGGAACCTCAATTTCCTTGCCCAGCCAAGGACCACTAATGAGGTTACCCGGAATCCTTAAAAGCTTTCACTTGTAGACAGTTCTAAAATTTCTTCCCTCTCTTATTACTGGGTACAACAAACTTTAGACCCTCTGCAATGTTTTTTCACATATTAGCAAAAATCTGCATAAAACAAATATACCTTGAGCTTGGCGCATGATAGCCGTAGCTGCTTATGCGCCATTAAACCCAACACAACACACAACACAACTCATTCGGGGCCCCTGTGTAAGGGGGGAGAAGGGAGGATGTGCCGGGTGCAGTGTGTATAGTCCGGAGTTGGTCCAGAAGGGTGTCCGGTGAGAGCGGGGAGTTTTGGATGAGGCGTGTAGTATGATTATGTGACTCTCGGCGTGAGTATGTGGGGTCTATGAGGTGGCGGAGAAGTTGCCATGCGTTCTACGTAGAGAGGTTTGTGACAGAACAGCGCAAAACACCGGGACAAGAGACAAGCGCTGTTCCGTCACAAATGAATAACCAACATTCCCAAGCTGTCCTGGTAGAGACTTTGCCGGCTACGCTGTTGCACACTTGACCCCAGTTAAAGTGGCATAGCTCCTCGCCGTGTGCAGCGATTTATGTCTGTAGCGCGGCCAGCCGACGCTTTAACGTTCTGTTATGTTTTTGTCACTTCCATCTCTCCAGAATGCTATGATGGGCTTCCCAAGGGTGGGCTAGACGAGATTCCAGTGTGGGCGTGACCCAGTTATCAACGTTTTGTATCGGGGAGTTGGCGTGTGGATCGGATTTCGTCCCAGTTAATAAATCTGTGGTTGAGGGGTCGAGGACTGCGTTGTGTGCGGGGTATTTGGATGGCGATAATGTAATGTTCGTTTCCAACTGTGTGTGGCGTACGTGACCACAAGAGTCATTTGAGGTGGCAGCTGAGTATGAGGTCTGAACTAGTGTCCACGGTTACACTGTTGCCGATCCTTCTTGGGGTATGAAAGTTATGTGTAATGAGGCGCAAGTCTTGGAGCGCAGTCCAAAGCGTGCGACTCCGTGCTGTGGTGTACCGATAATCCGAGTCTATGGGTTGCGATTGAAGGCCGCCTGCTATGATTAGGGTTATTCTGGCACACGATTCGTTGAATTTGGTGGAATAGTGTATCCAGGGCGGCCATGGGCTGGTGTGATATATGTTTGCTACAAAGATCGGGGGGGGGGGGGGGGCGTTATATTTCGTGGGAATGATTTCTATTAGGACACAAGGGGTGGAGGAAGTGGTTGTGTGTTCTTGGTAGATAATAGTGCGATGTATAAGTGTGGACACTGGGGGCGTGTCAGTGGGGTCTAAGTGCACCGCATGGTAGCTAAGGAGTTTCGTTTGGTGTTGTGTGCCCTGTAACAGGAGAAGTTTAGGTATGGCAGGGAGTGTCGGTATTAGGAGTTGCAGCGGCGCTTGCTTGCCCCGAAAGCCACGGCAGTTCCATTGGATTAGTGGTTATCGGTTAGACGAATTATCCCGACCCGCCGTATTGGAGCGTGTTGGGATCTAGGATAGGTTTTTGTGCTGGTAGGTGAAGGGGCACGGGGGGGGGGGGGGGGGGGGGGATGGAGGCAGGAGACCCCTCATGTGACGTGCTGCTAATTGTAGCATCTGAAGGTGGCTTTAAAACTGTGTAAACCTATATTCGCGAGGGTTTAGGCGAGGCGTGTAAAGAGTGTCCATTTGTTGTTCGAGACGAGTAGATAGCTGCTCGGCGAGTGTTGTGAATTTGGCTTCGAGGCGTGCCTTAAAGGCTACCAATGTAGCGTCAGATTTGGAGTGCAAGGTCCTAAGATCTGTCTTGTAATCATCAGTTGTGTCTGAAATGCGTTTCTTTTTAGGGGAGAAGGGTGAGAAGGGTGTGGGCGGTGTTGGGTGTTGCCTCAGTGGGTGGAAAAACCGGTCCTGGGGAGAGAGATTCGGAAGGGGAGGATGAGGGTGTCGGGATGTGTTAAGTTCGTGAGGAGGCTTACCTCCGCACGCAGGGCCCGGAGCTCCTGGTCGCGGGGGTCCGGGGTAGGCGGGATGTGGCTTTCGGGTTTTGTGTCTTGGGTGTCTCGAGCTTGTCTGCCCATATCAGTCGGTCCGAGCTCTTGGATCGTCCTGATCTTTGGCTGACATCACGTATTTCCGAGCGTTTAGTGCCTGCATTGCTTTGCGGGTGGTGTTCTAAGCGTCGCCGGGATGGTGATTCGCGTTTGGCTCGGTGTCGCGTTCGCGTTCGGTGGGCGTGGCTGTCCTAGGTTGGTAACGGTATTTGCTTTCCCGGGTCCCGGACAACTTCGAGTGTGACTGGCCGAATCTGGGGCACTTGTGGGTTGGAGGTTGGAAGCAGACGCCCATGCGGTGGCCGATGGCCCGGCAGTTGCTGCAGGTCTCGACCTACGGTCTGTAAGGTGTGCAGAGATGCATTCATCCGCCACAAACTATTTTTCGAGGGACGGCGGCCTGATCGAAGGTTATAAGTATGGATCGTGCGAGTCCCATTTTCCAAGCGACCAGTATGGTTTCGAGGG
The DNA here is from genome assembly GCF_055824585.1 of Amblyomma mixtum. Lineage (NCBI taxonomy): Eukaryota > Metazoa > Arthropoda > Arachnida > Ixodida > Ixodidae > Amblyomma > Amblyomma mixtum. The sequence continues at coordinate 37,261,461 of NC_143015.1, forward strand.
GATGGGGTTGGGGAGTTGGGAACGATTAAGTCTGTTAGGAGTTCTTGTGGGGATTCCTCCCAGTAAGCGTTCGTAAAGACACCCCTGACCGCCATCAGGTGGTGCAATATATGCCGTCATGACATACTCACACTGGTTGTAGGTGATTTGCTGGAGTTGTACAAGCTTGAGGGCGTCATCTTGGTTCGCCGCCGACACTGTGCATGTGTTTTTGGAGGTATGATTCCGATGTGTAGGTCAGCGCAGCGGCCTACATGATGGCGGTAAGGAGGTAGCGTGGCTAGAGTGTCGTCAGATGAAGACCTCCCCGGGAGCGGGAGACGACTTTATATCCTTCTGAGGGTAGGGGCGGCATTTTCTTGATCTTTCGTGCGGCTATACAGAGCTCGTCCAGCTCCATCGAGGAGCTGGCATCGAGGCAAGGAGGCATCCCGCGCCTCCCGTGACACTCAGCGTCTCCCGCTGTGCAGAATGCGCTCAAGACTAATTCCTTCAGCGACTTCTGTCTGTCACGCGGTATGGAGAAATGGTAACATCACCCGTCTCTTTACCTATCATCTCTCCGCAGCCAACGACTGGTGGGGAGCCAACGACTGCCCCACCAGTCGTTTCAACAATCCCACCAACTCTGCCTGTGACGACGACTTCACCTACTTTACCTTCTACAACACTCTCTGTGACCAGCGCCCCAGTGCCGAGTTCCTCTTCGTCTAGTACCCCTCGCACTCCGCCGACTACCACTCCGAGCCAGACCACTGTCACAGGTTAGCATTTATTGCACCGCACCCTTGTGACCCTCCTAGGCCATTTGCCGGTAAGAATAGCCAGTACCTTGTTTCTGAGTCAGCACGATTCTCTAAACCTTTCTGCGAATCCCGACACGTCGGCTTTTCACGACAACTCGAGTGAAGGCACTGCATCGCGTCATAACTGAAATGAACCTTGCAATTTAAAGTCCCTGCTTGTTTCATTTCATTTTCATTATATATTATTACCCTAAATAAGCCATTCATGTATATCATAAGAGGTGGGACGGTAATAAAAAAAGTGGGTGGGGTTTAACGTAGTTAAAAGGAGTACACGTGCGAAAGCATGTGTTTAGGCTGGTTGCCTCATGGTTTTGCTTTGCTGTGTCGTCGGCACATCTGGCACGGTATTAAGTTCAGGTTAAGGTCTGATCCAGGTTAAGCTGATCCGATCTGCTCGCGCCCCAGAAGGAGATTGATGAAGACGATGGTATGCAATGCACAGCGCGAGAGCGTGTTGCAGTTTAACACGAGGCGTGATTGGCTGCTGCGATAGCAGAGTTATATCACGCAGTGGTCAGCGCAGCATTATTTATTTTATTTCTGTATGGCCTTTTGCTATGCTAGGTTTGGCCAACGTTACTCTCGAGGTCATTCTCCCATTGGCTACATCTGGCGCGACGCACCTCCGCACTTACCCGGGCTTCCTTGCAGTGGCTGTAGTGTGCGCGGCGCTCTTACGAACCAACCCGAGCTAGCCCCAATAGTCCGAGACTTCACGCAAGATTCTTGGTTGGGACCACTGTAAATGCTGCTTTCGCACTAAAATTGCTGTTTATATGTTACACGGCGAAAATTCCACGGGAAGCCGAATGACAGGTGATGGCTGCGATGCCGGGTGGGAAGTTCGCTTTAGTCGGTTGCTGCCCTGGGAAAGAATGACGTCGAAAAGGTTGTGATACGGGCGCGTTGTCGTGATGCTTTAATGGGGTGTCCGGTGCGGTAAGAAATGCATGAAGCAGGTCCGCAGATCTCATGTAGTGTCGAATAGAAAAACCTATCGTAAATACAGAGATTAGTGATCCGATGGCGAAACGCAAGATGCTGCTGATCAAATTCGGACTTTATTGAAGGACTTAAAAAGACAGCATTAGCCAAATGCAGTTGACGTGGATGCAACGTTGCAGGTGAGCATTGTAACTTCGGTCGGACCTGCGTTGTGTGAGCGAGTATTCTTACATGTGAGGGGGGGGGGGGTTACGGTTTGATGGTTTAAAATACCTGCCGACTTCTTAGCAAATGTAATGATGCTCGTCACATTCACATGCCATGAGAAATCAGGAGAGAGGGGAGCACGAGCAAAAATATCTCGTAACTCACTTAAGTGTCCTGTTTGGTTTGGTTTTTCATTAACACATGCTTGCAGTCTTTTATGCTCTTTATGTTCTATATAAATTAGCAAATTGTTCACCACCGAAGGTGACTGCACGCCGTTATTTGTAATCGTATTTCTCTGTTATCGCAAACGATCTCAAAGTGAACTGTTTCTTCGTCACCCTGTAAGAGGGTTTCTGCACGCAAAAGTTTTCCTATGGGGGCAGCTTAGAGAGCACGGCGGCCTTCTCAATCGACAGAAGTGCTGATCCCCGAGGAAGGTTTCTTCACTATAGGAAAGGGAACTTTTACAACCGATCACAGCGAATCAAAGAATCCTAGTGATTATCAGATCACATCCTTGAAAAAACGTTCCCGCAGTAATATATCTTTTTTTTTCGCGTGCTTTTTCTCTCCCCTATAAGGAGACCATCAACTACCTGAACAAGCCACCCACGAACTCTTCGCTGATCTGCACCGTGGCGTGCAGCAAGCCCATTGTTGCGCCAAGAGACGGCGTGTGCGACTTCATGCTGTTCGACTCGCTCTACTTGCCGTGCGGCGGCGAGCTGGCAGCACGGTCGCTCTCAACGAGCCTGGAAAGCTTCGTGGCACTGGCGGCAACAAGCTGGAACACGCAGTACGGCTGTTCTGTCGACACCCTGTAAGACTGCGCTCGCTGTTTCTCTCTCAAGCGCCTAACAGCCACCGAGACAAACAACCGCGTCCGATGAGCGAAAATCAATCGCCATGCCTAGGGATAAGCCTCATAGCAGTGCTTCCCTCAAGAATTGGTTGCTACTAATGTCTCCTTTCCTAGTTCACGTAGACTCCTTGTTTTGCATGTTATCTACCGAGTGTTGCGAATCGCAGCAATAGGGAAAGAAGACGTAATGCACACAGGAGGTACGCTCAGGAGAGGTGAGGTGTCTGCGACTACACTGGGAGATAGAAAACACATTCGGACGTACAAGCAAGCAGTTGTGTAGCCACCCAGTACGCAATAATTACAGTTTACGGCTGGAGTCCCCATTAACCTCACATGGGTAATACCGTGGAAAGGCAGCTCAGGATCGTGCCGCGAAAGGCCATTTCACCTTACTACTGTAAACGGAAAAACAACACCAGTCACAGAAGACGAGGGACCAGAAGAGTGTACGCACAACAACGACTGGTCTAGTAACTCAAGTTTATTAGAAAATACATAGTCCGAGCAAGGCCAGCAGAACATGCGCAACAGCATCATCACAAATCACTGAGCATAAGAGACAAAAGACAAGAAATCTCATCTATCGTGAACGACCTAAAAAGGAAAATTCTTTTTCGAGTAACCGCACCGAGGTTGTGCTAACACAATCATGGCGTGACAAACCGATATGATATGCTTCCAAGATTTCCCGCTCCTGTTTTGCCTTGCCTCGGCCAAGAATCGTGACATTGCTGAACAAAGGATAGCAGCCACATTCATTGCAATGGCGCGGCAAGTTTGCACCGCCATCGGACCCCAGGGTCCTCGGCATTGTTGTGCCATTGTTTTTTTTTTCGCTTACAATGTACCAGCTGGCCCGCATTTCAACCCTTCTACCTAACTACTGTCATAAAAGCAGCATCAGAGAGTGAAGCCTCGATTACATGCGCCAGCACTCGTTTCCCATCATGCAGCACCTCTTTTTTGTTTACTTCGTAGGTTACCTCACACTTTCCTAGCGCTCGATAAAATTATTCCACGTGCACACCGTATTTCCAGGCATAACCGCTCTTCACCCAGAGCACGCCCTTGACAAAAAAATCTCAGCAGCCGTTTTCTAGAACTCTGCCCTCAACTACGGTGACGTTCACGCCTAATAGACTGCAATTTCTAAACCAATATTCTTAAAACCCAACAATAAGTTAGGCTAGTACAGTCACTGGAAAACCTATCCAGTGACTCTGCAAGGAAGCCCGTCATTGCTCTCCCCGCGGCAACTTGTGTTCGTCGCTTGAGCTGCTGGCGCCATCTAGTAAAGAACTGCTTGTGGTTGTACTTTAAGAAAGAACGAATAATTGGATGCATAGCAAGAGCGGGAATGTTTAGGCTGCGTAACTTCTGTTGCTCTGCAGACAAGGTTGTCGCGTAGCTTAGCACTCGCTAAGGCAACGGGTAGCGAGAGGATTCCTAACAGAGCAGGGAGCCACGATAAGTGGAAAGAGCAGCGGTGTGGACTGTTGTCTCCTTTGGCTGCAGCAATATTCCAGCCTCTCAAGGCCCTTCGTCAAGCGCAAAAAAATGGCTGTGGCTTAGCTTGGTTAAGCCCGGTAATTGCGAAAGCAATATCCGTAGCTACGCCATGGTTCAGCTGGTAGTGTAGCTGGTGGCGGTGCATGTGGTTAGACTTGTGGTGATGCATCGGTTATACAATCCAATCCAATGTAATCTAATCCGATCCAATACAATCCGATCCAATCCAATCTAATCCAATGCAATGCTGAAGTGGTCGTGTGTAGATTACCGTTATCCCGGTGTGTGATGAAGAGCGCTGAAAGGCGCGCCGTGCGCGGCGTGCGCAGGAGTTAGGCAGCAGCCACCACGCGCGGCCTCGCCTCGCGACGGCACAAGTTGAAGCCCTGCTCTTGCAGCGGTGACGGATGGATGGATGGATGGATGGATGGATAGGAGCGCCCCCTTTGAAACTGGGTGGTGGCACTCCGGCACACCGGGGTGGTGGCCCACCGTGACGTCACACCGCTAGGCGCGCCGCGCGCGGCGGGCGCAGGAGTTAGGCAGCAGCTACCAAGCACGGCCTCGCCTCGCGACGGCACAAGTAGGGCCCATGGTTTTTGCGGCAGATGGTATGACGTCATAGCAGAGGTCAAGCTAAAGGTCAATGGTAGCTACCGTGGCCTCGCCACGCGAGGAGATGAAAGTGAAAGTAGTATTGCTTTCGCAATAAAAGTTTTGCAAACTTCAGGTGCCATTGGCGGTGCCCTCCCTTCGAGAATGATGCACGCCTGAGAATGCAAAATCAGATCGGGGGGTCTTATATTACGTTATATTATATTATGTTGCTTTCCTCTTGTGCTTCAGGCCCTCTGCTACTGATCATGATCAACTCTGATAACGGTGCACTTCGGCCGAATTGATTGCCGGCTCTCAACCCTGACGTCACAGGCCATAAAGTTTCTAATGTTACCTAGAGGAAAAGCTGGTGCCACAGTCTAAGCGAGTCTCTTAAGGAACACTTCAACCAGCACGGGAATGCCAGGAAGACTAGATTTCATGTTTGGCTTGGCTATTTTTAGGCCGAAAACGCGGATTGTACCTTAATATTGGCAGTCGTGCCGCGAGGCTCGCCTCTGTGCGCAGATTAGGTTATTTCTGTACTGTGTCACTTCTTCAATAGATTTAACGCAAGTAGTAGTTAGGTGTCGGCCCGGTATTAAAAGATTAACAGCATTTGATCCAGGTTTGCCTAAAAAAGGCGTACTATTACGGCTGAATCCACGTTTTATGACCTAAAATAGCCAAGGCAAGTCAGGAACGTAGTCTTCCCGACATTCCTGCGCCTCTCCGTGGTGAATGAAGTGTATCGCCGCCATCTTTCCCTCTAGTTATACTCTATGATGATAGCTATCCGCTGTTGATGAGAGAGGCGAAGGATAAGCAAGGGTAACAAAAACTTTGAAAAATGTAGCCCCGGGTTCTTTCTTTACGCCACGAAATCTAAAACTGCGTTGATTGTAACATTTCAAGTACGTCTCCTGATGCATATCTCTTCTGTATGTGTCATAGTCTTGAAAATGGACACATCTTATAGGTTGTAATCACTTTTTATTCTTTGTGGCACCTGTGTGCTGCTGTCAGAAATGATATCTCGGCATGTGCCATGCCATGTGCAAACTTGGGATTACTTAGTGCTTGAATAAGAAAAAAAAGCCCGTTACTCTGGTCTGTTTTCAAGGATGTATGTTGGCGCAAACATGCCACGACGCTGCAACATGTGTCCTTCCGCCAGCACTCTTTCTTTTGTTAAACCGAGAGCTGGTTCGTGGAAGCCCCATTTATATCGTGCGTGGTAAAAACCCTTCTTCGTATATGCCAGTTCTGTTGCCGCAAGTCAATATTAAGTACACGTGTGAAGTCTGTCTTTGCACAGTTACGCCTCGGTGGGAAATAGCTGTGGAAGGGTCCTTTTAAGAGCACCCGTAGCGGCGTGCGAAATAAGGTCGGCCAAGTGTTTGGCAAATATGTTGACTCAACTAACAATGGTTTTAAATTACTTCTAGCTATTCTAAGGGGCTATATGCCTTTTTTGCCCCACGGCGAAGGAAAATTAATTCGAGGCGCGAGTGAGCGGGGTTTAATTGGAGCGGCTTTGCTATGAAGCAGCCTCGTGAACTAAAAGTACAAGTGCACTCCGGGAACGCAAGCTTTACTCTGATAGACATGAAAACTCTTGGAGCAAGCGCGCAGGCCTCCGGCGCGGCATGCGGCTTGTATAAATGGAGGAAGGCGAGTCCACATTCACTGGAAGTGAGCTGAGGACAGATTAAAGCAACCAAAAGCTGTTAATCACAGGCTGATGTTCTTAATTGGGCTAGTTGGTTATTGCATCGAGACTTAGTAACTAGTGCGAATAGACGCGGACAGCAGGAGGGGACTGGTGTGTGTCCCGTCGTTATTGTCTTGTCTACGTATATTTGCATTAAATCTCGATTGACAGGCACAAACAAGATAAACGTCAAAGGAGCAAACAATTTTAATACCAATTTGAAGAAGACGGGTATTGTTGCCGAGAAGCTAAGAAAATGTACTGGAGCCAAATTACACCAGTAATCGCTTAAATGCTGCCAACTAATAAACTTGTTTTTATGGTTTTGAAGCTTTAACGTCCTAAAGCGACTCAGGCTATGAGGGACGCCGTAGTGAAGGGCTCCAGAAATTTTGACCACCTGGGGTTCTTTAGCGTGCACTGACATCGCACAGTACACGGGCCTTTAGAATTTTGCCTCATAGAAATTCGACCGCAGCGGCCAGGATCGAACCAGCGTCTTTCGAGTCATCAGTCGAGCGCCATAACCACTTAGCCACCGCGGCGGCAAGTAATAAACGAAAAAACCGAGCTCCGAAAAATTGCAGATGGGAGCAGCGGCAGTATAAAATTATCCCAGTTTCAGGTTTGCGGAGGGTCTAAATTTTTTTGGGTAAAAAAAAAAGCTTGAAATCGTGTGTACTCAATCCCTCCTGAACTCTTGCGCATTCAAAGCTTGGAGGAGTGGTCACAACGTACTCCAAGAGAAACTACATTCAACAGAAATGATGAGTTGTGGACCGATTAGCCTGCTATCAATCGCCTACAAAGCATCCAAAGGATCACGTTCCGACAAACTCGGACAAATGTCGGGTTTCGGTCGAGCGCCAAAGCACGCTGGTAATCTACAATCTACGAACATTACGGCACGATGCATGTTGTCAGAATTCATGCTCTGGTGTTTCTTGACCAGGAACCCTATCATAGCTGCAATCAAGAGGGGGAGTTGAAATCGGTCGGACAAGCAGTGCAGAGGTCAAAAAAACGCCACTCTTTCAAAGTTGCGTAATAAATCCAAAGTGATTGCAAAGATGGTTACTGTTAATGAAGAATTCTCTGGGTGCACCGGATCAGAAAATCATGCTTGGCTCGGAGGAGGGCAGAATAAGAGGATTATTATGGCAGAAGATCTCATCCTGAAGTTAAAGCTAATTTCCTAACGATGACGATGATGCTGCTTAAGAAGATGTGGGGTGTTTTTGCACTCTCGTTTCAATTTGTGTTGTAGGATTAGCTCAGCCTCTACAGAGAGGAGAGGATCGACTTCGTCAGTGGAGAAGGAAGGTCTGAGGCCTTATTTAATGACAGGCAGAATACTAAGCATTAGCGAACGTGGTGCTCAGTTTTGTCAAGGAGAGGTTAACTGCGATAAATAGCTCAAAAAACAGTCTGGATTGTCAGAACGAGTCACAAACAAGGTGGTGAAAGTATGCGTGCTTAGTTTCTCCGTGCTTGCCGTATTTAAAGGACCATAGGCACCAAATTTTATCGCGTATTTTCTTTCAAATGGTGATTTAGACACTAGAATACATGGATCACCGCGTGGGTTTTGGCTACAACCGATAAATAATTTATAATTCGATTTCTTCTCTAATGCTGTTTCGATGTATAGTTTCGGTGACGTATAGTGGAAGTTTAGATCACGTAATGAACAAGAAAAACAGCAATATAACCGCTGATACGTAGTTTTAACGCACTACAGCACTTAAACCAGCCTGCTTGTATAGCTAGAATTAAAACAAACGACGTATCATCAGTTACATTGCAGTTTTCTGGGCCTCACGTGACCTAAACATCAACTATGCATCACAGCCATCGTTCGGCTCATGAAACCGAAAGAGCGTTCAAGAAGAAATTCAGTTAGAAATTATTTACCGGTCGTAGGCGATTACCAGTGGGTGCTTCGTGTATACCTATGTTTAGCGCATCGTTTGAAAGAAGAAAACCTGCAAGAAAAACTTGGTGCCTATAGTCCTTTAAGGCTGAGCTCACTTGAGCAGTCTACTCTTGGTTGCAAAGCGGAGCCCACTTCGTTTGTCCCCATTCTACTATTATCCTTATGGGTGCCGCTAGGGTACAATGTATCAGTGCTAAGCTTTTCACAATGCTTGTAGGCAATCTATCGAGAGGCGATAAACAGGTCCAGTGTCTTTTTTTTTCTTTTTACTATTCATCTCCTGTAACTGTGACGCCTCGCAGTTGTGAAAGAGTGTATTCCTAAATAAATAAATAAGGATAAACAAAGAAGAGGTTTTTAGCCTCCTTTTTTTTTCTCAGTACATTGAAACGCATTGGACGATCAGAGAAATTACAACCGACCTATTCTTTTCCAGATTCGCTCTTGGCTTCTCTATCCTTAATATTCACTTTATGTATTCCATAGAAATCTTGTTTTATGCTCAAACTTTTTTCTTGCAATCGATGCATACAGGGCGCTTGAAGACTTCGTCAACGGCCTCAGGAAGACGCAAGCGACACCCTGGGTGGAAGAAAAATTTTTGACAAATAAAGTGTACCACTGGGGAGCCATGAACGTTCACAAGGTGTACCTGGAAGGAAACGCGGCTATGCTCAAGAATGCACTTCAAGCGCTCAAGGTCTGTCTATCTCTCTCTCCCTCTTTTAGTTTGGTTGATGAGCAGTAAACGTGTTTAGGAAACTCACTCACTGATGGGCACGGTCATTTCACAGTCATTCAGTTTGCGTGAACAATGGCTTCTTCCAGTCTGCAGCTTATAAAAGAATGTCAGTAGAGCTTCCTTTGCGACTAACTGGGATGGATCTGAAAGCGACCACATTATGAATTTTAGCATGACATTCAAGTAAAAGGCGAGCGCTGGGACGCAAACGCATTTCGCGTTCAGATTATGCCCACAGAAATCTTTGGGGCACCGGAAAGCACATAGCAAGGCTCTCACGAATATTTGGGTCCGCCGTCCATGGTCTTCATAATCAGCATTTCCCTTCGCATCAGAAGACTTCCGCCTCCATGAGTCGCAAAGTGACAACGGGAGCCGCAATGTTGTCCATCAGCCATTTCATTATAATGCTCACTGCAGGGCACAGGGGCCAGCGTAATTTGAAACCTATTGTTTATTCTTACTTTGATTTGGTCGTTACGGAAGCCGTGACGAAGTAACACGAGATGGGGAGCAGGTGATAAATCACTAGTCACTGCCTGTCGTGCGGCGGTGCCGCTGGCTACCCTACCGCCGACGCCTACAGTCCCGGCCGAGTCATGGGGACTGTGTTCCCACAAACCGTCCCACAACCACCACACAATTTAACGCGGCAGTGTTTGAGCGGATGTTCCGGCGAAAAGCTGTGAGCGTTGTCACACTAATTCAGGATTGGTCGAGTGGGTGGTGAAGTCACACGAGGACCTCTGCAATGAAACAGTTTAAAACTCGAAGTTAAATTGTGAATATGAGGTCGTGCCAATACTGAAAGGTCATTATGCCGTATTTAAGGATATCAAGTAAATTAATGAGGCCGAAAAAAATTGCAGCAATTAGTTGATCACTCGTTCCTTTTCACTCAGACGCGCTAGCCGTAGGCCAAATCGAACCCGCTTAGCTACCAAATGCCGTACTTGCACGTACTATTCCGCGATGCAGACAAACATTCTCACGTCTTCGTATACTGCACTCCACCAGCGCATCAGAATGGCTGGAGATTTACACATGCGCGAGGAACTGGCAACCATTCTGGCGGCCGGTCCTGCGAAGCACAAGCCGCCCGCACCAAGGCGCACTGTTCACTGAACAGACTTAGATGAAAGGAAAATAAACTTTGCCACGACTGGGACTCGAACACGCGGCCCGTTGCGGCATAGACACGTTCGATAACTCTGTTAAAGAGAGTCCTTGAATGTCTGGTGGTGTATCACGGGGTCTATAGTCGGATACAACATAATAACGCAGCGGAATTTCCCGTCAACGGACGCCTTCCAGCCAATGGCGTGAGCCCATTCTCGTGACCCTGCTACGTGATAATGCAGGGAGCGTCGCCACAATGGAGAGAGGAGCCTATCCCCGACCATGGAGGGAGGGGACTATCCCCTTTCATCTACCGCTCTCAGCTTTGTCACACTAGCAGGGTCATGAGAATCGGCCGACGCCATTGGCTTGAAGGGGGTCCATTGACACGAAAAAACCGCTGTGTTCTTAAGTTGAATCTGGCTATAGTATGCCTACTCCTGTAATTAGTGTGTGTGAATAGAAAGGGGAGATTAATTATTCAAGAAAGTAACAAATAACCATTAACGCGGTCGCGTCATACTCTAAGGCGGATCATAAGTGTACCCCAAAATTTGTTTCACGCCAGGAGGTTAACGACCACACAACGCGCCAAGGCGTATCAAACGTGGCGTCCTGCTCCGTCATTGGTCATCATTGGTCCGCCACTGCTTTGTGGGCGGGTTTCTCCCCCACTAGGGCGATGTGAGTTCCCACGGCATTCGTCGCCTTAAAAAGTGGACAATGGCAGAGGAGCAAATTAAAAGTTAAGAAATCCTTCCCAAGGTCCCGTGACAACGCAGCACAGATTTTCGACAGCACCTTTTGCTAGGTCAACTTTTGTAAGATCCACAATGTGCGAGTTTTTCATTTCTATGGACTACACCGACGCGTCGCGAGCTAGTCCGCTGAGAGCACCTCAAGGAACTATCGCTGTAATATTGCCGCCTAAACTAACGATCGTGCTACGTAGAGGTAAAAGCGGCAAAATTAACGGAAGGTGGACTAAATTTCAGCATGCTTTTGAGCCGCTTATTCCGAAACTGTGGCGTCACAGAAAAATTGCGGCCAACGCTTCACTAGGCTTGCTGCTATAAATATGGTGGCGGTGTGTATCTTCAAAGCAGCGTGGTCAGAGAGCTTAGTAGAGCACAAAATGCTCGCAAAGGCATCAAATCGCAGTTCGCATTTGCTGTAACTTCTGGCCTTAAGCGTCGATATGTCGCTGCCCCGTCACGTTTGATGAACGAGCATTTTCAAGAAGCACATCTCACATTTCGTGCGTGACCGCTGGGCGATTGGGTCTTGAGGAGCGCTGACCGATGCTACTGGCTAGTTCTTCGGCAAACACTTGAATCGCGCCAGTGCTCTTGAAGTACCTTCCCGATAGAAGGCTTTTTTCTCGGCAGGAGGCGGTAACATTCTCGCGGCCTTTGCTTCGTCAGAGGCTAATTGCGCCATACACCTTCCTTGGCTGCTACGGGGGATGCCAGACTATCGGCCAAGAGATTAAGTGAGTATGTGTTTGCGTAGAGCTAGATCCACCATTCGAACCTTAGTTGCACTAGATTACTGTCGGCGATTTAAAAACATCATTGCTTTACCACAGGCCAGAATTGGCCTTCTCACCAGTTCATCTATATCGCATAAACACCACAAACACATGCGCTGCACTTAAAATATTGCCTACTTACTAGTGTCTTATGGCTTAGACATACATCAATGACAATCTGCTCAGCTTGTGGCAAAATGCGGACAGTTTGCGTCTAAGACATGCAGCTTTGACTGCGCCACAGTTAAAGCCGTAAAATGTTCCCCACGGAGCATGCACTCGAATGATAAGTCATACTGGACGGTTAATTTGTGTGGCGTCATAGATATTCTCATATCTACTTTGGAAGGGATCGCTGCTGGAGAAAGGGCAGTAAATGTGTTTCTCGACAGCACAAAGTCAACAAGGGGGAGGACAGAAGCCTCTGAGTCGCAGACAACGTTTCGACAAGAGAACTTGTCTGTCTGAGCAAATGATATATCACTGGCGGGTTTTAAATCAGGCATTATTCTGAGGGGGAAAAAACGTGAGGGGAAAGCTGGGGAGCCTGAACCTGAAAATCTTCTCTGGACAGAATGGCTGCTAAAGGGTACGAACTGGTTGGCCTGCCAGACCGTGATGAAGTAATACCCCAGTTCAACAGAAAGAAATCCAGTAACGAGGAGGGTGGAGAGATTGCGAACATGGGCTTTAAAGGCATGTGGAACCGGGAGAATAAACTCTTTCAAAGGGGTCGGAACATTGCCCTGATGCCTCCTTTCCAAGCTCACTGGTTAGTGAGGGTTACTCCCTGATACATGGCGAAAGTTTCTCGCCACTAACCAGTTTCTTCCGTGTAACATGCGAGGAAAACGTTATGGTATATGCTCTAGCGTGGCCCTTGCTCAAGCGAAGCTTGTGTCCACTCGGCATCGAGCTGCCTGCAAGCACTGGCAGTTGGCTTGGCTTTTTGTTCTTTATATTAATGATATTGTTCGCATCGATAGCACTGCTAAGTACATAATTTATGCAGATGACACTAGTCTGTTTTTTTCGGGTACTTCAACGGCTGATCTCGCAAATCGAGCTAATAAAACCTTAAAAGAAATAAATACTTGGACTGCTGATAATCACTTAAGAATTAACGTTAGTAAAACTGCAGCCGTCATGTTCCACCCACGTCACAAACACTTTGAACTTCCTCTAATTGAATTAAACAATACCAGAATAGAATTTGTGCAGTCTGTGAAAACTCTGGGCGTTTACTTTGCAGCAGATATGTCGTGGAATGACCATATTAATTACGTCGTTCAGAAACTTTCCAGAACAGTTGGTATCATGCGCCGCCATTGCTTTAATTTTCCTACGTCAGTCAACATGTTACTTTATCACTCTTTGTTCTCTTCCATAGCCAGCTACGGATGTATGGTGTGGGCAACAACAACAGCTGAAAATATTAACAAACTCACTGTCTTACAAAAACGTATTATACGCATTGCATGTAAAGTGCCGTATTTCTTCCACACTGCGAGCCTTTTCCACCGACACAACGTTATTCCAATGAAATCCATGTATAACTATAGGCTGTGCTATAAATATAAACTCGCCATAATGAAAAATGATGACTTCTTACTTACACTTGCTAGGTTAGAGCAAAGCAGAACTGTGTATGATACCCGCGCAGCAGAGCCTTGGAATGTTAAGAAATGCCGTACAAACTATGGCAAACAAATGTTGCAGCATACCTTACCGACACTTCTGAACCAGTTGTACTGCCACAAGAATCTTGATGTCTCCAATATTTCTCTGAAAGAATTGCCCCAAATATTCGTGTAGTTCTTTTTTTCTTGCTATTACCATTTTGAGTGCACCTGTCAGTTCTGCTGTCCTTTATTTTCTCCTCCCTGTGTTTGCCTTTATAGTCTCTTTGACCTAATATAGTTCTTTTTTCTTTTACAAGCAGAATGTACTGCTTACTGAAAGTACATGTGTCATTCTATGTACAGAACATACGAGTTTTTTCTTACAATTTGTTTGATGTCCTATTCCGCCGCCGTTAATGCTGCACTGTAAGAGGCAGCCAGGACCTCTCAAGCTGTCTATACAGCTTTTTCCCTGGCTGTCCTCGCAACACCTAGTTGCGGAAATAAACCTTCAAACCTTCAAACTACAGGTGTGAAATCTTTTTCCCTCTCAGTACTTTGCTGCATTTCCGAAAAGTACGCAGATACTAAGAGTGTTCTTGTTGTGCGTAAGACTCTCTTCGAATCACTTAGAGCCAAGCCTGCTCGACAGGAGCTTAAAAGTAATGATTTTCTGTACGGCTGAACATTGCGGAGGATCTCGCTTAGGTCTACCGACGACACAGAACAGAAAATATCCAGAAACAGCAGGAGACGTACCAGAAGACCAACTCAGAACTATGCCACCAAAAAGTTCACTTTAAAGACGGCGAATAAGCGCGCTTGCCTATTTGTTCACACCACTGACTTTTTGTATCCGCAGGTCCGTGTTCACACCAGACGCCATTGTTATCCTGGGGCACATGTCCTTCCAACCTTATGCGATTTCGGGCCAGATTTCCAACTTCAGGTGCATCATAATGCCACCAAACATCTACCAGATACCAGCCGCTGTGCGCAACCTGGCACCTTACGCGCATACATACGTAAGTGTTCCTGGTGATAATAATTCTGATCACGCGAGCCCTTCCTCTAGATATGCCAAAAAATAGATGCCATCTACGGTTCTTCCCGTTCACCTTCACTAGAAATCGCCCATATTCGGGGCTGTACGATGTTTTTGCAGAGAATGAAAAAAAAAACCTTTCAGTTCTCTAGGTCATAGAAGCCATTGGAGCCAATCTGTTCCAGGCCTGCTGTTTTATTGATGAAAAATAGTGTCAGGAAAATCTAGCGCTTGCTTTATCAACCCTTCGAGTGTAGGCATGAAAGGATGAAATGTAGGTCTTCGTATAGCATGTTTGCTTCTTGACTGGACCCAGAAAAATACAAAAAATCGCGTCAAAAGGTCCGACAAGAATGCAGACGCGACATCAGTGGAGTGAGGCAACGGAAGTGATGCAAACATGCAAATAGAGAAAAAATTGATAATGCAAGCAAGAATATTGGTTTCAGATCACGTGTAGTTAAAGCAATATTAAAAAGATATCACATTATTCCAGATTCATAGTAACGGACAAGGCACAAAAAAGACGCCATTTGTGACACTCACTCCAGTGCTACCAGGGATAAGAGGCAGAGCATGGAATATATGACGCTTACCAGGGACCTCAGCAGAAAGTGGTAGCTCTTTTGAGGGGTTTAACGTCCCAGTGCGACATATGGGCTACGAGAGAGGGCTCCGGGTCAGTTTCGACTACCTATGCCTCTTTAATGTGCATCGAGATTGCAGAGCTCACGGGCGTTTTTCCGTTCCCCGCTATCTACACTCGTTAACCACGGTAGGGATGTAATCCTGCGACACTGGCATCAGTAGCCGTACGCCAAACACTTAGACACTCTGGTGCGCAATAGAAAGCAAATCAAGACATATTAATGCGGCAGCACTTCGGTTCGTTTCTTCCAAAACCCAACCGGTTTCTCTGTAACGAAATTTCCAGGTTTGGTCAAGGGTGTTGTTATATCATCAGCGCGCTCAAAGTTGAAATTGTTAGGAGTGATTGTTCGAGTACCTTCCATTCGATTATCATAATGGATTTTACTATCGCGACCCAATCTACCACTTTAATTCACCTACTAATCGCCACTCATCCACATTAAACCACCAACAAATGCACAATAACCCACATTATTCTGCCCACCAATCACCAATAATGTCCCCGCAAATCCCAACTAATCCGTCTTAATCCATTTTCTGGGGTGATAAATTAAAATTGTTTTTTGCGGAAACGGAACGCCGCAGTAAGTGCCTCAAATCTCGGTGGACACCGGAACTGCGCCGTAAGCGAAGGGATAAACGAGGGAGTGAAAGAAGAAAGATGGAAAGAGGTGCCGTAGTGAAGAGCTCCGGAATAATTTCGACCACCTGACAATTTCAGATGTGCGCGACATCGCACAGCACACGGGCGCCTTTCACGTTTCGCCTCCATCGTAACGCAACCGCCGCGGCCTGCCTGATTCCAAATGTTGATGGTCTTTTTGAATATTTCGGGGTGGGTCAATTTCTAAACGCTGTTAGGTTTTCTTTTTTAAGAACGTGGATAGGAAGGCCCAAGTTCTTACAAGGGCGAATGCTGGGTTCTAACAAAAATGTGCCTCAACTGCACGAAACAGATGTTGTTAGTGCGAAAGCAATTCTAGTCTACCCCCACCGCTTTGGGATGTCTGACACGAAGAAAATTACTCAGCCATACTCAGTACGGGAATGGGTGCGCATGGTAATGGACCAAGCAAAGCTGAATATTGGGGATGGCCATGCAGGATAATGATGGCAACATACTTTATGGCACATGAGGCATGTCCGTAAAATGGTTAGGACCACCAGAAAACCGACCTTAAATGACCTTGACCGCTTTAGAGACGTGTGGGACACCAAGCTGAGCTCAATGTGGGGATGGCCGTGCAGTGTAATGCCGGCAACACACTGCATGGCACACGAGGGTATGTCCCAGATATGGTCAGAAAGCCTTAAATTTGCCCTGGAATAATCTTGGCGGAATTTCACGGCTACTGAATGTGGTTGTGCTCGGGTGGAAGACCGACTTCACTTTAACTCAAAATGGAATTGGCCCCCCTCGAAAAATTTGGTTGTCCTGTCCCCTAAAACCTGTAACGTGAGTTGATGTACGTTCGGAACCGACCTGGCATACCCCTTAAATGGCTTGGCCCCCCTCAGAAATTCAGGTGGCCCGCCACGGAAAATTTGACAATTTAGCTCCCCAGGTTCAGAACCGACCAGGGACACCATCAAAATCGGCTTTGCCCATTTGGGTGGCCCACCCACGAAAGTTTGGAGATTCCTTTCTTAAAAATATTGGAAGGATTAGGCTCCGTTGATTTTGAGGAAGCGATATGCGCCTAAATGTCTCCTTCGACCTGTGGCTAACACATTCGCGCTTTAGAGTGGTTAGTGGTAGTGTCCATCTGCAAAAAACAGTGCTGTCGCACAATATTATTTGCATAGCAAGGCAAAGCCGCCAGCCATATTTTTAAATACATTCCTGAATGTTGGACAGTGGTCTCTACATTGAATGAATCGCAGCTAATCTTACTTTTCGATTTTCGTTTCGCAGTACGAAGGATGCAAGTTGGCAGAATGCCTGCGAATTGAACACAAGTTAGGGGTCCCCATCGGTGTCTCCCTAACCCTGAAGGGACGCTGGTGGGTGCCACGCACCGACGACGAAAAGTCAACCCCATCGGCAATCGGCAGCTACGGGTTGTACCAGGAGTGCGATCTAAGGTCGTTCGACCAAGACTCGATTGCGGGTGTGGTGAGTGGGCAGCGCTTTGGAGTGACCTAAAACGCAGAAGCATGCACGATTAACGCTTGGGTGCGCTAGCACTAAAACCCCCTTTCTCAGATGTCGCGCACTGTTTGTTTGTCCCAAGCCTAAAGGCAGATCGCCCATCTGCCGTGGTGGACAGGTGGCAACCTGCCTGTAGGCTTGATGGCCAGCTGAGAAAAAATTCAGGGGGTACTTTGACCATCTACTTAAATAAAGAGCGCGAGGCGAAACCCTTTCGACGCAACTTTGGCTGCACGGCTGTGGGCACACGCGGGGCGGCTATGGGGCAACTTGGATTGGCTAGCAATGACTAATTATTCATGACGCATGGCTACCTAGTCATGACTATTAATGAATGGTTAATGACAAACTATTCATGATTGGTTAATGACTAAGTAGTCATGAATAATTAGTTGATGACTGGTTAATATTTAGTTAGTCATGACTAATTATTTGGTGCCTAAGAAATCATGATTGGTTCATTTCTAACTATTTATGACTGGTTAATGACTAACTAATCATGACTGGTACCAGTCATGACTCGCTAGTAATGACTGGTTAATGATTAGTTAGTCATGACTTGTGACTGGTAATGACTGTTTCCCTTTCAGTTCAGATGTAACTGACGGACGGACGGACAGGGTCATGGCCGCGAGGGAAGCCTTTAAAGGCTTCCGCCTTAAAACACTTTACGGCGAAACACACTGTGGCCGCCAGTGGGTCTCGAGCCCATGGTGGCGCGAACACATCAACTTCGCTTGTCACTGCATGAGACCACTACCGGGTGTTTTTTTTAGGCGTTCCTAAATTTAAAAAGAAAAGGTAAATTGCTTTAGATTTATTTTAGCACTGCGGCTAAGTGGAGGCTACGGCGGGCGCCAAGCAAGAGGAAAACTGCTTTAATTAGTTCGCTGTTTAACTAAATATGTTAATAAACTTTTCTAATTTTTATTTTAGGGGGTATGTTGTATTGGCAGAATTCAAGGTCGTCCTCCAAAGAGTCCAACCGAGAAAAAAAAACTTGAAATAAAAATTTTTCACGCACGTTACGAGGCGCGAAAAAGTCACCCCGGTAGGCATCTTCACACCGTAAAGCAGCGGCGGTGAGCGCCTCTGACGTAGTTCAATCCGCCCTGCGCTGTGTCACACGGCTGATGTCACCTGAAGCCCGGACGGGCGGCCTGCTCTATCGCTGCCTGTTTCGCTTCGCTCCGCGGCCTCTCGGAATGCCGCTTTGGAACAAAAACGCACTGTCATTGCGCTTGCGATGCCACCTCAGGGTGACTACGAGAACGTTGTCGCTGGTGGAACCGGCAGAAATAAATGCTTGAGACACTTGCAACTGCTGAGTGCGCAAAGTGAACAGCTGCGGCAAAACTTTTTTTCGCTAACTCTGCCCAAGCGCCTTAGATGTATTATCTGCCTTGACGCCCTGATTGGAAACACCTTCCGCGTGAAGACCCTTTGCGAAGAACTATTGTGGTTGGCCACATCTCCGGGGGGATTTAATTTCATTTTCTCTTCAAGGCACTTGTTCCGATCGAGGCAGAATACGAAGTCGCTCGATAATTGAGCTGTCACCCAATCTTAACGTTCTAGATGGTGTTTGAAGTGACGCTTTGGTGCCTCACAATTAACTTGCTGACAGAACATGCAACGTGCAGTGCCTGATAAATTTCACTACTGAAATAAGTCTTGCTAATCGGTCTCCACAGCGACGTTGCCTATTTTTAAAACCTACTTGACGCAAGCGAACGTCCATATCATGATTGATTGACAGCAATCTTCTGGCATTGAAAACAGAGAACTCTGAAGTTGAACAGACAAAACAAGAAATTGATTGTTTACCTTCCAGCAGTTAAGCAACGTGTCCAGGTTTAACGGAAAGACTTTATCGAAGTATTGCATTAGTGGCAAAATTACAATTTGTGGACTGGCGTGTAAACTGGGAAGCGGTGCTAGAAGCACACAGAACCTTTACAAGAAATGCCCGAAATGCTGTCCCTCGGCAGCAACACACATCATGTATCGCTCGGGTACAGAATCAAGTACCCGCATCAGCACTGCAGGCTCAACTGCAGCTCATGCTGTGATGATCCTCGTCTTAGGCTCTCTACACTGGCAGGCTCATCTATGAAAGCTTGGTTTTTTCTTCGTGAGTTTCTTCGTGAGTTTCTTCGCAGTACTTTTTCCCAGTCAGTGACTCTTCATAAAAGTATGGGCCGATGATTTGTCCATTGAAAATGCCCCACCAAACGTTCACTGCCCACCTCTGTTGGTGTTTGTGGGCTCGAAGCCAGTGAGGGTTCACATCAGCCCAGTAATGGACATTGTGCAGGTTCACAGACGAATTGCGACAGAACTGTGCTTCATCCGTCCAGATCACCTTGTGTAAAACGCAAGGATCTCTGTCGTACTGATCAGGGCCCAGTTACAGTAATCCTGCCTTCGTTCAAAGTCTGTCGTACTCAGCTGCTGGTGAAGACTCACAGGAAAAGGATACATGCAGTGCTTGACAAGGACTCTCCATACTGGCATCATGCTTGAACCTGCGCATTGGGCTGTCTGTCGAATGCTGGCTTCTGGCTTCGCTCTTACGAACGCAATCACACCGATTTCAAACTCTTCATCCGAAACATACGTTTTAGACCTCTTTGCTGATGACACAGAAGCTGTACAAGCAAATTTGTTGAAAATCCTCTTAAATGATGTCTCCGCTAGAAGGTGACGCCCCGGGTGCTTGGAAGCATAGAACTTCGCCGCCAGACGCTTTCTCTTGGCCATTGTAACATATGCGACAACCATGTCTACTTTTTCTTACGTGGATAGCCTTCCCTCACTCCGCGACGGCATTTCGAGGCCGATGCTGTGACACACCACACGCGCAAATGACTCGAGCCTTTATTTTTGCCCCTTCCGCAAACGCTACGGCCCGCTGTCCCTCTGAGGTCGGATCGCAAGCGCAATGACCGTGCGTTTTTGGTCCAACGCGGCATTCCGTGAGGCCGCTGAGCGAAGCGAAACGGGCAGCGATACCGCCAGCCGCCCATCTATGCTTCAGGCGACGTCAACCGTGCGACACAAAGCGCAGGGCGGAGTGAACTACGTCATAGGCGCTCACAGACGCTGTGTAACAGTGCGAAGCTGCCTACCAGGGTGACTTTTTCTGGCTTCGTAACGCACGCAAAAAATTTTCCTGAAAATTTTTTTTCTTGGCTGGACAGTCTGGAAGATGATGTCCAATTCTGCTAATACAACATATCCCCTAAAATAAAATTTATAATAGTTAATTAACGTATTCGGTTAATCAGCGAACTAATTAAAGTAGTTTGCCTCTTACCTGGCGTCCGCCGTAGCTTTCTGTATAGCCCCAGGGTTAAAATAAATCTAAAGGAATATACCTTTCTTTTAAAATTTTGGACCTAAAAGAACACCCGGTATATATGATCGCCCCACCCGATCGCCCCGCGTGTTTGTCAGTTGGTCGCATTGTGCTTTGGATGTCGAAACTGTGTGCTCAGACTGAATCGACTCGTCATAAACGCGTGAAGCGTTCAAAAAGTTGGTTTCGTTTTCGACAACACGCTTAGCAGGCACAAGTATGTCTGCAACGGTCTTCTCCATTACGTTTTATCATTCTGCGGTGCATGAAAAAGAGTCATTAACTATTTCTTGCCCTGTGTCGTGATTTCACCGCATGCATTTTGCATGCCGTATAGTACTCATTACCCTAC
Source organism: Amblyomma mixtum (assembly GCF_055824585.1). NCBI lineage: Eukaryota > Metazoa > Arthropoda > Arachnida > Ixodida > Ixodidae > Amblyomma > Amblyomma mixtum. Next base: position 37,282,621 of record NC_143015.1, read on the forward strand.
TGCATGAGAGATTTTGTGTCAGCACGCTCTCAATTGCCAGCGCTTTGCAGTATAAATATTTGGCGGCATTATGATCACGCTGTGCATAGAAAATGAGGTGACAGTGTGTGACTTTTAGTCAACGATCAACAATTCCTCGTCTGTCATATTTCTCAAGAGTGTTTCGTGAAAAACACGAAGCAGTTTGTTGGATAGCAAAATTGACTACCCTTCGAGGCTCCTTCGAGGCCTTCGAGGCCTCCTCCTTTGAGGCCTTCAATATGGCCCTTCACACAGCTCAGACTACAGGGAAAAAAATGGACCAAATGCTAATTGTTGGACATCGGCGACATATCGGTTTCTCAAGATTTAATGGCGCTAACGAAATTTTTATACTGAAATATGAATGCAAGTGCATTAGGTGGCAGAATGCAGACATACCGATTTTTCTGTGATTCTTTCAAAGGCTAAGCAAGTGACTGGAACCTTATTCTGCGTTGAATTATAGTGCATTGTTGATCATTCATAAAAACATTTACTAGGAAAGAGAAGGCGCTCCACGAATCGTTATTTTCCGAGTACATGATATGCGACAGTACCTTGAAAATTTTGCACTTGTGCTGGCTACTTTTCTCTCTCTCCTTGAATAAAGGTTTGCAATATGACAGACACAGATTACGCCAAGAATGTACAACTCGACCAGGAGGCTCAAGCATTGACCACGTATGACAAAAGACCTGGCTTCAAACAGACCTTCACTTTCGACAACCATCAGACATACATGCAAAAGGTGGGTTCGACTTCAATTCATAGAGTACCAGAAAGTAGTGTTTCGTAAAGAGTCATATCAGTCGGTTGTGGCGTCAGTCGTGCAATAAAGACCAGGCGGTAGGTGCACGGTGTACTAGGGTGCAAACAACCATTCACAGCAGGTACGGTAGACTTAGTCGCGGGAGCGACGCCAATCATCCTTATGACGACTGAGGCACATGAATAATGCTGTTTCGCCAATTTGCAGCTGCGAGCCAGTTAGTTTTATTTCAGTGCGGTAGCACTATATGCCTCGCTAACGGAAAAACCATTCAGTCTACAAATGAAGCCTTGAAGTAGATCGGGTAAACTCGGAAGAGCGCCGCGCCAGCTGCAGGCTGCAGCCCATGGGAGGAAGCTCTGGTAAGCTGTGTGGGGTGTCGTGGCAGTTGCAGCCAATGAACAGAAGAGGGATAAACTTCATTCGCAAAGACTTCTCGATGGGGACAGTGTGGTTCGCTCCGGACTTCTTTCGTCTAGTCCGGGACCCTCGGGATACGGCCGCCGCACATGCTCGCTCTATAGATCTCTCCAATAAGGGCTCCATGGGCGTTGCCGCATCTCTCGCTGGGCCACTGTGTGCACCCCACGCTAGCACAGTGGAAGCGGCAGCGGAAACGGACTGCGGCAGCCCAGAGAGAAGGTGTTCTGGCACTATCCTCGCCCGATGTAATGGTCTATAAAGGCGAGCTGGTCCTCCCGGACCGTGCTGGTCAAGGCCTCCTCCAACTGCTCCACACATATAGGAAAAAGAAATTTAGCGATCACTGTGGCACCCGCACTAGGAGTTCTTTTGCTTGAGACGTCATCAGCGCCGGTAACGTTCGTTAGCGTATCAAACGCACCGTCGTACACCGTCACTTGTCGGCGTCAACAGCGGACCGCCAGAGCGACATGGGCTTGGGACGTGCTTATGCAGAGAAATTTCATCATGGGTGCCTTTCTGCCTCGACCAGCGCAAATTTACCGATGGCCTACACTCTAAGAAAAAAAAAAAAACGCCTTGAGGGTGATCAAAGACAACTTTAGTGCTCAGAAGGCCCCGTTAGTACCAAGGTTTGCACACGGCACTCCTCTTGCCGAAAATATGTGCTGTGGGCAAAACTACAGAGTAACTGCTGAGGAAGAGACTGACAGGGACACGAGCCGAAGCATAGCAGCAGTTGCATTCACGCGGCGACAAACATCGCGACGCCCTTCAAAACTGGACCTCTCGCTTCAGACTGATTCCGTCGTTTTTACTGTCTTTTTCAGCGCGTTGACTGGCCTTAAAAGGGGGCACCGGTCTTCCAATTCTTCTCATTTTGCGCGTGACAAAAGCTATTAGTGAAACATTTGCTTTATCTCTCATTTAGAGTTACGATTCCGCCGCTTTTAGGTTTAAGAGGTGCGTCGGGTTGCTGACAAAACATCTTTCCTGTCCTATCAACCAGATGGCAGGCTCACCTTATCGTTTATTTATTTATTTATTTATTTATTCAATATACCTTACAGGGCCCAGAAGGGCATTGAGTAAGGGGGGCAAAAACAATAGATTAAGCAAATAGGAAGAATAAATTAAAAACAACGCGTGATACAAGGCAAGAATTAAACACAATTATAAATAAATATACAGGGCAAACGTAAGCAAAAGACATACATCACCGCGAGCAACAAAAATTAAAATAGTAGCAAGAATGCATCGCATGTGCCCAATACACATCAAAAGAAAAAGCAGTAGCCATAAAAAAACATACAAATGGTTGAAATTGCACAAGAAACCAAAACTTTGTAAAATAACAACGAGAAGAAAAGGGAACCAAGGACACAGAACAACCTGAAGCAAGACACAATGTCGTGAAAATGTTTGTGCAGTTGGTCTTGAAAGGATTGGTGGTTGCCGATAGATGCGATACAGTTGGGGAGATCATTCCAAAGAATAATGGCACGTGGAAGTGCAGATGAATTGAATGCTAAGGTTCTTCCGTAAATGCGTTTAATGCTATACTGATTATGTAGGCGGCGTGAAATGCGTGAATGCTCTTCGAGGGGCAAGGGAGATGGCCTGGTACTCTGACGATATTTATGAAGTAAGCATAAAAGAGCGATGGAGCGACGAATATGTAATGGTTCGAGGGAGATATCAAGTTTAATCTTAGTGATACTGGACTGGGGGTGGTACTTTTGTGTGATGAAACGAGCGGCTCTATTTTGTACGGATTCAAGCATGTTGATCAGGTAATTTTGATAAGGGGACCACATAGGTGAAGCAAATTCTAGTTGAGGACGCACGATTGTTAAGTAAGCGACTTTTCTCACGTTATTAGGGGCGTTTCGCAAGTTCCGGCGCAGGTACCCAAGTGATCTTGAAGCTTTGGCACAGATGGATTGAATGTGTGTGGCCCATGAAAGATTATCCGTGAGGTGAATACCTAGATACTTATAAAATGATGCCCGAGACACTGCGATACCTTCAATGGAGTACGAGAAATTAGAATTAGTACGCTTGCGGGTGAAAGAGATGACCTTGCATTTAGATGAGTTGAGCATCATTTGCCATTTACTACACCAATTTGAAATCAATTTCAGGTCAGTTTGGAGGGCAAGGTGATCATGCATAGAATTAATGGGCCGGTAAATGATGCAGTCGTCAGCAAAGAGTCGTATAGAAGAAGATATGTCTGCGGGCAAGTCGTTAATGTATATTAGAAACAATAAGGGGCCAAGAACACTGCCTTGGGGTACGCCAGACTCTACATCACTGAGTGGGGAGGTGAAATTGTTAACTGTAGTGAACTGCTGGCGAAATGAAAGAAAGTTACGTAGCCATGACAGTGTTAAAGCATCTAGGCACATAGCAGACAATTTTGAGAACAAGCGGGAATGTGCAACACGGTCGAAGGCTTTAGCAAAATCTAAAAAGATACAGTCAGTTTGAAGGTTAGCATCCATGTTGAAATGCAAGTCAGTCGTAAATTCTAGCAGTAGGGTGTCACAAGAAAAACCTTTTCGGAAGCCGTGCTGATTAGGAAAAAAGAAAGAATTAAGTTCCAGATGGCAGTAAATGTGAGAAGCGATAACATGCTCGAGTAATTTACAGCAAATGCAGGTTAGCGAAATGGGGCGGTAGTTTTCTGGTGAATTTCTGTTTCCACTTTTGAACACTGGAACGATCTTAGCAATTTTCCAATCTGTAGGAAGTAAACCGGATGATAATGATTGCTGATAGATGAGGCATAGAATTTCACTGGAGATCGATACGGTGTTTTTCAATATTTTAGAATTTATGTTGTCAACACCTGCTGATATTTCAGCGTGTCTGTGCACGCTGAACTATAAAAATAGGGAATGTGAAAAACAGCGCTCGACGTCACGCAAAAAAACTAGCGGTTAACGTATGTAAGTGCGAAGGTGCTTGTGGTACGTTGACAGCGTCGATTTATACTATTCTCTAACCATATCTCTCAAGGCCACGAGCAGCGTCGTGGTGGCCGGAAAGAGTGAAGGAGGCAGCAATTCGGCGGCGTCGGATTTCGCTCGCTGTCGTCGCCGAATGCCCCAACTGTGAACGAGCCATAAGGCCATTGCGAGCACTGCCGCTGTCTGTGCCAAAGCGGATAGGCACTTCCATGCGAGAAAAAGGCTTTGTGGAACCGAAGCGACAGGCAGCTGAGAAAGTGTATAAACAATACTATGAGCTTCAATACGCGTCTAATGTGAGTTGCTAGCGCTGGCGTTATGCCAGTATACGCAATTTCATTTCATTGCCATTTGTTTACCACACTTAGCGAAGTGGTGAGTTGGAAACACTCCTTTCTCCGTCGCCGCTACCCACCAGTACCGAGAAATGAATTGAACCATGACCTCTGTATTTGTTTTCAACAGGCCACAATGTGTAGCTGCCAGTTGCTACAATTAAGACCACCTTGCCCGCACAAAATAAATTAAAGCAAGGATTTGTGGTTGTACACTACCGACTATAAGGTACACACGGTTAGGTACTTCTTATTTCGGAAAAAAAAAAACGGGATTTATAGCGGTGTGCGTGTGCTTTAAGCCTTACCGTAGCTTGTTGGCTAACTGCTAGCATCGTTGGGATATTTGACAGACGTACATTTGATTTTACTTTTTTTCTTGAGGAGCAGCGGTGGAGTCCGCTCTTCTTGTAATAAAATCTCGATCCATCGCCTACTCTGGATGGCCTGCTGTAGGGCGACCAATCTTCTTTTTCGCGCAAAAGTTATCGAGTAACATGACATTTGTTCGTTGAGATTTGGTTATCGCGCGATTTGCATGAAGCGTTGGAGCGCCACTTCGAAGTTTAAAAAAAATTGTTGAAAAATCAGTCGTGCAGAATGTGATGCTTGTCTAGCAATGTTAGACGTGCTTTTGCAACTCTCATTATGGGTAACAGAACCGACATGACTTGGTTATGCTGCGTGCAGTCTAGCCTCCGGACTCGGCAGCTTTTTTCACGACCCGCTTATTACATGAGCAAATAAGCACATCATCATGAAGTGCTTGCGGAATTTCCTACCTCTCATGATGTGTCTCCAAACAAAGCAAAAACTTTCATGAATTTTTATATAGATAGAAGCACTTAAACGCATGTGTTTGCAGTATGCTGCAAACATTTCTTACTTTCTTTTCTGTGCTCACCTCCATGTCTGCCACCGCAAAATGAATCTCAGCTTTGAGACCGGTGTAGCTGTCTGGCACGGGGTCAAGAACTTGAACTCTAAAATCTGCACCCGGACGGCAATGAGAAAATTTGCGTTTTCGTGAGAGCGTGGCACGTGCAACACACCTCCCGTCGCGGCGTCTGCGTGCGGGAGGTGTGTTCCACCTGCCGAACTGTGGCTTCGCAGAGCTGAGCTTAATCGCGGTGGCAGAGCAATGTAGGAGTGTACAGGAAGTGTTCGCCGGATATCCCTGACTGGGGAAATCTCCAGCGCCGCGACTTATTTCTGCACTCAAAACCAGTCGGGCGGCCGTGCTGAACGGCTTTTCTTGTGCAGAGATGCTGACCTCCAGATTTTTCCAGCCCATTCGTTATATGAGTGTGCACGCAGTTTTTGACCCTGTTCTGATGCCTGACCCTCACGCTATGCTCCACGGCGCTGTCACCACTAAACCTGTTACATGGCCAGCGTTTGCAACCTTTTTGCGTTCTACGCATGACGAGTGTGTGACTCGCTCCTTCTCGCTCCCAGCCAATTGCAGGCTGAGCTAATATTGCGAACACGTGGATCCAAAGCGAAATCAAAAGCGAAACTAACACCGCTGCGGGTGCTCAATCTCCTCAAGAGCAGCCATATTGGCTTACCAGTAGCGCCCACCATAGCCAGTGAAAGTTTCGAATAAGTGCCAACCTCTCCTCGAGCTAATGCTAAATCAATAGTGAGGATTACTTCCAGCAAACTAAACCGAAAACAGCCGAGAACGAAAGAGTGGTTCTTGCACTCGAAGTCTTTGGAAATCTTAAGGTTGTTTCAAGTAAAGGCGGCTTTTTTTGCGCAGTGATTTCTTTGTACAACAGGGTGACTATATTGGCTCAGTCAAGGAATAATCTTTCAAATGTTTCTTAAATCCTAGCCTACAAACACTACTACAAACACTGTTCTCACTATGCGACTACGTGCCGAGATGCCCTGCGGGCTTCGCTGGGATTGATATTTCGAAATGCGAGTCATTTTGTTGCACCATTTCCTTGCAGATTTGAGGGCCAGCTGCTGAGGACAAGAAGCTAGGCTTCATCATTTAAGCCTTGAAGCTGCCTTCAGCTGTGGTGCCTGCATGCTCATTTGTGACATGCAGTTTTTCGAGTATCCGCTTGATAGCCTTATTTAGAGCCTTAAAACACTGGCGCATGTGAATCAGGATCTTAACTGCCGACTTTATTTGCACGACACAAGCGACTTAGCTTACAGCGCCATCGAATGCAACTCAGTAGGAGGAAATTCCAGCATGCGTGGTGAATGTGTGGAGTTGGCTGACTTTACTATGGGAGCGAGCAGCTGTGCCGGGAATTGCTTAACGTTCAGAGACCTGATCTTTGTTAAAAGGTGGCTCTCTTCTAAGCTGCAAATGTTGTCAGTCAACTGTGCCAAACTTTGTTCCCCATCCGCCAGAATTCAAAAACTCGCGGCAAGAATCTCTTCGCATCTTGCAACACTTGATGCTATTGTTTTGTCCATGCGTAGCGCCCTGGTCCTCCTTAGCGCTGTTTTGCGTCATGGAGTAGCCATGGATAGTGCTAAATTTGATAACGAAAGCTTCTAGCCGGCTTATGTTACGACGCCGACTGACGGCTCCTTTATGGTGTTCCGACGAACGCAGCTGTGCGACGCCAAGTACAACCTGACTCATGTCGTCTTCACCGTTGCTGCTTACGACGTCAACTACGACAGCGTTACGATGGAGTGCCAGCGGACGCAGGTCCTCGGCCGCTACGTGCGGACAGTGAGGATGAGGCGGCTCGGCCGTTTCCTCAACGACAACTACACGGACTCGTCCAAACACCCGTTGTGCCTCGCACTGTAATGAATTTCAGTCCTCAGTTGTTCACTGATTTTTTTTATTTTATTTGGTTTCTTGCTTCCCACTAACAAAATATGTATTTCTCGATATGCCCTGCTGTATTAACCCAACCGTGCTTCTGCATCCATTATTCCTCGGTGTCACATTCCACGAAAATCTCTTATGGAATGCTCACATTCACACACTTAGAACTGACCTCTCTCGTGCCTTAGGCATCTTAAACAGACTGAGATGTTACCTGCCAGCTTCTATCAAACGACTGGTGTGCTACTCTCTTATACATTCACGTTTTAGCTATTGCTCTCTTGTGTGGCCAACCACGATGAAAACAAATTTAGATTCCCTAGTATCAATACAAAAAAGACCAATACGCGCTATCGGTAACTTAGAGCTGTCCTCTAGTTGTGCGCCCTACTATGAATCGTATGGAATACTCCAAATGCCTCAGTTCTACAAATACAGACTAAGCCTCGAAGTTTATCGCCAATACCGGTTGGATAAATCTACCCTTTAAACAAAATACCAGGAAAAAAGAAGTGTGTACGATTTAAGGAAGAACATCATAGTCATGCCCCGAGCTCGAACCAACTATGGGCATCAAATATTAAGCTGTCAGATAGCAGATTTAATAAACAGCTGTCCAGTCATTCATGACCTATTAGCCAAAAATAGTTTCACTAAACAGGTTTAAGAAAACACTGAAGAGGTTATTCTTAAAGGAATACTAGTGTTTCATGTTTTCATGTTTTTCTTTTTTTTTCAATTTGTTTCGTGTGCTTCAAGTTCGATAGTGTACATGTATTTTATGTTTGGAAGTGTTTTGTAAACATGCATTCCTAATAGACGTTGTGCACTTATTCTTGTATTCCGTTGCTGTGCATATTCTTGCACTGTAAAAAAAATATAGTAAGGGTGTGGGGGGATACAGGTTCATCTTAGACATTTCTCTGCAAACACCTAACACTCTGCATGAGTGTCAAACCGCTGCTTGCCACAGGGTGGCGTGACCTCGTCAGGCACTTTTCCGCCTTTTCTCACGTCTCCCAAGACAATAGTTTTGTATTATTGTTTTGAATAAAGATGATTTATGATGATAACGATGATTTTAGCTTGTTCTCACCTCAAATAATACAGTGCCCAATGCACAGGCATTTATGGTTGAGCCAGCATATATGTCTATCGTCACCAGCATCATCACCCAAACTGCCTCCGCTGCAGGAGAAAGGCCTCTTCCCACCGACCTCCAGCTAACCTTTTCATGTGCCTTCTCTGGCCACCCTCAAGCCGAAATCATCCTAATCTACTCCGGTTATCTGACACTCGCTTGGTTTTTCTTTAAATCCACTGTCCCCTAAGTGTTCACTGGTTATCTGCTCTGAACACTGCATGCCCTGTGCATGCCTATTTATTCTCGATCGAAGCTGGCAAAGCATCGATTAGAGTATGTTTGCTAACCCACTCGTGTCCCTCAATGTTTGCCAACTTGTGTCGAATTTTTCATAGTCCCCCAGTGCCTAAACCAGCCGCAGCTGATCAGTTGTGACCACGATGTAAGAATATATTCTTATTATGGCGTTCGGCTACTGAGCCGAAGTACCCGGGATCGAACTCTGCCGCGGCGGCCGCGTCTAGATGGAGGCGGAGCGTAAACGCGCCCGGTTGCTATGCGAGGTCAGTGCACGTTAAAGATCCCCAGGTGGTCGTAATTATTCCAGAGCCCTCCACTACGTCCAGTGCATTGAGAAAAGTATTGCGCCATTTCCTTTTCTCATGAACCAATTTTAAATTTGCCCCACTGCCTGGTCCTACCTTCGCACTGAAGCCTTCCAACCCTACAGCTCGCTGCGTTTAACGCAACGTTAGAGCAAGCGTTCGCATGGAACGCCATACGAGTTGTCACACAAGTTCAGAATTGGTCGAGAGGGTTGTGACGTCACACACTGAGCTGTGAAAGGAGATTTAATAAATCTGGGGTTAAATTCTGACTGTTTATGCAGTATGTCGAATATGTCAATATGACATGCACGGGTGTAAGGTATATTAATTACCCTTGAAACAAAATTGGATAGTTAGTTTTTAAAATTGGAGGCTACTCCTAGGCCACTGAGGCCCGCTCCTTCGGCTTACCTAAAAGAAGACGTTGTGTGGCATGTGGTCTATCACGTGATCTAGTATGTCTGCTGCACTTCACTGATGACTGTGTGTAATTATAAAGAGGAGCTCATAAGGAGACAAAGTAGCGAATAATCATGAACGCAGGTGCGTCATGCCCTAAAGGAGGAGGTAAAGTATTCCAGTAATTTGTCTGCTCAATGCCGATTCAACGTGTCCATGAAATCTTTCTTCTATATCTATGAATGCATTTGGGCGCCTAGGCTTGTACAACCTTCAATATATACCTCTTATTACACTCAATTAGGAAGACAAATGAATTTCACCTTTCCTCCTTTATCCTGTCCTTCCAGCGCTCTTCGGGTGTCCACCGATATATATGCGAGGCAGTTCCTGCGCCATTTTTCCTTTCCTTAAATTTTCTAATTTCCAAATCAGTCAGGATTCAAAACCATGACCCTACAGTTTCGAGACGGATACGCTACCTCAGTGCCAAGCACGCACTTTTGTGCAGTCTGGTTAAAGCTGGATTTTGTATGCATACGTTATGGTCTGTCGTATAGGGATACAGTGCCCGTGCCTGCGTGGACAAGAGGATCCGTTGGCGGGTCTTATGAACGCTATCACGTCATACCGTTAAAAGTGGAGCTGAAATGTCGCCCGATGTTTTACCATTGTTACAGTTTTGATCAACAAAGGAAGAGAAAAAAGTTACTGACAGGTGGCACCACATGCATAATAGGAGCATATCGAGGCTTAAATTTGCCTTTATACCACTTCGTTTCAGTAGAAAGCGAGACAGTAATTCAACTTTTAACAATAAAATCAGCGCAATGGCTAAAGTACTTTAAATTACAGCTAGGAATTAGTGTTTTTGGGTACAAAATGAATTTATAACGGACACTCTTCAGCGACAGTATGGTAGTCGCATTTAGTGGGTTCGCAGGGCGCAGGAAATGTAGGGCATACTTATCTGGTGCTGGGGCATCCTTGGTTAGCATGGGGGAGCCTCCAGGATGAGACATGGGCACTGCACTGCGCCCGCGTGGGCACCTGTCACTAAAAGCTTCACTGTTGATTTTGACTTCTACGGTGCTGCTTCGTTGCACTTTGTAAATATACTTTCAATTTCGTGCTTACCGTGTGTGTGTGTGTGCGTGTGTGCGTGTGCGTGTGCGTGTGCGTGTGCGCGCGCGCGCGCGCGTGTGTGTGTGTGTGTGTGTGTGTGTGTGTGTGTGTGTGTGTGTGTGTGTGTGTGTGTGTGTGTGTGTGTGTGTGTGTGTGTGTGTGTGTGTGTGTGTGTGTGTGTGTGTGTGTGTGTGTGTGTGTGTTGGCGCCGCTTTAGAAATGAGCTCGAAGAAACGACCCAAGTTGACACTGAACAATTACTTGAAAAAAAATTACTGAAGGTTCATCTCTTCTAAACCTAGATATACAAAGCGAAAGCAGGCGATATCCGCGGGGTCGTCAGATGTCGCTTGCTGACGACGATGCAAGGTCCTCTGCGCAACGTTCCGAGATGGCCCACCTTCGCTCGGATCCATGTCGAAACGTCCAATGCCTAGGCGAGTGGTACGCTCCTCTTTATACCGCGGCGAAGCGCACGACTAGTAACGCGCTCTGACAGTGCCAGAGCGCATGCGCGGCGTTTCCAGCTGCGTCGGCGGCGGAACCACAGCGGCGAGTGACGTGGCTAGTCACATGATCGAGCCAGCGCAGCTCCGGAGCGGCTGAAGGTCACTGAAGGTCAAAGCGACGGAGTCTGCGAAACTCGCCGAACATGGCGCGGTAACGCTTTCGCTTCAAAAGGTAAATCGACACCCACCGCAAGTGCTGCACCGGCGACTTCAACTGAGGTGGCACAAGCGTCTGCAACAATGTTAGTGGAACCTTCAGATCAGGCAGCCTTCTCCGTGAACGATATCGGACTTCACATCGGCATGTGACCCGAGAAATCAACAAAGTAGGTGGTGTATTGTAGTATTGTAAAAAGCCGCTATTTTTCATGCGAGTGTTTTTTTTTTGTGAGAAAAGAAATATTCTTTATTGATTAACTCCTCGGAGTCCTGTGTGCGATCGTATATTTATGTAGACATTGCAAAGAACGAAACTGGCCCTTCGGCTTTATTAAAGCAGAAAATGGTTTATTGCTTTGGTGCAGGCTCTTTGTTTTATTTTTTACCAGCGGCGAATAACACCCCCCGAAAAATTTCTGGCTACGCAACTGATTTCTATCAATATATTTCTAAGCATATCTTACGATATTCCACAGTTGCCTGGCGATTACAGTAAAAAAACGCACCCCAATAGTTTTCTAAGGCAGCCTTTGCTACGCGTTGAGAGCGAAGGACAAAATCTGAAAGCACGATGTTGCTGCGAAACGGAATCGTAGACAATTGCCACCAATATGTTCGTTAACAGCACCTTAGAATAATCCACTGCTCCCTTACAATTATAAGTGATGTCCAGGAATTCTGAAATTCTTGCGACTGGTCAAGGAAAACCTTTGGGTGCTGTCACATCACAGACAGCTGTGGTTATGGGGGGTTTAACGACCCAAAGCGACTCAGGCTATGAGAAGCCGCAGTGGAGGGCTCCGGAAATTTCGACCACCACTGTTTTTTTTAACGTGCAATGACATCGGGCAGTACGCGGGTCTCTAGTATTTCGCCTCGGCGGCCGGGTTCGACCCCGCGTCTTTCGGGTCAGCAGCCGAGTGCTATAACCACTGATCCACCGCGGTTGCTTCTTCAGAGACAGTTATTGTTTATTATGCATATACGTAACGTCTTTCATCACTCAAATACAAGTGACAGTTTCGAAGCGTGAGTGTCTTATTTCTTGCTTATTGCATTATTGTCTAGACGTAGCGCCAAGAAGTGACAAACATCAAACTGAAATCGTACCAATGTGCCACCTCATTCCGTTTGTCTGCTGTCCTAGCGCGCTTGTAACCAGCTAACGTTTGAGGCGCCAAATTAAAAAGCCCCACAAATTTATGCCGCTGGCTCAAACTATTCCCAGGATACTCACTCATGGTTTTGCCGGTTTGCTGGGTCAAAGGCCACAGGTAGTGTACAGCACGTTAAGGCGCTTATGGAAGGCTCACTGGATGCCTAGATGACACCACTGCATGAAAAATAAGGATAGCAATTAGAATGGAAATCAGTGGATGTTTTCTTTAAGCAATGTCGTTCAGTGCAACGACAGCACCTTGATCAGATAACATTCCAAAGAGAGTTTCCAAGAACAACATTCCTCAACGACGATTGAAGCATTTGAATCCGCAAAAAAAAAAAATCGAAGGAGACCTCTAAGCTCCGCCTTAAGTGTATGACGCGAATTGTCTACTTTACATTCATCGATCCCTGGGAGTTCTCATGCCCCTCTTGGCGCAGTGGTGCAGCGGTTAACCGATGCTCCACTACACTGAAATTGAAATTGAAATTTATTTTCTTTATTTCTACAGAAAGAGGGAGCCGGGGCAAAAGGCCAATTGGCCTGACGAGGTCCCGGCACCTGAAGCAGGGGCAGCGGTGCGCAGCACATACAAGCATGATAACATCATGGCAACAAAATACAAAAAAATTGGTGACATTGGTGGCACAAAAGGAGATGGAGATGCACTGTATTGAAAGTGTGGCTACGGAATATAACGCACAGGGGATGTAATATATATATATATATATACATAAATGCAATGACATAACAAAATGCAAGCAAAGAAACACTGCATGCATTACTGACAACATCAATAGAACAGAAGATACACAATAATTATACAAAAGAGGTGCACAGGCACTGCACAGAAAACATACACCATGTAAACAAAAAATATTTACCAAAGACTAAAAGCATAGTAACTTAATAAAGTAACACGATATGCAGTACAAAAGTAAAAAGAACAAAATGTAGGCCAAAAACGAGACGACCCTAAGAAAGTTTCATGTTAATAGAGGGTCAGTTTCTAACAAAAGCTTCTTGAATTTTTTCTTAAAACTATTTAGAGAAATGGTAAATTCAGTTTTAACGCTAAACACATTGAGAATAGTTGGTACCTGATAATTCAAACTTTGTTTGCCGTAGTTTGTACGGATTCTTGGTACTACTTTCATTATTTTGCGGAAGGGGTACCTCATTGTCGGGGTGTCATTGGTGGAATCATATAATCGATTTTTGTGTATATGCTGCAGCAGGCGAAAGTTATAAATCTGCTTAGTGTTTAGTAGACTGTACTTTCTAAAGAGTGGGGCAGTTGGCAAATTTAACGGTAAGCCATAAAATCCTTCTAATGCCCGTAAGGCTCTTTTTTGGAGTGTGTGAAGTTTTTCAATGTTAGCAGCTGTCGTGGTTCCCCAGACTAAAATACAGTACGATAGCCTGGAATAGAAAAAGGCATAATATATTGCTAGCTTAAGCCAGACAGGTATTAGAGGTGCAATTTTATACAGGCATCCAACAGCTTTACTTAGTTCTGTAGTTAGCTTTGAAACATGTACATTCCAGGATAGGGTTTCATTAAACCAAACGCCAAGAAATTTTTGATTAGTAACCCGACTTATTGTAGTGTTTGCATATCGGATATTGATAGGTTGCGATATGAGTGCATTAATAGGTCTGAAAATAATGTAGTTGGTTTTTGTCAGGTTTAAACTTAGATTGTTATTTTGCAACCACAAATGAAGTTCCTTTAGATAAGAATTTACGCTTGTTTCTAACTCCGACATGGAAGTTGCAGAAAAGAAAATATTAGTGTCATCCGCATACATAATTAAATAAGGTGACCCTGGTATTTTGGAGAAGTCATTAATATAGGTGATAAACAGGAGTGGTCCTAATATTGACCCCTGTGGCACTCCCTGTCTAATAGCACAGTGATTGGAAGATACATTATTTACCTGCACATACTGAGATCTATTACATAAGTAATCATTTAGCAAATCTAACGCAGTACCACGAATGCCATAACTTCCTAGTTTTTGCAATAAGAGTTTATGCTGCACACAGTCGAATGCCTTACGAAAATCCAGAAAGAGACCAAGCGTGTATCTTCGATGTTCGATATTTTCAATAATTTTCTTCTTCACAGTTAATAAAGCCTGTTCTGTGGATTTGTTCTTCATAAATCCGTATTGCGAACTATCGATAATGTTATATTTATGAAAGAAGCCCATCAGCCTGCTATTAATGACGCCTTCAAGAACTTTAGAAAATACTGACAGGACAGAAATAGGTCGATAATTAGACATTTCAGTTTTATCGCCCCCTTTGAATACCGGAGTGACACGTGCAGTTTTTAGCGCATCTGGAAATACGCCAGCCGTTAACATAAGATTAACGATATGACTCAGTATGTCACATATAAATACTGACACATACTTGAGTGGAAGTGCCCTTATGTCATCGTGTCCTGCAGCTACATTATCTCTTATCTTCATAATTAACGTCGCTACCTCATGGGAAGTAGCCTGTTCGAACACTATAGAATTAGGCAAAGGAGTAATCAGGTTGTTATAGTTAGACGCAAGTGGTGATGAGCCTGTGGTTACGTTACCAGCTGCCACAAAATATTCATTCATTACATTAGGTAGTTCAGTGTCAAGAAGCTTACCATTGGGTGTCATAATTTCGATTATGTTCTTAGGTTGTTTCTTATGGCATATATTAGCGACTGCTAGCCATAGTTTCCTAGAGTCATTTTGAATCTTTGAAAACTGTTCAATGTTATAATTCATTTTGGAAGCCTTTATGTCTTTATTGAGTTTGTTTCTATATTTTTTATAGTCGGCGTAAGCGTTAGCCTCACGTGTTTGAACAAACTTATGAAACATATCATTTTTCTTTGCTATTCTCTTATACAAGTCTTTGGTCATCCAAGGCTTACGAAATTTATTGTTTCTCACTTTCTTCATTACAACAGGGAAGGCCTTGTCATAACAATGGTAAAATTTGGAAAAAAATTCAGAATATGCCTCATTTACATCTGTTAAGGCGTATACGCCATCCCAGCATGTGCTTTCAATTAATGCCTTAAATATATTAAGGGAAGTCTCGTTTATGTCTCTACATCTTACAACAGCATCTTTATCTGCAATTTTTCTACCACCAATCGGAAGGCTACAGAAAATTGGCAGGTGGTCGCTAATATCTGATGCAAGTAGTCCAAAATCATTATCAGAAGACATCACATTAGTGATGCAGACATCCAACAGAGTAGCAGTATCTGAAGTAACTCTTGTAGGAAGAGTTATATTGTTTGTACAGGCATAGGAAGAAACGATGCTATTAAATTCTGTAGAGTTGGCATCTTCGTGCAGTAGGTTAATATTTATGTCGCCCATAAGTACAAATGGGAGCTTAGTGGAGATCAGGTACTCAAGAAAGTTTTCAAGAAATTGAAAAAAGTGTGATTTGTTACCAGTAGGAGGTCTATATATTACAGCTACAACAATGTTTGTAACGGACAGAGCCAAGCATTCCACACTGGGATCAATAACAGAGAATTCGTCCAACAGAGAGTACGGATAGCCATTCCTCACATAAATTGCAACGCCTCCACCTCTTCCTTGCTGACGTATTAGGCCATTATAATGATAATTATTTATGCTAATATGATCCTCATGGGATCGTAACCAAGTTTCTGTGAACAATATCACATTAAATTGCACACCCGAAGATTCCAGGATCATATTAAGGTTGTCTTCCTTATTGTTCATACTCCGGATATTGAAGTGCAGGGCAAAAAACGCTTGTCTTTGCAAATGAAATTTGTCTTTGAATGACAGAGTCATAAAGAAGACATGGATAATGATAATCCATGGAGGTTCCGAGCCAGTTAGCACATTAGAATGGAAAAAGCACTAGCGTGTCATCTTATCAAGATCTGCCCGCTCAGCTATCCTGATGACGTCACTTGTTTCATCTTTCCGCGCAAGAATCTTTCCCCTGTTTGTCCAAACAAATTTCCAGGACACTTCCTTCTTACGAGCTTTTGCTGCTCCTAGCAACTGTTTGTTAGCCGGGGTGAGGTGCTCATTGACATAGACGGATCCTCCTTCCGAGTAGCCAAGGTCCTTGTTCGTAATCGTCTGCTTCCTAGCCTTTGCGAGAAAAGCATGTCGCTTATCTCGCCTTACAAAACGGACAACAATGTTGAATTCATCCGGGTTCCTTGTGGGAACGCTGTGGCATGTGTCAATATCAGAAGTGGTGACTGGTTCATCTATGATTTCAGAAATTTTTGTTACTACATCGACAGGTTCATCCTGAGATGCGACACCCTTTATCTCCAGATTATTCATTCTGCCATACTGCTCTAGTTCTTCAATTCGTAGTGTCAGCCTGTGGTTTTCTGGCCTGTGGTTTATGGCAGGTGCTGACAACAGTGGGCCTTATGCGACCCGGGTTGCTCTTCCTGAGCGTCCATCATTAATTTAACTGCAACCTGCTGCGGTAGGCAGTTGGCTCACTGTAAGGTGGGCAGGATGTGATGACACCGCATGGTCATGTGACCTAAGTGGCACACCTGCCGCCTCTGGGCGCTACTTGCCACAGTTGTGCTCGTGATGTTTTGCTTCCAACGACGACAACGCAGACGGCGGATTTGCTGGATAACGGGGCCTTTAAAGGTATTACTTTATAAGCACACTACTAAAATATGCAACTGACGCCAAAGCGGTGGAATGCCTTTGTGATATAATTAGACGAATTTCTGGTAATTACAAAAAGTTCTTGAATTCCGCATAGCATCCCTTAGAACTTCATGGATTCATTAGCCGTGTCCTTGGTAGCAAACAATGTGACAAATGGGTGTGTGGCCTTCTAATAACACCTCGAAAGGAGTCCGTATGCTGCAACCCGCTGTCAGCAGTGTTCCATTCGGTTGCTGCCTATCAGGTCAAAGCGCCCGTGCTGACTGCAGGCTAGAGCGCATGGTGCTAAAGCATATCTCCCCGAAGCACTCGAGCAACACCCTCCGGACCCTCATTATGCTCACACCTGCGTATATCAATATACAGGGTGTTCAAGTTAGACTTTACTGATTTGTTAAAAAATTGCGAAACGCCGTATGCTAAGCCGCTTTTGTTCCTTGCTAATGTGGCCAGGCGGATGCAAATTGGGGTAACAATTTTCCGCAGAAATTCAGTAATTAGCTAGAAATTATTAATTAACACTTTATTGCCTGATGCAAGCATGCATATTTATATTGAGAACATGAAGGCATTCGCTTTTCAGGGTTATTGTATTTTCTACAATTTTAGTAACACGCCTGTGCCCTGAGATACGCATGTCTGAAATTTCGTCCCAGTTGGTCTAATTACGCATGCGAGATCGCGGCTCTCGAGGTGAAGCACCTCCCTCGTGTGACGCAGCTTTTGCATATGGCACTCTGCCTTGCAGGAGCGACCGGCGACGCGGATGACTTTTCGTGATTCATTAGTTTCGCGCGCCAAGAAGGAAAACGTTGCCGAGAATAAAAAGTCATCTGCGTCGCCGCTCGCTGCACACTCTCGCAAGTCAAGGCCTAGTGCCATACGCAACAGCTGCGTCACACGAAGGAGGTGCTTCACGCCGAGAGCCGCGGTCTCGCATGCGTAATTAGACGAACTGGGACGAAATTTTAGGCATGCGTATCTCAGGGCACAGGCATGTTTCTAAAGTTGTAGAAAATGGAATAGCCCTGAAAACCAAATGACTCTAAGTTCTAAATATAAATATGCACGCTAAATTTAGGCAGTAAAAAGTTAATTAATATCTTTTTAGCTAATTAGTGAATTTATGCGGAGAATTATGACCCCAATTTGTGTCCGCCTGGCCGCATTACCAGGAAGCAAAAGTGGCATCAGCGTACGGCGATTCGCATGTTTTAAAAAAATCAGTAAGGTCTAAATTTGAACACCCTGTATAGTATACCTCGTGATCGCAAGTGTGCGTGGTGAATTCAGAGCGAAAAGTTCTGCCGCCACCGCTTCTCAAAATTGTTCGCTGTAGCTGCCTAAACTTTTAAGTCCAGCTTGCGCAAGAGTTATACACTGCTAACAGCGACCATCGAGCAAAAGTTCGAATTGTGTGCAGCCCGAATCGAAGGGCAAGCTGCGAGCGCAGGCGTAACCTACGACGCGCTTTCAGCCTCCAACGGCGCCTATCGGACATCCAAAGCCGCGGCGTGCATAAATGCGCAATGGCGACATCTCACGTCGCTGCATCCTGGGAGTCTTCTGGTGACACGCCTAGTACAGAGTGATTTGCTCGAATGCATTTCAGCGATATGGCATGAAAATGCGCGGCCAGGGCTGCTTTCTTCCCAAATAGTACAGGTAATCCACCCAATATCGGAAACGTATCGGCATAGACCAGTGCTACTGACAACAAGAGTGAAATCGTCAATTTGCAATATTGGGCCGATTACCTGTACAGCTTGGGTTGCTGCATGAGGAAACCAATAACTCAGTGCGCTTTCTTTTTTTTTTGTTCTCTACTTAACTATCATGTACAGGGACACATCATCTTCCGTCTAGTCACGTTCCTACACGTATTCTACTCTGGGATTTAAAATCTCATATTCCAGGACGGATGAAACACCACGGGGTACCGGAGGGCTCAGTAAAATTCGAGCCTATGCTTGGTTCAACGCTTTCGAAAATAGATAGCTGTTCACTTCCATTGATGCGCGGGAGCGGGAGCGGCGTCCGGGACCAGGACCACAGACGCGCTGAAGCCGTAGATGCTAAGCATTCTCTGAGACCGTTAACTGGGAGTAGTCGAGATTGTAGTGATGTTGTCACAGGTGCCTGTCCAAAGTATGGTCCAACTATCATATACAGGGACGCAACATATTTTGTCAAGTCACGTTCCTACACGTATTATACTCCAGTTTAAAATCTCACATTACAGGACTGATGAATCACCACGGTGTAGCGGACGGCTGGATAAAATGCGAGCTAATAGTTGCTTGAAAGCTCCCGAAAACAGAGCTGGCTGTTCACTTCCTTCGATGTGCGGGAGCGGCATCCGCGACCAGGACATCATACGCGGTAAAGCCGTAGCTGCTAAGCCTTCTGTGAGACCGTTACATGGTAGAAGTCGAGACGGGGTGGTGTCGGCACAGGCGGCTGTCCAGTGGATGGTCCAAGGCTGGGCAGGACTGGAGGGGCAAGGATGGACGGGTGGACCTCGGCCAAGCAAGGGTGCACCTGGGTAGAGAGAAGACCGACGGGTAGTCCTAGCAGAATCAGGCGAGACAGCAACCGGAGAGCTCGAGTGCTGGGGTTCGAATGATGATGATGACGATGTTGATGTCCTCAAGCTGAATGGCACATACCCACGGCGGGGGATTGGCCAGGGTGCATAGCGGATACAAACGCACTCATGTACAGGGAATGAAGTATATTTAAGGTAGGGCGCTGCAAGCAGCCGTCTCGAACAGACGCACGTTCGCATCGCTCCGACTTTTTGAAGCTTTTTGGCCCGGACGTTTTTGGGCTAGGCTCCCAAAAATGAATGGGCCACCCCCATCGTGTTCCTCGCCACCTGTGGACGACGGTTTCAACGCTTCCGCGTCAACGACTACCCCAGGAAACCATCCGGATGCATCGGATACGCCTACCGCCGAAGCCGCCAACATGGCTTCGCAGCAGCCTCGGCAAGACGCCGCGGTAGCATCGTTTTGCAGCGGCACAGATAACGCGGCCCAACCTGACGCCGTGCTCGGCGCCGACGAAAGCATGGCAGATGACGAAGCCATTCAAGTGGTTGCGACGATACCTGTCTCCAACCCATTCTCTGTTCTTTCCACGGAAAACAAGCCGGGAAGCGCCCCTTCCGAGGTAGGATCTTGCACTTTTCCGTTTTCGAAATTTGCCAAGCAACGTAGGATGGGGTCAGGCACCTCGCGGATGGCTCAAGAAAGCACTCGCTTTGAGAACAAACGACACGGCGTAAAACATGCCCACTCGCAGATAGCTATAAATGCTCGCTTCACGGATGCGCATTATCGATCGCTAGGCTGTGCCTCAGCGTCCATAGTCACCCCAATGGGCAGAATCGATCACTTGGCTGATAATGAACATACTGAAGAAGATGATTGGCAGCCTTTAGGCGAAAGAACAAGGCCGCAGCCGCCGATCCAATCAGTGTTAAATACACTGTGATAATTAAGCTAACCTCACCTGGACAACTAGGGACACTCCCCGCACACTGGCTGCACGAAGCTGTTGCTAATGGGCTTCGGAAAATTCATTTTCACTCTGGCTTTCAAGTACGGCCTCTTGAACGAAGCAATCAGTTTGCTGTCGACATATCGCATATGCATGCCAGAGACCATCTGATTGGACTGCAGTCTCTCCTAATTTCTGGAAAGGAGACACCTATCCAAGCTTATGAAACCATACGCCCCGGCCAGATCCGCGGGGTCATTTATCGTGCCAACGGGTTAACAAGCGAACAGCTCATGGCAAACCTCACGTGCTACTCATGCAGGATAATAAACGCCACGCCTATGGGCAAGAACGGAGCAGCTCTAATCACGTTTGAGGGCTCCAGACTTCCCCGAAAAATTAATCTGTACAGCATACTCCTTCCGGTGACACCTTATCACCCGAAGTCTATCATATGTGAGACCTGTCACAACATCAGACACAGGGCAAATTCGTGTCCACTAGTCGACCAACGTCGATGCTCGTACTGCGGTCGTCTTGCACATGGGAACCTCGAGGTTTGTCCGATAGAACCACTATGCCGCAATTGCTGAGGTCCCCATGTAGCCACGGGCCCAAAGTGCCCTGCTCGGCGGCAGGCCACAAAAACCTTGAGGAATGGCATTTTCCGTCGTATCCGAGTATCGCGACGAAAAGAACGCAAACAACAAGCCGAGATTCTACGTGGTAACCAAACGGTGTAGACGACGGCGCACAAGAGCCCTGTCAGTATACAGCAATCAGCCTCGGAGTCAATTGTGCTTGTTAATCAGGACTTCCCTCCACTACAAAGTCAGCCGTTGCAGAAGACACGAGACAGCGAACATAAAACTAAACGGCAAGGCGCGCACAAGCCCTCCACACAATCTGAGAGCAATAGTCAAAGGAATGCCACCTCATCTCTAACCGCAGTTTTTGAGCATACCGCGACGGCACCAAAGCAAGCGCGCATTCATCGGGTTTACGCTGAAACACTCCGTGATACGCAACGCGGCGCGCAAACGAATCTTGCAAAAGATAGTTCGCATACGCTACACTTAGAAGAAAACCAGCTCACGCGCATTATCGAACTGGTCACTGCCGAGGTGATCAAGCGTATGCTCCCACTCTTGGGAATGTCACAGGTTTCTCCGAATCAAGAGCCCGAAATTGGGCACACATCATCTTCACTTCCGCGTACTTTTCAGTTTAATAATGGCAGGAATTAGCGCGAAACCACATGACATTTTTGCTTCGGACTCTCCTATATGGTTCTTGCAATGTAACTGCCGAGGAATCCGTCGCAAACAAGCGGAACTTCAGAGGAGACTGTCCATCACGCCAACGCCTCCTCTAGCTGTCCTGCTTCAGGAGACTGGCAATAATAAGCCCAATCTAATAGGGTACAAACCTTACTGCACCCCTTCCATAGAGCACCGGCGTCCCGGGCCAGGATCACGATCTGCGCCTCCAATGGCCAATGGGCAAGCATGCGTTCTTGTTCTCTCGCGCACGGCCCACGCTGAACTAGATACTTCCACGTGGTGCACGCAGACGCAGGAGGTAGCGGGAGTACGCCTTAGCTTAGATGGCGACCAACAAGCCTTAGTTTTTTCAATCTATGCGCGATCATTCGGTACTAAGACATATCGAGTAGATATGTCTTTTGTAGAACACTTCTTAAGGATATATCCCCAGGATCGCGTTGTCGTTGGGGGTGATTTTAACGCCATGCACAGCAGCTGGGGATATCATCACTCAGATGCTAGGGGAAGGCACCTTTGGCAGCAAATTGTCAGTGCGAAACTGACCATAGCCAACGACCTCACGCTACCTACTCGCCTAGGCCAGCACAAAGGTCAACAAGACACTTCCCCAGACTTGACACTAGTGTCTCATCCCAGTGAGATCCTATGGTCGAGGGCTGATGATGTCATGGGCAGTGATCATTATACCGTGGTGGTCTCAAGGGGTCCTCGAGGGCGAAAGTCATTACAGCGGCAACAAAGCCGTCGAATAGAGGAGCACGTCTCATGGGACGATTTTCGTAGAATGCTCGGTACGGTGAACGCTCCCACAGGGTTAGACGAGCTCATTACTCAGATCAGCGATGCCAAGACGAAAGCTACAACGAAGCTTTCAGTCAAGTTTGATGCCCCAAAGCCGGACTCCCACCTTTTGAATCTGTGGAATCGTAGGCTTCGGGCTCTCAAGGCGTATCGTCGATCAGGCCGGACACCCCATCGGAGGCGTGCTCTCACTCGCATCAGTCAAGAAGTTGAGAAGTATACTCTGCAGCTCGCTCTCCAAGACTGGCAGCTGCTGTGCCACTCACTCAATGGAGCAGCTAACTTATCGAAGGCCTGACACATATTTCGAGCTATCCTTGGACGCAAGAAGCCAATTTCCCCTGCCCAATGCATGGCCTTGAAATTGAATGTCTCCCCTGCGAAGTTAGCTATACAAGCAGGGAAGGTATTTTTTCCCCAACCTGAAAATGCAGATGCCTTGCCTGCGGACTCCGTATCAGGTACATCAAACGATTACGACGTTCCCTTCACATTAGACGAACTGGAGGCAGCTCTGTATGACTCCAATCACAATAGCGCCCCAGGGCCGGATGATATACGCTACTCAACACTTCTGAACCTTCCCAAGTCACATAAAGTTGCCCTCTTGAAAGAGATAAACAAGTACTGGGCCAACGGTGATCTTCCTCTTGCCTGGAAGAAGTCAGTGGTAATACCAATTCCAAAACCTGGCAAGCCAAGTCGAACATTACAAGACCTCAGGCCAATATCGCTGACGTCCAACCTTTGTAAGGTCATGGAACGTATGGCTCTAAGAAGACTTGAATGGTACTTAGACAAGTACAACGTCCTGTCTCCTATGCAAGTAGGTTTTCGTCGAGGGCTCTGTGCCGAAGACATTCTCAGAAGGCTTTATAACGACGTTCTCGCTTACCCTAGCAGGGTACAGCTCCGAGTGGTTGTTGGGGTAGACGTCAAAAAGGCGTTTGATTCCGTGCCCCACTCGACCATACTTCGCCGGCTACAGGAAGTGGGAATAGGCGGCAACCTCTACCGCTTTGTGAAAGTCTTTCTTGCAGAAAGAACTTTCTCAGTAATGGTTGGAGATACTCAGGGTGAATGGCAACGTAACCAAACAGGTGTCCCCCAAGGCGCTGTCATATCACCGGCTCTTTTTAACATTGCTATGTCAGGTCTCCCGCCAATGTTGTCGTCGATACCCGGTCTTAATTTTGCCGTGTATGCGGACGATATAACGTTGTGGACTAATTCAGGGTCCCCTGCAGAGCAAGAACTAGCCCTACAAACAGGTCTTAATGCCGTTCATGAATACATCAAGAAGTGTGGAATGGAAACCTCTCCCGAAAAAACCGAGTATGTGGTTGTCTTAAATGGTTCGCGGGTACGGGCCGAGGCCGAACGCAAACTTATCTCTCTTCATTTAGGGTACTCAGTTATCTGCCGGAAACAAACAATCCGTATACTCGGCATGCTTATTGACGAGGATGGAGGAGCCAAAAGCTGGCTTCATAACACGATGCATAGCTGTCATCAGGCTTTACACCTTATGCGCCGCGTCTCTGCGCGTGGATGGGGAATCAAGGAGATGGGGCTCCGTCAGATTACCCTGGCACTCATAACATCAAAAATCCTGTACGCATATTCGTACATGCGGCTTAACGCAACCCAACGCCTTCAGCTTGAGCGAATCAATCGCAAGGCGATGCGTCTGGTTACTGGTCTGCCGCAGTATTGCCCAGTAGTGAGCCTACACGCATGCAGCAAAATCAATGCCCTACAGGATCTGGCAGAGCAGCAATCGCTAGCCCAGCGAGTCCGTCTCTCCACAACGGCGGCTGGCCGACAGATCCTGCGGGCATTAGGCTACAACGTTGACAACTTAGAGCCACTTTCGTCCGCTGCCCCGCCATGGGAACTGATCGACTTAGTAGATGGTATGCCATTACCAAAGAATATGAGTTCGGCTAATCCTCAAAGGCGCAAAGCTGCCGCCAAACGGCACGAGAAGACATCATAGAAGTTAGCCCAGGAAGGAGCCATCCAACTATACACAGACGCCGCTCAGTTTCAACATTGCGCCGCTATAGCTTGTCACGATTCTGTGTCAGATACCTCTGTAGTTCAATGGCTTTCCGAGTAACACACCGTCACCAATCTCGAACTCATTGCCATACGACTTGCCATTACTCGAATAGTAGAAAGACAAGATCCGGCTCCTTGCACCTACCATGTTTACACAGATTCACAAGCAGCGTACACCGCCTGCCGCGCAGGGGGAGCTGACTATGCCGTTCTCAACACTATTCGAACAGAAGCCCGTCGCCTGCGAGAGGAGGGCTACACTGTCATTATCAAATGGATTCCTGCACACGAAGGAATCACTGGGAACGAAAAGGCACACCAGGCAGCGCGCGCAGCAGCTCTTTCCGCACCTTTGCCTGGATCCACATTCGTTTCCGCTTCTTGGCCCCCTGATGACGTTGCGCACCCGTCGTCACCCCATATGGATAGGGCGGAGACATGGCATCGCGCACAACGCTATCGTCGCAGCATACTCCAGCACTTGGCCAACCCTGAGCAACTATATCGCCGTCCACATAGCGCATTCCGGAGAGTGGAGGCAGTGCTCCTTCGCCGAGCCCAGACCGGCCAGCTTCTATCACCAGCGAAGTTGCACCTCATAAACCCGCGCTCATACCCGACTCCTCAGTGCCCGACGTGCCCTGCCAGAGGCACGGCCGAACATCTCCTGTGGAGTTGCCCTACCTTTGACGCAGTACGGGAGAGAGCACTCAAGTCCCTGGGCGGGCTTCGACCTGGAACCCTGCAGGAATGGGTCGATCTGCCATCGCACATCGGGCCATCAGACGCACTCCGGCTCTGGCGAACTTTTCTTTCCTACTTCAAGGAAGATGAAGGGCCAGGCCATCACTTCGCGGAGCCGACCTCGGGACGGCACTACCTCGAGGAAGAAGCGGACACCGGTCCCCCACCCGCACTCCGACCTTCACCCCCACCCTCATCCTCACCCCCACCCTTAACCACTCCCCCACCCCAACCTCCATGAAGCACCTTAGTTCTGCCACAAGGTATCGGCCTACTAAATGCAGAAATAAAGACGTTTAAAAAAAAAGTATATTTAAAATTTTGGGACGCAGAGGTAGAATTTGTACAAAATAAAAAATACGGAGAAGGAAAAGTTGTGAATTCACATTCTAGCAGAGGAATCTACCAGATGGAATTATATAATCGTGAATAGAATCGCACACTGGTTTCAGGGCATATCCCTTGGCGCTTGCCCCGAAGGATAAGAGAATCGGAATACATAGAGGAAGCCCAAGCCGAGCGACGGGGATCTCCAAGTAAATTCTACGGAGAGCAGCGAGCCGCCGGCAGGAGAGGAAAAAATGAGTAACGGCAGGGGCTGGCTCACGAGCTAAAAATCGAACCTCTTCTTCTTGTTCTCCCGGACACGAGACCTCGCTCGTAGGTTTAGATATCCGTTCTTTTGGAAGCGGCTATGCTGAAATAGCATTGCAGATGATGATGACGCTTGGGCAATAATTAATCAACCGACAGAACAGAGGCTCAAAAGGAGCCTTAACACCAACCACTGGAAAACGTTCCTATGTTGTTGTCCTCGAAATAATGGCGCATACCCAATGCACGAGATTGGAAAAGACACAGGCGGCGACTGAGAGGTGCTCTAAACGTTAAAAATAAATAAATGAAATTAAAAAATTATAAAGGCGATAATAAAAACAACATTAATATTAACAATAAGTAAATAAATAAAAGGAATTCCGATTTGTTGATTGAAATAAACTAATCAAATACTGTCAGTTCGGTGACTGAAAGAGGGAACGGGGCGAAAGTTGCCAAAGTTACCAGGTCTGTAGCGTGAAGGAACAGGTTTTCTAATGGATCATCACCATCATCATCAGCCTGACTACGCCCACTGCTGGGTAAAAGCCTCTCCCATGTCTGTCCGATTATCCTTGTCCTTTGCCAGTTGTGGCCACCGTATGCCCGCACACTCCTCAGTCTCATCCACACACCTAACTTTCTATCGCCTACTGCTACGCTTGCCTTCTCTTGGAATCCACTCCGTTACCGTTAAGGACAAGCGGTTACCTTGCCTTTGCATAACATGCCCTGTGCAAGTCCATTTCTTCCTCTTGATTTCGACCATAGGATGCCATTAACCGGCGTTTGTTCTCACCCACTCCGCCCGTTTCCGATCTCTCAACTTTACGCCTAGCATTACCAGTGTCGCCAGCACAGTCATAAGCTGTGGACTGTAGCATTATCATCACCATTTATAGGCTCGCGCTGAGATTCCGAGCGGCGGCAGCCTCAAGAAGACACGCGGCGCGAGCTTCTGGGACACAGCCCTGATCTTGTCCGCAGGATTAGCGAGGGTGGAACGGCGCCATGCCGGAGATCCCGACGCCCAAACCCGGCGAGTCGACGCTCATTATCGACGTGAACCCGCTGCACAGAGTCCCGCTCGTGTTCCTGAACCTGCTCATGTTTACCGTGAACTGCATGGTCGTCCTCGTATGCGTGAGTGAACACACACATGCCTTTGCGTCGCGAAGCCACCGCCGTGGTGGCCTAGTGGCTTGAGCACCCACTTCGCATGCGAGAGTTGCGGAGTTCGAACCCAGTGCCGAAAGGTTTGGTTTGGTTTATTAGGGTTTAACGTCCCAAAGCAACTCAGGCTATGAGGGACGCCGTAGTGAAGGGCTCCGGAAATTTCGACCACCTGGGGTTCTTTAACGTGCACTGACATCGCACAGTACACGGGCTTCTAGAATTTCGTCTCCGTCGAAATTCGCCCGCCGCGGCCAGGATCGAACCCCCGTCATTCGGGTCGGCAGCCGAGCGCCGTAACCACTGAGCCACCGCGGCGGGGCATCCCAGTGCCGATAGGTGCCCACAGATTTTTCCACTGGGTGCGTCCTTTTGCTTCGCGTAGAGCTCGGCTTCGGGGAAGGGGGGGGGGGGGGGGGGGGGGGGAGGAGGTGTGATGCTTGGGGAAAATATGGCCTTGATTCAAACTTCCGCAGACCCAAACACATGAGTGTTGAGATTGTTTCACCAAACTGCCATCGCTCATGAAAAATAAATCCTCGGTACCCTGGATACTCGGCCAAGATTGAGCGAAGTCGTAGAGCAATCGGGCTCATTTGTCACAAATATATGCTTTTTGCCTTTCATTGGAATACCGGTGCAGGAGCGTCTATTTTGCCGTGCTATCATCATCATCATCATCAGCCTGACTACACCCACTGCAGGGCAAAGGCCTCTCCCAAGTCTCTCCAGTTAACCCTGTCCTTTGTCAGTTGCGGCCACTGTATCCCCGCAAACTTCTTAATCTCATCCGCCCACCTAACTTTCTGCCATCCCCTGCTACGTTTGCTTTCTCTTGGAGTCCACTCTGTTACCATTAAGGACCAGCGGTTATCTTGCCTTCGCATTACATGCCCTGCCCAAGCCCATTTCTTCCTCTTGATTTCAACTAAGATGTCATTAACCCGCTTTTGTTCCCTCACCCCCTCCGCCCTCTTCCGACCTCTTAACGTTACACCTATCATTTGCCGTGCTATAACGGGATACAACTCACGAATGAAGCGCCGACTTTCCCTGAAAGGAGACTCTCCAGCCAACGACGTTCATCGATTGTCATGACTTAGTGCTTAATATCCTTTCCCTTGCTAGCGTGACATTGCGTAGGGTATCAAGTGTGCGCATATTAGCCATACGTCACGATTACAGCAGATTAACCACAATGTCGCCACAAGCGGCCGACTTCATTTTCGAGTGGCATCCGACTATAGCAGTTTATTGGGCTTCTAATTTCCAAGGGGTCCAGGGGGGGGGGGGGGGAATAAGGAGAATGCCGGCTGCGGAGTGGGAACTCAAGAATACGTGCCTTGATTGATCCTATAGGCCAGGCGGGCACCGAGGTCAATGCCTTCAGTGTAGACTGGCAGCATGCATCTATCGAATGAATCCGGAAGCCGTGCTAAAGAGAAAGCGAGGACAAATTGAAGTTTGCTTAGCTGCATCATAGTTGTACCGACCGCCTTCTAGGACAGGGTTAAAAGGAGAGGTATAGGAGAAGCCATTGCTCTGCGGTGGAGGCAGTTAGGCTGATGATGATGAATATGGATGAAAAAGAGGCTACTTTTACTGTAAACGGCGGTGATAGGAGCTAGAACGGGTCATGAAAGGAAATACATGTCTCGCGGCGACACCTGCCTTTTAAAATAACATCGTTAAGGGTCCCGTTCAGCGAGAAACACGGTGTCATCGGCGTCGCCGAGACGAGTGAAACATCCACAGAGTAATCTCCAGGGGTGCTGTTGTGAAGTCATCGTATTTTGCACACCCGAATATGAACAAAGTGCCTCCGTGGCAGGTGGCAGTTAAATTACCGACTTGTCGCCAGAGGTTGCTCGGGAAGAACAACCTGGGTCTCACAAGCCCTAGCGGTGGCTGTGTTTGATAAAACCACCTGCTGAGGCAGGGGCGCATCGCTTAACCGCTGCACCACTGGGCCAGAAGTGGTATGACTAGTCCCAGCCATCTACCAATGTAGAGAAGGACCGATTCCGCATATAAAGTTATTAACCCATTAACGCTTACGCGCCATACCCTTTACACAGAACCTAAGTGTCCCCTCCAAATTTTAACACGGAAACCACTACACGTCAAGAGAGTTTCTACAGTGCGAATCCCTGAGGGTAATCTACTCCTGCTGTATTAACTTCCAAGCGGTGATCACGGAGTCTTTGTCGGTCTTGCCATCACGATTTATTTTCGAAGGATGGGGGAGTTTTGCACCCATTTTTCTCAGCGATACATGCGTCTTTTGTTGTCGAACAAACACGAAAATATGCAGAAAGAACCGCAGAAAACATATATATAGAGAACCGAATTTCATAAAGTCGTTCTTAGTGTGCTTTTAAGCTAAATAACGGCCGACAAAAGAAAGACCACGGACGTGCGTACCGCCGCACGGAGTCGATCACACGTTCCCTGTGTCGCAGGTGGTCTCCATTGTGGATCGTCGAGACGAGATCTCCTTCAGGAATCGCTCCCTGCTCGTCAGTTTCATGGTGAACATCGAGGTGACGGTGCTGTTCGTGTCGGGCGTGCTCCTCTTCATCAGCTTCATGGGCTTCATGGGGGCACTGCGCGAGAACGTGTACTTCCTCACCTGGTACATCCGGGGCATCCGCCTGCTGGTGATCTTCAACGGGCTCTTCATCGTTGGCGCCTTCCTCATCAACTTCTCCGGAAGCAGTGTAAGCGTATCTTCGTGCATCTCCGGGATGTCGTAACGGCTGCATTTCTGTTCAGAAAAAAAAAGCTAAAATTGGTTTTTGAGGGTAGGAATTGGCGCAGTAACTGATATATCTCGGTGGACACCGGAACCACGCAGTAAGGGAAGGAATAAAGCAGGGAATGAGAGAAGAAAGTAAGAATGAGGTGCAATAGTCGAGGCTTCCAGAATAATTTCGACCACCTGGCGATTTTTAACGTGCACTTACATTGCGCAGCACACGTTTTTTTGTTTTTGAGGAAACGAAACGGCGCAGTATCTGTCTCATACATTTCGGTGGACAGCTGAGCTGCACCGTAAGGGAAGAGAAGGTGGCAGTGGAAGAAAGAGTCGTCTCCGGTGTGGTCGTCTCCGGAATAATCTCGGCCGCCTGGGAATCTTTAATGTGCCTTGACATCGCACAGAACACGGGCGCCTTTTGCGTTTCGCCTCTATCGAAACGCGGCCGGCGCGGTCGGGTTCGCACCCAGGCAATCCGGCTCGATAGACGACTGCCTTAACCGCTGAGCCACCGCGGTGAGCCAGTACACGGGCGCCTTTTACGATTTGCCCGCAATCAGTCATAATCTGGTTATTAGTGAAGCGAAAGGAGTAGGAATCAGTCTGACTGCTTTTTGCTCTCAGTCTTCGTACGACCTCTACCTTCTCGCGTCATCAACCTCAAGCCGACTGTTCGGCGATGGACAACCGCGCCGCTTCGAGGAGATAGCTGGTAATGCTTGCCGGCTCGGGAGTGTTCTCGAGGTACTTTGTAACCGCGGGATATGAGTTGAACTACACGTCTCATCAGCTGGGGAGAGCTTAATACAAGAACTTTTCTTTCCCCGAAATGGTTAGTTGATGGAGTCGGTGGAGTCCTTAATTCAGGATCCCACTCAGTCTTGTTGCCTTCACTTACAAAAGTTTAGTCTATAGACTATGTATAGATTTCTGCCTATGAAGTCCATAGACTCTGTATAGACAAATCATAGAGAAGAGTTTATAGGCAGTGCAAATGCAACAGACAGTCTTTAGATAATCTATATATTTATGGCCATACACTTTTAGTAAAATTTTGTTTATAGACAGTCTATCAACTTTCTATAGACTATTCTTGTAAGGGTTCTCTGGCCGAGTCACCAACTTGCTCTTCAACGCTCCGGGAGTCCCATCGAGGGCGCCTGTGGTAATCCCGGTCTCACAAGAAATGTCGCGAGCACTTATCCGAGATACGCCAGTGTGCACCCGTCTGAGGCTCTCGACGCGAGACTCAGGTGCCATGTGCATGACATCAATGGCACGTATAAATTTAAAAATGTTCTGCTGTTTTCGATATCTAATGAGACAGTTCAAGGAACTTCTGTCCAAAACACCGCCAGACGCACTGCCCTCGCCCTGGGCCTAGAACTGACAGCGGTACCTGTACTGTTCGTCGTCTTGTTCGAAGCGTCTCGCGGACTACGGATGAGACGTTGGCTCTGGCCAGGAGAACAGGGCTATGTTTCAGCCGGACTGGCGAGAAAGTCCTCACGCCATCCAGGAGGAATGAAGTCGTTGAGTGCTCTGCTTGCCAAGTACAACATTGACTTTTTAAAGCCTGAATAATGCAGGTGTCATTACAAAGGGACCTTACATTGAGAGTTGACTGTTTTGACAGGTGTGTGCCTCATTGCTCCTGCAGAAGGTGGGGTCTTGCCATTCCGAAGATGTGACGTCCTTGAATGTTCAGCTCGCACAATACGGCAGTAACTTCGCAGAACTCACCTTACTGTCAATGTAAACTGAGTTTATTGTGCGGTGTTCTTAGCGTTGGTTGTGGCTGAGGCAGTGCGCAGCAGTATCACACTAGACTTTGTTGTGGCGGTACTGATCTTGAGGAAGAGCCCGGCCTAATGTCCCTACCCTTTCCTGCTTCCCCTGTTTCTCGGGCTACCCTGGGGTCTTCGCAGAGTGCGAGCAGCGTGTTCACCGTCGACCTGATCGTGAGCTACCGTGACAACCCTGACTATGCACGTCTCGTCGATTATGCCCAGGTGAACTGCGGCGCAATCGCCACACTTTCCTCATGCGGCTGTCCTCGATGTTCTTCATCTGCTTTTACTTGTTGGCGTCTAGTCCGAGACAGTTTACTCATGAGTGTTTACGGTTGGTCAAGTTTGTTTTCATCACTTCAGTTTTTGTTTCGCTTGCTTCACTTTTCTTTTCCCTTCGTTTTTGAATGTCCTTGAATCCGCACTGACCATGTGCCGTAGACCGGTTTCATGTCATTCCCATCACGTAAAAGTTAGTGCGCAACGACTCGGGTAACGTACTGACCGTCAACTGTCCTTACTTTGTCAGTTTTTACCGTGAGGTGTGCTGTTCTGTATACAGGGTGTTTCACCTAAGAATTTACACGATATTTAAAGAGAGGCTTTTTAAATTAGAAGAACGCTTTTTTCGACATAGCATTGTCAGTGACGTAGCACGTTAAAATGCAGCTAAGACTTGCTAACCAGTAAGCTGGTTAATATGAAAGAAGCCAACAGCCACAGAAACCAAGGGGCACAGGGGATTTTTTTTATTTTTTTTATTTATTTATTTTGTGGTGTTGATCAATTTAGAATATTACTGAAAGTGTTATCGCTTAAAGCTAATTGATTAGAAAAGCAGAAGAAAAAACAACCACATGCCGCCGGTGGGATCCGAACCCACGACCTCCGAATTACGCGTCCGGTGCTCTACCTCTGAGCTACGGCGGCGGCTGTCAAATTTTCTGTTTTCGTGGGTATTTATGTTTACAAGTAACCTAACCTTGAGAGTGTTCATCAGCGCCACCAACGTTCATAAGCGGCGGACGTAGAACGTCCTGTTAGCTTTTTAACTCTTACTGCTGAGGTCCTTGATTACTGAGAGCAGTGTAGCCCACCATAAGTAATATCAATAACAATTTTTAGAACTTCGCAATGCGCTTACCCTCGGCGCTGTGGCACAACAAATTTTGGCTACATCGCGCCTAAATACATGCGCTTTCAAGAAGCCTGCACGCAAGGCAACTCCTCCGGTGCACGTAACTCGCAGAAATAGCTGAAAATTGTTGGGCCACAGCGCCGAGGGAATCAGGATTTTGCGAAATTACAAACACTTGTATGTTTATTACTAAAATTGGGCTGGACGCCGCCAAATAATTAAGGAGCCTAACAGTAGTAGTTAAAAAGTTAACTATTCCTCAATAATTAAGGAGCCTTACATAATAGTTAAAAGCTAACTATTCATTATTACTTAACCAACCAGAAGTTAGCAAGCCTTGGCGGTATTCTGATGTACTACACCACTGACATGCTTTGCCGAAAAAAGCGCTGACTCAAAAATCCTATTTTTAAAAACTCTGTAAAGTCTTAGGTGAAACACCATGCAATAAAGTTGATAGTTGGTTCTTGCGTGCGCGTTATCTCTCGTACTAGTGTTTTTTTTACTGGCCCTTCATTCTTCGCTTAACATGTGTCACCGACTTGCCCAAACCTTTGGGTGGTGATGGTGAAAAAATTTGTTAGGAAGGGACAGAAGATATGTTTGTATCAGCCCGTGAGAAACCGATCCCTACAAGCACTAGGTGGAGGTCCTTAGTCTGGGACCCCAGTGGCGGTGGCCGCCACCCGGGCGCGCCCGACTAAGGCTTCTTGGGCCTGTGAGTCGTGGCAGCCGAGCAGGGTCGCCTCCTAGACCTCCTGGGTTGGGTTGGGGATGGGGGCAATAGCCGGGTTGGAGGGGCAGGCCCACACCACGCGATAGGTGTCCGAAGACACCGCTCTAGAGTCCGGGCAGCTAACGTTAAAGGAGCGGTCAAAATGTTTTTGTGCTGCCGGGCACAGCATTGTATTGGTGAGAAGGCAGAGAAGGAGCCGCTCGTCCGCCTTCCTGAGGCCTTTCCATGGGCGAGGGTAAATGCGATGACTGTCTTGATAGTAGGTTGTAACATCTTTGAAGGCATAGACCGGATTGAAATCAGATTCCTGATCAGGTGAGCAGGAGAAAGCAGCCAGCTGAGAGAGAGCGCGAGCGGCTGCGTCTGCTGCCTCGTTTCCTGCCAGCCCCTGCTGAGCAGTGGCCCATATAAGGTAACGGTGTGCGGGGTCCATATCCCGTATCCACTTTTGGTAGATTCGATAGGCCAGGAAGGGAGTGCAGCCTTGTTCTACGTTCCGACAGGCCCCTCGCGAGTCGGTGATTATGTATTTTGAATCGGAATGTGAGGCCACGAGAGCAATAGCGGCCTCTTCTGCTTGTGTTGCACTGCGGGCCCTGAAGGTGAGGCCGTTAACTGTGTTGCTGTTGTGAACTACCGCGGCCGTGTACCATCCCCCGTCGTGAGGGCCGGAGGCATCAACGTAGTATACACCTGTTTTGTGGCCCTAATATCGGTCTAGGGCTTTGCACGTGCAAGGCGCCGACCAGTATGGTCTTCGTGTGACATGTGTGCTGGAAGAGGTCGCACATAGAGGGCCCGTCTCCAACGTTCTGGGAAGTGAAACCTGTCTTCCATGGGAGTGGTGTATTGGATATGAAGTCGAGCATGAAGGCGGCGGCCCGACTCCCTTTGCTACAAGCGCGTGTACCGGTTTGTAAGGTTCGCCTTCTGGAGCTCCCGGAAAGTATTCACCACCCCAAAGGCCGTAAGCTGGCTTTTTGAAACGGTGATGTGGAGGTCAAGGACACGCTTAATAATTTTGTGAAGGATGACGTGAAGGGCTTCCTCCTCTTATTTCCGTAGGTAGAGATAAGGAGTCGAATAGAGAATTCGACTGGTTTTGCAGGCGTTTGCCAGCCGCAAGGCATCGTTACTTCGTAACGCCCCGAGTTTGTTACAAACCTTTGCGTTTCTTATCACATCATTACAGACGAATTGAAAGTTTTCTCCATTGTCCCTTTAATGCCTGAGAAAACTTCTTTTCTTCACCAAAGTACTTAAATAGGCTTTTTGTCGTATAATTTCACTCAGCATCCGCGACTCCGCCATCGCGATACGAAGGGCCAATTTGTAGATATCTGTCATTGCTGATCTCACCGATCGCAGCGACTCATCTGTTGGAAATCGCCGTTTGAACAAAAATTGGAAATTGGTTTTTAACGAAAGGAAATAGTGCAGTATCTGTCTACATCTCGATGGACGCCTGAACCACGCCGTAAGAAGGTATAAAGGAGGGAGTGAGAGAAGAAAGAAAGAGGTGCCGTAGTGGAGGGCTCCGGATGAAACATAGTTATTGCGGGAAGGAAATGACGCAATAACTGTCTCACTTTTCTCGGTGGACACGCGAACACCACCGTAAAAGAAGGGACAAAGAGGGAGTGAAAGAAGAAAGAGGTGCCGTAGTGGAGAGCTCCGGATGAATATCGACCACCTGGGTATCTTTAACGTGCACTGGAACCACACACCACACAGGCGCCTTTTGGCAACACGGTGACCATTAGGCGGAAGAAAGGAAACACTGCAGTCCAGTTTGGCAGTCTTAAAATTGCGGTCTTTGTGGCGGTGGTCTTAAAATTGCTGTTGACTGCGAACAGAATGACTGTGGTCGTATCTGTGGGGATGATGGCGACGAGACCTGTGATAGCAGCGACGATGATGATTCTGGTTGTTTGGTTGTTGAAGTTGGCGATGGTCAGTATTATAATTTGGATACTGGTACAGGATGATACCGAGGGTGATGTTGATGTACGTACGGTGCAGGCTTCCTTTAAGTGTTGCGGCGTGACGAAAGAGCGCTATCGCGACTGGGACTACAACATCTACTTCAACTGCTCCAAGTACAACCCGAGCACGGAGCGGTGCTCAGTTCCGGCCTCGTGCTGCAAGCCGCAGGAAGGGGAACAGCTCGATTTTGAGACTAGGCTCAAGCACCGCTTCTGCGGTCGTGGTGTCCTCAGTGTTAGCGAGCAGGAGGCCTGGAAGAAGGTACGCCCTCTCACCACCAAATAATAGCGCGAGATCTCTCGGAGACGCATAAGACTACAGTACCACTTTCTGTAAAGAAAGTCCTGAATCCAAGTCTAGAATAGAGAAAGCAGGCCTGACGGAACCACTTATTTCTCGAAACGAATGGTTAGTCAGAGAGGAGACGTACTGTGCCTGTTGGACCTACGGAGTATGCTTATCGCGACACCGTAAAATTCACTCATTGATAACAATTGGCATAGTTGTCTTCATCCTGAACGGTGAAGCTTAACATGAAGGCTCCTTCATTTTAAGGGATACAAGTACGAAGGCATCTTGAGAATACAAATCTCCCACCCCGCGTTGCGTTCTATTCCAAAAAATTTTCTTTTTTCGTAGAATTTGAGGGATGAAATTTGGCGAAAGAATTTGTACTGTTTCATATAATTTTAGAATTTTAAACTGCGTAGTTTTTTTCACATTGAGTTTTCAAAATGGTGGAGGGAAAAAGAGCCTGAAATAGGCAATTTGCCTTTGCGTGTATGTTCAGAAGCTGAGGCCAGCAGAGAGGCGTGGAAACAAATCCTTTTGTTTCTCGGCTTCTATACACTTACTTCAAGAATACTGCAATATCAACGAACCAAAATATCAGCTATATTTTTAAAAGCAAGAGGTTAAATTGAGTACTATAGATTGTGGTAAACCACTATTGCTACTAAGAAAGTCTCCATTGCTCCTAGGACAGTCTTGAGAGCAATGCACAGGGGGAACGCAGCCGGTGAGGATCAGGTAACAGCAGATTTCTTGAAGGACAAAGGGGAGGCAGTTAGAAAAACTGGCCGGCCTGCATACGCAATGCCTTGTGACCTCGATTGTATCAGAAGCTTGGAAGAACAGTAAAATTACCTTAATTCATAAGAAAGGAGACTTCAAGGACTTGAAAAATTAGGCTGACTAGCTTACTGTGCTTTCCCTACGAGTTATTTACTAAGGTAATCGCTAATAGAGTCAGGGCAACCTTAGACTTCTATCAACCAAACCATAAGGCAGGCTTTCGTAAAGGTACTCTACGATAGACCACATTCCCGCTATTAATCAGGTGGTAGAGAAATGCGCAGTATATAAAAAAACCATATATATATAGCCTTCATTGATTACGAGAAAGCATTTCACTCAGCGGAAACCTCAGCTGACTGCAGGAATTGCGGAATCAGGGTGTACTAGAGCAAAAGCACTACTCCACTACTGCTACAAATTGAGAAAAAGCACTAGAGTATTACCACTAAAAACAGAGCAAAAGCGACACCGCACTACCTATACTAATATAGAGTGTGTGTATTAACTTCCTGGGTAGGAGATGGCAGCTTGACTCCCTTCCTTTTTGTCGACTGGTGCAGATATATACACGGAACTGCGTGGACTCCATGGTCACCTACCTGCGCTCCAACACTATCGCCATGGCCGTCGTGGGCATAGTGCTTAGCCTGTCGCTGAATGTGCTGCGCAAGATGGCCGCCAGGGTGCACGACGAGGTGATCTCGCTGACGCGCCTCTACGACCGCTACTACCGGCGCATGGCGAGCGGCTGTCGGCCGTCGCTAGCGCGCCGAGAGGCCCTGGATGAGGTGGCCGCAGCTAGAAGCCGCCTCGTCACCAGGGAGGCCAAGCCGGGGTGAGTACGTGAGGCGAAGCTTTCGAGACGCCTCAGTCGTTCTCATATGTGAAGATCAAAATAGGAGTGGAGGAGTGAAGTAGGGCGGACTTTACCCTTCCATCATAATCAGCAGATGCGAGATTGACTATTGTTTAAAGAAAAGCATATTCCTTTTATCACCAGCCACAGTGGTGGCTCAGTTGTTATGGCGCTGGGCTTCTAACCAGAAAGTCGTGGGTTCGATCCCGCCCACGGTGGTCGCTTTTCGATGGAGGTAAAATGCTAGAAGCCCGTGTGCTGCGTGATGTCTGTGCACGTTAAAGAACCACAGGTGGTCAAAATTATCCACATCCCTCCGCTACGGCATCCCTGACAGCCTTTGTCTTTTTGGGACGTTTATCACCATAAACCCTTTCATCACCAATACTTTCAACCCGTGATGCGTCAGCTTCAGTCACCCCCTGCCCCGGAAAATTTCCTAATCTCCCTTTCTCACGCTCTTTCTTTCTTCGTACTATATTTTTTTCTATTTGGATTCAACTCGTCTACGATCACGGATCAGGGGTAGTTGTTTCTCTGCGTTACATCTCTCAGTTTGGTGTCGTGGTCGGAACATTTCAGTGCTTGCCTCTTCTCAAAGGCAAGTGTACGCAAGTGAATATCAGAAAAGTACACAGTTGGTAAAACACCGCAGATATTACTCATTCGCAGTCATCATCAGCAGGTGCATTACCCAAGCTACGGCTACGTCCCCTGTGGGTTCAAGGCCGTTCCAATCTATCTTGCACTGGCTCAGGCGGTCGTCAGCCGCGGCTGTGCTTACCCATGGGGTTTCCTAATATTATCTCCTTATTTGACTCTCCGCCCTTCCCCGATAAGTTTCCTCCCTTCCGAACCTGTTCTGCTAGCCTAAGAGATCAGCCTTTATCTCTTCACCGAATAGTATTTTCATTTTAGCTCTTCCCACCGGCACCGCTCCCCACTCTCGACCGCTCCCCACTGGACCACTCCCCACTCTTAGGGGAACACCTTGAGCTGGAATGAAAAATGTCCAGTAGTCACTGCAGGTCTTGGAACGAGGTGCATGCAGTGGACTCTATTCTCCCCGAAGTCAGGAGGTTTACCGGGTGGGATGTGGGCATTCATTCTGCTTTACTTCCTTTTTGCCGATTCCTTAATTATTACGCGACAGCGTCTGCAGCTCGTTCGGTCCACAAGCGGTCAGCGTAGTAGTAGTCAGCACCGCGTGTCAGAAATAATCGGGAGCTGCGTAAACAAAACCGTATCATGGTAATTTGTGCTTATAGTTATTGATTGATTGGCGTTTGATAGGCGATAACGAGTTAGTGAAATCATTCAAAGAAATTTATTAAACAGACAAATAAAAAAATTGGAAAATGGATGTTCAAAGGTATCAAAAAGCTCAGAATGATAAGCCAATGCTAGATGATGGTAGTTAAGAAAATTTAGAGTATGTGAATGATCATTTA
This sequence comes from Amblyomma mixtum, assembly GCF_055824585.1. Lineage (NCBI taxonomy): Eukaryota > Metazoa > Arthropoda > Arachnida > Ixodida > Ixodidae > Amblyomma > Amblyomma mixtum. The sequence continues at coordinate 37,321,654 of NC_143015.1, forward strand.
ATTGTCACAATAAAAATGAAAAATGCGTTCATTTAGGCAACCACCATCTGCAACACGCTGTCGCATTTCACTCTTATGTGTCCTTCAATTTCCCGTATTTTTGCATTGTAATGATGAGCAAGGTGAACCTCAAAAGGATTTTCTTTTGCGACCACTGCGTAATTCATAGTCCAATTTATTCTCACAACTGTTTCATTGCTAAACAAAGCGCAGGTGCTATTTTTCAAGGGTAGTGCTACTGGTGTAGCATCCTAGGCCTACATTTTTACTGCTTTCAGGGTACCATTACCCGAACACTGCACTGTGAGCTTTGACAAGCGCTGCATTTCTAGCGAAATCTCAGTACATGGGAGGCCATGTATTTCGCCTGCATCTATTGTCGTTAGTTCCCAACCGACGACCTCGCACTCATCGGATGCAGAGCAACACAGCCGCTGAGCGTTCAGAGTAGGAGGCGATCAGAAAACAAAAACAGAAAAACGCTCAGGGAGCGTATGAGTGTCGAGCGTTAGCAGTTTCGAACGAATATTGCGTCATTAGCGATATTTATTTATTTTATTTATTTATTCATACTGTTAACCCTCTGCATGAGGGTCATTACAGGGAGGGACACATATACAGACACAAGTGCAATTCTCTTCGCTAAAAAAAGAAACACTCAAATGCACAGAATTACAGATTTGCACAGCAATCTTCCAGGAACGCGTTCACACCTGTCACAAATTTGTCTACATCTGTTTGGTCCACAACGTCACTCGGTAGTTGATTCCAAATAGGGGTGTGCGAATATTCGAAATTTTCGAATATAATTCGAATATTAGATTTTTGCTATTCGTATTCGATTCGAAATCTAAGTATTCGTGTTGTTTCGAGTATTCGATCGCATGCGAACATTCGTATTTAGCCGAATATTTTATTGCGAGCACCGGCGTACACACTGATCTTCACTAGTTGGCTGGATGCCGCATTCCCGCCCGCTTTCCGAGACGAGCGCGAGTGAAGCCACCGGAAGTTGGACGGCTTGTCCCGGAAGTCTGGTGTCTGCTGTGTATTTCAATGCAAAAAGTCGCGTCTTTCGCCCTTTCGTTCTCAGTTTTTTGCGTTGTTCTCGTGTAATGTCTGCTGTTATATGAAAGGAACAAGCAAGCTGAACGCGAGAAATGTGAGCATTGTGTGCAGAACCCTGTAATTTCAGAGAAACCGAAAAAAGCACGCATGCAGGTCTCACCCCGCAGCGGCAAAGGGGTACGTGCATTAAACACTATATTCTTGCCTGGTTCTTGCCTTCCGAGCGTGAAGGAGAAGTAGTGGAATGACGATGAGGCTAGGTCATCTTAATACCGAATTTTCGTGCAGCAAAGAAAAGGCACAGCGCGAGAGGAACGACTGACAAGAAAGACGAATGCTGCAGCGCGCGTGAGAAGCGCTGTTAGAAGTCAACTGCACCAAGCACCACGAATTAAAGCCAATTTAGGCTTAACTTGCTACAATACGGAACAGTACATGACACGCTTCGTCGAAAAAGCAGTACCGTACCTTTTGGAGGCGCTAACGTGGACCAAGCGAACACCTTCGACACCTCACCAGATAGTAACCTAGCCCTCGCTCTGGTTCGGTCTACACATAATTCGGTAAGATGGCCGCTGCAAAGTCAGATGCCTGGTGAATGTTTCCACCTATTCTTTCTCATATTTATCCCCCATTGATAGCATAACTTGGGCTTGAGCGTGGGAACAAGCATCACAGTACAGAGCAGAGTTGGCAAAGCTAGGCAAACGAGACGACACCTAGCCGAGTAGACGAGGCTCCAAACTTGCTGTGTGTAGCGACGTCCTGTCGTCTGCTAGTGTCGTCCCATTGCGATGCAATGGACCCTTATTTTTGAAACGTCTTTCCCGAAGGCTGCGCTGGTCTCCTCGCTCAGTTGACGGCGCAACAGGTAGGCATTGTTATGTAAAAAGACGAGAACAACGAAAAGACGAAATGCTAAGTGGGAAAACAAAACTGGAACTGAAAAACCGTGCTGAGCTCCGATTTCATGCACTGCCAAAGGCTGACTTCCGGGACAAGACCACTTACTTCCGGTGGCTTCACTTTCGGGCGCCCGATGCGGCATCCAGCTCCCCTAGTGGATATCAGTGGGCGTACATTTCGGTGCGCAAGTCCAATCGACATAGACATAACAACATGGCGATATCCAGAGCCATGCTATAGTGCCTAGAATATACTGGTATATTCTAGGCACTATAGCCATGCGTAATGTTGGGACATGCCGTAGCTGACTGTGCTTGTGAGCTTCTTTGTGGCTATACCTGCGAAGCTGGTATAGTCAAAGCTGTGAACGAAGTGTCTCGCAATATCTGCCACTTCAGTGCCTAGTGAGAGGGAATTACCTGTCTCTGGAGAAGTCGTTTCAGCAAGAAGGGAACTACTCCTGCTTGACCATGTGGAGCAGCTGTTTTTCCTTCACAACGACCTTTAATGTTCATCCCAGCAACGCACTTTTGCGCTGATGGCATGCTAGATTCTATCAGTGCTGTGTACTAGCCATTTTCTCTGAAAATTCCACTCTTCTAAGAATAATGTTCTAGACCTAGATACTTTCTGTGCAGCCACACACACACCTTTTGTGTTCATTTACTTATTGATAGTTGAGCTGTGATGTTCTTGGGTGCTCAAATAAATGTTTTGAAGTGGTTAAATGCGTCTTTCCTTCACTATTCGATATTCGATTCGATATTCGGAACTAAGTATTCGTATTCGATTCGTATTCGAAAAATTTGATATTCGCACACCCCTAATTCCAAATTTCTACAGCATCGGGAAAAAAGGAGTAGCGATAGACATCAGTACGTGTAATAATAGGCTGTAATACCTTACTGTGATTTTTCCGAGGGCAACGCTTCAGGGGAGGTGTAACATAGTGATGTTTATTAACTTTGACTTTATCATTCATTATCAGAAAAAAAAGTTTCAATTTCTGCTTTGTTCTTCTTACTTCAAGTGATTCTAACTGACACTCTTTTAGCATTGCTGTGACTGAATCAGTGCGGCGGTATTTAGAGCATATAAAACGTGCTGACATCCTTTGCAATCTTTCCAGTTTCCGTTTTAAACCCTTTTGATGAGGACTCCACACTGCACTTGCGTACTCTATGATTGGCCGCACGAATGTCTTGTACGCAATCAATTTAATTTCTCTAGTCGCATTCGGCAACTTCCTCCTCAGGAAACAGAGCTTCTGGTAGGCTTTTAAATAGACATTTTCAATATGGGTGCGCCAGTCAAGATTATTTGTTAATGTCACTCCCAAGTACTTGAGACACTTTACTTGAACTAAGGAATTTTCACCGATATTGTATCGAAACATCATAACATTCTGCGTCCTTGTTACTTGCATGTAATTAGATTTTTGGTAGTTTATTTCCATACCCCATTTCAGGCACCACGAGTTTAACGACTGAAGACACCTGTTTATGTTCATCTGATCTGCCGGGGAAGCCACAGGAGAGTAAATTAAGCAATCATCGGCAAAAAGTTTCATTCTGACAGGCGATTCGACGATAGCAGAAATATCATTTATATACAATAAAAACAAAAGCGGACCTAAAACGGAGCCCTGTGGCACCCCCGACAGAACTTCACGCCTATTCGATACTGCACTTTCTATTTTGACGACTTGACAGCGGTTACTTAGATAGGCCTGAATCCATAGTACTATATTTTCAGCGATTCCTAATCTGCGTAGTTTAAAAAGAAGCTTATGATGCGGAACTTTATCGAAAGCCTTCGAGAAGTCTACACAGACCACATCTACCTGCTGACGTTCATCTATAGCCTTGCAAAAGTCGTTCACTGTTTCAATTAACTGCGTCACTGTCGAAAGGCCGGTCCGAAAACCATGCTGAAATGGACACAATAGGTCATTTATTTCCAAAAAATGAAGGATGTGTTTAGCTATTATGTGTTCAAAAACCTTGCAACATACGGAAGTGAGTGAAACTGGCCTGTAGTTTTTTAGAAGTCGATTACCGCCTTTAAATACCGGAACTACTATTGCGCTGCGCCAGTCACGAGGTAAAGAATGATCCCGCAATGACTTTTCAAATAAAATTTGCAAATAATATGATAACCACTCAGCATACCGTTTAAGGAATTCCGTCGGTATTTCATCGGGACCGCTCGATTTCTTCGGGTCCAGAGACAGCAGCTGCTGACAGATGCCCTCCCTATTGATGCGAATCTCGTGCATTGAGTATGGCATATATTCGCTATATGCGGTAGAATTTTTTCGCTATAGCCAGATATGTACTTTTTGAAGCCAACGTGTACAAAGCTAGAAGACAAATCGCTTGACACCACTTGGAATGTCCTACGTCAATTAGTTTGGCCGTAATGGAAGGAACGAGCTGTATACGCTGTCGCGTATAAAATCTCGTTCGGTAAAAGATGGTGCCATCTGTGCAGGTCTAGAAGCGCGCTGATTTCTCCCGCTAATACTATTTGCGTCCGCCGACGCTACGCAGGGCCCAGTACCCGGCTAACAGGCAGTCTTCGGAGGCTACGTGGAGGCCGTCGCCCGACTACGACCACATGGTCGGGCGGCCATCCATTGACGCCGGGCCTCCGCCGGACAAAAGTCCTTCAAGTCCTTCAAAGTCCGCAGCTGCCCCCAACGCCGGGGGTCAACAGAAACCGGCTCCTGGGCCAACTGCTCCGTAGCCTGGCTATACAGCCTGGCCCTCGCTCCGCTAACACTGGCGAAGCATACTTGTGGGCTTCGCTGGCACCATCCAGCATTTTAAAAGGAAGCACAGTTTTCGAAGCCAACAAAGAGGCTGAGATATTCAACGCGAGAATAATGATCGCGCAGAAAATTAAAAAATCGTCTCTGAAGGACCAGAGCTCGAAACGTGTCCGTGTATGTACAAATAAAAGAAGAGCAGAAGAAAACATGCTTTGTGACCACGAGCCCAAGCAACAGTTCCCCAGCATAACCGGATGCTTTTAAGCCGAAATCTCTTTAGACCGACTTCTCGAAAGGATTTTAGAAATTTGCGCACTTGAACGGGGAAATGCAGCATGTCAAGGAATTCCAGGATAAAAGGATGAGTGATATTGTCGTACGCCTCTTCAACGTCCGTGGCGAACACGGTACGTACGATCCAGAAATAAGGTTCCCATCAATTTTAGAAATACACAACTTTGTTTATTCTCATAGAAATTTGCATCATTGGAATGAATAAACTTTATATTCTACGTATTCGCCATCTTTTCCTACGTCTTTTTTTAGAAGGTGCTCCAATTTCTGTATCCCAGTGTCGTAAACCTCCGCCGCCAACCAGTTGAGGAAGCGTTTGACCCCTTCCATCGCCGCCCCGGAAGCGTTGGCCACTCAAATGTTCCTTTAACTTGGGGAACAAGTGACAACCGCTACGCGCGAAGTCTGGACTGTACGGTGTGGGGGGCATGACAGTCCACCCAAAGTTTGCCAAAAGTTCCTGGGTTCGACGGGAGACGTGAGTTCGGGCGTTGTCGTGAAGCAGCATTACACCGGCTGCCATTCGTCCTCGCCTCGGTTCTGGATAGCTCACCTAAGTTTTCTTAGTGTTGCACAATAACTGAGTTGGTTGTTGTCCCACGTTCCATGAAATCGATCAGCAGTATCCCCTTACAGTCCCCCCCCCCCCCAAAAAAAAAAAAAAAACTCTCCAAGAAGGAGTTTGAACTTCTTTGAGACTGGTGACCCTGGGTGACGCCACTGTTTGGATTTTTGTTTCCTTTCGGGAGTTAAATGAAACACCCACGTTTCACCTCCCGTAAGAATGGAGTCAAACAATCCTTTCTTGTCTTCTTGGCACTTTTGAAGAAACTGATGACCACAGTCAAGGCGTTTCTCCTTGTGGTCTGATGTCAATGGCCCGATACCCATCGAGCAGAGCACTTATGCTTCCCCAATTTTTAAGTCAAAGCTCTTTCCACTAACCATAAGAACTCCCAGGAATCTGAGCAACAAGTTCACGGACGGTGATCCTCCTGTTTTGAAAAAAATTCGCGTTGGACCAACTCAACAACCCCCTCCGAAACTAGCGGTGTTCCACTCCATTCTTCATCGTGGTCTTCCTTCCGACCGGCACTAAACTCCCTGCAGCACTTTTGGACGTGTTGAGCGTACATGCACTTCGACCACCTGGGGTTCTTTAACGTGCACTGACATCGCAGAGCACACGGGCCTCTAGAATTTCTCCTCCAAAGAAATTCTAGCCGCCGCGGCCGGGATCGAACCCGCGTCTTTCGGGTCAGCAGCGGAGCACCATAACCACTGAGCCACCGCGGCGGCATATCCGGAGCCCTTCACTACGGCGTCTCTCATAGCCTGAGTCGCTTTGGGACGTTAAACCCCATAAACCAAACCAAACCAAACCGTACATGCACTTGTCGCCATACATCGCTGTCAACTTACGATGAATACCCACGAGTGGAGTCTCCTTGGTGTGAAAAAATCGAATTACGGAACGAATCTCGCACTTGGCAGAATAAACAATGGGAACCTCCATTTCGGACGGCTGTTGAGCCAAGAATGAGCGGCGCAGCGAAGCGCGGCCTGGGGGAATCCAGAGTGGGGAGACAGCCGCGCGCAGCAGTGTTACCGGATTTCGCCTCGCACCATCCCGTGTGGGTGGAGTTTATAGCCAAGCCAAGACAGCTAATCCATGTATTGCACCTATGGGCATACGAAGGCCAATTTGGGCGTGGTGGTAGAAACCGTATTGGTCAAGCCACGACGACAGTCGTGCAGCAAGCATTTTTTGGTAAGCTTGCACAAAGTGGGCGTAAGTGATATGGGCCGGAAATTACCAAGCTCTCTCAGCGGCTCCCGAGACTTTGGGATGGGGATCTCAATAGCCGATTTCTAGGATTCTGGTTTACTAGTTAGTTATATTCGGTTTTATAGCGCTAAAGAAACAAAAGCTATGATGCACCAATCACAGATTTCTGGTACGACACCTTCTATCCATACCTTGTTAATGGTGGCGAGGAGTTGAGGGAGTACAGCAGAACTCAAGCTCTTGTACACGTCGTACGGAGTGGAGTCCGGACCAGATGCAGTTTTCCTACGGGCCTCTTCGAGACTTTCTTTCAGACTCAAGTTTGTGGGGACGAGCACGACTCGTGCCTTTTGGATTGCTTTCCCGCGATGCACCCTCTCTAGTTAGTCACCTTAACTACCAAGGAAGGGCGCCGGCGTCGCAGCGACACGAGCGCCACGAACGACGTGATGGCAGCTCGCGCGCGTGGGAGAGCAGACTCCATCTTCGGCTGGGTACTCGTCGCGTCCGGATGTTTCGATGCGGCATTCCGCTCTCAGCCAGTGAGGCGAGACCTAGTGGGAACGTTCTCCTGCATCTCGTCCCGTCTGCTCGTAGAGTATCTGCCCTACCGTAGCGTGGGCGAACATTCCCTTGTGGCTGTTCTGATGAGTCGGACGGCCTCGATTCCTTTGCGTATTTTGTTCCTTGCTGACGTTATTGTGGTCATAGCAATATATACATGTTTGTGTCAGCCAGAGTGTCGTTCCTTTGTTTCCTTCACAGCCAGGCCCGCTGTGGCCGTCGCGCAATGACGGGGTGAGGTCCGGCGGCCTTGAAATGGTTAAGCGAGGAGCCATGGTTAAGCGAGGAGAACGTATTTATCCCCCCTATTACAAAACCCAAGAGTTCAACGAATGTTCATGATTCTTTCAAGCTGCTTGTTGTCCAGAATGCGTAACTTGACAGGCCTGAAAGATTTTTCTTCCTTGAAACTGCGGACACTAATTCAGACTCTGTTGCAATACACAGATATTTTCGCCGTGAGGTTCCTGCGCTTGCTGGCTATGCGGCGTGTTCGCCCTCTTGCTGCTGATATAAAGCAAAATTTTATTTGTACAAAATAATTGACAGCTCATCGACACATCAATCTTGCATCACCCAGAAAGTGACGACGCTACAAAACTCGCGATCAATCGGAACGGCGGGATGTCACCAAAGGCGGCAAATTATCAAATATTAGGCAGCAATATATAACCCCTGCACCACCAACTACAAAGGAATAAAATGGTTATGTAGGAGGGGTTGTGGCTGAGCAGAACTGAGGTCGCTTTGCAACGTTCAGCAAAGGTGCAGGCCAAGCGTTCGGGCTGCGAGCGAGCGTCACACCTCAGGATCGTCGTCGTCTTTCACTACCGCAGTTCACCACAGTGAGCGAGCGCGGCTCCTACACTACAATTACCCTCCGGCGAAAAAGGAGGCATCCTGCCGACTTAGGGCGCACACACGGTAGGCGGATCGTAGTACGGCTTGAGACGGTCAACGTGCACTGTTTCACGGCCACGACGGCGCGCATCTTGGGGCGGCGAAAGCGGTTCAATAATGTAGTTGACGGCAGAGGTCTGGCAGATGACACGGTACGGGCCGTGGTACTTTGAAATGAGTTTTGTGGAGAGACCGGGACTGGTTGAGGGAACCCAAAGCCACACGAGCGAGTCTGGGGTATAGGACGGAAGCGGACTGGTAGGGGCGCGAAGGTGCTTCTGGCGATTCTGATCTTGCGTTGTAAAAGAGCGGGCAAGCTGGCGGCATTCTTCAGCATAGGTCGCTGCTTGAGAAAGACTAAGAGACTCGGACACATCAGGGCGATACGGAAGCACGGTATCCACGGTACAGGTAGGCTCGCGGCCGTAAAGAAGAAAGAAGGGAGAGAAGCCAGTTGTGCTCTGTGTAGCAGTATTGCAAGCATATGTCACGAATGGGAGAATGCGGTCCCAATTGGAGTGGTCAGAGGCAATATACATGGCGATCATGTCGCTCAATGTGCGATTGAAACGTTCAGTAATGCCATTTGTTTGAGGGTGGTAGGCCGTTGTAGAGCGGTGAACAAAGCGGCATTGGCGAAGCAGGGCTTCGACTGTGTCTGAGAGGAAAACACGGCCGCGGTCACTCAGAAGTTCCTTAGGGGAACCATGGCGTAGAACGAGGTGATGCAAGATGAAAGACGCAACGTCGTCTGCAGACGCGGATGGTAAAGATGAGGTTTCGACGTAACGGGTAAGGTGATCGACTGCCACTATGACCCAGCGGTGTCCAGCCGGAGTTATGGGAAGGGGCCCGTAGAGATCGATTCCAACGCGGTCGAATGGGCGCATGGGGCAAGGCAAGGGCTGCATCGGAGCAATGGAACGGCGAGAAGGGGTTTTGTGGCGTTGGCATCCCGGGCAGGAGCGAACGTACCGTCGGATAAAACGGTGCATTCCCCGCTAGTAGAAGCGGAGTCGAAGGCGCGTGTAGGTCTTCACCACACCGGCGTGAGCACACTGGGGGTCGGCGTGGAAAGAGGCGCATATGTCGGAACGCAGGTGGCGAGGAATGACAAGGATCCATTTGCGACCGTCGAGAAGGTAGTTGCGGCGGTAGAGGAGGAGTGAGCCAGCGCGGCTGCTACACTACAATTAGAATAAAATTGTAATATATTTAGAATATAGTTACAAAATGATTTAAATAAATTTTGAATAGAATCAGAACTCACCTGCAATATTTTCGTGTTACTCGCCCGTATTTATAACGAAATTTTTACTCAAGTGTAGTTTTTAGCAAGCTTGAAAAAACCCCCAGGACTGAAAAGTTTTAGTTAAACGAACGGTGAGCCACTGGAGCTTTCAGGTAAACGAAAATCTGCAAGAGCGTAAGTATTGCTTGCGGGTCAGAATGCACCATTCGCTAAAGCTGCAACAATGTTTGCCGTGAAACTATGGACAGCCTGATTCCGGAACAGCACAGCTTGCAAACTGTCCCAGCGCGTTATTTTTGCTTGGAAAACTTCTTTATGTTTTTATGCTTACGCAGCCATAACAATAGTGTTATCTAGCGCACTTGCCTCAATACCGTAGCCGCAGCGATATAGATGTCGCGTTTCATGCACCTGTCCGATGGCTTTCATCTTTGGAACAGCAGAGTGCTTCATGTTTTGAATGTGGGATTGAGTAGCACAGCTCAGCCGCCAATCACTGCTTTTTATCTGAGGTGAAAGCGACAGTATAATGCCTAGCATTTGTAGCATTGGAAAATAATTTGTTTTACGAAATATTATGAAGCCTGCTGTTTACTTTCTTTCAGAAAAATAGAAAAGCTGCCGCCTGAACATTTCAGTTAACCGGAGATTCCCTTTAGGAAAGGTTTCCTAAAGGCCCCCTGGAGTTCCTTTATGTGGTATTTTTGCCACCATGGAAGTCGTGCTTCGCTGGCCAAAAATGGCCCTTTACATAGGTGGAGTGCTTAGTCCGGGACTCCGCAGGACGAGGCCGCTCATCGGCTTTACTCAGGCCCTTAGCAGGGACCGGGAAAAGCCGATGGCGTTCGCAATAGTCGTCTAGAATTTCCCTGAACCGCAGAAGCGACTGCACAATCACTGAGCCGGAAGAGCCTGGATGAGGTGCCCGGTAGGTAAGCGCTCGGGCAGCCGCGTCCGCAGCCTCATTAGCTCTAACGCCCTGATGGCCCGGAGTCCAAACTATGCGTTTGGGCGAAGGGTCCGATTCCCTCTCTCTGCGTTTTAATATGCAGTAGGCTAAAGGTGAAACCTCATCAGCCAGGTAGTGATGACAGGCTCGACGCGAATCTGTCGCGATTACCTTCGAATTCGAGTCGAGGCGGCAAGTGCAATGGCTGCTTCCTCGGCCTGCGCTGAATTTCGAGCTCTAAAGGAGAGGCCGTTAACGCATTGGTCCTGGTGAACTACTGCGGCAGTGTAGAATAGATTGGGGCGGCGGCCCTGCCACGCCAAGGTAGTATACATCCTGTCTGGATCGGTGTTGGTGTTCGAGGGCCTGAGTGCGCGCCTCTCGCCTTCCTTCGTGTGTACCCGTGTCCATGTTGCGCGGGAGTGGAGGGACCCTGAGCTTATGATGCCATAGCTCCAGAATCCGACACGTCTCCCCTGGAATGCACTCGTGTTGGATGTGCAAGCGGTCTAGCAGGCAGCGCCCGGATGCCGTCTGCGAGAGTCGCGTATATTGGTTCACGAGGTGGGCCTCCCGTAACTGCTGGTAGGAGTTGATTCACCCGCAACGCCGACAACTTAGCATTGGACGTGGCCGCTGGGAGGCCTAGTGCTCGCTTTGTGGCCTTTCTAACGATGGCTTCGATTCTGTTTTCTTCTTGTTTCGTAGTGCGAAGATAGGGAACGGAGTAGAGGATCCTGCTGGTGACGAAGGCATGGGCGAGCCGAAGCGCGTCCCTGCCTCACAACCCGCCGCGCTTGTTAGGAACGCGATGAATCATGCGTACGGCCTGTCCGTCTACGCGCTTGATTTTGTCAATAGTGGATTCCGGGCTGAGCCTATTACAGATGAACAGGCCTGGTATGCGGAGCTCCTCGACCTCTCTGATAGGACCTCCCGTAAGAGAGATTTCTTGTGACGCATGGCAGTGGGTCGTATTATGTAGCGGTGTAACTGGAGGAGGACGTCCTGCGCAGACGTATGCAGTCGGAACCTTAACATAGTGTCTGCAAAGAGGCCCTTGGTCTCTATGTGTGGAGAGAGGCGATCCCTAACCATCGTCTCCATATGATTGCCCACACAAGAGGTTAGTGAGATGGGCCTCAGGTTGTCGGTATCCACTGTCTTGCCTGGCTTAGGGATGAAAGTGACCAAGGAGGCCTTCCATTCGGCAGGAAGTGGACGCCCGTCCCAAATTTGTTTAATGTACACTAGCGGGTGGAGGTAGGTCGAATCGGGGTCGCCAACGGATTGACTGTTATGCGATCCCGACCCGCAGCCGTACCTCGCCGCATTTTAGCTAAAGCCGCCTAAGGTCGCATAACATAAAAGAGGAATCAATGTCGGGATTCGGCTTTCCCTCGTACTCATACTCGGGCCCAACTGTATCCTCTATGCGGCAGAGATATCTGTCGCACAGGGTGTCCGCGAGTTGAGCCGTCGTACCTCGGTACTCGTGCAAAGCCCGCCGGAGCTGTCTTTACGTCTCCCCTCTCGTTTTAGCGGGGTCGATGAGACTGCGAAAGAAGCGCCATGTTCCTCTCGAGCTCATCTGACGCGCTGCCGAATTACACTTCTCGATCCAGTTTGCATCGGTGAGCTGGGCAGCATACGGCGCAGCCTGCTCCGTGAGGACGACAATGCGAGCCTTAAGTTTGCGATTCAGCTTTTGCTTCTTCCACCGTTTGGTAAGACTCCGGCGAGCCTCCCACAAGTGCACGAGGTAATTTTCTACTGCAGGAATCTCTTCGGTGGTCTGAAGTGTCGTGACGTGTTGTCTTTGTATTGTGTCTAATTGCTTTGCCCACTCCGCACAACCGCCGGAAAAGAGCACGGGAGGTATCTCTTGCGTTCGAAACTTATGCCAATCGGTCAATTTAGCGTGGCCCCACTTTTTGCGAGCCGCCTTCGCCAGAAGAGCAACCCGGAGAAGGCAGTGATCGCTACTAAGTGTCTCTCCCGGGTTCTCCCCGGTAGCGTCTCTGGTGTTCGTAACGAGTCAGGTCAGGGCATGTGTCTCGCGTAACCGAGTTGCCGACACGTATGGGCCAACACGGATCCATGAGGAGTGTAAGACGAAGTGTGGAGATGAGCTCTGCCAGCTTGCGTCCTCTGGCCTTCTCAAAGCGGTAGCCCCAGTGTAGGCTGGGAGCATAGAAGTCCCCAACGATCAGTAGAGGTTCCTTGTCAGCCGATTTTAGCGTGCGGTAGAAGATTTCGTTGAAGGTCACGTGCGGCTTATGCGGGGGGCAGTAAATGTTAATGACATGTATTAACGGGTCACGGCGCTTAAGCGGCAAGGCCTTGACCATACTGTATACCTGTTCAGTCTCCAGTTCGATGTCTACTGGGACTGCGGTGTACGCCTTGTTCACCAGGTTGCACGTTGTAGGACCCCCTTGAAACGAGCTATACCCTGTGAATTTAGCATCCGCGCCGGGTTACTGAAGAGCTAGGAGCGCCGGTGCGGTACCGAGAGACTGCAGGTAGAGCTGAAGGTGCGACCATTTCTTCCAGCTCAGTAGACCCCCGCAGTTCCCCTGGATGATCTCGAATTGCTCCGAATTGTTGGCTTTCCGCTGGGGTAAGCTAGCCATCGTGGTGTGATTCTCTAATTTTGGGCGGCAGGTCCCACCCCCGAAGGTGATGGGGCCTCAGGCAGAGGCACCAGCACGTCCGGAGAAAGAGCGGCCCGAATGTTTTCTAGCGAGCCTGTGGCCTGGCGAAGGACCACCTTCCGCCTCCGGAGGTCTGGTCGCGAAGACCGCGAGCGGGAGCGGCTGTGTCTGAGTTCAGCTCCCCATTTGGTCCTCAACGTCTTAGCTGTCTCAGCAACCTGTGCCCCTATGGCGGGCAAGATTTTTGCCAATTCGGCCTGGAGGAACTGCTGAATGGAGCCCGGACAACTTCCATGAATTTACCTAGCAGAGCATCAATTTCGCTCTCCAGGTTGTACAAGCGGCTCTCCACCATTGGCAGCCTACCAACCGCTGTGCTGGCCGACTGCTGCGACACGCTAGTCAGCCCGGATGCGACCGACGCAGTCTCATCTCGCTAGTTAGTTCTATAGGCTTGGAAGGACCAGCTTGAGGTTCTTTACGTCCCTCTGACTCAGCCTCCAGCTCCTGAATTTTTCGCGCTAAGAATTCTGTTTCGCGCCTATTCAACATTTTGCCTCTGTAGGGCGCCTTCCGTTGGAGAGAACGAGAGAGAGTGAGGCCTGGAGACAGCCCTAGCCCAATTGCTCACCTTGGTTTGGGCGGTCGCTAGAGGCGGGAAATCCCCAGCGCTGAAGTTCGGCAACCTCACCTGTGTCCCGGACTTCACAGCCGTCTTGACATGCCCGGACTTGCCCGGCACAGAAGTGGACTTGCTGTCCTTGGCATTGGTGAGCGGAGCTTGCTTCTGAGCCGACTTCCGCTTGGTTTCAGTCCGTGATGCTCCCGGCTTGATCGGTTTCCGTTACTTGCCGACGCAGCCGGCAGCACCGGTGAAGTGGGCACCCGCGCACAGCAGACATCGGGGGGTGCATTCATGTTGTGCTATGCCCTCGGGTGTGGTTGTCACCTGAGAGCCGCAGAGGCCGCAGCGTCCCGACTGCGGCCGCGGGGGGCAGATGTCAGCCCGGTGCCCCACCGTGCCGCATCGATGACAGGCGGGGATCGTCTTCTTGTACAGTCTCACAGGGATGCCCTGGTCGCTGCAGAAGATTTGGCAGGGTACCTTCTTCCCTTGAAAGGTGACCACTACGATGGCGGTGCCGCCCAGCTTGCGCACGGAAAGGATTTCCCCGTGTCTCCACTCCAGCTTCTGCTTGAGGGAGGCCGACGTTTCGCTGGGGTTAACGTTGATCACTCCCTTAAAGAGCTCGCCAGAAGCCTTGGCGTGCCCGCGAAACAGAAGCTGGCGGTCGCCGACCGTCAGCGTGACATCGCCGAGGAGCTTCTCAGTGGCTGACACAGAGTTCAGCGCACACACTAGCACATTTTGGTCCCACACGGGCCATACAGGGAGTTGCACATCTCCACAGTCCCGTATGATGTAGCGCTCGGCGACTCCGGCTTGACTTGGAGCGAAGGTGGCCTTCAGATCCAGTGTGTTGCGTGGCTTGAGCACAACGATGAGTTCGTCGCGTCCAATCCGCGGCGTCTGCTGTGGCCGCCACTGGGGTTTGCGTGTTGCGCCCTTCAAGGCCGCGCCACCGGCACTCCCTTGCGGAGCGTGCGTGGACCGAACCGCCGTCTGGTGCTGGGCGGCGGCGCCAGTTACCTTGGGAACGTCCGTCTTCTGCCGGCGTCTCCAGATTTTTACCATATCTTCCAAGTGTTCATCTTCCGATGTTGTAAGGTCCTCGGGTTGAGCGGTTTCCATGCGTACGACTTGCATGGACAGCCGATCATAGCCGGCAACCGTATTGGGAGCCGCAATCGCCGGGGAATCCCCAGCCGGGGCTGGCGAACGCCTCGCCGCCGTTAGGCTCAGCGCCGTGGTGGTGGGCGAAATCTTCAAAGTCTCAGAATTTCGTCAGAAATGGCCCACCTTGATAAAAGTGGTGCCAACTTGTGCCGCTGATCTTCGCGAAGACGATGGTGCCAAGATTCGTGGGGTCCGAGTTGATAGACCGCAATAAGGAGCGATCAAAAGCGCAGCCGAAGTGCGCACTTCTCCCTACGCGTGCCCTCAGTGTCCTTCGCGGTGGTGTCAAACGATTTCTCTTTGCATGTAGCGTACTGTTCTTGTCAAGTTGGAGGCTAGCCTATGACAGGGGCTCGAACCGAAAACACAATCACCTTCAACTGTATGCCTTATCACAATTTACTTCTGCTTTTAAGACGCCGTTGAGGTATCCACCGAGATGAGAGACAGCTTCAACGCCGTTTCCTTTCTTCAAAAACCAATTTTCGTGTTAAAATTCTGACGCAACCATTCCTGCTACACCACTGCGAGCGGTGTCATACGGTTTCTCGTTCCTGATAGCATACGCTTCTCAGTCAGGTAGTAGTGGTGGTGGTGAAAACTTTATTTACCGTAGAACAGAAAGAAAAGAGAATTATGATGCCGCCGCTGGGACCTTCACGCTGGTGGTCGTGGCCTCCATATCATACATGGCGGCGATTTCCGTTGCCCAAGTCGTAAGCCGCAGTTGAACATACGGCTCCCGGCTGGGCAAAGCAGCCTCCTACGACTGCAGACTGTTTAGGTTCCAGGAGGCGGGGCGAGAAAGCGCCGGACATAAATAATGTCAGCATAGTCTGCTCGGGGATGGCTCCGGAGCGTGCATTCGGGTGAGAAGGCACCGGGGTCAGTTAGGGCAAAGTGGGCAGGAGAGAGGAAAGTGTGGGCCTGTAAATGACGCCACGTGCTTTGCTGGAGCTTAGATATGTACTTTTGAGGGAGAGAGAGGGATAGGCGGCAGTTGCGGTGCTGGTGATGTGATGGAAGATTAGAGGGGAATCACGCGTGTCCATCCCAGACTGAAGGGGGCCAGCTAGGTCTGCCATCACGCGAGCAATGGAATTTGCTGCCTCATTTACAGGGTTCCCCGCGTGAGCCGGAACCCAGAGGTGTTGGATAGGACAGGAAGGGAGGGGAGGAGTGCTCGAGGATGCTCAGCGCAGAGGAAGAGATTCGACTTTTTGCAAAATTGCTCACTACGGTCTTGGAACCGCTTAATATGAAACAGGCCGGGATGCCGGCAATGGCGAGGGCAATGGCTGCTTCCTCTGCGACAATGGAGGTGATAGCAGGGAAAGTGGCGACGGAGCGGGGGGAAACTGTATGGAGACGGTGGCCAGGGCACAAGCAGGCTAGGAATAATATGACGCCGCATCAACATACACATCGGACTGTGTGCCGTACTAGCAGCAGAGGGTGGAGGCGCGAGCAGATCGTCGGGCGCCGTGATTCTCAGAGTGCATATTGCTGGGAAGGGGTTTGAGAGTAAGCATGCAGAAGATGGAGGAGAGTGAGGGGTGGGTGACAAAGGAAGTAGACGCAGGGGTCAAGCGGTTGGGAAAAGAGAACGGCTGTGCCAGGGGGGTACGAGAGAGGCGGTCGAGCTGTGCCATGCGATGGATCGCCACAAGTTCTGAAAGAGTATTGTGAACACACATCGACAGCAGACGAGAAGTGGGGTTGGAGGTGAGGAGTGCGAGAGCCGACTTGTAGGCTTGGCGGATGAGGCAGTTCACCTTTGCTTCCTCTGCACGAGAGAGAAAGAGATAGGGAGGGAGTAGATAAGGCGGCTCGCGCATGCCGTTATGCCGGTTAGCGACACGGCGGATAAGTCGGACGGTCTGGTGGACGGCGGTATAGACCAAATTTTTTTACCCTCGCACGCAGGCTGCGGACGCGCGCCTACTCTCGACGCCAGTCGCCATCTGTCGGCGCGCGCGGCCCGAGGGACTGCGGGTCGCGCCGGCGCCGCGCATAGAACGCATGTTTACGTGTTCGCTTCTGCCGTTTTGTGCTCCATCAGCTAACGTATGAGGGTGTGTGCTGTGCGTCACTACTCACATTTGCCCTCTTCCAGACAGTGCTGCGGTTATCTTGTGCGCAGTTACTCGTTAACGTGACATCCGAGTGTAGTCGACCAAGTAGTGTACGGACTGGAAACCGGCACTTCTAAGCAGATTTCTGCGCTGTCGTGTCGTTTGTCGTCGCCTTTTACGTGCGATATCATCTATGATAATTTTATGCATCAGAATGTAGATCTATTGATTTGACTCAGTGGAGTAGTAACTGGATAGGCGAGCTGCAGACTGAAGGTTGTCCCGACGGAGCGCGTGTTTTCGATCACCATGTACGTGTTCGGCACCCTTGCGCTGAGCTTGCTCTTGTTCCCATTAAACACATTTCATGCAGAGGATTGTAAGCACGACCGCTACCGATTTCAGCTGCTTTTTCCGCACGCATGTTAGAGGTATCTGGGGAAAGATTTATCTATAGTATCTTTCTGCTGTTGGTATCTACCTTAGCTTGGTTTGGTTTATTAAGGTTTTACGTCCCAAAGCGACTCAGGCTATAAGGGACGCCGTAGTGAAGGGCTCCGGAAATTTCGACCACCTGGGGTTCTTTAACGTGCACTGACATCGCACAGTACACGGGCCTCTAGAATTTCGCCTCCTTCGAAATTCGGCCGCCGCGGCCGGGATCGAACCCGCGTCATTTGGGCCAGAGCAGAGAGCCGTAACCACTGAGCCACCGCAGCGGTGCGGTATCTACATTATTCATAGGAAAATATGCGCGATTTCATTACATTTTCCACACTTAGCCAAACGCCTACGCAACGCTCTCACACGCGGCGAGAGCTCCTGAATAAAATAACGCGACTTCGGACCTCAGAATTAGTGAAAGCTGGATTAGCTGCTCATATCTATTCAAGCTTTTATAAATTAAGCGGAAGTACGTTTTTATGCACCAGGTTGCATAAACCATGACAAAATTTGTTTTCTGTTGGCGCTGCGACTCAGTTGAGCTCACAGCGGTAATTTGTTGATAAACTGGCGCGGCGACAAGAAAGCCGTTTGTGGAAGGGGGGGGGGGGCTTTATGGCCGGCAGGGAGGAATAAGAGTGCATGGGAATTGGAACTGCATACTAGCCGCACACCTAATTCTTGATATTGAATAAAAAGTTTCTTTGCGGTGGAGCACCAAGACGGAATTCGATTAAGCACGAGCGCGTTCTAAGCGCCGGCACAATTAACTTGAATGTCAAACTAAATGTCATTAAAACGCGTCAATTTTATCGCTTTGATAACGTAAATACTTCCTGCAACACAGCCACGCAGCGGAAATATGCTCGACAATGTTTTTTTAGCGCCCGAAGCGCGGCTATATGCAGGCGCGGCCGCGGAACTGCCGCAGCCCCGCAGTCCCCAACGAAACGCCCGCACCGCGGCGCGCCAGTCGGTGCAAAATGGCCGCGCCCAGGAGAGGCTCAAAAATCTGGTCTATAAGGCTGGAAATTAGGGTAGTGTGTTTTCCGTTGATTTGGAGAAGGAGACAGAGAATACGGTGACAGGAGACAGAAGGGACGAGATTCGCGTCAATAGTGACGCTAAGGGTGGGGGACGAGGTAGGACAGGCGCGCTAACTAGTTAGATCGCGGTCGGGATGGCCACAAAGTGAAGCAAGTGCTGCTTAAGGCTACCCCCTTTTTCCGCGTGCCCCAATAACAGAATCCAACAAATCTGTGTACGTCAAGTTTTCACTCTTAGAATGCAGCTTGCTGTGTCTGCAATGCTGACACCACCGCACAAACATCAAAGAATGTGAATTAAACAGCAAACATCACGTTTTCATAAGCCATATTGGTACAATGATTTTTCTTTAACATGTGCTATGTGCTCAGAAACATGTGCTCAGAAACGTACTCTGTACTTGTGGTTGTCCGTGAACAAAAAGGCTTAGTAGTGTTTATATGTACTGCAACGAAAGCGAAGCACTGTAGCTGCTATCACTTTTCCTAGGCTATCAGACTGCTTTCTTGTACGCACAGAAAAATGGTAGTTTAGTGCCATAGCGCGCCGGTTGATCTCTCTCGTTCACACCGTTATGTATGTTCCCTTTACTTGCTAACTAGCAGCACAAGAAAAGAAAGGGACAAGCGATAAAATACTGCAAGTCCACCAAGGCTAACCTGCTGTGTTAGGGGCAATGCTTTTCGGGAAATATATGTCGCGGGGCAAAAAAATTATGCAAAAAATCTAGACTGCAAATTAGAAACTCATTTTGTAAAAGCTCTCTGACACGTCCTTAAGATCGGTATGACGCTTGCTGTCAAATTGGATGTTGGCGAATTCTACATGTGCACTTCTCATAGTCTTGAAAACAGAAATGTGTTCTTGAGAAAGCTGATTTAAGCCGCATTTCCATCCTAGAAAATATCAGCTACGGACTCTACTAGTCACCCTTCTGCACATCAGGCTGGCGACATTTCTTAGAAAACGTTGTTCTGTATTTTTATTTTCTTTTTCAGAGACCCAAAGGGGGTCGAATTTCAAAGTGATCGATTCATTAGTAATGTCATGGATTAGGGTGCATGACATGATTTTATAGTTTGCGGTGAACCTTGTACTTTTTGTACAACATTTGGAAGCGATCATAATACTGCTTTCAAATCACATCCCACCACTGTAACAGCCGCGCTGCCAAAAGTATTTCCAAGTGAAAATGAAATATTCAGTACGCCTTTTAGCGGTTAGCCAATGCTTTTAGTGCGGCATAGAACGCGTAAGTGTCCTCTAATTCTTAACTCGATTAACGTTGCTTCATATCTCTTTTCAAGCTTCATGTCTCATTTAAAGTCTTGCCTTCACGATGTACTCGACCGCATATCTCCAGACGCCGATGCGAGAACGAGCACATCTTCATGAGGAGCTCCCCTCCCAGAGCCGCACACGATAGGGCGCAGCCCACGAGGTATATGGCGTAGTACAACTGAAACTGCTCGCTTCCCTCGTCGTGGGCCACGCTGAAGTGGCCACTCCCCATTCGCTGACGGTAGCGGGCAGTAAGGCCATGCCCCGCGATGGTCAGCAGAAGTCGCCGGTGTTGGTACCTGCATCAGAAATGACGCTGTGGCTAGCCTGTAATTCAACAGGCAAGCGATTCCATCATCCTTACGCTAATAAACACTTTATTTATTAGAGGTAAGACTTAAAGGACCCAAAAAAGGGAGGAATAAAGTATATTGCATGTTGCTCAGTAAAATAATGTAAGAGCGCTGTGTACACGCATGTATGACGCTCCAAATTCGATTACCTCAATATATCGGCGAATGAGAGTGCTTCAGCAGCCGTCGCTAAATCTCGCATTGCACCATGGCCAACGTCGTTAGTTTTTACAATTTGTGTCGTTGATGAATTAAAAGTCAGTAGCGCAAAAACTTTTATACCGAAAAGATATGTTGATTAGTTGTGCGTTTATGTTTTGTTAGGTTTTATGGCACATATGCATTTAAGTCCATCATGCGCCAAGATAAAGGTTTAAGAAAAGTTGCCAGTAGAGTTCTTTAGAAATGTGATTGCTCATCGATGGCGCCGCGCCTAAAATGTTAGTACTAGCTTGTGCTGACAACGAAAGATATTTAAGAAATGCCTGCTAAGAAGAGCTTTAAAGAGGGTCGGGAAACCTCAGCAGCGATCCTTGGCTGGGCAAGGATCTCGAAGCTGCCAACATAAATAAAAAAACCTCTGCCTTCTCAGCAGTCAGAATGTGGCTTAGGTGTATGAAAGAATGGAGCGAACTGTTGGTAGGAATTGAGAGTTTGCAGAGGTATAAAGGGATGTGCTCATTATAAAACTGAGTAAAATATTTTTTCCTAAGGTTTCCAGGTTTAGTACATGAGTATAAAATAGAAAGTTGTGTGTAAGGTGTGCGTGGCCTATATGGAGAAAACATAAAACAACTTCAATGAAAAGCTCGTGGTACAAACATGTCGTCCATTCACCTAAAACTGGCTCTACCAAGTGTAGTTTGTTGTTTACTGGTATTTTCCAAGCCAACTGCCATTTTTTTTTTCATTTCCGCTGTACTAAAATCATGCAGTCCTTAGAGGGTAGATTTTCGTTTTTTATCTGCTGACACCGGCCTGAGCAGCACACAAGTCTGCTCTCTCGTTGCCTTCAATTTATTAATTTATTTATTTAAAATACCTTACAGGCCCCATAGGGGCATTGTGTAAGGGGGGTTACAGAGTAAGCAGCCTTCTAAAGTGGTAAACAAAACATACACCTCAATACAAGGCTCACCAACATTAGTACCAAGATTAAAACATGAAACAGGAACAACTGTAGTAATGAAAGGCCACAAAGGTACACTTAAGGAAATAACATGAGTAAAACTTAACGTAAGGCATTAATACTAGAAAGTAATAAAAACGCAAAAAAACACAAAAACACAAAAAATGACCATATCAGGGAGTACAATTCTTGAAGTGATCTTGAGGGAAAAAGATGGTTTGGTTTGGTTTATGGGGTTTAACGTCCCAAAGCGACTAAGGCTATGAGAGACGCCGTAGTGGAGGGCTCCGGAAATTTCGACCACCTGGGGTTCTTTAACGTGCACTGACATCGCACAGTACACGGGCCTCTAGAATTTCTCCTCCAAAGAAATTCAACCGCCGCGGCCGGGATCGAACCCGCGTCTTTCGGGTCAGCAGCCGAGCACCATAGCCACTGAGCCACCGCGGCGGCGAGGGAAAAAGACGCAAAAAGCAATAATATATACAGGGCATACAAGTGAACACACGACGCAGCATAAAATAGCAATTCACAAGAGCGAGATAGCAATGAAAAAAGAAAATCACAAGAAGTTCAAAGCAGATTGCCAAGTGTAAGAGACAAGATAAAGTGATTTGTAAGTGCTATTGTGAAAAATGCTCGTGTAGGAGATGACGAAATTTTTCTTGATCTGATTCGGAAGCAATGTGATCAGGCAGATTGTTCCACAAGCGAATGGCGGTAGGGAGTGCGGAAAAGTTAAAAGAATGTGTCGTACCGTACATGCGCGCAAAACTTAAGTGGTTATTTAATCGACGAGACGTGTTCGAGGCGGTCTGGGTATGAAGTGTGGATTGTGTGGCATTATAAACATATTTGTGAAACAAGGATAACAGAGCGACATTACGGCGAAGAACTAAAGGCTGTATGGAATGATCGAGTGTTGTGTTGTGTTGGGTTTTATGGCACATAGGCAGCTAAGGCCATCATGCGCCAAGCTCAAGGTATAGAATGAGTTTTCTGTATAATTTTAAAAAATGTTAAAAATCATCGCTGGTGTAGATGGCCTAATAATACTGTACTACCTAGTAATAATGGAAGAAACGAAATTTAGACATGGCTAATGTTAAAAACATCCAGAAGGTCAGGTAGTCTCAGCGCCTATCCTTGCCTGGGCAAGGATCCCGAGGCTCCCAACCAGACAAATAAAAACCTCAGCCTTCTTCTCATGAATGAGAAAGTAGCTGAAGTGTATCACCTAATAAAGTGAACTAGCGGATCGAAATTTACAGTTTTTCAAGCACGCCTGCTTCTTTTAAAAAGCTAAAAAGAGAAGGTATGTTAACAATGGCATTATCATCTAAAAGCAGTGCTGGGTGAAAAGGAATGCATTCATTATAAAATTCAGTGAAGTATTTTTTTCTTAGTTTTTCCAGTTTCGCACAAGAGAATAAAATGTGGTTAACGGTAAGTTCATCTCCGCATTCTTCGCAAACAGGTTTGTTTTGTTTTGTTAGCAGGAAGTTATGTGTAAGGTGAGTGTGGCCTATTCGGAGACGGCAGAGAATCCCTGGTGGTCACACGACCTCCATTCCCCTAAAACCGGCTTTACTAAGTGTAGTTTATTATTGACTTCACTGTTCCAAGCCGACTGCCATTTCTTCCTTAATTTCCGTTGTACTAATTTTATGCAATCGTTAAAAGGTATGTTTACTTTCTTTGTTTCCATCCTACGAGCTTGAGCAGCACACAAGTCTGCTTTCTCGTTCCCTTTTATTCCGATATGACTCGGGACCCAGCAGAGTTTTATATTTTGTCTTTTAGCTGCGGCTGTTACTATGCTGTGTATAATGTCACCAAGAATAGGAGTGGTAGCGTTTCTAGCCTGGAGAGCTGTAAGCACACTTAAGGAATCTGTGTAGATTATACTGTTTGTGAGGTGCTCCTTTAATATTTTGTCGATGGCCAGCCAGACTGCGTAACATTCTGCAGTGAAGATGGATGCGCAATTTGGAAGTCTTACTGTTTTCTCCGAATTACCTCGCACCACTGCACTTCCTACGTAAAAATCTGTTTTTGAGCCATCTGTATAAAAATCTGTGAACTTACTGTATTTTTGCTCGAGTGCAAGAAATTCTTGTAGTATATGTTGTCGTGGTGTTTGTTTTTTATGAAATTGAGTAAGGGTGAAATCACAGATTTTTGGAAAATTGTACCATGGAGGCAGTGGGTCATGTCTTCGAGCAATGTCGGGTAATGCATCTTGTAGGACGAGGTTTTGGCACATCTCTTCAAAACGCAGGAGGAGTGGTCTGATAGCTAGTGGTTTGCTATTAAACAGTGTTCTCGATGGGCAATTTGTAACAATAGGGTAACAGATACGTTTTGGTAGGGAACGGATTTTTAGAACGTATGAGCATGTAAGTATGCTTCTTCTATCTGTAAGAGATGGTTCATTTGTTTCAACGTAAAGGCTATTTATGGGTGATGTCCTGTAAGCGCCAGTTGCAAGACGTAAACCTAAATTGTGCACTGGGTCCAGTCGTTTCAGGTACGATGGCCTTGCTGAACCATATACTATACTACCATAGTCTATTGAGGATCGTACCACAGAGCGATAAATTTTTAGAAGGCCTGCCCTGTCAGAACCCCAGTGTTTATGTGAAAGGACTTTGAGTATGTTCAGTGATCAGGAAGTTTTCTTTTTTAACGTGTTAATATGAGGCAGGAAAGTGAGTTTTCTGTCAAATGTTATGCCTAGAAATTTATGTTCATTTTCTACTGGTAAATCTATTTCGTTAAGGTGTAGGGTGGGGTCTGCCTGTAAGCCTCGTTTGAGTGAAAACAGAATGGCCACTGTTTTCTGTGGGGAAAATCGGAAACCATTTTTGTCTGCCCATGTTGTCAGTTTATTTATTGTTAGCTGTATTTGTCTTTCACATGTTGATATGTTCGAGGATGTGTAAGCTATCTGGAGGTCATCTACATAAAGTGAATACATAACAGACCTTGGTATTATATTGTTAAGAGAATTCATTTTTACAATAAAAAGAGTTGTGCTTAAAATACATCCTTGAGGCACTCCATTTTCCTGAATAAAATCCCTCGAAATGGTTGAGCCTAGACGGACATTAAATGAGCGGTTAGTTAAAAAGTCTGTAATGGAGTTCAGCATTCTGCCACGGATGCCAAGTTCAGCTAAGTCCTGAAGAATTCCGAACCTCCAGGTTGTATCATATGCTTTTTCTAAATCAAAAAAGACGCTAAGACAGTGTTGTTTGTGTATAAAAGCTTGTCTGACTGTATTTTCGAGACGGACTAGGTGATCTGTAGTTGAGCATCCCTTTTTAAAACCACACTGGTGGATATCAAGAAGTTCACAGGATTGAAGAACAAAGGTTAGTCGTATATTTAGGACACTTTCGAAGGATTTGGCGAGGCAACTGGTCAGGGCTATGGGTCTATAACTGCTAGGAGAGGTTGGGGGTTTACTAGGTTTAAGAAGCGGCACAATAATAGCTTTTTTCCAGGCCTCAGGTATTTTTCCCGATATCCAAACTGTGTTAAAGAACTTTAAAAGTGCTTCTACGGCAGGTTGAGAGAGATGGGCCAGCATTTCGTAGTGGATTTGGTCGGATCTTGGAGCGGTTTTTTTACCAGCAGACAGTACTGTATTTATTTCTTGGAGGGTAATCACACTGTTATATTTTTGGTTTGCCCTTCCACTAGTTGGAAGTCTTTGTTTTTCGGCTGTGTTTTTGTATTTTAAAAAAGACTGTGCATAGTGTGATGAACTTGAAACTGCTGCGAAATGTTCCCCCAATATGTCTGCCTGTTCCCCTATGCTTGTTTGTGTGCCAGGTGTTGTCAATAAAGGAATTGTGAATGGTGAAAAGTTACCATTTAATTTTCGCACATGTTCCCACATTTTTTTAGATGTGATGTGACTGTTTATAGAAGAGACGTAAGTTTGCCATGATTTTTTCTCGGAACTACGACGGACGTACCGAGCCTTAGCTCTTGCTTTTTTAAAATTTATGAGATTCTCATGTGTCGGATACCTGCGAAATTTACCCCAAGCTCTGTTTTGTAGTTTTTTTGCTTCCTTGCACTCTTTTGTCCACCATATTTTATGATTTTGTTGCACCACACCTGACGACTGTGGAATAGCTGTGAGGGCGGCAGATATGATACAATTAGTGAACTTTTCATTTATCTGGTCGATGGAGAGATTATCTAAAAGTATATTTTCTAAATTTGCCTTTGCTCTAAAAAGTGACCAGTCGGCAAGATGAAGCTTCCAGCGCCGTAGCCTTGTGGGGATTATTTCCGGTGGGGATGTTAAAGTGATTAGTATAGGGAGGTGGTCACTGCCATATGGGTTATCAATGATATCCCATTTAAAATCATTAAAAACAGAAGGTGAGCTAAATGACAAATCTAAAAAGGACATTTTTTCCGAGGTAGGGGAGCAGTAGGTGGCTTTTCCTGTATTTAAAAGACATACATTGTTTGTGATGATAAAATCTTCTATTATTTGACCTCTAGAGTCACAGCGCTCGCTTCCCCAAAAAGGGGAGTGAGCGTTGAAGTCTCCAACTACTAGATACGGTTCTGGAAGTTCATTGATAAGTTCTTGTAAATCGTGGACTGTTAATGTAAAATGTGGAGGAATATATACAGAACAGATAGAAATTGTTTTATGGCTGACGACACTGACCGCGACGGCTTCAAGTTTTGTTTTGAGTGTGACTTCTCGAGCAGGGACGCCGCTTTGCACGACGATCGCAACGCCTCGAGATAGTATATTTGCCTGCTCACGATCGCGTCTAAAAGTTTTATAATGTTTCAGGATATTTGTATGTTGTGGACCTAGATTTGTTTCTTGAAGACATAAGACTACGGGCGAGATTGACCCTAGGATATCTTTTATGTCATTGTAGTTCCTCAACATTCCTCTACAGTTCCACTGAACTAGGAAAGCCATATTTATGTTTGGGATAGGAACGATTGAGAGTTTACTTATGTTCTGGGGCCGTTATGGTGGCCCTGCCTTTTTTGCGCTCAAGAGAGCTGTTCCGCCGCTGTAAAGCAGGCGGGCTGGGAGTTTGGTCCATCACCTCGCAAGAGGTGCTGGACGACCGCGGAGATTCCGCAGGTGTGTGGGTGTCGGGCCTCCCCCGACGGGGGGAAGTCCTGCGGGGTGTTGACCCGCGGGCCGGCACTCCCTGGCTTGTAGTTGGCAGAGCAGCTTTCGCTGTCTCTGCCTGGGGCGTGGATGGCACTGCCACAGGCGCGGTGGAAGTGGCCGCGGCAGGTGCCGGAGTGCTGTGTGGTGCTACGCCCCTGCGCACCACATCAGCGAAGTTTGGTTTCGCTGTGAAGGAGAATGTGTTGTTAAGTGCAAAACGCCTTCTGGCTTCTTTGAATGAAATGTTTTCTTTGGGCTTAATGGTGATGATTTCTTTTTCCTTTTTCCAGGACGGACGCGCCCTGGAGTACGCAGCGTGGTCGCCTTCGCAGTTTGCGCAGCGTAGTGCTGCGTCGCATTCCTCAGACTGGTGGTCCTTTGATGCGCATTTCGCGCAGGTTTTGCGGCCGCGGCAGCTTTGTGAGCCATGGCCAAACTTCTGGCAATTGAAACAGCGACGGGGATTGGGTATGTAGTGTCTTACGTTGACTTTCAGGTATCCTACTTCGATTGTTTCGGGTAAGGTGCTGGTGTTAAATGTAAGGACCATGTGTTTAGTGTCTATTTCCTTGTTATCCTTGCGGATTTTGATCCTGTGGACGTCAATTACATTTTGGTCGGAGAGTCCTTGAAGCATTTCTGTTTCTGTGAGGTGGATAAAGTCAGCCTCTGAGATAACGCCTTTGACTGAGTTGAGGGATCGGTGGGGAGTCACGGAGACAGAGATGTCCCCTATAGAAGCAATGTTTGCAAGTTTCGAGCACTGGATGCTCTCGCGTAGTTCGAGGAGTAGGTCGCCGCTGGACATTTTGGATACCTTGTAGCCAGGCCCTAAGGTATCTGTTAGGCATTTGGTAACAAGAAATGGGGATATGATTCGGGCTTGCTTTTCTTCACAGTTACTGTGTATAACATGGAACTTAGTGAAAGTCGGTTTCTTTTTCATGAAAAAGTCTGCTGCTTCGTTCCGCACTCTTTTAAGAGAGCGATCAAGTTTGGAAAGGGGGGGAGCCATAAAAATTGATGTTTCTCGGTCATGGTGCCAGCCACCCACCACGGAGTCCAACAAGGGGACGCGACAGGAACTTGAAAGTCCTGCCCACGCCAGCTGTACACCTTAACTATAACCTAATATGACTCAACCCAGGGTAGTTGGTCACACACGGTTAACCCTCGCCGCCAGGAAAAAGAGAAGAAATGAAGAAGAGAGGAGGATACAGGAAAGTTGTAAGAAAGGGAATAGGAAAGTGAAAGATAGAGGGGAGGACAGGAAAAGGCGACTGCCGATTTCCCCCGGTCGGGTCAGGCCGGAGGTGCCGTCTACAGGAAGCTGGGGCCAAAGTGGTGTGTTGCCTCCGCCGAGGGGCCTTAAGGGTCCAAACGCTCGGCATCGGCTCAACCACCAGGATTCCCTTTTCCCCGGACACGGCGATGCCACGCACGGCTAAGCGCGGATGCTCGGGTGCGTGGTGACGCATTGTTCACCATCATCCCCCTGCGGGAATGTCCCTGCGGATGCTCGGGTTAACCCCGTGGTGGCGCCACTCACCAACGTCTGCATGCTGCAGACGCCTCCCTGCGGGGAGGAATGATCGAGTTTCATTTGCGTTACCCTGGAGTGATGGCTATAATTACGTGAAATGAAACGGGCAGCTCGGTTCTGGACTGATTCAAGCATGTCGATTAAGTGTGTAGGATGTGGGGACCAAATGGATGATGCATACTCGAGCTGTGGACGAACAAATGTTTGATAGGCCAATTTTCGGATGTTGGAAGGTGAATTACCCAGATTACGACGTAGGTAACCTAATTTCCTTGAAGCTTTTGCGCAAACGGCTGCAATACGGTCTGTCCAGGAGAGGTTTTCGGTTAGTTGAACACCCAAATATTTATACGATACTGTATGTAACAATTCTTTATTATTGACGTTGTATAAAAAATGTGAGTTGTCACGCTTACGTCTAAAAGAAATTACCTGACATTTTGACACATTTAAAGCCATTAACCAGGTGTTACACCAACTATGAATTAGGCTAAGGTCATTTTGAAGGGCCAGGTGGTCTACAGTACTGTTAATTGGTCTGTAAATAATGCAGTCATCAGCGAAAATACGTAAGCGAGAAGAAACATTAAGTGGCAAATCATTTATGTAAAAATGTAAACTCCAACATGACTCGGTGCCCAGCAGAGCTTAGCTTGAGTTATGACTCTTGTTATGCTGTTTATGGTGTCACCAAGCAACGAGGAGATCGCATTTCTAGAACGAAGAGCTCTAAGTCCGCTTAGGGAATCTGTGTAAATAATGCTGTTTGTGAGGTTATCATTTAATATTTTTTCTATGGCCACGGAGAGTGCGTAACCTTCCGTAGTTAATATGCACACGCACTGCGGAAGTAGTGCTATTTCCTCCAAATTCATTCGCACCACTGCACTTCCGACGTAAACATTTGTTTTCGAGCCATCTGTAAGAAGTCCGCGAAGTCCCGGTATTTTTCTTCGAGTGCAAGGAATTCCTGAATGATATGTTCGTGTGGAGTTTTTTTTTTGTGGGACTGTTTAAGAATGACATCACACATTGCAGGAAAATGGTACCACGGAGGTAGCGGATCTCGCTTTTGTGCTACACTAAGTAATGTGTCGAGTATTTCGAGACCTGGCACATATCTTCAAATCGCAAGAGTAGTGGCCTGGTACCTTGCGGTTTGTTGTCGAATATTATTCAGGAAGGACACTTCGGTACAAGTGGATAGCGGATGCGTTTTGGTGGAGACCTCATTTTAACGACATATGCACAAGTCAGAGCTGTTCCTCTAACTTCAAGAGTAAGTACATTTGTTTCTGCATACAGGCTCACTATAGGAGATGTTCTGTATGCGCCGCACGAGAGACGGAGGCATGAGTTATGCACTTGATCTAATTTTAAGGCGAAGGCCTTTAATGCCTCATATTGTCGTTAGCAGACGCGTCGGCAGCCGTGTCGGCAGATTTGTCCGCCTTTCGGTGTCACTGCTTAACAAGAAACTGCGCCGAGGGTGGGAATCCAACCGGGGCCTTTGGCATTTGAAGCGGAGACGCTACCACTCCGCCACGAAGGCTCAAGGTTGGAGCGTGAATAAAGGCGCATAAATGAAAAAGAAATAAAGTCAAGCAAAGGAAAACTAAAAAATAAAAATAGGAAAAGAAAGAAAACTAAAAACAAAATATAGAAATAAGATGTGAAAATAAAATAAAAAACAATAAAAATAAGAAAAGGAGCAAAAAAAAACAAAGTATGAAAAATAAAGAAGTAAACAAAAACAAACAGTGCGCCAGGAAACGCTTTCGCCTTGCAGCATTTTAGAGAGCCAAAGTGCCCCTTGAATTTTTTTTTAGGTATGATGGTCTTTATAACCGTACACAATACATCCATAATCTAAGGATGGCCGTGCGAAAGAGCCATAAATGTGAACAGGCATGCTCTATCAGACCCCCAACGCTTCCTTGAAAGCTCTTTGGGTATGGTCAGAGATTGTGAGGCTTCCTTTTTCGCTGTGTTTATATCGGGTAGGAATGTGAGTTTTTTCTCGAATATTATACCTAAAAATGTATGTTCTTGTTCTACGCGAAGTATAATTTAATTTAGGTGCTGGGCGGGATCAGTCTGCAAACCTCTTTTGACTGAGAAAAGAAAGCGACTATTTTTTGTGGACAGACCTTAAACCCATTTCTGACTGCCCAAACCGCACGTCTGTTTAAAGTGAATTATGTCTGTCTTTGGTACGTTGACGGGCTGCAGGATGTGGATGCTTTTTGAAGGCCATCCACATATATGCAGAATAAATGAACTTTGGTAATATTTTTGCTATCGAATTCATTTTTACTATAAACAGCGGGGTACTTGGAATACACCCCTTTGGTACCCAATTTCCTGAATGAATTTTCCCGAAAGGGCAGAACCTAGGCGTAGTTGAAATGGACGGTCCGAAAGAAAGTCTTTCAGAAAGTTAAGCATCCTGCCACGGATACCAATGTCCCGAATAATCCTAACCCTCGACGTGGTATCATATGCCTTTTCCAAGTCGAGAAATTCTGCCAGACTGTCGTTTGTGCATGAATGCTTCTCGTACTGTGTTTTAGTTGCGGAGCATGCTTTCCTCAATTCATATTGGTGGATGTCCAAAAGCTGACGGGATTCGCGGACTAAAATTAACCGAATATTAAAGACGCTTTCACAATATTTGGCCAGAAAACTCGTGAGTGCTATCCGTCTATAACTACCAAGAGAGGTTAGCGGCTTTGCAGGTTTCAGGAGTGGCACGATAAAAGCTTTACTCCATGCTTGCGGTAATTTTCCTAATTTTCATATTTTGTTGCAAAATTTCAAGAGGGACTCTACGGTAGCTTCAGAGAAGTGGGCCAACATTTCGTAATGTATTTCATCGGGGTGTGGTGCTGCCTATGTATTTATTCAAATGTAATTAAGTTGGTGTAAGGCTCGTTTAAACTGGCACTTGACAGGGCGACTTGCTTTTCAGCTGTGTTTTCGTACGTTAGAAATTAATGTGTATGGTTAGAGGACCTGTAGAGCGCCGAAAAGGCTAGCCATATACGGCTAGTATGTCTCCCTGCTAATGAGCAGTTGTTTGTATACCTGGGGCAGTCAGAAAAGCCGCTGTGAAGGGGAGTACCCACCATTCAGTTTACGCACTCGCTTCCGCATTTTATTCGATGTGATTGAACTTTTTGTGGGATATGTATAGTTTTGGCATGTACCTGTCTTAGCGCAGCTGCGAATATGCCTGGCTGTGGCTCTCGCCTTTTTTAAATTTATAAGGTTTTCATGTGTTGGGTATCTACGAAAAATGCCCCAGGCTTTCTTTCGTTTCTTTTTGCTTCCCGACATTACTCTTAATGCCAAATTTTATGAATCTGTCGCACCACTGCCGAGGATTGAGGAATCGACAACTGTGCGGCAGTGATTATAAAAGTTGCGAACATATCATTCAGTTCGTCTATACAGTGATCATCTGAGAAAATTTTTTCGGACTCGCTGTATCTCTGAAAAGTGAACAGTCGGCTGCATGGAACTTCGAACAGTGAGTTTTGGTCACGAGAACGGACGGTGAGGATGATAGGCTGATACTGACAGGCACATGATCACTTCTATGCGGCATATCTAAAACATCCCTCTCAAAATAGGTGAAAACAGATGGCGAACTAATATGTTGATTAGAAAGAAGAAGAAAACGCAATCACACGGCCATGCATTCCCAACTTGCATCTAAACGCACTACCTCCGCATGCAACGTGTGGTGCTCTACAAATTCAGCTAATGAGCCGGATGCCTTACTTTCTATTTTCGGGAGCATTATTCGCGCATAGCGGTGCACATAGGACGTCAAGTAAAACAGCGCATGCGCAACGCGGAACATGATTGAGAGATCAGACCAGCCACTGTGCGAGAACCTTCTTTGTTACCTACGGCATGAGACTTCCAGATCCGAGGGCCTCGTTAACCTACTGACCATTAAGTGGTGTTGACATTCACCCATTCAAACATTGAACATCAAACTGCACAAATTCAAAAAACAATTCACATGTCCTTTTCATCGTTTCGGTGACTGCTGGCGTTTTGTGTACAAAACTTGTCCCCGTCTTCACCCAGAACGGGAATGGTAATGCCGCATGCTACGCGCCTCTAACAATTGGCGGAACGCTTACCTTGTACCCAAAATACAGTCCTAAAAAGAACATTGATAGAAAAATGTAGGCTGCATTATTTAAAAAGTGTCGGTCCCTTTGAAATGAGGACATCGTCTCCATATTTGATATATCCAAGGGCAAAGGAGCAGTCCAGGAACCTGACCCACCCACACGTAGGAGCATCGGCATATTCTGTTTGTTCGCGTTACAGCGAATCATTTGAGTGAAATAAATCGCGTTTATTGTGTTTAGCAATTGCTTTATTGTAAATAAGCTAAAAGTATGAAGCCTTTACATCTGCACAACTAAAAGGTCACATTTAACAAGGACTTGGGCTCTCATAAGCTGTTGAATCATAAGATGAGGTTATGTTTGAGGAAGCAGCAAGATGTGTAATGAGGTCAGACTTCTCTCGAAGTCAGGAAACGAAGGTTTATTGGCGATTGATGACTGTGGAAAATAGCACGCCCAATAAACGTTACGCTGTATAGGATATCTTCTCGGTGAGCTCGGCAAATTTTCAACTGCATAAAACTAAATAACGCCAGCTTTACTCCACATTTTTTCTCCAGTTTACGTTCACACTGATTTTCTGGTTTGGTTTCTGTATTTGCAAGCCACTTCACCTTTAAATTAGAATAACACGGACGAGCCAGAAAAATAGAACAAGGCATCTACACTGGATTTACGAATAGAATAAATACATACGCACCTGAACGGGTGTAATATATGAATTGGAGCCACTTGCGTGATGCTGCAGCGATTGTCGCTGGCAGCGAGATCCCACTGCGAGGCTGAGGCCATCTCTTCGTCGCTGCAAGTCGCAGAGAAAGCCACGTGGGTCCCTTCTCGCGCTCTTTCGAGGCAGTAAGACTCTTGTTCATTCAAAGTGGAGGCTTTTGGGCAACGTCGCAGAGCCTCTCCAATCGAGTGAAAGTAGTTTAGGACCTCTTCATCTGATTCCGTAAAAAGTGAAATGAATGACCAGTCCGTGGTAATACAGGGAACCATCGCACATTTCTTCACGTATTTCTCAAGTTCCCCAAAACTCTTGACGTGGCGTGAGGCGCTGGGTACGGAGCGAATGGCGGTGATACTCGTCTGCACGTAGCTCCCCAGGCACATCATAGACAGGCACCAGAAGGCGGTGGCCATGCTTCGGTAGGTAGAAGCAGTACGGGAAGATATGGCAGGGCTTCTGCCCAGAAACGTGCACACCAAAAATAGAATCTCACGATGCAGTGCGTGGGTACTTCTCCTGAACAGGAAGCGGCTGCGAATGCGCAAGAAAATGGCCACCGCAGTTCCAGATGCGAGCAAAGAGACCAAGAACCACCCGAGTGACTGCCACGAGTCAATAAACGCTAACTTAACTGCTGTTCGGCGGCTTGCAAAGAAACACAAGCGAGAGGGCGAATAGTGCGCATATTCGAAAAAGTGTCCCCATTTTAGGAGGGTGCTGCGAATCGGCATAATGACAATATCTATGGACTTAGCGATCAATCCTGTAAGGCCTTTCGCTTTGTGGAATTCAAGTGTGTTGTTCAAGGCTCGGTAGGCGTCCAGCAGCGCTAACATCTCGGGCGTTTGGTTGAGGTGCGCGATGTTAGAGCTGACATATGGCAAAAGGTGGACCGATGCCTTGTACCTGTGGCCTTGAGGAAAAACCTGTTCGGAGCCCCGATCGTGAGCGAAAAGCTTGGAAGCCTGAACAATCTCCCGGGTCCCGCAATTCCGAAAACGGTCTTTTGGGGCATTGATGTCCGTAGAGCTCACGCTCACAACCTGACAAAGCCCTAAGGAGAAAGCGCGCAGGGTTTCTTCGTGCCGCGACTCAGAAGTAATGAAAAAGCGATACTTTGGTTGCAGAGATAATTCACCGATCCGGTTCTTATGCGGCATGCTCATGCTTGAGAAGTAGGGTACAAACACCGCTTTTTGCACCGCTATAAAAGGAAGGTTCCGTGCATCACACTTCTCTTCATCGAACAAAGGAAATTCGCACTCCATTCCAGGCCCGTCTAGACTGAAAAATTTTACGGCAGTCGGGAAGTCCTTTACTCGCGCGAAGAGCCTTTGCTTATCCGGGGCAGAGTACAAGACGACTGACTGAAGCGAGCTGAAGTTTGATGCAGCCATGACACTAAAAAACACTGAGCCGATATCAGCTACGGTAGGCGGGATTAGAGCGAACATGTTAACAGCAATGAAATACTTCCAAAGTATGTTTGCCAGACCCATAACCTGAAATGTTCGAGCAGCGGCAGCCTCGTTTATACAACTCTTTTTATAGAAATGGTTGCTTCCCCTATGACGTGCCTATGAGGCGCTGAGAGCGGGTATATCCCGGGAACGCAAATCTGATCACGTAACTTGCACAAAGCTGTTTTTTTTTTTACAAGGAGGAAAGCTATAAGCTCTGACAACACTTCTTCAAGTGAACCTTCCCATTACAAGAACAGTAGCATGCCTCTCCTCTGCTTTCTAAGCTACAGCGTTACTAGGTGTGCAGCACATAATTTAAGCAATTGTAGTCCCGTTCAATCTATATGGAGCTATCCGTGCCGATCTGAGCGTTGAGTGTCGCCGCATGGACAAGAAAGGGCGCGCGTCTTGCCGCCGTGACATGCGTTGTTTGACACCGTGACCCCAAAAATTTCAACATCGATCGTGAGAGATCCTTCCATCTGAAGTGCTTCTGAAGTTCTGTGCACGCTGAGTGAAAAGATGCGCGAATGATGATAGATTCCTTTTTAGATGAAGTGCTAAGTTTGATAATCATTGTTGTTCTCATGGAAACAAAGAGCAACACATATTTTAGAGACTGCCCGGGATGCCTCCAACTGCTGTATTTGTTTTTTATTTGTGTATGTACAAGATTCAGAAAAGTATTGTTTTCCTGCGGAAAGCAATTTGAATATGCTCCAGAGCGGCTCAAGTCGATAGACATTTGGCATGTATAAGCAGGTACCTTCAACAATTGGAGGCCCACACAAATTGGTGGTAGTGCACTACGGTGCAATTGGTATTTCGGAAGCTACGTCCTCTCATGCAATAGAAAAGTAACAAATATTTCGTTTTATAGGGTTAGTTTTTTTTTGCCGTCAGGCAGCTGTCTCTGCTCTTTCATTTAAATACAAAGAAAATGACGCCTCTTCAATAAAAGCGACGTCACCCGTGGCAGTTGCTTCCAAGGTGTTTAAAATGGCAATTGAACTTAATGGCCTTGCGCTGGCCATTTCCCTTTTTATCCACAAAAAAGCCCAGTCATAGGCTTATCAGCTTAACCATAGAGGCTACGACCGTCTGTAAAAATACCACGCTAGTCCCACAGCCTCTTTCGCGGTATCACCTTCTCTATGGGACCTAAAGTCCATCCTTGAAGAGATGCTCAAAATGTATAGAGCCGACTGCAGTAATTATCATGAACAACTTTTGGTGGTCCAAACAACCTCGACATAGGTATGAAAAGCTGGCAGCATTATAACAACACTCGGTAAGGTAGGAATAGAGCGCAGATGGCGTCTGAGTGATCCTTTTGTGCACGAAATGCATTGCAGTTCGGTTCTTCACAAATTCAGTGCAATATGTTCGGAGAAAAGCGATCAACCCTAGGCCGAACATGAAGTGGGACATTTGAGAGAACTTGCCATTATTTCTTTACAATAGTAAAAGACAAAAAAAAGTCTAGCAGGCGTGAAGAGAGCAGCTTCATTTCCTGATGCGTTCCGTCATTCAAATTTCGGCGCACCATCGCAGACTGTTGGTTTTGAGGCGAAACCCTTTAGTGGCTCATGAATGGCTTCAAAGAAAGTTGTAGACAGAGACTGTTAACTGAAATGTCCACAGGAACTGTAAATTACAAGAAAAGAAAAGAATAGCAAAAGAAACTTGGAGACTAGGTGGGAATTGAACCCGGGCTACCGGCGTTCCAGACGGAGAAGCTGGCACTCTGCCACGACTTTTTTTTTCTTTATTACCGGTGTCATGACACCCAATATACAGTCAAAACACACCAGCCTGACTTCGGTTGGCGGAATACAGTCAAAATTTCTTCAGACACACCATTCCATCAAATACATTAATCCACTCAGGGGGTTCGGGTAACGCCTGATAGACTTTTCTCATGTAGACCATATGCTGAATAAAATTTTCGCGTACAGACCGAACATTAACATCTGCATGGCGGACTGCCATTCTGGTTTGCCACAGACTGTGGAGGCCCAGTAGCATGAACATATCAAAGGGAATGCCTTCATCACACTTGACTGGGAGGAACCGGATCCCATATGGCGTTATTGGAAGTTGTTTCTTTAGAGTTCGCTGCAGTATGTCCCAATGGAATATAGGGTCCCAACAGTCAATAAATACGTGTTCAATAGTGTTGTGTCCCCTTATTGCTTTTGTGTGTGTGCGCCCCCTCCTAACGACCACTCGCATTCCCCTCCTAACGACAGTTCGCATCCTCCTCCTAACGACCACTCAATCCTCCTCCTAACGACCGCTTGCCCTTCGTCGCACGCTGTCGCCGGATGCCCCCCCACGGTGCGCCCCCGCACCCTCCTCCTGTTCTGGGAAGCCACTCCCTTCCGTGGACGCTTCTCCACTCCCTCCTTTCTTCGGGCGGCCAGTTCGGCTCCTGCCTCGGTCGACGCTGGTCGCACCCTCATCGGCTTTAAATAAACGAAGTCTAAAAGTACCGTGTGCGTCTTTCGCTGCATTCAACACAGCGACCGGACACGACAGTGGCGACGAGAAAGTGGATTCGACCCGCGCTACGCAACGCTATTGACAAGCCATGGCTACGCGAGGGTTTCCCAATCAGATACCAGAGTTCAACGGCTCATCGTGGTCATCGTGGGTTGGACGCCTTCAGTTCTACTTTGAAGCTAACAACATCACAGACCCAGCCTTGAAGAGGGCCAACCTGCTGACGCTGTGCGGGGAGCAGACCTACGATACTGTCTGCGCCCTTATTCAGCCAAGCACACCAGCGGCAGTGTCTTACGACGACATCGTAAAAGCGCTGCAAAAGCACTACGACCCAAGGCCATCCGAGGTCTACAGCCGGGCTCGCTTCCAACGACGAGATCAACTGGGAGGAGAAACTGTGAGCGCCTACGTAGCCGCGCTCAAGAAGCTCGCTGCCGACTGCAATTTTGGAACGCTGTCGACAACAGCTACCGGGCAGGAGGGAGACGCAGCTTCTTCTGCTAACACCACCATGCTTCCCTTGGACGTGATGTTACGCGACAGATTTGTGTGCGGACTGAGTGACGAGTCACTGCAGCAGCGCCTGTTCGCTGAGAAGGACCTCACATTCAGCAAAGCTTACGACATCGCCGTTCGAGCGGAGAGCGCCGGTCACCAGCAGAGAGGGATTCGCCGGAACACCGAGCCGGTACACCAGACAAGCAACCAGGTGCGCAAGCCTTCTGTTGTTGTAAAATCGGTCAAAAAGGCACAACGCTGCTGGCGGTGTGACGACCAACACAACCCCCAGGGATGTCGATTCCAGTCAGCCACGTGTAATTTTTGCCACAAGCGAGGGCATATCGAAAGAGCATGCATTACGAAACGGAGACTTGCCAAGATAAAATCACCTTCCCAGCCTAATCACAGCGTCAACGCCTCAGAGAATACGCCGCTATCTGATCTCCATGGAACAACATCAGCAACACCATCTGTGTTGTACGACCTGAACACCATGAATCTCGGCACGCGACCGAAGATTTTTACAGAAGTAAGCGTACATCACCAGCTGATTAAGTTCGAGGTGGACTCCGGCGCAGCCTGTACTCTGATCAGTGAGGACACGTTCCGAACTTCATGGCCATCTGACGCACCAGCCCTGCAACAAGACGACACGCACCTGCGAACGTGGTCAGGACAGAATCTGCCACTATTGGGCTCTGCCAACGTGCAGGTTAACTACAACGGCCAGACCCATACGCTACCTCTGCTTGTTGTGAAGGGCACAGGATCAAGCCTTCTAGGGAGAAATTGGTTTTCTCCACTAGGCGTGATGATATGCGGCATACACCAGACGCCGAGCCAGAACATGGTTGAGCAACTGCAAGAGAAATACGAAAGAGTATTCTCGGAAGAGATTCCAGGAAACGAAGGGCCCCCGGTCACACTGGAGTTGTTGTACAACGCGCAACCCAAATTTCTGAAGGCCAGGCCGGTGCCGTTTGCTCTCCGAGATTCAGTTGAAAAAGAGTTGGACAAACTGGAGCAGCAAGGTGTCATCGAGCCGACGCAGCATTCCATCAAACTCTCAGCGTACGACTACGCTCTGGTCTACCGCAATGGGAGTAAACATCAAAACGCCGATGCGCTAAGCCGTCTGCCACTAGACGCAACTGTTGACGAACCATTTCCACCAGGAGACGTTCTGATGTTCGAAGCACTGCCAGAACCTCCGCTTACAGCAGGCACAGTTGCAGCATCTACGCAGAAGTGCGCAGCTCTCCGGCTAGTTTACACAGCTGTTCAACAAGGCAACGTGCATAAACTCAAAGGGGACAACTTCGACGCTTACCGCAGGCGAGCTACAGAGTTGAGCACCCATCGCGGCTGCATCATATTTGGGTCCCGAGTTGTGATGCCGAGAGAACTACGCGCACAAGCTATGTCTCTCATCCACGCCGGACATCGGGGCATCGTTGCAATGAAAAAGTGTGCCAGAAGCTACATGTGGTGGCCTGGCATTGACAACGACATCGAAACAGTGGTGCGAGAATGCAAGCCTTGCCAGAGCAGCCGGAGCGCCCCGCCGAAAGCTCCTGTCCCAGAATGGGAAAAGCCAGACACACCATGGCACACACTGCACATTGATTTTGCAGGACCAATTGAGGGCTGCACTTTCCTTGTGGTCGTAGATGCCTACACAAAGTGGCTTGAGATAAGGCAAATGGGACAGACGACTTCGGCAGCAGTCATTGACAACCTCCGATCACTATTTGCAACGTTCGGCCTGCCGCGCAAGGTAGTGTCGGACAACGGAACACCGTTTTTGTGTCTGCGGAGATTCTCAAGTTTTATCGCGACAACGGGATCTCCTCAGTTACATCGGCCCCCTACCACCCAGCGACAAACGGACAAGCCGAGCGCTACGTAGCCGAGCTAAAACGCGCCCTTGAAAGAGATCAGACAGGCTCGCTGCAGCGCCGCCTTGCGCGCTTTCTCTTCAAGCAGCACACGACGGTTCAGAGCACAACAGGCGAGACCCCCTCGAAAATGATGTTCGAGCGTGAAATGCGAACCCAGCTCACAGCCATCCTCCCCGAGCCAAAGGCAGAGACGTTCCGGGAAGAAAAAGCAATTCCGCGCTGCGGCACGCTTAATGAGGGGCAGCGCGTCCTCGCCCGACAGTTTCTGAAAAAGCCACGCTGGGAGGAAGCTACAATTGTCAGACGCATAGGCCTGCGCTCTTGGCTCGTCAACATACATGGCACAGTAGCACGCCGACATCTCAACCAGCTGCGTAGATTTACGACGCCGTCTGAGAGCTGTCCGCCAGCGGAGAGAACACGTGCACGATCTTCCCACATAGCCTGGCACCTCTTCCCGGAAGAAGAGACTTCGCCCAGGACAGACCCAGGAGACACAGCGAACAACAGCCAGCCTACAAGTGT
The DNA here is from genome assembly GCF_055824585.1 of Amblyomma mixtum. Lineage (NCBI taxonomy): Eukaryota > Metazoa > Arthropoda > Arachnida > Ixodida > Ixodidae > Amblyomma > Amblyomma mixtum. Next base: position 37,361,425 of record NC_143015.1, read on the forward strand.
TTCTCCCCCGAGCGCACAAAGCCAGCGCGCCTCCACGCGTGAGCGCCGACCCCCTGCACGATACCAGGCAACTTTCTAAGGGGGAAGGAAGTGTTGTGTCCCCTTATTGCTTTTGTGTGTGTGCGCCCCCTCCTAACGACCACTCGCATTCCCCTCCTAACGACAGTTCGCATCCTCCTCCTAACGACCACTCAATCCTCCTCCTAACGACCGCTTGCCCTTCGTCGCACGCTGTCGCCGGATGCCCCCCCACGGTGCGCCCCCGCACCCTCCTCCTGTTCTGGGAAGCCACTCCCTTCCGTGGACGCTTCTCCACTCCCTCCTTTCTTCGGGCGGCCAGTTCGGCTCCTGCCTCGGTCGACGCTGGTCGCACCCTCATCGGCTTTAAATAAACGAAGTCTAAAAGTACCGTGTGCGTCTTTCGCTGCATTCAACACAGCGACCGGACACGACAAATAGTTTCTGGTTTTTTGCAGTGTAAGCAGTTAATTGTCCATGGTACAAATATCCCTTTCTGATCTAGCCATGCTTTTACGGGTAGTGTGTTCGTGTGCAGCTTAAAGAAAAAAGATTTGACTGAAGGTCTTACCGGCATTTTTTTAACCCGTTTTAAAACGTCCTTTCCTGGGCCCCCACAGTAAACAGACCTGTACATTGGTGTCGGCAGTAGATTTTCAATTCAGTCTGCATACAGTTGCTTTTTTGTAACAGAGCATAGGTAATCCATGGAAAACCTTGAATGTAACATGCGGAGGGAAATAACAATTTCATGGAAGTAACCAGTCACACGGCGACATCTTATATCACTTGTAGTCACAATAAATTAAGGAAGCGCTTTCGCAAGTCGAACTTGTATGACTGTGCGCAAGAAACTGTCGCTTTGGTCGCGCAGAAAAAAAGAAACGTGACACAATCTCCCTAATAAACAAATGAGAAAGACCCAGGCCTCCATCGCGGACTGAGCGGAAAAGGTTTGTACGACTCACCCTCTCCCAAGTTGAGCCCCATATGAACACAGCAAAAACCCGATGCATTTTCTGCACATTTGCGCGGGTCATACACAACACTTGCAACACATACCAAATTTTGGCAATCAAGAACAAATTGCAAGCAGAGGCACGCTCAAACATTGAAAGGCCGCGACCCTGCCAGTCTCCCGTCCTGTCCTTCATTCTCTCCGTTCCATCACTCCAGTACCTTGCGGGTTCCTGATAGTGCACGAATGGCACACCAAGATACGTCGTAGGTGTGCCTGTCCATGTCGTACAAGCAAACCTTTCTGGCTTGATGTCCCAGTTACCATGCCATATACCAACACTTTTTTCCCAGTTTATCTCTGAGCCCGTCAGCTTACAGAAAGCCTTAGCGAAGTTGACCACTTCCAACACACTCGCGATCTTGACAGAATACGGCTATGTCGTCAGCGTACGCCAACAGTTTTACCTGAGTAGAATGCATTCTGAAACCTCGTATTGCTGTTTGACGAATCACTGCTAAACAAAAGGGTTCGACATATATAGCAAACAGAAGAGGAGACAGTGGACATCCTTGTCTTACTGAAGATTGCACTAGAACCCTTTCCGTTAGTGACTTATTTATTATGAGCTGGGTACAACAATCGTGATAGGCCATCATTACACCGACTAAAATTGTGCTGCCTACATTTGCATGCTTCAATATGCAGAAGAGGATTTCGTGTGACACTCTGTCGAAAGCTTTCGCCAAATAGAGTTGCAACATGACAACTTGGCCGTCCATGTCGTCGCAGCATTCTAACACATTTCTGGCTACGTGAGTGTTCGTGAAGATTGTTCTACCTTTGATGCCGCATGTTTGATGCGGCCGAACTAAGTGCTTGATCACACCTTGCACCCGCTTCGCGAGCACTTTCATAAACATTTTGTAATCGGTGTTCGTAAGGCTGATAGGCCTGTATGAACCTACTGACAGCAGCTTGTCACGATCATCCGTCTTAGGAATCAAGACGATATGAGCAGCTCTGAAGGACGGTGGCACCCGCCTTGTTTTATACGCCTCATTGATAACGCGATGCAACACATATGCTAGTTGATGGGCGAACGCTTTGTAAAATGTGGCTCCTAAGCCATCTGGTCAAGGGGACTTTCCTGCCGGCAGTTCGCCGATAGCGGCCTCGATTTCGCGGACACTTATCTCTTTCTCAGACTGTCTCTGACGTCATCTGCTATCTTTGGCATACTGGTCATGAATTCCGTGATGAAAGTGTCGCTGACACGAGTAACGTTGCTAAACAACTCGCGATAATATTCCACGAACGCCTGCTCTATCTTTTCCTGCTCACCCGTCACCTCGTTCTTATAACGGATCTGTTTGACTTCATTTTTTGATGCATACCTTTTCTCGTCAGTAAGAGTGCGTTTATTCGGTGCTTCCCCAAGCCATAATCGTTCGCCTCGTGCACGAATCATAGCTGCCTTATATCTTTCATTGTCTATCATCTCAAGTTCACTTTTGGTTTTTCTTATTTCGTCTGCCACTTTTTCAGGCTCCAAACTTAGAGCGTTTAACAACTATTCTAGCTGGCGCTGCAGAGCTTTCTCATTCTTCATCTCATTTCGACTCTTGATGCTTGCTCTTTCAATCGCAGCCATTTTTACTTCATTTTTAAATTGTTCCCAGGCAGCCGAGTAATTTTCGGGCTCATCATTCACTAGCCGCCCTAGTTTTCCTTCAACTCCTTTAACAAAGGGTTCATCATTGAGCAATTTAGCGTTCAACTTCCACAGGTGCCAGTTAAATCGTGGCTGCTTTTGCTTATTGCCAATGACGAAACTTACGAGGCTGTGATCAGAGAATGAAACAGGTATAACATTGTAGCTATTGCAGTGGGGGATTAGAGCTAGGGACACGTAAACTCTGTCAAGCCTTGCTTGACTCCCTTGCTGGGCGTGAGTGAATTGTGGCCGCCCGCCGCTTGTTATTGTGTGACCTACATCCTCCAAGTTATAGTCATCCACCAAGGACCTAAGTAAGTCGGCGCTTCGATCATGTACGTCGGCCACTTTCGTTCTATCCTCCGAAAAGCATACAGAATTAAAGTCTCCCAGCAGAATAACATTTCTTTCACAAGACAGATACTGATTAAGTTGCTCAAAGAAAATACATCTCTCATTGACATTGTTGGGGGCATAGACACAAACCAGACGCCACTTTTCCCCCGTCAACGAAAAGTCCAAGACGATGAGGCGACCATTTTCAGACACAGTAATCATTTCCTCAATAATCCCCACACTTTTGCGTATCAATACAGCACAGCCGGCGGATCTTCCTACGGCATGGCATACACAGACATTATAACACATTGTGAAAGGTGACACCATACGATCAGTCTTCTCTTGTTCTTCCACCTTTGTTTCTTGTACAGCAATTAGGTCTAGCTCGTTTTCCATGCAAAGGCGGCTAAGCTGGTATTGCCGTCGTCTTGCAGCTAAGCCTCTGACATTAATTGTCGCTATGCGTAGGGAAGAATTTAAGTTATTCGCCATTTTGAATCAAGTAAATCAAGCAGAAAGATACGAATGGTGTCATTACAAACATTACTGGCACTGTTCTATCAATTCTAAGGTGAAAAATTACAAAATGACACAGTATAACCAAGTCCAGTGAAATCTTCATCGTACCTCGAATGTATTGCTCGAAGTTTCCGTTGTCTCTTCCATTTCGAATCAGAAGAAGTCCGGCACCTTCGACGGCACCAAGCTTCTCCGCTAAGTGGGCGTCACCGCCGAACTTCTATCCGGTGGGATGTTCGGTTTCGGGCGTAGCGTCGCCCGTCGCACCCCCGGCGTCTTTGGCGGGGGTTCATCGTTATTCGACTCGTTTGGTTGTCCATCCTGGGTAGCCAACTCATCATGAGTTCTCTTCACCACCACACTTGTGCCTTTCTCGCTCGCGTCCATTGCCTCAGCATCGTCTGTTGGAACTGTTCCGCCGTGCGAGCTTAGAGAGCTTGCACCCGCAGACGCGTTCGACGTAGCGTGCTCCGGTTTAGAAGTAGTGGGAGACGCAGAATCACTGGCCTTGGCCTTGTGGTCATCTCCGGACTTCTGTTCTGGAGATTTCGCGTCCTCGCCACTCTTCTCCTCTGCTCTTTTCAAAGATTCCTCAACTTCGGCTTCATCCATCAACAGGTCGTTGACGTCTAATTCCCTCGTAGCTTTCTGCGTGACAGAGGCATATGTCTTCTCGCACTGCTCTTCTCCGTGGCCGTATTGGTGGCATAGTGCGCAGCGTGGCACGCGGCAGTCACGTCGAATGTGGCCGGTATTGCGACAGCGCAAGCATAGCGGGGCCCTGCCGGGCACCACCACAAGCGCCAGTTCACCTGCAACACGGATCTGATGTGGCAAGTCGTCCACCGTCACGCCCGTCTTCAAATTTAAGGCCACCAAGCGCGTCGAGGACGCTTTGTCTTGCACACCTTGAGCACGCCACCGTTCCCGGGAGACGTCCGTCACTCTTCCGTACGGCAAGAGCGCCACACGTATGTCGTCGTCCAGTACGTTGTGAAGCATCCAGTGAAGCTTGATACGCAAGGCTCGGTTGTTAGGGTCTATCACAACGCAGCGCCTTTCCTTCAAAATCAATTCCTTCAAAGCCAAAAGCTTTTGCACGCCGTCTCCGTTTTTGAAGGATAAAGCCCACACATGACTCATCTGATACGCCCCCAGGGCGATTACTTCAGACCGCAGGCCTAGGCTAGCCAGTGTGTCACGGAAGTCTTCCACACGATATGGCCTTTCACGCACATCGGCATGCAAAAAAAGAGTGTTTAAAACAACTCGCCCTGTAGGTAGCTGAGGCAAAAGCACTTGATAATCCCGGTCATCGGAGCCAGAAATCCTGTTATCGGTCATCTGAGCCAGAAATCCTGTTACCGCGGCCCTGCTGGGCCGCTGAAGCCGCTCCTACGGAGCCCATGACACACACGTCCGTTCGCCTCGGCGTCCGGAAATGGAATCTGGCACTCTGCCACGACTCTTTTTTTCTTACATGGTATTTATTCTACATGGTGAATGAATAATTTGCAGTAGATACTAAATTTGAGTGGCGAGAAACGCGAGGTCTTCCGCATAGGCTGATGCCTTCATTTCGTGACCCATAATACGAAGACCACGGATGGCTGCACTGTTTGTAACACTTTGACTAAGTAGCCCCAAGTATAGTGCGAACAGGAGCGGGGACAGGGAGCAACCCTGTTTCTCAGTGCAATGAATTCAGACCGGTTGTCAGAGACAGACATTAACAATCAAGCTCGCGGAACAGTTTTCGTAACAAAAGAGTATCACAGTAGAAAAGAAGCGAAGCAAGATTGACTTGATTTAAAAGAGAAAAGCGGAATGAATGGGACACCCAATAAAACGCCTTGGACAGTTAAATTTGCAGCAGTGGTAATTGTTCATGAGCGTCTCTGCAATACTGAAACACCGGGCGTGGTACATATAGATTAGACTGTATTGAGCGGCCCCTCAAGCGACATGTTTGATAAAGTCAAAGTATATGTTGCGAGCTGTAGCCGATTTCAGAGGACTATAGCGAAAATCTTATAATCAGCTTTGGAAAGCGTGATAGCCCTGGACACATCTACAAATCGTTGTTCTTGCTCACCGTCAGTTTTCGGTATTTGAGGCTCGCTGGTGCGAATTAACTGAATAAAAGTGGACCTAGTGAATGCGTTGTGGTCTTTGACCTCGTGAAGTGTCTTTGTGTACTGATGCGTACGTAGTTATGAGTGCGCAAATATCGAATGGAACCCGATAACAATCGAGTTGTACTCTGTAAAGCATTTCAATTGACAGCCATGAAATATGGCAGCGCTGCGCCTTATATGTTGTATAGACATGAAAGTCAATTCGAAGAGGTTGTGCTGAGTGTTGAAGGGCTTATGGGGTATTTAACGACCCAAAGCAACTCAGGCTATGAGGGGCGCCGTAGTAAATGGCTCAGGAAATTTCGACCACCTGGTGTTCTTTAACGTGCACCGACCTCGCACAATACACGGGCCTCTAGAATTTCGCCTCCATCGAATTCAACCGCCACGGCCGGGATCGAACCCGCGTCTTTCAAGTCAGCAGCCGAGCGCCACAACCGCTGAGCCACCGCAGTGGCAGCTTGTGCAGAGGTACAATAGGCGGTGTTATAACCGTGTTCGGTTTAGAGACACTGGGAAATTCTCGAGCGACTCTAGTTGGGTTTGGGCTTATGGAGTTCCACGTTCCAAAGCGACTCAGGCTATAAGGGACGCCGTAGTGGAGAGCTTAAGTAATTTCGGCGACCTGGGGTTCTTTAACGGCACTGACTTCGCACAGGGGTTGTGGATTTTAATTTGGAGGACCGGCACACGAAACTTTTGATGACGTCAACTGGTGTGAACGTGGAGCCCGGTGGTTTCGCCCCTGTGTGAAGCAGCGGTGTCCGGGCCTGTGTGCGTAATGTTGTGTGCGGTTCTCAGCCATCGCGTTGTCATGGAACCCGTACCGCCCGAGCGCCGGTGATATACGCGTCTGTGTGCTGTAGTGGCCGAGGAATGTGACGCCAGCGGACACCCAGACCTCAATTATGGCCTCTCTGTTTTATGTTTCACTAAAAACTTCCTCCCTTCCCTCACAGCGTGGTGGAGGTGTCCACCAATATGTCACAGGGTTACTGCATCTTTCCTATGCTCTAAACACACAATTACAACGGAGACTCAGAGAGAGCAGCATCACTGCAGCCCGTTCGTGATCTCTTCGGCAGGCGGATGGGCTGTTTTGAGAGGTCTCCTAGGTAGGATACAATAGGAAAAGACTATGAGGAATTTGTCCAAAGGCAACTCGCCGCGCTAAAGGGCGAAGGCGTTCCTTGGACTCCCCGGCAGCGCTGCAACGCGCTCTCGCGTTCCACTTTATAAGGCGATGCTTAAGCGTCCTTCAATATTTTGAGGAAAAGAAATGGTGCGTAATAGACCCATTAAAAATTAAAAAATTCAGCGCCATCTTGTGTGTGACGCCCGAACCGCAGTGCCTCCGCCATTAACTGGGCAGACGCCTGCCGGACTGTGCGCATGCCGAGTTGAAAATTACCGCGCCCGGCGAAGCCAAAACAAGCGCAATTTTCTTGTTTCTGTGCCCAAGCCTTCTTCCTTGACATTGAAGCCTTCTTCCTTGACGAAGCTATAGTCGCGATGCCGGCATGCTGCTGTGTGCCTTTCTGCAGCCAGCACGGCGTAAGAGACTTGGTATACAGAGCACGTAGCGCATGAAGTGGCTGTACGCTTGTTTCTTCTCGTCCGTGACCTGTTCGTTTTCGCATTATAATAAATGATATAAGTATAGCATCATCATCATCAGCCTGACTACACCCACTGCAGGGCAAAGGCCCCTCCCATGTCTCTCCAATTAATCCTGTCCTTTGCCAGTTGCAGCCACTGTACCTCCGCAAACTGCTTTATCTCGTCCGCCCACCTAACTTTCTGCCGTACCCTGCTACGTTTGCCTTCTGTTGGAATCCACTCAATTAAATTCAATTCTCAATTCTTTTTATTATAATTTCTTCAGCACAGTACATAACATCACTGTCCGGATCCTTAGCCAAAGGCTAGTTATGGATCCATGCAATAAAAGCAAAGATATTAGTGAGGACTAATGCTTTCTACATGCATGCCAAAATAATACACATAAGAATGGTGGAAAAATGCAAAGTGTACAAGCAAGAGGGTTCAAATTACAGAAATACTAGAGGGCTCACTACAAAAAAAATAGAAGAGTGTGCAAAAAAACACGAAGGCAGGAACAGCATTCTTTATACAAAATAAACGCAGTTGCCTTAGAAGTGAATATTCAGTGAAATATAAATGGCAAACCCAACATAGACACTACAGAGAATAATAAGAAACAATCACAAAGCGATTTGCATTGTAAATCAGGTAATTATTTGTGACAGAACAAAGGTCTTCAGTGAAATATAAGGGTTAGACGTTGCAAAGACTGCACAGGGGATTTTATTCCAAGTTTTTACCCCTTAATACTCGAAGCGGCGCTGGCCATAGTCATTGCGAGATGTAGGAACCAGAAATCTTCCCTGTGCTGCTGAACGGCTGTTAGTTGGGGCTCTATGGAATGTGTTCAAAGGGGGAGGTGCCGGAGAGGACTCTTAGTACAAGTAGTGCAACGCGAAAATCTCGAAGCTGCAATGCCGGCATTATTTGGAGTCTAAAAAACAAAGGACGAGAAGGCGTATACGGTGTTGTGCAAGTCATTATTCTCAGTGCCCGCTTCTGCAGGCGTAAAACAGGTTCAATGTAAGTGATGTAAGTGAACCCCCATGATTCTATACAGTAAGTTAATTACTCCGTTACCCTTAAGGACCAGCGGTTATCTTGCCTTCGCATTACATGCCCTGCCCAAGCCCATTTCTTCCTATTGATTTCAACTAAGATGTCATTAACCCGCGTTTGTTCCCTGACCCACTCCGCCTTCTTCCGATCTCTTAACGTTACACCAATCATTTTTTTTTTACATAGCTGGCTGCGTTGTACTTAACTTAAGCTGAACCTTCTTTGTTAGCCTCCACGTTTCTGTCCCATGGGTGAGTACCGGTAAGATACAGCTGTTGTATACTTTTCTCTTGAGGGATATTGCAAACTGCCATTCATGATCTGGGAGAACCTGCCATATGCGCTCCACCCCATTCTTATTCTTCTAGCTATTTCCCTCTCATGATCCGGATCTGCGGTCACTACCTGCCCTAAGTAGACATATTCTCTTACTACTTCCAGCACCTCGCTACCAACTGCGAACTGCTGTTCCCTTGCTAGGTTGTTGAACATTACTTTGGTTTTCTGCATGTTAATTTTTAGCCCCACCGTTCTGCTCTGCCTGTCTAACTCATTGATCATGCTTTGTAGTTCTTGTCCTGAGTGGCTTAGCAAGGCAATGTCATCTGCGAATCGCAAATTACTCCGGTATTCTCGATTAACTCTTATCCCAACTCTTCCCATTTCAGGCCCCAGAATACCTCCTGTAAGCAGGCGGTGAATAGCATTGGCGAGATCGTCTCTCCCTGCCTGACACCTTTCCGTATTGGAATTTTATTGCTGTCTTTATGGAGAACTATAGTAGCTGTGCAATCGTTATAAATATCTTCCAACATTTTCGCATAACACTCTTCCACACCCTGATTCCGCAATGCCTGCATGACAGCTGAGGTTTCCACTGAGTCAAATGTTTTCTCGCAGTCAATGAAGGCTATATATAGGGTTGTTGGTTATATTCTGCGCATTTCTCTATCACCTGATTGATCATGTGAATGTGGTTCATTGTCGAGTATCCTTTACGAAAGTATGCCTGATCATTTGGTCGACTGAAGTGTAAGGTTATCCTGACTCTATTAGCGATTACCTTAGTAAATACCTTGTAGGCAACGGACAGTAAGCTGATCGGACTGTAATTTTTCATGTCCTCGACGTCTCCTTTCTTATGAATTAAGATAATGTTAGCGTTCTTCCGAGCTTCTGGTACTCTCAACGTCACAAGGCATTGCGTATACAGGGTGGCTAGTTTTTCTAGCACAATCTCTCCTCCGTCCTTCAACAAATCTGCTGTTACTTGATCCTCACCAGCTGCTTTCCCCCTTTGCATTGTTCCTAAGGCTTTCTTCACTTCATCCTTCGTTACTGGCGGGATGTCACATTGCTGTGCTCGACTGCCTCTCTCAGTAACTTGATGATTACATTCGCTACTGTATAGATTTGTGTAGAACACTTCGGCTAATTTAACTATCTTATCCACATTGCTAATGACATTGCCCTATTTATCTTCTAGCGCATACATCTGGTTTTTACCTATGCCCTGTTTTCTCTTCACTGATTTTAGGCTACCTCCGTTCCTTAGAGCATGCTCGATTTTCTCCATGTTACACTTTTTCATGTCGGCTGCCTTGCGCTTATTTATTAATTTTGTTAGCTCTGATAGTTCTATCGTGTCTGTGGAGTTAGATGTCCTCATGCTTTGGCGTTTCTTAATAAGATCTTTAGTCTCCTGAGGTAGTTTGCGGGTATCCTGTCGAACCATCCTACCGCCTACTTCTGCGGCGCACTCTGTAACGATAGCTGTGAGATTATCATTCATTGCTTGAACACTACGGTCGTCTTCTTCATTTAAAGGAGAAAATCTGTCCTGCAGCGATATTCTGAATTCCTCTACCTTCCCTCTTAATGCTAACGCGTTAATAGCCTTTCGCTTCACTAGTTTACTCCGTTCCCTCTTCAAATCTAAGCTAATACGAGATCTTACCATTATGTGGTCGCTACAACGGACCTTACCGAGAACCTCCACATCCTCTACGATGCCAGGGTGAGCGCACAGTATGAAGTCTATTTCATTTTTAGTCTCACCATTGGGGCTCTTCCACGTCCACTTCCTGTTTGCTCGTTTGCTGAAGAAGGTATTCATAACCCGTAAATTATTTCTATCTGCGAACTCTACAGATAACTCTCCCCTACTATTTCTAGAACCTATGCCATAGTCACCTACCGTCTGGTCTCCAGCCAGCTTTTTACCTACATTCGCATTAAAGTCGCCCATCAATACAGTGTACTGTGATTTTACTTGGGTCATTGCCGATTCCACATCCTCATAGAAGCTTTCAACTATCTGGTCATCATGGCTTGATGCCATGATGCCAACTATAGCAAGAGCAGCGAAAAGTAGTTCCTTCTACCTTAGCGGTAAAAGGAGCGCGCGCGCGTCGGCGGTGGCAGCTACACCCAAGCTCCTTTGCCAGACGTCTCGTTGCAGTCGAGTGAGTGAGACGCATGGCTCCGAAGCGGCCCAGTGATTCCGCCCCAAGAGGTTCGGGGAAGCGGTAGTGGCTTGACCACAAGGCTTTCTCCAAGCACACTTTAGAATTTCCAAAGTGTCTTCGGTATTTTTTTGAGGAAAGGAAATGCGCAGTATCTGTCTCCCCCAGCTGCGAAACCAATAGGGCGGGAGCTTGGAAAGCAGAGGGTGAAATTTTTAAATTGGTTTTTGAGGAAACGAAATCCGCAGTATCTGTCTCACACATCTCGCTGGACACCTGAGCCCGAGAGAAAGCGCATAACTGCCCTCTTGGAAGAGTGGACACCTCAATCGTGATTTAAACTACGTGGCGGTAGTGACAGATATGCGCTGCATGCTTTGGCATTGACAGCGTTGTGCCAGAAACGCTGCCACCTGCCAGTGTGGCAGGGTGGGTGGGGACTTTAATGTAGATATAAAGAGAAGCGAGAGTTTCTTACCACTTATGCGGGAGAACATCCCGTTCCTCTCGCTCGTAACGGCTCCCACAGCTGTGAGAACCTCGCGAAATGCTTGCGCAGACCTCGTCTTTGAGAACCAGGCATTGGTGTTGCAAGACGAGGATACGAGGGGGTACCCAAAAGAAACCGGACTTATTTTTGTTTGAACTTATTTGTTCACATTTTAAGCACAGACCTTCACTGTCCTTCAAAGTATTCCCCACTTGCAATGATATGCTTGTCGAATCTTTCCTTCCATTTTTCAAAACATTGTTTAAATTAATCTTTTGTGATGCTTGACAGTGCCTCCGTCGTTTTTTCTTCACCTCAGCAACATCAGCGAAACGCTTTCCATTCACCTATTTTTTCATTCTAGCAAACAAAGAAAGTAGCACGGGGCAAGATCGGGAGAGTATGAGGGTTGAGGAATAGGGGTCATGCCATATTTGGTCCAAAATTGTCGTAGAGACAGGGCTGTGTGAGCAGGGGCATTGCCATGATGGAAAAACCAGTCACCCGACCGCCACAAATCTGGCCGCTTCCACCGCACACTGTTGCCCAATCTTTTCAAAACATCCAAGTAGAAAGCCTGGCTAACTCTCTGACCCTGCGGAACAAATTCTCAATGGACGACTCCTCTCACGTCGAAAAAACAAATCAGCATTGTTTTGAGGTTTGGTTTCACCTGACGAGCTTTCATGAGGCGAGGTGAATTTGAATTTTTCCATTGGCATGATTGTTGCTTTGATTCAGGATTCGATTCAGGAACACTTGAGTTGTCCCCATAGCATCGTACTTGTACGTCTTTCTTAATATTTCAAGAGTTTCCATTCAACTTTTTCCCAGCAAAATTCAGAATTTCACCGGCGCACGCTGTCAACGAAAATCAGCCATTGCAAAAACGACATTCACACAAAATAGTCGTCCCTCTAAAACTCTGCCTAAACTAGTCTGACCTCCTTCAACGACGGCACTCGGCTTACTGACTCTGGAATTTTCGTTCTATGCGCTCCTAGTGGCAAAACGCGGTACCACAGAAGCTTTGCCGACCAAAAAATTTAGTCCGGTTTCTTTTGGGTACCCCCTCGTATATCCATCTATTTCTCCGCCCACAAAGCTTCCTTCATGACAATCAAGAACTGTGGGTGGAGTGTTTCTTAGAAAAGGAATATATGTGAAAAATTACAAGCTGTCTGTAATTGTGCAAACATGTCTTGCTCGAATTCTTTCTCTCAATCTATCGAAAAGCTGAAACAGCTGACGAGCTGCGCTCAAATTTTGCATTAGGAAGTTTGGTTTGATTTATGGGGTTTAACGTCGCAAAGCGACTTAGGCTATGAGAGACGCCGTAGTGGGGGGCTCCGGAAATTTCTACCACCTGGGGTTCTTTAACGTGCACTGACATCGCACAGTACACGGGCCTCTAGAATTTCTCCTCTAAAGAAATTCTAGCCGCCGCGGCCGGGATCGAACCCGCGCCTTTTGGGTCAGCAGCCGAGGCATTAGGAAGTAAAGTAATTCTCGGCAATTTTCGAATTCCCTGAATTGTTCGCCTGGAGGTCTGCTAAAAGGAAGAGGTATATTTGGGCACAGTTATCTGACCGCAAAAAGCGCTAAAGGAGGAGGAAGCTCCTCCGCTTCTAGCTCATTTCAATTACACGTCTGAGTTTCTTTCATTTATTTCTTCATTGCTATTATTATCTGTCGTGTCAGGTCGCTGTGTTCAATGCAGCGAAAGACGCACACGGTACTTTAAGACTTCGTTTATTTAAAGCTGATGAGGGTGCGACCAGCGTCGACCGAGGCAGGAGCCGAACTGGCCGCCCGAAGAAAGGAGGGAGCGGAGAAGCGTCCACGGGAGGGAGTGGCTTCCCAAAACAGGAGGAGGATGCGGGGGCGCACCATGGGGGGCATCTGGCGACAGCGTGCGACGAGGGGCAAGTGGTCGTTAGGACGGAGCACTGCACTGGTAACACACAAGAGGGGGGTGCGACGAGGGGCAAGTGGTCGTTAGAACGGAGCACTGCAGGGGTAACACACACACAAAAGCAATAAGGGGACACAACATTATCATTATTATTTTATTTTTCCCCATCATTATTTTCTTGTTTAACATTTTGTGCACCTATCAGTAGCCGCCTGTGTCTTGGCCAATCCCCCGCAGTGGGTACGCACCATTATCTAGAGGACAACAACAACAACAACAGAGGTACTGGCGCGCGCGTTCGGCTTGAGGGGGCCGAAGAAGGGGAAATAGAAAAGAGGACGAAGACAGTTACGGTGCTCGGAGTGCCTCCCCAGATCATCTGTGCTATGGGTAAGCTGAGAATGGCTTCATTACCTGAAAATGTCGAGTTGCGAGGAGCAGTGCAAGACAGCGCTAAAGGAAAGAGTGCAGCTGTGAGGAGGAGCCATTGCTCAGTCTCCTAAATACAGGCAGAGGAGATGACCGCCTGGTGTCCAATCCCTTCGCTGTCTTAGCAGTGGTGAACTGGAGCGCACAATCATCGACATCTCCAGAAAGCGACCAGTAATGTGCGTCGAGTGTATTTCACGCTGTGTTACGCTGCTAGCTTTACAATATAATATCTCCTTAGTAAACGGCTCCAAGGGTGTTGCAAGTCCGACCGCAGGTGTGGTCTTATGGTTTGAGCCTCCGCTTCGCATAGGGTAGGTGCGGGGCTCACTTCCCAGTGCAGCCAGATATCCTACGGTAATACAGTTGGTAGAAGTTTTCCGCTTTCCTGGCGCTGGCCTTATTTCGGGTGAAATCGTTTAGAAGTAGGGATTTGACCCCACCTTGTGTAGCTGCAAATAACTTGTGTCAGAGCGCTCTATGGCCAAAGATTCCGTTGCGCCATAAAAAAATTGATCACCGATGGTGTGCTACGCCGTGACCGAAAATTCCCGCATTCACTTCTAGTTCTTGTGCATAGACAGTTACCTCAAAAGCTTTCAACAACATGAGACATGGGCACTCTTCACAAAACGTTTTGTGTTTCCTCATGGTCCAGGTGAACCTCTTAAGTGTGTGCCATAATGGTGGCGCAAAGAGAAGAGTGAAAACGGTACTCAGATCACAACCTATGAGGGCGCAATTGAAACGATGGCAGGGTATTTTAAAGTAGGCAATAAATAGGCCTTCAAGGCTGCTAATGTTGACATAAAGGCAGGCGGAAATGCATGACTGCAAGTTATTCATCCCAGTGGAAACAAAGCGGTGCCTGAAAACCGAACTTGCGAGTACGCTTTAAAGATATCGAGCAATTAAGGCACAGCGCAGGCTAAATTGATATTTTTCCTTCCTGTGTAATCACTCACACACTCATTAACATAGAGTCGTAAAGGAACGTATAGACTAGTTCACTTTTATTCGCCGAGAAGCAGCAGAGTTTTGTGGCCTCTGGGTTCTGTGCTTGCTTCGCGATCGAAATGTTCATTTCCGCGCACCTTCGGAAATTTTTTTCCCTTGCTGATGACATCGTTGCGGGTTTTCTGGATCACTTTTCCTGGATGCTGGTCCTTAAGGGTAACGCAGTGGATTCCCAGAGAAGGGTAGCGTAGCAGGGCGGCAGAAAGTTAGGTGGGCGGATGAGATTGTGAAGTTTGCGGGGATGCGGTGGCCGCAGCTCGCAAAGGACAGGGTTAATTGGAGAGACATGGGAGAGGCCTCTGCCCTACAGTGGGCGTTGTCAGGCTGATGATGATGACGATTCCTCGACGCTGAAAATGATTTCGTTGCTAATGGGCCACATATGGCTTTGGCCGTAAAATGTTTCGTTGGATGTGAATTACGAGAGTTCCTATTTCGATGGCTGGTTGTGAAGCAAGGCTTCATTATGCCCGAGAAAATAGCGGCGCATCTTCATGCGTAGGAAGAATTCTGTGAGCTGGCCCAGGACTACCAAAAAGCCAACGCTGTGAAAATTGATAATTAAGATGGTTGGCTCAAGAGGGCCCGTTTTGACAACATGGGTTTAGGAGATTAGCACCGATGTAATAGCAAATACACAATGCACGCCAGATTTCCTGGTTTTTTTTTACAGGATTTCCCGTAGTTTGCAATCCTTTGTGTCGTCTGCTCTGCAACCCTGTATACGTGGCTAACGCTGTTCGCGAGAGATTTCGACCTGAAATATCCTAGTGTGGAAAGCTGTGCAATAATGGCCAGTTGGGCTGTCGGGTGTATTTCACATTGAAAAAATATATATGCAGCGCACACGGATGAAGGACACAGGACACAGCGCTTGTAGTGTCTACTGTCCCTGTGTCCTTCGTACATGAGCGCTGTATTTTGTTTTAGGAAAGCTGTGTCAGACACTAAGGAGGAACAAGACCCTACTTTAGCACTCTCCGTGTGTGACATTAAGGACGCATAAGACCCCAGATTAACACTCTTTCACTTTCTTTCAGATGAACGCCCAGTCGTCGAGTCCGAGCGTACGAGTGAGCCCGGTGGTAAGTCAGTTTGTGTCTGTGCCTGTTGGTGTCCGCACACGGTGGTACCCCCCGACCACGTTATTTCTCCTCCAGTCCTCTCCATTTCTAATTCGCTCTTGATGAAAACCAACTTCCTTTTACGTAACAAGTTGCTCAGTTCCACTGCCCCCGTACGTGTCCTTTAGTGGGCTTCTCTCTCATTAAAATCGACAACATTAAAGCACGGCCTCTCCGTCAGTCGGAAAAATACGTCATACCACGGATTTACACCAATCATGGAAAAAAAACCGCACTCATTATGTTCCTTATTACTTCAATAAGATACAAACAGCCCCGAGCATTAATGAATTAAAACAACTTAATAAGTTTCTTCGATCGTGGTTGAATAGTAATACTGAGTGACAAATTCTTAATGTATTTTTTTTTCATGTTCTCAGTGTTGTCATTTCGTGCATGAAAACGGTGGATGCTTTCTTGTACTTGATCTTTTTTGTTCATGTATTCGCCTTGCATCGCGGGAGCCAGTATCTAAGCCTGTCTGGTTTCAGCTCTTTTGTGTTTTTATGTTTTATTGCATTGCGGAAGCAATTTCTGAGTCTATGTCTTGTTTGAGCTCTTTTTTTTTAATGTGTGTGTTTTATTCACTGCTGATCATGTACTTCACACTCCGGCTGCCCAGCCACGCACACAAGCGATAACGCTTACGCGGGCTGGAGCATGTACTTGCGAATTGAAGTGAATAAAAGATATTATTATTATTATCATTAACGAGGGAGTTCTGAGCACCGTCTTTACTGGTTTTTTTCCTCCCATTTCTGACGATCTCTTAAATAGGGGTTTTAAATTTACAGGGGCTGTATAGTACATGCTATGCTGTCAGTCGTAAATAGTTTCATCCTCTGCCCATGAATATTTTTTTCGCGAGCATCTTTCTGCATATTAAGTATTCGAACTCCTGTCGCACTTTATGACACAAGCCTCCAAACCGAAGCCGACTTTAGAAAATGCAGTTTTGTAGGAGAAGCTGATTCACGACATCTTGACTTCTCAGCAGGATTCATTCTTCGTGCTGACAGCTACAGAGCAAATTTAGGGAAGACTACCATGTTTAGTTCTACCACGCAGATATAACGATTGGTTTGGTTTAATGGGGTTTAACGTCCCAAAGCGACTCAGGATATGAGGGACGCTGTAGTGAAGGGCTCAGGAAACATCGACTACCTGGGGTTCCTTAACGTGCACTGACACCACACAGTACACGGGCCTTTAGAACTTCGCCTCCATCGAAATTCTGCCGCCGCGTCTTTCGCATCAGCAGCCGAGCCGCATAACCACTAAGCCACCGCGGCTTGGGCAGATTTAATGAGGGGAAAAAAAAGCAAGACGCTGAGGCAGCGTATGAGTACCGAGCGTTAGCAATATGAAGCGAATATGGCGTCATTAGCCGTCTTTGCTATATCCAGTACAAATTTCTTGTTATATCCGGATATATATTTTTTATGCCAACGTATGCAGCGCAAGAAGACAAGTTATTTGATACCACTTCGAATGTGCTAGTTCAATTAGTTTGGTCGTAATGGACGTTTAAAATTTCAAGAGATCATAGTTTGAGGAAGCAAAGGTCGTCGGTGCGAATCCCAATGATGAGCTGCACATTTATTCGACTAGTGATTGCGCCAAAGTTGCGAAAGGGGGCAGTCGGTACCGATGTTAGCTTCGCCCCATGCGGAACTAACATTTTTTCCTGCAAGAATGGACATTCTGCACTAACTCGTATTAACAGTGAATTACAGCAGAATTCCGTCCTCGACAGACTAATACTTCGCGCCTACGAGGAACATTTCATTAAGGGAACTATCGCTATAAAGAACCCCACGTGGTCGAAATTTCCGCAGCCTTTCACTACGGCGTCCCTCATAGCCTGACTCGCTTTGGGACGTTATAAACCCCAATAAACCAATAAACCACCAAAGCTATGCACATGTATACTTTGCTGTTTACTCTAAAACCCATCGCACCACTGTTAAACATTTGGAACAAAGTCACAAAATGTTTAGTGACAAGCGTGGAACTGCATTTCTCTGTCTCATTTGTGCACCCCATAGAACATGTGGTACTGTGAATGCGGTCAGCTTTCCCTGATATAAGAAGTACTAGTTGGAAGCATGTAATAGCTGACGGATACCGCTGCAATCGCACAGCACCCCTCGCAAAAGCTCTTTAGCACCTGTGCATTCATCGCAAAAGATTGGAAGACGTAACCTCGAATAATGCGCTGGCGGATACCGGGAGAACTAACTGGTCGGAAATGTTTCTCTCCATCTCAACGCGATTGGTCTTTCGATATATCTCTCCACATTCCAGCAGCTTATTGTCAGATCTACGCGCTTTGGCTTCTCGATAGCAGACATCTGAAACTTTTTACAGCCAGACATGGTGGAAACATATGAGTAAAGAGGCTTCTGAAACGATATTGGATATTCAGGAGCAGAATTACTGTGGGCTCGAGGCCTTTCTGTACAGCACGCTCTTTCAGTTCAGTCACCAAAGTACTCACTACACTCTAATGCTTCGCCTCCCTATTTTATTTATTTATTTATTTATTTATTTATTTATTTATTTACTTTATTTATTTACAAGATACCGCCGGCCTCAGTTTGAGGCCTTAGGCAGGAGTGGGCATATCAATAATACATCAAGGAAATGCACATAACAAAAAAGCATCACAAGAATTCAAGTGAGATGAGAGACGAAATCAAGCAGTATTAACGAAAAGTAAAGCGCTACAAAACAACAAGGCGCGTACACCGCAGCACGACACAACCACGCATGCTCAATCACTTGAGCAAGAAACGGAATATACAAACAATGAAAACAATCATGCATATGAAGCACTTAAGGCATTGCGCATAACGACACGATGGTAATGCTATTTTATCTCAATACTGTTAAGCATGCCGCAAAAGCTTAACGACCTAAGGAAACATGCAGTGGATAAATCAGGCTATAGCTAATAATGTTCTATTCGATAGCGTGTGAGCCGAATAATAGCTGCTTAAGATTAACTGAAACAAAGTGGATGAATATTCACCAGTATTATTTCATGTAGTTCCAGAACTCTGGGTATTAGACACGCGGATTTATTCCACTACGCAATAATTTTGAGTGTACTTTTCGCCTTGCCCTCTTTTCCCACAGATGAGGAACCACGCCAGTAAGTATTACCTTCTACTTTGCATCCCAGCAGAATTACTCCACCCTGCAACCACTCCCGATAGACATTAAAAAAAACTTCCTTTATTTCGCGCTTCGATGAGGCAAGCACGAATAAAAATGTTGCGATACCCGCCCCTCTCACAAGGATGCGCTCATTTTTACTCACGCTGCTCATCTGACGACTCTACCACACACGCAGTGTGTAATAGACAGGAGTATCAACGCTGCGGATAAGGACACGCCAATAGTGATCCGCCTCCTGAAGCATCCGATAGATCGCGTCAGGGCGTAACCAGAACTAATCAGAAGAATCAAAAGCGCTCCCTCCTTCCACACCAGCTGCCTTCCTCGCTGCAACTTATTTCGCAGAAATGTCAACAGGCGGCGTGGCAATCAAATCGCGTCTTTGAAGAGTGCTCTTCAAGAGCGAAAGAATGCAAAGAGGCGCACGGGTGACAAAACGAGAGTATACAGTCAGCCCACAACGGCTACGCAAAGTGCATGTCACCAGCATAGCATTAATGCCGATTCCCAAAAGCAGTACAGTGTAACCTATTCGACAGTTCCGGTCTATCCCATTCTATGGTAGCATATGCTCGGCCATTGAGTCTTCTATGTGCAAGGCCAGTGAAAATGAATGGCGTAGACTTCAAAATGAGGAAGAAATTTGCAGACTGACGCGAAGTCCTGGGGCAATCAACAAAACAGGAGGTGGCAAACGTGCAGTGTGCAGTGTTTTACATCGGCATTCGTTGCTTTGGTGAAACAGCCGCATTGAAGGGTTAGCTTTATTCAGATCCGCATTAATTCCTCAGGTACAAGGCTGTCGAGCTGCTTTTAATGGAAAGGGGCCGACAATGGCGTATGGACCATGGTGTTCAGAAAGTGGCTTGCTGTGGGTTAACTCTAGAAGGCGTCAGCATACGAGGGGGGCTTTTGAACCTAAATTCTTTCCTCCTGTACGGCCTTATGGGTAGTCCCCGCTTTCGATTCGACCCTCCCCCCTGGCGACCGAACCTCGCTTTGTCTGCTGTAGGTTTGTTAGCAGGGACATGGAAAGGAAGGAGCGAGTAGCAGCAGCGACTTCTGGTTATGCCTCGAAGAGCTTTCCCTTTGCTATATTTTTAGCACTAGAGGTCCCATTCTCGATAAAAGTCGGAGTCGGTCTGTTTCGCGGAAAATGCAGGTGATCCACCTGCCACACACGGCAGGGGGCAATGAAGTTTACGAAAAATAATAAAGGGGAATTTCTGCCTGCGCACAGCGGCAGTGCGCATGAGCTCCTTCGTCGAGCTCGGGAAGAGCAACCTGTGTTTGAAACAGCACTGATAGGGCATCTGCGCAACGTAAAAAGGGCCCTGCGACGTTAATCAACCGTGTGGCGTTTATTCTTTGTGCGCAAAGTAAGTAACGGAGTGATAGCTGAACACCAGTAGAGACCGCCAAAATGGTAATATCTTGTTGAGGTATCACGTCCGGGTCACCACTGTTGAGGTATTAGCGGGGTCGCAGCGGAGCACCACAGAGAGACGACCAGCGTGGCAGGCTTCTAGTTCCGAACTGCCCGTGCCGGGCGTGCGCCACGAGCACGCGCTGTCCGTCTTTATTTTCCTCTAGCGCGCGCTGTAACGCCGATCTCAGCGCCGGCGCTTTATAGCGTCGCCGGGCGCTACAATCTCTTATATTTTAATCTTTTTCAGAAAGGATCGTTTCTAGCCGGTGGTGGCGCAATGCAGCCGGGATTTCGGCAGCGGAAATGAGGGGGCATCGAGATTATGCGCTGCTTTTCTGATTGGTTGAACTAATGTGGTTGGGCTTCCAGTCTGAACCTAACCGGAAACAGATCAAAATGTTGTGTCTCCAGTGCTGTAAGCTTTTTGCACCACGCAAAAACTGAAGAGAAGCACTGAAAGCGAACGAAAACTAATAAGAATAACGCTAGGGGCGACACTTTCTATTTCGCTTCTAACTTTCTTTGAGGCGAGCGCTGTTGTTCGAACCACTTCAAGAAAGCTGCGAAAAAAGAAAATCCAGCCAATACACTTTACCCACAAATGTGAAGAGAAAAGAGGGACAGGAGACCACCTTGCCAGGGTAGGTGGCACCGGTGTTAGCCTTCCATTCCTAGCAAGAAAGAAATATCGGGGAGCTTCCTTCTTTCAGTTATTCACCCCTGCCCTGTCTACTGTGCTTACATGGAGGGACGACGCCGTCAAAATGTTCGCCTGTGGGCGACCAATCTTCTTTCGGGTGTGTGCAAGACACGGTTCTAATTCGTAGCGCCCTCTCAGAACAGGGCAAGTGAAATGGGCGAGTGAAACAGGTCGTAGTCTAATTTTTTTATTCCGAATTTTCTAAGTGGAATAACTTTCCTTTCCATGCTACGATTTTAAACATTCTTTTTGCCCTGCACTCTGAAACGCGCAAGGACTGCTTTTATTCAGACTAATCGGAAGTGAGGAAACAATGCGGTGCCCGTTAGCGCTGCATCACTGGGCGAGTGGTGGGATCACGACTCCGCGCGTTCAGTGAACTTACGAAAGAGAAGGATTAGGCCACATTCTCACAGCCGGTTTTTCCCTTGCTCCGTCGCCTCCGTAGCGCCGGCAGCCGACGGAGGGGGCTGCTTTTGGACCGTTTCCCCCCCCCCCCCCCCCCCCCTTGCCGCCGCGGTGGATCAGCGGTTATGGTGCTCGGCTGCTGACCCGAAAGACGCGGGTTCGATCCCGGCCGCGGCGGCTAGAATTTCTTTGGAGGAGAAATTCTAGAGGCCCGTGTACTGTGCGATGTCAGTGCACGTTAAAGAACCCCAGGTGGTCGAAATTTCCGGAGCCCTTCACTACGGCGCCCCTCATAGCCTCAGTTGCTTTGGGACGTTAAACCACAATAAACCAACCAAACCAAACCGTTCCCCCCCCCCCCCCCCCCCAAATCGGGCGGCCGGTGCCGCCGGGTCCTGCTCTACGTTTCCGTCGAGCGGCGGCGACGGAGCAACGCCCCACGGAGAGCGAGCCAGTCACAGCGCGAGCTCGTTTCACGTGACCCACTGCTTGCTTGCTGCGACCAAGAGATGGCGCTGGCGAGCATCGCGGCTTCGGCGGCGATGCGCGGGTGCGTGGGGCGCTGGCGCGAAGAAAGTGCTGCTCGCTGCTCATCGAGGGAGCAAAAGCAGTGAGCAGCGAGCGCCCATCCAAATTTATTTGCCGGTGTCTGGCGCCTCTTTCGATTAGTACAACTCTCCGTTCCGTTGCGGCCGCGGTTACCGTCGCCGCCGCGCCGTAGAGGAGACCGGCTGTGAGAATTAGGCCTTACACTTACGCCGGAGAGATCTCTCATGCTATCGCGATGTACTCTCTTAGGGGTAAGCTAAGCGTCGTCCAATTTTTTTTTATTCCCGTTGTGGCGCTGATTGGAGAATCTCCACGTGTATATTGTAACGGCATAAAGATGTAACGGCATACGACCTACACTAACCAAGAGCGCTCTGCGGTATGCAAATAAAGAAGAGGCGCGGGGTGAGCGCGAGGGGAGAGCGCGCGGCGCTAGCGCGAGAGGAAGAGAAGGAAAGAGAACCGCCGCGGCCGGTTGTGTCTGGCTCTCCTGCGTCTCTCTGTGCCTTTTTCTGCGCGGGCCCGCCGTCCCGTAACATTTGGTGGCAGCGGTGGGATCATGCCGCTCACCCGCTCCCGGAATCAAGTCCCCGTCGTGCCAGTCGACAGGACTCCGCCACCAGCCGACGGCGCCGACGACGCAGCGGCCGGCGTCGCTGCACCTGAGCGCTCGGAGGGGCTCGGTTCTCCGCAGCGGCTGGACGCCGGTATTGAGCACCTCCTCGATAATGTTACTCAGCGGATGGACGCATGGGAGGCCCGTCTGACTGCCCAGGCTGGGGAGATGGAGGCGATCCGGCGCGACTTCCGTCGCCTTCTGCCAGTCGAGCCGAACACGGGTCCGGTGCCTCTGGACGTCCCCGCCACCGCTGTACCCAGCTCTGCCGTCGCTGTACCTGCGGTCGTAGCCGCCAACAGCGTGCTCGGCGCGGGCGCATCATTGGACGTCGTGGAGTTGCCCACGTTCGACGGCACCATTTCGTGGGATACTTACCGCATCCAGCTGGACAGTACTGCGGCGGCGAGAGGCTGGGACGAGCAATTGAAGGCAAGGATACTCGTCGCCATACTGAGAGGCCGCGCGACTGAGCTGCTGCAGAACGTGCCGCCCGACCAGCTGGGCTCTTATACGGTCCTGGCGGGCCTCCTCGCCGACCACTACAGTGCCTCGGGTCACCCCCGAGTGCAGTACCACCGCCTGCGAGTCCGCCGTCAAGAGCCCGGGGAGACATACCAGGACCTCGCCGCCGCCATTGAGCGCCTGGCTCTGCAGTCGTTGCCGGGGGCGCCTCAGAACGCCGTGGCCCTGGTCGGCACCGAGGCATTCGTCGACGCCATCCGACTCCGAGGTGCAGCGCTTCGTCCGCTCTGGGCGTCCTGAGTCCGTCCGCGCCGCCATGGCGCTCGCCGTCGAGGCGGAATTGACTTTGCTGGCCACGCGGGGGTCGCCACCGTCTTCCGAGCACAGCGTCCCGGTGCAGGCTCCTCGGTTCTCAGTCCCCACAGCGGCCTCTACCCGACGCAGGCGTAATGACACCCGCACGACCTGCTTCCGCTGCGGACTGAGGGGACACTACGCGAGGGACTGTGCTGGCCCTCCGACGTCGGAAAACGATTCGGTGGAACGGTGCCCCCGGATAAAGTCCGTCCCCGCACTCCTTAGTTCGCTGCGTCCCCTTCTTTCGTCGGCTTCGATGACAACTGAAGCTCCCTACGTGCTCGTTGACGTCGGCCTGCTTGATCGGCACGTAGCGGCCTTGGTCGACACCGGAGCGGCTGTCAATGTGCTCGACAAATCGCTTATTGTCAACGCGCCCAACCTGCTTCTTCCAGCCGCCAAAACCCGGCTCGTAGCTTTTAACGGCGCCCCGGTGGAGCAAGTCGGACGTGTTACCGTCAACCTGACAGCACTCGGAAAGACCATCTCCAACGAGTTTGTTGTCGCGGACAGCCCTATTTGGCCAGTGGTCCTCGGGTGCGGGTGGTGCCAGCAAGCCGGAGTCGTTCTCAATTTTATCACCACAACAACGTGCGAGCCAAACTCTGTGTGGGCCAGGTTGGCTTGGCTGGATTTCCAGCCTCGTTGTCACCCTGTGGCAGTCCCTGGTGTCGGCGACCAAGCGTGCTTCAGGATCTGTGCGCTACCTCGGAACGAAGTGGCCACGTCGAGTCAAGCCAGTCGACGTCACTACCGTGACTGTGGCGACCGCCGTGACTCTGCCACCGGGTGCGGCAACTTGGGTGCATGCCAAGTCTGACAATCCGATCACAGCGGATGTGATTTTCGAACCTACCCGGTGTTCGGCTCCAGCCCGAGAGATGACCTCACCTCGAAGCCTTCTGTCTGTGCTCAATGGAGAGGCCCACGTGTTAGTGCTTAATATCAGCCGCGCACCGCTCGTTCTGACTCCCGGCACGCAATTGGGTGCAGCGTCAGTCTTGGACTCGGAATCACCGGTTGCGTCTTTGCAGCATGAAAAACCATCTCACCACACTCCAGCGCTGGCGGTCCTATCATGGGACGCATTTAACTTTGGGCCCACCCTGACCTGCGCGGAGCTCGCCTCTCTGAAGGCCTTGCTGCTCGAGCATCACAGTTGCCTTGCTCTAAGCGCCGGTGAACTCGGGTGCACTTCCTGGGCCCAACACCGGATCAACACCGAAAACCGTGGGCCTATTCATCACCAACCTCGCCCTGTAGCGCCAGCTGAACGCAGAGTCATCCAGCAGCACGTATGCGACATGCTTGACCAGGGAATCATCGCCCCTTCTTGTAGCCCGTGGTCCTCCCCTGTCGTCCTTGTGCGCAAGAAGGATGGAACACTCCGCTTCTGCGTTGATTACCGCAAGCTGAACGCTATCACTCGTCTCGACGTGTACCCGCTGCCCCGCCTCGACGATGCACTTGATCGCCTGAAGGGGGCCCGTTATTTTTCCACCTTAGATCTGCTCTCGGGCTACTGGCAGGTGCCCGTTCACCCCGATGATGTGGAAAAGACAGCATTCGTGACTCCCGACGGCCTCTACCAATTCAACCGTATGCCCTTCGGTCTCTGAAATGCTCCAGCCACCTTTCAGCGCCTCATGGACCGCGTCTTAGGCCATATGAAGTGGACTATGGCGCTGGTCTACCTGGACGACGTCATTGTCTATGCGGCCACGTTTGATGAACACCAAAGGCGACTCAAACTCGTCCTCGAAGCCCTTACCTCTGCTGGGCTTCGCTTAAAACCAAAGAAATGTTTCTTCGGTTTCGCAGAGGTCACGTACTTGGGTCACGTTGTCAGCCGGCATGGCATCCGTCCCGACCCGGAGAAGCTAAAAGCGCTTACGGCTTACGAAGCTCCCACCACTGCCAAGGAGCTTAAAAGTTTCCTCGGATTCGCTTCGTACTTCCGTCGTTTTATACCTGACTTTGCCAAGCGAAGCGCTCCGTTGACCGCCCTACTGAAGAAGAATGCAGCGTGGAGTTGGACACCGGCCGAACAGCTCGCGTTCCTTGACGTCAAGCACGCCCTCCTCGAGCCTCCTACGTTGGCCCATTACAACGAATCGGCCCCCAGCGTCCTCCACACGGATGCCAGCCAAGATGGGCTCGGCGCTGTCCTTCTGCAGGAAGACGAGTCTGGTGACCATAAAGTCCTAGCTTATGCCAGCCGCCAGCTTTCCGACGTTCAGCGCCGCCGCCACTCTTCAGAACTCGAGTGCCTCGCCGTTGTCTGGGCCATCGAGAAGTTCCGTCCCTACTTGTACGGCCGTCACTTTACCATCGTCACGGACAATAGTGCTCTCACTTGGCTGCAGTCTGCCAAACACTTAAATGCCAAGATTGCACGCTGGTCCCTGCAACTTCAAGAGTATGATTTCACCATAGTGCATCGGCGCGGCTCTGCACATCAGGATGCCGATTTCCTTTCTCGCCACCCTTGTCCCGTGACGGCTTTGACGGACCTCAGGACTGCGCAAGCGCAAGATCCCGACGTTGCTGCCATAATCCGCTCCCTTGGCACCGGCGTCGGCGCAGGTCTCCGCAAACTGCGCCGGGTCTATCAAATGAAGGATAACCTCTTGTGTCATGTGAAGTGGTTCCGTGGTCGACCACCCGTGTGGTTGCCAGTGGTGCCGGCAACACTGCGGTCGCAAATCTTGCGCGGCCTACACGACGCTCCCACGGCTGGCCACCTTGGTCGCAGCAAAACCTACGCACGAGTGTCGGAGCGCTTTTGGTGGCCTAATGTGTCCAGAGACGTCAAGGAACACGTGGCGTCCTGCCAGATGTGCCAGTTCAGGAAGTCATCCACACGAGTAACCAAGCCACCCCCGCAGGCGTTTTCGCCGCCGAGTTCACCTTTCGAACTGGTTGGACTGGATCATTTGGGCCCGTTCCCGAAGACACGCGCCGGCAACCGGTATATTCTGGTTGCGGTCGACTACTTCTCCAAGTGGGTCGAAGCACTGCCCGTTCCCGACACGTCGTCCGCTCATGCCGTCTTGTTTGTGAAACAACATCTTGTTCTTCGGCATGGTGTGCCACAACGCCTCATCACGGACCGCGGGAGCTGCTTTATGTCCCAAGAATTTGAGCGTGCCCTCCGCTCCTTCGGCATTGCGCATTCCACTACATCCGTCAATCATCCCCAGTGCAATGGCCTCGTGGAGCGTGTCAACCGCACCCTTACGGATATACTCGCCTCCTACGTCGCTCCGTCCCACACAAACTGGGATCGTTTTGTTTCTACTGCAGCTTTTGCACTCAACACTGCGGCTCAAGAAACAACGCATGTCACGCCGTTCTCAGTCGTCTATGGCAGAACGCCCTCCATCCCTCTCGACGCGCAGTTGGGCCTTCGCCATCCTACTGCGTCACCGACTGACTGCGCCCAACGACTTCGTTCCGCCCGCCTCGACGCTCAGCGCAACCTTCTCACGGCCCATGCGCGTGCGCAAGTGGCCAATGCTGCAGCACCACCACTTCCCTCCTTCCGGTCCGGTGACTTGGTCCTCGTTCGCCGCACCATCCGCGCGACTGGCCGTGCCGCGAAGCTCTTGCCCCGATACCGCGGCCCTTACCGTGTCGTTGCACGGCTTGGCCCCGTTAAGTACCGCCTAGCTAGAAGACCTCCCCGAGCTTCGACCACGCGGTGTGCACCACATTTTCCCGAACATGTCTCCAACATGAAGCGCTATGTCTCCGGCACCCACCGTGATCCCGACTTGGCTCCCACGTCCTCCCTAGTGCCGCCCTCCCGTACCAGCACCAGGCCTCCCTACCGGAATGCCGCCCCATAAGTGGAGCGCTGTGCCGTGAACGCAATCCCAAGTCCCGCGGTGTGCCCGTCCCGACTGGGCACATCGAAGCCACCCCATCGCCTACAGGACGACTACACGAGGGCAAGCGCGGCGCTGCGCTTCCACGGGCTGACACGAAGCCGCAAACGCGAATACAAATGCCGTCGCCCGACTGTGCCGTAGGAACTGAACGTCGTACTAAGTTTGAGTTTAACGGCTTACTGGAACCACTTTCCGAAGGCGGGCAGAAGCCCTCGCAGTTTTCGTACGGCGAGGAGTCGCCTACAAGCAGCCCCGGGATCTACCGGGTCCGTTTGGTGTCAGACGACACTGTCATCACAACGTGACGATGCCTCCTGCGCACCAAGCTGCGCCGGTGCGAAGAACCTCAGCCCGGGCTCATCGGGACGAGTTCGATGCCGCCTGCAAAGCGAAGCACGCGCTAGGGGACACCAGCGGTGTCTCCCCCCCCCCCCCCCCCCCCCCGGTGGAAAGATGTAACGGCATACGACCTACACTAACCAAGAGCGCGCTGCGGTATGCAAATAAAGAGGAGGCGCGGGGCGAGCGCGAGGGGAGAGCGCGCGGCGCTAGCGCGAGAGGAAGAGAAGGAAAGAGAACCGCCGCGGCCGGTTGTGTCTGGCTCTCCTGCGTCTCTATGTGCCTTTTTCTGCGCGGGCCCGCCGTCCCGTAACAATATTCCAATAGAACCTCGTTAAGTGTGCCCGAACATTTTTACATGTCCTTGCCCTTAAAATATTCCCCTTGGGGACACACAGACCGCATTTTGTAAAGTGTTTTTGGCGCACTAATTTTTTGCCCGCAGAAATTGCTAGATTGAACAATAATCGCAGTAACATCAATACGAAGGGAGCAACCGAAGTAGGCTGTACATCCTGCTAGCAAGAAGTGGCCGGATTCTTTTCGAATAAAGAAAACAGGTTTAATTTAAGACTTAAGGATACAAGAATGAGATAACTGGATTATTGATACGTAGGAGGTTCGGCGGATCTGCAGAGTTGGGAGGGCCTCGCCGACGCGTCTCGTATCGTCGGCACCTCTCGGTCATCTCTCTCCCCAAGCTGCAGCGGTGGGGCTTTTATAGCCTGAGGAACGGTGGCCCCTCAGAATTGGTCAATCCAAGGCAGCGCTCGACGGCAGTCCGAAAGGACCAACCAGCGACCGCGCGGCCAACCGCTTCAAACTTTGCCGCGCGCAGTGGCGTCCGGGGGAGGAGGAAACGGCGCCTCGCTGTCTGGCCTCTTGCGACAAGTCCAGGCGTGTTGGTTGAAGATACTTCTCCTTAGGACTCCGCTGCCGTAAGGCGCAGCATCGTGGCTTGTCAAGGGGGACGCTCGTAGGAGAAAGTTAGGATGCGGGGCGCCTCGTGGTCGCTGAGCAGGAGCGTTAAATGTCCTGTGCTGGCGTGTTGGGACCGCGTGGCTCGTAAGAAATGTGAATGCTGACACGGCCTTTCCAAAATTCGCGCCTGTCCTCAGGCGCACGTTGTCGACAGCAATTGTTGGGCGAGCTGGGCGTTCTCCGCCGCGTACCTTGTGGCTTGCGTCCAGCCCGTTCTAATACGCCTTCGCTTCCATCTAGGGAGACGATGCGACTTGTGCGAAGTGCCGTGTTTGTCTCGTTCGTTTCGTTTCTTGGTACAGGGAGTCGGGCTTGTACCGTGATGCTCACCGATACCACTGCGTCGTCGTTTCCACCTGGGGACGCGATACGACTTATGCGGACTGCCGTGTTTGTCTCGTCCGTAACGTTTCTTGGTCCAGGGAGTCGGACTTGTTGGATCGTTCCGCATCCTGCCGTGCATTCGTCGCGGCTCTGGCTTTATGGATGAGCCAGCTCGTCTTGGCAATGGCTTCTGCATTGTAGTAGTAACTTTAGCAGATGCGAAAGGTGCGCCGTGTCGTTGGAAGCACGTCTCGTGGCCAACTCGTGTCGGTAGTGGCTGCTGCACCGTAATATCCGTGGCTGGTGCGCGGGTCCGTCGTGTCGTGGGGAGCCCGTTCCGTGGCTCGATCTCGGTGACACCGGCTGCTGCACCGAAGTGTCCGTGGCAGGGGCGCGGGTTCCGTCGTGTCGTTGGGAACCCTTTTCGTGGCCCGCTTGCGGCGGCACCGTGTGCTGCACCGCAGTGTCCGTGGCAGGGGCGCGGGGTCCGTCGTGTCGTTGGGAGCCCTTTTCGTGGCCGGCTTGCGGCGACACCGTGTGCTGCACCGTAGTGTCCGTGGCAGGGGCGCGGGGTCCGTCGTGTCGTTGGGAGCCCTTTTCGTGGCCCGCTTGCGGCGGCACCGTGTGCTGCACCGTAGTGTCCGTGGCAGGGGCGCGGGCTCCGTCGTGTCGTTGGAAGCCCTTTTCGTGGCCCGCTTGCGGCGACACCGTGTGCTGCACCGTAGTGTCCGTGGCAGGGGCGCGGGGTCCGTCGTGTCGTTGGGAGCCCTTTTCGTGGCCCGCTTGCGGCGGCACCGTGTGCTGCACCGTAGTGTCCGTGGCAGGGGCGCGGGGTCCATCGTGTCGTTGGGAGCCCTTTTCGTGGCCCGCTTGCGGCGGCACCGTGTGCTGCACCGTAGTGTCCGTGGCAGGGGCGCGGGGTCCGTCGTGTCGTTGGGAGCCCTTTTCGTGGCCCGCTTGCGGCGGCACCGTGTGCTGCACCGTAGTGTCCGTGGCAGGGGCGCGGGGTCCGTCGTGTCGTTGGGAGCCCTTTTCGTGGCCCGCTTGCGGCGGCACCGTGTGCTGCACCGTAGTGTCCGTGGCAGGGGCGCGGGGTCCATCGTGTCGTTGGGAGCCCTTTTCGTGGCCCGCTTGCGGCGGCACCGTGTGCTGCACCGTAGTGTCCGTGGCAGGGGCGCGGGGTCCGTCGTGTCGTTGGGAGCCCTTTTCGTGGCCCGCTTGCGGCGGCACCGTGTGCTGCACCGTAGTGTCCGTGGCAGGGGCGCGGGGTCCGTCGTGTCGTTGGGAGCCCTTTTCGTGGCCCGCTTGCGGCGGCACCGTGTGCTGCACCGTAGTGTCCGTGGCAGGGGCGCGGGGTCCGTCGTGTCGTTGGGAGCCCTTTTCGTGGCCCGCTTGCGGCGGCACCGTGTGCTGCACCGTAGTGTCCGTGGCAGGGGCGCGGGGTCCGTCGTGTCGTTGGGAGCCCTTTTCGTGGCCCGCTTGCGGCGGCACCGTGTGCTGCACCGTAGTGTCCGTGACAGGGGCGCGGGGTCCGTCGTGTCGTTGGGAGCCCTTTTCGTGGCCCGCTTGCGGCGGCACCGTGTGCTGCACCGTAGTGTCCGTGGCAGGGGCGCGGGGTCCGTCGTGTCGTTGGGAGTCCTTTTCGTGGCCCGCTTGCGGCGGCACCGTGTGCTGCACCGTAGTGTCCGTGGCAGGGGCGCGGGGTCCGTCGTGTCGTTGGGAGCCCTTTTCGTGGCCCGCTTGCGGCGGCACCGTGTGCTGCACCGTAGTGTCCGTGGCAGGGGCGCGGGGTCCGTCGTGTCGTTGGGAGCCCTTTTCGTGGTCCGCTTGCGGCGACACCGTGTGCTGCACCGTAGTGTCCGTGGCAGGGGCGCGGGGTCCGTCGTGTCGTTGGGAGCCCTTTTCGTTGCCGACCCGTGTCGACAGTGGCTGCTGGTCCGTGCTGTCACTCGTATCGTGTGACACTTGTCGTTGAGCAAGAAGCCTCCGCAGATGGTCTCTCTCGGCCAGCAGTCTTTCGAATTCCGCCCTCTCGGCTTGGCGGCGAGCGTTGTCGTCCATGATCCGCGTCACGAGGTCGTCCTTGCGGCCGCTGCACGAAAGTCCTCGGCATCGGAGCTCTTCCACCAGTTGCCGTTTCTTCAAGGTGGTTAGTGCGTTGCGTGCTCCCGATGCCAGAAGGGACAGAATGAGCGGGGACTCCAAGCTCACCGTCGGCGTTCTGCTGGGCTCCACGCTGTCGACTCGGTCTTCGTTCAGGGGTGACGCCTCTGCAGATCCTGTCGGCTGCGCCATGTTAGCAAGAAGTGGCCGGATTCTTTTCGAATAAAGAAAACAGGTTTAATTTAAGACTTAAGGATACAAGAATGAGATAACTGGATTATTGATACGTAGGAGGTTCGGCGGATCTGCAGAGTTGGGAGGGCCTCGCCGACGCGTCTCGTATCGTCGGCGCCTCTCGGTCATCTCTCTCCCCAAGCTGCAGCGGTGGGGCTTTTATAGCCTGAGGAACGGTGGCCCCTCAGAATTGGCCAATCCAAGGCAGCGCTCGACGGCAGTCCGAAAGGACCAACCAGCGACCGCGCGGCCAACCGCTTCAAACTTTGCCGCGCGCAGTGGCGTCCGGGGGAGGAGGAAACGGCGCCTCGCTGTCTGGCCTCTTGCGACAAGTCCAGGCGTGTTGGTTGAAGATACTTCTCCTTAGGACTCCGCTGCCGTAAGGCGCAGCATCGTGGCTTGTCAAGGGGGACGCTCGTAGGAGAAAGTTAGGATGCGGGGCGCCTCGTGGTCGCTGAGCAGGAGCGTTAAATGTCCTGTGCTGGCGTGTTGGGACCGCGTGGCTCGTAAGAAATGTGAATGCTGACAATCCTAAACAAATAATTGTATAAAGGGAATAAGCTGTCCTCTAGCGCCCTCCCTTTTGTAATAGGGAGTGCACTGGGGGACAGGTTACTCTCTTTTTACTCCAATACAGGCGTCATCATCATCATCAGCCTGACTAAGCCAGGGTAAAGGCCTCTCATGTCTCTCCCATTAACCCTGTCCTTTGCCAGCTGCAGCCACCGTATCCCCGCAAACTTCCTAATCTCATCCGCCCACCTAACTTTCTGGCGCCATATGCTACTCTTGCCTTCTCCTGGAAACCACTCGGTTAGCCTTATGACCAGCTGTTATCTTGCCTTCGCATTACATGGCCTGCCCAAGCCAATTTCTTCCTGTTGATTT
The DNA here is from genome assembly GCF_055824585.1 of Amblyomma mixtum. Lineage (NCBI taxonomy): Eukaryota > Metazoa > Arthropoda > Arachnida > Ixodida > Ixodidae > Amblyomma > Amblyomma mixtum. The sequence goes on from NC_143015.1 coordinate 37,393,687, forward strand.
CCGCAATTAGGGTGAGATTAATACACGTTTGTTCCCTCTCCCACTCTGCCCGCTTGCGGTCTCTTAATACTTACCTGTGATTTTTCTTTCCATATCTCGCTACGTTGTCCTTAACATAAGTTGAACCCTTTTCGTTAGCCTCCATGTTTCCGCCGCGTAGCTGAGTACCGTTAAGATATAGTTGTTGTATAGTTTTCTCGTGGGGGATATTGGTAAGCTGCTATTCGTAAGGTATGCTATTCGTATGGTAAGCTGCTACAGAACCTTCCATAAGCACTCAATCCCATTCTTAATCTTCTAGTTATTTCCCTCTCATGATCCAGATCAGCTGCCCCATGTACATGTATTCCCTTACCACTCTGGCACCTCGCTACCAGTTGTGAAGTGCTTTTTACTTGCGAGACCGTTGAACATTACTTTGGTCTTCTGCAGGCTAATTTTAAGACCTACAGTTGTGCTCTGCCTGTCTAACTCATTGACCGTGCTCTGCAACTCATTTCAGGAGCGACTTGGCTAGGCAATGCAATCAGTGAATCGTCAATTACTTAGGTATTCTTCATTGACTCTTATCCTCAACTGTGCCCAATCAAGGCCTCTCAACACCTCCGATAAACAGGCGATGAATATCACTGGCGAGATCATGCCTCCCTGCCTGACACGCTTCCTTATTGGAATTTTACTGCTCGCTTTATGATGTAATGCAGGCGCGATGGAAAAGCTTGGATAAGCCCATGCAGTATTGCCATTAAAGTAAAGGTTGGTTTTTAAGCATGAAATGCTTTTAGCTCCCGTTGTCGGCAGTGTGGTGACGTCACGCCCAGACCGAGAGCCACTCATCCGGGCACTGAATTCCAGTCACCCGGGCTCTGAAACGAGAACATCCGGGCACCGTACGAGACTTGTTGTTGTTGTTGTGACTGAGAGAAGGATGAAAAGGAAATTGCACGGGCCTGCTACTGGCTCGAGCCAAGCCACCACCGCTGCCACGTGCAGATAGAGGAGAGTTAAGAGAGCAGAGGAAAGAGAAAAAGGAAAGACGCGCGTCGCAGCAACAACAACTGCGTCCGCCGGAGCGGACGCTGCTGAAAAAATTCAGAAAAGCGGCCGAAGCCGCGCTCGCCGAAGCGAGAACGAGACTCTCTAAGCCCTCCTACGCGACCGGCATGCAAGCGCCGGTTGGTCTCCAAACGAGTCACAAAAAATAACTGCTGCCAGTGCCTTCTCAATGTTTATCAAGATATCAGTCGAGCTGTGCGTTTGATAATGCACGGAATTATAATTTCCGATTTCAATAACTCGTGCAAAAAGCACATACACGCCACAATATTTAAGCATGAAATGCTTTACGGTGCGGTTCGGGCGTCCACCGCGATTGCAGAGAATTACTGTTCCATTTCCTGTCCTCAAAAAACGTTGCGTTCAAAGGGCAAGGCATCGTGCCGAACGGGTGGCGGCGTTCCTACCTTCCTGTAAGGTGCGGCTCGGGTGTCCACCGAGATGGCAGAGAATTACTGCGTAATTTCCTTTCCTCAAAAACCGTCGCGTTCAAAGGACGAGGCATCACGCCGAACGGGTGGTGGCGTTCCGCGGACTGCCTGGCACCTCTACAACACGCTGTCGCGTTCCACTCCTAAATGCGAAGCTTAAGCGTCATTAATTAGCAGTTTATTAGTATTTAGTCATTAATCAGTCATTACACACTAATCAGTAATTTGTCATTACTTCGTCATGAATTATGTGTGACGTAATCCAGTGGTAACATCACCAGTGTCACATACGCAAAGTGGTGCTGAAAACGCTTTCGCCTCTACGCACTTCGGACAGTTTCGAACGCGCTGCATATACATTCTTGTCAGGCCTGCGTCTCGTCGTGTCCGCGTGCGCTTCGCATTATGCCCGTAAACATTTCATGCTTACTCTACTCTCGGTTACGGGAGAGGCAGAGTTTTTTTTAAAAGCTTTCCTTTCGTTTCATGTCCTTGGTGTCACATTTGTGTCCGCAGTGTTTATCAAGGGTTAGACGTTCTGGATGTTAACACGTTCTGGATGTTAAAATTCTGGATGTTAACACTGTTCCATTCTCTTTTTCTGCAGAGCCGAGGGCGGTGCCAGGTCCTATTGGCCCCGTCTGGCCCTCATCAACTTAGGCGTCTTCCTTTTGGTGGTGGCCGTGGTCTTCGCCTTTTCTTATCAGGGTAAACCACCCTTATATGGCAGCGTCTAAAGAACATAAGGAAAGAAATTCTGGTCGTACGTGCCTCATAAAAATGGTCTGTAGATTTTCTACATACTTTTTATAGGCTGCATTTCCTTCCTATAGATATTTTCTTTCGTCCATACATGGTTTGTATACTCTCTATACACAAAAGTGTGCTAAACATGCATGGCCATAAATCTATATTTTCTATGGAATATCTACCGGATTTGTTAATAGAAAGTGTACAGACTTTACTGACTGACATTTGTGTACAATCTGTGGAGTCTGTAATGAGACTTTTGTAAGGGTTGGAGCAGCGATTAACGATATCTGAACTACACTAGCTTCATAACTATGATCATGATTCCATTTAATGTCCTTTCACATTTTATTTGTTCTTTTTCCTCTCAAGCCAAACACCGGGAACCCGCCAGTACGAATGCGCCTCCCGCCAGTACGAATTCGTCTCCCACCAGTACAAATGAGCCTCCCACCGAAGAGACCAGCAACCCCGACTTCGAACCCAAATGCGGTAACCACGATCGAGGCTACCGCTGCGGAGTGGTTAAGGCCTCCACACTAAAATGTCAACTGTCCTGTGTCACTCTTTCTTTGTAATCGCAAACCGGGTAACGATGGGTCATTTTAGTTGCAAACTCGAAGTCAACCTGTCATTTTTTGTGGTTTCACGTGCCGAGGCTGGAGACCCTGCTTCATACTTGCCGCCAGTGGGAAGAGGTGGCGGCTCACAGAGAGAGACAGGGGTGGGAGCGATGAGAGCGTGAGACCCGAGCACGTGCTAGGTAGATGCGTTTTTTGTGTGTGTGTGCGTGCGTGCGTGTGTGTGTGTGTGCGCAATTTTATGGACCGACAGGGCATTCCTTGTGTGTCCCAAGTGGCTCAACAGGAACGGGCTACGGCGGAAAAAAAGAAGCGGGGAGCAAATAAGGACCACGGAAACAAAGAAATCGTATTATTCAAGATTGTGACGGCATTTAGAGATTTTTTTAATTGCTACGAGTATGCACTGCCACGACAGGAAACTCGTGCTGAATATTGTTCTAATCTATTCGGCAACGACGCCTTTCGGGAAGCCCTTCAATTAAAGTGTCATTATCCAAACGGAATATAGACTGTCTATAGACTTCTTATAGACCGCTGATCCGGATCATGAGAGGGAAATAACTAGAATAATAAGAATGGGGTGGAGCGCATATGAAAGGTCTTCTCAGAACATGAATGGCACTTTACCAATATGCCTCAAGAGAAAAGTATACAACAGCTACATCTTACCGGTACTCACCTATGGGCCAGAAACGTGGAGGCTAAAGAAGAGGGTTCAACTTAGTACATCGCAGCAAACTATGGCGAAAAATATGTGTAACGTTAAGCGATCGGAAGCGTGCAGAGTGGGTGAGGGAACAAACGCCGGTTAATGACATTCTAGTCGAAATCAAGAGAAAGAAATGGGCTTGGGCAGGGCATGTAATGCGAAGGCAAGATAACCGCTGGTCCACAAGGGTAACGGAGCGGGTTCCAAGAGAAGGGAAGCGTAGTAGGGGGCGGCAGAAAGTTAGGTGGGCGGATGAGATTAAGAAGTTTGCGGGGACGGTGGTCGCAGCTCGCAGAGGACAGGGTTAATTCGAGAGACAGGGGAGAGGCCTTTTCACTGCAGTGGTCGTAGTATGAAAGTGAAAAAGAAGTAAGGTGTCCTCTAGCGCGCACCCTTTTATAATAGGGCGTGGGATTACTCCCTCTTTACTCCTTCCTGCTTAGAGCATGGTAACAAAAGTTGGATGGAGTTGTCCTTATTGTGCCTTCAATGAAGCAGTGGTCGAATACACCTGTCAGCGATGCTCTTATACTGCTTGGAGAGTTTTATTGGTAACCTTTTGTTGCGCATGCAAAGGTCCGGCACAACCGCGCGGTACCCTCATCTGCACATTAGGCGACCACTTCAACGCCACCGCATTGGGGACACTGCGTGACGGGCTGTGCACCGTCATCTTCTTCGACTCTCTCTACAAGCCAGGTGGCAGCACACTCAGGGAACCTTTCAAAGAGGAGTTTGAACACTTCCTTCGCCTGGCTGCTAAAGACGAGACCACCAAATACGGGATCGGCATCGACTACGCCTGAGTTGCTTGTGGGGCACCCCGCCCTGCTGATCTTTATACGCGCATAACGAACCAGGTTTTAATGTCGGGATATGACCAGAGGAAGAGCGCTGCGTCTTGACTGAAGCACAAATTCGCTACCTTGTAAGCGACAGCAGATGTCAGCTTGACATGCTGGGCATGAGGGGTGTAGGACATTACAGAATTTGCAATGTATTGTGCTGACGACAGTATCTGAATTGCGTTCGGTTGCGCCATGTGCAAGCTTTGTCAAAAGTACTGCGCCCGGGAAGTGTGCTTCAGTGCGTTGCACTAGGGCTGTTTTGGCTTCCGTTGAAGTGCCCCTTGTCTTCCGAAGCAAAGGAAAGTTCTTCCCTGCTTCAAGACATCTCGAAGGCTGTTGACGTACAGCGAACCCCGTAGCCTGACCCAGAGGGAAAAACTTTGGGTTCTGTGTTTTGGGGGAACGTTCTAAGTTCTTTTCGCAGTGTTCCTCGGTTTCCTCCTTCATCTTTAGCAGCACGTTTGGCTGCCTTGAGCGGGTTCTCGTTTGTACACGGCCGATTAAATCAGATATTGCCTCTCACTTGTGTGTGTCCACGCCTAGTGGTGTGAGATCTGCGTGCTGCTGCCGAGATTTGCCAAAGTTTACCTGACACAGATTCAGCCAGAACGGTCCATTTCAGAGCTGCCTAAGCACACCATGGAAAGCAACTGCCATGGTGGCTTAGCGGCTCGATTTAGCTAAGCCTCGCTCGCTGGTTAACTCGTGATTGCGATACCACTTCCCGGGCACTCCGGCCGTATTTTGCTAAGGCCGAAATTTCACAATGCGAAAGCATTACAATGCTAAGTGATCTATGCTGCACACTGAATATGAGTCATGATTAGGAGGCATGGATAGGCAAAGTATGTCCAAATTATATACACCTTACATTCCGTTACTTTAAAAGTGCTGAGCCATATGTCATGACTATGACTACGCCTACATTGTACAAAAGCTATACACCTACTATTTTGCTTGTAAAGCCCTGAGTCATGCCACGTCCCAGAATTACTAGTCTTGAGTGAGCCCTGACTACGAGTGATGACTTTCATAGGGCACATTTCGCTACGTTTCATCAGTCCTGAATATGCATGTATATGATCGCTTACATGTGTTGTGACGTCGTACAACGGCGTAGTGCATCATCCTAATTTCTTATCATATACGGCGGACGGATTTTGTGAGAATGGGACACATAACAATTTCGCATTACAACGCCCGTTCACAGCATAGCATCAGTGCACTTTGAGGAACAGCGGGTGGTTGAAATTTATCGCCATGACCATATGAAGGTAAAAATGTTTGGACAGCATTAAGCGAAAGCCCTGCACGAAGGTGAACGCCACAGGCATTAGATGCATTTTTATTTCATTACGAGAATTCTGCAGCTCGGCCGCCGGTTGACGGACAAGAGAATCACGAGACACTTGCTCAGAATGCAGGTGAGCGCGAATGAGGGAGGCATATAGTATGAACCCCAACCCAGAGTCCATATACCTTGCACGAGCTTTGTGCTCTTACAAAGAACTGAACGCTGTGAACTGAAATAAAAAAAAAATTCAGTACGTTTACTAGTTTACCAGTTCAGTAATTGAGCAACATTCTGAAATAAAGGCACTACAAAAGTTAAAAAAAAGATCATTGTTTAGGAGGCAAGAAAGAAAAATGCATGGTGTTAAAACTTATATTGCCTATGGGGTAGAGTTAAAACTGGTGGTGGTGGGAATGAACAGCTCTAGATGGGATGCTATAAACGCGTAAATCCTGGCATCTATCATGAGCCTGCATCTGGCAGTCCTGACATCTTTCACGGGCGGCTTCGGCCTTGCACCCATAAATTTCAGGTTCTGCATTTCCGATGCTGGCGTCTCAGACAGGCTTCGGGATTATCCGGTCGATGCGTAGGGTCTACGTAGCTTTGGCACTCTTCGCACCACGAAGTCGTACCTCGCCTTGCCCTAAATTCATATTCGCCAAACCAGACAGCGACGCTCGCACGAAGGGCGAGGCACGGGCTACAGACCTTTCTGACAAGGGCTGTCTCGGTGCTGCCACATTGCTCGCTGGACTGTTGGCGCTATCACGGTGAAAGGGGCAGTGGAATCGGTTAACAAAAGTCCAGAAAGAGGCTTCACCCTCTACCGATGGAACGGTCCATATGCTTCTGAGATGTTGAGAATATTGGCTTCATCTGTATTTATTTATTACCTCAAAGGCCCAGGGTACGGGGCGTTTGGAAAAAAAGCGCTATTAAAAAAAATGTGTCTTGCAGTTCCCGCCGCTCCATTAATGTCATCTTACACATGTATTAAGGAAGCTGCCTATACATTCTCATATGTGGTAATAGCTCGAAACTGACACCCTCATTAAGCTTCCCACAATACAGCTAAAATTAAATGCCGTCTTAGAGCTTAGTTCCACCTGAAATGGGCTCGTTGATGCCTCTGGTTTTACTTCTTCAGTGCAGTCTTAAAGCATAATGTGTGCTTACAGCTGTTACATAGTTATTCTGTACCTCTTTTTGGGCAGGCAACGGAAAAATGCATCATTACCGGCTGACCCTGCTACAAAGCGGCAGTTGGATGTTTTGTGGAAGAACCGCATTTCTCATTATGGCCACATAAATACGCCAGCTTTTGGCGTCATGGAAAGTGATATGGTGGAGGTGATTAAAAGCGTACGGGTAAGTGTCGTTCCTGATATGATTTGTTTTCTCCACGCATTTTTATATGGCGTGATGGGTCAGTGTCCTTGGTGTGTGGTATTGCTGCGGATCCAATCAGAATCTGACACGGCAAACGCATTTCTATGGATTCGAAATGCGAAAACGCCCATGTGCTCGGATTACAGTGCTTGTTGGGAAACGCAAACCGTCTGAATAACTCGGAGGTAGCCAGGGCTCAAGTGAAAGTTTTTTGCTTAATTCTATTTGGTGGCTACTTGGAGCAACATACGAACGATTCAAAGAGAGAAAAGGGCCCGATGAAAGTGTACGCTGCTTTTGTACGGCAAGATTCACCACGCATGCATTTCAGCCTACTCTGCGTCCCTGTCAGTTGGCTAGCCGCTGGAGTAACCAACTGCATCGCGGGTCGGCTACCACAATATTTCGAGCGTGAGATGCGCACTTCATCCGAAAAAAAAATGTGGCCATTACATTCAGCGTCGCCTGTGATTTTAACATGTAATTAGTTTTCTGCTTTTCGTTTGCAGGCGCTCGCCGCTTTGATGCAGGACAAGGCGAATGCCAGCGTCAAAGGAGCCTCCACAGCAATCTTACTCCCCGTAATTGATGAAACAGTTGCGAACTTTATCGTACAGGAAATAAGGTGAGAGCGAGAAGACCACATTCATAATCAAACGTACATATGCTAAACGTGAGCCGCCGCGGTGGCTCAGGGGTTGTGGTCCTCGGCTGATGACCCGAAATACGCTGGTTCGATCCCGGACGCGGCGGTAGCATTTAGATGGAAGCGAAGTACTCTAGGCCCGTGCACTGTGCAATGTAAGCGCAAGTTAGAGAACCCCAGGTGGTCGAGGTTATCCGGACCCCTACCCTACGGCGTCCGTCAAAGACTTGAGTTGCTGTGAGACTTTAAACCCCATAAAACCATATCTTATATGTAGTGATTGAAAATAAAGTGCATTTTTTTAAAATACGTCCTAGAAACAAACACTGAAAGAATAGATAAATAAATGCCTCCGTTGAATTTAGAATTTGTGCAAAACCCCGTTCTCCTTAAGTTCTCATAATTATTCGGTGGAAGCGATTTCTAGGAATCGGAAGGAGGCAAGGTACCGTCGGAGCTTTCAGGACAAAATATATGTCATAGAAATTGATTTCATCTAATTTAAATAGTCTTGTTTACTTGCGTTGGAATCAACAACATATCTGCAGAAGAATCAGGAATGAGAACGTAAATGGGGCGGGCTGTCGGAAGTCTGTTATACGCTATCTTTCTTTGAGCATCTACATAGGATAATGCAGTGAATCCCATTTTTATCTCTTTCACTCCGCATTCCTCTACGTTCATAGAAGTCGCACTTTCGACAGAGGCGTTAAATCATGTGTTATCGGCTGATGCAGCGTAGGCCTTCTTGAATTGCAACCCGAGTGGAATGTTACGTTGGCGCAGGAAGGCTCCCGTGGACATCCTGATTGGCATAGCACACCAGGTTGGCGAAGACAAGGATAACCCAAAATGCCTGATGATGCCCCCGTCATTCTTGGACAGCCCCAGCCCAGATTACCCTTACTCACTGGTACGTGTTAGGAAAGTTATTTCTTCCGACTGTAATGGCTAAAGCCTGGCATGCAATTGTCAAAGCACGTAATAAAGCACTGTAACTGTAATGTCACCCCTATAAAGCGAATTTCATTGAACGTGCACGCGGAAGCGTGTGCAGTTGGCATAGACAGTTCAGAAGAGCGTGTTGTCGGGCTAGTTGGTTCTGCATAGTATATAAGTGAATTGCGCAACAACTTAGACAGGACACAGAAAGAAACACATAAAACAGTTCACGAGCGCTCGTGAACTGTTGTATGTATTTCTTTCTGTTGCGGTTTCAGGAATAACTCTCCGCCATCAGTTTGTAATTACTTGTGAACATGCTATAAATATGCGATCAAGTGACCTGCGCAGCTCACTGCATGTCAGCCTGAACAGAAGGATTTAGCTTGTACAAACTCAGACAAAACTTTAGACTCGCTTATTCTATTAAGCACGCAACCGGTGCAGGAAGTAATTTCGGGCGTTCGAGAGAGGCGGTCTACTTAGAGGATCTTATATCTTTGTAAATTTCGGATATTTTCCCTTTATCATGATAACGCAAAACCATTTCCACATTTCCGCAGGCCCGTTTGCATGTATTGTCATAGATGTGGCTGTCGTTGGCCGCTGGAGCACTGTCAGAATGAGCAAGCTTTTCTAGAGCATTATATTTTTAAGCGCAAAAAAGCCACCCATGTACTGCGCGATGTCAGTGCAAGTCAAAGATCACAGGTGGTTTAAATTACTAAAGCATTCCAGTTATTCGTCCCTCACAGCCCATGCATTACTTCAGGACATTGTATTTCGTAATTTTCAAATTTTGTACAATCCATAAAATCATGAAAAAAAATTACCTAGAAAACAGAGTACTAAGTGCTTATTACGGTGACATTTGATTCGTTGTATCGCATGATTGCGTGCTGTTATTTTATTTCAATAATCAAGTAATTTATTAAGACATGCAGCGATGGCGGACAAGGTACAGCATCCACGTCGTGTACAAAGACGACTGATTTAATCTCGGTGCCACCTGAATTTTCCACCCCCCCTTCCCCTCCCAAAAGAAACACTGTCAATGGAATTCAGTAGCCAGGCAAGGAGTGCTGTATTGTCCCGGCGAACACAGCCCTAAACGCGCCCTTCTCCAGAACAGGATTTGTTCCCTGTAGTGGAGGTAGAGATGGCTGCCTTGAGCTGCCTTACCTCTTCCCGCAGAGCAGTCACTTCGTTGTCCTGGGAGGTCGGCGTATGAGTCCTGGCGGCCTCGGAGGCCCACGTAGAGGTAGTGGGAAGGGTCGTTTGCAGCGGGGGAAAGTCCCTCTTGCTAAAGGGCTTTGTTTTCTGTTGCCTTGCATGAGCCGGTACCCGTGAGGTGCTCGCCCCCACACAGAATGCAGGTTGGGATGCAGGAAGGAACAGCTTGGGGGTCATGCTTGTCCCCGCACCGCGTGCAGAGACCAGTCTTGGGGTGGGGGCAGACGTCATATCTGTGGCCCGGTGGGCGACAGTTGGTGCAGGCATCTGGACTGCCCTTGTACGCCGTGCATCTATAAACCACACTCATGTAGCGTATGGTATGAGGGACTGGTCCATGCGCAAAAGTGATTAATATAGAGAGCGTCCTCCCCATTCTGCGTGATGCGATATCAGCGTCCGGGTTGTGGGTCTGGAGGTCTCGTAGCATCTGCTCCGGGGTTTCTGCCCAGTAGGCCTGCGAGATGACTCCACGTACAGCTACGGGCGGCGGTGCGATGTAGGCGGCGACAGGGTAACTGGTCCCTTGGAGTACCATTTCCTTGAGTTGGACTAGGTGCAGGGCGGTTGTCTCCTGGTGGGTAGCGACGGTGAATGTGTTATTCGTAGGATGGATCAGGAGGTGAAAGTCCCGTATGACCCGGCCATCGGCGGTGACTTGCAAGGCTTTCATAAGGGGCTGCGCGATGGCTCCGTTCAAAGCGAGCCCGCCTCTCGGTCGAAAAACTGCCCGTATAGTGCCGGACGGGAGTGAAGCAAGGTGTTTACTTCGCTGCGAGACTGTGTACGTACGCGCAGCTGTTGCTGTTGAGCACGTTACATTGGCTTAAATGGCGCAGGGGCAGCCTCGGCCTGAGCGCCGACGGCGGACACGGCTGTTTGTGGGGGTCCAACCTAGGTATTCGGGCTTGATTCTCGAACCTGGCATGCGCGGAGTACTGCGGTCCACTCACGGGGTCTGGACGTTTCAGGGTCGAGGTTGTCGCCCTGCGCTTGCACCTCCATGGCTGTTGGGGTAGGTGCGCTGCCGGTGATAGGCCTAGCCTCCAGCGAGGCGAGGCCCAGCGCGGCGGCTGACGAGGAGCGAACTTTACGACGCCGGTGCGGTCAGAAGAGAGGACTGGATCGAATAATGACTGTAGCGGTTGGAAAGCGCTCACCTTTAGGAAACGTTGGACATAAGAGGTGAGCTCTTGGGCGTTTGTTGCGCATGAAAAGAAGCCGAGAAGCGGTGACAGTACCGAAAGGCGGCCGGAGCAAAACCTATGCGACTCATTCGCCGCATTAGTAACCGCCACTCGGGCTTGAGGGTACTTTCGCAGAAAGATTTCTGGGCGTTTTCCTGGCGTGCCATTTCATCGTGTGAATATTATGCAGTATTTTCCTGTGAAATGAAATAACAAGCAAACAAAGAAATTTAAAAGAGAGTGCATGGAAGAAAAAAATTCAGGGGGGCACTTTGTTCACCTAAAGTGCGGTGAGGCGAAAGCGCCTTAAGCGCGGTTTTGCTGTTTGTGTCACTGACGCGTTGTGAAGATGTTAGGCTTCGCCACTAACAGTGAAACGTGACCGCGTCTTGCAACGCTGCCAGGGAGGCCATACAACGCCATCGCCCGTTCGGCTCAGTGCCTTGCTCGTCAGTAAATTGGTTTTTGAGGAAAGGAAATGTATCCATCTCACATATCTGGGTGGACACCTAAACCTCGCCGTAACGGGAAGGGAGGAAGATGGGAGTGAACGAAGACACCGTATTGACTAGACGCGCCTTTGTTCAATCCAAACCATCGAGCTGGCATGGCGGAGTTGTTAGCATGCTCGTCTCGCACTCAGGAGACCGGGGTTCGATTCCCGAACTTGACCAATTTCCTACTCGGTTTTATTTATTTATCTGGCCTGACTAGAAGTGTTAATTAGGCTAATACGGTAAATAAGCAATTAACTAAACTCAGTCCCACTTACTTGCAGCATCACTATGCGAACCCTTTAATTGGTTGCATGGTTACTAGCCAAAGTACAATTGGCCCCGTTCGAAATTCGCGCACTGACGTCACGACCATTTTGACCAATTGAAAAACGTGACATTTCTGTCGACAACTCCTGCTTACAACGATGAGGCATTAAAGGCTTCCGCCTTAAAAGCATTAATACCGAGTTTGTAGTGTTCCTACAGGTCATGCACTTCGATTTTCAAAATCTCGGTTGTAAATAATTTGGGTGCTACGAATGTTAAACGTTACTTTTCCATCGAAAACGGGCCCGCTATTCATCCCTCGCTACTGCCTATCGCACGTCCTGAACAACAAACCAGCGCCTCTGGCATCGAGTCTTCCAAATTATCAGCCAAGCTAGGTTGCCCACGGAGATAGCTCTGTCCGTGGGCATCGCCGCCCGCCGGTACCGGCCCCGCAACCAGGGCGACAATGGGACCCTGGACTACGCACTCACGCAGCAGTGCACGACCTTCCCGGAACCTCAGTTCATCGAACCACTCCAGGTAAGAGCTCCACTAGGTGAACTGTACCATGGTGAATCTGAATAGGACATACCTGCTAGGGGATAAAAATTACTTCTAGTCACGCGTAAACAAGACTGGATCTGTCTGCACGTACTCATATCTTAAGAGCACAGCACTTAAGCCAGGTGGTGCATCTGAAAATTGGCTTCCATGCACACCGCTGCCATTTCAATACCGCTTGTGCACTGTTTTCCCGCGGCCATGCATCTGAAAATTGGCTTCCATGCACTCCACTGCCATTTCAATACCGCTTGTGCACTATTTTCCCGCGGCCATGTCAATAAACCGGTCGCCTGGCACAAAAGCAGGGAAGGTGTAAAACACGGGAAAGAGCGTACAGTGACAGCCTAACCATTACAAAAAAAAATGAATGAATGAAGCCTTTATTGCAGCGAAGGGATGGCACTCGGCCGCTGTTGGTGAATTAGTAAAAGGGAGGATTTGGCCCCGACGGTATAACGAGTGATGCGTTATATTCGCTAGGGTCGGGCCTCACCTTGGCTTTTACTTGGGACCTAGTTTGGCGAATCCGGAGAGAGTAAGAGGTTATAAAACACGTCGCATGGGCTTGACTTGCGGATGCCAGCCTTCTGATTTATCCTTCTCTTCCGAGTTTCTTTTCCTCTATGCACAACATGCGCCCGCGGAAATAAATGGCGGAGAAAGAGACACGAGGCAAGGATGTCATCATGCCGCAGCTCCGAGGTTGCAAGAGTGACTGAGACGCTTGTTCAGTACACAGCCGTCTTTCATTCGGAAAAGAAATTTGCGACCTGCAGAGTAAGTTGAGACACAAGTGCAGCTGTTGGCCGTTCTGATCTTCCCTTAGCATTGGTTTTTGTTGCAATCAGTGAACAGAAATGCGTTTGAAATATGATTACGCAAAAGGTGCACACTATCCACAATGTGCTGCTACATTAATTTTAAATCCCTGATATCTTTACCTCAACTGAAAATAATTTCGGCAATTAGGCATCAGCAGCCTCTAATTTCCAAGCCAAGGTAAAATATTCATTACATGGCAACTTTTCAAAATTTCTAAACGAGTGTTTGCAGGCGCTCGGTATGTTTTACTGCGACAGTGTTACCAGTGACACTTGTGGAAAATGGTGCCGTTGTCACAGCGAGGCGTGGCAGAGAAGCGTCCACCCGGCAGAAGCATCACCCTCCTCCCCACCGCTCTCCCCTAAGCAACCTACCCTCGACCAACATCCACAGCCCGCCCTTTTTCACCCTGCAGAGGTGCTACCCACAATGAACTCACCTAACATCATGAGCACATACCTTTGGGCTAGTTGGTTAATAGCAGACACGTACAAGCGCAAAAAAACACGGACAGAGACTTGGACAACACGAGCGCTTACTTTCAACTGAAGATTTATTGACACACAAGCACAATTATATAAACCTTGCTGCATGACGTCAAACTGATAGCCCTGCCGACATCACGTGGCCGCAGAATAAGAAACCATGTAAACCTGTCTTCAGCGCATGCAAGATTGTGGCCAAACATAGTTGTCAGGATGTTAGAGAAATAATACAGGCAGATTTGATTAGGAAAGCCGGTCCATCCTGCGTCAGCGCACCATCTGTCACACTGACTAAAAAGGAAATAATGTTTTTGGGAGCGGCCACGTGATTTCGGCAGGGCTATCAGTTTGACGTCATGCAGCAAGGTGTATATAATTGTGCTTGTGTGTCAACAAATCTTCAGTTGGAAGTAAGCGCTCGTGTTGTCCAAGTCTCTTTCCCTGTCCGTGTTTTTTTTTTGCGCTTGTACGTGTCTCTCAGGTCCTTAACCCACTATAAGCCTGCGATCAAATGGGTTGATGCAGAGAACATGCGATGGCATTCCTCTTTCACTAGCAGGCCAATTCCATATATGATTCTATTCCAACTATTTCAATTGTCGTTCACGTGTTAATCTATTTCAATTCGAACTATGCAAAATGAATCGCATTTTTAGATCGAGGCGAGTCCTCGTACCACTACCGGCGCAGCGGCACAACGATTGACCGATGCGCCACTCCGGCTGCAGGTGCCCATTTCAAGCACAACCACCGGTGGGGCTGGTGAGACCCAGGTTGCTCTTCACGAGCAAAGCGAGAAGGCATAATAGATAACTCAAGCCACATTTTATCACACGTCTCTAAATTAAGAAGAGGAAAGTACATAAGAGCTGTGTCTTACCGGTACTCACCTATGGAGCAAAAACATCGAGGCTAACGAAAAGAACCCAACTTAAGGACAGCGTAGAGACTTATGGAACGAAAAATGATAGGTGTTACTGTAATGGACCAGAAGAGGGCAGCGTTGGTTAATGATCAACAGCCTAGTTGTAATCAAGAGGAAGAGATGGGCTTCGGCAGAGAATGTAATGCGAACGCAAGATAACTGATAGATTTCTTTAAGTAACAAACTTAAAATAGAAAATGTCCAACGCAAAGCTGCTAGGTTTATTTTTAATTCTTACAGTTGGAATATTTCCCCAACAACCCTACTCCAAACCGCAGGACTTGAGCAGCTGGCCATGCATCGTCATCGTGAAAAATTGAAGTTATTCTATCTGTATTATCACAATAAACTAACAATAGAGGAAGGAATTTTAGTTGAGCACACATCTTGACGCCCTACGCGCTCTTACCATACTAAGAAAGTTACCGCATTTTCATGTAAAACAAATGTTTTTAAGTACTCGTTCTTTCCTCATACTATCACTAAGTGGAATGGTTTACCTGCTGAGGTTGTCAATTGCGAATTGGTCAACTTATTTTTACAAGCTCTGAAGGATGTATAGGGCTCTTATGTATCCTTGTTTTAGGCCAAGTCCGATCCTTTCGTTTGCTGCCAGGTTCGATGTAATTACATGTTCTCTGCCTTTGTATTCAATTTCGTGTTGTATGTTCTGATTTTTGCTCTGTTCGCTATCTGCTTCTTTTGCAATGTACTTGTCATTTTTTATCAATATGTTTGTACCCCACTCCTGCCTAAGGCCTGTAACACAGGCCGGCAGTATTTGCTAAATAAATAAAATAAAAAGTAACAGAATGGATTCCAAGGGAAGGGAAGCGTAGTTGGTCAAGCGTAGCAGGGGGCGGCAGAAAGTTAGCTGGTCGAATGAGATTAATAAGCTTGCGGGGACAGGGTGGCCGCAGCTAGAACCAAACCTGTTGTTAGAGAGATATGCGAGCGTTTTTTGTCTTTGAGTGGGCGTTGCCAGGCTGATGATTTCTACAGGAGGCTGTCTATTTTGGACGTAGGCCTGCTGTTGTATGAATCCTTTTTCTTTTAGCCATTTCCATTTTTGCTTACTGATTCTTCGTCTGGTGTCTCCCACCTCTACAAGTGTGGAGGAGGAGGGGCAGAGAAGGAGATGGAGAGGACGGTTGGTCGGTCACTGGTTGAGAGAGTGTGAGTTGACCCCTGGCAGGTGGAGGCTTGAAACAGACGCCGCCGACGCCGAACAGTTCTCGAAGTCAGGGCCCTCCTACTGATACCGCATTAAAACGGAAGGCGAAGCCTAATTCAACGACGCATTTGGAAACCCAGCTGTCCTCCAGAATGACCGACAGCTGACCACCCACCACTCCTCTGGGTAGGCGGCTGCCCATCTTCACCCTCGAAAGGAATTCTGTCGCGTGTGTGAAGCATGGAACAAGAAGAAAAACATCAAAGCAATCCTTTAGAATAAATACAGCTGCTACTGGCCTTTCTCACATAAGGTTTCACGATCCTCCGGCAAATTTGTTTTTGATTTCCGTTTCAATTCCGTTTTTTCCGTTTCAATGTATTTTCTTGCAGCTAGTTTTTTTTTTGCAATCACGCGTATCATTTTTTGTAGGCATGCCTATGTATGTGTTAACCCCCTTTTTGTAACAGTTTCATTTCATATCTATGTACCACTCCCCTCAATAATGCCCTGTGGGCCATGAGGGTATCAGAAATAAATAAATAAATAAATAAATAAAAACAGCAGTCGAGTGAGCGGGCGGCGTTTCCTTCCACCGCGCCTCTAGCAACTTCTCATGCACAATACAGCCACGATTCATTTTAGTCTCTTTCTTCACGCTCAAAGCTGCAGTCATTCGGCTTTATCATTTGCTTGGGACGCGGGATGCGCCAAGACTTATTTCGAATGATCGGTGCCAAGCGCAAATGCCTCCATTTTGTTCCAGATGGTTGTCGCTGCTTTGGTGCCTTATCTCGATGGTGCCTTGCCAGCTTTAAATTGAGCGTAGCCAAGAGAGGCAGGCATTCCGTTCCACAATCGCCGATCACGTTTGTTGCTATCGTTGCCGCAGAGTCATTCAGCTCTTCGTGGGTGCGAGGCAGCCCAATAAAGAAAGTCTCGCGAAAAGAAGCCTTTTCGCTGTTTCTCTGACTGCCGAAACCCCTTGACCAATACGTGACAATCCAGCTTCAATGACCAGACCACGTATACTCTACGTTTATAGGTGTCGCATGTTTGTGTAATATGATGACTGGCACCGTTACGAAGCCGGCAAGCCCGAAGATTCCTCTCCGCCTATTGCGAAGTGCCCGGTGACGCAGTTCCTTTGTGGCTTCCGATGCCGGAGACTGCACAAGCCTGCACTCTAACGGGATTAAAAGGGAGAAAACTGTCCCCTGGCGCACTCAGTTTTTTGCTCCTTTCTGCTTCGAGTGTACGACGCAATAGCGCTGCATGCACTCGTGGTGAAACTGTCGCGCGCTTTCCCTAACACGTTGCGCATCTGAGCATCGGACGGCGTGTTGCGGCGGTAAATTTTTACAGCCAAGTGTCTGCCACCTCTCCACTGCGCAGATATGCAGGATGCGTGGAGGTCTTCCTTTCCGAGAGTATTTTCTCTTCGACAATGACACCAAGAGTGACTTCACATTCAACCAGACGGACGGCTGGTTATTCACGCACGACGGTGTCCCAGGGCTTCGATCAAAGGTAGGAGTGGGCTTCCCATAAGACAGGACTCTCCGTCCGTAACAATGTCGAGAGAGCTGCAACGTCTGTAGGACTGCTGCACAAGTCCGCATTCGTACATCGGCACCAGTTTTATGTGCATTAATTTTTATCTACTTCGGAACCACGCGTTTATAATGTGATGTCGTCAATGCTCTTCTACTGTCAAGGCACATGACACCTCAAATTCAGTGGAGAATTCCATTGGCAAGGGGGATGACACCTACAATTCGTCAAATGCGATATTTATTTTAAACGCTTCGCCTATTCACACGCCTGTCCTCACGAAACGAGGAAGGTGGAAAATATAGAAAAATAGCTACGCGAGTATTATCACTCTTTCTATAAAGGGCTCTACGCACACTGTACTGAACATAATTTCAGGCTCACTTTCATACTGCATTCTCGCAGACCCAAGCTGACGACTTGATCACGTGAATGGTCAGCTTTGGCCTTAATGAATAAAAAAGAATTAAAATTGGCAGTTGGGAATCGACAGATGCAGTAACTGTCTCATTATCAGTGAACATCTCAACCGCGCGGTCAAAGAATGAAGAGAGAAGGAGGCGTCTTAGTGGTGGCCTCCAGGCTAACTTCGACTACCTGATATATTTTTATTGTGCACTGACATCACAAAGCCTGCAGGTGCCTTTCTCATTTCGTTTTCATCCAAACACGCCCGCCTCCGCAGAAATCTTGTCTTTCGTCAGAAAAACCAAAACAGAACATCATTTAGATCTTTCTATAGCAGCAAGTGTATTGCAGGGAATTACATTTTGATGCACGATTCAGAAAGCCTTCGCAAGTTTTTGGCTGTATTCGTGGAATACTTGCACAAGATGTTTTATCGAACGCTACTAATGGAACTTTCATTTCTCCAAAGGGTTCACGGTGCAGGGGGCGTGCACTTCTCCCTTCGGTAGCGCTTCGCAGCTTGGCTTTATCGAAGATTATGCTGAGACAGGTCAGGTTTCCAACAAATCACTGGAAAATAAGCACGCACCCAGAGTACAATTTTATACCGCGATGTTTCTAAGCTATGCTAGTCATTTCTTGTCCTCGCCCACACTAGACGCCAAAAATCTCTGCGTATAATGCAGTCTTATGCATAGGTTGCGATTCCGCTACTCTTAAGCGTTCATAATAATTTATGCCCATCACTAATAGGGGAGAGTGCGGGTAGAAGTCGCATGAGATAGAGCCAACAGCCTCCCTTACAAAGAGAGTGGTAATAAAATAGGTTTAGAATAAATACTGCTCAAAGGATAAAATGATCAATATATATATTTAATAATCAGAACACGAAATGTTCGCAATGTAAATTGTTAGGCATAGGTGAGTGATGGGAGGGTAGAAAGTCAGGTAGTCGATTTTCTGGCGTTGAGGTAAACACTGCATGAACACGAAGTATTGTTAAGGGCATTTGGAATTTGTAGTTCGGGGATAGGATTACCATGGTCGTCAAGTGACGATAAATTTTAGGGCTTGGGGCTAATAGTTTTCCAGAACTGCCTACGGGCTAGGCCGCAACTTATGATGTACAGTTGATGCGAAAAATGAACGTTTAGATTTCTTTGCAAGGGATTCCAAATTCCTTTCTTTGCTGCGATATTTTTACCATGAAATTGGTGTATTGACGCGCTTAGCAGTCCGTAACTGTAGCTTTTTCTTGTTAAGACGCTTTTATGTGACATTGAACATTGGTGAATGGGATCGCTTAGTAACGGGTGCTAGGAATGTAAGTTTATATTAGCCTATGCATCTTACTTTCAAGTGGAATCCAGTTTATTTCAACGTCTAGTTGTGAAAAGGTAAGTAGAAACGCGTCAAAAAATTAGCTAGTTAATAATAGCGTTGTAGTTGCCTTTGTCATAGACAGTTATTTTATGCGAAGCATACTAAAATAGCCCAACCCAGCTCCTCGAGCGCGGCGGTGTCGTTACCACTGACCTTTCGTGACCTCCATGTCATACCACGTGATGCGTGACGTCACAGCAGATGAAAAACGGGGGCCCAACTCGCGCGAGGCGTCGCGACTATAGTGAACTAGTCGCGACCAAGGAGGACCACGTGATGCGTGACGTAACGAGATAGGAGAAACGGGGCCCCAGCTCGCGCCGTCGCGACAAATGTGTTTCCTGCTTCTGCCGCTAGGTGCGCTGTAGTGAACACGTGATGCTGGAGCGGCGGTATACAAGGGGGTGCGCCTGCCTCTGCTAGGCGTACACGGGATAGAGATGCCTCCTGGAGACAGGGCTGCTCGTTGGAATGAGAAGCAAAAGTTGCGGCGTGCTACAGAGGCTGATGAAGAGCGTGAAGAACGTCTAGCCAAGCGGCGTGCTCGATATGCAACTCGGCGACAATATGCTTCGCATCTGACTAGGCTTAACCTAAGCTAAGCCTCAGCCATTTTTCTTCCTTGGCTTACTTTGCGTTGTTAAGCGAAAATCAGATGAAGCGTGGATAACAATACGGTCACTTGCCTCCGGCAGGCGGGCTCTTGATGCATGACGATCGAGGTGTGACGTGAACAAATAAAGGATATTAGACGAATGATGAGTCTGTCTAGATGGTTCAGAAAGAAACAGTGACAATCCTAGCGTTAGGCATGAACTTACAACGTCGCTTTCGTTGTTGTGTTTAGAAAACATTTGTGACAAATCAGACTGCATTATTTATTTATTTATTATTTGAACATACTTCCGTGAAGATTCAAAAATCGCCCACCGGTACAATAGGATTATTGTACATAATTCTGTGCATTGACTCTGCGGGAGTGGCTCGAGTAGGAAGTCTCCCTGACAGAGCTCGACCCGAATGCATATAGGTGAACTTGATAAGTGCGACCTGTACCATCCAGGCTAGAAGGAGCTGCGAAAGACGTCAAGACGGCCATAACGATAAAGGTTCTAGAGCGCGCTGGAAGCAGTGTCGCGTAACAGAGGCACTAAATTTAATTAGTATAGAATCCAGTGCTTGTGTTGATTAGAATAAGTGCAGAAGACGCTTGCGGTGAAGTACTTCCGTTCACTAGAATTGACCAGTGGCAATGGCCGTTCGAGCAGACGGACGAGCAAATAGTTGCAGTGAAAACAGCATATTTCATCACATGTTCTGGCGAGCGTAAGAATTTTGTAGGATTATAGCAAGAAAACATTTCCTCATTGAGAATTATGTGCGACAAATAAAGGAACGCATTCAGATTCATTGGACACAACAAGATACGGAGAACGTTCCCCCGAGGAATGCAGACGTCCTTAGACACCAAAACCCAAATACAAATGTCTCGCCCGCTACCCCCCTTTTGATCTCGGATTCGCTCCTCGCATCTTGACACCCTTTATAAGTAACATACATGCTTTATAACCCCTTGCAGTCATCCCCTCCCACATAACTTAAGGAGATTGGTGTTGGTTGGAAGAATAATGGCTGCGGCGGCCCTTAACCCTTCAGTGACGTGCCGATGGGGCTCTCAGGAAGATGCAGTGCTCCACGCCGGCCACTGAGGTTGATCTTCGCCAACTTTTGTAGACGTGCCCAGGAATGCAGGACCCAAGAAGATGATTTCTGGAAGTTGGAGATAAGGCTGCAATGAAGGAACGCCTGTACTTGTGGCTAACAGAATGCTCAGAGCCGCAGTGTTTTTGAAGAGAATATCTGGAGAAACTACTCTAGCTTTTTGAGAGCGCCTTCTCATGCCCCACGGCAAGCCTTCGAATTAAAAACAATACAAACCCAGTGGACACGGTTCGATCAAACGCGACTGAAATATGCTAGAACGCCTATCGCCACAGCATACATTTACGAAAGCAGCCTAGGAGACTTCAAAGTTATTTCATGACTGGGCAGTCTGAAGTAATATTCTGCTTATCACAATGTGAAAGTATGGCAGCATTCCAGGCAGACTGATTAGGTAACATGCATCTTGAAACCGATGCCGTCCCTGGTAGAAGGAATAAAAAGGGTGATTTGGTTCCGGCCATTAGGAGTGGGTGGAACGAGATTAAAATATTGGTGTAGTAAGTTCCGCTCACTCCTAAAACCTATAAACTCTCTATCACGATATGTACGACCGCTGAAATATTAATGTCGTCACGCCTACAAGTATCATCGCGAATTTTCGGGACTGAAAAATTCGTGTACATTCAAAATTAATGCTGCAGCAGGAAGAAACATGGGTTACTTTCGAGGTATAGGGACGCTAAGTTACGATATTAGTATGGATTTATAAAACTAGACACGCTGTGTTGAATGCATTGCAGGAACTAGAGAGAGCACTGTATGCCTAGGTCCGGAAACTGTTTCACTTTTCATCCGCTAAGTGCGAGAGGTTGCTATCTTCCTGAACAAGAAGCTTATGCTTTAAGACAGCATATACCGAGAACCAAGCTCAGAGAATCAGCAGTTGAGCATTACAAAGTTTTAGTTCTCAACAATATATATTGAATTTATTAGCCAAGTAGAGGATCTTGTCCATAGGCTGCAGCAGCAAAGGTAAAAACATGAAGTCAAAAAGGAAATGTGTGTTTCGTGAATTGTAAACTCGCGGGCTACACAACTCGCGCACCATGGAGTCTCTTGCCACTGGCACTCCGCGTGAAGTTATGCCGCGGATCTGTCAGGTCGATTCTCATTCGCGTTCTAATTCTCCATGGTTGCGGACAGTTTCTTGCGTAAGGAACGAGAACTGCTCTGTTGTCAACGTTCGATTGACGCGAATGGCGGCAAACCAAAGGACGAATCGAACGCATTGTGAAAGCAAGCTACGCGAAAGTACCGTCGCGAAGTTTTTTTTTTCACTGACGACCTACTAGTCAAACGTACGTTTTTAGTTTTGTCCCCGGCCGTCCTATTCTGCACATTGAATACTCTAACTTGGCAGACCACGCTTATTTGAAGGCCCGCTGAGTAAAAATTGAAACTGACCCGAATAAATATAGATTACCATGTTCAAATGATCACGACGCTGTCCTGACTGAAAAAGTAGGTTTCATAAGTAAGAAAAGAACAAAGCGATGTAAAATAAACCTCGCCCATAGTGCCCCCTTTCGCTAATGAAAACTACGCTGAAACCTAAACCTGTTTTTTCGCTGATCTCGCTGGCCAGGCTACACCGCCATTCACTTCCATACAGTGATCATGTTACCATTCTGCGTCATGACATCACCAGTCTGAATCAAGCACCAGGAAAAAACGCTGCATTGTCAACTGCAATTGTCAGTAAATAGTACTTCCTTTGTTGTCGAACAGACAGCAACATTACCACAAATAAACGTAAAATCGATGCTTACTGAAAAAAGAAGCGTGCGCAGTTATCCTCGGTGTCCGCTTTAGTCGGATGACGATCCTACTCCTTTACTGCTTCCAGACTGTTCGATATGTTACGCAGCGCTATGCAAATTCTGCTTTCAAGGCTCCAAGGTGATTTTCTGCATTGTCTCGTAAAGCTGTATAAACCCACTTGATCATTCCAAAAATGCTCGACGATTCAACCACCAAGCTCTCGTAGTACAATCACAATAGGATTCTTAATAAGAAATAACAAAGGCAGCTTCCTCCGCTCGAATTACTGTTTATATCCCCAGGTGCCCTCAGATAAAAGGAACATGTACCACATTGTAGATTAAAATTTTGACTGCAAAAGAGCGTTCGCTAATATTACTGTTCTTCTGTCAACAGCTCTGCGAGGTGAAGAAGAGCTACACTTCGCTAAAGTACGCCTTGGCACCCATGGGCGTCGAGTACATGGACCTGCATTTTGAATGCTACCATGACTCGTACTATAAGATCGAATTCCTCAGTGTACTAGCCGGCTTCTTCGACCGGAACTACACTTCGCCATTCGCGTTTGAGGAGTGCTCATCTCTGGAAGTGTATCGCTGCTGCGAAGGCTAGGAGACTTGCATGCCGCTCCAAAAGTATGTAATAAATGGGTGTTTTTGTCTCAAATTCTTTCATAATTTCGCATTCTAATAATTTCCAGTTGCTGTATGTGCCTCATCTCTTCTCCGTCCTACCTTTTTTGACTCGTTTATTCAATGAAGATTTCATTATGCTTGCTGTCAGGAAAAGCAAAAATCTCGTATAATATGACCCCACAAAATGGGAGGAAGGATATACTTGATATTAGATGCATGGGCTTGTCCATTTGATAAAGTTTTCTCTATAATAGTTATGTGCTATAATTAAATTAACCGCGAGGCAGTCTCAAATTTGTATTTCATAGAACATGGCTTTAGCATTATTGTTTTCGCTCTCATAAGGCACTACGCATTACAAGCAAGGCTTTTCGAGCTCGTCATTGTGTCCCTGCAGTAAGCTGCATTGCGATAAAACGCGGCCTCTTTCTTGCCGCATTCATTTTTCCGCCTGACAACACGTATGCCTGCCTGCATTAAATGGTCGGAAGGCTCTCTCGTTTCTCGACAGAGCCAGGAGATTTGAAGTGCGCTGTAGCTCGGTGTGTGGCTGGGCCCCGCGAGTTCTGCGAATCATTGGTGGCAAGAAACTTTTTTTGTAGTGAGAGCTACATTGGCCTTATTCTCGCCGTTTCCCCGTGGCCGGTGGCCGCACCGCGAGCTGAGGCGTTGCCTACAAACCGCCGCAGCTGGCAGCGCCGCTCGCCTCGCCATCTGGCATGGTGTTAGAGGAGGAGCCGGTGAAACCGCGATGAAACAACAGAGTAGGAGCCGGCGTTGCATCGTATATATAGAAGGGGCGGCTCGGTGGGATTCGTCGGCAGATATGGAAAGTGAGTCGGAGAGACTGAAAGAAGCTAGGCTTCGTCGTCGGAACGAAACCAAGAGGAGGCAGCGAGCCGAGGAGACTGAGGAAGAACGAGCCGCACGTCTCGAGAAGCGTTGTAAGTACGGAGCGGCCAGGCGAGTGGATTCAGATGAGGACGGTTCGTCATCTAGTTCGCCATGTCGTGCGAGACCCGATGCCAGTACTGTGTCGGAGCCATTGAGTCGGCTGCTTGCTACTTCACCGACCATCGGGCCATCTTTGTGGTAATGGAGGAACAAGATGAATACTTTGAAAATAGATGCGTTACACTTTAAAAACGTCTAGTCTTTAATGTAACGATAGGTAACAACAAAACATAAACACTGAGACATACCAAGCTAGACGATAAATACGTAACCGTAGAGATAATCAAGCTAAACAGTAAGATTAACCCTACCACTCGCTGCGCATATCCATGCATAACTGAGTTAAGCATCTTTTTTGTGTGTGTGTGGGGGGGGGGGGGGTGATAGCACGTGTTGTCGTTCAAGAGTGGTACCGGGCAGCTATAGCTTGACCGCCGCAAGTGACTAGTGTAAAGCGCCCGATAAACGGCCTGTTTGGGGCAGTCCTTCACAGACCAATAATTCGAAACCGCACTTCAGGTCGCATTTGCTCTCAACCAATCAGCGGCTCGTTGAAAATGATGCCGGGGTAACTCACTCTTGTTTACACAGCCCCACCCCGTAATGCCAGCCTAAATTGACAGCAAATTCTTTTAGAAACTGAAGACAAGCGGAGTGAACCAATTACCCCCCCCCCCCCCCCCCCCCCAGAAAAAAACACTCCCATCCTGTCGTCCCCACCAACTCCACCGCTAACTCTCTGCGGCATTGGGTCGTGTACCCGTAAAAATTTTACGGCGTGAGCCGCTGCACGGAGTACACCCCGAGTTGTGGCGTGGATAAAACCCGTCCAAGGTCTCCGATCAGAGCGGCCAGGAAAGAAAGACGACATAGCGAATGGAAGGACGGAGATGGGAGATAGAATGAAAGAAGTAGGGGGAGAAAATGTATGGGAGCCGTGCCTGGCACACAGATTGAAAGAAGGAATAAAAAACATTGACGAGGAGAGAAGAGTGAGAAATAAAAAAGGTGGGCGGCCAAGAGAGAAAGAAGACAAGGGCCAGATACTGAACAAATACTGTGGTGGAGAGAGACACAAATATAAAGTGCGCGCAGCTCGCTATAGGAGCCGCGGAGGCCATCGGCCAAGTCAGCCGGTCTAATCGGTTCTGTGTTCCTCTCTGCCCCGGCCGTCTGCAGCTCGCAAGCGAAGTGTTCCGTGAGAGGGAGCTCTGCAGAGATTCCTTCTGCGGGCGGCCAAAGAAACAAAATTTTTAAAAATCCAGACTGCGCGGAAGGCACAGGAGCTGCCGCACTGCTGTGGGTGAGGCGGAGTGCGATAGTTTCGCTCGCGAGGCTTGCCGTCGACAACACCCAATTGTGCTTGCCGTCGAGCGAATCCGATCGGCAGCGCACCCTGACCGAGGAACTGCGGGGGACAAAGACCTCCTAGAGAGCGGCGCAGGCGACAACTCGCAGAGGGCGATCCTTCGAACTCTGGAAGTGCTAGGATGGCCGCGCTGGAACAAGAGTTTAGGAAACGTCAGCGCCTATCAGATCCCGGCTCACACCAATTGTTTAAATGCGCCAGAGCCAAGTATAACCAATTTTGAATTTAATTCGATTACTGTGCGGGTACTTCTGGCAAGGAGCTAAAGTTTGTCTCCCAAACTAATTCTTGCCTTCGCTATCATTGGTGCCTGCAGTCGAATACAACTCAAGAACACTGTGGCACCTCCAGCCAGTGGCGTTCACTGATTTTCATGATGTCGTGGTTAATCCCTTTTCACGGGGGATCCTGCAAGCTACTTGCGATGTTACGCTAGGGTAGGGGAACCGTGACATCATGGCAAACAGGTCGAAGTCATGTGCTTGATCTTCTCTGAGGGGAATTCGCCGCTGCATTGTCGACTTATACCCGACCACAGGAGCTATATTCAATTTGCAGTAGGGTTGGTACTCCGCTGATAAAAATTGGACCCTGGTCGGACAGTCGCTTTGAGCTCCACCGCGTCATGCCGCGGGCGACTAGAGCCGGGCGGAGCGTTTCATTTCCGCCGGATTCCGTTCTGACTTCGCATGACAGGATTTTTTCGCATCCACACCGAGTTTGGTTTTTACACTAGACATTCATATACGTAGGGACGCAATATAAGTGCTACTATTACGTGTTGCTTTTCTACGCATACCTCCGTTTTTAAGGATCATTTGAGCAGTACATCTAATCATTGGTGCTTGTCCCTCTTTCCAAACTGAAATCTGTACAATGTATCTCCATGCAGTAAAATATTATTCGGAAGTAGAACCGATACCATTTCAGTACATGTTAGTTTCTGTTCACAAACTTGCCTGCGGCAGCACAGCACAGGCATCCACGGAGACGTTCGAAGCCTTCTGTTAAGACCCATGTGCTTCTAAGTTTCCATATTTGCAGCTGCAGCAAACTGCAAAATCAGATATTTTTCTAAGACTATAGCGTGGAACTATAAAATGAAACTGTTTCGACTTCTGCAGGTTTTTCATTGCGATATTTTTCTCGCGTTCATTTTCTTCCTCGTCGCGCATCCTTTCAACGCCTATGGGATAGACTAACGTTCTAAACTTCGCATTTGGCGGGGACGCAGACTAGACACACCGTCCTTACATTTACAGAAAAGCGTACAAGATTTGCCAAATGGGTAAAGTCCAGATGATTTTCTCCTGGAATATGCAGTGTGCTTTCTTGCGCACCACATGCATTGAAAATTTTTTTGAAGGCGACGGCGGGTCTGGTTCTCAGCCCTCTAAAAGCTAGGACGACAGAAGATGCAGCAAGACCCCCACTGCAGGGTTTCGTGGTTTGATCTCCAGGGCCGCAGGGTACACAGGTGATAAAAAGGGTAGAAGCTCTCACCTGGGCTGGTGCTCGGATTATTCGGCGTGAAATGCATAGGAAACGAGTCTGACCCACCTTGATTAGACAAAGATATTGTCACGTTGTTGTGAGTGCAGTCCGGCGAACAGGAAAACAGCGAGAATGGCTCCTAAACGAATCTCTTTATTTGGACTAACTTGCGCCAACAAAGAACTGAATCACTAGGTCACGGCGTAGCAACAAGCGTGCTCGGCGGTCGTCGAACAGAATGGCGGTCGCTCTCGGCCACTTTTTGAAGCTGATAGCGAACTTTCCAGATAAAGCTTGGAAAGTTACTAGAACACTCATGAATAACATAAAATCGACTCCGCCTGGACGCGATCAATCGAGATACATCTAGGCGCGTCTTGCATCACAAAAAAAAGCAATAAAGCGGCGTGCCGGCAGCTTTGAAGAATGAGCAAACACGTGGCATTACTCACCTCTCCAACAAGCATCGACCCGATGCTTTAGAACATATTGCGGCTACAAAGAACTAAAAACGGATTGTGGAAAAATACGCATTGGGTGTGGAAAGACGGCATCCTTTAGGGCGCACAATGTATACTGCGCCTGTGTTGTGCCTTCTCCTTCTGTGTCTTCGTTTCTTGCGCAGTTTTCAGTATGAATTCCTACCAACTAGCCCAGTTTACCGTTCATATCCTATTTATCACACCATTCTGCTTGTAATTTTAGATTTGCATTCAGCTCCAGTTGGTCCGTAACAGAATTTATGGTTTTAAAAATGACACAGTCGTCTGCAAACAGTTTAACTGATACAGTTGTCCTGACAGAGACGACCAAATCATTAATATAAATATTAAATAAGACTGGTCCCATCACAGATCCTTGGGGCACTCCCTAGTAGACATCTAAATTGTCAGAAGAGCCGTCTATGTCTACATATTGTTTTCCGTTAGTCAAGTATGATATAACCCAATTGATTATTTTGGAAGGTATACCGATTGTTTTCATCTTCAGGATTTGTAGTTCAACTTTTTATGATCCACTCTCATGAAAGCAAATACAGCTGCTTGATTACACGCAGAGATAAGGGTACTACTGGTCACTGCACTGAGGCACAGATACGAGGGTGACTTGACAATATAAACATGTGACTTGGACATTGACTGCCTCAGCAAAAGAAATCCTAGCGTTCAGCTTAATGTTGCTAGCAGTGTAAATATGTAACAAGAATACTGCTAGAGGCACTAAGCATATAGGCCACCGCGGTGGCTCAGCGGTTATGGTGCTCGGCTGCTGACCCGAAAGACGCGGGTCCGATCCCGGCCGCGGCGGCTAGAATTTCTTTGGAGGAGAAATTCTAGAGGCCCGTGTACTGTGCGATGTCAGTGCACGTAAAAGAACCCCAGGTGGTCGAAATTTCCGAAGCCCTCCACTACGGCGTCTCTCATAGCCTTAGTCGCT
Source organism: Amblyomma mixtum (assembly GCF_055824585.1). Classification (NCBI taxonomy): domain Eukaryota; kingdom Metazoa; phylum Arthropoda; class Arachnida; order Ixodida; family Ixodidae; genus Amblyomma; species Amblyomma mixtum. Next base: position 37,422,216 of record NC_143015.1, read on the forward strand.
CTGGGACGTTAAACCCCATAAAACCAAACTAAGCATATAGTTTCATAACACTAAACTAGCCTTTCTGCTGTCCTGCTTAGACTACCCCAGCAATCACTTTCATGCTATGAGGTGCCTGTGTTCAATGGAGTGCTCTATGGGATGCCCGTGTTGTTCAACTACCATATTTTTGGACTTGTAAGTCACATTATGCTTGCTCTGTTCTTCTTTTCACATGTATTTCTACATCAGGTGTTGCAAAAGTTCTCATTATACCAGCAAATTAAACTCACAGTGCAGGCTGCGGTGAAGCCTCCATCAGCTGCATCATCGATTCGAAATGCGGCCACTTGACTGTAGGGATATTAGCCGCCCCAGCTCCACTCTTCTGTTTTTCTTTTATTTCTTGGCGTTTACTCATGTATATATCTTTCAAATTCTTAATTTTTTCTCTGCCTGGGTGCCTGGAAGATAAAAACGTTCTCATAAATATATATGGCAAATAAAATAATCATCATTCAAAAAAGGCTGCGCATTCAGCTTGTTTTGTCTGGCTGTGCCTAAAAGCTCAAAGTGTTGCTTCTTCGAAATAATCACTGCTGTGGCTTATCTCTAGAACTTTGTGCTGCATGGAGATGCTGATGCACATGCATGTTCAGCATATGCACATTTTGTGCTGGCGTCGAAGTGCCGCAGTTGGGTGAGCATGAAAGTGCGTAGCAATAATAACTTGCACCTGAGCAAGCGTTTCACAAAGCGCGAGGAGAGGAAGAAAGATAAGGGGCGGAGCGTACACTGTCCTCGCAGTAGCAAATGCACGTGTGTCTCGCGAGCGTGAAAACACACGTCTCGGCCCTAGTCTTCTCCGATTTCGAGCGAAACAGGGACGAACGCCAAGCGATAGAAGGAAAAATCAAGTTCAGAATATGTTTTCGTCGTGTGTAAACATGAGCACGCTCTCTTGTGAGGAAAAACTTGCTGCCCTTGTCATGCATGCTACAACAATACGAACTGAGCACATCTAAAAAAAAAGCGGGATACTTACAGGTAAAGCCGAATAGTTTTCCAATTTCTTCCCATGTGCAGTCCTCCTTCGTTCTGTTTTTAAATTCGGGGTGGTGCTTGTCGTATAAAAATTTGTATTCGCGCACAGCGTTGATCAGCAGCTCTGCGGAGTACTCCATCTTTTGTGTGACGCCGATTTTGATCTTGCCGCCAGGAATGAGCAACCGGATGTAGGTGACGCTTTCGTCAACTTCCGAAGCGCCGCTGATTGGTTCAGCGGTTTGCAACTCGCAGTCGCGAGGCTGAAAAATCGAGCAGTGAGCAACTGGCCCGCGACTGTCGCATTTCGACAAGGGCGACGGTTTGCGACTGTCGCTTTTCGACCAAAACCGTCGCGCGACCTCTGCGACTCGCAAGTGTGAACGGGCCTCTAGTCTGCTGTTCGCCTGTTCAGCCCTGTCCAGGCGTGCACCTAATACGCAGAATTTGCACATAAAATCGGGCGTGATCCCGTGCTGGCCGGCCGCTCCCTCCTATAAATCGGTCAGCAGGCCAAACTCGCCGAACTGCTGGCAGCTGGGCCCCGGGTCAGCTGGACCAGGCTCGGGGACACCAGCCACGGCAAGGGCGGCGGCCGTGTAGGCGGGGGAGGCCCGCCCCGGGCTCGCGTTGGACACCGGTCCCGATTCGAAGGCCGCCCTGGCAGCTGGACGACCGCCACCCTGGTGTAGAACCGATGCCCAGTGACGTTTCTTGTTGATGACCAGCCTTCCGCATTGAGTGCAGTACTCTACGCCGAGGCCATTACCCCGGTTGGGAACGCCGCACCGTGGTCACGGAGGGTGCGGCCGCGGAAGAGATGGGAAATGGCGAAAAGTGATAGCTCCGCCTCCACCCGAAGCTGGGTCTTCCACGGTGCATCACTGTGGTAACTGCGCAGGAGGGCAGCCGCCTTCCTGAGAAGTCCAAGTGGCCACCGTGCGGCGCTTCCGCTTTCGTCCAGTGGTACCTCCCGAAGCCTCTGGGCGCCTTCCTTTATCGCGCCGAAATCGGCAGGGCTTGCCTGATTTGGATGTGGTCTTTTCGTGCGGGAAACGTGATCTGTCGCCAGTCCGCTCATCGGACTGAGGTGCCAATGACTCCCGTGGCTTGCGCTGATCCTCGGGTCGCCGCTCCACCTTACTACACCCCCGACGTCCGCCGACGCCCGCTGCGCTGCCCCTTCCACGACGAGATGGGTCCATCCTTGGTCGCCTGTCTGGCTCAAACTAACTTTCCCTCCGTTATCCTGCAGTATCCGGAGCTCACCACCAAACATGACCGCACCGCACGCTCTCGCACTATCGGGAACCATTTGCAGAACACCGTCCAACCACCGCAGCCGCTCCACGCAGTAAGTCAGCAGAAAGCACAAACAGAGCAGCTATAGAGCATGGCTTGGCGCGGCTGCGGTTCACCTCCTTAATGGCATTTGCCAAACGCTTGCGCAATCGCCTTGCGTAGTCGTCGACGTCTGCCCTTTCACGCACACCCTCCAACCCTCCGATTAGAACTGTGTCCTTAGGTGTGTTCAGCTCCCTGCCAAACGTGAGAAAAGCCGGCGTGAAGCCGGTCGAGCGATTTGTGCTCGTGCGCACAGCGAAGATAGCGTCCAAGTGCTCATTCCAATCATTGTGCGATCTTGCATATGCGCCCAGGAGCGGCTTGAGATCTCGATTTCGGCGCTCGCTAACATTCGACTGAGGATGGTAGCACGTGATTTTCTGCTGCCAGACACCCATTGCTGCAAACGTATCACGGAAAACTTTCGAAGTGAAATACGTGGCATTGTCAGTGATCTGCCACTTTGGGAAGCCGTAGCGGCAAAACACTTCACACAGCTTTGCCAGGATCTCCCGTGCAGTCGCTTTTCGCAGCGGGTACAAATCAGCGATCCCACGGAAGTGACACGTGACTACCAGCACGTATCTGTATCCTCGTTTGCTGCGCGGCAGCGGCCCCATCAAATCGCACGCCAGGATCTCCCAGGGCTTGGTACTTATAGAGTTACTGTATATGCTAACAGGAACTCTAGGTGCTTAGGACGGGTTGGAGTAAGCCAGGTGCCTTTCCAACTCTAGGCTTCCTCTCATGGCAGACGTGGAATGTTCGTACATATCTACATACGTCAGCCTTCATTCCCGGCCAGGTAGCGAACCGACAAAGCTTGTGGGTTTCTACGTGGACACAGGCCACCACCCACCGCGGGTTCGAGCTTCGCGCGAGCCAAGGGCCCCGATCAGCCGTCACCACACAAACTGGGACACCGCTGCAGCGCACTCAACCTCCGCTGGGAGGAGAGCGATTCGCCGCAAAGAAATAGGCCTCCAAGTTCACAAAGGAGACGTTTATTCACGTCGTCCTTCAGCAGTACACACACACTCAATCGTCACCCCGTCCCGGGGGCGCGCGAGGAGCAAGGCTCCGCTGCGCGCACGAAGCGACTCGAGCAATGCGCGCCGCTAGCACGCCGCTGCAGGAGAATGTCCCCGCGGCAGTGCTGTGATCTCTCTCTCGTGTCGACCGTTGGGCCGGTTGCGAGAGAGAGTGGGCAATCAACGCAAGGTACGCCTGTCAGAGGTCGCTGGACCCCGCTGGACAGGCTCGAGCCGCTGCAGGTCAGAGGACACGTGCGGGCGAGCTCGAGTAAGCACTGGTCCGAGCGGCAAAGCCGGCACGGACAAAACAGTAGCGTACGCACCTTACGCTGTCTCGGAGGGATCTCTCTCTGTGGGCCCCGCTCGGACGGTCGCGCCGTGCGCGGCCGTCCGTAGCGGGTCCAGAAAATCCCGCCAAAAGGCGCCAATGGCAAAGGCCCTTGGGGAGCCGGGGCGGAGCTGTGGCCAAATGACAGTGTTTAGTCACCTAGCCGCCTCTCCACCGCCTGAGGCGGGAGCAAGGGAAAGAGGAGAAACAACGCAGGAAGCCGGCACAGCCGCGCAAAGGCAACGGCGGAAAGCCAGGATTCCCACAAGCTTCTGCCATGTCTTTGGAGTGCTCCCGTGACCGCCTGCGTCGTGATAGTGCCGCATAGCGGCGCGCCACAGTTTGCGCGGAATAACGGCTTTGAAACACTCATCTGAGGCCTCTTTGCCTGGCATGTATTTTAACAAAGCTCCATCATGGTCCAGCAGGAAGTTCTCCAACTCGCAGCAATACCAGTGACACTAGAGTTAGCGCCAACCACACTACCAGTGGCTTCACAGCGGAATTTGGCCTGACTCGTCGGAGTGTCTGTGACTATTGATCAACTGCTGACAGAATGAGTCTTCCTGCTGAGCCTTGACAAGCATCCTTGAGGCCGACCACGAACCTGTCGCAAATCAAGCATTCTTTTTCCTTGTAGTCGCACCGCCCAGTCAAAAAAACCATTGGGTCCAATTGAGATTTCCAATTGGAATCAATTGGACCCAATTGGAAGCCAAATGAAACCAATTGGACTTCGGAAACCAGTTGCGATGTCCAATTGGTTTTCCCGATTCCAATTGGACAGCCCAATTGGTTTCTCAGCTTCCAATGGGATTTTCAAATCCAATTGTGGAGGCCAATTGGTTTTCTGCATTCCAATTGGACAGTACAATTGGTTTCTCAACTTCCAATTGGGCTCACAAATCCAATGGGGGAGTATACATTGGTTTCCTGCATTCCAATTTTAGTCCAATTGGGCACTCAGCTTCCCCTTCAGTCCAATTCGTCCTGCCATTCCAACTATTGCCCCATTGGTTTGAAGATTTTAACTGAAGTCAAACTGTATAAAGGTTGAGTTTATTCCTCTTTATTACCAACTGGCAATTAGGGCCAGTTGGCTTCTTAAAAGATTTTTTTTGAGGATATATGTCCATTCACTCTTTCAAGGTTCCACTGTGCTATGGGCGTATCCTTCAGGAACAAATATACCACAGCACACTAGACAGGAGGCCTGCATGAGCTTGATTCTTATCTGCTTCAGGTTCTTATCTGCTTGTCAGTCAAACACTAGTTTTTTAATAACTGATGATATCGAACTTCGTTGCATACTGTGCCATTTCCTATATCCATTCGTCATACTGTGTTTGAACTGTGCACAATATTTGCAAAGTTTAGTGCCAAACAGAATCTAAGTGGCTATTTAACAACTGGGCAATTTAAGCCACACTGTTGATGTAACTCTGCATTCTACCTAAAATGTTGTTGTTGTTGTGTTGTGTTTAATGGCGCATAAGCAACTAAGGCTATCATGCGCCAAGCTCGGGGTAAAGAAAATTGTTTTATATAGGATGTTATACAAAAGACTAAATGAACGGTGGTGTAAAGGGCCTAAAAAGTTAATTCATGCAACCTAGTATAAACGTAAGACAAAAGTTTAGAAGTGACTTATGGTCAAAGCTTTAAAGAGGGTTGGACACCTCAGCAGCCATCCTTGGCTGTGCAAGGATCTCGAGGTCCCCAACCAATGGAATAGGGACCTCAGCCGTCTTCTCGGGAGTGAGAAAGTGGCCGAGGTGCATTAGAATTAAAACAGACCAGTGGGTAAAACACATTTAGAGACACCTAAGAAATCCTGATTCTTTAAGAAAGCTAAAAACATGTGATATATCAACAATTGCATTATCTCCTATGGTAGGATACAACTTAAAAAAACAGCAGTTGCTAACACTGGGCCGCGGTCCGCGGCGTCCTGTCTTACTCCGCTGGCCAACCGCAACTGTAAACGAAACCAGCCTTTTAATGCTTGACTATATCAAACAGTCCACGTGTGGAAATCCTAGAGCTCATAATTTTTTCTTGTGATAAGCTTCTTGTTTACGTAACAAGAAACATTCAACCAGCGGACTACTTTTTCGTCGTGGAGGAATTCTGTGCGCGGAGGCTGAATGTGGGCGGAGCTTCACTGCAGACTTAAGTTGTATCCGACTATAAAAGCAGTTTAGGGTGAAAAGGGATGTATTCGTTATAAAATTGAGTAAAGTACTTTTTCCTTATTTTTTCCAATTTCGTACAAGAGAATAACATGTGGTTAATCGTAACTTCAACTCCGCATTCCTCGCAAATAGGTTGATCTTTTTTTGTCAGTAGGAAATTGTGTGTCAGGTGAGTGTGTCCTATGCGAAGACGACAAAGAATGACTTCTTTGAAGCGTTCTTGGTGGGTGCAGGATTTCCATTCTCTTAAAACTGGTTTTATGAAGTGTAGTTTGTTGTTGGCTTCATTGTCCCAGGCAGACTGCCATTTTTTCTTTATTTCACAAAGTACCGAGTTCATGCAATCTTTAAAGGGAATATCTACTTTCGTTATTTGCTTGCTACGAGCCTGCGCAGCGCAGAGGTCTGCTCTCTCGTTGCCTTTAATTCCGACGTGACTCGGCACCCAACAAAGTTTTATGTTTTTTCCTTGAGCTATGGCTTTTGCTATGTTGTGTATGATGTCACCGAGGATTGGAGTAATTGCATTTCTAGAATGGAGAGCTGTAAGTAAACTAAGAGAGTCTGTGTAAATTATACTGTTTCTGAGGTTTTCATTTAATACTTTTTTTACGGCTAAGCCTACAGCATAACATTCGGCTGTGAAAATTGATGCACACTGTGGAAGTCTGATTATTTCTTTCTCATGACCCCGTACTACTGCACTTCCTACGTAGGCATCTGTTTTTGAACCGTCCGTATAAAAGTCCATAAAACCATTGTATTTTACCTCGAGTGCGAGAAATTCTTGTACTATATGTTGTTGTGGGGTTTGCGTTTTGTGAAACTGTGTAAGAGTGAAGTCGCATATTGGAGGAAAGTTGTACCATGGAGGTAGTGGCTCTCCTCTGAGCGCAATGTTAGGCAACGTGTTTAGTACCCCGAGACTCTCGCACATCTCTTCAAAACGCAGGAGTGGCCTGGTAGTTTGTGGTTTGTTATTAAAAAGTGTTCTGGATGGACACTTTGTAACTATTTCGTAACAGATATGTTTCGGTAGGGAACGGATTTTTAGAATGTATGAGCATGTGAGCATGATTTGTCTGTCTGTAAGTGATGGTTCATTACATTCAACATAAAGACTGGTTATAGGCGACGTCCTATAAGCACCAGTTGAAAGACGTAAACCTAAATTGTGCACTGGGTCAAGTCGCTTCAAGTACGAGGGTCTTGCTGAACCATATATTATACTACCATAGTCTAATGAGGATCGTACCACGGAACGATAAATTTTTAGAAGGCTTGCTCTGTCAGAACCTCAGTGTTTATGCGAAAGGACTTTGAGTATGTTTAGTGATCGGGAAGTTTTCTTTTTTAACGCGTTAATATGAGGCAGGAAAGTGAGTTTTCTGTCAAATGTTATGCCTAGAAATTTATGTTCATTTTTTACGGGTAAATCTATTTCGTTCAGGTGTAGGGTGGGGTCTGCCTGTAAGCCTCGTTTGAGTGAAAACGGAATGGCCACTGTTTTCTGTGGTGAAAATCGGAAACCGTTTTTGTCTGCCCATGTTGTCAGTTTATTTATTGTCAGCCGTATTTGTCTTTCACATGTTGATATGTTGGAGGATGTGTAAGCTATCTGGAGGTCGTCCACATAAAGTGAATACATAACAGACTTTGGTATTATTTTGTTAAGAGAATTCATTTTTACAATAAAAAGAGTTGTGCTTAAAATACATCCTTGAGGCACTCCATTTTCCTGAATAAAATCCCTCGAAAGGGTTGAGCCTAGACGGACATTAAATGAACGGTTAGATAAAAAGTCTTTAATGGAGTTCAGCATTCTGCCACGGATGCCAAGTTCAGCTAAGTCCTGGAGGATCCCGAACCTCCAGGTTGTATCATATGCTTTTTCTAAATCAAAAAAGACTGCAAGACAGTGTTGTTTGTGTATAAAAGCTTCTCTGACTGTATTTTCGAGACGGACTAGGTGATCTGTAGTTGAGCATCCCTTTTTAAAACCACACTGGTGGATATCAAGAAGTTCACAGGATTGAAGAACAAAGGTTAGTCGTATATTTAGAACACTTTCGAAGGATTTGGCGAGGCAACTGGTCAGGGCTATGGGTCTATAACTGCTAGGAGAGGTTGGGGGTTTACTAGGTTTAAGAAGCGGCACAATAATAGCTTTTTTCCAGGCTTCAGGTATTTTTCCTGATATCCAAACTGTGTTAAAGAACCTTAAAAGTGCTTCTACGGCAGGTTGAGAGAGATGGGCCAGCATTTCGTAGTGGATTTGGTCGGGTCCTGGAGCGGTTTTTTTTCCAGCAGACAGTACTGTATTTATTTCTTGGAGGGTAATCACAGTTATATTTTTGGTTTGCCCCTCCACTAGTTGGAAGTCTTTGTTTTTCGGCTGTGTTTTTGTATTTTAAGAAAGACTGTATAGTGAGATGAACTTGAGACTGCAGCAAAATGTTCCCCTAATATGTCTGCCTGTTCCTCTATGCTTGTTTGTGTGCCGGGTGTTGTTAAAAAAGGAATTGTGAATGGTGAAAAGGTGCCATTTAATTTTCGAACCTGCTCCCACATTTTTTTAGATGGGATCTGACTGTTGATAGATGAAACATAATTTTGCCATGAAGCTTTCTCGGCACTGCGACGGACGTACCGAGCTTTAGCTTTTGCCTTTTTAAAATTCAAGAGATTTTCATGTGTCGGATATCTGCGGAATTTACCCCACGCTCTATTTTGCTGTTTTTTTGCTTCTTTACATTCCTTTGTCCACCATACTTTATGGTTTTGTCGCGCTACTCCTGACGACTGAGGAATAGCTGTGAGTGCGGCAGTTATGATACAGTTAGTGAACTTTTCGTTTATCTGGTCGATGCAGAGATTATCTAAAAGTATATTTTCTAAATTTGCATTTGCTCTAAAAAGCGACCAGTCGGCGAGGTGAAGCTTCCAGCGCCGTGGCCTTGTGGGGATTATTTCCGGTGTGGATGTTAAAGTGATTAGTACAGGGAGGTGATCACTGCCATAAGGGTTGTCAATAACGTCCCAGCTAAAATCGTTAAAAACAGAAGGTGAACTAAAAGACAAATCTAGACAGGTCATTTTACCTGAGGCAGGGGAGCAGTATGTGGCTTTTTCTGTATTTAAAAGGCATACACTATTTGTGACGATAAAATCTTCGATTATTTGACGCCTAGAGTCATAGCGCTCACTTCCCCAAAAAGGGGAGTGAGCGTTAAAATCCCCGACTACTAGATATGGTTCTGGCAGTTCATTGATGAGTTCCTGTAGGTCACGGACTGTTAATGTTATATGTGGAGGAAGATATACAGAACAGATAGTTATAGTTTTGTAGCTGACAATGCTGACCGCAACTGCCTCCAGTTTTGTTGTGAGTCTGATCTCTTGAGCAGGGACGCCGCTTTGTACGACAATCGCGACGCCTCCCGAGAGTCTATTTGCCTGCTCACGATCTCGTCTAAAAGTTTTATAATGCTTCAGGATGTTCATATGTTGTGGACCTAGATTGGTTTCCTGGAGACATAAGGCTACGGGTGACATTGACCCTAAAATGTTTTTTATGTCATCGTAATTTCTCAACAATCCTCTACAGTTCCACTGAACTAGAAAAGCCATGTTTATGTTTGGGGTAGGGACAATAAAGTGTTTACTTATTTTCTGGGCCCGTTATGAGGGCCCTGTCCTTCTTCCGCTCAAGAGAGCTGTTCCGCCGCTGTAAAGCAGGCGGGCTGGGGGTTAGATCCATCACCTCGTCAGAGGTGCTGGAAGACCGCGGTGAAGCCGCGGGCGTGTGGGGTTCAGGCCTCCCCCGACGGGGGAAGTCCTGCGGGATGCTGGCCCATGGGCCGGCATTCCCTGCTTTGGGGTTGGCAGAGCAGCTTTCGCTGTCTCTGCCTGGGGCGTGGGTGGCACTGCCACAGGCGCGGTGGAAGTGGCCGCGGCAGGTGCAGGAGTGCTGTGTGGTGCTACGCCCCCGCGCACCACATCAGCGAAGTTTGGTTTCGCTGTGAAAGAGAAAGTGTTCGTGACTGCGAATCGCTTTCTTGCTTCTCGAAATGATATATTCTCCTTTGTTTTTATGGTGATTATTTCCTTTTCCTTCTTCCAGGACGGACATGCCCTGGAGTACGCAGCATGGTCGCCTTCACAGTTAGCGCAGCGTAGAGCTGCGTCACATTCCTCAGAATGGTGGTCCTTTGACGCGCATTTCGCGCAAGTTTTGCGGCCTCGGCAACTCTGTGATCCGTGTCCAAACCATTGACAATTAAAGCACCTTCGGGGGTTAGGGATATAGTGTCTAACATTTACTTTGAGGTATCCAACGTCGATGGTTTCTGGCAATGTGCATGTGTTGAAAGTCAGGACCAGGTGTTTGGTATCTACATCTCTGTTGTCCTTGCGGATTTTGATTCGATACACATCAATGACGTTTTGATCGGAAAGGCCTTCCAGCATTTCTTTTTCTGTGAGATGTAGAAAATCATTTTCGGAGATGACGCCACGGACAGTGTTGAGGGATCGGTGTGCTGTGATGGAGACAGGTGTCTCCCCCATACACACTATGTTTGCGAGTTTGGAAGTTTGAACATTATCTCGGAGTTCCAGCAATAGATCGCCGCTGGCCATTTTTGATACTTTGTAGCCGGGGCCCAAAGCTTCTGTTAAGCATTTCGATACGATGAAGGGGGATAGAATTCTGGCCTGTTTATCTTGCACTTCACTGTGGACGACATGGAATTTGGCGAATGTTGGTTTCTTTTTGGAAAAAAAGTACTCTGCTTCGTTCCGCACTCTTTTAAGAGAGCGATCAGGTTTGGAAAGGGGGGGAGCCATAAAAAATTGATGTTTTTCGGTCATGGTGCCAGCCACCCACCATGGAGCCCAACAAGGGGACGCGACAGGAACTTGAAAGAAAGTCCTGCCCACGCCAGCTGTACACCTTAACTATAACCTAATATGACTCAACTCAGGGTAGTTGGTCACACACGGTTAACCCTCGCCGCCAGGAAAAAACGAAGAAGAGGAGGATACAGGAGAGTTGTAAGAAAGGAGATAGGAAAGTGAAAGATGGAGAGGAGAACAGGAAAAGGCGACTGCCGATTTCCCCCGGTCGGGTCAGGCCGGAGGTGCCGTCTACAGGAAGCTGGGGCCAAAGTGGTGTGTTGCCTCCGCCGAGGGGCCTTAAGGGTCCAAACGCTCGGCATCGGCTCAACCACCAGGATCCCCTTTTCCCCGGACACGGCGATGCCACGCACGGCTAAGCGCGGATGCTCGGGTCCGTGGTGACGCATTGTTCACCATCATCCCCCTGCGGGGATGTCCCTGCGGATGCTCGGGTTAACCCCGTGGTGTCGCCACTCACCAACGTCTGCATGCTGCAGACGCCTCCCTGCGGGGATCTACCTAAAATGCTTTGTAACTGCAGTTTTACCTGAGCTCTACCATACATTATAAAACTGAGGCCACCTTCACTATAAACACACGCTCAAGACTGTATAACATAATCTTTATTAGACAGCACACAACAAAAAAGACAATGAGATAACACTTCCGTGGAAATAACACGAGAATATGTTTTGCGAACTGTACATACACTTGAAACTAAGGACGCTACCCTAATATCACAGAAATAACTTAGCAGATAAACTACACATAATTGTGAGTCGACATAGTACTAAAACTGGCAAATGGATACTTTGGTACAGATCACAGCATCAAGGTAAACACTTTTTCAGCAGACTGCATTTAACAAAAAACAGCAGACTGATTTTTTTGGATTTGCAAGAATGCAGAATACATAAATACAGTGCCCGGTGCAACTTGAGTAAAAGCATTTCTATACAAGCAGCAATGAGGTGACAAAATACGAATTGTATAAGATTGGAAACTCACACAAGAGGCATATGAGAACAGAATTACAAATAACTAAAGAACAAAAGTGCACAAGAATACGATACACAACTACCAGTTGTCTACATAAATGAATGCACTCTCTTATAACCTCCAAGTGTCATCTGCCACACTGGCTCAGTGTTTAAAAGTGCTCAGCTATTGAGTTGGAGGATCCAGGTTGATTCCTGGCCATAGTGGTGTGGTTTTGATGGAGGTGAAAGCAATATGTGCCATTGTGCTGTGTGATCCCAGCATGTGTTCAAGAACACCAGGTAGTGTAAAGTAATCCAGAGCCCTCCACTATGGCACTGCTCATAGCCTATGTGTTACTTCAGCACATTAACCACATTACGAATTTTTTTTTTACAAAAGCCGTGTGTACAAGCCCAATGCGGTGGCTCAGTGGTTAAGGCCAGTGGATAGTCTACCGAACCGGAGTACCCAGTTTCGAACCCGATTGTGGTGGATGCGTTTTGATGGAGGCGAAACGCAAGAGGCGCCCGTTTGCTATGCGATGTCAGTGCATGTTAAAGATACCCAGGTGGTCGAAATTATTCTGGAGCCCTCCACTACAGCACCTCTTCTTTCACTCCCACCTTCCTCCCTTCCCTTGCAGTGCAGTTCAGGTGTCCACCGCGATATGTGAGGCAGATACTGCGATTTCCTTTCCTCAAAAACCAATTTATTTGTGTACAAAGACAAGTGCAATTATTTATTATTTAAGTGATGTATTTCACACACATTTATGCAACTGCACTGTGTGATGAGTTTGCATGTTAAAGAACCCTAGGTAAGCATAACTAACCCAAAGCGCTCTGCTACAGCTTCTCTTGCAGACCTTAAAAGTCCCACACCTTGCACTATAGCACTGCTCCCCTAGGTGCTGCTGTCTGGATTGATCTACCACCTGGTGTTCTTAAATGTGCATTATATTCAGTTTACCCTGTAAACGAACTTGGCACTGGCAAGACGTAACAATTTCCTCCTGTTCTAACAACTGCGCAAACAGTCAAAATTTCTGAAACTGGTAGCACAGTCAGTGATCGCGCTTCCTCTATGACTTTAAGCACATCGCGATCACTGACTTCCTCTATGACTTTAAGCGAACTATCAAAGTCGTGTATTTCATAGGAGCACATTTGAGTCGCCTAACTATGACATATGCTTCTGCACTATTTTTGCATGATTTTTTCTATCACAGCAAAAGAGGCATCACAAAGTTGAACCACTGAGTCATTCGTCTTTTTTCCTGCAGCATACTTTTTTGTAATAAGGACTACCCCTTTCCTGATCATGCGACCAATACTGCACAGCACCTAAAAGCTCAGTACAACTGTCAACAGGACAGCTTGGTGTGGTATAGATGCTGCCTCGCCCAAAATATCGAACCTCTCCTGGAACTGTCACAGTTTTTTTAGTTTTTGAGGACTCCAGTAGATCACAATAACTAAGTACATTTGGCTTAGAAGCTAATTCAGAGATTATCATTAGCCTTTCAGTCTGTAGGACTCTACAAACTTGATGGGGTATGCCATTTGCAGCTTTTACAGCTTTCTTTAAACTGCCATTGCCCGACTCAAATGGAGAGGCTGAGTGTGCCCAAAGTGGACCCCAGTGGCGCACACTTTTTGCTATGTGAGTGACTTGATGCATGTTGAATGACATGCAGCCTTTCCCATAAAGAAGCTGTGCACGAATATGGAACTCTAACAGCAGCTCCTCCGCCTGTTCGAGCTCCCAGGTGGCCAATTCCCTCTTGAGCATTAAATGCAGGTACTAGATAAGCCCAATGCTGAACGCAGAGTTTGTCTGCAATTCCCTCCAATACAGGCAAGCTATAGTAAAGAAGCCAGTTCTCCCACTCTTTAGCTTTCCAAAATTTTTTCTCCTTTGTTGGCCTCGGTGTTCTTTTTACATACCTAGGTGACGAGATTGCCAACAACCTTGCATCGATGTCATCTTGGCGTGACCTCATGTAAAATCTGCAGCTAGTGTCCTCAAGCCACACCTCAAGAAACTGCCTAGCCACTCCTAACAAGATACAGTGCATATAGTCTGGGACAAATCCCCACACTATATGAAACTGATCTAAGTTAATAAGTGGCGAGGCAGTTTTGACACCATGTACAGGTTTCTCTTCAGTTACTGCAGACTCCATGTCTTCCAACATCTGCTCTTCACTCCTTTCACTTGCTTCGTTTTCTTCCACGGGGCACTTCGTGGAGTTGGCAACTCTTTCGCCTCTTTGTAAGCACCAGTTGCAACCGTAATACGCATTGAATTGCATGACTCCCTGCATAGGAGCTCTTGCCACGGAATCAACGGCGCAGCAAATGCAGTATACTTTAAACCGTTTCTCTTCACCTCTGTATTCAAGGACAAAGCCTTTTTCTGACAGCTCAGTGATGGCTTCCACGAAAGCCCCTTGAAAGACTGCCATATCTGGCTTTTTCTTTCCGAACCAAAGGGCAGCTAAAACTGGCCTATTCATTCTCTGCGCAGCAGGCAGCTCATTCACTAACAGCTGTATAGGCCAAATGGCAGTGCCACTGGAACGAAAAATAGGAGTGCCATCTGAATTGAACATCAGGCTTATCCTGTTGCCTGCATCTGCTGTTGAGGAGACAAATGTTCGATATAGTTCCCCATCATATATATCAGAATATGTCCCCTTATCTGGAAGGGGTTTTGTTAAATCGAGGATGTCGCACCCCTTTAGAACTTTTTGTAGTTGAGACTCTATGTCGAAAGCAACAAAAAAGGACCCTTCTGTCACAGAGGAAAATTTTAAAGCCCTGAAGCACTTGGTACATGTAGAGGAGGCTCCTGGCTCAACTTCAACAATGTACGTGGAGCAATTGGAACAAATGAGATGAAACCTCATATCAGTGGTGCTACCATTTACCAGCTTTCCAAACATATACCGTGATTCTGGTAGCACCGGCTTCTCAAAAAACAAATTTATCATTTCTAATAAACTTGTCACTGCTGTCAGAGACAAACTGTTTTTGACAGCATGTTTCAGCACCATTAGCAGCATGCCGCCCTTCGACACCACAACCTTTTCAGAGACGATGTCGCTAAAAAGGTCAGCTAGTCCTGCATCTTCACTGGTGCCACTTGGGCTGCTCACATCTTGCTGAGCAGGATCCTCAGGCTCGGGAATGTCCTGCACATCGCAAGCATTTGCTGAACTACACTGCTGAACATGACCAAGAATACAACTTTAGAACCATATATTCCCCTTTGTTGCCGTTAGTCAGCAATTTTTTAACATTTCATATAAATGGTACAAAATTTAAGGAACAAAAGATTTAGAAATAAACTGACAGCATCTACACAGCATGCAGACAGTCGTGACGCACATGCTAAAAACACTGCATGACACAGCAGGAAATAACCTGTTTGACAGTACTTGAGACTGCATCATTCCTTGAGCTCAAATTTTCTGCCCTGAAATTACCTTAGCATTCACCTCAGAAAGGCTGCATATGGCGACATGACAAAAACTATTTTTCCTGTGGCCGCTGACTTGTCTTCACTACGAATTTCAGCAGCAGCCAGAAATGGTACCATGTTGATGCAGTAATTTAGTATTACTCATCCAGACAGGGCAATTGGAGAGTAATTCCTTTTTTTTGTGATGATTATTCACATCGAACTTAAATATTAAACAAAAGATTTCAATCCACCAGGCTGAACACTTCCAAAAAGTAAAAAAGCAATAGTTGGTGTCACAAATGTTCCGTAGCCCATGGACAGGTAAGTTCCAACTAACTACCGTACTGTCCATCAAGTGCAATTGTTTTTCTATCATAACCTTGCCTTTCACACCTTTTTACTAAAGGCCCCCAGACAGTTGATATATATTAATTTATAGGGCCTTCAACAGCAGTGACATAATTCATATGCCACTTTGGGATGTAAGGCATTATATATCAGTTTTTTTTGTCATGACTTTGCTCCAAGTGAATTGCACATGGCTTGGCGTTCAATACTCTTTAATTAAAAACTGCACATGTGCTACACTGATTCTACACCTCGGCTGAATTCAGGGAAGCGAGAATGTTTGTTTACCCTTTTTTCTAGTTCTGTACCTGTAAGGCTGGGTGCCAATTAAGATAAAAAGTGAAATGTGCTTACAGCTTCCAAAAAAGCAGCGTCCGAGTTCTCTTGGTGGGGTGCAGGTACGCTGTCAGCCACGTCTGTTTCCGTCTGCTCCTCACGGCCACGTACGGCGACATCCACCACGGGAATCCCCTGGTACGCAGTCTCAGCTGCCGCTGTAGCGTTCGGAGCATATTCCGAGTCGTCAGTCTACTGAGCTGCTGTGAAGAATGTGCATTGCTTGCTGCACGGAATTTACATCACCAGGGTTGGATACACCAGGGTTGGATATAGTCCTCTCTTGAGATGATTCCTGCATGAAATGCCATTTTTGTTAACGTGCAATAATTTTACCACCAAATCATTAACAGCTGCAACCAGTCGGTTAGGCAGGATGCCGACTAAAGGTCGCACTGCGATCGATGCTATTTTTTTTTCACTCGACATTCATCAACTTCCGCGAATGCAGCACAACATGCACGAACTTTCCTACAGCCATTAAACATGAAATATGATGAACGAACGTGTACTAACCGTTGCAATCCTACACGTACACTATGCTAAAGCTGCTTGTTATATATAAGGGTCGCCATGCAATACATGCAGCCGACGCGGATTATAAATAATTCTGATCAACTCGGGAAAATGCATCATCCAGACTTGGTATTGAAATAGCAAGACTGTCGTATGGCATCACTGCATCAAATTCCAGCGCGAATAAGCGAGCGGTTTAGCCGAGAACCCATTCTACGGTGCGTATTAGCGTTGAACGGCTCCGAGATCATCTGGTAAAGTTAGTGCACCTGTTGTCGGAAAGACAAGCAATCACTGAGCCGCTAATTAAGATCCCCGCGTGCAAGAGAAGAGGAAATTTTAATCAAAGAAGCACGTTACGTGTAATAGGCACTCATACTTACAACAGTGTTTTCGAGCCGTCTTTTCTCTAGCTCGATGGCTGTCGATCTTGGCAAGCTGCATGGGCCGTACAGCGAGCTTGGGCTCAGGTACGTCTTATACGGGCCGCGCCTACGGCGCTCTTCTGCAGGTTCCATTCTTCAGGTACAAAAGGAGGTAAATACCTGTACAACCGTCACTGTCTGCCGTTTCAGCAGTCCATGTTGGAACAGTCCCAACCAGAAAGTAAAAAACTGGCACAATGCACGCCGTCACACGTAAGTACGGTGGCTAGAATCCTAACGCAAGCTGTCAAAACAGTCCTCATATTCAAGTTCAAGTTGATTCAGTCAGCCAAAAATTTATGCCGTCACAATTTCACATTTGGGAGCGCTGCACAAAGTAAGTGCTCATAAAAAATTATAAATACAAATTTGACATTTTGAAAGGTTATACGGACGCATTTTGTTGTTGTTGCAGTAAAAAAAAATTATTCTGCAGTTTCGTACAGCGGGACCTACGCTTACGTCAGAGAAGCGCAGGTACTGTGCACGTGTGCGACTTTGTGTTGCTGTGGGCATAGCTTGTTTTTTTGTTTTCTGTGCTCTGACATTGCTGGAAATTTGCCCATTCAGATCGCCATGTCTTTAAATGCGCCAGCATTTGCATACGTCAGGTATAAGGATAACAACAGTTGCGCAGTGGTGCCCGTAGCGGACATAAAGGACTTCGCGCCTGCAAATTCTACGGATTTCGGTCCTTGGTCCTACTTGGCCAAATGGACCGACAAAGAAGGAGAGGCAGACTTTTACCCGGCCCGAATTCTCATGCTCGGAGGTAATCAACTGCACTTTTCTGTTTGGTGGAGATCGAGTAGCGCTCATCTCTTTCTCTAGCGTGCCTTCGAAAATGGCGTATATGCTCCAACCAGCCCGATCCGCCACCTTTTTGTATATGCCTATTGCTGCAAATGCCGGAAGTGTTGTGTGCCAGTTACAACATGGCTTATCCTTCCATGGAACTATAGCTTACACACGTCGCGATTAATGATGTCCAGCGTGCTTTATTTCGCGCAGTTTGGGCCTGGCAGTTAAATGCATTGTGGGATGCCAGCGGTAAAATATGTACGGGTTTTACGCGTATGGTCATGAAAAAAGAGAAATTAGCGTAGTGAGATGGCCACATACATTCTTTATTGAAGTAAATGTCGGAAGGAGGAAATAATTTCGCTGCTGCATGTTGAAGTTAAACACAGTGTTAGGATGTTTTAAGCCTGCCTTTACAGAAATGCTACTGTTCACAAGCAGGAGAAAACGTTCTGCATGGCGGTATGTTTTATTTGTTACTGATATATATATTACATATATGTGCCTCCCAGTTTTTGTATTTATTAATACTGTGATCTTTTCACACGACCTTAGCATATATGCAGAGTCTTATTTTTAACATCGGAGCTCCAGAAGCACCAAAAGAGCACTGCAAGTGATATTACAAAAGCTGTTTGGTGTGCTGTTAATGCTTCAGAATCACCAGTTATCCCTAATCGACGCCTTGTCATTTGAGTCACTCGACACTTCTGTTTGTTCTTGCTTCAGTTGATGCCTATATGGCTATGTATCAAATGTGTCGAAAGTACAAATCAAAATGGCATATTTTGCAGATTCTGAGGTGGAAATATTTGGGAAAATACAAACAAGCCACCAGCGGGTTCAGAAGTGCCTGCAGAGCAGCGACAGTGACGAAGAGATACAAGAGGTAGAATTTGTTTTCCTTTAGTAATTTTTACTGCTAATTGTTGCCTTGTGTCATGCTTTCTTTTACTTAGTGCACAGCACTGCCAAAAAAACGGAAGGAGGCAAGTAATAAGGAGGACCTCATGGCCGTCCTTGAAAAAAAGAAGATAGGAACTTCAAAGGATAGAGGTTCAAAGCTGCTCATGGAGGAACTTCAAGCAGCACGCGCGAAAATGCAGCTCCAAAATAATGAGATCGAAAAATTGAAAGAGCAGTTGCTCCAACAAGAAGAAAAAATTGAGAAAATTACGAAGCTTAATTATGGGCTCCAGGAGACCATAATTTCCCTCAGTGGTATGAATTGTTACATTCAGATTTCTGTGGCGAACATCTATCTGCATGCAGACCTTTCTAGGAGATCGATATTTCTTTTCAGTTGCACTGTACTATGCATTTTTATCGTGAAAATTTTGCTCACTTTAACCGGTGGCTCGTTTATGGTAAAACTGAGCACAGAGCTTGCTCATTGTGGCAGCTTTTGTCTAGTAGCAGTTTTACAACGATGCTTACTTGATTCAGCTGTGAATGATGCAACTCTAGTAGTCTGCGCCAAGGTCGCTGAACTGAAATCCACCAGTGCCTTATTGCTGCGAAGGGCGGCAGTGGCATCTTCAAAGGACCTGCACAGCTTGTAATACTGACCTTGGCGCCGTTTGGCGAAAACTCAGAGTTGGCGGCATCCGGTTCGTCGATTTTGAAGCAAAAGACTACAAGTTTGCATCATGCATGGCTGAACCAGGTAAGTACTGTTGACAAACTTACTATGAGACATTTCACTGACAAACTTACTACTCCTGTAATACCCACATTCTGTGTACAGTTTCAGTGTAAACGAGCCAGTGATTGAGGCAAGAAAATTTTTAAATCTTCACAATAAAGATGTGCAATATTGTATGTTATTTATGGCAATAGAGCGCAAATTTTCCTGTCTTTCTTTGCAGAACTTGCAAGTGTACATTTGTTTATCTATCATTGTAGCAGTGCCTAAAATGTTCATCTGTGTATAACCAGGCTCAAAGTCTCAAGTGCAAGCAGTCCAGGAGCAAGCTCCAGCACTGCGGCTTAGCTCAGCCCGTCCACCCCAGCCAAGGTGAACCAGGTCTGAGCCAGGCCACTATACGAGCGGCACCTGCACCACAACTAAGCCCTCAACCCCATCAAGCTGAAGACTCTTCTTCAGCCCATTTGGTACAGCTTTCTTTGTATGGATGCCTGAGACATTTTTCATGTTTTATTTTTTTGTGCAGGTTGATATAGGGCAAGGGTTACAAATATCGCGAGCCGCATGGCAGCGGATTTCTGAGCTCCAAAAGGACTCGATGTTTGTAAAAGAGCTCCTCATGATGGTGTGGAGCCGTTCAGAATTGAGGGAGCGGTCCCTTCAAGGTATCGTATTCCTTTTTTGCAACTGAATGCATTATAGCTTTCAGAGACCTCATGCCTGAATTTCTATTCTTTCCACTACCGCTCAAACTTTTTCAGGAAAACACTGCCCGCGCTTTCCAGGGCGACAAAGGAAGACGCCCCTCACTCCATGGAAGCTCATTTCTGAGAGGTAACTGCAAGCAGCTGTTGGAACTATTTTATCTAGTAACAGCAATTTGTTTGCTGTCTTCTGCGTGAACTTATGTATTACCCTCACCAGTATGCTTCACAACTGCCAAAGCGTGTCCATCCTTTCCGAGCTTTGTCAAGCAGTTGTAATATTTGTCACGTGTCAGTTTAATTCTTGCCTGCTTGATTTCTTATGTAATTTCACTGTATTCTGTCATTCTTAGACTGCTACAGGCAGCGATTAGAAGGCAAGGGCATGCCACCTGACCTCCTGACAATGGGAATGAAGCAGTTCAACCGCTTCGTAAACGAGAAGATCGCAGATATAGAGAAGTTGGCAAAAAGGTGACAATTGTTTTATTTATCTGACTCCCTGCTAACAAACAAGTAAACCCAAGCCGCAATTATGGAAATGTGCACCAGCAGAGGACATATAGTTCATGGTGCTGTTTCTCTTCATATAACCACCCCATATACTTGGTACACGACCATGCATGAAATACTCCAGTAAATTTCAGTGCTGTATACTGCTTTGTGCATATTGTTTTTTTTTATTTGTGCATACAAAATTGCGTCTAGTTTCTTGGTACTGCTGTGAACAGCTTTTCATTGCAGTAATGCTGTCTGTGTGATACTTATATTGCAGGGATCTTGCCAAGGACTTGGACACTGCCTGAGGTCTCAGCTGCTGCGCATGTAGATATTGCCTATGGATTTTTTTGCAAATAAATTTGCTGTAAAACCAGTTCTTCCTGTCATTGTGGGACCACCTAGTGCCTGACAATTGGGGCAGATCAATTGACGTCTGCCAACTGGAGTGGACCTGCTGGTGTTGGCCAATTGGTATTCTCCAATGATGTTGGCCAATTGGAGCATTCCAAATGGTATTTTCCAATTGGCATTTTCCAATGGTATTGAAAACACATGTGGAAATTTCCAATTGGTATTTTCCAAATGGAGTTTTCCAAATGGTAT
The DNA here is from genome assembly GCF_055824585.1 of Amblyomma mixtum. Lineage (NCBI taxonomy): Eukaryota > Metazoa > Arthropoda > Arachnida > Ixodida > Ixodidae > Amblyomma > Amblyomma mixtum. Next base: position 37,443,370 of record NC_143015.1, read on the forward strand.
TTTCCAATGGTGTCGAAAACACATTTGGAAATTTCCAATTGGTACCAACTGGAACGCAATGGTTTTTTTGACTGGGCGGTCTGCCAGCGTGTGCAACGCGGTAACGAATTGGTCGACTGACTCTCCAGGTTCTTGAGTGCGACGGTGAAAGCACGCGCTCTCATAAACAAGGTTCCTTGTGGCGACGAAGTGCTTGTCGAACTTCTTTTTGACGACTTCGTATTGCTTCTGTTCTTCAGGTAATGCAAAAGTAGAGAAGATTTCTCTTGCTTGCCTGCCCATCGTATAGAATCCGAACCTGCGCTTCTTCACTCCGCTCATTCAGGCCCGAGGCGAAGCGGTAGTCATCAAAGAGTTGGATCCAAGAAGGCCATTCAAACGTCCAGTCGAAGTCATACTTTGGCGGAGCTGGAACCGCGAACATGCCGTGAAAGGGGTTGACTGCGTTGTCCTGTGACATCGCGCCGGTTGACGAAGTTAAGGCAACGCCCCTCAAATGCCAGGGGATCCCACTTCTGACACCATGTGGCGTTATGGCCCTTGCCGGACGCTGAGAGCGGCCGGACAGCGGGCAGGAAGGAACTGAGACTGGCCCCGGCACGATAACAACAGGCCTTTATTTCACGCAAGCAGCATCTTTATATAGCAAGCACTCATGTGACAAGTGACATCATGGACAGGAGTTTCAGGCATCCGATAACGCAGACACATGACACGCGGCACAGGCGCTATCAGCACAGGTGACTTGCAGAAAAGTAGGTGAGGTAAAGCGAGCATCTCTGATATCTTTTCTTGACTTGTATTTGTCTCAGGTCTGGTTACTTTATCGGAAGAAAGGGGAATGAAACAGTATCGTACCTCTGCCTTTTGAAGCAGGTTGGCTGATGACGGCCCTTGTGGTGTGAGAGAGCTCCAGTTTTCTGGCTCTGTAACCATTTCACGGGGAGGGAGGAGGTTCGCTTCGCTGGAATGATTGGGTTCCTCATCAACTTCAGTCATTGGCATGAAGAACCCACGTGGGGGGCATCTGTCGCCAAGTGCCAGATAGCCCAGCTGGGTGCAGTCAGTGGGTGTTAGTTCTGGTGGGCTGTTTGGGAATGCGCCACCAAAAGCCTTCTGCACAATGGCCTGATGCTTGCAGTATGCTCCTTGACTTCCTGCTCAGCAGCTACATACCCCAATGTCGGCTGATACCTCATATGCCCCTGTGCCTGTGGTGTTTGGCACATTGTACGTGGCTTCATCCACTTTTGTAATTGACCCTGATGGATGTTGTGGGGCTTTTTCTAAAAGATCTTCGAAACTTGTTCGATGTGAGGGTGCGTGGCGCAGAAGTCGTGTTTCAAAATACCTTTCCCAGTTACCTATTACGAATTCAGTGAGCGCTACAGCATTGTATGCCTTTGTACGGCTAAGGATTACGTCTTTCAGTATACGGACAGACGCCTCTGAGTAATTGTTAGTGTTCTGGCCGCGTGTTGTGGCACCTTGACGGTACACGAGTGCCCATTCCTCCTTATGCTGCAAGAACAGTTCAACTCTTCGGTTGTAGTTTTCATAAGGCAGAGACTGAAGGTGTGCTATAGCTGCCTCCAGTTCGTTCTCATCTTTGGCATACAGATCTGGAACAGGCACATGAATATGCAGTCAGGTATCAGTCACTGTTCAACAACTTTGTTATGGTCTAGTATTTATATTCCGGGTTCCCGTAACGCATACACAGATACAACATCACATGCAAGTGTTAAAAAGGGTGCTGTGCAAGAAAAATAAGAGGAATGGTATTTAGGGCCAGCATTACTCTGCATACAGCCTGCACTCTAACTGAATGCTGGATTTTAATTTGCCCGGTTACTACTATGCTTTGTTTACATGTTGCTAATAGTATGTGCCATATTATCTTATCATGTTTTCCAATTTGCCTGAATTTAAAAAATCTTCACATCATCATGATCAGTAGCAGCAGCAGCAGCAGCAGCCTTACTACGCTCACTGCAGAGAAAATCTCTCCAATTAGCCCTGCCCTGTGCCAGCTGCAGCCAGCCTTTCCCCGCAGACTTCCTAATCTCATCCACCCACCCAGCTTTCTGCCGCACCCTAGTACGCTTGCCTTGTCTTGAAATTCAATCCGTCACCATTAAGGGTCAGCGGTTATCTTTTCTTCATATTACACAACCTGCCAAAGCCAAATTTTTCCTCTTGAATTAAACTAGGATGTTATTATCCCGGGTTGGTTCCCTCACCCACTCCGCCCACTTCCGATCTCAACGTTACACCTGTCATTTTCCTTTCCATAGCTCGCTGCGTGTTCCTTAACTTAAGCTGAACCCTCTTTGTTAGCCTCCATGTTTCTGCCCCATAGGTGAGTACCGGTAAGATAGAGCTGTTGTATGCTTTCCTGTTGAGGGATATTAGTAAACTTCCATTCGTAATCGGAGAGGGCCTGCCAAATGCACTTCACTCCATGTTCCGAAAGGGCTATAATAAGGTTGCGGTATGATTTTTGAGTAACATTTTTTTAAATGTGGTTTCTAGAAGCTGAGTTATCTGTACTCGAAATTTGAACTTCAGCATCTTTGCGCTTTCCCTCTCCTCTCGTCACTTCTTGCATGCTGGAAGGTTGGCGCTCCTCGGTCGGCCCCACCTCTGCGAGCGGAGATTCCTGACCCACCGCAGCCGTTGTGCGTGTGTTCTCTGTTGCATGTAGAAGTGTAATATTTGGCTCAGGTTTCCATGACAACACGATGCAGTGACACTGTGGAAGATTGTAATGCACTTGCACAGCAACCAATGTACAGATGGTATCTATGATTCGTGAACTGTTCATACTGTGCTTAACTGAGACCATTTATTGTGACAGTTCTAACAGGTAATGTTGAACTTATTTTCCCATTCTGATCAAATTCCTCAAAATATATGAAAAGCAATCTTGGTGCATTGGAACCCATGTCTCCAAGTGATCATTTAATTTTGATGCCATGCATTATACAATGCAAGTTGAACTTTCACTGCCACAGGCGTGGTTAGTCTGAAGACATCAAATAATAACACAGGTGTTGGCTTCAACTGCCACTCATAGGTCATAAAGACTTTTGTTCCCAGTAGTACCTTTCAAATGTGTGCCACTAGCTTAGAGCTAGGAAACATAAGGTTGACATGACACAAGTAACCTCACTGCAGAGGTACTTGAATGATAATTTTTTGTTACATTAGGTTTGTCAAGCTTATCCTTGAATCAGTCGAAAAACTGCAACTACTCAGTGCCTGTCTGTAAATATATTTTGTTGAATAGAGTTGAAACTTTTCCTACCTTCTGGAATGCCGCAATCAGCTGACGTCTGTCATCCTTTGGTATGTTGTTCCGTGCCGATGTTAACCAGCGCCACTCTGCTTGAAGCACATGGAAATGGCAGAGCAGTTGGCTTGCAGTAGGCCAAACATCGTGCAGTGCATCCTTTTCAGATCGGGAGTTGTCGCTCATGAATGCGATAGGAGTCTGCATATGTAGCACGAGATAATATCCATAATTTTTCTACATGTGCTTTTTTTGCTCTTAAGGTGGACCACTTTGGGGTATGTACACATTACTTGCACATTCTTCATAATTGGGCTTTAAAAAGTTTCCATCTGCATGTATGCTTCTATGACAGAGATAATGATGGTAATTATAATGTAAATAACTTTTTAAACTTATCTCAGTGAAATCTTCACACAGAACACACTTAATATCTGATCGAAATAAACCAAATCTAAATTTCACTTCTGTGTTCTTACGATCACCATCTACTGCAGGAGAAAGACCTGCTTCTTCATTCATTCTCTAGTTACACCTCACAAGTTTCCTAGATGTTGGTTTAAATCGCTTCAAACGAAGAAACAGCTTGTGCACCCCAAGGTTTTTGATCACTTATATCCTAAAAATGTTGCACGAATAGGATATATGTAGTCTACTTGTGAGTGAACATGTAACTACCAGCGTACTGAGTGTGAACCAGTACTGTAGCACAGTGAGGAGATTCTATGCCTGCTTGTAATTGTGTACACATCAACTTTCAAGGATTGACCTGTTGTGGACATCTATTGATCTGCGGGCCTTTCCTTTGTGTTACATAGGTCTCCCGTTCACATGAAATTTCTGTCCATTAAAATGAAAATTTGTGGTTCAGCTGTATTTAAAATATGAACTAATACCAGTAGGCATGTTTTATTTTCTTATTTCGTCCACTTTATATCATGTTGCAAACGGAGCTCTGTTGGTTGTCATGAGTGAAGCAAACATGTATACATGCTTTCAGGCTCAACTATGAGCTGATGCTATGATCATTGCATTATAAATATTTTGGTACCACACAAATCAATAACCTAAAAAGCGCATCTTCTGAAGAACACGACCATTTTCTAAATCTTCTGAAACGTCTTGTGAGACACGACAGGTCTAACTTTGACTTAAATTGGCTTCTCTTGAAGCATGCATTTATGTTTTATCTTTATTTTTGTAATGTTCCGCTGTGAATAGATGCGGCTATCATCATTCTGAAGCATAATGGGTGTCGTCGCTTCAGCAACTGAAAGGCAAGGCTATACTTGCCTGCTTTGGGAGCTGTGTACAAGCACAGCTATAGAGACTGTGCCAGCCTTGGTGGCTGTAAGGAGCACATTTGCAGTGCTCCCATCTGCATCACAGGATGCTGTGGAGTCAATGAAGAATACTACCCGTGCCGAATCCAGGCATTGGGCACGGCGCATGATAGGCATCACAATGACAACTGCCTAGCAGTCATCTGTGACACTACTTGTGCACACATCGGTTCCTGCAAAGTGGAAAGCACAGCCAATAAGATTGCTGTTTTGTGAACTGCAAACTAAGTTATTAAACTGTGATTATTTTTAGCTTGCTTTTTATGTTACTAAGAAGAAAAACTGTAGCAGTTTCCTGCTAACACATGCTTCTTCCTACATTTAAATTAACGACATTTAAAAGGCAGAAAATGGAGTGCTGGTGTCCGCTGTTATTTCATTATTTCCGCTGTTCACAGTGCATAGAATTTCTGAGTGCGTCACTTTTCAGCAGCTTCCAAAAGCCTTGAGGCTTCCAAAGGCTTTTGGAACCTGTCAGGACATGAAAACATTTTTCATATGCACTCATGAAAAAGTGGTCACTTCTTTATTCTTGTTGCCTTGCAAAAGCAAGCTGGTCTGACCCGTTCAAAAAGTAATATGCGTTACAAAATAAATGCAGCTTTGGGAAATACAAAGGAAAGCAGAAGTGACACTAGGTTTTTAAATCAGGACAGACCACTGCTTTTTCCATATGTTGCTGCCCTTTTTTGTTCTTGTTTGTGAGTGACTGATTTCTTGTGAAACATTCTCCAAGCACGCAATGCAGCATTGGCGATTTTTGATATGACTGCACCTAGGTGGTGCCTTGCTCACGTTTCACTGCACAAACTGTGTGCTCTTGAAATCAGTTATTTTAGGGATATGTAATTGGCTGCTTCCAAAATGGCTGCTGTGCTGGTAACTGCTTCTGTAGAATTGACCATCCACCACCAAAATGCATTCCTGCATTGTTCTCCTGCAATTCATGTACGAGAATTCATAGGTCACAGCACTGTCAGGACCACCACCTCTCATGGAGAGGACCCCAAATAAATATTTGACTTGTTACTTGTCTTTTATGCGAAGACATCTCCACTGGTCAAAGCGCTATCGTTAGGCTGAGGTTTAGTTCGGCTTTATTTTTCATCGCAGTTGCTCTCTAGGAATTGAAAAGTTCTTATTTCAGACAGCTATAATGCTTAGCAGTGAATGCACAGCAAGATTGCTGCATGAATAGTGGTGTACTGCACGGCTCTATAGTAACACACTGTGTTCAGCTTTATATATAATGACCGAGCTTACCCTGGGCTGCATACTCTTCTACCTTCTCCTGCAGCTTTGGTGTGGGGTTCCCGATGGACCATACTGAGAAGCCCACCATTCTTGGTGCCAGCGGTATACACAAGCCTGGACTGGATCAGTGCTGCCACTGGCAAGTAGTACAGGACCATCAGGCTTAGCAGCAAGCAGCCCTTCATGATGCTGCATTGCTTCGGAGGGTGCTAAGCCAGCTTCAAAGTATTGAAGAAAAGTGCACTTCGTCTCCTGGGTGGCATGGAGCATGCGCAGGGCATCAGCAGAGTCAGCGCTGTGATTGTGGTTCACTGTGAGCTTGACCACAGCTGCTAGGGGGACTGGCCTGCGTAATAACGCATCATCTTTTTTTTTCGTGTCCCTGCTGATTTGAAGTACACTTTGGCCAGGCATTTGGTATTGCGTCTTGTGGTCGTCTTGTGGTGTTGATGATGCTGGCAGCGTCAGACTTTGTGAAAAACCATCCTTAAATAAGAAAAATGATTTCATAGATATTAGTTTACATCTTGAAGAAAGTACAAACGCAGCATGTATCGCTTGCAAATAAATGTGAATCATATGTACAATGATAGGCAGTGCACCAAGGTACCTCTTGCCCCTCATCATGTTTATATAACTGCACTACAGGTGCACTTAAAAATTTTCATGCATTTAAAACAATGTCAACACTGAACACTTTGAACCCACTGCATGCGGAGGTATATTATACACTGACATATACTCATACCAATATTGCTATGTGCATATTAAAAATTTTGATGCACCAGCATATGTGCCGCTGAATTTACTTGCTTGCCGCGTGACGCTGCAGTCTATGTCCCAACGTCCCCATTTCCCGCCACTCCTGATGGTGCCTACATCACGTACCCAATCAAGGGCATTGTCCTCCAGCGTAACGTCATCCTTCCATACACAGTCCTGACCGTCACCGGCAACCGCGCCTACCTTCCTATTCTGAACTTCAGTCTCTCTCCCCAAGTTTTACCTTGTGGCATCACACTCGCTGAACTGGTTCCTTTGGCCGAATATACAGTTTCTGCTCTCACAGCTGATCCTAACTCAAGTCTCCATGCCCTTCCCCGCTCGGCCACTTCACGCCCGGACCCTACTTCTGTAATGATCGCGGCGGAGTTTGCCACCTGACCACGCCAACGCCCTCTGCGCCCTTTTAGCTTCCTACAGTGATGTCTTCGATTTCGGCAATCGTCCTTTTGGCCAAACTTCTTTCGTGACCCATCGCATCAATATGGGCGATGCCAGCCCTATACACAGAAGGCCCTATCGTGTCTCTCTTCCTGAGCGCCCTGCCATCCAAACAGAGGTGGACAAGATGCTGGTGAAAAACATTATCGAGCCTTCTAGCAGCCCTTGGGCATCCCCTGTGGTGTTGGCCAAAAAGAAAGACGGCAGCTGGCATTTCTGTGTCAAGTATTGCCATTTTAATCAAGTAACAAAGAAAGACGTCTATCCTCTGCCGAGAATTGATGACACCCTGGATTGTCTACATGGTACCGGCTATTTTTCTTCTATTGATCTTCGATCAGGCTACTGGCAAACTGATGTTGACGAACGGGATCATGAGAAGACTGCTTTTGTCACCCCTGATGGCCTGTACCAATTCAAAGTTATGCCCTTAGACCTCTGCAACGCTCCTGCCACCTTCGAGCACATTGTGAACTAGCTTCTGCGTGGCTTCAAATGACCGACGTGTTTGTGCTAGCTAGATGATGATGTCCTTTTCTCCCCCACGCTCGAAAGCTACCTACACCATCTTTCTACCATCCTTGCTGTCTTCCGTCGCGCTGGTTTCCAAATGCACTCTAAGAAGTGGAGCTTCGGTCAGCGCCAAATTAAGGTCCTCAGCCACTTTGTTGATGCTTCTGGTGTAAAGCCCAACCCTGACAAAGTTCGGGCCGTTCGTAAGTTCCCCACCCCCCTGTTCCTCAAGCGATGTGCGAAGTTTCCTCCGGCTCTGCTTGTATTTCCGGCAGCTTATCCCGAACTTCGCCTACACGGCCTGTCCCCTTACCACCCTCCTGAAGAAGGATGTACCTTTCTCCTGGGGCCCTTGACCGAGCTCGATCCTTCAAAGCACTAGTTGCGGCCCTCACTGCTCCACCTATGCTGGCCCATTTCAACCCATCTGCACCTACGGAACTTCTCACAGATGCCAGTCGCCACGGTATTGGTGCCCTCCTTGCGCAGCACCAACACGAGCACTTTCGTGTGATTGCCTACACAAGCCGCCTGCTGCCTCCTTTCGAACGTAACTATTCCATTACGGAGCGGGAGTGCCACGAAATTCCACCCTTATTTGTTTGGAAGGTCCTTCTGCGTAGTTATGGACCACCATGCTTTGGTTTGGCTGTCCTCTTGAAGACCCTACAGGCCGTCTGGGTCACTAGGCCCTGCACTTGCAAGAATACACATTTACTGTTGTCTACAAGTTCGGCCAGCTGCATTAAGATGCTGACTGTTTGTCCCGACATCCTGTAGATACTCCCGATTCCCACACGTGATACCAACGATTGTGTTCTGTACGCATCTAACTTTCTACACATTGGTGACGAGCAGCTCTGCGCCTCATCGTTGACCGCCTCTGCAGCGACCCTTCCGATCCTGCTCTAAGCCTGTTCATGCTGCATCACGACACCCTGTACCAACGCAATACGCACTCAGAAGATGCCGACCTCTTGCTCATCGTCCCGACCCATCTCTGCTCCACAGTCCTTGCCCAACTTCATGACGCTCCTACCACAAGGCACCTCGGCGTGTCATGCTCGTACAACAGTGTGCACAGGCGGTTCTTCTGGCCTGGCCTTTACCGCTCTGTCCGCGGGTATGTTGCCGCTTGCGATCACTGTCAGCGCCAGAAGTTGCACAGAGTATATGCCAGCTTGCTTTGTATATGGCAACAATGACATGGCCTTCAGCAGAACTTCCCATATTTGTTTTCAACGCTGCATTCTGGCTTGTGCAACTGCAATATAAGTTTGGGATTCGCTAAGACTAAGGGCTGCACTCCATGCTGGAATAGTAAAGGTTTCATATCAAGTGATATATTCTGCTTTGGGTATAAGCATTTAAACAGGAGGTCACACATTTACATTTTGTGAAATAACTGACCATAGAGTGTGGTGTTTTATTTGAAATAACCATGACATTGTTTACTTTCAGTGGAAGCAGCTTGTCTGCTTAGGCGGCAAAAATTTAAGAGAGGTGTCCGCTAACATTACGAGCGCCATCATGGGCGTGGAGGTGCAGCAGCTGTATATAGCATGCACGGGAGAAAGGGCAAGAAGCCATTCATTGGCTTGAAGATTTGCAGAGTGGCAACAGGTAAATTGTATTTTTAATTGCTCTAGCATTTCAATTTGATTTTGAAAGGTTTGTTTCTAAACACAGAATTGGTTTTGCTACACTATTTACCTGCCCTTGTTTGTTGGCACTCTGCCATCTCTTGTGTATATGATGAATATGCTGTTACTGTACTTGTCTATGATTAGTTTGGGTTGTGGTCTCAGTCAGATAAAACTCGGGAAAGAGCAAGCCTGCACACCAGTGGGGTCTGCTTCTCTTGGTGTTGCTTTGTGTTGTCAGTTATCTCGCAGATGTAAACAGCCTGTATAACATGCAAAGTAATTTTTCAGCAATGTCATGACAGTAGCCGGGTGTTGGTGGAGAAAGCTAGCTTCATTGAGGGGCGTTCATGTTGTACATCTGACTGCAGGACCCAATCTGTGTGGTAAAATGTGCACTTCCCTTTTTCTGTTTGTCAGACAGTAAACTTGATTTTCATGAGCTGTTGTACTGCATTTCTTTGTTTTGACTGCACAGTTGCCTTGTGCAGATGCCATATGCGAGAAACAGGGGGTCGACCTGACAGTGGCTCAAAGATTTATTGAGAGGTGGCTGCTCGGTGCCTGCGATCACGGGGGTGGCTGGAAAAGGCGATATGCTGAAGCATTACAGCTGGTCACCCCTCCCATCTTGGCCCCACCTGTTAATCCCTGTGCTGGGTCAGCCCCCTGCCCAGAGACCCCCCCGCCCCATGGTCCTGACCCCCTGCACACAGCCCCTCCCATCTGCTGTCCCTGCCACCTCCCATGCACCCTCCCCCTGCTCGGCCCATCCCACCTCTTAGCCTGCGGAGACCTTCCCGCGCGACCCCCCACTACACAAGCATCCCCCTGCCCTTTCTGAGCGTCTCAAATAAAGTCTTTCGCTTATTTTTCGGTTCTCTTCTTGCCTTTTGATGGCTGCTTATATGTCAAGAGTTACATATAGCAACTTCAGCTGCCAGAGAACAAGCAGAGTTCGTCTGCTTTGTTGTCGGCCACCCCACATGTCTCAAATGGTTGCGTGCAGTCTTGCACGAAATCTTGGCCGTCATGGCCACAAAAATTATAGAATATACAACAAGAGGCGGTACATTTGATGGAAAGAGGTTCCACTCCGTAACAGTCTCGAAGAAACTACCCGAACCTGTTTGTTCATGCTGAAATAGAGGGTATTGAACGTTCATTTGCATGTCACATTCTCTTAGTGTCTAATGGTTCCACACACTTTTTTTTTGCCATGCGTGCAAACCATGTCATGTGCACAGGTATGTTTTACACCTGCATCAGATATAAGTGGCTGCTGCAACCTCAGTAGCTCAGCGCTTTAGCTACTGCACCACCACACTGAGCCAGGGAAAGCTAAAAGGCAACAAAACAAATGGCAATTTGTAGGCTGTGCTATCAATTTTTCACAGGTGATGGTTCTTTTGTTTTGTGCAGAAGCACCGTTACCAAGGGGTTTAGACGCAGAGTCAGTGCCACTCACCTTGCCCACTGAGGCGGAACTGGCTACCAGTAACGTTACAAAGGTAAGCGCTGCGAATGACGTAGTCACACTATGTGTTGTCAACATTCTATTGCTACTGCTTTAGGCTCTTCTCATCATGCCTTGGCCACGTTTGGTTTTGTGCTGCAGACGGCTGGCTCAGAAGCAGTGCCAGATGATTCCTGCCACAACAAAGCTTCAATCGGGCAAGATGACAGCTTGGATTGCGCAGCTGCACAGGACGTGGAGGTGGCCGACACACTTCTGCAGCTCCCAGGGTGTAGCCATGTTGAAGATGTGCTCAAGAGGAACGGTCTGGACAAAGGTGTACAGGTTAATACTGATCGCCTGCTGCCAAATAAGTTGAAGTTGGTGGATTTGCTTTCAACCAATTCTGCTCTCGTGGCCTTTGCAGGACTGAATTCCACGAATACACTGACGACAATATCAAATGAGGTGGCTAGAAAAGAGCATTCAAGCACACCCATTCCTGTATTTGACCGTGTTATGCTTGTGCTCACTCAGCTGAAAAACATTCCTTCCTTTTGCATGTTTGGCCACGTTGATCGGCGTAAGCAGAAGGACAATTGCAAGGCACTTCTACGACACATTACGAAACCTTGCTGCCATTTTAGAAGCTGCTATTCCATGGCCTGAAAAGGATGAGATAAAAAAGAACATGTCACAGTGCTTTCAAGGCTACCAGGAAGTTCAAATTCTGCTTGACTGCATGGAAGCTGCATTGGAAAAGTCTGCGCATCCTGCAGGATATTGACATACTCTTACTACAAAGGCATGCACACTACCAAGGCACTTATTGGACTTTCGCCTGCAGGGCTCATCACATTTCCTAGTGATGGGTTTGGTGGCAGAGCTCCAGACATACCGCAAGCGAAAGGAAAAGTGACCATACCTCGTCCTTGGACAAGTCTGATGATGAAAAGTGTCCCCGAACAGCCCAGAGGTCAGGGTGGAATTAGGCGTTTTTCAAGAAAATGCTCGCAGGCCTTTTCAGAACCACCTCTCAGCAGCACAGGAGCCAGCTGCCATAGCCAGCAAACACAATTTGACACACGCATGCATAAATGACATGCTTGATTTCTGCCGTCGGCGTGGCATTAAGGAGCTACCTAGATACGCAAGAACCATCATGCAGACTCAGCGGAAAGCTCACCTGGAACGCTGTGATTCCTTTGCTCATTTTGGCCTTGCTGAGTGAATTCAGCAAGCGGTTGGGCAATTATCTGTGCCTGCAAATATCAATCTTCATGCAAATATTGATGGATTGCCCCTGCATACAAGTAGCCAAACATCATTCTCGCCGATACTATGCAGAATCACGAATCTTAAGAGGTCCACACCATTCATGGTGAGTGTGTTTTGTGGCGCAGGAAAAGCGCTTTGTCTGCAGGAATACCTTTCACCTTTTTTGGAAGTAAGTCCGCAGCCTTACTTGCAATGCACTCATCCTGAGAGGGGTTCACAACAGCGTGAGCTTGACAGCTGTCACCTGTGATGCCCCTGCGAGGAGCTTTGTCAAGGCCATCACTTGGCTTACAGGATACTATGCCTGTGAAAGATGTAACCAAAAAGGCCGTTACATTGAAAGCAGACTCACTTTTCCTGACCTGCATGCACAGCCACGAACCGATGCCTCATTTCGGTCCCAGGATGACCAGCGGCACCACACAGGTGTTTCACCCTTTACATCCTTGGACATCAATATGGTGGAATGTTTCCCTACCGACTGTGTATGCACTTAGTCTGCCTGGGTGTCATGCGGAGGCATATGAGAAACTGGGTGGGTCAAGGTGCTGGACTGAGCTATGCTCACCGGATTGAGCTCACCAACAGGCTGCGAGAAGCAGCCACAGGCTTCCCAATCTCTTTCCAGTGGAAGCAGAAGAGCTAGACCACTGGAAAGTGACAGAGTTCCCTGCATTCCTGCTTCACCCGGGACCCACAGTTCTCAAATGCACCCTTTCTAACTATCGCTCGTGTGAGCTCGGTACGACCGCAGCTCATTAGCGGCTCCATAACCTAAAGTAAATAACCCAACCGTCTTAAAGAGACGATGGAGGGTGGCACATCAAGCCTCCGAAATCTGCACCGCCGCTCTGGCAGCGTCGGATGTTCAAGAATGCTCAAGCAACTGTACGCAGAAGCAAGCAAGGTGATCGAGCTGCAAGATCATGCTCGACACCTTGTCAGCGCTGGAGAACACCCGTTCACCCCCAGGACCCCATCGGGCATCCTGCAACCACCCGACAGCAGCCCACAGACCTCGACACCATCAGCAGTTATTACGATACCTGTTGAAGCTGGAGACAGGAGCTCCATACTTCTCCTACAAGAGGCAGCAGAGCCCGCCTGCGAAGGCACCTCTCCAGCCCGTGGCCACAATCCGCGGCACACAACATCCCTGTTGGACAACGACCTGGACGACTCTTTTGTAATCCCCACGCTCGTCCCCATAACATCAGCCAACACCATCGCGTCCCCCGAGGAGCATCAGGGCTCCCAAACGCCGGCGACACCGCGGCGACTAAGAAAACCGTCCGGGTCTCTTGCCCAAGCAGAGCGCGCAGGAAAACGCCAGCAGCAAGCTTCGGCACCATATCTTGCCTTTGTCAAGGGCCCCAGGAATCCACCAAAAAAATCCAAAAAGACCAAGAAGGGTAAGGGCAAAGTGCTCAAAGCAAAGAAAGCACTCCCGTCCCCCCCAGAGGCCTCCCCCCCTCCTGCTGAACGAGCTCAGGAATCCGCCATGGTCACTTCAGTCCAAGCGACCCCCGCCTCTCCCTCCGGCAGCAGCAGCAGCTGCAGCGTCCTCCTAGCAACCCATACAGTGGGCGAAGAACCGAGGCAGCGGACTCCTTCTCCCCCAGCCTCCTCCCCCACGAGAGGCGCACAGAGCCCTGCTATAGCCAAGCCCAACAATCAAACAAAAAAGGCAAGGCAATATCCCCTCAAGCTGGCCAAGGCAGCACCCCCCACAACAGAGGATTTTCCCTCCCTGGCAGAGGCAAATGCAGTGAGCCAGCTGCCCAGGCCCGTCCGAGCGGCTTCCTCCTCGTCCACTCCCTCTCCCAACGCCTGCGCACCAGAGTCGTCGCAACAACAGCGCCACCCGAACGGCAGCGGCACTTCTCCCGCGATGTCGTCTGCTGGTCCAGAGAGGCGCGCTGCCCTCTCTCTCGGCGTGGAAACCCGTTTCGCTCCCCTCGCCCAACGGCCAGCTGACGGCGGCCGCTCGGAAACTGTGCTCCTCAGACCCGTGGGCAAAAAGGCAAACTTTTTGGATTCGTCGCGCGACGCAATTGCAGCGGAACTTTCCAAGCTACCAGGAGTTCAGGCTGTGCGCGTGAATCACAGTCGCAACGTTGTGGCCGTGGATGCACCACCCGCGACGGATTTACAGCCGCTCCTGGGAATTACCACTGTGTGTGGTGTCCAAGTTCGCGCCCGCGCGGCACGCACGAACACCTGCACAGGGATGCTCTATGGGGTGGACGTCAACATCCCAGAGAACGAGCTCGCAGCTAATTTAGAGAGCAGAGCTCCACTCGTTGGGTGCGCCAGGAGGGGGAAAAATTTAATCCTTCATTTCGAAGGACACACCCCCCCCAGCGAGGTGGCACTGTTCAAGCTGCGGCGCCCTGTTCGAGCCTGCCTCCCGCGCCCTGTGCAGTGTCGCAAGTGCTGGGCATTCGGACATGCGACTGCGGCGTGCACTGCCTCGTCGCGCTGCTGCCGCTGTGGGGCAGAGACCCACCTCATCGTGGAATGCTCTTCGCCCAAGCCACGGTGTGTGAACTGTCGTGGACCACATCCAGCCAGTGAGCCCCGCTGCCCCCGCTGGCAGGAAGAACGCAAAGTGGCCATCATTCTCACCAAAACCACCGCTCCTACCTCACGGCGGGAGGCCCAACGCGCGGTGAGAAGAACGCAGCTCGCACTTGCCACCACCACCACGCCCGCAGCATTGCCAAACGCTAGAGAGGGGGCTGGAACCACGACCCAACCCTCCCCAACCAGCCCACAGCCGAAATCATACAGTGACGCGCTGCGAGGTAAATCCGACAGCACACCGCGGCCAGCTGGCGCAACTGCAGAGCGTGGGAAAGATGCAGTCATCGCGGCTCTCTTGGCAGCAGTCAGTGCAATAATTGACTATCTGCCAGCCACCTCCCCAGCCCGTCAGTTGTGCGACGCAGCCCTGGTTGCCCACCAAGCCCTAACCAGCCATGGATAGTGCCCCACGCGTTCCTCGGCCGCGCATAAGACAGTGGAACTGCCGCTCATTGCGCCGCCGACACGCAGAGCTCGTCCAACTCCTCCCGCGCATCGACTGTGATGTTTTCGCATTACAGGAAACGTACGTGCGCGCGGAGGAGGTGAAACTGCCAGGATACATCGGATACAGTGGGCCGTCGACTTGCAATGTTGCATCGTGCGACGCAGCACCGTGCGGCAGCGCGTCACATCGAGTGGACTGCCCTCGCACGGCCATTTATGTGCGTAGATCGCTGCCGCACGTTGTGGTGACGGTGGACGACCTCGTTGGCAAAGCGGTCGAGTGCTGTGCTGTGATAGTGCGCGTTCGCAACACAGACACGGCCGTCGCAAGTGTCTATGTCCGACCAAACATACCGTGGGATGCGGGCTTCGTTCGCAAACTGTCTGACCGACTGGGAAGGGACGCTGTGATATGTGGGGATTTTAATGCCCACAACACCCACTGGGGATGCAGCGGGACATCACGACGTGGTCGGGAGTTGCTCGCGTCGTCGCAGGCAGCGCGCCTGCACGTTATCAACACTGGCTGCCCCACGCATGTGCAACGAGTGGGTAGCCATAATGCGATAGACGTCTCGCTTGTCACGAGCAGCTGTGCATACAGGTGGGAGCGCGACGCGGACACGCAGGGCTCGGACCACTATCCGATCACCCTCACTCCATCCTACCGTGAACGTGCGGGCACGTGGTGCTACAGTGTAGTGAAGTGGTCGCGTTTCCGCGACCTGTGCTCTACTGCGACTCCTCCCAGCACGGATTACTTTTCACATGTGGCAGAATGTGCGCGCAGCGCGACGACCCGCTGCACCGTGCCAACTGGCACCCCGGCACCGGACATAAAGCTACTCAACCTACGGGCAGCAAGACGAAGAGCCCAGCGTCGAGCTCTACGCACCCGCAAGCCCGAGCACTGGACACTGTACAATCGCCTCGATGCGGCCTGTCGCCACCACGCAGTACGCCGCCGAAAGCAGAGCTGGAAGCGTCTCTGCGCCGCGCTAAATGACAACCGCCGCCCTGGCCAAGCGTGGCGCATTCTCCATGCCATGCTGAACCCCCCAGTGCCTCGCTGCCCAGCCCTGGCCATCGCCATAGCAGCTGGCTACAACACGGCTGCAACAACACGGCTGGCAGACAGCTTTGCTGCACCGAATTATGCGGCGCAGGCCCTCTCGCCTCTCAACGCTCCACTCCCGCCCGTCACAACCCAGCTCCAAGTTGCAATTGCAAAGGTCTGCAGAGCAGACCTGGCTGCTCACGAGCTCGAGCGAGCCCTGGAGGCACGACGCGGCAGCCGCAGCGCACCCGGCGAAGACGGCGTCACTTACAAAATGCTCCTGAACATCGCAAGGGACCAGCGGCCAGCACTGCTCGCTGCATTCAACGCAGTCTGGCGCAGTGGCGAGGTCCCAACCGAGTGGCGGAGCGCCGTGGTCGTGCCCATTCATAAGCGAGGCAAGCCCCAGCGAGCCATCTCGTCTTATCGGCCGGTTTCGCTCACCTCGGCAGCGGGCAAAACCCTCGAGGCCATGGCACTCACCAGGCTGGAATGGATTGCTTCTGCCCGCGGTGCCCTGGCTCCCGCGCAAAGTGGATTTCGAGCGGGGCGCTGCACAGCGGATTGCATCGCCCACGTCACGTCCATACTGGAGCAAGCCAAGAGCGAGCGGCATGCAGCTTACCTCGTTCTCCTCGACGTGCGCAGCGCATTTGACATGCTGCCACACGAGGTAATCATCGAGTCGCTGCACGACTGCTGCGCTATGTGGAGTCCTTCCTCAGCGGCAGGACGTTTAAAGTCCGTGTAGCGAACACCATCAGCACCGAGCGACCAGTAATGAAGGGAGTCCCGCAGGGCAGCGTCATCAGTCCCTTCCTGTTTAACCTGGCGCTCGCACGGCTTTCCCAGTGCGTTCCGCACAGCAACCACACACCATCCGGCTTGCTATCTACGCAGACGACATCGCAATCGTCGCGTCGGCCCACCCCCTGCACGGAGCGGAGCTCAGAACCGAGCTTCAGGCCACGCTGGACGCGGTGAGCAAACATCTCCAAGGCATTGGCCTCTCGGTTTCACCTGAGAAGACCGTGGCGATGCTCTTCCATCCCAGAGCCACAGCTGCCAAAACAACACAGCCGCTGCAGCTACAGGGCACCCCACTGCCGTGGAAGCCGTGCGGGAAGTACCTGGGGCTCCAGATCGACGCCAGGCTCTCCTACAAGGCGGCCATCGGCGACCTGCGCAAAGCCAACAAGCGCGTCGCCGATCTCGCATCCCGGCTGCTGGCGCGCGGAGAGGGGACCACGCCCACTTTGCCTCTGCGCCTCTACGAGAGTACCGCATCGGCGCGCGTGTTGTATGCGCTCCCGCTGCTCAGGCTCTCCCGTGCTCAGTGGAAACGGCTAGATGTGGACCAGCGCGCGGCCATCCGTCGATTTGCGGGCCTCCCGCAGGGCTCTCCTGTCGGCCCTACACATGCCGAGCTGCGGGTCTGGCCCATCTCCTTGCGCGCAGAGCGCACCGCGCTCAATCACATAGAGCGCATCCACCGAGCCGAAGGCACGGCGCAATTGATTGAGGATTTGCGCGCGACGCCGTGCTCGCGCATGGGTCAGGCGAAGCGCGAATTCGACTTTGTGATTCGTGTCGAACCGGGACCCGCTCCACCGCGCCCATCGAGTGCCGCACATCTCTATCGAGTTGGGCATCCCAGGAGTTCACTCCAAGAGGACCACTCCGCATTGTGCCATGCTACAGGAGACAGCCCAGCGCGTCCAGGGCGACTACGCCGAGCGCGTCCAACTGTACACAGACGGCTCGGTGTCCCAAGACGGCAACTCAGCCACGGCAGCGTGCACAGTGCCAGACTTAGGTGTGGAACGACAGTGCCGTCTCAGACACTTCACGAGCTCCACCACGGCAGAAATATCGGCACTCCACCTCGCTGCCGAAATCCTAGCAGAGAGACCGGAGCTCACGCGGGTCGCAATACTGTGCGACTCACGTGCGGCACTCGCACAACTACAGCGCCCCGAGCGCGGCGCACGATGTGTGCAGTGGCTGCACCATAAACTATGTCAGCTCAGTGCGCGCGGCTGCGACATCGTCCTGCAGTGGGTGCCATCTCACGTTGGCCTGCCCGGCAACGAGGCTGCGGACCGACTGGCCAAAGCTGCTCACGGTAACACAGCCGTCCCACTGTGCACGAACATCACTGTGCTCGACGTGGCCCGTCATCTCATGAGATACAACGTCGCTCTGTGCCACCCAGATCCGCGTGTCGCATCGGGAAAGATGCCACAGTCGCTTCCTTTTCATGCCTTCGGGAACGCGGCCATATCTCTTCTCCTGCGGCTCCGAATCGGCTGTGTGTGGCCAGCTGAACGTCGTCATCGCCTCAGAGGGGAGGGCGACCCCTTGTGTGCCGACTGTGGTGACACGGAAACTGTGGAACATTTGCTGTGTCAGTGCCCCGCTCACGCAAGCGCGCGCGCGGAAATGTTGTCCAAATACCGTGCGCTCGGTTTGCAAGCGGATACCGTCGGCGCTCTTGCATTCCCCCCAGGGCCCCCTCGAAAAGCACAGAGTGCATTGACCGCACTCGTTCACTTTGTCAACAAAGCCGGTCTACGACGACGGTTCTAGGCGAGGGCAGCTGCCTCCCCTCATGCTCCCTGGCCTCCTCTCCCCAAACCGGCTGCGCCATCGACCACCGGCGCGCTTTTTGTTGTGCTGTTGTTGTTCCGCGCACCTGCCCTGGCGTCCCCGTCTCGGCGCTCCCCTCCGGTGCCCCTTTGAAGCGACCAGACTCTCCCATCACTTTCTTTCATTCCCTCAACCCCTACCCCCTGTGCAGCGCAGCGAAGGTGATCTCCGATTAGAGAGACAGTTGCACGCGCTGCACACATATGTTTCATTCATCATAGAACCACAACATCGCACCC
Source organism: Amblyomma mixtum (assembly GCF_055824585.1). Classification (NCBI taxonomy): domain Eukaryota; kingdom Metazoa; phylum Arthropoda; class Arachnida; order Ixodida; family Ixodidae; genus Amblyomma; species Amblyomma mixtum. The sequence goes on from NC_143015.1 coordinate 37,462,354, forward strand.
TTTCTAACGAGCTGTACAAACGCTTTCTACTTGTGTATGTAGCTGTTCGAATACTTGCCTCTCCTGAACACTACATAGCTCTGAACCAGTTTGCAAAGGATCTCCTTAGGTGCTTTGTGCAGGAGTTCAGGAAGCTGTATGGAGAAAAACAACTGGTTTACAACGTACCCACACTGGCTCACTTGGCAGAACAGTGCTTGAAGCACGGCCCCGTTGAGAGTTTCAGTGCTTTTCCATTTGAAAGTTACCTGGGGAAAGTGAAGAAAATGCTGCGGACGACTAACAAACCTCTCGCACGACTGAGCAGAAGGATGTCCAAAGTAAGGCATTGTGTACGTTTGTGTACAGAAGTGGAGCGACTCAGAAAAGTTGGTGACTCGTTTCTGATTGTCGTCACTGAAATTATGCACGACAATGTTAAAGCTGACGTCTCCAAAGGGAACGGATTTTTTCAAGGCACCGATACCCTCCTCGAGGCTGAACATCTGGCGTTTCAGTGTTGTTGGTCAACAAACCAAGATCTGGCACCTCTCATACTTCAAGGACAAAGTGCAATGCGTGAGACCTAAGCACAAGCGGAATCATGTCATTTTTCCATTGTTTCACTTTCAATGGAACGGTGTAGTCGGAGCCTTGAGCAGTATATGTGCCTGCATCAAGGGAGCGGCCTGAACTATGCCATCATGTTGGGCTTTGGGTTCATCTTGAATGCCCAGTTTTCTTCAGTAGCCACTGAAAGCCTTGTGCCTACCAAAAAGAGACTTCTGTATTTTACCATCAAAATGCAGCCTGGAATTAATTTGCATTCTTGTGCACGCTAGCAGAATACCATAGCCACTCCCCATGACGAGTGAACAGCCAGCACTAACAAAATGAAGTTATGCCACAAGTTATTGAATGATGTTCACTGACAGAGCTCCAGAATATGCATATTCCACCTGAGGCACATACACTGGAGTACATGGAGTGCTTTTGTCTTCAATATTGGTGCTGATGCTGGCTACTTGTGCGTTGACATCTCCGTCTCGCGGCAGCAAGAGGAGGGGCAACAAAGCTTCTGACATTAGTACCTCTCCACTTCAGCTAACGCCCGGAGCAAGCAAGCGGAATAGGAGTGAAGTCTTCGACCTTGGAAGATAAAGGTTTGGTTTTGGTTTTGTGGGGTTTAACGTCCCAAAGCGACTAAGGCTATGAGAGACGCCGTAGTGAAGGGCTCCGGAAATTTCGACCACCTGGGGTTCTTTAACGTGCACTGACATCGCACAGTACACGGCCCTCTAGAATTTCTCCTCCAAAGAAATTCTAGCCGCCGCGGCCGGGATCGAACCCACGTCTTTTGGGTCAGCAGCCAAGCACCATAGCCACTGAGCCACCGCGGCGGCGGAAGGAAGATAAAGGCCTCCGAAGCCTCCGTCCTTGTCAGCTTGTAGTAGTAGAAGGTCTTGATCAGACCTTCAGAAGGTCTTGTTTAAGACCTACTACTACAAGCTGACAAGGACGAAGGCTTTGTTGTCATGCAACAAGGTACCTACAAGGAAAAAGCACTTCAAGCTGTTGAAAAGAACTTTGTCCGCGTGAGGAAAGGTGAAGTCCGCGCTAAAACTAAATTTATGAGCTTTTGTAAGGATTTAAACTTGACAAAATTAGCACGTGATATTTCCATCTGCCAAGGAAATTGCCTGGAAGTGTTTTTCACTGCTAAAACACACAAACCCAGCATTCCTTTCAGAATGATTGTCAGTGAGAACGGCTCGTGGCAGCAATGTGTCAGCCGGTTTCTGTTAAACAAGCTTAGGTTGGTAGCATTTTTTTGTGTCTTGTGTCCCCCTGTGGTTGTTTTTTGCGCTGTCTTCCTACCAAGCATGAATTACCAACTAGCCCAGCACCATGTTTTATTGAAACTCACTCAGGTGGTAGTACAAGACGGGCGGCAGCACCTTCGCTGCTTTTTAGCCAACTCCCAAGCTACCACTTTTGGATCGTCATATCTGCGCCATCCGACTGTCCGCCGTCCCATTTCAGTGCGACTGCTCGCACGTGTTCCTAGTTTGCGGTATACGCCAGGCGCCCTCGCCGTGTTACGCGCGGATAAGCGACAGCTATGGCTGACGAACTTCGGGGTGCCATCTTGGATGAAAAACATTTCACTGTCACGTCATCTGATGAGGAGTCAAGGCCAGGTGCTCATTTTGTAAAACAGCAATCAGCGGTGCCTACTCCTTGACTTCGAATTTCAAGCTTCACCTTAGGGTATGTAAACTTTCATAGCTTTACTGCTTTTAACGCCTTAATATTTGAGATTTTAACTGTCACTTACGGGATGAAACTAAGCGCTGGACATTTTGGCTAAGCGAAAAAAGAAACGATAAAATTACGTCAAATTACGTTTGAAATTTTGATTTAGCCTGAAGAGGTCGCTATGCTTTTCATGCAGATAGAACTTGCTGGCAGTTAAGTACGTGTTGCACTTGAGTCAAAGCTGACTATCACGTAAACAAGCCTGGCACGGGATCAAAGTTCCAAATTAACTAAGCAAGGACGCCCAGGGCATAATACGATGGTGTCTGTTGGATAAGGCGCAACTGTGAGTTTTGGGGTACTGCTCCAATAACTTAAACGCCCCTGCTGACCAGCCACCATTATCTCCTATCCGCTTTCTATCTGTAGGCAGCGTTCCGATTCATATATAAAATTATAGGTGTCTAAGTATGTCAGTGTTTTCTCGCGCCTCTCAACGATACAATGTTTCTTTGGGATGAGAGATACCCGTTTTCTGTTGACTTTTCGACAATATGCTCCTTTGCGAGCAACCAAGTAATAAGAGGTATTGTTTCATTTCAGCGTGTACATCCCCTGGAGCTGCACAGTTTAAAAGTGTACAAAGAAGGCTGGAAAAAAACAACCACAAAGAGGAAAGCTGACACCACCAACGAGAAAATGCTTCAAACAAAACTGTTTTGTTCTACGAGGAGTAAACTGTCTGTATATGTTTCAACATCTAGGAGCTTTGAGTTTACGAATGAGGGCACCACATGGGTAAACTCAAAGGGACGAGGTCAGTCGAGCGTTGGCTGTCGGCGAGTCCCTTGGCCTACGTCCGTGGGAGTTTTCAGATTGGATTTGAGCCGTATTGATTGTCGTTTGCGACCAGTTTTTCAGTATTTTTTGTCTCTTGGAGCTTCCCTTCCCGTATATAAGGTCAGCGAAACGACAAACTTGGTGTTTTCTCCTTTGCTTGGCCGTTGCGTTTCACAGCCTTTGGTACCCCGATGTGAAAATATCGGCGGCGAAAAGTATGCGATGCGTGATAAGGGCAGGGTGCCCCTTCACATTTTCAACCATATCACTAGGACTAAAAATGGGGCTACTTGGTACAGCATCATAATGGGCAGCGTAATGCGCATGTGAAGATGTGAGAAGTGAAAGCATCTGTCAGGCGCACTGTGCACTTGTGTGCGATCCTTTTTCGCCTGCTGTGTTGATGCGCGCCACTGTCAGCCACAAAACCTGTTGGAATCTCGCAATTCAGTGCTCGTCTGTGGAGAGGAGACAGCCAATTTGTAGCCCTCATTTTTTAATAGCCTGGGTGCAGAAACAAAGCTGCCTGTATGCTAATGCATAGTGGGGAATGAAGTTTATCATAGAGCTTTTCTAATGGCAGTTTGGACGCAAAAACGATGGGCTGTGTGAAGGCAAGGTCACCAATTCTAACCGGGTCTGGTGATGCAATGCGAATTGAAGACCGAGGGACAGGAATTCTCAGTACAGAGCCAACTACGCATCACCCACCCTTAAATGGGAGTGCTTCAAAGACCTACCTGTGCATTGAGGAAATGACTTTGTATGCATTTTGCTATCAATCAGATGATAGAGAAATGTGGAGAATATAACCGACCCCTATATATAGGCTTCATTGGTTACAAGAAAGCATTTGACTCGGTGGAAACCTCAGCTGCCATGCAGGCATTGCAGAATCAGGGTGTGGAAGAGTGTTATGTGAAAATATTGGAAGATATTTATAACGACTGCACACCTACCATAGTCCTCCATAAAGTCAGCAATAAAATTCCAATATGGAAAGGTGTCAGGCAGGGGAGATGCGATCTCACCAGTGCTATTCACTGCCTGCTTACATGTTTTTCATAAAAACAATAAAGCTAGTTTAAACCAACCTCCTCTGCACAAACTTTCCCTTCCTTAAAATAGCGATGTGCTGGGCTCTAATAAGAAATGCAAGTGAGCAGTGCTGATGGCGTACAAACGCCATTCTCGGCAGAGTTAAAGCCCATTGTGTCATCATTTGAAAATTTTCAACATGTTATGGCGTTTGGCAGCCATACATGGAGTTAATTATGGGCTAAATTCGCTAAAAAGAAGCAAAAGGCCACTGCGGCCATGTGTGTTGAACAGCCTGCGTCTGGTTTGGCTGCAGTTTTTACAAGCTTATTAAGTTGCTCCGGCGGAACTTCAGCTTTTTCAGACATTTAACAATAGCAACAATACCTACTCCTTGTCAATTTTTTATTATTGCCAAAAAATTGTATTTTTAGCAACGATTAAATTTATAGGTGGTGTCCAACTTATGGCGGACATTGCATCACGGAGAAGTTTCATTTCATTTCATTTATTTCATCCTTAAAGGCCCAAGGGCATTACATAAGGAGGGGGCTACAATTCATATAAAAGAAGCATAAAAAACACACGCACAATGAACACACACAACAAACTTCAAAGCTAAAGAGAAAAAAAAAATAAAGAAAAAAGATAAAGGGTTTACATGTTCAGTGAAAGCATACAAAAGAACGTGAATTTTGACTACCGGGTCGTTTCTGTAGCTCTTTTTGCATTGGTATTGCCTGTGAACGTGAGCTTTCGAACATTTTTTTTTATTTTAGACGTTCACAGCACCGAGAAAATAGGGTGGTGCACTGCCCTAACTGCAGCAACTGTGCGGCAAAGCAGGCTATAAGATGTTCAGAGTGCCATGGGACAGAGAGCGACGAAAACAGTGGGCCGTTGTTATCCGCTGGCAGACTGTTGACAGCAAACTGTGGATGCCCACCGATAACTCTCGGCTTTGCTCCGAGCATTTTGTCAGTGGTACGTGTTTGAGAACCTTGCGTAAAAAATGCAGTCTGCTTGAGTGGGTTTTGCTCTTCTTTTTCCTTCAGGAGCACCAAGTGCCGACCCAGACAACATTGATTATGTGCCGCAGCTGTTTTCATATGACAACAGCAGCAGCGCTCGGTCATTTAGAATTCTGAAAAGGTTCGTACGAACGCCTTCTTGTTCCTTCAGCGTTTATAGATGTTATACGCGTTGAAATATTTTTCTTTTTCCCTCAGTCACCAGCGTTACGCTCAAGTAACTGAGGTCCGACATCAGCGTGTGCCACCACTACCGGCAGCTGTAGGCGCTGGCTCTGTGCCACTGCCAGACGAGGCAGAAGCATCAGGCGCCATGTTCGCGGACTTCGAGGTAGACTGAGATGCTGGAGGAAGGCTGGCCGATGCAGGCAAGCAGCCAGGCACTTATTTGCCGCAACAAGTTAGTGTAATGGGTGCTAGTGAAAATTTTAAGACAGTTGTTTTTGTTCCTGATGCATCTGAGGCAAGGTTTTTCGGTAAAGGACCTGGCGTACCGTTTTTTTTTGTCCCATACCACTGTGACTGCCGTTTTGAAGGTTTGGATGGAGCCCATGAAGGCTTTGTGCAAGGAATTAACAAAATTCCCTGACTCGTCTGTTGCCCAGTCATGGCTGACTGCGAACGACAGCCACTTTTCTCTGAAGCTGGAGTGCATCGACTGCACAGAAGTTGCAGTGTCAAGGTATATCTGCATTATAAGCACTGCTATATTTTTTCAGCACTGTATAGAAAGGGATCTTCATGCCCAATACTTAAATTTTTTTTGCTTGCAGACCATTCAACCTCAACACACAGCAAGAAGTGTGGAGTAAATACAAGCAGGACTGTACACTAAAGTTCCTTGTGTGTGTGAATCCATATGGCGCAGTTATGTTTGTGCCCCCTGTGTATGGGGGGAGAGTGACAGACAAGCAGATCACATTAGGAAGTGGTAAGTTTATTTACTGCTTCTTTTCACTCTACATATTTTAATTTTAGCATTATGAAAAGCCCCACTTTGAACAGTCGCAGTCGATCACCTTTATTCATACAGCACATAAACTTCAGATGAGGCGGATAATATTGAACAAAATCAATTCTCCGAAGTGGAGCCTTTGCATTCAAGATTGCTTACGAGCTGAGTATTGTAGTACAAATAAATTACAATTTACAATTACTTACAATTAATACATTACAATTGTATTACAAAGACTTTAATCTAAAGCTGAAGTGTGATGAAGTGCACGCTTTTGAATTGGTGTATTACTTGAATGAAGTTAGTTTCACATTTTCAATTTAAAGGTCTACCGGACATGCTCGGAGATGGTGGCCAGATGCTGGCTGATAGGGGTTTCCTCCTTCACGAAGAGTTTTTTTGTTAGAGGAGTGCACCTCATCACGCCCGCCTTCACGAAAGGAAAGCAGCAGCTCCTGGAAATGGAGGTCGTAAAGTCCAGGCGTGTGTCCTCGTCGAGGATCATTGTTGAGAGGGCCATTGGCCACCTCAAGAAATGGAAGATGCTGCGGGGAACTGTAGCTTACAATCTCGTCCCAAAGTTCGAGGATTATCTCACTATTTATTTGTGGGCCGACAAACATGGCCCCATCCCTGGCAGCAAAATGTAAGCATTCATTTGCTTAGATTTGTGCATTCATCTGGCTGCTAGAAACTGCGTAGCCTGGGGAGAATAATTTTGCCAAAAAAGCTTCCGAGAGCCTGGATGTGTGTATCCATGAAGCTCGCTTCTTTTTCCACCTTAATCAAAATGCCTCCCTTATCTATGTTCAGATAAAGGTAGCACAGACTACACTTTAAAAGATTCAAATGCAACTCTGCCTGAATCTGGTAATAGTATTTGTGAGTCACTTTCACAGTGCCTGCAGCATCCGAACAGAAGTCTACTTTAGGTTGCCCTTCTGTGATAGGGTCATCTGGGTCCACATCTCTAAGACTGTACAAACATATAACTTCAAGAAATGATATAACGCCTCCTTTGGTCATAACACCTGGTGTTTGTTGCCATTGTCTCTGTACCAGCAGTTTCTAGATTAAAAGACCATCTCACTTGCAGATGTAAAAGGCACAGGCCCTTGCTGCAGTGTACCAACCACTGTCTCCCACTAGATTTTTGGGAACAGAAGGTTCTTCTCTTGCTCTAAGGTTTAAGTGCGCAAACGAAGCTGCCATGTTGTATAGCATGGAGTCACACCTTGGCCGTTGCAGCATTGAGCTTTTGAAATTTACGTAGTGTTATGTGCCATACATTTAATTCAGTGTGTACTATGTTTTTTCATTTCAGGGCACATACTCAGTAGTGCTGATGGCTGTTGTGGACAGCCACTGCAAATACGTATTGATAGATGCAGGCGGAGAAGGTCGGCTCAGTGATGATGGAACTTTCAAAAACTGTGACTTTGGCCGTGACCTCAGCAGAGGAAGCCTTGATATTCCCAAACTTGGGAGGCTTCCTAGGTCAGCAGCTGTAGCGCCGTACGCTTTTCTAGGCGATGAAGCCTTCCAACTGCGGACCGACTTTATGCGTCCGTACCCATCGAGGCATCTCGATGACAAGAAGAGGGTCTTCAACTACAGACTCAGCAGAGCACGGTATAAATCGACCTTATATTGTGTGTTACTGAAAGAAGGTGGTAGAAAAATCCCTATTTCGTAACTTTGATAGCTTTATTTAGAGTTTGAATTTAAGCTTTTTTAGTAGCATTCATATTCATTGGACCAAAGCATTGGTCCAAAACAAAATAGAAAACTCAAAGGTATAAATATTAAACGCATTGGTATAATAGCATATTAACATTTCGGCTCCTTTGTCTGCATCTCCCCACTAGTGTGTATTTTAGAATAGATTTGTTGAACATGCTATAAGCCTGTTTTGAGGTCTTTATTGTCTGAAATGTTTTTTGCATTCCTCTTTCGGGCGATGTGCTGAAAATGCCTTCGGCATTACTGCGGCCAGGTGGCGGCTACTGTTGCGAGCTATCCCCCTGCGCCCTGAGAGTGTTGACTATGTTGACAAGGCCGCCTGTGCCTTGCACAATTTCCCGACTGTCAGAAATCCTCTTGCGCAAACTTACACTGACAGAGAGGATGTGTTTGGGAATGTTGTGGCAGGACATTGGCGGCAAGGCATCCAAAGGGCGTCGGGGGACAGTTCAGAGCCTCGGTATTTCCCACTTGCTCCCACCCATTCAAGAAATCACCATGCTGATGCTGCTGCAGCCAAGGGCTTGTTTTCCACTTACTTCAGCAGCGCAGCTGGCGAAGTCTCCTGGCAGTGGCAACAGCCAGGCATTTCCAAGGTGGCAGCCGTGAGACGAGGGGCACGCCAGTAGCACCATCCATGCTACTAGAGGTAGGGTGCTTTTGCATTAAGAAAAAATGTGCACTGAGTTTTTACTGCATTAGTACTGGCCAAGCTGCCAGGGTTGCCAGATGGCCCCGGCCTCTGGTAGCCAAATTGGCCTGCTTAGTAGCCCAAACGTAGCCAAAAGCGAAAATTTTGCGTAGCCCAAAAGTAGCCAAAAATATTTGTTTTTGGAGGGACTACATCTCTTAAGCATATTAAATTAATTTTCTGCAAGAATATTTACATATTAGATTTCTTTCCCGCAGATTTCTTTTCCGTCTGAGGTGGTGCCCACGGCGTGTTCTTTCCGTTGTTACGTTTCGCATCCCCCATGCGCGCTAACCAGTGCGACTAACCAGGTGCGCTAAAGAGGTCCTGAAGATGGGGCCGCAGTTCCACGTTTCATGCGCGGCAGTTGGCCATATCACCTGAGGCGGGTTACGACAGCCAGTCTGCACGCGGAAAAGAACGGCGGCGCTATATAACGCAAGCGCAGCTCTAGTTTATAAATATTTCACCTTTTAAATGTTCGCGCGCACATTGCACACGTCGACAGTGAAAATACCTTGCTGTATACTTACGCAGCCTCACATTTCAATTTTATGCATTAAGAGAAAGGTTCTCGCTGAGAGCGTCACCTCAAAGCACCTAGCATGCGTATTCTTGAAGGTACATTCTACAATATGCATGAGCTCAGAATAAATTAAGGATATGTGCCATTAGATGATAATATATGTCGATTTCATCTTCAGTCTAACAGTGCGTTCACAATAATGAAAAATATTTTAGCCTTGAATTACGGCTCGTTTTCCCATTTCTTTTTGTAGTTCCGGATGTACATAGCCAACTTGCCCATTCTGATTAAAGTTCTCGTAGCGACGGATCTAATGCCATGTCATGCCACTAACTTCCGCCGTCCTCGTTGTTACAGTGGGTTCAGCGCCGCGCCAAAGGATGACGCCATGGCACCGCATGAGTGCACGCGGATTACGCAACGGACACGACGCTCTCGCGTAGCTCGCAATGAATCTCGAGGGCTGCACGTGTGCCGCTTGAGGCTGCAGAAAAAACGTAGGCTCTTGCGAGTGGCGCCTTTGCTGTGTCCACCACGAGATTAAGAAGAAACAGAAGAATACCTTATTAATGCAAGCATTATTTGCCTCATGCGTATCTTGAGCAGAATGTGTCCGCAGAACGAGAATAAACAATACAAGAAAAGAACATGCCTGACGGTGGGTTTCCAACCAGCCACCTACCGCAGCCGAAGCGGACGCCCAAACCACCAGGCCACGTCTACAATTAACGATTAATATGTGAGGATCACGAAACCGCGCTACAGAAGCGAAACAGTAGCATTTAATGCTTACGCATTCGTACCACTTAGGGACTTAAGTTCTCTTTGTGTTTTCCCTCTATTCTGGTACCATGGTCACCCGTGGTACACCGTCACTGGGAGAACGCTCACGTGTGCAGACGGCAACAGTCTATGTTCGGTGGCGCGCGGGCGCGGGTGGCGTCAGTTCGCGAATTAATTGGAATCTATTGACCGTGAAGTGTTCCTGTGTGCAACTTTCACCTAGTGTCCACTCTTTATAAAAGAAATCGAAAGGCCATGATCCTTGGCCGCCTGACACACACAAGTTTTCTCGAACACAGCGTTTACAAATTGTCACTTTCTAGCAGACGCGCTCAATTTCTTTAGCCTGCTATAGCCTGCATTTTGATTCCAACATGCCTTTTATTTCTGTCTCTCCGTTATTGTAACAGAGCACATTATAACTACTTGAACTTTTTTTTCACGCATAAAAAAGATGTAGCCCATAAGTAGCCACATAGCCAAAACGAAATTTCTGACGCCAACTCGGACAAAAAGTAGCCCAATTTGGCTATTAATAGCCCAATCTGGCAACCCTGCAAGCTGCTTTAACCTGTGCAGCTGACTTTGCAATTCTGGAACTAATTGTAGTGCGGTCGAACCGACTTACAGTATATTATTGGCCAAGTATACTGGCTGTAACAGTGAACAGGCCTGGCACTGCATTCTATAAAAAATATCTGTTTACTACCGTGTTTTCATGCCATGCTATTGGTTATAACAGTTTTGCTACTGTGAGCCAGGATGAAAAGAATTGCTAGATTCTGACAAAACCACGAGTGACCAGGGCAGACCGCATGTTGGCGCATTTCACTTCGTGCGAGGCCCCCCACCCTTCAAATTGAGTTGGCTGCACGTAATAATACAAAGAGAAAACAAGAGCCCTCAGATTCCCCCGCCCTTTCCACTTGAACACAGAGCAGCAAGATGCTTTTGAAAAAGATGTCTGTCCGCTTTATGTGTAGCAAGCAAAGCTGCCAGCATGTGGCTTTTCCCAGAACTAGGGACCAACTTCCTGGGTGACTGATATGTTTGAATCTTCATTTTGTCTTCTTTCTGAAAATCCATTTATAACAATTATTGGTTATATCAGCAACATTTCCTTGGCACTGTAATATTTTGTGGGCTCTACTGTACTAAACTGGCCTGAAATGAAGCAGGACGAAGACATCAACGTTGCACCAATACGAAATCAGATGGGCGGACTAAACTGTACTGAAAAATAAAGATCATGCATCTTGTACATGCTAATGGAGTTGCACTTACCCTGCCATGCATGTGCGAAATGCATCTTCAATTTCTCCATTCATTGTACACGCCACCCAGCCCTGATACGTAAATCCAGATCTTTGGGAGGGGCTCCCTGCACCGTTCAGAATCACATGGCCCAGTTTCGGGACGGCCACTAAAATTGTGTGCACCTTGCCTGCAGATGATGAGACATGAGTTACTTTAGAGTGAGAAATCCTCGCAATTAACATCCAACGAAGGCTAATTCGTTAGAAAGAAAAAGCGCACTTACCTACTTGTACATAAAGATAGCCTTCCAGCGATTTGTAGGCCTTCAGCTCCTTGCCGTCGCAGCCTTTCTTGTGCACAAAGTACGCGACAATATTGTCATACGTAACGCGCAGCCACAGCTGATGGCAATCACAGTATTTAAGCTCCTTGAAGCGCGATGCCTCCAGAAAAGGTGCGCTGCAATGCAGTTTACAGCTGCATGTAACAGCCGCACAAAGAACGACATGAAAACGTTCTAGCGATTGACAAAGCAACGTAAACTGCAACGAGAACAGACGACGTGCCTGCTCTAACGCTCGCACTTACACAGCTTTATCACTGTTTAGTCACGAATATGCTACAGCAAATTTGAACATAATATTCTTAAGGCACTTACTGACCTTTTTGGCGGCCCTGTAGGGGTTTTTCGAGCCATCAAGAAACGAAATATCGCTTCGTTTCGCTGCACTTTTAATACTGAGCCATACACGCTCGCCTTTCCAAACGACCCGGAAGTCGGACTACCCAGCATGTCTTACGGCTCATTCAGATTGGACACCACCTATTGTAAAAACTGCAATTTGCTCGGCAATATTTTAGTCGGGTGGGCGTGTCATCAGCCAAGACGAACCAAAAGCTGAGCCGAAAGATGATTTTGCAGATGTAAACAAACATGGCAGACACACTGGAAAAGGCAAAACAAGAATTGCAAGTCAGCCTCAAGTTTTCAATCTTCAATAAAACGGAGAGCTGAGCTGAGTTGAGCGCCGGTCCTGTTGTCTTTCTTTTTTTTGTCCCTCATCTCAGCGCTGTTTTTTTCCCAGCAAGATTATCTTGTCTGCCTAGATATCGACCACTTGGTGTCTACCGGTGTCGGCTGAGTCAAGGTGCTTAAGATCTGCTACCTATTCGTCATATTGTTCCTTTGTGCCATGCTGCAACGATCAAGTCTTGTCATTGCGTTATTTTCATTTGTGTTGGTTGTGCAGCTGTGCCGCGTGACCAGCTCTGTTTGTGTATGTGTGTGTGTGGCTCTGTGAGCAGACCGAGCCTGACTGAGGAGATATGCGACTGGACAGTTGTGTAGTTTTTTGACGATATTCGCAAGTGCTGCAAGCTTAGGCAACACAGCTGCTGCTGCTAGAGATGCGTTGCACGTTTTTATGAATCTATGCAGCTGTCATGCCCAAGGCTAAGAACATGCACTGCCTCACAAAGAAAGCGTGGTATCGAACAAAACGGGTTTCTGCTGCACTGCAGGAGATACAGATCCCACAAATTGAACATGATTAATCCGAAAGGCGGATTGACCAATCAAGCGAACGTTCAGGCCCTGAATTGGATAACGCATCAGATGCCTTTCGGTGAGGTTCCGGCTATTGCTAGACCTCCCAACTGTTCCTGGCGAGGCAGAACATCATGTGCCACAAGCAGCTGTGCAGCCTGATGACTGGGACTTCATCATTGTTAATAATTCAGCAGGCACCAAAGAAGCCAAGCCGACCAGCCATGCACAAGAGCCCGAAGTAGACAATTTTGGAAGCAGTATTATGTGTCTTCATGTCTTGTTAGTTATTGTGCTGGTGTCAGAATGTATTGATTGAGTAAAACTGCTATACCCATCATTATTTTTCGTTAGTGTTTTTTGTTTTTTGCATTGTCACAATCTTTACTGTATTGCCCTTCCTGCTAGGGCCAGTTTATTGGCCTGCAGTATCAATAAATAAATAAATAAGAGCTGGGCTGTCTTTCACCACATCACACAGACTGCTGTAACCTCTTTGCTAAATATACTGAAAAAGCATCAGTGCTTGAGTGAATTTCCAAGTGATGCCTGTGCCCTTTTGAAAACCCCTAGACTGCCCGGTGGGTTCTGGCCAGTACTGCCATTTTGGTTTGTTGAGAGGTTTACAGCAAGCTCTCAAAACAGAGGAGAGTGCGCCGTCAACCATCTCTCTGTCCTTCAACATCGATGGCCTTCCAGTGTCTAAAAGTTCACGTAGTCAAATTTGACCTATATTGTGCTTGGTCACAAACTGTAAAGGACTGGACCAGTTTCCTGTTGGGGTGCTTGCAGGTGACACAAAGCCGTCTGATGAAAATGAAATTCTTTCCCAGTTCGTCGCTGAACTGTTAGGATTAATACAGAATGGCATTACCCTGATCAGCTGTAAGTACTGTGTGCAGATTCACAACTTTGTGATGCTCCTGTTAGAGCTTTTGTCATGATGACAAAATCACACACTGGCTACTACAGTTCCCCACACTGCACTGCTGAAGGCAAATACGTAAATGACAGGGTGGCTCTGCCACCAGTAGCTTCTGCACTGAAGACAAATTTCTCCTTTAGAGACCAAACAGATGGGGATCGCCATCGTGGTGCATCAGTCTTGTTGACACTGCTAAAAGGCACAATGAAAGATGCACCTGGTCTCTTTAGGTGTTGTCAGGAAACTAATTCAGCTAAGGCTGTCTGGGCCCTCATTGGGCCCGCATTGGGCCCCCCTTCCCAAAAGGATTTGACCGAGAAGATCTTGCATGCCAGCAAGTATGTGCCAGCAGAGTTTGTACGCAAAGGCAAAGCATTAACGGAATTCGACAGATAGAAGGCCACTGAGCTTCGAATTTTCCTGTTGTATACGGGACCCACTGTTCTTACTGACATTTGGCCAGCACCATTCTATTCGAATTTCCTTGTCTTTCATTGAGCTACTGCTGAGCTCATCAACAAGGACCTATGCACCCAACAGGCATCATATGCCCACAGCTCCTGCTAGAATGCTTTGTGGGCGCCTTTGCAAAATATTAAGGCCAAGAGCAAGTTTTTTTCAGTGGCCACTGCCTGCGTCACCTTGGAGATGGTGTTCGCCATTTTGGTCGCTCCGCAAGCCAGGAGCTCTGCTGCAACAGCTCTACTGTAGGATGGTTGAAAAAGAGCATACCCAGGAAGAGTCTCAAGGGTGCGGTGTTAGTAATGAGTACAGTTTCGCAGGAGCACATGACAAAAGGGTGCTGACTCCAGGGTGCAAGGCACCTGAATATTCAACTCTCAGAACCAGCAACTTTAGTCTGAGTTGCAGAAATCCGGACAACTGCTGCATTATTAATGACCGTATCATTGTGGCAAAGAAATTTGCCTGTGATGAGAACACATCCTCACCAGTTGTCACTGGGTGCGAATTCCTGAAACAATAAAACCTTTATGTGCAACCATTAGAAACATCAAGGCTTGGTATTGTTGGTGTGTCTGAGCTTTCGGAATTAAGATACTGGCCAGTTAATAGCATCAAAAAAGCTGTCTTGATGCCTTTTGGACGCAAGTCAGTTGCTCTTCTTTTGCTACATGTGTAATACCCCTGTCACACGGGACGTTGCATGTCATTCGCAGAAAATGACATTCACACCAAATGTGATTGAGAACTGGCGTTCCCATTCTACATGGATACACAAAATGGCATTTGCTCTTTATGGCGATGTCCATCGGCGAACTGCTACGACAACAAAACGTTACAAATCATGGTTTTCATATAGATATGTTCTGTTTATTGTTAGTAGCACACTGTTAAACATGAATAGACTCTTTAAAAATTCCTTGCAATGCCATGCTACAGCAACAGTCAACAAGCAACCCACTGAAATATCCAAAGCAAGACGGGCTCAAAGCTGCTCATGATCCCTCCCACCCGCCATTCCTTCATAGTCGGCATTATGGAGGGCTGCGAAATCAGTTCCGATTTCTGACAGTCGCTAATGCGCAACAGTGTAAGCGAACATTACTTGTTCTACAGCTATTAAGGATGAAGCGCCGGAACCGGCTGCAGCTTGCGATTCAAGAACGCGCCAAGACGAGATTTGGAGCTGCGTCTGCTCGCGAATATGTTCACGCCAGCCGCTGTTTGGGCGCCCACTTCGTCAGGGATTATCCGTGAGCGGTGGGCCTTCCCAAGAAATAACAATTGGTTTGAAGACACCTTGCCTAACCTGAGGGAATCTCATTTCAAGCAGGCGTTCTGCATGAGTCCTGCCACGTTCAGATATCTGGTAGAATCGCTACAGTGCGTTTTGCAGTGTCAGGTGACGAACATGCGGAAGCCGATTTCCCTGGAGAAACGTGTAGCCATTGGATTGTATCACCTGTGTTCCAGTGCTGAGGACTGGACAATAGCACATCTTTTTGGCATCGGCCACTCTACTGCGAACACTGTGCACCGGGAGTTGTGCCAAGCGATCGTCGACGTTCTCAAATGTGCCTGGGTACACATGCCGAGGGAGGCATAGATGGCCGAGCACATGTGCGAGTGTTACACCATCACTGGTTTCCCCACAGGCCATCGGCGCACTAGGCGGATGCCACTTCACGATCTCACTGCCCAAGAAAGATGCAGCTGACTACTATAACTACCAGGGATGGTAGGTCTTTTATGTTGCTTTTAAATTTGTCGATAGCAGTGCAGGGCAAAGACAAAAGAGCAGATGACCGAAAACTGCGTCATTCTTTATTGCACAAATCATTAACTAAGACTTAATGAAAGCGGGTGCCATAGATTAATCTTTGCTTAAATAAAAGGCGATTTGGGATATTGCGGCAATGCAGCTTGGCCACTAAAATTCACGGTGTTGTATCGGCACTTTCATTGGCAGGTGCGGGAATTTCGTTTTCTCTGTGTGTGCTAAGTGGCACATGAGAACTTTTCTTGCACAGTGAACAGCATGCAAGACCTAGCATCCGTAACCAATATTCCTTCCTTCACACTAGTGCAGTAGGCATTTTCTCCTTATGTGCCCAATTTTAAGTGTCAGTTTAAAATTATGCTCACAGAGGAGTCAACTTAAAAAGCATCTTTAACCAGTGTTTTTTTTTAGGCAACATGACCTACGGAACCTGTATAAATGAAAATATTTCTGTATATGATCTGCTCGTATTTTTAAGCTCGATGTTTACAGAATGATTCAATTTTTTATTTCATTTCAGACAGTGTCTGCATCGTGGTGGTAACCTCTTCTTACATGGAGGTACAGCATCATATTGCTGGCAATCGTCTACCACCGCTACCGTTTCCTGTACCTGAACATGGGGAGCACGGGCGGGTGCCATGACGCCCATGTCTACGGCTGGTCACCGTTGAAGAAATATGTGCAGGGTGACCACTTCAAGTTGCCTCTGTCAGTAATTGAAGGAACTCCAGTAGCACGAATCATACTCTGTGACCAGGCATTTCCACTGACGCCGCATTTGCTCAAGGCATATCCTAATGCCCCGAGCGGTAAACAAGCAGGCAATCTTGAACTATAACCTGTCAAGGCCAAGGTGAATTGTGGAGAATGCGTTCGGTCGTGTGAAGGCCCGCTTCAGGTTCGTCATGAAGCGAATGCAATGCAAACTGCTGAACGCAAAGCAGGCTACTAGGGCGTCCTGCACCCTGCACAACATATGTGAAGCCTTTCGAGATAATGTGGAGGAGCAGTGGGTGGAGGACGTGCACAACTACAATGCATTGTACGAGCAGCCCTCGCACAACACTGATGCTTGCACTGGCAAAGGCCAAGATTTAAGGGCTGCACTTGCCGAATACTTCTGGAAACTGGCCCAGTAATTTCGGTGATACACATGTAGCTGAAAACAAAGACTTTATTTTTAGAGATACCTGAGTAGCGCCTCAGTGAGACGTTTTTCCGTTGCGGCTGATTCGCGGAGAATACCTAACTCCATTCTCCACAGCTCCATTTCTTCTTTTCGGCTTTCTTTAATGTCAGAAAATTTCTTCTTTTCGGCTTTTTTAATGTCAGAACACAACTGCCGGTTCGTGTTGACTAGCTCGGCCAACAGACTTTCTTGAGTGGCATGCCGGCTTTGTTTTGCTGCTGGGCGGCCTGCTGCCACTGGTTGGGCCCTGCTGCTGTCCTCTGTGTCTGTTACTGGTGAAGAGGTCGAGGGCAGTGCAGCACGCTCGAACGGCACTTCACGTGCTGGTGACAGAGGCATCAGACCAGCAGTGGCATCCATTGCAGTCTTCATCAACTGATGATGCTGCTCTCCCATTTTGCATGCTATCAATTATCTGAGAAAGCAACAAAAATATACCGCATGTAAACACATTTGTGCTTCCAAGGATACACATGCCGCTAATGCAGTTTCTAATCTCTACATTAAAGTGCATATCCAAATGGTACTGCAGATAAACTTTACATTTTTTCATGCATGACATATTACCTTAGTTTTTATTGCATGTGTTTTCTTCTCAAGTGAAATGGGCTGTAGAGTAGGCTAACATAATTAGAACTGTTTTTTCGACTTCCTATATTGACACCAGTTGTGTAGCTCAAAAGAAAGTTGCATTTTCAATGATTACGACAGGTGGGCTCTAATTCCTTAAGCTGTCGCCTCTCAAAAATAACGATCTCACGGCTCTTAACACATGAAAAAACATTCCTAAACTCTGCGGCTGTTAAGCTTGCTTTGCTTTTGATTCCTGATCTTTATTTTGCTATACAGAGCCTTAAACTTTACTAATACCGCTTGTAATGATCTTTACATAGTACGTTGAGGTGAGTGCACAGAAGAGTGGGTCCTTTTTTTCCTCTCTGTAGCTTGCTAAGGAATCGATGCGAAGGAAGAACATGACACCAGCATACAAAATGTGACCCAAGTTAGTATTGCAAGCTCCTTTGATTCAAGCGCTACCATACTAGTTTTGAATATGTCGCACTTCAAAATAAAACTTGAGTTACAATATTGCATGTCAAAAGCTGGCATCCTATGGACATCAATGTGGGCTGCATCACAAGTGCTTGAAAAGCATTGAAAGAAATGTGGACAGATATCATGATAATTTACAGACTTTTATTTTGAAGCTTTTTCTTTCCAGTATCAATGTGTTGTTCCAAGTACTAGTTGCATATCAACTGTTCTGGCTTCTCTTACATATTTGTGTAGGTGAACTACACAACGAGCTTCTAAGACTGCATCATAGCATCTGGTACCGGCACCTTGAAGATTCGTCACAACTGAACTTCCTCACATCCTGGGAGTGATCATGGAAGATTTGTTCATTTTCACTAAATACGTGAGATCATAGAGTCCATATACCAGGAAAACCACCAGTTCCGGGACATGCTGCTGAACGACTGCAGCGTGGTGTATGAATGCAAGGTTTGCCAGAACCTGCGAAGCAGTTGCTGGTTCACAATCGCGGTTATTGCACGAAGCCCCTGTGCATAGAGACAGTGGTCTTGTCCAGTTCCAGCGACGAGGAGCAGACGACACAATCAGCATGGTGCAGAGAGCAGGGTGTGCAAAAGCCCCAAGCAAGACAAAGGCACCGCGGCTATCGTTTCAGAAGAAGGCGTCCATCGTGGAAACCATGTCCCAGAGAAAGCACCAGTTCAGGGATCCGCTGCTCAACGAATGCAGCGTGGTGTACGAGTGTAAAATGTGCCGCAATTTGTTCCGCAGGCTCGCCTACCTGCTGGTTCACAATCACGGTTATTGCACGAAGCCCTTGTGAATAGACAGTGGTCTTGTCTTGTTCCAGCGACAAGGAGCAGACGACACAAAACAGCGCAGCGAGCAGGGTGTGCGAAAGCCCCGAGTGAGATAACGGCATTGCGGCTGTCGTTTCAGAAGAAGGCGTCCATCGTGGAAACCATGTCCCAGAGAAAGCACCAGTTCCGGGATCCGCTGCTCAACAAATGCAGCGTGGTGTACGAGTGTAAAATGTGCCACAATTTGTTCCGCAGGCTCGCCTACCTGCTGGTTGACAATCACGGTTATTGCACGAAGCCCTTGTGAATAGAGACAGTGGTCTTGTCTTGTTCCAGCGACGAGGAGCAGACGACACAAAACGGCGCAGCGAGCAAGGTGTGCGAAAGCCCCGAGTAAGATAACGGCATTGCGGCTGTCGTTTCAGAAGAAGGCGTCCATCGTGGAAACCATGTCCCAGAGAAAGCACCAGTTCCGGGATCCGCTGCTCAACAAATGCAGCGTGGTGTACGAGTGTAAAATGTGCCACAATTTGTTCCGCAGGCTCGCCTACCTGCTGGTTGACAATCACGGTTATTGCACGAAGCCCTTGTGAATAGAGACAGTGGTCTTGTCTTGTTCCAGCGACGAGGAGCAGACGACACCAAACGGCGCAGCGAGCAAGGTGTGCGAAAGCCCCGAGTGAGATAACGGCATTGCGGCTGTCATTTCAGAAGAACGCGTCCATCGTGGAAACCATGTCCAAGAGAACGCACCAGTTCCGGGATCCGCTGCTCAACGAATGCAGCGTGGTGTACGAGTGCAGAATGTGCCGCAATTTGTTCTGCAGGCTCGCCTACCTGCTGGTTGACAATCACGGTTATTGCACGAAGCCCTAGTGAATAGAGACAGTGGTCTTGTCTTGTTCCAGCGACGAGGAGCAGACGACACAAAACAGCGCAGCGAGCAGGGTGTGCGAAAGCCCCGAGTGAGATAACGGCACTGCGGCTGTCGTTTCAGAAGAAGGCGTCCATCCTGGAAACCATGTCCCAGAGAAAGCACCAGTTCTAGGATCCGCTGCTTAACGAATGCAGCGTGGTGTACGAGTGTAAAATGTGCCGCAATTTGTTCCGCAGGCTCGCCTACCTGCTGGTTCACAATCACGGTTATTGCACGAAGCCCTTGTGAATAGAGACAGTGGTCTTGTCTTGTTCCAGCGACGAGGAGCAGACGGCACAAAACGGCGCAGCGAGCAAGGTGTGCGAAAGCCCCGAGTGAGATAACGGCATTGCAGCTGTCATTTCAGAAGAAGGCGTCCATCGTGGAAACCATGTCCCAGAGAAAGCACCAGTTCCGGGATCCGCTGCTCAACAAATGCAGCGTGGTGTACGAGTGTAAAATGTGCCACAATTTGTTCCGCAGGCTCGCCTACCTGCTGGTTGACAATCACGGTTATTGGACGAAGCCCTTGTGAATAGAGACAGTGGTCTTGTCTTGTTCCAGCGACGAGGAGCAGACGACACAAAACGGCGCAGCGAGCAAGGTGTGCGAAAGCCCCGAGTGAGATAACGGCATTGCGGCTGTCGTTTCAGAAGAAGGCGTCCATCGTGGAAACCATGTCCAAGAGAAAGCACCAGTTCCGGGATCCGCTGCTCAACGAATGCAGCGTGGTGTACGAGTGTAAAATGTGCCGCAATTTGTTCCGCAGGCTCGCCTACCTGCTGGTTGACAATCACGGTTATTGCACGAAGCCCTAGTGAATAGAGACAGTGGTCTTGTCTTGTTCCAGCGACGAGGAGCAGACGACACAAAACGGCGTAGCGAGCAAGGTGTGCGAAAGCCCCGAGTGAGATAAAGGCACTGCGGCTGTCGTTTCAGAAGAAGGCGTCCATCGTGGAAACCATGTCCCAGAGAAAGCACCAGTTCCGGGATCCGCTGCTCAACAAATGCAGCGTGGTGTACGAGTGTAAAATGTGCCGCAATTTGTTCCGCAGGCTCGCCTACCTGCTGGTTGACAATCACGGTTATTGCACGAAGCCCTTGTGAATAGAGACAGTGGTCTCGTCTTGTTCCAGCGACGAGGAGCAGACGACACAAAACGGCGCAGCGAGCAAGGTGTGCGAAAGCCCCGAGTGAGATAACGGCATTGCGGCTGTCGTTTCAGAAGAAGGCGTCCGTCGTGGAAACCATGTCCAAGAGAAACCACCAGTTCCGGGATCCGCTGCTCAACGAATGCAGCGTGGTGTACGAGTGTAAAATGTGCCGCAATTTGTTCCGCAGGCTCGCCTACCTGCTGGTTGACAATCACGGTTATTGCACGAAGCCCTAGTGAATAGAGACAGTGGTCTTGTCTTGTTCCAGCGACGAGGAGCAGACAACACAAAACAGCGCAGCGAGCAGGGTGTGCGAAAGCCCCGAGTGAGATAACGGCACTGCGGCTGTCGTTTCAGAAGAAGGCGTCCATCCTGGAAACCATGTCCCAGAGAAAGCACCAGTTCTAGGATCCGCTGCTTAACGAATGCAGCGTGGTGTACGAGTGTAAAATGTGCCGCAATTTGTTCCGCAGGCTCGCCTACCTGCTGGTTGACAATCACGGTTATTGCACGAAGCCCTTGTGAATAGAGACAGTGGTCTTGTCTTGTTCCAGCGACGAGGAGCAGACGGCACAAAACGGCGCAGCGAGCAAGGTGTGCGAAAGCCCCGAGTGAGATAACGGCATTGCGGCTGTCGTTTCAGAAGAAGGCGTCCATCGTGGAAACCATGTCCAAGAGAAAGCACCAGTTCCGGGATCCGCTGCTCAACGAATGCAGCGTGGTGTACGAGTGTAAAATGTGCCGCAATTTGTTCCGCAGGCTCGCCTACCTGCTGGTTGACAATCACGGTTATTGCACGAAGCCCTAGTGAATAGAGACAGTGGTCTTGTCTTGTTCCAGCGACGAGGAGCAGACGACACAAAACGGCGTAGCGAGCAAGGTGTGCGAAAGCCCCGAGTGAGATAAAGGCACTGCGGCTGTCGTTTCAGAAGAAGGCGTCCATCGTGGAAACCATGTCCCAGAGAAAGCACCAGTTCCGGGATCCGCTGCTCAACAAATGCAGCGTGGTGTACGAGTGTAAAATGTGCCGCAATTTGTTCCGCAGGCTCGCCTACCTGCTGGTTGACAATCACGGTTATTGCACGAAGCCCTTGTGAATAGAGACAGTAGTCTTGTCTTGTTCCAGCGACGAGGAGCAGACGACACAAAACGGCGCAGCGAGCAAGGTGTGCGAAAGCCCCGAGTGAGATAACGGCATTGCGGCTGTCGTTTCAGAAGAAGGCGTCCATCGTGGAAACCATGTCCAAGAGAAAGCACCAGTTCCGGGATCCGCTGCTCAACGAATGCAGCGTGGTGTACGAGTGTAAAATGTGCCGCAATTTGTTCCGCAGTCTCGCCTACCTGCTGGTTCACAATCGCGGTTATTGCACGAAGCCCTTGTGAATAGAGACAGTGGTCTTGTCTTGTTCCAGCGACGAGGAGCAGACGACACAAAACGGCGCAGCGAGCAAGGTGTGCGAAAGCCCCGAGTGAGATAAAGGCACTGCGGCTGTCGTTTCAGAAGAAAGCGTCCATCGTGGAAACCATGTCCCAGAGAAAGCACCAGTTCCGGGATCCGCTGCTCAACGAATGCAGCGTGGTGTACGAGTGTAAAATGTGCCGCAATTTGTTCCGCAGTCTCGCCTACCTGCTGGTTCACAATCGCGGTTATTGCACGAAGCCCTTGTGAATAGAGACAGTGGTCTTGTCTTGTTCCAGCGACGAGGAGCAGACGACACAAAACGGCGCAGCGAGCAGGGTGTGCGAAAGCCCCGAGTGAGATAAAGGCACTGCGGCTGTCGTTTCAGAAGAAGGCGTCCATCGTGGAAACCATGTCCCAGAGAAAGCACCAGTTCCGGGATCCGCTGCTCAACAAATGCAGCGTGGTGTACGAGTGTAAAATGTGCCACAATTTGTTCCGCAGGCTCGCCTACCTGCTGGTTGACAATCACGGTTATTGCACGAAGCCCTTGTGAATAGAGACAGTGGTCTTGTCTTGTTCCAGCGACGAGGAGCAGACGACACAAAACGGCGCAGCGAGCAAGGTGTGCGAAAGCCCCGAGTGAGATAACGGCATTGCGGCTGTCGTTTCAGAAGAAGGCGTCCATCCTGGAAACCATGTCCCAGAGAAAGCACCAGTTCTAGGATCCGCTGCTTAACGAATGCAGCGTGGTGTACGAGTGTAAAATGTGCCGCAATTTGTTCCGCAGGCTCGCCTACCTGCTGGTTGACAATCACGGTTATTGCACGAAGCCCTTGTGAATAGAGACAGTGGTCTTGTCTTGTTCCAGCGACGAGGAGCAGACGACACAAAACGGCGCAGCGAGCAGGGTGTGCGAAAGCCCCGAGTGAGATAAAGGCACTGCGGCTGTCGTTTCAGAAGAAGGCGTCCATCGTGGAAACCATGTCCCAGAGAAAGCACCAGTTCCGGGATCTGCTGCTCAACGAATGCAGCGTGGTGTACAAGTTTAAAATGTGCCGCCACTAACTCAAATGCCCATAGACAACATGGAAGAGTCCGACTCCCAAACCCTCACCTCACCCCCACCCAAAGAAAAATGGACAACAGAGCCCCCACCAGCCACCCAGACCGACCTT
Organism: Amblyomma mixtum; assembly: GCF_055824585.1. Classification (NCBI taxonomy): domain Eukaryota; kingdom Metazoa; phylum Arthropoda; class Arachnida; order Ixodida; family Ixodidae; genus Amblyomma; species Amblyomma mixtum. The sequence continues at coordinate 37,485,846 of NC_143015.1, forward strand.
AAATCCCTAGAGGCCCACATGGTTGCTAAACTTGCCGAAATGGATGCGAATCGAAGCACATGGTGAGCAAGCTTTTGAAGAAGCACTGGGACAAGTATAAACTTCTATTATTTTTGCCCACACTGCACAGTATACGTTGGCGAGACAGTAGCAGACATTTTCCTAGAATTCTCTGTATGTGGTCATTCTTGTGGGTCATCTGCAATGGCAGAGATGCACCCTTTTTTTGTGCTTTTAGATCTTCCCTAACAGCTGTGCAAGGTGTTAAAAAATTGCAGCTTTCTCGACCTGACTCAGCCACTAGAGTCAAATCACTGTGCGATATTTATGATGGCATCATGTACCAGAACTTTGTTGCTGCTACAAATCAAGCTGGGCACAGAATCAGCCTCACACTGAATGTAGATGGCAGCCCTGTATTCAAGTCGAGTGCTACATCAATTTGGCCGCTTCAATTCATTATTAATGAGCTGCCACTGCCAAAAAGAAGGAAAATTGTGGTATTGGCAGATCTCGTTTAGAAGAGACAAACCGCACATGCGCATTTTTCAGGGTGCCTTTGTGGAGGTTCTGAACAAATTGTCAGAGGAAGGATTTGAACTTGAACATAAAGGCACAAATCTTCAAGGCCGTCTGCATTTGTTGTGCAGTTGATTCTGTGACCAAGGCCCCCATGCAAGGTTTGACACAATTTAATGAATACCATGGCTGTAATTGGTGCCTGCAAAGAGGGGAGAGGGTTGGGAGGTCAACCAAGTACCCAGCAGAAGAAAAAGACACTGCTGAAAGGAGCGAGGAGCAGATGGTTTCAGACATGGAGAGGGCAACTGTAGAGGGGAGACCTATCAATGTTGTAAAATATTTCTACCCACTCATCAACTTGCAGCAGTTTAATATAGTCTGGAGCTTCGTTCCTGACTATACACACTGTGTGCTGTTGGGAGTGGGCCGCCAGTTTCTGAGCATGCGGCTTGAATCAGCAGGCTCTCCATTCTATATATATTGATCTCAGGCTGCCGTATATGAAAAATTGATAACCATCGCACCTCCCAGATGTGAAACGCACACCAAGGCCCACAAAAGAGAGGTGACGGTGGAAGTATATGAAAAATTGATGACCATCACACCTCCCAGAGATGTGAAATGCACACCAAGACCCACAAAAGAGGCTATGGTGGAAGGCTAAGGAATTCAAGAACTGGGTGCTCTTGCATAGTCCACCTGTGCTGGATGACATTTTGGATAAGAAGCAGCTGCAGCACTGGGAATGTCTGGTGGAGGCTTTGCATATGCTGCTGGAACCCAAGGTGTCATTTCCTGGACTTGCTCATGCAGCAAGTCTCCTCCTGGACTTTCCATGGCAACACTTGAATCCTTTATGGAAAAGAATGTATGACTTATAACGTGCACCAGCTGCTCCACACTGGCAGGAGTGTGTGGCACTGGGGGGCCCACCCTGCATATCCATTCGAGGCAGGGAATGGCATCTTGAAGGGGGCTGTCAAGGCTGCCAATGACATTCCCCACCAGCTGTGCCGTGAGCTGCAGACTGAGGGAGTAGTTGATGCATGCATGAAACGTGCTACTCACCAAGGTGCCACTCAGTACTGTGCTTCACTAGATGGAGTAAAAACCAATAGGCTTGCACTCACAACACCCGGCAGAGAACTGCTCGAAAAGATCTATATTAATCTGCCCTATACGATAGACCAAAGAGAAGAGGTACCACGCGATGTGTGCAGATGCATCAACGTTGTACCCCATTCCGCGGTATATGCATCCTGCACATAACATCGAAAGGAGGAAAGCAAGAGCGGAAGCCCTGCAGAAGAAATGGGACGAGCAACGCAGCAGGACCAAAGAATCGAGTGATGACTATTGTGGTCTCAACACCTTCAGAATCGACGGTTAACTGCGCCTCGATGAAAACATCTAACTTCGCTGATGCAGAGGAAGCAGCTATTGCATTAGCTGTAACATCTAACCCCAACGCCGTTGTGCTCAGTGATTTCGAGAACGCCTGTCGCAACTTCAATACGGATTAATTCACACAGGCCAGGGTTGTCAAGGCTGATTAAGCATCCACCCAGCCAAGCCTCAGTCATCTGGTTTCCCGGTCACCTGGAACTACCACGAGGAAAAAAAGCCGCTCACAGGCATGCCCGAGCTCTACTATACCAGGCGTCTCCCCTTGATGACCATGAAGGGTGCTGCGACCTAACAGCTTTAGCAGTGTATGCTCACAATCTCGTGCCATACAGAACAGCCAGGAACGAGTACCCAACACCACACAAATCCCCTGATAAGTAAGAAGAGAACACCCTTATATTGTATTTCGAAAAATGGCGTCGAGAAGCGGTGCTGATGAGGTGAATCTCGAGTGCGAAGAACAGTTGGAAGGACGCTTGTCCCCTGAACTATGGCCGGAAGCAATACCGGGCATTAAGGAATTTGCTCCAATTGTTTCGAGGAAGCCTCCACCTAAGGGATGTTCAAAGCCGGAGCGGGCTCTGGATGCGCAGGAACTGCGCCTGATGCACGCTGTAGCTTTTCGTTGGAACAATGTTCTCCTCTGTGGCCTTTATTTTGGGAGAAGTCATCCCAAAATGAAGTCACTTTTGAAGCTTTCGCTGATACCATAACTGAACCTCAAACAGTGAATTGGCAGTGTGATGGACAGAAGTTTGCATACAAAGCAAGAGTCATCTGTTGTTGCCTAGACACACCAGCAAGAGCCGGGGCTCTGAACAAGAAAATATAATGGCTAGTTGTAGCAGATGATGGCAGTAAATGATGAAAGTGCATTCAATTTTGCAAAATATCACATCTATCTGTTAATGCAGGTATTTTGTTGATCGAGTTTTTGTTTGCTGGCTTTATTGTGGTCTTTGAATTTCAACCTATGCCAGGACCATAGCAGCGAAGCGCTCCTGGGAATTCTCGGAGAAGGTGGTCCTGCAGTCACTGGCCACGAAGCTGAGTAAATTCGCAGCCAGAAGGTGCGAAGGCAAAGGATGGAGAATAGAATCATTCTTCTTCCTTTTTCTTTTCTTTTCTTCCTTATGTGGGCTCTATACCTTATAAGAGTTAAATGCGCCCCGTCATATTGGTTGGTATTCTTCTGCATCCGTCAGCATACATTCACATATGTTTTGGAACAATGGTTCCAACATTACAGGAAAAAATTAGTAACGGATATCAAAAAACTCTCTAATCTGATCAAGATTAGATATCCCAGACCTGGCCATATCTGGGGGATCATACCAGGAATTGAGAAGATATAACAGATACGGCCAGATCTGGCCTCATAAGCCACATCTGCATTTTTTTTCTACATCAGGCCAGATATGAAATTTTTGTAAGGTATGCTACACGCAATCGCGCAAGGTACTGTGCAAACATTTTTGAGTGCAGTGGAGATTGCAGGCCTGCGGTCTCACCCATTCTACCTGTCTGTCTGCCAAGCTGACAGCTTGTTGGCCGTTGATAAGTCGGATGCATCAAGAAATTCAACTACCGAAACTGCACAGTCTCAGGCTCGCAAAGCGCAGTCGCACAAAGTATTGTGTAAAAATTTGAGTGCACTGAAGTTTGCAGGCCTGTGGTCTCACCCAGCCCGCCTGGTTTGCCAACAAGCAATTGTGTATACGTATGCTGGAAATGCTGATTGGTAAAAAAAAAAGTGACGTGATATGTGTCACGTTAGAAGTCATGTGGTATTATATGAAGCCTTGTCCTGTTGGCAACAGGCGTGTTTTCCATAATTTTTTTCTGAATTCCCATGTTTTTCAGAGAGCACACAAGGTTAAAAGGTGCACCTGATGAGTTGCACTCTCGTTGCCTCTTACACTGCAATGGCGTCAGTGTTTCCCAACCAGAGTGAACATTAACCTGATCACAGTGACTGCGATTTTCATTATGACGATCCCGATCATTATCGACGCTGCACCGCCTCCGACAAGGTCTTCACTTAGCACAAGAACATGCTGCAGCATACGAGGAATGTCCACATGTTGGAGACGGAAGGAGCATTCCTTAAATGCGTGTGATCAGTGCAGCAGCCGGCTGCCAACACTGCAAAGTCTGGTTTGTCACTGCGGCGTGGTGCACCAATTCCCAACCGAGAATCTGCAACTGCCCTTTGGGAACGACAAAGATGATACAATTATATGCATTTGTGAGGTGCAGGAGTTTGCCAGCAATCGGCTTCTGTGGTCTTTCTTTTTTTGCTTTCACGTTCTTGGCAAGTTGGTGGAAATGTATATATATATGTGTGCAGCGGGTGAATCTCCAGCTTTTTCTGCGAGCTAATTCTCGTATTTGATATTTATTATAGCTGGTTGTCCTCGCTTCTTGTTGTGGTCCTTTCGTGGCTGTATGATGTCCTTGAGCTGCTGGTGTATTAATTACAGTAGCCCATACAATTGTGTACAGCATTTGAACGCCGGACTCTGTTGTGCATTTATGATTGCCACTGCATGGCAGAAAGCCAGTGAAGCTTGAAGAAGACATTACAGGTTAAGCACAATCCATGCAGATATGCATGCACGACAAGGTCTGGTGCATACATAGTTCTAGGGCACTGATAAATGAAGTCACTCCACGGTGAGCTAATATAATAGACAGACATGGTTGGCTGTACAGGCGCCTTCAGGTGGCATTGCATTATAATTTTTCCTTGTACTCTGTATTGTATGTATGCAAACAGTTCCGGAGAATGATATCACTAAATCCCTAGATTTTGTTTGTACAGAAACTTCCCACAGAAGCGTCATTTGGTAGCCCGTTTTTGTTTTACACACTTTGCAGTAGACAAGCATTCTTCAGGTATTATGGGCATTATGGGCACGATGCAGACATTGCACACCTGAGTATGACTGACCAGGAAAGGGCAAGCAGTGTGGATGACCTTTCCGAAGGAGTGCGTACTGAAGCTATATTGAAGAAAATAAGGGCATCTGTGACAAGCAAGCTAACTCTTTTGCATTTGACAAATCGCAGGGGATTGCTCAATGTCAAGTGGCAATATAACCTTACAGTTCCTGAAAGATGTCATGATAACGATGCTGTGAGTGTAAGTATATGGGTGCAAGGAATGAGAAACAAGAGACAATGCATTGTTCACTCGCACAAAGAGCAGGCAATTGCTGATCCAACGAATACCTTCAGTACTAAAGACTTTGCTCTTGCCTTAATGATGGAGCCATACGAAAAGGTGCTGAACGTTCTGGGTACAGAAACAGCCTGTGTTGATTCCACACATTGAACAACAGGGTAGCAATTTGAATTGCCGACTCTACTGGTGATGGATGAATGTGGAGCAGGAGCTTGCTTCAAGCAATCTGCAGCACAATGAATGAGAAAACCTTGGCATCATTCTTTGAATCCGCGAGGTCCTCTACAGGAGCCCTGTCAACTAGAACTTTCATGACAGATGATGCATCCAAATACTTAGAGACCTGGTCGACAGTCGGGGGCCCACCTCAACATCAACTGCTTTGCACATGGCATGTGGATAAAGACGGGAAGCAAAGTACTGAGCAGATAAAAGGAAAAGACCTTGAAGCAGATGTTTACCATGCTCCTAATATGCTGCTCGAGTGCGCCAAGAATGACGTGGCTAAACTTCTTGAGTCATTTCTGTCCAACAAGGACTCCAGGTTTCAGGAGTCCATTCATTACATCAGAGGGAAACTATGCTCACCACCTGAAAAAGTGGACCTCCAGTTGACGAACCAGGTTTGGCACCAACACAAATATGCATCTTGAAGGGATGCACAGGACTTTAAAGCATAATTTCGTAGAAGGTAAGAAGAATCATCATGTTGACAGGATCATCATTGCACTGGTGGACATGACATATGCCTCTTTGATGAGGAGGGTAGGCCACATTGTGAAAGGAAAGAGAACCAGCAAGATGAGCCAGACTGAGAAGAACCACAGATCTGCCATGGCAATTACTGTGTCTGCCAAAAGGAATGAAGATGGAACATGGAAAATGCAATCCCTATCCACAAAAGGACTCGCATACAGGGACTCAAAATTGAAAGGTGGTGCCTACTTTCCTCTGAAGTGGAGCGAGTGCATGGTGTGCATGCATGGCTACTCATGCACTTGCCAAGAGCATCAAATGTGCTTGACGGTCTGCAGACACACATTCACGGTGTGGTCATCGCTAGCACACCTGCAAGAAGAAATCAGAAGACCCTGGAAACTGCTCAAGCAGTGTCATCAAATTCAAAGGCAAACGAGGCTTTGCACATCTTGGAAAGTGTTCAAACAGCAGAAGCCTCTACAAGCATGACAAACTCGGACTTGGTCTTGGCCAGAACAGAAATGCTCAAAGATTAGTCACAGAGAAAGAAATTCCGCAAGAAGTGCACAAAAAGACCAGCCAGCTTTCTGACCCTGAACTGAAGATTTATGAAGGCATTAGGAAGAAAGAAGTGTCCCACACATCAAGGGAGCCAGCAAAAAAGAAAATCAAACACCAAGTTAGGTTACATTCTACTCAGAAGCCTAGACTGTCCAGCTCAGGTTCAGGTTTTTCAAAGCCAACTGAGCTTCAGAAGGAGAGCATAAATAAGCAAATCCTCAACAGCAGCTTCGAGGCAACTGTTATAACCACATCTCCAGGACAAAACTATGAAAGATAGAATGGACTCTATGGCACCCTCTTTTGGTTAGCACATCCCGTCAACAGGTTCATCTGTGCACATAATCTACGATGTACGCAGTTGTGCACCAGTTTGATTGTCTGTGCGTTAGAGCACGAGACGCCTCCAAGCTGGCCATATATGCTGCAGGTACAGTTAAACCTCGCAAAGTCTGTAAAATCGGCAGATCCTTTCGTAATATTGAAATTCCGCTAGATTAAAATTCGTCGCCTATCATGCTAAGAATCCGCCAAAAACGCGCTGCGGATAACTCACAGGAAAAACAATAGCATTATGTGCCTCTTGCTTATGTTGCGAGCTCGCGAGCCGCCTCAGCAAGTTTACAGCACCAACCACCAGACGGGTGATGGGGACAAGGCACCCGTCTTGATTTTGCTGTTATCATACTCTTGTAAGTGCCCGAGGACACCGCTAACACAGCTGTCGCATTCCGCCGCTCCCACGCACGCCACTGGAGCACGCTGAGACGGCTGCCCCCTGCCTGCTAGCGCTGTGGCAGAATTGGACACCATGTGAACAACTGCCCCTGCCCGGTGGACGGAAGGTGCAGCCTCTGTGGCCAAGTGGGCTCGATGGACATGGACCTCACCGAACATGAGTGTACCCCCTTGAGCCTCATCTGTGGGGGTGCATGCCTCACTCGCTCCGCGGAATGCACAAGAAAATTCCGCCATCCCCAGCACCCCGGGTCTCCCAACCAGCAGGCCACCAAGGACTGTGCACACAAGACAAAACAGCTTGCCTGGCAACAGCCAGTGCAGCGCTCCACAGGTCAAGCACGTCCACCCTCCAAGCAAAACAGCAAGTCCGGACAAGCGCCGGGGAAGCAAGCGCCCTCTGGGGCCCCACTGAAGTCGTTGCCCTTCAAGCCTGGGGACTTCCTACCCCTAGTGCCCCTAGGAAAACAGGTGAGTGGCGGAACAGGGTCTCCTTCTCAGGTCTCCCCCACCTCCTCCGAACACGGGCTAAAGCGAGCGCACTCACTGTGCCCTTCTCGAGAGCAAAATTTCAGCTCTAGAACACACTAGAGAGTCCCCATCACCCCCTCCGGGTGCAATAGAAACCGGAAACGATGAGGGTTCTGTGAGCTCGGGCAGTACACTCATGTCGGCTAATTTCGAAACCCAGAGAAATTTTGAAGCCTGCATTTCAGTAGTGGAACAGGCAGTGGAATCTATGGCTACCCTAATTCAGCAGGTTGTTGAAAGCGGCATCCAGGCCCAATGCCAACGGGACATTGAACTCATCACCAAACAGGTGCTTAAAAATATCAGGCTTGAGCTCCCCTCTAACTCGTGCTGGCATCGCCGCCATGACCTGCTCTGCGGTATCGGTGGCCCGGGACAATACGCCCACCTCATGCAGGATGCTGAACTCGAACACGGTGATGATATGTTTGAGGTCACAACAAATGCTGCGTGAAATACAGAGCCACTTAACACCAGCACTGCACCCCTTCCCAGGCACTACCACCCAGCTGGCAAATACTCTCTGCAATAAGTACCTCTGCCAAATCCGGGATGCGCGGTGCTCAGAATACTATTACTCGGTCAGCCCCAATCCCTCCCTGGATGCCCCTTTTCAACTCCATGACTTGAAAGCAGCTTTAGCAAAGATGAAGTGCGACATTGCCTCAGGCCGCGACCATATCACTGAAGTTTTAGCCAACCTGCCTGATGTAGCTTATCTTTATTTTCTAGAATAAATGAATTCTGTCTGGCCAGGGGACGTCCCTCTAACGACAGACTGGAAGACATAATGGAAGTGTAGCCAGCTACATGGCAACACTGGAAGGGGTGACACATGCTCTGTGACTTTCAACACAGATGGTGTGCCTCTTTTTGAAAGTAGTAGTTTTAGAATTTGGCTTCTCCTGGAGCAAATTAATGAACTGCCATTCAAAGACAGAATCAAAAGCTACTCCCAGCTGAATTGCGGTTTGGCCCACAATCCATTGTCCCACAATCAGGCTTATTAAAGCATGATGCGTCAGCTACCAGCCCCACTTTTCCTCAGTTCCCATCATCACAAAACAAGGTTGCTCCGTTGCATTGGGAATTTGAAGATATACTGAGCAATACTGGAAAAAAAAATATGTTCTATATTCTGCAAGGAGCAAAGTTTCAATAATTAGGCATGTACAGTGTGTACTCTAAACAGGAAATTATGATACACAAAATCCACAATGTTTTTCTAACAGCCATGCTTGATGAGCACACAAGCATTATTCATATGTCCCTGATATTGAGTGCCTTCAATTTTAACACCTTTCTGAATGATATTTTTGATAGTATGCTTTTATGCAATCTTCAGAGTTCCATGACTGGAAACGAAAGGAGGGAGCAAGCCAGGTGTGGAAGTTCGTAATATCTACAGGTGAAAAAAAAAAAGGCTCACCAACGAAAGTACAAAGACCTACTACATTTGCAACAGGTCAGGAGCGCCACGACGAAGTTGAGGCAACAAAACTCTTGCAATGAAAAGTCGGAGAAGCTAGAAATGTGGTAAGACATGCGTTAGGTTGTTACAAGAGATCAAGGTCTTGTACCAAAGGAAGCACTACAGACATGATGCAGACATTGCACACCTGAGTATGACTGACCAGGAAAGGGCAAGCAGTGTGGATGATCTTTCCGAAGGAGTGCTCATGAAAGCAACATTGAAGAAAATAAGGGCATCTGTGACAAGCAAGCTTAACTCTTTTGCATTTGACAAATTGCATCGACTTGCTCAACGCCAAGTGGCAATATAACCTTACAGTTCCTGAAAGATGTCACGATCACGATGCTGTGAGTGTAAGCACATGGGTGCAAGAGATGTGAAACAAGGAACAATGTGTTGTCCACTCGCACAAAGAGCAGGTAGTTGCTGATCCAACGAATACCTTCAGTACTAAAGACTTTGCTCTTGCCTTAATGACGGAGCCGCAAGAAAAGGTGCTGAACATTTTGGGTACAGGAACAGTCTGTGTTGATTCCACACATTGAACAACAGGGTAGCAATTTGAATTGCCGGCTCTACTCGTGCTGGACGAATATGGAGCAGGACTGCCTATGGCTTACTTCATCTGCAGCACAATGAATGCGAAAACCTTGGCAGCATTGTTTGAATCCGCGAGGTCCACCACAGGAGCCCTGTCAACTAGAATTTTCATGACAGATGATGCATCCGAACACTTGAAGGTCAAGTCAACAGTCAGGGGCCCACCTCAACATCAACTGCTCTGCACATGGCATGTTGATAAAAACTGAAAGTGAAGAACTCAGAAGATAAAAGGAAAAGGCCTTCCAACAGACGTTTACCATGCTGCTCGTATGCTGCTCGGGTGTGCCAAGAAGAATGATGTGGCTAAGCTTCTCGAGTCATGTTGAGGCAAGCTGTGGGGGTTCGCGCTGTCTCGAGGGCAGCCTGTGCTGCTCCTTTTCGACTGCTGCGAAACCCTGTCCCCTAGCGGAGGCGCAGTACGACTCTGGACGCTGCCTAACCACCCGCTTGGCCCTCCGGTCTCGCGGGGATCCCGGCTGCGCTACACAGGGGGGTCGTGCTACGTGGTCCGCCAATTGGGCTGCGGGGGTGTGATGAAGGGGCAAAGAGGTGTTTGTTCTGTAGCCGGTTGCGGGAACGCGGGGGAGTTGGAATCGGGCGTGTGACAAAGGCAGAACACCGGCTGACGTAAGCGGCAAGGTACTGTGAGCGACCAATATTCGCTGTCCCCGAGGCCTTTGCCGACGGACATTCGCGTGCCTTGTTGCACAGGTCTCCAGCATCGCAAGTTGAGAGCCTCGCGCCCCGCCCTTGTGGAACCTGCGAGCGCCCGGTGAAACCCACCGAGTAACCGCCGCCGCTGACCCAAGTCAGCTGCGGCTCTCACTGGAGTTTTCCCGCTGCACCGGTCTGCACGTGCATCTGCTGCAGCCCGCTGGCGGCTGGCAGTAGACGCCAGGTGCACATGGGTTGAAGTAGTGCCGTAAGCAGTGATTGCGTATGTGTGTATCGCAGTTGTCCGCATAATAAATGTGCTGTGAACGTGCTACTTCTCTTGGATTGAGAGCACACGAGCATGGCAAGAGCAGACCGGAGCCCTTTTGGCTCGGTGCTCGAACCACACAATGGGTTCCTCTCTTCGCAAGGCCCGGGACATGTAAGAAAGCTCACTCTTGGGCGATGTACTGACCCCGTGTGCGGAGGGATTGAAAGAAGTACCCACAAAGCAAAGTGGACTTCTCAAAAAAGAAACTGTTCGCCTGGTTCAGGCGTTTATATGGTGCCCTACCTAAAGCTAAGAAAGAGTGACCGTGGGAACCTCGACGCGATAATTCAGGCAGCAGTTAAAAAGGCACTACGACTCCCTGCCAAAGAGTCTACTGAGAACTAGCTCCAACTTGGTGCCCAGAACTCGGTTTAGCTGTTAGCGACCCACAGAACAGGCCAAACTGCCAGGCTGTCACTGAACAGTGCTGGCAGACAAGTCCTTCAGGACCTCAATCTCACACTGCTCCCCACCATCGAACGCCGAGTTGACAACCCGGAGGCAAAGAAAAATACTTTGACAGCTGAGCCGCTCCCCAAAAATATTAATTGGGAGTATAATCATGAGAGGCATAAAGCCAGGGCAAAATTACAAAATTACACTTACATAGAAAAATCAAGAGCTTTATTGGATTTCTTAAGTCTCAGGATTCATGCACAAGAAAGCAGTAATTTTACTGTCATTTGTTACGAAATGCCAAAAGGATCAGTGACAGCAATCAGAAAAGGTGAAAGATGGGAAAAGCAACCTTGAAGCTTATTTGCTTGTTCGCATCACTTACTGCCTCATATGTCTCCACTCTGGTTTTTGTTAGATTTGCGAGATAGCAACCAACTGAAGTTCTGATCCCTCTTCTTCACGGTCATAAGATAGTGGCGTTCCATCATAGGAAACACGTGAAATTTGTGAAGTGCCAAGATCAAAAGCGCGATTCACTCTCGATTTTCAACTACCATACATAAAAGAAATCCTAATTTTAAAACTTTGCACTCCATATTTCACTATGTTTCATCATGAGACAGATTAAGTGCTGAGGATTACAAAAAATATAGATTGAAAATTCTGGCCAAACCGGCCATTTTATTTTCCGCGTCCCCCTTGAACCATCAGGGCAGCACACCATAAGACAAGATGAGACGGTCCTTCCGTATAAGCACCATAGCTGGCATCCACAGCGCCAAGGCTCTGAGGCACTCTGAGAGTGCCCCCGTTGTTGGGTTACCAGTCCAGAGACCTCACGCTTGGATACAGCACAGGCATGAACTGGAGGCAAGGAAACTGTGAACGGAGCTAGTATTAACTATTTGCACATTTCAAGAGGGTTCAATGGCTATGAATCCGTGACATCTGAAGATGGTGAAGCCCTCAGGGATTTGACTGGTGCCGCAGTTGCCAGCTTTGCAGTTCTTCTGGGTATGCTGACACAGGAGCATTCTGAACGTCGTCCTAACAAGTGCGAGCAGATTAACCACCTTCCACCGTGCACAGCAGCTGACACATGCGCAACACTTCGTGCATGGCTCTAACTGCGAAAGGAATTAAAATCTCTAGTTGTAAATGTAATGCCGGCCCTGAGACAATATTTAGGTACACCAAAGTTAAAATTTTTGATGCCTGAAAACACGACGCCGCAGAGGATACGGTCATGAACATGCCCTTTGCAATGCAGGCTATCCTGTGGAGCATAACGCTCGTCTTCAACGCCAGTGACAGCGATTTCCCGGCTGACCACAGCAACGGATCTGCTTGGAACCTACGGGCAAAGAATTATCCTGCAGCTGAGGCCACTTCCCGCCCGCCATTTGCAGCACTCTACCAACCACCTGTCTGGCAACCTAACCCCGCTATCTGCGCGGGAGGCGTTACTCGACTACTAGAAAAGCCACCGACACCTTGGAATCAGTTGGGGCACGACGCCGCAGAGGATACGGTCATGAACATGCCCTTTGCAATGCAGGCTATCCTGTGGAGCATAACGCTCGTCTTCAACGCCAGTGACAGCGATTTCCCGGCTGACCACAGCAACGGATCTGCTTGGAACCTACGGGCAAAGAATTATCCTGCAGCTGAGGCCACTTCCCGCCCGCCATTTGCAGCACTCTACCAACCACCTGTCTGGCAACCTAACCCCGCTATCTGCGCGGGAGGCGTTACTCGACTACTAGAAAAGCCACCGACACCTTGGAATCAGTTGGGGCACGACGCCGCAGAGGATACGGTCATGAACATGCCCTTTGCAATGCAGGTCAGTTACTTTCCGCACGCTGCTTGCGTTCGCACTAGTGATCCGTTCTTTCTCGCGGTGTCGTGCCCCCCAGACACGAGTGATTTTTGCCGTCGTCTATTATGTTATGTATGTTGGACCTCGCTCAATGCGTATTCTGTGTACTTACGGCTTGTCGTGTCTGGTGATGTGGAACTCAATCCCGGACCCGATGAAAATGGCGCAGGTGTCTCACTTGAAACAATTGCTGAGGCAATAGCCCGATTAGAAGTCGCACAAAATTCCGTACTCTCAGAACTTACACTTATCCGTTCAGCTCAGACAAACATCGAGAACATTGTGAGCAGCCTTTCTTTGCGGGTAGACGCATTGGAAAAAGCAGAAAATCAGAAGTCAAGCAATGTAGACTCAGATTGTGTGCAAAAACTAACAGCGCAAGTTAAACGGCTTAACGACAAATGCGATGACGCGGAAAACCGTCTTCGCCGATCAAACCTGCTGTTCTTTGGAATTCCTGATTCCAGTGACGAAGCATGGACACAGTCTGAGTCGCATGTAATCTCTGTCTGCTCAAAGGAACTAGACATAACCATCAGTGAGAATGCGATTGAACGCGCTCACAGACTTGGCCGTTTCAAACCCGGAAGGAACCGCCCCATTATTGCCGCATTTGCTAACTTTAAAGATAAGACAAATATTTTGTCCGCTACCCCAAAGCTAAAAAATTCAGCCTACTCAATTCGAGAAGACTACTCAGCACGTGTCCGATTAGCCCGTCAAAAACTGTACAATTTTGCTCAGGAGCGTGGTGGAAAGTACAAGATCCGCTTCGATAAACTTCTCATGGACGAAAAGCAGTTTTTCTACGATGCCGAGTCTGATTCCGTTTTAGAGACCAAGTCATAGCGGTTATCGCCGGCGGCTACGCCTGCGCTTTCCCCTCGTCCTCCCTATTCAACAAGTCGGAATAGAAAACCTGCTTATAAGCCCATGGCAGTTATGCTCGCAAACATCCGTAGTTATTTATCGAAAAGAGAAGGCATAGAATCCCTCCTGCATGATAACAACACCGACATCGCCATTTTTACTGAATCATGGCTAAGTTCCGACATCGAAAACCGCGAGCTACTTCATGATGACAAAGTGTTCACCATTCATAGGCTTGACAGGGAGGGGCGCAGGGGAGGCGGAGTGCTTGTTTTCATAAAATCTAGTATACCCTCATTTCCTGTCAAACTTAATTGCAGCCACGAAATAATGTGTGTACGAATATCCCTACCGGCAATTACAGTCATTATTACTGCTTGCTACCGCGCGCCTGATTGTGACCGCTCTTTTGTTGACGAGCTTAACAGTGTCCTTTTGAACTTGCACTCCCTCTTTCCAAACGCTGAACACGTGGTTTGTGGGGATTTCAATTTCCCAGACATTGAATGGAATCAACTGCATGCACCTTCTCATCAGTCGAACGAATTTCTTGATATGACTCTCTCATTCAACCTTACCCAAACAGTTAAAACAGCAACCCGTGGCAAAAACATTCTTGACCTTATCTTTGCATCAGATCCCGAACTCATCCAGTCATTGTCATGTGTTGATTTCCTGAGTGATCATAAAATGTTGCTTTTCGATCTCTCGATTTCTATTCCCGTCAGTGAACCTTCCATAAAATACATCCGCAGTTACAAGAAAGCCGATTTCGCTAAGATCAACACCGAGCTGAGCCAGTTCTTATCGCACTTCCGATTATCTTCATGTAGTCGAACAATGGATGAGAACTGGCTACTTTATAAAAACAAACTATTATCACTCGTTGACACGTACGTTCCCCTCATTCGTATACGTGGTGATGCTCGAAGACCGTGGTACACTAGCACGCTAAGAAGACTATCACAACGAAAAAAACGCCTTTACCGTGACGCCAAAAATTCGAATTTTCCTTCAAAATGGAAAAAATACTTTACATGTCTTCACCAATATACAGGTTTGTTACGGAGCACTAAAAAAAAATTCTTCCACCAGGACCTGATGAATATTATTCACACAAACCCGAAGAAGTTTTGGACCTTACTGACACCAAGCACCAGTCGTTCACAAAGCATCACCTTGGTCAACCAAGATGGATCATCTGTTCCCATTGAACACCGTTCAGACGTCATGAATTCATATTTTTCATCAGTTTTCACCCACGAACCTCCTTTGAACGTACCATCATTTCCAGATTCAAATTTTTCTCAGATGCCCCCAGTTTGCATCACAGCAGATGGTATTACAAAATTAATTGAAAATCTTAAAACATCGAGCGCACCTGGGCCTGATGGGATACCCGCGAAATTACTTAAAAGTACTAAGGACATTTCCAGTCAATTTCTGAAAGTAATCTTTGAACAGTCTATATCAACGGGTGAACTACCTAAAGATTGGAAAATAAGTAAAGTTGTGCCGGTGTTTAAGGCTGGTAACCGATCAGACCCATCCAATTATCGCCCCATTTCCTTGACATGCATTGCCTGTAAACTTCTCGAACACATAATATACTCACAAGTGGCATCGCATCTCGATCATAACTCTTTCTTTTTCACTAAACAGCATGGTTTCCGCTCCGGTCTCTCCTGCGAAACTCAGCTTTTTGAATTGACTACTGATCTTCACTTAAATCTAGACTCTTCATTCCAAACTGACATCATTTTTTTAGACTTTTCTAAGGCTTTCGATCGCGTACCCCACCATCGTCTCATATCTAAACTTTCCGGTCTGTCCATTGACCCTCTAATTGTAGCATGGATACACTGTTTTCTAATAGATCGTTCTCAGTACACGGTAATAGACAATCATTGTTCAGGTCCTCCTAAAGTGCTGTCTGGTGTACCACAAGGGTCGGTCCTTGGCCCTCTTCTCTTTCTCATCTTCATTAATGATCTTCCCTCTGGTATTTCTTCCACAATTCGCCTCTTTGCAGATGATTGCATTCTTTATCGCCGCATTGCTGCTAACAGGGACCAATTATTACTCCAGAACGACTTGAACATAATTGAACGATGGTGCTCTGAGTGGCTTATGTCGCTAAACATCTCAAAATGCCAATACATGCAAGTGTCTCGCAAACATTCCAACCTCACTTACGCTTATTCATTGCTTTCAAACACATTAACAAACGTGCAATCCTACCGATACCTCGGAGTCACCATTTCCAGCAATTTAACCTGGTCCAATCACATCTTGAAATTAGCAGCCAATTCATCCAAATCACTCGGCTTCATCAGACGATCGTTATACTTGGCTCCTCCTTCTGTCCGTAAATTAGCATATGAAACCTTCATCCGTAGTAAACTTGAATATGCATCTTCTATATGAAACCCTCATCAGGCGTACTTAATTAACACCCTAGAAGCTATTCAGAACCGCGCAGCACGTTACATTACCTCAAATTATGACAGATACTGCAGCATCACCAGGATTAAATCAACACTCAACCTTCTACCACTTGAGAACCGTCGAAAAATCTCACGACTTTGCTTTTTTCACAAATTGTATTACAACTTTCCTTACCTCCGCGACTCATTACTCCTACCTCCCATCAGAACATCGCGTCGCCTCTTCAATTCCCTGAGTGTTCAGCGTTTACATGGTTCTACAATCGCCTTCAATAAATCATTTCTACCTACAGCAACAGAAAATTGGAACCAGTTACCAGACCACATTGTAAACAAGCGTGACGCTAGTAAATTTAGAGACGCACTAATCGAACATTACAGCAAATGAAAAAACAACCGCATGCTTTGATTTTTACCATTTACTTTTCTTGTTACTATTCCTTCCTTTAGCCTATCCGCCACCATGTATTGATTAGAACTGCATTTTAACATTTCCTAGTGTACTCCAGTTCTTTTTGTTTTTTTTTTGTTTTTTGCATTGCATTGTGTTGTATTTTACTGTATTAACATTGTTATTCTCTTTACTTTGTATTTCAACTGTTCCCCCCCCCCCCCTTATGTAATGCCCGAAAAGGGCCTTTAAGGGTACAATAAATGAATGAATGAATGAATGATTGTGCAACATGGTTTCTCACGCCATGCAGGCCACAGCACCACGGGCAACCGACATCACTACTGGAAGCCGGCTTCTGCAATTCCTAATGAAGATGAAGCACGGGTTGACTTGCAGCGCTCGGTGCCTTGTTCTGCATGCATCGCACAACTGCCTCACGCATACTCCACGCCATTCTGAATATCTTGCACAGCACGACACAGAGACGGCTGGTTTAGTTTTCGCGGGATGTGGTGCAGGAGACCATGCCTTCTTCATTCAGGAATAAGTATCTCATGTGCACGGTTACTATCGCTTGCACTGAAGCCCCCATCAAAAAACCGGCTGAGGTACATGAGCAAGTCAACTGCTGGAGCAGCTACAAGAGCGCATAACTCCAACAGGCTTCATAACTTTTGTTTCAAATGTCTTTGGTGGGAGGTCAACTGATGCCGACACTGCCGCTAATTGTGGTCTGCTGAAACCTCTTGAACCAGATGACCTGGTGATGGCAGACAAGGACATCAGAGGTGATTTGGATGCATGCAAGGTTAACGTTGAAATTCTGCATTTTGCCCACAAGAATGAGCAGTTAACATCTGCTGAAGTTGAGCAGACGTACAAGATGGCACCACATCGCATCAATGTAGAGCGATGCATCCAGAGGATTAAAGTGTACAATATATTAGCAGTCTGTTGTCATGGGACTTAGGAGTGCATATTGTTAAGATTGAGCACGTGCGTTACATTCTGGCAGACAAGCAAGCCCCGATATTTAAAAATGAATTGTGATTGCATTTTTAAAGCCTGGTGCTAGAAGAGCTGTCCTTTTTAGGCACTGAACATAATATCGGAGTGTCATGTTCGTTGACCAAGCGATGCAAGGCCGCTCCAGCAGCCCTTGTCTACTTCGCGCATAAAAGCTGGCCGCTTCCAAGAAACTAGCACGGGCCGGCCGCTTCTACAAAAACTAGCAGGCATCTCCCCCGACGACACCTGACCCCTACAGCCGTCGACTGCCGCATTACCTCTGACTAGGCGCCTAACCGTGACCATCTGCACTCCCACAGCAGCAGATGTGCTTTCTTTTACACACACTCTCTCTCTCTCCTCCGCTATTCCAATAAACCTTTTAGTCTCCATCCAGCAACCGTGTTGAGAGGTTCCTCGCATGCGGGGCTCCCACGGCCCCCATCAACACAACCTTTAACACTGGCGACGAGGATGGGATCTAGAACGTATGCAGTTCGAAGTGTCGCCGATGGCTAAGACTACACGGTGCCATCGAGCCTTTTAACGGCAAGAATTGGTCATCGTGGATTCAGCGCCTCACCTTCTACTTCATGGCAAACGATGTCTCCGGTGAAGCAAAGAAACACGTGCTCTTCCTAGTCATCTAGTCACACTTCTCCTGAAGCACTTCGATCCCAGACCATCCGAGCTGTATAGCCGGTACGTTTGACCATCTGACCAGCTGCCGGAGGAATCGATCAGCAGCTATGTCACCGCCCTCAGAAGTCTGACAGCCGACTGCAACTCTGGAGTGCTGACGCCAACGTCTGCAACATCGACGCTGCCGACAGAAAGCCATACACCCGCTGTAAGGATCCCCACCGTGCTGCCCCAGGACGTCATGCTTCGCGACAGTTCATCTGCGCGATACGCGGCGAGCACCTCCAACCGAGACTGTCCACAGAGAAAGACGACATTTCAATGCGCTTTGGACCTGGTCCTGCCATCAAAAAGTGCGTCAAGGCAGCAGCGAGGACTCAAGGGAGCGACGAGCTCCTTCTTCACAAGACTTCTCAACACGGTTGCTGGGTGGAGACTAAAAGGTTTATTGCAGTAGGGGGGGGGGGGGGGGGGGGGAGAGAGTGCGTGTAAAAGAAAGCACTTCCGCTGCTGTGGGAGTGCAGACGGTCAAGGTAAGGCGCCTAGTCAGAGGTAATTCGGAATGCGGCAGTCGACGGGGCTATAGGGGTCAGGTGCCGTCGGGGGAAACGCCTGCTAATTTTTATAGAAGTGGCCGGCCCGTGCTAGTTTCTTGGAAGCGGCCGGCTTGTATGCGCGAAGTAGACAAGGGCTCCTGGAGCGGCCTTGCGTTGCTTGGTCAACGAACAAGACATCCCTTCCTCCTTAGATCTGGTCACCGTATCGGTCCATTGGGCGCCGTTCATGCTGGGGTCTTAGCGCAGTTGCTTGCTGTTGCGTGGACCCGTTGGGTTGATCCCAGCAAGGTTGCGTCGCACGGTCGTCTAGACAGGCCGCAGGTTCTCCATGTGCCGAGGGGGGTGCTGTAGGTAGATCCAGTGCAGGCGAAGTTTCCGCTGGCAGCGTGATCACGTACGGAGCCGGCACAGTGTATTGTTGTTCACTTGCTGCCTGTCCATTCGTCCGATTGTCTGGTGGCGGATCTTCCGCTGGGTAGGCTGTTGCACCTGACTTAATGTCATCAAGGTGCAGCCGAACGGTTCCGTTTTTGTGTTGAGAAGTCTTGCGCACTTCTGCAGAGCTTGTTGCAACCTTCAGTACTTGCTGCTGCCTTGACGCATTTTTTGACGGCAGGGGCAGGCACAAGCACCCTGAAATGTCAAGTCTTTCTCTGCGGACAGTCTCTGTTGGAGGTGCTCATTGCGGATCCCGCAGATGAACTGTCGCGAAGCATGATGTCCTGGGGCAGCATGGTGAGCTGCTTCTCCAAAAACTAGCAGGCGTCTCCCCCGACGACACCTGACCCCTACAGCCCCATCGACTGCGGCATTCCCAATTACCTCTGACTAGGCGCCTTACCGTGACCGTCTGCACTCCCATAGCAGCGGAAGTGTTTTCTTTTACACACTCTCTCTCTCTCCTCCTCTACCACAATAAACCTTTTATACCCCTGTCACAAGGCCAGTTTCAATGGCCATCGAGTCGAGGGCCTTCGAGATTTTCAATCGCCATCGAACTCTAGGGATTTGCCTGCTACATGGCAAACCTCAATGGCCATTGAAATGGTTCTCGCGTCTTACTCCAAGCTCGTGTGGCGCCACAATCGCTATGTTCGGTTTCGCGCAAATAACAGAAATATTTCACACTTGTCCAAAAATCCGGCGAGTGAAGCCGATTCGCTCGCCGCAACCACTAGGACCTGTTCTGATCTGTTGGCGCCCGGGCTAGGTGGAACTGCTGCGCCGCTACTGTTTCTCGCTTTTGCACAACCACGTCGCCGCTCGCGCTGTTCACAGATACAGTGAGAAAAGAGTATAAGTTTATACTGTCTACGTACCACGAGCGTATTCACGCTTACGTACATTAAACGCAGGCACATTCACACTTTTAGTTCAGCATATGCTAGCAGAGACGCAAAAATAAACTCAGCCTATAGTGGCGCCATCTGGTTGTCAAGACGGGAACCATCACTGTCAACAAACTGACTTCCTGTTAGGCCTAGCAGCGGCAGAATCGTCACTCTAAATAAAAAATAAAGTAAATTTATCACATACGTTTTCTTATCGGCAAGATGAGACGAAGCGAAAGACCGGTGCCCCATTTATGGCACCGGTCCAGTGAACGGACTGGAAAAGGCAGCAAAAACGAGAATTCAGTCCGAAGCGAGGGGTCCGACTTTGAAGAGCGCTGCCATGTTGAAGCAATGCTGGCAACATTGGGCACCACTCGAAGGCCCTCCAAATCTCGATAGAGTTCCGCGTTGCTCTGTTGACTCGATAGACTACTGACTCAATGGCCATTAAACTGCCCGTGTAGCAGCGCTCGATCGCCTTTGAGTCGATAGACTATTGGTTCGAGGGCCTTCGAAACGCCCGTGTGACAGGGGTATTAGTCTCCACCCAGCAACCATGTTGAGAGGTTCCTTGACTGCGGGGCTCCTGCACCCCGCATCAACACAACCTTTAACATGGAGTATCAGTGATTTTGGGCTATTAGGGCTGCTGAATATGCTAAATATGTCATTGCTGTACCTTGTGGTCTGTTCGCAAATTATTTCACTGCTGAAACCATAAACACACATGTAAAGAAAAATTGTTCACTGGCATTTCTCGGTAATAATCGGTTAAGATAAATAATTGCTTTAGCAGAGAAATGGCTCTAAATACAGTTCTGGCAAAAAAGGAGAGTCATCTGCTTGTCTAGACTGTAGCAAATCGTGCAGAAGTCATGATGCATTTAATTACATTAAAATAAACCTGTTTATTGCAAACAAAAATATTGAATTGAGTGCAGAATCATAGATCACATGATAAAAAGATCACAGTTATGCAGATTATGTAGCTGAATTGTAGATCACGTGATGAAAAGGTCACAGTTATACAGATTATGCATCAAATCATACATCCCATAATGAAATTATAGCAGTTAAAACAGAATATATCACAGTTATGCAGAACTGAGCAAAGTGCACATGCACTGCCAGCATACACAGAATAGATGCACACTTCCTCTTAACGGAGTACAACAGCGTACAGAGTTGACCACTTCTAAATTGAATACAGGAGGAGCCGCCACGGTGGCTCAGTGGTTAGGTCGCTCGCCTGCTGACCCGAAAGACGCGGGTGCGATCCCGGCCGCAGCGGTCGAATTTCGATGGAGGTGAAATTCTAGAGGCCCATGCTGCTCTGTGCAACGACAGTGCACGTTACAGAATCCCAGGTGGTCGAGATTTCCGGAGCCCTTCACTACGGCATCTCTCATAGCCTGAGTGGCTTTGGGACGTCAAACCCCAACAAACCAATAAACGCACCAAAGCAAGGAGATGACCAACCAATGAGAGGAAGAAGCTCTTGAAGCCGCTTTCTGTTGTCATGAAATCGCAGATAGGCTCTCAGCATGGCACCCTGTGCACTGTTCATTGCAAGTTAATTTCCTTCGGGATAAATGAGCAGGGTGCACTAAGGCTATGCTTGAGAGGAAACATCTCCCGAAACTCCACACCCTCTGTGTATAACATAAGCTGCTTGTTGGAGGGGGCTCTCCATCGGTTTGGCTGTGAGGTTTCTGTAGCTGAGTCCTCGTTGTTGACATAATGAGCAAGTGCTGCCGTATGCTTGCATTTGCTATCAATTCCGCCTTGGCAGTTGCAATGGGCTTGAGCAATATTTCTTGGCGCATCAAGCTGCAGGAAGGCAATAACAATAAGAATGCAAAAAAATTTAAACACACTGACCACACCTGCTGTTTAGAATTTAATTTTTACAGTTGGTCAATGGATAGATATAATTTAGAAGCATCATCCCAGTGTCACTCAGCACCTGTGCTTGCTGCCTCACACTTCTGACCTAATGGAGCCAAACCCAAAACCAGGTTTTGTACGCTGGCATTACGACTTGCTTCGTCAGGCGGCTCAGCAAACAAACGAAATAAGCTGCAATTTACAACGCTAAACAATCAGTTGGTGAGCCTGCATTTTCGCATTTGACGAGCTAGAAGCATGGAATGACAAACTTGAAGGTTAAGAATGCGGAGACTTCACTGCTAGCGTTTGGAATAACGCATTAGCGAAAAAATCCAATGAGGCTTTCAGACCTTCCTATCAAGCTGTAGAGTGCGCTGCAGCTTTTTTTTTCTTAGTGTGCGCTGCAACTTCGTTTTTTTTTTCTGCTCGTGCGTACGAGCAGAAAAGCACAGCTCTGTTTTATGGGGCGCATGTTGGTCTAGCTGCCGTAGCCTTGTCAGGCACTTCAGTCATTCTAAAAGAATGCATGAGCAGCATCGTCCGTGCAAGAAGCAAGCCTACGCTGGCAGCTAGCTCTGCAGCCTGCTGTGGTTCGCGCGCATATCTGAGATGGCATGCACGTTGAGCGCGGGCAGGTGGGGGCTCAAAGCCCACAGGACCACGCAGAACTTATAACAATTAAGACTACCTGCTCCACTAAGAAGGTGGCATTGCACAAAGTCAAAATGTATTACTCGGATTGTAACTTTGCATGCCTCCATTCGCCTGGTGAATACATCGTCCTTCCAAAATACTGCCTTTGCACTGTTGTCCGCCGGTTTCTTCTTTCACGCCGAAAACGTTTACTGCGGTATAGATTGCTTCCTTAATGTTCGTTTGCAGGCCAAAAAAAAAACAGTGCTATTTACGTGCCAGAAACCTGCTTTTCTCACAACTGCAGAAGCCATCACGTGCAAGTGTTTACATGTGAAAGAGCAGACGACAGCCGGCGTGCTATCATCATGCCAAATAAAATAGTTGCCGTTGGTGGCGCTTTCACCCAAAAGCGCCGCGCCCCCTACAGGTGCCGCACGGTCCCTATAGAAACGCAAGCAATACAAGTGGCAAGTCGGTGCACCGAATGTGATTCAGCATTCGACATTCGATCCGTCCGACCACTGGTTCGATCGCTGGCACCATGGCCAGTGCACCTACAAAAGGCAATTCAATATGGAGCTACTTCATCAAAGTTGCCCCAGCAAGGAGGCTTGCATCTTGAAATGCAAGGCCATTTTGAAGACGCCAACAGGGACGACGACGATATTACAACCACACCGGAAAAGGCACCCCATTTCTTTAAGGCTTACCAGGGCATCTGTCAAGCATCCAAACCCGCTGCCACATTGAAAAAGATGAGCCAGGTGAGTGTTCAGCAACCGTCAGGAATTGATTGCTTCCCGCCAGAAATGAAGGCGACAGCACCAAAAGCGCAACAGATGACAAAGATGGTCGGCCAATTCACTGCACGTGGTATGCAACCATACTCCACTGCTGAGGAGCCTGGCTTCCTTGACATGAATGAAACTCGCCATGACCAATTACACAGTGCCGTCACGAAAGACTTTCTTGAGGGCTACTATTCCCGACCTTTATGCATCAAAACAAGAAGAGATGAGAATGAGGCTTACAAAGGTTTTCGCAAGCGGAGTGGAGTCCTTCTTGATCACAATGAATGGTCGGATGTCGCAAGCGTATACTAGTTTCCCTTGCCATGTGATGGATAAGGCGTTTGTGCAACATGTACACATACTGGCCTGCACCCAATTGGCGAATGCTCACACTGCCAAGAACTTGGCGGAGTTCATTGGAACTGTAATAGAGGAGCGGGAACTTCCATCTGACGGAATGGTGCCGACCTTTGTAGTCAATGACAACGGGAGAAACTTTTGGCGGTTGGGCGATCGTCATGGCAGGGCATGCTGTGCTTCGGCCACACACTTCAGTTGTGCATCAATGATATCAAAAAAGATG
Source organism: Amblyomma mixtum (assembly GCF_055824585.1). Lineage (NCBI taxonomy): Eukaryota > Metazoa > Arthropoda > Arachnida > Ixodida > Ixodidae > Amblyomma > Amblyomma mixtum. The sequence continues at coordinate 37,509,986 of NC_143015.1, forward strand.
TGGCCAGGCCTGCACAGCTTCGTGCAAAAGCAAGGGCAACTGTAGGTCGGTATAAGCGAAGTGCCAAGGCTCGAGCACGCCTTAACGAAATTCAGAAAAGCATGCTTTTGGATTGTCTTGAGGTAGTGCAGAAAGTACTGCCAAGTTGGAATAGCGAACAAGCCACGATGGCCAGACTTCCAAGACTTCGCACCCCTATTACTGTGGAACTCTCAGAATGTGACAAGATTGAAAATCTCACCACACGAGTGAAAGCTACTAGCAGCATCAGTAGAGGTCCTGCAGCCTTTTGATCAGGCCACAACTGAACCCTCTGGAGACAGCTACCCAACTGCTTGAATGCACACGGACCGTTCTTACACAGCTTTTGAATGATAATGATGCAACATCAATTGCAGCCAGCCTAGTAAAAAACATCATCTAGATTTCATGATATCACGATGGCTCAGCTTCCAGCATTAGCAATGTTGGCTGACCCCAGTTTGTCTTGCGACACCTCCACCTCCAAGTGGACCTCCTCCTGGCTGAGTGGAAGAGAGGTGAGCACCTTTTGGCTGCACCTACCATTCCCCCCTTCCCGCACCCAGGGCCCTCCAGCAGCCGCAGGACACACCCCCTCCCACCTTCTCCAAAGCATCTCAGAAGTCCCTCATGGCCCTAACATCCTCGGCCGTCACCCGGTCCCGTACGCAGTTCCTTAAGACCCCTCCACCCTCCCTAACCCACGCACCACCAAGAGGGCACAAAGGGACCGTGGGCCGAAAGGATCCTCTCCTCAGGACCCCCTATCCATCATCTCTAATCTGGATACCAGCCCGGCCGTCCTCACTCTAGAAGCGCCTGCCCAAACGCCCTGCCAGGAACCCTTTGCTGAGCCCATGGAGCCTACTACCGATGCCCCACGAGCTCACAACAAGCCCCCCACCCAGGAGGACGAATCCATGGACCTCCAGGCATCAAGTACCAATCCCCCAGGGTCCCCACCGCAAAGTCCCCCCACCCCACCTCCCGAGCTGGAGGACCTGACGGGGTCGATTCCGGTGTGCCGAAAGAGCCGGCACCTAGCTACCGGCAATACCCACCTCACCACCATCGTTTTTTGGCCCCGACCGCCAGCCACACTCCAGGCTGCAGTCATGGAAGATTGGAGTGCACTCCTGTACTCCATGCCAGGCGTCTGTGAGGTTTCATTAACCAGCGCCGCAACCTCATCTCCACAGACTTCCTGACAGAGGAGGCCCGATTGCACCTTCTCGGCCTGGAGTCCCTCCTCTCAATCCCTGTGGTGGTCTTCGACGCACCCCCAACTGACGACCGATGGGCTGTCCCATGGGAGCATATTCTCTTTATATGAATTATTTATTTATAAATAAATAAATAAAAAATAAATAAATAAATATATAGACTTATAGACTATGTAGACTCAGCGTACTTCCATCATGCACAAATATCTGGTAAATGCCGAGCTGGATGTCTGCACTACATATTATATCTCAGACTGAACACTTATTTTGGTGTTGTAGGTACATAGATTTTGGTAAACGTTACTAAAATAGATGTCTGGTGGAGGTGTCTAATGTCCATTGTAAATATTTTGCTGACGTCCATGTAACGTTTTACGGTTTACTGTGAGAGAATGTCCACAAATGGTCATAACGTCCAATGTCTAAGTATCGATGTCCTCTGCATGTTGAGGGGACTATTGGATTCAGATATCAGTTAGTGCCCAGCCTCAGTTTCAACAAGTTTCAGCGCGCATAAACTAATAATTCACGTTGAGGCTATCTACTGTTATGTGTACTTATTTTTAGATAATGTTGCAACCGATTTTCATTCAAATGTTCAGGTGTTCTTGCTTTTTTCATACTGCGTGCACTTGTGCTCCTACCAAAATTGCTTTTTTTTAAACATTTTTTATTCAAACTTCATAGGTTCACCAGTTCTCCAGCATAGGAGGAAAAAATGCAGAATCATGCACCAAGAGAATCCTGCAGACCATAATGGCAGACAAACTAGCGTCATCATTTTCCTGGCATGGAAAGAAAGGCAAGCACCCTTTCAGCTGCCTCACTGTGTCCAAGTGCAATGTTGTTAAGTTATCAAGCCACGAATCTCAAGGTCAAACAACAATTTTATAAATTTTGCCAACTATGTGAGCCTGTGCAATGTTGCTATGGGCTAAGATGTGTGCATTTCCTTTTTAAATAATAGGGATGCAAACTAGGGTGCCTTTGCACATTTCCATGATCTGGTAATACATTTTTAGGTATCACTACATTCGGCATCTTCGGCAGTGGTGTCTGTATACACATGGGTTCAACAGCTGTTACTGCCAGGGATCTTGTGATACTACTTGGGCGTGCTGGTGCAAACTTAATGATTAAAAACAGCCTGCCTAGCAGTTACAGTGAGAATTTAGTTTATGCAATGTCTTTTTGTGCTGTGTATACCATAATCGAAGCTAAGACAAATGCTAACCAGGCTGCTACATATACTAGATTATGGAGGTTATGTGAGAACTTTTTAATGACTGCATGGAGAGACAAAATTGTTGCACCCAGCTGTGGTAGCTTTGTGGTTAGGGCACTCGACTGCTGGTCCCGAGGACATGGGTTAGATCCCGGCCAGGACAGCTGCTTTTCAATACAGGTGAATAGCAAGGCACCTGCGGCCCGTGCAATGTCAGTGCAAATGGAAGAACTCAAGGTCCTTGAAATCTCTGGAGCCCTGCATTCTGGACTCCTTCTGCATTCTGAACCCCTCATAGCCTGAGTGTCTTTGGGATGTTTAAGCCCTATAAACCAAAGCAAAAAAAATTGCAGTTGGAGAGTTCAGAGCTCATTAATTAGCTGTTAATCATAATTTACAAATCCGTCCTTATTTTTATTTCCCATGTGCACTGCATGATTTCTGCTTGTCTACTTTACCGTAGAGCTGTCCCTAACCCCCGAATGCAGAAATCTAACTTCACTCAAACTTGACTTCCATTGGTCCCAAGGCAGCTGCATCGCGTTTCATAAACCAAACTCGACTTGAAAGGCGACTTGCGATCGACTTGGCTCGATCCCATTCGGTCCAACTGTCAAGTCAGCTCAGGGGCGAGCTTGACGCTGCCTTCGTATTTCGTTCCAACATGGCCGCCTACCGAACGGACGTCGTGCGAAGAGTAGCTGCGTTCGAGTTCGCTTGCCACGCCATGGATGTAGTGTTTTCAGAGGCCCATTCGTTGCCTAAGATCCCCCGGCCAGTGTTATGCGATCGGGGGAACTCTGTGGAGTAGTACAACGACGAGCAGTTTCTCGCCCGCTATCGGTTCCCGACGAACACCATGCAGGAGCTGCTCACCATGTTGCCTCTGCGCGAAAGTCCTGACAACAGGGGACAGCCTGTGCCTCCAATGCTGCAGCTGTTCCTGGTGTTAAGATTTTACGGGGTCGGCATGTTTCAAACTGTCACGGGGGATCTGGTGCGGCTGCGCAGTTGCCAAGGTCACCTTGCTGATTGCCAAGCACTTGCGCCCAATGCTTGTGCAGTTTCCAGCCATCTCGCTGTTGGGAAAGCTGATGCGGGACTTCTATGAAATCGCCGAATTTCCTGGAGTAAGCGGCTGCATTGACTGTACCCATGTCCGCCTCAACAGCCCTGGTGGCGCAGATGCAGAAGTCTACCGAAACCGCAAGGGCTATTTCTCCAGCAATGTGCAGGTCAGCAATGAGAATTGAAGATCTCTGAACAGTTACGGCTATTTCTCCGTCAATGTGCAGGTCAGCAATGAGAATTGAAGTTCTCTGAACAGTTACGACTATTTAGCTCACACGTATATGTTTGTGCAGTGCACATGCTGTCATTTTATTTCTATCCCTGCGGTGCTATGAATGTACTATCACAAGCACGCTTGCCCGAAAGACGCGGGTTGAGTCCCAGCCACGGCGCTGACATTTCGATAGAGGCGAAATGCTAGAGGCCCGTGTGCTTGGCGATGTACATGCAGGTTACAGAAACGCAGGTGGTAAAAATTTCCGTAGCCCGTCACTACGGCGTCTTTCCGAGCCTGAATCACTGTGGGACGTTAAAACTTCTAAAACCAAACAAGCATGCCTGCGTCGAGCGCTGGCAGATAGCGGAATATGTCTCTTCGGAATATGCGACCGAGGTCCAGCATTTTCTTTTGAAGCAAACACTGCGTTATAATGTAGCGTCGTTCTCCATGAACAGAAACACTGTACGTCGCCTTTCTTTCTTTTTTGCTTGGTTGCACATGAGAGCGGGTTTTTGTGTATGTTCAAAACTGCGTGTTCTTAGCAATAAGACTGTCGTATCAACAGTTTCATTACGTGCTGAAGAAATAGAGGGCGCCATATGTCTGCCTGCTTTTGTTGATTGGTCTTATTGCTGGTTTTGTACAGGCTGTCATCGGACCCCAGCTGCAGTTCTTCGACATTGTTGCCGACTGGCCAGGCTCCGTCCATGACAGTCGGATATTTGACAAGTCTCGCCTGCGGGTACTCTACGAGGAAAGTCGGGTGCCTGGAGTCCTGCTTGGAGATGCTGGCTGTGCATGCCACCCTTTCCTCATGACACCGCTGTCAGACCCTGGCCCAGCAAATTCGCCGCAAGGAAGGTTAGTTAATGTGTTGCCAATGTCATTGCATGACCAAGTTCGACCATCCCGCAGAGGCACCTTGAGTCTCAAGGTGATGGTGTTTGGTGCCACCACGGACCCTTTTCAGCTCCCATACCAAAGCTGTCATCAGAACCGTGGCGATAGGTTTTAAGGTGAAGGGTAGAAACAATGAACGGCAGCGGTCGGGGCCATGGTCAAGCTCTGGCCGACGGGCTCCCCGTCTTCCGGGTCCTTCCTGTCCCACAGGCGACATTTTAGGAACCGTCAGCATACCCATAGCGCACGAAAACTACTTCTTCCAAAAGACCTGATCGGTCCCTGAAAAGGAGCCGCTCTGATGAAAGCTCCAACAATACCAGACCTGACTGTGACCACTTTCCTCATTTCCTGGTTATTCGCTCTCTGGTAGATAATGACCCAGTTGCTGCAATGTCAGTTTTTGTTATTGCTAGAACCCTTGAGAAAATGATACGGAAAGAGTACAAAGCAAAAAAACTTTCATCTAGTGACCTTCTTATTGAAGTGTCCCAGAAAGATCACTCTGACATCTTTCAGATGCGAAAGCAGTTTGCTCACCTCCTTGTGACCATCACCCCCGCCGCTATATAAACACTGTACAAGGTGTCATATCAGAACGAGATCTGATCTGCCAAATGTTTCACTTTGGCTGAAGTAGAAAAGCTCCTGCTGGAAGCACTGGTGTCTGTAAGCCAGGAAAACTGGCAAAATTGTTGTGTTCATGTGGAGCAACTTGAGGCTGAAGCATGGCAATGCGATATGATTGTTGACACTGAAATTGAACCGGTTGTCTTCAGCACTGGTGACCCGTGCAACTCCTCTTCTGATGAGTTGAGCATTCATTTCAGTGAAGAAGATTTAAGTGGCATCGAGGAACTTGTCTGACTTCGAATTGATGTGTAATACACATGCTACCGAGGAAAGAGAGAGGACTCATCGGCTTGCTGTGATCACCTTTGTGCGTGTGTGGGTGGAAAGGTGAAAATATGTGTGCATGTGGGTGCGTGTTGATCAGTCTACTAAGGAAAGAGAGAGGACTCATCGGCATGCTATGATCACTCTTGTGTGTGTATGTGTGTAAAAGCACATGCACACAGTGTGCAGTGGTAAATGTGAAACGAATGGCTTTTTTCTTTATGTCCTTCCTTGGGACCGAAACGAACATTTGTATGATGTGCTGTGGCCATTCTCATATTCCGAAACGTTCCGATAGAGCCACTATGATAACATTATGTTCATTTTTAACCCAGAAAGTAAAGGTGTGCAGAGAAAAACGCTACACTATGAACATGAAGAAAATGCTACTGCATCCAGGTGTACATACGGCCACTAAAATGCTATGCCAAAAGCAGCGGAGAGGCTATGCTGCCGAGACTTCGAGCAGTGCGTAGCCAAGTTAGACAGCTGCATCTGCCAGGATGAGTATTTCTACATTCTCTGTTTGGACACAGAGGTGCTGAGAGTCGCATACATTGACCTTATTGAGAGGGGCCAGGAGCCAGACACCGGACATTCGCCGGCTACCTTTATACGCCTAGCTGCTGCTTCAAGATACATCGTCAGGTACCCGTCGCTGGATGGTCAGGGCGAGCAGCAAGCTGGACAGTTAACATGCAGATGTTGGCAGCTTCTGCAACTCCCTAAGCCTACTATTCGTGCATGTCAAAGCAGACAGTATTTCACTGGTTTCACTGATGCAGTCTATTCATTTATAAACACTGCGTGCGTACATGTACAAAGCACCATCAATACTGTACAATGAATTTTCTATTCTACCCACTTCAGTAACGAATTGCATTCCTGTTGCAATAAAACTTCGAAAATTTCTGAATTTTGTAGGGAACTGAGAGCACACAAGAAAATTCAACCCTCCCTGGTAATTAACTGTATGATTTTTGTAGAGCACTAAATTCCTACATTGTGATTATAAAGTGCTTTCAGAATGTCAGTTGTACTTTAGACTCAATTGAGTAAAAAAAAAAAATCATTACGTTTGCCATTTTAGGGCAAACACTCATTCGTGCAAAAGAGGTGGACGGATACATGCACGTTCCGGAGCCACAGCAGCAATTATGCGAAATGTAGTGGCGACCATCTTGAAAACTGTCTTCTGCATTCATATCACATGCCTGGTTTCAAGTGGTTATGCGTGACTTATCGCAACAAGTTCAAAATATAACCTCCAGCTGTTTGCGGCACATTGTCCCAGCAGAGACTAAAGCCAATGCGAAACAAGTTGCGTACACATTTGTGCACGCTATATCTGAAAATGTCTAGAATAAAATTCCGACATATTTTAAGAGTGTTCTTCAGCAGCTATAGAGATAATTTATGGAGGCACACTTTTGTCAGTGGACTGCATGCTAGACATTATGTCAAACCACTATGCACCAGATCTGAGTAGATGCAGAAATCACAATATGACAGATGTCTTTACTCTTTTCATTCCTGAAGATATTGTTACGTGGCATATTGTCGATTCACGCAACGGATATGGGGGTGGCTTGGAATTGGGCATTTAGAAGTCATCCCTTCGTGTGCTGTGTCAATGATAAGAAACATGTACCCCTCTGAATCATACACAGGCTTCAAATATCCTGAACTGTGAACGGCCAAAATCAGCAACAATATGTCAATTTCCACAAAACCCGGAGTAATGAGCAAGTTTCATTTAGTTATACTGTGAATAACCTGCACCCCAGTATTGTTACATACAGTACTGTAAGCCACAAAGCGATCACTATTCCAGAGAGAGACAGAACATACAGAAAAACATAGATGTGTAACTTTGCTTTTGTTCAGGGACCATTATTTTTGGGTTTACACTTTAAGAATAATGAGATGGAGTCTGTTGCCTTTTAGAGGAGTGAGAAGCCAGTCTCTCTCCCACCAGCCATGTACACTGTTCAGAAGTGCAAGATGCCGGGCTGGTTGGTAATCCATGATGAAAAACAGCGCAAGGAACGGGACGAAAACCCGTTCCTTGCGCTGTTTGTCATCATGTACACTGTCCATTTTCGGAAGCCTCTTCTTGTGCCCATGGCACTTCAGGAGACAATTTCTGTGTGTGTTTCAAGGCCCGGCCATAAATAATAAAATTCTGACAGCAGGGTGAAAGTTCTTCCGGTATTCCATTACTTTCTTCTTTAGTGTGTCCAACTGTCCAATGTCAAAAGCATACCAGAGGAAAAGAAAGGTCTGCCTTCCTGATGTGCTCCAGGTACAACACCTACTTCTCGCTGCAGAGCCTACTGAGGCTAAACACACCCGATTCAAGGCAGCAGTCAAACTCTTAGTTGCAATGGCAGTGGCTAAGAATGACTCCAGCATGTTAAGTAAGGCTAACACAGCACATGGCTGAAGTGCGTCCAATTCATACTGCAATGGGACCACAAGTAAAGCAGACAATAAGTTATTGGTGTGAAGCCGCTACACGGCAGCCAGCCACATCCCAGTGCAACACATGCACCAAGATCAGTCATCTGGCAGGAGTATGTCACTCAACCAAGGCCACTGACGGAGATGAACAACACTGCAAGCAAGCAGAATAAGCAGAGACAGATGAAGCAACCCGTAAGCAGCGTTAGGAATAGTGTCACGTAGTAGTGATGGCAGTCAGAAAAACAGCGGAAAGGGCTTCAAAAAAGAAACTGCGGCCACAAAAAACTGAATGACTCGGCAGCAGCATTCCGACAAGCGTGCACGACGGTCGTCAAACAGAATGCCCGCTGCTCTCGGCTGTGCTCAACTTAAAGCTGACAACTAACTTATGCGCTACAGCGTGCAAAGTAACCACAACAGTCTAACATAGCATCGGCTCCCCCTGGGTGCGATCGATTGAGATAGATACGATCACGTGTTGCATCACAAACAGCACAATAACTGCGTGTGCTGGCAGCTTTGAAGAATGAACAAACAATGATTGGAAAGCTTTGCAGCATTATCTCCCTCTTATGGTGACGCGTGGCACAGTGACGTCAGGACGGCAAAACATGACCATGACCCTCTATAGGCTCCCAAAGCATCGCCGGGTGGCGCTGCTGCGCCTGATGGGCAGCGCCATCTATGGGAGAAAAGTAAAAACTGGGGCGCTGCTCGCTGCTCGCGCTGCTTTCACCACGCTTCTTTGCACGCGCGCTTTTTTGCACGTGCGCGCGCCAGCGCTGTCGCGATGTCGCCTGCATGAGCCACAATACGATCGTTCAGACTGACGCGCAGTACTGCAATGCAAACTTAATTAAAGGAGGGAAACTGATTAGTCGCGTCTACTGTGTGGAGCAGACGATCGACGATGAGGAGGCCCATTTGACTGTAAAATGCGTTTCTCGAGTGAGTATTAACGTCGTACTGTATGACATGTAACTAGAGGTAAGTCCCCTGTATAATTATGTGCTCGAAATATGCGAAGTACTATCAGCTCTGCGAAATAAAGCGAGACACTTGTTGATCGTAGTTGTCAGTTGTTGCATGCGATGCGCAGGGCGACCCACTTACGTGCGAGTCGAAAGGACATGCGACCAGGCAACAGTTCGTCAACATTCTACTCCACCTTGGGGAACCCCTAAACATATGACCACCATTGTTCGCACTTGCAAGTGCGACCTGCGGGTCGCCTTCTCGCTTGAAACGAAAACTCTCCGGAATAACATTGCTTGCGCGCTTTCGAGAATTTCGTCTGCTTTGACCGCGTCTCCTGCACTCGCGCTCGGTGCGATTCGCAATGCACTACGGCGACCAGGAGGATGTCGTGACGGTATTGATGTGCACCACAGTCGTATAAGCGTCATGATGACAGCGACAGCGGCGCTCTTCTCAGGGCCGGCCTGCCGCCGCCGTCAGAAAAATACGCTAATATTGTTTGTTCGCGTTCATACCAAACCCTGGAGTAGAGCAACGTCAAAAATGAATCATTTTTGAGGATCGTTGGCCAATACCGAGCTGCTGGTAGAAGTGATAACTGCGATACAAGCATATTTCTTTTCCAAAGCCGCTTTGCTGATGCCCAGTGCTGCTCGCCTGTTGTCACCTGGCTCCGCAGTTAAAGGCATCACGGAAATCGATCACGTCTTTGTTTTATTATGTGACGGTGAACATAGTAAAACGGTGACGCGAGTAGCACCTTTATTACAGCGCTGGCCAGTTCCGAAGTGCCCTCAGCTGCAGCATCGCGATGCGAAATGGTTAGGCTTAGCGACGACTACGGCAGCGAGGGAGCAGCGCAGCTCGTCGCCCGGCGTGGCCGCGGGCGACGTCGTTGCCGAAAGCTCGACTGTCCGCGGACGGCGTCATTGCCAAAAGCTCGACTGTCTCGCCGATTAGTTCAGCGGCTTGCGACTCGCAGTCGCAAGGCTGGAAAATCGAGCAGCGAGCGACTTGCCTGCGCGTCGTCTGCCACTTTTTTCGTGGATGGTAGGGACAGACTCACTGGCTCTCCGAAGAGCGCGGCCGCATACTCGCGTGTTCGCGGTAAGAGTGGATCACCGTGTACATACGCTTTGGTTTTTACATTACGGCCTTCGTACTACCTCCTTTTTGCTTCGCCGAGACCGCGTCTGTCAACGCGAAGATTGCGCCTCGCGCAACTCTCCCGTCGCACATGCACACAAAGCTAGCAGGGCGTCTGCTACGGCGCCGCCCCGAGTTTCCGCTGCTCGCCGCTGCGGCGCTGGCGTCGCGCTCCCAAACTTGAGCTTGGGTTCCCTATACTCCAGCAGTGCCCGACCGCCAGCATGTTTGGCGGCTCCCGGCGCGAAACGCATTTCACGTGGGCCATGCTGAGATTGTCCTCACTGCGCGCCCTCTCTCGTCGCTGCTGCTACCTACTAGCACAAGATGGCCGCCTCCAATGAGACCATGGTGGACCTCACCGATTCCAGAATCGAGAGATTTTTGGACGCCGTGCAGCAGCATCCTTGTGTCTATGACACAAAAAGGATCGACTACCGCAGCCTGGAGCGAAAAAAGCAATGCCTGGGAGCAAATCCGCTTGCACGCAGGCCTCCCGACAGGTGCGTCAATGCTGCACACTCGTGTGGGCACATCTCCGGATCTGGTATGCAATCACTGTCTGTGGCTTTTGCCTGGCTCTTCTTGTTTCAGTTGAAGATTGCCTGAAACTCTGGAAACGCTTGAGGGACCGCTACATGCGGGAACTCAAAGCAATACAAGGAAACAAATGGAGCGGCAACGGCTATGTGTCCTGCCGAACATGGGAATTCACCGAGTCCATGGCTTTTTACAGGGATGGCGGCCGCCTGAGGAAGTGAGTTTTTATGTATTGTCGGAGTTGTGCAACACAGTTTGTTGTTGTTTAGTATTGTGGTCACTTTAAAGGCGGAGCTTTAAGTCCGATTTTGCTGACCTTTGTCGGAAGACTGCTTGACCTTGAAAAGCCTCGAGCCGAAAGCAGTGTGCTAGTGCACCTAATTTGCATCTGGCCCAACCATGCCACACTATCCGCCATTTTTTTTTGTTGGCACATTCCCAGCCCCACAGTTGCCTAAGTGGCTCTTCTGTGTGGGGCTGAGACCAGTCATTGAGAGCACTTACTGGGGGCTGCCAAATTATGAACGTAGAAATGGCCTCACCAGGGTTAAGATAGATCCAAAGTTGATGTGACCAGTTGTCTGATTGAAGATTTTTTTTCCTCTCCCTTTCTCCTTCAGCTTCTTTCACTGCCATTTAATAGGCTGTAAATGTGCCTTTCGTCTTGTGGCGTGAACTTCAGTACGCCAATAATATGTCAACACATGAATGAAAACAACAAGAGTTTAGGTGCTGATCAGAGTGAACCACTTCACTAGGTGGGTCATAATTTAGCAGCACGTGATACTTGCTTTGCAGAACCTGCCACCAACTAGAGACTCAAAAAAAAAAGGAAAACGGCAGCATCTGTGGCTCTACATGAGAGAATAATTAGTCAGTATGATGAAGATGAAGAAAGCTGCGAGGCCCCGATGCTGCTTATTATTGCATCACAGCCCATTTTTATTTTGCAAGGCTTCGCTCAATTCATACGACCTTTCATGCAAAGGCCTCAGTGATGACGGCAAGTGACGAGCCGTGCTGTCATGTGAACTTTCTTGCGTCACTCGACCCATCACTTGGTCGTGATTTAGCGAAAAAGAAATCCCGTCACCTACAAGTGCCGAGCGCACTTGTTGCCCTGCTCGCCATGCACGCTTGCTGTGATGGCACTGATGCAAAATTAATGAAATAAGAGCTATTAACATTCTGTTGTTTCACAGTAACAAAGGGATAAGAACATATCATGTAGATAAGAACATATGATAGACATTAATCCAGACATTAATCTAGCGATTAATGTGCTACACATATAATGCTTCTTATACTGCTTCCACCTCAACTTTCTTTAGCAACTCTGGTGTAATTCCAGCTCACAATCTATATAGATATCGCTTAAGCCATGTATATAAACAAGAAATCCACAGGAATATCAACAATATACGTAACCTATCCCAATTACAGGACCAAACTCCAAGTTACCTTACAAGACACTTCAAGGATTGGTCAGTACCAATGTCACGTTCAAGTTACGGGGAACAGTGCCTTAAGTACACAATACCAACGCTTTTGAATTATTATAATTCTGTCCGTTTTGACCTTTTCACGGCAACCTACAAGGACCTCCGGCAGATGTATTTGGTTTCTATATAATGTTATCTAGCCTTGCTATTGTTTTCGTTTGGATTTGTAGAAGTGAGTTCCGCTGTTGTTTTCTGTTCTTTTTTGTTGTTGTTTTCTGTTGTTTTCATTTACTAAGAGTACTGTATCTGTATCATATTAAATATGTATGTATATGTTTGCATATCAAGAATATGTTACGTGATGCCGCCACTCTGCCAAAATAAGGGATTGTGGACCCGTCAAGCTGTCCAAGGACAGCTTTTTTTCTACAATCCCCCCCATCTGTATTTAATGGCAAATAAAGATTTCATTTCATTGCATTTCATTACTTGCAGGCATTCATGGAAGTGATGTGCCCAAAGGGCATTTTCACCTCAGTTTCTGAATGCACAACAGATGTGTAGGTCCTCACCCTGCATACATTTCTGTATGTATTCCGTTTTAGATGATGAACCAGCCAGCAGCAAAGGAGCTGCTGTGATTCTGGAGCTAGAAAGCTCAAATGCAAAAAAAAAAAGAAAAGGAAGCTTGAAAAAGAAAATGAAGCACTCCAGCTCAGAAACAATCGTCTTACAGATGCGCTGCTCGACAAAATAAGTAAGCACAATGTAATTGGTTCGTCCGTAAGCCAATATTCTATGCTGAGGCTTTGAGTGCTTCGAGAAGCTGTTATGTATCTCTTGCCGTGTACCCATCAGACATGAGCTCATATCGGTGTATTGAAGTACAGCATGAACACAGTATCTAACCTGCTTAGTTTTATTTGCTTCAGTTTTGCCCGAGTGCTCTGTGCAGGCACCCCACCTATTGTTTCTACTTTAAGATCCAGTTATAACTGAACTACGTCCCTAAGACAGAAACAGTTGGCTCTGGCAAACTGCCAGGCATTCCCAACGCTTTTGAGCTTACAATGTCACGCCACAAATATCGCTGAAAGGGTGGAGACACCAGAGTTTTTAAGTTGGTTTTCCTTCATTAAAATGTAGCATATTGCGCCAGTATCTATGATACACGCTGCAGGATTAATTTACGTGTAGTAAATAATTTATAACTGCACCATTAAAATATACTGAGCAATTTCAGTTTCGGTTTATGAGCTTCGGGCCGTGCTTGTAACGTCAGAGCCATGGAAGAGCAGCAACCCTAATCACATGGGCCCACAAGTTGTGGCGCACAGACTGCTGTGTCGTCTCCTGTCACACTCGTGCTATGCATACCAGCACCTTCCAAAATGCTGGCAGACTTGGCCAGTAAGCAGGTATGGTAAGAAAAGCTAAACATGTGAGGACGGAGTCGAGTTCTTGCAGGAGTATAGGTACCAAATATTGATTGCATGTTTAGTGACGCTTATAGGGAGACACGGGGGGTTTGCAGCTGAAAAATTACCAAAAAATCGACTTCTCAAAGTATTTTTTCCCGAATCTAGACGTTCTGAAGAACCCATGCATAAAACAATACAACTATCTATGAAGTATTTATCCACTTATTGCTCTTCAAAGTCATCTGTGTGGCAGTTTTTCTCGCGAGAACTAAAAAGCGGTCAAATTCAAACGCGTACCGCACAAGAACTGAACCGCAGAGCGCAACCATTTTGGTCTCATTTGAAATGCGAAGCTCTTAGCTATCCGTTTTCGGTGGAATACCATCTGTGCTTCTAGAAACAGCGGCGCAACAAGCCAGTGAAAAATTAAACATACTCATGCCACATTGGCGCTTTCGAGTCACGTGTCCTGAATCCTGCCTCCCTATTGGATCTTGAATAAACAGCGCGAACGAAAACGAGCAGTCTATTGTGCTCGTCTTCGTTCGCGCTGTTCATTCAAGATGCTTAACCAACTAGCCCGCCAAAACGTGTTAACGCAACCCTATTGGATGTTGAGAAATCGTCTGCTAAAAAGATGCAAGAAAACGGCATTGTGTCCACCATTTTAGAGAGAGCTTTTTCGAACGCACTACAATGGCTGGCAATAAAAGGAAGTTCCGCACTGGCCATACATTTGGAAAAAAGAAAAAAAAACCAACGGCAAGCGCCACCGCCACGGTCGTAGTCACGCGAAATGTCGCCAGATGCTCCAGCATCGGAGACCGCTGACACTACGAGCCCTGCCGCGCCGTTGTTGCAAGATGCTGCAACAACTGACGGAGCCAGGAGAGCCGTCCGTGTAGACACACCGTTTCTGACTGATGCCGACAGAACGGAGCTAGAACGTCACGCGACAGAGGCGCGGCGTGAACTTTCATCAGTTTCAGGCACTTCACGAAAGCAATCTCTCTTGGGAGCAACGATCGATGGTGCACCTGCATCGAGAACACCGTTCACGATGCTAGCCCTGACTTCCATGAATGAGCTGCTCGAGTGTGTGAAATGCAAAGTGTGCGGCGGTTCTGTGAACACTGCAAAAGGCGAGCAGGAATTTGGAACTGCTGTGAAGCTCTTGCTCAACTGTGAAGACTGCGGGCAGTTAAAAACTACTTGGAGCTCGCCTAGAGTAGGCATGAACGTGACCTGAAAGCCCTACGAAGTCAACGTTCTTGCCATGCGTGCGGCTGCAAGCACGGGAAACGGGCAGACCGCATTGAAAGATATTTTCGCCGCGCCCAACATTTCCCGGTGGGGTATGCACTGCAAAACATACCAAGGTTACTTGAAAGACAACCCGAACCCTGCTTAAACGCTGCTGCACAAGTGATGGAATTACTGTGCTAATGAGGTGAAACTTGCCTACCTGAACCTGAACTTTGATCACTCAGCAAACACAGCTGTGTCGTTCCATAGAACGTGGCTCACAGTTGGAACCGTAATAGAACTCCTCGCAGGCTACGTCCTCGATTTTGTTGTTTTGTCCAATTTCTGCCTGGGATGCCGTTGCGGTTTGAATGAGGGCAATCCTTAATTTGAAGCATGGCAAGCGGAACACAAATGCCAGAAAAACACTTCGAGCGAGCCAGGTGAAATGGAAGTCGAAGCAGCCAGGATTCTTTTCAACCGCTCACTGGAAAAGTATGGGCTGCGCTGTGTCACCATGCTCTGTAATGGCGACAGCCACGCCTTCAACAGCCTACAAGAGGCGAAGGTGTACGGATATGTGCAGGTACAGAAAGAAGACTGCACATACCACGTCAGCAAGAGAATGGGGACAGCACTTCGAAACCTAGTGCATAAAAGGAGAAAACGGACCAAACCTCAGCGCTAAAGAAAAGCTGACTGGTGAGCTCATTACAGAGCTCACCATGTATTATGGATGGGCTTTGAAAACACACCAGGGCGATATCAACAGACAACGAGCCAAACCATGGTCTCTGCCCTCAAGGCCAGGAATCCTGGTGCAAGGACAACCAGGCCTCGGCGAAGAATGAACCACGCCCAAAGCATCGCTGTAACCTGCCAAAGTATGTCGCAGATGCTATGAAACCTGTTTTTGTCCGCCTCTCCGACAGGAAGCTGCTGGAGCGGTGCCAGCGGGGAAAAATGCGAAACTCAAATGAAAGTCTTCACTCTGTCATTCGGTCCCTGGAGCCCAAGACCAAGCACGACTCTGTTTGCAGTGCAGTCAGCTGTTGCCGAAGCAGTAACAAGATTCAATGCCGGCAAGGAGCACGCCACCAAAGCTATTTTGCAGCAGCTGAGCGTAAATCATGGCATTGCAGCTATTGAAAGGTCAGCTGAGAAGGATCAGCGCCGCTTGCAACATCCGATGCAAAGCATCTACAAGCAGAAAGGTTTAATGGCTGAAAAGTGCACGCCCCTAAAAACTGCTGCGGCGCGGCTGTGGGCCTTAGCGCGGCTGTACACGGCTAGCAGTGTTGCGATGATGATGACAAGGCACCACTGCCGCGCCATCTGGGTAGCACAGGCGACACTGGCAAACGTCGTATCTAGCAAGTCCTCTAGAGGGCACCAGCATCGACTCGTGGGTAAAGTCCCTCGATACTATGAAAGGAACGTCTTTCTGTGAACTATGCCGCCGCGCCGTGCACCCTCGCTGATCTTCCTCTCTCCCCTCTCCCATCGGCGCTTTTCTCAATGGTGATTGGCTCCGTGTGCGGTCTCCGGGAAAAGAGCGCGAAAAGGTCGCTTTTGTTTGTTTTCATTTTTCGTGGCCGCCATTTTTTAGGCAGCCGTGGCTGCTACGACCGAGCTCCCTAGCATTGCGCGCTTGCACTTTGCGTTATTCGCGCTCTTTTAGTGCAGCACTGCAGCACTATGCCGAGTTGCTGCGCATTTCCGTGCAAAGGCGGCGTGAAACCACTTAACTAAAGGTCAGTTATTTACCTTCCGGTTGATATAGTTCAGAAAAATGACTTGCCAACAGACATTATAAACCTTGAATATATAAAGATTCTTATCCAGCGTGATGATAAATCTTAACTGAAACTTGCTCCTCACCTAAATGCTGCATGTGTCAATCCTAGTCCATAACTACAGCGCAAACGACAGGACAGAGATCTTTCTGGCCGCCAGGGAGGTATTTATACCTTCTGGCATCCAATAAACTTTAGTTGTGAGTCAGCGCTGTGTGGTGTCCCTTCTTCATCTCTGTCCTGTCGTTTGCGCTGTAGTTATGGATCATCAAAAACACCAACTCGCCCAACAAATGCTTTTGTCAATCCTAGTCACTATGACAAAATGAAAGTCAGCATGGCCTACAGTTTATTTCATAATGACACATCAGCTGGTTTGCAACTTCTGGTACAGAAAGGCTTGATACCGAAGAATGCGCTCTCGACGGCATGGTTTGTCGCAACAGTATTTCGTTGGTTTCGCTTGTTGACTTCCAGGACTACCAAGCTCGCGTTTAGCAGCCCAGTTGAAGGAACCTATGAGGACAGCATGTCTTTTTTAAATGAGGTAGTAGTTATCTTCTAAAATTTCTATCGGTCCCCAGATTAAAGCCATTTGGAAGCCAGTTGAGACAGGCATTATTCTGTCAACACTGTCGGCCCTTGAAGTTCAAGACAAGCTACTTAATACATACGTCTTTGAATATGTTCAATTAAACAGGTTCAGCCAAGATGGGGCTTGAGAACTTGTTCTCAACTTTGCGCTCAAAAAACCCTATTCCATGCCTCTGCGAGTTCAAGTGCAGCCCCAGGAGCGCGATACTAGCGCAATTCCTCAGGCCAAGCAGTTATGGCAGTTACTCGGACGATGAAGGATTTTTGCTCACTGGTTTCAGTCCAGGAAAACACTGGAACGAAGGCAGCGAAAACAGCAGCATATAGGCTCCCACTGACCTTCTAGACTTGAGCACGGAAGGAGAAGGGTCACTAGTCTACTTTGCTGGCTACGTTATTTAAAAAATAATCAAGAGACTTCATCGCGAAAACTGCCGGGCTTCTCATCAAGATCCAATGATGCAAATTAATTGAGCTTAAGAACTTCTCTTCATCGCGCCTGTCGCTCACCAGCCCTTCTGAAGGTGTGGCTGAAGTCGTTAAAGTAGCAGAAAACTTTTTCCGTGCAAACAAAGAAGCACTGCTATCGAACCGTGTCGACCCGTCGAAAACTGAGGAAACAATAACGAAAAGCATTTCAGTGCAAACACTTTCTCCTTCCTGTCATAACATGATACTGAAGTTGTTCACACATACTTGAGGGTAAGAATGCAGGTATTCGTTCGAACTGAGGCTTCTCAAAGCATACCTGATATTGCCAATAGCAAGTGTGGAAGCAAAAGTGTTGGTATCCGTGCAGCGGTATCTGCGGTGCGGTAAATTTGTCGAACCTCTGGTAATGGTGCACATCGCAGTAATGCGGCGCATGTCCCGAGCAAGATTTAACCTAGATTTTTTTTTTATGAATGCAACTTGTCTAACGACCTACGCTTATTTGTTGTTTTGTGAACCGTTACACTTCTACCAAGTGAGATGTATCAATGCCACATTCTCGGAAAAGACCTCATATTGCATTCACAAAATCATTCATTTTTTAATCACTTCAGTGCTTTCCAGTGTTGCCTGAATGTACTGAAGTATTGTAAATATCCAATGCATGCCATTTTTGTATATTCATTTCTACAGTTTGTGATCATTTGCTTTAGTTGAGCATGGTCGCGTGGCCATTTGTTGAATACATCATCCGCTCAAAAACTATAGGCCTACATCTAAGCTGTTTCTTTTCCCTAAGTATGCTTTTGTTTTCTGTTTTGTTTTGAGGACTGCACCCAACTCGTGACAGATGTCCACAGCTGGCTTATTCGTGGTTTTTATGTATGTTTTTGGTGTAAAACTACACGACTCATCTGTAATAAATATTGCATTTGAAAAACTGTCCGTCTCTATCATATTGTGACTGTATTTATACTCAAGACTTATATTAGTCAGGCACTTGCTTTAGGATAGCCTGACTGTGGCTGACCAAATTGCTGAGACCGTATAACTTTCTCTTGGGCTTTGTCACGGTCGTTGCTATCAGTTTTTTTGTTTCCTAACGTAATATCTCTTTAAGCGGATTTAAAAAGGAATAGAATGTGGGCGGAAAATGCCCAAGCGTGCCCAACTTTGGGGGTGGTCTACCTAAATTTGGAAGCCAACACTGAGTTTCCCATAGTCTAATTAGGTTGGACCCCAATGTTGGTCAAATATGGACGACGCCAAATTTATGGGTTCCAGAGAGACAAATTTTGGGGATAGCCCATGTAATTTTGGAAGGCACCATTGAATTGGCCATACTCAAATTAGACTTGGCACCAATTTTGAAGAAATTTGGACAAGGTCAAATTTTGGGGTGCGGACACTTTCCTTGGATGACGGGAAATCGGTGTGCGGATCTTTGGCTCTAGGTTTCGGCTCGACATCACCTCAAGGTCGCCGACAGCGGGAGCTAAAGTCGTTTCATGCTTAATAGAAAAAAGTTCATATTCGTTTTCAAGCTGCCGCGAAAATTCTCAACTACAAAAACGATTAAGCCGTTGCATGTTCAAAGCGCAGTGCCAAACTCAGACTGAACCTTAATGAAAAATTTTAGGACGGCCATCAAAGCAAATGCCCCAGCTTGTTCCCAGCAACCATCCCACTTCTGAAACTCAACTCGTGAAAAACTTCATAAACTGTACTTCCGCGATAATTAGTTCGAAGTGAATCTACATTTAACTGAACATTGGTATGCTGAAAATATTGCCACGCGCCCAACTCGCCGCGCGGCCTCCGCGCTGAGTCGAAGACGACGACGAAGCGGCGGTGGGCTCTCGTGGCGCGCTGTTCTGTTCTGTGTCGTGGAAGCTGGCTCGATAATTAAAAGAAGGCTCCCGGTCTTGGGTTCTTCCCAACGTCTACCTTCACGGCTCCTCTGGTCGTGACACTGGTGGAGGTGCGGCCGACGCTCCCTACTCCTGAGGCCGACTCGACGCGTCCGCCTCTTGTGACCACCCCTGTCCATCGTGCCAGCCGGAGGATCCGCGGCCTGTCCCCCGAGGCCCTTCCTATTGTCAACGCGCCTTCAACTACCACTCCACTCATGGCGACGCCACTGCCCGCCCTGCCTACGACTGTCCCTGCAGCCAGCCCCACCTATCTCACCCTTCAGACTCCACGCACGCCTAAGCCCTTTCACGGCGACCTGTTTGAAGATGCCGAAGACTGGTTGGCTCAATACGAACGGGTCGCGACCTTTAACTGCTGGGACGACGCTACAAAGCTGCGTAACGTTTACTTTACGAACGTGGTTCGAAAACCATGAGACTACTTTCTCTACGTGGCCGGACTTTCGACGTCAGCTCCTGAGTACGTACGCCAACAGCGACCGCCGGGAGAGCGCAGAGCATGCACTGTCCTCTCGAATTCAGCTTCCCAATGAGGGTGTTGCCATGTACGTCGAGGATGTGAAGCGTCTTTGCGATCGCCCAACTCGCCGCGCGGCCCCATCTCCTGGGCCTTCGCCTTACACCGCACCATTGGTCGCGGTGCACTCTGCCCAGCCGACTCCTTACTGGGCGGATAGGCGCCAGGCACCGCGGAAGACTGACCTCTGGCGCACTCCGGATCAACGCCCGCTCTGCTACCACTGTGGTGAGGCCGGCCATCTCTACCGGCGGTGCCCCTATCGCGAAATGGGACTACGCGGTTTTCCTGTCGACAGCCCCCGTCCACGCCCTGGAGAGCGCCCTCAAGACATCGCCGAGTATGTCACCCGCCAGTGTAGTTCACCATCTCCTCCGCGCCGCGAGTCGCGATCGCCCTCTCCGCGCCAGTCTTCGCCCTCTGGGTCCCGTTTCGCCTCGGGACAACGTGGTTCCTCGAGCCCTCGTCGGGAAAACTAGCTCCGGCGGCCTTTGGAGGCGAGGCCGCTGAACGCCGTTCCGACGCAAAGCTTCCACCGCCGCAGCAACTGAATCGCCCCGACGTCGCACGGCGCATCGCTGCACAGTTTTCCCCGACGCGCCTTTCGTATCGCCGCGATGCCGCAACCCCAATCGCCGACCCGCTTCCGCCGCACTGACCTAATCGCCCCGACGCCGAACGCCGCATCGCCGAAGAGTTTCCCCCAACGCGCCGCTTGAATCGCTCCGACAGCGCAACCCCAGTCGCCGACCAGGTTTCCGCCGCCGCACCGACTGAATCCTCCACAACAGCCATCGACGGGCCGTGCTGAAGGCAGGGTCTCTTTGGATATCCCTGTTCTCGTCGACACAAAGGAGGTCAGCGCGTTGGTTGATACGGGCGCAGATTACTCTATCCTTAGCGGACGGCTTGCGACGGCCCTGAAAAAAGTGACGACACCCTGGGACGGTCCCGACATACGCACGGCAGGCGGACATCTTGTCGCACCACTCGGCATGTGTGCGGCCCGGGTTACGGTTCGAGGCTGCACATTCGTTGCCACTTTTCTCGTTCTCCGCGAATGTTCTCGCGATGTCATCCTTGGCATCGACTTTCTTCGCGAGCACGGTGCGATCATAGACCTCCCGAACCGCTTGGTGACGTTTTCTACCGCAATAGCCACAGAAGAGCCTGCGCACCAGGGTTCTCGGTCCGCCCTGCGAGTCGCCGACGATAACGTTACGGTGCCACCACGTGCCAGCATTCTCACGAGAGTTACCTGCGACGAGCCACATAGGGGACTCCGGGTTGTCGAGCCTAATGTCTCCCTCGTACTCACTAAGGGGGTTGCGGTGGCACGGGGCCTTGGATCCTTTCATGACGGTTGTACAGAGGTCCTTGTCACCAACTTCTGCAACGAACATCGACATCTGTTCCGTGGCACAGCCATCGCTTACGTCGACCATGTTCAGGAAGTGGCCGAATGCTTTGCTTGTGCGGAGGACACACCTGGAGCTGACGCCGAAGCGGTCACCAGCGTAGACATAAATCCTGGCCTTCCACCCACTGAAAAGAGGCAACTCCAGGACCTCTTGCGGGAGTTTGGTGCGTGTTTCACGTCGTCTTCCAAAGTGCGCCAAACGTCGATAGTTAAACACCGCATTATCACGCATGAAGGAGCCCGA
The DNA here is from genome assembly GCF_055824585.1 of Amblyomma mixtum. NCBI lineage: Eukaryota > Metazoa > Arthropoda > Arachnida > Ixodida > Ixodidae > Amblyomma > Amblyomma mixtum. The sequence continues at coordinate 37,531,718 of NC_143015.1, forward strand.
CCAATCCATCAGCAGCCCTATCGTGTGTCCCCTCGTGAGCGAGATGCTATTCAAACACAGGTCGAAGAGATGCTCACAGACGGCGTCATCCAACCGTCAAGCAGTCCGTGGTCGTCTCCTGTCGTCCTCGTGAAAAAGAAAGACGGGACACTACGGTTCTGCGTCGACTACAGGAAGCTGAACAGTGTGACCAAGAAAGACGTGTACCCGCTCCCGCGTATCGACGACTCCCTCGACCGACTTCGTCAAGCCAAGTACTTCTCTTCGGTCGACCTCAGAAGTGGTTATTGGCAGATAGAAGTTGATGAGAGGGACCGTGAGAAAACCGCCTTCATTACACCAGACGGGCTGTATGAATTTCGCGTCCTCCCATTCGGGCTCTGCTGTGCTCCTGCCACGTTCCAAAGAATGATGGACACCGTTCTCACCGGTTTGAAGTGGCAGACCTGTCTTGTTTATCTTGACGATGTCATCATTTTTTCCGCAACGTTCACGGAACATCTGCACCGCCTCAGGACTGTCCTCAAAGCCGTTCGATCCGCCAACCTCTCCCTCAAACCGGAAAAATGCCACTTTGGGTTCACCGAATTGAAGTTCCTCGGGCACGTCATTAGTGCTGACGGAATCCGCGCTGACCCAGAGAAGCTTGCTGCCGTTGCTGCCTTTCCGGTCCCCTCCCACAAAAAAGCAGTCCGACGTTTTCTGGGCCTGTGCTCCTATTATCGCCGCTTCATTAGAAACTTCGCCCAGCTCGCCAGCCCTCTGACGCTCCTAACCCGTGATGACACGTCATTTTCCTGGGGCAACGAACAGCAGACTGCCTTCGACGAGTTACGACGCCTACTCCAATCACCGCTCATCCTGGCACATTTCGACGAAGATGCCGACACGGAGGTGCACACGGATGCGAGCAACGTCGGTCTTGGCGCCGTTCTAGTTCAGCGGCAAAACGGGGTCGACAAAGTAATTGCCTACGCCAGCCGCGCACTGTCGCGTGCTGAGTTGAACTACTCTACCACGGAAAAAGAATGTTTAGCGGTAGTCTGGGCCGCCGCCAAGTTCCGCCCATACCTCTATGGCAGACCGTTTCGTATCGTCACCGACCACCACTCGCTGTGCTGGCTGAAAAATTTAAAGGACCCCTGCGGCCGCCTAGCATGTTGGGCATTACGCCTGCAGGAATTCGATTTCACCGTCACCTACAAGTGAGGCCGGAAACACACCGACGCTGATACCTTGTCACGCGCTCCCGTCGAACCTCCTCCGCAAGACACCACCGACGATGATAGCTTCCTTGGAGCGGTCAGCACATCTGAGCTCGTTTCCAGACAGCGTACCGACGCCGAGCTCCAATTCTAATTTTGAGCATTTTTTGTTTTGTGCAGAAACTTTCAAGCAAGTAAAATTGTCGGATTTGGTGAAATTTCGCACACACCTTTTTCAAAGTGTGCAAAATGACAATATCTATCTCAATTATCAATATCTCTTCTATATTTTTGTTGCAAAAATTCAAAATGTTGACTAACAGCACCCAGAATGTACACTTTTGATGTGCGTGAATTGTTTTTGCAAATACAGGATATTGTGATTAAATTTCAAGTAGTTTTGCTCATGCTACTTAAGACGCAAAAACGAGTCATTGCAAGCTGCTTTAAACATAAATTTAATCCTCAGTAAAGTGTGCACAAAAAGCCCTGTCTTACTTTTGAGGACTGTACTACATAAAAACTATGCAAGCTACATAAAAACTAATGAAGACCATATTTGGAATCTGCATTAAAAACCTAATCAATGATCCAAGATTCATAATCGTAGGTTGAACATTAAGAAAGAAGCGTCTTGGAGAAGCATCTCCCCTTAAGTACTAAAATATGAGCCTTGTGCATTCTGCTAATGTAAGTAGGATTGGTACCAGCCTCATGAGTTTACTGAGTTTACTTCATGTGGGCTACATTCAGGTGTGAACTGCGTTCATTTTTTATAATGTAATGTGTCTTGTTCTAGATTTTCCAGCAACATGAAAAATTAAGACATGGTGTTCAAGTAACGAAACTGCCAGTTTCTGAGAGTATCCACAGCTTTCTTCAATGACATTTCGACCCTAAAATCAATATACGGTTCCTTCCCCCCACCCTCTCTATCCATCACCACCTGGCTCGACTGGCTTGGCGCTGAAGGGGAGGAAGAACAGCGGCTTCTGGTCGCCCAGGCGGTCGAAATGCTCGGCCTGTAAATTATGGTCGATTAAAAGTCTTTTACTACTACTACTACTACCTAATATGTTGCATAATGCATTTTAACTACGAAAATATGTTAGAAAACAAGGGACGTATGTGACACGGCTGCCCACTACAGCTGTGTGGTGCCGCACCTTGCAATGCAGTTTGTAGAACAGGCCGCGCCATCTGGAGGCCGAAGCAAGAAGCTGGAAGGCGTTCCAGGCTATCGCGCGCGCGGGGACCCTTCTTCGCTGCCACCGCCTCTACTGTTCAGCATGTGCTTTTTGAGCTTCTGTCTTTCGCATCCGAAAGAGAATCTGTGCACCTGCTGAAGATCCGATGACATCATCGGACTCGTGTGATCAGTCCCCTGCCAAAGCTGTGAAGAAGAAAAGTGGGCGGAGGTACTGCTCTGTAAAAGATTGTCACAGTTGTGAAGGGGACGCCATGCGTGAGGCTGTACAGCTTTCTGTCGCAGCCTTGGGGGAAGACGCAAAGTCTAAAATGGATTATCGCTGTGCGATGAGCCAAGTAAGTGAATTCCTATCGCTGCACATTACGCAAGCATCCAAAGATGATGTTTGTTTTTCAGTTCGCAGCAATCGGTTAACAGACTGTTGGCCAGTGTAAGGGGAGTATTCATGAGGCGGTCACTTATGTTTACCGTTTGGTCAGTTTTGCGGTTTGTAGGTCGATAACCTTTCCATTGAAATTGTAGGCATAGTACTAAGGAAATAAAGAAAGCGCAGTAATGAACTTTGGCACTAGTTTGAGACGCACTGTCCTCAGTCTTGTGGCATCTGTTTCTTAAGAATGACAATCAAACTGCTCGCAGACGTGTTCATCGCAAGTAATGAGGAACTGCATGTTCAACGGGAGCCATCCTCCAATTTGGTCGTGCTTTATTTTGTATCAGTGCTACATGCTCTTCGCGGCGGTGTTGTGATTGACTCCGGCGGACAAGAAACGCCAAACAACCTGCGATGTCATGCACTTTTCCTGCCCGCCGACCACTTGGCGATTTATCCATGCGATTTATCCCGAACTGTTGCACTGGTACATAATGTGCGCTACATTAACCGTAACGAAAAGTTGCTGCGAGACTCAAGCAGGGTTCAGTGTGTATGAGGTGCATCAGGTTAGTAATACGTAGAGAAATAATTTGTATGTGCAGTGTGTTTTCCTGTTGTTTTAATCCCGACCCTTTCATTGATTGACCCTACTACACCTGTTGCAGCAGACTGATGGTAATTACTCATGTTTTACTTATTTCAGTTTTGGAGACTCCTCAGATTGGCAGCCTAATCGGGACTTCAGGATTCTAGGCTGTGCTCCAAACCTTTCGTGAATGACGAGAAAAGCACTATTCAAAGCCACCCAGGCTACGTATTTTTCCAGCAGTGTACAAGAGGTCCACTTCACCTACTACTAAGCTGACTAGATTTAGTAGGTAAGCTTCTCTGTGATGTGCTATTTGGGTTCTCGTTTGCGTCAGAAGCTGGGACTCTTGAATATGTTCCATCTTTTCCCATTTAGCTTCACCATTTAGCTTTCCCATTTAGCTTCACCAATCAGTTGGTCTCTACAAATAAATATGAATGCATGCCTGTAGATGTGCCCAGTGCAAAAGACATGTACTTACAAGGTTTGGCGGCATTCAAGCTTCTGCAAAATGTGCAGGTGGAACCAGCGGCATACTAGATCGCTGTCTGCCCCTTCATCACCTGCTACCCCTGCATCAGCCACTGTCCCTGCATCAGCTCCTCCCCACCCAGCCGAGACAGAAGGACCCAGCGGTGCCAGTGGTACCAGTGGAACCAGCGGCCTTGCAACACCTCACCTAGCAACTGGTACAAACTTGTTGTACAAGGGCAGCTCTTCAGAGGACTCAGATCTGCTGGCCACTGTTGCTGCTGAGCATTGCACTGCAGTGAAATCCATGGTAAGCTTGTGAAAATTTGGGAACCTCAAGTTGAATGCCTGCATGTGAACAGCAAAATATGTTTTTGTTCTTATACCATGCTGAGCTATGCCTCCCTGTGTAGCACAGGCAGCAAGTTCACAGTGTTGTAATCTTAATGCTCATTCCCTTCTTTCAACATAATTTAACCGAAACGGAACACTATTATTATTTTTAACAAGACTACCGACATCTTCCATCTGCCTCAGCTGAGTCTTGCTTTTTACTACGTGCAAAGGTTGCAAGACGGACTCACGTAATAAGAGAAGACGACAAAATTTTCGGATTGTCAAGAGAGAGAGATAAAGTCGATGGTCTTGCTTCCAGCTAACTGCGTTGGCATCAGGACGGATGGATGTAGCCTTATGATGTCGCAATATTGCGGAGCAATCCAAGAGATTAAACAAGACGCCGTGAATGCTGTGCGCTGTCGTTGTTTCAATCATGCCTTGAACCTATCTCTTTCGAAGTTACCATCTGTTCAGAGTGTGTGAAATTTTATGGAAATCATAGCAGCAATTGCGTCTTGACCTCATCATCAATATGAAATGCCGTCCTTCTACGCGTGCTCACAGGCAAACTTCAAGGGCTTTGTGAAACATGTTGGGTTGAGTGACGCAGTGAAGTGCTGGAATTTGTCTTCCTTGGAAGGTATTATTGGGTCTATTCGATTCAAAACTGGTTCTCTGCACCAATTCAGAAAAAGTTGCGTTGGTGCCGGCGCGGTGCAATTCCAGTTTTTTGGTGTAGGTGCAGCGCATCAGCAGCGCCACAAATCACTGGTGCGGAGATTTTCAATCGAGCGCGTGCTTGCACAGGCCTTGTCGTCTGCTATCGGCAATAGCTCTATGGCTATCGGTTCTCGTGCAGACGGGATCGACGTGATCACGGCAATCACGGTCCGTCGTGGTGTGTTCGTTGCGGTTCGTCGCGTCTGTTTTTTGAGCCTTCTGGAGTCATGGACGACGACATCGCCGAATCCATTTTTATGGAATTTTCGGAGTTGTCCGATAGCGAAGATGAGGAAGCTGACGCAGTGCTTCCTTTTGCAGCAACACTGTTAGTTCGGAATTACACCGTGGTTCGGACGTACCGCAACAGAATCCCCAACTACTACGAAAGCATAGTAGCTAGGTATTTCAGTTTTGAATTCAAGAGGCTGTTCAGGCTGTCGCGAGAAACGTTTCGAGAACTGTCGGCACGCTTCGAAGCATCAGTGTACTTTCCGGCACCTCGAGGAAGGCGCCCACATATCCCCGCCGAGAAGACGTGCCTTATTGCTCTCGGCTACCTGGGCACGCAGAACAGTATGTACAGGATCGCCGACACATTCGATGTGTCCGAGTCGTCGGTTTCTCTGTGTTTGAAAAGAATTCTGGACTTCCTCTTTGACATCAGTGGACATCGGATTTGTAGACCGCGAGGAAAACTTCCTTTAGTTATCCATTGATGTTAAACATTTCGTCGGCTGCGTGCGTCGTCTGCTTCCGCCGTCAAACACGTGCACCACTATCCTGCACCTCCGTCTCTGAGGGTGCCGTGGACCCTCAGACCCCAAGAGGCCCCAGAGAGACCCCAGATGTAAACACTGCAGCCCACTTGTTACATGGCACTATTGCAGCAGCTGAAAGTGATAAGACAAGAATCTGAAGTAGAGTTGAGGTGCCTTTTTGGGGAAGTGCGACAGGGTTGCCGCTCATTATAAAAAGAGCCAAAGCTTGAGCTGAAAGTAGCCATAAGTAGCCATGTCATTCAATCTTAGTATAATCTTAGCGCCGAACTTGTAGCCACACAGAACTGTTATCAAACAACAATAAATGTTAGCAGTCTGAATCGACGCAAGAAACAGAATAAGGAGCGAAAAAATTTAGCCCTTCTCGGTTTTCAAGGCACAGGTATGTTGCAAATAAGTCAATGAATTATTAAATGTTCAGTGCGTGTGGATAGATAGTGTGGACTTGCGAGAGTAAATCTGTCATATTTTAGCCAACAACCCAGAGGGACGTCATTTAAGCTGTTTTAGTTAGAAAACTCAAACTGGCAAAATTTTATTTCTTATTGTGCCATGGTGGAAAAGGGCATTCGCTGCAAGTGTTATTGTGCGATCCAGCATCTGCGTGCCACAAAATTCAAACATGACGTGTGGTCATGTTCACGTTGATTGTTTGCAGTTGCCACATTTATGATTGCAGCTCGATGGAAGAACACAAAAAAAAAAGAAAATGGAGCAGCCGCTTCATGGTTCTACGCGCTTTCTTTGCCATCAGGATTGATGGCATGCAGCCTCCGAAGTGCACACGAGGAATTTGGAAGTTATATCGCCATTTCCTCAACTAGAACCTACGCTCTAGCACGGTTCTATACTCTAGATAAATTTTTTCCAAGGAAATGTCACTTTCCTTTGAGTCGCGCCGCGCACGTAAGGACCCTAGCTGTGCGTAGGGGTGCCTCTATACGCTCCGACCCTACCGGCAGGATGCTGTGATTTGAAAAAAAATGTGTAGTTAATGCGCTAAAATAAAAGTTCAAAGTAGCCACGAAGCCATCCTGAAATTTTCATTGCCAGACAGGGTTGAAAAGTAGCCACTTTGGCACAAAACAGTCACCAACTGCAACCCTGAAGTGCGAGCTCTTGCAGACAAAACTGGCGTTGAACTATCCGCTCCCCGTACTGCAACAAGCAAATGCGCAATAGAACCCAGAGGCGGAAGATCCCGGAACCTTCCACCACCAAAGAGATTTCATTCCAATCCTTGACCTGTCATTGCATTTCCCCGAGGAAACCCTTTCTGTGTACGACCTGAACACCTGCTTGCCCCGTCTTCTCGTGACAGAAGGAGTCTGAAGCAACGACGCAAGAGTCAAAAGGCTTACAGACTGGTATCATCGTATCCGATAACCCAGTAACCAAGCTGTAGCAGCAAGAACGCTTGCGTCTGAGCTGCTCCTCTTGAAGTCAAAATGGGCCTGGAAGACCAGTGGCACCCCACTGCCATCTACCGCCCTTGAGGCTGTTGATGCCTGCGATGAAGTGCACCCGAATGTATGAACTCTACTGCAGGTTCTAGCTTCACTACCAGTCAGTTTTGCCTCAGTGGAGCGCTTTGTTTCCAGCACTCCGTCGTTTGAAGACGTGGCTTCGGGCAAAGATGACCGAGGAGCACCTAACCAGGCTTGGTTTGCTGAACATCAACAGGGATGTTTGTGTTGACACATCTCGTGTCATAGACCGCTTTGCTAAAACAGGAGACCACAGGACTGACTTTCTGTTGTGAAATGAACTTATATATGTTAAATTATTCGAAGCAATAGCTATAATAAGAAAACATGGCTATGTCATTTACTTTTTTCTTATAGTTGCATGACTGGCACTATCATTCAAGTTCTAATACTGAGAGATAAATATATATGAATTATATACGAATATTGCTCATACAACCGTTAACATTGAAAGCATGAGTTATGGTATACCATCTATATTGCTCACTATTTATTTTTAAAAAACAATGCATACAAAAATTGTTGTACAAATAAAAAGTAAATAAAAATTGTTTCTCAGTTCTTTCTTGGAGTACAAAAGTCCGTACACAAGAGATACAAGGGACATAAGCTATTTTTTGATAGTTACTTTGCATCACTACCTCTCCTGCGCGAGCTGCTAGACAAGAAAATATTTGCGGTAGGAACTTTTCGAACCAACCGGTGTGAAAAATGCCCATTGAGTCGGGAAAGTTCTAAAGAAAAAAGAAGCGTCCATGGTCAGCAAGGACGGAAAAGTAGCTGTCACGCGATGGTATGACAACAAAGCTCTGGCCATGGCATGTGGCCACACCTCTGAAGGACGACCTGACTTCTGCAGGTACCCATCGACTTGAAACATCAGCCCAAACTGATGACCAGCAGATAGTTACATGTGCGGTCGGACCACACACAAGGGTTTGCTACTTTGCTGGATATGAAAGCATTGTAAATGCACTCCTGATGCACTGCGACGTTTATGTGGGGTGGACAGTAATGCATTTCCTTTATTGCTTAGTCTTTTGCCAGCTCTCAGGGAAAGAGCGACTGATGTAACGATTGAAAACAAACTTCTCATGTTTCTCATGAAAATGAAACTTGGAGACTTTTTCGGTGCCGTTGGTGTCATGTTTGGGGTGCATGAGAGCACTGCCTACCGTGTCTTTATTCAGTTTATTCTTTCGCAGCCTGAATTCTTCAAGAGAAATTATCCACAATGCACTTTAATCACTGACTGCACGAAATCTAAGACCGACACACCGTCATAAGTTAGCAGCACATCCTGTTTTTTTTTTTGTACAAGGGTCGCTACACAGTTAAAACTATCCCAAATGGAATGGTTGTTTTTCCACTGCGCTGACGCCAGATACTGAAAGAGATGCTGAAAGGTTTCCCAGAAAAATTGAGTGAAGAGATGCACTTTACAGTTTTCCAGCCTCGGAATTCGAAATTCTCGTTGAAATTAGGCAAAGGAAAGCGCAAACCTATTTTATTTTGGCGAAAAGTGCAGCAGCAGCCTCGGGGTAGCTCGCGTGGCTCATTGACGCCTGTGATTGGTTGGGCACCTCGTGACGTCAACAATGATGTTGGCTTGGTCGGCCCGTATCGGCCGCCACCACTGCACATGAAGCGCGGCGCTCGGTGGTTTGAGGCTGTTGGTTTGCTTCTTATACGACGATGGAACGCATCAAAGATTACCGAGAGTATCGTGGCATCATCCCCTACATGTTAGAACCGATTGCAAAGAGCAAACCTCTCCAAGAAAGAAACGATGCTGGCACAAGCCGTGATTTTGACTCAAACGAAAGCAAAGCGTCAGCATCTCCACGTGTTGGAAATGACTTTGGTAAGTATACTTTTCTTGCCAAACTACATTCAAAGATACAATGGATGAATTTTGAGGCGAGCAAAGGCAGTATAGCACTGATCCACGTAATTTTACTGACACAATGTAAATGGGATGCGATCGTCGGCATTTTTGTCTTGCCGCTTGTCGGTGCTGCCGCAAATCACCTTGTAATCCACACAGATCATTGGCGTGCACAAGAAGTTATCAGGCTCTTTTTGCATGCAAATTTTATGCTTGCATCGCTTTATGGTTGCTGTATGCCGAACCAGTCTAGGTGCCAAACGTGCGCCTTCCGTTCTGCATGCCAAGATGGGAGCTAGCAGTAAATTAAAATCCTTGTTTAGGCGAGTTGGTACATGCTACAAGTCCTTGTAAGAATATGTTCATCCGTTTGCGCCCACCTTTATCTTGCTTGTTCTCAGATTTAGCGGCAAGTGATTTTTTCACTAACTCGACGGACTCGTGCTGCAACCGAACAGGAGGAATCGCAAGGCTGGCTATAGCACACTTGGCGCACAATTATACTGCCACATTCCTGGGCATTCTGGTGGCGCCGTCTCCCGGCTGAACTGCCTTAACTGCTATTCTGGATAGCCTTAGCCACGGTGGCGGGCAGTTCTTCTTTGTCTCTTCTGCATGTACCCCTCGGGAGTTCGCTGCTGCCAGGCGCTTCCCAGTAAAACGTGTCCTGGCTGTTCCGACAGTCTAGCCGTGACATATATAGTGGAGGTGCTGAGTAACGTCCCATGTACACTGACTCTCAAGACGCCTTTGAAGCCAGTTCTCAGTGCATGGACACAACCCCCGTCCACAAAGCGAGCTGCCGCCTGCGAGGCCTACAGCCAGAGTTCAGTGGCCTGACAAAACCGTCAGGGGAGATGACATCAACCACTGGTAGCCAGACCACTCAATGTTTTCCGACGCTCCGTTCGTACTCCATGCGCCCCGGTCACCGCCCCGGTGACAGGTTTGAGGACGTTGAAGATTGGTTGGCCAGTTTCGACCGTGTGGCAGCCTTCAACCAGTGGGATGGTGAGCACAAGTTGAGGAATGTCTACTTCACGCAAGAGGATTCGGCCAAGATCTGGTTCGAGAACCACGAGACCTCTTTTGCCACTCAGGAGCTTTTTCGCCGTGAGTTGCTGATGACATTCGGCACCCATGAAAGAAAAGAAAAGGCTGAAGTCACTCTGCTCTCGAGGTCACAGCAGCCAAATATGAGCGTCACCATGTTCGTTGAGGACATGATGCGCCCCTTCAATCGAGCCGACCCTGCTATGGCCGAGGCCAAGAAAGTGAGGCACCTAATGCGGGGTGTTAAGGAACAGCTGTTTGCTGGACTTGTCCTCGACGCTCCAAGGACAGTGGCCGATTTCACAAGGGAACCAATGAGCATAGAGCACTCCTTGCAGGAACGCGGGTCGCAGTACGGCCGGCAGGCTAGTATGGCAGCCACTCAAGTCTGCACGCCTACAGCGCTGCCCGCAGAGGATCTTCGAGAGCTCGTCAGGAGCATCGTTTGCGAAGAACTCGCGAAACTCCGTTTCGAAGTCCCACAGGCCAGCGTTGCTGCACTGTCAGACGTGGTGCGGGATGAAATCCGTCGAGTGGTGCAGCCAGCACCAGTTGTTCTGGAGCTGCAGCCCTACATCATGACAAACAGCGAGGCACTTCGAAGGCCTGTGGCAGTGGCACAAGCTTTTTCACCTGTGCCGGCTGTGCAGTACCCATGTCCAGCTGTGCCCACCACCGTGCCGCAGGAATTCCGGCCCGCCATGCGTAAAGCGGACGTGTGGCGAACGCCGAGGAACCGGCCACTCTGCTACCACTGCGGTGAGCCCGGCCACATCCTGCGCCACTGCTCCTACCGTCGAATGGGTTTAAGGGGTTTTGCTTCAGATGCTCCTCGACCATGCTACGGCGACGGCGGCGGCGCTACCGTGCCGCGACGGCAGTCTCGATCCACATCGCCAACGAGATTCTCTTGTCCCAGCCACCCATCGACTTCATGCGAATTCAAAGGCACGTCCCCACGGCGGGAAAACTGAAGACAGCGCCACAAGAATGCCCAGGAATGTGGCATTATTAATGTATGAAGCCATGCGGCAGTCGGCAATTTTTTACGACTACATGTGTAATTAGAAATGGATTCGTGGCAGTTGAGCGATGCCATTGTAAACGCTCTACTTCCAAAACAGGTGTTCCTGCGTCCACTGCATTCCAGTGGAGAATGAAGAAGACTGCTGCTGCTGCCAAGAAATTAATGAAATTATCAGAAAACAGACAAACGCTATTGGGCCAGGTTTCAGACGAGCTCACTTTGTTGACAGGCCCATTGAACACATTAGGTCTCTTCGATTTGGCTGCACTAGCTGCACCAGTTCAAGGGGTGCAGCACCGTCGTCCTCGTTTTTCCGGTGCCGCGCGCGCCCCCTGCACTTTTTTCCTCGTTTTGTCAGGATGCAGGCCTAGTGCTGCACTAGTTCTCGGCCTCCGCGCACCGCATCGAGGAGAGGTGCCAGATAGTGTAAACATGGCGCGCTACGTACCGCCCAGCCCCGAGCAGACGACGCTGAAGTTCGTTCTGCAGGGTGTAGAGAAAGAAGTGCATGTGCTTCGCAACCAAGACGGTTCAGCCGTGGAGAACTCAGAAGGTTATGTGTACCAGGCTTCAGGTAAGTGAAGCTGGCTGCAGGCTGACGATAAACACGTGGTTAGCGGTCAGAAGGGGTTTTATTTTCATAGCCAAGCGTAGCAGTAGATAGCAATTTTCGCTTATTTTAGCTAGATACCATGTGTCATTCTGAGGCGTCATGTTGTGCTGCTAACACACTTGAAATATTGGTCTTTGCAGACGGGCAGTGTGTCACGCTGCGGTTCGCAGCCAACGACGAGGACCTGCCCCCTCCAGCGCAGCCTCCGACGCAGCCTCTGACACCTGTTTCCGCCACCGCCAGTGACGATGGGCGCCCGCTAGCCCCTCTTTGTCTTGCAGCAGCCGCGGAAGACGCAGAATTATGGGCTAGACCAAAAACCAAGTTCTTCCTCTCCAAATACTCGGAGATGAAGGACTTGGTTGGGAAAACTAGAGCCCTCAGGTATGATATCCTTCATGTTCAAAATAACAGTTTGTGCAAGAGAGAAATGTACGGTGGCACTGGGCACTCGGATTTCTAGTCTCAATGTTGCTGCAATGTTTTCCAGATTATCCCGCGGTGTGTGCCTTGCAGCTTAGTACACGACTTTTCATCCCACACAGTACTTTTAATGTGTGGCAGCTGAAATGCGAATATTCTGATAATAAGAGTACCTGAAAGCAGATTTCTAGCATAAAAATACTAAAGAAACACTGCAGCCCTGGCATGCAAGACATGTCAAGTGTTGCTGCAGAAAAGTTGAATTACATGTCTTGCTCTATGCTTCCCTTTTGTGTTTAGAACACGAAAACAGCTGTGGCAGAAGCTCGCTGAACTCGTGAACCAGGAGTTCCAGTGCAACGTCACCGCAACTCAAGTGGAGAATAAGTGGAAGTCACTCGACAGAGCATACAAAAAATTCAAGAAACATAACAGTTCGTCCGGGCACAACCGTGTCAGCTGTGAATATGAGCAGTAAGTTGAACTTCTTTCTTGACCTGTTCAGTGGTTTAATAATTTGTGCATCACACAGAGAGCTGGCCGACATTCTGGATAAACAGCATAGTGTGAATCCTACATTGCTCTTGGAGCCTGGGGCCACAATTCTTCCAAGTGGAAGCCCAAGGTGAGCTAAAATGACGTAGTTTGCGCAGAATCCTGGAAGTGATGTCGTACCTGTTTGTGTACATTTTAAACAGGGAAAGCACGACTGAGGAAATGCCCGACCACCTGCCAGTGCCAACTGAGGGTGGCACAACACCGAAGAGGAAGCGGCGCAGCCACTCTCAGCTCACTCCCCTCTTAGAAGCCCTGGAAAAGATTGGGGAAGCGCGAAAAAAACAAGAACAGGCGAGAGCCGAGCAATTTGAAGCTCGGAAGAAGTGGGAAGAGGGGAAGGCGAAGCGACACGAAGAGCGCATGAATCGTTTTGACCGCCTAGACGATTTATTGGCTCGACAGCAAGGCACATCAGGTGAACAATAAATTTGTAATAAGGGAGTAATTACTCATTGACATCCACCCGAGCGCAGCCTTACGGCTACAAAGGTAAGCTATACAGCTTTCTCAGAAACTTCGTAGTTAAAAAATTCGTCCAGGTCCGGGGACGAATTTTCCCGGATCAGGACGAATTTTTCTTTGACTACTACGTTTCTGAGAAAGCTGTATAGCTTTCCTTTGTAGCCGTAAGTCTGCGCTCGGGTGGATGTCAATGAGTAATTACTCTTTTATTACAAATTTATTGTTCACCTTGGGGGATTCCCCTTTGACAAACAATAAATATATTCCAACAGCACTGCACGCTCAATTTTCATTTTGAAAACATTGCTCATATATGGGGCAATATATGATGAAACACACCCATAATCATAAGTCTAGCACTGCTCTTTGGCGATGAACTCGCGGAGAGACCGGCTGTAGTCTGGCAGACTGCTGTCAAAGTCGCCTTCATAGTTATCGTTGCCCACGTCTTCTTCCTGTGGCAATGATGTCATCTCCAGGAGGAAGTCCCTCTCATCATTGCATAAGTTATGCAGCACACATGCGGCCATGGCAATATAGCAGCACTGCGCAACACTTTTGGCGTCCACAAGGTAGAGTCTTCTAAAACGCTGCTTCAGCAATCCGAACGTGTTTTCGATTGCCACTCTTTGTTGGCTGTGTTGTCTGTTAAAGTTCCTTTTCCATGACGGAAAAGAACCCTCATTATCCCTGAACGGTGTCATTAACCAAGGCATCAAGGGGTACGCACTGTCCCCGAGAATGTAGTGTTCACCGCATTCCAGGGCTGCACGTGCGAAAAACGGGCTTTCCCTTAATACGCGGGCGTCGTGCACTGATCCCGGAAAGCCGATGAACACATTCAGGAACTTGTTCCTGTCGTCACATATTCCCTGCAGGATGATTGATGGCCACGTCTTGCGGTTGAAGTACGACTGCGCAGATTCGCTGGGGGTTAGGATCTGGATGTGCGACCCGTCTATGCAGCCGATGGCGTTCTTTGGGCCCTTGCCACCGCTCTTGGCGAGGAAACCGGCCTTGATGCGGTCCATCTCCGCACTACTGGGCCAGCATATAACTTCACCGCTAATAGCGTGCAGGAAGTGGATGACCCGTGTCACGCAAGCGTGTACGGACGACTCTGTAACATCGAACTTGTCGCCTATGGCATACATTGACATCTGTGACCCGATGTATACCAGTGCAACGAGGCACGTTTTTTCGGCAGATATTTGTTTACGACCTTGCACTGCGCTTGGATAGAAGGCCGAAACCCTGAATTTACCACTGATCCAGTCAAAAGTCTCTCTAGATAGCCTGAAGAGCCTTTTGAACTCGTACTCGTGGTACCTGTTGATAACGTCCTCGTAGCCAGGCACACGAGTGGCATCTTGCCGCACCAACGCGCACGCTACCAAAATGCACACTTCGTCAAACTCATTGTCGCAGTCGTCGTTGGAGTCGTCATGAAAGTCACTGTAGTCATCGTCGTCGGTTTCAGCGTCGAGCAGCTCCAAGGCGGCTTCAAAAAGGGCCATTACGGTGGTGCTACGGCAAGCGATACCGACGAATCGACGCACGCACACTGACCGAGCGTCTGCTAGGCCTACACTTGAGTCCTCGTTTTGGCAGCGCTAGTGTTGCTGGTGTCGCCGCTGCACTTGAACTGGCGCTGCACGTTGGCGGCACCGCTGCGGCACTAATCAGAACTGGTGCAGCCGGTGCAAGCCAAATCGAAGAGACCTATTGTCGACAGGCTCTGGTGATGGTCTTCATCACGAAAGTGTTCAGAGCGTAGCACTGTTGTCTTTGACGGCTCGAAATCTCTTCGCTTCACAGCAGCGACTCACTTCACGGAAAGCTTTTTATTTTGCGGGAAATAATGAAAGACCACATCGTTGCAGCCGCTGGTGTTCGTGCACCAGGCTGCGTCGAACGCCGAATGGTGGGTCCACCACTTCACTCGATGCTGCACACGTTTCTGTACCTCACCACAAACATAAAAACGTACAAATACAGAAATACAAGGCAGATCGAAGCAGATTATGATGACCCGCACGCAGAAACAAGCACGGTCGCAGAGGCTGCGAAGCGATGGATCACCAGCGTTTACGTCACCATTCCGCGGTTTCCGGTTTCGGCTCGCATCGTCAGGCTCATCAGCAGCGATCGGCCACCGGTGGGGGGCGGAGCTACCGCACAATTTTAAACGGCGATTGCATCGCTCCTAAGTTATGAATCTGTAAAAAAATTTCACCCGCATAATTTATAAGGTTCCCTCATCCACACGTGAGCATCTTCGTGAATTCGAAAGACTCTTCAGCTTCCCTTGAAGTGATCACCATCAGCCTGACTACGCCCACTGCAGGGCAGTCTTCTCCCATTCCCATGTCTCTCCAATTAGCTCTGTCCTTCGCCAGTTGCGGCCACCGTGTCCCCGAAAACTTCTTAATCTCATCCACCCGCCTAACTTTCTGGCGCCCCCTGCTATGCTTGCCTTCTTTTGGAATCCACTCTGTAACCCTTAAGGTCCAGAGGTGACTGAAGTGGTCACATTTAAAGATGAAGATCCCGCTTATCATATCTTTCAAGAGGTAGGTGAGCGTTACGCCGATATCCTGCATGCTGAAGGCTGCAGCTGAGAAGCAGAAAGGTGCGGGTGCTGCCGAAGATCCGGAGCTTCTTCACGTGGTCACGGAGTTCCACATTGAAAACGGGCAGGTCAGTGTTGTAA
The DNA here is from genome assembly GCF_055824585.1 of Amblyomma mixtum. Lineage (NCBI taxonomy): Eukaryota > Metazoa > Arthropoda > Arachnida > Ixodida > Ixodidae > Amblyomma > Amblyomma mixtum. The sequence continues at coordinate 37,547,634 of NC_143015.1, forward strand.
GCGACGGAAGGCAACGACGGTGGCACAGGTGGCTCTGAGCGGCCGGCGTCGGCCAGTGTGGACTACGGGGAGCTTTCTGGCTCGACAATTATGCCTCAATCATGGTCATCACAGTGACATCAGTGGCAGCGCTAAATGGACTATGTCAGACAGTGGCCGATCCAATGCTGGAAAGAACTGCGAGCGCTCTTCTGGATCAACTCTGTTATATCTCGACGATGGGCATCACCGTGACACCGAGACAGACAGTCCAGCAGCTGCTAGAGGTACCCGTCTGCTCATGGGTCATGTTGACAAGGCTGTCCAGAGCAATATGTCTCTGATACATTGCGCCAATCACATATGCAGGGAGACCATGCAACGTACTCAGGCACTGAAAAACAGATTAGGCTCTATGATGAGCTCCCTGAATGAAGCAAGACTGTCGTGCATACTCGTGTGCACCTGCAGACTCGGACAGCCAACCGCAGTTATGCGAAATTTTACACAAATGAGCTTATTTGGCAGCACTCGCCGCCCAGATTCGCTGCCTTCATAAATGCAGTTAGTTTCTATTTTCTCACAAAATACTTCTCCTATAATGTCGAAAAAGTTGTTCCTTTCCTGCTTTATGATGAAAATGCTGTTGTACTGTTCACAGACATCAGTATTTTGGACTTGCCGTCCCACACTTTGGATAATGCCCCAAGTACATTTATTGTTCATGGAATGTTTTCTGAAGAATTGTATTTTGTTGCTCAATAAAAGGCAGCTGTACTAATAAGTCATTAGCTGCATTGCAAAAGCTCGTGGGAAGACATTTCCTGACTAGTTGGAATCATCCCAAATGGAATGGTTGCTTTTGCATCTGAGCCTCTTTCAGCGGGTGGTGCTCTGATGCACAAATAACTCTTTACTCTGGTTTTCTTCACACCACTGAACCAGAAGACATAAGCCTTCAAGATCAGGACTATTGGAACAGAAAACTGCGTCAGCACACCGTCAATAGCTCTCGAAGATAAAGAATTAGACTGGTTGAGGTCACTGACCAGATTATAGACAGGAAGGTGAACGCAGCTTTCCAGATGCAAATTGATCATTTCGTTTCCAGATCGTTTCTGCCATCCTGCTCTGCGTAAAAGCGACACGTTTTGTGAAGTAAACTAGCTGAAAGTATGCGCTTTGTCCATCTGTGTTTTCGTCTTTAAGTGCCTTTTAGCGCGATTTGATCAGATGACACGATCTTGGCTGACAAAGGTTTCCCTGGTATCCGTACAAAGCTTGCTCACAGGGGAGTAGACATGATCATGCCACCCTTTGCAGCTGGAAGTGGCCTCCCATCTTCACCCGAAGAAATGGAGCAAGCGTACAGCATTGCATCTGCGCGCATTCATGTAGAGAGGGCGATTCAAAGGACTAAGCTGTACGGCATCCTGAAGCATGAAGTCCCAACTTCACTTACTTCGTCTACGAAGGAAGATTTTCATATGTGCTGGGGGATCACCAGGGGGCGTCAAGAAGTACAGACGCATTCATGTCAGCTCCGCGAATTCAGTGGTTTAATGGCGGCATTTTTCCTACGTTGATCGCAAAAGTGTTTCAAACGTGTTTGAGAAGGTCCAAGCAACCCGAGGAGACCACATTTGTGCCTGTAAGCGCATTTTAAAGTGTTTATCATCATTTGAAGTTCGCCAGCATGACACACCACGAAAGGCCTACTTCGACTGACCGGGGAGGCAGCGACCGGCGAGCTGCTGCCACTGCTGACCACAACTGGCTCAACGATGACGATGGGCATTACTGTGGTGCAAAACCCACATTGACCCAAAGGAACTAGAAAAAGAGAAATGGATCATGCGGCTGAAGAAGCAAGCCGAAAAAAATCGAGAACGAAGAACGTCCCCGACGATGCCAGCATGGTGCCGGAGACACGGCCGCAGCGAACACTGCCTCTATTGTGAAGACCAATGCGAAGAGCGACACCATAGCCTATGAAGAGGCAGGACGGAAACGCTCTGAATGTTCAATAGCCTCAGACCACCCAAGACTTCCAGCGACCGGGTGGAAAGTGGTTCTGCGAACCAGAGAAGGACTTACAATGCTAAAGAGCACCACTGAGATGAGAACTGCAGCAGCCGAAAGCCAGAATCAAGGAAGAGGAGGCACCCAAGGACAGACTGGTTATAAATGCTAAGCAAGGAACGATTACCTACCACTTGCCTAGCTACGAAAACGCAAGGAAGGTGGAGAAAATTGAAACAGTCACGATCGGACACAAGGAATGCGGTGTGGCCCCCTACATAAACGCACCAGAAAGTTGTGGCAAGGAAGTCATCCATAGAATCGATGAGGAATACACAAGCATGTACTAGAAGCCAGGTGTAGGCAGGCACAGAAGGACTCAATCACACAATACAGTCGAACCCGGATATATATCGAACCCACATATTTCGAATTATTGGCTATATCGAACACACAGATTACCCCCTTGAATATACTATGTAAAAGTATAGGAAAGTTGCATTGTATATCGAATTCCATTTTCGCCGGACATTAGATATATCGAACGCCGCGCCGCGCCCCTGGAACGTGCGCTTTCCCCAAAGACATTCCTGCCCGGTCCTCAGCCGCCACAGCGGAGAACATTTCCGCAGTCAGTCAGCAGGCGCAGGGTCTTTTTTTTTTCTGTTCCCCGTTTTTGCGCTCCACCGGCGCGAGCTTTCCCCCTCCTCCTGTACCGCCGGCGTGTGCTTGGTCAAGGTAATTGGAGCTCAGCGAAGAGAGTGCGTGGCATGGAGACGCGCGGCGACGTTTCCAAGCCACGCTTCCTGGGGAAAGGGAGAGAAAACTGTCGCTCGTGGGTCTGAAAAGGAGAGCTCAGAAAAAAAAAAAGCGAAGCCCAGAGCGCTGATCTTTCTCCCTGCTCTTTCTTTTCCCTCTGTCATTCCTTCGCAGCCGCGTTGACTGCCACTCGCATAGGCTTCGCTCAGACCACTCCATCTGCGCCTCGCGTGTTTTTCTTGTGTCTGCCTGTGTTTCAACACGCGACGTGAAGCAGGCCACAGTAGCCAACTGTTTTGGCAAGGCAGGCCTTGAAGTGGCCGGAGATGAATGTCTGGAAGATTTAGATGACGAGTGCTTGGACGACGCATTTCGCGACTTGTCCAATTTTCCCGGTGCCGTTCCGTCCGAAGTGACTGTTGAGGACTTTATTATAAACGCTGACAGCGAAGTTCAAGCGGTAGCCGACCTCGCTGATGAGGACATTGTGGCTGGAATAGCTGGCGTTCAAGACGCCGATTCCAGCGACGACGAGGGCAACTGCGTTGTCGAAGAAACGCGCCCGTGAACAGCCACTGAACTGGTGTCAGTGTTCAGCCTGATTCGGCGCTGCTGCGGCGAAATGGAAGGAACTGGGCTCTAGCACCTGGACAATCTCGAGAAGATCGAGACCAGTGTTTTGAACTTCGTTTCCCAGAGGAAAAAGCAGCCCAAAATTAGTAATTTTTTTTTTCGCGAAATAAAGCGCTTTCATATTGCGTGCCCATACTATGTGATTCGAGGCTGTTCCAAACGGTAAGCCACAATATGTTATGATCGGGAGTGAAGTTTTAGTCTATATCTGTACATCGAATTTTCGTTATATCGAACTATTTTCCGATCCCCTTCGAATTTGATATATCCGGGTTCGACTGTATATGTGGACGACCCCACCCTCTGGGTTCCCACGGGCAGTGACGTGCAGATAGCTACACTGCTATTGGCCGGGGAGGTGGCTTTTCTTCGAAGACAGCTCATGCTGTTTACTCAAGATAAGGATCTTACGCATGCTCCTTGATGGTTTCCCTTTTCCCTTACATGTCCCATTTTGCATATTAAAGGGAGACGCTCCTCGAAAACATTTTTTTTTTTAATATTGATGTTAAGTTTCCAAATATGTTTTCATTTTAAAGATGGCTTCATATTCTAAACACCATGCATAAGTGAAAAATTACCGACGATTACGTTAATTCCTAATGCGAAATTTGAGCGCAGCAAATAAGCTGTTTCACCTTTTCGATAGTGAGTCAACCCCAGCTGCGGAGTTGGTTTCAGGGACAACGCCGCCGATGCCGACACAAACAATATGATACCCTCGCTTCCGCAGCGCTAAGAACCAGGTCTAGCCGTGGGAAGGTGGTCACGTATTCGTCGACGTGCCGGGGCCTACGTGAAATAACCGGCGCGTCGGCAACTGAAGAGCACCCTATCCGCCACACAAGAACAGGGGGGGGGGGGACCCTTTCCTCCTCTTTCTGCATGGTGGCGACGGTGTTCTATGCAGTCACGTTATCTTGACTCTCTAGCGGCGTCAGCGGCATCCAGCGGTATCAGTCGGTCGCTGCTAGCGCTGGGGGGATGAAAGGGGGGCGGAGCTGGTTACGAGGCCGACGACAACGCCGACGACGACGCGAAACCCAGGAACGGACGCCAAAGAGCTGCGCTCTAAGACAGTGCATGCTTCTGCAGCTGATGGGCATAGCAGTAAATATGTTAGGGCAGTGCCAACTAATTTTTCTTGCCCCCAACACTCCATTGAGTGTAAACAAGCAATACAATGACATTCGCCTCGCATGCAGAATTTTGAGACAATTTTCTATGTGGTGCTTGCTTTTCAGTGGATAGTGCCAGAGAATTTTTAAAATTTTCATACCAAAATATATTGCTGATTGTATTTAAACCTAGATATTGACACTCTACGTACCCTAAAGAATATGTGCGCCAAATTTGGTCTTGATTGGACTACTACAATAAGAACATGAAATGTTGTGCACAAAAGCCATGTTTGGCCCAAAATAAGAAGTTGAGAAAAATGCGACTGAAAGTTACAAAAGTTGTTTATTGCTGTTGTTGCAGCCATATATACCGTATTTACTCGCATAATCGGCACACTCGCATAATAGGCGCACCCCCAGTTTGGTCGCGAAAAATCGGATTTTTTTATTTCCGCGCATAATAGGCGCACCCCCAACTTGACACTGTGATCAATACTGTACTTACACACAAGCCGACGCCTACCCGCTACCCCTTCTAAGGTGAAAAAAAAAAACAGGCACGCACATTCCACAATCCAAGCTTATTCCACTATAACAGTCTTTGCTGAACTGACTACTAGTCCTCACTTGTGCTGCTGCCGTCGCAGCTGCTGTGGACCCACAGCAGGTACAACGACATCGCATGGAACAGCCGCACACAGTTTTCAAGGACGCTCACTTTACACGTCTGTTTGGAAAGGTTCATCTTCAGCCGGAAACCTTCCCGGCTTCGGCCCGCAAAAATTTCGGCACTTGGAGTCACATACAAAAATTTACGCACGCCACAGTCGCAACTGCCACACGAAACTTTGAGAGGCGAACAGCTAAGCGTCTTATCAACCCCGCTGCGAATGAACGGCAAAAGTTTGCGCCCGGAACACCCTTCACGATGAACCAATTATAAAAAACAACACACGGCCGTCGAAAAAAAAAAGAGCATTAACGGGCAAACAGCCCTTCCGTCAACTACCGATACCCCCTGAACCGCCGCACGGAGAATGCACGCTTTTCGCTACCTTTGGCAGCTCAGAAAGCGGCGGGACTCTCGGAGGCCACGTACAAAGTCGGAGGCGACTCGACACAAGCAACAGTGCCATCGCTATCTGTGCAGCGGCTGTGATATAAATCTTTTAGCTAGGTGCTGTGAACTGACAGTCTGTTTTTGTTTATCTCGTTCTGTTTTTCCGTTCTTTTTGTTTTTTGCTCGGTAAGCCCCACGTTATCACCATCACCATCAGGAAAAGAAATGCAATAGAGCTATCAGCGCCACCAGCGCCACATTTCGCCATTTTGCAAGCGGCGTGCGGTTGGTGTGGTCGTGTGTTTGACGATGGGGAAGTACGCGAGCTACACTGCGGCATTTAAGCTGAAATCTCTGCAGTATGCCCTGGAGCATGGGAATCGCGCTGCAAGCAGACATTTCAGTGTTGGGGAAACGAGCATTTGCTACTGGCGAGATCAACAAGAAAAGCTTCAAGCCACCACCAAGTCACGACGGGCCTTCCGAGGTGCAAAGTCTGGGAAGTACCCACAAGTGGAGGAGCAACTTGTTCAGCACATATGGAACCTCCGACGTGACTGTTGTGCCGTGTCCCTCATCGTGCAGACCGAGGCACGCAGAATTGCCCGAGCGCAGGGCATCGAAGCGAAGGACTTCAAAGCAAGTTCAGGGTGGACAACGCGCTTCATGCGACGCCGTGGACTCTCTCTGAGAAGGCAGACAACATTGTGCCAGCGCTTGCCCTCAGCATATGAGGACAAGGTGGTGGATTTCCACCGTTTTGTTATACGGCTGCGGCAGGAAAAGAACTTTATTTTATCGCAGATAGGAAATGTAGACCAAACCCCCCTCTGCTTCAACATGCCGAGGACCACAACTGTCGAAGAAAAAGGTGCGCGAAGTGTGCTTATCAGAACGTCTGGCGCGGAAAAGCTAAGGTGCACAGTGATGTTAGCAGTGACTGTGGACAGGCACAAACTGCCGCCTTACGTTATTTTTAAGCGTAAGACGCTTCCAAAGGGCACTTTTCCTCGCGGCATCCACGTCAGGGTCCAGGAAAAAGGCTGGATGAATGAGGAATTGATGCTGGACTGGATCAAGACAGTCTGGGGCCAGCGGCCGGGTGGTCTTTTGTACCCAGCCATGCTCGTTTTAGACAGTTTTCGCGGGCACCTCGTGGAAGGTGTACGGCGTAAATTGAGAGAGCTGCACACGGATATTGCCGTGATTCCGGGTGGCGTTACGTCGGTACAGCAGCCTTTGGACGTGTCCTTAGACAAGCCTTTTAAGGACAACGTCCGAAGGCTGTACACTAATTGGATGGCTGGGGGGCAGCATCAGCCGACTCCAGGTGGCAAAATTAAGAGGCCGTCTGTGGAAATGTTGTGTGGATGGGTCGACGAAGCATGGCGAGAGATCTCCGATGAAGCCATCAGGAAAAGCTTTAAGAAGACAGGCATCTCAAGCGCACTAGATGCGAGCGAAGACGACATGTTATGGAATTCAGACAAGGAAAATGAGTCCCCACTCAGCAGTGACGAGTCTGTGCTCTCGGACTCCGAATAGGGGGACGGGGGGAGGGGAGGGGGGCACCATGACATGTCTGTAAATAAATTGTGTGTCAGTCGACGTCTCTCGCCTGTTGAAAGAAAGGTAAGTAGGTAGCTTTCAGTTTTACTTTTATGCTTGATTTATTGGTAAATGTGAGGGTAGTCATGTTCTTAACATATGTTTAATTTTTAAGCGCGAGAATGCGAGTCAATTTTCGGAAATTTTACCCCGCGTAATCGGTGCACCCCAAACTTTCAGCCCGATTTTCTGAAAAAAAAGTGCGCCTATCATGCGAGTAAATACGGTACATGAAAATTGCACACAATGCAGGTCACGATATCTAGATCTAGGGCACAGCTTTCAAATTCACCAGCACCATATGTTGCTCCCTCAGAGACCTTGTGAGCAGCATCCTCAAGACGTGCCTTCTTGGCTAGAGACAGCGACGCTGGCACCTTGCCTCTGCTGTCAGCTTCAGTGACATACTTGACATCCTTCGCTTGTCACTATTTTTTCTCAGTGCAACCAGTTCCCTTGAGGGAAGTACTCCCCGTTCCTCGATTGACTCCTGGTGCAAGTTCAAGCGGGCAGAAGCGTTGGGCCAGGCAGCCCCAGCACACACCCCTATCCTGACCAACAGCCAGGCCAAGGCAATGCTGCCCACGTACAAAAGGCTCACGGATGAGCAGCTGCTCACTCGCTGTGTGAAGGGGAAAACCCAAAATGCAGCCGAATCACTCAACACTAAGATTTGGCCCGAAGGCAACATTTGCCTCGCGCACAGTCGTGGAGATGGCAACTGCACTCGGTGTGCTGTTGCCATCTCCACGACTGTGCGCAAGGCAAATGTTGCCTTCGGGCCAAATCTTAGTGTTGAGTGATTCGGCTGCATTTTGGGTTTTCCCCTTCACACAGCGAGTGAGCAGCTGCTCATCCGTGAGCCTTTTTTTTTCACAGCGCAGTCCCAAGGCACTTGGCAACGTGGTTCGTGCAGTCTTCTTTAGCGATGGGCAGACTTCCATACACATTTGCCGCTGACACAGCTGCATAGGCCTTGCTGTCGCCATCGCTGAGGAAGGTTGTAAATCTTAGAGGAGTACTGTAGTGGAGTACTCTTCCAAATCCTTCCAGCTCGTCTCCATGGCATCTGCTCAGCAATGTGCATTTTTTTCACACACTGGCATATGGAAAGCTTGCCATATTTCTTCCTCTTGTTCATTTTCAAATTCTTTCCGTGTACTGCAGCTCTGGAAGTAGTTGGACAAAACTTCAAAGTCCAGGCAAAGCCCTGTTTCTACAGAAATGGCTGTGCCTATGCCACTGTGGCTCTTGCGGCCTCTTTTTTGCCAAGTTCCATCAAGCATGACAGCTACATTGGCAGACCCCACTTCGTGTGCTGTTACTTTCCGGGCCAACTCCAAATTGTCAGCCACCGCTTTCTAAAAGTGACTTACAACGCTGCAAGAAAGGAATACAGTCGAACCCGTTTATAACAAACCTGGATGGAGCGAATTATTCTTTATATCAAACATTCAAAGCTGTATTAGCATTATTCATGTGAAATTCACTTTCAAAGACAACCTGTACATTTACAACGATCCCTCGTTATAAATTATAACAATATATTTACAACAAGCCCCTCATTCCCCTTCCCTTGTTTGCTTAATTGCTTAGTGAGGGCCTCGGTTCTGGCAGCCTTGACGCCATAGGAAGCATAAGAGGGTTCTCACACAGCTTCCACCCTCGCCGTTCGATGGCGTTCTACGTCACACCAGCGGTAACTCAGGACGTTCCACGTCCGCCGCTTACGAACGTGGGTGGCACTGATGAACACTTGTAAACATAAATACCCCCGAAAGCAGAAGATTTGACAGCCGTCGCCGTAGCTCAGCGGTAGAGCACCGGACGCGTAATTCGGAGGTCGTGGGTTCGGATCCCACCGGCGGCATGTGGTTGTTTTTTCTTCTGCTTTTCTAATCAATTAGCTTTAAGCGACAACATATTCAGTAATATTCTTACTTGATCTACACCACAAAATAAATATAAATAAATTTAAAAAAAATCCCCTGTGCCCCTTGGTTTCTGTGGCTGTTGGCTTCTTTCTCTCATATTTATAACGAGCCCCTCATTCCCCTTCCCTTGCTTGCTTAACCTGTACATTGGATATATCGAACTGCTGTGCGCGCAATTGGTGAACACCCACATGCACTGGCGGAGCCAGACCGCAGCGCCGCTTCAGAAAGAAAAGATATGCTTCCGAGGGCACGCAAGGAGAGAGTGGATGGGAAGCAACCGAACCGGCCGAGCAGCCCTGGGCTGCCTCGGTGCCACTGCTGCTGGGGTGTTTGGGAAGGGGAAAAAAATGCTTGGCGCCTTCACAGCGCTGCCTTACTGCGCTCCTATTCGCCAACTGCTTGTCGTCCATCCTTCCACCCCAACAGATGCACGCGGTCCGCCGCCACCGCCGCCGCCAACCCCTACCCTCCGGTGCCGCCGGCCGCCGCGCCGGTACTCATCCACGGTTTTATCTGGTTCCATCTTCTGTCCCTGTTTAGGACTTGCCCAGCCTCTAAATATGCGGAGGTGCTTTTTTTTTTTTTTTGGCGACGTGCTGTGCACCAAGCCGCACAGGCGCGGCGGTGCGTAGTTCGAATTATCCGTAGCGGAACCGACTCGCTTTCGAATTAACGAGCTTTTTTATACACAGATCTCTATGGAGCTTGGCCGGACCAAGCAGTGTAGTTCGAATTATCCGAAATTCGAATTATCGAGGTTCGAATTCACGAGCTTTCACTGTACTTGCAAAAAAATGGAACTTCTCTGAACATGACACTTGAAGAACTCACATCTGTGTTTTTCCGCATGGGCCTAGTGGACATGCACAGAGTGTGTGCATACTGGGAACAAGGAAGCAAATATGAGCTTGTGGCACAAATCATGTCCCGGAACCGATTCGAGGAAATCACGAGTCACTTGCACTTCGTTGACAAAGATGCTGCAACAGAAGCGACGATGGAAGACAAATGGTGGAAAGTGCGCCCCTGGCTTTCAGACCTGCGTGAAAACATGTTGAAAATTACGCAGGAGAACAAGTCTTGTGTTGATGAGGTTCTGATCCCTTTCCGCGGGAGGTCGCCTATACGGCAGTACCTGCCAAATGAGCCAAAGTGCAAGTGCGGACTCAAGCTTTGGGCCCGAGCAGGAGAGTCCGGGCTTTGCTATGACTTTGACGTGTATCCAGCATGTAGCAAGGGTTTTTATGGAGATCAAGGTGGTTATGAACCTGGTCTTGGGGCAGGAGTTGTGATCCAGCTATGTTCAAGTCTCCCTGACCGCGACAACAACCTCATTGTTGCTATAACTTTTTTTCGGGTCCTCACCTGGTAAGCGAGCTAACGCGCAGAAAAATTTCGTACATCGGCACTGTGAGAGAGAATAGACTACAATCGTGCAAGCTGATGAACGAAAAAGAAATGAAAAAGAAAGGCCGTGGCACACTTGACTTCTGCGTTGCATCATGCGGCGATCGAGACATCGTTGCCGTGAAGTGGTTCGACAACAGGTCAGTGACGCTCGTCTCCAAATGTATTGGCGTTGAACCAACAACAAGCGTAAAAAGGTGGGACAAGAAGCAAAAGTCACACATTGCTGTTGAGTGCCCCGCTATTGTGCCTCAGTACAATATGTCAATGGGCGGCGTTGACCTTCTAGACAAGATGTGCTACAGTTATCGCTTTCCGATGCGGGCAAAGCGTTGGTACATGTACATATTCTGGCACACTGTAAAAATGGCTGCAGTGAATTCATGGTTTCTGCATAAACGTCATGCCCAACAGCAAGGCAACAGGACAATGCCTTTGCGTACTTTTCTCTCCGAGCTCACGACTGGATTGGTACTTTACAGAAAACGGGCATCAGGACGACCATCTGAGAACAATCTCCCAGTCATGAGGAAGGTCTTCAGTGCAATTCCCAGAGATGTGAGGAAAGACGGAACAGAGCATTGGCCCATTTGGAACGAGCGCAGAAACAGGTGTAAGGCATGCAACGGGGGATACACCTTCATTTATTGTGCCAAGTGCCAGACGTACCTCTGCCTCAATAATGCCCGAAATTCTTTTACCCATTTCCACCAGGCTTAATCCAACCACCGACAAGCCGTTCTAACCACTGTACCACTGCCTGGCTTCTTGCAGTGGAAAAAAAAACCGTGTAAATGCAGCTATGGTTTAGCTCCCCTTGTGTGTTCTGTTTCATTACTTCCCAGTGTTGCATATATGCAACAAGCTGTAGTTCCTAATAAAAAATTATTCTTGAATATTTTTATGGTGTTTGTGTCGCTATTTGTGTTCTAAATGCAGGTAAACAACTTGTTTTCCAGCTTTCCTTGCGTTTTCTAGAACTGGGAATTATTGGGTTAAAAATGACTTCTTTTTGTTTGTAATTTTTCTCAAGATGTGAATTTTGGCATTCAGTCATGTTTGCGAACCTGATATCTTAACACTCATTGCAGATAGAGTAATACTTTTTTTTTTTTCAGGATGAACTCAAATGTGCTTAGCACACAATTTTGCAAGTAATTTTTAAATTTCATTTTAGAGAGTTTTAAAATGGCTCTTTTTGCGCCCACTACGCTGCTATGTTTCGACCTATGAACTTCATTATGCAATAAAATGAGAAACAATTGTTCAATCAGAAAACTGATTGCAATATTGTGCTTGTTATTCTTTCTAGTGTCTAAAAATGTGTTAATCTGAAGGCTTAAATCATTGGTTGTTTGGCGACTGGTTTTGCAGTGGTTAGACTAATTTGTGTAATTATATCCCGAAATACAGTCAAATCTCGTTACAGCGAACCTCAGATTAACGATTTTTTCAGAATTCCGAACATTTCGAAAATCCCCTTCCGAAGGCCTATGCTTTCAATGTAAAAATTTTTCAGTACTACGAATTTCAAAATACCGAATAATTCAGAATAACGACTGCAATTTTATCGCTGTCACTCAAGTTAAATACCTCATTACTACAAATTTACATCCACCGCAGAAAGGGAAGCGGCAAGTTCGGAACCAATCGCGGGATGCGAGCAATACAATACGTGGCCTCCGCGACCAGCTCTGGCAGTAGCCAATCTCGGAGGCCGCGTCCGGGTAAACTAGCCAAATCCAAATCCAAACGTGCAGGTGGGTTGCGTGCGTAACTAGGCCTGCTTTTTCTTGCGCACTAATCTGAGCCTGCGGAGCGCCCGTGCCGTTGTCTTTCTGTTTGTTGAGGACGTGTTGATATTCGGCTGCCGCACGATCACTCTGCCCCTCGGACGACGATGAATTATGCGGTGCCCACCAGAAAGACATCGTGGCCATCGTGAGCAGCGTTCGCGAGCCGGAGGATGGCAGTGACAACGTCGACGTGGAGGCGGAGATCGCTTATCGCCCGGACGACTGCGTCTCAAGCTCCGATGTCTTGAGTGCCATTGGGAAGGTGCGCGTCTTCCTTGGAGCTTCCGCCAGTGTGCCCGAAGCGGTACACAAGAAAGTCGACGACATCGAGTCATTTGTCTTGCACCGTTTGTGCTCCATGAAGCAGAAAAAGATCACAGATTTTTTCAAATAAATGCTATGTGTTCTACCGTGTGCATTTATTGGCCGGAAATGACTATTTCCCAGCGTACCCGCTACTGTAGAGCTGAGGTAGGTGATCTCTAATTATTGGCGCTACTCTACGAGATTTTCACTTTAACGATATTTCAAAATAACGAATGATTTCCGGTGGTCCCTTGAAATTTGTTATATCGAGATTTGACTGTAATTGGTTCACAAAAAAACTAATTTCATTTTTGAAATCCGCACGAAAAACTACACAAGCATGTCAAGTTGCATAAATTTTGGTTGCTAAATAAGGAAAATGCTTTTAAGACCAGTCTCCCCCCTCAGTCCAGATATAACCATGATGTGTTATATAATGATTAGATTTTCGGTTTGCTCAGTATCCTTAGAAGAGGGCTTCACTGCATTTCCAACCAGAAGACTTCTGCGAAAAATTCAAAGACATGCTCGAGCAGGTGAGGATACACCACTTCAAAGCACGTCAAAATTAGGGATAAAAAACCAGGTACCTGCACTCGAGCAATTTTCAGAGAACTACCATTTCATTGCTCTAGATGCCTCGCCATAATAAGGCCGGATTCAATAGCAGGCCACGTTGCATCCACTTGTCGTAAACTGCTGCTCACAAGAGAGCAGTGCACGTGTTTCAGAGAAGACATTTGTTTTCATCTCCAACTGCCTTATCACCCGTGGTCGTGACCCGATGGTGGCTTCGTAAAAACTGTTGCGTCTCTGAATGAATAAAGGAACAGATACCACTTGTATCAATCGTGTTGCCTTCTTATTCATTTTTTGTGCCATGAAGTCAACCTGAAAAGCGACCTGCGAGCACAAAACAGACATTTGATGCAGTGCATTTTGTGTTTATAAAAATGGAGCTGCCCCGACCAGGATTAAACCAGCGATGACAGGCACAGCAACTGAATACTTGAGCTACAGAGGCCCCGTGACATGTAGCTCTGAATAACAGCAGATCAGCAGACCTCTACATGCAGAGATCAGAAACCTGCACTCACCGATTGTTCTCGCCTCCTTTTAAGAACCTACTTGTTGCAGTATAGTTGTGGCAGTCATCCTTGAGGTCCCCTCCTTGAAGAGCACGAGTGGGGGGCCATGCACTGAGCCCCCAGGGGAACTGGCCACTGCTTGCGCTGCGCTCGCCACGACAAGAGTAGTAGACTGGTCAGCTCGGTTTCACTGCCCTCAACCTGCAAGGTGATGTCCACATTAGAGCAAGGAAAAATAAAAAAGAAGAAGAAACACCCAAATGCACACACTGTAGCTCATAGCTATTAACAAGGCAGGAAACTCTGCCGCGGCAGTAATCACCCCTTCACAGTTCCACTTTTCCCAATTGATTAGTTTGAGAAATTCACGTTTTACTTTTTATATACATTCTCTGCTTGTGTACAGTGATCCAATTGGCCGAAGTCACTTTGGAGAAGCTTTTCAAGCACCCGAAAGTGCACTTTACTGCAGAAATCCGAGTTTTTGGCGCAAATTATAGCTATATGAAACCAAGGAAAGAGTGAGGGTACGTTTCTTTTCTATCACTGATCACTGGGATATTAACAGATGTAATTATTTTTACACAAAGTAGCATAAAAGACAACATGCTGCTGAAGAGATCCCAACATAACACTGTCGCTTATTGTGTAATGTGCTCAATCAACTAAGCCTCCGTGGTTCCTGCCCTCCCCCCCCCCCCCCCCCTCCCTCTCTATATCTATGCCCAAAGCATTTCTATAGCAATTAATTTTTTTTTACAGCCAAGAAATATGTGTCAGTGCTGGTGGTATGCATGTGTAGATCGTATAGCACGATACGGATTCTGTCCATGACAGAGTGCAATTAAAAAAAATAGATCAATTAATTAATCAGTTTCTTAATTTTTGTCATACAGTGCAACATCACATTGCAAAACTGATGGCCGCAAACACAGAAGATGATCACAGTGCCACGCCTCCACTTATTGAATCTTAAACACGCGCTTCTGAAAAATTCTTTTAAGTTGGCTTTCTCACATTTGCCATGCGAACGCCACACACAGCTGCCTCTTTCTAATAAGGGAAAGAAGTGAACCCCAAAAGTGATGCCCACTGAGAACTTTGCAGTAGCATGCCATTTCCCCTCTTGAGCCGAGCAGCCGTTGCGGTGGCTCAGTGGTTATGGCGCTCAGCTGTTGACCCAAAAGGCGCGGGTTCGATCCCGGCCAGGGCTGTCGCATTTCAATGGAGGTGAAATTCTAGAGGCCCGTGTACTGTGCGATGCCAGTGCACGTTAAAGAACCCCAGGTGGTCGAAATTTCCGGAGCCCTCCACTACGGCGTCTCTCATAGCCTGAGTCGCTTTGGGACGTTAAACCCCCATAAAACCACACTATTTCAGCTGAGCAAGGCCGTGAAAGTCAACACCAGTGCCATGGGCATTTTCGACGTGCCCTGGATCTGCACCACGAGATGACCAGAGAAAATCCCTGCATGCTAGAGGCCTGTTTCGCACCTCAATTTTCATTACGTGGGTTAACATGGGCCGGTCAGCATGATAACCACTCGCATACCAACCTACTGAAGGATTCTAGGAAAAATTAGGTTTTCCGCTATTACCGCCTCAAGCAGATGGAGGATTACACACGGCACCTGAGAATTTTGTTCTTACGGAAATACGGACTTGTGGCATAGCACCCCATGTTAGGCCCAGTGAGGAGCGGGTGACAATTCTGCCCATGCAAAGACAACACTAAGAGCAAAAAATAAGAAGGAAGTTGACAGAATAGAACTATTAAATGCACAAAAAAGGCTGTGCAATGCTAGAGCGAAACAAAACTGCGCGAAGAAGACGGGACAAAAGAAAGGCACGAATACACACACACAAAGCGCAGTTTACTTCCAACTGACTTTATTTTGTAAAAGCAGGGTGCTTATAAAGGCAATCACAGCAAACTAGGAGACAAGCAGAAGCAACGTGCGAACGGCAATAATACCACGTGTGATTACGATGCATGAAAAGTTCGAATGTGACCATCTAAGAAATTGATTTCTTGACATGAAAGAGATAAAGAAGGGGCGCTAACACACTTATCACCTCTTTTAGAAATGAAATAGGCCTCGATAATTTCTCTTTCGGTTTTTGTTTTGGCTTTAGAAAGGAACTTTGTTTTTTCCAGGTAAGGAGAACAGGTTTTCGTGTCGCAGCTCTTACAATGCAAGGGTAGATTGCTGCCAGTGCCACTGCTAAGGGATCGCCTGTGTTCTAAAGCGCGCTCATTAAAACAACGGCCAGTCTGGCCTATGTAGGAACGACCGCATGACAAAGGTATCTCGTAAACAACTTCGGAAACACAGTTTGTAAACTTGTTCCGGTGGTTCTTCTTGCAAGGGGTGGGTTGCTTTCTTGTTCCAGCCAGTAGAGGGCACACTTTTTTCTGCGCTTTGTGTGTGTGTATTCGTGCCTTTCTTTTGTCCCGTCTTCTTCGCGCAGTTTTGTTTCGCTCTAACCATGAACCGACTAGCCCAACATCATGTCTTACTTAGTGCAATGCTACCTTGGATCAGGGACAGATACAGTGGCAAAAGTCCCAACAGTGACAGCTGGACACTGCAAGGAATAAAAGTGCTGTGAAGCAGGCAAAAGAGAGGAGAAAAGAGAAAAAAAAAAACAGGAAAACAGAGCACATGAGACCCACTGAATCAGTACCTATGTTGGCACCTCATTTCCTACAAGGTATACATGAAAAATCTTGGATAAAAAAAAAACAGTACAGCAGTTACCCTATCATACAGGGAAGCTGACCTGTTCAAAATCAGGTATTAGAAAAATCTGAAACCAACAGTACTGCATTAATCTCATGTAATGTTATCCATTGCCTTGGCATATCGGAAGTTCAATATCTTTTGCACTGCTGTCGTCTGTCAAATCATCTAGTAAGGACTGATACTCAAAACATTTTTTATACTGGTTTCCCATTACCTAGGGTTGGACACTAAAGGTTTTTGTGCCATCAATGCTTGGAAAGATACATATCTTGTTCTGCTCACATAAGGTATAACAGCGAGCCACAAATGTTCGTGTTTTATTTCTAACCCTTCTTTTTCTGCTATATACTACCAAAGATGTCACCATACTAACAAGCTGAACTTTTGGTTCCCATGAAATTAATTGCAAACAAATCCTAGCAGCTGCACATATCAGCAGAAAGTGCTACACCTTGCAACACTTGAAAGGGACTCTGTCGACAACAGACTAGAACTTTCGTCATTAGTCAAATAGATTATATGGATATCACTGGCAATGGTAACGTTTATCCTGCAATAAAAGACAATTATTGCAGAGAAAAGTGGATGTAAAGTTTCTCGCCATTTCACTGAAACCCGCGACGTCAAGACCAATAAGGACTTTAGTCAACCAAATGATCAGGCAGGCTTTCGTAAAGGATACTCGACAATAGATCACATTCACACTATCAATCAGGTGATAGAGAAATGCGCAGAATATAACCAACCCCTATATATAGTCTTCATTGATTACGAGAAAGCATTTGACTCAGTGGAAACCTCAGCTGTCATGCAGGCATTGCGGAATCAGGGTGTAGAAGAGTGCTATGTGAAAATATTGGAAGATATTTATAACGATTGCACAGCTACTATAGTTCTCCATAAAGTCAGCAATAAAATTCCAATACGGAAAGGTGTCAGGCAGGGAGACACGATCTCGCCAATGCTCTTCACTGCCTGCTTACAGGAGGTATTCCGGGGACTGGAATGGGAACAGTTGGGGATAAGAGTTAATGGAGAATACCTGAGTAATTTACAATTCGCTGATGACATTGCCTTGCTAAGCCACTCAGGACAAGAACTGCAAAGCACGATCAATCAGTTAGACAGGCAGAGCAGAACGGTGGGGCTAAGAATTAACATGCAGAAAACCAAAGTAATGTTCAACAGCCTAGCAAGGGAACAGCAGTTCGCCATTGGTAGCGAGGTACTGGAAGTAGTAAGAGAATATGTCCACTTAGGGCAGGTAGTGACCGCAGATCCGGATCATGAGAGGGAAATAACTAGAAGAATAAGAATGGGATGGAGCGCATATGGCAGGTTCTCTCAGATCATGAATGGTAGCTTACCAATATCCCTGAAGAGAAAAGTATACAACAGCTGTATCCTACCGGTACTCACCTATGGGGCAGAAACGTGGAGGCTAACAAAGAGGGTTCAGCTTAAGTTAAGAACAACGCAGCGAGCTATGGAAAGGAAAATGATAGGTGTAACGTTAAGAGATCGAAAGCGGGCGGAGTGGGTGAGGGAACAAACGCGGGTTAATGACATCTTAGTTGAAATCAAGAGGAAGAAATGGGCTTGGGCAGGGCATGTAATGCGAAGGAAAGATAACCGCTGGTCCTTAAGGGTAACGGAGTGGATTCCAAGAGAAAGCAAATGTAGCAGGGGACGGCAGAAAGTTAGGTGGGCAGATGAGATTAAGAAGTTTGCGGGGATACAGTGGTGGCAACTAACAAAGGACAGGGTTAATTGGAGAGACATGGGAGAGGCCTTTGCCCTGCAGTGGGTGTAGTCAGGCTGATGATGATGATGATGATCATCATCGTATCAAAGGAAACGGTGGAGTATGCTAGCCTTGGGGATCTGCCCACAAAAGTCCGTCTCGACACTTCGCACTTTGCTTGGTAGTGACAACACATGTATTTCTTCTTAAGAGCCTAGCCTATACCACTTATACAAAACCTCATTTGCAGTGAAAGTAGCACCTCCATCATTAGAACACTGAAATCTCTTGGCACAAGTACTCCAAATCACCTTTAGTGTCAAATTAAAAACAACCGTCACAATATGGTAATGAAATTCCCCACCTGAACGAGATAAAATTTGTTAAGGTTATTGCATCAAAACTGAAGTCACCAAGAAAATGCAGAAAACAGATAAAACAAAAGCAACCAATATGTCAGCTCATTGGTTGCTGACGCGTTGAACAAATTTTTTTCTATCCTTACCAGCACAATTTCACGCATAGGCTAACTGCACAATAGAAGCAACCAGCTAATACAGCGTTCATGCTACAACATGGTCACGTGGGATTGACCACCACCCAGTCGAAGACACGTGCTACTCTGCCAACATGCAGAACCTAAGTGCAAAGTTGCACCGCAATAGCGACTTGCAACAGAGGTTAACAAATAGGCTCGCACATGCTAGCTCACTCGCCCAGATCCCAGGTGGCCTGTCACCATGGGTGCGAACAGCGGTTCCTTGTGGCTTTTCTCTCGAAAAATCCCTGCCAGACAAAACTGAGTGGGCAAACAGGCCTGTATATTGGGAAGGGTGCATCGAGCATATCTCACGGAGTTCAGTCACCGTCCTCGTCATGCTTTCACTTTTTGCTCCCGCCTGTAGAAAACAAATCGAACAGCTAATTGATGTTAATCCACAAACATTTCCGCTCAATAGTAGTTAAAGGTGCACTGAAGAGGAATCTGAACTTGTCTTTTTGCCGCGGGAACTCGATCTACACGTTTCTAGCATTTTTATAAACTGCGACTTATTGCCCTGTATGGCCGATTTCCCAAATTAAATCGAATTAACGGCCGGCTCCCGCCCTTTTTTTTGAATTCTGCCTCGTACGGTGGGCGGAGTCGACCAACGCGTGGAGTGCCTTTCACCCAGTCGCGTGGCGGCTTGCCGCTCTGCCATCGGCGGAGTAATACGTAGTAGTCCGTAGTAGCAAATAGTCCGCGCGTTTTGTTTTTTTCCGCGGGCTGATTTTGCGGCTATATTATTTGCGAATGAAACTATTTATTCATGGAAACCTAAAAAACAAAATAAAGCGAAAGCAAAGCCTCCACTGAGCTGGCTGAAAGGAACTTCACGCGTTGGTCGACTCCGCCCATCGTACGAGGCAGAATTCAAAAAAAAAGGGCGGGAGCCGGACGTTAATTCGATTTAATTAGGGAAATCGGCCATACAGGGCAATAAGTTGCAGTTTCTAAGAATGCTAGGAACGTGTAGATCGAGTTCCCGCGGCAAAAAGACAAGTTCAGAATCCTCTTCAGTGCACCTTTAAGGTTTCACCTGCCCCAGCTGGTTGCACTGCACGAGCAAGGGGTGGTTGCACAACTAGAGGCACTACAGGCACAACGGTCTGAAATCTGCCAAATAAAAGCAAAGGTAACAAGTCTAGTGGACTAGTCTACAAGAAATGCTGAAGCACATGGAATTCCAGAAAAAAAAAATAACAAATCTGAGCGACACGATACAATTCCTAGCCGGAAGACTTGGGCTGGCAGCGCCACATAGCACACAGAGACAAGAAAGAGACTGAAATGTAAAGAAACATCAGTGCCTCCGATACAGAGGTTTTCTAGCTCATAAATCTACGACACATAAATCAAGAAGAGAATGACCCTTAAAGAAGAGAAGGTATATACATCAATTAGAATATAGCGCTTCATAACAAGAAGGCGTTATGCATGGCAAAGAAGTTGGCTAGAGAGAAAGACTATAAATATGTATGGGCTCGAAACGGGAACTGTTGCTAAAAAAACACGATGCAAGCGTAATCAGAATATAGACTGAAGGCAACTTTGCCAACATCAGATAGTATGGACATGGAACAACTTTGGATAGAAGATTGTGAAGTACTCGGACAGGATTACATTATCGAAGAACAATGAAAGGCCTGCTTAGATACAATACACACACATAAGAAGTCCACGAATGCACTGGGATCTGCTAAGGATATATTCAGAAAAATGTCTCTGCACAGGACATTATTATCTTTGTGGAAGCAAATATTAGGAGTAATACAGCAAATGCCTAACAAACTGATTTCCAAAAAAATTGCAGTCTATGCAGAGAAGACAAAGGGCGAAGGAGTTTTCATCTATGTCAAACGCAACTAGTCCTGTGTACACGAACTACTGTCGGTTGGGGAAGAGATGTTGCTCACGGTAGAAGACTGAAACCACACGTTTGTCATTTGTGCAGTGTACCAACCCCTAGGAAAATATAAACTCGCACAACAGCTAGCATCAGCTGTCGTAGAAGGGTGCTCACCACCAAGCACAAGAAAGTGACAATAATACAATGAAGAAGGATGGATAACTGGGCGAGTTTGTACTGATACATCGTGGGAGGGAACAGCGCGAAACAAAACGACGGACAAAGGAAGAGGACACAAAGACGAGCGCTGACCAGCGCTAGTCTTTGTCCCCTCTTCCTTTGTCCGTCGTTTTGTTTCGCGCTGTTCCCTCCCACGATGTAACAATAATACAAGACAACTAGAAGATTTGAACTGGCAGTGGCTATTCATAAGTAAATAAGCACATGCATATTAAAGAGAGACCACTCAAGGACAAAGGCAAGCACGGATGGTGACTGGTTTATTTGGGTTATTGGGGTTTAACGTCCCAAAGCGACTCAGGCTATGAGGGACGCCGTAGTGAAGGGCTCCGGATAACTTTGACCACCTGGGGTTCTTGGTGACGTTTTCCTGACACATTTTTACACAGCGCGCCGATGGACGAAGCGTTTTAACGGCGTTCCTCACAGGCTGATTCGCTTTGGATACACAAATGACAAAACAAAGCAAAAATGTAATCGAGGGCACTGGTGGCGTGCTCCCGCTATAAAAGTGCCACAAGTACGAAGTAAAGTTCTTAATCAACAATTTCGCGCTGCGAGACAGCATGCGACGAAAGCCACAACAAAGGACAAAGGCATTCGAAAGCACCAGTAAGCCTTGCCTTCAGCAACATACCAGACCTCCTAACTTCCAAAAGCTTACCCTTTTGGCCGCAATACACTGCATTTTTTCTTCTAAAATCTTCTCACGCCGCTACGATGCGCAGAGGGACGAGGACGAAGAAAGCACCCACATCAGAACCGTGTCGCACACTAGAGCCCGAACGGACGGCGTCCGGCAGGCTGGGGAAATAAAGCCACGCACTGTTCCAAGTCAACTGAGATGTCTTCACTGCTTATAACACTGATTCCGGCCACACGCTTTGTGTGAACTGTCATACACAACTGTCTTCAGTATTTGTCAGCATGTGCATCGCAATGACAGCACGGACACAAACTCGAGCATCGAACTTCGCGGTGGCGCCGTGGTGGCGGCTTTCAGGTAGACTCAAGCGCGTCAATACAAAAAGAAAAAGCGGTATATTGCAACACTTTGAAGGTAGCGCTAGTGAAGAGATCATTTTCTCCAATTTCAAAGGAAGTGCGGTTCGAACTCAGTTGAACTATATTCAGAAGCAAAGTATTACCAGAAGAAATTTGAAACCGTAAGTATTGTTTCCTGCTTGGTTTCCTGTCTCTGTTGAATACACAAGGAAATAATATAATCAGTCAATGTCTCACGAGATCTCAAAACTTGTTTTATTTCGTCTGTTTGGAAAATAAAACACTACCTTAAAGTATTTTTTGAAGTTGTTAGGTATTTTATTATTAGAAAGATATTACCGACTTTTAATGTGGTAAACCACGACTGCACCATGGCGCCTGTTCAAGTTTGTCCAAAGCTGCGCGCGCCCGCCTCCATCGAAAAACTTGCCAAAGCATGCGTGACAGGTGCGGGTCTTCATACATTGGAGCTGGTCCTGACATGCAAGCCGGTTACTGCCTTGTAAATTCAAGCGCTAAATGCAAGTTCCCAGTCTACATGACGGTGCGCGGGGACCTTGTCAACGGCAATAAGGTATGCTACGATGGTAATGCTCTTGCAGTCAATTACGCTGTTCCGTTGAGTCCTTTCATTTTTTTTTTCTTCATTTTTTTTCGTTGTACTGAGTGCAGGCGCTATGCATTCATCTGCTTTAATGTTGATGATACTGCGACATGAGCCGCGGCATGGTAAGTTGGGGCATTATTTTTTGACAACTGCATAGCTGCCTGCGCTGAGCGCGTGACGAGAGACGTGCTGAGAGGTGCGGGCTGTCGTTTTGCAAAACCGCGTTAAGCCGTAGCAATAAGTGTCATTCGCTCGCAGCTATTACTTTCCCAAAAAGAGTGTTTTCTCTCGCCACCAAATACAGAAAGCTGCTGCTGTTGCTACTGCCGCTGTGACCTAAGGAAGTGCATGGGCCTGTCGACTGTCCCCCAACCGGGCCACTTTCGCCGTCCCGTGCAGACTGAAGAGAGAAGAAAGAAGAGTCTGTTAAAGGGAAGACGCTCGCCGCAGACTGAAGAGAGATGAAAGAAGTGTCTGTTAAAGGGAAGACGCTCGCCGCAGACTGAGAAGAGATGAAAGAAGGGTCTGTTAAAGGGAAGACGCTCGCCGCAGACTGAGAAGAGATGAAAGAAGGGTCTGTTAAAGGGAAGACGCTGGCCGCAGACTGAAGAGAGAAGAAAGAGGGGACTGTTAAAGGGAAGACGCTCGGAGCAGCAACCGCGTTCGCCAAAGCGGGGAACACGAGAATAAGTCATGCAGGTTTTAGAGCTTTCAAATCTGCCACTGACCGTAGCTCTCAGTGTAATCACTCCGTCCAAGTAACTGGCTCAGCCGTACAATTTCCACGCTGGATGCCGTGCAAGATTTTTGTTGCAAAGTTCATTGAGCGCTGTGAGATGGTTTCCAGACCGGGTCACATGAGGGCAGCCTTCTAAAAGGGGTAAGCGCTGAAAAAAAAGAAAGAAGTTCAGCTAGACTTGTGCATAGGAGGGGCTGCATTGCAGAGTCTATTGTCCAGCAGCGCATGATGTGCTCGAACATTTGCATACGAGTCGGGCGCAACGGCGCTGAGGAAACGTTTTCTGCATTTAATTGAAGTCACAAGAAGTATAAGGACACCAAAGTTTTAATTTTAAATGCACTCACTACACAGAGCAATGTGCAAAGTAAAATTTCAAGCTTTTTAAAGCGCGCGACTACTTTTATGTTACAATTTTTCGGGGGACCTGTGTGCATGGTGACAGTGCTGCCACTGCAGACTGTGCAGCTGCATTCTGTAGTAATTGGTGCCACCACTTATAGTTGTAAACTGCCTTGTCTAATCCGTGCGCAGTATCGGAGTTTCACTTCTTGTTGGGATCAAGATCGAAGTTCAGGTCCTTTGCCTTGGTTTTTCTCAAAACCCAGCACTATCCTTGGGATTTACAAAGAATGATTGGCATGTGTGTTTCACTTGCTTTATCACGTAACAGCTTCAATCATGTGTGCAGATAGTGCAAGTTTATCACCTCTGGGCAGAAGTTTTTGACTGGGAGTATTAGCAGCTCATGCGTGCTCTAGATGTTGTGCTAGCACTAATGACAATGCATGAAGGAAAAGGCTAGATTGATACACATATCCAGATTTCACATAGTGTTTCCTGCATGAAAGGTGCTAAACATGTGTACGGAAAAAGTTGGAAAAATGAACTTAGAGGTAGCTTTTACATACCCAACAGGCATATCTCAAATTTTAAATTGAACCCCTTTTTTATTTGATTAAGCAGCAGACAGTGTTGGCAGTGCAAGAGGTATTTAAAGGTTGTTCTTAGTTTTTCTCAAAGCAGCTGAGAAAAGTAATACCCCTGCCACACGGCAAATTTAATGTCATTCTCATCGAATGACATTTGTTCGACTTAATGTCATTTTTTCTGCGCGCTGCTACACGGCAAAAACTAATGTCATTTGCAAATGATGGCGATTGCGATGGAAAGAGAGTACAGCATACAAAAATTTCGATGTATGCTTCAATACGTTGCAAAAAGTATTGCTTTGCTAATGGAAACCGATTCTAAAATCTTCATCCTCATTTTAATCAACATATTTAGATAGGCGCGCTGTGCGAGGGATCTAAAAATGTTGATTTCAATAACGTGATGATCACTGCTATCCACCACAAGTCCAAGCCAAGCCAAACCTCAGCCAGCTGCGGCAGGCAAATGGCGGACGTCATATTGTGAAATGCTCTCTATGGTGAAATTAGACAGTATTAGCTGTGCGTCCGCAAAAGCTTTGCGCATGTTACGGGCGCACCTTGCGCGCACTGCCGCCCGTCCTCACAACAGTTTTAGTAGGGAGCACGGTGGTTGGGTGTGACTAGCGTAGCGCGCGAGAAGCATAACATACTGTGGCGCCATCTAGACGATAGCAAGTCAAACCTCGTGAACTGAGTGCCGAAAAAACGATTTTCTCTTTTATTAACGGCAGTAATGAATGCATTCGAAGGCTTTGTTTTTTTTTAATGTAAATCAATTGGATGAAATGAAAATGTAGATTCTAGTGCAAAGTTGGAGAAATACTTCGCTCGGGGTCGTTGCTATGACGACAATGTACGCCGTACATAGTTAAGCCTAGCATCAAGAAATTCTGAAATTTATCTCAAAAGCGACTGATATTTCAAACCTCTATTGTTACGGAGGAATGAGAATGCACAAAATAAAAGCGAATACAACCGTTTAGAGCAAGCTATCACGTCGAAAAATGCAGCGGCGACGCAGTATTCGGTCCGAAGCGGGCGAGCTGGGCGTCGCCATGTTGTGAATGTTAACCACGCAAGGCTGGTAGCGAGAGTGAGTTTTATTTTTTTCTCCAATTCTATTTGGCATTTTTATATACATAAATGAACGACAGCACAATCGTAGGGATGCGGAAATATTACAGTGCTTGTGACGTTTTTGTAATCGTGTTTTTCGGTGTATATTCTCACCAAGTCTCTGGTGTCGAGGGAACACATTAGCTCGGACGTCGCAGGCGAATGTGTTCAGGGAACTCATTCGATACCTAATGTCGTTTTCATCGAATGACATTAGATTTTCTCGTGTGGCAGCAAACTAATGTCGTTTTGAACGAATGTCATTCGATGGGAATGACATTAAATTTGCC
The DNA here is from genome assembly GCF_055824585.1 of Amblyomma mixtum. Classification (NCBI taxonomy): domain Eukaryota; kingdom Metazoa; phylum Arthropoda; class Arachnida; order Ixodida; family Ixodidae; genus Amblyomma; species Amblyomma mixtum. The sequence goes on from NC_143015.1 coordinate 37,573,163, forward strand.
GTGTGGCAGGGGTATAAGAGGGCAATAAAAGCCTGGCAAGTAATTTTTCATTTCGAGACATAGTGCAAATAAAGATGAACAAAACAACACATTCTATGTTGTTGCTCACTCATCCTGTGGTGCATTTGCTCATAATAGGAGTCTCTTAATAGGCAGTTCCAGCAACTTTTTGTCTGAACTCGATTTGTATTGCTGAGGCCATTCTCATCTGAGTACATGACTTTGTTTCTTTAAATACTGAAATTGAAACTCCCTAACACGGCCTGGAAGGCTGCTTTGCCCGATGCCAATGAAGACTCCCCTTTGGCAGGCGAGCCACATTTGCACGCTGCACCATAACCGAATCTGCGACAGTACAGCATATACAAAGACTGACTTCAGATCTGGAGTTATTTCTCCATGACCTACAACAAAGTAAGTGACAACTCCTTAGATAACTTCAGTATAAATTACTCTTTTATACATATGACCTAGTGTCAAAAGAAAAGTTATCTGACTGGGTGGAAAAAAACTTGCCCTGGAAGTTTTATTGGCACCTGTGAACATCAAAAAATTGTCAGAGTTGGCATTTAACAGGGAAGAACACATATCAGTGCAAATTTCTTGTGTGTTTTGTTATCACCACCTTTTCCTCTTGCGCTGCCCAGGACCTTATCGAGATATGAGTGTGCTGGCATGCCACTTGAACGTGGCCAGAGGATACAGCAAACCCAGTGGCACCTTCAGCCTGCTCTAACCTAACCTTGCGCAATTGTGCCCCTTCCCATGTGCCCTGAAATCTCAGCTGTGGTTTTAAGGAAGTGGAAGTGAAGCCGGCCTCTCTCTGGGGCCTCGCCGGCGACGGGCTGTGCACAAAGAGACTCCCAGCCTGGTGCCACGGCCGACCCAGCTGTGCGCTGTGTCTGTGCATCAGCCAGTGCAGCCTAAGCCCTGTGCAGCTGTGTGCAGAGGGCTGCCTGCTGGGCCGGCCAACAAACCCTAAAAGCGCAGCATCGCTTGTGTCCAAAGATGCCAGTGCTAGCTGAATGCGCATCTTGCATAACTTGTGATTATGGCTTCTCCTAACAGTCGTGCGCACCGTGCTGTGGCAGCCTAGGAAAAAAAGTTTTTTATTCAGTTTTTATTTTCTGCTTACGTACCTTGGAGGGGCTCTGTGGACAGCTCCATCCGCTTTTTGTTCTGAGTTAAAATCATTTCGTATCTTCGCGTTCGCCCTGCAGCAAAAAATTCATTTATCGGTGAGAAAATTGCATTTAAAAATTTTCCCGGTACTCTGTTCAAAAGTGTGAGATGTCCACATTGAAAAAGGACTCAGTGGTCATGGTAGCTGCGTCCAGGGGCGAGATCCAGCAGCGGCTCCTTTCGAAAACCGTTGTCTTTGAGGGTGATGACAAAATGACGTAGGCAAAGGCAGGGCCGGCGAGTCAGGAGGAAGAGGGGAAAGGCACCGGTCAATTGGCGAGCGCGCCAGCTTGCAGAAGTTCACGCGACGACTGTTTAGCTTCTTCGGGGGCCATATACTGGTTAATAAGTTGCGTCAAGTACGAATTAAATATGTGAACTCTATACTAACACGTTATCAAATAGCAAGTTGTAATATGTATGAATAATCTTAGTTAAGAATTGTTGCAACGTTTTGCTGGCTGACGTTTACTGTTTTGGCTGCTAGATGGTGTTGTCTGCTTTTTGCGCGGAATTCTGATTCCCGCGCAAATACCGCTTTGCTCCCGAATAGGTCTCCCGCTGGTCCCCACGTTTCGCCACTGCAGCACCTTATGCTAGTCGAGTTCATGGAATGGAACCCATGCTTGGTAAAGGGATCTTCCGTTCTGACATTGGAAATAACCAAAGCAAGCACGGCACGGTTGTGGCGAGAGCTCACCGCAGCTTTGAATGCCAAGAGGCCTGCGGAGATGACAGTGGAGCAGTGGAGAAATTTTTGGAAAAAAGAAGTGTACAGCTCCCGCCACGATGCAGCTGTCATGGCCGCTGAACGCAGGTAAGCTCTATGATAGAGGATGTGCCTCAGCTGTTGCGTAAGGTCAGCTTGTTTGCTCAAAGGGGCACCGGTGGTGGCCGCTTGTCTGGGCTACGGGGCCGCATCCTCGCCCTGGTCGGCCGCTCAAGCGCTGTTGGTGTATGCGGCGGATTTTTGAAGAGGTACGTTTGACAAAAACTGCATTTTCCTGCATGCTTCCATTTTTGGGTTGCTGATTTCGCCTTGCCCGGCGTTTCTGGCTGTCGTGTCCGGTCGCTGTGTTGAATGCAGCGAAGACGCACACGGTACTTTTAGACTTCGTTTATTTAAAGCCGATGAGGGTGCGACCAGCGTCGACCGAGGCAGGAGCCGAACTGGCCGCCCGAAGAAAGGAGGGAGGGGAGAAGCGTCCACGGCAGGGAGTGGCTTCCCAGAACAGGAGGAGGGTGCGGGGGCGCACCGTGGGGGCATCTGGTGACAGCGTGCGACGAAGGGCAAGTAGTCGTTAGGAGGAGGATTGAGTGGTCGTTAGGAGGAGGATGCGAACTGTCGTTAGGAGGGGAATGCGAGTGGTCGTTAGGAGGGGGCGCACACACACAAAAGCAACAAGGGGACACAACACTGGCATAAATATTTGCTACATACATGTGTGATCTTTGTTTTGCTTGCTATTATTATTTTACTGTGTGATTTCTGTATTGTCAAACCTCATTTGGCTTCATAACTTACAATGGTATGTGCCCCTGTTCTTTACCTCCCCCTCCCTTTTTTTTCATGTCCCACTCTGTAATGCCCACCGGGCCAAGAGGGTAACTGAAATAAATAAATATCGATCAAGGCTAATTAAGAAGTGATTTCTGAGGTCTGCATATGATTGCAAGGCCGAGCCATACTTAGCTGGTGACAATGTTTTGACCATCAATTGGGTTAGCATGACTGGAGGGGAGGAGTTTTGTCAAAATTTTCCTCGATCCAAAATCCGTCTGCATCCGAAATCTCTTTCTGCAGATGCATGTGATGCATCTGTGTCTGCATAAACAACAAAAATTAAACAGATTTGAGCACATCAATTCTTGGGATACAAAAACACATTCTACCTGTTAATTATGTTCACTGTGAACAATGGTCAGACGTATAGGATATAGTAACGAACATACTCAGGAAGGTGAGGGTCCAAAGGCTGGTCGTTGGACAGTGCATATATACAGCAGCAGGCATATAATTAACAGCGCCTAATTTTCTCTGTTTTGATTGTCCACAAAAAAGTCACGTGCTAGAATTTTCGCGATTTCCATTAAGCGGCATATTTAGAAAATACTAAATAGATAATCTACACAGAATGTTTTTGGCAATTTGACTTCAATGCATCACAGTGTGAAATATTGCGAAGGTTCTTGGACATTCATTGAATTTGTCTGCTTTTCTGAGATGTAACGTGTTTGTGTGTTATTTATTTTTGCTTTGCTGCAACCCTCATGTGACTAGTTGAGATCAATCATGGGAGCGAAATCACAATAATGGCATTCATTGTGGTCATCTTGTGCATTCAGGACAGCGGTCCTTCCGCTGCGCAGTCAATGGACGTGGGCACCTCAAGTCCCCAGCCGACTTCGTCTGCTGCTGAGGTGCAGCCCATGACTGCGAGCGCGCAGCCTCTAGACGGCAGTCCCTGTCACAGTGCACTTCTGTTGGAGAACAGCCCGGGACTAGTGGTTTGCTGCATAAGTTCAACCATGTGCATGGCCAATTACTAGTGGTATCAAGCTTCCATACTTGATGTATATTCTTAGGCTCAGGCCAGCAGGAGCGGCGCGCACCATCACGCAGGCCAGCTGCAGAAGATTTTCTGCCAGAAATAGCTGCTGGCTATGCGAAATCCCTGGAATTCGCAGCCGAAATGAAGTCTGTACGTACAGGCGCGGCCATAAGTAAACGGAGCTCGCTATTCTGTTCGAAGTGCAATCACGCAGAGCAAATGTTGTGGAATCTCGGCTTCCTAGGGGCATGGTGATTTTGCCTGAGTGGTTCGCATGTCGTACAGTAGAACCCCGCTGATACGTTTTTCACGGGACCGTAAAAAAAAAGACGTAAGAGCCGGGAAGTAGGTCAAATTGAAAAATGACAGTGGTGGGCAACTGAACACATTTATTGCCATGTTAGCGCTTGAAGAAGTCGTGCAGCATTGCCTGTCGCATTTTCTCCCATCCGGTGAGCACAACTCGCTTCTCCAAAACTTGCAGTGCCGTGTGGCTCTCGCGATCGTTGCGAACGTACCTTCTGACAAGGTCCAATGCCGCCACAACCAATGTAAACGTTGGTTCCGGCTGCGGCTCATCCTCCTCCTCTTTGTCGCCACTGTTGTGCGTGTCTGCACACTCGGCCACGATCTGGTCGATCGTCATAATCTCTGAGGTGGCAACGGCATCGTCCACAGACATGTAATCGCTGTACGCGATCCCGTTCGCGCCAACCGTTTCCATGGCCGTGTCGAGTTCGCTGTCCTCGGTGGTTCCAGGCTCTGCTGCGCAGTCTACGTCACCGAAACACTTCGCGAAGCAGTTCTTGACCGTTGCGGCGGTGACAGCACTCCATGCCGTGGCCAAATAGTGCATGGCATCCAGGATCGTAATGCCGGTCGGCTGCTGCCCGCGGTCCACAGAGGCCAGGGATCGCTTCACTATGCACTTTCTGTAGAAATGCTTAACGTTTTTTATGATGCCAGCATCCAAGGGTTGAAGGTGGCTGGTTGTGTTGGCCGGAAGGTACACCACCTTGACATTCCGCAGCGACGTAGTGTCCTTAGGATGCGCGGAGCAGTTATCTAAAAAAAAGGACGACTTCCCTGCCCTGAGAGCCCATCTTTGAGTCCATGTACGAGAGGAACTCGTCAAAAATTGTGCATGTCATCCAGGCCTTAGTGTTGTTCTTGTAGTGGCAGGGCAGGTACCGTACATTTTTCAGGCAACGTGGGTTTCGAAATTTGCCGATGACCCACGGCTTCATCATCTCGGAGCCATCAGAGTTGCAGCACAATAACACGGTGAGACGGTCTTTGCTGCATTTTCCGCCGTGGCAAGCCTCGCCTTTCAAGCTTAGCGTCTTCGATGGTTGAACTTTGAAAAAGAGGCCCGCTTCATCGGCATTAAAAATGTCCCGAGGTTCGTAACCGTCGATAATATGCACCACGGACTCTTTCCAGCTGTCTACGGTAGCCGCGTCCACGCTTGTGGCCTCCCCGTTCACGGTTCGGTAGCAAATACCATGTCTTCGCTTAAATCGGTCGATCCAACCGTTTGACGCACTGAAATCGCTGATCCCGAGCTTGTCGGCTATCTCAAGTGCTTTCTCGCGCAAAATGGTGCCATCAAAATTAAAACCTGCAGCTCTGGCTTGCTTAAACCATTTGTATACAGCCTCATCAAGCTGCACGTGCTCCGCACCACGAGCTTGCTTGCTTTTGATGTCGAAGGTCTGGGCGTTTGCTTCAATCTCGTTTTGTTTTGAAACAATGGAGTTCAGGGTGGATGGCGCGAGTCCCAGTTCTTGGGTGATGCACACTCGCTTCCGCGTCGGGTTCGCGTCCACAGTGCGGAGAATATTTAGTTTATCCTCCAAGGAGAGTGCTTTGCGCTTTCTTAATGCTATCACGCTGTATGTAAAGTTCCCACGCACGCACTGTGCGTAGACTAGAGAGGACAGGCGTCGGAGCGAGGCAGCCGCTAACCAACAGCCAGGAGGGCGATTGAGAGCGCTGGACGCGTGTGCGCACGACCACGGAACGATGCAACGACACAGAGGAAGTCACGAAGTCAGCCGCTCAAGCACCAACCGCACAAAGGAACAAGCATGGAAGAATGAAAAACGGCACAAGGATAGGTAAAAGCAAAAAAAAAAAAAAGCGCAATGGCTGCTGCTGCTGATGATGATAACGCAACCTGTTTGAGCGTCACGGGCACCCTCTGTAGACACGCCAGCGACGCCATGCCAAGCCAGGCCAAGTCAATCCGCCTGAAAAGTAAACATGGCCGTCGCTGCTTGTAACGCGGGCCGGCTTGGGGAGCCAGTTCACAACGTATCATGCGGGAACGTGTCCGGAGTTGCGACGTAACATCGGGGTTTCTAATGCATGGAACTCTATGGGAGTCATGCCGGGACTCGACCACAGGAACGCAGCACCCGGGAACGCAACAGAGGGGTTCTACTGTATCAGGCTGCGCTTCGTACAGCACCGCTTGAGCGCTCAAACAAGTTGCTCATCTTTTTATTTTGCAACCTTGCTTGGTGATAAACTGACATTTCTGCAGGACCGCAAGCAGCCACAAAATTTAGAAATGTTAAAGCTCGTTGGCTTAAAATTGTGCCGGCGTCGGAGGGGGCCCGGAAAAGTGGCGCCGGAGGAGAGGCCAGAAAGGTCCACACAAAGTGGACACTTTTCAGCATCGTGGATGGCATGCTGAGGAACACGCCACATTATGCCGAAAGGTTCCGAAAAACCACTTAGTTGCGCAGCCATCTGTGCGAACTCCAGCCTGGCATTCATAACTTCACTGCTGTCACCCGCCCTACCACTCTTTTTTAAGCCGCCTTCTTCGTGTTTAATATCTTTTTACCTGCTTTGACTGCCCAAGCTTCTGTGTTTTTAAGAATATATTTTCTCTTCAGCTGCACTGGTAGCTTTGCTATTGTTATTTTCACATTATTTTCCTGGCGAGAAATCTGCAGGGATTACATCAAAACACCTCACATTTTACATTTCAGGTCTTCAACAAATGTGCCCCCAGAAGAGGACATGTACGCTAAGTCGTTTCCATAAGTGTTACTTTAATTTATAAAGCTTCAAATGATTTAACTTGTTAAGCTGAAAGCAATTGCATCTGTGCTTTTGTGCAGCTGCATTCAGCCATCTTCGCTGGCATCCAACAGCCCTTCCAGTCCAAGACTGGTGACCAGGTGCGCACCTCATTGTTTGCTTACCATAACGATTACTGCAGTGAAACAGTATGTACAGCATTGCCATTTCATTAACCTGTGCAGCTGTGCCTCAAGCTCGGCTGCTGTGCTTTTTCAAGTAATATAAGTAAGCTGTACTAATTGTAGTGTCATCATCCTCCAATAGTAGCAATACCCTATGCCTTCAATAATGCAGGTACACTGACAGCCCTAATGACTTCACTGATGAAGATGATTTGAGGTGGGTGGTGATTTTCAATTTTCCTAGCTGTGGTGCATCACAGGTTCCTTATCAATACACCCTTTCCACCAGCCTTTCACGTTTAATAGTGGCTCGCCACTACTTCGCACTGTTATGCTGCACTTCCATAGAAATGGAGTAGTTTTATATGCATACAGATCTTGGCTTAGTTGCTGTCATGGCTCACCGCTGGTCTGTAGTTTCAAGTGAATCATACACTCAACACTGCATTGCAATGTAAGAGAAAAATCTTTTCAGTGTCTTGAGTTGGCGCATGATAGCCTGAGTTGCCTATGCGCCATTAAAGCAAACACAAACTTTTCAGTGTCAGATTTAATGAGTGCACACCCAAAAACTGCAGCAAGGTGTGAAACCAAGCTTTCGGGTACTAGATGAGTGTAATGTGTCTTGTTCGTTTTCATAGCATTGCAAGTAGGCAGCATGTTTTCTGCATGGCATAAATGGCACAATTTTTATTTTTTCTATAGGCTTCCCAATACATCAGAAGCTGCGGCATGTTCTGCTGGCTCTTCAGGGTGAGTTGGTGTTCACTTTCTTGTGTCGGCCGCCGCGGTGGCTCAGTGGCTATGGTGCTCGGCTGCTGGCCCGAAAGACATGGGTTCGATCCCGGCCGCGGCGGCTGAATTTCTTTGGAGGAGAAATTCGAGGCCCGTGTACTGTGCGATGTCAGTGCACGTTAAGGAACCCCAGGTGGTCGAAATTTCCGGAGCCCTCTACTACGGCGTCTCTCATAGCCTTAGTCGCTTTGGGACGTTAAACCCCATAAACCAAACCAAACCAAACTTTCTTGTGTTGGGATATGACACAGCAACAAACATTTTTATGAAGCAGGTTCTCAACTCCACAAGCAGGAGCCGCTGCCCCAGATCCAAGGTAAGAAAACTGTGCACACTTTCTTTTACTGGAAGCAGACATACTTTTCCAGTGCATTTCTTGAGTCCTGACCTGCATTTGGCCTCTCCTGGAGGTCTGCCAAAAGGCGAGCATCTAATGGACCTTCCTCTCGGTACTGGTATGGTTCACATTTCCTGCAGGATTTGAATGATAATCAGTGATTGCAAGAAAACGTTGTGCTGATATATTTATATGCAGGACCAAAAGAAGGCAGTCCGACAGCTTCGATGAAGCAGTGAAAGATGTTTTGGGGAGCTGCTCGGCTACACTGCTAGAAATAAAAAAAAGAATGAAATGCCTGCCCCAAAAGACGACAGTCAAGAGGCAGCAAACTGGATCGCTGTAAGTTGAGGATGCTGCCACAAAAAAAAAGGTGCGAGGTGACATTCAAGATCCACAAGCTGCTGTATGAAGCTGAAATGGAGCAGTATAATTAAATGCAATGTAAACTGCCAGCAATCTGAAAATATTTTTCTTTGAAAGCAAGCAATTTCGGCTTTCCTTTGACACGATAGTGTTTGTGCATGCTGACAAGTAGCTTCCTGTTATCGGAAATTACCTGCCGTCCTGCACGGGTCACGACACTTTCCTGCCATGGCACCTGGCTGTCACTCATGAAGTTGGATGCCAGCCTATCCCTTACTTCCAATGCAGCCCTGTAACACAGAAATGCACGAGATGTTCATCCTTTTCTTTCAGCTTATTCTGCCTGTCTAACTGATGTCGCATCTTATGGGCGTCTTTTACTCCTCGCCGCTAGCTGTACCCAAACATGCATTAAGCATGTGTTTTTTCACCTTTACAATTCTTAACGCAAACTCTAATGAGCAACATCTTATGTCATGTTGTGGTAAATGATCAATTTATATCAAATGTTTTGAAGGTTTCCTTGTTTGTTATTGATGAGCTTCAATTGCTTTGATGTAAAGAAAGGAGGAAATGCAAACTTATTGATTTCATGCTTTCCTGGAAATAATAATTACCGAGCAGGTGGTACCCCTGGTCTGTCGATCCAGGCAGGGCACTACTATCATTCCTCCATGCCTCATTTTTGACATTCCCCTTCCAGTCTTCATGGTCGACAAATCCAGGAGGGTTGAACGTTGTCCTTGACACAGTATGAGCCTCCTCGCACGACTGAGCCGGTAATTAAATACTGCCCTCTTCAAGTACTCACTGTACTAGCTGGCCCTGGAGGCATGAAGAGCTAGACAAAAACATAAGGTCATGGCATTAAAATTACATCAAACATGCACATACTTAGATGAAAAATGCAATGGAACTAATTTGAAATCATTGAAATATAAGAGGCAGCTGTGCGCACCCGCTGAAATCAACTTGAAAAGAAAAAACTGTTGCGACATGTTATGTCTTATAGGTGCTTTTTTTCCTGTGCGGCCAATTTGAAATACTACATTACTTGATATTATAGGGGTTTTTATTCAATTTTTGCATACTGTTACGCTAACGAAATAATACATAGGGCCACCTTTGGCTGCATTGCACAACTTGACATTTCCAGTATATTATACTTTCAGAAAAACAGGTTAAATATTACTCATGCATTTGCTTACAATCATGCAATTAAACCATATATGTCAACACTAGATTTTCTTACTGCATCATACCATTGCGTTCACACAAAATGCTAGCTAACATGTAAATTAGCAGTAATAAATGTATTTTAATACACTGATATTGCACTGCATACACAAAATTTAGTCCTCTGAACCATTTTTTTTTCATGCAGAAACTAAACCTTTCCTTGTAAGACATGCCATGTACATGCATGCAGGCTAAACTGCATTTGTAATTTTTTTGTAGAAATTGTTTGGCCATTTTTACTGCATGCATGCATTGCACAAAACTGCATCTGCTATGGGAAACCGTGGCAGCAGTAGCACAGTACAGCTGCATTGATTTTTCATCTCTGCAATCAGAGAAACATGTCAGCATTAAAAGTAATTAATGCAACTTGCCACGTCGAGGATAAGGCCGCATGAGGTAAGGCTTCAATGGAAAGGCCTCGTTGCCCACAATCAAGTATGGTACCAGACCCGCTGAGCCCACTGTTGCTGCTGGGGGGATAACAAATCAGCGCTCACTCAATATGCGTGTCAACTTTGTTTTTAAGAAGAAAACTCCCCCATCACTTTCTCCCCCGTAGTGGCCAACGTCCACTTACACAAATCTGAAATAAAGCAAGAAGTTTCTGTGTAACCCATTTAGCGTCTGATACAGCACATGACTTTCACCTTGCTTCTCCTGGAGTCACTACTGCGTTCTATTCTTGTAATTTCTGTGCTGCATTGTAGTTGGACTAAATATACATGCCACACACAATCAGAACTCAGAGATTAACATCTTGAAATCTGTTGCAATTTGTGCACAATCAAATATGTTTAATGTCAACCTGCGTGAGCAAACCATGGTCATCATACGCCTGTCACGCTATGCCCCTTAATTCGTCATGTAACTTATAGCATTGAACTGTCCTCTTTTCTTTCAGTGCATACAATGGCACTTTCAATGAATATAATACACTGTTTTCATGATTCTCAAGAAAAATACACCATTAGCGAGCAGTTTAACAAAAGCTTTGTTTTGCCATGAATGAACCATACCTGTAATGTGCATCACATGTTGCCATGAGGACTGTGCTGAATGACTTCTTGTAATTCAAGTTCCGTGACCTTGAATTTGTAGGACATTCAATGCTCACATGCTTTCCGTCAATGCATCCAATGCAGTTGGGAAAATTCCACTCTGCAAGTATATCTGTGGCAATCAGAAAGAGTGTTCGAGAGGCAATATAATATAGACTGTGACAAAAACAATAGTAATGCATTAGGCAACATTTGTCTTATGCGCTTTATGAGCTGCAGGAGTTCCACACACTTCAAAAGTCAGTATGTAAGGGGCATTGGGAAAGTCAGTAGCATAACAAATTAGGTAAAGAAATGCAAGCTGTACTCTTGTCGACACTATAAACCCTCTACGAAGTAAGAAAACGGGATGTAGTGCACTTACTTTTTTCCATTCTTCTGCTGTTCGTGGAAACCTTACATAGATTGGCTGAAGTATCTCCCATAGCAGCACCAATTTCTCTTACGGTCATTCCAGCCGTTGATCGTCTTGACAGGAAGTTGAATGGCAAACTTCTCATCGTGTCACCGTTTGCGAGAAATCTCAAATGTGTATTCTCATCACATACGTCTCAAAGGATAAATGGGGAGGAGGGGGGCAGGGCTGATTTGCATCATAGTGTTCATGCGGTACGTTTTAACCCAATACTTTCCGAGGGACTGTTGATCAGGCACTATGATGGGACAGTGCCCGGCCACGGACTTTCGGACTTACCTTACTGTCATGGCAAGTCGATCGTGTGCAGATATCGACTGCCTGAACGGAGTGTCTTGCCGCTCAATCACAGGTTGAACTAGCTGAAGCAGTGTGTCGAATGAGCTAGGCGGCATCCGAAGGAAGCTATAATCAAGAATAAAAAGCAACATCACTATATGTCACGTAAAACACACGGCACACTACGCATTTAAAAAGGTAATCACTTACTCTCTGAAGAAGCATTCATTCATTCAGCGTGCAGCCGGGGCAGCAATGCATTTGCTTGCCCCTCAGCGTCTCGGTAGCGCCAGCAGGGGTGCACCCAAAAGCTTCGCCTACGTGCCGTTTGCATGCGCCGCTGTCGCAACAGCAGAGAACACAGAATGACAAAAACGCTCATCGTCGTCAGAACATCGCCGTCTGCATCTGCCATTGCAGAAGTCAACGCGATCAGCGCGGTAGATGACGATGGGACGAGGAGGTATGCGGTCAGCTAGCCTAGCAAGAAAAAAGCGCGCAAGAACCGCGAAATCACGCCTATACTCGGCCAGTTCGAGACAAGGCGAGATCAGCGCTGTCACGGGACCCCGCGGCGTTCTCGCCGCCAGCGGCGTGCCGCGCGCGCTTTGCGGCCAGTGTGTTCGTACCTTTAGGTTATTGGAGCTTAACGTCCCAAAGCGACTCAGATTATGAGGGACGCCATAGTGAAGGGCTCCGGAAATTGACATCGCACAGTACAAGGGCCTCTTGAATTTCGCCTACATCTAAATGCAGCCGCCGCGGCGCAGCAAGGACACTAACAAGAAAGGGACACCACATGAGCACACTAACTGTTTATTACACGGAAAAGTGGCATATTTAAACATTCAGCTCAAGCAAGAGGCTCATCGCATTATCGCTCCGAATGCTTAAGTCTCTTGCTTGAGCTGAATGTTTAAATATGCCACTTTTCCATGTAATAAACAGCTTGGTAGTGTGCTCATGTGCTGTCCCCTTCTTGTTTGTGTCCTTGTTGCGCCGCCATTCATTCCATCATGTCACCCCTCAGGACGTTATTCTGAAAAGTCCTTACCTCGTCAGTTTTACTTTATTACGTTCGTGCCCTCATTTTACTTCACTATGCACTCCACTCGACTGTGATAACTTCAGGGTGGTGCACAGCAATTCATTCATTCTACTTTACTGCATCTCTTTACTTTACATTGTTTACCTAGCCAAAGACACTGTGATAATTTTGTAATGATGTGTTCCTACAAGGAGTATTTCTTTTAATTTTACTTTTGAAGTGAAAAGCTTCACTAGGCTTGTCAACACCGCGCTTCGCGTGGGCCACCCCTGGGCGCTAGAGTTACTGTATACGCTATCAAAGGTACTGGGCGCCGCCGCGGCGCGCCCTTCCTCCTCGCCACCCCCTCCGTTCTCCTCCTCGCCACCTGTTTACCCTTCGCCGCTGCTAGCGGTTCTTATCGCGTTCTTATCACGTTATCGCGCGATAACGCCCGAGCGGCGGCTGCGGACATAAAAGAGGCCGCGCGGCGTGCGCTCCTTCGCCACTTCTCGCCACCGGTTTACCCCTTGCCGCTGCTGCGCGGTCTCCGCCGCCATCCCAAGAGAAGGTTCTTTCGCAAGGCGTTGGGAGAACGCACGTGTGAGCGGCGGCGGCGGCAGTAGAAGAGACGCAGACATTCGCCATGGAAGGAAGAAAAGAAGACCCAGAAGTGGTAGCGAGGGAGTTGGCTCAAAATCTACGCCGCTATCGTGGTGCTCCCAGTGCATTGTGCGCGAACTGCGACAGCCATGACGTCAAACAAAGCATAACTGCAGCTTTTCGCTTGTATATCCAGGCTTAACCAGAGCTAAGCCACTGCCAATTTTTTTACGTAACCTATATTTTATCAGAGTACACTGCAATAATTTTTAGTCAGTGCTCATTGATTGCATTACTTCATTTTACTTCACTGCTGCCTTAGTCAGGCACTGTGATAATTTTCATAATTATGCATACCCAGGCATACCTATTGTTCATTATTATGCATACCTTTTGTTCATTTTACTGTGCTACTTCTTTTTGCTTACCATACAGCCGTGCCTTGTTAATACGACCCTCGAGGTGCACCACATTATTTTAAGCATAATGTCAATCAGGGTAATGGGTTTGTAGCTTCCAAAAGTAAACCTTAGCCATAACATGCTTTATTTTAGAATATATATATATATATATATATATTTGCAAATCGTTAATACATACAACTTTATGCAGAGTTGTCCTCTAGAACTAAAGTGTCCTTTTTAACAAGGCATAACTTGTGCAGCAATAATTTTTAGTGATGTGCCATTGAGATGAATTCATTTATTCCATTTTACTTCACTGTTACCGGTAAGACACTGATAATTTCATAATGACACGCACCCTGGAGGATTACCGTTTGTTCATTTTACTATGCTATTCCATTTTACCTTAATATGCAACATGTACCCTATAGATTATTATCATTCGCATCCTATGTTGGTTCTGTGCATAGAGGAATCCCTCAATGTGGAGTACATTATTGATAAGGGAGTAATTGCTCATTAGTATGCACTCAGCACAGCCAAGCATCCATACGGCTAGAAATGAAAGCTATACATCTTTCACAGAAACTTCACAGGGGAAGAAAAATTCACCCATCCACGGTTCAAATCCGGGAACACCACCTGTTCTGGGCACTTGCTCTGCCAACTGAGTGATAAGTGATGTGTAGCCAAGGTCGTGTGATAATAATAACAATGATAAACATTATTTACATGTGGAACAGTGCAATCCTACTGACCTCACAAATCCAAATAGGGGCTCGAATGGCAGTACATGGCAATTGAGAGTTATAAAATCATGGCAATCAAACTTTTATTATACTTAATTACAAGAACAGCAAGAAAACATCTCATCGGGCAGTTTAAGGTGAAGAGGCACATTCATTTGTTCATATACTCAGAGTGACCTTGCAGGCAGTATTATAGGTGCGAGGGCAAAGAAAATGGCTTAGAGCAGATAGCATTAAGTAGGTTCACCATATTTAGAATTCGTCCAGGGCAAAGCAAGTTGCTCACATAGATGTAGAGCTCGCCCAGGCACATAAGAATACTAAATTCTTTGGTTCACACATATTTCAGTATAACAACTTCACTAAATTACAAAGAAGAACATGGCTCTGTCTTGTTTTCAATGTTCACCACTACAGTGCATCCAAATGTGTTTTGCCATGTTCATCATAGTTGCCTTGTTTGTACTGCTTCATTATTTGCTTGGCTGGTTACGTTCCTTCTGTTTCACAGAATTCACAAAGTGTACTTTGAATAGGCTGCTGGCAGACTGCAATCATGGTAACTCTGATATATTGCACCTACTGGCGGCTGTTTTTCCTGCGATAGATTGCCAGCCAGTTTTGCAAGGCTGCAGCTTCATGCAGGGGCCTTTTACCCTGACACTGCAACTTATGCTGTGATTTTATGAATCAAAAGGTTAACAAAGCTACCATCTCTACATAGCTGAATTGTAGTTGGACAACATTTACTCATGAATTGAAGAGTTAAGTACAAGAAAATAACTTTTTGGTTGGGCCCATTTTGCATTTTTACTTGGACAGTGCCTAAGAAGGCTGTATTGCCAATGAGTCTTAGTGCATAATAAACCATAAGGATTGTGGCAGAAGCAACGTGTTTTATTTTGTCACCTTTATTTCTATCAACACAAGCAGACGATGCTCATTTATTTATTTGTAGATACTGCAATCACCACACGGTGATTTTAGCTGGATGGTACAAGCATGATATAAAACAATGGCATCTACAGAAAGAAAATTCACTGAGCACTGGGTATACAACACAAAGCCCAATGAACACACAAGGCACAGCTAGGCTCAACAGCAAGAAATAAACAAGTAAATTATCACTCTCAAGGTCACAGCAAAGAAGCAAACTAGCAAATAATACATGAAATAGCATTAATCGAAACTTGAAAAAAACGCAGTTAATGTTGGTGCAGAGACGGTGGTGTTTTTCAGCCGATTCCAGTAAACTACTGTGTGGGGGAAAAATGAATACTTGAAAGTGTTGTTACACGAGGAAACTGGGGTAATAGAATATGCCTTTGTCGAGTAGCGTATCCGGAAGAGAAAGGTATAATATTAGTTATGTCAGTCTTATAATGGTCATTGATTAATTGTCATAAAAACTTGTCTTGAGTAACGATTTCTCATCCAACAGTGATGACTCTGACACATTGTTTTCATGAAGGCCAGGAAGAAAGAAATGGCTTTCTTTTCTCGTTGTGGGTGGTAGAACGCGAAACACGAAAGCACAAAAGATAGTCATCACAGATGAGTGCTGTCTCGCAAATAAGGCTTTTCTTGAAAAGAACATGAAACTTGTACATCAGTCATGTGACATTACAAAGCCGAGAGCACTTACACAAGCACTAACAGAGGGCGACTTTTTAGCTTATCACCTGCTATCATTATAGCTATCATTCTAGCTTATCATTACTATCAAAACAAGATTCCCCCCACCTGCTTAGTTTACCTCAAGTTAAGATCATGAATTATCTAGAAACAGAACCTCTTTGTCAACCAGCAACAAGGAAGGCTGGCTTATACATTATGACTGTTTTTCATAGATAAAATATGCTTCCAAGTTCCAAACAACATACAAACAAAATGTTTCTTTAGTGACTAGAGGGTTGCATTTTTTCTTTTACTTTTTTCCTTTCCGGCAATCGCGGCAGTGGTATTTTAAATAGGAATATCTAGAATCTGACTGTAAATCAAGATGTTCTCGCAAACTAATGTTAATGCTGTGATTGGTCTGACCTATATAAACTTTTTTGCATGACAGAGGAAGCTCATACACTACTGTGCAGGTGTAGTCTACTAACCTTGACCTATGGGCACCTGTTATCTAAATGGGCTGGTGTTAATTACCGTCTCATGGTGATCCCTAGTTCGGAAAACAGCTTTAAGATATCAACCATTCTCCTACTGAAGTTGTCGTTTTCAACCAGAACCAAAAGATGATCTACATATCTGAAACTCACAACCCCAGTCCATTGATATGATTATTAATAGCTCTGTCTACTTGACCCAGGAAAATATTGCTCAGCACTGGTGCCACCTTTGATCCAATACATATATGCCCTTTTTCTGTATATATATACCTTGCCTCGCCACCCTACGTAAGTGGATTTTAAATAAAAGAACAAGAGTTCTAGAAAAGAATCAACTGACACTCTGTACTCACCCCTAAAGTCTACCCAATCATTTTTGTCAGCGATGCACTTTTTCACTGTCTTCATCATGTCCTTGCGAGGCATGAGTGTAAGAGGGTCTTCAATATCTTTGCTGAAGCCTGCACACAAACCCAGATTGCTGTTAGGAAATGGACCAGCCTGTCTGTTTTATCAACCAAAAAAAGGATAATCACCAACCAAAGTTGAAAGATGTTTTTGCAGGTAACAAATAGTGTACACCGACAAGTGCTGGCTTCTGAAATGATGGCTCTGAAGGGTATGTTCACGTTATGCGTCTTTGCAGAGAAAAATAAGTCCAACTTATCACCTTCTGAATTCAGATCTGCCGTCGCAATCGGTACAAGGCAAAACAGCCTGATTCTTTACAACCCAGCAGTCCACACTAGCTGGACCCACCGCGGTGGCTCAGTGGTTATGGCGCTCTGCCGCTGACCCAAAAGACGCAGGATCGATCCCAGCCGCGGTGGTCAAATTTCTATGGACGCAAAATTCTTGAGGCCCGTGTACTGTGCAATGTCAGTGCACGTTAAAGTACCCCAGGTGGTCGAAATTTCCGGAGCCCTCCACTACGGCGTCCCTCTAGCCTGAGTCGCTTCGGGACGTTAACAGCATGATGGACAACACAACATAACGCAGCGCTGTATCTTTCCTCCTGTGTCTTGTCCGCCACACTGTAATTATGAAATGCTGTCATCTAAACTGCTGCAGGCATCAGTGCAAGGGCTGCCGTCGCTGCCTGGCCAGCTGCCTTATCAACTGCCGACGCACGCACCTAAGGTGTGCAGAGTGTTGTGAACGCGTTCGAGAAAAGAGGTGCACGATGCGGCACCGCACCTCCTTTCGTGAGGGTTGAGCGGCTGGAAGATGGTGCCTGCACACCTTGCGCAACAGTGCAGTCTTCCTGCTGGTCACCTGCGCCGATGTCCTCACCTTCACTACTGTCGTCATCATCACTGTTCCACGAGCTGCTAGCTGCACCACCCTCCACAAGGCACAGGTTGTGAAGCGCTATTATGGTAGCAGCACGCTTGGGGCTGTAATGCAGAGTTCTGCACCGCAGCAGGCTCTTAAACCTGCTTTTCAGCACCCCAATACACCGCTCCACAACCGACCTCATTGAGGAATGGGCATGGTTATATTGCCGTTCAGCTGTCTGCAGAGTAGGATGCCCGGCCACTGGAGTCATCAGCCATAAGAAAAAAAAAGGTATGCTAATTATCTGTGAGCACTTGTGTCACGTAAATAGACTCACCAAGCAGAAACTGCTGAGGGCCATGCAGCCCCTCCTCAGAGATCCGACGGCGCAGCGTAGAGTGCTTCCAGCCGAATGAGTCGTGGCTGGAACCTGGTCGGCGCCGGTCAATGGCCAGGATCTTCGTGTTGGCATCGGACACCTGTAAAAAAATATATGAGGCATGATGATTGACACACACAGCAGACAATTAGTGACTCAGAAAAACTGATGCCTATAATGTGCACTACAATTTACGAATACTGCCAGGAACACTTTGTGAAGCAAACCTAACCGGCTATTCATGGAAGGTTCTCCATACAATGCTGTACAGGGGTGATAATTGTTTTAATAGCAAATGATGCATGCGCTACCCTTGCTGAGTATTAGGAAGCAAATATTGCCAATAATAATTAATTTAAAACACAGTGTACCTCTGGCTTATAGCTGCAGATATAGCATATTGTTATGCAAGCTCAAACACAGCTCTAAAGGTAGTTGCAGACTAACGATATTGAGAGATTCATGTGCAATGCTCAGCATAAATCGTTTCTTTCACCGCTACAGGCAGTATTGTAAGCACATACACCAAAATAACAGCACAGTATATGTCTGCTATCATTCTCTGCTGCGCAGCGTTCTGATTATGTGCGCGAACCATCAGAACTTAAAGCATGCGTATGCATGCAGCTGGGCCATGCCGGCTACTGCTACTTGCGAACTTCGTTGACTCTGTACGCATGGATGGATGTAGACGTAAACAGCACTTACCAGCATAGTGTTGAGGGCGTAGTAGCCCTTCCTGGTCATGAAACCTTGCGTTTCGCCTGGACTGAGGCCCTTCGGGGCGCTGATAACAATCACCGTCCCATCGATGCAGCCGACAACACCGGGGATCCGGCCACGCTGTAAAAAGTCGGCCAGTGTCTGCTCCCTCGCTGCTGGCGTGGAAGGGAATGCCACCCACCCTTTGCGCTCGCCGACGCGGGTAATGGCCGTGGTCACTGCGGCAACGCTGCAGCTGACCGGAGATTGCGGGAGTTGGATGGTGGACCCGCTGCCGACAGAAGTCTGAAAGCCACCGGTTGCAAAGAAGCGAAGCGCACAGAGCACTTCTGATTCTGTCGTCAGCCCGGTCGGCGCCTTCATCCCGATTTCTCCTTCCAGATCAGCACACAGCGCGCGCGCGAGTGCCTTGGAAAGCCGAAAATGCCGGAGGAAATCTTCCTCTGGCATGTTAAATGCGTCGTTAGGCTCTTCATGCCGCCTCTGCCGATTGCGGCAGCGAAGTGCCGTGGAGAGGAACGGTGCCATGGGAGCCGCCATGTCTGTTTACAAACACAAGACGCGGTTCGCGCCGAAATAGAACACTACTACTACTTGTGGCTACGGGGGGGGGGGGGGGGGGGGTACGCTCGCTCTTCTGCCACCCTTTGAATGGGGGCACTGCTTGGAGCGGGGCGGGGATATGGGTATGGGGGGGAGGATTCGCAGGCGGCGCGCGCGCAGTGGTCGTCACGAGGACAGGGCTCCTCTGGCGTGTGGTGCAGCTCGCACCGGGGAGGGCTCCTATGCACCGGGACTGGTGCACGGGGGCTGGGGCCCTGGAGGGGGATACAGCTGGGCAGGGGTTACGGCTTAGAGCCGAGTGTCCAGTCCTGTCACCTGAAAGAACTCCAGGAGTAGGCTGAAGGCAGCAATGGGGCTGCGGGCAGGGTGGAGCAGGTCCTGGGCTGAGGTGGCAGGGAGGCCCAGGGCACGGTAACCTTGCACCATGGTGGTGCGTGGTGCGTCCAGGGTTGGGCAGGTGCAGAGGTGGGCTGGGGAGGAGGCTCTGCCACGGCGGGCTCCTCCTGCGTCCAGGAGGAGCCCGTTCGCAGCCGCAGGAGTAGGGAGCGCTCTTTACGGGGCAGGTCGTCGGGGACTCTCAGGAAGCTCCCCTGCGGCCAGTCGAGGATCTGGGTGGAGTCCTTGAATGGCTCGCCTGAGAGCTGGGCGGGCAAAGTCCAGTTGGGTCACGGCTGGATTGATGGGAACGCCGCTGGTGTGGGCAGCTCCGGCCACCTGGTCTGCCGCCTCGTTGCCCGCAATGCCGACGTGGGAGGGAACCCACTGCAGGAAAACAGGGCGGTCAGAGTCCTCGATGGCCATCAGGCGGGCCTTGAGGCGGGCGACAGTGTCCTGCCCTGTCTGTCCTCGCCGCAGGAGAAGGAGGGCAGCCCTTGACTCCGTCAGGATGACGGCTGGTTGCTGCCCAGGCATCAGACTCAGGAGGTCTGCGGCCAGATGGAGGCCGGCCAGTTCGGCCGCTGCAGAGCTGGCTGGGAATCCTAGCCGGCATGCCAGGGCTATACCCAGGGTTGGGGCGACGCAGGCTGCCGCAGCTTGTCCGGTGGTCGGGAGGACTGAGCCGTCTGTGAAGATCTGTAGGTGACCTTCCAGTGTCTCGTGCAGCAGAGCGGCGGTGCTCTGTTGGGGGGCAGCGACCGGAGTTTGTCTCTTGCTGCAGTCCTTGATGTCCACGGATATGGAGAGTGGAGGCCTGGTAGGTGGTGGGGGCTGCTTCCTGGGCTGTAGGAGGGGCAAGGAGCCGGGTGAAGGTGCTCCATAGGAGCCCCATGCGGGAAGACGGGGCCTGGCTGAGACGGGACAGGAGGGCGCCACCGTCTAGCATGTGGTGCAGGCGGTCCAGGTGCCGAAGCCCAGTCTGGAGGAGGAGGAGGGACAGTGGCCAGGTCCCAGCCCCTGAGTGGGTGGCCGCAATGGGAGAGCACCGAGGAAGGCCCATGCACTGCCTCAGAGTAGAGCGGTGGATTTGCTCCAGGGACCTCAAGCGGACTGGTGGCAGTGTCACCAGTGGGACAGAACACCGCCGCGGTTCCTGCCTCGGCCGCAAAAACGGTTCCTTTCGGTTTCGTAGCCCCGTCCCGTGACGCAAACGAAAAGCGTGGAGCTACCTCCGGAAGACGCGTCACGCTGGAGATGACACTCGGCCAATTAGGAGCGACGAGAGGAACCAGTTCTCGAGGAGAACCGCCGCTGGATCTGGCCCCTGTGTGAATCTTATCGCGATCTCCACTTGCACGGCCACTTGCAAGGCCAGGATCCTCTCCTTTTATCTCAAGAAAGAAAATTGTACCGTTTGAAGTCAGCTCCAGTCCTGTCCACTTCTTCGTTTGTCCTTGTCTTTTAGCGCCGCATTCTTTAACCATGATCACTGACCAACAAGCCCAAACAGCCACTTCAGTCGATTCCAGGCCTCCTGCTTAGCAGACATCTAGCCGTCCATACTGCCGCCTCAACTGTGGTTGCGGCGCACTCAAGCTCTCCTTTTGAATCCTCCGACATATTATTAGGCATGCGAGACAGCTGGCGAAGCGGGCGGAGGCGAGCGCAACGACGAGGCAAGCAGTGTGACGTCATACCAAACGGCGGCGGCGGCTCTGCAGCGAGACCCGCGGTGTGACGTCATGCTAGATGGCACGGCGAGCGCGCGGCGTCTAAAGCCCCCGTTAATTTGAAACATTTTACCTCCATGATTTGAAAGTAGCGACACTCTCCTCCACTCCGGCGTTTTCCTCCTCGAATATCCTCGCCCGCCGGCTGCACGCGTTGCACACGGCACGCTTTCTTGGCCATCGCTCGCTCGCCATCCGGGCAGTTGGCTGGCACATGCGCGCGCTCTTAAGTTCGCGCTTTTTCCACGCTCTGTTATTGAATAAGAACACGAGAAAGGCATGCGACACGCGTGACTACCACGAGCCACATAAATTAGCGTCTCGTTCGCGCAATGAAACTACCAATTACGAGCGCTTGCGGCACGAACAAAACCACTTGCTGCATACATCTCACATTCTGTTTGACTTTTCAATACCGTCTGTCTCAACACGGCATAGTATATGAAGCATAATATTTACAATGTATTTGAACATTCCTTAATATTTTCAGCATACCAGTGTTTAGTTAAATGTTGATTCACTTCGAACTAATTATCGCGTAAGTACAGTTTATGAAGTTGTTCACGAGTGGAGTTTCAGAAGTGGGATGGTTGCTGGGAACAAGCTGGGGCATTTGCTTCGATGGCCGTCTTAAAATTTTTCATGAAGGTTTAGTATGAGTTTGGCACCGCGCATTGCACGGCTTAATCGTTTTTGTAGTTAGAATTTTCGCGGCGGCTTGAAAACGAATATGAACTTTTTTTTCTATTAAGCATGAAACGACTTCAGCTCCCGCTGTCGGCGACCTTGATGTGATGTCGAGCCGCAGCCGAGAGCCAAAGATCCGCGCACCGATTTTCCGTCGTCCAAAGAAAGTGTCCGCACCCCGAAATTTGGCCCTCTCAACCACCGAAATTTGACCTTGTCCGAATTTCATCAAAATTGGTGTCAAGCCTAATTTTTATATGACCAATTCAATGGTGAGTTCCAAAATTAGGTGGGCTATGCCCAAAATTTGTCTCTATGGAACCCATAAATTTGACGTCGTCCATATTTGACAGAATCGTCTTTTCTTGGGCTAGTTGGTTTTTCATGCTGTAGGTGTTTGCAGCGCACACGAAACAGCGCACACACTCAGATGTAGGCGCTGTGTTTCGTTCCCTTTTCTGTCCGTCCGTGTTTCGTGTGCGCTGCAAACACCTACAGCGTCCATATTTGACCAACATTGGGGTCCAACCTAATGACTATGGGAAACTCAGTGTTGGCCTCCAAATTTAGGTAGACCACCCCCAAAGTTTGGCACACTTGGGCATTGACCAACATTGGGGTCCAACCTAATGACTATGGGAAACTCAGTGTTGGCCTCCAAATTTAGGTAGACCACCCCCAAAGTTTGGCACACTTGGGCATTTTCCGCCCACATTCTATTCCTTTTTAAATCCGCTTAAAGAGATGTTACGTTAGGAAAGAAAAAAACTGATAGCAAAGACCGTTACAAAACGCAAGAGAAAGTTCTATGGTCTTAGCAATTTGGTCAGCCACAGTCAAGGCTATCCTAAAGCAAGTGCCAGACTAATATAAGTCTTGAGTATAAATACAGTCACAATATGACACACAGTTTTTCAGATGCAATGTTTATTACAGATGAGTCGTGTAGTTTTACGCCGAATATATACATAAAAACCACGAATAAGCCAGCTGTGGACATCTGTCACCTGTTGGGTGCAGTCCTCAAAACAAAACACAGAGAACAAAAACATACTTAGGGAAATGAAACAGCTCAGATGTAGGCCTATAGTTTTTGAGCGGATGATGTATTCAACAAAAGGCTACGCGATCATGCTCAACTAAAACAAATGATCACAAACTGTAGCAATGAATATACAAAAATGGCATGCATTGGATATTTACAATACTTGAGTACATTCAGGCAACAATGGAAAGCACTGAAGTGATTAAAAAATGAATTATGTGAATGCAATATGAGGTCCTTTCCGAGAATGTGGCATTGATAATCTCACCTGGTAGAAGTGTAACGTTTCAGCAAAACAATAAATAAGCGTAGATCGTTAGATAAGTTGCATTCATAAAACAAAATCTAGGTTAAATATCGCTCGGGACATGCGCCGCATTACTGCGATGTGCACGATTACCAGAGGTTCGAAAAATTTACCGCACCGCGGATACCGCTGCACGTATACCAACAGTTTTGCTTCCACACTTGCTAATACATGCACACACATTGTATGCATCAGCCGCCGCTATTATAGCACGTTGAGCGGAGCCATGAAGTGACAACAATAACACGCATAACGACGCAAAATGATCAGTGAATTAAGTGAGGTTGTTGGCTTTGTGATGCGCATGCATGCAGTTTCAGTATACACAGTCACTTGGAAGAAATGCAGAGTTGCTCGCAGAGGTGGGCAGTCTTCGTCGGGGTAAAGTTCTTCCGGCCGATGTTGTGCAGCCGCTTTTTTCTTCTAATGCTGTCTTTCTTGCCGCTCGGAATCGCGAAAAGAACAAAGGCTTTTCAAGCCGGCTTGTGCACTGAAATGCGCAGCAACTCGTCATAGTGCTGCACTAAAAGAGCGCGAATAACGCGAAGTGCAAGCGCGCAATGCCAGGGAGCTCGGTCGTAGCAGCAAAAAAATGGCGCCGACGAAAAATGAAAACACAAAAAGAGCGAACTTTCCGCGCACTTTTCCCGGAGACCGCTCGCGGAGCCAATCACCGTTGAGAAAAGCGCCGATGGGAGAGGTGAGAGAGGAGGATCGGCGAGAGTGCGCGGCGCGGCGGCATAGTTCACAGAAAGACGGTACTTTCAAATTATCGAGGGGCTTTAGCGGCGTCCGCCAGCTGCGGCGGTTGCTAGGCAGCGGCTCAAGGTCGGTCTCTGTGCCCTCTCGGAGCAGCGCCACAGTGAAATCACAAGTTCGTGGCCAATGTAGTTTTCTCTACAAAATATTTGGTTTTGCAGTTTGCTGCAGCTGCAAATATGGAAACTTAGAAGCACATGGATCTTAATATAGCGGGCTTCGAACGTCTCCGTGGATGCTTGTGCTGTGCTGTCCAAGGCAAATTTTTCATGAGAAAGTAACATTTACCGAAATGGCATCGGTTCTACTTGTCAATAAGATTTTACTGCATGCAGATATATTACGCAGCTTTCAGTTTGGAAGCAGGGACAAGCACCAACGAATCGATCTACTGTTCAAACGATGCGTGAAAACAGAGGTATCAGTAGAAAAGTAACGCGTAATATTGTACGCGTAGCATTTGTATTTCGTCCATACTGATATGAATATATTGTGCAAAAGATGAACTCGGTTTCGACGCGAAAATTCCTGTCGTGCGAAGTCAGAACGGAATCTATCGAAAGCTGATAAAACGCTCCGCTCAGCTGGAGTCGCACGCTGCATGACGCGGTGGACCTGAACGCGACTTTCCGACCAGGGTCCAATCCTTATCACCTCATGCGGAGTACCAAGCCTACTGCAATATGAATATAGCTCCTACGGTCGGGTACAAGTCGAGAATGTAGCGACGAATTCCCCTGAGAGAAGATCAAGCAAATGGCTTCGACCTGTTTGTCATGACGTCGCGGTTCTCCTAGCGTAACATCGCAAGTAGCTTGCAGGATCCCCCGTGAAAAGGGATTGACCACGACATCATGAAAATCGGTCGACGCCATTGGCTGGAGGCGCCGCGGCGTTCTTGAGTTGTATTCGACTGTAGGCACTAATGATAGCAAACGGCAAGAATTAGGTGGGGAGACAAAGTTTAGCTCCTTCGCAGAAGTACCCGCACAATAATGGAATTAAATTAAAAATTGATTATACTAAGCTACGGCCCAGTTAAAAGATCGGCATGAGCCGGTGGTTCATCCGCGCTGACGCCTGATAAACTCTCGATCCAGCGCGGCCATCCTAGCGCGAACCTCGTCCGAGACGGCAGTTCCAGAATTTGAAGCTCTGCGAGTTGTCGCCCGCGCCGCTCCTTGCGAGGTCTTTGTCGCTCGCCGTTCCTCGGTCAGGGTACGCTACCATTCGGATTCTCGCTCGACGGCATGGACAACTGGGTGTTGTTGAGCGATTCGAGCGAGCGCGATGATCGCCCTCCGAATCCCCCGTAGCAGTGCGGCAGCTGCTGTGCCTTCCGAGCATTCTGGAATTTCGATTCTTTATTTTCTTTCTTCAGCCGCCCGCAGAAGGAATCTCTGCTGAGCTCCCTCCCACCGAACACTTCGCTTGCGAGCTACAGCGACCGGGGCATAGAGGAGCACAGAACCGAGTAGACCGGCTGACTTGGCCGATGGTCTTCGTGGCTCCTATAGCGAGCCGCGCGTTCTTTAAATTCAGATTTCTCTGTCCACGACAGTATTTCTTCAGTATCTGGCCCTTCTTGGCTTCTTTCTCTCTTGGCCGCACGCCGTGTTTCTTATTTCTCACTCATTTCTCTCCTTTCCAATGTTTTTATAGCTTTCTTTTTTTACCCGCCGCGGTGGCTCAGTGGTTACGGCGCTCGGCTGCTGACCCGAAAGACGCGGGTTCGATCCCGTCCGCGGCGGCTGAATTTCGATGGAGGCGAAATTCTAGAGGCCCGTGTGCTGTGCGATGTCAGTGCACGTTAAAGAACCCCAGGCGGTCGAAATTTCCGGAGCCCTTCACTACGGCGTCCCTCATAGCCTGAGTTGCTTTGGGACTTAAACCCAAATAAACCAAACCAGCTTTCCTTCAATCCCTGTGCCCGCCACAGCTCCCATACATTTTCTTCCACTACTTCTTTCATTCTATCTCCCATCTCCGTCCTTCCATTCGCAATACCGTCTTTCTTTCCTGGCCGCTCTCATGGGAGACCTTGGACGGGCTTCATCCACGTCACAAATCGGGGTGTGCTCTGTACAGCGGCTCACGCCGTAAAATGTTTACGGGTGCACGACCCAATGCCGCATAGAGCATAGAGCTATAGCGCATAGCATAGAGCTAGCGGTGGAGTTGTTGGGAAGGGGGGGGGGGGCAAAGTGGTAGTGTTTTCGGGGCTGGTAACTGGCTCACTCCGTTCGATTTTAGTTTCTGAAGGGCTTTACTGTCAATTTTATGTTCTATCCATCATGTTGTATGTTATATTCTATGTTCTTTCTATTAATTTATGCCGTATATCACAAAATTTTATGTTGTATTCTGTAAAGAAAATAGAATTTATTTATCAGGGTGTACTGTGCGCTGTACTGTGTATAGGATTTTTTTTTTGCATATAAGCATTGTCACTGTACTGCTGCCAAGTCCATGGGGCCTGCGGCTCTGTCAAGCTGTCGTTTGTGACAGCTTTTACTGCCGGCCTCTAGTGTCGACTGTGTACCCTACGACACAAATAAAGAGATTATTATTATTATTATTATTATTATTATTATTATTATTATTATTATTATTATTAATTAAGGCCGGGAATACGGGGTGTGGCTTTGTAAACAAGTGCGAGTTACCCCGGCATTTTGAACGAGCCGCTGATTGGTTGAGATATGCGACCCGCAGTGTTGTCTGTAAGTATTGGTCAGTGAAGGACTGGCCCAAACAGGCCGCTTATCGGGCGCTTTACACTACTCAGTTCCGACGGTCAAGCTATAGCTGCCGGGTACCGGTCCTGAACAACAGCAGGTGTTATCAGACCCCCCACCCCCCAGAACCAAAAAAAAGAACGTTTTTTCCACCAGCGATTCGCAAAACGCGCGGGGCGCAACCACACCGCGAGCTACAACGCACTTGAAGTCTCCTGGCTCCGTCGAGAAACGACAGACTTCTGATCCTTTAATGCAGGTAGGCATACGTGTTGTCAGACGGAAAAATAGCTGGGGCACGAAAGAGGCCGCGTTTTACCGCAATGCAGCTTACTACAGGGACACAATGGCGAGCTCGAAAACGCTAGCTTGTAATGCTAGTACGTAATGAGAGCGAAAACAATAATGCTAAACCTATTTTCCATGAAACACAAATTTGAGACTGCCTATAGCGGTTAATTTAATGATAGCACAGAACTATTATCGAGAAAACCTTATCGAACGGGCAAATTCATGCATGTAATATGAAGTATACTCTTCCTCGCGTGTTGTGGGGTCATGTCAAACGAGATTTTTGCTTTTGCTGACAGCAAGCATAATCAAGGCTTCATTGAATGAATCAGTCAAAAGACATAGGACAGAGAAGAGATGAGGCACACACAGCGACTGGAAATTATTCGAGTGTGAAATATGACAGAATTTGAGACTAAAAACATCCATTTACTACATTCTTCTGGAGCAGCATGGGAGACGCCTGGCCGTCGCAGCACCGGTACACTTCTAGAGATGAGCACTCCTCAAACTCGTCTGGCGAAGTGTAGTTCCGCTCGAAGAAGCCGGCTAGTACACTGAGGAATTCGATCTTGTAGTATGAGTCATGGTAGCATTCAAAATGCAGGTCCATGTACTCGACGCCCATGGG
The DNA here is from genome assembly GCF_055824585.1 of Amblyomma mixtum. Classification (NCBI taxonomy): domain Eukaryota; kingdom Metazoa; phylum Arthropoda; class Arachnida; order Ixodida; family Ixodidae; genus Amblyomma; species Amblyomma mixtum. The sequence goes on from NC_143015.1 coordinate 37,601,017, forward strand.
TGCCAAGGCGTACTTTAGCGAAATATAGTTCTTCTTCACCTCGCAGAGCTGTTGACAGAAAAACAGTAATATTATAGAGCGCTCTATTGTAGTCCAAATATTGATCTACATTATGCCACATGTTCTCCTGCTATCTGAGGGGACCTGGTGATCTAAGCGATGTAAGTTCATGCCTAATGCCAGGATTGTCACAGCTTCTTTCTCAACCAACTAGACAGACTGATAATTCCTTTAATATCCTTGTCTTGTTGTTCACGTCACACCTCTATCGTCATACATCGCTAGCCCACCTGCCGGAGCCAAGTGACCATACTGTTGTCCACGCTTCATTTCATTTTCGCTTAACAACATGAAGTAAACCAAGAAAGAAAAGAACTCTATGACAAAGGTAACTACAACGCTATTAGCTCGCTAATTTTTGAGACACGTTTGTGCTTGGCTTTTCGCAACGAGACGTTGAAACAAACTGGATTCCACTTAAAACCAACGTTTTTAGATCCCTTTAAGTTTGAAAGCTGCGGTGCGCGGATTGTCGCCTTTCCGTTTCCTTCCGTGCGGTGGCGCTCGCCACGCTGTTTGCCCGACCAGCGCGGCCCTTCGCGTCTACGCCATGGTCACCGCCGCCTGATTTGGAGCAGCCAGCAGATATCAGCATGGAAGATATCAGCTGTCCTGTGCCAGTTGTTGGCAGTGACGCTTATCTTACAGTATACAAAAGCTTCAAGCAAGGGTGCTTAAAGCATCCCACCAAAAAGATGCTAGAGTTTACCAACATTGTAAACAAAGCAATCCAGATTTCTTTGAAGGAAGGTCCCGTTTTTGAAAGGGACGTTTTTTGGGAGCTGCTAGACGAGCTTGAATTGCAAAACCTTGTTCGGCTTGGATGTGCAGAGCATATGGCCACTTTTACATGCCAAGTGCTGCATTTTGTCATAGTGACACGCATCCACTTCTAGACGAGAGACGTGAACCGTCGGCTAGAGAACAGAGAAATATTGTCATTGCAAATAAAAAAGCTCGCCTTCAAGTAGCCATTCCCTCCGTGCTTCCGACTTGGTGTGTCTGCATTTAATGCTTGTATGTGTTCAATGAAATTAACATTCTAAAAATGAAAGTGCAGTACGCTGCTCCTGTCTGTGCTATCATTGCAAATAAAAAGCTCTTCTATAGTTATTCCCTCCCTGCATCCAGCTAAGTGTGTCTGCATTTATACTTGTGTTCTCTGAAATTGGAATTCTAAAGAACGCGCGAAATGCTGCTCGCATGTGCGGTGCTTCGTTGATAATATAGCGCGGAATTTCGTGACTGATCTAGAAGCGGAACATCGCTAGTTTTATCCTTTCATTAATGTTTCGTGCATTCTCCCGAAGAAATATTGATAGCTCTACTCCAACATACGCATATCATCAGCGCTAAACGTCGCAAACGTGATGCGATAAAGCGCAATGCAAACGATTGGTTTTTTGCGAACTGGCATCAGCCTGCTCTTTATCTCACCCTTACTAGCCAGGCGAAACATTTCTTTAACCTTGAGGCTGAAGTTTCAACGTGACAGCTCCAAAAGTACAGCAAATTTGAGTTCGACGTGTTCGCTCCCAATGTTATCGCGGATGAGAACAGGCTGTCACAGCAACTGCCAAGCGCGAGCGCTCCGGCGCCTCCGGGCCGACAGCGACAGCAGCGCCGCGTGGTGAGTGGAAGCGGACGGGGGCCGCTTTCTCGGGCGCGGCACGGGGGAGCTTGCAAACTGAAAGGGATCTAAAAACGTTGCTTAAAACTAAGATGCATAGGCTAATACAAACTTACATTCCCAGCATCACCGTTACTAAGTGATCCCATTCACCAATGTTCAGCGTCACATAAACTCGTCTGAACAAGAAAAATCGACAGTCAAGGACTGCTAAGCGCGTTAATATACCAATTTCATGGTAAAAATATCGCAGCACAGAAAGGAATTTGGAATCCCTTGTAAGAAAAACTGAACGTTCATTTTTCGCATCTACTATACATCATATTTTGCGGCCTAGCATGTAGGCACTTCTGGAAGACTATTAGGCCCAAGCTCCAAAATTTATCGTCACGTCACGACCATGGTAATCCTATCTCCGAACAAGAAATGCCGAATGCCCTTAACACTACTTCCGGCTCAGTGTTTACCTCAATGCCAGAAAATCGATTACCTGACTTTCCACCCTCCCATCACTCGCCTATGCCTAACATATTACATTGCGAACATTTCGTGTTTTGGTTTATATATATATATATATATATATATATATATATATATATATATATATTCATCTTTTGAGCAGTATATTCTGAACATGTTTTACTACCGCTGTTTGCTCCGTAAGAAAGGCTGTGGACTGCAGCCGAAACGCCCTTTCCCATGCGACCTCTACCCGCAGTCTCCCCCATTAATGATGGAAATAAATTCTAATCAACGCTTAAGACTAGCGGAATCGCAACCTACGCATAAGACAGTATTATACGAAGAGGGGGAAAATATGAAATGACTAGCATAGCTTAGAAAAAAAATCGCGGTATAAAATTGTACTCTGTATGCGTGCTAATTTGCCATTGATTTGTTCGAAACCTGACCTGTCTCAGCATAATCTTCGATAATGCCATGCTGCGAAGCGCTACTGAAGGGAGAAGTGCACGCCCTCTGTACCATGGACCCTTTGGAGAAGAAGTTCTATTAGTAGCGTTCGATAAAACATCCTTTGCAAATATTTTTACGTATACAGCTATAAATTAGTGAAGGCTCTCTGAAACGTGCATCAAAGTGGCGGTGCTTCGTCATAAATGTACTTTCCCGGAATACACTTGCCGCTATACAAATATGTATATTATGCTGTTATTTCATTGTTTGTGGCGAAAGATAAAATTTCTGCGGAGGCGGGCGTGTTTAGATGAAGACGGAATGAGAAAGGCGCCTGCAGGCTTTGTGATGTCGGTGCACGATAAAAAAAAATCAGGCAGTCGAAATTAACCAGGAGGCCACCACTACGACGCATCCTTCTCTCTTCCTTCTTTCACCGCGTGGTTGAGGTGTTCACTTAGAGTGATACAGTTACTGCATCAGCCGGTTCCTGACTGCCAATTTAATTTTTGAGCATTCACGTGATCAATCAAGCAATCAGCTTGGGTTTACGAGAATGCAGATGAAAGTTAGCCTAGAATTACGTTCAAAACAGTGTGCGTACAGCTGTTTCTAAAGAGAGCGATAAAGTTTTGCGTAGTTATTTTTTCTATATTTGCCACCTTACTCGTCTCATCAGCTCGTGCCTGTGGATAACCGGAGCATTTAAAATAAATGATCGCATGTGGCGAGTTTTAGGTGTCATCTCCCGTGCCAGTGGAATTCTTCACTGAATTTCAGGCGTCATGTGCCTTGACAGTAGAAGAACCTTGAAGGCATCACATTATTAACGCGTGGTTCCGAAGTAGATAAAAAATTAATGCACATAAAACTGGTGCCGATGGATGACTGCTGCCTTGTGCAGCAGTCCTACAGACGTTGCAGCTTTCTCGGCATTGTTACGGACGGAGAGCCCTATCTTATGGGAAGCCCATTCCTACCTTTGCTCGAAGCCCTGGGACACCGTCGTGGGTGAATAACCAGCCGTCCGTCTTGTTGAATGTGAAGTCGCTCTTTGTGTCGTTGTCGAAGAGAAAGTATTCTCGGAAAGGAAGGCCTCCACGCATCCTGCATATCTGCGCAGTGGAGAGGTGGTAGACACTTGACTGTAAAAATTGCTCACCGCAACACCCCGTCCGATGCCCAGATGTGCAAGGTGTTAAGAAAAGCTCGCGGCAGCTTGGCCACGAGTGCATGCAGCGCTATCGCGTGGACCGTGGTACATTCGAAGCAGAAAGGAGCAAAAAACGGAATGCGCCAGGGGACAGTTTTCTGCCTTTTTAGTCCCGTTAGAGTGTTGGGTTGTGCGGTTATCGGCATGGCTACGGTCACTGCGAGGGTGAGTCGGAAGCCAGAAAGGAACTGCGTGACCGGGCACTTCGCAAGGGCCGGAGAGCGATCGTTGGGCTTGCCGGCTTCGTAACGGTGCCAATCATCATATTACAGAAACGCGCGGACACTGTAAACGTATAGTATACGGGGTCTGGTCATTGTAGCTGGATTATCACGTATTGATGAAGCGATTTCGGCTGTCAGAAAGACAGCTAAAAGGCTTCCTTTATTGGGATGACTCGCGCCTGCAAAGAACTGAATGACCCTTTGGCAACGATATTAGCAAACGTCCTCGGCGATCGTGGAACAGAATGACTGCAGCTCATGGCCACGCTCAATTTAAAGCTGGCAAGGAACCGCAGAGATAAAACGCCAAAGCAGGCACAACCATCTGGAACAATATGGAGGCATTTGCGCTTGGCTCCGATCATCCGAGATAAGTCTAATCACATCCCGCGTCACAAGGAAGCGATAAAGCTGAGTGACTGCGGTTTGAGTGCGAAGAAACATAGGCTGCATTTGTTTTTCAGTCCCGGACTGTCCGGGACTACTTGCGGACTCGAGTCCGGTATTTGTTTTTCTCGGGCAGCCCGAAAGCTCCGCCCACCTGCCTGCATCGCCATAGCAACGCGTTCGTTTTTAGCCTATGGCTAGAGTGTACTAGAAAGGTCTGAGTGGGCCGAACAACCGGCTCCGCGCTTGCTTGGGGGTGAGGCGCTCCGCGTCGAAAATGCTGCGGTGGCGCTGCGGTCGAAGTGGATTGGGTTGCGCCGGAGCAGACGATGCGTCAGGAATGTTCTCGAGCAGCTAGCGGCGGCGTTTTTTTTTTTTTTTTCGCGTAGCTCGTTCTTTTGTGATCACTCTTTTATCCTGCAGTTACCATCAAAGTGTGTGGCATGCCTAATCGAAGGCATCGTCACCGCTACGCACCTGGATGTCGCACCGGCTACGCGGGCGTCCCAGCCGAGAAGAAGCTGTCGTTGTTCAGCGTCCCGAAAGATGCGGTTCGAAGGAAAGCCTGGGAGCGGAACCCCCATCGCGCTGACAAACCTCTGGATGAGAACTGCGCAGTGTGTGAGCTGCACTTTGAAGAACGGTACATACTTAGTGACTAGTGGCCGGCAAAGAAGTGAGAATTGCGCGCGGAGTGCCCGCGCTCACACCGGAAGCAGTGCCCACGCTTTTTCCCAATAAGCCGAAGTATTTGAGCTCAAAGGCACCTGTGAAACGTGCACTACGCAAGCGGGGCACGTCTACCGTGCTCAAAAGCCCGGGCTGCAAAAGGAAGAAAGCCTGCACCTACGGCCGTGCAGGACAGTGGAAACTACGACGACGAGTCGGGAGAGTGCCTTTACGGGCTGCTTCAGCATGAATCAGTTACACATGCTGACAGCATTCTGCACGTGCTGTCACTGCTCAGGACCAGAACAAAAACAATTAGATGCACAGTCCATGAAGGCGAAGTAAAGTGCAAGGTTGTGAAGTTTTGTATTGTAACACGGCTCCACTTCCTGATTAAGGGCCTAAACAAATCAAATGATGAAAGGCGTCAAAGGATGAAGCACCTAAAAGTGCGCAGGTGCCTATGACGCTGACAAGCAGTACTGCTTGTTGCTTTCGCAAAATAAATGTTGACCTATTTTGCATCAGTTGGCCATACATTTGAGTTGCACTTGCCATCAGTGGTTTAATATGCATCATTCCTTTTCAATTATTGACATGTTTCACGGCCTTTTATTACCATAACCAAAAATGTATTCATCCTTACGCAACACTAAGAAACTATTTTGCTTGTACAACGTACAGTACTTTGGCCAGTGTTCAGAGAGAAGTAAATTGAGCGCTGAGTGGTGTTCGAATCCCAGTCTTGCACTCAGCTGTTGCGATTTGCGCACGCGGAGGCCCTTTAGCACTCCGACCTTGTAACATTTCTCTACTTTGCGATTCCAGACTTTCATTTGGAAGCGCGAAATCGCGCCGAACGCATTCCTGCGCTCCGTTTTTGTGCACGTCCATTCATTCCGCGAATATTTATTTCGTTTCCGCGCTGACACCATATTCTTTCGCGATTCCGCTGCCTAATACACATTGTCTGGTTAAGGACTTTTTATTTACCTTTGCATGACGACGGATATTTCATCAGTATTCGAAGAACAAAAGTTTGCTAATGGTAGACTCAGTGTAAGCTGCCAGGCCAGACATACACGCGAACTTGTGGAGTGCGCTGCAGTTGCAACTCGCCTGCCGCGCACACGGAGGGGACGGTCAATTTCTGGTTTTTGTGGAGACAGCGACTACAAGCGTTCCAAAATACCTCGGGGACCTATCTTGTGCTGTACTGCGCCAATGACCCCTGTTTGAATAAAAAGAATCAACCCGTACAGACAAGACGCCGCAGAAGGGGCCGCAGCGCACAGCTTGCGCCGCGTCTGCCGGCGCGCCCAGCCAATCCACTGCGATCACAGCGCCCTCTATTCTGTCGACAGCCAGCGCCTCGCTTTGAGCGCCTCGTTCGTCTCACTCAGACCTTTCTAGTACACTCTACTATGGCAGTCCGCGGGCTGCTTGGGGCTGCTGAGAAGGCAGCAGACGACAGCTGCGCGCCGCTCTGGCAGCCATATTAAGTTAGACTCCGTGTGCATTTTGAGTGCTTTTCGTGTTCCTGGAGGTCGATATCATGCGTTAAACCTTCACATGAGCTCCGTAGCTCCTCTCTGAGCCATCGCAAGACTTTTTGTTCTTGCATCTTCGTTTATTTTCTTGAAATCCACCGCACACGGACGCGCGTTCGGAGCTGCGAGCGTGTATTGTTTGCTCGTGCCGTCAAGAGGTTCGTGTTCGCTTGTTTTGCCACATGCTGTCTGTACGCTTACCTGAAAGCATCGCAGGTGAACCACTCGTATACTGGAGCAGCTATAGAGCTTGTTGTCAACATTTTTGCGGAGGCTTTCGTCTATCCGCCTTTCCGCAACGAGTTGGGCTACTTTGTGCGAACTTCGCCGCAAGCAGTAGCGGCGAGCATACCTCCGAAGCTGAGTTCTGTAATGCACCTACGTTAAGCTGACAGTACAGTCTTCTAATCGACTCTGTATCATGATCGAGCGCACGGCGTTGCTTCGGCGTCGTGGTGGCCGTGGCTTGCGTCGTCTGCTAGCAGATGACAGCGTCCTTGTACGGTAACCGAGGGGGAGCCCGGCTCTGGCGCCGAGTTCGAAAGCAGCCTATGGCAAGTAGGTCATGTGACCACGAGGCTGTTTCCTGTCAGAGTGGAAGCCGAGACCTGTCAGGAAGTAGTCCGGGACTGGAAAAACAAATGCGGCCATAGAGTAAAATGAATCGTGGTGGTTTTGTGCATGCGAAGTTGCTAGTGGCCCGGTGAAAGGAAACGCCGCCCGCTCATTGGACTGCTGCTTTTTGTTTCTCATTTAAACGGAAACAAAAGAAAATGACTGGAGGATCGTGAAACCTGATGCGAGAATGCCTCAGTAGCAGTTGTATTTACCCTAAAGGATTCCTTTGATATTTTTCCTTTCGCTCTATGCTTCACACAAGCGAGAGAATTCCTTTGGAGGGTGAAGATGGACAGCCGCCTACCCGGAGGAGTGGTGGGTGGTCAGTCGTCGGTGGATCTGGAGGGCAGGTGGCTTTCCAACTAACTGCGTCGCTGAATTGGATTTCCCTTTCAATGCGGTAGCATTAGGAGGGCCCTGCATTCGAGAACTGTTCGGCGTCGGCGGCGTCTGTTTGAAGCCTCCACCTGCCAGGGGTCAACTCTCTCTCTCTCTTAGCACCTGTGACGAGCCAACCGTCCTCTTTATATCCTTCTCTGCCCGTCCTCCTCCCCACTTGTAGAGGAGAGGGGGAGACACCAGACTAAGAATGACTCAGCAAAAACGGAAATGGTTAAGAGGAAAATGATTCAAACAGCAGGCCTACGTACAAATTAGGCACCTCCTGCAGAGATAGATCTTCATCAGCCTGACTACGCCCACTCAAGGACAAAGGCCGCTAGCATATCTCTCTAATAACAGGTTTAGTTCCAGCTGCGGCCACCTTATCAGTGCAAGATTCTTAATCTCATTCGACTAGCCAACTTTCAGGCACAACCGGTAGTTGTGCCTGAAATAGCCACCTGCAGGTGGAGTAGTGAATCGATCAACCGTTGCGCCATTAGTGGCATGAGGACTCGCCTCGATCTAACAATGCGATTCATTTTGCATAGTTAGAATTGAAATAGATTAAGTAGTGAATTACAATGCACTCATAATCAGATTAGAATCATATATGTAATAGGCCGACGAGTGAAAGAAGAATGCAATCGCATTTTCTCTGCATCAGTACACTTGATCGCGGGCTTATAGTGGGCGGTGGACTTTTGGAGGACGATGTTAGGCGAGCTAGGGGTGGGTGGCGCCTCTGGAGGGTGAAAATGGGCGGGCTGTGGATGTCGGTCGACGGTGGGCTGTATTGGGGGGGGGGGGGGGGGGGGGAAGCGGGGGGAGGAGGGTGATGCTTCCGCCGGGTGGACGATTCTGTCTGCGATGCTTCACACAGACAATAGAGGGCATCATTTTCGACAAGTGGCACTGGTAATACTGTCGCAGTAAAGCATACCGACGTGCCTGATAGCAATCCTTTAGATCAGTTTGGGAAGGGTATCTGGAACTTAAAATTAATCTCGGAGCACTTTGTGGATACTGTGCTCCTTGTGCGTAATTATGCTTCAAACGCTTTTCTGTTCATTGATTAGAACAAAATAACTATACCAAGGGAAGATCTCGAGAACGGCTGTCAGCTGCACTTGTGTCTCAACTGACTCAGCCTCTCTCAACTTTGTTTTTTGAATGAAAGACGACTGTGTAGTGAACAAACGTCTCACTCACTCTTGATGCAACCTTGTATCTGCGGCATGATAACATTCTTGCCTCCTGTCTCTTTCTCCACCATTTATTTCCCCGCGCTCATGTAGTGCGTAGAGGAAAAGAAACTAGCAAGAGGAGGCTAGATCAGAAGGCAGTCGTCCGCAAGCCAAGCCCACGTGATGTCGTTTTCTAACCTCTTACTCTCTCCAGAATGGGAACAGTTGGGGATAAGAGTTAATGGAGAATACCTGAGTAATTTGCGATTCGCTGATGACATTGCCTTGCTAAGCCACTCAGGACAAGAACTGCAAAGCATGATCAATCAGTTAGACAGGCAGAGCAGAACGGTGGGGCTAAGAATTGACATGCAGAAAACCAAAGTAATGTTCAACAGCCTAGCAAGGAAACAGCAGTTCGCAATTGGTAGCGAGGTGCTGGAAGTAGTAAGAGAATATGTCTACTTAGGGCAGGTAGTGACCGCAGATCCGGATCATGAGAGGGAAATAACTAGAAGACTAAGAATGGTGTGGAGCGCATATGGCAGGTTCTCTCAGATCATGAATGGTAGCTTACCGATATCCCTGAAGAGAAAAGTATACAACAGCTGTATCCTACCGGTACTCACCTATGGGGCAGAAACGTGGAGGCTAACAAAGAGGGTTCAGCTTACGTTAAGAACAACGCAGCGAGCTATGGAAAGGAAAATGATAGGTGTCACGTTAAGAGATCGGAAGAGGGCGGAGTGGGTGAGGGAACAAACGCGGGTTAATGACATCTTAGTTGAAATCAAGAGGAAGAAATGGGCTTGGGCAGGGCATGTAATGCGAAGGCAAGATAACCGCTGGTCCTTGAGGGTAACGGAGTGGATTCCAAGAGAAAGCAAACGTAGCAGGGGATGGCAGAAAGTTAGGTGGGCGGATGAGATTAAGAAGTTTGCGGGGATACAGTGGCGGCAACTGACAAAGGACAGGGTTAATTGGAGAGCCATGGGAGAGGCCTTTGCCCTGCAGTGGCTGTAGTCAGGCTGATGATGATGACTCTCTCCAGATTCGCCAACTCGGTCCCGAGTAAGGGCCAAGGTGAGGCCCAGTCCTAGCCAATATAACGCATTACTGATTGTAATAGGGGGGGGGGGGAAGCAAATTCTCTCTTTTACTGATTCGCCAACAGCGGCCGAGTGCCATATCTTCGCTGCTATAAAGGCTTTATTTACTCATTCATTTATCTTTAATGGTTAGGCTTCCCGGCTTTCGCGCCAAGTGACCGGTTTATTGACATGGCCGCGTGAACCCGTGATTGTATTCATTTTTTGTTATCTGTGCTTGTTCCACTCCCCTCAATAATGCCCGCAGGGCCATCAGGGTATTTAAAATCAAAATAATAAAAAAATAAAAAACCGTCGACAAGCGCTATCGAAATGACAGCGCCGTGCATGGAAGCCCTTTACAGATTCACGACCTGCCCTAAGTGTTGTGCTCTCAGGATACGAGTACGTGCAGAGAGACCCAGTCACGTTTACGCCTAACTAGAACCAATTTTTTATCCCCTATCAGTTATGTCCTCTTCAGATTCAACTCGGTACAGTTCACCTAGTGAAGCTCTTACCTGGAGCGGTTCGATGAGCTGGGGTTCCGGGAAGGTCGTGCACTGTTGTGTCAGTGCGTAGTTCAGCGTCCCATTGTCGCCCTGGTTGCGAGGCCGGTACCGGCGGGCGGCGATGCCCACGGACAGAGCTATCTGAGTGGGCAGCCCAGCCTGGCCGATAACTTCGAAGACTCGATGCCAGAGGCGCTGGTTTGTTGTTCGGGACATGCGATAGGCAGTAGCGAGGGATGAATAGTGGGCCCGCTTTTTGATGGGAAAGTAGCGTTTAACATTCACAGTACCCAAATTATTTACAGCCCATGTATTGAAAAGCGAAGTGACCTGTAGGAATACCTGAAACTGGTTATTAATGCTTTTTTCTTCCATGACTCTCTTTTAAATTTCTTTGTTTGCTTGTTATTTCATACCACAGAAAGATACCGCACAATATTCACACGATGACATGGCCCCCCAGGAAAAGGCCCAGGAATCTTTCTACACGGTCATTTCGATGCAAGTCTTCAGAAAGCGTACAATAAGAAAGAGCTGTAGGTAGTGCAAGAAAACGAAATTGTCACACGTGAAAACAAGCTTTCCCAAATGCGCGCACATACTGCGTAGGGATGAAAAACGTTGCGTGCTCTAAATGAAGCGTAAGCGACAAGTTCCTTGACTGTTTTACGCCGCTAATAAAACAATTCACATACCGGGTGTTTCACCAAACACTTTCAAAGATTTTCAACAACAGGTTTTTTGAGGGTACAAATATGGGCATATGGGTTATAAGACATAGTATTACCAGTATTGGCGGACAGCGGAAAACCGATGAATCGTCTTAAGTGGTAATCTGGTTAACTAATTTTCTATAAACAACTTTTTGACTATAACATTTAGGCGTCTAGTTGCAATTAGATGCTTGTAGCCGGTTGTTAGTAGCCATATTAGTTTTTACAATTTCTAAAAGGCAATTTCCTTTGCCGCTGCAACAGCAAGAATTTTTCATGGCAGCATAGACAGTCTGTCAGATTGACCAACTGGACAAGCTTCTACGTCCGCATTGAATAAAATTTGCTTCAGAAAGAGCGACCATACAGTTACAGTGCTTTATTAGGTACTTTGACAATTATATGGTAGGCTTAAGCCATTACGGAGGGAAGAAATAACTTTCCTGACACGTACCAGTGAGTAAGGGTAATCAGCGCTGGGGCTGTCCAAGAATGATGGGGGCATCATGAGGCAGTTTGGGTTATCTTTGTCCTCGCCAACCTGGTGTGCTATGCCAACGAGGATGTCCACGGGAGCCTTCCTGCGCCAACGTAGCATTCCACTCGGGTTGCAATTCAAGAAGACCTACACTGCATCAGCCGACAACACATGGTCTAACGCCTCTGTCGAAAGTGCGGCAGCTATGAACGTAGAGGAATAGGGAGTGACCGAGATAAAAGTGGGGATTCACTGCATTATATATCCTACGTAGATGCTCAGCGATAGCGTATAACACACTTCCGACCGCCCGTGCTATTTACGTCCTCATTATTGATTCTTCTGTAGATATGTCTTGCATTCCAACGCAAGTAAACAAGATTATTTAAATTAGGCGAAACCAACCGCTATCACATCATTTTGTCTGAACCTCCGCGGGTACCTTGCTTTTTTTTCCGTTTCCTGGAATTCGCTTCCACCGCATAATTATCAGAACATAAGGATGGTATTTCGCACAGGTTCTACATTCCACTGGGTCATTTATTTATCTATTCTAACAGTTTTTGTTTTTAGAACAGATCTTTTTTTTTTAAATTGCACTTTATTTACAATCACTACGTAAATGTACGGTTGTATGGGGTTCAAAGTCTCAAAGCAACTTAAGTCTGCGAGGGACGCCTTAGGGTAGGGCTCCGGATAACCTCGACCTCCCGGGGTTCTTTAAACGTGCGCTTACATCGCACAGTACACGGGCCTCTAGTACTTCGCTTCCATCTAAATGCTACCGCCGAGTCCGGGATCGAACCCGCGTCTTTCGGGTCAGCAGCCGAGGACCATAACCACTGAGCCACCGCTGTAGCTCACCTTTAGCATTTGTAAGTTCGATTATGAATGTGGTCTCCTCGCTCTCACCTTATTTCCTGTACAATAAATTCCGCAACTGTTTCATCAATTACGGGGAGTAGGATTGCTGTGGAGGCTCCTTTGACGCTGGCATTCGCCTTGTCCTGCATCAAAGCGGCGAGCGCCTGTAAATGAAAAGCAGAAAACTAATTACATCTTAAATAAGTTAGAGGCAAGGGTCAATGTAATGGCCACATATATTTTTTGGATGAAGTGCGCATCTCACGCGCTAAATATTGCGGTAGCTGACCCGCGATGCCGTTGGTTACTCCAGCGGCTAGCCAACCGGCAGCGACGCAGAGTAGGCTGAAATGCATGCGTGGTGAATCTTCGCGTACAAATGCAGCGTGCACTTTCATCGGGCACTTTTCTCTCTTTGAAACATTCTTATGTTGGGCTAAGTAACACAAATAGAATTAAGCAAAAATTTTCCCTTGAATCCTGGCGACCAGAACCTTCTGGGAAATAAAATTGAATTCAATTGAATTGACTGCAGACTGCTTGCGTTTCCCAGCAAGCACTGTAATTCGAGTACATGGGCGTTTTTATTCCGTAGGCAATATTACGTCAGGGCGGCCGCGAGGCACGTTTGACCTTGAAGGGCGGCGCGGGGCGCGGCGCACTAAGCTGTAGCCGCGCCGCTGCCGAGTGGAGGCGCTGCCCTCGTCGCGCTCTCGCCAGCTGCGGAATGTGGCGAGGAGGCTGGAGAACGGGGGGGGGGGGGGTATAAAATGCGTTCGCTCGCTTGCCGGCTCCGTCGTTATGCCGCTTAATAAACAGAATGGGAGGCTACGTCGGCTTGGCGAAGCCAGGAAACGACAACGGGCTTCGGAGACAGATGAAGAACGCGAACAGCGCCTTGCTAAGCGGCGCGCTCAAGACGCTGCTAGACGGGCGCACCGCTCCTCTGTCGAAACTGAATCGTCTACAACCGGTGATGATCCCGAATGGAACGCTATGGATGCTTACGCAACCTACCAGGTTTAACCAAAGCTAAACCCCAGCAAATTTTTGCATTTCGAACCCTTAGAAATGCTTTTGCCGCGTCAGGGACTGATTGCATCCGTAGCAATGCTACACACCAAGAACACTGATCCATCGCACGGTATAAAAATGCGTGGTGAAAACGAACCATATCAGGTGTGACACTTACCCGTACACTTTTAATCAGCTCCACCATATCGCTTTTCATGACGCCAAACGCTGGAGTATTGATGTGACCATAATGGGAAATGCGGTTCTCCCACAAAACATTCAACTGTCGCTTCGTAGTAGGGTCAGCCGCTAATGATGTATTTTTCCGTTGCCTGCCCAAAAAGAGGTACAGTATAACTATTTCACAGTCGTAATCACACTGATTTTGCTCTAAGACTGCACTGAAGAAGGAAAGTTAGAGGCATCAACGAGTCCATTTCAGGTGGAACTAAGCTCTAAGACGACACTTAATTTTAGCTGTATTGTAAGGAGGTTAATGAGGGTGCCAGTTTATAGCTATTAACACATATTCGAACGTAAAGGAAGCTTCCTTAATATATATGTAGGATGACTTTAATGGAGCGGCGGGAATTCGACAACACTTTTTTTATAGCGCTCCTTTCTTCAAAGGCCCCGTTCCACGGCCCTTTGAGTTAAACCATAAATACAGATAAAGCCAATATTATCAGCATCTGGATATCCGTGGTCGTTGTACGGCGAGTTGCGACGGGATAACAATCCCGTGATCGCACGCGATTCCGTAACGCTCCCGCGCATATGGACCGTTCCATCGGTCGAGGGCGACGCCTCTTTCTGGACTTTTGCTAACCGGTTCCACTGCCCCTTTCAACGTGACAGCGCCAGCAGTCCAGCCAGCAATGTGGCAGCACCGAGACAACCCTTGTCAGAAAGGTCTGTAGCCCGTGCCTCGCCCCTCGTGCTAACGTCGCTGTCTCGTTAGGCGAACACGAATTTAGGGCAACGCGAGCGACGACCGCGTTGTGGGAAGATGCCAAAGCTACATAGCCCCTTCGCATCGACAGAACAATCCCGAAGCCTGTCTGAGACACCATCATCCGGAAATGCAGAACGTAAAGCTTGTGGGTGCAAAGCCGAAGCAGCCCGTGAAAGATGTCAGGACTGCCAGATTCAGGCTCAAGATAGATGGCAGGATTTACGAGTTTATGGCCTCCCATCTACAGCTGTTCGATCCCACCACCACCGGTTTTAACTCCACCTCATAGGCAATGAAGTTTAACACCATGGATTTTTCTTTTTTGCCTCCTGAACGATAATATTTTTTTTCAACTTCTCTAGTGCCCTTATTGCTCAAGGGCTGAACTGGTAAAAGAGAATTAAGCGTATTGAATTTTTTTTTAATTTCAGTTTGCCGCGATGAGCTGTATGTAAGACCACAAAGCTCGTTCTACGCCTATATAGTCTGAGTTGAGGTTGCATTTTATTTGCCTCGCTCATTCACGCTCACCTGCATTCTCAACAAGTGTTTCGTGATTCTCTTGTCCGCCAATCGACGGCCAATCTGCACACGTCTCGCAATCAAATAAAAATGCATCAAATGCCTGTGGTGTTCGCCTTGGTTCGGGGCTTTCGCTTAATGCGGTCCAAATTTTTCCAAGTGGGAGCAGCAGAAGCTGCTCAGTTCAACATTCGCGGCACAAAAAATACGGTAAAGATACGGTAAAAAATACGGTAAAATACGGTAAAAAATACGGCAAGTTTATCTCCGTTGCATTTGGAATTACCTCTACTAATGTATGTCTTAGGCGTGTTAAATATTCTATTTCGCTCTGAAGCATTCTTTGTTTGGTATAGCTTGTGGAGTTCAGCACTTCTCAGCTGCACATGGTCGTGGTGATCATTTCAACCACTGACTCTTCCTTAAAGTGCACTGGTACAACGCAGTGAAAGGGCGTTTTATTGCGAAATCATTATGTGTCCCATTATCACAAAAGTCCCAATTCAGTGTGTCGTCAGCACAATCTATTGCAAATTCTATAATGTCCTGCACCGCTCTTGCCCAGCATGGCATGCTGTCGTCTACTGTCGCTTACAAGGCAGCGGATTTGCGCTTCAGTCAAGACGCAGTGCTCTTCCTCTCAGGCATGTCCCGACATTGAAAAATGGTTCATTATGCGCGTACAGAGGTCAGCAGGGCGGGGTGCCCCACAAGCAACTCACGCGTAGTCGATGCCGATCCCGTATTTGGTGATCTCGTCTTTAGCAGCCAGGCGAAGAAAGTGTTCAAACTCCTCTTTGAAAGGTTCCCTGAGTGTGCTGCCACCTGGCTTGTAGAGAGAGTCGAAGAAGATGACGGTGCACAGCCCGTCACGCAGTGTCCCCAATGCGGTGGCGTTGAAGTGGTCGCCTAATGTGCAGATGAGGGTCCCACGGGGTTGTGCCGGACCTTTGCACGCGCAACAAATGATTAGCTATAAAATTCTCCAAGCAGTATTAGAGCATCGCTGACAAGTGTATTGGACACTTTACTCCCACTTTACTCCCTTTTGACTTCCATACTACTCCTACCTCCGGACAAAGGCCTCTCCCATGTCTCTCCAATTAAACCTGTCCTTTGCCAGCTGCGGCCACCCTATTCCCGCCAACTTCTTAATCTAATCCACCCACCATACTTTCTGCCCCCCCCCCCCTCCCCTCCTGCTACGCTTGCCTTCTCGTGGAATCCACTCCGTTTTCTTTAAGGACTAGCGGTTATCTTGCCTTTGCATTACATGCCCTGCCAAAGCTCATTTCTTCCTCTTCATTTCGACTAGAATATCATTGATCCGGGTTTGTTCCGCCACCTACTCTGTCCGCTTCCAATCGCTTAACGTTACATCTTGCATTTTTGGTTCCATAGTTTGCTGCGATATACTTAACGTAAGTTGAACCCTGTTTGTTAGACTCCATGTTTCTGCCCCACAGGTGAGTACCGCTAAGGTACAGCTGTAGTATACTTTTCTCTAGGGATATTGGTAAACTGCCATTCATGATCTGAGAGAACCTGCCTTATGTGCTCCACTCCATTCTTATTCTTCTAGTTATTTCTCTCTCACGATCCGGATAAGCGGTCACTACCTGCCCTAAGTAGACATATTCTCTTGCTACTTCCAACACCTTGCTACCAATTGCGAACTGCTTTTCCCTTGCTAGACTTTCGAACATGACGCTGATTTTCTGCATGTTAATTTTTATCCCCACGGTTCTGATCTGCCTGTCTAACTTATTTATCACGCTTTGCAGCTGATCTCCTGAATGGCTCAGCAAGGCAATGTCATCAGTGAATAGCAAATTACTTACGCAAACTAGTAAATTACTCCATTACTCTCATCCCCAACTTTTACAATCCCAGCCTCGGAACACCTCCCGTAAACAGGCGTTGAATAGCATTGGCGATATCGTGCCTCCTTTCCTTGCACCCTTAATAATTAGAATTTTATTGCTAACTTTAGGAAGTACTATGGTAGCGGTACAGTTGTTGTAGATATCTTACAGCATTCTGACGTGAGACTTTTCTACAGCCTGGTTCCGCAATGCCTGTATGACTCCTGAGGTTTCAACTGAGTCAAATGATTTCTAGTAATCAAAGAACGCTATATATAGGAGCTGGTTATATTGTGTGCGCTTCTCTATTGCCTGGTTGATATGGTGAATATGGTCTATCGTCGCGTATCCTTTACGCAAGCTGCTTAATAATTTGGTATTGAAGTCTAAGGTTGCCCTGATTCCATTTGCAATTATCCGAGTAAATACCTTGTGGCAACAGGCGGTAAGCTGATTGTTCTGTAATTTTTCAAGTCCTTCACGTCTCCTTTCTTATGAACTAATATTGCCGTTCTTCCAAGCTTCTGGTACGCTCGAAGTCGTCAGGCACTCCGTATGCAGGGCGGCTGGTTTTTCTAACAAAACTTCCCCTCCGGACGTGCTTCAAGAGATCACCTCACGAGCGGCTTTCCCTCTTTGCATTGCTCCTAAGGCTTTCTTTACTTCCTCCTTCGTTACTGGCGGAATTTCACATTGCTGTGCTTTACTGCCTCTGTCATTAACGTTCTGATTAAACAGGATAATGCATAGATGTGTTTAGAATGCTTCGGCAACTTTAACTATGTCATCCATATTGATGATGACATTGCCCTCTGTGTCTCTTAAAGCATGCGCCTGATTTCTGCCGATGCCTACTTTTCTCTTCACTGCTATCAGGTTACCTCCGTTCTTTAGGGCATGCTCGATTTTCTGAATGGTAAACTTCCATATGATGGAGTGTAATTAAAAGTGATTCGGTGGCAGTTTTTGGATACGCCATTTTTTCCGCAGCTAAAGACGCGTTTATCGCCGTGAAAATTACGTTTAGAAGTTTCCCGCCACCTGATGTAACACAACACTCTTGAATAGGTTGATTTTACATGTTTGAATTTTTCTAACCACAGACATTCTTCTACCTTTTAAAAAAGAATTATAATTCTAGCTAGTGCTGTTCAAATGTTACAGGCTAAATTGTTACTTAAAAATGACACCAAAAGAAATGGAAAGAAAAAATGCGAGCTGCAGCACGATTAAAAAGAGACGAGGGAGACGCTCAAGGAGAGCCTCCCTGTAGTTATGGAGCATTTCAACAATCTAGGACTTCGCTTCATGTCTATATAGAAACTTCTTTATATAGAACTTGTCACTCTCATTTTCATATTGGTCCAAATGATATTTCGTAATTTTCTGTATAACGCGATCATGGACAACGTTACACTCAGTAAAAAGTTTCTCTTAAACCTTGGCGCGCTCATTTATATACCTACAAATGATAGGGTTAATTGTAGAGACATGAAAGAGGCCTTTGACCTGCAGTGGGCATAGTGAGGTTGATGATGATGATAATGAAGGCACACTATGAGCTACAAATATTGAGATCCAATTACAATTTTCCATGTTGTGACCTATTATCTGAGTGTCCGTGTTTTTTTAAAGCTTTGAAGTATGGTTGCAACTTTTTTTCTGATGATTGGCTTCGAACTCATCACAGACTCTTTCTTCTAGCTAAATGCACAAGCAGTAGGTAGAACTGTGTAAATTTCAAAGCATGATGGAGTGCATTAGATTGTAGGCAGGTTATCACAGTTGTTGTGAGAGGCAAATTTAGTGCTTTTCAAAAGGAGACGTTACGATTAAAAGATCACAAAATATTTTTGTAATCTGATGGCCTAACAATTCTAAACAGTAAAAGAAATTTTACTCGATCAAATAAATATTTTTCCTTCGAGAGTCGTGTCATAGGTTGACGAAAACTTTACACGACCATACTTAAAAGGCCTCCGCGACCCCGCTTGGAAGCGAATGGCAGTGCTGCATAGCCTCAGGAATCCCCGCAGGATAATATTCCCCGACGCACTTCTGTTTACTTCCTAAAACGGCCAGGAGTGGCGGCGCGAACTTTTCATTTTTTTATCGTTTTCTAGGTAAGCTAACAGCTGGAGTAGAGCCTTTGTAATTAAAAGTGCTTCAACTGTCGCTAAAGGAGTATTAAATTTCTCCTTGTTGCCCCACGAATGCATATATCAGAGCGGCTGTAAATAAAACTTAAGGCTGCGTGTACACCAAACAGGCATTCTAGTGGCCAAAGAACCACCTGTAATCATGCTGTGTATTTATTAATGCGAGAGCATTATGTGGATCTATTGTTCACACGATTACGTCGTTCTCTGAAGATAACTGCGTGAAAGTGTGATTCTGACAGTGTGTGATAAAATGGTGCCCCGTGAACAATTTGGTTGAATGTTGGTTGGTTTATCGGGTTTAACGTCCCAAAGCGACTAAGGCTATGAGAGACGCCGTAGTGGAGGGCTCCGGAAATTTCGACCACCTGGGGTTCTTTAACGTGCGCTGACATCGCACAGTACACGGGCCTCTAGAATTTCTCCTCCAAAGAAATTCAACCGCCGCGGCCGGGATCGAACCCGCGCCTTTAAGGTCAGCAGCCGAGCACCATAACCACTGAACCACCGCGGCGGCTCAACAATTTGGTTGATGAGGTGTAATTTGTGTATTCATTAAACGCGAAAAAATGCAAAGACGTCAAAATAGCCACGGACGTCGATATAGTATGTGGACGTTTCGCTTTAGCAGTACTCAAATGTTGGCTGCCGCAGTGACCTCTAAGTGTTTGTGAGCACCACTGCCGCACCCTGCCGAAAGGGAGCGGCAACAGAAGTAGACACTGAATTGGTCGTGCCCCCAAAAATAATTTTGATTTTTGACAACACGAACAAGAATATTATGCTTGAACATTTTCTAGCTTGCGTAGAGAGTGTGAGTGAAAGTTTTTTGCTGAACGGTGTACCGCTACTCTCGACACCTGTTTTGGTCAGTACGGGGGGTCTACTGTGCTGTTGTTGACGTGTTTTTGAAAAATGGGTTTGAAAAAATTATTGTCGTGTGGTGTTTTTGATAGTTACAACCAAGGCGTAATTAAAACTGTTCAATTCTTACACCACTTTACTTGGAATTAAACTGTCTTGAATTCTCCAAATTCTCAATACAGATGTCTCCAGGACCGCCAAAGACATGAAACCTTGTGCATTCTGCACTCTCGTACAAATTAAAAAGAAAACAATCTCTAAAAGCCGCTACAGTCATGAACAATAGGAATTCTTCGTTTCCGGGCCCCTTATTTGCTCCCCGCTTAGTTTTCTCCCCCGTAGCCCGTTCCTGCTCAGCCACTTGGGACGCAGAAGGAATGCCCTGTCGGTCCAGTGGGTGTCTCTCTCCGTGAGCCACCATCTCTTCCTACTAGCGGGAAATCTGAAGTAGGGTCACCAGTCTCGGCACGTGAAATCACAAACAATGACAGGTTGACTGCGAGTTTGCAACGCAAATGATAAACCGTTACCTGGATTGAAATTACAAGAGACAGTGACACAGAACAGCTGACATCTTAGTGTGGTGGGTCTAAACACTCCGCAGCGGCAGCCTCGATTGTGGTTACCGCATTTGGCTTCGTAGTCGGGGAAGGTGGTCTCTTCGGTGGTAGGCTCAGTTGTTCTGGTGGGTGCCCCGTGTTTGGCTTGAGAGAAAAAACGTATAAGAGAAAGGACATTAAATGGAATCACGACCAGAGTTGTGAAGCCAGCGCAGTATAGAAATCGTTAATCACTTCTCCGACCCTCACAAAAGCCTCTTTACACACTCTATAGATTGTACATAAATTTCAGTCAGTAAAGTTTATACACTTTCTATTACCAAATCCTACAGGTACTTAATAGAAAATACAAAGATTTATGGCCGTGCATGTTTCGCAGACTTTTCTGTATAGAGAGTGTACAGACTAGGGCTAGACGAAAGGAAATATCTATAACAAGGCAATGCAGCCTATAAGAAGTATATTCAAAGTCTGCAGACCATTTTTATGAGAGAAGTGAGGCCAGAATTTTTTTTTCGTTATGTATATAAAGGCTAGTAATAAGGGTGGTTTACCCTCATAAGTAAGGGCCAAGACTGCGGCCACTCCCCAAACGAAGATGACTAAGTTGATGAGGGCCAGACGGGGCCAGTAGGACCTGGCACCGCCCTCGGCTCTGCAGAAAAACAGAATGAAACAGTATTAACATTTATATTCTTGCCTACCTCTGAGCGTTGACAATTACTGCGGATACAAATGTGACTCCAAGGACATCATACGAAAGGGAAGCGTTTAGAAAACCAACCTTTACTTTAATGGCAACACTGCATGGGCTTATCCAAGGTTTTTCATCGCGCATTAAGGATGACAAATTTGCTCAACGCAGTCAACTGACCGTCCTTAAACAGTTATGAAGTTTCGTGGTCCTAACGTGCGGCTTTTCTCTTTAGGGTTGCGTGTAAAGCTCGCATTCCCCCAATTTCGTTACTAACGGGATGCCCATTTCCTCCACAGCAATGCCTCATTTGCGTCCTGATTATTTTACTTACAGCATGGATTTGTGTGGACATCCTATCCACTTTAACTGTCTTATCCGTACTGTTAATGACCATGCTTTCACTTTATCTTAGGGAGTTTATTCGATTTTCGCCCATGCTTAGATTTCTCTTGAGCGCTTTTAGGCGACCTCCGTTCTTCAGAAATGGGTCGGTTCTTTGTAGATTATATTGTTTCCTTAAGTCGGTTGCCTTAGGCTTACTGATTAGCTTTGACACTAGTGCCAGCTATACGTGTGGGGCTTGGTAATGAGGTGTTTCGTCTCCTGAGAGAGCATAGCAATATCCTGTGTGTTTACCCTACACTACATACAGGAATACGCCTATAATACATCATAAAGCCAGCAGTAAAATTCCAATAAGGAAGCGTGTCAGGCAGGGAGACATATCTCGCCAGTGCTGTTCATCGCCGTAGGTGTTGAGAGGCCTTAATTGGGAACAGTTGGGGATGAGAGGTAATGGAGAATACCTAAGCAATTTGCGATTCGCTGATGACATTGCCTTGCTACGTCACTTAGAACATGAGGTGCAAAGCATGATCAATGAGTTAAGACAGGCAGAGCATAACGGTGGGGCTAAAAATTAACATGCAGGAAACCAAAATATAGTTCAACAGTCTAACAAGGGAACCGCAGTTCACATTTCATAGTGACGTGCTGGAAGTTAGTAAGTCAATAAGTTTACTTAGAGCAGCTAGTGACCGCCGATCAGGATCATGAGAGGGAAATAACTAGAAGGATAAGAATGGGATTGAGTGCTTATGGCAGGTTCTGTAGATAATGAATGGCAGTTTACCAATATCGCTCAAGAGAAAACTGTAGAAAGCTACGGGGCGGAAACATGGAGGCTAACGAAAAGGGTTCAACTTATGTTAAGGACAACGCAGCCGGATATGGAAAGAAAAATGGCAGGTGTCAGTGTTAAGAGACCGTACGCGGGCAGAGTGGGAGAGGGAACAAACGTGTATTAATCACACCTTAGTGGAAATCAAGAGGAAGAAATTGGCTTGGGCAGGCCACGTAATGCGAAGGCAAGATAACAGCTGGTCATAAGGCTAACCGAGTGGATTCCAGGAGAAGGCAAGAGTAGCATGTGGCGCTAGAAAGTTGGGTGGGCGGATGAGATTAGGAAGTTCGCGGGGATACGGTGGCTGCAGCTGGCAAAGGACAGGGTTAATGGGAGAGACATGAGAGAGGCCTTTGCCCTGGCTTAGTCAGGCTGATGCTGATGATGACGCCTGTATTGGAGTGAAAAGGGAGTAACCTGTCCTCCAGTGCACTCCCTATTATAAAAGGGAGGGCGCTAGAGGACAGCTTATTCCCTTTATACAATTATTTGTTTAGGATGTACACCTTACATCTGTTGCTCCCTTCGAATTGATGTTGCTGCAATTTATTCTTATTTATTTATTATTCCTCAAAGGTCCCTTTCGGGACATTACATGAGGGGTGGGGATAACAGGGCAAAAAAAATATATTATACATTAATAAGAAAATGGACAAAAATTACATTGATGAATGGGCTTCCTCGATGGTGGTCTTGAAAAGTCGGTGAATCATGATGGTGGCCACTTCAGCAGGGAGGTTATTCCAGTCACGGGCAGTCTTTAAGAAAAATGATCGCTGGAATGTGGTGGTATGGGCACGTTCAGGGTAAACAGCGTTCGGGTGGTTATGGCGGGAAATGCGATGGACACGTGGAATTAATTGGTTGGCTTCTGTAAAGTTGTGGAAGAATTTGTGAAATAAGCAGAGACGTGCTGTGTTCCGACGGGTGACTAGCTTCTTCAATTATTCTTCAATCTAGCGATTTCTGCGGGAAAAAATTTAGCGCGCCGAAACCTCTTTGCAAAATACGGTCTGTGTGTCCACAAGGGGAATATTTTAAGGGCAAGGACATGTAAAAATGTTCGGTCACACTCAAAGAGATTCCATTGGAATATACGCCTGGAGATGCTGCAATCACTGCCTCAGCGGGAATTTAGAAAAAAAAATGCACGACGGTTAAGTTACCCCTAAGTGTGCAACCACATTGCGATAGTATTAGACATCCCTCCGGCGCAAGTACAATCCTTCTCTTTCGTAGGTTCACTGAACGCGGGGAGTCGTGATCCCACCTGTTAAGGCAGAAGCCTACGGCGCTAGTAGCTAATTCCCCCCCTACCGTGTCCGTCTGAAGCCAGGGGGTGGGGTTAGGAATGGCGACAGCGGGTCGCGCGCCTCGGACGCTGCCCAAGGCCGCGGGAAACAGGGAGCAAGGGTCGGCGACCGTCTCCCATTGAAGAGAGATGAGCTGTCAAGTGGAGGTGGGCGGTCAGTAAGGTCGGCGACT
The DNA here is from genome assembly GCF_055824585.1 of Amblyomma mixtum. Classification (NCBI taxonomy): domain Eukaryota; kingdom Metazoa; phylum Arthropoda; class Arachnida; order Ixodida; family Ixodidae; genus Amblyomma; species Amblyomma mixtum. The sequence goes on from NC_143015.1 coordinate 37,624,810, forward strand.
TCTGAAATAGCTAAGCAGTGGACTTACTAGCGCCTCTAGAGTCGGGCTCTGGCGAGCACTGGGCTCCGCCCACTTGTATGTAGAGTGTCATTGCAGCGGTATTGGTTGGAATTGGGTGAGAGCAGGTTTAATAAAGCTTCGCCCAATTATCGAGGGGATAAAAACCGCTGCAAACAAAGAGCATGAGGGGCGCGCCGAGTCCCAGTCTCGGCCGCTTTCTTTCGTCCCTTCTTTTTAAAAACCCTTTTTTAGCCCGCCTTTTTCTCCAAGTTCTTGTATTCGGTCCCGTCTTCAATAAATCAGTTTTGTCTCAAGAAGTTTGGAGTTGCTGCCCCAACCGGCTATGTGTCGCCGGACGAGCGTACGAAGACGTGAAGTGCTTTCGATCAGACCAACCGGACATTCCGACCTTTTTTTTAACTGGTGCCGTGACCAGGATCGTCCGAGCGGCTTTCTGCGAGCGGTTGGAGGCAGTACCTTCCGGAAGCCTGACGGGGCAACATCTTGGTGAAGAGTCCCGGGGACCAAGGTCCCAGTGAGGCGATACCCTTGCGAGGGGCCGCGGAGCCAAGAATCCACGACAGCGCCAAGGAGCGAGCGAAGCGAGACCGACGGGGCGAGGCGCCGCGACTTCGGCGCGGCACCTGAGGTTGCCGACTTCGTCTGCCGGGAGGACGTAATGGGCGTGCTGCGAGCTCTGGATGGCGGCCACTCATCTGCGCCCAAGGACGCAACCTGCCGCTGCCCGACAACAGAGTGAATTTCTCCATTCTCACTTCACTTGCCACGGGAGTGTTTGAGCCGCAAGGTGAGAGTAAACCAAGGCACAATGGCTACATTCAGTTGGCGGAGTGGATATGGCTATGAGTATCGTAACGGCCAGGAGCGAGCGCCAATGTCGAGCGAGCCAGAGAAAAGCAGAGAAGCGACGCTTATATCCGATACCTCAAGCGCCAGTTAGCGATAGCCGAAGAGAGGCTACGGCAGGAGAGGAAAAGGATCGAAGAGAAGGAATGCTCAAGGAGAGCAGTGTGTATACTGCCGGAGACGGCACAATCGCAGTCGTACTTTGATCGAACGCCGATCGAGGTAGCGAGCAAAGATGATAGCAGCAGCGGAATTCAGTCCGTTCATATTGAGAACAGACAAGAGCAATCACAAGTTCCTGAAAACAGTGAAGCTATCATTAGCGTCGAGGAGCCGCACGTTGCGGAGTCAACCATGATTGTTGACCCAGACCAGCAGTTTTTAATTCCTAAGGTGGAGGTGAGCTGCACGGATGTGACTGCGGAAAATTCGACCTGTGATCAGACCCTGCAGGTCGAGTGCTGCGAGGCAGCCGAGCGTGTCTTCAGCGATGCTAATGACACTGATGAGAACAACGACATGGAATGCACGGCCGGCCGGGTTGCCCAGTGCGACCTTTTGTTGTCATTTCAAGCACCCACATGCCAGGCAGGGTGTGGCGAGAGCGGCATGGCTCAAAGGGCATCCGCGGCACAGGCTGTAGCGTCTGAGAAGCCAGCGGAACAGCTGGGTGAGCGAAGCTATTTCGAACCGGAAAGCTCAGACCCATGTAACGCCGCGATGAGCTTGGTGGTAAACGAGCGGAATGTGAGCCGTGGGGCCGGCGAATTCTCCCCATTACCTGAGAGGAGCAAGGTTACACTGCCTCTGACAGGGGCCAAACGCGACCCATCCTGCGATCTCCTGGCGGGTCTCCGAAGCAGGTGGATCGCAAACCTAGAGGGCAGTTGCGATGAATTGGTTGAGCTGGCCATGCCACATTCTAAGAGCCCGTCTAGGGACGAGCACCGAGAGCCTTGTGCGGAGGCTCGCACACCGTATGCGCATACGGTCGGCGGCTCCGCTGCGGTAGGAGCTGAGCGATACAACCGGGGAGCAGCACGAATGCAAGAATTGTGCACGCTGCAGCCCGTAATGTTCACTTTCATGCGAACAGGCGACGTGTTCGATCCGGGTGGATGGCGACAATGCCTATTTCCACAGCCTTAGCCCACTCTGCCACTGTCAGGTTGCAATAAGAGTAAACTATGGCTCGAGCACACAATGGGGCAGTGGGTGAGAGTGGGGGAACGTGGTGGAATGTGAACGCTTCACAGTGCATAGACTCTGAATATTATTGGACAGAGCCATGCTATGTGTGCTTGTGCTGATTTTGTCTTTTGTGAGCTGTTTTGTCTTATATGAGAGCGCCGTGTTATATTGTGTCCTTTGCCCACGCCGGGATCGTGTTGCAGTGTATATGCAACTTTATGAAAACTGTGCAGTCATATGTTTTCTTCATCTTGTATTTACTGACGTGTTGTTGCATGTACACTTTTATAATGTTTTTACCACAGGGTTTCATTTGTGCGCGTCTGCCTCTCCTTGAAATGTGCAAGCTAGGGATTGTGCTTGTATCTGCATACCTGAAAGCAGCTTGCTGGTGCAGCGCCCGCTTGACGATCGGGTCTGTGCTGTTGCGGTTTTTTTTTCTGTTATTGACTGCCAGGTCTTTTGTGCTTTTGCGCGCTTTTGTATGTTGTGTGTACGGCGAGCGTCCACCCAGCATTCTTGGTGGGGAGGTGTTAAGGCAGAAGCCTACGGCGCCATTAGCTAATTCCCCCCCTACCGTGTCCGTCTGAAGCCGGGGGGGTGGGGGGGGGGGGGTTAGGAATGGCGACAGCGGGTCGCGCGCCTCGGACGGTGCCCAAGGCCGCGGGAAACAGGGAGCAAGGGTGGCGACCGTCTCCCATTGAAGAGAGATGAGCTTTCAAGTGGAGGTGGGGGTCAGTAAGGTCGGCGACTTCTGAAATAGCTAAGCAGTGGACTTACTGGCGCCTCTAGAGTCGGGCTCTGGCGAGCACTGGGCTCCGCCCACTTGTATGTAGAGTGTCATTGCAGCGGTATTGGTTGGAATTGGGCGAGAGCAGGTTTAATAAAGCTCCGCCCAATTATCGAGGGGATAAAAACCGCTGCAAACAAAGAGCGGGAGGAGCGCACCGAGTCCCAGTCTCGGCCGCTTTCTTTCGGTCCTTCTTTTTAAAGGGGCTGCGAAACACTGCCTGGGGGAATACCGGCTATACTTCAGGTGGGCTCTTTATGTCACACAGATGCTGACTTAAAAAGAATTACAGGAATCGATGCACAGGAACGGGAGTTATTCAGTGAAGAAATTTGAAAATACAAGCAAACAAAACGCTGCCCTCAACTTGATTTTGGCGGGGCTTCCCACTCCTATTTCGCTCTCCCAATGACGGCACCTGGCGCAACCAATCAAAACAGCCAGCCAGAGCTCGTCGCGGAAGTTTGTACTCCATGGTTGCCTGCTTTCTAACTCGTTCTTGCTGAGACTGGCAGCGTTGTTTGCATGCCAGAGCGCCCCTGGTGGTGTATTTTTATTTTACTTGCTTTGCAGGGCTTTTATCTAAGACAAACAAATTGTTTTTGTTCATCTAATATAAAACGCAGACAGGTGACAAAATGTGTCTCTATTTATTCACACAATTTGCAGTATATCTACTGTTTGTCCGGTCATCAAGCTCGCGCCAGGTGATGTCATATCCGCTGCTAAAAACCCGCCACTGTGTGGCGACACCATCAGAGCCGTGAAGTTGTTTTTGGGAGGACATTAAAATATTAAAAAACGGAATGTACGCGGTATTAGCGACGCTATTAGCACCATTATAACTCACTGTATGCAATCAACAGGTAAAACAGTTAACTAAGATTGTGTTTCTGGGCCCCTTTAAAAGCCCTTTTTTAGCCAGCCTTTTTCTCCAAGTTCTTGTATTCGTCCCGTCTTCAATAAATCAGTTTTGTCTCAAGAAGTTTGAAGTTGCTGCCCCAACCGGCAACGTGTCGCCGGACGAGCGTACGAAGACGTGAAGTGCTTTCTATCAGACCAACCGGCCATTCGAGACCTTTTTTTTTAACTCCACCACTCGCCCAGTGATGCAGCGCTAACGGGCACCGCATTGTTTCCTCACTTCCGATTAGTCTGAATAAAAGCGGCCCTTGCGCGTTTCAGAGTGCAGTGCATCAAGAATGTTTAAAATCGCAGCATGGAAAGGAAAAGTTATTCCACTTAGAAAATTCGAAATAAAAAAGAATCAGACTAAGACTCGTTTCACTCGCCCTGTTCTGAGCCGCCGCGTTGGCTTAGTGATTATGGTGCTCGGCTGCTGACCCCAAAGACGCGGGTTCGACCCCGGCCACGACGGTCGAATTTCGATGGAAGCGAAATTCTAGAGGCCCGTGTACTGTGCGATGTCAGTGCACATAAAGAACCCAAGGTGGTCGAAATTTCCGGAGCCCTCCACTACGGCGTCTCTCATAGCTTGAGTTGCTTTGGTACGTTAAACCCGATAGATCATAAACCAAACCAACTTGCCCTGTTCTGAAAGGGCGCTACGAATCAGAACCGCGCCTTGCACACACGCGAAAGAAGATTGGTAGCCCACAGGCGAACATTTTGACGGCGTCGTCCCTCCGTGTAAGCGCTGTAGACAGGGCAGGGGTGAATAACTGAACAGAGGAAGCTCCCTGGTGTTTCTTTGTTGGTAGAAATGAAAGGCTAACACCGGTGCCCCCCGGTTTTTTAGTAGACTCCTGTCTACTGTCTCTCTTTTCGCTGCTTATTTGCGGGCAAAGCGCATCGGCTGGCTTTTGCTTTTTTTCGCAGCTTTCTTGAAGCTGTTCAAACAACAGCGCTCGCCTGAAAGAAGGTTTGAAGCGAAATATAAAGTGTCGTCCGTAGCGTTGTTCTTGTTAGTTTTCGTTCGCTTTCACTGCTTCTCTTCAGTTTTTGTGGCATGCCAAAAGCTTACAGCGCTAGAGACATAATATTTTGATCTGCTTCCGATTAGGTTCAAACTGGAACCGCAACCAGTCAGAAAAGCAGCGCATAATCTCGATGCCACCTCATTTCCGCTGCCGAAATCCTGGCTGCATTGGGCCACCACCCGCTAGAAACGAGCATTTCTGGACAAGATTAAAATAACAAATATTACGATTTCGGCGATCTCTACTGGCGGTCGGCCATCACTGCGTCCCTTACTTTTCACACAAAGAATAAACGCCACATGCTTGATTAACGTCGCACGACCCGTTTAACATGCGCAACTGCCCTGGCAGTGCTGTTTCAAAAACAGGTTGCTCTTCCCGAGCTCGACGAAGGAGCTCATGTGCAGTGCCGCTGTGCGCAGGCAGAAATTGCCCTAAAATTAATTTGCCTAAACTTCATTGCCGCCTGCCGTAGGTGAGAGGTGGATCATCTGCATTTTTCGCGACACAGACGGACTCCGGCTTTTCTCGAGAACGGGGTCTCTGGTGCTAAAAATATCTAAAAGGGAAAGGTCTTCGAGGCATGATCAAAAGTCGCTACTGCTTCTCACTCCTTCCTTTTCATGTCCCTGCTAACAAACCCTACAGCAGACAAAGCGAGGTTCGGTCGCCAGGGGACAGGGTCGAATCAGAAGCGGAGGATACCCATCAGGCCGAACGGGAGGAAAGCATTTAGGTAGGTTCAAAAGCGCCTCTCGTATGCTAAGGCCTCCGAGTGTTTGCCCACAGCAATCCACTTTCCGGACACCGTTGACCGTACGCCATTCTCGGCCCCTTTCCATCAAAAGCAGCTCGACAGCCATATACCTCAGCCTTTAATGCAGATCTGCATAAAGCTAATATTTCAATGCGGCTGTTTCATCAAAGCAGGGAATGCTTGAAGAGCACTCTTCGCAGACTCGATTTGATTGCCACGCCGCCTGTTGCCATTTCTGCGAAACAAGGTGAAGCGAGGAAGGCGGCTGGTGCGGACGGAGGGAGCGCTTTTGATTCTTCTGGTTACTTGTGATTACGTCGTGACGTTATCTATTGGATGCGTCAGGAGGCGGAGCAGTATTGGCGTGTCCTTACCCGCACCGTTGATACCCATGTCTATTACACTGCGTGTATGGCACAGTCCTTAGAGGAGCAGTGTGAGTAAAAATGAGCGCATCCTTGTGAGAGGGGTGGGTATCGCAACATTTTTATTCGTGCTTGCCTTATCGAAGCGCGAAATAAAGGAAGTTTTTTTTTAAATGTCTATCGGGAGTGTTTGCAGGGTGGAGTAATTCTGCTGGGATGCAAAGTAGAAGGTAATACTTACTGGCGTGGTTCCTCATCTGTGGGAAAAGAGGGCAAGGCGAAAATTACACTCAAAATCTTCGAGTAGTGGAAGAAATCCGACGTCCATTACTCAGAGTTCTGAAAATACATGAAATAATACTGGTGAATATTCATCTACTTTGTTTCAGTTAATCCTAAGCAGCTATTATTTGACTTACACGCTAACGAATAGAACATTATTAGATGTAGCCTGATTTATCCAATGTATGTTCCCTTAGGTCGTTAAGCTTTTGGGAAAATCGGGAGGCGAAGCATTGGAGACTAGTGAGTGTTTGGTGACTGAACTGAAGAGCGTGCTCTACAGAAAGGGCACGAGCCCAAAGACATTCTGCTCGTGAATATCAAATGTCGTTTCAGAAGCCTCTTTACTCATATGTTTCCACCATATCTGGCTGTAAAAAGTTTTAGATGTCTGCTATCGGGAAGACAGAGCGGGTAGATCTTACAATAAGCTGCTGGTATCTGGCAAAATATATCGAAAGACCAATCGCGCTACGATCGAAGAAAAATTTCCGACGAGTTATTTCCCCCGGTGTACGCCAGTGCAATATTCGGGCTTATCTCTTGCGGTTAATATTTTGCGATGAATACACCGGTGCTCCAGAGCTTTTGCGAGGGGCGCTGCGCGATGCTAGCGCTATCCGTCAGCTATTACATGCTTCCAACTAGTACTTCTTATATCAGGGGAAGCTGACCGCTTTCTAAGTACCTCATGTTCTATGGGACGCACAAATGAGACAGCGAAATTCATTTCCACTCTTTACAGTAACGATTTCGTGATTTTGTCCCCTTGAGCATTATCAGCTCCAAATGTCTAACGGTGGTGCGATGAGTTTTAGAGTAAGAAGCAAATTACACGTGTCCGTAGCGATAGTTGACTTAATGGAATTTTCCGCATGGGCGCGAAGTACTAGTTTGTCGAGAATGGAATACTGCTGTAATTCACTGTTAATATCAGTTAGTACGGAATGTCCATTCTTGCAGGAAAACATCTGTTGCATGACGCATGGGGCGAGGCTAACATCGGTACTGACTGCCCCCTTTCGCAACCTTGGCGCAATCACTAGTCGAATAAATGCGTAGCTAATCATAGGGATTCGCACCGACGACCTTTGGTTCCTCAAACTCTGATTTCTCAAAACTTTAAACGTCCATTACGACGGAACTAATTGACGTAGGACATTATAAATAGTATCAAAGAATTTGTCTTCTGGCGCTGTGTACGTTGGCATAGAAAAATAGATATCCGGATGTAACAAAAATTTGTACCGGACATAGCGAAGACGGCTAATGACGCCATATTCGTTCGATGTTGCTAACGCTCGATACCTATACGCTGCCTCAGCGTTTTGCTCTTTTTTTCGCTCATTAAATCTGCCCCCGCCGCGGTAGCTTAGTGGTTATGCCGCTCGGCTGCTGACGCGAAAGACGCGGGTTCGATGCCGCCCGCGGCGGCAGAATTTCGGTGGAGGCGATGTTCTAAAGGCCGGTGTACTGTGTGGTGTCAGTGCACGTTAAGGAACCCCAGGTTGTCGAAGTTTCCTCAGCCCTTCACTACAGCGTCCCTCATACCCTGAGTCGCTTTGGGACGTTAAACCCCATTAAACCAGCCAATCGTTATATCTGCGTGGTAGAACTAAACGTGGTATTATTCCCTAAATGTGCACAGTAGCTGTCAGCACGGAGAATGAATCCTGCTGAGATGTCAAGATGTCGTCAGTCAGCTCCTCCCACAAAACTGCCTTTTCTAAAGTCGGCTTCGGTTTGAAGACTTGTGTCATGAAGTGCCACAGGAGTTCGACTACTTAAAATGCAAAACGATGCTCGTGCAAAAAATACACGCGTGCAGAGAATGAAACTATTTACGACTAGCAGCATAGCATTTACTTCATGGCCCTTGTAAATTTGAGACCGTTCTTATTTAAGAGAGCATCAGAATCGGGAGGAAAAAAACGATCAAGACGGTGCTCAGAACTCTCTGTTACTGAGAGAGAAGCCCACTAAAGGACATGTACGCGGGCAGTGGAACTGAGCAACTTCTTATGTAAGAGGAAGTTGGTTTTCATCATGAGCGAATTAGAAATGGAGAGGACTGAAGGAGAAATCACGTGGGCGGGGGTACCACCGTGTGCGGACACCAAAAGACACACACACACAAACTGACTCACCACCGAGCTCACTCTTATCCTCCTGATCGACGACGGTGTCTTCATCTGAAACGAAGTGAAAGAGTGTTAAACTAGGGTCTTATGCGTCCTTAGTGTCAGACATGGAGAGTGTTAAAGTAGGGTCTGATGCGTCCTTAGTGTCAGACACAGAAAGTGTTTAAGTAGGGTCTTATGTGTCTTTAGTGTAAGACACAAAGAGTGTTAAAGTAGGGTCTTATGCGTCCTTAGTGTCAGACACGGAGAGTGTTAAAGTAGGGTCTTATGCGTCCTTAGTGTCAGACAGAGAGAGTGTTAAAGTAGGGTCTTATGCGTCCTTAGTCTCAGACAGAGAGAGTGTTAAAGTAGGGTCTTATGCGTCCTTAGTGTCAGACAGAGAGAGTGTTAAAGTAGGGTCTTATGCGTCCTTAGTGCCAGAGACAGCTTTCCCCAGCAAAATACAGGCTCATGGACGAAGGACGCAGGAACAGTATACGCTACAAGCGCTGTGTCCTGTGCGCTTCATCCGTGTGCTCTGTATATTAAAAAAAAAAGTTCTCCAGCATCGTTTGGAATCAAACGAAAAAGGGGGTATTGACTGACATATGCCAGGCAAGAAAAGACAAAGCCACGTAAAGACAAGGGAATTCAACACAGTGCACATTTTGCATCGTTTCCGATCTATTACGCAAACTGCCCGCGTTTTGGCAATTTTGCTTTCTCTAAAACACTGTCACATAACTTTAGCAACGCTTCAACATCACAGCTACGTACCCTGGAGGCATACAAGTGTCTCAGATTTGCCGTCACACGAACCTTGCGAGTAAACACAGCACGAAGCAGCTGCAGAATATGCCTGAACGTCCAAGGTGACGCGCCTTTAGCACGCTGGCCTAGACGACGCATTCGAAGGCCGACACAAACGCATAGATAATCTTGCTAGCCTGCGCTGTGCCTTAACTGCTCGTTGTCTTGTAAAGAAGTACTCGCAAGTTAGTTTTTGTGGCAGTGCTTTGTTTGCACTTGGAAAATAACTAGCAATCATGCAGTTCCGTCTCCCCTTTTTGTCAACATTAGCAGCCTTGAAGGCCCATTTAATTTCTCCTTTAAAACACACTGCCATCGTTTCAACTGCAGCCTGATAGGTTATGATCTCAGCAGCGCTTTCTCTCATGCCTTCCGCCACCATCATGGCGCCAACTGAAGTGGTTCACCTGGACCATGAGGAAACGCAACACGTTTTCTGAAGGGCGCCCATGTCTCATGTGGTTGAAAGCCCCTGAGGTAACTGTCTAAGCGCAAGAAGTGAATGCGGGAGTTTTCCGTCATGGCTTACCACATAGTAGGTGATGATAATTTTTCTTATGGCGCAGGGGCATCTTTTGCCATTGAGCGCCATGCCGTAAGTTTTTAGCGGCTATACAAGGTGGGATCAAAGGCCCATTTTCAAACCATTTCACTCGAAATAAGTCCAGCACGAGAAAAGGGGAAAGCTTCTACCAACTATTACCGCCGAGTACCCGGCAGCACTGGGAAGCGAACCCGGCACCTACCGCATGGGAAGCGGAGGCTCAAACCAATAGGCCACAGGTGCGGTAGGGCTAGCAGCCTAACACAGCATGGAATACACTGGACGCACATTACTGCTCGCCTTCTGGAGATGTCGATAATTGTGTGCTCCAGTTCACCACTGCTAAGACAGCGAAGGGGCTGGACACCAGGCGGTCAACTCCTCTGCCTGTACTTAGCAGACTGAGCAATGGCTACTCCTCACAGCTGCACTCCTTTCCTTCAGCGCTGTCTTGCACTGCTCCTCGCTACTCCACATTTCCAGATAATGAAGCCATTCTCAGCTTACCCATGGCACAGAAGATCCGGGGAGGCACTCTAAGCACCGACAACTGACTTCGTCCTCTTTTCGATTTCTCCTTCTTCGGCCGTCTCAAGCCGAACGCGCGCGCCAGTACCTCTGCGGAGGAGCTTCCTTCTTCTTTAGCGCTTTTTGTGGTCAGATAACTCTGCCCAAATATACCTCTCTTTTAGCAGGCCTGGAATCTAAACAATTCAGGAAATTAGCAATTAGAGAGGTCATCGGCTTTCCAGTTTTGAAGCAAGCTGAGGCCACCATCGGTTCAAACCACTGAGCTCTCGGAAAAACTCATAGGAGCTGTAAAAACTATATGAACCTCGTTTAATTAATTACTCGCTGTATTGGTTATGATGTTCTGTTGTCCGTTTCCACATCATGGATCATCATTTTAGACCACAGGAAGAACACCTCTGAGCAGTAGAAATATATTAACCTCGTCTGTATTTAGCCGATAGTATAGTTGGCCTCTTCCCTCTTCCGATGCCTAACACAATCTGGCGGGCTAGTTGGTGGGAATCCATACGATTTCAGCAGCGCGAACACGGTTAGGAAAAAACAGACAGAAAGGGGGACAGGACAGAGCGCTGAACTATCAACTTTGAACTATGGCTTTCAAAGTTGATAGTCCAGCGCTCTGTCCTGTCCCCCTTTCTGTCTGTTTTTTCCTAACCGTGTTCGCGCTGCTGAAATCGTATGGATTCCGATGCCTACCGCGCTTGCACCAATATGACTATTAGATTCCTTAGAAAAACACGTGAGAGTGATCAAAGCATGAAGATCTTATGCTAATTATGTGCGGACAGAAAATATTGCCTTGCTAAGTCCTTCGGGGGATGAATTGGCAAGTATGATCATTGAGTTAGACTGGAAAGCGAAACGGTGGGTCTAAAAGTTAATAATAATAAAACTAAAGTAAGGCTTAATAAGCGCGTTTATATTTGGGACGAAGAAAAAAATAGCAGAGTTCCTATGCAAAAAAAGGACGCAGAATTCAGCCCTCGAATGACTCGTCAGAAAACTCAGTCAAAGACTTGTACATCATAAATATAAATGCAAGAAGCGTAGTGAACAAAACACAGTCACTAGAAAACCTCTTACTTTGTCATGAACCAGACGTAATTGGTATCACCGAAACATGGCTTTCACCTGAAATTTCAAATCACGAAATCGCTCCACCGAACTATTCTGTCATCAGAAAAGACCGTGGTTCACGAGGAGGGGGCTTAGCAATACTGATTAAGAAGCAGCTACCTTTCGTTATTCTCCTTGAAGTTCCTTGCGCGAAAGCTGTTTTCTGCAAGATAATTTGTAAAGATACAGACATAGTTACCGGCCGCATTTACAGAAGTCCTTCTACCGGACATGAAGCCATCACTACAATTCAGGAATTCCTTCAGAACCATGCCTGAAATTCACGGATTATTATCATGGGTGATTTCAACCTGCCCGACATAAACTGGACAACAATGCACTATACATCAAGAGCTTCAGAGGCCCTCATCGATTTAATGTTCAATTTTAATCTTCATCAAATCGTTTCAACACCAACACGTACCCACGGAACAATTGGTAATATCTTAGATTTGATACTAATAAGTGATCACTTTCCTGAAACCGTGCTCAGGTAGACGTCATAGAAGGCATTTCGGACCACAGTATACCTACCTGCCGATTACCATTACAGAGGAGTATAGTATATCAGAAAAGCATGCAGATCGTAACTAATTTTGCTAAAGCAGACGACACTAGCATTGCAACACATCTTGCGCACGAATTCCAATCATTTTTCGACATTGCTTCGCGTGAGACCACTGATGTGAACAACTTGTGGGAACAGTTTAGAAATACGGTAAGTTATTGTGCAGGTGCATTCGTTCCGCGAAAAATAAAACGGCCTAAGAGAAACAACCCGTGGATCACAAGGGACGTAATTCACGCACAGCGGCAAGTCAAGCGGCTCCGTAGATCAATTAAAGAAAAGGGGCGAAATGCTAGCAAATCATTAAAGCTAACCAGTGCAGTCGCAAGGCTAAAAGAAATATCAAAGCATGCATAGGAAGAGTACTTTAACGTGACCTTCCCTACACTTCTTAGGAATAATCCCCATAGATTCTGGAAATATTTTCGCAAAGACAATACAGCCACATCCAACCTGTCCATGGAGGAAAAACAGACGAAAGGTAACATGCACAACGATTTCTTTAAATCTGTTTTTACAAAAGATAACGGCATTCTCCCTAACCGTTTCTGCACATCTACGCCATGTATCGGTTCTCTCCACATAACAGATGATGGTGTTCTTAACTTGCTGCTAAACCTAGACATAAAGAAAACAAGTGGTCCAGACGACATCCCAAATCAGTAACATAAACGATATGCAGAATGGTGAAGTAAATATCTCGGTATCATTTTTCGTAAGTCTTTACCAACTTCGAAGCTACCCGACGACTGGAAAAAAGCAAAGGTTCTACCCATTCATAAATCCGGAGATACAAACTCACCCTCCAACTATCGACCCATTTCACTTACCAGTACGTCGTGAAAAATCATGGAGCACATTGTAGCAAAACACTTAAAGCACTTTCTGGAGACCGAAAACTTATTATCACCTCATCAACATGGCTTTCGTCGTGGCTTAACAACAGTCACCCAATTAACAGAGGTTCTACATCACCTAGCCCTTAGTATTGACGACTACAGTCACACAGACATAATACTACTAGACTTCCCTAAAGCAGTTGACAGTGTCAGCCACAACAAACTAATATCAAAACTACGTATGATAATTGGAGATGGCCAAGTGTTACACTGGATCACGGATTTTTTGACGAACCGCTCACAGTTTGTAACTTTCGAACAAGTTCAATCAAGACCAGTTCCCGTTACATCAGGAGCCCCGCAGGGATCTGTTCTAGGACCAGGGTTGTTTTTAGTTTTCATCAACGATATTACCAACAATATTGACTGTAACATAAAACTTTTCGCTGGTGATTGTATTCTGTACAAAACGATAAAAAATCCTGAAGACTACCTCATGCTGAGCACCTCGCTTAACAAAATTCTTGAATGGTGTAACACCTGGCAGATGAAGTTAAACAATAAAAAATCCGTTTGCATGACAGTCACCAGGAAAAAACAGCCATATAACTATGACTACAGTATCAATGATTAAACGCTTTCAAAGGTCTCTGAACATAAATACCTAGGGTTACCCCGCCGCGGTGGCTCAGTGGTTACGGCGCTCGGCTGCTGACCCGAAAGACGCGGGTTCGATCCCGGCCGCGGCGGCAGAATTTCTATGAAGGCGAAATTCTAGAGGCCCGTGTGCTGTGCGATGTCAGTGAACGTTAAAGATCCCCAGGTGGTCCAAATTTCCGGAGTCCTTCACTACGGCGTCCCTCATAGCCTGAGTTGCTTTGGGACGTTAAACCCCAATAAACCAAACTAAACCACACCAAATACCTACGGTTAATTTTAACTTCTGACCTAGGATGGGACGCGCATATCGCCAATGTTACCTCTGGTGCCTTGCGAAAGCTGTTCTTCCTTAGAAGATGCTTACGTTTGGCCCCTAAAAATACCAAGCTTTTTGCCTACACAACCCTCGTAAGGCCAATCTTAGAATACGCAAGCACTGTTTGGTTCCCGCATTCTATCACTAACATCACTCGTCTTGAGGGAATACAACGAAAAGCTATAAGATTCATTCATAACAAATACAAACCCTCTGACTCCCCTACCGATCTTGCCGCATCATCTGGCCTTCCGTCACTATTACCTAGGGCAAAAGAATCCCGCCTGAAGTTTTTATATCAATTATTAGACAACACCTACAGTACAGATGTGTCTAAATATGCATCCTTCTCACAGTCACGGCAACCCCGGCACAAGGATGCACACACGCTGACTGAATACTCATGCCGAACGAACACTCTCAAGAATTCTTTCTTTCCTTTAGCCATCAGCGAATGAAATCAGCTCGATCCATCGATTACCATATCAGACTCACTATCTTCCTTCACCTCAAGATTAGTAGAATGTAACAAGAATCAGTACCAATAGTCCTACATTTTACCACATGACTGCCCAACAGTTACTTATTGACATTTCTTGACATGATTGCATGCCTATTGCCACCCGTTAACTTCTTTTTCGCTTCTTCTAGTTCCTATTGTAAAATACTTCAAATACTAGCATGTTTGCTGGAATGAACGACTCCTGCTGTACTTGTTTTATTTTTGTTTCAGTTCTGAATCTTCAAGGTATTCTTTGCTAACCTGCCTACTAGTAGTTATGTAATAGTTATGTAAGAATTCTCATTTTTGTTCTGCTTGTAATTTATCTGTATTACACTGAACTCTATATTGTACTGATTGCCCACCTGCTACGGTCTCTTACTGAGACTGGCAGTATTGTAAATAAATAAATAAATAAATAAATAAATAAATAAATAAATAAATAAATAAATAAATAAATAGTCCAGGAGGGGAACAGCGGTTTACGATTGGTAGCGAGGCGCTGAGAGCGGCGAGGGAATACGACTACTTAGAGCACGTAGTGACCACAGATCCGTATCACGACAGTGAAATAACTAGAAAAATGAGAACGGGGTGCAGCGCATCTGGTACACACTCTCACATAATGAATCAAAGTTTACCGATATCCCTCAAGAGAAAAGTGTACAACAGTTGTATCCTACCGGTACCGGCAGATACGTGGAGGCTAACGAAAAGGGTTCAGCGTGAGTTAAGGAGAACGCAGCGAGCTATGCAAAGGAAAATGATTTGTGTAATGCCAAGGGACAGGACGAAGGCAGAGTTGGTGAGGAAGCAAGCGCGGATTTATGACATCCTAGTCAAAATCAAGAAGAAATTGGCTTGGGCAGGTTATGTAAAGCGAAGGCAAGATAATAATTGTCATTAAGGGTAGCGGAGTGGAGTCCAAGTCAAGGCAAGCATATCACGGGTGGCGACAGGGGGTCGAACCAGAACCGAACCTGAGCCCGGATCCAGAACCGAAACGGTATTTTTGCCTAGAACCGAAATCGAACCGAACCTAAATCGAACCGAACCAAAATATCTTTCGCCATCTTGGCACAGAGCCCGAAGCGGAACGATTCAAAGGAACCGTTCCGAACCGGTTCATGACTCTGTTTAGCCGGATATTTTTTTTCCTACACGGCATACTTTTTTTTTTTTACACCAAGCGACATCTGCCAGGGCGTAGGTTTACCTACCGAAAGCTGCCTGCGCCAGGCAGTGCGAAAATGGCATCCATTCTATGCGACATCAAAACTGAAGGAAGTCTGGTGTCTAGGACGAAAACTAATTGGCGGTTCTGCAATGTGCTTTCGGTAATTCTAAAGCATTGTACGCCAGATTGATGCGAAATATTGGGTTTATAGTATCCCACTTTGACATGCTTAGATACAGTTTTAATGGATATGCTGGCACTACTCCAATTTATAAAGCATGAGTGAGAATGGCTGCCCTTTCTTCCTGTCGTGTACAATAAATGTACGAAATATAGGCGCAACGACCCAACCAAGCTCTTGCAACGTTTACTTTCGAGAAGCATTCCTCGCCACAGGCAGCAGATATTGAATCAGGCACCTCACGATGGCTCAGTGGCTGTGGTACTCGACTGCTGATGCGAAGGCCGCGGGTTCGATACCCGTGGCCAAGCCGCATTTCGATTACGGCGGAATGCAAAAAAAGCGCGTGTGCTGTGCGATGTGAGCGTACTTTGAGGAACGGCAGCTGGTCTACGTTAACGTGGAGTCCTCCAATATAGCCTTCCTGACAGACTCCTCGTCGGTTTCACACGTTAATACATATTTATTAATACTAATACCACAAAATAAAGGAAGTAATGGTTGGTGTTTTTTTTTACAGAATCGGAACATTCTTTGTTGAATGCGACGGAAGCATGCGAGGAAAACCTTATAGCAGTGGTTGAGATACTGACAAAAAAAATAATAAACAGCGGTTACACAAAGGGGCAACAGCTGGCATGCGATATTGATTACGTCCAGAAAGATGCTACCCCAATGAAATCGAACTACAATGAAATTATTGTGCGTTATGCCGAGGCACTGAAACTTTTCTGCTGTAAAAAAAAAAGAATTCCAATCGCTAGCGGGCAGCTCTGTCACGATGTTTTCCGACTGCTGGATCTTGAATTCTCTGACGGGCTGCTTGTGTCTGCCTCTCGAAGAAAACTTGAAGGAAGCCAACATTCATTGAAACCAAGGTACATGGGAAGTGTATTTTTTTAAATATTTCTTGTATTCATCAATGCGACCTTAATAGGGTAATTATTTTCAAAGATAATTAATTAGAGTGAAGAAAAAGCGAACACATGACACCAGTGGGATCCTAACCCACAACCTCCGAATTCTGCATCCGTTGCTCTACCAACTGAGCTGCGGTGACAGCCATCGAATATTCTCCTTTCGGCGGTGTGTAGGTGTGAATTGTAGCCGAACCTTGAGAGTGTTCGCCGGCCCCACCCTCGTCCTAAGCGGCGGACGTAGCACGTCCCGCCCTTCCACCCTCACCGTGTGATCACGTAGGAAGTTAAAACTGAAGGCATAGGACAGTCCTGTCCTTCGTGCGCGGTGCCTTCAGTTTTAACAATGTACCGACTGGCCAAAACAAATACCTTAGTGCAATACACAGGAAGTGTTCGCACGCTGTGGGCAGAAGCTGTGCGAGAACTGCGAGAACACTAAAAAAGTCAAAATATTTCGCATTCGGCAAATTTTGCAGTCTTTCTTTTACATGATGACGTCATAAAGAAAAGTAAACAACATAATAGGTTGATTAAAAACCACCTACGTTAAGTATTTGCATGGTCTGAACCCGTTTGAACCGGTGCGATTCAATTTGAATAGGTAAAAACGGGTTTAGACCATGAAAATTCTTAACGAGGATGGTTTTTAATCAACTTTATTATAATATTTGCTTTTCTTAATCTGGACCGGCTCGAACGGGAACGGAATGTCGCACCAGAGCCGAACCCAACAGGATCCGGGCGAAGAGAGATGCGGAGACAACGGAGCAGAAAGAAAAGCGCACACGTCAAGCGCAGACTCCAGGACGTGGAGCGGAATCAGCGGCGTGTCCTGGCCCTACTGCAGGA
Organism: Amblyomma mixtum; assembly: GCF_055824585.1. Taxonomy (NCBI): domain Eukaryota; kingdom Metazoa; phylum Arthropoda; class Arachnida; order Ixodida; family Ixodidae; genus Amblyomma; species Amblyomma mixtum. Next base: position 37,642,138 of record NC_143015.1, read on the forward strand.
CCGAGGCGAGATGGATACGACCGAAGACGTAGAGGCCGTGAAGGAACGGCGCGTGACTGACCACGTGATGTCTCGTGTTTAGTGTCAACAGGCTAGCCATCGCGCTGTGCGGGCGAAGGCGTTCCCTGAACTCCCTGGCAGTCGCTGCAACATGCTGTCGCGTTCCACTCTAAAGATGAAGTTTAAGAGTCCTTCAAAACTTTCTTGAAAGTTAATGGTGCAATAATTTGCTACATATGCATGTTCCCATCATTGTTATTCATGTTCCCATCATCGCCGTTGGAAACCGAATATGCCCTCCCTTATGTAATGCCTTCGG